>NC_052074.1:42318104-44718104 GCF_015852505.1 Tachyglossus aculeatus | reverse complement strand
TCAATTCATTCATTCAGTTGTATTTATTGAGCACTTACTGTGTGCAGAGCACTGTACTAAGTGCTTGGAAAGTACAATTCAGCAACAAATAGAGAGAATCCCTACCCAACAACGAGCTGACAGCCTAGAAGGGGGGAGACAGACAACAAAACAAGTAAACAGGCATCAATAGCATAAATATACATAAAAAGAATTATAGACATATATACATCATTAATAGAATAAATAGAATAATAAATATGAACATATATACACAATTGCTGTGGGGCTGGGAGGGAGGTAGAGCAGAAGGAGGGAGTTGACCAATGGGGAGAGGAGGAAGAACAGAGGAAAAGGGGGGCTTAGTCTGGGAAGGCCTCCAGGAGGAGGTGAGCTTTCAGTAAGGTTTTAAAGGGGGGAAGTTTGCTAGTTGGGCAGATGTGAGAAGGGAGGGCATTCCAGGCCAGAAGAAGGATGTGGGCCAGGAGTCAATGGTGGGACAGGCGAGAATGAAGCACAGGGAGAAGGTTAGCAGCAGAGGAGAGGAGTGTATGGACTGGGCTGTAGAAGGAGAGAAGGGAGGTGAGGTAGGAGGGTTCAAGGTGATGGAGAGCTTTGAAGCCAATATTGAGGAGTTTTTGCTTGATACGAAGGTTGATAGGCAACGACTGGAGATTTTTGAAGAGGGGGGTGACATGTCCAGAGAGTTTCTGTAGAAAGATAATCCGGGCAGCAGGGTGAAGATGGACCCAAGTGGGGAGAGACAGGAGGTTGGGTGATGAGAAAGGATGATGCTGATGCAGTAATCCAGTCAGGATATGATGAGTAACGTTAACAACCCATACTCTTTGAGAAAAAAAGAAATAAAATTAATGGATTCTGCTTCGTTTTTCTAGTTTTCCCAAATGGTATTGAAAAATAATGGGCCATTTTCAGTCTGTGAGTTGTCACTCCTCCAAAGTGGTCAATTTCCATCCAAGAATAAGGGCTGGTAAACAATCTGCAAGGATGCTTACTGGCATGTTCACAAATGAATCAATCTATTGTATTTATTAAGTGCTTACTATGTGCAGAGCACTTTACAAAGCACTTGGGAGGATACAAAACAATAGAATTAGCAGATACGTTCCCTGCCCATAATTAATTTACAGTCTGGAAGGGAAGAAAAGAAACTGAATTGAAATGAAGTAATTGTTTCCACTTTCTAACAATATAAATTTTAAAATATGGACATGGAAGCTCCCCATCTGAACTTCAACACTCTGTCCAATCTGAAGGGTTTTTAAATGGGCTTTCACTAAATATTAACAACTGTGGATTAGTAGCCACACCTATATGAGATGAAAACAAGTGAATATAATAAGGGGTATATGATCTGCTATTAATTTTCAATCATTTATATTAGCTTTTCATTTTGACTAATGACGTGGACTTTTCAAATGACAATTTTAGCAAGATTAGTCAGACATATATAGTCATCGCATAATTTTCATCTTATTGGGAAATAAGCATTTGTTTCTGCCTCATCTTGGTGAAGTGAGATATGAATCACCCCCTTCCCACCCCTCAAAATTCACCATGCTTCTTTAAGCCCACAGAAGTCAATTTGAAATTAGACATAGGTGGACAATCTCCTGCCAAAGTACATATACAGGGGAATTACAGTGTCAGACAAATGGTCCCTCTGATATACATTCGGTGTCATTCATTCATTCAATCATATTTATTGAGCATCTGCTGTGTGAGCACTTAGTACAGTGCTCCCATCAGGGTACAGACTTGTCTTTTTAAAAATGATCATTATGGTATTTGTTAACTAATAACTGGGTGTTGAACAGTCTACCAGGCACTGGAATAGATTAGATAATAATACAAATAATCACAGTACTTGTTAAATGCTTACGATGAGCCAAACACCGTTCTAAGCACTGGGGTGGATACAAGTTAATATGGTTGGGCACAGTCCCACATGGGGCTCACACTCGTATCCCCATTTTACAGATGAGGTAACTGAGGCACAGACAAATGAAGTGACTTCACCAAGGTCACACAGAAGACATGTGGCGGAGCCAGGATTAAAACCCAGATCCTTCTGTCTCCCAGTCCTGAGTTCTATCCATTAAGCCATGCTGCTTCTCGTAAAAAGCATAGAAGCCTCATATCCCATGCCAACTGGCAGTGTATCGGACCCAGTGTGCCAGCCCTGGGTGCTAGCCAGTCTCCAATGACTGATTATCTCTGTCTGCTGTGTGACCTGGGGCAAATCGCTTCATTTCTCTGGGCCTTTAGTTACCTCATCTGGAAAATGAGAATTGAGACTGTGAGCCCCACGTAGGACAGGGACTGTGTCCATCCCGATTTCCTTGCATCCACCCCAGTATTTAGTAAAGTGCTTGTTCCACAGTAAGCGCTTAATACCATCATGTTTTTAAACAAATACCATAATTATCATTATTATTATTAGATTTCAATTGGGAATTTCTTGGTTGAAGGATTCCCAAGGTAGATGCAACAGTAGGTCCTCTGCATCAGATAGGAAGAGGAATTACTTAGAGGAGACTAAGTAAAACAAGCCCTTTGCTGAAATGATTATACTCAAGGCTGGATCTATGCAGTACTGCCAGCTCCCAGAAGAAATATGATTTCTTGAGGGAAGATCTTATTCACAACACAGCCTTTAGAGTAATTTCTTGCATACGAAATTTGACACCCACAAATAAGAGAAGGAGGAAGTTAGAGATAATTATGCTTTTCAAGTCGGATCAGATCAATAGTTTCTGAATCTGATTTGTATGACTTTTCAGTGTCACAAAGGCTACACAAAAAGACATATTTCAGAATTACCCATCTGCCAGGAAAATCCCTCTCAATGAACGTTTATGAATAGAAACCTCACTAGGGAAAGCACAGGTATAAATCTCTCAACAGTAAGATTAATTTAATATTACCACGGCACTTACAATTTAACTCCCGTTCTGCCCTTCATCTAAAATTCATCCAAGAAGACTTCAACCTTCCTTCCAATTGTATTTTTCAAGTAAAATGTGTATGCCTTAAAAATAATCCTTTAAACATAAGAATGAGCAGTTTATGAGATGATCTGCTTTCAGCAGGCAAGAAAAATTATTGCTGGCATAGAGCATTTCTAAACAGAATAAAAATTGCTATTTTTCCCTGCATGCTGCCTGCAGACGTCTTTCATCATCTGTCATAGCCAGCAAGAGTATTTCGAAAATGAAAATATTCAGCTCACAAGGGATGATTACAACCTATGCTGCAGGGAAGAGGGGGAAAAAATGAATTCGAGCTAAACAACGAAGGCCCAGGAGACCCCTAAATCCCTAATTTCATTCTCTGAGAATGCTTAAGATGAGACAATTGGAAAATAAACTTTTGATCCTGTTAATTGACCCATAAATTTTCAGGCTTTTCTTTAGGTCTCAATTTCCTAAAGCTTGGGGGCTCTCCAAGATGCAGTGTTGTGAAAAGAAGAACGTGGTTGCCAATTCTGAGCTAGTTATTGAGTTGAGGAAGACCCTGAAGTGCGGGCTATTGAAGGTCAAAGAGGAAAAAAATAAAAGAAGCTGGATAATTTCCAGAACGTGCCAGAGGACAAGCAGCGTGACTTAGTGGATAGAGCATGGTCCTGGGAGTAGGAAGGACCTGGGTTCTAATTCTGGCTCCACCACTTATCAGTTGCGTGACTTTGGACTGTATCTACCCCAGCACTTAGAACAGTGCTTGCCACATAGTAAGCATTTAACGAATACCATAAAAAAGTGGAAATCAAAAGGGGGAAAGGGGCATTTAGCCTTTGTAACTAAAGAAAAGCAGCTTCCTTATCCTTGTAATTTATAATACCAAATTGAAAATTGCCTGTTGGTTAAATTAAATTGATAAGCTCCTCATGGCAGGAAAAGCGCATACCAACTCTGTTAAATGGTACTTTCCCAAGTGTTTAGTATAGTGCTCTGTACACAGTAAGTGCTCAATAAATATGATCGATCAATGAATAAAATGAAAATTTATAGTAGGCAGCAATTTTCAAACAAAAATATCAGCCTATATCAGGAGGGAAACATTTTTTTCAATGCTGAACAAAGTCCACTTGAAATCATAAGGCTGTTGAAGTTGAGTTTATGGATAGAGTATTTATACTTATATTCCTTAATTGTCTACAAGCCGTTACAAGCACTGAATCTTACCAAACGCAGACTTTGTATTACTCATTTTCTATTTGCCAAGAATTTATTTTTTACTTGAACACTAATAAGATGCATTAAATAAATCCTCTCTTTCTTCCTCCCTAAAGAACAGCCACCAAATGTAGTGTCCACAGTGGAAAATGACAACCAGAATTAGATGTCCTTCCTGGCTAAACACTTAGGGAAAAATCACCACAATCAATTTTTATGCATACTAAAATGGCTCTCTCTCTACAATACAGGTACCATCGATCCTTTTTCTAGAAAGGGGATCTGACTAAATTTAAGTCAGTTGCTTCAGGAAGGGACAGACAATTGTCAGAGCTGAAATCAGTCAATAGAGAACAGCAAACACCTATTTTAAGTCCCCCCTTTTCCTCAGTGTTGAGGTCTCCTAAACTTCCTCAGAATCTTCCAACTGATTTTCATGGAAAGACAAAAAAGTTAGCCTGCCTTTTCAGTTATGCTTTGGGTATGGAAATGAATGGCTTAACTTTGGAATTGAACACTATAATAATAATAATAATGGCATTTATTAAGCGTTTACTATGTGCAAAGCACTGTTCTAAGCACTGGGGAGGTTACAAGTGATCAGGTTGTCCCACGGGAGGGCTCACAGTCAATCCCCATTTTACAGATGAGGTAACTGAGGCACAGAGAAGTTAAGTGACTTGCCCAAAGTCACACAGCTGACAATTGGCAGAGCTGGGATTTGAACCCATGACCTCTGACTCCAAAGCCCGGGCTCTTTCCACTGAGCCATGCTGCTTCTTCCACTGAGCCACGCTACTTCATCACTATATGAAGTGATAGAGTGTGTGCTAAACATATATATTGTGTTATTGAGAAGTAATAATAATAATAATAATAATGATGGCATTTACTAAGCTCTTACTATGTGCAAAGCACTGTTCTAAGCTCTGGGTAGCAGGTCTGGGAGTCAGAAGGAGCTGGGTTCTAATGCCAGCTCCTCCACGTGTCTGCTGTGTGACCTTGGGCAAATCAACTGGCTTCTCTGTGCCTCAGTTATAATAATAATAATAATGATGGCATTTATTAAGCGCTTACTATGTGCAAAGTACTGTTCTAAGCACTGGGGAGGTTACAAGGTGATCAGGTTGTCCTACATGGGGCTCACAGTCTTCATCCCCATTTTACAGATGAGGGAACTGAGGCCCAGAGAAGTTAAGTGACTTGCCCAAAGTCACACAGCTTACAATTGGCGGAGCCGGGATTTGAACCCATGATCTCTGACTCCAAACCCTGGGCTCTTTTCCACTGAGCCATGCTGCTTCTCTCATCTCATCTGTATCTCATCTGTAAAATGGAAATTAAGACTGGGAGCCCTATTTGGGACAGGGAACGTATACGACCTGATTATCTTGTAATGATAATAATAATAATAATAATAATAATAATGGTATTTGTTAAGCACTTACTATGTGCCAAGCACTGTTTTAAGTGAGGGGGTAGATATATGTTAATCAGATTGTCCCACATGGGGCTCACAGCCTTAATCCTCATTTTATATATGAGGTAACTGAGGCACAGAGAAGTTAAGTGACTTGCCCAAAGTCACACAGCTGATAAGTGGCAGAGCCGGAATTAGAACCCACGACATCTGACTCCCAAGCCTGTGCTCTTTCCACTAAGCCATGCAGCTCCTCTTTTGTCTACCCCAGCGCTAAGTGCAATGCCTGGCACGTGGTAAGCACTGAACAAATACCACAATATATGAACTTACCACAAGCAAAGATGACTGCTGTTGTCTTCCGTGGTGAAGAGAAGCAGTGTGGCTCAGTGGAAAAAGCACGGGCTTTGGAGTCAGAGGTCACGGGTTCGAATCCTGGCTCTGCCAACTGTCAGCTGTGTGACTTCGGGCAAGTCACTTAAATTCTCTGTGCCTGAGTTACCTCATCTGTCAAATGCGGATTAAGACTGTGAGCCCCACGTGGGACAACCTGATCACCTTGTAACCGCCCCAGTGGTTTGCACATAGTAAGTGCTTAATAAATGTTAATATATTTTAGCATTTATATATATATATATAAATGGCCTCTATTTTCTACCCCTACCTTACTCATCTATTCTCTTCACCCACTATTCCCCTTTATTCTATCTATCTTCACTACTCCCAAGACGACCTTCTAGCTGTACCTTCCCCTTAACTCTCCTGACTCAACTCCTCAATCATGCTGTTCCCACAGCTTGGCTCTCCCTTCCTCCCCACAACGGACTCTACTACATGCCTCCTGTATAACCTTGGGCAAGTCACTTAACTTCTCTGTGCCTCAGTTTCCTCATCTGTAAAATGGGGATTAAATGCCAGTTCTCCGTCTGCCTTAGGCTGTGAGCCACATGTGTGAAAGAGACTGCATCCAACGTGATTATCTTCTAGCTACCCCCATTTTACAGTGCTTGGCACAGAGCAAAGGCTTAACAAATACCACGATCATCACTATCAGTCCGACCACAATTCTCCAAACCTTCAAAGCCTGGGTCTGAGTCGCATGGCTGAATTTTGTCTGATGGCATAAATTTAACTGTTCAAAATATCCAAGTGTCCAGATCGTCACGTGCAAGACACTGTCTGGACCTATGCCCCAACATAACTTGGTTGTGCACATTCTAATGTCAATCAATCAATCAATCATATTTACTGAGCACAAACCATAAGCAGAGTATTTCATTAAGTGCTTGGGAGACTATATAACAAAGTTGGCAGACACAGTCCCTGCCCACAACAAGCTTACAGTCTAGTGGGGGAGAGTGACATTAATATAAATGACATTATTGTAAATACATTAAATTACAGATAGATTAAGTATTGTGAGGCTGAGGGAGGGGAGAATGAAGGGAGCAAATTTAAATGCCAGGACAATACACAATGGAGTGGGAGAAGAGGAAATGAGGGCTTAGTCAGGGAAGGCCCCTTAGAGGAGTTGTGCCTTCAATAAAACCTGGAAGGTAGGGAGACTCTGTCGGATATAAGGAGGGAGGGTGGTCCAGGCCAGAGGCAGGATATGAGAGAGAAATTCGTGGTGAGATAGACAAAATCAAAGTAAAGTGAGTACCTTGTGCCCCTTGTGTGGCTCAGATATCTTTCAATCTTCACCGAAATCATCTAATGGAAACGTTATTAGAGTTTGCTATGAAGTAAATGATGTTTCTGCTCCATCGTATATTTGCGTCAGTCTGAAAACCCGTAGTTAATGACACCTCTATCCGCACTTCAAATCCCCCGTGATTTATATGTAAATTTGAACATCATTTTAAAGATTTAACTACAGGAAGAAAATTTCAAAGGTGATAGTTTACAGTTTCTCAAGTTAATTAGACAAGATATTCTCCGTAGTGTAGACTCCAGGATTTTCTTGCCTCTGAAATATGATAAACTGCATTTAAATCACCTAAGAGTGGATTTCATAATAGGCATCTTTAATGTGATCTCATTTAGGTGAATACTATACCTTCTCAAACAATACATTATAATTTACAGAAAATCCTAAACCTTCATGCCGACTTTCATTCTTAATGGTTTTGATTAGATCTTATTAAAAACCCAGGAGTGCCAGGGAAAACAAAGATAAGATAGCTTTATAAAACCTTTAAAAAAAATTATTCCAGTGACATTGGCTGGGTTTGTACAGTTTTACCCAGAATGACATATGGACTCTTTTCCAGAGGAACTGAGATTTGCTGCCAAAGACGAGGAATTAAAACCATTTTATCAAGAGAGAAGCAGTGTGTCCTAGTGGACAGAACACAGGCCTGAGAGTCATAAGGACCTGGGTTCAAATCCTTCCTCTGCCACTTATCTGCTGTGTGACCTTGGGCAAGTCACTTCACTTCTCTGTGCCTCAGTTGCCTTAGCTGTAAAATGGGTATTAAGACTGTGAGCCTCATGTAGGACAGGGATTGTATCAACGCTGATTAGCTTTTATCTACCCCAGGACTTAGGACAGGGCCTTCCAAATAATAAGTGCTTAACAAATACCAAAAAAACCCTAAAAAAACCCCAAACAACTTGCCCCAGCAGAATAAAAGTATGGCTGCAGTTGGTGTGCAAAGTCTCCACTGGTTTCTGTGTGTCTTGTCTGTGCTACTTAGGTTGAAGCATAAAGCTTGCCTATCTGGATTTCAACGATAAAATCTTAGGGAGTTATTACAGTCCAGGGCAGTTCAAGGATCCCAAGCAATTTATTTTCATTGTTCAAACATTGTATCTTCTATGAATAATATTAATAATAATAATAATAATAATAATGGCATTTGTTCAGCGCTTCCTATGTGCTAAGCACTGTTCTGAGTGCTGGATCACCTGGTAGTCATCATCAATAAATCAATGGTACTTATTGAGCACTTACTGTGTGCAGAACACTACACAAAGTGCTACAGTCCTCCAGACTGTAAGGTTGTTGTGGGCAGGGCATGTGTCTGTTATATTGTTATACCATACTCTCCCAAGCACTTAGTGCAGTGCTGTGCACACAGTAAGCACTCTATAACTATAATTTACTGATTTGGGAGAGTACAATACAACAGAGTTGGTAGACACATTCCTTAATGATCTTATAGTCTAGACAGTGAGACAGTCATTCAAATAAATTCCAGATATGAACATACATCACTGATAATTATAATAATAATGGTGGTATGAAGTGTGTACTATGTGTCGAGCACTGTTCTAAGTGCTGGAGAAGATACGAGCTAATCTGGTTGGAGACATTCTGTATACCATGTGGGGCTCACAGCTTTAATCCCCATTTTACAGATGAGGTAACAGGCACAGAGAAGTGAAGTGATTTACCCAAGGTCACACAGCAGACAAGTGGCAGAGCCAGGATTAAAACCAAGATTCTTCGGACTCCTGGGCCTGTGCTCTATCCACTAGACCATCAGACTGACTAACTTTTCTCTGGAAGGAAAAAAATGCATATCCGGGTTAATTAATCCACTTTTTGGTGTGATTTTCCTGATTTTGGCACTTCTACAGTAATTACCAAGGAACCAGAGAAAGGGTTTATAGTATAATGCATTTGCAAACCTCTTAAGAAGAAGAATAATGGTATTCGCTAAGAGCTTACTATATGCTAAGCACTGTACTAATCACTGAGGTAGATATAACCAGATTGGACAAAATCCCTGTCCCTCATTAGGCTCATAATCTAAGTGCGAGGGAGAACAGGAATTCAATTCTCATTTTACAGACAAAGAAACTAAGGCACAGAGAAGTTAAGTAACTTGCCCTAGGTCACACAGCAGGCCAGTGCAGAACCCAGATTAGAGCCCAGGTTTTCTGATTCCTAGGCCGTGCTCTTGCCATTAGGATAATAATAATAAAATGATAATAACAACAATAACAATGATGATGATGATGACAGCATTTATGAAACCACGGCATGATGTTAAGTGCTGGGATAAACAGGATATAATCAGATCAAGCAGAGTACTCAATCTGTATTTCATCCCCATTCTAAAGGTGGGGAAAATGAGGTTTAGGAAGCTTAAATGACTTTCCCAAGGTCTTACAGTAGGTCAATAGCAGAGCTGGAATTAAGACATAAGTCTCTTGACTTCTGGTCTGATGCTCTTTCCATTAGGCAACACTGCCTTTTCACAGTCCATTCATTCAGTGATCTAATATAGACATTCCATAGCAGAAACAACCCTGAAGAAACAGGAACACTGTGGTCTACAGTTCGCATTTCAGAGATTAAAAATGATTTAAAGATTCCAGAAGAAGAAGGTAATGGCAAATGCCGCAGGGGTAGAGTTGCAACTACTGCTCACTAGGGTGGCAATTTACCTCCCAAATTCTCTCCTCAGCCTAAGTTCGCCATCACAGGTGCAAAACCACAAAACCACCATCTATCCTCCCAGTCTCCGAAGTCTGCAAATTAGGTATAATCCTCAACATGATGCTCAAATCTCACATCCGGTCTGTCACTAAATCGTGGCTGATTTTTCCTCCATACCATTTACAGGATTCATTCATTCATTCAATCATATTTATTGGGTGCTTATTGGGTGCCAGGCAACAGCACTTGCTGTTGTTATGCTGTCGAGTTGTATCCCAATGCCATAGACACATGTCTCCCAGAACGCCCTGCTCTCCATCTGCAATCATTATGGTAGTGTATCTATAGAGTTTTCTCGGTAATAATACAGAAGTGGTTTACCATTGCCTCCTTCCACTCAATAAATGAGTCTCTGCCCTTGACTCTCTCCCATGATGCTGTTGCCCAGGACAGGTGAGTTTTGACTTGTAGCAGATTGCCTTCCACTCGCTAGCCACTGCCCGAGCTAGGATCGAAATGGGTAGGCCTCTGCTCGACTCTCCTTCCTGTAGTCATGACTTTGTAGGGTACTGAAAACTCTTCTGCTGAGACCCTGAGAGGGGAATAAGCACTTGAGAGGGTACAATACAACAATGAACAGGCATATTCCCTGCCCACAGTGAGTTTACAGTCTAGAGATGAGTTTCCACTGTCCATACAACACCACCTTATTCCAGATGTTTATGGTATCCTAGTTAAACTATTCTATCAGCCTCCTTACTAATAATCTCCTTAGATTAAGTCTACCATCTCTATCGTGATACCTTCTCCCAAGTGCTTAGTACAGTGCTCTGCACACAGTGAGAACTCAGTAAATATGATTGATAGTCTTTCTGATTCCAGCCTCATTCCTCTCCCAATTATAATGGGAGAAGAGTTACATTTTTATCACAAATTGTGATTTCCAACTTTAGAAATTAAGTAACTCACATCCTGAGCAGAATGTAATTTTTCTGGGTGGTATATTTTACACATAAAATAGCAAGTAGATGTAAATCTCAGTCATACAGTGATATGGATCTATTTTTTGCAACTAAACTGATAATAAAAAATAAGGGTATATGATACCCACTGAGTGTTGGATGAATTATTCTGATAGGGCATGGGCCTGGGAATCAGAAGGTCATGGCTTCTAATCTCAGCTCCACCACTTGTCTGCTGTGTGGCCTTGGGCAGGTCACTTCACTTCTCTGGGCCTCAGTTACCTCATCTGTAAAATGGGGATGAAGACTCTGAGCCCTATGCAGGACAGAGGCTGTGTCAAACTCAATTTGCTTGTCTCCATCCCAGAGTTTAGTACAGTGCCTGGCACATAGTAAGCGCTTAACAAATACCATCATCATCTTCATCATCATCATGATTTATATGAAGATAAGTGAATTTAGGAGATGAATATCAGGAGAAACTTCCTGATTAGGAACTGTATTGAATTATGAAATAGCTTTGTCACAGTGGTGGAAGTTCAGTCCATGAAATAATAATCTGGATAAATGCTGGAGGGAATTTTAGACGGGGAAGGATGTACTGATGAACAGAGAGGTCAAATGTCCGTGATCTAGGGATTGATTTGGTGTGATGATATTATGGGCTTAATTGTTTCTTTCGTCTCAGAGAAAGGATAACTAAACTCCATCTGGGCACAGTGGAGGCAGAGGGAGAAAGCATGGAGGGAAAAATATAGAGACAAATGTGTGGAGGCAGAAGCATGGGGGTAAAATCATGGAAGCAAAACGGTGGAGGTTGAAGGGGAAGGTGTGGAGATTGAGATGAAAAGGGTGGAGGCAAAAAAGTGGAGGTGGAGGGGGAAAGCATAGAGGTAGGGGGGAATAGAGTGAAGGTTGAAGGGGAAAGCCTGAAGGGGAAATATGTGGAGGTGGTGGGGGAAAGCATGGAGGGGTAAAGGGAAAGTGTGGAGGGAAGGGGGAAAGCATGGAGGTGGAGGAAGAAAGTGTGGAGGCAGAGGAGGAAAGTGTGGCAGTGGAGGAGGTGAAGGGGGAGAATGTGGAAGCAAAATCGTGGAGTCAGAGGGAGAAAGCGTGGAGGCAGAGGGAAAAAGCAAAAAGGCAGAGGGGGAAAGTGAGGAGGTGGAAGGCATAGAGGTAGAGAAAGACAACATGGAGGCAGAAGGGGAAAGTATGCAGAGGTGGTGAGAGAAGGAAATAGAGAAGGGGAAGAAAAGAATGAGGCTGTGGTGCAGGACTAGAGGCATGGCTACTGCTGTTTTCTCTTTTAACTCCAAAGCTCAGGAACTGCTTCTTATACCATCAGCCTTACTCCACAAAGAAAAGTGGAGCAATTTAGGAGGCAGAGAAAAGCAGTGTAAATGATTTAGGGAACTGTAAAATGGTATGCGTGGGGAAATTAAAAAGATTAATTGGAACTATCTAGTCCCCAGAAATTAATATTTGGGGCAATCCAATTTCCTAGACTATAAAGAGCCATTAGGGGAGAAAGGGGGCCAGATGTTCTCACCCACTATTGGGGAAAGAAAGAAAACAGAGCAGAATTGCAGCAAAAATCAACCAGGGAGGCAGGGAAAGTCCTTTGCCAGAGAGCTCTGGAAATGGTAGAGGCAGCCACGTGGTGAGTTTAACAGCGGTCTTGCAGGGAGGCAGGAGAATGGATAGATTGACCCCCTCATATCCTGTCGGGTCTGTGGCTTTTAGAACCCAATTACTGGAATGGGATATATTACATTCACCATTAGCAATGGTAAAATCAATATACCTGAGCTAGGGATAGAGTAATTGAGAATTTTCAAATCCAATTAAGGGTAATTTTATCCAACAACATTATTATTACTGTTCAGATTCTTTTTTGGTAATGTGAAAAATGACATCCTTTCCACTGTGCCGAAAGGGACATTGCTTGCTTGGACTGAGGATGGCGTAATCTCAAAATGGCCTGTGAAATTTGGAAGCGAATGCTCTTTGGGGCTCCATGGTGGTTGCAGGGGAGGCATTCATTCATTCATTCAATCGTATTTATTGTGCGCCTACTGTGTGCAGAGCACTATACTATATTGGAAAGTACAATATAGCAATAGACAATCCCTGCCCACAATGGGCTTATGGTCTAGGGAGTTTAGGAGAGTCGAAAAAAACATCGCTGGGTGGGTTGAACCATAGCATAAAAAGAGGTTAGGGAGCTCAGTAGCAAATGGCTGAAAGACACGGTTGTACATCCCAGATTTTCCAAGCCTTAAGAAATGTTTTTCAGGTCATACCTTGGGAAAAGATTAACTTGTTGATAGAGAAGCAGCATGGCTTAGAGGGAACCAGAAGGACCTAGGTTCTAATCTTGGCTTTGCCACTTGTCTGCTGTGTGACCTTGGGCAAATCACTTAACTTTTCTGTGTCTCAGTTCCCTCATATGTAAAATGGGATTAAGATTGTGAGCCCTGTGTGGTTCATGGACTGAGTCCAACCTGATTACCCTGTATCTACCTCAGCACTTAGAACAGTGCTTGGCACATAGTAAGCACTTAAAAAATACCATTAAAAAAAGTTCCCTCTAAAACTCCTTTCTGTCTAAATAACCCCGGTATCGTACACAACAATAGAATGGGTGGATGCTAATAAATACTCGATTCTACAATAGGGAAGGTTTTGACCAAGTGGTATGCCTAGAACCCGAGAGGGAATTAGGGGACATTTGTCTGCCAAAGAAAGCCGGTTTGGAAACAATGTGCCGTGGTGGTGGGAGAATTGGCCACGTGCACGTTGGCAATGGCAACGTGCCTATGAGAGTTTTAATTTTTTCAAATGTGGCATTTTGCTCAAAGGCCGTCCGACGATAGCGTGTAATCTGCAATGCCAGGTCCCTGTCTGCTTGATTCTGCAAACCTGAGCAGATGGGTCCTCATTTGTTGGCTTTTTCTCCTGTCATGAGGTGAGGGGAAGAGATCCAGGGGCACGACAAGAGCTGACTGGCTGTGCTCTATCCACTAAACTACCTTGCTTCTCCATGCTCCAGTCTTTTCATCTGTAAAGTGGGGGTTCAATCCCTGTTCTCACTTCCACGTACCGGGAGAACCAGGGACTGCGTTTGAACAGCTTTTCATGTATCTACCCCAGCACTTACACAGTACTTGGCACAGAATAAGTGCATAATACCACAGTTATTATTATTATTACTCACATTAAAGGCAGGCTGAGATGAGAGAGTGGATTAACTCTGAGAGGTTTTCAGGGAGAGGAAAGGAGAAGAGAGGAGAGGCTCCGGGAATGAGTTCAGGCAAGGGAGGCCATTGAAATATACCAGATAATAATAATAATAAAGATAATAATAATAATAGTTCAAAGGCTCTACTTGGGCTACTCATGGCCACCCTGCCCCACAGCTACAACTTCCTTTGGGGAAAAGGAAGACCCAAAGCACAGCTCTCCGGGCTCCAATAATGCGCATTTCCCAGTGTGAGGAGTTGGAAGTTGTAGCTTCCATAAATGTCCCTAGGAGGTGATTGTAGCAAACCTGGAAATGCATTATCCAATGTGGAGCATCTCTGAGATATGGCCCTGGAATTTTCATCATCTTTGGTTCATGTACATTATTGAATTTTGCCCATGAGATCCGCAGAGGATTTCCATTAAAAGAGTATGGGGTATAGGATTCTGTTGCTTTTCATTTTGACCATACAGGACTGGGAAAAACAAAAGGATTGAAAAGTCTCCCTCTGGTTCAAAATGCGCACAAAATTATTCACTGCTTGAATTTGCGGGGGGGAGGTTTGCATTCAAACTCCATTTTTAATTTTTAGATCCTGTCTTAGAGTACCTTTCACTTCTGTTTTCTACTTACTTGAGATATTTTAGGCTACTGTGCTGCCATCAACTTTAAGCAATGGGAAGCAGCATAGCCTATTCAAAAGAGCTTAGGCTGGGTATCAGAAGGACCTGGGATATAATCCTGATTCTGCCACTTGCTTGCAGTGTGACTTTGGACAAGTCAACTTAACTTCTCTGTGCCTCAGCTACATCATTTGTAAAACGGAGATTAAGACTGTGAGCCCCACGTGGGACATGGACTGTGTCCACCTGATTTTCTTGTATCTACCCCAGTGTTTAATTCAGTGCCTGGCACACAGTAAGAGGTTAACGAATAGCATTAAAATTAATATTATTATTATTAACAACAATAATGATAATATTGCCCAAACCTCCCAGGAGCCCAGTTTATTTCCTGGAGGTGACTCCTTTTGGAGGGGCATTGCAATTTTTCACTGGGGGAGGACTGAGCCCCCACGGAAAGGACTTCATGATGGTGTTAGTGGCTTGGATTAGTGGCTTGCATGCTATTGCTTGCAATGATTTGTCTAGCCTTGCCAGGACTAGAGCAGCGGGTGCCAAAGTGACCACAGCACAATGCTGACATTATGCTGTGGCACTACTCTCCTTAAAGCGTCTAATTTACCTCAAGGCATAAATTGGAAAGCAGCATGACCTAACAGATAGAGCACAGGCCTAGGAATCAGAGGACCTTGATTCTAATCCCAGCTCTTCCAATTGCTTGCTGTGTGACCTTGGATGAGTCACTAAACTTCCCTGCGCCTCAGTTACTTCATCTGTAAAATGAGGATTAAACCTTTCTCCCTCTAATTTAGACTGTGATCCCCAAGTAGGACAGAGACTATGCCCAACGTGATAGAGAAGCAGTGTGGCTCAATGGAAAGAGCACGGGCTTGGGAGTCAGAGGTTATGGGTTCTAATCCCGGCTCTGCCACTTGTCAGCTGTATGACTTTGGGCAAGTCACTTAATTTCTCTGTGCCTCAGTTACCTCATCTGTAAAATGGGGATGAAGACTGTGAGTGCCATGTGGGACAACCTGATTACCTCCCCCAACGCTTATAACAGTGGTTGGCACACAGTAAATACTTAACAAATGCCATCATTATTATTACTGTTATTATAAACTTGCATCTACCCCAGGGCTAAGAAAGTGATTGATACACAGTAAGCACTTAACAATGCCATAAAACAAAACAAACAAACAGAAAACACTAGGGCCGGGGAATGTTTCTTCCAACACTTTGAAGAAATAGAAAATATTGCTCAGATGTTAAAATAGCAAAACTAGTCATTAATGTACATTGTTTCTTACAATAATAAATAAAAATTGATTAGATATATTCAATTTGTTAGTTAATACATCTTCTGTTTGATTAATACTGTTAGTTAAACTAATTAAAGCAACAATTGCTATCTTTTTTGGGTTCAAGTGGATTTTGTTTGAAATATTCTTAACTTGCTGTGGGATTAGATGGGTTTGATATTTCTCCTCTTGTCCCACAGTGACTCACTCCACCACTTGGACATGATAAATCTCTACTGTCAACATGGTCCTTTCTTAGAGCAATAAAGCATTTCAGTTATTTAATGAACAAGAAGGAAGAAGAAAGTGATAGCATATGCTTAAATTTGTTAATTAAGCAGCCTTACAATGCTCTCAGATGTCAGATTAGAAGCTCATGAAAATTAATGAGATGATTTGAAAAACAAATATTGTGGTATACCACCTGATGAAATGCAAAACGTTACATGGCCATAACTTTAGAGATGGTCTCAGGGGTCTTAAAATCAGTTTCAGAGATTAAGTTCTTGGGGCCATGTCTCTGCAGGATCCTTGTTCCTAAGAGGACCTGAGCTCCCTCTCACTCTGGATATTTCCTTCATGTGTCCAGAATAGGATGAAAAATCAACTTTCAGAAATCCTGCCCCACTTAATTTTGTTTCTCCTCCCCTGGCAGCACTGTACTAAGAACTCGGGTAGATGCAAGCCAATCAGGTTGGACACAGTCCCTGTCCCACGTGGGGCTCATGGTCTTAATCCCCATTTTCAGATGAGGTAACTGAAACCCAGAGATGTTAAATGCAAGGTCACACAGCAGACAAGTGGCAGAGCTGGAATAAGAACTCAGGTCTTTCTGACTCTTAGGCCCATGCTCTATCCACTAGGATAGAGGGGAAGGGATATAAGGGAAGAAGGAAAGATGAGGATGTGGAGAAGACTAGAATTCAAGCAGGATCCCCCTCCATGAGCAGTAGGAACAGAGGCCCTGGCTCGGCTCCCTCTGATGAGGGAAGACAGACAGAGGGAACAGGCCTTAGTACGGGATAGAGAATCACTTGGAGAATGAGGTCCCAAGGCCAAGCAAAATCCCTCCTCACATCATATCTTCCTCTCCCAAGCACTTAGGCCAGTGCTCTGCACACAGGAAGCGCTCACTCAATACCGCGGATCGACTGACTGAAGAACCAACAGACCTGGACCAAATAGGAAGGTGCAGGAGGACAGGGGATGACTTGGGGCTTTTGGGAATACTGCCATTTCTCCTGATCCCCAATGGCCCTGACTGACCCATCCAAAGACCTGGCTGATGGCTTTCCCCATGCTGACCTGTACAACACCAAAGTTGGTCTTCGGTGTACAGCAATTGAGTGACCCTCCCATGTGGTGTTTTTGGTTAAGAGTTGATTCAACATATCCCCTCAAGACAGTAAGCTCACTGTGGACAGGGAATGTGTCTACAGACTCTGTTACATTGTATTCTCCCAAGTGCTTAGCACAGTTCTCTGCACACAATAAGCGCTCACTACAATAGATTGATTCCCAATTGCCCCCTACACTGTCAGGCCTGGAATGCTTAGAAAGGGGATGATCTCTCTAGTACAAAGAGAATGCTAGGAAATCTAATTTCATTAGACTGTGAGATTCTTGACAACCAGAACACTTGAGCATGAAACAATTAATGATTAATGAAACTGAGGTAACCTGTAGCAGGAGGGCCTTACTAGAGACCTAAGAAAGATCTTCAGTCAATTAATGGTACTTACTGAGTGCTTACTACATGCAGGGCACTGCTCTATGCACTTAGGAGAGTACAGTACAACAGAATTTGTAGACATGTTCTCTGTCCACAACGAGTTTCCAGTCTAAAAGGTGTGCTTAGTCTAGAGGACAAGCTTACAGTCTGCCTTGGGGATGTTGGGAGAGGGAAGATCGCTGTTGGGATGATCTGGGGCAGTCCTACTACGAAACAGAAGCCTACATTGCTCTGTGATCTCCCCTTGAAGTCAATGAGAATACATTTACAGAAAAGCATTTTAAAAAATAATTAATAACAACAAAAATTGTAGCTTTCAGCAACATAATTTATATCATTAAACTGACAATTTTCCTCAGAACACATATTATTTGAATGTCAGCTATGCATCTAGTTGGCCCTCCTCTTTGAAGAGGTCATCACTAATGGCAAATGACCATTCGCTTGTGCAGGTGTAGCTGAAAAGCTGGATAGACCATCACCCATTTCTGGAAAAATCGAGTTGTACAGAGATTAATGGGGTCAGGTTTTCCAAGGGCCTTCATCTAGCCTCCCTGCCAATCAGTTTAAGATTGCAGCAAAGGTCAAAATGATGCTTCTCGCAGGATTTATCTTACATGGCTACTGAAATCCTCAACCGGATTTGGTAGAATCAATTTTTTGTTTCTATAATACAACTCTTTCCAGTCTTCTACCAGTCCCCATCCTGGACAGGCTCATTGTTCACTGGCACTTGGGACATTTTTCCTTGACCTGGAGCATTGGAAAAAGTTTACCTTTCTTTCTAAAGCCATTATCTCACTCCAGCTTTCGCATCTGAGTACTTTGGCCGTTGCGGGATTATTTCTGCCAAGCATTTTCAGTTTCATGAAATACACTGCAATTGAGGAAACAGTACCACTAGAGAACAATAAAGGAACAAATCAATTTTGTGGAATTTGGGCCTCCCGTCTTTTGATGAGCACAGTCCTTCTGCAGCAACAGGAACAGAACCAACAAGAGTGTGGTCTTGAGATTACTTGAAAGCAATTAAGTTGCCTTAGTGAACAACAAAAAGTAAATGGCAACAGGGACATTACCGTCTCACCCACAGATAAGAAACTGAACATGGAAGATTCAGGCAATGTTCACCTGGTCTAGAATGAATCGCTCTATTAGGAATTCACAACTCATTCGCAACTCTGTAAAGGCCGCATTAAGACCTGATTATCTTTATATGCCCACAAGCAGCGAGGAAGGATGGGTAATGGATTTGTCAGTCTCACATCAATCTTTACAGCCACACTGTTCACGTGGCAGGATCTCCCTGTCATTAATTCCATCTCGGGGCATGAAGGGTAACTCTAGACGTCACTCTGCTCATTTAGTTCTGCCTTGGGTAGCACCCCTCAATCAATGTCACTGAAGACCTGGGCCAAACTTGGAAAAAAAAACGAAGAAAGAAATTCAGAAGTCATGATTATGTTATTTGCTAAGTGCTTACTACGTGTCAGACACTGTTCTAAGAGCAGGGATAGATACCAGTCAATTAGGTCAGATGCAGCCTCTGCCCCACATTGGGCTCACAATCTAAGTAGGAAGAAGAAGAGGTATTGAATGCCTATGTTAGAGATGAGGAAACTGGGGAACAGAGACATTAAGTGATTTGCCCAAGGTTATCTAGCAGGCAAGTGGCAGAAGTAGAATTAGAATCCAGGACCTCTGAATCCCAGGCCCATGCTCTTCCCAGTAGGCTACGAGTGCTGTGTTCATTTCACCCAGTTGCTCTTGGATGTTTGCGACGATTCTGCAAATCTAGAATAAGCATCATAATAATGATTATGATATTTGTTAAGCATTTACTATGTGTCAGGCACTTCTCTAAGCGCTGGGGTAGATACATTTAATCAGGTCGGATGGAGTCCCTGTCCCCCTTGGGGCTCATAGTCTAAGTAGGAGAGAAAACAAGTATGGAATCCCCATTTGGCATTATGAGGGAACTGAGGCACAGCGAAATGGAGTGACTTGCTCAAGGTCACACAGCAGACAAGTGTCTGAGACAGGATTAGAACATAAGTTCTCTGACTTCCAGATCAGGCGACACTGCTTCTAGTTTATCTAGGGCCTACCCAGAAACTGTACTATGCTTTGGAGTTGGTAGAAAATTAGGTGAACACGTTGAATGAGAGATGATTTTGAGGGCTGGGTTTTGCAGTTTATATAAAGGGATCAGAGCCTAGTGTGCATAGGGGAGAGAGGGGTCAGGGAAGGGGGGGCATCCAACCTGATTATCTTGACTCTACCCCAGCACTTAGTGAGTGTCTGGCACAAGGTAAGCGCTGAAGAAATATCATAAAAAGAGAGAGAGAGAGAGAGAGACCCAGCTCTCTCCTTTGCCTGCTGTGTGATCTTGGACAAGTCATTTCATTTCTCTATGCCTCAATTTTCCCATTTGTAAAAATGACAATAGGACACCCGTTCTCCCTCCCCATTAAACCTTGAGCCACATGTAGACAGGAGCTGTGTCCTCTCTGATTATCTTGTTCCTTCCCCGGGGCTTATCCCTGGTAATGCCATACAGGAAACACTTAAATAACACAATCATCATTATTCATTATTATTATTATTGATAATAACAAATCTTGGTAGTAAATATTCTCTTTGGTAATCTATCATCCCAGTCATCCCCTTTTCTCAGCCTCTGCAGCTCACATGGGCTTCCCTGTTCATCAAATGACTAATCCACTTGTCTTCATTATTTATGTTTATCCCCAGACTCCTACCTATTGAATATCAATTTATTTAGGTGGGCTTGTATTTCCTTTTGGCTTGTAAATTCACAGGTAGAATAGTGTCTTTAGTGCAGTACCTCTACACACAGCATCAGCTCAGCCAGGAATGCCAACTCAAATCCAGAAAAACTGTACCTTTGGACAGGAACTTTTTTTATGGCATTTGTTAAGCATTTACTATGTGTCAAGCACGTACTAAGCTCTGGGCTAGATACAAGCTGATCAATTTGGACACAGTCCATGTCCCATGCAGGGCTCACACTCTTAATCCCCATTTTACAGATGAGGGAATTGAAGCTCAGAGAAGTGAAGTGTCTTGACCAAGGTCACACAGCAAACAAGTGATGGGTCCAGGACAGGAACAATGTGCCCATTCAGAAGCATCATTAGGACCCACAATAGAGATTTTATTCACCCAAGAATAATTCATTTTGCCCTCTGCATAGGATCTGGAGTAGATGATTTGAAGGCACCGACTGTACCTTTTATTTCTGTGCTATTTTCCCCCAGTGCCCAGTACAGTGCCCACACAGTAGTAGCTCAATAAATACAGATGATGATATGAAAATTAAAATGTGTTTATTAGCAGAGGGACTGGGCAGAAGTTAAGGCATAAGTGATATAATTAGAAGCAATTAAGTTTTATGTGGTCCCTTGAGTTGTGGCAATAAAGGTAGCATGTAAAATGCAAATCTGCATTGTTATTACTAATTCCCTTGAAATGTATAAAAGGGCAAGAAGCTTGTAAATTTATGGGACTGCTACAAGAAAACTAAACTACAGAGAGATTGGACAGGGTTTCCCAACCACCTTCCTTCCTCGTTGAATGACAGCCCCATAAACCATTGCACATCCAAAATCTCCTCCATTTCTGGTAATCCATTCCAATGTCTCACAATTTTTATAGTCAGAAACATCTTTTCTAAATTGAGCTCCAATCCCTCCTGCAGCCACTTAAGCCTATATGCCCTTGGTCCTCAGCCATTTTTTATGTCATCGAATGACAACCCCATTCACCAATGAACATACAAAAGCTCCACCAAACCTGGTTATCTATTCCAGTGACTCATGATCTTTAGTCAGAAACATATTTTCTAAAAATAATGATAATAACTAGGGTATTGGTTTAGTGCTTACTATGTGCTGGGCACTGTACTAAGCGCTGGGGTGGATACAAGCAAATCAGGTTGGACATAGTGCATGTCCCACATGGGGCTCGTAATCCCCCATTACAGATGAGGTAACGGTGGCACAGGGAAGTTAAGTGACTTGCCCAAGGCCACACAGCAGACCCAGGCCCATGCTCTATCCACTATGCCATAATCCCTTCGGTTTTAACTTAATAACACTAACAATAATACTAATTATGGCATTTGTTAAGTCCTTACTATGTGCCAGGCACTGTACTAAGTGCCGCAGTGGATACAAGCAAATCGTGTTGGACACGGTCCCTGTCCCACATGGGGCTCACAGTCTCTATCCCCATTTTACAGAAGGTAACTGAGGGCCAGAGAAGTGAAGTGACTTTCCTAAGGTCACACAGTAGACACATTATGGGCAGGGAATGTGCCTGCTAATTCTGTTTTATTATCTTCTCCCAAGCACTTAGTATAGTACTGTGCACATAGTAAGCTGCTGCCTATTTACTTCTTTTGATGTCTGTCTCCCCGCTTTTAGCCTGTGAGCCTGTTGTGGGCAGGGATTGCCTCTGTTGCTGAATCATACTTTCCAAGTGTTTAGTACAGTGCTCTGCACATAGCAAGCACTCAATAAATACGATTGAACGAATGAATGAAAGCTCTCAAATACCCATTGATTGAGTTGTATCCCCTTGGTCCTTCAATATTCCTTCATATTGCTGTATCATCATCACCGTCATCCCCAAAAGCATTTAATGAGTGACTACTGTTTCAAGAACCCCTCTCAGGGTCACACCTGGAGAGTTTACAGTATTCTACCAGTCTCGACTACAGGAGGGACAATAAACTGTTTCAAGAGAGCTTGTTATGGTCAGGGAATGTTTCTGCTAATTCTGTTGTAGTGTGCTCCCCCAAGTGCTTAGTACAGTGCTCTGCAAATAGTCAGTGCTCAATAAATATGAGTGAATAACTGATTGACCGAAAGAGCACAGGAATCAGAAGTACAAACAAAAAGTAGGGCCAGTCCCTGAGGAGCTTATAGTCAAAGGGGAAAGACAAAAGCTGAAAGAAATTCATGTAAAATTGGTATAATTATTGGAAAATTATAATAGGTCCATTGCCTATATAGCAATCTTACCCTTTGGCCAACTTTCTGAATGGGGATTGGAAAATAAGGCCTAAAAATTGCCTGCCTCACATCCAACCAGGCTAGCCAGAAACCTCCAACAGTAACAAACCATTGGTGAGGCTATAATTTAAGAAATGAAAAACCAATATGAAACCACTAGATATGAAAAAAAATCCCTCTCCCATCTCAAATCACCTAAAACATCAGAATGGTATATGGCAAGACAAGCACTACAGAGTTCTTCATCCAGATTTCTCCCACTGCTCTGGATAAAATTTAGTGGATCATTAGTTCCCATGAGAAATTCTCAAGTGGAACTGACCATTGTTATATACCAACCTGCATCCAGGAATCTTTGATGTACTGTAGAAGATTTTCACTGGTGACTAATAGCTGAATGCAGTCAGTGCATTCTGCTATCTAGGTAGCACGCTATCCAATGATGAAGGTTAAAGAAAATTAAAAAATTGAGGAGGTCAGAATGACCTTTAGGGGAATGCACAGTGTCTTGCCAATAAACATGCGACAAAACTGAAAGTTTTCAGAGCAGCTAAAGTGTCCAGTTTTGTACAGCAATGAGGCCCGAACCTACCACTAAGAATAATAGTAACAATAATAATAATGATGGTATTTATTAAGCGCTTACTATGTGCCAAGCACTGTTCTAAGCACTGGGGTAGATACAAGGTAATCAGGTTGTCCAATGTAGGGCTCAGTCTTAATCCCCATTTTACAGATGAGATAACTGAGGCACAGAGAAGCTAAAAGTGATTTGTCCAAAGTCACATGGCTGACAAGTGGCAGAGCCAGGATTAGAACCCACCACCTCTGACTCCCAAGCCTGTGGTCTTTGCACTAAGCCACGCTGCTTCCCCAAATATCACAAATATCACATCCTACTTGTCAAACAGATCCAGAAGTGATTCCTGCACACCATAAGGTGCTGAATGAAAAGCTGAATAGGAGCTACCATCAATAAGGAACAGCTTATTATCCCATAGATAAAACACCACCTAAACTGAAACAATGTAACTGAAGGCTTTTGGGAGAATTCAGCTCCAGAAAGACAAGCAATCTGGATTGGGGTGATTCATTCAGAAGATCATGACCTCCTCTTTGGAAAGATCATTATAGAAAAGAAGAGACTCATAAACTGGCCTGCCTCACAAATAACAAATACAATTATGCAGAAAGGAGCCATCTCTGTTGTAGGCCCCAAAATGGCATGTAATTAATTAGTCTCTCCTGACACACACAAAAATGAAAAACATATAATCATCAACATGGTTGTCTTCATCTGGAAAGATGCTGACAGATTCCTGAATGTCTGTTACTATACCACCATCTCATCACTGTCTGTTTTCAAACATAAACTGGTAGTGAGTATG
This sequence comes from Tachyglossus aculeatus, assembly GCF_015852505.1. NCBI lineage: Eukaryota > Metazoa > Chordata > Mammalia > Monotremata > Tachyglossidae > Tachyglossus > Tachyglossus aculeatus. The sequence continues at coordinate 44,693,830 of NC_052074.1, read as the reverse complement.
GACGGATCTGTCTACACTCAGAATTGGAATACAATGCCCTGCTTACTTGTAACAGATGAAGAGGGTTTTTTTTTTCTGTAAGAGATAAAAATATATTTCCGAGTATTGGTGTTAGCATACAAAAAGGAAAGGGAGAATGAAATGAGGATGAGAAATCTGTTGTTTCCTTATGCCACCAATGCTTTCATAAAAAAGGAGTTTAAAATTCTTTTAGGATAAAAAAATCCTTGGAATATTCATGCTTATCCTGATCCACCATTGTTGGAAGATTTTAAATGAAAGATGTCTAGAATACAGTCTTTTAACAATAATAATTTAATTAGAATATTATATTATAATTATTACATAATGATACCATCATTATTATTATTATGGTACTTGTTAAGCACTTACTACATGCAAGCACTGTTCTAAGCACTTAGATACAAGTTAACACGGTTGGACACAGTTCCTGTCCTCCATGGGAACTCACACTTTTAACCCCCATTTTACAGATGAGGAAACAGAGGCCCAGAAAAATTAAGTAATTTGCCCAAGATCACACAGCAGACATGCAGCAGAGCCGGGATTAGAACCCAGATCCTTCTAACTTCCAGGCCCGTGCTCTATCCACGCAGCCACGCTACTTCTCATAGCCACACTGAGTCAAGACAATTCAAGACTGTAATAGATGTCCCTAGAGTCTTTCACAAAATCAACTTGGTCCCAGAATTGGGATCATCTCTGCTAAACCGGTCAACCAACCCTGCACCCATACTCAGTTTCCTTCACTCCCATTAAATGCTGGGAATTCCACATGTGGGGGAAACTCTCTTGGCTCCTGCTCAGCTTAGTTCCCACCACAATCTGGGACTTGTGTGGCTACCTCGGGGTGGACATTCAGCACCCTCACTCTTTCCCTCCATCACCTTCTAAGGGCCAAGGGACATCACAGTGCCAACTTTCAACAAAAGCAATTCCAGCAGCCTAGAGGTGGTGGTTACAGTTCACATGTAATATTGAACAAGGCAAATCTGTGCCATGCAGCAGATGCTAATTTCCTTCTGGCATCTGCCGGAGTTTTGGGTGAAGAGATGGATTGACCACCTACTCTGAGTTGTTGTGGGCACAGGGCAGCATATGACATTTCTGTCTCAGGGTAGTCAACTGCTAAAGCTCATTCTCCTGTTCTTGCCAATTTTCCTAGGAGACAAACAGCTACTGTGTGCTCTCCAGCTGAAGGTCCCATTGGAAACAAGGAGGAACAAAGCTGTTCCGGACAAAAGGACAACAGGTCCAGACTGGAAACAAATCTCCAAGTGTTGAGCTGAACCAGAACTGAATTCGAGTGAGCGCCCAATTCCTGGGATATTTTTATGTCCTTTGTTGGATGGACAGGAAAGCGTTTGAATCCAAGCCCAGGATCCAGGGAGATTTTGGTCTCGTGCCCAATTTATCAGGGATGCATCCGTGGGTAACGATTAAAGGTTGACAGTTCATCCTACTGTTAAGCACTTTAAGACATACTTTCAATGGCAGAGAGAGAAATTGATGACCACTGATGCCATAGATGTACTTCGACTTATCCTTTGGTGAAACAGTGTTGGCCAAAGTACAGAGAAGGACAACAAAAAGGTTGAGGGAAGTGGATTGTGGCATCTCTATCGGGATCGACTGAAAAAGTTTGTGCTACTCACTCTGGAAAGAGGAAGTCTGAGAGAGGGACAGGATCCATATGTCCTACAAAATCATGAAGCATGCAGACTAGGCAAACACAGAATTATCACTCACCAAATCCCACCACTGGGACAAGAGGTCATCCATTGAAGCTTGCAAGTTCCAAACAAAAGGAATTGCTTCTTCACACAACAGGAAGCAAGCATATGGAATTCATTCTCACACCATGTTGCAGAGACTGAATTAGCTTTAAGAAGAGTAAATTACTGTACAAACAACCGCTTCATGATTGTTTGAATTGGAGCCAAATAAAGCAATTACTACCCGGTTCCACCAAGATCCTTTCCTGGTTCTGTCGCAGAGGGTGGCGTACCCAAAATGGTGCTTCCTACGTCCCTATAAAGTATCAATCAATCAACTGTAATTATTAAGTGCTTACTCTGTACTGAGAAGCAGCGTGGCTCAGTGGAAAGAGCACGGGCTTTGGAGTCAGAGTTCATGGATTCAAATCCTGGCTTCGCCAATTGTCAGCTGTGTGACTTTAGGCAAGTCACTTAACTTCTCTGCACCTCAGTTACCTCATCTGTAAAATGGGGATTAAGACTGTGAGCCCCATGTGGGACAACCTGATCACCTTGTAACCTCCCCAGTGCTAAGAACAGTGCTTTGCACATAGTAAGCGTTTAATAAATGCCATTATTATTATTATTACTAAGAGCTCGAGAGAGTACAATATAATAGAATTCCATGCTCACATATTCCCTGCCCACAACAAGCTTACAAAGAGTCTCAGAAAATGGGTTTGTGGCAAACATGCTAAGATGTTTATTTTGTTAATATGTTTTGTTGTCTGTCTCCCCCTTCTAGACTGTGAGCCTGCTGTTGGGTAGGGACTGTCTCTGTATGTTGCCAACTTGTACTTCCCAAGCGCTTAGTACAGTGCTCTGCACACAGTAAGCATTCAATAAATACGATTGAACAAATGAATTTCCGAGCATAATACCTGACTTTAATTGTGTGTGTGTGTGAAGAGCAACTCCGATTGTCTGCTAGATCTTGGCCTGGGAACAGGGCCAGCGTGAGAACTGGCAAGTGAAAGACTGCAGAAATGAGGCAGCACAATGCTACTCTGCATTGGAGTGCTTTAAGTTCCTTCCCAGCTAATGGTTTCATTGTTTTCTTGTCTATCTCCCCCTTCTAGACTGTGCACCCGTTGTTGGGTAGGGATTGCCTCTATCTGTTGCCGAACTGTACTTTCCAAGCACTTAGTACAGTGCTCTGCACACAGTAAGCGCTCAAAAAATATGATTGAATGAATGAATGATTGAATAATGAAAAAGATCCCAATAAGCGATCTCCCTGGGCCTAATGGAAAATGCACCCTCAGGGTTGGCCAATCCTTGTGCTTGCATGTGGAACTTCAAATGTGAATGAGGGACTAAAATGGAGTGAGGGGCTTGTGGGGATGAAATGTGGAAACTGCACCCTCATAGCCTGATCTCTTAATGAAGGCGACCACTTAGTTTTCTGTTCAACAATCATCAATGGAGCATTGTCAGCTGGCCACAGGGAACAATGTTGTGTGTTCATTATAATTCTGTTCAAAATACATTAACTGAAGCCCTCAGAGCTTGCTTCCCCCTCACCCTCCATGGCATTCTTTACTGCAGGTCTTCTTTCCTGGAACAGTCCCGTCTTCTCATCCCCTCTTTCTCCAGGAAGGCAAAGAGATCCATGTTAGACTACTTCCACGGATATCACTTTATTTCACTAACTTGCACATAAGACCTATTCTTAGCTATTCACATCTTACCAATAGTATACACCCCCATCTTGCCCCCCTACCCCTCAGCCTCTTCAGCTCTGTTATGCACTGATTGATTTATTGTTCCACTCATGTTTACTGTGAACACCCACTCTCCTAAACTCACACGCTTTAAATCATTCCATAATTGTCAAGTTGTAGTGGCTTATCCTCACCATTTGACTTCAGCCTCCTGGAGAGCAAAGATCGCATCTTCTACTCCTTGCTACTCTTCCTCATTGCTCCCCCAAGTAACCAGCAAGTGTTCTATCCACAAAAGGAGCTCACTAATTGCTACTAATGCTGATGAGGAGGAGATCAAATTCAAGAGGGCAAGAAGACATTCTCCATCTACTATGCCCCACTACTCCAAAGCACAGAACGATTAAAAGTTAATTAAATATATTAAGGAGAGAGCTTTTTCGGGTCATTGCATTTATTTTAGCATTGAAACTCCAGTCTTACCTCAGTGGCCTCTGAGTTAGCCAACAATGGTACTTTCCAACCTCAGGGAGACAGCTGCCCAATCCCATTAAATGGGAGGAGACGAGTACTAATGTTTCAGCTGCAGATCAGTGCAGAGGGAAGCATTTCAATAAAATATAACATATATAACATACTCATTGGGAATACATATCCCCATCATCTTGTGACATAATTACAATTATTCAGCAGGGATTGGAAAAGACCCAAGGAGTTTTGTCGAGCATTCTGAATCGCCTCAGATCAAATATAAGGCTAAAACTATTTTCAAACTACAATATATAAAGCTGCGTAGTCTTCAAGAATTTCTGGCAGCTAAATAAACTCCAAGAGGGAGGCTTAGTGTCACCAGAAACCAAAAATATAAATTGTAAAGGTAATGAAAAAATCACAGAACAATCATTCTCTTTAATGATCTTAGTGAGTTCATAATAATGGGAATTGAAGTTATAGAAGAAGAGGGAAATTAAGCCCCAGATTTCAGAAAGTATTTTCATCCCTCAAAGATCTACCTGAACAAAAGATATTTGGTTCCCTGAATCCAGATTAGTGCTTGGCAGGACATCAATTTATGGTCTCTCTTTCCAGCTAATTTTCTCCTTATTTAATTGCTGATATCTCCCACTGAGATAAAACTGTCTCATTCCATCTGCACCAAATGACAATCTAAAGGGGCTGGTCTTCAGTGCAGAAACAGGGATCAAGCTGAGATAAGATGACATTTCTGACCGCAAGGGTCTTAAACACTGATCTTTCAGAAGGAATCTCAAGAAGTCACTTTTCTGGAGATCTTAACCAAAATCAGCTGTCCAGAATGACTTGTCTTTAAGACACATGTAACTCTAGAATTCTCTGATAAAAAATCTTCTCCCATCCTATCCCCTGACAACTTATGCTCAGCTCCTTTCAGCATCCTTGTCTTGCACTGACCGGATATCTATTTCTATTTTCACAACTCAGAGGCAAGCAATAAAGATAGGCCAGAGGAGATTTCTAGAGCCACTTAGTACAGCCACTGTACTAAGCCCATATCCCATATGGGGCTCCCCATTTTTCAAATGAGGTCACAGAGGCCCAGAGAGGCTAAGTGACTTGATCAAGGTCACACAGCAAACAAGTGGTAGAGCAAGTCCTTCTGACTTCCAGGCTCGTGCTATATCCACTAAAACACACTCCTTCTCTGTAACAAAGAAACAACTCCTGGTCACTGGGTATAAGGCATTCCATCAGCTCTGTCCTCCTTTCTCATCTGTTCTTTTCACCTATTCCTCCTCAGACTTTATACTTATACATAAGCTTCATACTCTTCCCTGCAAAAACCTTCTCACTCTCCTTAATTGTTATCTCTTTTGCCTCTGATCCCCTGCTCAGATCCTGGCCCCTGCTCAGTGGCTAGCAACTGGAGGTTTTTGAAGAGGGCAGCTGGATGAAATTCCCTCTCTCTTAAAATCTGCCAAAACACAATTCATCCTTAAACCCCTTCTGAAATCCCACCTTCTCCATGGGAGCATTCCCAAATTAATTTTCCTCTCCCCACATCGTATCTTCCCAAACTGCCACCTCAACACTACTGTACACATCCGTTTCCATATGATCCTATTTAAGCACTCATTTATTCCCCCAACCAACATTTTATATCTTTTTCCTCCTACTGTAAATAGGTATTGTCTCTCCCCTTGGATTCTGCAGGTTGGAGATTGTGACTTTTACTTCTTTTGTACTTTCCCAATTGCTTAGTAAAGAGATGACTCAATCCCGGTGGGGAGCAAGATACAGTAACAGTAACACCTAGTAAGAATAATCACATCACAACCAAAGAGGTCAATTTTGCAGGCCTTGATTAAGCGATCTCCAAGACTAATGGGAAATGTTACCTGGAGGAATGTGCTAGGGGGCAGTTGATTAAGCAGAGAATTATTTAGAAATCAGACTGAGCTCTGCTCCCCCAGGAAATTCAGCCAGGGTAAAAGGTGATGCAAAGATCCTCTCTGTGGCCTGAACATCTTCACAGGAAGAGGGAGGGGCTGAGGAGGGAGAGTAATAGCCTCCTCCCAATGCTTCCTTGTGTTATCTGTTCGTAGAACTGCTGTAATGATATACCAGAGACAGATGCTTTTCTATTTCAAGAGGTGACACTATAAATCCGTAAACAGTCAATATATTTTAAGGCAATCCGAATTATGCATGTACCTGCAGAGTAAATAGCATAAATTCAGCATAGCTTCTCCAGCTAGGACTAATGACTAGGCAATCCTTTAAGTGAAATATGTGAGCAGACAAATGACATATATGGATTGAAGGACATCTGCCATGCCAGCTGGCAGTCAGCAATTTAAGATGTGCTTCTCAGACGAGGCATCTTCCTGCAGGTAATTTTAGAAGATGTTTGCTTAGCCTTTTTTTTTTTTAGTTCAATGGGAAAAGTTACATCTTAAAATTCCGATGGTGGTGTCCCTCTAAAGTCTCAGATTTCACCACCCTCACAAAACACCCTCATCCTGTCCACTCTCTTGTCCATGTCTTCCCCTTTCCCATCTCTCCTGCCCCACACCTACATCCCCACAGTTCACATTCACCCAGAAACACTCCTGGTGCCCAAGGGGAACACAGAGCGGGTAATACAAGGAAACAGCTTCTGTGTGTTTCAAAACCTTGGATATTCATCACCTTTGTGGCCTTTTTGCAATCAAATTCCACTTATTGACTGACTGATGGCTAGGGTTTTTTTCAGAGTTCCTCCTACAGAGGACTCTATTTGCCCATCTTCTTGGCTGCCCTCACTATGATGCTATAAACCTACTTCTCCTTTGACAACCTCTATGCTTGTTGTGGGCAGGAAATGTGTTTACCAAATCTGTTTTATCATTTGTTCCCTAGTCCTTAGTACAGTGCACTTTACACAGTAAGCACTCAATAATAATAATAATAATAATAATAGTATTTGTTAAGTACTTACTATATGATGGGCAGTGTTCTAAGTACTGGGGCAGATACAAGGTAATCAGGTTGGACACAGTCTCTGTTCCACATGGGGCTCAAAGTCTCAATCCCCACTTTACAGATGAAGTAACTGAGGCCCAGAGAAGTGAAGTGACTTGCCCAAGGTCACACAGAAGGCAAGTGGCAGAGCCAGGATTAGAACCCATGACCTTCTGACTCCCAGTCCCATGCTCTATCCACTATGCCATGCTGTTTCTTTATCAACGCCACTGATCGATTGATTAAAAACAAAGATATTAACATACTGATAACCATAGCAAAGTTATCAAGAAATGAAAGAACAATGCTTAAATTAATGAGATTTTGTTGTTTATGTATCAATGGCTGCAGTGGCAAATTCCTTTGCTAAACACCCAGAAAACAAGGCATAAGGAAGCTCACTATTCACACATGTCATTCCCTCATTGTCTTAAGGACTGGCTCTCCATTCAAACTGCATGATTTAGGCTCAGGTGGCTATTATGCCTTTGAGGAATTATTTAGATTTTCATGTGGCAGATAAAATATTACACCCCCAAGCCAATGTTTGAGGTACGAGTAGGAAATGCCATCAATGAAATTTATTAACTGCTCGCTACATGTCAAACACTGTACTAAGCACTTGGTAGAGAACAGCATATTAGAGTTGGTAGACACAACCCCTATCCCAATAGATCACAGTCTAGATGGGGAGACAGACGTTGAAATACATTACTCTTACAGGAATGGGAGAGTACAGGAATATGTCTAGACTCTAGACTGTAAACTCATTGTGGTCAGGGAAAGTGTCTTCTAATTCAGTTATATTGTGCTCTCCCAGGTGCTTTGTACAGTGCTCTGCACATAGTAAACATTCAATCAAATTCCATTGATTGATATGTCCATAAGTGATGCAGGAGTGTAGTGAGTATCAAGTGCTTAAGGGCTACAGGTACTAATAATAATAGTAATGATGGCATTTATTAAGTGCTTACTATGTGCAAAGCACTGTTCTAAGTGCTGGGGAGGTTACAAGGTGATCAAGTTGCCCCAGGGAAGCTCAAAGTCTTTATCCCCATTTTACAGATGAGGTCACTGAGGCACAGAGAAGTTAAGTGACTTGCCCGAAGTCACAGAGCTGACAGTTGGCGGAACCGGGATTTGTACCCACGACCTCTGACTCCAAAGCCCATGCTCTTTCCGCTGAGCCACACTGCTTCTCTAGAGATCCAAGTGCATAGACAATGTAGAAAGGAGGGGAAAAGCAGAAACAAGGATGATGGGTTTAACTCCTCCTTTAAGGTTGGCTCCTATCTTGGAGGGAATCCTCTACTTCGGGAGTGTTCACTGACTACAGATTCCTTTGTCTAGTTTACAATCCAATACCATAGTGCTACTCTTTGTAGACTATTTTTATAAGATCTGGGTCTCTGATTTCTGTCCCAACAAACAGAAACAAATGCAAAATACCAAACCACGGTGAACCTGAAGCAGCTGGAAACATTGGCCCTGAAATGTAAATCAAGAGATTGAAGGCCAATTGAAATTCTCTGTAGACCTTTCACTCACTCAATCAATCAATCAGTGGTATTTATTGAATACTTACTTACTATGCGCCACACAGAAGACAACCACTTGGGAGGGTGCAGTATTATAGCTGGTAGACATGATCCCTGCACATAAGGAGTTTACAGGTCATCTCCATTTAAATTCCACAGATAAATCTCAGCAAGCTGTACAGTCCATGTGACATAGTAGTAATAGTACTTATTAATAATGATGGCATTTGTTAAGCGCTTACTATGTGCCAAGAACTGTTCTGAGTGCTGGAATTGCCTATCAAAACACTGCGCAAAGCGCTTGGGAAACATAGACTGATGAGAATTAGACATGGTCCGTAGGGGGATCACAATCTAAGAGTTGTGGAGGCAGGTGTTGTTGATAGACATGTCTCTATATGTTGCCAACTTGTACTTCCCAAGCACTTAGTACAGTGCTCTGCACACAGTAAGGGCTCAATAAATATGATAGAATGAATGAATGAACGTAATGAAAGGAGGAACCTAAAAGACAACTTAAAATTCAAGGGCAAAGATAAATACAGTTTAATCTCACCCTTGCCAAATTAAAATCCATTCTTCTGTTTTTAAAGCCTGAATGTGAAAGATCCCCAAGAGCTAATGTCTGATTAATATGCCATCAGAAAATACCTCAAGTTAAACTTTAACATCTCGATGTGATATGTTTCTTCCACCCACCCTGTGTTCCTGCACCTCTCTGATTTCTCCCCATCTGACCTGAAATATGAAAAGAGGATTTTAATAAGGTCTCTCCATCACCGAGTATAGAGTTTGACAGGATTACCTGTTCCTGTCACACAGCACCGTGTTGGCTGTTAAAAGGTGTTGCTCTAAATTACTGCCATTCAGCTGCTGTGGGATTTTGGAGATGGTGCCACTGACGACGAGATTCTGCCATCCACATGTGGGTGTGGATAAAGAGAATGACTTGGGATTTACTTAGTCTGAAACAAGCCCTTCCTCCGATACTAGCCCCTGGCTTCCCATCACCCGTTTTCAATGTAAGAATAAAGAACTGTGGCATTTATTAACGATTTTGGTTTGCTATTCACTAAGCGATGAAGTAGACACACGGTCTCCTGACCCTCACAGGCCTCGTAGGCTCATTTTATCCTCATTTTACAGGTGAGGAAATGGAGTTTCAGAGAGGTTGAATGACTTACCCAAAGTCACACAGTAAGCAGAAGTGAGACTCAAACCAGTGGCTGCTGAATCGCCATTCCTGGTGCTTCCAGGAATTTTTCCTTGGCCAAATGCTTAATCCAAAGACATCCTACCCCTACTCTCAATACCCTCTCATACTTCTCAATATGCTGGATTTACACTGGTAGATGTCTTACAAATATGGCTGGTTTCCACCCCTCTAGCTTCCAGAATGGCACATGTTTCTGTCTTCACATTCCATCTCAGATATGGAAATTAGGAAACAGGCACGACCTTGAATGAAGACCTCCAATTCTTAGTCATTTCAAAGCAATTCTTTACACTAGAAAAGCAAACATGACTATTTGCACTCTAATTTCATTCCTTGGATCGTCTTTGTTAAATTAGTTTTACTTAAAGCAGCGGAGTTCTCCCGATGACAGTTTGGCCTATTGGAACATTTGCTCTGCCCAAGCTTGAACTGTTTGAATAGACTGATCTTTCATGACTTCCCAGATTACAACCCAAAGTCAAAATGTGTTTTGCCTTCATAAATACCCTGAACTCTCTCATTAAAGGAAGAATTAAACAGTCAGTCAGTGGCTTCTGAGACATCTAAAATAGGCTATTGGACTATTTCTTTTAGGATTAAATACTACAAAGCAGCATGGTACACAAACTGGAACAGGAAGATATGAAAGTCCTATATACCTAATGACTGAAATTTGCAACCAACAGGCACCATCTGGTTATAATTCTGCTGCATTTTAATGATGAGCCCATTTGCCAAATTGTGTTCATGGCCTAGTAGATAAACCATGGGCATGGGAGTCAGAAAGATGTGGGTTCTAATTGTCTGCTGTGTGACCTTGGGCAAATCACTTCACTTCTCTGTGCCACAGTTGGAGGCAGACTACTGGGCTAGAAGGACCACAAGTAAGACATCACTCTCATCACTCGCTTCGCATGGAGAAGCAGCGTGGCTCAGTGGAAAGAGCATGAGCTTTGGAGTCGGAAGTCATGGGTTCAAATCCAGGCTCTGCCAACTGTCAGCTGTGTGACGTTGGGCAAGTCACTGAACTTCTCTGGGCCTCAGTTCCCTCATCTGGAAAATGAGGATTAAAACTGTGAGCCTCCCCGTGGGACAACCTGATCACCTTGTAACCTCCCCAACACTTAGAACAGTGCTTTGCACATAGTAAGCACTTAACAAATGCCATTATTATTATTATTATTATTATTATTATTGTGGGTTCCATCACCCTGACTTGTATTATGAAGAAACAGACATCTTAAACTTCAAAATAATTTCCCTTCTAGTCTGTGAGCTCATTGTGGACAGGGAATTTGTATTTTCGTTGTTCTACCATACTTTCCCAAGCGCTTAGTACAGTGCTTTGCACACAGCAAGCACTCAATAAATGTGATTTAATGAATGAATGAATGAATTTGCCCCATGTAGGGCAGGGACTGTGTCTCATCTGATTATCTTGTATCTTCCCCAGTGCTGATTACAGTGGTTAGCACACAGTAAGCACTTAACAAATAATGATTATTATTTTTACTAATACCTTACTGAAAGAAGAAAATTCTTGCCATCAATCTTAAAGTTATTCACTGTTGTTCACTTATGTTTCCATACATTTAAAAAATTCTACTTTTAGGGTGCCTGGACCATTAGTAAAGTCGATGATTTGAAACAATAAATATGAAAAGGTGAAATCAAATAGAAAGGAATAAAACCTAACTATGAAGCTGAAGCCATTAGGAGAGAAATATTGATCAGCTAATGGATTGACAACATCCTAATGGAGATCATTCAATGCTTGGTTACTAAATATCATGCGGACACCAGAGTGCTCTTGAAATTCTTTTCCAAATGATCACAATAAATAAACATTAAACCAAAAAAAAAATTTCTAATGATGCTTCAAATGATGGTGGAGAATGGTTCTTAAAAGGCATTATCAACTTGCTCATTTCTTGAAAGGTCAAAAATACATTTGAAAAATGAGAGTCTTGATAGGGCTATATTAACGTTGGGTGAGTCTATAAACATGATGCTTAGTTGCCTTCCTATTTACTACTCTGAAGCATCTTTTTAATGCCTGCTTGGCAAGTAGGAAATGGACAATTTTAATCAATGAGGCAAAAGATATTTAATATATGATTCCTGTACATGTGTAATTACAACTTAATGTTTCTTGAAATTGAGAAAAGCCTATTATAGAACTGTAATTGCAATATAAATAATTAGTCCAGGACATACCACAGCGATGGAGGCGGAAGGGGGGTGGGGAACCATTTGTAATATTTCCCACCAATGTATGTGCCAAGCCAAACTTTGTTTTTCCATTTTCACTCTCAGGAAATGGAGTTACTTTGTTCAATGCCTGACTTAATTTCCACCAGGCTGTTCTGCCCATGTGCTAGAGAAGGCGCACATGCAAAGATGCCTGGTGGAGAATGCAACAGTTCTAATGACAATGAAACTGAAGTGGAGATGTGAAAGCACATAATTGTTTTGACAATCTCAGTTAGTGTAACATCACAGCCTGGCACATAAGCCTGTCTCCATTCCACATATCAGTGAATGACATGAATCAAAAACAGTGGAGGAAAACAACAGAATAAGGAGAAGTTCTCAGAATGATAAAACCACCTAAACAAATCCCCATCAAGGAAAATCACATTTTCTAAGACATCCTCCCTCTTCCTTCACCCGCAACCCTCCCAGCTCACTAGAGTGAGAGATTCTGAAATATCTGCCCTTGAAGAGTGAAATCTAATCCATGCAAAGGCACAGGTGCCCCAAATCCAAGACTCAAATGTTGCTCTTCTGGGACTAAAAAAACCAAAACAGTGGTCATGTCTTTTAACTCTTTTGTATAATAACTTTGGTATTTGTTAAACACTTACTATGTGCCAAACCCTGTACTAAGCACTGTGATGGACACCAGCAAATTGGATTGGATTGGAAACAGTCCCTGTTCCACATAGGACTGTGAGCCCATTGTTGGGTAGGGGCCATCTCTATGTGTTGCTGATTTGTACTTTCCAAGCACTTATTACAGTGCTCTACACACAGTAGGCACTCAATAAATATGATTGAATGAATGAATGACTCACAGTTTTAATCTCCATTTTACAGATGAGGTAACTGAGGCACAGAAAAGTGAAGTGGCTTGCCCAAGGCCACACAGCAGACAAGTGGAGGAACCAGGATTAGAACTCATGACCTTCTGATTCCCAAGCCTGTGCTCTATCCACTATAGCATGTATCCTCCCAAGCACTCAGTGTACTTCTCTGTCCTCAGTAGATGATCGATAAATGCTACTGTATGACTGAATACCTCATATGGGGAAGGACAATTCAAGAAATGTACCCTGAAAAGATCGGCGAATAATAAGAGGGAAGGTCCTTCTTCAGAGGAAATGGAACCTGATCACTGAAAAAACCCGTCTATATAGCTACCTCCCATCTTATCACCTTGGAGAATAAGCATTAGCTTAACTGCGAGTTACCATTATCCTCCTATGTGATGTATATTTCTATGTTTTGCCTAGCACACAGAGCTCACTTAATATTTAATAAGGATCAGAGTTGAAAGAAAACAATTGTGAACATAAAAAATGACCCCCTCCTCAAATTATGCAGTGACCCTAAAAATACAAAGTTGTGCCCAAGTTCAAAATGGTGTTGACAGCATAAAAATGACAGTCCTAAACTCAACTGTGCCAATATCCTTTCCATGATCAGATAAAAGGCTTAGCTGCCAACCATGAAGGAGATACCACTATGGAGAACCATGCACAGCAAAAGCAGCTCTGGATGTCTGTGCATTTAAATATTATGACAGCATTTCAGGTTTAATAATATTTAAGAATGTGGTGAGGTTTTTCAGCATGTCTGCAGAGAGCCCCAGACACAGGCAATACAAGATTCTACTCCAAACAAAACTGGAATTTCAGACTGCTAGGTGCTTCCCTTTTAAAGTCTGTTTCCTCCCCTCTTAAAAGTCAAATGCTGTTCTCAGAAGAAGAAAAAGAGGTTTAAAACTGAAAGAGAGATGACCATGCTCAGACACACTACCTTTCAAAGATAGCTGGAAGGTCAGTGTTTCAAAGATTCCTATGGGAGGCAAGCCTACATTTTCAGTTCTGAATTTGAGGGACTTCAAGCAATTGTTTTGCCATCTCAGCCTCAAAACGTCCAAATAAGTGGAAACATTTCAACCCTGCAGTAATGTTCCAGAAGTGGCGACACCGAGGTTTGATAGGGGGAGAAAAACCTCTACTGAGGATTGTTTTCTAGCCCTTTACAAATGATGTCCAGGAGTTAGCTCGGCTTTCTGGTGTCTGCTGCTGCACCTGAGACCAAATGACTTAGAACTGAGCTCTGAACCCAGAAGACACAAAACAATCATTTTGGGGCAATGTTTGGGTTTGGGTTATGTTCAGAGAAATTTTGTTGCCATATTTTCTGCCAGGGACACCTCACCTGTTCCCTCTAAACTGTAAGTCCACTGTGGGCAGGGAATGTACCTACCAACTCTGTTGTATCATTATAGTGTACTTGCCAAAGCTCTTTGTACAATGCTCTGCACACTGTAAGCACTCAATAAATATGGTTGATTCCACAGAAAGGAGAGGTGATTATACATTTTTGATTCCTCATTCTCCTCCTTCAAGTTTCCGAAATGATAACCCAATGGTGAGTGTACCCCAGGCCCACCAGTGAGAGAGGAGGCAGGCAAGAAAATTAGAGGAATATTAATATAGGAGAAGTTTTTGCAAAGGGATTAAGGATAAATCTGACAGACCTGATGTCCTGCTGAATTACAAACAAGGTTTCATTCTCTCATTCTAATGAATCCAAAAACATCAGAATAAGTAACCCATTGTTACCAGCTTTTAAAACCTGATGATCAGGATCCTTCCTGTCATTTCTTGTCCCTGTTCTTTAGAGAGATGATCGTCGAGTTGGACATTGTCACTTAGCTTCAAATTGGGAAATGAAATATTTGATATTCACAACACACTTAGACAAAAGGAAACAAATGAAAAATTGCCTAAAATCCCTAAGCAAGTGAATGAGAATGTAAATGCCACTGAAAGAAAAAAAAAGTGAAAAAACTACATGAGCAAATTAAAAAAAAAAGGATATGCAAAAGGCAAAATAAGAGTGAATTTGGCAGACTGTTTGAAAAATGTGAAATGCATTCAAGGCCCCTCAAAACATGCCACCATCATCATTAAGTATAAAAGTGGAGTAAAGCCCCAGCCTGCTGGGAAGGCAACTAACTAGAGATGAATTAATAAGAACTCTACATGAGGAAATGGGTAAGGAGAGCAAGTTTAAAAGAATTAGAGAGATGTCCAAAAAGCAGACGGCTCTTAGCTTTCATGAAGAATAGAGACCCAGACGCTCTTACAAGGTGGGAACAAATCCATACTATACAACAGTGTATTGCATCAAAAGTACAGTCCATCATTTTGGAGTTCTCTGTGGCAAGTGCAACATTCTGCTTGGAAAGGGAAGGTGCCAAAGCACATCAGTTCAAAAATTGACTCACCTGATGGTGGCTCTCAAACTGTGAGAAAAAAACCAAACTGTGTGGAGAGACCTATTAATGCTCCAGATTTAGAGGGGCTGATATCTTTGATTCCAAGGCAAAATGCAAACAGGCTCCCAATTTCAGAAACATGCCCTCATAGGCTCGGTCAGTTCAAAATGGCCCCACCCAGATGGGGGTTCAATGACCATCAACCAAAGCTCATAGATCTTTATACAGTCTTCACTGTAATACTTGTTGTGGCATTTGTTAAGCGCTTACTATTTGCCAAGCACTGTTCTAAGTGCTGGGGTAGACACAAGCAAATAGGGTTGGATGTGGTTCCCATCCCACATAGGGCTCACAGTCTCAATCCCCATTTTACAGATGAGGTAACTGAGGCCCCGAAAATCAATCAATTGTATTTATTGAGCGCTTACTGTGTGCAGAGCACTGTACTAAGCTCTTGGGAAGTACAAGTTGGCAACATATGGAGACAGTCCCTACCCAACAGTGGGCTCACAGTCTAAAAGGACTTTAATTTGAGAGAATTTCATCTCATGAGATGTGAGATCTAGTTTCTTCCTTTCCCACCTCCCCACATCAGGAGTGTTTCATTTTAAGATGAAAGACTGAGCTTTGGAGAAGTAGGTGGCTCACACTAACCAGAGGAAAAGTAACCCACTCTAGATTGTAAGTTCCTTGAGGTTGAGGCTCATGTCTACTAAGTCTATGGTATGCTCCCACGTGTTGAGAACAGCTGTGCACACCGTAGGCATTCAATAAATATTAACTGATGGTATACCAAAAGTAGATCCATTTTTTCCCCCTGCAGATATATTACCAGAATTCTAGTGGTTTTCCTGCCAATAAACTATCCCTTCATTCCCTGCCCTAGGTTCTATAATTTAGAAACATTCTGATGCAAACATTTGGACAAGTCACCACAACTTTCTCAGAGCTATTTAAGACATACAAAAATATTTCATTAGTCTGTTCTAGGTGTCCAAGGAAATTTGTAACCAACTAGCCTTCTTTACTATTTACTAAGAATAAATTTTACTTTCCTCAAAGATTACTATCTGTTTTATAAAGTCAGGGACGATGTTTAGGAATTGTCTTGCAGGTTTTACACCATTCGGTTGCAAAGTAGAATTTAAGTGTTGGCATACCAAGAAATAGAACAACTGTGAGGAAAAAACAACGCTACCTCTTTCTCCCCATCTTGTTTACCCTTTTTTTCAAACAATGTTAATAATAATAATAATAATAGTAATGGCATTTATTAAGTGTTTACTATGTGCAAAGCACTGTTCTAAGTGCTGGGGAGGTTACAAGGTGATCAGGTTGTCCCACAGGGGGCTCACAGTCTTAATCCCTATTTTATAGATGAGGTAACTGAGGCACAGAGAAGTTAAGTGATTTGCCCAAAGTCACACAGCTGACAATTGGCAGAGCCAGGATTTGAACCCATGACCTCTGACTCCAAAGCCCGTGCTCTTTCCACTGAGCCACGCTGCCTCTCACAACTAAGGTTACCTAAGTGAGAATTATGAATGACCTTATTCAAAGTCATTTGAGGGTAAAGATCATGTCTACTACGAAGCAGCATGGTTAGTGGAAAGAGCCCAAGCTTGGGTGTCGGAGGTCATGGGTTCTAATCACAGCTCAGCCATGTATCAACTGTGTGACTTTGGGCAAGTCAGTTAACTTCTCGTGCTTCAGTTACCTCATCTGTAAAATGGGGATTAAAACTGTGAGTCCCACGTGGAACCGATTAAGCACGGCTCAGTGGAAACAGCATAGGCTTGGGAGTCAGAGGTCATAGGTTCAAATTCTGCCTCTGCCACTTGTCAGCTGTGTGACCTTGGGCAAGCCACTTAACTTCTCTGTGCCTCAGTTACCTCATCTGTAAATAGGGGATTAAGACTGTGAGCCCCAAGTGGGACACCCTGATCATCTTGTATCCCCCCCAGCGCTTAGAACAGTGTTTTGTACATAGTAAGCACTTAAAAAATACCACCATTATTATTACTATTATTATCATATCTACCCCAGCACTTAGAACAGTGCTTGTCACATTCTAAGCACTTATCAAATGCCATTATTCTTATTATTCTTATTTTACTCTCAAGAGGTCTCTACAGTGCTCTGCATACAGTAGGTGCTCAGTAAATACTGTAGATCGACTGAACGAAAAGAGGGAACAAATGATGTGTTTCCAGTGTTCAATCTAAATTCCAAGGCTTCATGGCCAAGGACTCTAGCTAGGCATTTATCGATCAACTGGGATGGATATTTCCAAGTCCAAAAGCTGGGCTAAAAAGATGCAGAGTTGCCAAGAGCAACCATCCAATCTGAAGGGGTGCCGGTTGCTTAGTAACAGTGAATGAATACCTGCTCCCTATTTGTAGGAACTGCAACTCAGAGTTCAACCTTTTCCTTCGCATCTGCACACCAAGGGCAACATAGTGCAAATGTAACTTCATCTTTAAAGACAAACACACCCAAATCATTTCTCATAAAATTTTAAAAAATTGATCTAGCTACACTAAATTGTAAGCTCCTTGAGGATATGGGGTCGTATCTACTAATTCAAATTGTACTCTCCCAATCAATCATGTTTATTGAGTGCTTATTGTGTCCAGAGCACTGTACTAAGTGCTTGGGAGAGTTCAATAGAGTTGGTAGACAAGTTCCCTGCACTTAGTACACACAGTAAGCTTTCAATACATACCATTGATTGATTGGCTAAAATCATGATATGCACAAAATAAATTAATCAGCATTTTCAAGTCATTAGTTTGACACAAAAAAATACAAAGAAAAACCACATATCCTGGCTTGTGTGTCAGATGAATCACAACAATTAATTAATAATCAGAAGGAATGAAAGAAGATTGTATTTACAGCATGGAAGGGTAATTCAGAAATTGGAGCACTGATCTACATCACAATTTTGAGTTTTCAACATTGAAATAAATAGTCAATAGAGGTGCATAATCTGTAGATGATGATGAATCATATTGAAAATACGAGTAGGAGTCTGTTTTCTTGTAGTAATGCAGTAGTAACCTCAATTAGAAGCTATAATGACAACTGCTAAAAATGGCAAGCTATTTCCTGAATCCTCCATGCAGACTGAAGAACATACTGAATGGATGTGATTCCATTATACTCCTGAATAATTTTACTTTCAACCCACTCAATGAAGGGAAAGAAAATGTTTTTCAGTAATCCTTTAAAGGCCTGATGTTTCAGTCTTTAGATGTATAGTACCAAATATTCCTCAGTCAATAAAGACCTGACCAGGGTGGTAATTTGGAAGGGCATGGAAGGTTTATTTTGTTTTTTGCTTTTATTATGGGCATTTCACATACAAAATAACCCGAGTTTCAAACTAGTAAGAAAAAGTGATCGTGATTCCTATCAGCTGTCCTGTTGCCCATAAGTTTATACTGGAGAATCATTCATTCTGAATTGTACTTTCCAAGCGCTCAGTACAGTGCTCTACACACAGTAAGTGCTCAATAAATTCGATTGAATGAATTCTGAAAGTGGTATATTTGTCTTGATGCCACATAAAATCATGTGCAAAATACCCATCTTTGGAGTAAATTTAGCTGGATATTTTTATTATTTTGACACTGTTTGTAAGGAAATTAAACAGCACTATTTATTTACTGAAGTAGTACAGCTCTGCTAGAGGGAAAAGAGACCTGCATTTACTGAATCTACCAGGAGATATGATATTCTTAAAGCATGATTCTTCTGTTTTCATGGTTGTAAGGGCCCAGGAATGTGAGTACATTCTTACTGGCGGAAACAGCTAAATGCCACTCTGTCTTAGAAAAGAACAGTACGCTTCCAGCCTTGAACAAGGGTTGGCATTTAGATAGTAAGGAACAGTTAGCAATGAAGGAGGGACCCAGGCGCTCTCTCCCTTCCCTCCCCTCCTTTAACAAGAACATGACTCCAAAAAAGATGAGGCAGTATTTTTTCAATCTAAAGCACTACAATGCAATCAAATATTTTTTTCTTTCATTGTTTCCTTCAAATAAGATAAAGTTCCTTATCTGATTGTTGTTTTGTAGATTCTAGGTGTTTATAAACTTCTGGGTTGTGGCGGGGGGTTCCTCTCATAATTGGTCTAGTTTGAAAAAATTCTCCAAAAGCAAATAGGCTCTTCAAAATTGCCACACGTAACCAAGTAATGCATTCTGGATTTTTTTTTTTTTTTTGATAGAATTTCAAAGGCAGCCAAAGAAGTCAGATGTCTAGCAACATAATCAAATCATGGTTGCATCAGAAAAATGACTATTAAATAATTTTCCAGGCGTAACCAGATTCCATCTTATTCTTTCACCGGCCAAGGCTATTTTTGCCTTTCTGATGTCTGGTGTGCATTTTATAACTAAGACACATTGACCATGTCTGAATGGTACCTTGCTACTGACAGTGTGAGAACAGTTCAAGGAATCCGCCTCCTAAGTGGCAGTAACAATAACTACCTCATTGGCTGGCAAATGCAAGAAGAATTTGATACAAGTACTTTTTTAAATGAGCTCAGCGTGGATTGCATCAGAAGCTCTATGTGGAGTTAAGGGCAGAATGCATTACTTGGTTACGTGTGGCAATTTTGAAAAGCCTATTTGTTTTTGTAGATTTTTTTCAAACTAGACCAATTATGAGAGTACCCCCCCACATACACCCAGAAATTTATAAACACCTAGAATCTACAAAACACTAATCAGACAAGGAACTTTATCTTATGTGAAGGAAACAATGAAAGAAAAAAAATTATTTGATTGCACTGTAGTGCTTTAGATTGAAAAAATACTGCCTCGTCTTTTTAGGAGTCATGTTCTTGTTAAGGCGGGGGGAGGGAGGGGAGAGAGTGCCTGGATCCCTCATTCAGCACTGAGAATTTTGGCACTGTGGGGGTGTATCATCCTGGAAGCATCCTCAATGGTTTGGAAATCTGCCCTCTAGACTGTAAACTCATTATGGATGAGGAATGTGTCTGGTATATGGTTGTGTTGTACTCTCCCAAGCATTTAGTACAGTGCTCCACACACAGTAAGCGCTCAATAAATACGATTGAATACATACGATGGCATAAATCGAAGGAATGTTGAATTTTCCGTTGCCTCTGGATTTAGTAATGAAGTGAGTCACATGACTGGCAGGTCACATTTTTTATCTCTTAGAAATAATGCCATTGCAGGCACGGGTTTATAAGTGAAATTATTTAAATTATGGATGGGCTGTGATCAATAAAAATTATAGAATGGAAAATTAAAACGGTGAACTTAATTTGCTTCCTAAACACAGTTAATTATTAACTCCACCTAGTCTCTGTTCTGCCTCTGACCTTCTGTGTGCCCTTGAGCAAGTCATTTGCACTCACTGGACCTCAGTTTCTCAATCAGGAAAATGGGGATGAATACCCTTTTTCCTCTCTCTTAAATAGTGAGTCCAATGTGGAAGAAGGGCCAGGTCTGATCTGACTGTCATGTATCCATCTCAAGAATTATCCCAGTGCTTGAGCACTTAACACAGTAATTAATAAAAAGATTGAATAAATAATAACCATGGCTAAGACAATGCCTAACCTGAAAAATAAAAGCTAGGAGAGGTAGGGATGAGCTCAGAAATAAGCAAGAGAGAAGGCTGTGATGAAAAGTGGAAGGGAAAAAAGTGCTACAAGAAAGGCAGGTGGAGGGGAAGATGAGAGAGAAAGACAGTGTAAAAGGAGGCTGGACAAGATGAGTCAGAGAGATTAAGAGGGGGAAGAACAAAAATAAATAAGACAATGCTTCCTCTCATTTCTTACTATAGCATCCCCTCAGCCACTTCAGTACTTTTGTGCACTTATCTGTTCATCTGTTATTGATTCATTTATCCATTTGGACTTATAATTTACTATAGATTTACTCTCACTATTTCAACCATTGTTCTGTCCATTTACACTGCCTTGCCTTCTTCATTGAAATGATGCTCCCTAAGGGCAAAGATGGTGACATATTCTTAGTCTGTAGTCCCCCCAAGTACCAAGAAGAGGACAGGGATTATTCATTCGTTCAATCGTACTTATTAAGCGCTTGCTGTGGGCAGAGCACTGTAGTAAGCATTTGGAAAGTACGATTCAGTAATGAAGAGAGACAATCGCTGCCCCACACTGGGGATTACAATGAAGGAGTTCAAGCAAATTTTGTAGGTGGTGACGGCAACAAAGAAACCCACTGCACTCAATTCTTCTGGAAAAATTACTTGTTTAAAATGTAATTAGAGAACAGCCTTCTGACAATATCCAACTGTCTGAACACAGTGTGACACGTTGACAGGAGAAACACTTGGGCACAGCTTCAGATATGAGTTTTTCTTCAAGATCTGACCCCCATATCACAGGAATACTGGGTGAAACACCAAAAAAACCATGGTGTTTTCCTAGGTATCAGTGAGAAGTGCCTTATTTCCTGGAAGAGATAGTGAGAAGTTAGCAATAAAGTCATCAGAGGTGTTATTGCAAATGTGGGCCTTCTGTTTCTTCAACAATATGCTGGTGTTAAGTGGGTAAGGTTCTGTAGCTGGGATACAGAACACAGAGCAGGATTTCAATCGAGTATCCTAAAGCAGCCTGATCCCTGCAAGAAATTCAACTTTATGTGCCACAAAGTTATGCACGGGAACTTGTGCATACAAATAAGGCCATCTTCATTATAAAAAAAAACCTGACCATCAGTTCCATTGATGATTGACAATGGACAAAGGAATGTACAAATAGATGGTTTAGGACATTGAATGTCATTCCCACACTTGACCTTCCAACCATGCTCTCCCATTCAGGTGGTAACTCCCTACTAGTACTATGTTCATTACAAATTTAGGAGATTTTGACAAATAAAAGAAGCAGCATGACCTAATGGATACAGCACAGGTCTGAGATTCAGGGGACCTAAGGTTCTAATCCCAACCCCACCATATGTCTGCTGTATGAACTTGGGCAAGTCACTTCACTTCTCTGTACCTCAGTTACCTCATCTGTAAAATGGGGATGACTGTGAGCCCCACATGGGACATAGACTGAGTCTAACCTGATTACCTTGTATCTACCCGAGCACTTAGTATGGCATCTGGCCGATAGTAAGTGCTTAACAAATACCAGTTTAAAAAATCTATAGAATCCTCACAAGATCTTCCTCTGCAGAAATGTTTTCCTAGACAGCATTTTGAAAACCATTACTTTTAAATAGTTGGAAGTTTGGTCTTGAGCATGTCCTGGTTCCTAGGAACCAATGTAGTATCAAATAATTGTGGTGTTTGCAAAACATTTACTGTGTGCCAAGCATGATATTGAGTGCTGGGGTAGGTACCAGATAATCAGGTTAGATACAGTCCTTGTCCCACATGGGACTCACAGTCTAGAAGGGAGGGAAAACAGGTATTCAGTCCCTCTTCTACAGATGAAGAAATTGGGGCACAAGGAAGTTAAGTGACTTGCCTAAGGTCACACAGCAGGCAAGTGATAAAGTTGGGAATAAAACCAAGGTCCTCTGATTCCCAGGCCTGTGTTCTTTCCATTAGGCAATACTGCTTCCCATTTCTTGATTGCCTTATGCAGAAATGCAGAATTGTGTTTCATTCACCTAAGGGAGGAAACAAATATAGGTATGTGTAGTAATTACTTGGTGCAAATCACGGTTTTCAAACCAATGCTACTGTGATCAACATGAATCAATGATAAACCAAGGCCGATTTCAAGTTTAGAAACGAATTTAAGATGCATGAACTGCTTGCGGTGAAGCAATTATTCTCTCGAAGGCTCTTATTTTTTCATCACGCCATAAATTTTGCATAAGTTAAACAGCATTTACTATTATAAGTATCTGCAATGCAGAATTTTCAGTTCACTTCCTAGGCAATTAAAAATTATATCTACAGTGTCAAGGGATCAATTTTGTTATTTTCAGAAAAGTCATATATGAAGAAAAGAATAGTATGAAGAATGCTCACTTAATATTTCATAAAAGACACCAGGGATTCCCCAGCTGTAGCAACTCTATTCCTTAACTCTGACATTAACATCTTGGAAATGACATCAAAAAGGAAAAGCACAAATTTAATTGCTTTAAGTGAACTATGAGGATAAACTTTATTCATTCACAGTTTAATGTATATAGGAAATTTTAGTATGGACAATCATCAATGACTGATATTTTGAGACCAAAATAAATTATTCAGACAGCGATCAATGTCTAGTAGAAAAACCGTGTGCATCCAAATGCATTATTTATTCAATTTTTCCCCTATTACTAAACTTTTTGAGGATTTGATCTGTATGCATAACAGAATACTATCAACATTTGCTAAGGATATTAGCTATCAACACTCTTGCTAATATCCTCTTGAAATTCAAATCATACATCTTTCTGGTCCCCATTTTTCGAAAATGTTCATGGTGTAGTATTAACTGGAGAGCCTGAAAACCATTCGTTCATTCATTCAGTCATATATTGAGCCCTTACTGTGTGTAGAGCACCGTACTAAGCATGTGGAAGAGTACAAAATAACAATAAATGGACACATTCCCTGCCCACAACGAGTTAGTTTACAATCTAGAGGGGGAACCTCCATGCTTAGCATTGCATTCCCACAGTCGATGATGAACAATTCATAGAATGGGAAGAATTCTCTAGTTTCAGGCTTCCCAACTGCTGGTCTGAGCCAAATTCTGATAGATTAAATCAGAAACACCCATCATTTCTCCTACCTTTTTGTCCTTTAGACCTAACTCTACATTCACCAACCCCTGTCCCAGTTTCATAATGTATTTCTCTGACTACCATGGTGTAGACCAGAAATATAGTTATTCCCCCTGACTGTTTTGGGTGATCTCCGCTGGCAAATCAGCTTCGACATGTAGCTGCAATTAGTTCTCTAGAGAAGAATATTCCACTACCCCAGTGAGACGTAATCAGTGGTTGCTTGTGTCCAAATGAAACTCCTTCTACTGTGGTTTAACGTATCTCCTACAAAGAATCAGTCATATTTCTTCTCGGCCTTTTAATCGCCATGCAGAAAGGCCGCGATTGTGATAGTTCTGGAACATCATTAACTTCATGCAGACATAGCCCAGGTTACAGTCACCCCATGGTTTGTTCATTCAACCCAGGGATTCATCTAAGCTCACTGTGGGCAGGAAATGTACTCTATCTCATCATATTGTGCTATCCCAAGTGTTCAATAGCGTGCTCTACACATAAGTGCTCATCAAATACCATTAAAAGTCTGTTTTACTTTCCCCCTGACTATAGAAAACCCATGATATAGAGGAACCAAAGGATACATCTATTGTTGCTTGACACTGACAATCCAATGCATCACTGCATGAGCCAAAACAGGTATCAATCAGTAGTATTTATTGAGCACTTACTGTGTCCAGAGCACTGTACTAAGTGCTTGGGAGAGTAGTAAAGCGATGAAGGTCTCTCTGACACCAGCTAAAATGTGGGGATTAAGAAGACTTGCATCAGTTGTAAAGAACATGAATGAGTTTATAAAAAATGATTGGAAAAGACCCGAAGAGAGAGAGGAATTCAGTGGTGTGAAGAGGTGTTCAGAAGGAATGGGGCCTGCTTTGTGGTACTTTAGAGAGGCAAGAAGGCTGTCGTTCAAACCAAATTTGACAAATTCTTCACTAATGTTGAAAGACCACTTCCAGTCAACAAAACAAGCTACTTTTAAATCTCCTCCAAAGATCCAGAATCGCACTTCGACTCCTCATTTAGTTAATGCTGTGAGGTTACATTCTGAATTACTTTAAATGATGGTTGAACAACAGTTTAATGATGCTTAATGTCACTCTACGTAGCCCATAAAGATTTTCATATTATTTTTCCAGGGGTTTCTGAATGGCTCCCAATTTATAATATGTAAGTCTGTAGGAAAAAAGTGCTCTGGGTGTGGTCACATTTTCAAGGATCATAACCTACATTCATTCATTCAGTCAGTCAATCATATTTATTGAGAGCTTACTGTGGGCAAAGCACTGTACTAAGCACTTGGGAGAGTACAATACAACAACAAACAGACATATTCCCTGCCCACAATGAGCACACAGTCTAGAGGGGAAGAGAGACATTAATATACATAAATAAATAATTTTGTATGTATGTTATATATATTTATAAATGCATATATGCAGTGCTGCCCTTTAGAGTTAAAGATGACACTGAGGTGTGGTTCTACCCAAGGGTGGAAAGTGGTTGCCATTCATTAGTTTAATTTTTGTTACATCCTGGGATTACACTTCCCGAACCGTGTTCTTCTGGCAAGCCAGGTTTGAGTTTGGTGAGGCCGACTGCATTTACGGTGCATCTTCTCTCCCATTTGAGGTGAGCAGTATGTCCCTAAACACGACTGCTCAGGCTGTCACCAAGCAACACTGCTGCCTCTTCAGTGATCACACAGCGACTGAGAGGCCAACTTGCACCAGACTTTTGTTTAGGAGCAAGAGGGTAAGTCACCAGCAGTGGGACATGTACTGGAGGGGTTTTCTCAGTAGAGGTACATTGTATGAGTGAGGATTGGATAAACTTTGGTAAAACCCACTGAGGAAACTTGAGACAAAAACCGTTATTCTCCTTAAGACAAACAAAAGCTCCAACTAGTTCTCTGGTTTAATAACACAACTCTCTTCCCATGCAAATAGATCAATGAATGGTAATTACTGAATGATAACTTTGTATAGACCACTGTCCTAAGCGCTTGGGAGGATACTGTAAATTTGATAGACATGATCCCTGTCCTCAGGCAGATTCCTGTTAGTTTTGACCCTTAAAGGACAAAATCTGTCTAAAATGCATAAAGAAGAAAAGGTCAAAAATTTAAGATGAAACCTCTGGGGCCAATACTCTCTGGTGCCCGGTGACACTGAGGTAAAGGATTTCCAAAGCTCAAATGGAAGAGGTGGGGAATAGAGAGGGAAAGAGTCCAGAATGTGGGTGGAGGTGAAAGACGAGCGTATGCTGCACTGGCAGTGGGGAGATAGAGCAGTTAGTCCTGCATTATGACCTCTCAACTTCTGCCTTTCACTCCTCTACTCTAGGACTTTCATGTATCTGGGCAACCATGGGGTCATTTGCCCTCCCTGGCTGGTCCTACACTGGGGCTCTTTACTAGCTGAGTCTATGGCCAGAACATCATGGGGAGTTGAATGGTGACCACAGCAATGAAGGAGCCCAATTTTGGCTTTTGGATTTGCTCCCATTTTTCACCCCTTCCTCAGCCCCACAGCACTTATGTCTATATATGTAATATACTTATTTATATTAATAACCACCTCCGCCTTCAGACTATAAACTCGCT
Source organism: Tachyglossus aculeatus (assembly GCF_015852505.1). Classification (NCBI taxonomy): domain Eukaryota; kingdom Metazoa; phylum Chordata; class Mammalia; order Monotremata; family Tachyglossidae; genus Tachyglossus; species Tachyglossus aculeatus. The sequence continues at coordinate 44,667,281 of NC_052074.1, read as the reverse complement.
GTGGGTGGGGAACCTTGTCTACCAACTCTGCTATATTGTACTCTCCCAAGTGCTTAGTATAGTGCTCTGCATACAGTAAGAGCTCAATAAATATCATTGATTGATTTATTTTGGGCTGCCTCTTCCTCCAGCACTTGGACTACACACTATTATCCTGGATTTTAATACACACTTACTTTGTGCTAAATGCCAGGATGGATATAAGATTATTGGGTTGGTAACTGTCTCCTCACCATTCAAGGTTCACACTCTATCTTAAACCCATATCCACAGACTGGTCCCTTCAGAACCCAGAAGGACATAAATAGGATCCACTGACAAAGCAATTTTATCAAGATTTACACTACTAACATTTTAGAAAACTTTAATAGAAAACTGAGAATTTTCCCTGAAACCTAAGGTGCTTTTTCTACTATTGTTAAATATTGGAAGCTTTATATTTTGAATTTATTCTTAAGCCTTAAAAAATATACAAAATTACTCTATAACAAGGTTTCTGTTTTCAGTTTCTTAATGGAGACATCTATTTGGAAAGGCTTAGTTAACATCCATATCCCAATAGTTACATAATTATTATACTTGTAATTTAACATCATTTGGAGACCCGAAGCTTTCTCAATGGATTGGATTATGATCATTTCCGCTGAATGTGCCAGGATGTTATGTAGTCAAATGGTCATTCAGGGGGAAGCCCGTTTTTCCCAAACCTTCATGTTTCTGCTTTCAGAGAAGTGCAAATAAACCAAATAATTTCTCTAAATATTTAACAATGGGAGCCTTGAAAATTAGATAAATCCTGTACACATTTCATATACGATTCTCAAGTGACTCGCATTGCTGATATTCTGTGAATATGTTATACAGCAGTGTCACCGGGAGGAGCTGAGAAATACCCCAGCCATTAAGGGAGTGTCTGCAAGCATCTCCACCAATCAAATGTATTTATTGAGCCCTTACTGTGTGCAGAGCACTGTACTAAGTGCTTGGGAGAGTACAATATAACAATAAAACAGACACATTTCCTGTCCACAACAACTTCAGAGTCCAGGGCGGGAGACAGACATTAATATAAATAAATTACAGATGCAGACATAAGAGCTGTGAAGCTGAGGGGACGTGGGTAGTGAATAAAGGGAGCAAGTAAGGGTGACACAGAAAGGAGTGGGAAAAGAGGAAATGAGGGCTTAGTTAGGGAATGCACATTTGCAGAGATATTAAAAACTACCCAAATGGCACAGGGCCACTCACAATTGGAAAACTGAGGAGTAATCCCTGCTCTAGCTCAACGAATGAGCCAAACATCTTTTAATGCCCAGCCTGGCCCTATCTTCCACCTTCCAAAGAAGAGTCAGAGAGCATGGGAGTTCTCAAGGTCTTATTAGCCATGTCTCCGTGCTATCACTGCTCAGCAAGACCTGAAGTATATCCTTATAACTGCAGCTTTGAGAGGCACCAGCCACTCTTAGTACACTCTAAACTTTCACTGGCAAAGTACTGATTTAGCAGCAGCCAAATTAGATTGATGATGAGCTCCAGAAAAATGAAGACGTTTACAAGGAGCTCCTTGATACCACCAGGATCCCTCTCAAAGAAAACAATTCTGGGGGTATGACTTGCCAAGATACTGCCTAACAGCTCGTCGTCAAGGCTGGGGGCTCAAGAGCCGATGCCATCATAATCGGTTTGACAAAAGTATCTGAGGGAAAAAGGGAGTCAGGAGACCTGGGAACTACTCCCGGCTCCGCCACTTGTCTGCTATGTGATCTTGGGCAAGACACATACCTTCACTGTGTCTCAGTTACCTGAGTTGTAAAATGGAGAGTAAGACTGTGAACCTTATCCTAGGGCTATCTGTCAGGCTACCACTGACAATCTGACCTTTCTCCTTCATCAAGAGAAGAGTACAAGACTATAATAGATCCAATCTTAATTAGCCTATTCTACAGAGGCAGGCTGGAGCAATTAACAAGGAATCTGGAAGCTGGAAATAGAATAATCTTCAAGTCCTCCAAGAGACTTTTCTAACAACACTTTTCAAGCATCATCACACTTCTCTGCAACAGTCATCCAAGGGCTGCCCTATACCAACTACTTTCTCTGAAAACGATGGGGGAAGCAATTATAAACTGTTTTGCTGAATCAATCGCATTTATTGAGTGCTTACTGAGGGCAGAGCACTGTACTAAGAAGATTGGGAGAGTACAATATGTGTGGTAAATCAGATTGAGACTGAAGTGCAACAGTGTGGTTGAAGACAGTATTTACCTGGGCTTAAGGTGGACAGGGCTTCTGGTCACACACTGACCTGTTCAACCTTCCTTGTGAACATGAATAAGGTTACAGACCAGGCAGCATCAAACCCATCAGACCTAGACCCATCACAGACACCATATACGATTTTCTGAGAAGCAACATGCCATATTCAATAACAACAGGTAAGGATCACAAGCAACATGACCTGGAACAAAATCAGTTTAATAGCAACACTGCTTAACTGAGCAGGGCGTGTGAGGCAATTGAGTAACAGAAACAATACCCACCCAGTTGCTATATAAGGAGCTAACGCAGTGGCATCCTAAGTAAGAATGACAGAATCAAGTGAGCCAATCTCAAATTTTAAGGTTCAGCAACTGCCTTTTGGGGCTTAAAAGCAGCAGACAGCCTGATTGGTCAGTGCAGCAATCAGGGCGACTTGTTTTCAGCACAGGAAATACATTCATTCATTCAAACATATTTATTGAGTGCTTATGGTATGCAGAACACTGTACTAAGGGCTTGGGAGAGTACAATAGAACAATAAACTGACACATCCCCTACCCACAATGAGCTTACAGTCTCAAGGGGAAGAAAGACATTAACATAAATAAATAAACACGGATATGTATAAAGGTTTTGTGGAGCTGGGAAGGGGGATGAATAAAGGAAGCAAGTCACACTGAGGCTGAAGTGCAACAGTGCAGCTGAAAACAATATTACCTGGGCTTAAGGTGGACAGGGTCACACCCTGGCGTTTTCAGCCTCCCTTATGAACATGAATGAATTTTACCACCAACATACCATCTCATCATAAAGGACAGCTATCCAGGTGTGTAAATACACACTTACACACACACATCAATTGATGATATTTCTTGAGTGCTTACTATGAGCAGAACACTGTACTAAGTGCTTGGGAAAGTAGGCCCAATCCCTGTGCCCTCAAGGAGTTGGCCCAGCTGGGACCCACAGGGACACAGAGAAGCCCTGACTCTCCCTGGCAAAGGCTGCAGATGTATACAATCAACCATGTCTCATCTAGGTTGGTCTTCAACAGTTCATTTGGCCCCATTTGCCTGAGGAAATTCCATTTAACTGCTCAAATTTTAATGAGAAACTCATTTAAAATGAGTCCAGTTTGAAGCACGTCATTATCATTGTCGTGATGATGATGGGTTCCATTTAAAGCACTTCTCTCACAAAACCACTATTCAATATAAAACCCAAATGACAAGTTAGTCCTGAAAGGTGAAGGGGTAACCATGCTCTGGAATCGCATGGGTTTTTGAGGTAAAACTTACTGATGCGCATATCCCATAATGATTAGTCATCTTCCAAGAGCAGCCCTCAAATGGTAGGATGGAAGTGCCGAGTTATCAATCAAATGGGCTAATGGAATTCATTAAATTAAAAGGGGGTTGAAATTTACTTCTCCACCACAGTCCTGCATTCTTTCTCAGGTGAGATCACATAGAAACGTCATTTTTTGGATTCCCTTGTAAAGATGATCTGTTGCTCCTGAATTCCTCTTCCCACCTCCCTGGGGAAAAGCAAGCCTTGCATTAGTGGACTTTCTAAGCACTTACTAAGTGCCAAACACTGTACTAAATGCTGGGGTATGTACTATGGAATCAGATAAGAGACTGTCTCTGTCCCACATAAGGTTCACAGTCTAAGGGAGAGGGAGAACAGATATTTTATTCCCATTTGACAGATTAGGAAACCAAGGTCTAGACAGGTTTAGTGACTTGCTCAAGGTCACACAGCAGGCAAAGTGGAGGAGGCAGGATTAGAATCCAGAGCTCCTGACTCCTAATCCTATGCTCTTCCCACTAAACCGCACTGCTTCAGGCACAGTTCTAAAGTGACACACAGCACTGAGAATCCTGGGTCCTTTTCTCTATTCTGATAAGTAACTGCAGGATGTGGAACTCCCAAAGATTCTCTTTGTCTTCCTTTCTTCGTGTCATAAACAAAATGATACTGGCTACCTTGATTATATAGATTATGTAATGACAAACTAGGTAACATCTAAGACTCTTGGCAGAGTCAAAGAATAAAGCAATTTATGTACAAAACTAAAAGAATTATATAATCAAGTGGCTATACAAAACAGGAAATTAAGCCAACTTGCCTCTGTACCTCTGGGATTCAAGGAGATCATTTAGAACTGGAAGGCTAGAGTCCCAAAAGCAAGGAAATGAGACGCAATTTGCAAGTAAATAAAAAAGGTTCTTTCAATTCAGTTGACTTAAAAGAAGAGCAATGGAAAATGTTGCATTATATCAGAAAAGGAAGGCTGATATTGAAAAGGCAAAGCCGTTTAATACATTTGTTTCTTACTTTAGTCTTTGCAAAACAGTCACCTGCAAACAGAATACAGGCATACATGATGAAGCTGTTCTAAAATACGTAATTGGATGTGGATAGTCAAATCTGTAGGTTCTGATTTGGAGAAAGTTCAAAGTCTAAAAAAAGCAGGGCAAAGGTCATGTCAATCTTTAAAATGAGGCATAGAATGAACTTGAAAAGTTTAGAGCATTAACAAAACTTCCACTCCTAAATACAGTGCCATCACAAACAATAAAAATCATCTAAACATGTATCTGGTAATTGTCAACGTGACTTTCTGGAGAATAAATCATTTCCAAATCCTCTAAATTCCTGTGAGATGGTAAAATACTAATAATAATGTGGTATTTATTAAGCATTTACTATGTGCCATCCTTGCATTAAACATTAGGGTACATTCAAGATAATCATGTATAATCAGGTCTCACGTGGGGCAAACATTCTAAGTATGAGACAGAACAGGTATTGAATAACCATTGTGCAGATGACAGAACTGAGGCACAGGGAAGTTCAGTGACTTGCCTGAAGTCACACAGCAGGCAAGTGGCAGAGCTGGAATTAGAACCCAGGTCCTCTGACTCCCAGGCTTGTGCTCTTTCCACTGGGTCACACTGCTTCCAGGAAATGTTGGAAACTTTGGGCAGAGTTCATTTCTCTCTCCATGCACAATTTATCCATTTTAATCCAGAACAGTCCTGCTGTCTGTACCACCCCAAACTCCACCCACTAGAAGCTAGTTGCGGCCTGGTGTTTCTGAGGAGAGGAGCGGCACAGGCCTGAGCGTCAGAAGGACATGGGTTCTAGTCCCAGCTCTGCCACTTGTCTGCTGTGCATCCTTGAGCAATTCACATCACTGTGCCTCAGTTACCTCATCTGTAATAATAATGGTAATAATAATAATAATGGCATTTTTAAGCACTTACTATGTGCAAAGCACTGTTCTAAGCGCTGGGGGGATACAAAGTGGTCAAGTTATCCCACGTGGGGCTCACAGTCTTCATCCCCATTTTACAGATGAGGTCACTGAAGCCAAGAGAAGTGAAGTAACTTGCCCAAAGTTACACAGCTGACAAGTGGTGGAGCCGGGATTAGAACCCATGACCTCTGGCTCCCAAGTCCGGGCTCTTTCTACCGAGCCATGCCGCTTCCCTTAAAGCAGCGTGTAAAATGGGGATTGAAACTGTGAGCCCCATGCAGAGCAGGAACTGTGTCCAACCTGATTAACTTGAATCTACCTCAATACTTAGAACAGTGCCCAGCACATAGTGAGAGCTTAACAAATACCTTAAAAAAAAGAAAAGTCCATGGGCAAAACATATGCTCTTAGCATAAAATTCTCATGCTTAGTATACTGCCTGGCATATAGTTAGCGCTGAACAAATACCATAATTATTGCTAGAGCTGACTTCTAATGAGAAGTAATGTGGCTCAGTGGAAAGAGCCCGGGCTTGGGAGTCAGAGGTTGTGGGTTCTAATCCCAGCTCCGCCGCTTGTCAGCTGTGTGACTTTGGGCAAATCACAACTTCTCTGTGCCTCAGTTACCTCATCTGTAAAATGGGCATTAAGATTGTGAGCCCCACGTGGGACAGCCTGATCACCTTGTTTCCCTCCCAGCGCTTAGAACAGTGCTTTACACATAATAAGTGCTTAACAAATGCCATTATTAATTTTTAGAGAAGCAGCATGGCTCAGTGGAAAGAGCACGGGCTTGGGAGTCAGAGGTCATGGATTTGAATCCTGGCTCCACCACTTGTCAGTTGTGTGACCTTGGGCAAGTCACTTAACTTCTCTGGGCCTCAGTTCCCTCATCTGTAAAATGGGGAGTAAGACTATGAGCCCCACGTGGGACAACCTTGTATCTGCCCCCCCGGCACTTAGAACAGTGCTTGGCATATAGTAAGTGCTTAACAAATACCACCATTATTTTATTATTATTCTAATACTGTAATTTTACAGGAAATGGTTGCTCCATTTTGTTGACTGAGTTTTGTTTTGTTTTCAACCTATTGGGCTTCTCCCTCGGGGTGCTCATCACTGACAATGCAATTATCTCTCCTTTTTGTCCCCAGTCAAAAGTGTCTGATAATGAAATAAAATCTTTCCTCTTGTAAGGGTTTTGATTCTGTTCCCCTGGTGACATTTGACCAAGAAACTAGGAAATTATGGGTTCAATTATAGGACCCCCAAGAGTCTTAACTAAAGATAAGTTCACAATGGCTCTGGATCAACCTTGAGGTCAGAAAACATGGAGTCTCTCAATGGCTAGTAATCAGTCCAGGGCAACATAGCATTTTCTCTAATGATTTAACTGATGGAATTGAGCAGATGCTCATTACATTTGCTGATGACATCTAATTTGGTGGGGGAAGCTAACATCTTGGAAAACTGGATTAAATTGCAAAATGACCTTGAGAAGGAGAAGCAGACAGGTTGAAATAGGATAAAGAAACCAGGGATAAAGTTCAGCAGGCTATCCTTCAGAAACGATCAGGATTGCTTGGGTACAAGCAGGGTGGAGCAAGACCTGGGGATCAGAGTGAACCACAAACTAAACCTGAATTGGTGTTGTGATACTGTAGTTGAAAAAGGAAGAGTGATACAAGGTAATTGGTATCATCAGAACTCTAGACTTTAAGCTCACTGTGGGCAGGGAATGGTGCATACCACCTCTGATATACCGTACTCTCCCAAACGCTTAGTACAGTCAGCTGCACACAGTAAGAGCTCAATAAATATGATTCATTTGTTCATTCAATCGTATTTATTGGGTGCTTACTGTGTGCAAGTCACTGTACTAAGCACTTGGGAGAATACAATATAAAAATGAGTAGACACATTGCTTGCCCACAACAAGCTTACAGTCTTAAGGGGGAGACAGACATTAATATAAATAAATGACAGATATGTACATAAGTATTATGGGGCTGGATGGGGGATGAATAAAGGGAGCAAGTCAGGGTGACAAAGAAGGAAGAGGGAGAAAAAAATAATGGTATTTGTTAGGCACTTACTATGTGCCAAGCACTGTTCTAAGCGCTGGGGTAGATACAAGTTTATCAGGTTGTCCCACGTAGGGTTCACATTCTTAATCCCCATTTTACAGATGAGGTAAGTGAGGCACAGAGAAGTTAAGTGATTTGCCCAATGTCACACAGCTGACAAGTGATGGAGCTGGGATTAGAACTCATGACCTTTGACTTCCAAGCCCGTACTCTTTCCACTAAGCCACAAACGTTGATTGATTGATTTTTCAGCAGCACTGATTGCGCTTTTGCTGTGAGCCAAGCACTGTGCCATGGGTTTTGGGACACGCTGGAGGAAAAGACATGATTCCTGAATCAAGGAGTCTCCTACTAGAATGTATGTGCCAGTTTGCTACTCTTTAACAATCATGGAGACAGATATCATGCAAGTCCAGAGGAGAGTAACGATTATGATTTAAGATTTGGAAAATAGTAAATTGACCACACTGAGGGGAGTGTGGAGTGGAGGGTCAAAGGGGTCCAATGTCAAAGCTGAGTGGGGAGGAAGGAAGTGGAAATAATAATAATAAATGTATTGTTCAGTGTTTACTCTGTGCCATGCACTGTGCTAAGCACTGAATTATATAAATGGTAATCAGGTTGGGCACAGTCCCTGTCCCACTTGGGGCTCACAGTCTAAGTAGGAGGGAGAACAGGTATTGAATCCTCATTTTACAGATGAGGAAACTGAAGCACAGGAACATAAAGTGACTTGTCCAAGGTCGCACAGCAGGCAAGTGGCAGAGCCTGGATTAGAAGCCAGGTCCTCTGACCCCCAGGCCTGTACTCTTTTCACACTGCTTCACAAGGGTCTGAACGTGTATGGGAAGGACAAAAATGCTCAGAAAATGGGAGAAAAGCTGGATCCTTTGCACTGGGGGCTCTGAAGGCTGAGTATAATGAAAACAAGAGCCACTAAAGTTAGGTTTAATGTAAGGTGTTTTTCAGTGGTTCCTTCTCAATTCCTAGGTAAATCCTATGTAGAAATTACCCCGGTCACTGGAGATGCCACACATCTGTAGCCCAAATCACCATTATACCAAGATGAAACAATAGCCTCAGACAGACTCCATCAGTATGTTCCTCCAGCAAGAGGTAGGATAAAACGAAAGTGCATAGAGAATTGTACTTTCCAAGCACATAGTACAGTGCTCTGCACACAGTAAGCACTCAATAAATGATTGAATGAATGGAGACAAGATGTTTATCAACAGCAAATAGACATGCACATTTTAGCAACCTTTCCTTGATACTCTTTTCTTGTGTCTTACAAAAGCAGAACTACTACTTGCACAGACCTATCCCAGCTGTAAAAGAACACCTCAATGATCTGACCTTATTCATCAGTTTAGACACCCTCTGCCTCAACCTATATAATTTTCCCCTGCTTCGACTGAAGATGTATGAACAGAACGAGTGAGAAATGCCATATTCAGGTTGAGATGCCAAACTTAATACGTAAATTTAACACAATACAACCTTTTTTCTGCTAACAAAGTCACTCATCTCCAAACTCATTCATGTTGGCCTGTCAGGTGTTTGACCAGAGAGTAGCAACACATGCCATTTAGCATCATTAATAAAATGTATTAAGCCACCTGAACAACCTAATCGGTGACCATCTGTGTGGGTAATAGCAGAGCACAAGGAGATACTGATTAGTCTCATTTTAGCTGGTGTTCCTGAGGCAGAATCTGAAGTCGCAGCGTCCACACTCTGCACGTGGAAAACTTCAAAAACATCACAGTGGGTTCCCTACATGGTTAAGGAAATATCTTGCAGTAGGCTGGCCAGGACATTTGGCAGGTTTCATGAGTTTACTGATCCCCAATTTAAAGGATTTAACCTTCCCTCCTCCTGCTCACTCTCATTATCTGAGAAGAAGCCCAGGAGTGATGGGATAGTTTATTATTATTGTATCAACATATACCATATCAGAACATATGTAGACTGCAAAATCATGATCAGTAGACTATAAGCTCATTGGGGAAGGGTATGTGTCTACCACCTCTGTTGGTAGAGGGTATTCCAGGCCAAAGGCAAGACGAGGACAAGAGGTCAGCAGCGAGATGGGGTCAAGAACTCACTTTGTAGCTTTGCATTAATACATGAGTGAGATTACTCCTTGTTTCTGATCCTTCAGGGGCCCTTACAGCCAATCACACCAATTAATACCCTTTTTCTAGGAAATGACCTTATTCACCCTGACTTGGATGCATGACAGAATGGGTCTTTCTTACCCAAAGGCAGATTGCGGGTGAGGGATGGGGTGGAGGGAGTTCTCAGCTACTTGCCAAAGAGATGTGGGCAGGAAATGTGTCTGTTATACTGTTGTTTGTACTCTCCCAAACACTCAGTACAGTGCCCTGCACATAGTAAATGCTCCATAAAGACGATTAATTGATCATTTCAGTTTCCATTCTTCTGTGGTAAGGGCACCCCTGAGTCAATAAAATGACTGTGGCAATATCCAGATGGAACATTCAATTCCATGAAGGAATAGGAAGTGTTAATGGAGGGTTTTTTGGACCTGCACATAACCTACCTAATAGCAAAGCAAACAGAAAATCAATCAATCAATGGTATTTATTGAGCGCATCATGGGTGTAGAGCACTGCACTAGGCATTTGGGATGAAACATGAATCATTCCACATAGTAAGATTCCTGAGGCAGAAGGTATAATATGGGTAAATAAACCAGCAGGTGGTTCGGTCCACTGCTAGATTAAATCACTGGGGTGTTTTTATCTCCCCTTGCTAATCCAAATCTGAATGGCTTAGATCAAAGTTACTGTAGAACTCACACTGTATTATTACAAGACAAAATGCAGTGATTTCAGAGCCAGGGTGTCCAGTTAAAGGGATCATTCTAAGGTGGAACCAATGCCATGTTAGAAAAGAATACTAGGTGTGTTTTAGCATCAAGGCCAATGATTTGGGAATCTAATTTCCCTTATTCCAACATCAGAAGAGGAATATGTGAAGTGACTAAGTCCTCAGTTTTAGAACATCTTCTAAGCACACAATAAAGGAATCTCTTCAAAATAAATATTTACTGTCAAACTGTTCATCTGAAAACACTGAACCTTGTTCAGAAACAAATATTTTAAAAACACATCTCAAGAACAATGGACAGAGACAAACTTATCACCTCCCTCATTGTATATCAATTTCTTTTAGTACAATGAAGTTTTACTTGTGTTTTTCATGGGTTAAATATGTTTCGAGTTCCAAGAATCTCATCTGGATGTCCTCGTCACAACCCAAACTAATCTCATTTGTCCAGATCTAAATTTACAAAATGAAGATTTCCTGAACACTGTGGTTTCCCTAAAGCCTTTAGTGTGATGGTTAAATAAGTCCTAAGAGAAGCTCGACATGAACAACAAACCTTTAGAGGCCCATTTGGGTAGATATATGTGTCAGATTCTATCTGAAAATATACTGCTGCACAGCCTTCTGGAAATACAGTGAAATACTTTCTCATAAATGAAAAGTGAATATCAGGTCGGATAAAACATACAGCTGCAATCTTACTGTGGGCTCAGCTTGAGAGGAAGAGGGAGTGAGCAACTGTTTGATTTCTCACGGAGAGCCTAAACAACCAGCAGAGTGGTATTGGCCTGCCATTTCCCTCTCCAGCAACCTAAGAGCCCAACTGTTCTAGCCACTAGACCATGCTGCTTCTCAATAATAGAGGTTGATAGAGCACAGGCCTGGTACTCAGAAGGACCTGTGCTCTATTCCCAGCTGTGCCACTTGTCTGCTCTGTGACCTTGGGCAAGTCACTTAACTTCTCTGGACCTCAGTTACCTCATCTGTAAAGTGGGGATTAGAGTGTGAGCCCCATGTGGGACTAACTTGTACCTACCCCAGTGCTTAGACCGGTGCTTGACACATAGGAAGCACTTAACAAGTGCCATTATTATTACTATTATTATTACATTGTACTCTCCCAAACACTTAGTATAGTGCTCTGCACAAAGTGCTCATTAATCAATCAATCATATTTATTGAGCGCTTACTATGTGCAGAGCACTGTACTAAGTGCTTGGGAAGTACAAGTTGGCAACATACAGAGACAGTCCCTACCCAACAGTGGGCTCACAGTCTAAAAGGGGGAGACAGAGAACAAAACCAAACATACTAACAAAATAAAATAGAATAGACATGTACAAGTAAAATAAATAAATAGAGTAATAAATATGTACAAACATATATACAGGTGCTTTGGGGAAGGGAAGGAGGTAAAATGGGAGATTAAAAACAACTGATTGATTGATTTCCATGACCTCTGGTGCAGCCAAACATCATTCGACTGTACTCTGACTTGCCACTGTCCTAAAAACTTCCAGTTCCCCCCAAACTCATTTGTTTTGAGTCAGAATCAGTTTGTCTCATGCCACAAGAACCTAAGAGCATGAGTCATGCAGCTAATGGATTAGCTCAATCGGGATCATCTCGGACAATATCCATGGGATACTTGGAAAACTGAACACCAACAGGACCGGTTCAAGTGATTGTTCCACTAACCGAAAAAAGCCTCAACCAAAGTCCAACATGGTCTTCTAAAAATTCTCCAAATCAGAATCATTCTTCACACATTTTTAGGATATTCATAAGAAGCAGTCATAAACTTTAAACATAGTTTTAAACTAATGGCCATAGTAGAAGTACAACATTTTTGTCAGTTTTTTCATCTTTTAATAATTTACTCAAGATAACCAGGACAGAACCATTCTCTAAAACGCTTTTAAGACAATAATTTAATAAACTATCAAGACTTCAATCTGTGTAACTGGTTTTCAATATAAAACATTTACAGCACCATATGTTGCTTTCAAATTCCTAATAGAAACTGCATATTCAAAGTTCACACAAAATAAAATAAGATTCTGAAGATGATGATGCTGATGGCATTTGTTAAGCACTTACTATGTGCAAAGCACTGTTCTAAGCACTGGGGAGGTTAGAAAGTGATCAGGCTGTCCCACTGGGGGTTCACAGTCTTAATTCCCATTTTACAGATGAGGGAACTGAGGCACAGAGAAGTTAAGTGACTTGCCCAAAGTCACACAGCTGACAGCTGGTGGAGTCAGGATTTGAACCCATGACCTCTGACTCCAAAGCCTGGGCTCTTTCCACTGAGCCACGCTGCTAAAGAGCACAATGAAGTAATAAATCATAAACATTAGAGGGATTTTTAAAGTACGAGAGGGGAATATTCTTGCAAGAATTTCATCAAAACAAAATATAATATCTGCTACTGAGAGTGCATCCTACAAACTGAGATCGATACCAATATAATTTAGCAATATGACCAACCATCAACTATATAAATTGAAATACAGATCCCATTACTTGCATTATCATCAATAAAGGCCAGATGCACAACAGAAAATGTTGAATGAACTAGGGCACAAAACTGGCTCTAAGTTTAATTGTGCAATGACTGATAATCTGTTTTTCATTGAAAGAAACAGAAAAGTCCAAACAGATATATCTGTTCTTAGTGGTGTAGTGGAGAGAGCAAGGGCTTGGTAGTTAAAGGTTATGGGTTCTAATTCCGGCTCTGCCACTTATCAGCTAGGTGACTTAGGGCAAATCACTTCACTTCTCTGTGCTTCAGTTACCTCATCTGTAAAATGGATATTAAATCTGTGATCTCCACGTGGGACAACCTGATTACCTCGTATCTACCCCAGCGCTTAGAGCAGTGCTTGGCATCTAGTAAGCACTTAACAAATACCATTATAGAGAAGCAGTGTGGCTTAGTGGAAAGAGCACGGGCTTGGGAGTCAGAGGACATTGATTCCAATCCTGGCTCCACAAATTGTCTTCTATGTGACCTTGGGCAAGCCACTTAACTTCTCTGTGCCTCAGTTACCTCATCTGTCAAGTGGGAATAAACACTGTGAGTCCCACATGGGACAACCTGATTACCTTGTATCTACCCCAGTGCTTAGAACAGTGCTTGGCAAATATTAAGCACTTAAACAAATACCATTATTATTATTGCTATATGGAAAGCCACAGTTACTTATCCATAGAAATTACACATTAGAAAAAGTCCAAAGCAACACAGCATTTTAGTGCACTAAATAAAACCAAAGCAGAATGATTGCATTTTCTTATTACAAAATATGTCAGGGCAATATAATCAAGTACATATTTACTATTCTATTTATTTTATTTTGTTAATATATTTTGTTTTGTTGTCTGTCTCCCCCTTCTAGACTGTGAGCCCATTGTTGGGTAGGGACCGTCTCTATATGTTGCCAACTTGTACTTCCTAAGCACTTAGTACAGTGCTCTGCACATAGTAAGTGCTCAATAAATACGATTGAATGAATGAATGAAAGTAAAGGAGTCTAAAAATGAGATTCAGCTCTTAAGTTTCATTAATCAAATGGGGCATCCAACACCATCACGATGAAGTTTATTGAGCAGTTGGTGAATCCACCCTCCATGAAGTCTGTGTAAACACAGCCAACCACAGAAGACCCAACTGGCTCTTAGGGTTGTTTATACCCACGGAATCCACAAACCACTCTCAACATTGGGTGGCAGGACAAGAGAAGCAGCATGGTCTAGTGGACAGAGCCCAGGTCTGAGAGTCAGACAGACCTGGGTTCTAATCTTGGCTTGTCCACTTATCTGCTGTGTGACCTTGGGCAACTCACTTCACTTCTCTGGGCCTCAGTTCCCTCATTTGTAAAATGGGGATGAAGGCTGTGAACCCCATGTGGGACAGGGACTGTGTCCAACCTGATAAGCGGGTATCTACCCCAGCGCTTAGCGCAGTGCCCAGCACATAGTAAGTGCTTAGCAATGCCATAAAAAAAAATCACTCGCAATGGTGTCCCAGAATGCAATCAGCTCACCAACATCACTGCTCACAAGATATCCAGTCCTGCTGGGTAGGCCGACCGTATGAGGAGAATGAAGGTCAACAGACTCTCTAAGTAGTTGTGAAGCAAAGGGAAAGTCAGCCTTTCAATCATCTTTATTGAGCTCTTACTGTGTGCATAGCACCATACTAAGCACTTAGGAGAGCACAATACAACAATAGAACATACACATTCCCTGCCCATGGTGAGCTTACAGTCTAGAGGAGAAGATAGACATTAATATAAATAAGTCAAATTACAGATATGTACATATATGCTGTGGAGCTGGTAGGGGGGATGAATAAAGGGAGCAGGTCAAGGGCATGCAGAAGGGAGTGGAAGAAAAGGAAAAGAGGGTTTAGTCAGGGAAGGCCTCTTGGAGAAGATGTGAGAAGGGGGACACAAGTATACCTGGAAGAAAGAATAAATGAAGTAAGAAAACATAGAGATAGAAGCAGGGGACAGTTAGAAGACCAGCCTGCTGACAGCAGTAGACCAAGGGCTAGTTCTCCTTAGGCAAAGTTGTCACAGAGATTGGGAGACAGGTTTGAAAATGGAACCTGGACCAGTACAAAGCCATTAATGAAGCGGATATCTCTCCTCAAGTGCCAACAGTGTGGTAGAATATATTTGCCTGCTATCGGGCTTTTCAGCTACACTTGTGCACCCGACAGGATCTCACCTAGAGTAGCTTCCATCAATAAATTAATAATATTTAGTGTTACTAAGCATTTGGGAGTTAGCAGACATGATCCCTGCTCAGAAGGAGTTTACAATTCTAGTTTCATCTTCAAAATCAAAGAACATATGTACACATACACATGAATAAAAAACACATAGACAGTAAGCTCATTATGGGCAGGGAATGTGTCTGTTTATTGTTATATTGTACTCTCCCGAGCACTTCGTACAGTGCTTTGCACACAGTAAGTGCTCAGTAAATATGATTGATTGAAAACATAAAAACACAAATTCACATACATCTATAGTATTTATTGAGCACTTACTGTGTGCAGAGCACTGTAGCGTGTGTGTGTGTGTGTGTGTTTTATGAACCAAAGTCCCCCTGGAATCAGAAAACATTCGCAAACTCAACAGAGACAAGGAGCAACTGCATCAGGTTTCAAGCAGATCCAAAGCAAGAGAATCTGCATTTAAGACCCTAAAAGTAAGAAACACTAAATTTTTTGAGCCGTTAAACTTGATTCCCCTGTATTGAGTTAAAATACAGAAGAGACTCAGCTCAATCAGAATGCGAGGTCTGGTAAGGAAAGTGATGTGAAACAATATAGGAGAAATGGGCATAAAAAATTAATAGAAATGAAGAAAGTGCTGTGTGAAAATGAAACATTTACAGCAATGTAGCTATGCATCATTTAAAATGTATGTTTTATGAAAAAATCAAGTAAAATTCCTCAGGAACACACACTGGTAATGGTTAAGAGGCCTGATATAAAATTTAAAATGTCAGATAATCAAAAATTACCAATTAATGCGATGAAAACATGCACCTTGGATTTAAAATAAGCTTTTCATACCTCCTGTATTGAATTGTTCTGTATTTAAATGCATAGGTAACAAATTGGACAACATATTTCTAAAGAATGCAAGTCATAAGTAAGTCTACACAAAAAGCATTGAAAAGGACCAGCCGCCATCGTCAAAATATTGGGAGTCACAGGAACCAGGTTGGAAGCCGAATGGTTAGAGGCTGGGCCCGGGAGTCAGAAATACCCGGGTTCTAATCCCAGCTCTGCCACTTGTCTGTACAGTGACCTTGGGCAAGTCACTTAATTTCTTTGTGCCTCAGTTACCTCATCTGCAAAATGGGGATTAAGACTGTGAGCCCCATGTGGGACAGGGACTCTGTCCACCTGGTTTAGCTTCTGTCTACCCTAGCAATTAGAACAAGGCTTGACACCTAGTAAGTGCTCAACAATTACAATCATCTTAAGAGAAGCAGCGTGGCTCAGTGGAAAGAGCACGGGCTTTGGAGTCAGAGGTCAAGTGCTCAAATCCCGGCTCCACCACAAGTCTGCTGTGTGACCTTGGGCAAGTCACTTAACTTCTCTGAGCCTCAGTGACCTCATCTGTAAAAACGGGGATTAAGACTGTGAGCCCCACGTGGGACAACTTGATCACATTGTATCCCCCCCAGCGCTTAGAACAGTGCTTTGCACATAGTAAGCGCTTAACAAATGCCATCATCATTATTATTATTATTATCATCAGGATGGGGGTCGGGAACAGAGAGGTAATCACAAACATAGCTACTAGCTGAGATGTCCTGCCACCTCTTTGAATATTATTACACTGGTCTAGGTGGGACAGTCACAGACAGAATCACTCCTCTCTTGACCAATGACAGAGAGGCAGATTTGGGTTCACCATGCCTTTCCTTGTATAGATATAAACTAAGTTTCTTCTGAAAGGTTACATTTTTCTTTAACAAACCCATGCCTACTCCCCTAGAGGGCCACTCTAAATACTAGGAAATATTTGGCTAAATGCCTTTTTGCATGCATGGATCAACAATCCTATAATAAGAATAAAATGAGCTTTCAGCCTGGTAATGAAAGCATGAATTATGTATTGACATCAGACTTACAGATATTCCCTTAGAGAAGATATAACAAAGGAGTTATTACTAGAATTACATTTTCATTTCTCAACTAAACCATAAAAACATTCACATCTCACTGTCCTTATTTTTATATGAAGATACATTTAGTCAATACTCACTCTGGTTACTGTCTTCTACACTGCAATAGGGGCAGTCTTTTCATTTTAAACAAAATAGCTATAAACTATGAGTATATATAAAAATACAAAAAATCTAAAATATAATAAATGGAAGTTTTATTGATACTTCATATGACTGACCCTTTGCAAGTGCTATAAGGAAAGAATAGGCTTGGGTACATCACTTGAGAAGACTCTCAATTTTACATTGACAATTCTTAACTAAGGATGTGTCCCATTATAACACTATTTCAATATATTTTCCAAGGAGCTTGGTATAGCACAGGTCTTTCATTAAATACCCCAAATGGTTTCCCACAGTAAAACTAAAGGGGAAGAAATCACCATGAAAATTAGTTTATTCCTGCAAGGTTGGTGACTCGACTTAGAATGAATTAGTAATAATAATAATAATAATGGAACTTGTTAAGCACTTACTATGTGCCAAGCACTGTTCAAAATGTTGGGGTAGATATGAGATAATCTGGTTGGACATAGTCCCTGTCCCACATAGGACTAACAGTCTTAATCCCCATTTTACAGATGAGGGAACTGAGGCCCAGAGATGTGACTTGCCCGAGGTAACACAGCAGACAAGTGGCAGAGCCAGGATTAGAACCCATTACCTTCTGACTACCAAGCCCTTGCTCTACCCACTAGGCCAGTAATAGTAACACTAAAGAACGCACCACTAACAATTTTAATATGCTCAGCCATTATAAGCTTTTCTTCCTGCCACTGACTCAGAAACTCTCTCTCTCCATCCTTTTTTCGATTCTGAAACACAGAAATTTAAAAGAACCAATTTTAACCTTTGATTGATTTGATTGATTTCTACATTCTTTCCATACAGGTAGTAAGTTTACAGGTAGTAACAGTGCTTACTATATTCCAACCACTGGTCTAAGACCTAGGGTAGACACAAGTTAATCAGGCTGGATGCAGTCCCTGCCTCATTTGGGCTCATAACCTAAGTAGGAGGGAGAGCATAAGGTAACTGCAATACAGGGAGGTGAAATGACTTGCTCAAGGTCACACAGCAGGAAAGCGACAGAGTTGGGATTAGAATCCAGATCCTCTGACTCCCAGGCTGCTGCTCTTTCCATTAGGCAACACTGCCTCCTGATTGGTACAGAGTCCGGTTTGCTTTCTATATTATATTATGGCTCATGGGTGATGGATGCTACACTTTAAAGTCTCGCAACCAACAAGAAAGCCGGTTACCACTCCATTTTTGTAGACTTGCTACTTGGTGTGAAACCTGATGCTACCTTGCCATGGTCAGTTTCCTAATGGACTCTTTTCTGTCTCTTTGTGCATCACTGGGCTTTGGGACAGTCTCTTACTGGGAGCTATAGGGCAACAGGAATGCAGGCTGTTTTGTTAGGGAAGCAACCAAGTTTAAAGATGTGTGTGTGTGTGTGTGTGTATGTGTGTTCACAAATATACATGTCCATTTGTGTATATATATTAAAATGTACACTTCTTTAAACTTGGTTGCTTCCCCTGCCTGTAATTTATTTGAGGGTCTGTCTTCCCACCCACACATATTAATCAATCAATCAATCGTATTTATTGAGCGCTTACTGTGTGCAGAGCACTGTACTAAGTGCTTGGGAAGTACAAGTTGGCAACATATAGAGACAGTCCCTACCCAACAGTGGGCTCACAGTCTAGAAGGGGGAGACAGAGAACAAAACCAAACATATTAACAAAATGAAATAGAATAGATATGTACAAGTAGAATAAATAAATAGAGTAATAAATATGTACAAACATATATACATATATACAGGTGCTGTGGGGAAGGGAAGGAGGTAAGACAGGGAGGGTGGAGAGGGGGGCGAGAGGGAGAGGAAGGAGGGGGCAATATTAGATTGTGTGTGTGTGTGTGTGTGTGTGTGTGTGTGTGTGTGTGTCTGCACGTTTACGCTTGGGGCAAGTATGTACTTACAACTACAAATTCAAATACAAATGACATAGGGGGAAATAAGGGACGAATGAATTATTCTGCTCTTTCCCTAGGGTAAATGCCTGCACACTTTTCCACACAGAATTCCAGTTATTCTGGCTGTGTAGCCTCCAATTTTCCCCGTTCTGGATTCATAATTTGGGGTGGCAGCAGGCCAGATAGGAGGTTTAGGTGAGCAGGAATGAGGAGGTTGTCTTTCTATCAAGCCACCATTGTTTGCCTCACTCCACTTCACTCAAGCCAGTTGGGTTTCCGTCCCTCTAGATTTAAACAATTCCAAAATTGGACTGAGTCAGGAGACTGGGCACCTATCCCAGAGAGAAGTCAATATGTTGGCGCCAATTGTTTTTCCCTCTCCATGAAATAGTTAAGCTTTAGCTACTAGCCAACTTTGTCTTGCAGCCTGCTCATCAAAGGATAAAATAACAGCTATTGTGTTTACACACCAATTTTCTCCCATTTCCATTTCTGGCACAAAAATAAAAATGAGATGTAGTTCAAAGTAGCACTCAAGAATCATGTTCTCAGGTTCTGCTTTGTAAGCTAAACAAACTGAAAATGAACTCTTGATTGTCCAATTCCTTTTTACCGGACTGTATTTCTATAATTGTTTCTGGCTACTACGATTTGTAAATTTTCCAGTTTTCCATCACTCGAACTCATTTCAATCATTTCTATTTCGTAAAATGGCAAGAGTCTAATGATGGCATATAGTGGTTGCCATTCAAGATGCTAAAAATCTTTATTAGAATGCAATTAGGGAGCCTAACCTCACTATGCCAAAGGAGGATCATAAAATGGGTTCTCTAGAGTCTCATTTTCCATTTCCCAACCTTCAGTCTGGTCTTCACTCCCTAGGTATTCTGTCTTTACTCCCTAGCCATTAATGAAGTCTATAGCTATTAACAATTCATTTATTCCTTTTAATAAAGCTGTGGTCTGTGTCACGAGGGTTCACGATAATAAAAAATTTAATACCAGAGAGCTTAAAAATGCTTAAAGCAGATGTTTTCATTCTTTTGACAATGCAATTCTTTCGCAATGCAATCTATCCACTTAGGTAAAACTCAACTCTAAGGATACAGTCAGTCAATCGTATTTATTGAGCACTTACTGTGTGCAAAGTATTGTACTAAGTGCTTGGGGGAGTACAGTATAACAATCACTAACAGAACGATTGCAAATGGACAGTGGGGCATTCTGCGAGAGATATGTCCATGGAGTCGCGATGGGTCAGAGACAATTCATCAGCATAAGACAAGACAATGATCAATAACCCCAGGAAGAAGAACTGAATGGTGAGGTGTGGATATTTCTCTGAGTGATCAATCAGTGGTATTTATTGAGCGCTTACTCTATGCAGAGCACTGTACTAAATATTTGGGACAGTACACTACAGAATTGGTAGACACAATCCCTGCCCACAAGGAATTCAATTCTTGATCCTCTCAGCCCTCAAATCTCCGATCTCTCTCAGATACGCAGAAATTCTAGTTCTCCTGCTCCCTGAAACATTTCTGATCTTCCAAATAGGATGGTCTAAACTTTATGTACACTGGGAGTGTAAGTTTCTTGAGGTCTAGGACTGTGAATTATGTCTATTGTATTCTCCCAAGGGCTTAGCACACCCTACCTAGTAGGTGGTCAATAAATACTCCTGATGATGAATTGACCAGTGATGATGCTTTTTTGTACATGGTATTTGTTAAGGGCTTACTATATGCCAGACACTTGAGACTATCAAACACTAATAAGCCATGAGAAAACAGTGTGCCTTAGTGGATAAAGCATGGGTTTGGAAGTCAGAAGAGCTGGATTTTTATCCTGTTCTGCCACTTCACCTCTCTGTGATCTGATACAAATTACTTAACTTTTCTGTGCCTCAGTTACCTCATCTGTAAAATGGGGATTAATACTATGAGCCCTATATGGGTGTAGCCTACCTGATGAGCTTTCATCTACCCCAGCACTTATTAGAGTTCCTGGCACATACTAAGTGCTTAAATATCATGAAAAAAAAAAAGCCATGACACACAGTACACCCATTACACAGCATAATGTGATGACCTCAAATACGCCACTGTGCTGAAGTATGTTCAATCCTCCTGAATCTTGAGTATTTCTCCAAAACTCCTCCAGTTCCCCTCCCAGAGCACCATGGACAGGGACACCACTTCAGAATTGCCAAAAGGAGGAGCAGAAGCTGAGGTAGAGGAAGTTTGGGGAACCAGATTGTCCCATATAAAACCAATTAATCAATCAATCATGTTTAATAAGTGCTTACTATGTGCAGAGCACTGCACTCTGCACTTGGGAGAGTACAATATAACAGATAGCAGACTAGTTCCCTGCCCATAATGAGCTCACAGTCTAGAGGGGAGACAGACATTAATATGAATAAATAAGTCAAATATATAATGTAAAGATATGTACATAAGTGCCGTGGGGTTGGAACTAATATCAATTGTCACAGATCAAAGTACATAGTTGATGCAGAAGGGAGAGTGAGTTGGGGAAAACAGGGCTTAATTGAGGAAGGCCTCTTGGAGAAACCAGAAAAATTGTCTTCGTGGCCACCTCAAGGCTGCCTTGCTGACACTGAGGCTATGAATATAAAGATGATTTAAGGCCCTGATGAATCCTATCTTTAAACTTCTTCCTACTGTAAACAATATGTAAAGGGAAAATATGGGAGACATCCTTGGCCCCTTCAAGTCTGTTGTGAGCAGGGAACATGGCTACCAACTCTGCTATATCAATCAATCAATCAATCATATTTATTGAGCGCTTAATGTGTGCAGAGCACTGTACTAAGCACTTGGGAAGTACAAGTTGGTAACATATATAGATAGTCCCTACCCAAAAGTGGGCTCACAGTCTAGGAGGGGGAGACAGAGAACAAAACCAAACATATTAACAAAATAAAAGTAATAAAATAGATATGTACAAGTAAAATAAATAAATAAATAAATACATAAATAAATAGAGTAATAAATATGTACAAACACATATACATATATACAGGAAGTTTGGGAAACCAGATTGTCCCATATATCGTATTCTCTCAAGCACTTAGGATAGTGCTCTGACTGTGACTGAGCCCCCACACTGGGTCTCCCCTTTTTCCTCTGCTCCTCCTCCCTTCTCCATCACCCCCACTCATTCATTCATTCATTCAATCGTGTTTATTAAGCGCTTACTACGTGCAGTAAGCACTTGGGAAGTACAAGTCGGCATCATATAGAGACGGTCCCTACCCAACAACGGGCTCACTCCCTCCCTCTGCCCTTCCCCCTTCCCCTCCCCACAGCACTTGTGGACATTTGTACATATTTATTACTCTTATTAATGATGTGTATATAGCTATAATTCCATTTATTCTGATTCATTCATTCATTCAATCATATTTATTGAGCACTTTGTGCAGAGCACTGTACTAAGCACTTGAGAAGTACAAATTGGCAACATATAGAGCCGGTCCCTATCCAACAACAGGCTCACAGTATTGACACCAGACTACTTGTTTTGTTTTGTTGTCTGTCTCCCCCTTCTAGACTGTGAGCCCCTTGTTGGGTAGGGACCATCTCTACACATTGCCAATTTGTACTTCCCAAGCACTTAGTAGAGTGCTCTGCACACAGTAAGTGCTCAATAAATACAATTGAATGAATGAATGAATGCTCTCTCTGCACAGAGTGAGTACTCAATAAATAAGACTGATTGATAAATGCAACTGATTGACCACATCACTTTATGAATTAGGCATTCCATGGAACTTTTTGATAATGAATCCTAGGGAAATAAAAGCCAGGAGGCACTGCCTTTCCTTTCAGGGGTGTAAAAAAAAAAAAATCCAGACCGAAAATCTAAGTTAGCAATCCAATCAGATTTTCTGCACCCTGAAGTCAATATGGGAAATACATAGGGGGTAGGTGTTACTGTAAATTCTGACTTCACTTTTTGTATGTGGAGCAGGAAATGTTTGCTCTAAAACATAGCAAGTGAGTGATACCTTTTTGGAAAATGCTTCATGTCCTGGCACACCACAAAGGGCATGAAATGTCACTGTGTTCCACTTAATTCAATTTACACAAGCAAGCATTTACTTCTATGGCAATTGAGTGGTGAAAGGTTATTCCTGTTGTTTTTTTAAGATGAGAATCTCAAGGACAAAATGGATGCCATTGGAATAAATTTCACTCTAATTCTTTCTTAGCTCTTTATTATGCAAATGAAATTTCATTTTAGCTTGTCAGATTTGGCAGTCAAAACCCTGGAGAACACCTCAAACTTAAATCTTCCATTATGGTGCACAAACCATCCAGATTAACGTGCCTATCTGAATCCAAGGCCCACTCATTCTATACTAAAAATGATCAAGAAATTAAAGGGGGATGGCAAAATAATAATGGAAGTGTGATTTAATGCGCAGTATGGGATCCTTTTGAGATGTATAAAGTTAATTCATTCATTCATATTTATTGAGCGCTTCCTGTGCTAAGCACAGTTCTAAGCACTTGGGAGAGTATGACACAATTAACAGACACATTCCCTGCCCACAATGAGCTTACAGTTTAGACGTGGGATACGGGTTGGTGGCGAGATAGGCTAGATCTTGTCTCCATTTTACAGATAGGACAATCGAGTCCCAGAAGGGTTTGCCCAAGATGACACAACAGGCCAGTGACAGAGCTGGAGGTAAACCTAGGTCTCCTGACTCCCAATCCTGCGTTCCTTCTCCCATGTGGCTCTTTCTTGCCTGCAAACCTCATGACTACTAGGGTTACAAGGGCTACTACTGGGGCTACTCAGCTTCCAGAAAGACTGGCAGGTGGAGCAAAGTCTCTTGAAGTCTGGAGCCCCAAATTCTCAGCGGGTATTCTGGGAGTGGAGATTGGCCACCACTGGGTTAAGTCTCCATGACTGTTCATACCATCCAGTGGCCGTTGCTTTGTAATAGGAGCTAAGCTTTTTTGGTAGTGTTTAAATTCATCAAATCCAGTAAATACAGCATCAAAGAGGGTATATTTGGGGCTCTCAAATGCAGTGGTTGAGTGGGGATTAAAACCGGTGTCATCTGTAATGTTTGGGGGCTTAAAGTCATGATTACATGAAGTCAGTAAGCTTATTTGAGAAATGCAATGAACTACTGGGTTAAGAATTTATGAAGACATTTCAAGCCGATTTTTAAACTTCGAGGATGAAAATTCATGGATACAGAAAAACAGGACATGAGCCACTACACAAAAGCCACATAGACCTTTGTCGAGATCTTTCTAATGGCGGGACGGGAAAAGGAACTAAATGCACAGAGACGGAATCTTCAGGGAACAATAATAACAATAATAATTGTGGTATGTGTTAAGTACTTACTATGTCTCAGACACTATACTAAGATCTGGGGTACAATACAAGCAAATTGGGTTGGGCACAATCCCTGTCCCATGTAGGGCTCACAGTCACAATCCTCATTTTACAGAGGAGGTAACTGAGGCACAGAGAAGTGACTCACCTAAGGTCACACAGCAGATGTGTTGTGGAGTCAAGATTAGAACTCATGACTTTGGACTTCCAGGCCCACGCTCTATCCACTATGCTATGCTGCAGACAGAGAGATGAAACACTGCTCTCTGGTTCCTCCCTTGAGACCTTCTAGGACTTAATCAGAACTTGTGTTCTTTGTGGGTTCCTATGTAAGCCCAACTTACCACTGCATTCAAGAGGAACAACAGCCTGGGAGTCAGGTGAGCTGGGTCTAATCCCAGCTCTACCATTTGTCTGCTGCGAAACCTTGAGCAAGTCACTTAGCTTCTCGGTGCTTCAGTTTCCACGTCCGCAAAATGGGGAGAAAATACCTGTTCTACCTCCTCATTAGACTGTGAGCCCCACATGGGAAAGGGGCTGTGTTCAGTTTTGATTATCCTCTTTCTACCACAGTGCTTGGCACATAGAAAGCATTTAATTCCACAATTCTCATTATTAATAATAAACGGCATCATCATTTCATCACAACAACTTTATTAGACCCTGGGTTTGAAGGGGATGGTGGAAAGGTGGAAACACAAGAAGAAAGGAGACGTGTGAGGGAGGGAGAAGGGAGAAAAGGAAACTACATTCATAATGTGTTTCCTAAAGGCAACTAAAAGAATAGTTCAACCTTCTGTAAGACGCTTCCCTATGAGACAACAGAATGGTATAACAATATCACCCCGGTGCTAGGGAAGATTTCCCATTACTTACTGAGGACTTCGGTCCCGAATGAGAAACAGAAAACAATTGGCTGATTTTCACTGATGACTACCGAACACGTGCGCAGAATCATCTATCTTTGCCACTTCCCCTCTCCCCAAGTGCCCAGCCAAGCTCACACAAACTGAGAGACAAATCACACAACTGCAATTTACAACAGAAGTCATGCTTAATCAGCAACATATCATCACTGAGCAAGCCAAGTAAAACAGACCTTCACAGGATTGAAGGTAGAACTCCCCTTTCCAAGTCTATGGACCATAAAAATTTTGGAATACATAAAATCCTCCTGCAAAAACATCAATTTTGAAGTATTTTAGCAATATTAACATAGCGGGAGAAGCTAGAAATGTTTTCCTGGTAGTAAAGACAACCTAAAAATCTATGCAGTGATAGAACTTCTAAGAGTGTGTCACATTGATTTTCAATGTGACACGTCCCTAAAATGATAAATGCTGAAAATGTGTTTGCTTTCATGATCGGCAGTAAACTATGATGAGATAGTATTGTTAATTTTTATGGGCTCACATTTGTTATTTTGGGGTGTCAGTTGGAAAGCGCAAAAGCAGGTGGAGATAAGCCGACGACAACAGGGCAGTCAACATATGGTAGTGATCTGCCCTTCGCAGTAAATTTGCCAGACTGTTCTCTTATCTGTCATGTGACGGGACTGAAATGTACATGGTAAGATATGGAGTAAACTAATGAAAGACTATAGAGGAAAATAAATAGAAAAAGGAAGCTTGGAGAATTTGCTCCTCTAAATGCCAACTGTAACACTACAGCTCGATCTTGTCTACCTTTCTGCCAAATCCTTGCCCACATTCTCCCTCTGGCCTAAAACTCCCTCTCCCTTCACAAATGACCGACCAGCACTCTCCCCATTTTCAAATCCTTATTAAAATTGCATCTCCTCCAAGAGGCTTTCCTCGACTTAGCCCTCCTTTCCTCTACTCTCTCCACCTTCTGCATTGCCTATGCTCTTAGCTCTGCACTCTTTAAACTTGATATTTCCTCCATAGCACTTACACACATGTCCATCATTTATCTGTATCAACAACTGTCTCCCCCTCAAGACCGTAAGCTACCTGTGGGCAGGGAACGTGTCTTCCGAGTCTATTGTATCATATTGGAGAAGCAGCGTGGCTTAGTGGAAAGAGCACAGGTTTGGGAGTCAGAGGTCATGGGTTCTAATCCCACCTCTGCCACTTATCAGATGTGTGACTTTGGGCAAGTCAATTAACTTCTCTGTGCCTCAGTTACCTCATCTATAAAATGGGGATTAAGATTGTGAGCCCCACATGGGACAACCTGACTACCTTGTATCTACCCTAGCGCTTAGGATGGTGCTTGGCACATAGTAAGTGCTTAACAAATACAATCATTATTATAGTTATTATTTTTATTATTCTGCCAAGTATTTAGTACAATGATCTACAGCCAATAAGTGCTCAATAATCAACTTCGATTGATTGTACTCATTTGCTTTCAGGGTAATCAATCAATCATTGGTATTTAGTGAGCTTTTACTGTGTGCAGAGCACCTTATTAAGCACGTGGGAGAGTACAATATAAGAGTTGGCAGACCCATTCCCTGCCCACAAGGGTAATGTAACGTGGCAATGACTAAAATTAATCATTTCCTGTGACAGAGTGAAGTGCCTTCCCCTCTTGAAGTCTGGAGAGTGAAAGATATCAGCGACCCAACAGTCTCATGAAGCAGTTAAAGGAAGCTGTTGGAAGCTGACCCTCCCTCAGCTTTGGGGTGGGCTAAGGGGGAAGAAGAGAGAAAGGAAGAGGGGGGCATGGCCTGAGGCCAGTTTGGCTGCCAGAAGAAGGCAAATGGCTTCCCTGTTACCTGGCTGAACTGGGGACAAAGAGGAGAATTCAATGGAAGCTCTAAGGCTTCCTAGTTAGAGGGGAAGGAAGCAGAAAAAAAGGGGGAAGGAGGGGAAAAGAAGAGAAATGGGAAATCAGGAGAGAGGGCAAGACGGAAACAGGGAGAGGATGAGGGAAAGAAATAGGTGGGTAGGTTTGGTGCCCACCAAACTGCCTAGGGGCTGAAAGCCAATTAGTTATCAGGATCTAGAGCTGCCAAGCTTCTTTCTTAAGATTAATCTTTACTTCTTTGCCATTGACTTTCCCCAGCTGGGCCCCTAAGCCCAAGAGATTTTACATAGAAAGGTCCTGCAGAGCTCTCTCTTTTAATTCATTTTTCAGATACCCAAACAAAAACTCACCCAGGTCATTCCAGAAGTAGAAGATGATACCGTGAATCTCTCTCGCTCCAGACCCAGACTGGCTGTTCCTATAATTCAGAAAAAAAGGGAAACCTGCACACTACTTTGCCCCTCTCTGCCAGCTGCATGCACATTTCATAGATCATTAATGAAAGGGAGGAGCTCAGGGAAACTGCTCTCATCAATCAGACATTAATTGGGACCCAGGGTCTCTGCCCCCTGCCCATCAACAGCTGTCTGCCCTGTCCTACAACTGCTGATCCAAATGGAACAGGATTCCTGGGTCCGTTTATATTACACCCACACTGCGAGTCCGTTTATATTACACCCAAACTGCGAGCCCCTAGTCTTAGAGGAGGAGTGGCTTGGTTCTATGGGAGTTCTGCCGTGGAAAGATTTTTATTTTAATGCATGTTATCCGCTTACTATGTGCCAAGCACTGTACTAAGGGCTGGTGTAGATACCAGCTAATCAGGTTGGACACAGTCCATGTCCCATATGGGGCTCACAGTCTTCAGCCCCATTTCACGGATCAGGTAACTCGTTGTGGACAGGAAGTATGTTTGTTTATTGTTATTTCATACTCTCCCGAGTGTTTAGTTCACTGCTTGGCACACAGTAAGTGCTCAATAAATATGATTGAATGAATGAAAGTAACTGATGCACATAAAAGTGAAATGACTTGCCCAAGGTGAGAGACCAGACAAGTAGTAGAGCCTGGATTGGAACACAGGTCCTTCTGACACCCAGGCCTGTGCTCTATCCACTAGGCCATGCTGCTTCTTGATTTTATTATTATCACTACCATAATTATTATTACATACTATAATATCACAGTCTTTTAGACTGTGAGCCCACTGTTGGGTAGGGACTGTCTCTATATGTTGCCAATTTGCACTTCCCAAGCGCTTAGTACAGTGCTCTGCACATAGTAAGTGCTCAATAAATACGATTGATGATGATGATAATAAGAGGGATTTGATACTCACCATGTGCCGACCACTGTGCTAAGCACTGGGGTAGATACAAGAAAATCAGGTCGCATTCTCATCATCGTCATTATCAATGGTATTTATTGGGCACTTACTATGTGCAGAGCACTGTACTAAGTGTGTGGGAGAGTACAGAGACTGTAAGCTCATTGTGAGCAGGCAGTTTGTTATACTGTTATACCGCACTCTCTCAAGTGCTTAGTACAGTGCTCTGCACACAGTAAGAGCTCAATACATATGATTGACTGACTGATTCCCTGTTCACAGCGAGCTCGCTCCCACACAGGATTTACAGTCTGAGAGCCTGTATACAGGCATTTAATCCCCATTTTCCATATGAGGAAACTGATGAAGCACAAAAAATTCATGTGACTTGCCCAAGGCCACAAAGCAGGCCAATGGCAGAGCCAGGATTAGAACTCAGGTCTCCTGACCCCCAATTTTGTGTTATTTCCATTCTCAGAAAATTACTCTGTGGTCCAGGGTCCAGAGGAAAATTTTTTTTAATGTATTTTTTTTAAATCATAAAACAGTGTGATATAAAGACACTTTCCTGGATTTAGAATAATCCAGCCTTGACTGGCCTAAATGGCTGCTTCTAGTGTAGCATTTGATTCCCTGGCTCAAGCTAAATAAATGATTCTCACAGTTTGACAACAACAACAGTTTTGAGAGTCACACATCCAGCTTTGAAAATGAATAACTTTGAATAATAAGAGAGGCTGACCTTCCCTCCGAAGTGTGGTCTGATGGGCTAAATTTTGCAATCTGAGAGCAATTCCATCCACCCCACCTGCTCAGAAAAATGCCTGTTGATCCTACTCTCCTTCAAATACCAAGAAACTCCAATTTATAAATTAAGAGCTGACACTACAGTCTCATAATATCCAGACAGATACTGTCTTTTTGCCAGTGGTTCTTCAACAGTATCTGTGAAATCAGACTATTTCATCCCTAACACCCTTGATCAGGGTTGAGATTAAATATATTTGATATGATCTTAATTGCAAATACTCCAGTGGAATTTTGACAAATCACCCTGTTTCTGTGGCAACTGCTGAAATGAATGGCTCTTATTTTCCAAAGTTGGCCTCCACCCCAACTTGTATTACAGCTTCCAAATGTTTCATTCACTCCATTCACATGACTCCAACACAGCCTGTTCCTTGCAGGAAAAAAAAAATGGATTTTACTAGTTCAAGCAAAGTAATGATAATGTAACTCTGATAAATTCCTAAACCATCAATTTGGTGAAAACACTGAGACTAGGAACTCCAGTATCATTATCTTTTACCTCTAATCTAACACTCACATCTACTCTTGTTTTTACTGCCTTTCTATATTCAGGAGAACACTTTGCTTAATTTATTTCTTGATTTCTTCCCACTTTGCTTATACAACTAGCATGCACACAGGAACTAAATGAAAGAAAACCTACATCTACTTCTGATTCCAGCCTGATGCAGAATCCCCACTCTAGACTGTAAGGTCCTTGTGGGCAGGAAACATTTCTACCAAGCGCTTGCTATGGTGCTCTGCACACACTAAACACTCAATAAATATCATTGATTGATTTATTCTAGTCAGTATTCGATCCGCAAACACCACAAAACATAATACATATTTGACATTTCAAAACTTGGCAAAAGAGTCCGAGAGTTATAAAGCATGCATCCTTACAAAGTGATTTCTATAATGGATGGTCCAGAGAAATTCTTATTTAAAAGGACAGCTTGTAATTTTCAGAAGAGCTAAGTACAGTGTGCACAAGCACAGTCAGAATAGCCATACACAATTTGAAAGGACCCCGGATTGAAACTGCAATCCCTGGAATCAGGATTGATGTTCTTACCACCATCCAGCTTACATTTGTCCTCAGTAAACATTTATGAATGTAATCAATTTGAGGAGGTGGGGAATCATGGTGTTACAATAGAGATCAGGCAGCAAATGGGAAACAGTGTGGCCTAGAGGAAAGAGCATAGGCTTGGGAGTCAGAGGACATGGGTTTTAATCCCAGTTTAGATACTTGTCTGCTATGTGACCTTGGGCAAGCCACTTAACTTCTCAGTGCCTCTGTTACCTCATGTGTAAAATGGGGATTAAGACTGTGAGCCCCATGTGCGATACGGACTGTGTTCAACTTTACATCTGTCCCAGCGCTTAGTACACTGCCTGACACTTTGTACCTGCTTAATCAATGCCATTAATAAATAAAAGCAAGCAGGAGAAAAACACTCTAGGGACTGCCTCTTTTCTAATTCCTCTTGGATTTGGTTTGTAGGGGAATAGCCATAGCCTTTGTAGGGGATTTAGGATTACTTTGTGCATGTTCACAACAAGAGCACCTCGATAACCAAATGTTCCGGTTTAGGAAGGACAGTCCTGAAACTCGAGTGTCTGCCTGACTCCATATTTTTTTAAGGTATTTATTAAGCACTTACTAATTGACAGGCATGGTACTAAGCACTGGGTAGATGAAAGGTTGTACACAGTTCCTGTCCAACATGTGGCTCCATCCCCCCCATCTTACCTCCTTCCCTTCCCCACAGCACCTGTATATATGTATATATGTTTGTACATATTTATTACTCTATTTTACTTGTACATATCTATTCTATTTATTTTATTTTGTTAGTATGTTTGGTTTTGTTCTCTGTCTCCACCTTTTAGACTGTGAGCCCAATGTTGGGTAGGGACTGTCTCTATATGTTGCCAATTTGTACTTCCCAAGCGCTTAGTACAGTGCTCTGCACATAGTAAGCGCTCAATAAATACGATTGATGATGATGATGATGATGTGGCTCACAGTCTTATGTCCATTTTACAGAGGCCCAGAGAAGTGAAGTGACTTGCCCAAGGTCACCCACAGACAAGTGGTAAAGCTGGGATTAGAACCCAGGGTCTTCTTACTCATTCATTCATTAATTCAATTGCATTTATTGAGCACTTACTGTGTGCACAGCACTGTACTAAGTGCTTGGGAAGTACAAGTTGGCAACATATAGAGACGGTCCCTACCCAACAGCGGGCTCACAGTCTAGAAGGGGGAGACAGACAACAAAACAAAACAAATTAACAAAATAAAATAAATAGGATAGTAAATATGTACAAGTAAAATAAACAGAGTAATAAATCCATACAAACATATATACAGGTGCTGTGGGGAGGGGAAGGAGGTAGGGCAGGGGGGATAGAGGGGAGAGGAAGGAGGGGGCTCTGTCTGGGAAGGCCTCTTGGAGGAGGTGAGCTCTCAGTAGGGCTTTGAAGGGAGGAAGAGAGCTAGCTTGGCGGATGTGCAGAGGGAGGGCAACTCCTAGGGGAGTACAAGGAATACTAGGAGTTAGGAGCTAGGACACGACGGGGAGTCGAATTTTTGAAATATACAGGGCAAAGCTGGATTAGTCTTTCACTTCTCTTTCTGTTCTCATGGATCCTGACATATTAGTGGGGCAAGCAAGAGATAGTCTTGCCCTCCTCCTACGAGCTACCTATTTGGGGGACTGGGCATTTTGCATTTGGGGGAGAAGGTGGATGTGAGCTGAATGGAATGTCTGTTTATTGTTGCCCCCTCTTACCTCCTCTCACTTCTTCCCTTCTACAACCCAGCCCACACACTTCATTCCTCTACTGCCAACCTTCTCACTGTGCCTCGATCTCCACTGTCTCGCCATCAACCTGTAGCCCAAATCCTGCCACTGGCCTGGAACCCCCTCCCTCCTCAAATCCGACAGACAATTACCCTCCCCCTGTTCAAAGCCTTACTGAAGACACACCTGCTCAAAGAGGCCTTCCCAGACTAAGTCCCATTTTTCCTCATCTCCCAGTCCCTTCTGCATCACCCTGACTTGCTCCCTTTACTCTTCCCCCCGTCCCATCCCCACAGCACTTATGCATATATCTGTCATTTCATTTATTTGTGTTGATGTCTGTCTCCTCCCCTTTAGATGGTAAGCTTGTTGTGGGCAGGGAATGTCACTGTTTATTGTTGTACTGTACTTTCCCAAGTGCTTAGTACAGTGCTCTGCATACAGTAAGCGCTCAATAAATACGATTGAATGAATGGTTATATTGTACTTTCCCAAGCACTTAATGCAGTGCTCTGCACACATTAAGCACTCAATAAACGTGATGGAATGAATGAATGAATACATAAATATTCCTTTTTTCTGTTTCCTTTTCTGCTGAGACTCTCACACTCTGGCTAAGCAAATGCTGGAAAGGGCCTGGGCACGGATTCAGAAAACTGAGCATTTGCAGGATTTGCAGACACACTGTGAAGCAAGATGATTCCTCCCCACCATTCTTTTTTTTTATGAATGGCATTTGTTACTACCAGTCTTATATGCCAGGCATCGAACTAAGTGCTGGGGTAGATACAAGTTAGTCAGGCTGGATATAATCCCTATATCTTCACGTCTCTCTTTCCCATTTTTAGTTCCGTGTTGGTGCAGCACTGTTTTTGGAATCAGGAGACGTGGGTTCTCGTCCCCATTCTGCCCGTGGCAAGTTTACGTGGGCAAAGACCACATGTGCATTTCTATGCATGCTGCATCACTGCCACCCTACTTGAGTACTTACTGTGTGCAGAGCACTGTACTGAGTGCTTGATGAGCGTATGTGAGTGGCACTGCCCAAATCACCAGCACTGTTCTCCTGAGCAGGTTCTCAGGCCTTTAATAATGGTGGTTGCATTTGTTAAACGTTTACTATGTGTCAAGCTCTGTTCTAAGCTCTAGGGTAGATACAAGCTAATCAGGTGGGACACAGGCTCAGGTCATTGAGTCTAAAGTCCAAAGGTCATCCATTATTCCTAGCGTGTGACTTTAAGCTCCATGGAGTGGTGGATAGAGTACACGCCTGGAAGTCAGGAGGTTCTAATCCTGGCTCCGGTACTAATCTTCTGCGTGATCTTGGGCAAGCCACTTCACTTCTCTGGGCCTCAGTTACCTTATCTGTAAAATGGAGATTGAGACTATGATCCCCATGGGGGGCCCAATTTGTTTATATCCACCTCAGCGCTTATTACAATGCCTGGCACATACTAAGCACTTAACAAATACCATAGTTATTATTATCACTATTATTATTATTGTCTAGCAAAAAGAAGTCAATCACATCCTCCTAGTCCAGTCAGCAACTTTGCAGGCAAGTTACAAAGGATGAGTGATGCAACCCAGTTATGACCCTGGGTTTCTGACTGGTGGGGTTCCCTTAAACCTCTCTTAGAGAAGCAGCGTGGCCTAGTGGGTAGAGCACGGGCTCGGGAGTCAGAAGGACCTGGGTTCTAATCTAGCTCTGCCACTTGACTGCTGAGTGACCTTGGACAAATCAACTAACTTCTCTGTGTCTCAGATACCTCACCTGTTAAATGGGGATTAAGACTGTGAGCCCCATGTGGGACACGGACACTGCCCAAGCTGATTAGTTTGTTTCTTCCCAGTGCTTAGTACAGTACCTGGCACATAGTAAATACTTAACAAATACCATAAAAAAATCTCTATCTCCAAGAGCTTAAAGAAAATTCTATAGACCTCCTTACAGAATATAAAATAAAAAATAATCAAATGTCTAACCTTATACTGACATTCCACATAAGGAACATTAATTCTAACCAGAATTAAGCTTCTCTTGATGATGTTAATATTTTAGGATGCAGTACTCTATAATCCTAATGATGCTGAACAGAGATCATATTTCAGATGGACCTATTATCTAAAGATTGCCTCTTTTTGAAAGAACATTGTGCCTGCCCTAAAATAACACTCTTTCATTTGAATGTAACTATATATTAATTAAAATCTTTTTCAATTTCTGAGAGCTCTCACCAGGCCAACCTATGATTCTCCTTCAAGCATGGAATACTAGAAACACCCACAATTAAAATAATGGACTAACTATAAGCCATACCTCTCCTTAATTAAAAAAAAAGAGATCAAGGAGGTTTAGGAAGAACTCTGTCAAAATAAGAGGTGGCATAAAAACCTTCAATCCGGGGAAATAAAAAATTCAGATTCCACTTGAAATTATACCCAGCCCTAATGGTGATAATACAGTGATCAAAGCAAGAATGAAAGCACCTTGTGGACAAGGACTTTGTTGCTTCTGATGGACTTTCCCATGAGTATAATACAGCACTGAACTTAGAAGATGCTCAACAAATGGCATTATTACTCAGGGAAGAACATTCCTCTTTGCATTTAGATGTCAAAAAAAGACTCATTATTTTGGCCCCTCCAAGAAGGTAAACTTCAGTTTTCCCTTTCAGTGTGGATTCCCTGACATTTTAGAATTAAAATGGAAAGTGAGATTGCATGGTAAAGAAAGGTATTGGCTTGGTAGAGAAAGCTACCATACTTAGATTGAATCAGGGTGTGATCTACACACCTCAGTTCTCCAATGATATCATTCCAAACCAAAGATCCTAGGCAACAATTCTGGCTCCACCATTTGTCTGCTGTGTGACCTTGGGAAAGTCACTTCACTTCTCTGTTCCTCAGTTACCTCATCTGTAAAATGGGGGTTGAGACTGTGAGGCCCATGTGGGACATGGACTGTGTCTGATCTGATTAGCCTCTATCTCCCCAGCACTTTGAACAGTGCTTGACCCATAGTGAGTGCTTAATACATACCATTAAAAAAAAACTCCCCTGCCCCCAAAACAACCATTTCATTGAAATTTTTCAAGACTCACCCCGCAGTGCTGGCAACAGAGACCTCTCCTTCTTGTCATCACATTTGTTACATTCGCTGAAGTAGAGGAGGAGAAAGACGTCGACAAGCACCCACAGGAGAGAAGTGGCCAGGACCACTTTGCAGTAGACAAATCTCCTCATGTCTCTAACTTGGTTTTTCGTTTGCTCGCAAAGCTGCTCCCCACCGGGTATCCAAGGCACAGTGGGAAAATCCAATGTGGAAGTAGGGTCATTCCACTGAAAGCGAGACAAAGAATCCCTGGTTATTTCATGGGGCTTTCTTATGGGTTCCATCGAGAAATAACAAGGAACATATTCAGAGGTCTGAAGCGTTTTATATAAACAAGGATCTTATTGTTGGTATCTAAGATTAAGAATAATAACAATAATGGTATTTGTTAAGCACTTACTATGTGCCGAGCACAGTTCTAAGTGCTGGGGTAGATACAAGGCATTCAGATTGGACATAGTCCCGGTCCCACATGGGGTTCACAGTCTTAATCCCCATTTGACAGATGAGGTCACTGAGGCACAGAGACGTTAAGTGACTTGTCCTAGGTCACACAGCAGACAAGTAGTGGAGCCGGCATTAGAACTCACATCCTCTGACTCCAAAGCCCGAGCTCTTGCCGCCATGCTTCTGTTCTGGGGGCCCACAAAATACACACACTACTATTACCCTCACGTTTGTGATTTACTTGCTAGGCTGTAGCTCCTTGAGGGAAGGGATCTTGTCTTCTATCATCATCACCATCATCATCATCATTAGTATTTTTTGAGCCCTTATTGTGCGCAGAGCCCTGTACTAAATGCTTGAGAGAGTACACTACAACAGAGTTATTATCCACATTCCTGCCCACAATGAGCTTACAGTCTTCTAGCTCTTTTGCAATCTCCCACTGCCTTAGTACAGCGCTTTGCATGCAGAAGGGGTTCAATAAATCATCTTGATTAATTGAATGACTAAGTGGCAGCCTCTCATCCCCTCCCTATTTACAATGCCATCCCTGGTCCCCCACAAACTTCTTCTTGGAGACTTGATGAGAACCTGTCTTTACATTGGGCAGGATGATCATTTGGGTTGTCAGCCTCCTACGGAACACAGACGGCACCAGATCTATTGTCAACTCAGGGAAGGTGTCTGATATACTGTTGTGTTGTATTCTCCCAACCGTTTAGTACAGTACCCTGCACAGTGTAAGTGCTCAGTAAATATGATTGATTGACTGAACTCAGTGCTTAACACTGCTCTTGGCACATAGCAATAACTTAATAGAGAAGCAGCATGGCTCAGTGGAAAGATCGCGGACTTTGGAGTCAGAGGTCAAGGGTTCGAATCCCGGCTCCACCACTTGTCAGCTGTGTGACTCTGGGCAAGTCACTTAACTTCTCTGGGCCTCAGTTACCTCATCTGTAAAATGAGGATTAAGACTGTGAGCCCCCCGTGGGATAACCTGATTAACTTGTATTCCCCCAGAGCTTAGAACAGTGCTTGGCACATAGTAAGTGCTTAATAAATGCCAGTATCATTATTAATAAATACTACCATACTCTTAGTAAAAGAGCGTGAAGCAGCATGGTCTAGTGGAAAGAGCTTGGACGGAGGAATCAGAGGACTTGGGTTCTAATCCCAGCTCTGCCAAGTATCTACTGTGTGACCTTGGGCAAGTCATTTTACTTATCTGTGCCTCAGTGGCCTCACCTGTAAAATGGGGAATCAATACTCCTCCTTCCTACTTAGGCTGTGATCCTCATGTGGGAGAGGGACTGCATCCAAAATGATAAACTTGTATCTATCTCAGCACTTAGAACAGTACTTGGCACACTGCAAGTCCTTAACAAGTACCATAATTATTATCACTTTCATTATTATTATTATTACAGTGCAACCGGTAGATATTTAATAAACACTACAGATTGTCTGAAGAGACCGCTCCCAGGTCTTCTTAAGGAAAGCCGCGTGGACTAGTGCATAGAGCATGGGCCTGGGAGTTGGAAGGATATGGGTTCTAATCCTGACTGCCACTTGTGTGCTCTGTGACCTTGGGCAAGTCAATTCACATCTCTGTGCCTCAGATACCTCATCTTTAAAATGGGGATTAAGACTGCGAGCCCCATGTGAGACAGGGACTGTGTCCAACCCAATTATCTTGTATCTAACCCAGCTCTTAGAACAGAGCCTGGCACACTGTAAATGCTTCACAAATTATCACTATTATATTATATAATATAACTGCATTACATATTATTATTTATTGTTGTTATTATTATTATTCCCAAGAATTGTGGAACACTTCGAGCTCTTCAGCCCCATCCTCTGCACTGCTAAGTACTGCACAGGTAACCTACAGCTAAGGTGTACTTAGGCCTAGAGAGATAGCATTGTAGTCACGGACAATTACCTATTTTCTCTATAAACATTAAAAAGTCACACTATATTCCAAAAATAACATAAATACATACTCATTAGCTACTCTTAAACTAAATCAGCAGACAAAACCTAATCACTTAAAATACTCTGCACCTGCATCTGAACATTTCTTGGCAGAAATCACTAGCAAGGTGACTTTTTTATGACATTTATTAAGCGCTTACTATGGGCAAAGCACTGTTCTAAGTGTTGGGGAGGTTACAAGGTGGTCAGGTTGTCCCACGGGGGGCTTACAGTCCTAATCCCCATTTTACAGATGAGGGAACTGAGGCACAGAGAAGTTAAGTGACTTGCCCAAAGTCACACAGCTGACAATTGGTGGAGCCGGGATTTGAACCCATGACCTCTGACTCCAAAGCCCAGGCTCTTCCACTGAGCCACGCTGCTTCTCTAATTGGCACTTGTTTATTGGAAAAGAGCTGTATGGTACAGAAAGTATGGAAGATAGAGGCATTAGGAGTTTTCCAAAAACATTTTGTTTCTGAATGTATTCATTCATTCATTCATTCAGTTGTATTCACTGAGCACTTACTGAGTACACAGCACTGTACTAAGTGCTTGGAAAGTACAATTCAGCAACAAAAATAGACAATCCCTGCCCGCAATGGGCTCACAGTCTTTCAGAAGGGGGGAAACAGACATCAAAGCAAGTAAACAAGCATCAATAGCATCAATATAAATAAATAGAAATATATATATATATATACATATATATACACACACACATATATATATATATATATACATCAAAACAAGTAAACAGGCATTATTATAAATAAATAGTATTATAGATATGTACATATATATAAGTGCTGTGGGGCGGGGAGGGAGAGTCAAGCAAAAGCAGCAAGTCGGGGTGATGGGGAGGGGAGGAGGAGCTGAGAAATCAGGAGGCTTAGTCTGGGAAGGCCTCCTGGAGGAGGTGAGCCTTCAGTAGGGCCTTGAAAGGGGGGATGTGTGACTGTAAGCTTTCAAATGCAATCTCCAGGTGAAGTGGCTGCTTACAGTCTTTACAAATGTCACAGCTGACAGCAGCCCAGAACCACTACAGAGCTAGGGAGATTTTCTTTTTTCCACCATTCCCAGTATTTTGATGGAGATTGACAGCTCACGGAACACTCAGCATTCCATTATGCAAATTGCAATTCTGCTACCACTTACAAACAAGTTCATTATCTTGCCTGGGAAATACCACAACATGTGGTGGTGCTGGTTTTTATCTATATATAAATATATATATTTATAAAATTTAAACTAAAGACACTAAATGTCATTTTTAAAAGCTAATGCCATGTTACAGTAGATTAAACACTCATCATTACTTGAAAAGGCCTATAATAATACATCTCTAATTTCTATTTTTCTTTTACATTTAGCCAAGGCAATAGCCAAATAAATAAGCAAGGAAAAAAAAATCTCTCCAACAAGGCATACTGCCTGGGACACCCAGAGGCAAGTCAATAGAGCTGACTTCAGTAAGTTCTACTTTTCCTTCTTAAACCTGAGACTGTTGGTTTTAAGGATCACTGCGTCTGCGGGTGGGACTTGTAATACAAACTACTAGGGGCCTAAAATTCTGCTCTTCTAGCCTCGATAACCTCCTGCCTCTTTTGTGATGATGATGATGATGATGATGGTATTTGTTGAACATTTACTATGTATTAAGCACTGTTGTAAGTGCTGGGATAGATACAAGCTAATGGGGTTGACCCGGCCCCTGTCCCACATGGGGCTCACAGTCTTAATCTGTGATCAGCCCTACTGAGAGCTCACCTCCTCCAGGAGGCCTTCCCAGACTGAGCCCCTTCCTTCCTCTCCCCCCCCACCCCCCTCTCCATCCCCCTCATCTTACCTCCTTCCCTTCCCCACAGCACCTGTATATTTGTATACATGTTTGTACATATTTATTACTCTATTTATTTTACTTGTACATATCTATTCTATTTATTTTGTTAGTATGTTTGGTTTTGTTCTCTGTCTCCCCCTTTTAGACTGTGAGCCCACTGTTGGGTAGGGACGGTCTCTATATGTTGCCAACTTGTACTTCCCAAGCGCTTAGTACAGTGCTCTGCACACAGTAAGCGCTCAATAAATACAATTGATTGATTGACTGATTGATTGATTAATCCCCATTTGACAGATAAGGTAACTGAAGCACAGAGAAGTTAAGTGACTTACCCAAGGTCACACAGCAGACAAGTGGCAGAGCAGAGACTAGAACCCAGGTCCTTCTGACTCCCAGACCGCCGCTCTATCCACTAGGCCATGCTGCTTCTCTAGCTTATCCTCTTATCCTAGCCTGTTTGCTTGCCTAGAAGGGCAGTTAATAATTGCTAAAATGCCATCTTTCCTCTCCAATCTAAACTGCTGCCACACTAATCCAAGCACTTATCCTATCCTGCCTGGATTATTTCATCAGCCTCCTCACTGACCTCCCTGCCTCCTATCTCTCCCCACATCAGTCCATACTTTACTCTGCTGCATGGATCATTCTTCTAAAAAAAGCCCAAAACACTCATTCCGCATCTCCCCACCCCTCAGGAACCTCCAGGGGCTACGCACCCACCTCCACAACAAACAGAAACTCCTTGCCACAGAATTTAAAGCACTCTATCAGCTCACCCCCTCCTACCTTACCTCACTGATCTCCTACTACAATCAGCATTCACACATTGCTCCTCTAGTTCCAGCTTACTCATCGTTCCCCAAACCTGCCTATTTTACTGCCACCCTCTTTCCCAAATCCTCCCCTAGTCTGGAATTCCCTCCCCCTCCATATATGACAGACCACCACTCTCCCTATTTTCACTGTGTTATTAAGGGCACATCTACATCCGTAGCAATTACATAAGTATTTTCAAATTGTATATTACAAATTAGTCATTTATATTTAAGTCCATCTCCCCCTCTAGACTGTAAGCTCAGCGTGGTTGAGTGGAAGGAGCCTGGGCTTTGGAGTCAGAGGTCAGGGGTTCAACTCCCACTCCGCCACTTGTCAGCTGTGTGACTTAGGGCAAGTCACTTAACTTCTCTGGGCCTCAGTTCCCTCATCTGTAAAATGGGGATGAAGACTGTGAGCCCCACGTGGGCAACCTGATCACCTTGTAACCTCCCCAGCGCTTAGAACAGTGCTTTGCACATAGTAAGCACTTAATAAATGCCATTATTATTATTATTATTATTATTAAGCTCATTGTGGGCAGGGAACAAAGCTGCCAACTCTGTTGTACCCTCCCAAGAGCACAGTACAGTGCTCTACACACAGTAAATGTTCTATAAATACCATTGATTGATTTATTGATTGATTACTGCACTGAGGCTTTGCTTTACCCACCTGCACCTGTCTCCTGAAAAGGTAAATTATTAGCCTTGAGCAGACCACCATCCTCCAAAACGATTGCAAAGAAGCATTCTCGAATGGAGGAGTTTATCAGGTACAAAACAGGTGAACCTCTGAAGGCTACCACACTACCAAAAACAACAGCTGGTCAGCTGAGTGTTGTTTAAGTCTACTAGCATTTCCCCTGAGTTTCCCTGCTTTACCCTCAGTTTGGTCCCTATTAATTGGCAAATAGTGAGTGTTTTCACTTCTGTTAAGGTTCCTCAAGTCAATTTACTGGTCAGAAATTCCAGGCACTACAATACTAGTCATTTGCCAGGTCCCTGGGGGTCTGATCCAAATGCTTAAGTCAACACATTTCCTCTCCAGATTGGCTCATGCAACGCTAATATTTGTTCACTGGCATCCTCTTTAATAAATGAAGCCGACCTCCGTTTGAAGTTCGGTCGGAAACACAAGGGGCCTACCAGCTCTGCCCTCCTCTTCTATGGGCTCCATGGTATTGACACTGGATACCAAAGGATTTTAGCCAGGCTAATAATTATTGCACTTGTTAAGTGCTTACTATGTGAGCAGCACATAATAAGCACTTAGCAGCATGGCCTAGTGGACAGAGCACAGGACCAAGAGTCAGAAGGACCTGGGTTGTAATCCCGGCTCTGCCACTTGTCTGCTGTGTGACCCTGGGCAAGTCACCTCAGTTGCATCATCTATAAAATGGGAATTAAGACTGTGAGCCCCATGTGGGACAGGGAACGCATCCAAACTGATTAGCTTGTTTCTACCGCAGCACTTAGTACAGTGCCTGGCCCATAGTAAGCACTGAACAAATACCTTAAAAAAACACTATATTTAGCACTGGATGGGTAGAATTCAACCCACTGCCCTTTTCCAGAAATTCATTCCTCACTAAAGAGCAGTGAAACACTAGACAAAATTTAGGATGTTTGTAACCCAGCATTTAAATTGAACAATAAAGTAATGGGCAAATATTGGGACATTATTTTTACTGCCCACCTACTACACACTTGGGAACCAGAGGAAGCGGGTTTAGCCAGTCATTAAACAGAGTTGTCTCCATTTCTATCACATGTTATTCCTCACCAACTGACTGTCCCAAACTATTTCCGATGGCATTTGTAATGCAAGAAGAAAAATGGGAAATAAACGCCTGAAGAGGCTACTAGGTAAGCCATCTGATTCCCAAACATCCTTTTCCTCTCCCCTTCCCCATTCC
Source organism: Tachyglossus aculeatus (assembly GCF_015852505.1). Lineage (NCBI taxonomy): Eukaryota > Metazoa > Chordata > Mammalia > Monotremata > Tachyglossidae > Tachyglossus > Tachyglossus aculeatus. Next base: position 44,624,862 of record NC_052074.1, on the reverse strand, counting down.
CCCTACCCTACCTCCTTCCCCTCCCCGCAGCACCTGTATATATGTTTGTACAGATTTATTACTCTATTTCACTTGTACATTATTTACCATTCTATTTATTTTGTTAATGATGTGCATCTAGCTTTACTTCTGTTTATTCTGATGACTTGACACCTGTCCACACATTTTGTTTTGTTGTCTGTCTCCCCCTTCTAGACTGTGAGCCCGTTGTTGGGTAGGGACTGTCTCTATATGTTGCCAACTTGTACTTCCCAGGTGCTTAGTACAGTGCTCTGCACATAGTAAGCACTCAGTAAATACGATTGAATGAATGAATGAATGAATGAATGAATGAAACTGCCCAGGGGTTTCTTCAACTCCTTTTTCCTTCCACCATTGCTGCACTTCTCTACTTTCCTTTTTGTTATTCTCCTTATCCTTCTGTCCCACTAGGAGCTCAAAATCTGAATGGTGAGACCATGTCTTGTCCCAAAATTACAGAAATGAAAACTGGACAATTCATGCACACTCTCTGTGCCTCACAGTTACACAGCACAGAAGTACTGGAATTGGGACTAGAACCTAGGTCTCCTAAAACCGAGTACTGTGCTTTTTGTTGTTGTTGTTGCTGTTGTTGTTGTCATGGTATTTGTTATTCAATTGTATTTATTGAGGGCTTATTGTGTGCAGGGCACTGTACTAAGCATCTCTGTTATGCACTTACTCTGTGTCAAACACTGTTCTCGGTGCTGGGGGGAGGTACAGGTCTGAGGTCAGACACAGTCTCTGTCCCACATGGGGCTCACAGCCTAAGTAGGAGGGAGAACAGGCTTTGAGTTTATAGTTGAGGAAACTGAGGTACAGAAAAATCACATGACTTGTCCAAGATTACAAGGCACCCATTTGCCAAAGCTGGGATTAGAACCCAGGTCCTCTGACTCCGAGGCCCATGCTCTTTCCACTGGTCCACACTCCTTCTCCACAGTCTGAGGAAGGGAGGGGAGGACAGGGAGAGGCAGGGGGAATCAGGGCAAGTCTACTAAAGAAGCGTCGAGACCATCTCTTCCCTCAATGGAAACAGACACAAAATAATTGATAGATATTCATTTTAGTGCTCATCTCCCCTTCAATATTGTAAGCTCCTTTAGGTCAGGAACCATGTGAGTCCCACAGAGGACAGGGGCCATGTCTAATCTCCACCTCTGTATTCTTTCCCAGCACTTAGTGCAGTGCTCTGCACACAGTAATGCTTTAAGTAATGCTATTATTATTAACTCTATTGTACTCTCCCAAGCATTTAATGCAGTGCTCTGCATAATGTCAGTGCTCAAATACTACTACTTCCTTGAGAGAAAGAAGAGAATGGAAAAATACGGAGGCAAATAAACTTATACTTAAATAGAATAGGCAGAGGCAGATCTGTAGCACTGCAGGGAATTGTGCTATGGTGGTGGTTGGAAAAATTGGGAGGTATGGCCCAGAAAGAAGAAAGGTTCCACTGGAATTGGCTTCAGATGGAAGTGACCACTGGAACTTCTTGAGGACAGAGATCTCTTACTGTGTGCAGAGCACTGTACTAAGCTCTTGGGAGAGTACAAGAGGTTTGCAAGACATGCTCCCCCGACCATGAGGAATAAATCACATGAGAGTTGTTGGTCACCAAAAAGATCATCAAATTGGATAAACCCATCTTTCCGTTGCCTTCTTCTTTCTAAGCTGTTGTGGCCAGCTCTGTTGCATGTACTCTCCCAGGCATTTAGCACAGTACTCTGAATATAGTAAGGGCTCAACAAATACCACTGATGATACGATGATGATAAAAGGATCCTCAGAATGTACTTAAACTTAAGCAATGCATCGGTATGCTGCAAAACATAAACCTGAAAAACCAACAAAGCAGGGGGTAGAACACTCAGAAATTTTAATTGGATGCTACAAAAAGTGACGAGGCAAATCTAGCCTCTATAGATAATTCCCAGAAGACATGCATCAGCAGCTAACCCATCTCCTGTTGTAAATCCCATAATTAAAAGCAAAATAAAAAAATGTTTCCACTGAGGTTTCAAACCATTAGAATTTCTTAACCTCAGTCCCCTTCTCAGTCTTATGGCTTACTGAATTCTTTATGATAGTGGATATAAGGAATTAATAGCGTACATTCTTATTTTGAAATATTACTGAAACTGTGTCACGTAACGCTGATGTTTCATTACCTAGGTTTTCCAGTCTGAAAAGAGAGTCTATTTTGTGACAAACAAAGTGCAGCATTAAAATGCCCAATAAATTATTATCAAATAGACACCAGCTTGATCCCCAATTAGAAAATAGAAGGGAATGCATGAGAAGGTAAAATGAGGGGTAAATGAAGTTGTGTCTCTTTGTAAATGTAGTATAAATTCAGCCATTTTTTGATTAGACAGGATTAAACACAGAAAAGTGAAATCTACAGATAAATCTAATTTAAACCAGTAATTTCAACCTCCTCCCCAAATTGCTGCCGAATGGATGTCTCCCCCTTCTAGACTGTGAGCCCGCTGTTGGGTAGGGACTGTCTCTATATGTTGCCAACTTGTACTCCCCAAGCGCTTAGTACAGTGCTCTGCACACAGTAAGTGCTCAATAAATATGATTGAATAAATGAATGAATGAATGAATGACAGCCCAGTGATACTTAGTTGTGTGACTTGGGGACTGTGTTCCCTGCAATGTGCCTTGAACACTGAAACAATAACCTAACATCTGAGGAAGATCTGGAAGGAGGGATGGATGGTCCAGAGGGAGAGGAGTGGATGGTCCAGAGGGACAGGGAGATGGTCTGCACATAGTAAGCACTCAATAAATACGATTGATGATGATGGTCTGGAGAAGGGTGGGTGTGGTCCAGAGGGAGGGAGAGGAAGTCTGGATTGGGAGGGTGGAAGGGGAGATGAGAAGGAAGGAGGAAAGATGTAGAGAAGGGGGGAAAGTTGTGCAGGGACGGGGGAGACAGAAGATGTGTAGGGAGGGGGAAAGGGGTGGAGGGGGGAAAGGTGCAAAGGAAGAGGGGAAGAGGAGTGGAGGGAAGGGGAGAGATGTGGAGGGAGGGGAAAGGTCTGGAGAGAGGAGGAAAGGTGTAGGGGAAGGTGTAAACAATGTGAGGAGAGAGGTAAGGAGGCATGGTGGGGGGAAGGTGAGACAGCAGGGAGATATGTGGGGGGAGGAGCTAAGGAAGGCATGGGAAACAAGAGACAGAAAACGTTTAAAACACTTTTCTAAATGTACTTCCTGTGAAGGTGACATTCTCTCCCTGCCCGTTGTATTGCCTCAGATTAAAATAGCACGCTTGTTAGGGGGCCTCAGAACTAGGATGATAGATGCTACATAAATGCATAGTCTGCTGTCTTTATGGAGCCATTACTTAGTCAATAAAAGGATGATGAAAACGATGCTAAAAATGATTGGATTCTGAGATTCCTCAACACAATGAAAATATATCCAACATGATAAGGGCAATAGAATGTTTCCTTTTTTTGGTAGGGAATATATTTTTATTTTATTTTTTTAGATATGCAGTGATGTATAGGTTATCTAGTGCTATAAAGCTGTTTTAGGTCTTGGTTGATTTCTAAGAACATCAGCTAAAACGTTTGGTGACTTACTGCAGGCAAAGAACGAAGCCACCGATTCTGCATGTTCTCTAGTCTCCTCTGAAATTCAATAATTAAATAATATTATGACTCAGGGAGAGATTAAAGACACCAGAAGACACATGTTCATTCATCACTTCGTAATAGTCATAACCAATTATGTAAAATACTGGCAGCAATCTTTACCCTGGGTTTATTCCCTGGAAGCTAAAGAAAACTCGCAAAAAGTAGTTCTCGTATAAGTCTATGGGGTCTTGTCTCTGCTACAACTTGTATTTTCTGGGGGTATAGATATTTTGGGGGTCACCCGACTGAGGGGTGAATGTTCCTGGATTCTTCTGACTTTGGTTTGCTCTAAAGGTTCAATTTTCAAAAGCAAATGGCTGCAAAGCCTCTTTATTTTTCAAGCCCCAGCCACAAAGGCATAAAGCATCACGATCAATAATGCCTGTTTAGACATTTTCTGTAGCAGAATAGTTACATAAAGTACCCTTTTGATTTTTATAAGCAGAATAAATACATTTTTTTCTTCAAAGGCCACTGAGTGACATCAGAATAAATCAGCAGGAGTGCGCTATTTCAGCGTTTTGTGATCTTTTAATTTCTGCTGGTGTTCAAACTGAGAAATCAAGTGTCAGTCGCCCCCACCCAACTCCTCTCCTCAGAGGGCTCTAATCAACTTTAAGATTATTTTCCATTTCTTGAAGTTCATTCAGTTCCTCCCCAGTTGAACTGCAATCATCTTTCACCTTTCTTCAGCCTCCTCACCCTGCCCTTGTTGACATAAACTAAATCAGTCAGGTTCATTCTCAGAGAGCATTTTAGCTCTTCCTCACTTCAACCTTTTCTCCTTCTCGCTCTCTCCCCTCTTGTACCTTTGCTCTGCATTGGTTGCCCTTTCCCCTTCTTGCTTTGTGTTTTCTCTCACTTTCTTATCCTTCTTTTCTCTATAATGAGATCCCTTTTGCCTCATTTCTGGCCCCTAGCTTTCAAAGAGATTGATGATGTCATCAACCAGAAAACTGCAAACTTGCAAGAGCAGGTGAGGGGAAGTGAGGGGTGTAACCAAGTGGCCCAATTTATTCAATCGTATTTATTGAGCGATTACTGTGTGCAGAGCATTATGTAAGACCATCCCAAAGTTTCAGGGTCTGTCCCACCTACTGCCTTAAGTTTTGAGGAAAATCAATTATGTACATATTCTTATATTTGGCCATTTCCCGTATCTGAAATTTATTGTAATGCCTTCCTCCCTCTCTAGACTGTAAGCTCCTCGTGGGCAGGGCTTGGTTCTACCAACTCTATGGTACTGAACTTTCCTAAGTGCATAGTACAGTTCTCCTTACACAACAAGCACTCAATAAATACCACTGATTGATTGATTGACTGGAAGGGGGTTATGGTAGATGAAGAATGGCAGGGGAAAGGGGGAAGAGAGGACAGAGGACTGTGAGCTCCTTAATGGCAAGGATCATTCAATAATATTTATTGGGTACTTACTATGTGCTGGGGAGTATGTAATTGGTACCTTCTTACCTTGCTTTTTAGTTGTACCTTTCCAAGCAGGTAATGCAGTGCATTTCACCATGCACCCTCACTTCTAGCAGTATTAAGTAGTGGTATTAACAGTATTTACTGAGAGCTCACTTGATGTGATCTACTGCATGAGGTGATTGAGAAGTACAAACCAATGAAGAGACATGTTCCCTGCCTATAAGGTGCTTACACTGTAATGGCAGAGACAAAAACAAATAATAATAATAGTAATAATGGCACTTGTTAAGTGCTTACTATGTGCAAAGCACTGCACTAAGCACTGAGGAGGTTACAAGGTGATCAGGTCATCACACGGGGGGCTCACAGTTTAAATCCCCATTTTACAGATGAGGTAACTGAGGCACAGAGAAGTTAAGTGACTTGCCTAAAGTCACACAGCTGACAGTTGGTGGAGCCGGGATTTGAACCCATGACCTCTGACTCCAAAGACCGTGCTCTTTCCACTGAGCCACGCTGCTTCTCCAAATCAATCAACCACATTTATTGAGCACTTAACCATGTGCAGAGCACTGTACTAAGTGCTTGGGAAGGTAAGATATAACTATTGCTATGAAAAATAATAGTAACTTGTTCTTATTAATAATAATAATGATAATATCTTAATTGGTAGACACATTCACTGCCCATAAGGAACTTACAGTCTAGAAGGACAAAACCTAAAAATATTCACAATTAGAGGGTTCAGCAATAAATAAAGCTGGCTGAGTATTGTTCTTACTACTACTACTCATTCAGTTGTATTTATTGAGTGCTTACTGTGTGCAGAGAACTGTACTAAGCCCTTGGAAATCTGGCCCATCCTCTCCATCCAGATGGTCACCCTTCTGGTCCAGGTTTGCATTAGCCTCCGCACTGATCTCCCTGCCTCCGCAGTCTCTCCGTTCTCCAGTTCATACTTCGTTCTGCTACTAGGATGATTTCCAATCAATCAATCAATCATATTTACCAAGCACTTATTGGGTGTAGAGGACTGTACCACGTACTTGGAAGAGTACCACACAACAATATAACAGACACATCCCCTACCCACAAAGAGCTTACCATCTAGAGGGGGAGTAAAACATAACTGGGTAGATATTTCCCCATCATTAAAGCCTCCAGTGTTTAAACATTCCTCTAACAGCAAGTAGAAACTCTTCATCATTGGTTTTAGAGCATTCCAGGTCCTCTCGCCCCCAGCTTTCTTGGGCAATTGAAATTGAAATTGAAATTGAAATTAATTCCCATTCCAGAGAGCAATCTTGTTTTGACCTGCTCTCTAATCATTCCCAACCCACAGCATTTGAAGTGGTATCTTTGCCTGTCCCCCTAGACTGTAAACTTCCTGCAGACATGGAACATGTCTACCAACTAGTTTACTAGTTTACTCTCCAAAGTACTTAGCACAAACCTCTGGCCAGAGAAGTCACTTGATAAATTATATCCATTGCCAAATATTACATTCTTCCTTCTGCTCCCGCTGTAAGTAAAAACATTCCATTTGGCTCCTCTATTAGACTGTAAGCTCCTTGAGGATAGTCATTATGCAACTGGCTTCTGTTGTCATCTCCCTTCACATTCATTAGGCGCTCACTAAATTCCACTGCTATTGCTGTTGATGATGATAATGAAAGTTAGAAAGAGGGCAGATAGAAAATAACTCCCTAATACTAAGGAATACCATTTCTCAAGGGGTTCTTTTTTGAAAAAGGTCCTACATTCTGCAGCAAAAAAAAAAACAAAAACAAAAACAAGTCTATCCATTACACTTCATTTTGAATGATTGTTTTGCTTTGAAATTGAATGTTGATTATTCTGAACTATATTTCCAAAAGAGACACTGATTCCTAGTGAAGATGGCTGACTCAACTGCCCTCCATGATTTAAAATGCCCTCTCTTCCTTGTCTCATCTTCAAGTATTTCTTAGCATTAATTCCAATGCTTTTGACAGCTTCCTGATTTTTTAAGCTGAGCTGGATTTTAATCAATGAAAATGTGAAAGAGGATGTAGAATAGATGCAGTTTTCTAAAGATAATTGATATTAGATAGAAAACTTTTAAAGATTCTATTTAGGTGGGGAAAAAGGGTTATTTGTAGAAATTGTTTAGTCTTTTCATCTATTAGAAGACTGAAAGTTCTCTAAGAAATGTTCAGTAATTATGGGAAGATAAACATGAATAAGGTCATTTGGCCCCAAATTATATTTGGACTAGAATTCACTTGTATCTTACTTGTTTACGCTGTCTGACAATATCTGGAAACCATCAACAAAATCCACCACCATAAGAGAATAAAATAAGAGAATTACAATTAATAGAGGGATCAATAACTGAAATGGAAGAATTTGGCAGGCTTTTTGAATCCTGAATGTTTGCAAAATATGATCGAGCAAAGCTAGGTAAAAAAATCAGACTGATTTTCCTTGGGGGAGCTGAGCAAAGTATCGGCTATTCTTTAAGAAAATGTTCTTGCCATCATAACTGCAAAGCCCTGGCCACCGTGTAAATTGTGTCTCTGGAGTTGGATGCGGGCAATATAAGTGTGGCTCAGTGGAAAAGAGCACGGGCTTTGGAGTCAGAGGTCATGGGTTCAAATCCTGGCTCCACCAATTGTCAGCTGTGTGACTTTGGGCAAGTCACTTCACTTCTCTGTGCCTCAGTTCCCTCATCTGTAAAAATGGAGATTAAAACGGTGAGCCCTCCGAGGGATAGCCTGATCAACTTGTAACCTCCACAGCGCTTAGAACAGTGCTTTGCATATAGTAAGCGCCTAATAAATGCTATTAAAAAAATTAAAAAAAAGTGTAAAAAAAACAACTTCCAGCCATAGGGATTACAGTTATTGTGCAGATTCAGTCCTTGGGAATGATTTCTAAATGTCATGCTGCTCTGTTTAAGCTGTTTGCTAATTAACATCTTCTTGCAATGTTGGATGGATGAGGACTATGTCCAGGAGGGTGACAACTGCACTGTTTGTCACGGTGTCCTTTAGGGCCACTGTCGGAGACCGAATACCCAGTTGGGCAGACCATCAGTCTGACCCAGCTCGGCATCAAAATGCCTAGGATCTAGCAGAGCCTGCTGGGGTTGACCTGAACACTACAGTCCCTCAAATCCAAGTTGCCCCCTCTCTCAGAGCTACAAGACATCGAGACCAAGTTTTCTTTCATTCAGGGATACCTGGCCAGCCCATGTCTCCACAGCTGCCTGTTTGGGAGCCTCTGAGCCTGTCAGAGTTGCTTGGCAACAGAGGGAGCAGAGCTCTGCCACCCGTTCCCACGGGCTGGGTTCCTTGGCATGCAAGAAGTGACAGAGGAGAAATTTCAGGTGGTTTCCACTTTTCTGAGGGGTTTCACCTCACTGGAGAGGGGCGTGATGTGTGGACATGACTAAATTTGTGTTTGAATGGTTTATTTTAGAAACATGATCAAGCCCCTAGTACAGCAAAAACACTCATTAAATGTTGATAATGACTGCGATTGAGAGTCCCACATTCCAGTTTCACAATACTGCAATTCCTTCTCACCTGACTCAAGCTCATTCTCAGAGCCAGGAAGCCGGTTCCTACCTGGACTCCCAAAGAAAATGGCCATTTAAACCTCAAGTTCTGAGGAAATGAATGCAAAGGGAGATATATAGCTACATATACGCAGACATACTGCAGTAACTCGGGGTTAAAAAACTCCAGTGGCAATAAATCTCCATTTCTCCTGTCTATGGTATTCTGCAACAGAAAACCACATCTCCTTATAGTCAGACAATACTTGCAGCTGAGTTTAAGCGGTTTAACAAGAGATACCATTTTGCCATATGGTAGTCAAACAAACTAATAAGCTGCTATTTATAGAAGGCTCTTTGACTGCTCTTGGAGACTGAAAATCCAGGAAGGTGAATAGCACTAACAGTTTCACATCAAAAGCAATCTGCAATATATTCTGATCTGGCCATTTTACAAACAAAATTATAGAAATGTCAAAATACAAAAAAAAAGAAGTTTCTCCTTTAATTACATTTTAATTAAATTGAAGAGAAGCAGCAAAGCTCAGTGGAAAGATCACAGGCTTTGGAGTCAGAGGTCATGGGTTCATATCCCGACTCTGCCACATGTCTGCTGTGTGACCTTGGGCAAGTCACTTAACTTCTCTGAGCCTCAGTTACCTCATCTGTAAAATGGGGATGAAGATTGTGAGCCCCCCGTGGGGCAACCTGATCACCTTGTAACCTCCCCAGCGCTTAGAACAGTGCTTTGCACACAGTAAGCGCTTAATAAATGCTATTATTATTATTATTAGTAGTAGTAGTAGTAGTAGTAGTAGTAGTAGTAGTAGTAGTAGTAGTAGTATTCTGTGTAGCAAGCCCCACGGAGAGTGCAAAATTATTTTTCTTGGTACTTTCTTCCCCAGGAAAAAAAGTAGAGACAGTATTTCAAGCTAGACAGGTAATAAGAATAATAATTAGTATGGCATTTATTAATATCTTGTCTTATGCTGTCGAGTCATCTCTGACCCATAGCAATTCCACAGACATGTCTTTCCCAGAATGTCCCACCTCCTTCTGGAATCATTCTTCTTATAGTGTATCCATAGAGTTTTCTTGGTCAAAATATGGAAGTGGTTTACTATTGCCTTCTTCCACACATTCAAACTTGAGCTCCGCCCTCAACTCTCTACCTTGCTGCTCCTGCCCAGCACAGGAGAATTTTGACTTTTAGCAGATTGCCTTCCACTAGCTAGCCACTGGCCAAGCTAGGAATGGAATGAGTATGCCTCTGCTGACTCTCCCTCCTGTAGCCAAGACTGGTAGAGTACTGAAAACTTCCCAGGTGTGACCCTGAGAGGGATTAAAATTTTACTCAGTGCTAAATTCTGGGGTAGATACCAGGCTAGGAGATCTGACACAACCTTAGTCCCATATGGGGCTCGCAATTGATCTTTCATCCATTTTACAAATGAAGAAACTGAGGCTTGTAGAGTTTAGGGGTATTACCCAAGGCAGAGCTGGTGCTAAAATAGTTCCCCCCGACTCCAAACCTGTGTTTCATCCACTAGGCCACACTGCCTCCTCGAATGTATGAATTTGAAGAATACAGTGCCAACATCCACACAGACACAGTTATCTTATCAGTTCGATTGCATCCCACAGTTTATGACATTGTTAGTGAGGTGGATGACTTTTATAAAAAAAATTAATAGCTCATTTTTGTTGCATTATCTCTTCCCAGAGCTATAGTGAGGTCTCCCAACATCACCCTAACATCATGGGAAGCAGCACGGCCTAGTGGGTGACGCGGTTCTAATCCCGGCTCTGCCACTTGTCCGCTGTGTGACCACGGGCGAACCACTTAACTTCTCTGTGCCTCAGTTACCTCATCTGTAAAATGGGGATTAAGAGTGTGAGCCTCATGTGGGACAGGGTCTGTGTCTAACCTGATTACCTTGTATCTACCTCAGCACTTAGAACAGTGCTTGACACAAAGTAAGTACTTAACAAATACCATTGTTATTATTATAATTATCATTATTAATAGTATCCCTGTGAATTCATTTGCAAATCCTTGTCTAATCTCCTGAAATAAAGCTTTCCTCATTCTGTGTATACCTGATTCCATGAGAAGAGCTGGAAGGAGAAAAAGTAAAAATATTGGAATATATCGATCAATGGTATTTATTGAGAAGTTACTGTGTGGAACACTATACTAAGTGCCTGGAAAAGTATAACACAGTTGCTAGACACAATCCCTGACCTCAGACAATTTACAGTCTAGAGGGGGAGATAGACCTAAAAATAAATTATGGGTAAGGGAAGCAAAGTATGAGGATATGAACGTTGCTGCTGTGGGAGTGGGGATGGAGTGTTGGCCTAGTGGAAAGAGCATGGGCCTTGGAGTTAGAGAACTTGGACTCTAATCCATCTGAAGCACAATGCAGTCCTCAGGCCAGGTGCAAGCCATGGAGCTGGAAGAAAAATGTTCCCCTTTTTGGCAATTTGTTCCTATCAGACAGGCTCATCATTTAGTCAGGAGGACCAAAATAATCCCCAAAGATTGGTGTTCCCTGAACCCAAGAACTGACATGGTTTGAATCTAGCTCTCTATCCTTAATTCCTTCAAGGCTGGACTGAGGAAAGAAGACCAAGGGCAGGATGACATATTTATTATTCCAATTTATAAGGGAGTAATGTCATAAATAAAACCGCTCCTAGAGCTACAGCATCCAAGTGCATGTACACAAAAGATCCATCACTAGCCAGGAATGGTCTTCCAATGGGAAGGTATCCTTCTTCCACCCATAAAAAGACAGAGCTACAGTGGAGGGACATTCAGAAAGAGAGAGGTGCATCCTCTCAGACCCTTGGAGGACACAGAAAACCGAAGTCAGAGGCCTCCCACCAAGGGTCCTGGAGAATTTATAGTAGGAGCTTTTCTCCATCATCCCGCAACACATATTTTTATCTTGCAAATATTTTTTAACTCAAAATATCACTCAGCAAATAATGATAGTAAAAGCACCACCAATAATGATACATAGTGATTTAATGTGCATTATAATTTGAATTAATATCTATGTAATAAATAATATAAACTTAGACTATAAGAGATAAAAGCCAGCACGTATTTGCCACCTCAACAGGGCTAGAAACCCAGGGTCGCGCTGTCCCTGACTTGCACGGTCATTTGGATGGATGGTGAGAGTGTCCACTCTCATTTTAATGCCTCAAAGTGACCAGAGGAAAGCCCTACTGAGGAAAGTAATGGTGGTGGCCTCCTCTCTGACTACCATCTCTCCATCCTCGTAGTCACCTGGGCTAATCCAGGAGCCCGGCTAGTTGAGGCTACATACATGTGGAGGAAGGCTGGTAGCTGACCATGCCCATGACGACTACCCTGAAGAGAGAGAGGGAGTCATGATTTCCTGCTCTTTTCAGAAGAGGGCATGGTTAGGTGGACCAGACTTCCCACTTCCTCTCAGCCACCTTCCGTGGTTCCAGGCCCATGGCATTCCCCACTCAGATCCCTTAAACGAAGGCCACTCTCTAGGCAAGGACCCCGATGACAGAAGCCAAGGCAGAGGGAGACCGGACTCTTAAAATTAAACACCCTACACAGTCAAAGGTCCTTACCATGGCTTTAAGGTAAACCGGCTGTTCCCCAGATCTTACCTTATCTATCTCCTACTACATCCCATCCCTCAGCTTTCACTCTTTTAAGGCCAACTTGTACTCATTTATTCATTCAATCATATTTATTGAGTGCTTACTGTACGAAGTGTTTGGGAAAGTACAATACAACAATAAACAGACACATTTCTTGCCCACAGTGAGCTACTCTCTATCTCATTCTCAATGATCCACCACATCCCTTTACCCCCATTCTCCCTCTGGCCTGGATCTCCCTCCCACTTCATATCCAACAGACCACCACACCCCCACTTTCAGAGTTTTCCTAAAATCACAACTCCTCCATGAGGCCTTCCCTGATTGAAACTTCATTTCCCCTACCTGCTCTCCCCTCTGCATTGCCTATGCACTCAGCTCTATACCCTTTAAGCATGATACCCAACCTTCAGCCCCATCACATTCATGTACATAACCTTACACGTTGCCATTTCCCCTATGTGCAATTTATTTTATTTTCTATCTCCCCCACTAGATCATAAACTCCTTGTGAGAAGGGATCATGTCTAGCAACTGTATCGAACTTTGGCAAGCACTTAATATGGTACCCTGCATGCAATAAGCACTCGGTAAATAAATATCCTCTCAATTGATTCCTCTAAACCAAGAAATGGAGAGATAACATGGGAGAAAAATAAATTCTGTTTTGTTTTAGTTTTCCTTAATTTATAGCATCAGATTTTTTCATGAGGATGCTTTTAAAATGGTTGACTTTTCTTCTTAAAAAGAGGCAATGGAAAATAGGCGATGGCTGTTATTTTCCCTTCCAATCACATACAAAATCAATTAATAAGTGGAATTTATTTAGCGCATACTGTGTGCGGAGCATTCTACTAAGCACTTGGGAAAGTATGATACAATTAGGACCGTCTCTATATGTCGCCAATTTGTACTTCCCAAGTGCTTAGTACAGTGCTCTGCACACAGTAAGTGCTCAGTAAATATGATTGAATGAATGAATGAATAACTTCCAGAGAAGAGATGCAGGGAGCACAAGTTGATTGGAAACATTGGTCAGAATTCCCTAGGCTGAAAATCTGTCTCAGTTCTGTCTTCCCCAATAAAGTGAGCCAGAAAGTTGAGTGGCTATCCCAGGAATAAATCAATCAATCATATTTTTTTAGCACTTACTGTGTGCAAAGTACTGTGTTAAGGACTTGGAATTGAATCTAGCATGGCCTAGTTGAAAGAGCACAGCCTGGGAGTCAGAAGACCTGGGTACTAAGTTTAGGTTCAGCCGCTTGTCTGCTAGGTGACCTTGGGTAAGTCATTTTACTTCTCTGTGCCTTAGATATCATCTGTAAATTGGGGATTAAGACTGAGAGCCCTATGTGGAGCAGAGACTGTGCCTAACTTGATTATGTTGTATCTACCCCAACACTTAGTTCAGTGCCTGGTATATAGCAAGCACTTAACAAACACCATAAAAAAATCCCACCAGTGTTACCCACCTGAATCATGCATCAATAATGAATTACCACCACTTGCCCATTTAGGGTTCTCTAAACTAAATATCCTCCATAAGACCAGAGGCAACCCCCCAAAAAACCTAAATGTCTGTGTTGCCATCACAGAATGGAGAAAATCTCTATGAATCTTTCAAGGGAACTCTTCTACACAAACAGCATCCATATAGAATTCCTCTATGAACTGTATTCACAGATGTCAGAAGTAATTTAGTTATGGCTGTTATAAAGTTTCCAGCTAAAAAATGGTCAACATCACTAATTCCTTCTCTTGAGGGCAAGAGATAAGCATTAAATACTGAGCAATAATGAAAACTGGTATTGAAGAGAGCATATAAAGGTTTCTGAGCAAATAGGATAGAGTCTGATTAGAGACCGTCATATGATCACTGCTGTATACAAACTTCCAAACCCCTCATTAAACTTTTATCTGTTTTCCGTACTTTGTCCTCATTTCAGTGAAATACCAAGATATATGCAACTAGAAATGTGTTCCTTTATAACCTCCTGCCAAATTCACTCAGCGTGACTGCAATCGACTGGTGGAATAAAACTACATATTACTGATTGTATATGGCACTTGACTATTGCAGAATGCTTGGCCAACAATAAGCCAGGACCGGTTCCAAACATATTCCCTGATGTCCCAGAAATACTGAAAGTGAGTGATGTTGGTTCTAGGTGTAATTTGGGCAACCTGGGAGGCAGGCAGGGGGAGGTTATTTAAGATTTCCTCCCCTTATTTTGTCCCAAATCCCTATATTTGACTTCCATCTTGAAATGATATTGCACAAAACATGACTAAGGCTTGGTGAAGAGGATCCCTAGTGACTATTTCTAAGACACCCAGGGGTCCAAAATTTCCCTCCTCAAAAATCTTCAAAGGATCCCCCAGTACCTCTTCCATAAAACCCTTCATAACCAGCTTTAATGTTCTCCAACAGAAGGCTAGTATTTCACTACTACAAATAATATCTATCGTATTTACTGAGCACTTCCTCTTCACTGAAAGCCCACTGTGAGGAGGGAACATGCTCTACTAACCCTGTAGAACTCACTCAAGTGCTTAGTACAATGCTCCACACTTGGTAAGTGCTCTATAAATATCATAGATTGATTCCTAATGTGCCAAAGCACTATGCTAAATGCTAGGATAGATTCGGATAGATTAGAAACACTTCCTGTCCTACATGAGGCTGACAAACTCTCAGGAGTGAACAGACAAGCAGTGTGGTCTAGTGGATAGAGCATGGGAGTGGAAGTCAGAAGGACCAGGGTTCTAATCCCAGCTCCATCATCTGTCTGCTGTGTAACCTTGGTGGAGCCATGTAAATTCTGTGCCTCAATTACCTCAACTGAGAAATGGGGATTAAGACTTTGAACCCCATGTGGCACATGGACTGTGTCCAACCTGATTATCTTGTATCTACCCCAGTGCTTAGTACAGTGTCTGGCAAATAGAAAGCGCTTTGCAAATATTGGGGGGGGAAAAACTGAAGCCCAGAGAAGTTAACTGATTTTGCCATCATCACACAAGTAATGCATTTATCGTAGTCTCTCCATACATCCTTTAAAGCACATACATGAATTGAGTTTAATAGATTTAAGGAAAATATTCAAAAGGAGAAAATATTTTACTTATTAAAGTCAAAAGAAGGTCCCAGCTTTCAAGAACCTCATCAATGGCAGGGAGAAAGTAATTTAACCAGTTCAAAGAGATTCCATAAAGAACAATTCTATTTTCAAAAAGAGGAATTCTATCCTACACAGCAAACACACCACTTTGGTCTTTTCTATGGCTCTTATTCAAATGAGTAATGTCATGTAATTCAACTGTATCCAAATGAAATATCACACAACAGAATGAAAACTACCCACATTAAAAACACAGGGTGGCATTCAAAAGGGCATATCAGATTTAAGTAGCAACGCAGACAAATGTTTTGTAGCAGAACATGGAGGCAGTTTAGATCTAATATTGAAACAGACTTTCTGGGGCTCAGAAGCATAATTAGAATAGCAATACCAAAACAACTTCAATGAACAATTGAAATCCATCAATCACTCCCTAAAGAGGAGTAACATCTTCCAAATCCTAAGCAAAAATGGGAAGTATTATGTTAAAAAGGACATCCCTGTCAGTAAGCATAAAACTGCACCACAATAACCAAATTAAGTTTTGTAGGGTTCAGTCAGGAGAGGCCAAGAGAAAAATCTCATTTTCTTGCACTGATCTCAGGAATGCTAAGGAAGCACCCAAATGTACAATATCAATAACTCTCTGAAAATAGATTTGGAATCAATCAATAGTATTTTTTACATGCTTACTCTGAAGAGCCCTGTACTAAGTACTGGGATAGATATAAGATAACTAGGTCCCAGATGGGGCTCACAGTTTAAGTAGAAGAGACAACAAGTATGGAATCTCCATTTTGCAGTGGAGGAAACTGAAGCACAGAGATGTTAATGACTTTTCCCATGTCACACAGCAGACAATTGGTGGAACCAGAATTAGAACCCATGTCCTCTGGCTCCCAGACCTGTGCTTTATAGGCTCTGCTGTCTCCTGAGTACAGTACAATAGATTTGGTAGACACGATCCCTGTCTATAGGAGCAGTGTGGTGTAATGGAAAGTGCCCGGGCCTAAGAGTCTGAGGACCTGGGTTCTAATCCGGTCTTTGCCACTTAAATAATAATAATAAAATAATGATGGCATTCATTAAGCGCTTACTATGTGCAAAGCACTGTTCTCAGTGCTGGGGAGGTTACAAGGTGATCAGGTTGTCCCTCGGGGGGCTCACAGTCTTAATCCCCATTTTACAGATGAGGTAACTGAGGCCCAGAGAAGTTAAGTGACTTGCCCAAAGTCACACAGCAGACAGGTGGTGGAGCTGGGATTTGAACTCTGACCTCTGACTCCAAAGCCCATGCTCTTTCCACTCAGCCACACTGCTTCCCACTTGTCAGCTGAGTAACCTTGGGCAAATCACTTTATTTCTCTGGGTCTCAATTCCCTCATCTGTAAAATGGGGATTAAGACTGTGAGCCCCAAGTGGGATAGGTACTGTGTCCATCCTGATTAGCTTGTATCTATCCCAGCACTTAGTACAGTTCAATGCATATAGTTTTTTTTAAAAAAATCCTACAGTCTAGAGGGGGAGACAGACATTAAATAAATTACAGATAGCAGAAATTCAGGGTATAAAGATATGTACATAAATCCTGTGGGGGTAGGGGTGGAGTGAGTATCAAAGTACCGAAGGGTTGCAGACCCAAGAGCATAGGTGATGCAGAGGAGAAGGTGAATTGAGGGGAATGATGAGTTAGGCAGGGAAGACCTCTTGGAGGACATGGGATTTTAGTAGGGCTTTGAAGATGTCATATATGAAAGAGGAGAGAGTTCCAGACCAGAGGGAGGACGTGGGCAAGGGGTCGGCAGTGGAACAGATGGGATCGAGGAAGCAGTAGGTTGGCATTAGAGGAGGAAAGTGTGCCAACAGAGTTGGACTAGGAGATCAGCAAAGTCAGGTAGTAGAGGGAGAGCTGAGCTCAGAAGTCATGTAACTAGTTCAAAATGGGAGTATGTTTATCTTCTAAATTTATATCTAAATGACTCATTTGGCCAGTGGCAAGTGCAGATTATGGGATCCCAAGACCACAAAGGACTATAAATGGAGTTTCTGAAAATAAAATTTGGGTGATATTGGAAAATGACTCATTTCTGGTGGCAATCAAGATTTTGGCTTTAGTTAATCCAGCCCTCTCCTTGAATCAACAGCTGACAGGAGACCCCCTCCACTGTTATTTGTCAGAAAGTCCTTCCCTAACTGATCTCCAAAAGCTTCAGTTAACACAAAATGGATGCCAACTCACCCTTTCTGGTTTGATGATATGTAGTAGTTGAGCAAGTATCTATTTGATTTGATTTCTGCTTCATGTGCAGAAATCTCCATGTAAATTTCAGGTCTTGTTGAGCACAAGCTTCATAGCCTAATGAAGAGTACAGGCCTTGGAGTCAGAAGGGCTTGGGTCCCAATCCTGGCTCCGCCACTCGTCTGCTTTGTGAACTTGGGCAAGTCACTTCATTTCTCTGTGCCTGGCTCTGCCACTTCTCAATTGTGGGAGCTTGGGTAAGTTGCTTAACTTCTCTGTGCTTTAGTTACCTCACTTGTAAAATGGGGATTGATACTGTAAACCACATGTGAAATTTGGACTGTGTCCAACCCAATTAACTTGTATCTACCTCAGTGTTTAGTACAGTGCCTGGCATATAGTAAGCGCTCAACAAATGCCCTTAAAAAAAAAGATTGAGAGATACGGAGGCAAAAGAGAAAACAGCACCAAGCACAACAAACATAAAACAGTAGGGCATGACAAAGGGGAGTCTTTTTGTGTCCCCATTGTGGTCGAGATTGAGAGTACCATATTGGCCTTTTCGGCCATACACATTCATAAGGGAATTCTACCATCACTGGCATCTTCTTCAAATAAGAGGGTCCACTGACAACCTCGGATGTCTTATAGGGAATAAAAAAAGAGCTGGTTAAAAATAGCTTTAAAAGAAATCTGTATGTGCTCAAATCAGCAGGTCCTGCAATCAAAGCTTCTAAGATTCAAGGAATTGGCTGGCACCAGACAGAGCTGTTTGCATCTACGATCTTACCCAGAAAGTCAGGTTCCACAAAGCTGGTAGAGAGAAAATGCAAACACATGTTTCAGAAAGGAAAAAAAAAAATCAGGCAACATTAAAAATATAGACCGGTCTGCTTTATTTTGATTCCTAAGACAGAGAACTAAATAAAAAAACCATTGATTTTCTAATACCACAAAGAGCCCAGGCAACCAATGTGACTTTGTGAAGAGTAAATCACTTCAGATCAATCTAATTTCCTTCTTAGACATGGTGACGGGTTTTGTATATGGGAGGGAGCAATGAAGGTAATGTAACTTGGCATTGATAAGGATTTTGATTTGGTCCCACATGCTAGTCTCATCAACGAGTCAGGAAAATATAGGCTGCTCTGTACAATGCTTGTAATAGCAGTTGACCCAGTGAGCCAGACAATACCATTTCATGTTTTAATGAATGAGTCTGTGAGCAGGGAACATGCCTACAACACTATTACATTGTACTCTTCTAAGTGCTTAGTACACTGCTCTGTGCACAGTAGACACTCAATAAATAGGACTGCTTGATTGATGAGGGGTTAGGGGAGGAAGATTCTCAGGTCGCAGATGGCACCTTGAGCCCCATATGGGATATGAACTGTGCCCAACAGGATTATCTTGTATCAACACCAGCCTTTAGAACAGGGCCTAGACCATAGTAGGCACTTAAGTACAGGCTTCAAAGCTCTGCATCACCTTGCCGCCTCCTACCTCACCTCCCTTCTCTCCTACATCCCAGCCTGCACACTCCACTTCTCCCTGTGCCTCGTTCTCGCCGGTCCCGCCGTCGATCCCTGACCCACGTACTACCTCTGGCCTGGAATGCCCTCCCTCTTCAAATCCACCAAACTAGCACACTTCCCTTCAAAGCCCTAGAGAAAGTTCAGCTCCTCCAGGAGGCCTTCCCAGACTAAGCCCCCCTTTTCCTCTGCTCCCCTCCCCATCGCCCCAACTCGCTCCCTTTGCTCTATTCCCCCTTCCCACTTCACAGCAGTTATGTATATATGTACATACTTATAATTCTATTTATTAACAGTGTGTTTATATAATTCTATTTATAATGATCCCACTGATACCTGTTTACTTGTTTTGATGTTTGTCTCCCCCCCCCCCCCCGCCTTCTAGACTGTGAGCCCATTGTGGGCAGGGATTGTCTCTATAGTTGCTGAATTGTATTTCCCAAGCGCTTAGTACAGTGGTCTGCACATAGTAAGTGCTCAATAAATGCTATTGAATGAATGAATGAATGAAAGTATCATTTTTTTTTAAAAAAAAGGGGGGGTGCATAGCTGGAATCTTGAAAGCTACAAATAGAAACATGGCTTAGTGGATAGAGCACAAGCTTGGGAGTCAGAAAAACCTGGATTCTAATCCCAGCTCCACCATTTGTCAGATGTACGACCTTGGGTAAGTCACTTCACTTCTCTGGGCCTCAGTTACCTCAACTGTAAAATGGGGATTGAGACTGTGCACCTCCCGTGGTACTGGGACTATGTCCATCCCAATTTGTTTTTATCCACCCCAGAGCTTAGTACGGAGCCTGGTACACAGTAAGGGTTTAACAAATACCATCATCTTATCAGTATTATTATTCAGAGCTACTTTAATAAGCTGGAGAAGCTGCCATCAATAAACAGAATTAAAGAAAAACAAGAGAGGGGAAGGGTCTGAAAAGAAGCCGCACACATACAAGATGAGAAATGGCTGACTTGGCCACGGTGTGGCATGAAACCATCTGGGAGGGAGGGTGGGTCACAGGTTAACAAATTGATGCCTCCATTAAAAACCTCACATGCTTTTTGATCCCTCAACTGGGAGCATAAGCCATAAGAGCGGTGAGACATTCCTCCCCCTCTATTCAGCCCATATGTGTATATAAATTTCCTTCGTGTTTGATGATGGGGCCACTGATGATGGTTGATTCCCCCAAGATGGTCTGGATTCAAACAATGCTGTTGGCAGGGTCCAGAGCTGGGCTCGTTTTGACATCAGTTTCTCATGAAGCACTTGAAGTAAATTTTTCCTGTGATCTGGTGAAGGAGAGTGACCTGGTGGAAAGCACATGGTCTTAAGAGTCAGAGGACCTGGGTTCTAATATCAGCTCTGCCACCTGCCTGCTGTGTGATCTTGGGAAGTAACTTAATTTCTCTGTGCCCGAGTTTCTTTATCTGTAAAGAGAAGATTAAATGTCTGTCCTCCCTCCTATTGTGAGCCCCATATGGGACAGGGACCATGTATCTACCCCAGTGTTTAGAATAGCACTTAGAGAAGCAATGTGACCTAGTGGAAAAAGCATGGTCCTCGGAGTCAGAGGACCTGGCTTCTAATCTTGGCTCCATGACTTGTCCGCTGTTTGACTTTAGGAAAGTCACTTAACTTCTCTGTGCCTTAGTTACCTCATCTGTAAAATGGGGATTAAGGCTGTGAGCCCCATGTGGGATAGGGACTGAATCCAACCCGATTAGCTTGTATCTACCCCAGAAATTAGTACAAATTCTGGCACACAGTAAGTGCGTGGCAAGTACCATTAAAAAAACAAGCCAAGAACAAAAACAACAACAGTGCATGATATAGTAAGCACTATTTTTTTCATTTTTACTTAAGTCCCACAGTACTACTTAGACTTTTGTCAACTCTCAAGTGCTTAGTACAAGAAAGACTCTGCACTAAACAAATACCAATGATTGATTGATTGATCCAGGGGATTAATTCTTACTTTACAATTGAGGAACCTCAGACCCAGAGAAGGTAATAATAATAACAATAATGATGGCATTTGTTAAGCACTTACTATGTGCCAAGCACTGTTCTAAGCGCTGAGGTAGATACAAGGTAAACAGGTGGTCCCACGTGGGGCTCACAGTCTTAATCCCCATTTTACAGATGAGGTAACTGAGGCCCAGAGAAGTTAAGTCACTTATCCAAAGTCACATAGCTGACAAGTGGCAGAGGTGGGATTAGAACCCATGACCTCTCTGACTCCCAAGGCCGTGCTCTTGCCACTAAGCCACACTGCTGTGACTTGCCCAAGGTCACACAGAAGGCAAATGGAAGAGGCTATATTAGAACTCAGGTCCTCTTATTCCTAAGCCAGTTTTTTTTCAACTAGGCCATGCTGCTTCCCAAATCAGTTTGTAAGATGGTGCTGGTGAATGAAATTTGAGGATGGTCTGATCTGGCATTTACCTAGTGGCTGTCAACTAAGAGGATTCCCCAACCACCAAAGAATTTTAATCAATCAAAACTATTGATTGAGCAGTTACTGTGTGCAGAGCACTGTACCAGGTGCTTGGGAGAGTACAATACAAAATAAATGGGCAGTCATATTCTGCGTCCTTACGGAACTTACAATCTAGTGGAAGAGCTTACAATTTTGTGAACGGATTATTCCTACTCTTTATGGTGGAATCCATTTTGTGCTCTGATGGAGAGCAGTTATTTCTGGGTTAAGTGGGAACATCGCTGAATCAGCCCAGGGGATTTTTGCCCAATAGTTCAGTGTTCAGAAGAGAGGAAAATTGCAGCTAGGAGAGCCTGCTTGGGTTCTTTGGTGAAGAAGACAGTTGACCTGACAGGGCTTTTATTACAAACATTGCCTTTGCTTTCACAAGTTTTATCCCATCCCTATATTCTGCATCATATCAGACCAGCACCCTCCTCTGACACATATGTATTTATTTTTGCCCTTCCTTAACAATTGAAATAATAATAATTGATAATTGTGGCTTGCTATGTACCATGCATTCTACTAAGTGCTAAGGGTAGATACAATATATGCAAATATCTAGACTGTGAGCCCATTGTTGGGTAGGGACCGTCTCTATATGCTGCCAACTTGTACTTCCCAAGCGCTTAGTACAATGCTCTG
Organism: Tachyglossus aculeatus; assembly: GCF_015852505.1. Taxonomy (NCBI): domain Eukaryota; kingdom Metazoa; phylum Chordata; class Mammalia; order Monotremata; family Tachyglossidae; genus Tachyglossus; species Tachyglossus aculeatus. Next base: position 44,602,544 of record NC_052074.1, on the reverse strand, counting down.
CACACAGTAAGTGCTCAATAAATATGATTGAATGAATGAATGAAATATATGCAAATTGGACACAGTTCCTGTCCCACATGGGACTCACATTTTAAGGGGAAGGACATACAGATACATAATCCCCATTTAACAGATGAGGAAACTGAGCCACAGAGAAATAAAGTAGCTCGCCAAAGGCAGACAAGAGGCAAAGATGGGATTAGAATAATAATAATAATAGTATTTGTTAAGTGCTTACTCTGTGAAAGCACTGTTCTAAGCACTGGAGAGGTTACAAGGTGATTACGTTGTCCCACGGGGGGCTCACAGTTTTAATCCCCATTTTCCAGATGAGGTAACTGAGGCACAGAGAAGTTAAGTGACTTGCCCAAAGTCACACAGCTGACAGTTGGCAGAGCCGAGATTTGAACCCATGACCTCTGACTCCAAAGTCTGGACTCTTTCCACTGAGCCACACTGCTTCGCAACCGAGGTCTCCTGACCCCCAGGTCTGTACTCTTTCCACTAGGGCATGCTGATCTCTTGAAATACTCTATAACTGGAGTACTGAGAGAGAGAGAGAGAGAGAGAGAGAGAGAGAGAGAGAGAGAGAGAGAGAGAGAGAGAGAGAGAGAGAGAGAGAGAGAGAGAGGGAGGGAGGGAGGCAAACTGGAATAGATGTGCCCCATAGGGCTTGGAACAGAGTTAGTGCTTAAAACACAATTATCATTTTTATACTTGCCAAGGCATTTACAATAGCTGAAAACATTCCCTTCTGAAGTAAGTCTTGCTGAAACAGGATGCTAGCCTTTGAAATCTCCACCCAACTTTGATAAGCATTTAGTTTTGCAGGGCTAGCTGTCAATTAAAACAACTTAACTTCACAAAGTTCTTCCATATAATTATGGAATTGGGAAGTGTTTTTTTTTAATGCAGATGGATCCTCTTCTGAGTTGAGATATTTTAGATTTCACTGAAATCACTCTCAGTGCAGCTCATCTGCAAATAACCTAGAAATAAATCACAAGCAGCATGAAACATCATTAGAGTCTCCCCAGCAGTTTATTAATTTATGTATAATTATCATCTACACAAATTATTGTGAAGGAACTGACAAGTCATCAGTGCACCAAACAGAATTTTTTCACATATGAGAAGAAAAGAAAATTAGAATTCCAATAATTCTAAATAAATAAATGGCACTCTGTTATTACTAATTATTTGTTCTTGATGATTTTTCTCTAATAGACTATCTCCTCAACATTTAAAATGGATTACAAAACAACATGTTCTGAAAATAAAATCTGTGTCTCATTGGACTATGACAAAAAAAAGGCCTCATGGGTCATCTTGCCTAACCAGAAGGCCAGGAGTAGGATTGGAGAAAATGATCAATTATGATTCTTTATTATGTCCATAATGCTCAGTCTTTCCAGGCCAGGCTGCTAGACACACATACAGATCTAAATGGCAGGATTAAAACCTAGTGCCAAAGAGGCGATGAGGACATGCAGTCCTTCTAGTTGGGGTTAGCACACCCAACATATTACCATTATTATTGCATTTGTTAAGCATGTACTATATCCCAAGCACTGTATTGCGGTAGACAGAAAACAATCAAGTTGAACACAACCCCTACCTGATTTGGGGCTCATAGCTTAAATGGTATTTACTGAGTGCTGAGTCCTGTACTAAGCATTTGATAGAGAACAAAAGAGTAAAAAGACACACTCTCTAATCTCTTTAAGGACGGTGATCCAGAGAGCCCTTTGTCCCAGATCAACCAATCAATGGTTTTTATTGAGTGTTTACTAGATGACTTGACAGCATAAGTCAAGACATGTCTATGTGTAAAGCACCACACTAAGTGCTTGAATGGCTACAACGGTACAGTCTAATAGGGGAAGGCAATTAAACAAAGTTATTTTTTGAGAGCTTACTTGTGTGCAGAACACCATAGTAAGTGCTTGGGAGAGTGGGTCCCAGGGAGTAGATATTCAGGGCAAGGATTCACCTTTAGACCACTTCCTATCCCATTTCAAGGGGTGGACTTCTACCTTGACCACCTGGGTTTGTACCCAAGGCCAATCTTGCCATTAAGGGATTCCTATCAGATCAGATTGATTTACTGAGTGCTTACTCAGAGCATAGCATTGTACTAATTGCTTGGGAGAGTACAATAGGGAAACATTCATTCATTCAATTGTATTTATTCAGTGCATATTGTGTGCAAAGCACTGTACTAAGTGCTTGGGAGAGTACAATATAACAACAGACATATCCTGCCCACAATGATCCTGACTCTTTCACAATCGGAGAGACAATTCCCTAACTCTGGATTAACAAAGGGATGTTCTCCTCTTCTCTGTCTCTCCCACTCCCTCAAAACTGACTTCCCTTCTCATTGAAGGAGATATGAATCCAAACATTTTTTTCCTGAGACCTTTTCTCCCTCCATCAGCTCATGTCAATGAGATGAACGTTACTGAGCACTAAATAGTAACCTCGAGGGGCTTCAGTTTCTCCTCTCAGAGTCTACTCCAATGCTCTGCACACAAGTCACCTTGGTTTCTCCTCAAGAACCCAGTGAAAAGCTCTGCATTCAGTAGGTTCTTCGTCTCCCCCAAGTTTCTAATACAGAATTAGATCAATCAACCAATCAGATTTATTGAGCACTTATTGTGTGCAGAGCACTGTACTAAGTGCTCTAGAGAATATTGTATAACACAGGTGGTTGACACGTTCTCTACTCACAGCGAGCTTACGGTCTAGAGGGGGAGACAGACATTAATATAAATAGACTACTGATATGTACATAAGTGTTGTGGGTCTAAGGGACGGGTGAATACAGGGTGCAAGTTCAAGTGCAAGGGTGACAAAGAAGGGAGAAGAGAAGAGAAAATGAGAGACAATTGGGGAAGGCCTGCAAATTGTACTTCCCAAGTGCTTAGTACAGTGCTCTGCACCCAGTAAGTGCTCAATAAATATGATTGATTGAATGAATGAATGAATGAATGAAATGTGCCTTCAATAAGGCTTTGTTCAGTGGACACGATACATATTGTTGGTAATGAAGAGATGGGATCCCAACCTCCAGTGCCTTTAACCAACCCTTAGGCATATAAGGTCACATGGTCAATACTTCTGGGATCTTTTATGCAGCCCTAAAGGCATTGGCTACATCCTACTAGGCTCGATGGCTATGCACTGGGAAGAAGGGAAAGGGAAAGAGAAAAAAGGAAAGGGAAAGGGGAAGGGAAAGGAGGCAAGTGACAACCAAGCAATAAATGTAAGAGGGAGCCAAAAAGTGGTAAGGAAGATTCCAATCAAATAGTGCTATTTATTGAACATTTACATGTGCAGAGCACTGTACTTAGCCCTTGGGCAAGTACAGTATAATTCCACAGGGAGAGATGAAGGAAACAGAAAGGGCAAAAAGAAAAATGTAAATATTAGATTCCCTCACTGAAGAGTGGGTGGATTTCCGAGATACTCAGTGAGACTTCCCTCGCTTGTCTTATAACCCAGGACAAATAGCAGGGATTTCAAAAGTTTCAGTTCATTCATTCACTCAATCTTATATATTGAGCACTTACCGTGTGCAGTGCACTGTACTAAGCACTTGGGAAAGTTCAATTCATCAATAAACAGACAAATTCACTGCCCACAACAAGCTTACAGTCTACCAAGGGGGAGACAGACATTAATAACACATTACACAATGCATACACAAGTGCTGTTGGGCTGGAAGGGGGGAAGAACAAGGGATCAAATCAAGGTGGCCCAAGGGAGTGGGAAAAGACAAAAAGGATTCTGGTTGGAATTGTGCAGCATCTTTTCAGAAGCATCAGCCATTTGAAACTGCTCATGACCAGAATAATAACTCTGCTTTTCATTAATCGCTTACTATATGCCAAGCACGGTACTAAGCACTGAGGTAGATACAAGATTATCAGGTCCCACATGGGGCTAACAGACTAAGTAGGAGGGAGAACAGGTATTGAATCCCCATTTTGCAGATGAGGGAACTGAGGCACAGAGAAGTTCAGTGCCTTGATGATAATGGTGGTAGCATTTGTTATGTGCTTACTATGTGCCAGACACTGTACTAAGCACTGGAGTGGATACAAGCAAATCCGGTTGGACACAGTCCGTATCTCACACGAGGCTTACAGTCTGAATCCCCATTTTCCAGATGAGTTAACTGAAACCCAGAGAAGTTCAGTGACTTGTCCAAGGTCACACAGCAGACAAGTTAGGGAGTCAGGATTAGAACCTAGTTCCTCTGACTCTGGCTCTTTACACTAGGCCAAGCAATGACTCTGAGAGATGACACTAAATTGCTCAGATGAGCTGAACAAGTGTCAGATCATCCATTTATCCTCAAATACATTTTAAACCACCTAAATAATCACTCTTTTGTTTTAAGTAGATTTCAGCATATTAAAGTAGCAACAAATGGAGAGCTGCTTAAGGCCACCTAAAAGGCCATACCTACAGGAGAAAACTGTAAATATTACAAATCTCCAAAGAAACCATAAAGGGCAGAATCAGCATTGAAATTCAAACGTATTTTATCAAAGGTTAAAGATCTCTTTCAAAGATCCTGAGTGACAACTTCTCGTAGGCAAATATACGCCCCAACTAATGAGGAATGTATGTTAATTTATTCCTTTTTTTAAAAGAAAATCAGAGAATATATCGTACTTACATTAATGTCTGTCACCCCCTCTATTCATTCAATCATATTTATTTCTGGACTGTGAGCCCATTGTTGGCTGGGACCATCTCTATATGTTGCCAATCTGTACTTCCCAAGCGCTTAGTACTGTACTCTGCACACAGCAAGTGCTCAGTAAATACGATTGAATGAATTAATTTATTTATTTATTGAATGCTGTGTGCAGAGCACTGTCCTAAGTGCTTAGAAAGTACAATTAAGCAATGAAGAGAGACAATCCTTGCCCACAACGGGCTTACAGTCTAGACTGTAACTCATTCAATTGTTTTTCATTCAGTCGTATCTATTGAGCGCTTACTGTGTGCAGAACACGTGTTCAGAAAATGTGTCTACGAACTCTGTTGAACTGTACCCTCTCAAGCATTTAGTACAGTGCTCTGTCCACAGTAAGCACTTAATAAATACCATCAATTGACTGACTGATTAAAGTTTTTCATAAACAAAATGGAGAACCAAAAATTAAGTCACTGAAATCAATTTTGTGTATGTTCAAATCTGATTCCTGTAAAATTTGAGATGATGCAGCTTCAACAACAACAAATTATACCAGCACAATGAATACTAGCAAGATACACGTGATATCTGTCATCATGAATTAAGTTCATAGCACCATGTAACAATACATGTCCCTCCTTCCCATCTTTATCCTTGAAGTAATTAGATAGAAACTAAGGTCCTTTGAAATACATAGATCGGACTATATGGGACTCAAAATTAAATCCTTTGAGCTATTAGTCTTACTTGTCACCTGAATGGAGCTCAATACAATGATTAATCCGGGAAAAGAAAGTCACTATCTGCTTTTCCTGCATTAGGGAATTATCTATAATGTAAGTTTTGTCCTGATTAATCTAGAAGGCTGACTCCTAAGAGAGTCAAATTTTTCATTCTTCAACTGAAAAACCCACTTGACTTCCAAATATTTTCCCCACTTGAAAAAGCAAAACTTTTAGTTCTCTGGATTGGCCTGGCAAAATGAAAAAAGGATGGGGCAAGGAATCTGGAGACCTGGATTCTAGTCCTAAATTCTGTCACATGCCTGCTATGTGACCTTAGGCAACTGATTAGTCTCTTTGTTTCATCAATCTCCCTCTTGGACTCTTGCACCCTTTATTCATGCCTCCCTCATCCCCATAGCATTTACATACATATCAGTAATTTATTTATATTAATGTCTGTCTCCCCCGCCCCGGACTGTAAGCTCACTGTGGGCAGGGAACATGTCCACCAACTCTGATACACTGTATTCTAATAATAACAATAATAATGGCATTTATTGAGCACTTACTATGTGCAAAGCACTGTTCTAAGCACTGGGGAGGTTACAAGGTGATGAGGTTGTCCCACGGGGGGGCTCACAGTCTTCATCCCCATTTTACAGATGAGGGAACCGAGGTACAGAGAAGTTAAGTGACATGCCCAAAGTCTCACAGCTGACAATTGGCGGAGCCGAGATTTGAACCCATGACCTCTGACTCCAAAGCCCGGGCTCTTTCCACTGAGCCATGCTGCTTCTCTGGTATTCTCCCAAGTGCTTGCCCACAGCAGGCACTCAATAAATATGAATGATTGCTTGATACATCAACAGTTCTGTGGTGGAACAGAGATTGCATATGACCTGATTATCTTTTGCCAAGTATTAGACTAAGAACTGAGGTAGATACAAATTTCATTTTATGAACATTTTATTAACAATAATGGAATTTAATAATAATTTAATTTAATAATTGAACAGATTTAATGCATTTAATTAAATTTTATAATAATAGAATTTGTGCTTAATAGACACCACAATTATCAATGGAACTTTTGTAATTTTCGTGATTGCCACCACTGACAGAAATGAGTGTCTGATGTAATAGGGCTCCGTAGAAGAGAAGAATGAAGCACACCAGATCAATCAATCAATTTTATTTATTGAGTACTTGTGTGCAGGACACTGTAATAAGGGCATGGGAGAGTACAAACAGCAATACAGCAGACACATTCCCTGTCTACAATGAGCTTACAGTCTAGTGAGGGAGACATCTATCATTGAAACAGCAGATCTCCTTAGTTACCACCAGTTCTCCAGATTCCAGCCTATAACATCAGTACTGATCTGCTGTTATCTGCCCAGGCTAACAAGGCTTTTCATAAGGCACACGTATGTGAAGATACAACACTCCTGGATGACATCTCTACATCAGAAGAAGCAGTATGGCTTAGTGGAAAGAGCACGGGCTTGGGAGTCAGCGGTCATGGGTTCTAATCTCAGCTCCACTACTTGTCAACTGTGTGACTTTCGGCAAGTCACTTAACTTTTCTGTGCCCTCAGTTATTTCATCTGTAAAATGAGGATTAAGACTGTGAGCCCCACCTGGGACAACCTTATAACCTTTTATCTACCCCTGCGCTTAGAACAGTGCTCGGCACATAGTAACACTTACCAAATGCCATAATTATTATTATTACAATTATTATCAGGAGCACCATCTTCAAACCAAAGATTATTCTCTCTCTCTTCTGTACGTGTCGGAATTTTCCACTTGGAATTCAGCAACCTACTTGCCAAGAGTGCCCACCCATTAAGCATTTTAGATGTTCCCCTAATGAGTATCCCACAAACCATTTAATCAAAAATAACAGCCTGATGGGTCATTCTCTCTGGTATGTGTTTCAAGTAAATATGAATAATATAGATGACCACATTTGATGTGGGAGAATTGAAACGTTTCCAAATTAAGTCCCTCCCTTCCCTACCCCGTTCTACATTCTGAATGTGAAACTGAAGCCTTCATTGCTCTTGTCTGACTTAACAGTTGCCCTCCCCTAGGAAAGAAGTATCTGGTACTCAATGTTGATGGCAATTGCTTTGCTACCCCAACAAAGTGTGCACGTGTGTGTGTGTGTGTGTGTGTGTGTGTGTGTGTGTGTGTGTCTCAAGCAGGTCGAACAGAACAGGAGATTGGAGGGTTTAGGAAAGCCTGTGTAAGAAAACACAGCAACAATAACAAAATTGCTAATAAAAAAATTATGGTATTTGTTAAAGTACTTACTACGTGCTGAGCACTGAACCAAGAGCTAGGGTAGACACAAGACAGTCGGGGCCCACATGGGGTTCACAGCCTAGGTAGGAGAGAGAACAGGTAACGAATCCCCATTTTGCAGATGAGGAAAGTAAGGTACAGAGAATCGACAGGACAGGCAAGTGGCAGATCAGAGATTAGAACCCAGATCCTCTGACTCCCAGATGCATTGTCTATCCTCTAGGTCATAGCGCTTCACATCTAAATGCATGCCTGAGTCATATTGTTGAGGTTGGAGTATGCGTTTGGGAACTGGGTTCAGAGGAAGTGAGTGAAATTGATCAAGAGCTCCATTCCATTGCATCCCCTCCTTGAGCAAGGTTGGGTGGGGAAGAGTGGGGATTAAGGAGGGTAGGGGGGGGAAGGGGAGAACAGGTTGTGCATCAAGCTGTTCATTAAGCCGATTATTAGCTAAAGACATAAGAACAGAAGTAATGACATTACTGCATTACTGCCCAGCTTAGCTTTCCACCTCCCTCCGCAGCACCAAAAGGTCACTTGGAGGAATGGTGTGACCATCCATAGTCCTAAAACCTCTCCATAGGCCCAAGAAGTGTCATCTATGGAAAGCAACGATCAGCTGTGTATTATTTACAGCAACAATTGCCACTGCAAAACGCAATGTCTAGGGTAAGTAACTGGAAGGAATAAATAACTGATCACGAACCGCCCATTTCGTTAAAGCACCACAGCAATTTGGAAGTGTTTTGAACCTTTATTATTCCTCTTGGGTGGAATTTAATTTTGCTTAGACCTAATCTCATCAATCATTTTTCTCTTGCTCGGGTCACCTATTCCGAACCAGCAGCGGTTCTTCACTCTCCAATAAAGGAAGCACCAATGACCTCAGTGGCTGCTGCCTTTCATTTCTGTAAGGTATTGAACATCTCTTGTTGTCGTAATTAGCACGTTCTCCCCCTCTGCTGGGGAAGTGTTTTCTCCTACCACTCCCATTCTTCCAAAACAATAAGAGAATCGAGCATCAATTTATCTTTTTCCTCGCAAATCCTTCCTACGCAGGGCAGCCTCTTACGAGTTAAGAGAACAGACCTTTGGAAACTCTATTTGATCCTGAAAAATGTCCACCGAGTAGCTCAAGCCGGCTACTTAGAAAGTGTCTCCATTTCTACTAACCTGTCCCACAGCAACTAATTGAGGTGGCTGATTATTTCTTTTTTTAAAAAAAGAATGATCTCCCTAATTCTAAATCCTTTCCTCCATAAGTGTGTCAGGCAAAGCTCCAACTGTAGCCATCTCATCCAAAAAGCAATACCACAGCATCTTGAATTCCTACAAACAGCTGGCACCTGTTCAGTATTACATTTCCAGGGGCTCTCAGAGGCAGGCTCCCGAGTTCCCCCTTCTACAAAAAACAAGCACCCCGGGGAAGCAGACAGGAACGTGAACCCTTGGGGACACAAATGCAGGACCCTCTCCCCTGCCTCTGAAATCTTTCCACCCGTTTCCACCTCTCGATAGTTTCAAGCTGAATATGTGCGTCTTCATCAAACGAAAACAGCGTTTTTGCCTGGAAAATAGCTGAGCCAGTCAGTCTACCACGAGCGGGATATTCCTCCTAACTTCTTTTGGGATTGGAGCGCTACAGTCCCCAGATTTCCTTGGGATGCCCTGCCCCTGTCTCCCAGCGTGGATCTAAGGGAGAGGAGCCCACCATTCTCTACTACCTCAGCACCTCTCTCCCCCTCGTGTAACATCCCACTTGCAAGGGGGTGAGATTAAAAGGCAGTGTGAGGGAGGAGAAGGTGGACAGTCCAGGTGTCAAGCGCTTAACAAATACCAACATTCTTATTATTAGGACCTTCACCCCACAGAGCATCCCGGGTCCGGGGAGGGAAAGCAACGGACATGGAGGGGGAGAGGGGACTCTGGGGGTCACCTTCAGGGGGAAAGGGCATCCCTCTCTTGCCCACGAAGTGGCAGATTTTGGAGGCAGGGCAAACACCACATACACACACACACACACACACACACACACACACACGCAGACAGATGAGCTGCAGTAAGGGCACATGGGGCTGGACCCGCCGCCCTGCTCTTGCGAGTGGCCTGCTGGTGATGTCCTCGGGCACACCCGCCATCCGAGCCTGGCACTGTTTCCTTCCGGGCCCTGCTGGCACAGTGGTCCAGGGGGGCTTCGGCCTGGTTCCCTGGGCGCTGTTCCTCTCCATCTCCCAGAGCTGGATGGTCACCCAGGGAGGCTGAAGTCGCTTGGCTTCTTCCCAGCCTTGGGCAGGTCGCCCCCCACCCCCCTTCCTGGTTCTTAGGGCACGGGGCTGGGATCCCTGGAGCCCGTTTTGGGGGTAGTGGGCATCCCCCCTCCCCAGCCTGGGGACCCCGGGATGGGTCGGAAGAATCAACCAGGGGTCCTCGTTCCCACACACACCCCTCGACCTTCAACAGTGGCGGGAAAGTTACCGGGTCCTCGGCCGGAGCGTGGCGAGAGATAACAATAAGAATAATAACAACGATGGTATTTTTTAACCACTCACTATGTTCCAGGCACTGGACTAAGCGCTGGGGTGGATACAAGCAAATCGGGTTGGACACAGCCCCTGTCCCATGTGGGGCGCTCAGTCTCAATCCCCATTTTACAGCTGAGGTTACTGAGGCCTAGATCAGTGACTTGTCCAATGTCACGCAGCAGACAGGTGGCAGAGTCGGGATTAGAACCCAGACCTTCTGAGTCCCAGGCCCGTGCTCTGCCACTTGTCTTCCCGGTTCCACCACATGTCGGACAAGGAGGACGAGGAGGAGAGGGGAGGGGAGGAGGAAGAGGAAGAGGAGGAAGAGGAGAAGGAGGAAAAAGAAGAGGAGAAGGAGGAAAAGGAGGGGGAGGAGGATGAGGAGGAGTAGGAGGAGGAATAAGAAGAGGAGGAGAGGAGAAGGAGGAAGAGGAGGAGGAAGAAGAGGAGGATGAGGAAGAGGACGGGAAGGAAGAAGAGGAGGATGCGGAAGAGGTGGGGAAAGAGGAGGAAGAAGAGGAGAATGAGAAAGAGGAGGATGAGGAAGAGGAGGGGAAGGAGCAAGAAGAGGAGGAGGAAGAGGAGGAGAAGGAGGAAGAGGAGGAGAAGGAGAAAGAGGAGGAGAAGGAGGAAGAGGAAGAGGAGGAGGAAAAGGAGGAGGAGGAGAAGGAAGAAGAGGAGGGGAAAGAAGAAGAGGAGGATGAGGAAGAGGAGAGGAAGGAAGAAGAGGAGGATGAGGAAGAGGAGGGGAAGGAGGAGGAAGAAGAGGAGAATGAGGACGAGGAGGAGAAGGAAGAGAAGAAGGAGGAAGAGGAGGAGGAGAAGGAAGAGAAGAAGGAGGAAGAGGAGGAGAAGGAAGAGGAGAAGGAGGAAGAAAAGGAGGAAGTAGAGGAGGAAGAGGAGGAAAAGGAACAGGAAAAGGAGGAGGAGGAGGAGGAGAAGGAGGGCAGAAAGTTGGTGTCCCCTTTCCGGTGGCGGCTGCCCCTTCCTTTCCCCTGCCGACGGTGTCGTGATGGGGGCATCCCGGCGCCCCCGTCCCTGTGCAGAGCCCTGCTGAGCAGGATGGCCACCTCACTGCCCGCCCCCCGCGGCAAACAGGAGCCACGGACACATTGCCACCTAAACCTCCGGGCCCGGGCCAGGGCGGCCCGGATGCAAAGTACGGCTGGCTCACCTGGGAGGTCGCTCCGCCTCTGCGCTCCGCTGCGCTCCTCTGCGCTCCGCTGCTCTCCTCTGCTCGCTCCTCTGCTTTCTCCTGCGCTCTTCTGAGCTCCCCTGCTCTCCTCTGCGCTCTCCTCTGCGCTCTCCTCTGCTCTCTACAGCGCTCCTCTGCGCTCTGCTGCTCTCCTCTGCTCTCTCCTCTGCTTTCTCCTGCGCTCTTCTGAGCTCCCCTGCTCTCCTTTGCGCTCTCCTCTGCTCTCTACAGCGCTTCTCTGCTTTCTCCTGCGCTCTTCTGAGCTCCCCTTTGCTCTACAGCGCTACTCTGCTTTTTCCTGCGCTCTTCTGAGCTCCCCTGCGCTCTACAGCGCTCCTCTGCTTTCTCCTGCGCTCTTCTGAGCTCCCCTGCGCTCTTCGGCGCTCCTCTGCTCTCTACAGCGCTCCTCTGCTTTCTCCTGCGCTCCTCTGAGCTCCCCTGCGCTCTACAGCGCTCCTCTGCGCTTTCCTGCGCTCCTCTGCCCTCCCCTGCACTTTACTGTGCTCCTCCGCTCTCCCCTGTGCTCTATGACGATGCCCTGCACTCTACTAGTGTCCTCTGCCTCTCCTCCTCTCCTCCGCGCTCCCCTGCGCTCCCCTGCGGTCTACTCCGCTCCCCCGCGCTCTACTAGGCTGTAGTCCGCCACCCCCCCGCTCCGGCCTCCGGCCCCCCGGGAGGCGGGCTGGCATCGCCCAGCCCCGGGAGGGCAGCGCCTCGGTCAGCCGCGCAGGGGGCAGGGGGCAGGGGGCAGGGGGCAGGGGCCACAGCCCGGGGACAGGGGGCACAGCCCGGGGACAGGGGGCACAGGCCGGGGGCCGGGGGCCGGGGGCCGGGGGCCGGGGGCCGGGGCAGCTTGGCCAGCCAGCCGGCTAGCACATTGTCCGCTCCGGGCTGGGGCCGGCCCAAGCCCCAGCCGCCCGGGCACTTGGCCGCTGCCCCCTCCCTCCCTCCCTCCCTCCTCCCGGTGGCCGGCGCTGCCCCCTCTCTCTCTCTCCCCCTCCCTCCCTCCGTCCTCCCGGGTCCTGTTTGCGGGTCCCGGTCCCGGTGCCGGTCCGGGTGCCGGTCCTTCCCCTCCCAGAGCAGCAGCAGGAGGAGGTGGAGGAGGAGGAGGAGGAGGATGCTGGAGGCTCCTTACTGGGCTGGCATCGTTTACGTAACCACCTCCCTCCTCCCATGCCATCCCCTCCCTCCCCTCCCCTCCCCTCCCCTCCCCCTGCGGGCCTGGGCGCAGCGCCCGGGCTCCTCCTGCCCATGCCCCGGCCCCCAGCCCCCCCGGATGGCCCGGACCCCCCAGCCCTCGGCCCCCCCGGATCCCCCGGACCCCTCAGCCCTCGGCCCCCCCGGACCCCCCGGACCCCCCGGCCGTGGCTGCGGCGGCGGAGCAGGCAGACCATCCGCACAAGTCCCGAAATACTTGCATATGCCCGCCTCCCCGGAGCTCCTCGGACCACCCCGCACTCTCCCCAGACCATCCCGGACCTTCCCAGACCATCCCGGACCTGCCCGGACCCTCATCGGACTTCCCCGGACCTGTCCGGACTTCCCTGGACCACCCAGGACCTGCCCGGGCCTCCCAGGACCGCCTCCCGCCCCCCCCCCCAGGACCAGCCCGGACCTCCCAGGAACCCCCCCCACCAGGATCTGTCCGGCCCTTCCAGGGCCCCCAGGACCCCCCTCCCGAACCTGCCCTGACCTCCCAGGACCCTCCCGGACCCCCCAGGACCACCAAGGACCTGCCCGGACCCCCTAGGATCTGTCCGGCCCTTCCAGGACCCCCAGAACCTGCCCGGACCTCCCAGGACCCCCCCCAGGACCTGCCCGAGTTTTCCAGGACCTCCCAGGACCCCCCCAGGACCTGCCCGACTTTTCCAGGACCCCCCAGGACCTTCCCGGACCCCCCAGGATCTGCCCGGCCTTTCCAGGACCCCCAGGACCCCCCCAGGACCTGCCCGGACCCCCCAGGATCTGCCCTGACCTCCCAGGACCCCCCAGGACCTGCCCGGGCCTCCCAGGACCCCCCCAGGATCTATCCGGCCCTTGCAGGACACCCCCCCCCCCCCAGAACCTGCCCGCACCTCCCAGGATCCCCCAGGACCTGTCCGAGCCTCCCAGGACCCCCCCCTGGATCTGTCCGCCCCTTCCAGGACCCCCAGGACCCCCCCTCCCAGAACCTGCCCAGGCCTCCCAGGACCCCCCCCCCCAGGATCTGTCCGGCCCTTCCAGGACCCCCAGGACCCCCCCTAGGACCTGCCCGGGCCTCCCAGGACCCCCCAGGACCTGTCTGGCCCTCCCAGGACCTGCCCGGGCCTCCCAGGACCCCCCAGGACCTGTCCAGCCCTCCATGGACCTGCCTGGACAGTTCCCGGCCCTCTGCAGCCCCCGGATCGGGGGGTGCAGGTCTGCGGGCTCTGGGCTGGGTCCCTGGGGCAGGGAATCAGCCGGAGGATGTGTCCGGGCTTCCCCCTCCCTCCCCTCCCCCCGACCCCAGCAACACCCCCCCCCCCCCCCCCTTGGTGGGAGGGCAGGGGCGGCCCGGGCTGCCGTGCCCCTTTGTCCCACATCACTCACTCCCCGGGACAGAAATCAGGGGAACTTGGGCGGGGGGGGGGGGGGGGGAGGTCCGGCTCACGGAGAGATGGGGAGGGTGGGTAACAGAGCGTCCTGTGAGCCCCGCAGTGAGCAGGGGTTGTCTCTCTCTATTTGCTCTATTGTACTTTCCCAGCGCTTAGTACAGTGCCCCGCACACAGTAACCGCTCAGTGCCTGGTGTGGGCAGAGATTCTCTATCATTATTGCTGAATTGTACTTTCCAAGCACTTAGTACAGTGCTGTACACACAGTAAGCGCTCAACGCCCAGTGTGATGGTTGAACTGTACTTTCCAAGCGCTTAGTGCAGTGTAAAGCACAAAGTAAATGCTCAATAAATACGATTGAATGAATGAATACGATTGAATGAATGTCCGGGGCATAGAATCGTGGGAGGGGAGGGGATGGACCTCCCAGCCTGGCACCCTTTTCGGAGTCCCTGACCAGCAAGCCCAGGCCAGGTGGCATGAGTAGGGATTCTTTGAAACAGGCTGAGTTGACATTTCTTGCATGCATGTATGGGAAGAGGGGAGAGAGAGAGACAGAGACAGAGTCCCCATAAGTGTGAAGGGGAGTCTGGAGGATGGGTACGCACCTGCAGCTGATGCCCTTCTAGAAGCAGCATGGTGAAGTGGCAAGAGCATGTGCCTTGGAGTCAGAAGGTCCTGGGTTCTAATCCCATCACTGCCACTTCTCTGCTGTGTGGCCTTGGACAAGTCATTTCGCTTCTCTGGGCCTCAGTTATCTCATCTGGAAAATGGGGATAGAGACTGTGAGCCCCATGTGGGACAGGGACTGTGTCCAACCTTATTTGCTTGTATCCTCCCCAGCGCTTAGTACAGTGCCTGGCACATAGTAAGCACTTCAGAAATACGACAATTATTATCATTATCATCATTATCCTCCAGCTGCCCGCTCACCGGCCCACCCTCCTGCCGGCCTGCCAGGCTGCTTGCCCGCTGTCGTGCCCCCTTGGGCTGTCCGGGGAGTCTTCCCTTGGGTGCCCCCTTAGAGAGGAGCTCAGCACACCTCCATCTCTTTCTCAGGCTCAGCTCTAGGTCTCCTTCTAGTCTCCATCTACACCCACTCCCTTGGATCACTCATTCGCTCCCACGGCTTCAACGCGGATAACTCCAAAATCTACCTCTCCAGCCCGACTTCTCTCCATCTCTACGGTCTCAAATTTCCTCCTGCATCTAGGACATCTGTATTTTGAGTTCCCGACAACGTCTCAAATTTAATCTGTCTGAAGCGGAGCTCCTTCTCATCTTCCCACCCAACCCTGTCTTTCCCCTGGCTGTTCTATCATTGTAGACAATACCAACATCCTCCCTGCCTCGCAAGCCCACAAACTTGGCATTATCCTTATTATCTCTCTCATTTAACCTACCCATTTAATCTGCTGCAAAAATCCTATCACTCTACCTGGACAACGTCTCTAGAATCTTCTATTTCTTCTCAACCGCTACTATGCTAATTCCAGCACTCGTTATTGTCCACCGCAACTACTGCATCAGCCTCTTCGCTAACCCTCCTGCCTCCTGTCTCTCCCCTCTCCAGTCTTTGCTTCATTCTGTTGCCCAGATCACTTATCTGATAAACTAAACAGTTCATCTCTCCCCACTCCTTAAAAACCTACAGCCACCTCCTTACAAAACAGTAACTCCTTACCATGGGGCTTTAAGACAATGAATTCTCTCCCTCCTACCTTATTTCTTTGATCTCCTATTTAAAGCCAACTTGCTCTCTTACTTACCGCATGCTGTCCTAGTGGCTGGGCACAGGATTCAATCAATTAATCATATCTATTGAGCACTTACTGTGTTCCAGGCATTTTACTAAGCACTTGGGAGAGTACAGCACATCTCTACAACAGACACATTCCCTGCCCACAGTGAGCTTACAGTCAAGGGAGTAAACAGATACTAATATTAATAATTGAAGATGTGAACATAAGTGCTCTGGGGGTAGTGGTGAATAAAGAGAGCAAGTCAGGAGGACACAGAAGGGAGTGGAAGGAAATGAAAAGAGGGTTTAGTCAGGGAATGCCCCTTGGAGGAGATGTGCCTCCAATAAGGCTTTGAAGGTGGGAAGAGTAATCCTCTGTCAGTTAAGAAAAGGGAGAGTGTTCCAGACCAGAGGGACGATGTGGGTGAGAGGTCAGTGGTGAGATAGATGAGATCGAGGTACAGTGAGTAGGTTGGCACTGGAGGAGTGAAATACTGCACTGTAGAACTCTCTGAGCCCGTTGTTCATTCATTCAATCGTATTTTTATTGAGCGCTTACTGTGTGCAGAGCACTGTACTAAGCGCTTGGGAATTACAAGTCAGCAATATATAGAGACAGTCCCTACCCAAAAACGGGCTCACAGTCTAGAAGGGGGAGACAGCAAAACGAAACAAGTAGACAGGTGTCAAAACCATCAGAATAAATAGAATTATAGTTATATATACATCATTAATAAAATCGAGTAGTAAATATGTACAAGTAAAATATATAGAGTAATAAATATGCACAACTATATACTAGTGCTGTGGGGAGGGGAAGGGGCAGGGCGGAGGGATGGGGGGGGGCGATGGGGAGGGGAGGAGGAGAGGGAAAAGGAGGCTCAGCCTGGGAAGGCCTTTTGGACGAGGTGAGCGCTCAATAGGTCTTTGAAGGGAGGAAGAGAGCTAGTTTAGTGGATGTGTGGAGGGAGGGCATTCCAGGCCAGGGGAAGGACGTGGGCCAGGGGTCCACAGCGGGAGAGGCGAGAACGAGGCACAGTGAGGAGGTTAGCGGCAGAGGAGTGGAGGGGGCAGGGTGGGCTGTAGAAGGAGAGAAGAGAGATGAGGTAGGAGGGGGCGAGGTGAAGCCAAGAGTGAGGAGTTTTTGCTTGATGTATGATGTGAGTGATCAAGCGGGCCTAGGGCTGAAGCAGCTCGAAGAGGGAGATCAGAGACAAAGAAAGGTGGACAACTGCAGGACCAGTTGACCCTTGTACTTCCACGCTACTAACCTCAAGCCTCGTGCCCTAGTAGAAAGAGCACGGGCCTGGGAGTTTGAGGATCTGGGTTCTAATCCCAGTTCTGCCAGTTGCTTGCTGTGGCACCTCGGCCAAGATGCTTCACTTCTCTGTGCTTCAGTTTCCTCAACTGTAAAATGGGGATTAAATACCTATTCTCTCTCCTACTTTCTTCATTCATTCAATCAATCATATTTGAGTGCCTAGTCTGTACTAAGTGCTTGGAAAGTACAATTTGGCAAGAGATAGATACAATCCCTACCCACACAGCAGACAAGTGGTGGAACTGAGATAAGAATCCAGGTCCTCTGACTCCCTGGGTTGGGACCGTCTCTATATGTTGCTGACTTGTATTTCCCAAGTGCTTAGTACAGTGTTCTGCACACAGTAAGCGCTCAATAAATAAAAATAATAATAATAATTTTGGTATTGTTAAGCACTTACTATGTTCCAAGTACTGTTCTAAGCACTGGGTAGATACAAGATAATCACGTTATCCCACATGGGGCTCAGTCTTAATCCCCATTTACCAGATGAGGTAACTGAGGCACAGAGAAGTTAAGTGACTTGCCCAAAGTCACACAGCTGATAAGTGGTGAACCCGGTATTAGAACCCACGACCTCTGACTGCCAAGCCCGTGCTCTTTCCATTGAGCCACGCTGCTTCCAACTGAATGAATGAATGAATGGGTGGGGGGGTGGGGGGCGTCCCACATTCCCTGAGCCCTTGTCATGTCTCTGGCTTCATCGCCCCCCCTCTCCCTGAATACACAGAAATGTATCAAATACCCTGATGCTGGAATGGGAGAATATCAAACTGCAAACCAGCTCCTATTCCTCAGTGGTTTTTAATGAGTGTGCAAGAAAATGGATTCCTGGAAATCACCTACCTGACAGGGAGTCACTTGCTTGTAAGGAAGAGCATCAAACAAGGCTCTCTTTCAGCTCCACTGGAAACAAAGAGGCTGCCCATGGTTAGTTCTAGTGTTCAGTGCTCCCCTAAGACAGGGTTTTGCCCCTCTCTTTTTAGGAGAGCACAAGGTCAGTACAGCCCAGAGAGAGGCATGATCCAAATGATTTCTCTACAACACTCCTCCCCCCCGATTCTATATTTTTCATCCTTCCTGGGCCACTTCCAACAATGTAACAGCTTCACCTCACTCTATCCTTGCTTCAAGTAGAGGACTTTTTATTTCAGAAAGATGGAGGTTGTGCTGTAGCCATTATCAGTTACAATCCTGGGCTGCGTAGACCATTGGACTGGCCAAATAATGGCATTCCGTATATTCTTAGACTCTTTTACATGAAGATAAACTCAAACTAAAATGTTGGGGGGGCAGAGAAAGTTTAATCCCTAACCCTCATCCAGACCAAGTGAGTGGCCTCTTGGTGTTCAGAAAGCCTTTACCTCTTCTTCCAGTAGTAGTAGTAGCCATACTAGTAGTGATAGTACTATTACTGGTAATATTTATTCAAGTGAGGTGTTGACTGGATATTTTGGGAAGGGTGACGGAGGGGAGAAAGAGATCTCATGGTGCATGTGGTGAGCCTCGCTGGATAGGGCAGCTATGAACGCAGATGTGTTTGTGTGTGTGTCTGTGTGTGTCTGTGTGTGTGTCTGTGTGTGTCTGTGTGTGTGTGTCTGTTTGTACCCCCATAAGCACTACGAACAGAACACAGGATACACCATGTACACAAGTTCCATCCTGATTGTTAGATTGATTTTTCCAGTGGTCCTGAAAGACAAAAATGGCTTTTACAACAACCCTCCTGGTCAATATACAGTGTGTGGGCGCTTCTGCAACATAACACACAGCAGTGGCAGGAGCTGCTGGGATTCCCCTTTTCCTCAGGAGAGACGGGGTGTGTGGAGACAGAAGAGATAGAAGACACTTCTCTCCCCACTGAGTTTGCAGACTGGTGAGTTGTCATTGACCTGATTTTAAATATTTTTTGCCAACTCTAAGTGTCATGGTCTCTAGGTACACACAGGAAGATGAAAACACAGCGAAAGAAAAGTTCCATGGAACTTTATTTTGTAAGCAGCTCCAGACTCAAGCTGACATTTTCCAGCAGCAACACTGAGTGGGTGCTTATTATAGGCAGAGCACCGTACAAGACACATGGGAAGCATCCACACCAAATGTTTGTTTGATCTGATCCCTGACTTACAGGAGCTTCAAGTCTAAAATGGGGAAAGACAAGCAAGACATGCTAGCATGTTAGAAGACAAAAATAGAATTGACCCAATAGGTGAATAAACCAATTACCGAACAATAAATGAATGCGTAAAAGGCCAGAGGTGGCTAAGTGGCTAGCGTTATGAGGAAGGTAGGCAGACTAGGGAGTACCTCATTGAGGAGGTGTCTTAAGTGGTCTGCAAGGAAGGGAAGGAATGAGTTTTGGCACAGCTTAGACTGGAGGGCATTCTATGCAGGGGGATAGGAGAAAACAGTGCCTTAAATGCAGAAGAGTTGAGAGATGGTTAAGGGGAGACAGAGTCAGGGAAGAGTGGAACTTTCATCGTTTCTCATCTTTTAAAAAAAATGGTATTTGTTGAGTGTTTACTATGTGCCTGGCACTATTCTAGGTGCAGAGATAGATACAAAGTAATCAGGTTGGACACAGTCCATGTCCCACGTGGGGCTTAATATCCATTTTAGAGATGGGGGAACTGAAGCACAGAGAAGTTAAGTGACTTTCCCAAGGTCACACAGCAGACAAGTGGTAGAACTGGGACTAGAACCCTCGTCCTTCCTTCTGACTTCCAGGAGCGTGTTCTACCCACTAGGCCATTCTGTTTCTCCAACAAAGATCTTCAGCAATGATGGCTCACTGATCTTGTCTTGATTAGATTTAAAGAGTCCCTGCCCTTCTAGTGACCAGCTTAGAGACAGCTTTACCCTAGCAAGCACTTAAGAAGGAACTGTCCAGGAGCCACTCTGATTTTCTTTATCTTTCTTTGGTACTTGCTAAGCATTTACTATGAATCAAGCGCTGATCTAAGAGCTGTAGTAGATACAAGTTCACCAGGTGGGAGTCCCTATCCCATAATAGTGCTCACAGTCAAGTAGGAGAGAGAACAATTATTGAACCCTCATTTTGCGGTTAAGGACACTGGGGCATAAAGATATTAATCTGGGACCCTTGAACCCTTGATATTTGCCCCACCTCCAACCCCTTAGCACTTGTAAGCATTTAGTACAGTACCCTGCACACAGTAAACACTCAAAAAATATGATTGAATGAATGTGCTTATCTTTAAATTATGTATTATAAGTTATTTATTCATATTAATGTCTGTCTCCCCCTCTAGACTGTCAGTTCGTTATGGGCAGGGAGCATCAGAGGTCATGGGTTCAAATTCCGGCTCCACCAATTGTCAGCTGTGTGACTTTGGGCAAGTCACTTAACTTCTCTGTGTCTCAGTTCCCTCATCTGTAAAATGGGGATTGAGACTGTGAGCCCCAGGTGGGACAACCTGATCACCTTGTAAACTCACCAGCACTTAGAACAGTGCTTTGCACATAGTAAGTGCTTAACAAATACCATCATTATTATTATCTCTGCTAATTCTGTTGTACTTTCCCAAGCGCTTAATACAATACTTTGCACATAATAAGCGCTCAGTAAATATGACTGATTGATAAACAAGTTAGGTGACGTGCCCAAGATTACATAGCAGGCAACTGGCAGAGCCAGGATTAGAATAATAATGATGGCATTTGTTAAGTACTTACTATGTGCAAAGCACTGTTCTAAGCGCTGGGGGGATACGAGGTGATCAGGTTGTCCCGTGTGGGGCTCACAGTCTTAATCCCCATTTTACAATGAGGTAACTGAGGCCCAGAGAAGTGAAGCGAGTTTCCCAAAGTCACACAGCTGACAAGTGGTGTAGTCGGGATTAGAACCCATAACCTCTGGCTCCCAAGCCCATGATCTTTCCACTGAGCCACGCTGCTTCTCTAAAATTTAAACTTACTAAGTGTTTTCACCCAGTTTCGAGCTGGGGACCTTTCGCGTGTGAGGCGAAAGTGATAAACCACTACACTACAGAAACCCAGGCCCATGCTTTATCCACTAGGCAATGCTGCTTTTTTTATGGTATTCATTAATTCATTAAGCGCTTACTATGTGGCAGGCACTGTACTAAGTGCTGGGAATCACTCAGGTGCTGTCTGCCTTATGGTGGAAAAGTTCCAAGAACAGTCGTCGCTTAGGGTCCCGAGCAAAGCGACAGCATCTCCAAACCCTCAGACACATTAAACCCAACAGCCTCCTTGAGCGGTAGATAGCCTCTCCTTTAGCCCCCGCCAGTTCTGGTGGCTGATCTGATTTCTAAAAGAAAAGGTACATGCTCTAAGCCACAGAATCCCACATCCACCTGGCTGCGGGAACCCACACACGCCGGAGAAAAACAGCAACCAAACTTGCCATTGAATCAATAGGCCCTGCAGCTTGCTCTTAAAAGGCTGTCTTAACCCAGGAGCCTCTCATGTCGAGAGAGACGCCAGAACACATAAGGGTCAGAGCTAAAAGTGGGATCTAGCAAGCAGACACTAGTGTCCTTTTGATAGCAAATCCAAAAATGACACTTGTCAAAGCACTGGAGAGGACAGGATTGGTCTTCTGCTACTCTGACTTTAAGAGTAGCTCATTCCCCACCTCTGGAGACTGATGAAAACCCAAAGCAAACTTCTGGGATGATAAAAGTCCAGTTCATTCAGGGATGAATTAATTGGACTTCCTACCTCCCATTTCTCCAGATTTCTGGCCATTCGTACCTCCAGCTGAAGGCAGACAAGGGAAGAGGTAGAGACTTGATTCAAACTTGTAGATTTTGTGTTATGATTTCTGAACTCTCTATAAGCCCCATCGGCTCACTTTTGTGTCCCCTCTGTAGGTCAGTTAGGTTTCCTCTATAGTAGTAATGATGATAATAACACTACTAATAATTGTGGCATTTTTAAGCACTTATCATGTATCACTGAGGTAGATACAAGATAACCAGGTCAGATCTAGTCTGTGGCCTACGTGGGACTCACAGTTTAAGGGGGAGGGAGAACAGTTATTTCACCCCAATTTTGCAATCAATCAATGGTATTTATCGAGTGCTTACTGTGTACAAAGCACTGTACTAAGCACTTGGAAGGGTACATATGAAAAAACTGAGGTCCAGAGAAGTTAGCCTAGGAAAGTGAATAGCCCTTCCTCGACACCTTCATTTACTACCAGAGAGGGCTGAGACAAGAGAGAATGGTGTCCACTGAAATCCAATATGGATTTCAATATGAAATTCAATATGTTCCTGCGGTTTATCATCCCTTGAACAATTTTAGAAATGAATACATAATACCACATGTGGGCCCTTTGATTCTTTTCCCGGGAGAAAGAAAGTAACAAATTCCCTATTGTGACATTACTGGACTCAATTGAACTCAACTGACCTTGTCTTTAGTTATTCCCATTAAGTATGATGAGCATTTCCACTTCCAGAGCACTAACAGTTTATCTCTGAACAGACTTTCCCAGAGCTCCTTTCAATCTAATTATTCCAAAGGAATTTATATAAATCAAAGCACCAATTTTATTTCCACATGGGCCAAACTTTCCAATATCGAATTATGTGATTTCTGGCCAATTGGGTGCAACTATAATTTATTTCTCTGCTAAAGTTCCTAATGATGATAAAAGTATAACATAAATGTCACTTTACCAAACAGCATGTCAGACAAACAGGTCAGTTAGATTAACGAAGTTCCAAAGAATGAGTAATCTACTAGATGGGTGGTTTTCAAGTCAGAAATATCAGGGCAGGAAAGAGCATGGGCTTGGGACTCAGAGGATGTGGGCTCTAATCCCTGCTCTGCCACTTGTCTGCTGTGTGACCTTGTGCAAGTCACTTCACTTCTCTGTGCCTCAGTTACCTCATCTGTAAAGTGGGGATTAAGACTGTGCGCCCCATGTGGGACAACCTGATTACCTTGTATTTACCCCAGTGCTCATACTAAGTCCTTAACAAATACCATCATTATCATCATTATTATTATTATTATTATTAGAGCTGCCTCTCCTGGCCCCCCATCAGCTTGACCTATCCATCCCCACATCATGCCCTTTCCAGATGGCATTTTACTCTCACCGGGTCCAAGTGGCCCATTTTGGCCAAAGTGGCACGTTCCGCCTCTGACCTTTTCAGACAGCACACCATCTGGAAAAGAAAAGGCAAATCTCAGGCTATATTCACATGAGATCATTTCAGGTTGTTCAGTCCTCGCAAATCAATCCCCATGCTTCCATTTTAGGCAGAGTGTAGCCAGAGTCAGAGTGGATCATGACATCGATGCTAATAGTGCCACTCCGAACAGATGTGATGCTACGAGTGGGCACAGGCAAATATAGCAGAGTCTTATTCTATTAGCCCTTCCTTCTTGGCAGTGACTCCTACCATTTGCTTATTACAGCCTTATTGATCCACTTGCTCTCCTATTTACATCTCCTCTCTTTAACCAGAGTATAATTGTCTATTTATGTCAAATGGGGAAGATGGCCCATTTGACCGGAAGTCCATCCAGGGCAGAGACCCTGCCTTATATTTCTTCTGCAGGCTCCCCAAGTGCCCAGGATTTCAATCAATATTGTTGATGGTGGTGGTACCTCAAAGCAGCAAAATTGAATCTGATAAATTTCTTCACCCATGTAAGAGTCAATAACCTCTCCCTGCTGGTTTCTATTCAGCTGAAAGTGAAACTTCAGAAGGTGACATTCCATAAATAGCAACACCACCTCAAGTTACCTACAAGCACATGCACATATTGAATTAGCTGGAACAGAATACGGTATCGTGTTCACCCAGTACAATTTTGCCAATTCTTCGCAAGAATCATGAAGTATCGAATGGACTGTGTTCGGTTTTAACTAGAGCCAAAAAGAGTGGCAATATCTATTTAAGCATAAAGGAGCTTTTGACCAAATTGCCCAATTAGTCAGAATTCACATAGGGGAAACTAAACCCCTCCCCTCTGTGTCAGTGGGCTACAGACGGCTCATTAGCTGGATTGTAGGATCTGAGGGCAGAGCCTCCTCCTGCCTTTTGTCACGCCTCCCTACAGAAGGATTGGTTTTGCTTCTCTGTGAATGTTCCCTTCCCATTGACTATTCCCCAGTCACTGCCCCTCTGAGAGCAGAGGGAGGGTAGCCATGGGGGCCTGGAGGAGACTTGGGCTGACACTGAGGTGAGGCAAGAGGAAGGACAAGCACAACACCATTTGGAGAAGGCAGGTATGGTAATAATAACGTGTGGCATTTCTTAAGTGCTTACTGTGAGCCAAGTACTGTACTAAATGCTGGATTATATACAAGATAAAATCCCACATGGGGCTCACAGTCTAAGTAGGAGGGAGAACAGGTACTGAATCCCCATTGTGCAGATGAGAGAACAGAGGCACAGAGAAGTTAAGCGACTTGCCCAAGGTCACATAGCAGACAAGTGGCAGAGCAGGAATTAGAACCCAGGTCCTCTGACACCCAGGCCCATGCTCTTTCCACTAGGCCACGCTTCTTCTCCAAGATGGTGCTGGGGGAAGTAGACAGACACCTGTAGGAAAGGCAGTTCACCTAGTTCTCTCAACCCAAGCTTTGGGCTGGCATGTGGGTGTCCTTTCTGAAGGCAGGAAGAATTAATTGGTCATCGTAATTATTGATCATCTATGGTGGGCCGAGTACCATATTAAAAGCTTGGTAGAGTACCATAGAAATAAAGCAGTGCCTTCCATCAGAGAGTGTACAATCTAATAGAGGAAGACAAGCAGACAAATCTACAAATAATGGGATTAGTCAGAACAGAGAGAAAGCTAGAAATAGCAAGAATACAGAAAGGTGAATAAATCAGTGACCCATAGATGTTACTCTTTCCTTCAGACCACTGGCTTGAAAAAAGAAGCCAAGCCCCATTTGATATGAAGTAAAAGTAAAAGTAAACACTGGAAAAGTGACTGGTTGCCACTAAGAAGTAGTTTGGCCTGGCGGATAGAAAATGAGCTTGGGAGTCTGAAGGACCTGGGTTCTAATGCCAGCTCTGCCACTTATCTGCTGTGTGACCTCAGGCAAGTCACTTAACTTCTCTGTGCTTCAATTACCTCATCTGTAAAATGGGGAGAGAGACCAGGAGTCCTATGTAGGATGGGGATTGCGCTCAACCTGATTACATTGTACCTACCTCACATTTAGAACAGTATCTGGCACGTAGTGAGTGCTTAACAAAAAGCTCAATTATTATTATCTAATCAGGAGGAAAATGACAGAGGAAGGTGAGGCAGAATGACAACATCTGAGGAAAAGGAAAGCCACTCCAGTGGAGGTGTAGCTTAGAGAGGGTGAGGGGCCCAGAAGACCAAGGCCCTGGATTATAACCATTCAATGGAGTTGCTGCTAACAATTTTATTAACATTTTGTTGAGTTGCTGAATACTGATCAGCTCAGGAGGAAGAGATTTATTGCCTGTTTCATCCCAATATGGGTTTTCATTTATGTAATTGTCAGATTTATTTGGTGAGAAGAGAATATTGCCTTTGTTTAGGAAAGAGTCCTAGCCGGGTTGATGATTTATTACAAGTTCATTACCCTGGTGTCCTTTGCAATCTGGGCAATAAGTTTTCATCCTTTGTCCATGCGATTAATTTTTGCTGTCAACAGTGGCTGGATAGAGTCAACATTCAGTTGAACTTGATAACTCCGTGGTCTACATACCATTCCCTCCTTAGGGCTGCTGGGTAAGAAAGTCAGAGCCATCTGATTTCTTGGGATGGTCACAGGACAACAAGGTGAGTTCTCTGTCCCAGAAGGTTACCTTGGTAAAAACGGATTAAAGGGAGCATTGAAGACCGAGGAAAAGGTCAACCTCTGAGAACCTGAAGTTGAAAAGACAATGATTATCTTCACGACTATCGACAGATAAGTTTGCAGTTCCTTATTTCTTCAGATGAGAAAATGTTCTGGCTGGAATGTCTCTATCATGTTCTAATGCCTTATTGGAGGCATATTTCCTCCAAGAGGCTTTCCCCAACTAGGCCTCATTTCCTCTTCTCCTACTCCTCTCTGCATCACCCTTATACTTGCATTTGCACCCGTTATTCACCCCTCCCACAGCAATTGTTTACATCTCCATAATTTATTTATATTAATGCCTGTCTCTCCATCTAAACAGTAAGGTCACTGTGAATACGGAACACGTCTAACAGCCCTGTTACATTGTACTCTCCCAAGTGAAGCAGCGTGGCTCAGTGGAAAGAGCCTGGGCTTTGGAGTCAGAGGTCATGGGTTCAAATCCCAGCTCTGCCAATTGTCAGCTGTGTGACTTTGGGCAAATCACTTAACTTCTCTGGGCCTCAGTTCCCTCATCTGTAAAATGGGTATTAAGACTGTGAGCCCCCTGTGGGACAACCTGATCACCTTGTAACCTCCCCAGCACTTAGAACAGTGCTTTGCACATAGTAAGCGCTTAATAAATGCCATTATTATTATTATTAAGTGCTTAGTACAGTGTCCTTTACCCAGTAAGTGCTCAATAAATACAATTGATTGATTGATTGATTGATTTGTCCTCCTATACTATTATTATTAACAAATAGCATGTTACCTGAAAGCTGTTTTGTAAGCGGGGGGGGGGGAATCTCCCTAGGGAATAGTCTCCCTTGAGACTTCAGGACTGAGACCTTGACCAGAGAAGATGATTGGAGTGATAGTGATTTGTGCAATGTCACAAACAATAATAATAATAATAATAACTATGTGCCAGGCACTGTACTAAGTACGAGGGTGGATTCAGGCAAATCGTGTTGGACACAGTCCCTATCCCATGTGGGGCTCCCAGATTCAATCCCCATTTTACAGATGAGGTAACTGAGGCCCAGAGAAGTGAAGTGACTTGCCCAAGGTCACACAGCAGACAAGTGGAGGAGCCAGGATTAGAACCCATGACCTTCTGAATCCCAGGCCCGTGCTCTAGCCACTCTGCCATGCTGCTTCTCATAGCTCTCTCATCTCAACCAAGAAATACCCACTGGGAGAGAATGCAACAAGTAGCGGGGCAGGTAACACTTTTATTTTTAAGGGTATTTGTTAAGCACACTTACTATGTACCAGACACTGTATTAAGCACTGGGGTAGACATATGATCACTGCATTGGATACAGTCCCTATCCCAGACAGGGCTCACATTCTTAAGCTCCATTTCCCAGATGAGATAAACTGAGGCACAGAGAAGTTGAAATGACTTACCCAAGGTCATACAGCAGACAAGTGGCAGAGCCAGAATTAGAATCCAGGTCCTTGCCAGGCCCATGTGGTTTCCACTAGGCCAAGCTGTTTTTCTACGATGTGCTTTGCATATTGAGAAGGTTTTCTGATTGCAGGACCCATTTATGACTGGGAACCACAGCAGAGTCCCCATGCTGTTCTGTAGCA
Organism: Tachyglossus aculeatus; assembly: GCF_015852505.1. Classification (NCBI taxonomy): domain Eukaryota; kingdom Metazoa; phylum Chordata; class Mammalia; order Monotremata; family Tachyglossidae; genus Tachyglossus; species Tachyglossus aculeatus. The sequence goes on along the minus strand of NC_052074.1, from coordinate 44,575,023 downwards.
TCATGACAGGGCGGGCATTCATTCAATCATATTTATTGAGCGCTTACTGTGTGCAGAGCATTGTACTAAGTGCTTGGAAAGTCCAAGTAGGCAACATAGAGAGATGGTCCCTACCCACCAGCGGGCTCACAGTCGAGAAGGGGGAGACGGACAACAAAACAAAACATGTAAACCAAATAAAATAAATAGAATAAATATGTGCAAGTAAAATAGAGTAATAAATATGTGCAACATCAGCCAACTTGGTGGCCACAGCAGTCTTTCCTACCCACATTAACTAGCCATTTCTGAGGATCCCACCTGGGCCCATCCATCTCATGGCAGGCAGAACTGGGGATGGCAATCCAAGTTTCCCGACCTCCAGGGCTGCATTCTTTCCACTAGACCAACTGCAGGGCTTCTCATCTTGTCGCTCACAAATGGGAAACAAATTGGCAGTCTAAACACTTCAGATTTGATAAGGGATTAGCAATTGTAGACAATGGAGTATCTTCCTCCAAACGAGAACTAATTAGGAACAGTGAGAATTGTTAATTGCTCCTCATATTAACAAACCTTGCAGTTTCCAGGTTGGCAATCCTGCCAGCCTCATTTAGAGGCAGTCGATACGTTCTTGAATATTCATTTTCCCAAAATATCAAGACATCAAATTCTAGTTGGCCTGCGACACTTTGATAAGTCCGCCAATATCTGCCAAGTGTTCACATTTCCAAGTTCCCTCCTCCACCCTCTCACAAACAAGATTCCCAAGCCCTACCATCTTTACATGGTGGCACTAGCAGTATTTCTGCCAAAATAAAGATCTTCCACTCTCCAGAATCTATTAGACAATTTAAAATTCATAATACCTCCATTCTCAAAATTTTTTTTTATCACAACACAACTGACCTCACAAGACTACTGCACTCTCAACAAGTGAAATTTTTTCTTTCACCCCCTCACCAATCACACATTAAAAGAACTTGCCAAAGAGCATCTGTCTGTGGGCAAGTGCCACTTTGTGTTATGCACAGAATTATCCTGTCCTTGGTTCTCCATTTCTCTGCTTAGAAATGGAAATACGTGAATATGCATCAGCTGGGCATCCAGGAAGTGTCTTGTTTACCAGGATAATAAGTCTGGGGACTCCCTTATTCAAAGACATAAAAATATTTCATTTGTGACACAGCTGGTTGTTGAGGCTTCCCTTCCCCACTCCTACTTGGGCCAAAAGATTTTTTCTATTTGGTAACACTTGAAAGGAATTAATCCTTTCAAAAATCCTTTCAAAAATCCTTCCTGTCATTCTGACAATCCAAGGACCTAGGAATGAAAGGGCCCTGTTCGAGCTGCTTCCAGCCCAGATTTGAACAGATAACTCAGAGAGATAACAAAGCTTCCTCCTTCTAAGCCAGATCATCATATGGGTGAGATGGTATGGTTGCGGGGGAGGGGGGGGAAACAAGAGATATTTGGATTGCATCTACAATTTATACACTTTCTAAGGGCTTCTATTCTTCTTACATAGACTAGTGACACATCCAAATGTAAATGCCAATACTTTCTTTCCCCAGTTTGGGCTAAAATATAGCACAGCTAAAAGCCCTTCTCAAGCATTAACTCATTATTTCTAGTAACTTTGTGAAGGGTTATTAGCCCGCTGAAGGCTAGGAATGTGTCTTCTACGTTAATTGCATGGACCCAAGTCCGAGTATAGTCCTCTGTATATGGCAGGCACTCTACAAATGACCCTGATGAAAATGAAGAGGCATAAAGGGAATGGTTATTTTCAAAATGGAGACAATAAGGGCTTAATGGCTCTGTGTGCAGAGCACTGTACTAAGCGCTTGGAAAGTACAATTCATCAACAAATAAAGAAAATCCCTACCCAACAACGGGCTCACAGTCCTCACAGTCTAGGGTGCTACAGCAGAATTTCAGGCTTTTGATGTCTCAGAGTCCACTGATTCATTCATTCAATCATATCTATTGAGCACTTACTGTATGCAGAGCACTGTAACTAAGTGCTTGGAAAGTACAGTTCAGCAACAAATAGAGACAATCCCTACCCACAACAGGCTCAGAGTCTAGAAGGGGGGAGACAGGCATCAAAACAAGTAAACAGGCATCAGTAGGATCATTATAAATAAATAGAATTATAGATATAGACACATCACTAATAAAAATAAATAGAATTATAATTACAATTGTGTATTATACATATATGCACAAGTGTTGTGGGGCAGGGAGGGGGTAAGCAAAGGGAAAGAGTTGGCTGATGGGGAGGGGAGGAGGAGCAGAGGAAAAGGAGGGCTTAGTCTAGGATGGCCTTCTGGAGGAGGTGAGCTTTCAGTAGGACTTTGAAGTGGGGAAGGGTGCTAGTTTCGTGGATTTGAGGAGGGAGGGCATTCCGGGCCAGAGGGAGGTAGCTGCCCGGTTTCCCTGAGGTTTTGCGGAGGTGGCATCAGGCAGTCGCTGCTTTCATAACAATAATAATAATAATAATGATAATATCTGTTAAGCACTTACTATGCATCAAGCACTGTTCTAAGGATTGGAGTAGATACAGGCTAATCAGGTTGGACACAGTCCTTGTCCCACATGGGGCTCACATTGTTAATCCTATTTTACAGATGAGGTAACTGAGGCACAGAAAAGTTAATTGACTTGCCCAAGGCCACACAGCGGAGTGGCAGAGGTGGAACTGGAACCCAGGTCCTTCTGATTCCCAAGCCCGAGTCTGGGAGTGTGATATCTAAGTGATGACAATTTATCATTTAGAAGCAGCGTGGCTTAGTGGAAAAAGTACGGGCTTAAGAGTCAGAGGTCATGGGTTCTTAATCCAGCTCCACCACTAGTCAGCTGTGTGACTTTGGGCAAGTCACTCAACTTCTCGGTGCATCAGTTACCTCATATGTAAAATGGGGATTAATAATAATAATAATAATAATAATAATAATAATGGCATTTGTTAAGTTCTTACTATGTACAAAGCACTGTTCTAAGCATTTGAGGGTGGGGGGATACAAGGTGATCAGTTTGTCCCACGTGGAGCTCACAGTCTTAATCCCCATTTTACAGATGAGGTAACTGAGGCTCAGAGAAGGTAAGTGACTTGCCCAAGGTCACACAGCAGACATGTGGTGGAGCCAGGATTAGAACCCATGACCTCTGACTCCTGAGCCCGGGCTCTTTCCACTGAGCCACAATGACTGTGAGCCTCACTTGGGACAACCTGATTACCCTGTATCTACCCCAGTGCTTAGAACAGTGCTCTCGGCACATAGTAAGTGCTTAACAAATATCAACATTATTATTCCTTCCTCACCAATAGTTCATTTATTCATTCATTCAATCGTATTTATTGAGCGCTTACGGTGTGCAGAGCACTGTACAATAGTTGAAAAACAAACAAAAAATGACTTTTCTCTATCCCAGTGGTGTGGAAGGAGGAGTGGGATAGAATTTCCTCAGTGATGCAGAGAAAAGCCAGTGTGGGAGCCCCAGAAATAGGTTTTCAAAGTCCTGTTATCCCATTCAGCCAATCGTATTTATTGAGTGCTCTCTGTGTGCAGAGCACTGAACTAGGTGCTTGGGAAAGTACACTATAATGATATAACAGACACAACCCCTGCCCACAGTGAATTTACAGTCTAGAAGGTCATCAGTAATCTCGACCAAAGCTTTATGATATTGATGAGGCTCTTTTGCCATGACTCAGTGCTAAGACTAAGAAAATAGTTCTGCAGTAAGTTTGTAACCATAAACTAGTCATATTTATTTTTAATAGAATGTATTTTGTCCCTTTTCATTCCTGAATGCTTGATTTTGGATCAAATGTGCTTTGCAATTTTCAAATAAAAATAAGGAAACATTGATTTTATGTGAGTCGTGAAACCGTAAACCCCTTCAGGGCAGGGAATTTTTAGTAGAACTAGGAGGCATAGCATAATGGAAAAAGCACAGGCCTTGGAGTCTGAAGGCCTGAATTCTAGGCCCAATAGTGATGATGATGATAATGGTATTTGTTAAGCGCTTACTATGTGCCAAGCACTGTTCTAAGTGCTGGATCACTGACTATAGACAAATAAATCTCTTACTCCAAGAGGCCTTCCCAGACTAAGCCCTCACTTCCTCTTCTCCAACTCCCTTCTGTGTCACCCTTATGCTTGGATTTGCACCCTTCAATAATAATAATAATTGTGGTATTTGATAAGCGCTTACTATAAGTGCCAGGATCTGTACTATGCACTGGGGTGGATACAAGCAAATTGGGCTGGACACAGTCCCTGTTCCACATGGTGCTCACAGTCTTAATCCCCATTTTACAGATGAGGGAACCGAGGCACAGATAAATGAAGTGACTGGCCCAAAGCCACACAGCAGACAAGTGGCGGTGCCAAAATTAGAACCCATGACCTTCTGACTCCCAGGCCCTCCTCTAATCCACTAGGCCATATTCACCCCATCTTCAGCCCCACAGCATTTATGTACATATCTGCAAGTTTTTATTTATGTTAATATCAGGCTCCCCCTCTAGACTGTAAGCTCACTGTGGGCAGGGATCATGTCTATCTACTCTGTTATACTGTATTCTCCCAAATGCTTAACAAATGCTTAATAAATATCACTGATAGATTGACCCTCTTCCGAGACTTCAACAGAAAAACCAATTGATCCATGATGTGTTTTAGACCTATTCCTGACTTGAACAGGCCTTTCATTTCTGAATTTCTACCAGTGGTAAAGACATTACAAATAGTCTCCCTTTATGAGGGAACAGACTCCTGCACGGAAATTTAGATGTCTGCTGAGGAGCAGAATCTACTTTTCATTTTCCTAAATTTGCATCAAAGGGCCTTTATGGACCGAACAGCATTTCCACTGGGAAATGCCTTAATTCAGTGTCTTCTGCTTTATGCCCAGCATTTGTGATTCCATTGATGAAATTACCCTTTTTTCACCCGCTCGAGGTAGAAACCCTTTTAACTCTGTTTTCTTGCACTGAATAATTTGTCCAGGGAGGATAATATAGTTTTATGTATATTCCCAGGGACCAAAGCCTCCAACATATTATGTGTTGTACAGTTCACACCAACAAAGCTTACTGCTTCACAGCTGATAGAGGTGAAGGTTGCAACCTAGTCTGGGAGTGTGATATCTAAGTGATGACAATTTATTCCCTCCTCACCAATAGTTAAAAAAACAAACAAACAATCTCTTTCCCACTGATTTATCATCTACTTGTGTTGGGAAAGAGAGAGGCAAACCTCTTAGGGCAGAAATAGAATTTTCTACCTATAAGTGCAATCCAGGTTAAAACCACTCCAGTAATGGTATGGTCTAGTGGAAAGAGCATGGGACTGGGAGCCTGAAGTACCTAGATTCTAAGCTCGACTCCGCCACTGCTCTGCTGTGTGACCTTGGGCAAGTCACTTCACTTCTCTGTGCCTCAGTTACCTCATCTGTGCAATGGAGGTTAAGACAGTGAGCCCCATGAGAGAGAGGAACTGTGTCCAACTTGATTAGCTTGTATCTAACCCAGTGCTTAGTACAGTGCCTGGCACATAGTAAATACATAACAAATACTCTAGACTGTGAGCCCATTGTTGGATAGGGATGGTCTCTATTTGTTGCTGAATTGTACTTTCCAAGCACTTAGTACAGTGCCCTGCACACAGTAAGAGCTCAGTAAATAGGATTGAATGAAAGAATGAAATACCATTAAAAATACTTAAAAAGAATCAATAGATTGTATTACAAAAGCTCTTGATTGTGAGCCTCCTTGAGGGCATGATCATGTCTATCATCTGTTACACTCTCCCAAGTACTTAGTATAATTATCTTCACTCAGTGAACACTCAGTAAATACCCTTGACTGATTGGTTACAATCATCCCAAGGATGCAACATAAATTTTTGATGTGTTACCCCAATTTACAACCATCCCGTGAATCAGCTAATATAATTTGATGCCTTTAACAATGCACCCACCCAATCGGTCCCAGTGGGTTCGCAGGAAGTCCCTGTTTATGTCTCACTGGATCCTCTCATGCTCCAATATACGCCAATTTCCTTTTTTCTATCCGCTACAGAGAATATCTGATCAACATCCTGTCTCCCTGCGCAGACTGAAAACGGTTATTAAAATCTTTTCAGCCTTCTCCTTTGCGGGCTACATAATGCCTTTAACCTTTCCACAAAGAGCCTATTTTCCAACCCTTTAATTATTTTTGTTCTCTTCTCTGGACTTTCTCCAGTGTATCGTCATTACCAACATTAAAAGCATTTATTAAGCATTTATTTGCATATGGCACTGTGCTCAAAGAGTTTCTGGCTCTCAAAATTCAGAACGAAAACTGGACACATCATAGTAGGAGGACCAGAAGGATTATTTCCCAGTTATCCTGCTAACACATCCCAAGATCATATTAGCTTTTGAAATAATAGTTCCAATGTGCTCATTCAGTTTCAGCTTCAATGGCACCAAGTGTTTATTCCACAACATTGTGCCTACTCTTTTCCCAGCTCATATCTGTACTATTTTTCTGTCCTTATCCCTGGCCATATTGGACTTGATACTGTTATTGAAGGCTCCCTTTTTCCAATTTGTCATGGTCACTTGGAATTCTATTGCTCTCATGATGCTACTCTCACCCTGTTGAACTTTGATGTCTTCTGCAAATGAATCAACACGCTTTCCATTCTCTCATCCAGTTGCTGATTAAGCTATTGAATACATCTGGCTGGAGGATCAACCCCCATGAGATGTCACTTCGTATGTCCTCCAAAGGACGACCTAGAGCTAATGGTGACCAGTCTTTGAGAGTGATCCTCCAGTGTATTATAAAGCCTTTTTCCTGCTTCTCTTTTCACCCCACCATGATGCATCATCTAAAGCCAGAGGTGACCCTAGTAGCCTGCCATCTTTCCTGTTTTAAAGATTTCTTTCCCCCTTCTTCACTACCACTCATTCCATGGCTCCAATCAACCAATGGCATTTATTGAGCACTTACTGGATGCAGAGCACTGTACTAAGCACTTGGGAAAGTACAATAGAGCAATAAAGAGAGACAATCCCTGCCCACAATGAGCTCACAGTCTGGAGTCTGCTATACTCACTGTCTGCTATGAGAAGCAGCTTGGCTTAGTGGAAAGAGCACGGTCTTGGGAGTCAGAGGTCATGGGTTCTAATCCCTGCTCTGCCACTTATCAGCTGTGTGACTTTGGGCAAGTCACTTAACTTCTCTGTGCCTCAGTTACCTCATCTGTAAAATGAGAATTAAGACTGTGAGCCCCGTGTGGGGCAACCTGATTTCCTTGTATCTACCTCAGCACTTAGAACATTGCTTGGCACATAGTAAGTGCTTAACAAATACCATCATTATTATTATTATTAAAGGTGGGAGACAGTCATCAATACAAACAGACATCAATACAAATAAATAAAATTACAGATATATATGTAATTCCCTGAGAAGTGGGCGTTGCCAAAGGCCTGGGAAAGCCCCCACCCTTATTCTCTTACCTGAGCCCACTGTTGGGTAGGGACTGTCTCTATATGTTGCCAACTTGTACTTCCCAAGCGCTTAGTACAGTGCTCTGCACACAGTAAGCACTCAATAAATATGATTGATTGATTGATTGATTGATTGATTGGTGCAGTAGTGGAAAAAGATTGCTCTACCCAGACAACACCAGACCACACTAGAATAGCATGTGGCTAGACTTCTAGACTGTGAGCCCGCTGTTGGGTAGGGACCATCTCTATATGTTGCCAACTTGTACTTCCCAAGCACTTAGTACAGTGCTCTGCACACAGTAAGTGCTCAACAAATACGATTGAATAAATACAATTGAATGGATGTGGCTAATCTTAATGCCCTTTCTGAAGGCAAGCTAGATCACACCTATCACTTCTCCCTTACCTAGCAGTCTTATCAGTCTATTAGGGGAGGAAATGAAATAGGGTCAATGCAATGCACTTTTCTCCTAGCTTTACATCCTGAGCATCTGGTGCTCATCCAGTTGGCTGTTGGATAATTTGTTTAACCAACTCCCTATTTATGTTATGATCAATGGATGAAAATTCTGGCCAAGGTTCCCCCTTTCTTTCTGACAAGTTGGATCTTTGCTTTTTTTCCAAATATCAGGCACACGGGCGCCCTGTATGATCTCAAAAATCTAACCCAAGGACCTCCAGAAATGCCCATCCCTTCCTGGAGGTCTGTGGATGGGAGTCATCAAGCCTGGCATAAGCCTGGCATAAGCGCTTAGTACAGTGCTCTGCATAAGCCTGGCATATGCATAAGCATAAGCCTGGCATAAGCACTTAGTACAGTGCTCTGCACACAGTAAACGCTCAATAAATACGATTGAATGAATGACAAGCTGGGATACATTGGATTTTACAAAGTGCTTCCCAATAATCTTCTTTCTTGTTTTTTGTTAGAGTCAGCTTCTTGGGAGCAGCAATTTTTCATCTAGTCCCATGACTAGTACAGAGCCTGGCATATGTATGGTATAGTGAATAAAGCACGGGCATCGGAGTCATCCCAGCTCTGCCACTTGTCTGCTGTGTGACTTTGGGTGAACCACTTCACTTCTCTATGCCTCAGTTACCTCCTCTGTGAAATGGGGATTGAGGCTTTGAGCCCAATGTGGGACAAGGAATGGTGTCCAACCCTATTTGCTTGTATCCATCCCAACACTTAGTACAGTGCCTGGCATTCATTCATTCAATCGTATTTATTGAGCACTTACTGTGTGCAGAGCACTGTACTAAGCGCTTGGGAAGTACAAGTTGGCAACATATGGAGTTGGTCCCGACCCAACAACGGGCTCACAGTCTAGAAGGGGGAGACAGACAACAAAACAAAACATGTGAAGAGGTGTCAAGTCATCAGAATAAATAGAAGTAAAGCTAGATGCACATCATTAACAAAATAAAATAAATAGAATAGTAAATATGTACAAGTAAAATAGAGTGATAAATCTGTACAAACATATATACAGGTGCTGTGGGGAGAGGAAGGAGGTAGGGCAGGGGGGATGGGGAGGGGGAGGGGAAAGAGGGGGCTCAGTCTGGGAGGAGGGGCTGGCACATAGTAAGCACTTAACAAATACCATTATTTAATAGTTACCATAAAAATTGTTCTCTACTCAAGTGCTTTCCACCCTGCTCTGCACACAGTAGGCACTCAATCTGTTGACTGATTCAGTCTGACTTTTCAGTCTTCAACTCCTGCCCTACTTCATCTGGTTTTCTGAACATACTGGCAGAGGTTTAGTGCAGAGTACAGAGACGCTTGGAGCACCACAATAAAAAAAAAAACAGACTTGGTCCCAGCCCTAGAGGAAATTTCAAACTTAGTCGAATCCTCTATTAAAGTAGAGGGAAGAAAATCATTTGTCCTGGAAATGGCATGATTTCCAGCAAATAGGAAAGGTTATGGAACCTCAGACGTCCCCTATAAAAACTCTTGTGAGAGGAGAGAGGAAAGGGGAGGCAGATGTAATCTTTTTGTGACTTTGTTTCGCCTCCCTACCCTGCCCTACCATATATCTTTGCTGAAGCTGGAAGTAGGTTAACGTTTCTCACAGACATTTTAGAAACATTGTCAGAGGACAGTCCATGTACTAGAAAAGAAGTCCTGGATTTCTGGGAAAGTATTCCCTGCCTCTCCATCAACCACAATCTTTTGCAACTAAAAAGGCTTCCATCCCAACTGCTTAAACGTTTGGAGAGACATGACTGGTCCAGGCTAAAGCCATGAGAAGCCTCTGGGAATATCCCATCCATCCAAGGTAATCTGCGGCTTTTCTTGTTCTTATCACGACTGCAGTGTTGCTACTTTTACTGAATTTACCAAGGTGTTTTTTTGCCACTGTGTCCTTCCCTTGTGTTTTAGATAGTGAGTCCCCAGGAGTCAACAGCCATATCAGTCTTAACACCCTTGTATCTTCCCCCCAGCTCTTAGTACAATCCCGATGATAAGTACTGTTATTGTAGGGGTACTATATTGCAACAACAACAATAATAATAAAAAACCCAAAACAATCTCAGCATCATCCTCGGATGAAAGCAGGAGTGGCAAAGGAAAATGGAAAGAACATAAAAAATCTATCTGTAACAAGTGTAGAAGAAAGGTAAAATGAAAGTGCAGTTCATCTCATAACCATATCAATGAATGAAATGAAACAAATGCACACTGTTTTCCATCAATTCAAGATAATTCCAAGAAAATGTGAAGGAAGGAGTCTAAAAGGATCGTTTGAGATCAAAGCACTTTAAAAGCTGTAGCCACTTACACCAGATAAGGAATAAAGCATCATTGAGTTACAAATATAGCATTCTAGTACTGGCTCCACTTTCAGAATAAGAAAAAGAGAAAAGAAGGGGGAGATTTAGATCCCAGAAAGGAATGAAGCCATTTCGATGGACTATAAATTTGGAGATTAGGGTCATTTGCCAGAGTAACATGCTTAATAAATGAAATGTTTTTAAAGATACTTTGCCAGCATAACTTCCTCATGAATCTAGAAAAATACAGCACAAATACAAACCACAACTGGCCTGCCCTTGCTCACTAGAAATATATTTAAATATAGCACAAATACAAACCACAACTGGCCTGCCCTTACTCACTAGAAATATATTTAAATGACAGACAACCCTCAAATCATTGTGCTTCAGAATTCACAACCCCAGGGACTTTTCCTGTACATTCTAAATGACTATAATTCCCCACCTTCCTGATCATGCCAAAGACCAGCCACCCTAGCAAACAAACATAAATCATTTTATTATTTGCATATTTTTTTTCTTTACCACACATATCTTATGCAACCATGCTTTACTCTTCTACTTATCATATTATTATAAATATTTGCTGACTTGTCTCTGCAATTCAATTGTAAGCCCCTTGATGTTTGGAACTTGTCTTTTCCTTTGTTTTGTTTTTTGTTGTTTGCTTGATTTTCATCCTTCAGTCCTCAGTTCAATGACATTTATTTAGCATCTACTGTGTTCAGAACACTGCATTAAGATAAGGATGATGGTTGTTATTGTTTTGAGTTTTCATAATTTGTTTTGAGCTAAAAGAGTTGTGACTACAAGAGTTCTGATTAAGTACCAGAACGAAGGAGAGGCAAAATGGAATTATAGCTTAAATAAGCTCAGCGATGATGACTCCTAAGGAGAGTAAAGGTGATCTGTACTTCCCAAGCACTTAGTACAGTGCTCTGCACACAGTAAGTGCTCAATAAATACGATTGAATGAATAAATGAATTGTCTTTGTGAACAAACATGTTAGTAGCAAATAGTTCTAATGAATTCTAACTAGTCAAACCTGATTTTTTTTTTGTTTTGCTAAGGAGAGTATTTTCAATTTCTAAATTAGTGAAATTCTAGAATGCCTGAACATTTTTCTCACCATTTTTTCTTGGAAATCTTATCATCAATAGTTGATGTCTTTCATAGCTCTCCCTGAATCACAATTGATCAGCCAAGAGGAACTGATCGGACTAAATTGTCAGCTGCAGAAGCTCAAGGGTACAACTAAGATGATGGAAAGTACCCATAGAGAATTAAATGTCTGAGAAAAGAAAATTATTCAAAACTATACACTTGGGCCATCCAAAATAATAGGTTATATTGATTTTTGAAAAGTTAATCACTACATTAATGAGGGTGATATTTGGGCATGAGATGCCATTTTGTAAAGATTTCTGTCTTTCTGGATGCATAAATTTGGTATCCATGACAATTAGCACATATGGGGGCAATCACTGACTTTTGTCTCACATTAATCACAGAGAAGTTTGGATAAATTAATGGACAAGAAGTCCACAGTGGGTTTCCAGAGGGAAAAGGGAGGTTGAAGAGGGGAAAGATAGGGATGGAAATAGGGAATCCCAGGACCAAGAAGATGGGATGACATTCTTTTTCCCTCCAGGTGTCTCATTACCACCACCTTTGACAGGGGCTGAACAAGCAATAGTACCGTGTGTGGTTTTAATGCAGCTCCATCAATCAATGGTATTTATTGAGTGCTTACCATGTGCAGAGCACTATACTAGGTGCTTGGGAAAGTATAATGCATACAGAGTTGGTAGAAACATTCCCTGCCCACAAGGAGCTTAATTTTTTACGGTATTTGTTAAGCACTTGCTACACCAGGCTCTGTACTAAGCACAGGGGTTGATATACGATGGTCAGGTTGGACACAGTCCCTGTCCCTCATGGGCTCACAGTCTTAATCCCCATTTTTCAGAAGTGGTAACTGAGGCCCAGAGGAGTAAAGTGACTTGCCCAAGGTCACACAGCAGACAAGCCCTTCTGATTCCCAGGCCCGTGATTCAACCACTAGACCATGCTGGTTCTAAACCTGGTCCTACTCACATTCACCAATGCTACTGGGCATGGGCCAGTTCTTTTGGAACTAGAAATTTCTTTTTGGCCTCTACTATCCCACAGCATGCATCAACACCTCGCCCTCCATCACCTAGCCAATCCACTCTCCTTCTGCTATTCCTCATGTGACATGTTGAGAATCATAATGTGTTTGTTAAAAATGGTGGCATTTTTTAAGCGCTTACTATGTGCAAAGTACTGTTCTAAGCACTGGGGAGGTTACAAGGTGATCAGGTTGTCCCACGTGGGGCTCACAGTCTTAATCCCCATTTTACAGATGAGGTAACTGGGGCACAGAGAAGTCAAGTGACTTGCCTGAAGTCACACAGCTGACAAGAGGCAGAGCCGGGATTTGAACCCATGGCCTCTGACTCCAGAGCCTGGGCTCTTTCCACTAAGCCACGCTGCTATGTGCCAAACACTGAGTTATGCCCTGGGGTAGATGCAAGATAATCAGGTCAGGCACCATCTCTCTCCCACCTGACCCTCGTCCTTAAGTATGAGGATGAAAATTTACTTAATCCTCATTTTACACATAAGAAAACTGAGGCACAGAAAAGTGAGGTGACTTGTTCAAGGTCACCCACACAGAACGGGTCTCAAAATACCCAAGAATATACCAGAGATCCATGTGTCAGCACATTTAATCATGAACACCAAACAGAGAGCATAGGAGAAAAGGCGAAACATACCAATGCTCCAAGTACTCAGTTGTACTTATTGAGTGCTTTCTGTGGGCAAAGCATTGTGCTAAGCACATGGTAGAGTACAACAACAAACAGACACATTCCCTGCCTGCAACAAGCCTTCCTCTCCTCCCTTCCAGTTCTCTGCTGCCTCTTATAGTCTGGCAGGTGGGCACAGGCTTATTTTCAAGGTGACAATCCCTACACCATCTTTCACGATACTTCTTGGTTTGAGTTTTTATGGCTCTGATGGCAGGAGGAAGAACTGGTTTAGGGATTAAAATTTGGGAAAATAGATCAGTGGAGCAGCGAAGAAGAGTTTCAAAGTCATTTCTCCTGTCTAGTAAGACGATTACAAGCTGTAGAAATGAACTCTGGCTGTATTTTGCCCAAGGGTACTTCATGAAATTGGCACCCACATCTACTGATGTTTTAAAAATTGTCAGCCTAAAAGGCATTCCTAAGAAATAGATGGACTCATAAACATGGCAATGGTAACAGTTATTGGGAAGGATATGTTTAAAGCACTTTCTTCTCTACACTAAAATTTGTAACAAAATGGTAACACCAAAAAAGAGTAGAGAAAGCCATCTCTCATCTTCTGTGACTGGTCTTTCTATATTAATCTTTGCAAGAACTAAGTAAAATATCCTAAAGTAGGAACTATTTGTGATTTTCATTAACCTAGGCATAGCAAGGGACAAAAACGGCAAAAAGATGACACCAGGCTTTGCCCATAAATTGTCTTGTTCCTTACCATTTGAGAGCTTACTTTTTTGTTATTTGTTAAGTGCTTACTATGTTCCAGACACTGTAAGCATAGAGGAAGATATAAACTCATCAGGTTAGACCCAGTCCCCATCTCACATAGGGCTTTCAGTCTTAATCCTCATTTCACAAATGAGGTAACTGAGGCCCAGAGAAGTTAAGTGACTTGCCCAAGATCACACAGCAGCCTGGCTCAGTGGAAAGAGCCCGGGCTTTGGAGTTAGAGGGCATGGGTTCAAATCCCGGCTCCGCCACTTGTCAGCTGTGTGACTTTGGGCAAGTCACTTAACTTCTCTGCACCTCAGTTACCTCATCTGTAAAACGGGGATTAAGATTTTGAGCCCCCTGTGGAACAACCTGATTACCTTGTATCCTCCCCAGAGCTTAGAACAGTGCTTTGCACATAGTAAGCGCTTAATAAATGCCGTTAAAAAAAAAGTGGTAGAACCAGGATTAGAACCCAGGTCCTCTAACTCCAGGCCCGTTCTCTTTCCCCTAGGCCACACTGCTCCCCATTTTGAAGATACAGGTATCTATTGAGCACTTACTGTGGGCACAGCATGATATTAAGTGCTTGGGAGAGTATAACACAAAAGAGTTGGTAGACATATTCCCTGCCCCAATGGGCTTACAGTTTACAGTCCCTAGCAATACGTCTGAGTAACAAATTCCTGAGAGGCAAGTATAGAAGACAGACCAGCTGGGTAACCATTAATCAGAAGAGTGGCTGTTCCTTAATCAGAAACTTCAGCCTGGCTTACTGGAAAGAGCATGGGTTTGGAAGTCAGAGGACATGGGTTCTAATCCCAGCTCTGCTGTTTGTCTGCTGTGTGACCGTGGGCAAGTCACTTCACTTCTCTGTGCCTCAGTGACCCCGTCTGTAAAATGGGGATTAGGACTATGTTCAAAGACAGGGCAGAAGGAGCAGAGGGCACTGGGAGAGGGGAGAAGAGCAGGAGCGATTGTAGACCTATCTGTCATCTGAGGAATGATTGCATCATTGGTATTATTGGTATTTCTGCCCTAAACAATTGAGAAAGCACAACAGAAGCAAGTGTGTACTAGTTAATACAGCACAGGCCTGGGAAGTCAGACCTGGTTTCTAATCCTGGCTTCACCACTTGTCTACTGTGTTACCTTGGGCAAGTTCCTTCACTTCTCTGTGCCTCAGTTACCTCATCTGTAAAGTGAGGATTAAGACCGGGAACTCTATGTGGGACAGGAACTGTGTCCAACCCGATTAATTTGTATCTACCCTAGTGCTTAGTACAGTGCTTGGCACATAGTAAGTGCTCAGCTAATACCTCAAAAAAACACATTGCCCACAAGGACCTTATAAACTGGAGAGGGAAGCTGGGACTCTGGAGAAGGTGTTGGGGCTCTATTCACAGAAACAGGGGTCAAGTTCCAGAAAGCCCTGGCACAGATGAAACCTTGGGCATGGCAAAGAACCACTATTCCATACCCTCAGTGGGCAAGGAAATGCCAATTGTGCATTTATCTTGAGCCACGACTCTCACTGGTGTCAATTTTCTTATGAAGGACGGCGACGTGGCATACAAGGACATCATTTTACCTCTACTTTGGCACCAGTGATAGCAAAATCCACATACCTGAAGATTAAATACACCATGGAGAGAAACCAAATATGGTAGGCTAACTTTAGTAAAAGCCCAATTAGAGAATCAATGTGCCAGGTCTAACTATTTAAATGAAAGTACTTCTCCAGACACTGTACCAATAATGGATTTTCTCTTCTTAAGTACGTCAATACAGATAAGTCCTCCATCCGTTCATTAACTGCCCATTAGGAAACAAAGGGTACGCCATAATTCCAGGGATGTCTTTTAAGATTTCTTATAGGCCACTTACAGGATCGTATCACTTAAAGCCTCTATTTTTTAACTGAAACTTCCTCTGGAGACTTCGGTTATCATGAATCTCATCACTCTTGGAGCAGAATGAGTACGATATATTTTTCTAACCTTCTGAAGATGGCCTAAAACATCTTAAATAAGGCAAGAAATCAATCAGTGACATTGATGAAGTACTTATTGTGTGCTGAGCACTGTTCTAAGAGCTTGGCAGAGAACCCAGTAATAATAATAATAATAATGATAATTGCGGTATTTAAGCACTTACTATGTGCCAGACACTGTACTAAGCACTTACATTAATGTCTATCTCCCACTCTAGACTGTTAGCTCATTGTGGGGAGGGAATGTATCTGTTTATTATTATACTATATTCTACCAAGTACTTAGTACAGTTCTCTGCACACAGTAAGCACTCAATATATACAGTTGACTAACTGACTCACTGGAATAGAAATAAAGTAATCGGGTTGGTCCCAGTCCCTATCCCACACAGGGCTAGCAGTCTTAATCCTCATTTTCCAGATGAGGTAACTGAGGCCTGGAAAACTGAAGTGACTTTCCCAAGGTCATGCAACAGACAAGTGAAAGAGTCGGGATGAGAACTCAGGTCCTCCTGACTCTAAGGTCCATGCTCCATCCATTAGGCTTCACTACTTCTCAGTAGAGTTGATAGCACGTTCCCTGGCCACAAGGAGCTCAGAGTCTAGAGGAGCCCAATCTGGAAGACTAGGGCAATGCAAAGCAGCTCTGCGTCACCTAGGTAGCCATTCCGGCTCACATTGGAACAGTCTGAAAATACCTTCTTTCTAGCACCATCCTCCAGTGAAATGCAAAATCATGGAAAATGCACATTTGTTAAATTTCTAAGAAAATGCATTCATATTTTATGGAAACTTTACATTAAGCCACAGAATAAAGCGTGACTACAGCCCTCAGCTAGGCCAGTGACCTAAAAGCAGAGCAGTTTGAAAAGGGAGTCCGCAGACTTCCAAATCAGCTGGATCAAGGGAGGTTATCTGCTAGCTAACAGATTTGTTGCTCTGAGTGGGGCTAGATCGGTGTTGGTGAGGCAACATCCTATTTTGGTGGAATTGGGTGTTGTAGACAAACTTGCCTTGTGGAACCTAATCAATAAGCCCGTACTGTGCACAAAACACTACTCTAAGCACTTGAAGAAGCACATAGAATTAGGAAGCATTATCCCTGACCTCAAGGAATTTACAATTCAACTCCTTGGAACAGCTATATTTAGTCAATCCTACTTACTGGACACTTACAGTGTGCACAGTACTGTACTAAGTGCTTGAGAGAGTACAATATAACACATTCCCTCCCTACAACAAGCTGGCAGTCTAGAGGGGGAGACAGACAGATGTGTACATAAGTGCTGTGGGGCTGAGAGGGGGGATGAATAAAGGGAATAAGGCAGGGTGATGTAAAAGGGAGTTGGAGAAGAGGAAAAGGGGTTTAGTCAGAGAAGGCCTCTTGGAAGAGATGTGCCTGCAATAAGGCTCAGGAGTGGAGAGTAACTGTCCGTCGGTTCCAGGCCAGAGGCAGGATGTGGACAAGAGGTTGGGGGTGAGGTACATGAGATCAAAGTACAGTGAGAAGGTTAGCACTAGAGGCATGAAGTATGTGGGCTGGGTTGGCACTGGACTCCTTTATGTATGGCATTTTCAATAGAACACCCAACCTCCCTCCACTTTGGTTCCCAATGCCACACATGGACACATTCCTCACTGGGATTACAGTCTAAGCAGGAGAGAGAACAGGTACTGAATCCCCATTTAGCTGCTGAGAAAACAGAGGCACCAAGAAGTTGCCAAAGGTCATACTGTTAGCAATTGGCACAGCCAGGACTAGAACCCAGGTTCTCTGTCTCCCTAGCCCAAGCTCTTTCCATTAGGCCACAGGGCTTAATAGGCATAATGTTTGTCTATTGATTCTGGTTCAGCAAAGAAAGGGTCTGGCATTCTCATCCACTATCAGTAGCCAACCCACTTGTATTCTGGAATAAATAGTGGGAGCGAACTTCCCAGAAAGCCGTTGGTGCTTTCTAATGAGTATGGCTCTGTGCTTAGATCCAGACTGAAACACAGAGTGATGACTGCAAGTCTGAAGAGAAAGATCCAACTCCCAAACCCACTGTCGTGGACAAAATATCAGTCTAGGATGGGAAACCACATGGTTTCACCAAGGCCCACAACTGTCTAGACTGTATTAAACTCATAATAATAATAATGGTATTTGTTAAGTGCTTACTATGTGCAAAGCACTGTTCTAAGTGCTGGGGAGGTTACAAGGTGATCAGGTTGTCCCATGGGGGGCTCACAGTCTTAATCCCCATTTTACAGATGAAGTAACTGAGGCCCAGAGAAGTTAAGTGACTTGCCCAAAGTCACACAGCTGACAGTTGGTGGAGCTAGGATTTGAACCCATGACCTCTGACTCCAAAGCCCAGGCTCTTTCCACTGAGCCACGCTGCTTTTCATTATGGACGGGGAATACTCCTGCTAATTCTGTTATATTGTACTCTCCCAAGTGGTTAGTACAGTCTTCTGCCAATGCTCTGAGTAAGTGCTCAGGAAATACCATGGATTGATTGATTGTCATACTTTTCTGTCTCTCTTTTATCAGTTGGAAACCCCCTGTAGATGACAGCTCTGGCTTCTAGGACAGGCAGGGTTTATCCAAAGTGTTGGCACGGCAAGCTGAAGGGGTGAGTTTGCACTGAACTATGCAAAGCTTCTGTTCTCAAGGAATCTGGCTGGATAGGAAGTAAAGGAGGAAGATGAGTTTTTGAGGCCTGCTCCCTTGAGGTTAAACCTGTGAACCAGGATGCTGGATTTTTAAGACAGCTGATCTTCCATAGACTTAGTGCATGATGCTTCAACCATCAGTGTAAAGAATAATGAAGGGACCTCTGGCCACCTCTGGCCTGAATGCATCCCCTTCACTATAGAAAGGGGGTGAAGCAACGTGGCCTAGTGGATAGAGCCTGGGTGTCAAAAGGTCAGAGGTTCTAACTCCAGTTCCACCACTTTTCCGCTGTGTGACCTTGGTTTCACTTCTCTGTGCCTCAGTTGCCTGATATGAAAAATGGGGATTAAGACTGTGAGTCCCATGTGGAACAGGGACTGTGTCCAACGTGATCAGCTTGTATCTACCCTTGCACTTAGAACAGTGGTTGACATAAAGTAAGCACCTAACAAATACGATTATTATTATTATTGTATTATTATAGTAACAATAATGAAGGGCCAAGGCTTTCTTAAATTGAGCTTTCAATCCCTTCTGGGAACACTCTGCCTATCCCCAGTACTACTAAATGTACCCTGCCTTCAACATGCTTTATGCTGGCAGGTACTGGTCAGGTTTGCTAGTCAGTTTTTTTGGCATTTCTCTCCAAATTCTGCTAGCTAGGTAAGCAGAAATAATGGTCTAGATGGTTCTCTTTCATATTCTCTTTCTCAACTATGCATTATTCATTCCTACTTTGATAGCATGGATCAGATACACTGAAGCAAGAAATCTTTCTTTCCACTTGTTAAAAACGTAACCAAAATGAAGTTGATGAACTAATTCCTTTGTCCCATTAAACTCAACCCAAGGAGAGAGGCTACAGTTGGGACCATTGCTGCTTAAAAGTATTGGATCCAGTTAAAGAATGCCATTTCTGTTCATCCACCAAAGCCAACCATGAAAGAGCTAGAGATATAAAATGGGGCTTATGTCTTCTGGATTTTAGAATTTATGAAACCAAGAAAAATCCAGAGAGTTCTTCAAAGATCCTTCCTAAATTTCTCATTCTGCATTTTTATGTTCTTCTATCCCTGAAGATCAGATGAGTGTGGATTGTTGAATTTTGAAATAAGGAGGACACCCTCTCCACATCCCTCCTTTCCATCCTCCTCTAATGCCGCCTCAACGGGTCTTCACTGTGTGTTAAGTGCTTACTATGTGCCAGGCACTGTATTAAGTGCTGGGGTGGATACAAGCAAATAATAATAATAATGATAGCATTTATTAAGCGCTTACTATGTGCAAAGCACTGTTCTAAGCGCAGGGAAGGTTACAAGGTGATCAGGTTGTCCCACAGGGGGCTCACAGTCTTAATCCCCATTTTACAGATGAGGTAACTGAGGCACAGAGAAGTTAAGTGACTTGCCCGAAGTCACACAGCTGGCAATTGGAGGAGTCGGGATTTGAACCCATGGCCTCTGACTCCAAAGCTCATGCTCTTTCCACTGAGCCATGCTGCTTCTAATCAAGTTAGACACAGTCCCTTGTGCACGAGGAGCTCAGACTCTCAATCCCCATTTTTCAGACGAGGTAACTGAGTCACAGAGAAGTGAAGTGATTTGCCTAAGGTGGCACAGCAGATAATGATAATGATGATGACGATGGCATTTGTTAAGCGCTTAGTATGTGCAAAGCACTGTTCTAAGCGCTGGGGGAGGTTACAAAGTGATCAAGTTGTCCCAGAGGGGGCTCACAGTTTTAATCCCCATTTCACAGATGAGGTAACTGAGGCACAGAGAAGTGAAGTGACTTGCCCAAAGTCACCCAGCTGACAGTTGGCAGAGCCGGGATTTGAACCCATGATCTCTGACTCCAAAGCCCGTGCTCTTTCCACTGAGCCACGCTGCTTCTCCAAGTGGTGGAGCGGGGATTAGAACCCATGACCTTCCGACTCCCGGGCCCATGCTCCCTCCACAGTGCCATGCTGCTTTGTCAATGCTGCTCCAAGAAGAGAGAAGAATCCTGTGGCAGAACAGACTGTGAGGATTACAGGAAGTCACCCTCATATTCAGTTAATACAAATGTCTTGTCTAGACAGCAGGACATCTGTCAACTTCTGAGAAGGAAATGATCTTCTTTCCAAGACCACAGATTTACCCTTCCTGATGTAGAGCACTCTTACGTTTTTAAGCCCCTGTGATCCGCCAAACCCCACTTTTTGGAGCACTTCTGGGGAAGAGGGAATCTTGTCCCTGATCAATTTGTGTGGATGCAGAGTGTCTTGAGAGTATCGTGCTTTTCTTTCTCTCATCTGCTTCCCTCCTACCTCACCTCACTACACTCCTACTACAACCCACCCAGCACATTTCTCTCCCCTCATGCTAACCTTCTCACTATACCTTTATCTCATTTGTCTCACCGCCGACCCCCCCCCCATCCACATTCTGCCTCTGGCCTGGAATGCCCTTCCTCCTCAAATCCAACAATTACTCTCCCCCGCTTCAAAGCCTTATTGAAGGCACATCTCCTCCAAGAAGTCATCCCTGACTAAGCCCCCCTTTTCTCTTTTCCCCTCCCAACCCCACAGCACTTATGTACATATTTATTTATCTTAATATCCGTCACCTCCTCTAGACTGTAAACTCACTGTGGACAGGGACTGTGTCTATTGTTATACTGAACTCTCCCAGTCGCTTAGTCCAGTGTTCTGCACACAGAAAGTGCTCAAAAAATGTGCTTGAATTAATGAATGGCAGGCACTAGAAACCCTCTGGAGACCACCCCTCTGACTTATAGGATGAGCAGCCTTTATTCAAGGTGTTGGCACTGCAAGCTGAAGGGGTGAGTTTTCACTGAATCATGCAAAGCCTCTGTTCTCAAGGACTCTGGCTGGTCAGGAAGAAA
The DNA here is from genome assembly GCF_015852505.1 of Tachyglossus aculeatus. Taxonomy (NCBI): domain Eukaryota; kingdom Metazoa; phylum Chordata; class Mammalia; order Monotremata; family Tachyglossidae; genus Tachyglossus; species Tachyglossus aculeatus. The sequence goes on along the minus strand of NC_052074.1, from coordinate 44,553,652 downwards.
AGAAGGGAGATGACTTTTTGAGGCTGGCTCCCTTGAAATTAAACCCATAAGCCAGGATGTTGAATTTTTAAGACAGCGGATCTTCCACAAACCTAGCTGTGTCTGCTGCATCAGCTGCCAACATAGAGAGTGATGAAGAGACATCTTACTGTCCCCATAGCTCAGATGGCTCCCTTAATTCAACATAAGCTTCCAAAACACTGGAGAAATAAATGAGGACAAGTATCTGGACAACTCCCACTGAACAAAACATTCCGTGACTGCAATGCTTTGAGCACTATAAAGCATTTCAGATTTAATTATTGCCTGAAATGCAAGCAGTTTAAGAGGAAAATGTCCACTGTATTTATAGCTGGGGTGAAGTAATCCTTCAGCAGCAGATTCTTAATCAGATTCTTTCTGTCCATAGGACACTGACAGAAAAAGAATGCTGTACCTAACTATAAAAGATTTCCAAATCCTTTGGTGTGCCAATGAGAAGGGAAGAATAAGAGAGGAAAAGGAAAATGGGGAGATGGAGGAAGGTAGAGAGCAGGGAGGGCTCAGTGGGAAGAGCACGGGCTTTGGAGTCAGAGATCAGGGGTTCAAATCCCAGCTCCACCAGTTGTCAGCTGTGTGACTTTGGGCAAGTCACTTAACTTCTCTGGGCCTCAGTTACCTCATCTGTAAAATGAGGATTAAGACTGTGAGCCACCTGTGGGGCAACCTGATCACCTTGTAACCTCCCCAGCGCTTAGAACAATGCTTTGCACATAGTAAGTGCTTAATAAATGCCATCATTATTATTATTAGGGAGGGGAGAATAATCTGATATTGTGCCTTTCTGTCCAACAGCTAGCATTTGGGATGTTCAATTGCACATGGGAAAGTCATGTATGAAGAAGTACTGAGGTTCTATTAGAAAAGACACCAGCTTTGTACTGTTTTAAGGTATTTGTGACATGCTTTCTATGTACCAGGCCCTGAACTAAGCTCTGGGATAGATACAAGCTAATCAGGTTGGACACAACCCCTGTCCCACTTACAGTTCACAGTCTTAATTTTACAGATGAAGTTAAATGACTTGACCAAAGTCACACAATGGCGGAGCTGAGATTAGAACGCAGGTCCTTCTTACTCCCAGGCCTGTCCTCTATCCACTATACCCATTCACCATTTGTGCACAGGCTTTGATAAGCGCTTAGTACAGTGCTCTGCACACAGTAAGCACTCAGTAAATACGATTGAATGAATGAATAGCACTAAACCCCAATTATCGGTCAGTTTAGCATGACCAGCAGTGAGTTGGCTCCCAGGTCCACTAATAGAGCCCCCAGTTTACTTCCCAGCAGGGAATCCCAATCAGATTTTAAATCAGGAAACACTGAGCGCAATTTCTGCTATCGTGCTCCGTCAAACACATCTAAGAGTATAATAACAACTTCCTAATGGGCAATGATTTGCCCTCAAATTGACTTGATTTTCATCAGTACAGAAATGCTATTTGCTCCCCAAATTAGTCGTTAGGTAATAACCTGCACTTATTTTAACTTAAATGAAAGTGTAGCAGATGAAGCGATTCTTATTCTGCCTTTTTAAGAAAGGAAATGAATGAAGAGAGGAGAGGTGGAGGGAAATTCTAGTAAGGTGATAGTACTCCTCATCACCAGCCCCAAAGACTAACCCCAAACTCAAACCTTCCCTCCTCCTGCTCAACATTTTTTTTCATTCACTTTTATCGATGTCGCAACTAATTCCAAGATGGACAAGGGCCCACAAATAAAATACTGAAACACCATGAGCTGTTACCTTTACTCTGCTCAATTTGGTCAGGGAATGTGTCTGTTTGTTCTTATATTGTACTCTCCCAAGTACTTAGTATGGTCTTTGTACACAGTGAGCCCTCAATAAATACTACTGAATGAATGAAGAAGTAAACTAAAGTTTACATGTGTACTAATAACTGTCTTCCTGTCAGACTGTAAACTCATGGTGGGCAGGGAACATGTATACCAACTCTGCTGTATTGTTCTCTCCCAAGAGCTCAGCACAGTGCTCTGCACAGTAAGCACTCAATAAATACCACTGAGTATTCTTATGAGAAACAATGAAATTGTATTCAGAACACCCACTAATGGATAAGGTTTAGACCATCCAGGGATCAACGGGAAGAGTTTCTAAAACTAGCTCTAATGGCCTTGCCATATAATTGCATCATTTCTAAAACTGAGGAATTTAAAAGTAGCCCCCTTCTTCAAATCAAAATTTTGGAGAGAAATTATATGTGTTCCACTGATGATACCTGACCTTTCTGATTACAGAAAATTAACAAGCAGCATGATACTTCTTAAATACTTTCTATGCACTGAGGTAGATAGAAGATTAACAGATCAGACAGTCCCACAGGGGGCTCAAACTTTCAGAGGTAGAGCAGGTAGACTTCTGTTTTTCAGCTTTAGGGTTGAAATTATCTGTGTGACCTTGAGCAAGTCACTAACATGGCAGCCAAAATCAGTGTTCAGATCTGAGATGGCAACTTTTCATTTTGATCGTGGGGATGAAAAGTGTGCAGGTTTTCAAGAGCTAATAGGTCAGCCCTAATTGCAAAGGAGGGAGAGGAAGAGAAAGAAGGGGAAGAGGAAAAAAATGGGAAAGGAAGGGGAGGAGGGGAAAGAGGGGGAAATACTCTGCAAGTCTGGGGGTCCAAGTGGGAGAAGGGGATGGTTTCTGTCTGGCTTTTGCATCGTATGCATTTCTGAGGCTGCAGCCTTGGGCCATTTTTTACCTCTCAAATAGAAAGGAATCTAATCAACTTTCTTTGGATGGATTTATTCAAGATTCTGTAAGGAGAGGAAATCTTTAAGTGCATTTTCTTGTAAAAGTAAAGTGATGGAATGATGAGAACATGGGAGGTCAAATGAAAATCACAAGCTAAGTCAGGCAAATGCCAACTTTGTCATTTCCTATTGAGCACCATCTTGGTGCACTGGACTGTACTAAGCACTTGGAAAAGTACAAACAGAAGTTCAAGATGCATTCACTGTTCACAAGGAGTTGAAGTCTAATGGGGGAGGACAGACATGGAAATATATACTGAATAAATAATTGAACTGATTGCATAGAGTTATTCATTATAGACACGAACACATATGCCCACACAAGCACACAAATTCCAGTGCTGAAGATAGATAGGAGCACATTAAGTAACAGTTCTCAGCAATGGCAACCATGAAATTTAGCAAACTACAGAGGAATTAAATCTTTGCTTTCTCAGCTGACTTGTGGGCTAATCAGCTGGCAAGTGGGATGGTGTTTATAGCCTTTGAAAAATGAAGAACCTTGTTATGTATCTGCTCCCCCACAAAACCATGTAAATATTGTTTAGGGGACTCCCCATACAGTAGCTTGGTTGTCTTCTTCATAAAGAATCTATGGATTCACTTGGATTAAAGCAAGGCTAGATGATGAAGCAAGCCTTAATATGCAGAAGTAAAACAGAACTAAATGCTGGCAACAGAATATAAAAGCTTTAAAAACTTTTACATTAAGGACACTTGGCACATAACCAATAATCTTTTTATTCTTAATTGGAGAGAAATGTAATAAGGGAGTAACTAAAGAACTCTCTTTCAATATATGGTGGTCTGTCCCACTGAGTTTGCAAATGGATGGAAAGAGCAGACGATAGGGGAGAGATCACTAAGAGGCTAAGTAGTGTCTTTGGCCACCATTGTGACCTTTGGATATCATTTCATTTTTTTCATATCGCAGCCTTTGATTTGCCAATCAATGGCATTTATTGAGCAGCTATGTGCAGAGTGCTATGCTAAATGTTTGGAAAAGCACAGTAAAATAGGCAGGGCCCTGGACCTCAAGGAATGTACAATCTCACTCTCTCTCCATATATATATATATGTGTGTGTATATACATATATATACACATATACACACACAAGTGTATGCATATATATATATGGAGAGAGAGTGAGATTGTAAATATGTATACATATATATACACATATACACATATTATATATATATATGTATATATATATATACACATGTAGAATTGGTATAGATATACGTGCTATAGGTTTGTGCAAGATTAATGAAATTTAGGGTATCTGGATGGCAAGTAGCAGGTGATAACGGTAATTATTGAGAGCTACTGTGTGCAGAGCACTGTGCTAAGTGCTTGGGAGAAAACGACAGAGTTGGTAGACAAATTTGCTGCTCAGAATGAGATTACAGTATAGAAGGAATTCCTAGACAGCACTCATTTTGGGGACCCCCTCCCCAATCCTCAAGCCTGCTATGGCCTCACCTCTTCCTCTCACCAAGACCTCAACCTCTGACTGTTCCCTGCCAGAGGCCCCCTCCCCAATTTCCTCTAGACTGAAAGCTCATGGACAGGGAATGTATCTGTTACATTGTATACTAATCTAAGCTCTTAGTACAGTGCTCTGCGCTGTGCACCAAGTAAGCACTCCATAAGTACAACTGATTGATTCTACTGGCCTTTGGATCCCAATTTACTGATATGTAAGATAGAGAAAACTAGAGGACTGCCTGCTAAGTAATGTAACTAAGCTTGCCCCCACAGAGGGAGAACCCCATTTCTGTGTATGGGCACACAGCTCCCTGGAAGTGTACCAGGCATTTCAGGTTGGACACTCATTGCTCCGGGCCCTATAGGGTCCATATGAAAGATAATTACTTCAGTCCATTAAATGGTGAATTAAATATTGATCCCAGACACCTACTGTGATCAGCCAGTGGTATTTATTGAGTGCTTACTGTCTCCAGAGCACTGCACTAAGCATTTGGGAAACTACAAATGCAATGGAGTCAAGTAGACACAATCCCTGCCCACTTGATTTAAAGAAAGATGGGATCAAGTAGAAACCAAGTCAATAGGAAGAAACTGCTGCTAGATCCTCATTGACTATAAATGAACTGAAATAGCCAGCCTGCACCTAGAAATTACTGACCTTGGACTTCTTTCCTTGTCAGTGCTCTTGCTCCTAAAAACGTTTCTGCTCTAGTTCCTGTTCCTGGCGTGACCCAATCTTTTAAGTCCCTCATGAGCCGGGATATGGCTCCAGGAATTTGAGCATCCAGAGGCAACTTCTACTTTATGTATGGATCATATTATATAAAAAACCTTCGTTTTTGCAGATGACTAACAGTGACCTTCAGCCGTGTTGGCAAGTAGGGCTGAGGAAGTCAGGAATCAGTATGGTCTAGTGGAAAGAGCCCAGGCCTGGGACTCAGAGGACCTGGGGGCTAATCCTGGCTCTATCACTTGTCTGCTGTGTGCCCTTGAGCAAGTCTCTTAACTTCTCTGTGCCTGAATTACCTTATCTGTGTAAAGGGGATTAAATCTGTCAGCCCCATGTGGGACATGGAGACAAAGCACTGAAATACCTTTTGAAAAAAACAAAAATTAAAATAATAAGCTTACATTCCGTACCTATGCAAAGACTGTTGGGGCTACAAACACATGCATAGAAAATGCTCAGGGGGTGTAGGAATGAGAAACAAGAGGTCAATCAATTTGGGGTAGAGCTGACAGTTGAAGAATCCACTGCAAAAGCCTTAAACTGTCGGTCTAGAAGACTATTACATGAAGTGACACACTGAGTTTTAAATCAGGCCATCTGAGATGCCACACTAGGGCACAGGCATGGAACAGTAAAATGGAGAGTATCTATTAAATGCATGTAACCTGGCAAGGGGAAAGAGAAAGAGAGATAGAAAGAGAGAGAGAGAGACAGATCCTCAAAGCTATTATTGACTGCGGTGATGTCTTGCTGAATCATACATGTCAGAAGAAAAGAGAATTTTCTTGAAAAATGAATACATTACATTCAACTCACATGTGAAAACTTGATGGAAATGAAGCCGAACAGTGAACAAAATGTAAACAGTTCCTGATTTATTCAGTGACTACAGCGGCTGACAAAAGACAGAAAAGCTGAAAATCTTCTTGTGCTGCATACTGCTGCCTTCCATTTACAACTAAGAAAAATAGGATCTGTTTAACTGCTGTAATCCAGATGTTTTATGAAAACTGGAACCCCTAGTTACACTATTGCTGAGGAAAAATTACACCTTTAAATAGACCTTAGATCTGTTATATCCACTGTTTCTTTCATAATATTAAAACAAGAAAGAGAGAGAAATGGAGAATCTGGGGACTTAATGTTAAAATTATTATGGAGTGCAGTGTGCTGGAGTATTGAACAGCTGTAATATCTTAGCTTACTTCCACGCTACCTGCAGCTACACTTTAAAGACATAAAGGTTGAAATTATATTCTATAGAGAGGGTGCCCAAATCCTCTAAAATCCAGGGGAGTTAAAGGCAAGCGAGTCAGACATTCACACGTTACTAGAATCAAGCCACTATTGTAATTCCAGGCAAGAACACAGCCAGAATACGAGGCATTAAGCAAACCGCCTCACCCCTGGCCTAATGTGTCCACATCAGCAGCAGGAAACACTGATGGTGATCAATCAATCAGTCGTATTTATTGAGCGCTTACTGTGTGGTGATCTCTGAACTGTTCTAGAAGAATAATATTTATTGATCACCCATTTGGTGTGATGCACCTAATAAAGAAGTGACACGTTCCCTACCCTGAAGGAGCTCACACTCTCAATGGGGGAGTCAAACATAAAAACATTGACACCTACAGTGATTTAAAATAAAGGAGCTGAATGGTCATATACGCATGATTGTTGAGGGGGTGTAAATCGTTCTAAGTGCTAGAGTTGGCTGAAGGGATGATATGACTCAGATAATCGATCAGGGAAGGCTTGTTGGGAGAGGTGGGATTTCAAAGGGGTGAGGAGAACTGGTATGCCCAATGTGGAAAGGGAGGGAGGGAGTACCCTGCCAGGGGAAGAGTTTGAATGAGGAGATGGAGGCTGGAGAGTAGACAGTAGAAGCAGTGTGGTCTAGTGGATAGAGCACAGGCCTGGGAGTTGGAAGTACCTCGGTTCCAACCCTGCCTCTGCCACCTGTCTACTCTGTGACCTTGGCAAAGTCACTAAACTTCTCTGTGCCTCAGTTCTCTCATCTGTAAAATGGGGATTAAGACTCTGAGTCCCCTTTGGGACATGGACTGTGTTCAACCTGATTAGCTGGTATCTAGAGCTTAGTACAGTGCCCAGCACATTGTAAGCAGATTACAAATACTATAAAAACAAATCCAAAAAACCAAACACAAAAACCTCCTTGTTGCCCAGGCCCCATCTCCAAACCCTTCTCTGCCTCTTCAAATCCTGATAGCTGAGGTGGGTTGTGCTGTCCTGATATTTTGGAAATTGCTCCGACCTTCATGCAATCTGGCATGGTGCATTTCCTCAGGCAAACTTTTTCTCTGATCCCCTGTTTGAGAAGGTTGCATCCTCCCAGCTGCTGATTCAAGGTCTTGTCCCTTCCTTGCTCCTAGGTTGGCCTTGCCTTGAAACATGACAGAGTTCCTGAGTCCAGGGTTGGTTTTCTTGAGTTTAGAGTCCCAAATGGGCCAGTTAGCTAACCGGACTCCTGATCGCTTTGAAGGGGAAGGGAGTCCTGGACAGGAGGAAGGCCTTGGCTGAAAGTTTTCTGGGCTCTCTGCTCAGCAAGCTCAGCAAGCTGTGGGGAGGAGCAAAGGGAAAATCTGCACATGACTCAGATTCAGACAGGTCTAAAATAGCTGGATCGGTACCCTTCCATTAGCACCCAATAAACCCGATACTTTCTGTCTACTGGGAAAGAAGAAGATCTAGTTGTCCCCAGAATTCTGCCCTGTGGGTAAAATGAGCTAGGAAGCACCAGCCTGCAAGGTTGTACACTGGCTATTTTATTAAACACTTATCAAATGTCATCTTTATTACTATGATAATGATGATTATTAATTTATAGTCTTTGTAGCAAGCGGTGTGCTAAGTTCTGGGGAAGACACAACATGAGGAGGTCAGTCACAATCCCTGCTTTCAGGCCTCAGAGACAAAGAGGGAAGGAGAAGCAGCGTGGACTAGGGAAAGAAGCACGGGCCTGGGAATCAGAGGACCTGGGTTCTAATCCCAGCTCTGCTGTTTGACCTTGGAAAAGTCACTTAATTTCACTGTGCCTCAGTTCTCCTATTCTCCTCCTACTCAGACTGTGAGCCTATATGGGACAGGGACTGTGTCCAACCTAATTAACTTGTATCTATCCCAGTGCTTACAACAGTGTTTGACATATAGTGAGTGCTTAACAGATACCATTTTGTTTTTTGGAAAGTCACTTAAATTCTCTATGCCTCAGTTCTCCTGTTCTCTCTCCTACTTAGACTGTGAGCCCATGTGGGACAGGGACTGTGTCCAAACTAATTAACTTGTATCTACCCGAGTGCTTACAATGGTGTTTGACATAGAGTGAGTGCTTAACAAATACCATTTTTCTTTAAAAAAAGTAGAGCAGGTACCTTCTCTCTCCCAATCAATCAATGGTATTTGAGTGCTTAGTATGTGCATGGACCTGTACCAAGTGCTTGGGAGAATACAATCCAATAGTTAGAAGACTCAATTCCTGCCCTCAAGAAACTACAGATGAGGAAACTGAGGCACAGTGAAGTGAGTTGCCCAAGATTACAGAGCAGGTCCATAACCAAACTGGAACCTGAGTCTCCTGACTATTACTCCCATCTTCTTTCCACAATACCACATTGCCTCCCAGCCTACTTCTGATGAAAAAAAACATCAGCAGAAATCAAAATACGAGCATTTCAAACTAATGGTGGTCGTGGCCTCAAACCACTGATACCATTAATTGTAAATAATTTATGTCTGCACATCTTTCCCATTTGATTCTAAACTCCTTTTGGACAGGAGCCATGTCTTTTATCCCTACCATTCATTCAGTTGTATTTATTGAGCACTCACTATGTGCCAAACACCATTCAAAGCACTTACACTTGCCCAATTCTGTAGTACAATGTTCTGCACAAAGTAGGTGCTCAAATAATAGTACTGATTTATCTGTGTGAGGGAGATGGGAAGGCATGAATAGGACACCCAAAAGGACCTGTACCATTGACGTGCTTACTGCTTCTAGACTGCAGGTTTATCTCTAGACTATAAGCTCACTTTGGGCAGGGAATGTGACTAATTGTTATATTGTACTCTTCCAACTGCTTAGTACAGTGCTTTGCGCACGTAAGTGCTCAATAAATATTATTGAATGAAGCTTTGGCTCCTGCATTTTGCTTGCCACTCTTGTGATGCCCAGCCTGACCCAGGCCCCTCAGCTTCAAAGCAGAGGTGGAGAGAACAGCCACCTGATTTTGGAATTGGCAGCAGTGGGCTATTGGTAGCCATGGGAGGTGCTCATCGGGTGGCACGGGCACCCGTGCTCAACTAGAATGCTTCGGGATGTGGCTCTGGTCCATGTCCCAGAAGGGACCAACACCAGCTATAAACTTACTTGTGGCCAACATAAAATCTGTCTTGTTCAAAATATACTCCACTTGCTCCTTGGTCCATTCCTCTTTGTGGTTAATTTCCTGGAGAGATTCTTCCTATAGAGTTGACCCAGAAGACAGTTCCTTCTTCCAAAGATGATTTTTGTTTTGTTAATAAATATACCTAGGAGATTGGGTGCTTCCCATCCTCCTCTTCACTACCACTACCCCTCCCCCATTAGAACTTCATGCAGTAGGAATTATGAAGAAAGATGGTGATAATTTTACTGTCATCATTTGATATTTGTTTTCCATAGCGTGCTGGGTCCTGCGGGAAATGTGTGAAAGACCCACTGCCTGCTCTCCATATAGTTTTATCACTTCTCTTAATACCCATTCGTTTAAAGCCCCTCAAAGAATCCTTAGATATCCAGGCAGTAATGGTTTGAAAGTAAAGAATGAAAGAGGATAAGGAAGAAGGGATAACCAATAAGGGTTTATGAAGAGCAGAAAACCACAACTGGATCTCTTTCTTCCAGTATCTGTTTTTATGTTTGTTTGTTTTAAATGGTATTTAAGCACTTACTATATACCAGGCACTGAACTAAGTGCTGGGGTAGTTACAAGATACTCAAGTTGAACACAGTCCCTGTCCCACAGGTGGTTCATAGTTTTAATCCCCATTTTGCAGGTGAGGTAACTGAGGCACAATTAAGATAAATGACTTGCCCAAAGTCACCCAGCAGACAAGTGGTGGAGTCAGAATTAGAACCCAGATCCTTCTGACTCTCAGGCCTGTGCTTTATCTGCTAGGCTACACTACTTATCTGCTTTCTGAGTTACAAGAGTGAAGTATGCATTAAACTCTGGAAGACAATAACCCACTATCATTACTGCATGCACTGATTATTAGTGGTTTTATTATAGGACACAGCTGTGGACCAGAAAAGAATGGATGCACTCTATAAAATGGCATCTATACTGATAAATATGATCCCAATCTATTCTGTATTTACTAAACCGGGTGGTGTTCATAAATCAGTCTAAGCAACAGCGGCCAAAGGAAATCTGCCCTAGTGATAGAGGAGGAAATTTAATGATGTGTTAATCCAAAACCTCCAGCACACCACCCCAAAAGGGCTGCCTAAAGGGGTGTGACCTTCTCTTCTCCATTAAAAAGCTCTGAATGTCGGTCAGTTTAACCCTGCATCTGCTGCTTAAGCAGAAAACGTCAGCATTATCGCCATAATGTTGCATATCTGCGGTAGTCAGCCATATGAAGTACTTGGCAAGAGATCCTGCCCTCCAGGAACATACAGTGAAAAGAAAAAAAAATAGTGAACAGATCCAAATTGTCAAGTCTAGAGGATGGGAGGGCTAGACACAGAAGAGAAAACAAGTAATTCTGTAGGTGAATAAGCAGATAAATACATAAGGCATTGGGTGTCTGAGAGCATGACAAAGAAGAAGTAGAAGCATGGCCTAGTGGATAGAGCATTGTTCTGGGTGTCAGAAGGTCATGGGTTCTAATCCCAGCTCCACCACTTATCTGTTGTGTGGGCAAGTCACTTAACTTCTCTGTGCCTCAGTTTCCTCATCTGTAAAATGGGGATTAAGACTGTAAACCCTATGTGGGACAGGGACAGAGTCCAAACAGTTATCCTGTATCTACCCTAGTGCTTAGAATAAGGCTGGTACATATTGAGCGCTTAACACATACCGTAACCATTATCATTAATGAAACAGGGAGCAATTTCTGGGGAGGTGGATTTTTATAAGGACTTATGAGAAGCAGTGTGGCCCAGTGGAAAGAGCATGGGCCTGGGCATCAAAGGATTTGGGTTCTAAACCCGGCTCCACCATTGGTCCTTTTTGTGATCTTGAGCAAGTCACCTTAACTTCTCTGTGCCTCAGTTGCCATATCTGGAAAACAAATGCCATTACTTACAAATGCCATTATTATTACTATTATTATTATTAGCTTGTATCTACCCCAGCACTAAATACAGTCCCTGGCACATAGTAAGCACTTAAATACCATTAAAAGAATACTTTGAAGGAGAGGAACGGCACAGGATCCATGGAATTTATAGGGAGAGAGTGTTCTGATCAATCATTGGCATTTATTGAGCACTTTACTGTGTGCAGAGCACTTTACTATGCATTTGGGAGAGTACCATATAACAGTCAGCAGACCCGTTCCCTGACCACAATAAATTTACAGCCTAGGGGCTCCTATCAGTCAGAGATAAGAAAACAAAGGTCAGTTAGGAGGCTATCTTTCTGCATTAGACATTCTAGACTGTAAACTCGTTGTTGGCAGGGAATGTGACTGCCAATTCTGCTGTATTATACTCATCCATGCACTTAGTACAGTGCTCTGCACATAGTAAGTGCTCAAATATCATTGATGATGACATTCAGTGGAATTTATTGAGCACAGAGCATGGTACTCAACACGTGGGGGAAGATGCTAGAATAAGTACCGATCCCCCGCTGTCTGCAAGGAGACCAAGAGACTCGTCTGTATCTTATATTTTCTCCTGTTTTGTGCAGTCCTTAAGACTTTGTTTGATAATGCACAGAAGGACGAGAAGTCTGAAAGTAAATGCTTATCCGTGAAATCAACATGGGCAATAACAATAATAATAATGATGGTATTTGTTAAGCACTTACAATGTGCAAAGCACTGTTCTAAGCGCTTGGGGGGATACAAGGTGATCAGGTTGTCCCATGGGGCCTCACAGTCTTTAATCCCCATTTTTACAGATGAGGTAACTGAGGCTCAGAGAAGTTAAGTGACTTGCCCAAGGTCACACAGCAGACATGTGGTGGAGCTGGGATTCAAACCCATGACCTCTGACTCCCAAGCCCGGGCTCTTTCCACTGAACCACACTGCTTCTCTATGACTTACTTGCATGGTTACTCACTTGAATACTGCATGCAGAGATGATATACAGTACCACACATGTTCAAGTATAAGGATTATACTCCGATACACATCAAGATCAAAATGGGAGCAGAGTGGTTGGAGTAAGATTTTCTATAAGAGGCAGGTTTTACAAAGATTGAATCTGACAAATAGATTGTTCAGGGTTACAACACTTCTTTTCATTACAAATTAACATACAGTGCCTTGCTGGCAATATATTCTCTTTGTAATAGTTATTTTAAAACAGAAATAGAGTTTGAATGAATTGAACTGATAAAACCGTGAATTATTGCTCTCATTAAGTTCAAACAGAAGAGAGGGGAAAAAAATATCCTGAAATATAGGTTATAATTTATGGACCTGCTACTACTACAATATGTCTCCTTTAAGTGATCCATTTAGCAAAACAGAACTCAAAGAAGAACTTAACTTCCCATATTTAGTCAGATTGTCCCTAAATGTATATTACTATCACCGAAGTAAGGTTTGCCATTATTGATCTAAATAAAACAAAATATTTATTTTGATAATTGGCTTTACTACAGAAGACATTAAATTGAACCTCATGAATTATTCATGGTGATCTGGTTTAATGTGATTACTCTCTGAAGAGTCTGTTTTTGTATTTCAGGCAGAAATGCTATTCATTCATTAATCAAATCCGAGAGCACGAGAAAGGCAGAGAATACACTTATTGGAGTCCTCCCTCTGCTTTCTCCATCTTACAGATCCATTTCTCCAACCTTCAGGTTGGGGATTTGTAGAAACAGCATGGCCTAGTGTGTAAAGCATGGGCTTCCTGGCTCCACCATGTGTCTGTTCATTGGGCAAGTCACTTTACTTCTCTGTGCGTCATTTACCTCATCTGTAAAATGGAGATTGAGTCTGTAAGCCCTATGTGATACTAGGACTGTGTCCAACCTGATTTGCTTGTATCTACCCCAGAGCTTAGTAGAGTGCCTGGCACATAGTAAGCGCTTAATGCCATAATTATTATTATTATTCATTCTTTTAATCGTATTTATTGAGTGCTTACTGTGTGCAAAGCACTGTACTCAGCCTTTGGAAGATTACAATTTATCAACAAGTAGACTTTCTCGGGGGTACCACAGCTCCACCCAATCAATTAATCAATTATACTTATTGACCACTGGCTGTGTGCTGAGCAGTGTATTAAGCACTTCTGTCTACTTGTTTTGTTTTGTTGTTTGTCTCCCCCTTCTAGACTGTGAGCCCGTTTTTGGGTAGGGACCATATCTGTGTGTTGCCAACGTGTACTTCCCAAGCGCTTAGTACAGTGCTGTGCACACAGTAAGTGCTCAATAAATACAATTGAATGAATGAGTGAATGAATACAATAGAAAAGAGTTAGTAAACATGTTCCCTGCCCACAACGAACATCCGGCCCAAGAAAAACTCTTGCCCACTCAGGCCATAAAGGAGCAGGAAGTAGCTTGGTTCAAAGGTCAAAGCGGTGGCCAGAGGGGAAGCATGAAGGGCTGACTTTCATTCCCCCTTCGTCTGATTCCCAGAATCCGCAGGCTCAGATGCCAGGCTTCTCACATTGGAGCTAAGGCTTACACCAGCTCCCTGTGATATCACTATTCACGTGTCTTCTTCAGGGACACACAAACCTATATTGGAATTAAAGTGAATCCTTTTCCTCCTTACCTGGGAAAAATTACTACTACTCAAAATGAGAGTGGGAATGGCTTACAGGAGAAATTCCTCACCATCAGCTTTGAACCACTCAATCAGCCCTCCCCCTCCTACCTTAAATTTGGAAGACAAAAGCAAGGAGGGATATAAATATAAATATTTTAAGGAGGGAGAACAACAAAGAGTCAGAAGATGCTACATCCCATTACCAGCCCAGAGCTCTGCAATCAGGAAAGGAGCCACTTTTTTTTTTGCGATAGGAGAAATCTTCTCCCCCAGGGACCTTTGCTGTCTGCATCAATCATGTAGCCAAATTTTAAGCTAACCACCCTCATGCGATGGGCTGAAACTAACCATTCTCAAAGGATCTCCTGTAACCAATCCCCAAAGAGATTGTCACTTTCCCTCAGACGGATTCTGCTCAGAACATACAATGGCCACCCAGTCCCCACTGAGACAGGATGTAGTTCTGTCTGCTACAAATCCCTCCAGCAGCTACCTCAGACAATTGATCAATCTGTGAATGGTAATGAAGAACCCATCACCATCTCCTTCTCCAGAAATGCCCTGGAGCTCTCGCTAGACATAAGTGAGAGGGGCATTTAAGGAGGCACCATATTGTTTTTCATGGGTTGGCTGCCACAGCTGAATAGGACCAACAGGGTATTGGCCAGTTCTCCACTACATTCCTCCCGATCCTGAATCTAGACAATAGATAAGACCTTAAGGCAATTTCTGATGGTTTGGAGTTGCACGTACCCAGCAGGCATGGCCAAGAAGACAGATTAGCAATTAATATTCCTCTTCACACTGCCTCCGCATCATTGCTCCCTGAAATTTTACAAACTGGCAGCAGAGATTGCCTCAGTAGGAAACCCTCCCCAGTTACAAAGGATGCATGCTGCCTTTGCTAAATAGGGAGCCCATCATCTCATCTGCCCCTTGGCCAAGTGAAAAGAGCATGGCGTGAGGGTCGGAGGACCTGGGTTCTAATCCTGGCTCTGCTACTTGCCTGGTGGGTCACCTTGGGCAGGGGATGCTGTTCTCCAAGGGTCAGCTGGTGGGGAAGATCAATCAATCATATTTATTGGGTGCTTACTGTGTGCAGAGCACTGTACTAGGTGCTTGGGATAGTACAATATAATAGAGTTGGTAGATACATTCCCTGCCCACAAGGAGCTTACGGTCTAAAGGTAAGAGAGACATTACTATAAATAATGGATATGTACGTAAGTGTTGTGGGGCTGAGAGTGGGGTGAATGAAGTACATAAATCCAATTGCACGGGTGATGCAGAAGAGAGTGGGAGAAGAGGAAACAAGGGCTAAGTTGGGGAAGGTCTCTTGGAGGAGATGTGCTTTTAAAATGGCTTTGAAGTTGGAGAGAGTGATGGTCTGCTGGAAAGGAAGGGTGGAAAAGAAAGTTTCTGTAGCCCAGGGAGTAATCTAGACTGTAGACTGTCCCTCTAGTCTACAGTCTACAGTTCCTCTAGACTGTAGGCTCACTGTGGGCAGGGAATGTGTCTGCTTATTGTTATAGTGTACTCTCCTAAGTGCCTAGTATAGTGCTCTGCAAACAGTGAGTGCTCAATAAATATGATCAAATGAATGAATCTACTTTACCTCCCGCCAGGTCATGGACAAACAAATACAGACACACACAAACACACATACATACACTCACTCACTCTCCCATTTCATGTTATCTGTAACTATTTCCCAGTCGAAAGTCTTTTTTCTCCCTTTCTACTCTCCTGCCCAACTGCTGATGGCCACTATCCACACCACCTCATTTTCCCCCTGGGCTGGGGCCCAAAGGCCAGTAACCAATTGGTCTAGAGTGGCTTGGATTTCTGCAGAGAGAAGGAATTGCTATTGTGGTTGAAAGTCTTCAAATGACTGCTATTAAACTGAAAAGGGATGAGTGGCAAATAGACTAAAATGGTCTTAAAGGGAAGCAAGAAAAGATTTGAATGCTAGGTTAAACCCATTATGGCAAATCACAACCTCTCAGGAGTTGGGGAGGAGCTCAGGCTAATAATAACTGTGGTTTTTGTTGGGCCCTTACTATGAGGTAAGCACTGAGATAGATCAATTACAATCAGAGCTGATCCAGTCCCTCTCTTACCTGGGGCTCACAGGGTTCAGGTAATTTTTTCATAAAGCAAGATCATCTTCTTGGACTTTTCATCACCCTCCCTAGTGTCAACTGTATTGAGTACTGCATGGTTGCAGAGCACTGTGCTAAGCATTTGGGAGAGTACAGTACAATCCTACACCCTCTCAGTCCTGAGCTCTGATCTCTGACCATCACAGGAAGCAACCCAAGCAGACTTTTATAGGGGTGAGGAAGGGTGGTCCTGAGCAGTCAGCCCTCTATCTCCCTGCTCACATTTAAAGTTTTTTAAAAAATGGTATTTGTTAAGCACTTACTATGTGTCAAGCACTGTTCAAAGCACTGGAGTAGATACAAAGTAATCAGGTTGGACACAGTCCATATCTTACATGGGGCTGACACTCTTAATCCCTATTTTATAGCTGAGATAACTGAGGCCCAGAGAAGTGAAGTGACTTGCCCAAGGCCACACAGTCAAGTATTTTTTAAGAGCTTACTATGAGCCAGGCTGGATATAGTCCATTTCCCAAATGGAGATTGCAGTTTTAATTCACAATTTTACAGATGAGGTAACTGAGGCATAGAGAAGTGAAGTGACTTGCCCAAGGTCACACAGAAGACAAGTGGTGGAGCAGGGATTAGAATCCAGGTTCTTCTGACTCCCAAGCCTGTGTTCCATCCACTAGGCCAAGCTGCTTTTCTTAGGAAAGGGAGGTCAGAAGCCCCTTATTGGATTTATATTTAGCCCTACAATTTCCTGTCTCTTCCCAAATGTGCTTCTTAACTGGTCCAGTGTTTCTGCTGCCTGGGAAGAAATGATCCTTTCCTCAAGGAATGAGGAGCAGCTTTCTCTTATGTGAGCTCTTTGTCAGGCAGCAGCCAATCCAGTTTAGGAATTTAACAATGTAATGCAAACAAATCTAACCAAGTCTTGTAATCGTTGCCTATTTATTAGCAGTGGCAGTTACAGCGGCTGCTGATCTCGCCACCGCAGGATACATGGATTACAATTAACCTAAGCCAACCTTTCTATGCCTCTTGTCATGGCGCCAGACTGGAAATAATTCAGTTTCCCTGTTTCGGTCCCAACTCCTCCCTTGAACAGCTTGTCGTCCTGGTCTCCGTTGAAGTGACCCCCCTCCAGCAAAAGAACAAATGCGAACGGATAAGGTGACCATCACAGCTGCTGACATAGCTGCTTGAGAGCCATGTTTCTCCTTGACTCTTCCACAATCCTCCCTGCATCCCTCACACTGTAATCTGTCCTACCTGGGAGTCTCCCAGTGTGGGCTAGTGGAAAGAATGCTGGGCTGGGAGTCAGAGCATATAGCCTCTAATCCCAGCTCTTCCCTTCACCTGCTTTGTGACCTTGGGCAAATCATTTTACTTCTCTGGCTCTCAGTCTCCTCATCTATAAAATAGGTATTAAATAGCTGTTCTCCCTCCTACTTAGAATGTGGGGTTGAGAGTGGGCTGAATAAAGGGTACAAATCCCAGTGCAAGGGTGACACAGAAAGGAGAGGGAGTAGGGGAAATGAGGGCTTAGACAGGGAAGACCTCTTGGAAGGTATATGATTTTAGTAAGGTTTTGAAGTTGGAAAGAATGGTGATCTCTCACTCCTGTAGAAAGTTTCTGTGAATTTTTCTCTTCCTCCACCAGCCTAAAAAGAAGAAAAATGACCTAAGCCATTTTTTTGCAGCTCACTTATATTTACAGTGTAGTCTAATAATAGCCACGGTGGGAGCTAACAGTTTGAGGAACTGCATGTGTCACTTTAGACTGGTCGATAATTTCAATCAGGACGTGAAGTAATTTATATCCTTTAGAAAACTCACGGCACTGAGTCTTCATTCAAATGTTACTCACTCCACCATGTTTTCTGAGACTGCTTATTTGACTGTGAAGTAATTGCGTAAAAATAAAATATGGCCCTAAAGGATTTGGAGGAAAAAAAAATTGGTTTTCATTCTTTGAAGCTTCAACTCTGATCTCATAGGTGAGTGTTAACACTCCATGAGCTTTCGCTAGAATCATTCATTCAGTCATTCAGTTGTATTTATTGAGTGCCCGTGGAGTGTTAACACTCAACTATGAGATCACACAGTTGATAAGTGGCAGAGCTGGGATTAGAACCCATGACCTCTCCCAAGCCTATGCTCTTTCCACTAAGCCATGCTGCTTCACTAGTAAGCACTCAACAAGTACCACTGATATTATTATTATTACCTTGCTCAAATGCCCCATCCCTCCACTTAGCATGCCCAAATTGCCCAGTGCTCTGCTCTGCAATCACTCAGATGCAGCAGTTAAGTGAATGGAGGCAGGGAGGAATGCCAGAAAAACTAGAAGTGATGTCAGGCAGTCTGAGGTAGACCTAAAGGTATGAGGAACCAAAGACAGCAAAATCATCTGTGTGGTGAAATTCTTGTAAGATACTGCACAATCTGGCTGCTGAAAGGTATTCCTACAGCATCATGTCTTTCTGTATCCATATCAGGAAATGGAGCAAAGCTCACATTCATGTGGCTCTATCTAAAACTCTCCACTACATTATCAAGCTAGATCCAGAGATTTATAAAAGTCACAATTTAGGTACCTTCCCAGCTGATACTTTCAACAGCCAGTAGCTATATGGAAACCAGAGTGATATTTGGAACTCGAGGGAGGAGCAGTTACCACAACCCTTCTCTGATTTGGGACTCCCTCCCCTCCCCCAACTAGCACCCATCCCCCCAACTAGCATGCGTTAAGACCTGTGACAGAAAATAATAATAATAATAATAATAATGACATTTATTAAGCGCTTACTATATGCAAAGCACTGTTCTAAGCGCTGGGGGGATACAAGGTGATCAGGTTGTCCCACATGCGGCTCACAGTCTTAATCCCCATTTTACAGATGAGGACACTGAGGCCCAGAGAAGTTAAGTGACTTGCCCAAAGTCACACAGCTGACAATTGGCAGAGCCGGGGTTTGAACCCCTGACCTCTGACTCCAAAGCCCGGGCTCTTTCCACTGAGCCATGCTGCTTCAGATCCAATACAATCAGAACAGATCCTGTCCCTCTCTTATCTGGGGCTCACAAGGTTCAGAGAAGCTTTTCAGAAGATAAGATTGACTTCTTGGAATTTTCATCACCCTCCCAAGTGCAAATCGTATTGAGTGCTGCCTGTGTGCAGAGCACTGTGCTAAGCACCTGGGAGAGTACAGTACAGTCCGACACCCTGTCGGTCCTAGGCTCTGATCACTGGCCACACCAGGAAGCAACCCAAGCGGACTTCCTTTATCGGGTCAGGGGGGGAGGGTCCTGTGCAGTCAGCCCTCCAGGACTCTGCTGTGTGACCTTGGGTAAGTAATTTCACTTCTTTTGTGCCTCAGTTACTTCATCTGTAAAATGGGGATTAAGAGTGTGAGCTTTACACAGGACAGGGATTGTGGACAACCTGATCCACTTGTATCTACCCCTGCATTAATAATAATAATAATGATGGAATCTGTTAAGTGCTTACTGTGTGCCAAGCACTGTTCTAAGCACGGGGATAGATATGAGATATTCAGGGTGTCCCACGTGGGGCTCACAGTCTTAATCCCCATTTTACAGATGAGGTAACTGAGGCACAGAGAAGTTAAGGGACTTGCCCAAAGTCACACAGCTGACAAGTGGCGGAGCTGGGATTAGAACCCATGACCTCTCCCAAGCCTGTGCTCTTTCCATTAAGCCATGCTGCTTCACTAGTAGGCGCTCAACAAGTACCACTGTTATTATTATTATTATTATTACCTTGCTCAAATGCCCCATCCCTCCACTTAGCATGCCTGAACTGCAAGCTCTGCTCTGCGGTCACTCAGATGTAGCAGTTAAATGAATGGAGGCAGGGAGGAATGCTGGAAAAACTAGAAGGGATGTCAGGCAGTCTGAGGTAGAACTAAAGGTATGAGGAACCAAAGATGGCAAAATCATCTGTGTGGTGAAATTCCCAGTTGGCACTCATGTGATTAAGGTCACATCTCCTCCAAGAGGTCTTCGTGGCTCAGTGGAAAGAGCCCGGGCTTTGGGGTCAGAGGTCATGGGTTCGAATCCCGGCTCTGCCAATTGTCAGCTGTGTGACTTTGGGCAAGTCACTTAACTTCTCTGTGCCTCAGTTCCCTCACTTTTAAAATGGGGATTAAGACTGTGAGCCCCCCGTGGGACAACCTGATCTCCTTGTAACCTCCCCAGTGCTTAGAACAGTGCTTTGCACATAGTAAGCACTTAATAAATGCCATCATTATTATTATTCCCCTATTAAGCCCTCTTTTCCCTGCCTCCCTCTCCATTCTGCTTCATCTGTGCACCTGAATCTTTAACCTTTGGACATCTGGTATTCACTCCATTCTCAGCCCCATAGCACTTCTCCATTCATTCAATTGTATTTATTGAGCACTGACTGTGTGCAGAGCACTATACTAAGCACTTGGGTGAGTACAATATAACGATAAACAGATACATTCCCTGCTCACAACAAGCTTACAGTCTAGAGAGACTTACATTCTACATATCCATAATTTATTTCTTTATATTGATACTAATACTAATAATAATGGCATTTATTAAGCACTTACTATGTGCAAAGCACGGTTCTAAGCGCTGGGGAGGTTACAAGGTGATCAGGTTGTCCCACGGGGGGCTCACAGTCTTAATCCCCATTTTACAGATGAGGGAACTGAGGTCCAGAGAAGTTGACTTGCCCAAAGTCACACAGCAAACAATTGGCGAAGCTGGGATTTGAACCCATGACCTCTGACTCCAAAGCCCGTGCTCTTTCCACTGAGCCATGCTGCTTCTCTAATGTCTATCTACTCCTCTAGATAGAATGTGCCTATCAACCCTGTTGTGTTGTACTCTCCCAAGCACTTAGTACAGTGCTCTGCACACAGTAAACAGTAAATTGGTTGTTTCCCCTTGCAGAGTCAGTTCAAATGAGAAATTCTCCATTTGAAAAACAACTCTGTCAAAATATTCCTCTTTGCTTCAGCTAAGGAATGCCAATTTCATAAACCTAAAACATGGACATTTATGATGGTTTGAGCATCTTGCTCTTATATGGAGTAAGGGATTTAAAAAACCCCAAATGCTAGTTTTACAGTACTACATTTTTCTCCCTCTGATTTTTGCAGTCCTATGATGTATTACCTTGGGATGAAAATAGTTGCTCAACAGAATAATAACTACATATCAACCCTCCCTCCCACCCCCAGATAAAATTACTGATGAGGAAAGAGGCCTCATAAATTTCAAAACAAAATTATGCTTCTGCCTCTCATTCCTAATTAAGACAGCTTTAAAGATGGTAGAAGGCAGGTGCTGAATATATGCTCACAAAAGAAAAAAAACGCTCTTCCATTATTGCATTAGCCAAACTTCATCAATTTTGTTCATCCTGTGGGGTGAAGGTTCTCAAAGTATGCTCCTCTTGGTGTGATTGAACTGGGAAATGTATTTGGAACACCAATTAAAGTTTCAAATTACGTTTTAAAAATTGACTGCATTCATCACCCCCCAAAGTAACCACTGTGAAGCTGGCAGTGTCGGCACAGAGTTTGACCTCATGGCTGAATGAAGAACAGTAAAATGGGTTACAGGGTGATTTTTTTTTTAAAAGCATTGTCAAAGAAAGTGTTTTTCATTCCTCCCCCCACTTAGAAAATTGTTCCTACTTTTTTTTAATGGTACTTGTTAAGTGTTTACCGAGCGCCAGACACTTTTCTAAGCACTGGGGTAAGTACAAGATAATCAGGTTTCTGCCCCACATGGGGCTCGCAGTCTTAATCCCCATTTTTCAGATGAGGGAACAGAAGCCCATAGACTTGCCCAACATCAGTCAGCAACCAAGTGGTGGAGCCAGGATAAGAACCTAGGTCCTTTTTTGTTTTCTAATGGTATTTGTTAAGCACTTACTATGTGCCAGACATTTTCTTAGCACTGCTGTAGATACAAGATAATCCGATTGGATGCTGTTGATGTCCAACATAAGGAACACAGTCTTCATCTCCATTTTACAGATGAGGGAACTGAGGCACAGAGAAGTGAAGTGCTTTGTCCAAGGTCACGCAGCAGTGGTGGAGAGGGATTAAGAACCCAGTTTTTCTGACTCCCAGGACCAGGCTCTAGTCATCAGAACATGTTGGGTCTTGTTTCTTTGGAAACAAGAATTAACTTCCCAATTAACTTAAAGGACTTAAATCTCCCAAGACATCAGGTCTGGAAACTTTTCCGGATGGATTGGAATCCAGTAGGGTCAATCACCACACAATCCTTCCAGGCATGTCATTTCCCAGAGACAACAAACTAGCTTGCAGGACCACCCGTCTTTCCTGTTCTTTTTTTTAAAAAAATGGTATTTGTTAAATGCTTAGTAAGTGCCAGGCACTGTACTAAACACTGGTGTAGATAGAAGCTAGTCAGGTTGGACACAGTCCCTGACCCTTGTGGGGCTCACAGTCTTCATCCCCATTTTTACAGATGAAGGAACTGAGGCTCAGATAAGTGAAGTGAATTGCCCAAGGCCAAACAGCAGACAAGTGGTAGAGCCAGGATTAGAACACATGACCTTCTGACTCCCAGCCCTGTGCTCTGTCCACTAGGCTTCACAGCAGCAATGAGTCCAGCCTGATATCCTTTCCCTTCCATCTACAGGCTCTGACTGGCCCAAGCCTCAATCTCTCATCTCTCCCACTCTCAATATGGAATCAGAAGAGGAAGGATCCCTCTCCCTCACTAGGTCTCCTGCAGCTAGTACAATAATATCAGCGACTTCTTCACTCTAAACTATTTATGGAGAGCTTACTCCCCACCATTGGCTTTAAAGCACTCAATCAGCTCGCCCCATCCTATCTCACCTCACTTATCTCCTACACAGCCCAGCCCGCACACTTCGCTCCTCCAGTGCCAGCTAACTCACTGTGCCCCGATCTTGACCATCTCTTTCCGCATCCCTTTTCCACATCCTCCCCAAACGCTAGACCACCACTCTCTCTCCACCTTCAAAACTTTTACTAAGGTCACAGGTCACTTACTGTGCTAAGGAGCACTGTCCTAAGTACCCGGGAGAATACAATGCAGAGTTGAGCAGGCCTACTGGACCATGGATGTTTGCAAACTTTAGAAAAAAAAAAACTCCCACGTCAAAGATAGCCTAGCCCCCACATTGTCCAAAAAGTTCAACTTCTCCATCTACTCTCTCCTACTTTAAACTAGATATCAGTTTGCTGTCAGAATAGTTCACCAGTCATCGAACACAATTCGGTTTCTATTTTTTTTAAATGGTATTTTTTAAGCCCTTGGTATTTGTTAAGTGACTTGCCCAGGATCACACAACAGATGAGTGGCAGAGCCAGAATTAAAACCCAGGGCCTCTTCAAAAAAAAAAATGCAAATGGAGGCCAGTAGCGTCTCTAAGTTTTTTCTGGGGTAATATGGGCTAAAGGTGTTAGGAAACAAGCCAGCTAGAAGCCAGAGAGCCAGAATCCCCCAGCAGCTGAGTCTCCCCAAAATTTGGATGTAATCTCTTCTGCAATTGCTTAAAACTCTACTTGAAAGGGTGACAGCACTGGCAGAAATCCTGCTGTGATTATTATTTCAACAGCTACTGAAGTAGAATCAAATCCCTATAAAGTGCAAATCATACCCACTCAGATGTGCTTCCAATTCCATTCAATTGTGCTGTGTTCAACATTAGCAACAATGAGCAGCCAAAAATAAAAAATAAAAAAGAGAGAAAGAGGCAAGATGAACCTTTGCTATTTAACCACCACTCTGATAGGTATGGGTACATCACCAAACATTCTTGTTTTTCTAAATCTTAGTTTTGACTGCTCGCCGTATACCTATTCAAACCCCTCTGGAACCTAATGATAACCTTGCTCTACACAACTTCTTGGGGTGATTGACCAAAATTTCCTTGACTTGTCACTTTCTGTATGATGAGGTATTTCCTAACATAAGTTTAAAACCTATCATCTATGAAGGATGCCCCTTATTTTGGTGCTGTGAAATTTGGCCAAAACCTAGTAGACAGAGCATGAGTCTGGGAGTCAGATGGATCTGTTTTCTAATCCTTCCTCCACTGCTTGTCTGCTGTATGACTTCTCTTCTCTTTAACCTAATCTATAAAATGAGGATTAATACTGTGAGCCCCATCTGGTACATGGACTATGTGCAACCTGATTAGCTTATATCTCACCCAGTGCTTAGTCCAGTTCCTGACACATAAGAAGCAGTTACAAATACCATTGAAAAATGATTCTGTGCTTGTCCACAATATCCATGATTCCAAAATCTTCAATCATGGCCACTCTCCTTAGCCTTTGAAAGTTCAGCTACAAAAATTCCTACTCTTCTTAGACTACCCTATGGAAGTGGTTTCATCCCATGTCCAAAGTGATTATCTTGTATCTACCCCAGAACTTAATATAGTGCTTGGCACATAGTAAGTACTTAACACCATAATTATAAATGCCATACTTATATGCTTTTAATTATTTTGATTGCTGGAGCATAGGAGGGTTCTGTCAAGGGATACTGCCTGGAAAGGCGGGCCTCAATCTGCTGGTGAAGTATAACAATTAAAAGATGACTCCAAGACATTAGGCATGGCTAAGAGAAGCCATCGAGAAGTAGCCTGGCCTAGTGATAAGAACCAGGGAATCAGAGGTCCTGGTCCTAATTCTGACTCAGCCACTTGTCTGCCATGTGACCTTGGACAAATTACTTAACATCTCTTTGTTTCAGTCTTTTCAGCTGTAAAATGGGTATCCAATACTTGTTCTCCCACCTATTTAAACTGGGAGCCTCATGTGGGACAGGGACTGTGTCAGACACAATTAACTTGTACCCACCCTGGCACTTAGATCAGTGTTTGACACACAGTAAGCACTTAAATACCATAAAAAAAGATTGTTTTGTTGCCAGTGATTCAGAGAAAAATATTCTTGCTACATTTATTACACCAACATCTTTCTTACAGAACCGCAGGACTCAAACAAAAGTAAGACGTACAAAAAACTGCACCAGGATATGCCAAATAAGTGAAGGAACTTGTGCAACAGATGGTGGGATGCCACAGTGGGAGAGATTCAGGGCTATGCAAATGACCAAGAATGTCTACATATCATTAAGGACATTACAAGACTGTGTATGAACCATCACAGCACCTCTGAAGCATGAAGATGCCTCCAGCCTCGTCGCAGACAAGGAGGGAATCCTTAAAGAGACCACAGCATTTCAATCTTCTCGACCTCCCTCCTACTACTGAAGATGGGGCTCTTCAAAATGGATAACCTCCCAATACACAAGGTTAAGACATTTGACCCAACTACTGAGGAAATTATGCAGTAATGACGTTCACTGGACCTGATGTCATATCTGTTGAATATCTGCAAGAATGCTTAAAACATTAACACATGCTTTTCCTTGACACATGGAACATCCTATTTGTTCTGACGACTTGACACCTGTCCACATGTTTTGTTTTGTTGTCTGTCTCCCCCTTCTAGACTGTGAGCCCGTTGTTGGGTAGGGACCATCTCTATATGTTGCCAACTTGTACTTCCCAAGTGCTTAGTACAGTGCTCTGCACACAGTAAGTGCTCAATAATAATAATAATAATAATAATAATAATAATGGCATTTATTAAGCACTTACTATGTGCAAAGCACTGTTCTAAGCGCTGGTGGGATACAAGGTAATCAGGTTGTCCCACATGGGGCTCACAGTCTTCATCCCCATTTTACAGATGAGGTCACTGAGGCCCAGAGAAGTGAAGTGACTTGCCCAAAGTCACACAGCTGACAAGTGGCGGAGCTGGGATTTGAACCCATGACCTCTGACTCCAAAGTCTGTGCTCTTTCCACTGAGCCACGCTGCTTCTCTTGGGCAAGTCACAACTTCTCTGAGCCTTCTTTTTCTCATCTGTAAATTGGGGATTAAATATGATTGAATGAATGAATGCCCCAGGAACTCCAAGATGGCACCTTTCTCATCATCATCCAGAAGAGAAGTGAAGATCAGATTGAGACACCTTACTGCTCTACCTCCTGGATCGACCACGAAAGATTATCATCAATCAGTCGATCCAAAAAGCATGATGTGTCTTCAGATGACAGCAAGAGTCAGGATTTTTTGCAACAAATCAGATCCAGGAAAAGTGGCCCAAGACCTCTATTTGGTTTCAGTAGTCCTTCGGATTGAGTTTGACGGATCTAGACTCTGGAAATTGTTCAGTAAACCTTGTTGCTTAGGAAAGTCTGTTGAGATTCTGAGGCTATTTCACGACAGCACAGCTAACCCTGCCCAACCTCGGGGTGCCAAGACCAGTAGGTTCCCCCGTCCCCAAAGGGATAAAGCCAGAAGGCCTAGTAGGCCCGTCCTGTTCAATCTGTTCTACACAGTCATGCTGGTGGATGCAAACAGTGACCTGGGTTGCCGGCATTACAATGCACCTATCCCCTTCAGAAAACCTCTTCAAAAGACTTTGAGCACCATCCAAAGCCCTAGAGTCAATTATTTAAAAACTGTGGTTTAGACAGGTGGTTGTGCCTAAAATGTTCAACCTAAGATGACATGCAAGTGATTATAAACAACTTGGTTGAATTATCCAGGCATTATGGACTAATAGATCTGAGGAAAATGTGGGAATCTATCAGCCTGCCTCAGGAAAGTCATGGAACATCAACAATCTGCACTGGAAATTAATTATTATAAATTACATATGTATTCATATTAATATCTGCCTTCCCCTCTGGACTGTGAGCTCATCATGGGCAGGGTAACGTGTCTGCTAATGTTTCTTGTATTGTAATACTAATAATGATGATGGCATTTGTTAAGCATTCACTAGGTGCCAAGCACTGTTTAAAGTGCTGGAGTAGATACAAGGTAATGAGATTGTCCTACGTGGGGCTCACAGTCTTAATCCCCATTTGACAGATGAGGTACCGTGCTCTCTCCACTAAGCCACGTTGCTTGTACTCTCCCAAGGACTTAGAACAGTGCTCTGTACATAGTAAGTGCTCAGTAAATACCACTGATTGATTGACAATGTTCACATCTGTCTCACAATTCTATTACATAGGCAGGATCTTGACCATTGATGTCATGATAGACAAGAGAGTAGAAATCAGATCAAGAAGGCCATCACATTTCTTGGATACTGCCAGCAGCATGGTCTAGTGGAGAGAGCACAGGCTTGGGAGTCAGAGGTCATGGATTCTAATCCTGACTCTGCCACTCACCTGATGGGTAACCTTGGGCAAGTCACAACTTCTCTGAGCCTTCTTTTTCTCATCTGTAAATTGGGGATTCAATATCTATTCTCCCTCCTTCTTAGACTGTGAGCCTGATGAGAGACAGGGACTTGAGTCCGACCTGAATATCTTGTATCTACCCCAATGCTTAGTACAGTGCTTGACCCATAGAAAGTGCTTAACAAATACCACCCTCATTATTAGTGGTTTGTGTTCTTTCTAAATAGACAAAAGTGTGGAGAAATGTGCTGGCGATGAATCTTTTCTAAACTACAGCACAAGAAACAAGAATCCTTGCTTACAATTAGTCTATCGGAGGTGGCTTACTTTATTTATGCATCTGTGATCCAAGCCCTTTTTGTATCCTGCCTTAACTATTGCATCTGCCTCCTCGCCTTCTGTCTCTCTCCACTCTCGTCGACACTTCACTCTGCACACAGATCATTTTTCAATTTAAATGTTCAGTCCATGTCTCCCCACTCCTCAAGAACCTTCAGTGGCTGCCACCCATCTCCGCATCAAACAGAAACTCCTTCCCATCAGCTCTGAAGCACTCAATCACCTCATCCCATCCTACCTCACTACTCTCTTAATACAGCGCAGCCCACACAATCTGCTCCTTTAGTTCCAGGTTACTCACTGTGCCATGATCTCGTCTATTTCACCGTTGACCTCTGAGCACAAACTTGGGAATCAGAGGTCATGGGTTCTAATTCCAGCTCCGCCACTTGTCTGCTGTGTGACCCTGGGCAAGTCACTTAACTTTTCTGAGCCTCAGTTACCTCATCTGTACAATGGGGATGAAGACTGTGAGCCCCACGTGGGACAACCTGATTACCTTGTATCCCCCCCAGTGCTTAGAACAGTGCTTTGCACATAATAAGCACTTAACAAATGCCATCATAATTATTATTATTATTTCACGTCCTGCCACTAGGAACTCCATCCCCCTCCATATACGCCAAAGCATCACTCTCTCCACCTGCAAAGTATTATTATGGTCATATCTCATAAAGAAGCAGTGTGGCTCAGTGGAAAGAGCCCAGGCTTGGGAGTCAGAGGTTGTGGGTTCTAACCCCGGTTCTGCCGCTTGTCAGCTGTGTGACTTCGGGCAAGTCACTTAACTTTTCTGGGCCTCAGTTACCTCATCTGTAAAATGGGGATTAAGACTCTGAGCCCCACGTGGGACATCCTGATAAGCCTTGTATCCGCCCCAGAGCTTAGAACAGTGCTTCGCACATAGTAAGCGCTAAACAAATGCCATTATTATTATTATTATTATTATTATTATTATTATTATTATTATTATTATTATCCCCTCCAAAAGGCTCTTTCCACTAAGCCACACTGCTTCTCTTACTCATTACTCTCTGCCAGGCTGCTTGGCTTGTCAGCACTACTTCTTTACACTGTTTTTCTAGAGCTGCCACTGGCTTTTTAGATAATGATACTTGATAGTGAGATTCTATCAACGAACAAACCAGAAGAGTCTGAAGGGTAATGGAGAATCCTTTTTCCACTGTGCAAATTGATTTTTTTTTAATGAGGAAGGGAGGGAAAAAAGGTCACAGTTCCCCATTCAAAATAAAAAGTCTTTAGAAAAAGGAACAGTGGCAGTTGTTCTCACACCTCTGGTGCTCTTAACAAAGTTCAAAATTTGCTCTGCATTTAGGAGTTTGTTTACATTCTTTCAGAATGAGTGTTGTGATATTAATGAACTTCAGTCCCAAGAAGCCTGAAATTCTACCCCACTAGCCCCAAGCTCCCTGCTGATTTTGTACATGATGGCGATGCTGCTATTTGTCAAGTGCCTACTATGTGCCAAGCACTGTTCTAAGCACTGAGCACTGTTCTATATGCCAAGCACTGTTCTGAGCACTGTATTTGTCTGTATCATGTGCTTTAATGTTTTGTCATATCTAATGTGTCTGTCTCCAGTCCTTTCTCCCTGCTTATACTCTTAGATTGTGAGCCTCCCGAGATACAGGGACCATATCTAATTCCCATTTTGCATTACTTCCCAGTGCTTAGTAGCGTTTTCTGCACTCAGTAAGTACTTAATACTATTACAACTTGAGACATTGTCTTAAAATAAATGACTGCATGTTGAATGGAGTTCTCCAAATTCTGACAGAAGAATTCGGAGATGCAGACCTTCCTTCCTTGTCCAAGATCTCCCTATCAGATCTGGGTTGTGGACCCTGCTCTTTGCTGACTTTGAGGGTCTAGGAAAGTGACTTAGCCATTTTCTGTTCAACCAAGCCATGCTTGGATTCCAACACATTTAGCATCTGTACACATAAATGGCATTCCACCAATGGTATTAAAACACTTACTGTGTGCAGAGCAGTGTAATAAGTAGTTGGGAGAATACAATATCAGTTGGTAGACCCTATTGCTTTGCACAAGAAGCTTAAAGTCTAGAGTGGGAAACCAAGATTAAATTACATATAAGGGAAACGGAAGAGTATAAGGGTAATAATAATAATAATTTTGGTATTTGTTAAGCACTTACTATGTGCCAAGCACTGTTCTAAGTACTGGGGGAGATACAAGGTCATCAGGTTGTCCCACATGGGGCTCATGGTCTTTAATCCCCATTTTCCAGATGAGGGAACTGAGGCACAGAGAAGTTAAGTGACTTTCCTAGTCACACAGCTGATAAGTGGCAGAGCCGGGATTAGAACCCATGACCTCTGACTCCCAAGGTCACACTCTTTGCAATGAGCCATGCTGCTTCTCTAAGTATTGAAGCATGTAAGTATTGAAGCAAGTATCCAAGTGCCTTCGGGAAGTGCCTTTGAGAAGCAGCGTGGCTCAATGGAAAGAGCATGGGTTTGGGAATGGGTTGAGAGGATGTGGGTCCTAATCCCAGCTCTGTCACTTGTCAGCTGTGTGACTCTGGGCAATTCAATTTCACTTCTCTGGGCCACAGTTACCTCATCTGGAAAATGGGGATAAGATTGTGAGCCCCATGTGGGACAACCTGATTACTTTGTATCTAACCCAGCACTTAGAACAGTGCTTGGCACATAATAAGCACTTAACAAATACAATTATTATTATTATTATTACTATTTGAGGTACACACTCAAGTGCTCAGGCGACGCAGAGAGGATGACAAATAGTATGGGGAAATAAGGCGTAAGTCAGTGAGAGCCCCTTGGAGATGTGATTTTAGTAGAGCTCTAAAAATGAGGAGAGTGGTGGCCTGTCAGATATGGCCAGGGTTGGGGGTAGAATTCCAAACCAGAGGGAAGATGTGGGTGAGGGGTTGGTGAGGAGACAGAAGATGCAGCAAGTAGCTTGGAATTAGAGGGGCAAAGTGTGTTCAGTAACCCCTATGCTTAGGTTTTGAAGCCAATGGTACTAATAATGTTAATGATAATAATAGGAGCATTTGTTAAGCCCTTACTATTTGCCAAGCACTGGGTTAGATACAAGATCAACAGGCCCCACATACGGTTCACAGTCTACGTAGGAAGGAGAAGAGGTATAGAATACTCATTTTGCAGATGAGGAAACTGTACAAAGCGCTGAGGAAGATACAAGTTAATGAGGTTGGACACGATCTGTAGGGCTCTCAGTTTTAATTTCCATTGTACAGATGAGATAATTGAGAGAAGTGAAGGGATTTGACAAAGGTCACACAGCAGACAAGCAGTGGAGCCAGGACGAGAACCCACGTCCTCTGATTTGCAGGCCCCGTATTCTTTCCACCAGGCCGCGCGGCTTCTCCTGCTCTTCAAGGGGAAAGAAGCCCACCTTCCACACCACAAGAACTTCCTATCAACCCCTGCTCCAGCTCAGGAAGGCCTAGAAATCACCAGCAGAATGAGGCCTTCTCATCTTTTATAACTTTGTCAAGACTGCGGCTGTTACAGCTCATGGACTTCAACTGTGAAGAGCACATATAGGCTGCTGTAGCAAATATTCTCTTTTGCTCTTATTTTGTGTCTTCTGTCTAATCTTTTGTCTCATGTTTCTTTATGAGTGTCATCAATCTCCTATCCCTTCTTCATTGAACTTACGTTTTGTTTGTTACTCTCCCAAGTTCTTAGCACAATACTTAGCATTCACTAAATTTGAAACCTGATAGCTTTGCTGATTAACAGATCAAAAGGAATGAAACAATTGGCCCCAGAGAAAAAAAAAATGGAGACCATTTATGTAGATATAAAACGTTCTATGCTTAAGTAACTGGAAGTACTTTGAAATCTACTTCAGGAGATTGAAATACTAACCTTAGTGTGAAGCACTGGTTAATTTTTTTAACTCTTTACTAAATAGAATTTATTAAGGACCTAATAATGTGTGTAGAAGACTGGACCTCTGGGTGTCTTACACTATAGGGGTTGTATTCTTGCAAAACGCCACATTAGGAAAACTTTTACTGTTGTATTGAACTTTTCCAGTCTTTCACATGCATTCAAACCATGATCCATGGTATCCAAACAGGGTTGCATTGTTAGACAAGCATTCTTCTGTTCTCGATCTACACTCACTCCCTTGGTGACCTCATTCGCTCCCACGGCTTCAACTATCATCTCTACGCTGATGACACCCAAATCTACATCTCTGCCCCTGCTCTCTCCCCCTCCCTGCAGGCTCACATCTCCTCCTGCCTTCAGGACATCTCCATCTGGATGTCTGCCCGCCACCTAAAACTGAACATGTCCAAGACTGAACTCCTTGTCTTCCCTCCCAAACCCTGCCCTCTCCCTGACTTTCCCATCACTGTGGCTGGCACTACCATCCTTCCCGTCTCACAAGCCTGCAACCTTGGTGTCATCCTCGACTCCGCTCTCTCGTTCACCCCTCACATCCAAGCCGTCACCAAACCCTGCCGGTCTCAGCTCCGCAACATTGCCGAGATCCGCCCTTTCCTCTCCATCCAATTGCTTCCCTGCTCATTCAAGCTCTCATCCTATCCCGTCTGGACTACTGTATCAGCCTCCTCTCCGATCTCCCATCCTCTTGTCTCTCCCCACTTCAATCCATACTTCACGTCGCTGCCCAGATTGTCTTTGTCCAGAAACGCTCTGGACATGTTACTCCCCTCCTCAAAAATCTCCAGTGGCTACCAATCAACCTGCACATCAGGCAGAAACTCCTCACCCTGGGCTTCAAGGCTGTTCATCAACTTGCCCCCTCCTACCTCACCTCCCTTCTCTTCTTCTCCAGCCCAGCCCGCACCCTCCGCTCCTCTGCCCGCTAATCTCCTCACCGTGCCTCGTTCTCGCCTGTCCCGCTATCGGCCCCCAGCCCACGTCCTCCCCCTGGCCTGGAATGCCCTCCCTCTGCCCATCTGCCAAGCTAGCTCTCTTCCTTCCTTCAAGGCCCTACTGAGAGCTCACCTCCTCCAGGAGGCCTTCCCAGACTGAGCCACCTCCTTCCTCTCCCCCTCACGCCCCCTCCACCCCCTCCGTTTTACCTCCTTGCCTTCCCCACAGCACCTGTATATATGTATTTATGTTTGTACATATTTATTACTCCATTTATTTATTTATTTTACTTGTACATATCTATTCTATTTATTTTATTTTGTTAATATGTTTAGTTTTGTTCTCTGTCTCCCCCTTCTAGACTATGAGCCCATTGTTGGGTAGGGACTGTCTCTATATGTTGCCAACTTGTACTTCCCAAGCACTTAGTACAGTGCTCTGCACACAGTAAGCACTCAATAAATATGATTGATTGATTGATTCAAAACTGCTGAAAATATTGAAAGGACACATGGCAGACTGTGAGCTTGTTGTGGACAGGGATTGTCAGTCTTTATTGTTGTATTGTACTTTCCCAAGTGCTTAGTACAGTGCCTTGCACACAGTAGGTGCTTAAGTGCTTAATAAATACATTTGAATGAATGAATGAATGAGAGGTGAATGTGCTGGATGCTTTTAGACAGTAGAATAGGCGTAAAACATGTTCTCTGTCCTTGAGGGGCTTTCTACATTTTGTTTCTACTTCCTTAAGATATGAGAAAACAGCTCAGAGATTAAGGTTTGCTAAAGACGAAGACACCAAACAGGATTTAGTTTTCAAAATCCTATCTGAAGTCCAACAGGAACGATCACTTTTACATGTCTCACCAAGTGAGATGATTGCATCACCACTTTGTCAAGCTGTTAAACAAATTTTCATTGGTTGTTTCATGCAGCACTAAATATTTTCTTGTGCACATTCCTGGCCCACAACAAGCTTACAGTCTAGCAGGGAAGGCAGATATAAATAACGGATATGTACATAACTGCTGTGGGGAGTCACTGTATGTTTTTTGAACATGCCTGATGTAGCTACATAAACCATTCCCCAGATGCCCCAGAACACTTTGGGGGGAATCTGGACAAAGTGGTGACAAGAGTATTAGGAAAAAGTGGACAATGTTAGCTGTCTTTTCGCCACTGAATCATAGACTACTATCCATTAATGGTCTGCCAAGGTACTAATCGTTCTGGCTAACTAGTGTAACAAGACAGCCATAGACTTGAGTGATGCTTATCCAATGAGAAGGAGATAGGCCCTTTAATTAAACTCCAAAATGACTATCTCATTCATTCCAAAGCATAATTCCCAATTCATCGGTGGGTTGAAGCAAGAGGTTCCTATGCCTGTTTTATATTAATCAAAATTCTGTAGTTCTGGAATGGATGAGGTTGTCTTTCCAGCCCAGCGTACTGAGAGTCATTTTACGTTTCAGCAAAAGCACATTGTATTGTAGTGAGAAAATTACACCGGTGCCTCTCACAGTGCATATGTCTAGTAAAATCATTAGCCTACCGGTATCGGCAAGTTGGTGTGGAGACTTTAGGCTGACTTAATAGGACACTCAGATAATGTGGCTGCATTGGCTATCAAAGTGGCTTATTAGACTTAACTGCGATCTTTAAAAGAATGGAAAAAAGTATAACTCAATGTGCCTATGAGCTAGTTAGCTACATTTTATTTGTTTAAATCTTAAATCAAATCACTTTTTTCAATTATTCAGCATGAGGAATACTGTTTAATCACATTTGTTTTCTGATGTTTGAACGGTAAGAAAATTTGACATGGGGGAATTGCTAATGCCAGGCCCACTGCTTATTAGAATCCTGGCTTCTGAGTTTGGTCACGTTGACCTGATAAACCAAGCAAAGCTGTGGTCTGAAGAGAACATAAAGGAGGGTTAGATTGTTCATGTAAAAATAAAAACTTACCTGAATGATCAAACATAAATGCCGCCCACCTTATATACTCTGGAAGCACGTATTAGTATTTTGATATTTTAAGTGCAACAAAAAAAGAAATGTATCAACATCAACGAGCATCTCATTTATCATAACAAAATGGAGGCCTGCAAAACCTAGGTTGGGACACACAGATCAAGCTGAGAAACAAAGATGACATCAAAGCTGAAGAGCTTCAGGATATGTTGAATGCCAGAAAACTGAGGATTTTTAATACATCAGTAAAGAAACTCTAGCGTTCCACACACACACTCAAGTACAGCAAAACTGCCGAGTGTGCGGAGAACTTTATCACATGGAAGAGGGAATCTAATGTGGTTGACACAAACACTACAGAAGCAGTGTGTGCTAGATAGAGCATGGGCTTGGAAGTCAGAAGGACTTGGGTTCTAATCCCGGCTCCACCACTTGTCTGCTGTGTAACCTTGGACATATCGCTTAACTTCTTTGTGCTAGTGACTGACTCTGTAAAATGGGGATTAAGAATGTGAACTCCATGTGGGACATGGATTGTGTCCAACCTGATTAGCTTGTACCTATCCCAGCACAATGCCTGGGGCATAGTCAGAGCTTAATAACATACAACAAAACACTAATAACAACATAACAACAACAACAAATAACAACAACAAAACACTACAGTGAGCTCCCAAACATGCCTTCCCCCTTGCCCCCAACCAGGACTTCCAAGGCTGTAGTCCCTATTTTGAAGACAAGGATATATACAAAGTCATTAAAAGTGGAAAAAAAAAAACCTGGATCTGACAGCATTCCTGCAGAAAGCTAAAATCTAGGAAAGGTCCTAATTCTTAGATGTCGGCATGAACTTTGCTTCAGTTTATGGATCACTGAGGAGATGCCATAAGACTTCCAGAAGGAGCAGCATGGTGAGGGGGATAGAGCACAGGCCTGAAAGTCAAAAGGTCACAGGTTCTAATCCCACCTCCACCACTAGTCTGCTATGTGACCTTGGGCAAGTCACTTCACTTCTCTGGGTCTCAATTACCTTATCTGTAAAATGGGGATTGAGACTGTGAGCCCTACCTGGGACAGGGTCTGTGTCCAAACTGATTTGTTTGTATTCACCTCAGTGCTTAGTACAGTGCCCGGCACATAGTAAGTGCTTAACAAATACCACAGTTATTATTATTACCTCCAGAAGGTGCCACCATTATCACCGTCTTCAAGAACATAGGGGAGAAAACAATACAGATATTTCCAGGGGAATCTTTCTGTTTTGCTATATAGAGTCCTCCTAGACAAACTACTGAATAGAGACAATTCTGGACTAATCCCAATGTGGTTCCATAAATTGTAGCCCATCAGATATGGAACATTTTCATAGATAGACAAATAAAATACAGAGAGCAACCTCTTGACCTTTGTATCAAGTTTATTGCAACTAAAGCCTTGAATATCATTAAGCCCAGTGAACGGTCCTGAGAAAATCATGGAGTCTTTTTGATGATTCTGTGATGGGTTGAGGGGCCCTATCTGGCCCTTTCTCCATCATGGTAAGAGCAAAGTGGGCTGTGTTCTAGATCAGAACTTGTCCAAGCTGGAGACAGAATACACTCCCAGCTCAAAAGACTCTGAGCATCATCAAAAAAGGTCCTTGGAACAGGAGTTCAGGAATTGCTGTTTGCAGATAACTATGCTCTATAGATACATACAGAGAATGTCATTAGAAGAAACATCCAATGTGGGAAAGCCCCACTAGTGTAACAACGACTACTTTTTTTTATTTTTTATGATATTTATTAAGCACTTACTAGGTGCCTGGCACTGTATTAAGCACTGGGGTAGACACAAGACAATTAGGTTGGATCCAGTCCATGGCCCACATGGGGCTCACAGTCTTAATCCCCATTTTTCAGTCAAATTAACAAGCACAGAGAAGTTAAGATCACACAGCAGGTGAGTGGTGGAGTCAGAATTAGAACCCAGGATATCTGACTCCTAGGCCTGTGCTGTTTTCATTAAGCCACACTGCTTCTCATGTGTGCATATAGTAGTAAACAATGCAGAAGCAGCATGACAGTGGAAAGAGCACAGGCTTGGGTGTCAGAGGATGTGGGTTCTAATCTCAGTGTGACTTTGGGAAAAACCACTTCACTTCTCTGTGCTTTTTACCTCATCTGTAAAATGGGGATGAAGACAGTGAGCCCCACTTGGGACAACCTGATAATCTTGTACCCCAGTGCTTAGAACAGTGCTCGGCACAATATAAGTGCTTAACAAATCGGGGCAGCGTGGCTTAGTGGAAAGAGCACTGGCTTTGGAGGCAGAGTTCATGGGTTCAAATCCCAGCTCCACCAATTGTCAGCTGTGTGACTTTTGGCAAGTCACTTAACTTCTCTGTGACTCAGTTACTTCATCTGTAAAATGGGGATTAAGACTGTGAGCCCCCCGTGGGACAACCTGATCATCTTGTAACCTCCCCAAAGCTTAGAAGAGTTCTTTGCACATAGTAAGAGCTTAATAAATGTCATTATTATTATTATCATTATTATTTCATCAGGTGCACATTGATCTCTCCTCTCTCTCTCTCCATCTTCAGTAGCAACCTCTTCGAAAAGCATTGATCTCTCTCTCTTTCTCTCTCTCTCTCGATCTTCAAGAGCAGCCTCTTCAAAAAACAAAGCAACGCTATTTCTTATGTATCTATATGCTCACATTGATTGAATTGGAAATGTCTTCCATATGAGATTTTAAGACTCTGAGGAGTTGCCAAGGTAACTAAATATAGTGTAATCTCAGATCAGCCTCTGAAAGACATCCTAAGTAGCAAAACTTTCAGAAGGGGCTAGTTAAATCAGTTTTATTTTGAGCTCAATTCCCAAGAGAAACCTTTCAAGTGGGTTTCCGCATAAGGTCTATTGGAATGATATTATGAGTGAGAGGGAGGGGAATGCTAGAAAGTTACCTTCAATTCCCATGATGGTGAATGATAATAATCATAATGATGACAATAATAATGATATTTGTTAAGCACATACTATGAGCTAGGCACTGAATTTATATTGGTAGATACAAGATCATCAAGTCAGTCACAGAGGACTCTCTGAGGAGATTAATAAAGGAAGTTAGACTATAAAAGTCCAAGAGCTAACGCTGGCTCCTGTGGTGACCTTGGGCAGATGACAACCTCTTTGAGCCTCAGTTTTCTCAACTGTAAAATGGGGATAACACTTGCTTCTCCCTACCATACAGGGTACTTACTAAGCATTTTCCTTTAGCAGAGCATTGCAGTAAATGCTTAGGAGAATACAATGCAGTTGGAAGACACAATCCCCATTCTTATTGAGATAAAGTGAGATGCTATCTGTGGAAGCACTGTAGAAATTCAGCTCGTCACCAGTCAGTCAGGTTCTTTTCTAGAGAAACTGCAAGTATACATTACAGCTCTTTGTGTATGTACATAGCCACACCTTAGTATTGATTTATTTTGCTACCACCACTCTCCTCACAGGTGAGTGATGAATAGAGCTCCTTTAAATATGTAATGCAATTCCTGACCATAAAGTCTTGATTTTTTTTAATGGCATTAAGCATTTTCTATGTGCCAAGCACTACATTATGCACTGGTTAATCAGTTTGGACAAAGTTGGTGTCCGACATGGGACTCACTGTCTTAATCCCCATTTCAAAGATGAGGTAACTGAGGCCCAGAGAAGTTAAGCGACTTGCCCAAGCTAACAGCAGACCCAGGTGGAGTGGAGGGATTAAGACCCAAGTCCTTCTGTCGCCCAGGCCTGTGTTCTTTCTGCTAGGCCCTGCTACTTTGTTTTATGTCACCTAGCCTTTCAAAATGCTCCTCCAAATATAAAACAATAATAAAATCACAAAGAACAACTCAAATTGGAGGAAATTCAATTAAAAAAACCCATCCAGACAAGTGCTAGGGAAACAGAAGAGAAACCGTGTGAAAATAATAGATACTTAGATACAAATTCAAGCTAATACTTGTCAGAGTAATTTCCATTCTATTTGCCTTGCTTTTCTTATTATTTCTTCCTGGCCAATATTTCCAATTCTTTTATGCCTCAGGCTATATGTGAAATAAACATCACCTTTTAAATTAAATAATGTTTCATTGGGTTAGTTTTGAGCCTTTAAAAGGGACAGAGATTTCAAATTGAGGTCCCTTCCCTTTGACACTCTGAGAGTCTCCATCTCATTTAAGAAGTCAGTGGGGGTTGGAAGTTGGGGCTGGAGTGGAGGGGGTGGGGAGGGAGTGTCACATAGCTTCTGCCTCCCCTCTCAGAAGTGAGAGGAAATGAAAAGCTGGAAGTCTCCCGAAGACATCAGAATTACCACCAAGAGAGGGACTCCCAGAGCCAAAAATGCAGTGGCCATCTGATATTACTAGATAAGCCCAGGACTAATTTTTTGGAGCTCGAAAACCAACAGTTGCCAATGGAAACAACAAGAAAGACATACAGAGTAAGGCTTGGACTCCCATGAATCCTTTAAAAATGAAATTAGCAAATCTTCATTGAGGAATATATTAAGGAAAATAATCACCAACAAGAGCTCTTGGAGTTACCCTGAAAGCCAAGATTGGAAAACAAAGCAGAGCTATTTCTTATGTATCTCTTTGTTCACAGTGATTGAATTGGAAACTGGTTCCATAGGAAATTTTAAGACCCTGAGGCTGAAGATGTAGATTTGAGAGTGAACGGCATAGTGATGGTAGTTGAAATTATGGAAATAGAGTAGTTCTCCTGGAGAATGTGTAGAGTGAGAAGAATAGAGAACCTAAGACAGAGCCTTAAGGGTTCCCACAAACAGGAGAGAGTGAACAGCTAATAAAAGAGATGGAGAAGCCCAACTGAACTGTATTCATTGAACACTTACTGTTTTCAGAGCACTGTCTGAAATGCTTGGGACAGTGCAATATAGCAGAGTTGATAGACACATTACCTTCCCACAGCAAGTTTACTGTCTAACGGGGGAAACAGACATTAATTTGAATAACTTAAATTATGACTATGTATGTAAGTTCTATGGGGCTGAAGGAGGGGTGGATAAAGGGTGCAAATCCTAGGATGAAAGCCAGGAGAATGCTGGTACTCTCATCCATTCATTCATTCATTCAATCATATTTATTGAGAACTTACTTTGTGCAGAGCACTGTACCAAGAATGGAGAGCATCTCTAAGAGAAGTGAGATCATTTCTGACTCAATGTCTCGAGTAGTAAGTCAATGCCACAATACATTTGAGAGGGCAAAACTCAGGAAGGCAGTGTACAGACAGAATCACCAAATCCTAGACCGCAAGTTCACTGTGGGCAGGGAATGGGTCTACCCACTCTGTTGTACTCTCCCAAGCGAATGTATGGTCTCTGCACACATTAAGTGCTCAATAAATGCCATCGATTGACCCTACTCTCTAGGACTAGGGCATGCCCATTCCAGCATGAAGATGGTCGCTACAGAGCAAATAAAAGACCCCATTTCTTTATGCATCCAAGTGGAATTTGTTGAGGCATAAAGTTGTTCAGGAAAAACAATAACAGTATGCTCAAAAGGGGTGTGGATAAACGTGTGGAGAAGAGGTCCATAACAGATTGCTAGTAGGAGGTGAGGGAAGGGAAACATCAACTGGTTCCCATAGCATCCAAATGCAACTGCTCAAGACAGTCTATTGGGTTACATGAAACCATTATTCTGACCCAATATGGCAGTTCTTAAGTTTTAATGACTCTATTGTAGAACTCAGCCCATTCCAGTTAGCAACCTGACTCTGGAAAAAGCAGTAGCTCCTCTTTCACCAACTGTCAACAGAGATGGGACTGAAGCAATTAAATAGCCCCAACTAGACTTTTGAGGTTAAAACTTCATCAAGATGAATGGAAGTGTTTCACCCATCTGTTGCTGCTTTATTTAAGTCTGGCTGACTGCAGAGCAAACCAGACACTGCCATATTAATTTACAGTACCGGGCTTTCTCCTCAGCCTAGAGGGCAGATAGGCATGATACTCTCTTTTATTACTAGATGTTTAGAATTCAGCAAACTCTACCCCCTGAAACTCTGCTTTATGGATTCTCTCTACTTTTGCTTTCTTTATACATGCTGTAATTTTAAATCTTCAAATTGAAGATTTGAACTTGTCCTTTTTCCATCTTCTTCGATTCCTTGTGACATCTTAAAAATCCCCACATACTTTTAGCCATGATCAGCCAATCGATGGTATTTACTGAGGGCTTAACATGCACAAAACACTGTACTAGGTGCTTGGGAGAATATAACAGAGTTGGAATCCCAGTCTAGAGAGGGAAACAAACATTAAAATAAATTACAGATAGGGCAGATGGCTGAGGATATGAACATATAAGGATATGGACATAAGTGCCATGGGACTGGGATGAGTATCATGGTGCTTAAAGGGTATACATCCATGTGCCCAAGAAAGACAGAAGTTGGGATGAATAGGGTGGTGTTAGGGAGTTCTCCATGTTCCTTCTTTCTTTTTGGCAGGAGCCAAAAGGCTGCCAAACTCACTATGGGATGGAGAAGACATCAAACAGCCAGCAGCTTCTGAAATCCCTTTATTATACATCAACTGCTATCAATCGTTGGCATTTATTGAGCAGCTCACTGTGTCCAGAGCACTGTACTGAGTGCTAGGGAGAGTACAGTGCAACAGAGTTGGTAGAGATGTTCACTGTCCACGAGTTTACAGTCTAGAGGATCTAGCGCTGTAGGATGCCTTAGGGACCCAGGATTCCCTTATGCCACCCTTCCATAGGAGTGGAGAGTGGGTGAAGGAAGAGAATGACCTGCTCTATTATCAGATGGTTGGGGAGTATCGGGGACAAAGGATGGCTTTGCCTGGGTCAGTAAGGACTGTTCTCATCACTGATATTCTTGAATTCTTAGTTTTGCTGAATTTTGCCTGATATTCTTTCCTCTGTGTGTCTGTCCTCCTCACCTCTTCTTTTTAACCCTCCTGAAGTTATAAGCCCAAGAATCACAGTCTTTGTAACACCTCCTTGGGGTTTACTTGCCCTGCTTCTTTCATAAGAGCTTTCCTATGCACTTGGTTCTGTACCCTTTAATCACTTGATAGTCAACTCCTCCCTCAGCCCCACAGCACTTCGGTACATATCCCAAATTTATTTTAATGTCTCTCTCCCCCTCCAGGCTGTAAGCTCCTTGTGGACAGGGAACGTGTCTACTAACTCTATTACCTTGTACTTCCCCCATGCGGCTAGTACAGTCCTCTGCACACGGTAAGCACTCAATAAATACCATGGATTGGTTGAGTGCATTACCCACACCTGGTTCTCAAAGATCATGGATTAAGTGATTCGTAGAAGGTCCTGCCCCCTAAAGCTCATCGTGACATTACTTTGTCTTTCAAATGCAAGTGTTTGCATTTCTGACCACTATAATCAGGTATTCCTGCAGTTAGGCATATCTACATCTGTGTCAGCTGATCGCAAGTTTGTTATGGGCAGGGAAAATGTCCACTAATTCTGTGGTACTGTGTTCTCCAAACTCTTAGTACAGTACTTTGCTGTCTTCTTAGTAAGTGCTCAATAAATGCCATTCATGATAACTAAAGTATAATCCTCTGTGAGGCAGGGCTGTGTTGAAGTTGTTTTGTGCAGCAGCCAGCCAGGTACCCTGCAAAGATCCACAATAAGTACCATTTGGTAGTTGCAAAGACCCACAATGAGTACCATTTGATAG
Source organism: Tachyglossus aculeatus (assembly GCF_015852505.1). Lineage (NCBI taxonomy): Eukaryota > Metazoa > Chordata > Mammalia > Monotremata > Tachyglossidae > Tachyglossus > Tachyglossus aculeatus. Next base: position 44,511,319 of record NC_052074.1, on the reverse strand, counting down.
TTCCAGTCAGAAGTGTACAGAAAACCCACCACATTCTCTTCTCAGACTTGATCTGAACTCATAACTTCTGGCTTGAGGAAAGGGAGTCGGAGAGATTCAGTTTAGCTTCTAAGAGACGGTTCTTCCAAACCTAAACTATCAGGCTTAATTTAATGCAATTAAGCATGATTGACACTTCCTTTTCAGGATGGAATTAGAGCCAAGCTGGCAAGGAGAAAGAATAACTTCTCTCACCTAGAGAGGGCAGCTTTCCCTAGGGCACATTGGAGCTAATTAGAAGGGCAAAATTTAAGACAATAAAGGTGAAACCTACTGTCAACTGCTGCCATTTTCTTTATTCTAATAAGAGTAAGGATGTCCTCCTGTATAAAGCAGCCCAAAGTAGTTGATTTCAGGATTCTCTAATTGGAGGGGATTTGTTTAGGTTTCAGTCCAAACGGACATTCAAAATGTCAGTAACTTACAGGTAATGAAATCGATCTAGGTTGTTTCCGTAGAGAGGACAGTATTGCATAAAGAAAGGATTCTCACTTTTTTTCCCCCTGACAGTCAAAATTAAATAGTGCTTTTTTTGGTTAGCGAACTTCAGGTAAGCTTATAAGCTCAAAATACATTCTTTAAAAGAATGACCATTTTTTCCCCTTTTTGGAGCATCTTGAAAAGCCCCCAATTTTCTAACATTTTAATTACCTCACTCCATTTTCTAGTCATTTTAGGATATAATGGTTCAGGTGCTTGCACATATGCTCATTTGGCAGCTCTGTATCCTTAGGTGAGATAGGATGTCTTTGTGAAGGCAGAAGACTGGAATAAATTATTTCCAGTGTTCTTGTTAGCCATCAGCTGCATGCTCCTCAAAGTCAACACAATTTGTTTCTGTCTTAGAGTGACGGCTGGGAATCAACATTAATGCAAAACTTTCCATTTAAAGGCAGTGGATTCCCCCCTTGAAATTGAAGCACAGACCCTTGGCTTTAAGGCACTCCACTATAAATATATACATATGTATACGTATATTCCCCACTCTCTCATCAACTTTCTTCTCACACTACATCCAGCTGTGCTTCTTGTTCTTCCTAAATCACTGTGCCTCATCCTTGACTTTCCCATTTTAGATTCTGTACTCACACTTTTCTTTCTCCCTGGAACTTCCTCCCCCTTCAAATCTGCCAGGCAACAGGCCTCCTCATCTTTTAAGCCTTCTTGAAAGCTCACCTCCTCCAGGAGACTGTCCCTGATTAAGCTCCTCCTTCACAGTTCATACATAGTCAACAGCTTCCTTTAGCACATATTTATACATCTACCCTTCGCATTTATACATATTAGACTTGAATCAATTTACACTTACCTATCCTTCCACACTTCTATCAACTGCTGTATCTTTTTCTACCTCCAACTACTAGTGATTTCAGTTCCCCAGTTATACTGTAAGCACCTTGAGAGCAGAGACCTTCTCTTACTCTTCCAAGGATAGAGCACGGGCCTGGGAATCAGAAGGACCTGGATTCTAATCCCAGTTCCACCACTTGTCTGTTGTGTGAACTTGGAAAAGTCACTTCATTTCTCTGTGCCTTGGTTACCTTATCTGTAAAATGGAGATGAAAACTGTGAGCCCTAACATATCTTGGGGGCTTAGTACAGTGCTTAGTACAGTGCTGGCACATAGTAAGTACTTGAATACCATTTTGAAAAAGCCCTTAGCACAGTGATAATGGAGACTCCAGTCAGTCAGGATTGATAGGGATTGGTCCTAAACTTCAAGTCAGAGAAACTTGGGTTCTAATCTACCACTTGCCTTTTGTGTGAGTTTTGGACTAGTCACAAGTAGGGGAGAGAACAGATCCTGAATCCCGATTTTGCAGATGAGGAAACTGAAGAACAGAGAGGCCAAGTGACTTGCCCAGGGCCACAGGGCAGGCAGGTGGTGGAGTCAGGATTAGAACCTCTGGCTTCCAGGCTGATGCTTTATCCACGAGGCCTAGATTGGGTGAAGATGTCAATGAGGGCATAGCAAGGAAGCATCTTCTTTAAAGGATTAATTCTAGCTGTGCAGATAGGGGCCCAGATATATTAGTAGCTGGGCCCAAAGTCTCTCTGCATCAGCTGGAGACTATTGGTACCACCAAGGTCCTCAGGCAATGATCTACATTTGGGTAAGGACACAACTCCACATCTTTCAAATCGAAGGAACAAGACTCCTTCTTAGGAAATGCCAGTTAACTATAACAACAACAAAAAATATCCTGTCAACATCAGGACAGCGTACCAAATACTTAAACTCCATCTCAAAGTTTTCACTTGAAAAATCATATAATAACAATAATAATAATGGTATTGGTTAAGCGCTTACTATGTGCCAAGCACTGTCCACATTCCCCGCTATTGTCATCTTGAAAAATTATATGAAATCCAAAAAAGGCTTTGGGCAGTAATAAACATTAGGTCATAATTCCCCATAAAAGAAAGGTTTATCAATTTCACCCAGCTCCCAATTCTTTGCTCCTAACTCTTAACTGAATTATTTTACTTGACAATTCTATGTTAAAGTACTTGGCCAATCATTTGCCTAGGTTGTCAGAAACCCATTTATACAATTGGAAGAGTGAAAAAATAGGTTCAGGTTGTTATGTCATCTGGGCCTGTTTGATCCCCCAGAAATTGGCTTTCCAACTCAGAGTTCTGTTTTTGTTTTAGTGTAATTTTTTTAGAGCTTTTAATTGGGCAATCAATTTCATATTTGCAGCTACACATTTCTGGCAGTTTGAGACAGGCATAATTGTGCTTTTAACCCAACATCAATAGGGCGTCTGTCTAAGGATAGATGGCAGAGTCAGGCATTGGAATTATTTATTTTTCTGCAACTGGCTCTTCAAACTGTGTTCCCTGAAATAACTCGTGAGATTTCTCCATTGAAATTGTCACAGTGGGGTAACCATTCTGAGCAATATCAGCATCCTCTAATATGCCAAATTACTCCAAAGTTGGACTCATGGGAGAGGGGAATGGGAGTCGGGAAACTCTCTTTCTTTGTATGGAAAGCCCAAAACCGAGCATTGTGGGGTCGAGTCTCCAACTGATAGGGATTGATCACTAAACACTGTATAAAACATTTGGGATAATATAAACCAATAGAGTTGGTGAACACAGACCCTGCCCTCATGGAGCTTGCAGTCCCTGGAGACAGAAGCCAAATCATTGTTATCCCTGAGGGAATCCCTTCCTGCCTGGAATCACAGAGAAGCAGTGTTGCCCAGTGGATGGAGCACAGGCCTGGAATCAGAAGGACCTGCATTCTAATCACACCTCTGTCACTAGTCTGCTGTGTGACCTTTAGCAAGTCACTTAACTTCTCTGTGCTCTAGTTACCTCATCTGTAAAATGGAGATTAAGACTGCGAGCCCAGTGTGGGACACACACTGGGTTCAACCTGTTCAGCTTGTATCTACCCCAGCACTTAATACAGTGACTGGAACATAGTAAGCACTTAACAAATGCAATTTTTTAAAAAATCTATTAATCCTAGTTATTGAGTCCTAAGTGAGTATATAGCACTTAAGCACTTGGGAGGGTATGATAGCATTAGTAGACCTGACACCTGCCCTAAATGAGTTTATAATCTAGAAGGAGAATAATTTGCTGATCGGAGCGAGAAGTTACAGCTTTTAAAAGTAAGCTAAATTTCTCTTTACTCTTCATGGATATAATTTTCCATTAGATTGCAATTCCATTGATTGATTACATCTAAGTACTGAAATAAGGGATCTTTTCACTAGTTCTGTACTCTTCCAAGAGCTTAGTGCAGAGCCCTGCATAGTTACATGCTTTTATAATTTATCGATTGGTCATTCTTTTGTATCTCTGGGAACATCCAGTCCCCCTTGTCTAAACGTAACACTATCAGCATGGCGTAGTGGATAGAGCACTGGTTTGAGAGTCAGAAGGTCATGGGTTCTAATCCCAGTTCCACCACTTGTCTGCTGAGTGACCTTGAGTAAGTCACTTTGCTTTTCTATACCTCATCTGTAAAATGGGGATTGAGACTGTGAGCCCCACATGGGATAGGAACTGTCCAACCTGGTTTGCTTGCATCCAACTCAATGCTTCGTACAGTACCTGGCAAATAGTAAGCACTTAATACCACCATTATTATTATTCTTATTATTATTATTATTATTATTATGCCACTACTCAGACATCTCTGCCTCAGGAGTTGTCTTGGTGAAATGCTGACCCACCTCAGGCACCAATCCAAGTACGAGGTTTCGTAGGTAAAATGAAAACCCAGATTATCTGAGGCTAGGGAATGTCCGCTGGATGATTTCTAGAAGATTATGGGACATTCTTTTTTCACTTCCTAATCATTTGCTCCAGCATTCTAACAATCCTTCATTACTACAACTTCAAGGTGGGTTTTTTTTTTTTTCCCCAGGACAGAATTTGTATTTGTACTTTGCTGAAATGGCTTGTACTTTTCCTGTATTCAATTTATACCTATTAAAAGCCTGTTAAATAAAACACCTAAAACTAGACTCATAAGATAGCATTTTAAAAAGTCAACACATGCAAAATTTAAGGCCCCATTTGGAGTCTATTGAAAAGCATTTCAATTGCACATTAAAAGCTCCTTTCTGCTTCTGTCGTTATATAAATGCAAACTCATTCTTATAATGACAACTGTGCTCACTTTTGGGCAAGTCCCTGGATGAAGATGGAAATCTTTTAGGCACTCGATAACATTAGAACATGCGATCATAAGCTTCTGCACATTAGCAGCTATGAAATAGCTAAAGCAATAAACAAATTCCTTCCCCTTGCCTTCAGGATGGAAGCACACAAAAAGACCTCTTTGCACCTATTAAGAGGTTGTTTAGAATCACACTGTCAAGAGCAACCCCACTCCGGAACTCCCAAACCTTAGTTTCCCCAAGAATGTTGGTTTTCCTGATCCTATTGCATGGGTACAGTAGCTAACCATTTACAGACAGTGTGGTCTAGTGGATAAAGCATCGGTCTGGGAATCAGAGGGACCAGGGTTCTAATCCCAGCTCCACCACGTGTCTGCTGTGTGACCTTGGTTAAGTCATTTAACTTTTCTGTGCCTCAGTTACCTCATCTTTAAAACGGGGATTCAGACCGTGAGTCCCATGTGGTACATGGACTGTTTCCAACCTGATCAGCTTGCATCTACCCCAGTGTTTAGAACAGTGCCTGGCACAAAGTAAGTGCTTAACAAATAACACTATTATTACTAAGTAACCCACAGGACATCCAAATTCCCTCAAGTGGCATCCCTTGCAAGAGCTCAGCACTTCCATAGGTGCTAATCTGTTTGCATGGCTCAATATCTCACGTTGAGCATTGTTAGTATCTGAGCTGAGTGTGCTATCAATTACATTTATTAAGCACTTGTGTGCAGTGCACTGTAGTAGGTCAGTTGTATTTATTGAGCGCTTATTGTGTTCAGAGCTCTGTATCCCCTGCCCACATCAAACTTATAGTCTAGATGGGGAAATGTATTGTTGTGTTGTATTGTTCAATGGATGTGGGTTCCAATCCCGGCTCCGCCAAATGCCTGCTGTGTGACCTTGGGCAAGCCACTTCACTTCTCTGGGTCTCAGTTACCTCATCTGTAAAATGGGGATTAAGACTGTGCGCTCCATGTGGGACAACCTGATTACTTTGTATCTACCCCAGCGCTTAGAACAGTGCTCAGCACATAGTAAGTGCTTAACAAATACCATTATCATTATTATTATTATTACTCTCCCAACCACTTAGTACAGTGCTCTGCACACAATAAATGCTCATTAAATACTGCCCTGAATTTCCTAACTGTCCTAAGAGGGCATCCATTTGCTGATGTCTATAGACTTTGCTATCATCATGGTGAAGCCACGGGGTTAGCAGAGGGGTGAAAGGACCAGAATGGGGAGGGTGGTAAAGTCTGTAAGGGTTAGCTATCCCTCAGAGTTCAGAGTGGACCTAGTGGACCTAGGTGAAGTCATGAGTGGACCTAGGTGAAGTCATGATGAAAACGACATTTTCTTCTGAAATATTCAGAGAAAAATTGCCAGACCTGGTCTGAACATGATAGCAAATGAGACCAATTTGCCCTAAATCATATTCATTCAATTCCTGTGAGATATCAGCCAAGGGGGAAATCAAATCAGTTCAATGCTTACACAATTGTGGGTGTTTAAATCTACTGCTGATGAAAATGCATTTGATTACTTAGACATTTGGGATAGTACAAAACACAAAACCAACAGAATTCTTTGGACTAAAGGTGATGCAGTGAGTTGCCTGGCAGGTGAAGACATACTAAAGTGATCCCCTCTTATAATATTAATAATTATGGCATTTATTAAGCGCTTACTATGTGCAAAGCACTGTTCTAAGCGCTGGGGGGATACAAAGTGATCAGGTTGTCCCACGTGGGGCTCACAGTCTTAATCCCCGTTTTACATATACGGTAACTGATGCTCAGAGAAGTTAAGAGACTTGCCCAAGGTCACACAGCAGACATGTGGCAGAGCTGGTATGAGAACCCATGACCTATGACTCCTAAGCCCGTGCTCTTTCCACTGAGCCATGCGTCTTCTCATAGTGCTTCTTGTTATTGTAGTGCTGCTGCTTCTTATAGTGCTGCTTACTGCTGCTTTTGGCCCTAAGTTAAAGCACAGTGCATAAGTGGAGGAGCAGTGTGGTCTAGTGGATAAAGAATGGGCCCGGGATTCAGAAGGGCCTGGGTTCTAGTCTCAGCTCTGCTGTCTGCTGTGTGACCTTGGGCAAATGACTTCACTTCTCTGTGTTCCCTCTTCTGTAAAATCGGGGTGACGACTGTGAGCCCCATGTGCGACAAGGATCGGCTTCAACCTGATTACCTCGTGAATACCCCAGCACTTAGAACAGTGCCTGGCATGTAGTAAGCACTTAAATACCACTAAAAAAATGGGGATGTCATTTTCTCCCCACACAAAACCAACAAAGTCCAAGCTCCATGTGCAGACTGACTGACTTCAGTGATGCTATATCTTGCAGCTGCAATAACCCAGCTGATTGTTGCTGAGCATATGATGATGGACAGAAATGTGGGTACTGAACTGAGATCAACAGCCACCGGCTCCTACTCCCAATACCACTTCAAATTTCACCGAGAAATCCTCCCCCGCAACTTGTAAAAGGAATGCCTCTGGTTGTTAGGAAGAGTCTAGGAATCCTCAAGTGTGTTTTTCTTATTTGACTGCCCAGACGTCCCTATTGAAAAGCTGCCTTTTAGCTTTGTTCTTGAAATGTGAATTTAAATTCACTAGAAGAATGATGCCGACCAGTATCAGACCCGTGCAGATCCAATTTTCTGTTCCCTGGTGTCATTGTTTGTAAGTCATTTTCTTCAAAAGTGCTATTTAGAGCACAGATAAAGTATGTGTTCAAAAACCATATGTTTCTATGTCAGCGTAGTTTAATTTCAATAAACTGTGCCATTGCCTTTGCTCTGGGCAACACCCTCTGCCTGTCAGGAACCATTTTTTTTTTTTGAGAGAGAAAGGATATATTACCAAGACAGGAAGGGTGAGAGAGTCAGTGCAAGCAGCAGAAGAACACAGCATTATACCTGTTCATGAATAATAATGATAACGGTATTTTTATGCTCTATTTTTCAAGCACTGTGCAAAAACCTGGGGTAGATACAGTTCCTGTCCCACACAGGACTCCCAGATGAAGGGCAAGTTAACTACTTGACTATACGTCAAATCCCCAGAATAGCCAAGTGATTTGTTATTTTCAAAAAAACGTGCCTGGCTGGTTAGATTATCAGTGAATACACACAATCCTTCAGAAGCTTCTTCCTTTCCCTTGAATTGTGGGAGCTTGGGAATGAGGGGTTCTCTGTTAGATTTTGCCCAATAGGCACTTTGGGCAAAACTTCTCAAGAGGCAATAGGAAAAGCATGAATCTGGGAATCAGAAGATGTGGGTCAAATCCCCATCTGCCAATGGCCTGCTGGGCAACCATGGGCCAGTCACTGTCTCATGGCCTTAGTTTCCCCCCTCTATAAAATGGGGGTAATTCTTTACTCTTCCTTTCTATAAGCCTGTCCCATATGGAGCAGGGACCATAGTCAACTACCTGGTGACTGCCCCAATCTTCAGCATGGGGTTTTGGTAATAATAATATTAGTCATTATATGGTAATAATATATAATTATATTGATATTATATTTATAATTATATCAGCAATAATACTAATAATTGTGGTATTTGGTAGCTAGGAGGTGTTTAGTAAATATCATAATTATTTTATGTTATTAGGGACTATTTCTTCTAATACGTATCATGTGCCCTGGCTTTTCTTGGTGCCTGGGAAACATTTGCAAATTCTTCTACAGAGACAGGTCTCCAAACCAGAGCAATGGTAGTTGACAGAAATCTCACTCTTGACAACAAAGTGTCATCATGTTTGCAGATTAAACAGACGTAGTAGGAATGGAAAGTGTTGAACTAGAGGTGGACTCTCCCAGAGTTCTGCTTTTTCATTAAACTGAGGCCTCTGAAAGTTGTCAGCAAGCAATGATTCTGCTATTTAATAGAAAACACTTACAAATCAATGGAGGATTGACTGCTAAACAAAAACTGAAAACAAAACTACTAAACGCATCTCAAAAGTATTTTATAAGCCGAATAAAAGCATGGTCCTCCTTGCAGAAGGAAAATGCAGATGGCCTAAAGCATATTAAGTTGGGTTATCACATTTTAATGTGTAAAATTACATACACAACTCAGCCTTTGGGTAAAACCCAATTCAGCCTCTTTTTCTCATCAGAAGATACCATCCAATGCTGAATAATTTTTCCGGCTCTCAAAGGACCTTAGAGTTGAAATCAGTCTATATCTAAGTCTTTTCAGTTAATTTTTACAGACACCTGTAAACTAAGGAAGATTTATCCTGGGAGCTGTGGTCTGGGAATCAGCATTGAGCACCAGTGTTCTTTGATCTTCTTTAGAGTGGTTTTCAAAAAGCAGCAGTGTGCTGATGACTGCTCAAAGGAGATGGTACCGGGGGAGCAGGTAGGTCTTTTAAAGAGATGCTCTTTACAAATCTGAATAGATTGTCAGCTACATAATAATGAGGGTGCTTGTTAAACATTTATTATGTGTCAAGCACTGTTCTAAGCACTGGGCTACATGTTGAAGTCTTAGTGTGTGGCTGATAAGATCACTGTCAGTAGTGCCATTTCTGAACTTGAAGAACCGTGTGATACGTATACTTATAGATCCCAAGAGGACCATCCCAAGTGATTAAGAAGAAGAAGGGAAGCAGCGTGGCTCAGTGCAAAAAGCACGGGCTTTGGAGTCAGAGGTCATGGGTTCAAATCCTGGTTCCACCAATTGTCAGCTGTGTGACTTTGGGCAAGTCACAACTTCTCTGTGTCTCAGTTACCTCATCTGTAAACTGGGGATTAAGACTGTGAGCCCCCCATGGGACAACCTGGTCACTATATAACCTCCCCAGAGTTTAGAACAGTGTTTTGCACATAATAAGTGCTTAATAAATGCCATTATTATTATTATTATTATTATTATTATTATAAAGATGGACCTCATTGACCTCCTGCTTCCTACCTCTCCCTTGCCCAGATCGTTTTTCTCAAACACCATTCAGTCCACTTCTCCCCACACCCCAAAAACCTCCAGTGGCTGCCCATCCATCTATGCACCAAGCTCTTTACCAATTGGCTTTGAAGCACTTAATTACCTCTTCCCCTCCTACCTCACCTCTCTGATCTACTACAACCCAACCAGCATTCATCACTCATTTAAACTTATTCTCTGTACTTTAATCTTGTCTATCACTGACCCCTTGCATGCAACCCCCTTCTGGCTGGGAACTCCCTCCCTCTTCATATCTGGAAGACCACCACCCTCCACACCTTCAAAGCGCTAGTAAAAAATCACTGCTCCTCCAAGAGGTCTTCCCTGACTAAGCCCTCAATTCTCTTATTCACCTTCCTTTTGATATCACCGAGGCACTTAAGTATATGCATTTTATGCACTTGATATTTACGCCACCTCCGATCCACAGCACTTACAAACATATCCTTCTACTCTGTCATTTCACCTATCTGTATTTTATTTTAATGTCTCCCCCTCTAGACTGTAAGCTCCTAGTGAGCAGTGATCATATCGTCCTATTCGATTGTATTATATTCTCCCAATCACTTAGCACAGACCTCTGTTCTTGTTAAGCATTCATTCATTCAATTCAATAGTATTTGAGCACTAACTGTGTGCAGAGCACTGGACCTAGCCCTTGTAAGAGCACAAAACAGACACATTCAATGAGTCATCAACTGATTAAAAACCTAGTCTCTTTTTAAAAGACATCTATAATAAAAGGTTTCTAAAATGGGCTTTAAGGACCCAGTACAGATTTTTTTTTTCAATCTTTCATCTGGAAGCTTTTTATATTTATTCTAACTTAAAACCCTTATGCTACAGTTACAATTGTTTCTGCTTATTTTATCATTGGCAGTGCAAAGCCCCCATTGCAGAGGTCTACTACCTTTCAGGATGCATATGGGGGTGGGAAGGAGAGAGAGAGAGAGGGAGAGAGAGAGAGAGAGAGAGAGAGAGAGAGAGAGAGAGAGAGAGAGAGAGCGAGCATGTATGTGTGTGTGTGTATCTATGATGTTTTTTCTGTCTTCCCATTACAATTGCTTATGCGGCAGCTGCTTACGTATTCTGCAGCCATCCATTCTCAAACATTTGGCTTAGTGGAGCTCTGTTATAATGAGTTATGTATGTTACTATGGACATTGCCTTGATGCTGGTGAATTTAGTTTAAGATGAGCAGAATAACTGAATTCTAGAGCAGGAAGGTCATGTAATTTATCTCTCTGCCTTTGTGCATAAACACTCTTGAACCACTCCAGAACCTATCCTCTTTTTAAGGATTGCTAGAGAAAGAGGGTGTATACAATGCCTTCTAGGGACCTAACATGCCTTTTCATTTCAACTAAATCACTCAGATTGCTGTTGAATTTTTCCCTCATTAACTGTAGAACCCACCCTTAGACTGTTAGAAATACCTACTATTGTCACCTCTCAGTCTTCTGTAGCAAGGATGGATTTGGGCTCTTTCCTAGTCCTTTTTCCCAAACTTTGAGCTCCAATCAATCACATTTATTGATCACTTACAGGGTGCACGGAACTGTACTAAGCACTTGGGAGAGTACAATATAACAACATAAGAGTTGGTAGAAACATTTCCCTTCCACAATGAGCTTACAGTCTAGAAATTCCTGTAGGACAGGGACTGTTTCTAAATTCTGACAGATTATTATTTGCAACATTTCTCAGATATCCCCACCTTCCTGTCCCTATAGACAACTCCCATCCTGGTCCAGGAACCCACCATATCCCTCCAGGACTACTGTCACAGCCTCCTCACTGGTTTCCCTGCATCTCCAAGTTATTCATTCATTCAGTGTTATTTATTGAGCGCCTACTGTGTGCAGGGCACTGCTATAATCCATCCTGCTTTATAACATCTTTCTAAAGCATCAGTCAGGATGCATCTCACCTCCTGAAACTCCCCCAATTGCTTCCCAATTTTCTTCACACCACAAAAACTCCTGACTTTTGACTTTAAGGCATTTCATCAACTCTCTTTATCTTATCTTTCCACTCTCTTCTCTATTACTCCCCAGTTCACACTCTCCATTCCTCCCAAGCTGGTCTTCTCACTATGCCTTGTTCTCTATTCTCACACTTCCTATCCTGGGTTCACATGCCCTTACTCCTGCCTGGAGCACTCTTCTACTCTAAGTTCACCCCATCACAGCTCTTCCCATCTTTAGAGCCTTTCTGAAGTCACGCCTCTTCCAGGAGGCTATCCCTGATTATTTTTTCTTTTCCCCAGTTCCCATCTTCCCTACCACCAAATCGGCACTTTGTACTCACAAATGAAGAATCAGTCGGTCTTGTTTTGCTCTATCTCAAAGTAGTCAGATACATTTTGTGCACTTGGATTTACATTCTGATAGTTGGATACTTCCTCCTTTTATTTATGATTAATTTTATGTCTGTTTCTCCCTTTGGATATCAAGCTCCTTGTGAGCTCAAGTGGTATTTTTTCTGTTTCTGTCGCACACTCCCAAATGCTTAATACAATGCTCTGCACACAATAGGTTATCAATACTATTGACTGATTAATGTACACTCCCAAGGACTTAGTACAGTGCTTTTCACTCAGTAGGTATTCAATAAATTACACTTACTTATTATCTTTGTGCCTCCACTCCGAACGTAGTCTACCTTTGTCTCAACCCTTTCGGCTGATGGATCCAGAAAGGGCCTTTCCTATCTAAGGGTCTAGTCAGTGTTGACAAAGAACAATAACCATAGTTTTTGTTAGGTGCTTACTACAGGCTGAGCTCTGAACTAAGCACTGGGGTATATACAAGATAATCAGGTCCTACATGGAGCTCACAGTCTAAGTTGGAGGAAGAGCAGGTATTGAATCCCCATTTTGCAATTGAGGAAACAGAGTCACAGAGAAGTTAAATGATTTGCCCAAAGTTACACAGCAAGTGGCAAAGCTAGGATTAGAACCCAGGGCCTCTGACTCCCAAGCTCGTACTTTTCCATCAAGTCACGCTGCATGATGGAACTAGGCCATCATAGTCAAGACTGGTGGCAGAATACGCTGGAAAGGACAAGCACAGCCTGTTTCGAATTCATTAAAATTAACTGAAAATGAGAAGATTACGATTTTCTGAACCTGTAAAAACTTTGCAGAAGGCTCTTTTTGAACTCCATAATGGAGTCACCCTTAGTTTTTAAGAAATGAGGATATTTTGTCCCCATCTTCATTATGTGCTGTAATAGGGAGCAGAGGGAAGGGGGAAAAATAACTAGGTACCTGCACTGCTCAGCTGAAACTCATTTTTCCATTCTACATGTGACTGCATCTTGAATGTGTGGGGCTAAACATAAACAGGCACAAATTCAGCAGGGTGCAGAGGGAATTAGTGACAAAAATCCTCTTACATAAATGGATATTTTGTGCCTGATTTCCCTCACAGCATGGTGAAAATGTACTTAGAGAGAATACTCACATTGCTGAGACTCATGGGGAATATTCTCTCTGTACAGGGCACCTCCCACCCCATCTCCAACTAAAAAAAAAAAAAAGCTTTGAAGTCAATTCTACCTGATATTTGAATGGCATGGAAATCATCATTATCAAGATCAAGATCATAGAATTGTGTGGAAATAAAGAATATTACTATTACTTCTACTACTACTACTTCTACTACTACTACTACTAATAATAATAATAATAATAATATCCTGCCATGATTTCTATATCAGGCTCCTTGCTGACCTCCCTGTCTCTCTCCACTCCAGTCCATCCTTCACTCTGTTGCACAAATATTTTTTCTACAAAAACATTCAGTGAATGCTTCCCCACTCCTCAAGAACCTCAAAGTGTTGCCCATTCATCTCCACATCAAACAGAAACTCCTTACCATAAGCTTTAAAGCACGTAATCACCTTGGCCCCTCCTACTTCACCTTGCCACTCTATTATAATCCAGCCTGCACACTTTGCTCCTCTATTGCCAACATACACACTGTACCTCGATCTCATCGATTTTATCACCAAACTCAAGTCCATGTCCTGCCTCTGGCCTGGAACTCCCTCCCTCTTCATATCCTACAGACAATTGCTCTCCCTGGCTTCAGAGGCATGCCTCCTCCAAAATGCCTTCCCTGATTAAGCCCTCTTATCCTTTTCTTCCACTCCTTCTGTGTCACCCTGACTTGCTTCCTTTAATCATCCTCCCTGGCAGCCCCAGGACACTTATGCACATGTCCTTAATTTATTCAATGTCTGTGTCTCCCTCTAGACTGTAAAGTCGCTGTGGGCAGGAAATAGGTCTGTTATATTGTACTCTCCCAAGCACTTAGTACAGTGCTCTGCACACAGTAAGCACTTAATAAATATGATTGATTTATTATAATAATATTTGTTAAGCACTTACTATATGCCAAGCACTATACTAAGTGCTGGGGTAGATACACGACAATCTGGTTGGGTACAGTCCTCATCCCATGTGGGGCTCATAATCCAAGTAAGAGGGAGAAAATTTATTGAATCCCCATTGTGCAGAAGAGGGAACTGAGGCACAGAGAAGTTAAGTCACCTGCTCAAGGTCACATAGCTAGTAAGTGGCACAGATTAGATCCCAGGTCCTCTGACTCCCAAGCCTGTGTTCTTTCCACTAGACCCATGCTGCTTCTCTAAACTGAAGTCACTGGTCACTTAAACACTTCAATCCAATGGAGTCTCACGGAATTCAATTCACATGCCCTATAATGGGGAAAATCAAACTTTCTACATTTTGATATGCGGCTCTAAAATAAAGCATTTCAACCCCAGCCTTTTCTCTGGAACTCTGCAATATATGCCTCTTCCATAATACGCAGGGGGTAATTTGGATCAATGTGAATCTATTCCTGGAGATTTTTCCAAATGTGTCTACATACCCTGCACCAGAAATAGTGTTCATGGCTATCTCTGCTCTGTTAAGTTACCACTGTATTCTGAGCTAAGAGTGTATAAGTACAGAGTCAGGGGTGGTTACAGTTTTTATTTGAGGAGAACAAGACTGCTTAAAACAGAGCAGAGGCTGAGTTAGGCCTTCCTCACTACAGTATTGGAAAGAATCGCATGTCACATCAACCCCATAATGCAAATCCTCACTGCATCATTAGTAAGATATATTTTGGCTCCAATGTAGTTAAGCATCTGTTGTGATTTATAATACTACTAGCTTTTCAGCTGCTTCCCTCCAATCAGCACAGTCTCCTAGAATGCCCACGAAAGGAAAGCTACACGTCGATAAATGCCTTCAATAATAACCTTCATCTATATCTAGAACTCCAGGGGTCATTTTGAACCACATGTAATCTTCTTTCAATTGGCTATTTACATGCATTTGTTTATATTGTTGATTTTCCTGAGTCAAATCATAAGTATGAATGAGAAGCAGTGTAGCCTAGTGGATAGAACATGGACCTGGGAATCAGGAGGACGTGGGTTCTAATCCCAGCTCTACCACTTTTCTGCTGTATAACCTCGGGCAAGTCACTTCACTTCTCTGAGCCTCAATTACCTAATCTGTAAAATGGGGATTAAATCTGAGAGTCCCAAGTGGGACAGGCACTGTGTCCAAGCTGATTAGCTTGTATCTACCTTAGCACTTAGTACAGCACCTGATACATAGTAAGCGCTTATCAAATACCCACACACAAAAAGAATAATCATGTTATACTGAAGTTATTTTCCTGTAATACTGGGTTGCTTGTGGCTCATACAATTTCAGTGAGATTGACAGATAATCAAGAATGTCTCCCAAAGTTATGAAAATTCTTGTCCATGGCTTCTGACATCTGTCAGCTGGATGATGGAAAATCCTGATCTTTGAATCAACAACACTCAAAGAGTAGTTAATTAGATTTTAAATCTTTGGGGGTCTAGGATTTAAAAGATTTCAAAGTCAGACATCCAGAATTATTAAGAGAAAGGAGATCGACAGTTCTTTCTATAGACATTATTGATTACAATGGGATATTCATAAAACCCAAAGTTTAGAGCACAAACTATTATCATTATACATGCTGCTCAAGGCTTCTGATGGAAAATGCTGGGGAGAGAAAGTGTTAGAGGACTCCACTCTAGCATAAACAATATCCACTCCAAACATTTAAGAGACCTGAATATTCAGAATATTAGCAATAAACTATTCTGATGTTTATCCACTTATGGACTTCAAAAATGGGCCAACTTCAAAACAATATTAAACAATGGGATTGAGTGCTTACTGTGGGCAGAATACTGTACTAAGTAATTGGGAGAGTACAGTACAAACAGTTAAATAACTGTAGTATTTGCTAAGCACTTACTATGTGCCAGACACTGTTCTAAGCCCTGGGGTAGATGCAAGGTAATTGGGTTGGACAAGTCCCTGTCCCACATGGAGCTCACAGTCTCCATCCCCATTTTACAGGGAACTGAGACCCAGAGAAATCACACAGCAGACAAGTGACAGAGCCAGGATTAGAACCCATGACTTTCTGACTCCTAGGCCATGAGTTGGTAGACAGGTTCCCTGTCCACAATGAATATACAGTGAATCCAGAGGGGGAGACATATTAATAATAACAATAATAATAATGGCATTTGATAAGCGCTTATTATGTGCCAAGCACTGTTCTAAGCACTGTGGGGATACAAGGTAATCAGGTTGTCCCACATGGGGCTCACAGTCTTAATCCTCATTTTCCAGATGAGGGAACTGAGGCCCAGAGAAGTTAAGTGACTTGCCCAAAGTCACACAGCTGACAAGTGGCGGAGTTGGGATCAGAACCCATGACCTCTGACTCCCAAGCCTGGTTTCTTTCCTCTGAGCCACTCTGCTTCTCGCAGGTCTTCTGAATCTCAGGTCTGTGCCCTTTCCATTAGGCTACATGGTTTATCTTGCTTCAAAACACATGCCTGCAGAATCTATGGAGGGTAAAACTCCATTCCATCCCTACATAATTGGTATGACAACAAGGAGTGGATGAGTTACCTAGGCACGGTTACCCTGTACCACAGTAAGCAGTAAGTATGGCATCTTCTAAAACATGCCATGCCTTTAAAAATCCTGAAATGAATTTCTGAGGTTGATTTGCTAAATGTGTTTTTCACCCTCTACTTTAAGGAGTTACTGTTCAGGTCATGGAGAGAAAGCTTTACTTATAACTGGAGCTATAGTGAATAGGATTGTGATAAGATTAATTGAATGATAAGAAGCTGCTGAAACAGCATTCTTGTCATTTCAGGACTTTGCTCCTAAAGTACTTCTTCCACAACTAACCACTTCAACAATTAATTAAGCTTCGCTCTACCCCTACATGGTACAAACACTTTCTGCCTGGTCTTGTTTGAAAAACATAGTGAAGATGTAAGTTATTTTCATAAATCAAACCTTGAAGATGAGGTTGGGGTAAATGGGATAAAAAAAGAATACTTGTCTTTGTGTGTACATATAACTACTCTAGGCTTGGCGTATGAGAGCAGAGTGTGTCGATAGAGTCTAGGGAAATGTGGCTTCTTTTGCATTGATAATAGACTTCAGAACTAGAAAGTTAGTCAGTCAATAGTACTTTCTGGACACCCCCTTGCATTTAGGGTAATATTCCTGCTGTTTGTCTCCAGTCCTCTCTCACCTCACTTATATTCATAATAATAATAACAATGGTATTTGTTAAGCACTCACTATGTGCCAAGCACTGTTCTAAGCACTGGGGTACATACAAGGTAATCAGGTTGTCCCAGATGGGGCTCACAGTCTTAATCCCTATTTTACAGAAGAGGTAACTGAGGCACAGAGCAGTTAAGTGACTTGCCCAAAGTCATACGGCTGATAAGCGGCAGAGCCGGGATTAGAACCCATGACCTCGGACTCCCATGCCCGTGCTCTTGCCACTAAGCCATGCTGCAGTCCTCCAAGGGGTAGGATGTATGTCCAATTCCTATCTGTATACTCTTTCTCAGTGCTCCGCACACAGTTGGTGTTTAATAAATACTATTACCACTACTACTGTGGGCAAGACAAAAAAGAAAGGAAAACAATATTCTGCTCCTTCCTATAAGGAGTCAACAATGTGATGCGAGCAAAAGGACAAGCCAAAAAACATCCAAACAGAAGTACTAGTGATAAAAGCCATCAAGAGAACCCCTGGAACATAGATGGTATCATGTGACTAACTGGATTTCCAGAATGGCATATCCAGTGGCAGTTGAATTTATCTGGGATTTTTTTCTGAAGGTCGGTTAGAAGTCACTTCAACCATTCTCCTGCCTCATGATTGGAATAATGGCCTTGAAATGGCTAGGACCAGGCTTTGAATTATAAGAGACTGCTCCAATGGGGACATTTTCTCTAATATCCTTCACTTCCCTATCTGATATTTCTGGCACACTTCCTGAAGCAGCATGGTTTAATAGATAGAGCACAGACCTGGGATCAAAAGGACCTGGGTTCTAATCCCTGCTCCACCACTTGTCTGTTCTGACACCTTGCTTCAGTTACCTCATCTGTAAAATGGGGATGAAGACCGATCCCCATTTGGGACAGGGACTGTGTCCAACCCAATTTTGCTTGTATCCACCCAATACTTACTACAGTGCCTTACACATAATAAACACTTAACAGACACCACAGTTATGATTATTACCTCCTTTATTAGTGGCTTAAAGCTGGGGCTGTATGTACTGAATCCTATCAGTCAATCAGATTTGAGTGCTTACTGTGTGCAGAGCACTGTACTAAGTGCTTGGGAGACTACAATATTACAAAGTTGGTAAATATGTTCCCTGACACAAAGAGCTTATAGTCTAGCGCTATGTTATGGTGCTGAGGGAGTGATGAATAAAGGGAGTAAACCCAAATGCAAGGACAAGCGGAAGGGAGTGGGAGAAGAGGAAATGAGGGCTTAATTAGGGAAGACTTCTTGGAGATGTGCTTTTAATAAGATTTTGAAGATGGGGAAAGTGATCATCTGTCAGATACGAAGAGGGAGGCTGATCCAGGCAACCTAGAACCTCAATCCATCTGGCCCCCAAAACAAGATTACTTCTGCTAAACCCCATTATTATGGGGAAGTGCTAGATATTCAACAATCTGCCCATAAATACATTTACATCAAGTACAAATACTCCAGTCAATCACAATTTTTGAGTGCAGGGCACTGCACTTAACACTTGAGAGAATGCAATATATGGTCAAGAGAGGCAAGGTTGAAACTGGGTTCTAATCCTGGTTCTGCCACTTGCCAGCTGTGTAACCATAGACAAGTCACATCACTTCTCTGTGCCTCAGCTTCCCTATCTGTTAAATGGGAATTCAATACCTCTTCTCTTTACTGCTTAGACCGTGAGACCCATGCTGGACAGATTAAGACCATTTTGATTAATACAGTGTTTGGCACATGTAGTAGTTCTTAATACAATTATTATTATTATTGAATGGGGTGTGGGAGAAGAGAATTCTCAGATAAATATGGCCAGAGGGGCATCTTTCCTGTAAAGAACAACTTGGTTATCCTAAAAAAGACTTCAGCCTATAGGAAAGAGGTTCAGGAAGCGTCTAGATTCAGGAGATGTCAATTTCAACCTCTTTCTTGGCTAAGTCACTGGAACCTCCTGTATGAAATGGGTAGAATTACCAGTAATAAAGGACAGTTAGTCTTGCCAGTATGTGTGTATTCACTGCCCGTTTTGGGTAGGATACGACTGCAGAAATAGGGAACATTTGATGTCAGATGTGTCATTGTTGTGCAAGATGGCCATGGTAGAGTACTGAAATGAAAGCATGAAAAAACTGTCCTTTTTTTACCGGTAATGCACATTCCTAGGGAAGCAGTTTGGTCTAATGGATAGAGCACGGGCCTAGGAGTCAGATGGACCTGGGTTCTAATGTTAGCTCCCTCATGAGTCTGCTATGTGACCTCGGGCAAGTCACTTTATTCCTCTATGTCTCAGTTACCTCATTTATAAAATGAGGCCCAGTGTGGGACAGGGACTATATCCAACCCAATTACCCTGTATCTACCCCAGTACTTAGTACTGCTTTAACAAATACCATAATAATTTTATCATTATTATTATTATTATTCCTCAATGCATATTCATCAGGCACGCAATCCAGGGTTAGAGGAAAACTATGAAAAGTAGAACTCACAAATTATTGCATTTTCTAAAAAAATCATACAATCAGGATACATCGACAATCCCTATTCTTCATTTTTTGCAGGACTTCTTCCTTCAAAGAAACAAGCAGAAGCATCTCAATTCTGATTTCTCAGGGGTAAAGTGAATTACAAAGTCTCTGGGAGACAATCAGAGAAAAGTAGAACTCACAAATTATTGCATTTCCTAAAAAAAAAAAATCATACAAACAGGACACATCAACAATCCCTATCCTTTCTTTTTTGCAGGACTTCTTCCTCCAAAGAAACAAGAAGCATCTCAATTCTGATTTCTCAGGGGTAAAGTGAATTAAGAAGTCTCTGGGAGACAATCAGGGGACTTCAATCATTTTACCTGAATGCTGCTGCCTGAACTCTAATTAGGGAAGAAGTAATAGAAATAGGAGTAATGGCATTTCCTGAGCACCCACTGGGTACAATGCACCATACTAAGCGCTTGGGAAATCACAGAAATTGGCAATCATCTCTCCTGAGAAGCCTTCTCTAGTTTCTCTGTGCCCCTCGTCAACAAGAAACAACTCACAATTGGCTTCAAGGCTCTCCATATCTCAATTACCATTACAATAATTAAAAATAATGATGTTGATCTAAAAATGCTTACTATGTGCCAAGCACTGTTTTAAACACTGGGGTAGGTACAAAGTTATCAGGTTGGACACAGTCTGTATCTGGCATAAGGCTCACAGTCTAGGTAGGTGGGAGTAGGATTTAATCTCCATTTTACAGATAAAGAAACTGAGGTGCAGAGAAGTCAAGTATCTTGTCCGAAGTTACACAGCAGAAAGTGGCAGAGCCGGGATTAGAACCCAGGTCCTCCGACTCCCAGGCCTGTGGTCTTTCCAGTAGCCCACATTCCTACCTCTCTACTCTGTGCACATGCTATCCCCCAAATTGCTCTATTCAATCTTCCCAAGGTAACCTAACTACCTCACTCTTGCTCTGCTACCCCATGCTGGTCACCGAGCTTTTAATTCCATCTCTCAGAAAGTCTAACAAACCTACATAAAATCTCCCAGTCTTATAAACCCATCATCCCTCTCCAGTACTTAAGAACTTATTGGTACACATTCTTAGCATTTCATAGATAATTATGGTATTTGTTTGCATTTACTATGTGTCAGGCACTCTAGAAAGCACTGAGGTGGATACAAGTAAATTGAGTTGGACACAGTCCCTCTCCCATGTGGGGCTCACAGTCTCAATCCCCATTTTACAGATGAGGTAATTGAGACCCAGAGAAGTGAAGTCACCTGCCCAAAGTCACACAGCAGACAAGTGGCAGAGCTGGGATTAGAACCCATGACTTTCTAACTCCCAGGCTTGTGCTCTATCCAGCACACCATGCTGCTTCTTTATATTCAGGTACTTATGATATTTTTCAACTATCCACTTTTTTTGTAATTTATTTTATATCCATCTCCCCCTATTAGAGTGGAAGCCCCTGTGGGCAGGTGATGTGTCACTTCTTTGATGTGTACTTCCCAAGTACTTAGTACAGTGCTTTGCACACATAAGTGCTCAATAAATATGACTGAATGGGTGAATGCACTGTACCCGTGGTTACTCAAATATTATGACTACGGCTAACCGGAGTACAGCAGATATTTCCTGCCCCACAGGAGCTTACTCTCTGGTAAAGAAGTTTTTCAATGCCTCTGGGGAATCCATGTTGAAAACTTGATCCAGTTCTAGACAAACTTTCCAGCATCTGGGGGACAGGATCTTTTGTATTTCCAGACTACCTGTTTAATGTGGGCAGCGATGAGCACAGTCCCCTGGGGAATATTTTTTAAATATTCCTTAATCTTTCCCTTATAAAAATCGATGCCATGTTCACTGAATCTTTCAGTGAGAATTATTTCAGTCAAGATATAAATAATAATCCACCAATTTGCCAGGCAGCATCCGTATCAAAATAAATCCTCCAATATAGTTCCCATAGTCTCATTCCGCCTCCTGCACTTCTCGGTTTTCCTATCATGTGACATCTGATAAAAGGATTAACATTAAACATGATGGAAATAATATTCATTGTTAAATCCCAAATTAACTCTCCCCTTTTTGTCTCCAGGATGGCTGTCATGATTGGCTCACTTTAAAGGTCTGAACATAAATTTGCTCTTGGTAGGCATGGAAGTTCAGCTGAACATTTATCCTAGTTAGAATATAGTTTTATCTGTGTTTGCTTCAGAGAAAACCAACTTTTTAACCTTGAGTAAACATTAATCTAAATGGTTCAAGATGGCTCAACTCCTCGTCCCACAAACATTTCTTCTTTACACTTCTAAAGATCGTCAAATTCTAATTCTCCTTTCCCAGCAACCCAGAGTGGCAAGTAGAACTTGTTCTACTGATCAGAGAAAATAAGAAAGAAAGAAATAGCACCAAAAGATCCAAACCCATAAACCATCAATAGTATGTGTTGAGCACTTACTGTGAATAAAGCAATTGGGAAAGTACAATAGGAGTTAGATATGATCACTGCTCTCAACAAACTTACAATTTAGTGGGGGTAGTGAGGAGAGAGACACTTAAATAATTTACCCATAGGAGGAGAGGTAGTGAAGATATCATTGAAAAAAGTGCTAAAAGTAACTGTGGGAACATAGGTGGAAAGCTGGTCCAAAAACACTAAAGTCGTAGTTCGGGAATAGAAATGAGAAAGAGGATCAGTAGCAGGCCTGGAAATTTTACCACCATGGAAAAGAGGAAAAGGAATCAGTAGCAGGCCTGGGAATTTTACCACCATGGAATCATCCGACCTCACTGGCTTGCAAGCCTACTCATCATCAGGCAGGTCTTTAGTGGTTCCGTATCAGTCTGGTAAGCTCGTCCTCTAGACTGTAAGCTCATTATGGGCAGGGAATGTGTTTCTTTATTGTTGTATTGTACTCTCCCCAGTGCTTAGTATAGCACTGTATAAATGAATGAATAAATTCACCACCTAAGTATTTGTTCTTCAAGGTCAGCTTAATTCAGACTGCTTAAGAACAAAAGACTCAGGGTCTGTTTCACAGGGTCAGTAGACTTACTTTGGAGTCTTCATAAAAAGCCTTACTGATGACCTATTACAGTGGTGAAATTTTAGATTAAACAATTCAAGGTTCGGTCTGCTCTTCCCTGATCAGGATTTAGGTCAGAGGAGGAATGTGCTACAAGACCAGGATGGTGTTGAAAACAGTGACTGATTAAGATTATAAACTCCTCTATTCTACCAACTCAACTAAATTACAGTCTTCCAAGGGCTTAGTATAGTGCTATGCACACAATAAGTGCTTAGTAAATACCACTGATTAATAATGGCATTTGTTGAGGGCTTTCTATGTGTCAATCACTGTTTGAAGCTCTGTGATAGATGCAAGATAATCAGGTCTCACATGGAACTCACATTCTAAGTACGAGGGAGAACGGGTATTGAATACCAACTTTACAGTTGAGGAAACTGAGGCACAGAGAAGTTAAGTGACTAGCCAAAGATCATATATGAGGCACCTGGCAGAGTCAGAACCCAGGCCCACTGATTCCCAAGCCCATGCTCTTCCCTCAGTATTACCTAAATACTTAATGTTCAGACAACTCTTTACTAGGCTCTTGGAAAACATACAGAAGATGTGACACCTGTCCTTGAGGAAGTCAACTGACAAGAGTGGGAAGGTGATGGTTGATAATCCCAAATGCATAAGTAAAATAAGAAATCATAGGAGTTCTGAGATGACAGAGGAAGTAACCTGAACAGGATGATAGGTTTGTACGGGTGGGGGAAAATAAGGGAAGAGAGTGTTAATCATAGAATCCTTCTTGGAAGAAGCATTTGATAATGTCTAGATCACCTGATAATTCCAAGCTGATTTTTCCAAAGTGGTAATAAAACAAATATAACCCTAACAAAATTCTTTGAGTCAGGCATCCTTATCTTTGAGGCAGTGCTGGGCATACAAAATTATGAAAAAGATCATTAAAAGGGTAGTAAAAGCTTTGGATTTTTGCTCAGGCTAGGCTCTGGGGCTCCTTTGCTAGGACAATTTATCAGGTGCTCAGTTTTACATTTTAAGTGTTTCTGTGGTACCTGACAGCCCAGCACCTTGGCACTCAAGCTAGGACACAGATTAAATTCACAAATCATCTTCATCTCACCTCAGCCTTGAAAGGGATTCCCCACCCCCACCTCAATTTCTGTAGAAGTTGCTGAAGTGGGACTCACTGCTATTTAAATTATTCTGATCTCAGGTACTTTTCATTTACTTGATCGTATTTATTGAGCGCTTACTGTGTGCAAAGCACTGTACTAAGCGCTTGGGAAGTCCAAGTTGGCAACATTCCCACGACCCTCACATAACCCGTTGTTGAAAATGAACACAAGCCACCTTCTGTTCCAAATTATGATATATTTTGATCCCAGTGAAATAAGAATAATTTTTATTTTCCAGGTCACAGAGCCCTTAAGACTTCTTAGGTGAGATCCTCCCGCCCCCCCCCCCCCCCCCCCCCCCGTCTAGACTGCAAGGTTGTTGTGGGCCAGAAATGAATCTACCAACTCTGTTAAATTGTACTACCCCAAGCACTTAGTTTCCTGGTCAGATTCAGAAAAATTCTCCCCTCTTATTTCACCTCCAACTTCCCTACTTTAATTTGCCAATATTTTTTTCCTCTCTCCATATTGCCGGGTTATGGATTTAGAAAGAGAAGATAAAAGAGGGGCATGATGGGAACCTGTTACACTGACAGCCAGTCAAGAAAACTCTCTTCAAGCAGCAAAAAGTCAGAGGGGAAACAAGGGATTGAACCGAGCTATGAGTGTATTCACTGTCAATCATATCCTGGTTCTTTCCCACCCAGAATACAGGACTACACTCACAGAGAGAGCCGTAATGGTTAGACCATCTATCAAGAGAAAACTATTGTCTGTTTCCCAAGTGCTCTTGGTGAAAGCTGCTATTTAGTGGAAAATACTACCATTAACATGATTACTGTGACAATACTTCAGGAGTTCAGTCTGGAGCAAATAAGCACCCCATAAGAGTTTATAGTGAATACTGAAGAAGTAGAAATCATTGGGCTGGAACAACAAAAGCATTTTCCTTCCATTATTTTCTTCTTTGGAAATGGCTAAGTGATGTTTTCCCTCTCAGAGAGAGGTTAAGGCTGGAGTCAAAACAGTCTTCTGGGCCACCAATCAATCAATGATATTTATTGAGTGCTAACTGTGTAGAGCATTCCTCTTATAATAATAATCATAATGGCATTTATTAACTATGTGCAAAACTCCGTTCTAAGCACTGGGGAGGTTACAAGATGATCAGGTTGTCCCACAGGGAGCTCACGGTCTTAATCCCCATTTTACAGATGAAGTAACTGAGACACAGAGAAGTGAGGTGACTTGCCCAAAGTCACACAGCTGACAAGTGGCAGAGCTGGGATTTGAACCCATGACCTTTGACTCCAAAGCCCGGCTTCTTTCCACTGAGCAAGCTCCTTATATGTGGGGAATGTGTCGCTATATTGAACTCTCCTAAGTGCTTAGTACAGTGCTCTGCACACAGTAAGTGCCCAAATACGATTGACTGACTGGGGAGAGTACAATGTGAGTTAGTAGACACAATCTCTGCCCACAAAGAGTTTACAGTCTACGGGACAAGCTTACAATCTAGAAGACTTGTCATTTATACTTTCCAAGCACTTAGTACAATGCTCTACACACAGTAAGCACTCAATAAATACGACTGAATGAATGAATGAATATCTTTAGAGTCATAAAGTGTGGGGAGAGGACAGTTCCTAAATTTTTCTTCACTGCCATCTCTCATCTATTTTTGTCTAATCTTCTGTTTCTGACGGTGTGGCCTAGTGATAAAGGATGGGTCTGGGAGACTGAGGACATGGCTTCTAATTCCATCCCCAACAGTTACTGGCTGTGTGACCTTGGACAAATCACTTCACTCCTCTGTGCCTCAATTTCCCGTTATGTAAAATGGAGATCCAATAACTGTTCTCCCTCCCACTCAGACTGTGAGCCCTTACGTGGGACAGGGATTGAATCCAGCCTGATTGGATACCCAGCACTTTGACCAGTGTTTGGTTTTGCTCTTTTTTTTAATGCAAACATATGAGACAAAATGTTCCATTTCCTTGCTCTTCCCTAAGCCTTAGCCAACCTTCCTTGGACACAAATCCTGCCTCAAGGTCATAGAAGCAGCTTTTTAAATTTTGATGTCTATGCAGAAAATTAAAATCCATAGGTCAGGTGCATTTTTCACTCCTGCAACATGTACTATCTAACTTTGCCTCAAACTCTAGCTCTCCCACTCTCTGTAAATGAGGATATTTAGTGGCAGGAGGTTCCAAAGAAAGTGAATGTTCTCTCTGTTTAAATGTGACCCAGAAATGGAAATTTTTAGCTTCAAACTTTTGCAGAAAACAGCTTACTTTGAAAAATCTATTTCTATCAATGTGATAACAGCCCAATGTGATACACTGAAGCCACCAGTAATCTTAGACACACAACAATTTTGAGAGCAGGTATTACAATCTGGGATAATTGAATAGTCTCTGGCCATAAAGCTCGATGGGAGCCTATTTACTAAGTTTAATTTTTGTCTACAGTCATTCAGAAAGCCAATCCCAGCTTCGGTTTTAAGGTACCTCTATTGCTCGTCAAGTGCTGGATATGGGGAGGAGACTTAGAATAAGTGGCAGTGAAGAGTCCCTGAAAATCTATTTGAAATTCCAGAAGTGGAGTGGATTGTACAGCTTTTCTCTGCTTTGCAGCCCAGTATTTCTTCATGCATATTCTTATTGATTCGAATAACGTCCTAAAGGAACTGATAATCCATTTGTGGGCACTGAGAGTATTAGGTTCTATTGGCAAGAGGAATGTGAAACCTAGAGATGTGAAATAATTGGGAATGTTAAGCTTAATTGATATAACACCTTTAAAGAGGTAGGAAATTGAAGAGTTACAGGCGGAATCTTTCCACTTCCAAAAACAGTCTTCCCTGCAGTAGGCACCAGTTGTAGTCTGGGTGCAAACATAAATATTCATTCATTAAAGCTGATGTCTCAACATCAGCCTGCTATGAACTCTAGGTAGCTAGGGTTCTTTCAGGGGGCCCTGTGGCAGCAATGCTACAAAAGGCACAGACAGTTTTGCACCGGACTCTGAGAGACCAAATAATGGATAGCGCAGCCACAAGGGTTTTTCCAGAAAGCAACTGGGTGCATGAAATAGTGACTACAGCCACCATGACCATATTTGCACCGAATTCGATCGTATTTACTGAGAGCTTGGGAGAGTAGAAAATGACAGTGAACAGTGGGAGAGTACAATATAACAATAAGCAGACACATTCCTGCCTCCAAAGACTGCCACAGCTAGGCTCAGACAATTTTCTACCTAGAATTATTAATAGCTCCCTTAAAGACTGTCCTTTCTTGAGTCATCTGACTGTCAAATGACATTGAGTCTCCAGACTGTAAGCTTACTATGGGTAGAGAACATGTCTGCCAACTCTGTTGTACTGTGCTCGCCAGAATGCTTGGTACAGTGAGGTGCACATAATAAACGCTCAATCCATACCACTGAAGATGAATGGTGTTGGGAGGTTCTTGAAGGGGGAGGTGGGAGCCACGGAGAGGTGACTAGAAAGAAGAGTGGGAGGTACAGATTGAGGTCCATGACTGTGGAGAATCAAGCTTTAACAGCTTTCTCTGGGCCCTCTTGCCTGGACAAGCTGTCTCTCTGCCTCCCAGATAGTATTAATATTGTCACAGGCACCAAAATTTCCAATAGCCAACCAACATCCTTGCTGCATTAGGTGGGAAAGGAGAAATGCTAGCTTCAATCAGTGGTATTTATTGAGCATTTACCATGAGAAGAACACTTTAATAATAATAATAATGGTATTTGTTAAGCATTTACTATGTGCCAGGCACTCTATTAAGTGCTGGGGTGAATACAAGCGAATCAGGTTGGACATAGTTCCTGTCCCACATGGGGCTCACAGTCTTAATCTCCATTTTACAGATGAGGTAACTGAGGCACAGAGAAGTGAAGTAACTTGTCAAAGGTCACACAATAGACGGGTGACAGAGCCCGGATTAGAACCCAGGTCCTTTCTGACTCTCAGGGTACGACATAAGAGAGTTGGTAGACACATTCCTTTACTTGCCCAGCTCCCCCATTGCAGGATCTTAAGGAGTCGAACCAGCAAGTGGTGATAATACCCGCAGAACTCTTTGCTGGGGATATAAACTGTTGCTGAACCACATGTAGAAGAACACCAATTGTTTTCCTTCCTAAAACGGAAAAGGACTGTGAGTGGATAGTGGTTGTAGAGTCCTAAAACCTAGAATTAGAGTATGTAAGGCAGTGACACGCTATATTATTTCCGTGGAAATAAAACCCCATAAATGGGACTTTTCTCCATCTATCCCACCCCCCACCCCCCCACCCAGTGGATGCTAATTGTCAATGAGCCTCAGTAAGGTCAGAAAAAAATGAGGTGATGGTAACAGGTTTCCCCAGTGTAATTAGCCATTTTTCATCCATTTCCCAAACCACAGCACTTAGCTTCTGCTCCTGCTAATACGAAAGAGTGTTCCTGCTTGTCACTAGAATAGTACTAACTGAAAGCTTTAATGTGCTGGAGTACACAGGGGAGGATTAAGTAAGATGTTGGATTGTAGAAGGGTTTCTATGCCGTCATTCATATATCAAGAGCACTAACTATAGGGCCAAGAGTGAAGAAAGCATCTTCAAACCTCCATGACACGATTTTCATAACTGAGCCTGGGGCACTTGAAAGCTGAAATGATCAGATTCTACATCCTGCTGCATGAAATTTCTTCATGCTTTTTTCCTTTTAAATATTAAAAAGTTGCCCAAAGCTAAATTTGGCCTCTTATGATTCAACCAACCCAATGGGGGAATAGAGTTTATCCCTTTGATAAGATAAAAGCTGAATCTGAATTCTTCTTATAAAACCAATACAATGTCTCCCCCCTTCTAGACTGTGAGCCCATTGTTGGGCAGGGACTGTCTCTATTTGTTGCTGAATTGTACTTTCCAAGCCCTTAGTACAATGCTCTGTACACAGTAAGAGCTCAATAAATATGATTGAATGAATGCATGAATGAATGTCACGTATTTTTATGCAAATCATTACAGGGCTAAGAGTCAGACATTAAATTCCTGACCATTTTATTTCTGAAAACTGAGAGCCTACTCCATTAAATGAACACCTTCTCTAAGTACAGTTTTAGTATTGTTGATTTGTTGAAGGGATAACTTATTACATTCTCCATTTATGTAGGTCAAATTCCTTGTATCACATTGATTGTGCAATATTTATTGACACCCCCTGCCCCATAATGTGCTGGGCAAGATACTGAAAGTATTGTGGTTCAAAGAGCTTTTTTTATTTTCATATTTGGAAAGATTTTCCCAAACTCTGTTTTAATGGCATTTGTTAAGTGCCTACTATGGCATGGTCCTAAGTGCTGTGGTGGATGCAAGATAGGTTGGAGATTGTTCCTATCCCACATAGGGCTCACAGTCTTAATCCCCATTTTACAGATGAGATACCTGAGGTACAGAGAAGTTAACTGACTTCCCAAAGGTCACACAGCAGAAAAGTGGCAGAGCCGGGATTAGAACCCAGGCCCATGCTCTTCTGCAAAAAGTAAGTGCTCAATACCCTTGATTTGATGGTGCTAAAAAATGTCTGATGTTTGTATCTTGGGCTAATCTGTCTGCAGTGGATAATTCCCCATTCTAAGGCTGTATGTAGCTGCTCAGGAATCCTGCTATTGGCTGTTATCCCCCCACCTCCCACCCAGCAGGTATGAATCACCCAGGTGTATTGTTTAATTCTGGGGACCCTTTGATCTGGTCATGTGGTAGACGGGAAAGCAGAACATCAGCTACTCAAATGGAACTTTTCAGTTACATTTTTTGATATTTGGCAGGCTGAAAATTGATCAATCAATATCTGTTCAGAGTGACTGACTTTGAGCCTTGTAGAAATGTAAATTATTGGGGGGGGGGGGGCGGTTTCATGACAGTTTAGAGTATAGCTGAAAAACCACACTCTTAGAACAGGTTGTTCAGACAAAATAATTGCATTTTAGAGGTTCAGCATGAGACAATGATTCCAAAAGAGAGAAAAAATAAATAGTTCCCTGAAATTGATTCATATTGTCATACCCCACGTAGATATGTGCTAGGTAGTGTGTTTCTGCCCTGAAATTTCCTGATTGAGATGAGAAAAAAAACTAATATTGTAAAATAAAATCCCTTAACTCAGTCCTTTAGTGGATGAGAAAACGATTGATTTTGACAGTTTGCTTTCAGATTTTTAGAATGAGAGAGAGCAAACAGGGGATCTCCAAAAGACCAAGTCCCAAGTTAAATACCACTTTTCCATTCATAATGAATAATGAATGTGACACTTAAGCATATAGTACTGGAGTAATAATAATAATAATAATAGTAATAATAATGGTAAGTACTTACTATATGACAAGCACTGTTCTAAGTGTTGGGGGAGATGAAAGGTAATCAGGTTGTCCCACATAGGGCTCACAGTCTTACTCCCCATTTCACAGATAAGGTAACTGAGGCACAGAGAAGTTAAGTGACTTGCCCAAAGTCACATAGCAGACAAGTGGCAGAGGCAGGATTAGAAACCCTGATCTCTGACCCCCATGTCCGTGCTCTTTCCACTAAGCCATGCTGCTTCTCAGGAGTAGACTCAAGATGATTAAAAATCAAAACCAGCCCCTATCCCACAGAGTTCACACTGTAAGAGGGAGTGAGAACAAATAAATCCCTTATTCCCAAATTACAGAAGAGGAAACTGAGGCCCATGGAAGTTGTGACTTGCCCAAGGTCACACAGCAGCATGGCCTAGTGGTACAGCTGGGATGAGAACCTCAGTCTCAACTTCCAGTCCTGTGCTCTTTCCACTAGGCAATGACACCTTGCTCAGAAGGAGAGCAGTAATAATGATAGTAAATATATTTATCAAGTGTTCATTGGGTGCAAAACACTGTACTAAGCACTTGGGAAAATACAACATGAAACATTTTCTGGCCACAGGGAGCTCACATTCCATTAGAGGAAATAGGCATGAAGGTATTTTTGAGTAGGGTAGTCAAAATAAATAAGTTGATTTTAGAACTGATCTCACATATACGCTGAGGGAGACATAAAAAAATACGTAAGAGCTAGAGGTGATTAATGGGTTGGTGTGATGGGTTTGGGGAAGTAACTGGGCAAGGCTGCAATCTGTTGGATTAGTGGAGGGAATGAGTTCCAAATAAGAACTGTGTGAATAAGGGATGGAGCTGGGAGAGTTGAGAGAGTTGCAGCTAGGAAACTCAGGAAAGAATAAGCCCAGGTCATACCTCACTATGCCTGGTTTCATTCTCTCTCTGTGTCTTTCATTCACACCCTCCCACTTCACATCTGGCAGACCATTGCTCTCCCCATCTTCACGAATTTCTGAAATCATCTCTCCACCAAGAGGGTTTCGCCAACTAACCTCTCATCTCCACAATCTATTTACTCTCCAACTGCCACTTCAGTTCTCTCACATACCCTAGTCATATAGGTCCACATCTCAATATTCTTGCTTTATTTCACATGCAATTTGTGTCTGTCTCCAACGCTAGATTGTAAGATTCTTGAGGGCAGGAATCATGCACACTAACTATTTTACCCTCTTGATCACTTTAGCACAGTGCTTTATTTAAATATAATAGGCACTGAAATGCTCTTGTTTGAAACTACCGCTTAGCATCCCAAAAGATAGCTCTTCAGGCATAAATAGACTAATGAGTAGAGGATCTTGGTATGATATTTGAGTGCTTAGTATGGGCAATAACACTACTAAGCACTTGGGAAAATACAATACAAGAGTGCTGGTAAAAGTGACAAGGAGCTTACAGTCTACAGGGGTAAACCAACATTAAAACAAATTACAGATGGGGGAAATAATATAGTATCTGCTCCAATTAGATGTGTACTAGCAAGTAGTAAAAGCTCCTGAACTCCTCACAGTGTTATAGGCGTACACTGGCCAGAGTTCTGAACACCTCCAAAATTACCTTTCCCAATGCACCCATGCCATTTGCAGGAACAAGGCAAATGGAAGTACCCATGGTTGTTGAGCCTCACGATTGTGTATTTCATAAATACATGAAATGCTTATCCAGGACAGTGTTCCATCTCCAACAGTGATAACAAGATACCTGGAGGAACAGTACAATGACTGCCCCCCTAGACAGCCATCTCCGTGATTACAGGCAGGTCAATATTCCTCCAGAGCTACTCTAAATCTCTAACTTTCCCTCTAGGAGCCTTCAACAGACCTCTCATCCTGGAGCTGAACTCAACTCATTTTGAACCTGCTGGTATTTGGGGCCTGCACAATTTTTCCTGGTTATAAGTTCCATTCACTTCCCGAATCGCTTGGGAAAATATGTGTTACCCTTTTCTTGGATCTTACCTCCCTCAAACTTCAATGGGCACCCTCTCGTCTTGGTGCTGTGGGAGCTGGCAAATGACAATTCCATATTTGCCCTTCCTGATTTTGTAGACTTCAGTGATGTTCCCTGTCAGCTTTCGCCTACCCAGCTTATTTATCCTAATACAGCTGCTGCCTTCCAACACTGACCTCATGAACTCTCTCCTCCACTAGTTTCTTTCTAGTTGCCAAGTGCCTTTTAGGTGGTCTCCTCAAGGGAGGAGAAAAAGTCAAACGTAATTTGTATTGAAATGATTTCTTTGCTATTTCACCATAGTTGGGGGGTGGGTGGGCAGGCAGGTTTCTAAGGAAGCAAGCTGCCAAATGGAATTGTTTCCCATAGGTTTTCATTGCCTTGCATCATCTCTAACCCAACTGAACAGAGTGACAATGTGGAAATGAACTCAGGTTATCAGTGTACAGCTTGAAAAATTGCAGCTGACATCAAGAGAAAGGGTATGCGTGAGGGTGTTGAAGGAGAAAGAATAGTAAGAGGTGCCCAAAGAAGATAAAAATTTAGCTTTCTGCCCCCCTCAAGAAATGGTGCATTGCATATTTTTCACTAATTAAAGTCCTTGGCAATAGTTGCAGTGCTGGTTCTTATT
The DNA here is from genome assembly GCF_015852505.1 of Tachyglossus aculeatus. NCBI lineage: Eukaryota > Metazoa > Chordata > Mammalia > Monotremata > Tachyglossidae > Tachyglossus > Tachyglossus aculeatus. The sequence continues at coordinate 44,478,365 of NC_052074.1, read as the reverse complement.
ACAATGAATTTAGTATAGTTTCTACTCATTACTTCATGTATACTCAATTTGCTAAAGTCAATATTATGCCAGCATTTTGATTATAAAACTCTCTCAGGATTTCAAAGCCCCAAAATGAGTTGAATGTTGACTCATCAGTGGGTAATTTTTTCTTAATATTCTCTAAATAAGAAACAGTTTTCACTAATCACGATGAAACCTTGATATGAAAAAATCCTCCCTATCCCTGCAACATTATGTGTTATGAGTGATCATTTTGTCCCAAAATGATCCAGTGACTACCTACTAAAATGTTGCCTTTTGACTCCTCTAGATGAAAAGGCTTTCAGTGTAGGTTCTATGTTTTCCCCTGGGTTTCGCTTGAATTACATTCCAAGATGAAAAAAGGGTTTTGAAGCAGGGTTGGGTCAGCGGAGGAAGACTTCCAGAACCCAAAGAGAGATTGAAGGTGGGAAGAGAAGGGGCTTCAGTGGCGAGTGGGAGGTAGAAAAGGGCTCGTTTTGCAGCGATAATGAGCTGTGGGATTTTTAGACCAGTCTTACTGGCCCCCTTATGTCATGGATCTCAGGGAAGCAGTCTGTTCTATACACACCTGCAGTTTCTGGTGAGGACTCAACTAATCCAGTCATATTTATCTAGCGCTTAATATGTGCCAAGTACTGTATAAAGTGCTTGGGAGACAACAACACAGCAGAGTTGGTAGCCTCTCTCTGGGCTTATCATGGCTTGGCACCAGTCAAATGGGCTTGCAGAAGCCCAAACTTCTGGGGTCTAGCCCAGAAGAGGGTGTAAAAATTGGCATGTATCTTTAGAGGCTCACCTTCCTTGGATCCTTCAAACTGAACACTAGCCACATTGTTTGGGACTTTACTTACTTTAAATACAAAGTCACTACAAGTTTTCTTCAAAAGCCTCCATTATCCCCCCACCAATAAAGTTCTGCTACCAAGCCACAAGAATTTTACAGCTTGTTAGATGCTCTTATAGAACCTTAAAAACTCACAACACTGCACCCTTAAAGTCTCACAATACTTTTAAAAAATGCTTCCTCAGCCTTCTGTTCAGTTTTATTTTTAACACAGACAGGCGTGCCACTGATTTGTCTGGTTGAGAGACAGTGAGAGATTCATAGCTCCCCATAATGAAATGGAACAGAATGTGCAGCATTTTATATCCTTCAGCAGTGCTGGACCAGTATCCTCAGGACGTTATCCAGGATAAGAGAGTCTGATAGAAACCTCAGTCGCTTAACAGGTATGAGTTTGTGGCTGAAATTTGAGAAAATAAACTGGGGAAGGCTCTTCCCTTCAACAAAGACTCATTTCAGATATCCAAGTTTACCTGCTGCCTCTGAGGAAAAGCTATGAAGGCATAATTAACTGATAATAATAATAATGGCATTTATTGAACTCTTATTATGTGTCAAGCACTGTTCTAAGCCTGGGGGTAGATATAAGCTAATCAGGTTGAACATAGTCCCTGTCCCTCATGGGGCTCACAGTTTTAATCTTCATTTTACAGATGAGGTAACAGGCACAGAGAAGTTAAGAGACTTGCTCAAAGTTACACAGCAGACAAGTGGCAGAGCAAGGATTAGAAAACCAGGTCCTCTGGTTCCTAGGCCTGTGCTCTTTCCACTAAGCCATGCCACTTCTTCAGACCATTCTTAAGAAAAGGCTTTACTCAAAAAATGTTAATTGGTCAAAAAAGGTCCACTCATCTGGTTTTATACCGGACAATCCAATTTCCAGCTGGTCTGTCCCATGACTGGTAATGGATTCGGCAACTTTCACCTTCCTGCCTGGAATTTTAATCATTTGGCACCCAATCTACTTCAGCCTCAGTACTATTGCTGAGATTTGTGGCCCAGAAGCAGCACCTGTACTTAAAGGGACCTAGGAAGGTTACAGAATGATTCAAACTGGGAAATAATAATTATCATGATAATTGTGGTATTTGTAAAGTGCCGGGATAGATACAAGGTAATTGGGTTGGGCACAGTCCCTGTCCTGCATAGGGCTCACAGTCTTAATCCCTATTTTACAGATGAGGGAAATGAGGCACAGAGAAGTGAATTGACTTGCCCAAGGTCACACAGCCAACAAGTGGCAATGGTGGAAGGGACCCACAGAGAAATGCTCGAGACTCCAGTGGAGTCAGGGCCGGCTGAAAAATGGTGTCCTAATGACATCAGTGGGAAGGGGCCAAAAACTGGGGTAATGCAAGTCATGTCATGTATGTCACAGGGACCTTCAAAGTCCTATTGAAGAGGCCTTCCCTAAGCCCTGATTTCCTCTTCTCCCAGTCCCTTCTGCATCATCCTTGCACTTGGATATGCACCCTTTATTTGTCCCTCCACCAGTCCCAAAGCACTCACATACATATCTGTAATTTATTTCTATTAATGTCTGTGTCATCCTCTTGACTGTAAGTTCACTGAAGGCAGGAAATGTGTCTACCAACGCTGTTATATTGTACTCTCCCAAACACTTAGTACGGTAATTTGCACACAGTAAGTGCTCAATAAATATGATTGACTGGGACAAATTTTATTTCTAGTGCTATTATGAGCCACACTCACTGAAGTTTAAACCCCCAGTTAAAAACATGGACTAATAAAAATCATTTTTTAAAAAAGCAGTATCACAATAAATATCACAATAAATCTATATTCATCCAAGAGTTGGTCATCAATATGAAGGATTAGTTAAGCTAAATAAAGAGAGAATCCAATTAAAATGGCTTAGGAGCCCCAGCTATTTTGAGACCAAACTAGGAATAGTTTCAGCCGTGGGGCTGGAGGTAAGGAAGGCAGTCAGCACCCTTTTCAGTGCTACCATCAGAGATTAAGTCCAGACCAGATGGACCGTAGTTTGATTCAATACAGCATCACTCATTTATAACATTTTTATGAGTTTATGGAGACAACTCACTACTCTTTAGTTGCAATAATGTTTTCTAAACGTTACAGAACTTTAGTCAATCAACTGTACTTACTGAGTGCTTACTGTGTGCAGTGAGCACATTGTGGGAAAGGGCTAAGTGCTTACTAAAGGGCTTTGCCCACAGTAAGTGTTCAATAAATGTGACTGAATGAATGAAGGAGCACTGTACTAAAGGCTTGGGAGACTACAATAAAACAGACACAGTCCCTGCCCACAAAGAACTTACAGTCTAGAGGACATTATTGAGGCTGCAGTGCATTTCCACCTAGCTGCCTTCCTCCTGACTTTTGTTAGTTTTAGCACCAGGATATCGGGATGTGTTGAGGGTGCCAAGAGCTGGTGTAGATTTTTGGACCTTATTTCTCCTCCTTGTAGTAGAGATCAGCCTCAACACTCTTGAACACCTGTGGAGATGTCAATTAAAGTCTCTCCACAGTCAGGACATTTTTCAATTCAATGTTATAATAATAATAATAATAATAATAATAATAATAATAATGGCATTTGTTAAGTGTTTACTATGTGTGAAAAACTGTTCTAAGCGCTGGGGGGATATAAGGCGATCAGGTTGTCCCACGTGGGGCTCACAGTCTTCATCCCTATTTTACAGATGAGGTAACTGAAGCACAGAGAAGTTAAGTGGCTTGTCCAAGGTCACACAGCAGACAAGTGGCAGAGCTGGGATTCGAACCCTTGACCTTTGACTACCAAACCCGTGCTCTTTCCACTAAGCCACACTGTTATGGAGTGGGATGTATCCCATTATTTAATAAAGCCATTTTAAACATGGAATAATACCAAGACCCTGAAGATTGGAATCTTCTAAAGTCCCCCTCTAAACTGTAAGCTCATTGTGGGCAGGGAATTTGTCTATCAACTCTTTTATTGTACGCTACCAAGCATTTAGCACAGTGTTCTGCACACAGAAAGCGCTCAATAAATATCATGGATGATCTTCTACATCGCATGGAAGTTAAAACCAAAATCTTCTACATCACACGCAAGTTAAAACCAAAGGGGAAAAAAAATACCTGAACCCATACAGGTTTTATATTCAGGGGAAATTACAATAATTCAAAGTGGTCATACTTTTGTGCTAATCTAAGGTTTTTACCAAACACCTCTGAGAACTTCCATTCACTTGCCAATATCAATTAATACTATTTATCAAGTGCTTACTGGGGGCAGAGCTTTATATGAAGAGATTGGGAAAGTACAACAGAGTTAGTAGACAGATTCAATCAGTGGTATTTGTTGAGCACTTACTGTATTCAGAACCCTGCACTAAACACTTGGGAAAGTACAGTACAATGTTCCCTGCCCGCAGTGAGTTTAATATTTATATTAATATCTTTAAATCATTTGATATATTGTTATATTAATTCCTCATGTGAAATTAATCAACCTAAATGTGAAAATATACAAATCATTGTCTAGAGTGAGAGACACCATGAGGCCCTGTGAGAACTCACAACTATCAGAGCACAAGCAACATTCAGTAAGCACTACCTTTTCTGAAACTTAACAACAGAACATAGAAGGTTACGCTTCCGAACAGTGTGTAAGTAGGTTCAACTTCTGAGTCATATGAAGATGAGCAGAGGGTAGCACAGAGACCCAAGGCAGAATAAAAGTAAGGAAATCAAGAAGTTGATTTGTTAGAAAGAGGCAAGGAAATTGCAAAAGGCCAGGACCAGTTGGAAGGAGCAGAGAGTGGGGTGGAGGGGAGAAAGCAGGAGACAGGAGTCCCTCAGAGCACAGAGGCTTTGAAGCCAGAGTAGGCTGAAAACAGGAATCTTCAATCTATTGGGAGAATACTGGTCCACAATAACAACTAGGATATCAAGCCAAACAAACTCACCTTGTAGTAGAGATTGCCCTCAATCTCCCACGGTCAGGCAGCACTTCTAAAGCCCCATACCTCAGGGCTGGGTTTCTTCGTTCATGTTTTCAGTCATATTTATTAAGCTCTTACTGTGTGCAGAGCACTGTACTAAGTGCTTGAGAAAGTAAAACACAACAATAAACAGTGACAATCTCTGCCCACAACAAGCTCAGTCTTGGAGGGGGAGGGGGGAGAGGGAAGAAGCGGGGAGACAGACATAAATAATAATAAATAAAATTACAGATATATACATAAGTGCTGCGGGTCTGGGGGAGGGAGAGAAAGGGGAGCAAGTTGGGTAATGAAGAAAAGAGTGGGAGATGAGAAAAAGTAGGATTTAATCTCAGAAGGCCTCTTGGAGATGTGACTTCAGTAGGGCTTTGAGGTAGGGGAAACTAATTGTCTGGTGGATTTGAGGAGGGAGGGCATTCCAGGCCAGAGGCAGGATGTGGCTCGGAGGTTGGCCGCGAGTCAGGTGAGATAGAGGCACCATGAGAAGTTTAACACTGGAGAAGCAGAGTATACCACCTGGGTTGTAGAAGGAGAGAAATGGGGTAAGGTAGGAGGGGGCAAGATGATGGGGTGCTTTAAAGACAATGGTGAGGAGTTTTTGTTTGATACAGAAGTGGGTAGGCAACCACTCTTCAAACAGTTCACCAGCACCACAGGCTTTATAGTTATTGCTTCTAGAGGAAACTTCCCTGATCCCCCTCCCATCCTCTTACTGTGGGGGTTCCCCAAGGTTCAGTGCTTGGTCCCCTTCTGTTCTCAATATACACTCACTCACTTGGTGACCTCATTCGCTCCCACGGCTTCAACTATCATCTCTACGCTGATGACACCCAGATCTACATCTCTGTCCCTGCTCTCTCCCCCTCCCTCCAGGCTCGCATCTCCTCCTGCCTTCAGGACATCTCCATCTGGATGTCCGCCCGCCACCTAAAGCTCAACATGTCGAAGACTGAGCTCCTTGTCTTCCCTCCCAAACCTTGTCCTCTCCCTGACTTTCCCATCTCTGTTGACGGCACTACCATCCTTCCCGTCTCACAAGCCCGCAACCTTGGTGTCATCCTCGACTCCGCTCTCTCATTCACCCCTCACATCCAAGCCGTCACCAAAACCTGCCGGTCTCAGCTCCGCAACATTGCCAGGATCCGCCCTTTGCTCTCCATCCAAACCGCTACCCTGCTAATTCAAGCTCTCATCCTATCCCGTCTGGACTACTGCACTAGCCTTCTCTCTGATCTCCCATCCTCGTGTCTCTCTCCACTTCAATCCATACTTCATGCTGCTGCCCGGATTATCTTTGTCCAGAAACGCTCTGGACATATTACTCCCCTCCTCAAAAACCTCCAATGGCTACCGATCAATCTGCGCATCAAGCAGAAACTCCTCACCCTGGGCTTCAAGGCTGTCCATCACCTCGCCCCCTCCTACCTCACCTCCCTTCTCTCCTTCTACTGCCCAGCCCGCACCCTCCGCTCCTCCACCACTAATCTCCTCACTGTACCTCGCTCTCGCCTGTCCCGCCATCGACCCCCGGCCCACGTCATCCCCCGGGCCTGGAATGCCCTCCCTCTGCCCATCCGCCAAGCTAGCTCTCTTCCTCCCTTCAAGGCCCTGCTGAGAGCTCACCTCCTCCAGGAGGCCTTCCCAGACTGAGCCCCATCTTTCCTCTCCCCCTCGTCCCCCTCTCCATCCCCCCGTCTTACCTCCTTCCCTTCCCCACAGCACCTCTATATATGTATATATGGTTGTACATATTTATTACTCTATTTATTTATTTATTTATTTATTTATTTATTTTACTTGTACATTTCTATCCCACTTATTTTATTTTGTTGGTATGTTTGGTTCTGTTCTCTGTCTCCCCCTTTTAGACTGTGAGCCCACTGTTGGGTAGGGACTGTCTCTATGTGATGCCAATTTGTACTTCCCAAGCGCTTAGTACAGTGCCCTGCACATAGTAAGCGCTCAATAAATACGATTGATTGATTGATTGATTGATTGATCCCCCAAAATGGTAGCTCCAAAGTGTAACAAGCACTTGAGCACTACCCAAAGAAGCCCAAAGTGCTTTTTTTCTCTCTGTGACAATTCTTCCCTGCTTCCTTCACATTCTAATTAAAGACCTGCCCCCTTCCCAGCTGGATCCTCTTAACCCACAACTCGCTTCTCCCTCAGATAGAAACTAAAAGAAGTTTGCTTCTCTTAATTCCCCATATCTGGGTATTTCCTAACTCCTTGGAATAATGGAATACTGGAGGTGAAAGGAGGAGGAGGGGAAAATAGCAAAACCATCAACAGCAAGCCTAATGTCTTCACAATGGGAAGCTGAAAAGAGGTGGAAATAAACCCAATCCCAATCTCTCGCCTCATTTTACAAACCAGAGGTGTATTTTCTGGGCAATGCCCATTTCGAAGTTATGTCTGCCCGGCGCAAAACAAACCTCCAAAGGCAATTGGCTCCTTCTGGCAATGTCAATTTGTTTGGCATTAAGCAGCACAAGTCCTGCCGCAAAACCACCCCAGGGACCCTGAGGTCAGCTTGTCCACCTGTCTCCACTTGTGGCCAATTTTCCCACTGTTGGGTTGGATGTCGGGGTGGGGAGATCTTCTTTTTGGACTTTAAATATTTTCCTTTTTTAACTCCCCACTTCTCTTCCCTTTCTTTCAGCTCTCCTGTCTCAGTCACAGGGCACCTGTTTAAGAGGGTTCCGGGGGGAGAGAGAGAATGGGAGCGAAAAGGTGGGTGGGAAAGGGGGTGAGGGAGAGGATGAAATTGGATTTTTTTAGGGTGGGGGAAGGGCATAAATACTGGTCTTCCTGCTGCAGGGGGTGTTCATATAAGGAATGAAAGCAGCAGCTGCAGGATCATCTCACAGAAGAGAGAGGAAGGGAAAAAAAGCAGCTTTTTCTGTTGGAGCTGGGTTTCTGCAGATTTGCAACATCTTTAGGAGTCCTTAACGGCTCCGAGAAATAAGAGCAGATACCCAGCGCTTGGAACAGTGCTAGGCACAAAGTAAGCGCTTAACAAATGCCAATATTATTATTAGTAGTAGTAGAAATAGTAGTATTATTACCGGGCTAAAAGATCTCGAGAGGTCCAAGACAAACAGGGTCAGGGACTTCTGCGCCACCTGCTGGAGAAACTCGGTACAGGGGCGGCACAGATTCGGGGTCGTTGCTGCTGCTACTGATGGTATTTGTTGAGCGCTTACTATGTGCCAATCAATCAATCAATCAATCATTCGTATTTATTGAGCGCTTACTGTGTGCAGAGCACTGTACTAAGCGCTTGGGAAGTACAAGTTGGCAACATATAGAGACAGTCCCTACCCAAGAGACAGTCCCTACCCAAGGGGCAGAGTTTCAAGATCATCACACCTCGGAGTCCAGCAAGACAAAGCCATGGTCTTACCAACTTTCTAAAGGTTAAGGCTGGTGCTACTGCTGTTACTCCACCCTACCAGGCTGAACAAGCTGATGGGAAGTTCTGATGTCATGGGGGCTACTAGGCAGCTTCTCTGCCAAGCACTGTTCTAAGAGCTGGGGGGAGATGCAGGTTAATCAGATTAACCTGTTCCACATGAGTCCCACATCCTTAATCCCCACTTTACAGATGAAGTCCAGAGAAGTTAAGTGACTTGTCCAAGGTCACACAGCAGACGTATGGCTGAACCGGGATTAGAACTCAGGTCCTTCTGACTCCCTGGACCCTGCTCTATCCACTAAGCTAAGCTGCTTCCCCATACTGCTGCCGTTCCTTTGGCCACAAAGGGCAGAATCAAAAAGTGGTATTTACTGAGTGCTTACTGTGGACAGAGAACTGTAATAATAATGATGGCATTTATTAAGTGCTTACTATGTGCAAAGCACTGTTCTAAGTGCTGGATAATGATGGCATTTGTTAAGCACTTACTATGTGCAAAGCACTGTTCTAAGCGCTCGGGGGATACAAGGTGACCAGGTTGCCCACAGGGGGCTCACAGTCTTCATCCCCATTTTACAGATGAGGTAACTGAGGCACAGAGAAGTGAAGTGACTTGCCCACGGTCACACAGCAGACACGTGGCGGGGTTGGGATTCGAACCCATGACTTTTGACTCCAAAGTCCATGCTCTTTCCACTGTGCTATGCTGTGTCTAAACTAACTTCTGTACTAAGCACTTGCAATGACACAATAGAATAATAATAAGAAGCAGCATTGCCTAGTGGGAAGAGCATGGGCCTCAGTCTCAATCCCCATTTTGCAGAGAAACGGGGCACAGAGAAGTGAATTGACTTTGCCCAGGGTCACACAACAGACAAGTGGCGGATCTGGGATTAGAACCCATGACTTTCCGATGCCCAAGCCTGTACCCTATCTACTATGCCGTGCTGATTCTCCAATTCCCTGGATTCTTTGCTGGCAGGTTTAGAAACACATCTTTCTTCACCCCCCCACATTTTCCTCCATGCACTTTACCTCTAAGGTGCAATGAGATCATCACAGCAACCTCCACTCCGGATGTCTTGGTTTTTATCAGTTGTCTGACTCTAGTGACACGATTAAAGTGTTAAGGTTGGTATTAAATTGGTTCTGGGCCAATACACTGGCTGAATTGCATGTCAATAGTGAAGTTTATGCATTTCACTTGAAGCTATATTTTACCTTTAGGCAGCACTCAGGACTGGAGTGAGTTTGATATGTGTCCTTGTCTAAAAGTGTGCTAAAAGTAGATCAATTCCTAACACAGAAGCCTGAATTTTTTATTGCAATGCACTCCCAGATACTGAACTCACATCCCCTAAATGAGCATAAAAAGGAATTTAGTCACCCCAAGAATAAAATGAAATGCTAATTCTATATATGATGCTGAACCAGATTCTCAATCTCTAAAGAGATCTTCTTCCATCGCTATAGGAAAGTGATTTAGTATCTGAGCTAATTAAGAGCAGGGGACCATGTCCAATCTATCTCTAGTAAACTCAAGTAGGCTGAATAAAGTGTCACTGACCCAAATATTTGTTGACAGTTAAATTAGAAATCACCTTGAAGTCAAAAAGAGGTGAATTTTATTTTAGGGCAGAAATGTTACATCATCCACCTAGAACCTCTAGCCTAATCTGTACAATCTGAAACCCAGTATGATTCACTTCTACTTCTGAAAAAAAAGTAAAGGTTTCCTGTAATAGCACGGTTGGGAAACACTCCAGTCCATTAGACTATAATTCTCTGGGGGCAAGGACCCCATCTTTAACTTCTCTTGTACTCTCCCTATGAGCCCCACAATTAAGACTGTGAGCCCCACGCAGGATGGGGACTGTGTCCAACCTGATTTGTTTGTATTCACCCCAGCACTTAGTACTTTGTCTTGCATGTAGTAAGTACTTAACAAACATGATTATTATTATTATTATGTGCTTAGCACAGTGCTCTGCACACAGTAGGTGGTCAATGAATACTCCTATTACTAAAATCCAACTCCATTGTCAGTCAGTCAATCATATTTATTGAGCACTTACTGTGTGCAGAGCACTGTACTAAGCACTTGGGGGAGTACAATACAACAATAAACAGACACATTCCCTGTCTGCAACAAGCTTACAGTCTAGAGGGGACCCATGGAAGAACCTGGACTGGCCGTTCAATCAGAAACCTGCAGGATGTTCCCATGACAGCTTACCTTGTAGGAAGATATCCAGGAGACAAGATGGAGACAGATGGATGACATTCCATCTATCTAGGGTTAGACTTTATCCATCACCTAACACTGACCCTATTTCCTCTTTGGGGTGAGGTTCCTCTGAATTAAATCACCACAAAAATTCATTTCTGGAGTGTCTAAAGGTGTCATAACTCATAGTTTCCCAAGAGTCAGCAGCACATAATTTATGAATGTGTATGAAAATCCGCACTAATTTAATACCTCGTCTTCTTCATCTTCCTCCTCTCCATAACTATACTAGACTGTCAACTCTTTGAAGGTAGGGATTTTGTCATCTTTGTAGAATGGGGGTAAGATACGTGATTTCCCTCCCCATTGAACTGTGAATGCTATGTGGTACAAGACTGTGTCTCTTCTGATTATCTTGCATCTATCCCAGCATTTAGCATTTAACATATATCACAATTATTCTAACTACTGAATTCTTCCAAGCACTGAGTGGATGGTAGGGTCCAATAAACACGACTGGCTGATTGCTAAATCCAAATCTCATCAGAGTTATCAATGAGGTGCATGAAGTAGGATTTTCTCTGTCTGTTCTTCTTTTTCCCCTAATATACCCTTTCAATTTGTTCCAGCCCAGAATTTTCATTAAACTAGCCCCAGAAGGGGAGATCTCTGGAGCAGCACTTGTGAAACTTGCATATTGAGTTGCCCATTGGAAGATGAACTCAAGCCAGGTTTCCCCTTGCCCCAAACACTGAATTGAAGAGAGTGAAACGGTACTCAACCTTCTTAGGCAATGATCCGAAGGCAAAGCCCCGTTGAAGAGTGCCATCTGCCAGCAGCTATGAAAAAGGATCCACCTTGCAGGGAATGCTAATTCCAAAAGTGCAGTGTCATTTTCCCCTGTGTTCATGGAGGAACCTCTGGAGGGGAGAACCTTGGTTCCTATGGAGGTTACTATTAAAGGAAGGGACCACCATGAGGACCTCAGATAGTCTGAGGTAATAATAGTAATGATAATTATGGCATTTGTTAAGCAATTACTCTGTGCCAAGCACTATACTAAATGCTGGAGTAATACCGCATTGCTGTTAAATCAATCCGTGCCTGCAGGAAATAGGCATACCATCCTATCCCACAGCCCCATCACAGGCTGGAAGCAAGTTTCTGACCATTTCTCCTGAAATCACACCTCTTCCAGGAAGCCTTCCCTGGTTAATGTCTACTCCCCACCCCCCTCAGGTTTCAGAGCTTTTGCTTCCCAAAACCCAAACCTCTTCTCGCCAACACTATTAGTGTGGCTTAGTGAAAAGAGCACTCTCTTGGGAGTCAGAGGTCGTGGGTTCTAATCCCGGCTCTGCCACTCTTCATCTGTGTCAGAGGTCATGGGTTCTAATCCTGGCTCTGCCACTTGTCAGGTCTGTGACTTTGGGCAAGTCACTTAACTTCTCTGTGCCTCAGTTACCTCATCCGTAAAATGGGGATTAAGACTGTGAGCCCCACGTGGGACAACCTGATTACCTTGAATATACCCCAGTGCTTTGAACAGTGCTTGGCACATAGTAAGCACTTAACAAATATCAACATTATTATTATTATTATTATTATTATTATTATTATTATTATTATTATTATTATTATCATTGTCTCTTCCAGAGCCTTAGAGCCTTGTTCTTAGCCTCTCCTTGTGTTTCATCTCTCCAAACATCTCCCTGCCTGAGCATAAAAAAAGGATCAATCTTGCTTCTTCCTGAGCCTCTAATTCCCCAAGAACTAAATGGTGGCCAGAGTTAAGCGACCCAGACCTGCCCCAAGGGAACTGTGGAAAGGTGAGACACGCGGTGTTATTTCAGTATATGGGCACAGATTTGTGAGTAAACCACTCAATAATCTCCTTCAGTCCAATCGGTTTTCCCCATCACAGCTCATGTTTACTCCTCACACTGGCTTGCTTTGGAGAGCTCAGTGTACGGCTGAGGAGAGCAAGGATCCGACCCCAAGTCATTACTGACATGAGGCAGGAAGAAAGCTGCCATGTTAGGGGCTGAATGGTGCCTCGAAATTGGAAAGTGCTGATTCCATAGGCACGTCACTTAAGAACCAAAGACAATTCTAAGAGGGTAAACAGAATGATGCAATTCAAATAAAAGAATAATTTGCTCCATGAGGTAACATTACTTCTGAACTCAGCTCATAATCATAGCTCATGTTCTACTGATTATTAAGTAAGGAATTAAACTTGGATTTTTATTGCTGCAGGTAGGGGAGAAGGGTTTTCTTTAAAAAAAAATTCATTAGGGTTTAATTTAATCCTCATTTTCCCAGTCGTTTTTCAAACTGGAGTAACATCTTATGAGTCCCACGGTTAAATATGGTTGAAATAGTTTCATTAGACTATCATTTGTGAATTTTCATTCCTATTGGGACTAATTTGGGAGAATTGAAAACTCATTGTGCAATTTCAAGCATCATCATCTAGAAGGCTCGGTTGAGGAGGGAGAAAGTGCCAATTAGGAAAGAGTGGTGACTTTGAACTGAGGGCCCCACCCATCCCCGCCAACACACTAAATGGGGAGGGGAAGGCGCAAGAGTAGATGATGGAGCCAGGGACGACAGATGAGACAGGTGACAGGACTGCAGGACTGAAAACACACATGCAGGAATTGATTTTTAGTAATAGAGCTTTGAACAACACCCATCATGCTCTCTCACACCTGCCAATGGTTTTCCAAAACCATTGGAGCCTCCAGGTTTCTCAAATGGGAAGATACATTTCTGGCCTTTGCAGCTTTTATAGCTTGACAAACTTGATTAAAAAAAAGAAAGCCCCTTATTCCTGAATGGCATCTGTTTAGCCAGCCAATGCTCCATCTACTTAAGGAGGCCCTGACTGGAAGTCAGAATTAATTTATTTCAGTGAACATACACTGGGGAAAATCACAGCAGAAAACTGTCAAGTGAAGAGGATACGGTGCTGCTCTATGGCAGGAACCTCTGATCCCTCCTGTCGGTTCTGGCTTTTTCCCATTAAATCTAATGGGGCCTTTTGAGCGACCAAGGAATTTTGATTTCCCTCTCTCAGGGACGACACAATCACCCGGACAAGACTTGGGCGTGAGGTCTGAGAACCTGTGCGGAGGAACAGGCTCTAGTGTTAGTGGATTGCCTTCAATCACCCAATCACTCATTTGATTGTATCGATTGAGTGCTTACTGTGTGCAGAACTCTGTACTAAGCACTTAGAAAAGTTCAATACAACAATAAACAGACACATTCCCTGCCCACAATGACCTTACAGCAACACTAACACTAACCTTAAAACACTAACCTTTATCTGTAGGCTTCTGTCGGGCCTCTAAGATTCTGAAACTGACTTTCTCTTCACCTCAGCCTTGCCCCAAGGCAGCTGAAATACTGTGACATAAAGGGGAGAAAGTGCAGGAGAGGAAGGAGACAAAGGAAGAGGAAGCTCTTCCTACCCCAACTGCTAGGGAGAATTAGGGGTGTAATTCATGACCTTGAGGAGTTTACAATCTAGAGGGAGAGACAGACACTAAAATAACTTTTCCCTGCCAGACATGTTCTTTCATTCATTCATTCAATCGTATTTATTAGGTGCTTACTCTGAGCAGAGCACTGTACTAAGGTCTTGGGAGAATACGATAAAACAATAAACAGACATGTTTCCTGCCCACAACGAGTTTATAGTCTAGAGGGGGAGACAAGCATCACTATAGATGAATAAATTACAGATCTGTACATAAGTGCTGTGGGGCTGAGACAGGGGCTGAATAAAGATAGCAAGTCAGGGCAATGCAGAAGGGAGTGGGAGAAGAGGAAAAGAGTCAGGGAAAGCATGTTGGAGGAGATGTTCATTCATTCAATCAATAGAATTTATTGAGCACTTACTGTGTGCAGAGCACTGTACTAAGCGCTTGGAAAGTACAAAGCTTTGAAGCGGGGAAAGTAGTTGTAATTGTCTGTGTATATATAATAATAATAATAACAATAATAATAATGGCATTTGTTAAGTGCTTACCATGTGCCAAGCACTGATCTAAGCACTGAGGGGATACAAGGTAGTCAGGTTGTCCCACATGGGGCTCACAGTCTTAATTCCCATTTTACAGATGAGGTAACTGAGACACAGAGAAGTTAGGTGACTTGCCCAAAGTCACACAGCTGACAAGTGACAGAGTTGGGACTAGAACCCGTGACCTCTGACTCCCAAGCCTGGGCTCTTTCCACTGAGCCATGCTGCTTCTCATATATACATATATATATATGAGAAGAGATGCAGAGAGAGAGAGAGAGAGAGAGAGAGAGAGAGAGTGAGGGGGGGGGGTGTTGGTGAAAATGTTGCAGAATTTATGAAAGGAGGATCCAAACACCCAAATGGCAGACTCCTCATCCCTTGTGTACATATACATATGTCATATATATACACGTGTGTATATATATACATGTATGTATGTATATGTATATTGTATTTGTGTATATATGTGCACATATGTATATTTATATGTATATTGTATATGTGCATATATATGTATATATTGACATATGTATATGTACACAAGGAATGAGGAGTCTGCCATTTGGGTGTCTGGAGCCTCCATTCATAAACTATGCAACATTTTCACCAACATTTCTCCTCAAATGGGTGTTGGATTGAGCAAATCCCCTGTGTTTCCTGGGCCTGCATATGGGTGGAAGAATCACTCACGATTTTCTTAACACTCAGCTATTTCCAATTTCACTGCCTTGGCCATTACCTACAATACGAATGTAACAGCAGGTCTCTGATAGCAGTGTGGCATATGTCTTCAGCACCGGAACAGGAGTCATATGGTGATTTTCATCAGCTCTAGCTCCACACAGTGCAATCTTATCACAGGACCATTTGACACTTCCCAGAATTCAAGTAGCTGCATTTGCCACAAACAATGGATCTCCTCAACTGTTGTTTCATTTGCAAACATCAAGTCAGATTCCAAATGGTGCAGCTCTAAAATTGCTACATTTTGTAAGGGCTGAAAATGGGTAACAAAATGGTGCAAATTATGCATTGCCAAATAATTTGAGATGTATTTCCAGCAGAACTAATGGGGCAGAAAATTTGGGGAAACCAAATATTATACTGCATCCATCTAGTTCCTGATTAAAATGAAAGTAGGAGAACTTGTTATTCACCTCCAGGCCATTAGACAGTCAAATGCCCTGCCAAGGTGGGTTTATAATAATAATAATAATAATAATGGCATTTGTTAAGCACTTACTATGTGCAAAGCACTGTTCTAAGCGCTAAAGGGGATACAAGGTGATCAGGTGGTCCCACATGGGGCTCACAGTTTTAATCCCCATTTGACAGATGAGGTAACTGAGGCCCAGAGAAGTGAAGTGACTTGCCCAAAGTCACAAAGCAGACAAGTGGCAGAGCCAGGGTTAGAACCCATGACCTCTGGCTCCCAAGCCCATGCTCTTTCCACTGAGCCACACTGCTTCTCTTATAAATGCAAGTGAACTTCATGTGGATTTTATCCTGAAGAAAGTGAGTGAATAAATTTGTTTGCTGCTTCTCTGCTTTACAGTGCTGAATGACCTTCATCCCTTTCTCTGACCAGAAGGAAGTATAAGAAGAGAGTCTATTGCTCAAAAGCATATTTTAAAACATGAAATGACAACTTGAAGAGTGGATGGAGCCAAGTGCTCTATCTAATAGGCCATGCTGCGTTTCTATTTATGAAAAAGGACTTTTTATCTAACTTAGCATTAATGAACTAACTTGTAAATTATTCTAGCATTACAGTCTTAGAAAAAGGGCATTCTAGGATTGAGATTTTTGCTATTTCAAAACCAACTGAATATGAATGTCTCCAGTATATTGTATCTTGCCCACACTAGATGTCACTACATGACCTGAAATATAGGCTGGATTTTGATCTATTTCTTTGTGCATTTTCCCAGGCAGAGACAGCTTATGATGCAAATCGACTCCAATCACTGTCCCTGAATCACAGTCATCTTTGTTCACATTCGGACAATTGCCACCACCGAATTAAATCCTACCTGAGCTTCATTAGAGTGGAGGCATTCAGTTCAAAGAATAGTGTTTGTAGTCACCATTATTCCTTCCCCTTACCCTCAGGGCCTTTTATAGCAAATGGAATTTCCTGCCTTTTGATGTGAATTCATTCATTCCTTCACTCATTCAATCGTATTTATTGAGCGCTTACTGTGTGCAGAACACTGCACTAAGTGCTTGGAAAGTACAGTTCAGCAACAGATAGAGATAATCCCTACCCAACAGGCTTACAGTCTAGAAGGGGGAAAGTGGTTATGTCCTCCAGTGCAATCATGCAAATAAGGCTTAAAGAAAATCAGGCCTCATAGAAATTGGGAAATGGGTTTAAAATATTTATTTTTTAATTATAGTATTTATTACACTCTTCCTAGGTGCCCAAAACTGGGATAGATAAGAGATAGGACACTATGCCTGTCCCACAATCTAAGGGGGAGGGAGAGCGGGTGTCTAGCCTCTTTTTACAGATGAGACTTGCCTGCTGTGTGACCTTGGGTAAATCAATTAACTTCTCTGTGCCTCAGTTTCCTCATCTGTAAAATGGGGATTAAATCCTATGCCCGTTCATCCATTCTGAACACAGACTTTCATAGCTCAACTATGACAGGACACACCAATTTCTAAGGGTTAAAAAAATACTATTTTGAGAGAAGCACATTAGTATGAGGATTTATTTTTGTTCTCATGACTCCTGGTATAATTTTTTCCTTGCTACTTTATGAAGTTGGGTGAAACAGTGACTCTTGCAGGGTGAAAAAACAAAGCTATAATCTGGGATTGTGTTTCAATACCCCAGACTGGTTAGGAAAAATATTTTCATTCCCTTTCGCCCCACCATACAAGCAGCCACCTGGGCTCTCTGTAAGCCTAGAATGTGCTGATAAGATTTTCACTTCCTTCTTCATTTGATGTAGGCAACTGATTATAACTGGCCTTGAAGGTTTTAAGCCCCATTTTCCCCGGACTCAAACTGACCAGACTTTCAGCCAGAAAACCACCAAGTAGAAATAATGATGGCAATTCAGCCGCTGCAAAATTTCATGTAGCATATCTGAAAGTGGAATGGGAGCTTTCTACAATGTAGACTTTTCTACAGAACAACCAACCACCTTGGCATGAATAGCAGGGTGAGGTGAACAGTTAGTTGAGAGCTTTATCAGTGAATACGTCTCAGTGATAAAAAAAGAATGTGAACAGAAGAGGGCATCATAGACTTTGCTTTATCAGCTCTCTTTAAACAGGCCCTGCTTTAAAAAGGTGTCTCATAGAATCCTAAAGATCCTCTTCTGCTTGAGGGGATAGAGAGCACCTTTTTAAAAGAGTTGCTTTTTTTCCCCCTTCCTTTATGGTGATGCTAACTTTTCTCCCTTACTCAGAAAAAAATTTCCCCTCCTACCAGCACCATCACCATCAAATTCTGAGTTTCAGGGTGTATGAACAAGTAGATGGAATTATAGAGTTATAGAAATGGCCAAAAGAGACACTGTCCTTTTTGGTGATTTGCCAAACAAACATCTGCACTCTGATATCGATGACTTGAGATGCAGTGTGGTTGAGCATGGGACCGGGTGTCATGGACCCAGAGTATGTGGGTTCTAATCCTTCCTCTGCCACTTGCCGCTGTGTGATCTTGGGCAAGTGACTTCACTTTTCTGTGCCTCAGTTTTCTCCTTTGTAAAATGGGGGTTCAATGCTTGTTCTTCCACCTAATTAGACTGTGACCCCCATGTCGTACAGGGACTGAATCCCACCTGATTATCATGTATCTACCTCAGTGCTTGGAAGAGTGCTAGGTACTTAGTAATGCTTAACAAACATCATTATAATCTTCTTTTTCTTGTATTTCCTATGCTTATTATTTTGACTTTGCATAATATGAGTGAGTGAAAAGCAATATTAGTATTAATAATCATTACTGCGTGTCTACCATGTTCACTACTTTATCCTAGGAGCTTGGAGAATATATCAAAATAAAAGGTGCAATGCTGCCCTTGAGGAATTTACAATCCATCCATCAATCAATTGCTCAATCAGTCATATTTACTGAGGACATACTTTGGGCAGAATGTCATTCTAAGCCCTTGGAAGAGCACACAGGAGTTGATAACTATGATCCCTGTCCTCAAGGAGTTTACAATCTTTGGGGAGGAGTTTCTAGTCTAGTGGGGAAAATATAAATTAACAAAAAGATCATAGGCATAAGTGAAGAAATATACCATTGGCAATAAACAGGTAAAAATACGAATGCCAAGTGAAGAAATAAATCAGTAACAATAAAAAAGTAAAGATATGAATGTCAAGATGGCTGAAGGGTTGGCATGATTAAGATAGTGGAAGAAAATGACCAGGTTGGAAGGAGACTAGAAATAGAGGTTTAATAGTCACCATCAAGACCACAAGGAGGATCCAGCCAATGTCACCAACCCAAGGCCATGGCATTAGTAATTAGTGGAAGAACAGCACATAACCGAATTTAGAGAGATAACACAGCTCCACATATCTTGAGACACAGACTTGGGGATCCTCTCCTCAAGAATGTCGAGGCTACTCGTATTTTACACCTGAAAAGTTTTGCTGAAAAATAACTCTTCACAGTCATTCATTTACCACAGTGCTAATTATACGTGATCCACCTTAAACAGGACAATTTCTCATCTAGATTGCAAACTTCTTGAGGACAGAGTTGTGTCTACTTCCTCTACTGTACTCTCCCAAGCACTGAGTACAGTGATCTACAAAATAAGTATTTGATAAATGATACTGATTGATTAATTCTGAGAAACAGCATGGCCTAGTGGAAAGAGCATGGGCCTGGGAGTCGGAGGACATGAGTTCTAATCCCAGCTCTGCCACCTGTCTGCTGGGTGACCTTGGGCAAGTGACTTCACTTCTCTGTGCCTCAGTTACCTTATCTGTCAAATGGGGATGAAGACTGTGAGCCCCACGTAGGACAGGGACTGTGTCCAACCTGATTATCTTGTATCTACCCCAACACTTAGTACGAAGCCTGGCATGTAGCAAGCGCTTAACAAATACCACCATTATTATTATTATTACCTTGTATCTACCCCAGTACTTAGAACAATCCTCGGCACATAGTAAGCACGTAACAGGTACAATAATTACAATAATATTCTCTCAGATTCCCCCACAGATTCCTGTATTAGTGTCCAAGGCCACTTCACTTGTCGAAAATTGAAGATAGAAATGGGCAACAAGAATAAGCAGCTTAGTCTAGTGCTTAAAGCACAGGCCTGGGAATCAGAGGACCCGATTTATAATCCTGGTTCCACCACTTGTCTGCTCTATCAATCAATATATCAATCACACTTATTGAGCGCTTACTGTGTGCATAGCACTGTACTAAGCGCTTGGGAAGTACAAGTTGGCAACATATAGAGACAGTCCCTACCCAACAGTGGGCTCACAGTCTAAAAGACCTTGACCTTGGGCAAGTCACTTTGCTTCTCTGTATCTCAGTTACCTCATCTATAAGTGAAAGTCTGTGAGCCCATGTCCAACCTGATTAGCTTGTAACAACAGCAGTACTTATTATAGCAAGTACTTAACAAATAGCATTTATATATGTATATATATATATATATATCACAAATACCAAACATATATAGATAGATAGATAGATAGATAGATAGATAGATAGATAGATATATCACATTCCAGGTATTCAATACTAGTTAGAATTATCCCACTTTGATGGTATACCAGGGTGGGAGATTCTGGAGGAATTAAGCAGCACCAGATCTTCTCAGGACTCACCTCTGATGATCTCAAAATTCTGTGCTTCCTGAAGAGGTGGATACAGTCACCAGGACTGCAAGGGAAGAAAGCTGCCTTTCTAACCCAGTGAATTTTTTTAATGGCATTTATTAAGCACTTACTATGTGCAAAGCACTGTTCTAAGTGCTGGGGAGGTTACAAGGTGATCAGATTGTCCCTCTTGGGGCTCACAGTCTTAATCCCCATTTTCCAGAAGAGGTAACTGAGGCCCAAAGAAGTTAAGTGACTTGCCCAAAGTCACACAGCTGACAATTGGTGGAGCCGGGATTTGAACCCATGACCTCTGACTCCAAAACCCATGCTCTTTCCACTGAGCCACGCTGCTTCTCTACCAACATATGCATTCTCCACACCATCTTGGGCATGGTGCTGGGCTCTGGCCCAGACTAGACTCTCCAAGTTTTTATATATAAAGCATTCATTAAGCATTTAATATGTGTCAAACACTGTTCTAAGTTTTGGGGTAGGTACAAGTCAATTTGGTCAGACATAGTCCTTGTCTCTCATGAGGCTCACAGTCTAAGAGGGCTTAACCTGATATAATTGAAGCCCAACTTGGGTAGAAGTGGTGCTATACAGGACAGAATTTCAAAAGAATAGACAGTGAACCACTGAAGAAGGAGAGAGAACTGAGCTAGATTCTCCTTCTATTTAAGGAATTCCCCGTACACTCTAGGAGGCTTCTCCCTCCATCTGAAAAGATAATAATAATGATAACAATAATAATAATGGTATTTATTAAACACTATGTGTCAAGCATTGTTTTAAGCACTGGGGTAGGTACATGGTAATCAGGTTGGACACAGTCCCTATCCGACATGGGGCTTACAATCGTAATCCCCATTTTACAGAGGAAGTAACTGAGGCACATAGAAGTGAAATGACCTGCCCAGGGTCACACAGCAGACATGCGGCAGAGCAGGGATTAGAACCCACGTCCTCTGACTTCCAGGCCCAGTAGACCATGCTACTCCCCCAATGAATTTGCAGACCAAGAACCCCTCAACTCCAGATCATTTGGATACCTCTTCTCCAACTACCTTGTACTCTCCAACAGGCTAAAACAAATGGAATTTTTTTAGCCCAAACCCAAAATTACCCAAGAAGAAGTTCTTGTCCTAGTGAGGATTAGACTATAAAGCAGAAAACACAGATGGGAATAAACGTGGGATGAGGGATTGTTTTTTTTTTCTTTCACTAAAGCTGAAGATAAAGAATAAACATTTGCCAAAAATAGGGAAACAAAGAGTCTGAGACTCTGTGTTCTCAAAAATGATGATTTCCCCCTTGGGGAGCTATCTTTTCTCGCCCACGACCCGTGGTAACTCAGAGGTGGGTGTAATGTGACTTGACAGTGTCTAAGTCCCTAATAGGAGGTTCTGCAGCACTCTTTCCTCTTCACCCCCCAAAATTTGTGGTGATCTTGTTGGGCCTAGAGCCCCTCCCACTTACCAGTGAGCTTGTACATGTATTTTCACCATTTATTCACCCTCCCTTAGCCCCAAAGCATTCAAGTACATATCTGTTATTCATAGTATGTATTTATATTAATATTATGCATTTATATTGATCCCTTGCTGTGGGCAGGGAACGTATCTATCAACTCTGCTAATATTGTACTATCCCAAGCACTTAGCACAGAGCTCTGCACATAATATGTGCTCAATGAATAATGGTGGTATTTGTTATGCATTTTCTATGTGCCAAGCACTTTTCTAAGCACTTGTGATTGATTGATTGATCTCAGAGACCAAAATCTGGGGTACCTGTGATTTCCCCAACCCAGCCTTGTGATAAGCCCATCTTCTAGACTGTGAGCCCACTGTTGGGTAGGGACCATCCCTTTATGTTGCCTATTTGTACTTCCCAAGCACTTAGTATAATGCTCTGCACACAGTAAGCACTCAATAAATTTGATTGAATGAATGAATGAATGAATGAATTTTTCAACAAATTAACTCTTGTAAAAATGAAAGGCTTTGGGTCACCTTTTGATATTTGGAGTCCAACAAAAAATGAACACTAGTTTTCAATCCTAGAATACCAATCCCACCATCTGATTTGTTCCTCTGGCCAAATCTAATTGGTGGGAGAATCTGCTTGCTAAATTCCCACTCCAACCCCCTTCTCTGATTGGTCCCTTTTACAATGACATACGCCATCCGATTGAGGAGGGAAAGGCCAGCAGAGCAGCCTGTAAGTCAAAGTGTAACAATTAGCTTGGGATGATAATTGCCTTCGAGAAAGTCTGCTCAGCTGCTGTGATACCCTATAAAGCCACCCAGACTACATATTAAGCCCTGGATTCAGCACAAGCAGAGAGTTCACCAAAAGCAAAATATACTTTTCCTGCCATCAGGGAGTTTGTAATCTAAAGTGTGGGGAGACAAACTGTTTCCTTTGCTAGGAGAGTAAACTCCTTGAGGACAGAGATCATGTCTACTAATTCTATCATACTCCCCCAAGCACTAAGTACATTGCATTGCCTACAATAGGTAGCCCATACATATTGATTTAATACAACTTAGTACTACATTTTGGCATTTATTAAGCACTTAATATGAGCTAAGTGCTGAGGCAAATACAAGGCTATAAGGTTAGACAAAATCCCTCTTGCGTATATGGCTCACGATCTTTCTTATCCCCATTTTGCAGATGAGGGAATGAAAGCCCAAAGACATATTTTACTTGTACATATCTATTCTATTTATTTTATTTTGTTAGTATGTTTGGTTTTGTTCTCTGTCTCCCCGTTTTAGACTGTGAGCCCACTGTTGGGTAGGGACTGTCTCTATATGTTGCCAATTTGTACTTCCCAAGCGCTTAGTACAGTGCTCTGCACATAGTAAATGCTCGGTAAATACGATTGATGATGATGATGATAAAGTGACTTTCCCAAGGTCACAAAGCAGGCCGGTGGTGTAGCAGAACTCAAACCCAGGTCTCCTGACTCCCAGTCCTGTGCTTTTTCTGCTACATTGAGATACCACTCACAAATGTCTGTGCACATGCAGAAATGCAGACCATGTGCATTCACACATTAGTGCTTAGGATGGTTGTTGGGTTGTTGTTATTTGGGGAATTAGGACTTGACTGGGAAAGGTTTCCTGGAGAAACTTTCCAGGAAAGTTCCTTGAAGACAGAGATCATGTCTTCTAATTTTATTGTACTCCCCCAAGTGCTTATTCAGTGTTCTGCACATAGCAAATGTTCAATCGATGTGATTGATCGCATAGAAAGAGGTTGTACCCTCTGAGAATGAAACCAGACAATATAACCTGATTTTTCAGCAAGGGTCTGAGGAAGCAGCCCCTTATCCTTTGGTGAAGGTAGGTATTGATGCCTCGGAGAAAGCTTTATGAATTGGGTTCGGGGAATGTCTACCAACTCTGTTATATTGGACTCTCTCAAGCACTTCTTGCAGTGCTTTGCACACAGTAAGCACTTAATAAATGTGATTAATTGACAGATTGATTGATTGATTTTGAAGAAGGGAAGTAGGTGTCTTGTTTAATGAAAAGCATGGGAGGAAGAACGGATTAAAAAAAACTACTCATGGTTTATGAAATGGATTTTGGGAAAGAGCCCAACTGGGAGTGGTAAATGGAAGAAAATGTCATTTCTTAAGCAGATTATTAAAGGTATTCTGTCCAGTTTCTGAAATTCTCTCCCACTGACAGTCCACCTGCCAGAAAATCAATATGAATTGAAATTTTAATTTTTTCTTCAGCCTCATTCTGAGGAGAAATACACCTCACTAATCTGAGGATTTTGCAGTTCAGTAAATTGAAACCCGGACCAAAACTGTGGAAGACGTAATATCCACCCCTCCCCTCCCTCTCTGCAGGAAGTTTTAAAACTAATAAGAAGGTGATGCTTGGCAGAAGCCGAAAAGCATGGAGATTTCCAGGAGACTGGCCTTGTAGCCGGTGATAGATGCCGCCACCAGGCTGAAGCTTCCCAGGCAGACATTTTATCTTCACTTATCCCAACTACCCTCCACCTGAAAGTTCATCTGCAATTAAGATTCACCAATTCCACAGGCCAGTTCTGACTGGTTCCTTCTTCCTAGGGCTCTGGAGCTGCCCAGAGAACTGACCCTGGTTGTAAGTAAATTTGCATGGCAAAACCTGGAGTCTCTCACCTCACCTGACAGCTCAGGGTCCAATTTTGTCACCTGGCAGAACCAGTGGACCTCGCTCACTGTCTCTCATCTCTGTGCCTATAGCTGTCTTTGTGCCTATCTCCCTCTCTTGTTGTCTCTGTTTCTTTCTCTCTCTCTCTACACACACACACACACACACAAACTCATACACAAACACTCACATCTGCACATCCTTGCCCTCGTGCCTGAAGAAGTTGCGCATGGATGGGGATCGGGATGTAGTGCGTGAGAGGCAGTAGGAGCCGGAGGACCCAGGTTCGAGTCTGCTCAGGGCCGCTAACTCGCCGTGTGTCCATGACAAGTCACATAACTTCTCTGTAATAATGATAATAATGATGATGGTATTTGTTAAGCACTTACTATGTGTCAAGCACTGTTCTAAGCGCTGTGGGTCTGTTTCCTCATCTACAAGATGGGGATAATACCTGTCTTCTCTACCTACCTCACAGCGTTATTGAGAGGGTTGAAATGAACTCTTTCTTGTGAGAGAGTTTTGGGAATAACAGTGGTATTCAAGAGCTTTAGGAATAATAGTAATAATAATGATGGCATTTGTTAAGTGCTTACTATGTGCAAAGTACTGTTCTAAGCACTGGATTTGACTGTTGTTCTGTTGTGTGGTACTCTCCCAAACATTCTGTCCAGTACTGTGCACATAGTAAGCGCTCAATCAATACAATTAACTGGTTGATTGAATAAAAGTGCTATAAAAGTCAAGGTAGTATATTACTTGGTAGAGGAAAAACGGTGGAGATAAGGGGCACAAGGGAGTCTGTCTGAAGACAAAATCCCATCCTCACTGCCTTCTACAAAGTGGAGATAATACCTGTCTTCTCTACCTATCTCACAGGGTTGTTGCAAGGGATGAAATGAACTCATTCTTGTGAGAGCACTTTGGGAATAAAAGCACTATCCAAGAACTTTAGGAATGTGTTATGTGTTGTGTGGTACTCTCCCAAGCGATTAGTCCAGTAATGTGCACACAGTAAGCACTCAATAAATATGATCGATTGGTTAATTGACTAAAAGCACTATAGAAAGCCAAGACATTATTTTCCTTGGAAGAGGAAAACGAGGAGAGGAGGGCAGGAGAGAGTCCGTCTGAAGACACAACCCCAGCCTCACTGTCTGTGCTCCAGGTTCAAGGATCAGTGAAACTAAGGCTCCCTGGTCTGTTCCCCACTCCCCTGCCCCTTTTGAGGGGCAGGGAGAGACCTCCTCCTCCTCTTCCTCCTCCATGTTCTCCTGTTCCTTTTCCTCCACCACCACCTTCCCCTCTTCCTCCTCTTCCTCTTCCTTCTCCCACTCCTCCTTCTCCTTCCTCCTCCTCCTCTCCCTTCTCCTTCTCCTCCGCCTCCTTCTCCTTCCTCCTCCTCCTCTCCCTTCTCCTTCTCCTCCTCTTCCTTCTCCTACGCCTCCTACTTCTCCTCCTTCTGTACCTTCTCCTTGTCCTCATCCTCCTCCTCCATCTTCTCCTCCTCTTCTCCTGTTCCTCCTCCTCTTCCTACTCCTTCTCCTCCTCTTCCTTCTCCCCCTCCTCTTCCTTCCCCTCGTCCTCCTCTTCCTTCTCCTTCTCCTCCTCGTTCTCCTCCTCCTCTTCCCATCCCTCCTCCTCCCCATCCCTCCTCCTCCTCTTCCTTCTCCCCCTCCTCTTCCTTCTCCTTCTCGTCCTCATTCTCCTCCTCCTCTTACCATCCCTCCTCCTCCCCATCCCTCCTCCTCTTCCTTCTCCTTCTCCACCTCCTCCTCCTCCTCGTTCTCTTCCTTCTTCTCCTACTCTTCCTTCTCCTACTCCTCCTATACCTTCACCTCGTCCTCGTTCTCCTCCTCCATCTTCTCCTCCCTTTCTCCTCCTCCCCCTCCTCTTCCTCCTCCTCCTCCCCCTCCTCCTCGTTCTCCTCCCCCTTCTTCTCCTACTCTTCCTTCTCCTATTCCTCCTTCTCCTCCTGTACCTTCTCCTCCCCTCCTCTTCCTTCTCCTCTTCCTCCTGCTCCTCCACCTTCTCTTCCTCTTTCGCCTCCTCGTTCTCCTCCTCCTCCTCCTCCTCTTCCATCTCCTCCTCCATCTTCTTCTCCACCTTCTCCTCCCCCTGGTCCTCCCCCCGGGCCCCGCCCCCTGGACCAGAAGGATGCTCCCCCCGGGCCGAACCGGCGCAGGGATCCTCCTCGGCCGCTCGGAGCCGCTCTTGGTCCGGCGGTGCCTCTCTCCGGGCGCCCCCTCCCCTCGGGGCGCCCCCTCCCTCCTTCCCTCCCTCCCTCCATCCTTCCCTCCATCCCTCCTTTCCTCCCCTGGGGGTGCCCCTCCCGCGGAGCGCACCGCCCCTGCCTCCAGCCCAACTTCCCACCGCCCCCGGGCGGGCGCGGGCACTGCGCGGCGCAGACACCGTGGACACGGACGAGAGAAGGCGCCCGCCGGCTGCTCGGACTCAAAGACACAGATAACCACCCCCCTGCCCCTCACCCGCACCCCCACCCTTGCCCTACCCCTGCCCCTCTCCGGATCCCCGGGGACCCCCGCCCCACCCGCTCGGGGGGCGAGGAGGAGAGAGCGAGCCACAGCCCATGAGCCCTCGCCCCGCCCGGATAGAAAAAGAGAGAGAGAGAAAGAGAGCTCCCCCTCCCCTGCCCCTGCCCCTCTCCCACCCCCTCTCCGGATCTCCAGGGACCCCAGCCGGACCGGCTCGGGGGTCGAGGAGGAGAAAGAGAGCGACAAAGAGCGACAGAGATCGAGAGAGAGCGACAGAGAGCCACAGATAAAGAGCCACAGCCCGTGCGCCCTCCCCGCGCTTGGAGAGAGAAAGAGAGAGAGAGAGACCCCCCCCTCCGCTGCCTCTGACATTCTCCCATCCCCTCTCCGGATCTCCAGGGACCCCAGCCCGACAAGCTTGGGGGTCCAGGAGGAGAGAGCGAGCGACAGACAGTGAGAGAGAGCGACAGAGAGCCACAGAGAGCAAGCCACAGCCCGTGCGCCCTCGCCGCGCTTAGAGAGAGAAAGACCCCCTTTTCTGCCGCTGACTTTCTCCCATCCCCTCTCCGGATCTCCAGGGACCCCAGCCCGACCGGCTCAGGAGTCGAGGAGGAGAAAGAGATCGGCAGAGAGCGACAGAGAGCCACAGAGAGAGAGCCACGGCCGCGCTTGGAGAGAGAGAAAGAGAGAGAGAGAGACCCCCCTCCCCTGCCCCTAACTTTCTCCCATCTCTTCTCCGGATCCCCAGGGACCCCAGCCCGACCGGCTCGGGGGTCGAGGAGGAGAGAGAGAGCGACAAAGAGTGACAGAGATCGAGAGAGAGCCACAGAGAGCCACAGAAAGAGAGCCACAGCCCGTGACTTAGAGAGCGCGCGCGAGAGAGAGACCGTTCCTTGCTGCCCCTCTCCCATCTCCTCTCCGGATCTCCAGGGACTCCAGCCTGACCGGCTCGGGGATCGAGGAGGAGAAAGAGATCGACAGAGAGCGACTGAGATCCACGGAGAGCGACAGAGAGCAAGCCACAGCCCGTGCGCCCTCGCCTCGCTTGGAGAGAGAAAGAGAGAGAGTTCCCTCCCCTGCCCCTGCAGCTCTCCCATCCCCTCTCCGGATCTCCAGGGACTCAACTCGACCGGCTCGGGGGTCTAGGAGGAGAGAGAGATCGACAAAGAGCCACAGAGAGCAAGCCACAGCCCGTGCGCCCTCACCGCTCTTGGAGAGAGAAAAAGAGAGAGAGAGAGAGAGAGAGAGAGCCCCCTCCTCTGCCCCTGACCCTCTTCCATCACCTCTCCGGATCCCCAGGGACCCCAGCCCAACCGGCTTGGGGGTCGGGGAGAAGAGAGAGCGACAGAGAGCAACTGAGGGCAACAGAGAGCAAGCCACAGTCCGTGCGCCCTCACCGCTCTTGGAGAGAGAAAGAGAGAGAGAGAGAGAGAGAGAGAGAGAGAGAGAGAGCCCTCCTCTGCCCCTGACCCTCTTCCATCACCTCTCCGGATCCCCAGGGACACCAGCCCGACCGGCTCGGGGATCAGGGAGAAGAGAGAGCGACAGAGAGCGACTGAGAGCCACAGAGAGCGACAGAGAGCGACTGAGAGCCACAGAGAGCGACAGAGAGCGACTGAGAGCCACAGAGAGCGACAGAGAGCAAGCCACAGTCCGCGCGCCCTCACCGCTCTTGGAGAGAGAAAAAGAGAGAGAGAGAGAGAGAGCCCTCTCCTCTGCCCCTGACCCTCTTCCATCACCTCTCCGGATCCCCAGGGACCCCAGCCCGACCGGCTCGGGGGTCGAGGAGGAGAGAGAGAGCGACAGAGAGCGACTGAGAGCCACAGAGAGCGACAGAGACCAAGCCACAGCCCGTGCGCCCTCACCGCGCTTGGAGAGGAAGAGTGAGAGAGCCCCCTCCCTTGCCGCCCCTCTCCCATCCCCTCTCCGGATCCCCAGGGACCCCAGCCCGACCGGTCGGGGGTCGAGGAGGAGAGAGAGAGCGACAGAGAGCAAGCCACAGCCCGTGCGCCCTCACCGCTCTTGGAGAGAGAAAGAGAGAGAGAGGGAGAGAGGGAGCCCCCTCCTCTGCCCCTGCCCCTGTCCCATCCCCTCTCCGGATCTCCAGGGACCCCAGACCGACTGTCTCGGGGGTCGAGGAGGAGAGAGAGAGCGACAGAGAGAGAGAGAGAGAGAGAGAGAGAGAGAGAGAGAGAGAGAGAGAGAGAGAGAGAGAGAGAGAGAGGGAGAAGCCCTTTGGTTTCGGGGTGAGGATGGAGGCCGCGGGCGGGAACCAGACGGAGGCGTCCGGGCTGCTGCTGCTGCTGCTGCTCCCGCCGGCGCCGGACAACAGCAGCGAGGGCCTGGAGCGGGCGGTCCGCTGCTGCACGCCCCCCTCCGTGGTCACCGACGGAGGCCTGGGCCCCGGAGGCCCCGACGAGCGCAGCCTCTACATCATGCGCCTCGTGCAGATCGCCGTCATGTGCGTCCTGGCCCTCACCGTCGTCTTCGGCATCTTCTTCCTCGGCTGCAACCTGCTCATCAAGTCCGAGGGCATGATTAACTTTCTGGTCAAGGACAGGAGGCCGTCCAAGGAGGTGGAGGCCGTGGCCGTGGGGCCCTACTGACCCGGCCCGGCTGGGGAAAAGGCTCCCCTCGGAACCCCCACCTCGGACCCCCCTGGACCCCCCTCCCCCACCCCGGGTCATAATAAGAATAATGATGGCATTTGTTAAGCGCTTCCTTTGTGCCGAGCACTGTTCTAAGCGCTGGGGAGGACACAGGGTGATCAGATTGTCCCCCGTGGGGCTCACAGTCTTCATCCCCATTTGACAGATGAGGGAACTGAGGCACAGAGAAGCTAAGTGACTTGCCCAAGGTCACACAGCTGACAAGCGGCAGGGCCGGGATTTGAACCCATGACCTCTGACTCCCAAGCCCGGGCTCTTTCCACTGAGCCACGCTGGATCGTCCTCGAACTCCCCTTGGACTCCCCTGGACCCCCCCTTGGTCCCCTCTTGGATTCCTCTTGGATACACACACACACACACCACACACACACACACACACACACACACACACACACACACACACACACACACACACACACACACACTCCATCCTCCCCCGGCCACGCATCCTGGCCCGGGTTTGGAGAGAACGGGTTTGGGAGCCCAGGGGAAATTGGTCAGTAATGTTTGGGATGTGCTGTTTGACAGATATTGGTTTTGGGAGACTGAAAAAAAATTAATTCCAAAAAAAATTGATGTCATTTTCCCTGCCCTCTTTAAGTTGGTGGGGTCCCGGGTTGTCGTTCCAAGAAAAAGAAAAGATCCCCATCCCCGAAGGACCAACCCCGCGATTGTGAGTGGGTTGAGTTGTTGAGTTGTCGTGTTTCTCCTGTTGCTTTTCATATGGGGTGGGGAGGGCTGGAATGATTGTCGGGGTGGGTGGGGGAAGACGGGATGGGGTGTGGGACTGCACGGTTTTTGCAGCAAAATTGTGCGTGGTCGGTCTGTACAGTCCTGTTTGGATAGTCTTTTCTCTATTGACTTTTTATTTAATAAAGACATCTTAGGAAAGTCCGGGGGCTTCAGGAACTGTTTGGGGGCTTCAACCGCGCTGGAAGTTGGGCGGGGGGCAGCAAGGGAGGACCTGCAGGGAGGTTGTGTTTTGGAGTGGGGGATATTTGGATCCATTTCTGTGCTGGGCAGCTCAGGGTGGGCTGGGGAGGGGGCCGTGGAGAAGGGACCCCTGGAGGGAGGAAGACTTGGGACAGGGCAGAAGCAGCAAGGCACAACAATTGTCAGGATCTCTTGTCTTGGCAATTCCCCTTTCTTGCAAGGGGTTGAGGGTGGCTGATGGGAGACTCAGACGCTGCTAGACCCCGCTAAAAGTGAGGTGGCTAGGAAGGGGTCTTGGCTACAGGTGCTCACCTGTTATAGTTCTAGATTGTGAACTCACTGTGGGCAGGGATGGTCTCTCTTTAGTGCTGTATTGTACTTTCCCAAGCACTTAGTAAAGTGCTTTGCACGCAGTAAGCACTCAATAAATACAACTGAATGAACATATACAACTGCTGTGCTTAAGGGGTGTGGTGTGCATGTGTGCCTGTTTCGTGTGTGAGGGTCCATGTATATGTGAGCCTGCATGTACGTGTGCCTGTGGATGCCCTCGCGGGTGTGCTTTTCTGTGTGTTGGCCCATGTGTGTGCCCGTGTATATTTTGTGCATCTGTGGAATGTGGGTCCCCACATATGTTTGGATGTGGGAACGTGTCTGCAAACTCCGTTGCATAGTACTCTCCCAAGAGCTTAATACAGGGCGCTGCTCATAGTAAGCATTCAATAAATACCACTGATTGATTGGTGTGTGTGTGTGTGTGTGTGTGTGTGCGCGCACGCGCATACATGTGTGTGTAAGGTCAGGATCATTGCAAACAGACTTTCAGCAAACAAAGGAGCAAAGCGGGCACATGTCTGTCAGTCTGGCTTGAAAGGAATGGGGTGTCTTGGGGGAGCTCTGGATTCTGCAGCCTGCTGTTTTTCAGGGGGAGGGACCCCCTTTCTTGGGGAGGGTCAATTGGTGGGGTCACAGCAGTATGCCTCCCCTGAGGGGTCTTGGGGCTTAGGCCTGAATCACTACTGCAGTTGGCAGCCACCATCCACTGCTATTGTCAAAGCTATCGGCCCATCTGCCAGCAGGAAAAACTTGGATTTTCTCCGAGAGGCTCCCCGAAGGGACACCCCGAAGGGACAGACGCTCTCCAGCAGGTCAGTTATTGGAAGCTCCTGCTATTAGGATTGGATACCTCGTCAACAAAAGCAAAAAACAAAATTAAAACCCTTAAACCATCTAATGAAGGCTGAGGGAGAGGTTGTGGGGCTGAGGTTTGAGGTGAAGGAAATCGGGTGCCCCCGGAAGGTTCTTATCCTCTCAGCAACAAGGCCCTGAAGGGAATCAGCCCTGTCCACTCACTGATAGAAGCAGAAATAAAGGAGGTGCTAGCAGTTTCTTTGGAGGAGGGTGGGGGTTGAGATTTATGTCACTACAGATATGACAAGAGAATATAGTTCTTATTAATCACGGAGAGACACTCAGGCTCCTTTTTAACCACAAGCAAATTGGCTTCCACCTTCACTGAGGTGGAAAAATGACCCTTCAATCCATTTACTCCTCACAGAGGTGCCAACCCACTCTCCAGCTTTTATAGAGATGCTGAGCATAGTAAGAAGTTTTTTATGTTCATTACACTTAAATAGCTATACATAGGAATTTCACCTTCATAGGAATATAAGCCATATCCACACTCATCTCCCTTTGTTCCTACTTTCTCCTAAAATGAACAGTGCAATGAAGAGTGATTTTTTCCCCACCACTTGATCAGCAGTCCTTCCCCCTTTAGAAGCTGCAACATAAATTGGGTAGAGATGCAGCATGGCCTAGTGGAAAGAGCACAGCTCGGGGGGGTCAGAGGACCTGGTTTCTAAGCCTGACTCTGACACTTGCCTGTTGTGTGTCACCTTGGGCAAGTCACCTAAGATCTCTGTGCCTTAGTTTCCTCATCTGTAAAATGGTGATTCAATACCAGTTCTCCCCCTTGGACTGTGAGGACCACGTGAGACGTGGACTGTGTCCAACCCGAATTTCTTGTATCTTCCCCAGGACTTAGTACAGTGCTTGGCACGTAGTAATTGCTCAACAAATACCACAGTTGTTATCGTTATTATTGGGATGTTGGGCGAAGACACTCTGCTTCAGGATAGCAGTGGGTACTTGCTCTCTTGCTTCAAGGATGTAGTTTATTTAGCTTGATATAGTGTTCTGCACAGAGTAAGTGCTCAGTAAATATGAATGATTGATGGATACGAAGACATGCCAATTATTCCACAGTGCAACCCATGCAGGGCTCCAGATTCACAGGTTAAGAAGTCCAAGCCCACTTGAAGCAACAGAGACTGACATGCTTTGCCACGAGGATACGAAGTCAGAAGCCAGCTCTAGTTCCTGGAAGACAGACAACTGTTCTAGGGAAGTTTTGGGTCCCACGCCCTCCCTTATTGGAAGCTTTTTCCCAGAGCAGATTCTTGGAAGACAGATGGGATCCTAACCAGGTTTGCGTCGCAGCTGTTGTTGTACCTTCATTCCTCTGAGATGCCTCCCTGACAAGGTTTGAGATGCAACTCTCCCTTCCCTGAGGCTCCTGCAGAGTAGTGCTGGGCAGCAGAAACACTTCAATCATTCAATTATCCCCTGATAACTGGTGTACTTACAGCAAGCAAAACAAAATCATTAGACACCTTACCGGGACGATGGAAGGACAGATCAAGAGCTCAAATCAATCACAATCTACCAACCTCTCAAATGTCCCAAGTTTCTGTTTTTTCCCTCGTTCAAGACCTGCAGTCACAGGGAAGCAAGCAATGCCCAGGCATATGGGAAGCATTTCTCTCCAGTCTATCTCCACGCTGATCCAAGCCCGGCAGCTGCCTCCTCGCTGACCGCCCTGCCTCTCATTTCCCCCCTCTCCGGTCCATTCTTCATTTTGCTGCCCGGATTATTTTTCTAAAAAAACATTCAATTCACATCACCCCACTCCTCAAAAACCCCTAATGGTCACCAAACCACCTCCACATCGAGCAAAAAACTTTACCACTGGCTTTGAGGCTCTCAATCAGTTCTCTCTCCCCTATCAAACCACGTTGATTTCCTGCTACGAGGACTCAATCAGCCGTCTCCTCTAATGCCAAGCTGCTCACTGTACCTCTGTCTTGACATCTCGCCACTGACCCCTAGCTTAATGTCCCCCCCTCGGGCCTGGAACTCCCTATCCCTTCATATTCAACAGTTAATCAATCAACCAATCAATGGTATTTATTGAGTGCTTACTAGAGAAGCAGCATGGCTCAGTGGAAAGAGCACGGGCTTTGGAGTCAGAGGTCATAGGTTCAAATTCCTGCTCCGCCACTTGTCAGCTGTGTGACTTTGGGCAAGTCACTTAACTTCTCTGGCCCTCAGTTACCTCATCTGTAAAATGGGGATTAAGACTGGTGAGTCCCATGTGGGACAACCTGTTCACCTTGTAACCTCCCCAGCACTTAGAATAGTGCTTTGCACATAGTAAGTGCTTAATAAATGCTATTATTATTATTATTATTATCATTATTAGGATGCAGAGCACTGTACTAAGTGCTTGGGAGAGTACAATGCCAACGAGTTGGTAGACCGGTTCCCTACCCACAACGAGCTTACAGTCTAGAAAGGACAGCCCATCTTAAAAACCTTATTAAAATCACAGCTTCTCCAAGAGGTCTTCCTTGACTAAGCCCTCATTTTTCCTAACTTTTGACTTTGCACTTGGCTGTGTACCCCTTACACACTTGGATGCTCACTGCTGTCCCACACCACTTATGTTCCTATCCTTACATTCTACTTTTTCCCCTAGCCATAATTTGTTTTACTGTTTGTCTCTCCCTGTAGACTAAACTTCCTGTCGGTAGGATTCATATCTACCATCTCTTTTGCATTGTTCTTTCTCAGGTGCTTACTACAATGCTCTGTGCACAGTAAGCACTCAATAAATACCATTGATTGATTAACTGAAAGGTACCCTTGCATCTGTAGAGTAGAAAGCCAATAAAGAGCTCATCCTTCTCCCCTTCCCCCCAAAGCACATTTCAGTTGCCTTTTGGTTCAGGGTCACAGCAATGGCTGTTTCCTTGATTCGGTTCCTTGTGGTTTGGTTTGGTTTCTTTTGGTTTGGTTTCATTTCATAGTCCTATCTGACAGGATCTGTAGTGGATGGGGTTCTATTGCCCAGAAAAGATTCCTGGGTTCAGTTTCTTTCCTAAGATGCAAATCTCATTGCAGAAGCCTGTCAGAACAGCAATGATGCTGCGATCTCCCGGACAGGAATCAATGGATCTTTTATCCAGCAGTCCAATCTCATTCAGACAGTTTGCACAAGCACTTAAGTGGGATAGATTTTTAAGTCTCATTGCTATGATTGCTTTCTCAAGCTGGCTTTTTAAATGTTCTGTGGCTAATTTTGTCTAGAATGCAAAGGCCATTTATCTATTTTTTTAATCTTTGAAGACTTAAAAGCATACCTTTAAAAAGTTAGAAGTGTATAAGTAGCATCGGCATGAATAGAAAATCCTTTCAAGTCGAAAGCATGTTTTAAAATGGGCCTGGGATAACGCTGACATTAGAAACATTCTTTAATGAAAGTGGTAATAAGATCATAAATTTAATGCAAGTTGTGATTTTTTTTTAAGTGGGATAGTCCATATGCTTCATGGGGAGGTGGTCCAGATAAATAACCTGGGAGTTGTAATACTACTGGACAGAAATCATACAAATAGCATTCTCCTAAAAAAATGGCTAATTTATGCAGAGCAAGGACAATGCTAAGAAAGTAAAAAGGACTCCCTGGGTATATTGAGTTGAGGGCAGTCTAAGCCTTTTTCTTTGTTGCTAAATTGGTTTTGTTTTGGGGGGCATTTTTGCAATATTTTTCCAAGAAGCAGCCTTGGCTTCTAAGACAGAAAGTGTCTAGTGGAAGGTCTCAGGGCTAGTCTGCAGAGACCTTGCATGAAATCCCCATTTTGCCAACTCCCATTCCCAAACCAACTGCCTCCTCTTCCATTATTAAATGTCTCATCAAAGAACAATATCAAACACCCCTAAGCCCAGGTTACTAGGCTACCTGCATCAATGAATCGACAGCATTTTCCAAGCACTTGCTGATTAAAATTCCTTGGTGAACATACAAAAGAAGAGATATGTTCACTGCCTTCGAGGAGCTTACAATCTAATGGGTGGGGGGAATACTGGGCAGTAATATGCAAAAATTGATTCAAAATGGCTTAATTCATTCAATCCTTGTCCTCTAGGAGTTTTCAGTGTAATTCAATGACAATGCAGACAGAGATAATCATAAGTGGTATTCTACCCAAATTTAGGAGGGTGAACTTAATTACTTTGCATTAATTTAGAAAGGAAGAGAGAGAGAGAGAGAGAGTCATTCTGCAGTACACTGCAATTATTAAGACAAACTTAAAACTGAAATAACTTGAAGGGAAAGGACCTTGGAATGAGGTGAGGCTCTGAAACCTCAGGCTGGGCTGGAGAGAAAATGAAGTCTCCAAAGGAGAAAGGGAGAGGGGCTGAGACACGGGTTGGGCAGGGAGAGGCTCAGAACAAAAAGGAGAGGAGAGTAAGGCGAACAAAGGTGAATCTCAGAAAAGGCAGACAAGACAGGTCAGAAAGGAGACCTGAGAGCCTGGAAGACAAACCCAAAGTGAAGAAAATGTTCAGCCTTTGGGAAATCAGGCAAAGAGGGATGTCTGGGGTCGGGGGAAGCTGAGAAAACTGTTGGGGTGGAGATAAGTAGAGTAGTAGAATGAAAGTTGTAAGGGGAAGAATCCAAGAGAAAGGTTCTATTAATTTAGTATTTACATTAGTATTGCTAATTACGCTATTAATTATATTGCTAGTCATATGAGTACAAATGCATTAGAATTTCTTACGTGCTATTTAAAATAAATTGTATTTATGAAATGCCTCACTGTGTGCAAAGCACTATACTAAGGATTGAAAAAAATAGTCAGATGAGAATTAGGCAATGTCGCCAGCCCACAGAGGGCTCACAATCTAAGAATCGGTTGAGGGGAGGGATTTGGTAACAGATATGAAAAGAAAGATGAAACAATCAAAACCCTGAAGCGTTATGAAAGACAAGACTCAGAGTCCAGCGGGTCAGGTGGTAAAAGGGATCAGTAGGGCTTCCTGGTAGAGAGGAGTGAAAGCCAAAATTTTAGGTTCCCCCAAGTAGCACATAACGCATAGGAAGTGGATGGGAAGGTTTAAGTTGTGATATTCAACAATCTCTACAAGAGCAGTACACTGTATTTGACAATGGGAACTGCCAGAGGGAGTGAAAGTTGAGAAAACAAGGTGATTCAAGGAACCCAGTACCCTGTAGCATGTGCAGATCTCCAGGGATTTGAGTGGGTTATTAAAGCAGTCTATATTGAAGGGCATGATAGGAGGGAATGCCAGTATACTGGTTATGCGAGGTTATGAAGATGATGTACACAAGTTGGTAAAATGAGGCTTTGGATATTTTAGGGAGACATGTTGGGTATCCTGGGGACTTAATAGGTTGGCTGTAGCTATAATAACAATAATAATAATAATAATGGTATTTATTTAGTGCTTATTATGTATCAAGCACTGTTCTAAGCACTGGAGTAGATACAAGCTAATCAAGTTGAACACAATGCATGTCCCACATGGAACTCACAGTCTAAATTCCCATTTTTAAGATGAGGTAACTGAGACACAGAGAAGTTAAGTGACTTGCACATGGTCACACAGCAGACGTGGCGGACCTGAGATTAGAACTCAGGCCCTTCTGAGTCCTTGGCCCATTCTCTATCCACTAGGCCACACTAGATGAAGTCTTAGTGGGGTTGAGGTTCATCGGTTGTTCCTGACAGGAGACTACCTCTCTCGGATGAGTAAAGACAGACTAGTCAGAGAAATGTTACTGTAGACCAGGGTTGAGTTGTTGATCTGAAAACCTTCACTGTGGGTTTTTGCCTGATGGAGCTGGAAACAAGGGCATATTCAGTCCCATAGTGAATCGACACTTCATACCCAATCAAACCACCTTTTCTGGAATCAATAAATACCAATATCAATGCCAAGATGAATAAATAGATAGCAATGATTAACTGAGTGATTCTCAAAAAAGACCCCAAGATTCTGCTCAGCTAGACACCCCAGTTTTGGGATAACATAGACAGAGCTACTCAGTCCCTTCATGAGACCCAAACCAGTCATTGATCAAGACAAGTTTTAAGAGGTTTTTTTCACTAGCAATGTTAGCTCTGAAAAACCGTCCTTTTTCCCGTTTCCTTCACCCCCTGCCATGCTCTCTTCACCTCCACCTAAGGATAATCCTTTCTGAGGTTGATTGATTTTAGCAGGCCAAGACTCCAGCCATCTGATAGCTTCTTTTACCAAACCTATCTGGGCTCTCAAGTGGTTTTTTTAGTTAGTTTATATTCCTTACAAATTGGACAGAAAGGGGAATTTCTTATCCTAAGATTTATCAACCGAGATTCACACTTGCAGCTCCACTAAATGTAGCCACCCAATATTTCACAAGCACTTCTTTCCGTGTGGTTCTAAAAATACTAAAACTTATGTGATATATATTTTCTAAGTCTCTGATTTCAGCCATTTGTTTGTGCTTAATGAAATAACTCATGCAAAAAGGCCAAATTGAGCTATTTGTATACATTTTTATTCATTCCAGATCTAGTCAGTTTTATGTTATTTATTAGTTAGTTATAATACTTATTAAGCTTTTACTAAGAACCAAACATTGTGCTAAGTGCTGAGGTGGTTACAAATTTATCCCATCTAGAACTCCACCTGTCCCACACAAGGCTCACGATTTAAGATCTAGGTTAAACTGAGATGAAGAGTCCATGGGCTTTTGATAATCTGTAATTTGTCCCAAATCCTTCACTTACTCCTACAATCCTCCAGTTTCATTTAACTAAATCCCAAACTCAGGGTCTAACCAACCTCAGGGCCTAGGATTCTCAGGGAATGTGTCTGTTTTATTGTTATATCATCCTCTTCCAAGTGCTTAGAAGAGTGCTCTGCACACAGTAAGTCTTCAGTAAATACGATTGACAATGAGCACATAGAGCAGAGGTTATGGACTGCTTAACAAGCTAAGATAACTTAGCCAACTAACTAACTAACTAAGCTAACTAAGCTAAGCTAGCTAGCCACAAAAAGGGCCTTGAGTTACTTTGCCAACAGATTGGACATTTTCTAATTTCTGAAAATATCATATGCTCCACAGTACAGTGAACTGATCCCATAGTCAGGTAAGAATATAAGTTATTCGATTGTAACAACATGGCTGCCTCTCTTGGACCCTTGGGAAACTGCTCTAATCCTCATTAAATGGTACCTTTTAGATATGAGGAAATGAAGACAGAAGAAGACTTAGACTGCCATGATCAACTACAGTTTCTGAGTTTCCATTATGGGCATGGTACTGAAATGCTTACTGCTAGACCTAACAAGTTTGAAGGTCATCTAACTGTAAATCTTGAGGGGGGCATCAGGTGCTTGAATCTGTTCTCTGAGAAAATCACTCCTCCTTAAATGGTTCCTCCCAAATGGAAAATCTGCTTCCCCCATATATCTCAGTTGGTTCCTCAAAACCTCCAGAATCAAACTCAGGATTCAAAATATTGAAAGTGGGGCCAGTTGTTGTTTGTGAGGCCTTGGCCAGATTTTTATGGCATTCTCTATTGTATTGTACTCTCCCCAATGCTTAGTAAAGTGCTCTG
This sequence comes from Tachyglossus aculeatus, assembly GCF_015852505.1. Taxonomy (NCBI): domain Eukaryota; kingdom Metazoa; phylum Chordata; class Mammalia; order Monotremata; family Tachyglossidae; genus Tachyglossus; species Tachyglossus aculeatus. The sequence continues at coordinate 44,439,006 of NC_052074.1, read as the reverse complement.
CACACATAAGTGCTCAATAAATATATATTGATTGTAGATTCCCCATTTGCACCAATAAATAAACCCAGAGAGGCCCACTTCAGTGTACCTTGCAGATTCTAGAAGTAGTGCATTCACTTTAAGACACAAAAGGTACTTCACGAATATTCAGCTGCCAGGAGAAACTATTCTCCATTTGGATTCCTTGACCCTGCTACTGATTCCCCTCAACCTGGAGTAAGGGCTTTGTTCATTGCTAACAACTGATGGGTCAGACAGGACTGGATAATCAAGAGTAAGATGAGCAAATCTGAGTTTGAAAGATAAAGGAAATGACTTGTCCACTTCCACAGCAGGAAAACATGTTACCCTGTGCGAGACTGTGAGCCCACTGTTGGGTAGGGACCGTCTCTATATGTTGCCAACTTGTACTTCCCAAGCGCTTAGTATAGTGCTCTGCACATAGTAAGTGCTCAATAAATACAACTGATTGATTGATTGACTGTCTCCATTCTTTGTTCCTTATCCAGAACTCTTTGCTGCTATTCCTTCAGCTCTGGTCTGCTTTCTCCACTCCCCCTGCTTGCCTAGAGACTCTCATTTTCTCTTAACCAATTTCTCCCAACTGCCCCATGAAACCCTTAACCTTCCCCATACTTTTCCATCTCTTTCTTAATTGCCACTCAACTAAACCAGTCAGAGGCCACAACTCTCCCATTAGGTGTTAAGAGCTGCCCCTTCTTGTCCCACTCTGACAACACCAGAGCTACTGGTTGTTGGTTTTACCCCTGCTGCCCTGCTCTTCCTGGTTATGGAAACGATATGGCTGAACAGGAATTGGCTGCTAGGAATTTAAAATCCTCTCTCACAGATTCCCTCAGGAACTGCAGCGAGATGGTGACAGAGTGTGAAGCTGTCCCACCCCCTTCCCTTGTCTCCAGAGCTATGCCCTCTCCCCCAGCCCCTCACAACAGGTAAGATTGTCTCAATTGTAACCTTCCTGCTGTTGGTCTGTCAGGGAACGTTTTCCAAAGGCAGGCTTAGAGAATGCTGAGCTAAGGATCCTTGACTCGAAAATAAGTGCAATGGACACTGAGGCAAAGGCTAAATCAGGTAGACCTCAGGGTTTTTCTTTTCATTTTGAATCCCATCGTTATCTGAGTGGCACAGAGGGAAGAGAGAAGGAATACCCAGTACGGGTTACTTTACTATTAAGCCCTGCTGCAAGGTAATAATGTGCACTCTGTGGGAGACTTGGTATTCGGTGAATTCTTGATTGATTGCTTTGTACTTGGCAATCTCAGCCTCCAGCCGATTGTCTGCTCACCTCTGGGATAGTTTTTCTAAGCTGTTTCGTGTGAATGGCTCTATCTGCGTGGCTCCTAATATATCTGTATTTTACAATTTCACTGTCGTAGCAAACTCCATTATTCAGTGATGGCTCAAACCTTGCTATCCCAGCCCCCTTCAATAATAGACTACTGCAGAATTGGAAATGTCACTTACAAATAAGGTCTGGTCTTCTATCTTTTGACTTCTTGTCAAGCTTCTATTTTAAGCATCCTAAGGTCTAGTTGAGTGTTTTTCTTTAGTCTTTCTAGATTGAATATAGCCCCCATAACCTCCAGACTGAATTCTCCTTGTGGGCAGGGATCATGCCCATCAACTCTATTGAACTGTACTCTCCCAAGCACTTAATACAGTACTCTGCACATAGAAAGCGCTCAATAAATATCACTGATTGATATCACTTTCGTACCTATGGAATAAACCCGCTCTACTAAAGGCAGAGTAACTACTTGACAATTTGGTGTCTCCAGCATAATGCCAAGCTTTACAGTTTGACAGAAGGCTTGCTGCTGTTCTTAGTGTTCCTCCATGGTAAAGTGCTAAGCGCTTTGGGAAGAACATTAAGTCTGCTGGTCACTAGGGGCCTATTTCCTAGGTTGCTGGAGCCACTCCCTGGTTCCAATTCCCTGCTTTTAGTGAATTTTAATGCCAGTCTTTGTAGGCAAGAAACATGTCTACCCATTCTGTTGTGTTGTATTCTCCCAAGTGCTTAGTACAGTGCTCTGTACAAAGTGCTCAATAAATACCATTGATGATGATAATGATTTCTCACTGTGAGAAATTATGTAAATCTTACCTTAGCCTAACCACCTCCCTTTGATGCATTTTGACTGACTTGAATAGTGACTTAAAGCCCATTCAATTTAGCATGAGATAATGACAGCTCTACTCTGCATAGTTAACAGGAGATTTTTAGTATATTAGCAAAAGGAGCCTCTTTTGGCTGAATAGAATGTGAAAGATAGCACTCTCAAATTATGAGCTTGCATATGCACACAAAATTAACTCAGCCATTAATTCAGCTTTCTATTATTGGCAGAGATTTACGGTACTATTATATCATAGGACTGTTTTGAATATATTTATATTGTGTTGGCCAATCCTTTTGGATCTTGGGGAATGCATTAATGCACTTTATTTACATTTCCTCTAGGAAACTAGACTTTACTTAGTGCTTTTTTGCATAATGGTCTATTTTCATGGGACCAATTAAGTGCAAGCCAGGGTATAAGTGTACCTACAATTGATGAAGTTATTTCATTCTTTCCTCTTTCCTCTTTAGCGTTGTGGGAGTCTAACATCCATTCTTGTTTTGTCCCTAAGAGTTTTCTTTCGAAGTTCAGCCCTAGCAAGCCCTGATATCACCGTGCTAAAATGAATTTTTAGTTCCATGTGTCCATTATTAATAGCACAGGGTTTAGCCGATAACTGGGGTGATGTGTTCATAGGAATGGGATCAGATACACCCCAGGGGTGATGGCCAGGTTTTCACTGATTCATTTGTTCAATTCATAAAAATAATAATAATAATGGTATTTGTTAAGTGCTTATTATGTGCCAAACACTGTACTGAGCACTGGGGTAGATAAAGGATAATCAGATCATCCCACGTTGGGCTCACAGTCGTCATCCCTATTTTACAGATGAGGTAACTGAGGCCCAGAGAACTCAAGTGACTGGCCCAAAATCACACAGCTGACAAGTGGTGGTGCCAGGATTAGAACCCATGACCTCTGTCACCCAACTCCAGGCTCTTTCTACAAAGCCGTGCTGCTTCCCTAAGCATGCTGCTTCATGGCAAATGACTCTGGGAGTCAGGAATGGGGGCTTCAGTTGTCTCTCAGCTCCATTCTTATTTTCTCCCCCAATTCCTCCCTCATGACTTTGGGTGCAGGAGAGAAAGCAGCATGGCCTAATGGATATAGCACAAGCCTGGGAATCAGAAGGACACGGGCTATAATTCTAAATCTGCCAGTTGGCTGCTGGGTTACCTTAGGCAAGTCACTTCACTTCTCTGGGCCTCAGTTACCTCATCTGTAAAATGAGCATTAAGACTGTGAGGCCCACGTGGGACAGCCTGATTACCTTGTATGTGCCCCAGTGCTTAGAACAGTGCTTGGCACATAGTAAGTGCTTAACAAATTCCATTATTATTATATGCGTGCATATATACAATATATAGACATATATAGATATATATATACTTCAAGCTATGTCCACTACTTCAATCATTCATCTATTTTTAACATTTAACTTTCTAATTTTAACAGGGAATGTGTATACCAACTCTGTTATGTTGTTATATTGTACTCTTCCAAGCACTTAGTAAAGTTCTTTTCGCACAGTAAGTGCTCAGTAGATATGGCTGATTGATTTAACTTTACATACTATTACTAGAAATATCTTGTCCTTCCCTCTGCTTCTACTGTGTGTTAGTCTTCCCCTCTAGAATCTATGATCCTTGAGGGCAGAAATCATGACTTTTGCTCCTGTGGTACTCTCCCTAGAGTGCTCTGTGTACTGCTTGTGTCCCACAGAATTCTAATGATGCAAATACTGTTTCTAAAAACTTGGAAACCAACCTTGGGGGAATTTCCTCATTCATTCCTCAACAATGCAGGGCTAAAGCCATCAGCCCTTGAGATTAACCCATGTCCCCCAACCCCACAGTGAGTCTCTCATGCAGTAATCCAGGATGGAGCATCTCTCCAAGTCTGAAGAGTTGGGGAAGGTCAGCTGGCTTGAAAACAGTGACAGGAGCTGCAATTGCACAGAGAGGAATGAAGTGTCAGGCACATCCAGGGCTTTCAGAAGTTCTAATCCTGGTTTCTTCACTTGTCATCTGTCTGATCTTGAGGGATTACTTGACTGCTCTGTGCCTCGATTTCCTCATCTGTGAAATGAGGATTAAATACTTGTTCTGCTTCCCAGTTAGACTGTGAACTCATGTTGAACAGGGACTTTGTCCAATCTATTCATTTTGTATTCACTCCAGCGCTAAGTATGGTGCTTGGCACATAATAATAACGATGGCATTTATTAAGCACTTACTATGTGCAAAGCACTGTTCTAAGTGCTGGGAAGCTCACAAGGTAATCAGGTTGTACCACGGGGGGCTCACAGTCCTAATCCCCATTTTACAGATGAGGTAACTGAGGCACAGAGAAGTTAAGTGACTTGCCCAGAGTCACACAGATGACAATTGGTGGAGCCAGGATTTGAACCCATGACTTGTGACTCCAAAGCCTGGGCTCTTTCCACTGAGCCAAAACCCTTAACAAAAACCATTATTATTATTAACCATTTATGGGTAGAATTTCACTATCAATACTAGTTTCTTCAGATAGTTTATATTTGCCCTTCATATTAAAAGATGAGTCTGACAGTCGGGGAGGGAGTATAGCGAAGAGTTCCAGATTTTAGTTCTGTATTTGAAAGGCTCTGCTCTCAAAACCTCTTTTTCCAGTAAGCTAATAAAAACTCTAAAAATCTAACAAAGCCAGTTTAATATTTTATGTTTCACAGGAAAGATGTGTGCTTCTGTGCTGCCAATGTAAGTAATGGCTCAATAGAGCATAGCCAAGACATTTTTTTCATACGTGGACAAGGCTTGACTTATATGCAAAAATGCCCATGAACTGAAGACAACCCTCCTGGAGAAGGCTCCTTTAAATAAGTCTTATAAGAAAACCAAGAGTCAGAAGATACCATTAACCTTCATCCTGAATCTTAATCAAACCTCTGTGAATTCTTCTTCAAATGTCTGCTCCCAAGGTCACCTTCTAGGTTTTTATTTTATTTTATGGTGAAACACTTGTTAAGTGCTTACTGTGTGCCAGACACTGTACTAACCCCTGGGGTAGAATGAAGTAAAAGAGATTGGACACAGCCCATATCCCATATGGGGCTCCACACTTCATGGGGCTCCCGATCTTCAATACCATTTTACAGATGCGGTAACTAAGGCATTGAGAAGTGAAGTGACTTCCCCAAGGTCACACAGCAGATAAGAGGCAGAACAGGGATTAGGACCCAGGTCCTTCTGATTCCCAGTCCTGTGCTCTATCCACTAGGTCATGCTGCTGCTCAATTGTACCTTACTCTCAATCCTCTCACTTTTTACCCTTACTCATGCTATTCCCCCTGTCTGAAACTCCCTCCCATTTCAAATCTTCCAGACCCCAGCAACTCCCATTTCCCAAGCCCTTCTAAAATCTCACCTCTTCCAGATGGCCTTTTGAGATTTTTTTAAATGGTATTTTGTTCCCAACAACCACCCTTAACAACCATGAATATTATATATACATACATGTATGTCTATCTATGTCTACTACTTCATTCACTCATCTATTTTTAACTTTCTCTTTTTGCTCTTCCCCACTCCCAGCCCCAAAGCATTTATGCACACATCTTTAATTTTATTTATTTGTATTGATGTCTGTCTCTCCGACTCTGCACTGTGAGCTCGCTGTGGACAGGGAATTTCCCTGTTCATTGTTGTATTGTACTTTCCCAAGCACTTAGTACAGTCCTCTGCAAACAGGAACTGCTCAATAAATATGATTGAATGAATGAATAAACTTTCTGCAATCTTATTATCAGATGTATCTTGTCCCTCTCCCTGCCCACTTTTTTCCTGCCCACAAAGATCTTATACACTAGAGATGGAATGGGGTGGAACAGAACAGAATGGAATAGAATAGAATTGGAAATAGTAAAAAGTAACTTTGGAAAAAAAGTGATCCTCTTTTAAATTGGTAGGGATAGACAAGATGCATCCTGGGGTCTTAAGGAATTGGCTGATGTTGTTGTAGACCTACTGACTGTTTTTGACAGGCAGAAGATTGGACTATATGGTCTCTTGAGAGTCTTTCTGCTCAGACTAGGAGAAGTTCCTGGCAACCAGAAAAAGGTAAATCAATCTCTTTTCAAAGAATGTCTCTGGTGTTACAGACCAGTCAGTTTAAGATCGATACCTGGGATGATATTACAAGCAATGATCAAACCATTAATCTAAAGGTACCTGAAAGATCATAAGCTCCTAAAAAGCAAACAAAAGGACTTTCTGAATATAAAATCATTAGACCAATTTCTTCTTAGAAACCGCAGAGATGTTATCTAAGGCTTCTGATTGCTCGACCTAGACTTCCTAAGATATTGGACTCTGTTTCTCATGGCATCTTTACTGAAAGGTTTTTTTTTTTAAAGGATTGCCTAAGCCATACTACTGTCTATAATTTGGGTGACAGGCTCCATGGCTGTTGCCTAATCAATCAGTGGTACTTATTGAGGGCTTACTGTGTTCAGAGCACTGCACTAAATGCTTGGGAGAATACAATACCACAGAGTTGGTAGACGTGTTCCCTGCCCAAAAGGAGCTCACAGTCTAGAGTAATCCTGGAGAGGGTCTATTCAATATCTTTTTGGATGACCTATGCATGTTATTCACAAACCCACCCACCAAGCTTGCAGATGATAGAACAATGAGCGTCATTACATTTGAGAAGAACTGAATCAAATCCAAATTGGGCTGAACAAATAGTTAAAACTATCCTAAAACCAAGATGTTTTTCAGCAGGGGCAACCTAATGTTATAATCCTTACATTTGTTGGGCACTTATTATGTCTCAAGTATTGTTCTAAGCACTGAGGTAAATACAATTTAATCAGGTTGCACACAGTGCCTGTCCCAAATTCATTCATTCATTCATTCAATTGTATTTATTGAGTACTTACTGTGTGCAGAGCACTATACTAAGCACTTGGATAGTACAATTCGGCAACAGATAGAGACAGTCCCTACCCAACAATGGGCTCACAGTCTAGAATGGGGAGACAGACAACAAAACAAAACAAGTAGACAGGTGTCAATACCATCAAAGTAGATAAATAGAATTATAAATATATACACATCATTAATAAAATAAATAGAGCAATAAATATGTACAAATATACAAAAGTGATGTGGGGAGGGGAAGGGGGTAGGGCAGAGGGAGGGAGTGGGGGTGATGAGGAGGAGGAGAAGACGAGGAAAAGGGGGGTGCTCAGTCTGGGAAAGCCTTCTGGAGGAGGTGGGCTCTCAGTAGGGCTTCAAAGGGAGGAAGAGAGCTAGTTTGGTGGATATGTGGAGGGAGGGCATTCCAGGCCAGAGGTAGGATGTGGGCCGGGGGTTGACAGTGGGACAGGAGAGAACACAAGGCACAGTGAGGAGGTTAGCAGCAGAGGAGCAGAGGGTGTGGGCTGGGCTGTAGAAGGAGAGAAGGGAGGTGAGGTAGCAGGGGGCAAGGTGATGGAGGGCTTTGAAGCCAAATGAGGCTCACAGTCTAAGTAGGAAGGCGAACAGGTATTGAATCTCCATTTTATAGATGAGGAAATAGAAGCACAGAGAAGTTAAGTTAATTATCCAAGGTCACACAGCAGACTACTGGCTAAGCCAGGATTAGAATCCAGGTCCTCTGACTCCCAGCCCTATGTTCTTTCCACTAGGCCATGCAAAATATTCTGAGGTTGTGGAAAATAGTTTGGAAACTTTTCCTGTAAGAGGTGGGCTAACTGAGGTGACCAGTAGACCTATCAATGAAGAACTCTGAATTTTCTTCCACCATCTTGGCCACTGAAGGGTACGGGCATTTACTGATCTGTCACTGTGAGCAGAGCACTGTACTAAGCACTTGGTAAAGTACGTACCAACAGAGTTGGTAGACACATTCCCTGCCCCTTAACCACTGAAATTCAAGTTTCCCCATACAAACAATTCATCCAGGATTGTGGTGAAGAAGAGAGAATACAAAAGAAATGGCAAGTGCTTTGCAAATAAGGGGTAAAAGAATTGCAAAGCGATAGTGTTTGTGAAGGAAATGTGATTGGAATCCACACATCCTGCCATGATAATCAGGTTCACAACTTTATATGGATTTATGAAATTGAAGACAAAAAAACTGAATCAAATCCCTTGAAGAGAGAGCTGCCTGAAGTCACCTGCTCTATTTGAAAGGCAAAAGGCTGATTGAAAATAGCTACATATCAGAGCTCCATTTATAAAATTCTTTAACTATGTGGAGAAGAATAATGGTAATGCTGATTGGTGAAATGGCTGGGATTCAGAACAAATGAACGAGAATTCAGGGGAAAAAGCTTTGAAAATCTTCCATTGGAGCTAAGGTGGACAGAAAATGTGGAGCTGAAAGAGAGCTCAAAGGAATAAACCACTAATATCCATTTAGGCTAAGATTAGGTGAACAACAGATCAGGTTCATCTTAGCCAAGCACATGACTCAAACCATGGAGAGCTGCAACCCCTGCTGTTTCCTCCAGTTACCAAAATGAAGTATTCCAAGTGAATCAGAATGAAGTGTACATCACCATGGTTTCCTAATGCTCATATCCACCACTGCTTTGTTCATTTTGGTATCTACTGAGCACCTACTGAGTCTAGAGCATTGTACTAAAAACTTGGAAGAATATATTCAAAGCTTCACATATATTTTTTATGGTCTTTGCTAAGCGCTTACTATATGCCAAAAGGTATACTTGGCACTGGAGTAGATACAAGATAATGAGGTTGGACACAGTCCCTGTACTGGACAGGGTTTGCAGTCTAAGTTGAAGGGAGGAAGATATTGCTTTCCCTTTTTGCAGATGGGGTAACTGAGGCATAAGAAGTGACACACCCAAGGTCCCTCAGCAGTGACAGAGCTGGGATTAGAACCCAGGTCCTCTCACTGCTTTCTTGTACTGTGTTTCTGGTGCTTCCCACGATTAATTTACAGTTTAATGGCCTCCCAAGATGAATCCTATTCCTTCTGATAAACGATCTGTAGCCAAATTGGTAAAGGATCTTAGGGGAAAGTGAGGTTCTCCTATCCTGGCAGAGTGAGACTGGAGTGCCAGACTCTTCTCCAAGGTCTGTGTAGAAAATCTTCTTGAAACACAGGTAACTCCATGATGAAGGGTCATTTTTTTTTTCCCCTGAAGAGAAAGATATCAGCCCACAAAGAAAAGAGGAAATGAACATGGGTAATGGTGATTTGTATTTTCTGTCAGGAAAAAATTGCCACAAAAATAAGCCAACAGGTCAGAAAAACCAATTCCGAGTAGAAAATGCGTTAACCTCCAATGGGTTTCTACATAACTGCCCTTTTTAAACTTTTCTCTTGACATAAAAAAGTGAGGAAATAAAAACAATGTAAATCAGCTCTTGGCTATTTTACGTAAACTATGGGAAGAATGTGCCAGATGATAACCTAGGAAGACTGTAGTATATTATTGTTTAAAGAGGGATTCCAAGATTGTGCAATGATTCAAAGCCTGTTTATCACTCTAATGTCAGTGTGCTTGCTTTTTCCTTCTGGGAATAGTTAATAAAGAGTTCTTTCAACCCTACCCTCCACCATCAAATAATCATTTCCTTCCCATTTTGACATTAAACTTACCCCTGCGGTTGCATCGCTAGAAAATAAAAAAGCTTACCCACAATGATAGGAATATGTGCTATGTGTGTTTAACCTACCCTCGAGGAGGAAAAACATTTTAGAAAACTAAAAAGATAATTAAATTGAGCATAATTTTACAAAATGGCCAACTTAGGATGGTTACTTAATCACATGAAAATTAAGGTATTTGTTAAGCACTTATGAAGTGCCGAGCTCCGTACTAAGTGCTGGCATAAATATAATATAATCAGGTCAAGGCACAGTCCCTGTCCCACATGGGTCTTAAAATCTAATATGGAGGGAGATATCTTATCCTTGTTTTTGCAGATGAGGAAACTGAGACACAGAGGAGTTAATTGATTTCCCCAGGGTCACTGAGCAGACAAGTGGTGGAGTCGGGGTTAGAACCCAGGTATTTTGACTTCCAAGTCCATTCACTTTCCAGTAGTCCATGCTTCTATGCCTAATATTTCAAGAGGAAAATAAAAGTCCTTGACAAATTTTCACAGGTGACACTTTTGGTATTACCATTAGCTCATACCCAGGGAGATGGAACAGGCCCCAGAATGGACTCTAAGATAACTAACACCAAGCACTGCATTCTGTTCAGGAATCCAACAATATCCCTTGCAATAAGTGGTGGTTAAAAGAGGTTTCTTGGAAGAGAAGTGGGAACTGTTAGGGAGTATGGGAGAAAAGAAACTGAGCCTTTATTGAGCCTGTTAGAAACCTGATCCAGGCAGGTGGTGTCCTAAATCCTGCATCCTAAAACCTACCTGAGAAGCAGCATGGCTCAGTAGAAACAGCACAGGCTTTGGAGTCAGAGGTCATGGGTTCAAATCCTAGCTCTGCCAATTGTCAGCTGTGTGACTTTGGGCAAGTCACTTAACTTCTCTGTGCCTCAGTTACCTCATCTGTAAAATGGGGATGAAGACTGTGAGCCCCCTGTGGGACAACCTGATTGCTTTGTAACCTCCCCAGCGCTTAGAACAGTGCTTTGCACATAGTAAGTGCTTAATAAATGCCATCATTATTATTATTATTACGTCAGTCCATTAGTCACCCGGAAACAATCCACAGCCTTGATCTAAAGCTTCTTGGAGAGGCACTGCAATGTAACAGACCTTCTGATTTTAAACCATTTCCAGTGGTATTTGTTAAGCGCTTACAATGTCAGGCACTGTACTAAGCACTGGGATAGATATAAGCTAATCAGGTTGGGCACAGTCCATGTCCCACATGGAACTTACAGTCTTGGACTTCATTTTACAAAGGAGGTAACTGAGGCACAGGAAAGTAATAATAATGATAATAACTGTGGTATTCATTAGGTGCTTATGTATGTCAAACACTCTACTAAGCACTGGAGTAGATACAAGATAATCAGATCCCAAATGGGGCTCACAGTCTAAGTAGGAAAGAGAATGGGTATTAAATCTCCATTTTGCAGATGAGGGAACTGAGGCACAGAGAAGTTAAGTGACTTGCCCAGTGCCACATAGCAGACAAATGGCAGAACTGAGATTAGAACCCAGGTCCTCTGACTCACAGGCCCGTACACTTTCCACTAGGCACACTACTTCTCAATTAATTTATCCATCACTTGATTCCTTTGATTTATACAAAGGAAACAGCTTGGGCTAAGCCAAGAAGCTTGGAAGTGATTAAACAAAGAGTTATTCAATTTTTCAGGGTGAGTGGTCAAGGAGAGCAAAAGGAAACGCTTCTCACAGTTTATGGGGTTTGTAATGTCAGAAAAAGGTGCAGCCCAAAAAACCCATAGATTCAAGGCAGGTTTAGATAGATTCTTGCATGGGAGGTTGTAAAATAGGTCGCTGAAGGGAGAGTAGAGGGGGAAAGCTAAAAATGGAACATGATGCACTGAGATGGGTGTTCAGGAGGGTATTCATAACACTGTCCCTTTAAACATCAGTTACCCCTCTCAGACACAAACTGAAATGGGTGGACCTTTGGTCTAAGGTGAGCAGAGTTTTCAAAATCAAAGTGAGGCCTCTAAGGGATAGTGCTAAAAAGTTGGAAAAGACAGTCAGAGATGAACAAAAAGTGAAAAAAGTACAGAGAAGTGGGCTGAGAGGGAGGGTGAGCATCTAAAGGGTTGTAGGGATGAAGATTAAGGTGTCAGAGATGACACATGACCCAAATGGGACCCCTGAGCGTTTTCAGGTGGGCTAGGGTGACCCCCTGCCTAAAATGGAATAGATGGTGACTTTCCAAGTTAAGGCCCTGCTGGTGAGCTCATGGAAGATTTGGGAGAGAGGAAGAACAGTAGGAAAAAGCCAGCAGCGAATGGCTTTGGGACAAGCTTCTTTATGTTCATAGTTGATTTTGCGCTCCAGTACAGAGAAGGGTCTGTCCCCTTCTCTCTCTTTCTTTCACTGCCAGAGAAGGGTCTGTCCCCTTCTCTCTCTTTCACTGCCAGCTTTGCCCTTCTTGCTGCTGAAGAAGAAGATGAATGAAGCACTGGGCAGGTGCTTGCCTTCCTAGGATGAAGGACAGCTCACTCAGGATCTGGCGGGGCACCTAGAATGAGCATCTTGTTGGGGTGGAGGGCGCCTGAGAGGGGAGAGTACCTTCCCTTTCCTGCAAGCCCAAGTAGCACTTAGAAAAATGAAATGGAGAAATCAATATGATTCTGATTTATATTTGAATTCCTCTCCTTGAGGCTCAGCACATTCTATCCCCGAGCTTGGTGTGTTTTCAAGAGGCAAAAATCATCGTAAATCGAGGGAATGTCAGTTGGACTTGTGAGAGATCTGTGCAGCCTGTTTCCCCAGCTGAAAAATGGCATCCAAAGAGGACAGAGTTTTAGGCTCTGGAGTTTGTTCATACTTTTACCTCTGTGTTATAATGACTGAGTGGTAATATTCATGGTGTAATACAGGAAATTCACATTTCCTTGGCAATAATCCTCAGGTATGGAATATAAATCATATCGGGCAAGGCCCAGTTGCTTAATGAAGTTCTGTTCATGTCAATCCTCACTGAGCCAGATTCTTTTGGTGACTAAATGTCTTCACAGGAGGAAGTTTGACTCTTGGGGGGAAGCTGAGTGAATTATTTCAGGCTAAAAAAAAAAACTATGGCATTTGTTAAGTGCTTACCATATGCCAGGCACATTTTACAGATGAAGAAACTAAGGCACAAAGAGGTTAAGTCTCTCACAGCAAACAAGTGGCCAAGCTAGACTTAGAACCCAGGTTTTCTGAGTCTCAGGCCTGTGCTCTGTGCCTGTGCACTAGGCATGCTGTTGCTTGAGAGAATCAGTGTTACAAAAAATGTTAACCTGATAAAAAAGGAGAAGCACCTCAAACCAGATTGCAACTCCCAATGTTTCTCATTCTGTTTGCATACAACAGAACTGCAGTCTGACAAACTTTTACCTATTAAACCCTGCCCTGAAGTGACCCGATTAGAATTCTGGTTACTTTCATCACTGGTATCCTCCGGAATCTGAGACATTACTTTACACCAGAAATTCACCCTTGGGAACTTGAACTTCCCCTCCACTGCCCCCACACTTATAGATGTTTCTGTCTCAGGCCAAGGAATCTGCCCAGAGGAGACACTACAGACCTCTTTACTTGAGGAATTTTCAGACTCCTTAGGGGATGCCTCTGGCTCAGCAGTCTAAAGAAAGGTAACTTCACAGCCTGGTAACACTTCTTTATTGTTACGAAAATTCTTGATAACAAACATGCTTGCCTCAGAATAATATAATTACCTCTCCTTAACACGCGCAAATTTCCCCAAATGATTTCTCATCACATGAGAAGTGTCCATTAGGCCAAAATGAACCATTGACATTTGAGAGGAACATATGAATACCACTCTTCTGGGGAATTCAAAGACACTGAACTGTGGGAGGCAAAGGAGGGTTGAGTGGTCTAAGCTTCTGGGTGTAACTCTGGTACTGTTTCAATCTAGATCAACTTCGAGCATCGAGTTCAGAGATTGCATCAGTTTACTAAACCTCTTGGATTTTTTGGTTTTTATGGATTGGATACAATCCCTGGCCCACCTAGGGTTTATAGGATGGAGAACAGGTGTTTTCCTCTTCTTTCCTCTCCCCCTCGTCCCCCTCTCCATCCCCCCATCTTACCTCCTTCCCTTCCCCACAGCACCTGTATATATGTATATATGGTTGTACATATTTATTACTCTATTTATTTATTTATTTATTTATTTTACTTGTACATTTCTATCCTACTTATTTTATTTTGTTGGTATGTTTGGTTCTGTTCTCTGTCTCCCCCTTTTAGACTGTGAGCCCACTGTTGGGTAGGGACTGTCTCTATGTGATGCCAATTTGTACTTCCCAAGCACTTAGTACAGTGCTCTGCACATAGTAAGCGCTCAATAAATACGATTGATTGATTGATTGATTGATTGATTTTACAGATGAAGAAATTGAGGCCCAGAATAGTTAAGTAACTGGCCCAAGGTCACACAGTAAGAAAGTGTTGGAGCTGTGGTCTAGTATTCAGGCCCATGTTCTCTCCACTAGATCAAGCTGCTTTTTTGTGGGCACACCACTGTGTACCCCAAAGGTCCAAGTCCTCTGGTGCCATATTTTGTGGCCCTGTAGTGAGAGTGTTTTGTTTTTCAAAGCTCCCTTATATGTTGCTATTGGGAAAAAAGATGCTTAGGTGGGAGTGCAGGGAGAGAAAGGTCCTTGATGAGGAGGGAAGAGTCTTGCCTACCAACTCTGTTGCACTATGCTCCCCAAGCAATTGGTGCAGTGCTCTTGCACATAGTAAGCGCTCAGTAAATACCACTAATTCATGAAGGTACACACAGAGTCAGAGAGAGAAGGGCCACATCCAGAATCCTTCAGAAGTTCCTCTATCTGGCCCTGCCCATCAAGCAATTAGTCGTATTTATTGAGAGCTTGCTAAGTACAGAGCTCTTGCTAAGTGCTTGGGAGAGTATAACACAAGAGAATTAGAAGGTGCATTCCCTGCCTATAAACTCGTTAGAGTCCATATGCTGAATTGCATTGCTGTGGACCGGGAACAGTGTCTACCAACTCTGTAGTACTGCCCTCTCCAAAGCACTCTCCCAAATCCTTAGTACAGTGTTCTGCACACAGTAAGTGCTCAGTAAATATCCTTGATTGATTACCAGCTAGCTTCTCGGGTCAACCCCTTTGGGAACCAGGGCACTGTCACGAGCAGGAATGCTCTTCCTTCTCTATTCAACACCTTTCAGGGAGGAAGAATGGTGTGAGGGATGGAAGGGAAAACCACTACAACCCTTGGGAAACCACCATAATTCTTGAGAAACCAGAAGAACCCTTTTAGAGTTTAAATCTCCCACTGTTTTAGGACATAATAATAATAATGATGGCATTTATTAAGTGCTTACTATGTGCTAAGCACTGTTCTAAGCACTGGGGAGGTTACAAGGTGATCAGGTTGTCCCATGGGGACAGTCTTTATCCCCACAGTCTTCATCCCCATTTTACAGATGAGGGAACTGAGACACAGGGAAGTGAAGTGACTTGCCCAAAGTCACACAGCTGACAACTGGCAAAGCCGGGATTTGAACCCATGGCCACTAACTCCAAAGCCCATGCTCTTTCCACTGAGCCATGCTGCTTCAGGATTTTATCCCAGACTGAGGCAGGAACCAAACTAAGCAAGTGTCAAGCATGTTCCAGACTGAACAGACAAGTTTTTTGAGGGTTTTTTTTAAGTGGTATCTGTTAAGTGCTTACTATGTGCCAGGCACTGTTCAAAGCGCTGGGGTAGATATAAGGTAGCCAGGTTAGACACAGTCCATGTCCCATATGGGGCTCACAGTTTTAATCCACATTTAACAGATGAGGGAACTAAGGCCCAAAGAAGGGAAGTGACTTGGACAAGATCACGCAGGAGAGAAGTGGCGAGCCAGGGTTAGAACCAGGTCCTTTGACTCCCAAGTCCTCTGACTAGTCCAAACTCCAAGGCTGGATACAGGTTTATTTTTCTAAAATGTCAAAGGGTGACTTACACCTCCTAGCTAAATCGGCATGTTTGACCTATCTATGCTTGGTTAGGTGCTTTTAAGTACCATAATGAACTATGTGGCAAGCACTGTGCTTGGCACCAGGGCAGTTCCAAGATAATCAATCAGAAACATTCCCCCCATCCGGCAAGGTCTGGCTGACCCCTGGGTCATTTCATATTTGGAAGCAGAACCTAGATCATGCCATGCTGTTCTCTGTGATCTTTCTTCCTAAATGGATACAGCAGCGCATGTTAATTAGAAGCTGATCGAATCAAGGCCATTCCCTTCCAATAAAGAACGATATGAGTTAGTGGAAGATTTAAGAGTCCGTCTGGTCTTTTTTTGTTTAAAGCAAAATAGAGGACAGTTCACCTAGATGAATAAATATATGTTCCAGTTAAGAGATGGAATAAAGCTACTAAATGGATGGAGTGGGTTATTGGTCCGTGCATAGGAAAACAGGAAATAATGAGGAAGCTTGTACTTAACTCACAGAACAACAAACCCTGCTCTGGCCAAACTCTTAGCCTGTTCATTCATTTGATCGTATTTATTGAGTGCTTCCTGTGTGCAAAGCACTGTACTAAGCACTTGGGAAAGTACAATATAACAATAAACAGTGACATTCCCTGTCCTCAATGAGTTTACAGCCTGTTCCTACTTCCGTTCCCATTATAGTTTTTTCAAGAGTGAAGTGAAGACACCGCTGCCACATTTCTTCTGTAAAGCAAGCAACTACATAAGATAACCAAGATTTTTCTGTGAAAAGTGATCTGGATATTTCTTTTGTCCCTTCAAAAGAGATAAGGCTATGAAGCTTCCCCCTCAGCATTTTGCGCTACAACACATTAATTGGATGAACTCCTTCAAGAGGAACTGATAAAAGAGTGGTTTATATCAACTCCTGATCGCTTGTCTTCATAGTTAAATTACAAAGTCCCCAGTGTTGCAACCAGGAGGCAGTGCTGGGAAGGAGGGAAGTGGGACTGTCATACAAAGCTGACCCTAGAGACATGGGAATGGGGATGGAGACTGCTCAGAGCTGTACAGTTTCCTTTGCTAGAGTGAAGCAGGTGCAAAACCATTCATTCATTCATTCAATCGTATTTATTGAGCACTTACTGTGTGCAGAGCACTGTACTAAGTGCTTGGGAAGTACAAGTTGGCAACATATAGAGACGGTCCCTACCCAACAATGGGCTCACAGTCTAGAAGGGGGAGACAGACAACATAACATGTGGACAAAACCAAGTGTCTCTACCTCAGTTTCTCAAAGGAGGTTGCTTTTTTTAAAAAAAATGGCATTTGTTAAGCACTTACTATGTGCCAGGCATCATTCTAAACACTGGGGTAGATAATCCAGTTGGACACAGTCTCTGTCCCACATAGGGCTCACAGTCTTTATTTCCATTTTCCAGATGAGGTAACTGAGGTACGGAGAAGTGAAATGACTTGCCTAAGGTCACATAGCAGACAAGTGGCAGAGCCGGGATTAGAACCCAAGTCCATTTGCCTTGGGCATTTCCCTCCATATCCTCTGGAGGTAGAGAGGCCACTCTAGTCAGGAAAGGAGGATGGAGTCTCTGCCACAGTTGGGGAGTGGATCCCAGGCCGGGCTCTATTCCAGATGCTAATTGGACTCTTGACTCACTGGATTTCTGCAGCCAGTGCCCCTTAAAGACCACTCAGGCAGACTGAGTCTGTGGATGCCCACTTTTAAGAGACAGAATGCTGAACACAAGCCCAAGTCAAAGCAAACATTCACAGTTGGAGAGGAAAAGGATTCAAAGGTTGCAAATGATAGGTAACAATGTGATAATTAGACTATAAGCTTTTTGCTCCCTTGTATTGTACAAGTCCCTTACATTGTACTCTCCCAAGCACCTAGTTCAGCGTTCTGCACTAAGTGCCTATAAATACCACTGATTGATCCCGTGCCATATTTATTCACTGACATTCACCAACTGGAGTAGTTCCAGGAAGTTTGAAGCAATTTATACTTAATGGTATTTGTTCAATGCTTACTATATGCCAGGCATTGTACTAAGTGCTGGGTTAGATATAAGGTAATCAGGTTGGACATAGTCCATGTCCCACATGGGGCTCACAGTCTTAATCCCCACTTTACAGATGAGACAACAGGCACAGAGAAGTTAAGTGACTTGACTAACGTCACACAGCAGACAAGTGACGGAGCCAGGATTAGAACCCAGGTTTGCTGACTCCCAAACCTATGTTCTTTTCCCTAGGCCACGTGGCTTCTACGATTGAGACAGATCCTCTGAGCCAAGCTATTAAAATGGGGAGGCAGAATCACATGGACTTGGGGACTTGCCTTTTGCCAAACGGCACTTCATTACTGCTCCTTCTGTTTTATGGAAATAATCATTCTCAGTATTTCTTTTAATGGCAGATAATCATTGGTTGTGAATGCAAGCCACAGAACCAAGAATCTGTCTGGCCACTGCTGACTCTAATTATAAGCAAGTAATTATATCCCGCATCATATTTAAGCAGTAATTCTAGAGGAATCCATTGCAGGCTTGTTTATGGCTCTGAGAACAGCTAACGTTCCAATGAACTATCTGCTACCTGCAGTAATTAGCCATTCTTAAAGGGATTACATCTGCTAATGCATGTCATAATCAGCATCTTCTAATAATGGGTCCCAACCTTAATTTGTACAAATTAGAGGCTAGATTCAATAGTTAGGGAATAAAGGAGAGTGCTACTAACCACAGCAGTCAGGCAGATTCAAAAAAGAAGGCAGGGCTAAGAATCATTCCCATTACAGTTGCAGCACAGAGAGTGAATCTAGGGAGCACACTGAATTAAATACTGACGCCGATTGTTGCCTCTGGAAATTAGGGCTTGGTTTGGATCATCGGTGATCCACGTTGGCAAGCAGCAGAATGCTAGCTTGCTGACATGTTGGGATGAGGGGATTGGTTTTCTCTCCTGGCATCTGTCTTCTGGAAGGAGCTAGCCTTCCGAAGTATGGATGGCCCAATGCAAAGAGAGAAAAGTGAGTGGGTGGGTGGGGAGGGAAGAATGGGGTGAGCAACGGTTACCTTAGATGGGGGGTGTGGTTTAGTGAAAGCTCTCCAGTGAAATAATTACTGGCAGAGGAATCCGAATGAATCAAATTGAAAATTCAGGTGAATACTTGCATGTATGTGAATGTTGAGGATGGGTAGAAAGAGAGGTATATGTACAAGAAGCAACTGCAAGGTTGATAAGATTTGGGGTATTGATAATTAGTCAGGGAAGGTGTGGTGTTAACCTCGGAGATATTAACTTCAATAAGTAAGTCCCATTTTGGTGACTTGTGCGCTTGCAAAGCTTTCTGTTCACTGGCAAATCAAATTCCAAATCCATTAAATTTTGATAGGGTTTTTTTTTGTCTCATATTACTGATGTGTATTGTGCTTTTCCTTCCAGGACCTAGGCTCAAGGTCTCCTAACAGCTGTACCAATCAATTGCCAAAAAAAAGAGCAAATTTCCCCACTCAGTCGTATCCCAAATTCCAATGCCTCCCTCCCCGCAATGCAATTAGCAATGATCTCCTAGCTTGAGAAAAAAAAGATTTGGTTTAGACTTTTCATAAAACAAATCCCAAAATAAATTTAAAGACTCTCTTTTTGGTTTTGTTTTTACTCTTCAATCCCCTCACTCCCTGTGAGTTCTGTATTTTTAGAATAGCTATGGAATTTATAGGTTTTCACCACGCAGTCAACACATTTTATTACATTCGTAGAACTGATCCGATCAAGAGAAGGGTGAGGATGGTTAATGTTTACATGCAAAGTGTCAGAGACATGGGGTCTATGAGGTAGTTTTATGCAGGCCCTGGAAGAAAAAGATGCAATCTGACATGGTTAGAAAAATCTCAAAGGATCCTTCTGGTCAAAGAAACCTTCACAGTCTCAGAAGAATGTCCTTGCCTACGGATGTCTTAATCCTCAAATTCACAAGACCTAATGTTAAGTCAGCGGTATTTATTGAGCACTTCATTCATTCATTCAATCATATTTATTGAGCACTTAGTGTGTACTAAGCGCTTGGGAAGTACAAATCTGCAACATATGGAGACGGTCCCTACCCAACAACTGGCTCACAGTCTAGAAGGGGGAGACAGACACCAAAACAAGTAGATGGGTGTCAATACCATCAGAATAAATAGAATTAAGCTATAAATACATCATTAATAATATGGAGTAATAAATATGTACAAATACACACAAGTGCTGTGGGGAGGGGAGGAGGAGGAGAGGAAAAGGGGGGTGCAGTCTGGGAAGGCCTCTTGGAGGAGGTTAGCTCTCAGTAGGGCTTTGAAGGAAGAGAGCTAGTTTGGCAGATCATCAATCGCATTTATTGAGCGCTTACTATGTGCAGAGCACTGTAGATGTGTGGAGGGAGGGCATTCCAGGCCAGAGGTAGGACGTGGGTCAGAGGTCGATGGTGGAACAGGTGACAACAAGGTATAGTGAGGATGTTAGAGGCAGAGGAGCAGAATGTGCAGGCTGGGGTGTAGAAGGAGAGAAGGAAGGTGAGTTAGGAGGGGGCGAGGTGATGGAGAGCTTTGAAGCCAATGTACATAGCACTGTACTAAGCATTTGGCAGAGTCCAGTACAACAGAGTTGGTAGAGATGATCCCTGCTCTCAAGCAGCTTATTATCTAGCGGCTTTGTGTGACTTTGGCAAGTCATTTAACTTCTCTGTGCCTTAGTTACCTCATCTGTAATGCGGGGATTAAGACTGTGAGCCCCACTTTGGACAAGCTGATTACCGCGTATCTCCCCCAGTGCTTAGAATAGTGCTTGGCACATAGTAAGCACTTAACAAATACCATCATTAGTAGTAGTAGTAGTAAAGGCAGACACTATGAGCAGGGAATGTGTCTACCAACACTATTATATGGTCATCTCCCAAGTACTTAATACAGTGCTCTGCACACAGTGAGTGCTCAATTCATTCATTTATTCATTCAATCATATTTATCAAGCACTTACTGTGTGCAGAGCACTGTACTAAGCACTTGGAAAGTACAGTTCAGCAACAGATAGAGACAATCCCCACCCAACAACGGGCTCACAGTCTAGGAGGAGGAGACAGATAATGAAACACAATGAATATGATTGTTTGATTGGCTGATATATCCTAATTTTAGTGGCCCTGGGTCTTCTTCTTGGCACTATCAATTGGAATGGGAGTCACTGCCACTTCATCTTGGGAAGAGAAAGATGGTGGGAACTGGACAAATAGAAATACAGGCTGCTGGGAGGTGTTGTCTCCTTGGCACTGCCCACTGGTGAGTAGGAGGGACATCATTTGCCCCTATAGGCTTTGGCCAAGGTGTACAATCAATCAATCAATGAATCATTGGAATTTATTGAGCATTTACCATGTGCACAGCCACGCTTAATTCATTCAATCATATTTATTGAGCACTTACTGTGTGCAGAGCACTGTACTAAGCGTTTGGGAAGTACAAGTTGGCAACATATAGAGACGGTCCCTACCCAATAATGGTCTCATGTGCAAAGCCCTGTACTAAGCACTTGGGAACGTACAACAGAATTAATGGACACATTCGCTGCCCATGATGAGCTTACAGACCAGACGGGGAGACAGATTGTGGGTAAATGGCTTTTGGTGAGTCAATTACTCAGTTAATCGGGTCAGTAAAGACAGTCACACTTCCGAAGGGTTTTTGGTGTTTTTTCCCCCTCAATTATCCAGTTAATCTCTCTGCATTAATTAAACTTAACTGGGCAATTCATTCAATCGTATTTATTGAGCACTCACTGTGTGCAGAGTATTGTGCTAAGCGCTTGGAAAGGCAATTGTCTGATCTCTAGTGGTTGGAGCGTTGGCTTGGGAGTCAGAGAACCTGGGTTCTAACTCCAGCTCTGCCACTTGCCAACTGTGTTACATCAGGCATGTCACAACTTCTCCGTGCCTCAGTTCCCTCATCTGTAAAATGGGGATTCATTACCTGTTCCCCCTCTTAATTAATCTGGCCCCCATTGTGGGACCTGATTATCTTGTATCCACCCCAGTGCTTGGCACATAGAAAGCACTTAAATAACATTATAATTATCATTATTACTATCATCATCATCATCATCATTATTATCATTATTAAGGGTCAGGCAAAGCAAAGTCATGCCATTGAAAATAGTACTGGAGAGTACAATTTAATTAGTCTGGACCTCGTGGAATCTCCAGAGGGAAAGAATACAGTCCAGAGCAGTAGAAGAAGGGTATATTGTGCCCCGTGTCAAAGTAATTGTTTTTCCTCGTTGATATGGCACGATCCAATTGCATAGCTCAAAAAGGCTCCCATTTCTGCAATGAGTCACTGACCTTGCTTTCTAGAAGTGTCATGAGTCCCCAGAACCTGACAGTCACCCATAATGCTTCCAACTGGACAATGTCTTAACAGAAAAATATGGCCCAAGTTTGAAAATCCTAGCAGAAAGAGAAGAGGGTAGCCTGAAATATGGAAATATTTCTCTGTAGTCACCTCAGGCAAAAGAAAGAAAAAAAGAAATCTTACCTAGAGTTTCTCTAATTATATGCATTCATGGACTCCAACTTTTAGTTTGTTTTCTATTTTCTATCAGCAAATAAGCTTAAATATTTTAGAATTTCCCTCCGCTTTTTCTCCCACTTACCAGTGAGTCACAGTGTCCTACGCAGTCATCAGCCTTTTGTGGTTGATGTGTGTCTATACTGAGCAGCTAACTAGTCACTGTGGGTTTTAATGAATGTGACACATTTATTTTTAGCATTAAACAATTTACAAATGAACTGGTGTCAAGCAGCATAGCCTAGAGGAGACAGCCCAGGCCTGGGAGTTAGAAGAATCTGGGTTCTAATCCCAGCTCTGCCACCTGTTTGCTGTGTGACCTAGGGCAAGGCACTTAAACTTCCGTGGGCCTCAGTTTCCTCAACTATAAAATGGGGATACCTGTTCTCCCACCTACTTAGATGGTGAGCCCCATGTAGGACAGGGACTGTGTCCAACCTAATTAAATTGTACTTACCCCAGCGCTTAGAAAACACTGTTTGACACAAAGGGAGTGCTTAAGAAATACCATTTTAAAAATAAAAAGACCTGATGCTCTCTGCCATCTGCTTACGGTATTTCTTGAATCCTCCACAACAACTCTCTCTCAAAGATGAACTGCCTCAACTGTGCCAATCAGGTTAGAGCAACTGGAAGTCAGAAATGGGCCTTTTGCCCTGGCCTCAAACTTCACCCACTGATGGGCATGACCAGATGTTCCAGCTTTGCAAAATCAGGCTTCTGGGGGGGAGGGAGATAGGCCAGATATCCCCTGCCTCCCAGCAAAGAAGCTGGAGGAAGGCTATGAATCAATAATAATAATAATGATAGTAATGATATTTGTTAAGTGCTTACTTTGTATAGAGCACTGTTCTAAGCACTGGGGTATATACAAGCTAATCAGGTTGGGCACAGTCCCTGTCCTAAATGGGGCTCACAGTCTTAATCCCCATTTTCCAGATGAGGTAACTGAGGCCCGGAGAAGTGAAGTGACTTGCCCAAGGTCACACAGCTGACAAGAGGCAGAGCTGGCATTAGAACTCAGGTCCTTCTGACCTCCAGGCCTGGGCTCTATCCACCAGCCAAGTTGATTTCCAGTCCTAAACACCTGACGTAGTGCTGTTTCCTGATAATGGCTGCTGGCTAGTTACAGGGGAGGGAGGGGAAAATGATCCTGAATTTGTTTTCCTTCTACCTCAGTGACCTCATTTAGGACTGTTGGAAGCTCAGATCTCTTAGATATCATCAGGGAGGCAGTGGACTCTGTAACCCCAGAGGTCTTTGAGGAAGACTTACCCATCTGCCTTAGATGCCATAGTCACTCACCTGTCTGGAGACAGGAGGCGAGCCAGATGACTCTTGAAGAGAACCGTTGACTCGAGAAGCAGATGATACAAGAAGCAGCATGGCCTAGTGGAAAGAGTACAGGCTTAGGAGTCAGAGGACCTGGGTTCCAATCCTGGATCGGCCACTTGTCTGCTGTGTGACTTTGGGAAACTCACTTCACTTCTCTGTGCCTCAGTGACCTCAACTGTAAAATGGGGATGAAGGCTATGAGTCCCACTTGGGACAGGGACTGTGTCCAACCTGATTAGCTTGTCCCTACCACAGCGCTTAGTACAGTGTCTGGCACATATTAAGTGCTTAACAAAGACCATTAACAAAAGGGGGGGAACCACAAGGCATTTGGGGGGCCCAGGTGAAAGGAAGGCATGTGGAACCAAGCAATACCAGCCAATTGCCTGCTTTGCTTCTTGGGTCAGGCCAACCTGTTCCAGTTCTGGGTTCAGCCAATAAATAATTAATCCCCATTCGGCAACTGCAAAAGCAACTCGAACCCTTGGTAGGGAGCAAATGAGCCTATAAACTGAATGTTCCCCAAAGATGTGTTTGCTGTCTCTCTCCATAATGCCACAGAAGTTACTGATTCTTTTTGCCGTCATTGTAGCTCGGGCTTTTGTAAGAACCAATCGATTTGTCTTTAGAAAAAGATGATCTGGCCCAGTTGACTTACTAAGGCCATATTGTTAGCTTTTATTGTGGGTCAGACAGGCTCCTGAAACCTATTTCGTTTTTCATTAAATTCTTACCTCTTTTTGAAAATTTACCACACTTCAAATTGGAAGAAAAAAAAGAAACAGAAGCAAAGACATTAACAACTGTTTTCCTAAAGTGCCCTTTTTTTTTTATAAAGGTTGGTTTTTCTCCCAACCTTTGGGAGAAAACGGTGATTAGAAGACGGTAGCATTTAGGCCTCTTTGACTGCCCACCTAGTCCCCTGTTCATTCTTGCTTCTTTCCGACTTTCGAATCCTCCCATGATTAACCCTTTCTCCACTGATTGGCTGAGGAAGAAATTCTCATGGATGATCTCTCACGTTGAGTAAGAGTAATGATATTTAGTGATTGCAATGCACTGTACTAAACGCTTGGAAAAACCGACAGAGGCAAGATATATTTTCCCTGCCTATGAAGGGTATGAACTCCCCTCCCACCTTCTAATAATAATAATGATGGTAATTGTTAAGCGCTTATTATATGTCAAGCACTGTTGTAAGCAGTGGGGTAGATACAAGCCAATCGGGTCTGACGCTGTCCCGGTCCCACATGGGGCTCACACTCTTAATCACCATTTTACAGATGAGGTAACAGACACAGAGCAGTAAAATGACTTGCCCAAGGTCACACAGCAGACAAGTGACAGAATCAAGGTCCTTCTGACTCCCAAGCCCATGCTCTATCCACTAGACCATGCTGCTTCTCATTCCAATACCATCTATTAGAGTCCTTGCCAGACATTAGCATCTTACCTGAAGTCTTGAGGGCCAGGCTCAAATAAGTCAGTAAAATTGGTCAGCATACCTAATGCTTCAGGGCTTCTCCATCGGAGGTATTGCAGGCCAGGTGTCCTTAGGGAGTCATGTTCTCTGTGTAATAAGGCCTTTGGGTTGTAAGCAAACTTGCCCGATCTGCACAGCGCTAGGCTATATCTCAGGGGCCTGCCTCCGGGATCTGTCTAGACTGCAATAAAGGTAAAAAGCTCCAAGCCTAACGTGTAACAATATTAATGTTCCGATCGTCATCCGTTACCGGTCTGGTAGCAACCGGTCGGAGGATCACATTATTCATCCTTGTACGAAATTAATTCTCCCAAGGCTCGGGCCTGTGTACACGGAAACCTAGTCTAGGTGTTGGGTAATTTGTCAACTTTGTATCAAGCCAGAGTAGCCCTGCCTTGTGTGTTATTAATATAGTGAAACTGTGCACCTCACAGCGAGGAAAAGCTCAGCTCCAGGCAGCTGTAGAGCAGTAGAAGCATTAGTATTCATTAAGGATCTATGATGTGCAAAGCACTGAAGGGGGAAAAATACATGGGTGAGAATTAGATGCAGTCCTGAGTCCCCAAGGGGCTCACAATTTTTAAAAATAAAGAGGGCAGAGGGGTGGGTGACAGACACATGAGGAGAGATGAAATAAGAACCCCAAAACACATAAAAAACAACAATGGTAGTACAAGTAGCAAGCTCTTTTTCCTCCTGGCTGCAGTGCTAGCGAAGCTGTACAAAGCCACAAGCTTTTCGATATCAGTGGGAGAGAGGTCACGCTACACTACTTGTTTCTAAAATCTAATCCTAGACCAGGAGGCAATCAAAGGGGCCTAGAAAAGGTACAAAAAGATATTCTCAACATACCTTGATGAAAGCAGTGGTGGATGGTGGGAGTAGGGTAACGGAGAGTTTTCACAAATGGAGGTGGGTGTTGAAGGAAGTTCGGGATATGGCTTGGTGAAATGGAATGGGGATGGTAAACTCCTTGAAGGCGGGGTCTGTGTCTACAAACTTTACTGTATTGTGCTCTTCCACATCTTTAATACAGTACTCTGCAACAATAAATGCTCAATAAATACTCTGAGAGATTGTTGGGGAGTGAAAACTTGGAGGCAGGAGGGTTGTGTCCAAAAATCAATGTGGCACTTAGCTTGGGCTGATGAACAATGTAAACTGGTAAAGGTGTATCTCCTCCAAGAGGCCACCCTGAGTAATCCTTCATTTCCTCTTCTCCCACTTCCTTCTGGGTCACAATGATTTGCTCCCTTTATTCACCTCTCCCCCATCCCCATAGCACTTATGTATAAATCCGTAATTTATTTATTTATATTAATGTCTGCCTCCCCCTCTAAGGTGTAAGATCAATGTGGCCTAGTGGATAGAGCTCGGCCCTGGGAGTCAGAAGGATCTGGATTCTGCTCCCAGCTCTGCCACCTCTCTGCTGTGTGACTTTGGGCAAGTCACTTTATTTCTCTGTGCCTCAGTTCCCCCATCTGTAAAATGGGGATTAAGACTATGAGCCCTATGTGGGACAGGACTGTGTCCAACACGATTATCTTGTATCTTCCCCAGCACTTAGTACAGTGCTTGGCACCTAGTAAGTATTTAACAAATACCAGGGAATGTGCCTGTTATATTGTACTCTCCCAAGTGGTTAGTGCAGTGCTCTGTATACAGCAAGCGCAAAATAAATAGGATTACAGAAAAATCTACCATATATGGGTAAACCAGCTATGGACAGCCTGGAACCTACTGGACAAGATCATAACTGTGTTATGGAAATAGAATGACTTGGAAACCCATTTTAGCATCAGGGAATTAAAAGAAGTGAAAGATGAGATGCCTCCCCTCAGTGAGTTTATCAGCTAATGGGGTCACAAATATTCCTAAATTGATGAATATGTAAAAGTTAAGAGATTGTAAACTCCCTGAGGGCAGGGATGATGTATATTACTATTGTTATTATTATTGTCTTTGTTAAATGCTGACTATGTGACAGACACTGTACTTAGCACTGGGGTGGATACAAGCTAATTAGGTTGGACACAGTCCCTGTCCCATGTGAGGCTCACAGTTAAAATCCCCATTTTACAGATGAAGGAACTGAGGCACAGAGAAGTTAAATGACTTGCCCAAGGTCACACAGCAGACAAGTGGCAGAGCTGAGATTAGAACCCAGATCTATCTATTTTCCTGGTCTGTAATCTACCCACTAGATCACACTGCTTACTCTATTGTACTTTCCCAAGTGCTTAGTAGAGTACTCTTCTCACAGTAGGTAGTCCAGAAATATCACTGATTTATTGATTGATTGACAGAGTAGATATAAGTAGTAATGAGAATAAACAAAGCTTTGTTAGTTTCTTTTATCCTCCTCCTTCCTTTACCAACCACATAACTAAAACATCAACATACAGTCTTCAAGGTATTCTGCAGAGTGGATCTTGAAGTGTCCCTAACACTAGTCTGATTTCAAAATCATCTCTTGGTGCACATGGATATGATATAATTGGAAATCAAAGACTGTGGAAAATTGAAGGCAGAAGAGTAACAAATCTGGCTCAATCAGAGTATGAAGGATGGATCTCTGGCCGATTTTATGAGTGCCCACAAAAATGTTTCTATGCATTAAAAGACAATCAGAATCCATTTCAGCCACAAGAATTCTTCAAGTAAGATTTGTCTGGCAAAAAAGAACATATGGAAATGGTTCACTGCCAATTAATATTTTTGACAATGACTCATTTGCTTATTTCCTAAGAAGGCAAAAGTATGAAAAACTGCTAGGAAAAGAAAACAGTACACATTGGTCCCTAACGGGAATAGTAAAGTGGAAAGAAAATCAAAATCCTAGTTATATTTGCCCTTTAGACTGTGAACCTTCTAGACTGTGAGCTTGTGGGCAGGGAATGTGTCTTTTTGTTAATGTATTGTACTTTCCCAAGTGCTCTGTGCAGTGTTTTGTGCACAGTAAGCGTTCAATAAATACAACTGAATGAATTAATGAATGCTGTAAATCCCAGATTTTTCTCACCACTTAAATTTGGCCACCCCAGAATAAGCCAATTTTTGTTGGATGTAGCTCAAAACTTTGAGCGGGCAAAACTCACTTGACCAGCTTTACGGCATTCTCTCTTGGTCTTGTGATCTCTCTCTCTCTCTCTCTCTCTCTCTCTCTCTCTCTCTCTCTCTCTCTCTCTCTCTCTCTCTCTCTCTCTCTCTCTCTCTCTCTCTCTCTCTCTCTCTCTCTCTCTCTCTCTCTCTCTCTCTCTCTCTCTCTCTCTCTCTCTCTCTCTCTCTCCCCCTCTCCCCCCTCAACCTCTTGCTTAAAGAGCATCATGTTTCCCCAGTACTCAGTACTCTCCTTTCATCCTCCCGCTTTCATTTCTGTGTCTTTTTCTGGTTCTAAAGAAGATGGGTGGGGAGTTGGATAATGATTAGATTATAATCAGTATCATCATTTGCAGCTACTTCCCTGGATGATGAATTTTGGAGACAGGCTTTTTGTGAGGAATGCTTAGAATGGGTTGCTAAAATCAGGAGGGACTAAAAGTTAGAAATACCAAAATTACAGCACAGCAGGCAAAGTCCAAGCAGGTTTGTCGACAAACAAAGCAAACCTAATGCTTTAAAAAATGAGTCCGCCAAAGGAGATCCGAACTTTTGGCTCACATGACAAATCCTAAAAAAAAAAATCACTAACGACAAAGTCAGCAAGCATTTCACCGATAAGCCATCATCAGTTTAACGGTTATCTTTTTTCTAATACATAACATCACCTACTATGACGGATCACTTTTCCACACCAGGGACTGTGTCTGATTGGACAGTGAATATTCACCAACTCCAGATGCTGGTTCTCTTCATCAATTAGAAACAAAGAAGAACCATGCATGGAAGAGGATCAAATCATGCTCGAGTCCAACCTCTGTGGTCCCAATCAGTTGGTCCATTCTTTAACTGGAAACTTCTGCACAGCAAGAGTCTCTGATAGAAGAATGATGTCATACTCCAAGTGGGATCTGTTCATAGATGGCCTCCAGTTGGATGATGGGATGACAATCATCCAGCCAATCTCCACTCAGAGAAAGAATCATTCTTTCTGCATTCAGAGAAAGAATCCATCCATGACTTGTGGATGATTGGTTAGTGCAACTCTTAGCTGGACTAAGTTAACATTCTTGGATTTGGATGCATCTGAGCTTCCTCATTAGTTATTTGGTCACTGATAATTTTCAAGGGCCCTTGCTCCTAGCTGGGCAAATCCTGGGGTGAATTTGACACCCTGGGGCAAAATGTCATCCCTTAAATCAGCAGAGACTAGTGGGTAGACCTGTCAATCAGTGGTGTTTATAGAATATTTTCTTTGTGCTAAACACTGTCCTGAGTGCTTGGGAGAGTATGGTACAGCTGGTAGACACAATCCCTGCCCTTGAGGTACTTACAGTCGAAGAGCCTTTCAGTCTAGACCTCTAGACTGAAAGTTAAGAGTTCTGGATCCAAGTTCTGTCTGGGACCCTAATTCGACAAGTGAGCTATCTTTTCTGGGCCTTAATCGCTCCATCTGCAAAATAAGAGGGCTACGCCCTTATACAAATGACAGGTATGCTGAGAGAATGAAAGACAGCATACCTATGAAAGCATTTTGAGCTCTTCACATGAAAAGTGCTTTATAGATCCAAGATATTGTTCCTATTAACACAAACAAAGATACCAAAAGTGCTAAGAAGAGGGCTGCTATATACGCTTTGAGGAACAAAGGCACGTTTGAAAAAAGGACCTCAATTTCTTTCTTTGGGGAAGGGTTTTCTGCTCTCTGTAAGCTTTCAGGTACCATGTTTGAAAGGGTAAATTCAGTTCCAAGTATAGTTGATCTGGTCCCGTGGCCTAGATTCACCATAGGAGGTGAAGGCCTTTGAGTTCTAATTCTATCGCTGACATCTTGTGACTTGGAAGAGGTCTTTCTTTCCTCCCAAGGGGCATTGTGAAGTTCAGCCAGTTAAAAAGTAATGGTACTAACTACCCTTAATCCAAGGATGGCCATAAATTGAACAGACATACCCATGATGCACTATGTTGAATTCTTTGAAAATAGGATGGTATCTTTATATCCTGTTGCTTCCTCCTGCTCGTATTTTAGTGCCTGCCTTCTCCACTAGATTGTAAACTGTCTGAGAGAATCATGTCTTCTAATTCTCCATACTATTCCAAATGCCTAGTATAGAGCTGTACTAAGGTGATCAATGAATAGAATTGATGAATTAATCATGGGGTAAGTTTCTCACAGACTTACACGGTAAATTGGCCTTTGTTACAGAATCTCTAGAAAAGTAATTGAAATCCCTTCATGTGCTATAAATATTGTACCAATGAAAGCCTGTAAATGATTTTTTAACCTTTATTAATGTACTCAAAGCAAAACCTCATCATGAACGACTTGTAATATGATTTGAGCCTTTGCAGGGAGCTACAGAAGTAGAAGTTTGTTTAATGCAGTAGGAGAGGCTTTTCAATTTCAGGGAAGAATTGATCCCCTTTAAACTGTAAGCTTGTTGTGGGTAGGGAATGTGTTTGTTATATTCCTGTTGTACAGTATTGTGTTGGACTCTCCCAAGCGCTTAGTACAGTGCTCTGCACACAGTAAGCAGTCAATAAATACAATTGATTGATCCTAATTAAGTTGAATGGCAGAGAAGTCAAGTGACTTGTTCAAGGTCACACAGCAGACAAATGACAGAGCCGGGGTTAGAGTCAGGGGTTAGAACTAGACCAAGCTGCTTCTCCAGTAAGCACTTTGTGTGCCCAGCACTGTACTAAGCACTGGGGGTAGTTACTTGTTAATCAGAAGGGATATGCATAGGTTAAGGTATCCAACCATAAGAGTTGAATATTGGATTGGTTGTAAATCCAGGCATGTGTGCATCAGAAAGACTGTCTTTAGTTAAAAGCCCAATAGAAATCTAGGACAGAAGAACTTGTCAACAAACTTATTGACAATCAGAAAATTGTCCTTTCCATTACTGGAGGAAACAGCACGTTTGGAAGAGTTCCAAGCGAAACTAAAGGCAGCAAGTTGCCTTTAAAGGAATTACCCATTTCATACCAACTAGATTAAGACAACTTCTCTTTTTCCTTAAAATGAAAGTTTTCTGCCAATGATTAAGATTTTCTGTGAATCAAGCCTCACAGATTCCCAGTGAAGCAGCATGACTTAGGGGAAATAGCATGGGCCTGGGAATCAGAGGATCTGAGTTCTTCTTCTGACTCTGACAATTTCTCGCTGTGGGACCTTGGGCAAGTCACTTAACTGCTCTGTGCCTCAGTTTTCTCATCTGTAAAATGGGGACTCAATAGCTGTTCTCCCTTCTACTTAGACTGTGAGCCCCATGTTGGAGTGGGACTATGTCCAACCTGATTAACTTTTATCTACCCCGGAGCTTAGAACAGTGCTTGACACGTAATAAGCACTTAACAAATACAATGATAATAATATTAATAATAATAA
This sequence comes from Tachyglossus aculeatus, assembly GCF_015852505.1. Classification (NCBI taxonomy): domain Eukaryota; kingdom Metazoa; phylum Chordata; class Mammalia; order Monotremata; family Tachyglossidae; genus Tachyglossus; species Tachyglossus aculeatus. Next base: position 44,407,329 of record NC_052074.1, on the reverse strand, counting down.
GCCATAAATGCATTCATCAATTCTGAGATGGTCAGTGTTTTCCAAAAGTTAGAAGTCAATTAAAGGGAGAGCACTTTCCAACATTTGTTGGAATGAAACAGATGGTGTTTGTTGAAGGGGTTTGTTGATTTCATGAACTACTGAGGTCAGATTAAGGCCAGATTTCCCTTGATTGAGAAGAACACAACAAACTCAATTTTGAACCTTCCTAGATAAGGAGAAGGTGGTTCAATATAAAGGAGAATAGAATTGGATTATTGTCCATCAATCAGTCATAATTATTGAGAACTTATTGTGTGAAAAGAACCGAACTAAGCGTTTGGGAAAGGACAACGTAACAGAGTTGGTAGATATGTTCCCTGCCCATAAGGAGCTTACAGTCTAGAGGAAGATACAGATATAAATATCCGTATACGATATAAATAAATTGCAGATAAGTACATAAGTGCTATGGGGTTGAGGGAGGGGTGAATAAAGGGTGAAAATCCAAGTGCTAAAGCAACACAGAAGGGAATGGGAGCAAAGGAGATGAGAGCTTAGTCAGGGAAGACTTCTTGGAAGAGATGTGCTTTTAATAAGGCACTATTATTTTCCCAGCTTGGTATTATTCGCCAGAAGAAGCCCTTTTATATTGTCTAGCAGTAGCTTTTCCCTTTTACACAGATTAACTACTTTTATGCTCTTACATCAACTCTAGTCCACAGTGGCTCTACTTTGAAATAATTGACTGAATTCGGGTGGTAATTTCAGCAACTTTGAAATTTATCCCTAAATACATTCAATATCTCTGTATAGAGTTGTCCAGATTGCCATCTGAGCTTTCAAAACAATAAGCTAGGTGTTTTCTGGGAATATTTCCTATCTAATGTTTTTTTGGACATCATTGCCTAGATTGGTCTGGGGAAAAATCTCTTCAGAATTCACTTGCTCGTCCTAATTAATCACCACCTGTTTGAAACACATTCAGTTCCCCGGAAGCCACCGATGTTCTCACGATCAGAGAATTACCACAGGGAATAAATAGCAGAAAGAGAACTTGTCAAACCTGAACTCCTTTTTCATGTAAATGTGCCTGGCAATTTCAAAAATCAAAGAAGAGGAACAGCAAATGTGTGTTTACCAGCAAAATTGTGTGAGAACAGACTGTTTTCCCAAGTTTTCCCTGTGGGGATTGAAAACCTCAGTCCCTACCCCCACAGCTCTTCCTTATCTTCATGTCCACCGACACCTTACCTGAGCTGCCTGGTCAGTCGGCTGTTTGTTAATGACCTTTGCCAGCAAGTATTTCTCTCTTTCCAATCCCATTCTTCTCTGCACTATGAGGTAAGTGTTAAGTGCTGATCACCCCTCCTGAGACCTAGGTACAGAAATCCTGATTTCCCTTTTCCATATGCTGTCCTCCACCACCAACCAACTGCACAGTAGCAATAATAATATTGACTGTATTTTTAAAGCGCTTACTATGTGCAAAGCACTGTTCTAAGTGCTGGGTGGATACAAGGTGATCAGGTTGTCCCACATGGGGCTCTCAGTCTTAATCACCATTTTACAGATGAGGGAACTGAGGCTCAGAGAAGTTAAGTGACTTGCCCAAAGTCACACATCTGACAAGTGATGGAGCCAGGATTACTGATACAGTAGTAACAGTGTTTCTTAAATGCCTATTGAGCACTGTACTAAGTGCTGGAAGATAAGGGGGAAGAGGTAACTGGCCACAGACAAATCAGAAAAGGTGGAACAATCACACCCTAAAATGAGAATAATAATAATGGTATTTGTTAAGAGCTTACTATGTGCCAAGCACTGAAGCAGCATGACTGAGTGGATAGTGTACAGGCCTGGGTGTCAGAAGGACCTGACATCTAATCTCAGCTCTGCCAGTTTTCTGCTGTGTGACCTTGGGCAAGTCACTTTAATTCTCTTTGCCTCAGTCACCACAGGTGTAAAATGGGGATTAAGACTGCGAGCCCCATGTGGGACAGGGACTGTGTCCAACCCGATTATCTTGTATCTAGCCCAGCACTTAGTACAGTGCTTGACGCATAGTAAGCACTTAACAAATGCCGTTATTATTATTAATTCTTAACGAGCACCACAGTTATTATTATTGGGAAGAGCATGGGATTAGGAGTCAGGAGACCTAGGTTTGAATCTCAGCTCTGCCCTTGGCCTCCTGTGTCACACAGGGCAGGTCATTTAACCTCTGGGCCTCAGTTTCCTCACCTGTAAAATGTGAATAAAGTAACTGCTTGCCCTACCTCTTAGATTGTGAGCTTTGTGAGGGACTCTCTGCTCTAATTATATGGTATCTATCCCAGTGCTTAGCACAAAGTAAGCACTTAATAAATGGCATAACTAAGTAATTGGAAGGCAGGGACTTAGTCTGTATTTCACTTGTCATTCTTCTCAGCCTCTAATTCAAAAGGATGTACAGAGTTGCCACTCCATACAATAGAAATAAATAATTTCATTATGGTATCTTATATCATGTATTTTTTTAATGGCATTTGTAAAGCGCTTACTACGTCAGTCAGTTGTATATATTGAGCACTCACTGCATGCAGAGGACCGTACTAATCACTTGGGAGAATGCAAAACAACAATAAATAGACACATTCCCTGCCCACAGTGGGTTTATAGTCTACAGCCACACGCTGTACTAACACTGGGATAGAAATAAGCTAATCAGTTTGGACACAGTTAATGCCCCACATGGGGATCACAGTCTTAATCCCCATTTTACAGATGAGTTAGCTGAGGCACAGAGAAGTAGAGTGGCTTGCCCAAGGTCCCGCAGCAGACAAATGGCAGAGCCGGGATTAGAACCTTCGCTGTTCTGATTCCAAATCCTGTGCTCTATCCATTAGGCCACATTATTTCATGTGTTATTTGTCTGTCATTTGTGCTTTGTGTTGTCTTGCCCATTTGGGTATCCGTGATTGTCTTGTCTCACCTCCATATATGAGGAGACAAAATATTGTTTTCCTTTAAAGTACTATTCAAGGAGAAGTAGCACAGCCAGGGAAAGTGCTCAGGCCTGAAAGTCAGAGGCCCTGGGTTCTAATCTCGATTCTGCCAATTGCTTGCCATGTGACGAGGGCAAGTCACTTAATTTCTTTTTCTCTGAGTTTCCTCATCTGTAAAATGGGGATTCAATGCCTGTTCTCCCTCCTTCTCAGGCTGTAAGCCCCATGTGGGACAGGGACTGCATTCAACCTGATTGATTTTGATCTCCCCCAGCAATTAATAGAGTACTTGACACTTAGTAAACGCTTAAGAAATACAATCATAACATTAATTCTAGGCCTCTTCGGTGTCTTCTAACATCATAAAGCTCCACCGCCCCAGGACGGTACTCTGTGAGTGATCAATAAATGCTATTGGCTGACTGATATTGGAGTGGTGATGATGATGCATTTATGAAGCAGTAGTAGTCATAGTACTTACTGAGCACTCACTGGTGAGCTGCAGTGTACTAGTTCCCTGTCCACAAAGAAGTTATATTCTAACAGGAGAAGACAAACATAAAAATATTTACAATTAGAACGTGGCACATTCTCTATTTCTAAATTCCCCGAGTAATATGCCTTATGCTGGTTCTCTTTTAGAACAAGAAAATTGAAGTGGAAGTGAATTTCTCACTCAGGAAAGGGCCCTATATAAGCTGTCTTTGCTCTAAATATAAGGGAGAAAAGGTGGGGAAAATTGGGGTACTGAGATGATTTGCAATTTAACTCGGCTGAAATCATTTTAATTCCACAGCTTTAAAAGCCAGAGAAGGAGACCGCATGAAGTGTGGAATGCCTGGATACCAAGAAACTGGTTTCCGTAGCAATGGTAACTAAGAGAAAGACATTAGAATTTTCTTCAACATAATTGCAGTATGTACTGTAATTTTTTTCCCAGAGACCTGATTATTTATGAAAGATACCATGATAAAAATTATCCAATTCAAATTGGCTTCTGAGCAGAGAAGAGAAGAGACTGGTTATCTAGTTCATTATATCTGTGAATCCACTGTGTGGACCTGGACAATAGAAATGATTTCTCAAATAGCTTGGAATATGGTTAGCAAAAAACCTTTCCAACTCCATGGTTCAAATGTCTGCACATCTGTATTGTCCATACAATGTTATCACATTTTGACTTCCCAGCTAATATGATCTTTTAATAAGACTAAACATTAAAACCAACTAATGCCACCTGAAAGTTGGAACAATTTCTATTTATTGATCCTTTCTCAGATTAACCAGCTCCTCTAAAAGTTCAAATGCTCTCTGATAGCTAAAATACTACCATTTAATTTTTCTGAATGCCTACCATAGATTGATGATTTCAGTCTCCTGTAACATGCTATAAAATACATAATTTAAATTTAAAAATAGCAGAACTAATTCTTATAGAGATGGGCATTGTCTCCATTCCTACATTATTTCAGTTTTATCTGATATAAAATCACTACCTCTACAGAGAGAATAAAGTGGTTCTTTGAAGTAATCACCTGATTCATTTGGGTTAAATTCCTTCCATTTGAGGAGAAAGTGTTTAGGGAATCTGAATTATTCAAACTGGCTATTTGTATTAGTGAAATTATCCAGAGAATGAGCTCGTATTGCAGGATCCAGAAAGTGCAAGTCAAAGGAAGTGCTAAAAAACAAGTCAGTTTCTCTGACAACCAGGGAAGAAGAGAGTTGAAAAAACATGGAACTTTGGATATTTAAACTCCTGTGTCCGAACTAATTATCTTGTATCTACCTCAGTCCTTAGTATAGTACTTGGCACATAGTAAGCAATTAACAAATGCTACAATTATTATCATTACTGGAAAGAACCAAGTTGGACAATCAGAATGTTGGGTCCAGATCTTGATTCTTCACCAATCACTCTACCAAGACTCCAGAAAGAAGTTTCGGATGGGGAATTAGTCAGAGGTGTCCAAGTCCACCATTTTTGTAGGCCAAATTATGCCTCAGGCTCATTTTACCTTGTTTGGAATTTGTGGGGTGGATTAGGGAAGCAGCGTGGCTTAGTGGAAAGAGCACGGGCTTGGGAGTCAGAGGTTGTGGGTTCTAATCCCGGCTCCGCCACTTGTCAGCTGTGTGACTTTGGGCAAGTCACTTAACTTCTCTGTGCCTCAGTTACCTCATCTGTAAAATGGGGATTAAGACTGTGATCCCTACGTGGGACCCCCTGATTACCTTGTATCTACGCCAGTGCTTAGAACAGTGCTTGGCACATAGTGAGCGCTTAACAAATGCCATCATTATTATTGGACTGAGAATGAAAGGCAAGGAGAATGGAGGCCTGGCCTGGACAAGATGATCCTGATTCTCTTTCTGATCCTCACTCAACACCATTTTCCTCATGGATATAGTAAACTAATATCTGACCACTTAACCATCTTTATCACCCCCAATGAAAACACTAATCAGGCTAAATGAAACAATCCTGTCACACTAGCAGTTTTGTTTGGAATACAAATATGCCTGATTACTCCCTTAATTGGCAAGATTATCACCATTAATAAAATTTCTTCCCCAAGAGAGCCTAGTACTTATTGATTTTTAATTGTTTGGCTTCCTCTCTGACGGGTTTCTTTAATTAAGGAATGCCAAGCTCACCAGTAAATGGAACACCGGCTGAAATATGTTAATTTGAAATAAAGTGGGCCCAATAACAGCTATTTGCATAATCTTGGTGGTGACACTGGGAACCTTTTTCCAGATGCCATTTTTCAAAACATCCTGAAGTAGCAGTGTGGCCTAATGGATAGAGCATGGGCTTTGGAGTCAGAAAACCCTGGATTCTAAGCTCAGCTCTGCCACTTGTCTGTGTGACCTTGGGTAAATCACTTCACTTCTCTGGGCCTCAGTTACCTCATCTGTAAAATGAGGATTAAGACTGTGGTCCCAAGGTGGTACATGGACTGTGTCCAACCTGATTAACTTGTATCTTCCTCGCTCTTAGAAAAATGCTGGCGATCAATCAATCAATCGTATTTATTGAGCACTTACTGTGTGCAGAGCACTGTACTAAGCGCTTGGGAAGTACAAGTCGGCAACACATAGAGACAGTCCCTACCCAACAGCGGGCTCACAGTCTAGAAGGGGGAGACAGAGAACAAAACCAAACATACTAACAAAATAAAATAAATAGAATTGATATGTACAAGTAAGATAAATAAATAAAGCACTTAACAAACACCATGAGGGAAAGGAAAGAGTCTGCTCCATCCATCACCCACATCGCCCTTGGAGAGGACACCCTTGGTCTGGTGTATGTCGATTATCTGTCTGTCTTGCCTCCCTTCAGTGGATTTCTCCAACTTTCCTCTATTCCTGGACTTAGTTTCCAACAACCAAATTAAAAAGGGTCCTAGCCACTGCCTATCCAAACCCCGACAGCCTGACTTCTTTCACAGAAATCCAAGGCACCGATGAGTTTCCAATATCCTCTAGTCTGTAAGTTCCTCTCTAGATTGTAAGCCCCTGGTGGGCAGGGAACATGCCTATCAACTCTGTTGTACTCTCCCAAGTGCTTAGTACAATGCTTTGAGCCTGGTGAGCATTCAATAAATACCATAGATTGATCCTTAAGATGACCGAGTGAGCAATTGTGTTTTGGAACTAAAATATTAAGCATGTAATAGGCCCAAAATAACTGCTAATTGTGAACTGGATACCAGTATTCAGATCTAAGCAAACCTTACAGTCTAGAGGGGAAGGCAGACAATATGAATATCCAAATTAAGTATATGATGATGATGATGGCATTTCTTAAGCACTTACTATGTGCCCAGCACAGTTCTAAGCACTGAAGGGATACAAGGTAATCAGGTTGTCCCACGTGGGGCTCACAGTCTTCATCCCCATTTTACAGATGAGGGAACTGAGGTCCAGAGAAGTTAGCTGACTCCCCCAAAGTCACACAGCAGACAAGTGGCAGAGCTGGGATTAGAACCCATGACCTCTGACTCCCAAGCCCTTGCTCTTTCCTCTGAGCCACGCTGCTTCTTTGTATATGTACAAAAGTGTTGAGGGTCTGAGGACGGCATGAATAAAGGATGCAAATCCAAGTGCCAGGCTGATGCAGAAGGGAATAGGAGAAGAGGAAATGAGGGTTTAGTTAGGGAAGGCCTATTGGAGGAAATGTTAATGATACATATATAAGTGCTGTGGGTTGAGGGTAAGGTGAATACAAAATGCCCAAAGATCACAAGTGCAGAGATTAATTCATTCAATCGTATTTATTGAGCACTTACTGTGTGCAGAGCACTGTACTAAGCGCTTGGGAAGTACAAGTTGGCAACAAAAAAGAGACGGTTCCAACAGACTCAACAGCGGGCTCACAGTCTAGAAGGGGGAGACAGACAACAAAACATATTAACAAAACAAAATAAATAGAATAGTAAATATGTACAAGAAACATAAATAAAGTAATAAATCATTCATTCATTCAATCGTATTTACTGAGAGAAAGAGGGTTTAATTGGAGAAAGCCTCTTGGAAGAGACGTAACCTTAATATTTCTATGAAGGTGTGGAGAGTAGTAACTAACTTCCATTTCTTAAATCCTCCATCAGGCAAACAATCAGTGATATTGATTGAGCCCTGTACTATTTGCTTGGGAGAGTACAATGCAGTTGAGTTGCTAGATGTCTGCCCTCAAATAACTTACAATCTAGTGGAGGAATCTACTGCTGGGTGTAATGTGGCCCTCACACTTGGGGAAAGGGATTCAGGAATGATAAGTTGGGACACAGGGATGGACATAGCCTGGAATGGGCTCCTTAAAGGCTCCCACTGGCCAGGACTTCAATCTGGCCCTGTGACCAGGAATTCTAGACGGGCCAAGACTTCAATCTGGCATTGTGACAAGGAATTCTAGACCATTCCCCAATAACTTCTGTCTGTCACCCCGTCAGTCTTTAAGTTTCTCTTTAGAATCCATAAGCTTCAGGCCACTACACTTAATGCTTGCAGTACATATTAGATACTAGTCAAGGGAATTATCTCGAGGAGCTTACCATCTAGCAGAAGCTAGGAAGGAAGATTGAGTAAATTGGTAAAATGAGTTTCCTTGAATCCAGGACCCTTGACCATGAGAACACAGCTTTCCACATTAAAGCTCAGTCTGACTAATTATCTGTTCTGGACTGGGTTACTTTCATCGGGATTTCTTCAAAAACTGAAGTTGGAGTTTGTTTCCTCGCAGCAATTTGTTAAATGTTAAAGGGCTGGCATTTACAAGAAAAATATCACAAGTTATTAACTCTGTTATTTACTCTCCTGAGAACATTGCCTCTGTAATAATATACCAGAGATGATGTTACAAAGAAAATGGATTATGTGGGAAAGGTCACAATTCTGTGGTTCACACTACTGATCACTCCTCATTTCCTACGCTATGAAACAATACAATTTTCATACCTTATTTTCAGGACCAAATTGACCTAAGAAAATAATGCCATAGTATACTTATCCTGCTGTCAAACAGCAAAGAAAATTGTGGAAAAACAAATATATGTGTGTGTATATAGATATGCATAAACTTACATATTTAGATGTTTGAGGCATGGAAAAGTTTTCTAAAAATACACACACAACAGATTTTTATTTATATTGTGTGTTTATGTAATTTCTTGATGCATAAATTCCATCTTTGATCCAAAGAGATTCAACCATATGTCATGAATCCTCAACCCACTTCTATATGAGAGGCAGCATAAATTCTCCCCTACTTTGGAAGGTCACTGAGACCAGAGCCTTTGGAGTTGTATGGGGAAAAGTTGTTTTTAATCCATCAGTGTCATTTATGCAGCGTATATTATGTGCAGAGCACTGTACTAAGCTCTTGGGGAGGTAATATACAATACAGTTGGCAGATGTGATCCCTGCCCACAAGAAGCTTACACTCTTTCAGGGGAAGACAGACAATAAAGTAAATTACAGATAGGCAGTATAAATTACAAGTTAGAGGTATGTGTATGTGTTTCCAATGTGACTGGGACATGTAATTCCACTGAGATCAGTTTCACAATAGTGGTGAATTGCATGAATTCCCTGGTGGAAAAACTGATTAGGATTTGACTCTTGTCACCCAACAAATCAATCAATAGCATTTACTTAGCACTTAACTACGTGCAGAGCACTGTACTAAGTGCTTGTGAAAGTATAAAAAATTTGGTAGACACAACCCCTCTCATCAAGGAGCTCACAATCTAGAGGAACGAGAGCAAGAAACTTGTGGATTCCCCACCAGTGTTCCTGGGGCTTGATTACTCTTGCAATGAGTGTAATTGGTCACCCAACATGAGATACTAAGAAAAGAGTATGTGCAGCCATGTAAATTTGACAGAGAAGCAGTGTGGCCTAGTGGAAAGATCATGAACTGGATTCTAATTCTGGCTCTGCCACTTGTCTGCTGTTTGAGCTTGGGCAAATCACTTGACTTCTCTGTGCCTCACTTACCTCATCTGTAAAATGGAGATTAAGACTTGAAGGCCCCACGTAGGACATGGACTGTGGCCAACCTGATTAGCTTGTATCGACCCCAGCACTTAGAACAGTGCCTGGCACATAATAAGTGCTTAAAGATACCGTTTAAAAAATCCATTTTTCTAAACTCTACTCTTCTCCATGTATTCCATCACATTTGAGTTTACTCACAGTTCATTGTGAGAAATAGACAGAGCCAAGGTAAAGGCAGTAACAGTAAAAAAAAGTTAACAATCTCCAAAAGCCAAGCAAAATAATGACCAAGAAGCCTTTCCTCTGCACCTTGGAGATCCTCCAAATCTCTTCATGGTTCACAAATATTTGCTGATTGACGGCAGGCTGGGTAGCAGTGTTCTTGACACTTTATATCATCATCAGTGTGGACTGAATAACTGCTGTGTGCAGAGCACTGCAAAAGGGAATTGGGGAGACATAGAATAGACAGAGAAGACATGAGCTCTGTCCTCCTGGAGCTAATAATCTCATGGAGAAAGTGGACCTACCCTCAGGTTGTTTATATTGTAAAATAATGATGGCATTTGTTAAGTGATTACTATGTGTGTCCTAAGCACTGGGGTAGATGCAAGCTAATCAGGTTGGACACAGTCCCTGTCCCACATGGGACTCACTGTCTTAATCCCCATTTTACAGATGAGGTAACTGAGGCACAAAGAAATGAAGTGACTTGCTCAAGGCCACACAGCAGAAAAGTGGCAGAGCCAGGATTAGAACCCAGGTCCCTCTGACCCCCAGGCCCGTGCTCTATCCACTAGGTGATGCTGCATTCTGAATATCAGTGAGGGGCGAAACCAGAGTAGGTAAGAGGAATTCTCACATGGCTCCTCTGAGCATCTTTTGGCACCTGGCAGAGATAGAATCTTGGTCTGATGAAGGAATAATAGTGATGGCATTTGTTAAACACTTACTATGTGCCAAGCACTGTTCTAAGCACTGGGATAGATACAAGTTAATCAGGTTGTCCCACCTGGGGCTCAGAGTCTTAATCCCCATTTTATTCATTCATTCGTTCAATTGTATTTATTGAGTGCTTACTGTGTGCAGAGCACTGTACTAAGCGCTTCGGAAGTGCAAGTTGGCAACATATAGGGACGATCCCTACCCAACAATGGGCTCACAGTCTAGAAGGGGGAGACAGACAACAAAACAAAACATGTGGACAGGTGTCAAGTTGTCAGAACAAATAGAATTAAAGCTAGATTCATTCATTCATTCAATCATATTTATTGAGCACTTACTGTGTGCAGAGCACTGTACTAAGCACTTGGGAAGTACAAGTTGGCAACATAAAGAAACACACAGGTAGCTATGCACACACACACATACACACACACATACACACACACACACACATTTCCCTTTTGGGGTTAGAAGGATGCAATGACACCCCTTCCCAGTCACCCCTTTCTTTCTAACCTCTGATTTTAGGACAACTAGGCCAAGCTCTCTCCTCGCTCAGATCTGTGACCTCTGAGAGGGACAGAGAATGGTAGAGGAGGACTTACTGTCACCAGCCAGACCACGACCAAACTTGTTTAAACTCTGAAACGCCAAAACAAAGTCACTTTCTTCCAACCCTGAACAATATGGATGAGAAATGAATGTTTTCACTTAAGGAGAGCCACAAGGACTTCAAATTCTAAAAAAATAAATCCAATACTTGAACTGGAAACCCAAAATATTGAAAGTCTTAAAAGACATACTAAATGTGTACTGAAAGTGGTAGTAAACTTTTCTGAAAGAATACTAATGCTTAATTTAATGACGTGTGTTTGTCACTTTCCAGGTGAATGTGGAGCCCTCAACTGTGTAGGATTATCTGGGAGGTTATGTGACATCCCAGTGTCCCCTGAATCCCCAAATTCCATGCCTTGAAAATCTACCAGCCTGCTTCAGGAAGTCCCTCCCTGGGAATTCTAATCAAATAAAACTTTGCAACCAAAATCAATCTCATATGTAACACTGTTTCCATGTTTTGAAGACATGGAATTCAATCTGTAGAAAATGTGCCATTTAGTGTTTCAAATATAATACATATAAATAAAATCTTGCAATATGTTATTATTATTGTTGTTATTATAATGTGCTATATTATAATGGTGTTATATTGATATTGTTGATCTAGCTAAAATATTTCTTGGGCATCAACAGAAAACACCTGGCAACCGGATTGGTGGAATGTGGGAATTTAAATATATAACAAATATATCCAACACACTGAAAGTATAATTCCCAGACACATATTTCAATTAACATCCTGAAAGTAATGCAAGGTCAAAACATCCTTTATGCTTCAAATTATTGCCACATAAGCCACTATCACTACAACCAATTCCTCTGAGCAGGTTCCAGGTCCTGAAGAGTAAAGACCAAACCTCATCTGTAGGTTCTGATGGGAAACGCCACCCTGAATTCCATTTTTAGAGCAGTTTCAAGACAGAAAACACCCTTTACCTTCTCTCATTTGTCAATACTGATGGAAAAATTCTGACCAAACTCTTAACCTAAACACCACCCCCATCCAAAAAAAATCAATCAACGTTTATTTCACTTCATAATGGAAGGATAAAGTTGAAGCAGGTTGTGTGGGATGACAAGAACCTATCAACTTTTTCTTTTCAGTTTGGTACACTGGGATTTGGAAAATGCAATATCTTGCGGACATTTTAGCTTATAAGCCGCCTGTCTGAGCTCCCGTTACAGCAGTCAGGTGGCCTTTATTATGAGATCTGACCCAAGCTTATAGGGTACAGAAGTGTGTGTCAGATTATAAAGTTATTCCCTTGAATGTCCAGGAGTTCATAATGTTCTTTTTCACCGTGGCCATGGAATCGAATCCTTGAACAGAGTGTTGGAAGGGATATATTTTAATCACTACTCTGGAAAAGTAAATAAATCTTTTTTAGAAATCCATAGTGAAACTCATTTCCTTGTTCCTGTGATTTTTCCCATAGAATTCCAACATTCCCAACCCCATTTCCTTTATCTCTTGTTAGTGTGTATGTGTGAGTAAGAGGGTGAGAGAAAGAAAGAGAAAGAGAGAGAGATAGCGCCCCTGGAAATGTGCTGCTCATAATTAGTTCCCAGAGGGTGAAATTGTAGTTCTCCCCTTGTCTTCAAGGACCAGATTGCTTCAATCATAACAAATTAAACTTCCTCATGCTGTATCTGTGGGCAAGAGAGTGGCCGAGAGGGTAGAGAACAGTGTCTTACAGATCCTGGTCATCAGAAGACGTGCGTGCTAGTCAGAGCCGGCATTTGAATTTTGTTCACCGTATAATAGACAGCTACTGACTAAGGGTCTGCTAGACTCTTGCCTTCCTTGAGGGCAAGGATCATTTCTGCTAACTCTACTAACTCTGTAGTACTCTCCTAAATGCTTAGTACAGTGAGAAGCAGCGTGGCTCAGTGGAAAGAGCACGGGCTTGGGAGTCAAAGGTCAAGGGTTCAAATCCCAGCTCTTCCACTTGTCTGCTGTGTGACCTTGGGCAAGCCACTTAACTTCCTTGGGCCTCAGTTACCTCATCTGTAAAATGTGGATTAAAGACTGTGAGCCCCACGTGGGACAACCTGATAACCTTATATCCTCCCCAGTGCTTAGAACAGTGCTTTGCACATAGTAAGCGCTTAACAAATGCCATCATTATTATTATTATTACAGAGTTGGCTCTCAATAAATACTACTGCTTGGCTGATTAGGACTCTGGAGAAAACCCAGTGTGGCCTAATAATAATGATGATGATTATGCACTTACTATGTGCCAGCCACTGTGCTAAGCACCACAATAGTGGATCAAGCACAGGCCTAAGAGTCGGAAGGACCTGGGTCCTAATCTCAGCTCTGCCACTTGTCTGCTGTGTGACCTTGGGCAAATCACGTCACTTCTCTGGGCCTCAGTTACCTCATCTGTAAAACGGGGATAGAGACCGTCAGCCCCATGTGGGACATGGACTGTGTCCAACCCGAATAGCTTGTATCCACAGTGCCTGGCATGTAGTAAGTGCTTTACAAATACCATAAAAATAACATAATTTTAAAATCTCTTTTTTTCTTTTGTATTCTCTAGGAACTAAATGCAGCCATTCAAGCAGGACCCAGGAACGGCCTGAGAAAGGAAGGCAGTCAACATCAGATTACTTTTCTCAGGAGACAAGACTCAAATCCCTAAGCTTTCGTGGCAAAGCTTCCATTTTATATCATATCCTTTTGTGTTTTCAGAACAAGGAAGCAATTAAGACTCCTGGTTTTAGCAATTAGGATCTCCATTTAACTTCTGTGCTCCTTTAATCATCTCTTGTGAAAACAAATGATAGCAACCACTGGCTTTGCTATAAAAATATGATTTGAGCCCAAATGAAATACATATTTTCTCTAGTCACTGCATTTCTGAGGGAGCTTGGCACAACCTCCTGTTTTTCCCTTCTGTCAATTTCAGTCTCACACTTTTCAATCAATCACATTTATTAAGGACTTACTGTGGGCAGAGCACTGTACTAAGAGCTTGATAGAGTACAATACAACAGAGATGGTAGACACGTTCCCATTAACTATATCTGCTTCTTAGGATTAATTTCTTTCATGGTTAAGCTATCATTATGTAGGGGAAAAAGAAGGCTTCCCTTCTCCTAAAGAGAGAAATGTGAACTTTATGAATACAAATTCATTTTCAGGACAAGCTCCCTTCCAAATTAAATGAATTTCGTACCTCTTACTGTTTGCTTCATCATTTGAAAGGATCTTGGTTTTCCATGTTTATTCACTTCTTCAGAAATCTTCCTCAGTAGCTTTACAGTCTTCAAGAACAGGCATCCTCTCAGAGGAGGTCTCTGGGAGGGATGGGGGGGTGGGAAGGTTTAAATGTCATGCCTCACTGGGGAATATGTTTTATTAAAGGTAATAAAAAACACGCAAGTTGGGAAAATTCCCTCTTCTTGACAGGGATGAAGTCAACACTAACTAAATAGAGAAGCATGTCATTAATTTCTGAAACCAGTGTGCACCAGGCTTACCTGATTTTGAACTAGAATCCCGGGTCTTCGGGTGGGTCATGGGGTGAGGAACTCCAACATTTATTTTTGTGTTCAAGTGCCACCTGCTCCGTGGAAAAAAAATCTGTCTTCAAAACATCCATTTTGTGGGTTGATGAATAAAATCCTCCTCCTGTGCTTTTATAAAGAAAAACATCCACTTTATACGTGTAACATGTAGGAATTGTCAGTGAGGTATTTCTGGGCTTGGTAGAGTCTGCTGCCCACTAGATTGTAAGCTTCTTGAGGGCAGAGAGCTTGTCTACTAACTCCATTAATACTCTCTCAAGTGCTCAGTGCTCTGCTTAATCGTTTGCACTCATTGGTGCTTAAAAATAATAATAATGATAATTGTGTTATATAAGTGCATACTATGTGACAAGCACTGGGGCAGATATACCAGACCTAAACCCTGTCCCACATGGGACTCACAGTTTAAATGTGAGGGAGAACAGGGATTTAGTCTCCATTTTACAGATGGGGAAACTGAGGCCCTGACCTGCCCAAGGTCAACACAGCAGACCAGGGGCAGAGATAGCATTAAAACCCACATCCTATAACTCCCAGGCCACACTGCTTCCCTGAGTGGTTAATCAGGGAAGACTTCCTGGGACAGGTGTAATTTCAGGAGGGCTTTGAAGATTAAGCAAGTAGCGGCCTGACTGCTCCATTACCCTATTCTCTATTACTCTCTATTACTCTATTTATTTATTTAACTTGTACATATCTATTCTATCTATTTTATTTTGTTAGTATGTTTGGTTTTGTTCTCTGTCTCCCCCTTTTAGACTGTGAGCCCACTGTTGGGTAGGGACTGTCTCTATGTGTTGACAACTTGTACTTCCCAAGCGCTTAGTACAGTGCTCTGCACACAGTAAGCGCTCAATAAATATGATTGATGATGATAATTACTCCTATTTAGTTGGGACCACTGGGTCAGGGGTTTGGGTGATTCCAAGCCACCCCTTGGGCCCAGAGCTCAATAATAATGATAATGGTATTTGTTAAGCTGGGGTAGACACAAGCAAATTGTACTGGACACAGTCCCTGTCCCACGTGGGCCTCACAGTCTCGATCCCCATTTTACAGATGAGGTAACTGAGGCACAGAGAAGTTAAGTGCCTATGCCCCAGTTCATACAACAGACAAGCGGCGGAGCCGAGATTAGAACCCACGACCTTCTGACTCCAAGGCCCGTGCTATATTCACTATGCCATAAATTCTCAACTGGAAGTATAGACTCTAGATTGTAAGCTAGTTATGGGCAGGGAATGCATCTGCTAATTCTGCTGTATCATACTCTCGCAAGCGCTTAGTAAAGTGTTCTGCACATAGTAAGGTGCTCAAAAAAATCCCACTGATTGATTGATTGTTTTCCATCCTCACTGTCATTCGAGAGGGTTGACGCTGTCCAGTATCCAGTGCCCTCTGTCCAGAGTAAAGTTCATCTGACATCTGCTCTCAATGTCATCCTAAGGGAAAGATCCCAGGCCTGGGAGACAGAGAACCTGGGTTCTAATCCGGGACCTGCCATTTGCCTGCTGGGTTACCTTGTTAACTTCTCTGTGCTTCAAATTCCTTATCTGTAAAATGGGGACTCAATGCCTGTTCTTCTTCCTACTTAATACTGTGTAGGACTGGGGCTGTGTCTGAGCTGATTGTCCAACCTGATTAACTTATATCTGCCTCAGTGCTTTGAACAGTGCTTGACACATGGTAAGTGCTTAACAAATATCATAATAATAATAATTCTCCTGACCCTACCTAGGGGTTTAACATAAAGATTGGCACGTAGTAAGTGCTTAACAATTATTATTATCATTATTACTATTATTATTACAAGACATGCGCCGATTCTTGTTTTTGAGATGTCGAGGCAAAGGAATGTCAGGAACAGGGTAGAGGGGAATCTTGGGGCATCAGTCATGGTGTTAACTGGAGAAACAAGTCAAGTATCAAGAAAATGGCCTGGAAAATGAGACCTGTTTATTTTCAAATTGCCTCTCCCAAGGAGGAGAAGATTTTGGAAATTGGCAGCGGTAGAAAAAGCAGCCTAATCTGTCTGTTTCACCTCAAATCCTGTGAGCCAGTGTTTCTTTCCAGCGTGAGATGGCTCAGCCTCTGTCTACACAAACCATTAAGAATAACATATTGTTCTTGCATTCTCTGCTTGTCTACACAGTATCTGACACCCAATACGTCTACACAGTATCTGACACTCAATACCCAGGTTGGGGTTGGAGGGACTAGTTAATGCAGGCCTCTTAGTTAACCTAGATAATTAGCTCTTTGCAACTAGAGAGGATGTCTGAGGCTTTGTGGAAAGCTAAATAAATCATCTCTTTCACCTCAGCCCAGTGATCGGGCCCCGTAAGAGAATGTGTTTCAGAATTCCACCTACTTATCCACAGATAAGTGATGAACAAGATAAAGGCCTCTCAGTATAGAAGCCCTGGGTTTGGAAGAACCAAACAGACTAAGAGACAGAATATTCAAACTTCAATTGTCTCCATGCTTCAAAGCCAATCTCTCCACTCTCTTTGTTTATCAGGAGGTACCTAACAGAGGAAAATGAAATGCCTTATTCAGAGAAAGGCCCAGTTTTCTAGCCGGCCTACCAGGCTATTATACTACTAAGGGGCTGAACTTTCCCCAAGGCATTAATTACGGGAAATGATCACCTGGAGGTTTGGCTCCCTCCATTGGTAGCGGGTTTTCGGTTTCACAGCCATGTGATGAAAAACCCGAGAGGTCTGTAATAACCAACGGCTTTGGAACAGCAAGGTAATGGGATTAAATTATTCTCCTTGCACTCTCACCTGTCTGAATGAATCCGAGGCTCAGGGAGAAGAATATGTAATTTAATTTAATTTGGACTTCTGGAGGCCGAAGCTCCGTTTGTGTTGGTAAAATAAAAGTTTACATGTAAAGCCATTTGTAAAGTGACATGGAATTATAAGCCTCATTCCATTCTGGGCTCCTTCCAAACCGTGTCCTCTAAACTAAAGCAGGAAACTTTCAAACCCCATGTGTTCCCAGTACCCTGTTGCAGTGCATTCCATTTTCATCCTTCAAAACAACTAGAGCCCGAAGCTTAACTGCCCATGCTGAGAAAACTGGTCTAAGAGGGTGAGAATGATATCTAAATGACTGAAATCTTGAAATACTGCTGGAGTGTTTGTTGGCCAGAAGTTACTATTCAGCCTAAATGACTTTTTAAATAGTTTTGTAATGAGCAGCATCACGCAATATGTTTGGTGCTGTGAGCACCCAATGTATCAATATAAAAGTCATTTAAGAGAGTCTTCTTTAATTAAAAAGAAAGTAAATACTTTCTAAACCATTGGGTTTCCCTTCATGGAATAGATACCACAGGTTTCAGCAGTAAAGGGGGCTCAGAGGCAATGCAGTTGCACATTGTAACTCAATTTCGCCTCTCTCTGCTGACCTCTTGCTCATATCCTCCCTCTGGGCTGGAACTTCCTTTTCTTTCATTTCTGACAGATGACCACTCTTTCCAATCTCAAAGCTCTCTTAAAAGCACACCCCCTCCAAGAGGCCTTCCCTGACTACCTTATTCACCCTCTCTTCCTCTTCAGCTGTGCCCTCAGATCTGTACCCCTTAGAGCACTTTGATAGTCGTTTAATCAATCAATCAATCACATTTATTGAGCGCTTACCATGTGCAGAGCACTGTACTAAGCTCTTGGGGGAGTACGATACAGCAGAATTAGCAGTCACATTCCCTGCCCTTAACGAGCTTACAGCCTCTCCACCACCGGAACTTAGGTACATATTCTTATGTTCCGCTGCTTCCCTATCAGAAATTTCTTTTCTTGTCTGTCTCACCCACTAGTTTGTAAGCTCCTTGAGAACAGGGAATGTGTCTAATTAACTCTGTTATATTGTACTCTCTGAAGTGCTTAGTACAGTGTTCTGCACCCAGTAAGTGCTCAGTAAATACCATTGATTGATTGAGTGATGATTTTGTGAATGTGGTGGGGCAGTTCCAGGAATTTGAAGGGGTCAGGGGTTCCTTTTAGGGAGCTTTGGAAAGGCTCCAAGGTAATACCACCTTTTCTTCTTCCTCCTCCTCCTCCTCCTCTTCCCTTCCTGCACTCATATCTGCTCCTGCTTCTCATAGAGAAATGATGGACTCTCCTTTGGCATCTCTTTGCCCTTCTGGGTTTTCATCTAAGACCCCCCCCCCGCCACTTGCCTGTGTATGACCATAGGTAATGATGGCATTTATTAAGCACTTACTATGTACAAAGCACTGTTCCATGCGCTGCGGAGGTTACAAAGTGATCAGGTTGTCCCACAGGGGGCTCACAGTCTTAATCCCCATTTTACAGTTGAGATAACTGAGGCACGGAGAAGTTAAGTGACTTGCCCAAAGTCACACAGCTGACAATTGGTGGAGCCGGGGTTTGAACCCATGACCTCTGACTCCAAATCCCGCGTTCATTCCACTGAGCCACTCTGCTTCTCACTATTACAGTTGAGGTAAGTCACTCAACTGTTCTGTGCCTTGGTCAATCAATCAATTGCACTGATTGAGCACTGAGTGTGGGCAGAGCACTGTACTAAGCTCCTGGGGGAGTACAACATAACAATATAACAGACATATTCCCTGCCCACAATGAGCTTGGAGTCTAGAGGGGGAGAATGTAATCACTCTAGACTGTAAACTCATTACGGGCAGGGAACGTGTCTGCTAATTCTGTTGTATTGCACTCACCCAACTGTTTAGAACAATGTTCTGCACACAGTAAGTGCTCAGTACTGCTCCCCTCCAGGAGTTAAAAGCACAATGACTGTACCATTACAATGGTACAGTAATGTACTGTACCATTAGCAACTGGAAATGGCTGGTGAAAGTTTTGAAAGCAGATAAAAGCTTTCTGTAGCCATGATGGATGGGTTTTTTCATCCTGTGGAAAGTTGGCTAAGGAGGTTCACTGGCTTAGGGTGGTACTTTTTTACATTATCATTATTCATGAACATATGTTGAACTGGGGAAAGACCTTAATACCATTTGACATTTATTATTATTATACAGTTATTATATAATACTTCATGATGTCATCATTCAGGTCAGGGATTGTATTCACCTCAGAGTTTTTATAACCACCATCAGCAAAGTCAGAATTGCACACATGTCACCACAGTGGGGTGAGGGTGGAAGGGAAATGAAACAGCTAGTCAGTCAAACAGTAGTTTTTATTGAGCACTGCTTTAAACCAAGCATTGGACTAGGGAAGCAACATTGCCTAGTGGACAGAGGAGTCCATTGCCTGGGAGTCAAAAAGACCTGTGGTCTAATCCTGGTTCTACTACTTGTCTGCTGCGTGACCTAGGCCAAATCACTTTACTTCTCTTTCCCTCAGTTACCTCACCCATAAAATGGGGATTAAGACTGTGAGCCACATATGGGACAGGGACTGTGTCCTACCTGGTTAGCTTGTATCTACCCCAGTGCTTAGAACAGTGCTTGAGCCATAGTAAGTGCTTAGCAAATGTCATCACCATTATTGTCCACCAAACTAGCTCTCTTCTTCCCTTCAAAGCCCTACTGAGAGCTCACCTCCTCCAGGAGGCCTTCCCAGACTGAGCTCCCCCTTTTCCTCTCCTCCTCCTCCCCTCCCCACCGCCCCCCTCCCTCCCTCTGCTCTAGCTGCCCTTTCTAGACTGTGAGCCCATTGCTGCGTAAGGACCATCTCTATATGTTGCCAATTTGTACTTACCAAGTGCTTAGTACAGTGTTCTGCACACAGTAAGTGCTCAATAAATGTGATTGAATGAATGAATACCCCCTTCCCCTCCCCACAGCACTTGTGTATATTTGTACATATGTATTACTCTACTTATTTTATTAATGATGTGTATATAGCTATAATTCTATTTATTTTAATGGTATTGACACCTGTCTACTGTTTTGTTTTGTTGTCTGTCCCCCACTTCTAGACTGTAAACCCGTTGTTGGATAGGGCCTATCTCTATATGTCACAGATTTGTACTTCCCAAGTGCTTAGTACAGTGCTCTGCACACAGTAAGTGCTCAATAAATATGATTGAATTAATTAATTAATTAATTAATGTTATTATTACTATTATTATTACAGAGTTAGTAGACAAGATCCCTGGCCTCAAGGATTTTACAATCTAGTTAATCCCAAATCAAGTCCCATTTGCTGGGGGAAAATATGCAATGGAAAATGAAAGTGATAGAACTAAACTCCTGAAAATAAAACCTTCTTAACTCCACCTTATTTTTATGCCAAACGAATTTGTAACTGAAATCATTTAACGGGGAGCCTGTCTCTATCAATATGGTGTTTGTGGTGCAGCTATGGAGAGAAAGAGAGCAAGAGAATGAGAGAGAGACAGTAATAGAGAAAAAGAGAGAGAGGTTGGAAGAAGGAGATATGTTGGGAAAATTGAGTTGTGGTCTGCATTTAGCCTACTCTGAGTTCAGTCAATGCCAATGCACTTTAAATGAACTCTCGTTGGTAGCGTTTAGCCTTTGTCACTAGGCTGAAAAGAAATTCTTATCCTATGAACAGTACTCCCTTTAGACATAACACTATGACATCCTTTAACCAATAGCCAGGTTCATCCGGAGTGCCCCTTGACTCTTTCAATTTGGTACTGCAGTATTACTTCTATGTGGACTTTTGGGTCTTCAAATGTACTCGTGCTTTGAAGTCTCTGGTATTTTGCCTTTTTTTAAAATGGCATTTGTTAAGTGTTTACTATGTGCCAGGAACTGTACTAAGCACTGGGGTAGATAATAATTATGATACAAGGTAAGCAGGTTGTCCCACATGGGGTTCACAGTCTTAATCCTCATTTTACAGATGATGCAACTGAGGGCACAGAGAAGTTAAGTGACTTTTCCAAAGTCACACAGCCGATAAGTGGCAGAGCCGGGATTAAAACCTACGACCTCTGACTCCCAAGCCTAGGCTCTTGCCATTAAGCCATGCTGCTTCTTCACAAGTTACAAGTTAATCAGGTTGGACAAATTTCCTGTCCCACCTGGGGCTCACAGATTAAAGGGAAAGGGGAACAGCTCCTCTAATGCCAACCTATTCACTGCACTTCGATCTCATCTAGCTCACCCCACCCCCTCATCCATATCAATCAATCAATGGCATTTGTTGAGAGCTTACTAACCAGTCGGTCAATCATATTTACTGAGCGCTGTGTGCAGAGCATTGTACTAAGTGCTTGGGAGAGTACAATATATCAATATTTATTATTATTATTTATGGCATTTATTAAGTGCTTATTATGTGCAAAGCACTGCTCTAAGCACTGGGGAGGTTACAAGGTGATCAGGTTGTCCCATGGGGGGCCTCACAGTCTTAATCCCCATTTTATAGATGAGGTAACTAAGGCACAGAGAAGTTAAGTGACTTGCCCAAAGTCACACAGCTGACAATTGGCAGAGCCGGGATTTGAACCCATGACCTCGGACTCCAAAGCCCTTGCTCTTTCCACTGAGCCACAGTGCTTCTCATAAATAGTTACATTCCCTGCCCACAACTAGCTTACAATGTGCAGAGCATTGTACTAAGCACTTGGGAGAGTACAATCCAACAGTATCAGCGGACACGTTCCCTGCCCATAATGTGCTTATGTAGTCACTCTGGCCTGGAACCCCCTCCCATTTCATATGTGACAGACCACTACTCTGATGTTTAAGACGCTTTCCCCAACTAAGTCCTCATTTCCTCTTCCCCCAACTCCCTTCTGCATCATCCTTGCACTTTGACTTGCCCCTATTATTCACCCCACCTTCAGCCCCAGAGCACTTATGTATCTGTCTATACTTTATTTATTTGCAGACATTAAGGTCTGTAAGCTCCTTGTGGGCAGGCAATGTGCTATCACCTCTGTTATATTGTAGTCTCCCAAACACTTAGTACGGTGCTCTGTACAAAGTAAGGGAGAGAAGCAGTGTGGCCTAGTGGATAGAATATGGGCCTGGGAATCAGAAGGACCTGGGTTTTAATCTCAGCATGACCTTGAGCAGGTCACTTAACTTCTCTGGCCTTCAGTTACCTCATCTGTAAAATGGGATTGAGACTCCCATGCAAGACATGGACTGTGTCCAACCTGATTAGCTTGTATCTACCCCAGCACTTAGTACAGCACCTGAAACATAGTAAGAGCTTAACAGATTCCAAAAAAAAGAGAGGAAAAAATAAGTCCTTAATATTCTATCACATTTACTGAGCACTTATTGTGTGCAACTCCTCTCAGGGTCGCACCTAGAGTTTCCAGTCCTCTACCAGTCTCGACTATGGGAGGGAGAGTCAAGCAGAGGCATACCCATTCCATTCCCAGTTTGGGCAGTGACTAGCGAGTGGAAGGAAATCTGCTACAAGTCAAAACTCCCCTGTGCTGGGCAGCAGCAGCACGGGAGAGACTCAAGTTGACTGCACAGAAGGGGGAAACTGTAAACCACTTCTGCATTTTTACCACAGAAATGCACTGGATCCACTACCAGAATGATTGCATTTGGAGGTGGGGCATTCTGTGAGAGATGTGTCCATTGGCATTGCTATGGTCGGAGACGACTTGACGGCATACGACAAGACTGTGTGCAAAGCACTGTACTAAACACTTGGGAGAGTACAATACAACAACAGACACAGTCCCTACCCATAACAAGCTCGGAGTGTAATCAATCAGTCCCAAAATATAAATATTAAAAGCAAAATATTGATAGCCTAACTCTGTACATTGCCAATGCACTTGGGTCTGTTCCCTTCAAGAACTTGATATTTACACCACCCTCAGATCCACAGCATTATGTACATAACTGCAATTTATTTTAATGTCTATCTCCCCTTCTAGACTCTAAAATTCCTTGTGGGCAAGGAACATATATAACAACTCTGCTGTATTGTACTCTCCCAGGTGCTTACTCTCTGCACACAGTAAGCACCCAATAAATGCCACTGATTAATTGAATGGTTTTCTCTTGGGCTGAATGCAATTGGCAAAACATTTATTAGACAATACAACAGCCCACTATTACCACCACCCAACCCCCTTCCCTAACACTCTATCATTTTATTTTACTTTTAGCTTTCGGAGCCAGATTCTGGGAGACAGAAGGAAAAAATCACCATCACCCAAGATTTAGATGACAAGCTGACCCGGGTTCCTCTCTCTCCCCTTAAAGATCAAACTCTATGAAGGCATAAGAAATTCTCCATATGCCACCTAGGACACAATACACCACTAAATTCACATTGCATTAATTTCGTTCCAATTTCTCCTAAGATTTTCAATTCGACAGCTCTCCGACTCAGCAGTTGGGGTTGAATTACATGTGCTATCTCCTTAAGTTGTCTTTAATTTCTACAACTTCAGGACATAAATCTAATTTCGCAGTAATTGATGGCATGGCACACTACCAAAGAACTTTCATGACTCCTCGGATCCTACTGAAAAATCATTATCTGTGATTTAAAAAGTCTCTGTTCTTTCTGTCATCAAAACCCGGGCCCCAAATTGACTTTCAAACCGCAGGTAGATTTTCATTTGAGCTGTGCCTGGATACCCCTTCTTGGTCATGTTGATAGACATGTTTATGCACTATTTAGAACTTAATTTGAGGAACCCAGTTTTCTAAGAATTGCTGGGAAACATTTATTTAAATTGGAAAATCACTCACAATCGGTCTGATAGAAGGCAAGTTTTTCCTACGTGTTTTGGATGGAGTATGATGGCTCTGCACAGAGGACAACGTGGTGTTGACAGAAGCAACACATCTGTGGTGAACACCACAACACCAGTTTTCCTAACCATGGGGTTCTGCATTCTAGGAGAATTGTACAGTGTTTAGTACAGTGCCTGACAAATAATAAGCACTTAAATACCATTATCATTATTATTACAGTGCAAAAGCCCATTTCTTTCAAAATATATTGGCTGATGAAACGTTTGTGAGGCATGTTCACAAACTATGCAGTTTAACAATGGGCTGCAGCATTCAGTTCAGTCTTGCAGATGGCAATGGAGAGAGGGGTTTTTATTATTAATAATATCATTGTTGTTGTATATATTATAATAACGGAATTTGTTAAGTGCTTGCAGTGTGTCAAACAGTGCACTAAGCAACTGTCTTGTACAGTCAGGTTGGACCCAGTCCTTGTCCCATATAGGGCTCCCAGTCTAAGTAAGAAGAAGAACAGAAATAATCAAATAATAATAATGATATAAGTGCTTACTATGTGTCAAGCACTGCTCTAAGCACTAGCATAGATATAAGGTACATAGGTTGGATCCTGTCCCTGTCCCACATGGGGTTCAAAGCCTAAGTAGGAAGGAGACCAGGGATTAAATCTCCATTTTACAGTTGAGGAAACTAAGGGCCAGTGAAGTGAAGTGACTTGCCCAAGGTCATGCAACAGACAAGTGGAGTGCCAGAATTAGAACCCAGATCCTCTTACTCCCAGGCCTGGGCTCTTCCCATTAGGTCCTAGTGCAGCAGAGAGGCCAAGGCCCTGGGGGCAAGGGTGACTTTCAGATTCCTTGCCAACCCCATGTGCCATCATGCCCATTGGCCAGGAATTCTTCCAGGCAGCTAATACAGTTCACTCAGGCCAAAAGTGAGTCATCGCTGTAAATTTGACCCATCCTTCCTGTCCCCAAGAGGAGCTTTTAACACAGAGAGACCGACTTAAACACCTGACAGAGCAGTAGTGACTTATCGTCTCAGAGTAGCACTCCATCGCACAGGGACTGTGCTCCAGCCATGCGGACAAAGCTTTTAGGTGACCTTTCAACACAGAATCAGAGCATCACCACAGTCTATGCTAGATGACACAGAGGCATTGGCTACATCAAGAAAAAGAGAATTGTAAAGATTAAGTCAGATATAGGGAAAAGACGTGTAATACTAAAGGAAAATGCCCTTAATTTCCCCTGATAACAACTGTGGTATTTGTTAAGCACTTGCTATAGTAATAATAAAGATGGTATTTGTTAAGTGCTTACTTTGTGCCAAGCACTGTTCCAAGCCCTGGGGTCGAGAAAAGGTAATCAGGTTGTCCCACGTGGGGCTCACAGTCTTAATCCCCATTTTACAGATGAGGTAACTGAGGCACAGAGAAGTGAAGTGGTTTGCCTATGGTAACACAGCACACCAGTGGCAGAGCCAATATTAGAACCCACATCCTCTGACTTCCACAGCAGCAGCAGCCATGCTGCTTCCTATACGCTGCTTCCCATGCTGCTTGCTATGTACCAACTGCTATAGTGGACAGTAGGGTAATTACCAATACGAATCCCAAATGGGGCTCACATTCTTAGAGGGAGAGAGAATGTGAATTAAATCTCCATTTTTCCAATGGAAAAACTGAGGGACACAGCTGGCAAGTGGTGGAACCTGGGTTTAGAACTCAGCTCTTCTGACACCCAATCCCAAGTTCTTTCCAATAGGCCATGGTGCTTCTCCATTCCATTCATTGGTGTAAAGGTGTTCCAGCTTCCTTTTAATAATTATGGTATTTGTTAAGCTTATTATGTGCCAAGCACTATACTAAGGACTGGGGTAGATATGAGATCATTAGTCCCCATAAGGGGCTCACAGTCTAAGTAGGAGGGAGAGAACAGGTCTTGAACCACCTTTTGCAGATGAGGGAACTGAAGCACAGAGAAGCAAAGTGACTTGCCCAATGTCACACAGCAGACAAGTGACAGAGTCAGGATTGGAACCCAGGTCCTCTGACTCCCAACTTGTGCTCTTTCCACTAGGCCGTGGTGCGTCTCTTTTAAATGAGATGCTTTCAAAACTAACCTGATTTTAGTTTCCAACCTCTGAACCTTTTTGAGCACTTCTTTATCCCCTAATGTGGATGTTCTAACCTCAAGACATAGCATTTTGTTTTCTCTCTGTAGTTTGTGTTGAATCACCTAGTTTACAAGATTCCCAGAGCTCCCTTCAGTTGGCATATTGTGACATTTCTCATGTGGTAATTTTCTTCCTCCCTCGGAACTGTTTTCTTCTAAAACAGTCTTTTCCCTTCTCCTGAGCTGAATGTGTATTCACCAGAGTCCTGGTAACTGTGCCAAAATGATTTAAGTCCTTTGATGCCTCCGTGAATTGTTCTTCATTATTTACTTTTCCTTCTCATTTAGTATCATTTGCCAGCTTGAAAATTTTCTTTCCAAAGCATCTATCAGCTCATTCATACAGATAATAATAAAAGCCAACCCCCTAAATGTTCACATTTGTCAACTCTGCAGACAGACACTCTCTCTCCAGAGTTATCTTATGTGTCTAATTCCTCACTCTCATTCTTTAAAGGAAAACCATCTCCCTGAGCACTCTCTGCTGAATGTGTGGTTAAAAGCTTTGGAGTGTCAATGCTCCTTGATTTCCCACTTCCCCC
Organism: Tachyglossus aculeatus; assembly: GCF_015852505.1. NCBI lineage: Eukaryota > Metazoa > Chordata > Mammalia > Monotremata > Tachyglossidae > Tachyglossus > Tachyglossus aculeatus. Next base: position 44,380,370 of record NC_052074.1, on the reverse strand, counting down.
TTCACCTTCCTTTCTAAATGTTCAAAGTCTCTAGGTTAGGGGGTCTTGGATTAGCTCTTCAGCTCCCAAATTGCTTGTCCACAACACAACAGCTTGAAGGCTGACGTTGGTGGTTTATTCTGCTCTCACTCCTAGAGGTGTTTAACTCATTAGCAGGCTAGTCGAGAAGAAAACGCAGCCCGTAAAATTTCCTAGAATGAAATCAAGTGGCTGTGTCTGCATAGGGTCAGTACTGTTTTTGAAAAGGAGCTTTTCTGAAAAGGAACTGCTCCTTTCAACCCTGCAGGAGGACAGCATTCATTCACTCAATAGTATTAAGCGTTTACTGTGTGCTGAGCACTGAACTAGCACTTGGGAGAATACAACACAACAGTGAACATATTCCCCACCCACAGTGAGCTTACAGTCTAGAGGGAATAATAATTAATAATGATTTTGGTATTCGTTAAGTGCTTGCTATATCCCAAAATCTTTACTAAGGGCTGAGGTAGATACAAGGTAATCAGGTTGAACACAATCTCTGTCTCACATAGGGCTCACAATCTTAATCCCCATTTTACAGATGAGGGAACTGAAGCTCAGAGAATTTAAGTGACTTGCCCAAGGTCACACTGAAGACAAGTAAGGGAACCGGGATTAGAATCCATGACCTTCTGATTCTCAGGCCCATGCTTTATCCACTAGGCTATGCAGCTCCTCAAGGTCATGCAACTACGTCAGACCACCCGGGAGACTGCGGGGGTGTTATGGAACCAAGGCCTGTTGCTGGAGTGGGAATTTGCTGAGGGAATGTGGGCAAATGGGGAGGTGGGTGAGGAGAGCAGTGGAGTTCAGCCAGAATTCTGGATGGAAGCTGCCATCAGACAGACACCCACATCCATCAGAACATAGACACAAAGATACAATCATATAAAAAGAAATATACCCTGTCTTCGTGGCCTCAGCCTAAGAAATTTCAACCCTTTCATCTGGAATGGCGATATCAATTATCTGACCAACCCCTTACACATTAGCTAGGCAAATGGAAGGTTCCCTTAGGGCTATTTCAATAACGTGGATTAGGCTTTTTTTCTCCCCAGACTAAACTTAATTTGTCCTGTGTGGACTCACTCTGTTCCAGGCTTCTTCACAAAAAATGTTTTTAACCAATTTCATGTTCCTTCAAACCTCCTTTTCAAAGTTCAGTAGCCTCTGCTTTTACATCAAAAAGATGCATTAATGTGCATCTAGGATAGGATTACTTTATTAAGGCTTCTCTTCAGTTCAGACTAATTTGGCCCCAATACCCATATTCACACGTTCTCCAGGACCCAATTCATAGTCACCTCAGTGACAGGTGATTCTGCTAAAATAGCGGAAAAGCACTTGCATTATGGCTTAGTCTTCCTGAGATTCTTGTACTCCAGTAAATATAGAAATAACTAAATCCTGTTGACTTCTGAACATTTGATCCTTTAAAAATCCTTTAGAGAAGCAGTGTGGCTCAGTGGAAAGGGCAAGGGCTTTGGAGTCAGAGGTCATGGGATCAAATCCTGGCTCTGCCAACTGTAAGCTGTGTGACTTTGGGCAAGTCACTTAACTTCTCTGGGCCACAGTTACCTCATCTGTAAAATGGGGATGAAAACCGTGAGCCCCCCGTGGGACAACCTGATCACCCTGTAACCTCCCCAGTGCTTAGAACAGTGCTTTGCACATAGTAAGCACTTAATAAATGCCAACATTAATTTAAAAAATATCCTGAGGGTTCTGAGGATTCTGCCCTGATCCTTCCTCTGTTCTCAATCATATTTATTGAACACTTACTGTGTGCACAGCACTGAACTAAGCACTTAGGAGAGTATAATAAAGAAGAGTTGGTAAACACATTCCCTGCCCAAAAATCTAAGTGCATTTTACTTCCCTACCAAACCAGCTTTTCTTTTATATCCAATTCCCTCTACTTAGACCTGGAATATACAACAATACAGTGACCTCTCTTAGATGATGTTCATTTACCTCTTTCTTTTCAAGAGGCTTTATATCAAGCCACTTCATTCTCTATTTTCCAAGAATAGGTCCTGCCTTATACACTTAATGCAGATTTCATGTAACTCCTAACAGGCGGACCATAGTTTAAGCTTGAATTTACTGGAGATCTTTCCAGTAAAAGATCTCCCTTTCCTTTTCCTCCCTCCTTCCTTTCCTCTCTCCCACCCACTCTCATACAAATTTAATTTATATGACCATATCCAACTCCTGGGACAGAAAGCACTTTGATTTCTTGGAAGTGCAACATGAAAGGTCAGGAAAGTGAACTCATTTAATGACCTTCCAAGCAAATGCCATTAATCATGTGTCTTTCCCTCAGGCCCCCAAGGCTGATAAACAATCAATAGTAGTGAGCCTTAAAAACAATCAATAGTAACATCCACTGTTCTGAGCCCTGAACCCTCCCTAAACACTGTAGAGTGTGATATTGTGAGACACATCCCTGCCCTCAAGAAGCTTGCCATGTGTCTCCCAAAGATGATGACCTTGTCCAAAACAGCATCAGGACCCAAGTCCACTTCTTCTTTGCCCACCCAACACTTCATTTTTCCACCTTCTGCTTGCCCTTGGTTCTTCCAATTCACCCCCTCCTACAAGGAGATTCCCAGAGAATCCTGGTTGGGATAGCCAGTTTCCTGAAGCTGTAACATCTTCCAATCCCAGGAGCTGGAAGTCAGCCTAGGTACCACCACCAGGCTCTTTTGTTTGCCTCAGGTGTAGGTCTTCACTGAGATTTCTGCGTCCATCACCACAGGACTCTGGGAAACTGAGTCCACCTGTTCCACTGCTCCAGCCCCTTCAGGACCCTGAACATTCAACACCTTCTTGTCTCCCCCTCTAGACTGTAAACTAGGTGTGGGCAGGGAATGTGTCTGTTATATCGCTATATTGTTCTCTTCCAAAGCACTTAGTACGGTGCTCTGCACACAGTAGGCACTCAATAAATATGATTGACTGACTGACTAACTGACTCTAAAACTGCAGCCCTTTAAACATATGCTGACTAATCCTGAGTGAGATTTATCCAAATTGTCCATCTTTGAGGAGATGCTAGGTAAAATTCTTCTCCTTGAAGGGTAAAGCACTCCCTCTCCTCCCCCTCTCCATCCCCTCCACCTTACCTCCTTCCCCTCCCCACAGCACCTGTATATATGTATATATGTTTGTATGTATTACTCTATTTTATTTGTACATATTTATTCTATTTATTTTATTTTGTTAATATGTTTTGTTTTGTTCTCTGTCTCCCCCTTCTAGACTGTGAGCCCACTGTTGGGTAGGGACTGTCTCTGTATGTTGCCAACTTGTACTTCCCAAGCGCTTAGTACAGTGCTCTGCACACAGTAAGCGCTCAATAAATATGATTGAATGAATGAATGAAATGAAAAATGGATTAGGGAAGTTGATCTGGATAAAGCCTCTACCATTAGGCCAGGAGGATGCACCCCAAGAAGGTAGAAAACCAAGAAGATCCCATCAGAAGTAGAACCTGGAGTGCTCTGATGGGAGAGGAGAGGCATCATTCATTCATTTGTTCATTCAATCATATTTAGTGAGCACTTCCTGTGTGCAGAGCACTGTACTAAGCACTTGGAAAAAACAATTCGGCAACAGAGACATTCCCTAGCATAAGCACTGTTCTAAGCGCTAGGGGAGATACAAGGTTATCAGGTTGCTCTACGTGGGGCTCACAGTCTTAATCCACATTTTACAGATGAGGTAACAGGCAAAAAGAAGTTAAGTGACTTGGCCAAGGTCACACAGCTGACAAGTGGCGGAGCCAAGATTATCACCTGCCTGCTGTGGGATCTTAGACAAGTCACACTGTCACTGAGCCTCAGTCACTTCATCTGTAAAATGGGGATAAAATCCCTGTTCTCCTTCTGTCTTAGACTGTGGGTCCCATGTGGGATAGGGACTGTGTCCACTCTGCATTGTATCAGCTCCAGTGTCTAGTATAGTGCTTGGCACATAGTAAGCATTTAAAAAGTAGCATGATAATAGTACTAATTACTTTGGCAGGTCCCAGGACCAAATGAAAAGAGGATGGAGGAGGGAAATGAAAAATATTTAAATCTAAGGCAATTTCTTCAGAGTGAATCCAAATCTGTTGAGCATCATTCCCTCCTGACAAATCTGTGAAGGCTTTTTTGGTCTTATGCTGTCGAGTCATCTCTGACCCATAGAGACACCATGGACACATCTCTTCCAGAACCCTCCACCTCCATCTGCAATTGTTCTGGTAGTGGATCCATAGAGTTTTCTTGGTAAAAATATGAAAGTGGTTTACCATTGACCTCCTTATGCGTAGTTAACTTGAGTCTCTGCCCTCGAGTCTCTCCCAAGCCGCTGCTGCCCAGAACAGGGGAGTTTTGACTTGTAGCACTTTGTACAATGCTCTGCCACAGCAAGATCTCGATAAATACCACTGATTGATTGGCTTTGGGGGCTGCTTTTGGGTGTGCAAGTCTGTGATGCAGCCATGCACTTATCACTGCCCTGAACTGTTGCCCCAGATGTATAAATATCTGTCAATACTCAGTGATTAACCAACTGCATTGGAACTCATAGCTGTAGACAGGGTGACATGCATCATTAAATCCCTATCAAGCCCTTGAGAGCAGAATTGTATCATTTCTTTGAATAAATGCAAACATCTTTTTGTTGGGAATTTTTAAAAAATGTCAAATAATAATAGGGAGGTAGGGGCGCATGGGCAATCCAAGGAAAATGCCTTGGACCTTTTCTTCACATTCTCTGAGCCTCCTTCTTCAGTGTGAAGAATTAACTCTATCAACTGCATCATTCATCATAGATTTCTATAAATCCACACTTTACATGGGATTGATATACTTATAGGGTGATCACTCCGAAACACTAATGGAAACACTGAAGCACAGCTGGGGCTACACCACCATCTGAAGGTCTGAGGAATGGAAGGGTAATTCAATATATGGTAAGAAGATGACTTACTTCCCAGGTGCCCAGAGAGCTGCTGGACCCCCAAGACAAACTCGTATGGCAACATCAGGAAAATTAGATTGTCCTGAGGGTTCTGAGGAACCCACTTTATGCCCCAGTGAAATTTGCTCTAGGATATGCTTCTGCCTCCAAGACTAGAGAACTCCTACACAACCCTCCCCCTTAACTTGCCCGCGATCACACAGCAGGAAAGTGGCAGAGCTGGGATTAGAACTCAGGTTCTCTGACTTTCAGGCCAGGTGGCATCTCAAGTATAGTGCTTGTGGCACCATAGTAAGTGCTTAACAAATACCAAAATTATTGTCACTACTACGTAGAAGCAGCGTGGCTTAGTGGAAAGAGCCCGGGCTTGGGAGTCGGAGGTCATGGGTTCTAATCCCTGATCTGCCACTTGTCTGCTGTGTGACCTTGGGCAAGTCACTTAACTTCTCTGTGCCTCAGTTCCCTCATCTGTAAAATGGGGATGAAGACTGTGAGCACCATGTGGTACAACCTGTTTACCTTGTATCTCCCCCTGTGCTTAGAACAGTGCTTGGCATGTAGTAAGTGCTTAACAAATACCATCATTATTATTATTGTTGTTAAGGGGGCATCTAACCCATGGATCTTTAATACATTCCACTGGCCCCTCCCCACTCCTGTACATGAAGTCACCCCGGGAAGCTGGGGGCGGGATTTCAGAGAGGAGAGAAGACAGAGCTTGGACGGTAACATTTTTCCTTGGCCTGGCCAGGCACATCCACGCTCCTCCTGAACGTCATGTCGGTTCCAGGAGACACATTACTCTGAAAGGTCTGAGGGTTGCATCTCATAAAAGTCACACTGTTCTACTTAGACTCTGGACTTCTCCCTCAGGAATAAAAAATCAAAGTGATCCTTCTTGTCAGGGGATCTTTAAAGGTCCTTGGGGTGGTCCCCAATGTATTGAAGTCAGATTACAAAGCATACCTGATTTTCTCCAATCTTCCAGACGGCCTTGATCTAACTGTAATCTGAATTGAAAGGTTTTTTAACATAAATAGCTTGTAAGGGCCATTCTGTCAAGAGGGTGCATTCACTCTCCGGGCCTCCTCTAATCATTTATTTTTAAACCTAATCTTTTTCTCTTCCACCACATCACGGTTACACATTTGCGTTGCTTTGCAATTAGTCAGAAAACACAGTAGTCCGCCTGGAATACAGGGTTAATATTATGCTGACATCCTTTCTGAGCACAGACAAGGGTCAGCGCATACATTCCAACATTTCTTCTTCCACCCCTGAGAACTGCCACACAGGGACCTCGGAATCAGAATTTCAGTGAGGTCTCTGGGGTAGCAGATCATCTCTGGGGATCTGTTCCCCAGAGATAGCAACCATTTGCGGCAGAAACCGATCTGATTGAATCACTGAATCAAGGATGTTTTCTTGGCTCAGAGGCTCCTTGAAAAAGAACTTTAAGATGCTGTTTCTTCCTCATCTACCCAAGCCGTGGCATAAGGTGAGGAATCAGTGAAAGCTAGTCTGGAAAATGCTTTTGTTCTATTAAACAGAGCATCTCCTGCCTCCAAACTCTCCCTCGCTAGGATTTTGTGGGGGGTCTCCTTGCCTCTTACTGTGGCAAAAAGATATCATAGAATCGGGTGGAAAAACCATTAGCCAAGACCTGCAGAGAGGTGATCACTTATGCTCCTTTATCTCCCACAACAGCTTCCAGAAGCCTTCTTTAGTCCCTTAAAGACAGTTTTCTGTTGTTAAAAACTACAGTTAGGTCCAGGTATCCTACACTGAGTCATTTCCTTGCAGTCTTATTATTAGCCTGAGTTGCCTACATCTCCTGGCTTGGCTGTATGATATACATATAATAATACCAATACCAATAATAAATAGCATGGCCTAGTGGAAACAGCACAGGCCTGGGAATCATAAGGATCTGGGTTCTAATCCCTGCTCCACCCCTTGTCTGCTGTGTGACCTTGGGCAAGTTGCTTAACTTCTCTGGGCCTCACTTACCTCTGTGGGACAGGGACTTTGTCCAACCTGATTGTCTTGTATCTACCCCAGCACTTTAGCAGTGTTTGGCACATGGCAAGCACTTAACAAATAGCATATAATAACAATAATAATAATTTGTTCAGCTGTTAGTGTATATCAGACACTGTACTGAGCGCTGGGGAGATGGATTATCAGGTTGGACACTGTCCCTGTCCCACTTGGAGCTCACAGTCTAGTAATGAAGGAGAACAGGTATTGAACTCCCACTCCCTAAAGCTAACCCTGATTAGCTTGGGGTTTTTTTTTGTTAATACTGATGGTATTTGTTAAGCGCTTACTATGTTCTGAGTACTGTTCCAAGCTCTGGGGTAGTTATCAGGTTGTCTCACATGGGGCTCACAGTCTTAATCCCCATTTTACAGATGAGGTAATTGAGGCACTGGGAAGTTAATTGACTTGCCCAAAATCACACAACTGATGTGTCAGAGCCGAAATTCAAACCCATGACTTCTGACTCCCAAGCCCGTGCTCTTTCCACTAAGCCACCCTGCTTCTTGTTGCTGTTCTTCCACTCCTCCTTGGAGAAATTCATTATGAAGGTGTTTTCTCCTTCAAGAATATGCTGTAAGCACAGTGTGGAATCTCAGTAAAAGGTCATGAGATCGAGAGCTCCCCCCAAAGTGTTGGAGTTGAAACCAATCATTCCCTCCCCTCTTATCTTATGGTAGTAGTCTTCCATCATTGCCCCTGAGGAGGAGAAGGAGAAGTAGCAGGAGAACAGATGGGGAAAGCCACTAAGGTGAAATCCCCTGTCTGCCCTAAGGATAATACGCCTCAGTGTCTGAACTGAGCTTAATCCTCCAAATGAATTCAAACACTGAGGTGGTGGGTTGCGCGGATGGCCAGAAGAAGCCTAATGGCTCTGCTGGCCCAGTTCCAATCATGGAGCCCTCACTATTGGATTTTCCATTAATGGGAATTAGGAAGAGTGGTGGTGTGTGTGTGCACATGTGTGTGTGTGTGTGTGTGTGTATGCGCACGTGCATGTGCATCCTTGTACATATATACAGTGAATGAGTCCAGAGAGGAGAAGGGCCTGTGTTTCCAGTCTTTCTTCTACCGCATTTGTTCATCTATGACTGGTGGAAATCCAGCAGCAGAGGACCGGGGGTTGGAGGTGAGCCAGAATCAGAGCAGAAACCAGTGAATTCTGAACTCTGCCACATGGAAATGCAGCCTTTTTGTTACTTCTCCAAACACTAGGGTGGGGAATTACTCTCCTTTGGATTCTCAGTGCTATCAGGGTCTGGGTGGACAACGCAAAGGGGAACTGGAAGAACTCCACTTCCTGGTCAGTTCATTCACTCAGTCATATTTATTGAGCGGTTACTGTGTGCAAAACACTGTACTAAGTGCTTGGGAGAGTACAATTTAACAATGAACAGATACATTCCCTGCCCACAACAAGATCACAGTCTAGGGGGGAGACAGACATTAATATAAATCCATAAATAAATTACAGCTATGTACATAAGTGTCATGGGGCTGGGAGGGGAGATAAATAAAGGGAGTAAGTCTGGGTGATGCAGAAGGGAAAGGTACAAGAGGAAAGGAGGGCATAGTCAGGGAAGGCTTTTAGGGGGAGGTGTGCCTTCAGTAGGCTCTGAGGCAGGAGAATGATTGTCTATAGGATATGGCCAAATCAACTGTCTCTGTTAACCAGGGCTTGAAGTGAAAGAGGTGGAAATAAAAAGCAGTGAGGTACATTTGGGTACCCTTGTGATTGGAGAAATAAAGTATCAGGATGATTGGGGTATCATTTCAAATGAAGAAAGACGGCAGTGGGTTGATTAAGGTACAGCTTCAATGGGAGAAATAAGGCAGGGGGCCAGTTTGGATTTCATGTCAATGAAAGAAGTAAGACTGCGTGATAGTTTATCCACAACCCCAGATTTAAGCCTGAAAGGTAGTAGCATGAATTTAAACCCTTCAAAAAGAAAGTGAGATGGCAGCCTGCCTCATCCAGCCCTGCGCCACACCAAGGCCCAAAGCCACCCAAACTTCTTGGTCTTCTCACTTGTCTATCATCCTAAACCCCAGCTCTGAGTTTCTCTACTACTACTAATAATAATAATGATAGCAACAGTAGGCATTTGTTAAGTACTTACGATGTATAAGTGCTAGGATAGTTATAATCAGGTCAGACAGTCCCTGACCCACATGGGGTTTATGGACTAAGTAAGATGGACAACAGGCATTTTATCCCTATTTTGCACATGAGGAAATCAAGGCACAGAAACATTAAGTTACTTACCCAAGTTCCCACCGCCAGCAAGGGCAGAACAGAATTAGAACTCAGGTTCTCTAACTCCCAGGTCTGCGTGTGTGCATTTAGGTGTGGAGTGTCCATTTCTTTCTGTTTGTCTCGCTCTCCTCCCCTCTCCTCATCTCTTTCCTCTCTGTTAAAAACCACCAAGACGGTAGATTCCAACCATCCATTTGAAATAGTACTCCCTGGATGCTTAGTGGCTGTCTGGAATGATCAAAATTAGGAAACGTTACGCTCTGATTGACCTCAACCCTCACAGTTTTTTCTCCTTGATTCAAGTTGCCAACAGAAAAGACTACGTCCCAGGATCCAAATCCTGTTCCGACTGGAGATGAGAGAGGCTAAAAAGTTGTCATTCAATTAAGGGCAACAGTGTGCTTTCAGTCACTAAGAGATTATTTCTAGGAAATGTGATTAGTTTACATTGGAGAAATGGCAGGTGATTGCCACAGATAACAGGCCTGTAATCTACCTGGACTTTATAAAAGGTTTCTGATTAAGCAGCATACAAAGGATTTAACCAGGTTAATACATATGGTATCAGAAATCAGATGCTTCAGAAGAGAAGGACCTATCCTGGCCCCAGCCCTGAGAGAAAGCAGTCAGAAAGGGGATTGGAAAGAGCAGAGGTTTGACCAGTTGATTGTCACGAACTTCATTACTAGAACCAATCCTGGTGTTTTTCTTGCTACATGACCACTTCAGAGAGAGTGAGGTGAGTCGGGTGTTGACATTTTCTGGTGTTCAGCTGGATGGAGGAGAACAGGAAGTTCAGAAGGTAATAAAATCCACATCATCTTTGACAAGTAAAACTTGAACAGATGAGAAATAATAATAATAATGGCATTCGTTAGGCACTTGGTAGGTGTCGAGCACTGTTCTAAGCTCTGGGGAAGATGCAAGCTAATCAGGTTGGACACAGTCTCTGTCCCACATGGGGCTCATGGCCTTAATCCCCACTGTACAGATGGGGTAACTGGGTGCAGATGGGGTACAGGACAATTAAGTGACTTGCCCAGAGTAGCACAGCAGACAAGTGGCGAATCCAGGATTAGAATCCAGGTCCTTCTGAATCCCAGGCTCACGCTCTATCCACCAGGTCAGGCAACTTCTCTGCAATCTGCGCTCAGGAGAAAAGTACTTCGGTGGATACTGACATTGCTGAGCAGAACTGATAGGAAACATACAGCCTTAATGATAATAATAACAAAAATAATAATCATAATACCAGTATTTGTGACACACTGATTATGTGTACTAAGCCCCAGCATGGATACAAGCTGATCGGATCAGATACATTCAAAAAGAAAACAGTTACTGAAATGCAAACCAAAGATTACTCAATTTGAAGCTAGTACAGTGCCCTGCACACAGTTAGCCCTCAATAATTACGATTGATTGACTGATTGAGCCCTGCTAGGTCACAGAGCTTCTAGCTTTCAATAATGAAAAGTCAGTCAGAAAATCACTCCAGCCAGCAGTGACAAAAAATAAAATACTTAATCCATAGGTGCCGACATTTAATGGCGAGGGTGGGGCGATAAAGAAGAACAGATTTCATGAAGGGCAGGAACTGGAAAGGGGCAGACATCAAAGAACAAGCAGGCTAAACAGTCAGCATTTGGGGTCTTTTCAGCCCCAAGTGAAAACTCTCAAGTCTTGTCAAAGAGCTAGTATGAATTAGGGAATTCATCTCAAATTTCTGGCAGGGGTGGAGATGCTCTCTCTCTTTGCCCCTTGGTGTTGTCACCTCACCGTTGAGTCTTTTCTATTCCTTGTCTGAGCCCTAACGTAAATCGAAGCAGAGCTTCTGAATTTCTGATTTCCCAATTTAGATGTAGAAGGAAGGCTAAATTGGAAAAGGAAGGCTACCAGTCTCAGTTTGAATAAACATGTGCAATGAGGTTGGTACAGCCACCCATGTACTGTCCCCATTTTGGTATCAGTCTTTGATTGGGGTGCCAATGAAACCTATCAAGAAAGTCCACTGAGCAGCAGAATGGCTTAGTGGATAGAGCCTGGGCCCAGCAGTCAGAAGGGCCTGGGTTCTAATTCCAGCTCCACCATTTGTCTGCTGTGTGACCTTGGACAAGTCACTTAACTTTTCTTTGCCTCAGTTACCTCATCTGTAAAATGGGGGTGAAGACTGTGAGCCTCCTGTGGAACATGGGCTGCATCCAAATTGATTATCTTGTATCTACCTAAGCGCTTAGTACAGTGCCTGGAGCTTAAAAAGTACCATTAGAAAACCCCAAAAAGTCAAACTAGGATATTTTTGATTGGTTCAAGGTGGCACCCTTGACACGTTCCTCCTGTGCTGCTCTTTTTCTCCATTTCTTTTAGTTTAGCTCTTGTCAATGGATTTCAAAGGCCAGCCTTGCCGATTAAGTCTGGCTAGTTGAGAGTGATGAACTAGACATTCCCGGAGATGAAACCCAGATCATCTGGCCCTGCTTCTCTCCACCTCCAACCACGACCGCCAGTCTTGGTCAATAACAATTGGAGCCATGGGAGACCTAATCAGCGAACTTTGTGTCCAGTGTTAATGGCCTCCATTCAGCTCTCATCACCCACACGTTGGCAATAATTAGCGTTCAGGCTGTGCGGAGTGACGGATGAACTTCCAATGACACAAATGTTGAACGAGATTCAAATGAACCAACAAGATGTGAATATTTAGGCTGGGGTTAACCCAATGATTCCAACAAGTCTGCCCAAGTTAGGGGAAGCGATTGCACAAGAATCTCTCAGGAGATTCAGGATGTATCTTCTTTTTATGGCATTTGTTAAGTGTTTACTGTTTGCCATGCACTGTTAATAATAATAATAACAATGATGACATTTATTAAGCGCTTACTATGTGCAAAGCACTGTTCTAAGCACTGGGGGGAATACAAGGTGATCAGGTTGTCCCACGTGGGGCTCCCAGTATTCATCCCCATTTTACAGGTGAGGTAACTGAGGCACAGAGAAGGTAAGTGACTTGCCCAAAGTCACACAGCTGACAGTTGGCAGAGCCGGAATTTGAACCCATGATCTTTGATTCCAAGGCCCATGCTCTTTCCACTGAGCCATGCTGCTTCTCTGCAGAGCGGCAGAGCCACTGTTCTAAATGCAGAGGTAAAAACAAGGTAATCAGGTTGGAGGTAATCAATGTCCCATGTGGAACTCACAGTCCTAATCCCCATTGCTCCAGCGCTTAGAACAGTGCTTTGCACATAGTAAGCCCTTAATAAATGCCATTATTATTATTATTTTACAGATGAGGTGACTGAGACACAGAGAAGTTAAGTGACTTGCCCGAAGTCACACAGCAGAAAAGTGGCAGAGACAGGATTAAACCCCAGGTCCTTCTGACTCTCAGGCCCATGCTCTATCCATGCTTCTCAATTACTTTTGCTGTACCTAGCAAATTTTCAAAGCCAAGAAAGTCAATTAGCAGGGGTTGGGATGGTACTGATTATTGTAATAGTGCATTGTCCCAAGCACAGTAAAGGACTGAAGAGCAAAGAGAATTGTGCTTCTTATTCTGCTTTGAATGTTGATGAACTCTTCACATTTCCTACAGAGGCATTTCAGTGGATAAGGAAAATAAGTTTTTCTCCCAATAGAAACATCTTCCCATAAATTTTAAGTGAAGTTCTTGTTCCCATATGCAATCCTGTCATCTCAGAAGCCTCCACTTCCGTCATGAATCCCAAAAGAAATTCACATCATGGTTGTTGAGCCTCCAGATGGTAAATTACTAGTCCAGTAACCATTTCTATACCTTGAAAATTAGCCACCATAATGCTCCTGGAACCCAGGTGAATTCCATGTAGGCTATCCAGTAACAATAATAATAATAATGATGGCATTTGTTAAGCACTTACTATGTGCAAAGCACTGTTCTAAGCGCTGGGGGGATACAAGGTGATCAGGTTGTCCTACATGGGGCTCACAGTCTTAATTCTCATTTTACAGATGAGGTAACCGAGGCTCAGAGAAGTTAAGTGACTTGCCCAAGGTCACACAGCAGACATGTGGCAGATCTGGGATTTGAACCCATGACCTCTGACCCCCAAGCCCGTGCCCTTTCCACTGAGCCACACTTCTTCTCCTCATCAGGGTACACTATATAACACATAAACTAGAACTTCATCCATTGGAGACAGGGAAGTGAATGCCATCATAGATACGCACACAGTGAAAAGTTAGGTAGGGTAACACTTTTTCTGAAAATCATAGTATTTTATCAATAACTTGAAGTTTAGTAGAAAAAACAGTTTGCTATTCATCATCAATCACTTTCTGCTACAATTCCCGGTGTACATCTAATGACATTAGAAGTACACAAGTTCATCAGTCAACAATTTTATCTTCTTGATAACACAACCAAGTCACAACCAAAATCCAGTCTACCAGTGTCTGCCCAGTGCTTCCTGGTAAACCAGGGGCAAGCACTGAAATCATTTTCACTTCGGTTCTGAGCATTTTCGCTTTAGTTCACTTTCACCTGGTTCTGAGAGGACAAAATGTTCAAGTTTAATAGGAAAATTTCAGGAATGTAAACTTGTCTTCTAGACTGTAAGCTCACTGGGGGCAGGAAATATGTCTGTTTATGTTATACTGTACTCTCCCAAGTGTTTAGTACAGTGCTCTGCACAGAGTAAGCACTCAATTAATATGCCTGACTGACTGACTGAGACTGTCCATAGGTAGACTACAAAGGAGGAAGGATTAAACTTGCCAGCTGAGTTATGTCAGAGACTCTTTCCCCAGAGAAAAATGGCAGATTGGGCAGTGAAGCATTCATTCATTCAATCATTTTTATTGGGCACTTACTGTGTGCAAAGCACTGTCCTAAGTGCTTGGGAGAGTACAATGTAACAATAAACAGACACAATCCCTTGGTTTAATCTCCCTGGCATAGAGTTGAATTGGCCAACCATCCTAAGACCCCTAGTACTGAAAATCCAATGCTTACAAGCAACTTCTCCCTCCAGAGAAGGGAGAAGCTTGAAGGTACATCTCCTCTCAGAGACCAGCCCAGAACAAGCCCCACTTTTCCAAGTACTTAGTACAGTGCTCTGCACACAGTAAGTGCTCGATAAATACGATTGATTGAATGAATCAATCAATCAACAATGTCATAAGACAAATGGGAGGATCTCAGAGGAACTGAGCCCCCCAAAACTAAGATACCTTGGGTCTTCCTGCCTCTCTTCCCCCCAGCTTGTCCACAGCACTGTATTAAGCACCTGGGAGAATGCAACAGTTGGCAGGCACATTGCCTTCCCACAGCAAGTTTACAGTCTAGAATAATACTCATCAAACATCTGATTAATCCTCATCCACCTAGTGCTGGTGAAGCGATATGATTGGTGGAAGCCCTCAAGAATCTTACAGTCCAATGGAGAAGAGGTGACACATATAAAGAGAATCACTACCCTTTAAACTCTAGCTGACAAAATCATTGCCAGAGTGAAGGCATTCCTTAGGGTGGGGCAGAGCACTGACTTTGTTAATATGTTTTGTTTTGTTGTCTCCCCCTTCTAGACTGTGAGCCCACTGTTGGGTAGGGACTGTCTCTATATGTTGCCAACTTGTACTTCCCAAGTGCTTAGTACAGTGCTCTGCACACGGTAAGCGCTCAATAAATGCGATTGAATGAATGAATAAATGAAAGAAGGAAGCTCACCCTTGGTGATTTCCCACTTGTGCAGGTCAATCTGCACAAATTTTTCATTTATTTGAAACATTTTTGGCAACCATCTGTCTCATATGTGCTTCTTCTCTCCCCCCTCTCTATCTAGACAGAGTGGGGGTAGCGAACACTGTGGGGGAGGTGAATGAGTGGAAGGGAAACAGATAGTCTTTCTTTGCCCTTCCCCTTCAATCAATCAATCAGTCAGTCAATCTTAGGTACTGAGCGCTTACCCCCATTCCAACCTCTGAAAAGTCTCTTTCCATTCATGCTTCAGGACAGAATATATGGGAAAGCTTTAAGAATCTGCTTTTTCCCCATTCATCAACTTTTCAGATCCACTTCTGACCCTCCAATCATTTAATCAAGAAATTAAGGGAAGATACTCACTTGTACTCCATGTCCAAAAGCTTTGAGCCAACATAATTTACAAATTATGAGTTCTAATTGCAAGAGCTATTTTGAGGGGGGAAAAAAACATCACTGCATCCAGCTTCTGATACCAAAATGGATTATGTGACAGTACAACGTAGCATGAGGTAATAGCTTGTGACAAAGTGCTTCCATGTGACCCAGCATCCAGTCCTCCTTACCAGAACAATTGATGTCAGAGAGAGCAAGAAACAGAATTTGTGTAACAGAAGTATCATTACTTCTATTCACTGTTCAAAGACAAATTACCTAATCCATAAAGTACCCTCTAGACCGTAAGCTCCTTGTGGGCAGGTATCATGTCTAGTGGTTCTGTTGTATTGTTCTCTCCCAAATGCTTAATAAAGGCATCTGCCTATGGTAAGTACTCAATAAATGCCACTGGTTGATTAGGCACAGGGAGAGAGATTGTACTGAGGACAGGAAAATCGTTGTTTGAGGGAAATGAGAAGGAAAGAACAGAATAGAAGCAGCGTGGCTCAGTGGAAAGAGCACGAGCTTGGGAGTCAGAGGTCATGGGTTCAAATCCCAGCTCCACCACTTGTCAGCTGTGTGACTTTGGGCAAATCACTTCACTTCTCTGTGCCTCAGTTACCTCATCTGTAAAATGGGGATTAAGACTGTGAGCCTTACATGGGACAATCTGATCACCTTGTATCCTCCCCAGCACTTAGAACAGTGCTTTGCACATAGTAAGTGCTTAACAAATACCAAAATTATTATTATTAGTAGTAGTAGTAATAAAGGATCATCTAGAGCAAACAACCTGGATCGGGAGGGGGGAATAAAATGTGGCATGAGGGATTCATGCAATTCACTAAATTTAATCTAAAAGTAACTAAGCTCCTTGAGGGCTGGGATCGGGTCTATCAACTCTCTTGTACTGTTCTTCCCCAAGTGCTTAATACAGTGCTCTGCCCAGACTGAGCCCCTTTTTTCCTAGACTGAGCTCCCTTTCTCCTCTTCACCTCCCCACCCCTCCGCCCTACCTCCTTCCCCTCCCCACAGCACTTGTACATATGTTTGTACAGAATTATTATTCTACTTATTTACTCTATTCGTTTACTCTATCTATTTACTCTATTATTACTCTATTTACTCCATTTATTTTACTTGTACATATTTACTATTCTATTTATTTTGTTAATGATGTGCATCTACCTTTACTTCTATTTATTCTGATGACTTGACACCTGTCCACATGTTTTGTTTTGTTGTCTGTCTCCCCCTTCTAGACTGTGAGCCCGTTGTTGGGTAGGGACCGTCTCTATATATTGCCAACTTGTACTTCTCAAGTGCTTAGTACAGTGCTCTGCACACAGTCAGTGCTCAATAAATAGGGTTGAATGAATGAATAGTAAGCAAGCAAAAATACTACTGATTGATGATGATAATATTAATGACTACTAAAACCACTGGAAATTTGTTTAGCCAAGGGGAATTACATCAGGTAAGCCCTTTTATCCTCACATAAGCCCCACAAGGAAGGGATTCACAGGTCAGACCATAAAGGGAGTGTGGCAGAGAAAGATCTGGAAAGTTTATGCTGCTACTCAAGACTCACTGATTTCCAAGTTCAGAAGCAAGTCAAAGAAAGATTTCTTATCCTTTTATTACTGATAAACTATAATTGAACATCATATCATTAAACCACAATATCAACTTCTTATATTTTAAAATATAAGGGCATTATCTATACTTTTCACAAGAATAATAATCAAACAGTAATAACAATCATGGTATTTATTAAACACCTACGAAGTGGTGAGCACTGTGCTAAGTGCTAAAAATATCCACCATAGTGAATTGCTGAACTGTGTCCTGTCTCCATGACGAGTTATATGTTATAAACAAAATCCCAGACTTCTGAATAAACTCAGCATTGGCACTCTCAGATTCAGAGAAAAAAATTCTTAGCCCCTAAGGCAAAAATTGATTGCATTTAAAAAATTGGATTTTTTTTAAATCACAAAAACAGCCACATGCCCTAATCTTATTTCTATTAAAAAGTAAACTCACCCAAATAATCATTTCAGATATATTTTCTGCACGAAGAAGCAATCGTTCTCTTGGTTTCGATAATAACATCACTTGAGTCATCAGTAAACTGGAATTCTGGCGTTTTCATTTGGGTTTTAGTCTTTGCAGCAAATGCCAGAAGGAATTAGTCATCCAATATAATTCTGTTATTTCTCTTCAGATAAAGTTCCTAAATGAAAGGTCTCTATTCTTTAGATTGTTTCACTTAATTATTTAAGGTAATCATTAAATGTGGGCCATGAGATAAACACCAACTACTGAAGAGGGCATCAGGAAGCACCATAAATTAGCCATGAAAATCAGCAGGGCTGAAATGAAGTGAACCTGGACATAAAACTTCTAGTGTTTAGTCTTCAAGATTTTCCTCCCATCCTAAGCTCTCTCTCTCTGCCTAGGGAGGTGAGAAGTTGGTGGAGGTAAATGTAGCACTGAGAAACATGGCAGCCTGTAGAATGATTGCAGGCCTGCTAAAGGCACAGGAAAAATAATATTAATAATAATAATTTTGGTATTTGTTAAGCACTTACTATATGCAAAGCACAGTTTTAAGCACTGGGCACTATTTAAAGGAGCTATGTGACTTTAGTCCTAGAAAACTGAGTTAGGGCAATAAGACCCTAATTTTTGTAGTCATCACTGTTCTGTTTTTCTTTCAGCCTACTACTTTTTGCTTCACATTAATTTGGATTGACAGTCTCCTAGGGGCTTTATAACTGTGTGGATGTGCCTTAGGGTTTTGGAGGCACAAATGTGGATTCTCAAGACTTTTGTGTCAAGCTTTAATCTAGATGTTTTCCTGCTGGCTCCTTGTGTTCTCCAAGTAGAAAGCAGATAGGGAAGTTGGGTCCGGAGTTCACTTAAGTCTTTCGGAATGTAGAACCACCAAAGATGAAAGCAGAGAAAGGACAGAGTGAAATCTATAAAATTTTGAGAAGCATATCAAGTGAATTTAGAATTGTTTGTTCACAAAATCCCAAAGTAAGAGGAGGCGGAGACAGTCATTTGAAGTTTGAAGGTGGTAGGCTCACAAAAACAATGAGAGGAAACATGCTTTCACACAATGTTGGGGGTAAGGATATGAAATACATTCTCACGGGAAGTTGTGTGGGCTGAACATCTCAGCAAGCAGCCTATAATGGGTTAGTAGAGGGAGATTTAGGTGTATACAGGGAAAGTTTAAGAATGTTAGCTATTAACCATAAGCACTAGGATGGATGTCAGAGAGGGCAATAAATGTCATACTTATGAGCGCTTACTGTACTAAGCACTTGGAAGAGCACAATATAGCAGAGTTGGTAATAATGATAAAAATAATTGTGGTATTAGTTAATAATTATGTTATTTGTTAAGTGCTTACTATGTGCTAAGTACTGTTCTAAGCACTGAGGTAAATACAAGGTAATCACATTGTCCCACCTGGCACTCACAGTCTTAATTCCCATTTTACAATGAGGTAACTGAGGCACGGAGAAGTTAAGTGGCTTGCCCAAGGTCACACAGCAGACAAATGGCAGAGCCGGGATTAGAACCCACTTCCTCTGATTTCCAATCCCGTGCTCTTGCCACTAAACTCTGTGCCAGGCACCGTGCTAATCACTGGGGTGGATGCAAGCAATTAAGGTTAGACACAGTCCATGTCCCACATGGGCTCACAGCTTCAATATCTGTATACATAACCTTACTTTCTACTGCTTCACCTACCTGAAATTTATTTTAATATCTGCTCCCTCGCTAGACTGTAAGCTCCTTACACTACTCAGGAAGAGCTCAATAAATGCCATTGATTGAACGACTGACTCATTCTCCATTTCCTTCCCAGAAAGTTTTGCAATTCCAGAGTTCTAAACGGCCCCCCCTTCAAAAAATGAGTACAATAGCAGCGTGGCTCAGTGGAAAGAGCAGGGGCTTGGGAATCAGAGGTCATGGGTTCAAATCTTGGCTCTGCCACTTGCCAGGTGTGTGACTTTGGGCAAGTCACTTAACTTCTCTGTGACTCAGTTCTCTCATCTGTAAAATGGGGATTAAAACTGTAAGCCCCACGTGGGACAGCCTTGTAGCCTCCCCAGCGCTTAGAACAGTGCTTTGCACATAGTAAGTGCTTAACAAATGCCATCACTATTATTATTATTATTATTATTATTAATAGATGCAGATCCCCAATTGGTTTAGAAGTCCATTAGAAAAGAAGCTCAGAACAAACCCACATACTAAGAGATTTTTATTACATGAAAGTGGTGTCTTTCATCCCCATGACATTTCTCCCACCGCAGCATGATTTATTTGGAATCTCGCCTTCCTGGTTGTCGGGATTGTGGTGGTTTGTTGGCCTGAACCCAGGGAACTGCAAGTCACAGAAGGAAGGCCATTAGCCGGAAGAATACGTTTGAACTGCTTTATCATACTCGAGAACCAAAGGAAAACAGACTTGGCCAGCGTCCATCTAACTTGTTTCTGCAGAGAGAAAGCCCCATAATCTAAGTATTAGAATTTCCAGCCGGAGAAGTGTTTCTTCCTCTGAGATCAAATGGCTTTACTTTCTCATCCTTACAGCCACATGTGGTGAGGTTGCTTGTATGGTTTTTATACCCCTAACTGCAACTCTGTAATACATCTCTCTCTCTCCAAATGCTCAGCAGAACTAAGCTAGAACCCTTGATTTCCAGGCCTGCTAGGTATCTGATCTAGTAAAGATTGATGTGAAAGCCAAGTATTCGCGTCACCAACCAGAAGCAGTAGCAGCAGCAGCAGAAACAGCTTTGTTTATTGGACACCTACTGTGTGCAGAGCCCTGAATTGAGACAACATGGAGAGTACCTGAATACTTATGTAACTCCACAACATGCCAATCAATCAATCATATTTATTGAGCACTTACAGTGCACTGAGCACTGTACTGAGTGCTTGGGGCCTGAGAATCAGGGGCTGTGGGTTCTAATCACAGCTATGCCACATGTCTTTTGTTTGACCTTGGGCAAGTCACTTAACTTCTCTGGACCTCAGCTCCCTCACCTGAAGAATGGGGATTAAGACAATAAGCCTTATGTGGAACAGGGACTGTTTCCAACCCGATCATCTTTTATTTACCCCAGTACTTAGAACAGTACTTGTCACAGCATAAGGGCTTAACAAATACCACAGTTATTATTATTATTGGGAGAGTACAGTATAACAGAGTTGGTAGTCATGTTTTCTGCGCTCAATAAACTTAAAATCTGGAGGAGCTATGAGCTATGTTGTATTCAGCTACAAGGTAACCATAATAATAATGGTATTTGTTAAGCACTTACTATGTGCCAGGAAGTATACTACTACTACTAATAATAATAATGGCATTTATTAAGCACTTACTATGTGCGAAGCACTGTTCTAAGCGCTGGGGAGGTTACAAGGTGATCAGGTTGTTCCACAGGGGGCTCACAGTCTTAGTCCCCATTTTACAGATGAGGTAACTGAGGCACAGAGAAGTTAAGTGACTTGCCCAAAGTCACACAGCTGACAATTGGGGGAGCCAGGATTTGAACCCATGACCTCTGACTCCAAAGCCCATGCTCTTTCCACTGAGCCATGCTGCTTCTCCCTAGCACTGGTAGTGAAGGAACCCCAAAGGAGGTTATATCTGAGCTACAACTGTGGACTGAAAAGTCATCTCCAGGATACTTGTCTTCCCTTATCCAGCTGTTCTCTTTGCCAGAGTTTTCCCTGAGCGTCTCTGCCTGGTTGGGTAAGGCAGCTGGTGTGTGCCTCTTAGGGGACTTCAGAAAGAATCAAGATTCCTCCAGCCCAACATTCTTTCATTTAAGCTGAGAATAGCTGGGAAAATCAAATCAGGTCTCCCAGAAAGTCTGGCCAATTTACCTAGGGAAAGAGGATTTTTTTTTTCTTTCCTGAGACAGAGGGCAGTGTTGATTACCACAGCTGCCAAACTTCAGAACCAAGTTTCCAACTTCCTATGGGAGGAAAAAAAAAAAACCCACTTGCTCTCTAAGTCAGTATCTAATCAAAGCAAATGGATAGAGCCCGGGCCTGGGATTCAGAAGTACCTGGGTTCTAATTCCAGCTCCCCCACTACTCTGCTCTGTGACTTTGGGCAAATCACTTCACTTCTCTGTGCCTCAGTTACCACATTTGCAAAATGGGGGCTAAGACTGTGAGCCCCACATGGGACATAGACCATGTCCAACCTGATTAGCCTGTATCTACTCCAGCACTTAGTACAGTGCCTAGCATATAGTAAGTGCTTAATAAATACCATAAAAAATTAATTACCATAGAATACCTGAAAGATTTTGCTATTGATGAGAGCCTGTTCCCCTTTTCTCCTGAATAAATGACATCATCCTATTAGACTGCATACCTATAGATTTTATTCTTACTTTAATGCTCTCAAACACCAATAAGGTGTTCTGCACCCAGAAGATGCTCAATACATACTAAAATGAATGAATTAATCAATGTATATTATATCTCAAAGTAGGGGTTGCCTTACAGGTCTCAGGGCCTTTGTTTATGACCTACATACTCTAACAGCCAGAGATGGGTTACTGCAGGTTGACTCTCAGATTGCAAGCTCCTTGTGGGCAAGAGTTATCTTTTTGATAGTACTGCAGGTTGCTCTGCATGATGACACCAGAATTCTTGTGAAACAGAGAACAGACTGGTGGGTTTGTCATAGGAGCTTGGTTAGTATACCTGCAGTTTGAAGAAATTCCTTTCTTAAGGAATACCTGTCTAAGTTGTCCTCCATTAATAGCATCTATTAGGTACCTACTGTATACATAGGACTGTAGTAAAGGATGGGGAGAGTACAACAGAATTGATGGATATAATTCTGGCCCTGAAGGAGTTTATAATCTAGAGGGGGAAACCCAGTGAAATGAATTATAGATAGGGGAAAGTTACAGAGCATAAAAGATCTAAATTTAAGTGCTGAGGGGGAATGTTTAGTAATAAAATGTTTTAGGTGGTGGGAAAGTGCTGATGGAAAAATGCTGTTATGTGAGTTAAAGGATATAAATTGGTGAAATTGAAAACGAACCTGGGAAGGCTTTCTGGAGGAGGTGTGATTTCAGAAGGGCTTTGAGGATGGAGAGAGCTGGGACCTGTGGGATATAGAGGGGAATAGAGTTCCAGGGAGTGGAAAGGTGTGAAGTGAGAGGTGGCAGGTCTGTTTCCCCCTATAAACTCACTGCGGGCAAGGATCGTGTTTACCATCCCTATTGTACTGTACTTTCCCAAGTGCTTAGTACAGCGCACTCCACTCAGAAAGTGTTTGATAAATACCATTGATTAATCGACAGGAGAAATGAGAATGAGGCAGTGAGTAGTTAGCTAGAAAGCAATGAAGAGTGAGAGCAGGAGTGCAGTGAGAAAATAGAGTGGATAAGTACGTGAGAGAGGCTAACGCCAAATGTCAGGAATTTTGCTTGATGCCAAGAGGAATGGGCAGGCTTTCCATTAAGACATGGTTAGACTCCGGGGAGAGTTGGAACTCTTGAAGTTCTTTTCATTTCTTTTGTCCTCTGATTTCTTTGTATGATATGGAAAGATACATTCATTCAATCGAATTTATTGAGTGCTTACTGTGAACAGACCACTGTACTGAGAAGCAGCGTGGCTCAGTTGAAAGAGCCCGGGCTTTGGAGTCAGTGGTCATGGGTTCAAATCTCGTCTCCACCAATTGTCAGCTGTGTGACCTTGGGCAAGTCACTTCACTTCTCTGGGCCTCATTTACCTCATCTGCAAAATGGGGATTGACTGTGAGCCCCCTGTGGGACAACCTGATCACCTTGTATCCCCCCCAGCACTTAGAACAGTGCTTGCACATAGTAAGTGCTTAATAAATGCCATCATCATTATTATTATTATTACTAAATTCTTGGGAAGTACAACTGAGCAACAGCGACAATTCCTGCCCACAACGAGCTTACAATCTAGAAGGGGAGAGACAGACATCAAAACAAGTAAACAGGCATCAGGAGCATCATTATAAATAAATAGAATTATGGACATATGCACATCATTAATAAAAAATGAATGGAATTATAAGTATAAATAAATATTTGTTAAGCACTATGTGCCAAGCACTGTACTATGCACTGGGGTAGATAAAAGATAATCAGGTCAGACACAATACCTGCCCCACATGGGGCTCACAGTCTAAGTGAAATGGAGAACAGGTATTGAACCCCCATTTATGGATGAGGAAACTGAGGCCCCAAGAAAGTAAGGGACTTGTCCAAGTACACACAGCAGGTGAGTTGTGGGGCCAGGATTAGAACCCAGGTCCTCTGACTCCCAGGACAGTGCTCTTTCTGCCATGCTGCCAATAAGCAGCTTTTTTTTTTAGGAAAATATCCATAATAAACCACAACAAATTTTATAAGTGAAAATAGAGGAAGCATCAGCCAGCTCCCATTATGGGGAAAACAGCAAGACAAACCTCAGGTTAGATCCTTACTGAGATTAACTCAGTTACTCAGTCATTCACTAGGAAATCACAATACGGTCTTGTTCTAATGAGACAGATCTGCTGCAATAAATTCGATTTAAGTTTCAAGAGCTACCGCCAACTCCTTTAAAATCCCCAACTTGAATCTGATCAAACTCAGGTAACAATTGTCATTATCCATTCTGGCTAATTAAATTGGCTTCATTTAAAGGAACATGACAATTAGCTGTCTGGAAATGAATCCGCTCTCTGAGTCTATTTTAGAGTGAGGGTATTTGCATAAACGCTTGCTTCTGACATCCGTGGGGGTAACTAATTCAACTAATCAGTTCAAAGACCAACTCCTTCTCCATTTCCCTTGCTAAAGCTATTTTCCTTTCCAACAATACATTGCCCAGGAAAGGAAGCCAAATCTTTGGGCTTTGGATTCCACAGGTGCAGAGAAGGCTCAGTGCTTGCACTGAGCTCAGTTTCATTTATCTAGAGTGATTGGGCCAGATTAAGAGGCGGGAGGAGGTGTACATAGTCATACTGGGGAGTAAGGAAGGAAAGCATTAGTCACTGGCAAGACTGGTGCATTTGGTTATGTTGTTCGACTATCGTTGCTTGAGTCAACAACTGGTGAGGATACCAAAACAAGAAGACGCTGAAGGAAAGCTGTGATTTTTTTTGCAAGTCTTCTGAATAAAGCTGTGATGTAGGAAAATCTAGAGGGAATGTAAGGAAGGGTGCCGTATTCCTATCACAGAGGCGAGGACCCCTGTTGGATTCTGTACAAGGCACCAGCAGAACGGTGGAGGCCATCGATCGGAGGAAATTAACTCAAGCGTTTACACTTTTCATCCAAGAAATTCCAAGATTTTGTAGCAACAGGCATATAATAATAATACTAATAATAATAATAATAATGGCATTTATTAAGTGCTTACTATGTGCAAAGCGCTGTTCTAAGTGCTGGGGAGGTTACAAGGTGATCAGGTTGTCCCACATGGGGCACACAGTCTTAATCCCCATTTTACAGATGAGGTAACTGAGGCACAGAGAAGTTAAGTGCCTTGCCCAAAGTTACACAGCTGACAAGTGGCGGAGCCAGGATTTGAACCCCTGGCCTCTGACTCCAAAGCCCAGGCTCTTTCCACTGAGCCACGCTGCTTCTCTACAACTACGTATCTCTACATATCTACAACTTGAGTGAATGGGAGTTTGGAACAGTAATGGTAGTAGTAGTAAAAGTAATAGCAGCCTGGTGTAAAGTGCACTGGCCTGGAAGTTGGAGGAACCCAGTTCTAAACCAGGTCTGTCACTTGCTTGCTGTGTGACCTTGGGTAAGTCCCTTCATTTCTCTGACCATCAGTTTCCTCATCTGTATAATCTACTTGTTCTCCCTCCTACTTAGACAGTGAGCCCCCAAGTGGAACTGGGACCGTGTCCAATTTGGCTAAACCAAATCTATTCCAAAGTACAGTTCTTGATGTATAGTAAGCATTTAATTACCATAACTATAATTACAATTATTATTAATGGCATTTATTGAGCACCAACTGAGTGTGTTATACATTGTACTAAGTCTTTGGAAGATCCTTGAGATACACATAGTAGAAGCAGCATGGCATATTGGAAGGAACACAGGTTTGTGAGAGAGAGGACCTGGGTTCTAATTCCAGCTCCTCCACTTTTCTGCTGTGTGATCTTGGGCAAGTCACGTCACTTCTCTGATTCTCAGTTATCACATTCTGAAAAGTGGGGATTAAGACTGTGAGACCTGTGTGGGACAGGGACTGTGTCCAACCTGATTATCTTGTACAGAGTTTAGTACAGTGCCCGGCATATAGAAAGTGCTTAACAAATACCATGTTTATTATTATTACACACATTCCCTGCAGATGAGGGGCCAACACTCTAATAGTGTAACAGAACCCAGTTGGGAACGGGCCCTTTTCAACTCTGGACTGGGTTGTACATATAGCCTGTCACTTAAAGATAGGGGTCTGTGTTGGAATTTGTTCTATGAGCCAAATGAGTGGTCATTCATTCATTCAATTGTATTTATTGAGCACTTACTGTGTGCAGAGCATGTTATCACTTGGTTAAAGTGAGTGAAAAGCAGGTATCAGATTCCGACATATATGTGTCAGTATTCCAACTGCAGTCTGTCTTAGTCATCTTGTCATCTGAAGAAATGACTCCATCACAAAGAAGATTAAAAGAAGCTTTGATCCTGCACCTCCCAAGGAGATTGATAACTGAAGTCTAGAAGCAGGGTGTTCTAGTGGGTAGAGAAGGACCTAAAGGGAGTTAGAAGGATCTGGGTTCTAATCCCAACTCTGCTACTTGTCTGCTGTGTGACCTCTAGGAAGTCACTCAACTTTTCTGTGTCTCAGTTCCATCACCTGTAAAATGGAGATTAAAGCTGTGAGCCCCATGTGGGACACGGATTGTGTTCAACCTGATTACTTTGAATCCACCATAGCATTTATAACAGTACCTAGCACATAGTAAGCACTTAGCAAATACCATAATAAATTGTTTTCTTTTGTTTTTTTAATGGCACTTAAGTGCTTACTATGTACCAGACATTATATAAGCACTAGAGTAGATGCAAAATAATAAGGTTGGATGTAATCCTTTTCCTATTTGGGTCTTATAGTCTAAGTAAGTGGGAGAAAAGGTATTTAATCCCAAATAAGTAAATTTAAATGTTCTTGAAACAGCTCCTAGAGACATCTCACAGGACTAAGCATTGCAGGCTCAGGGTATTGGGGGGAGACTGAAAAGGGCTGCAGTGGCATTGGCCTATTACCCCACTCTAATCAATCATTCAATCAATCATTCATATTGAGTACTTACTAAATACAAAGAACTAAGCTCTTGGGAGAGGATGACAGAATTACCAGATATGTTCCCCACCCATTACGAGTTTACAGCCTTTCAGAGTAGAACAGCGATAGAATTGCAAAAAGATTTATATTTAAATTGCCTGTCTCCCACTCAGATAAAAAGTACTGACATCATCTCAACAAGAGACAAACCTCAGTCACAACTGACCCAATGAGATGGACCCAGGCACCTCTTCAATAGTTGAAAGTTTGGTCAATAGGGAGTATGTGCTGCACAAAGTTTATCACTTTGTGCAAATAGGGAGAAAGTAAGAAAGTAGAAAGTAGAAAGAAATTTCTACTTTCTTTCTTTATGATGTCAAAATGACATAATCAGACCCCGTTAATTACTCTCCAAAAGATGGACAATTTTACTTAGTGAGAGGATAAAGCCCAGTTTCAATCCAGTTCTGAGAAGCAGCCATCCAGTGTACATAGTGCATAGAGCATGGGACTGGGAGTCAGAAGGACCTGAGTTCTAATCCCAACTCTGCCACTTGTCTGCTATGTGACCTTGGGCAAGTCACTTAACTTCTCTGTGCTTCAGTTACCCCACCTGTAAAGTGGGGATTAAGACTGTGAGCCCCAAATGTGGGACAGGGACTGAATTATCCATCCCAGCACTTAGTACAGTTCCTGACACCTACTAAGTGCTTAACAAATATCACAATTAATATTATTACTTTCATCATCGTTGTTATTATTATTCTGACCCCGAAGCACAGGAAGGGCCAATGAATCCCTGAAATGATCAGATTCCAAAAATGGAACTGCATCAAGGAAGGCGGTTGATTTTCAGCAATGTCTGTGTATGCACTGGGGGATTTTAGCCAATCAATATCCTTCCTCTCTGCTTGGGGCAGACCTAGGAGAAGAATTAAGACTAGGGAGAGGGCTGGCCATGGTGGAAGGTGGAAGGAGAAGCAGTGAGGGAAGCAGAGATCAGACCTGGCAGGAGAGACCTGCTGATGGGCACAGAGAGCTGGGGCTTTGCCAACCTTGCCATGATTCCTCCCACCACGCTGTCCCAGCTACACTCTCTGAACCCCTCTCAGTGGCTCATCTCCCACCCCCTGCCAATCCCCAAGCACCTAGCCATCAGAAACGGCCTTTCGACTAGCGGTGAAGTAGTTAAGTCATTCACCAAAAAGCCTTTCTGCTTGAAACGAAAATTGATCCAAGATATCGATGAGAAAAGAGGGCAAGGAGAAAATCAACAGCCAGTACTAATTTGTCCATTGTAAGAGCCTGAAAGGAAGACCCTCAGAAGCAATGTGACAGCATCACATAATTCTAAAGTCCTTCAATGAGGGCCCCATTTCTTGAAAAATGTAGAACAATTCACACGCTTGTTAAGTCATGGAGCAAGAACAGAGGGGAAGTAACATGTCCTGGTGAAAAGGTCAAAAGACTGGGAGCCAGGAGATCTTGGTTCTAATCCCGGCTCTGCCACTGCAATGCTGTGTGTCCTTAGGCAAGTCAGTTAATTTCTCTGTGCCTCCATTTCCTCATCTATAAAATGGGGATTCAAAACCTGTTGCTCTTCCCCCTTGGACTTTGAGCTCTGTTTGGGGTGGGGATTTTATCCAGTCTGATTATCCTGTTCCTACCTCAGCACTTAGCACACAATAAGCACTCAACAAATACCACCATTATTATTATTACTGTTAAATTGTAGCCTTCTCGAGGGCAGAGATCCTGTCTACTAACTATATTGTACTCTCTCAAGCATTAAGTCCACTTCTCTTGCACCCTATAAGCACTCAATAAGTACCACAGATCTGCTTGTCATTATTATTATTACTATTATTAACAGGTGCTTCCAAAGACAAAAATAATCCTTAGCTTTGGTCCCCAGCCCATTTCCTTCCCCACCCCTCATCATTTGACCCCCCACCCACAGCCTCATTTCTTCCCACCACCATCATCACCACTAAACCAGCTCATCCCATTCCTACCAAATATCATTTCATGACAAGCCAAATATCAGTGCTCCCTCACCAGTGGCTTTTCCAGTGAAAATTTGCCTCCCTCTGTTGTCTCTCTCTGTATATGCCCTTCTGAATCTCTCTATGTCTCTCCATCTCACTGTGTTTCACTCTGTATTAGTCTCTCTGGATGACTGTCCACTCAGCCTTCTCCCATTCTGGGTTTCTCTCTCTCTGAATCTGCATGTCTCTGAATGTATCTGCGTATCTAGGTCTCTTCGTTTTCATGGGTGTGTTTGTAGGTATCTGACTCTCAGTACAACTCTTTATAGCTGTATATTTCTTTAAATGTTATACTATAAATTATTTATCATTTATTCATATAGGTGTCTGTCTCCTTCTCTAAACTGTAAGCTCACTATAGGCAGGGAACATATAGGCTAATTCTGTTGTATTGTACTCTCCCAAGGGCTTAGTATAGTACTCTGCCTGTAGTAAGAACTCAATAAATACTATGGATGGATTGAATGATTAACCATCTGCATCTCCTTCTCTGTCCCTTGGCCTCTATCATTCTGTCTTCCCTTCCTGCCTTTTTTGGCTCCACCTGATGAAGGCCCCCATCTAGGGTCCTAAAAGCAGAGTTCCCCAGTGAACAGAGCTTGGGCTTGGGTGAGAGGGGCAAGGTTCTAATCCCACCTCTGCCATGTTTCTGCTGCGTGACTTTAGGCAAATCCCTTAGCTTCTCTATGCCTCTGCTTCCTCAGCTATAAGATGGGGATTCAATCCCCATTCTCCCTCCTACTTCAGATACTATGATTAATAATAATAATAATAATATTCCCCTCTTTGTCCTACACTGGGTTCATGAGATCACTTATTCTAAACTGATCTGATTCCCTTATGTGCCTGCTTAGCCTAGAGGCTAGCAGGTTGTGCTGTATTCATGTCAGGCAGCATTTCAATCGTATTTATTGAGTGCTTACTTTTCATTCATTCATTCATTCAATCGTATTTATTGAGCACATACTGTGTGCACAACACTGTACTAAGCGCTTGGGAAGTACAAGTTGGCAACATATAGAGATGGTCCCTACCCAACAGTGGGCTCACAGTCTAGAAGGGGGAGACAGAGAGCAAATCAAAACATATTAACAAAATAAAATAAATAGAAAAAATATGTACAAATAAAATAGAGTAATAAATGCATACAAACATATATCCATATATACAGGTGCTGTGGGGAGGGGAAGAAGGTAAGGTGGGGGGATGGAGAGGGGCAGGAGGGGGAGAGGAAGGAGGGGGCTCAATCTGGGAAGGCCTTCTGGAGGAGGTGATCTCTCAGTAGGGCCTTGAAGGTTTACTGTGTGTAAAGCACTGTATTAAGCACTTGGGAGAGTACAATACCACAACAAACAGACACACTCCATGCCTACAGTGGGCTTACAGTCTAGAAGGGGAGAAAGACATTAATATACATATATAAACAAAAAAATTACAGATATATACTTAGGTGCTGTGGGGCTGGAAGGGAGGATGAATGAGGGGAGCAAGTCAGGGAGACACAAGAGAGTGGGGGATGAGGAAAGGAGAGCTTAGTCAGGGAAGGCTTCTTGGAGGAGATGTGCCTTCAATAAGGCTTTGAAGTGGGGGAGAACAATTTTCTATCTGGTATGAGGAGGGAGGATGTTATAGTCCAGAGGTAAGATTTGGGAGAGAGGTAGGTGGTGAGATAGACAAGATCAAGGTACAATGAGAAGGTTAGCACTAGAGGAATGAAGTCTGTGGTCTGGGTTGTAGTAGGAGAGTAGGGAGGTGAGGTAGGAGGGGACAAGGGCTTGAGAATTTGTGCATTATTCATGACCTGTGCTTTACCGAGCAACATCTCACCAATAGAGCCCAAAGACTTCCTAACAGGAGAAGAGGCAAGCAACATTCTCTCATTTTCCACACAGAATTCATTTTACGCATTCATATGCCAAACAGCAGCTTAAATAAACAGCACCGACAGAGCATAGAATGAAAATATCCTCTTAAGGAGAAACCATCCTTCCTGTTGCCTGGGACCCCCTTCCATTTTTAAGCTGAAGTCATGAAAACTTCTCACCATTCAAGTGGGCATCCATAAACTGCACTGTTTGTAGCCATTCCCTCGGTTCAGGACCAAGAGAATTCATTCATTCAATCATATTTATTGAGCGCTTACTGTGTGCAGAGCACGGTACTAAGCACTTGGGAAGTACAAGTCTGCAACATTTAGAGACGGTCCCTACCCAACAACGGGCTCACAGTCTAGAAGGGGGAGTCAGACAATAAAACAAAACATGTAGACAGGTGTCAAAATCATCAGAATAAATAGAATTATAGAAATAATTATAAATAGAATAAAGAGAATGATGTTGCTATGAAATAAAGTTAGCTTAGAAAGTCAAGGTGAAATTCAGTACAAGAAATTAGGTTTTTTTTCAAAGCTGGTGACACATTCTCTTTCTTTGGGGGTTTTTTCCCACCTCTCTAAAAACTAATTCCCTCCAGCCACAAAATGGGCTCTGGGAGCAAGTGTCCTTTACTGTCTCGTTCAGTCCCCGTGGGTATATAACGTGCCTGGAAAACGTTTTCAAAAGTTCTTCCAGTTCTGAAAATTTTAATGAAGAGGAGTGTGTGTTCAAGGAAAAGCGTATGTTTTGAGAAGTCTTTTTTAAAAAGATTCCAAAAATGACAACTATGGTTTTTACATAATTTACACATTTTCTGGACCTTCTGCTCTCACTTCCCATACACTAAATATTAACACACCACAAATTGATTTCCTCACATTCCAGCTCAGATCTAGCAAACTGCAGCCCATTAAGCTTGCCTCAAAGCCAGCTCTCTACTACTGAGGGGCTGGGGATCCATTTTGTTGATTATCCAGGCCCTCTTTCTGGTTGGCAGTTTGCCCTTGGCCCTAAAGGGCTTGTTAGCACCTCTCCAAAGAGTAGACAGGAAAAGCAGAGCATTCAAACTCAATTGTATTCCTTTTTTCTGCTGCTCTAACAGGCTTAGCGGTTGATCCTATTAGATTAGAGGTCTTTGCATTATCCGTGGACTTCAATTGTCCACCAATTCCTACTCCCCATTAGCACTAATTATCACCATAGACTGATATTGCCAGGATCCAGATGGCCCCTTTTTCATAAGAGAAGCAGCGTGGCTCAGTGGAAAAGAGTACGGGCTTTGGAGTCAGAGGTCACGGGTTCAAATCCGTCCCGGCTCCGCCAATTGTCAGCTGTGTGACTTTGGGCAAGTCACTTAACTTCTCTGTGCCTCAGTTACCTCATCTCTAAAATGGGGATTAAGACTGTGAGCCACCCGTGGGACAACCTGATCACCTTGTATCATCATCATCATCATCAATCGTATTTATTGAGTGCTTACTGTGTGCGGAGCACTGTACTAAGCACTTGGGAAGTACAAGTTGGCAACATATAGAGACAGTCCCTACCCAACAGTGGGCTCACAGTCTAAAAGGGGGAGAAACCTTGTAACCTCCCCAGCAATAAGAACTGTGCTTTGCACATAGTAAGCACTTAAATACCATCATTATTATTATTATTATTATTATAAAAGAGTACCTCTTTGCCCATCACTCTTGTTTAGATCAGCCCCTCTCTGATTTTGTGTATCTCAAAGCTTTTGTTTTCACACATTTAGTCTAGGGGAGTTTCTCTGATGATGATCATGACGATGCGATTTGTTAAGCGCTTACAGCATGCCAAGCACTGTTTTAAGCGCTAGAAGATACAAGGTGATCAGGTTGTCCCACGTGGGGCTCGCAGTCTTAATCCCCATTTTACAGATGAGGTAACTGAGACACAGAGAAGTTAAGTGACTTGCCCAAAGTCACACAGCTGATAAGTGGTGGAGCTGGGATTAGAACCCACGACCTGTGACTCCCAAACCTGTGCTCTTTCCACTAAGCCATGCTGCTCCCAAACAAACCATGGCTGAGTTGAAAGAGCAGGGACCTAGGAGTTAAGAGACCCAGGACAGAGTCCTGGTTCCACAACTGGCCTGCTGTGTGACCTTGGAATGGTTGCTTAAGCTCTCTAGGCCTCCTTTTCTTCATCAGTAAAATGGGGATATCTGTTCTTCCCAACTTTTGGACTGTGAACCTTTTGTGCTGCGGGAATTATGTCTCAGCTGATCATCATCTATCTACCCTAGCGCTTAATACATCATAACCACTTAATAAATACCATAATCATTAAGAAAAATTAAATAGGCTGGATCCTCTCCAGTGAGTCCTGAATACAGTGCTTCCTGAAGGGCTTCCAGTACTTCCTCAGTAGATCGGTGTTTAAGTTTGGGATTAATTTAGTTAAAATTAATTAATTTTAATGCTTGCCTCTGCCACTTACCTGCTTGGTGACCTTGGGCAATTTACTTAACTTCTCTTGGCCTCAGTAGCCTCATCTGTAAAATTCATTCATTCATTCATTCATTCAATTGTATTTATTGAGCACTTACTATGTGCAGAGCACTGTACTAAGTTCTTGGGAAGTACAAGTTGGCAACATAAAATGAGGATTAAGACTGTGAGCCCCATGTAGAACAGATACTATGTCCAATCTGATTAGTTTGTAGCTACCTCAGCACTTAGTACAGTGCTTGGCACATAGTAAGTATTTAACAAATACCTTTGAAAAAAGTACTGGATGCCTGGAAACATGGCAAAAATCAAAGACTTAGTTGCTGCCCTCTAGAAGCTCACAGGAGCACATCCCATGGCACTACATGATAAGCACTGGCCTGAAAGGATCAATATTTTGCCCAATTAGCCTTTCACCCTTCAGGAAGTCAGCTATTGAAATGGCAAGACTTGGTCCAGTTATATTTGTTTTCCCAAATCTGACTGCTCATGAAGAATTTTCACATTAACTCATCCTCTGCAAATTAACATTTCAACTATGCCTTAAGGCTAGCTCAGTCAATTAATCAATGGTATTCTTTCAGCACTTAACGTGTGCATTTCCTTCAGCCTTCAGGACATCTCTACCTGGATAGCCTGTTTGACACCTCAATGTCCAAAACTGAACTCCTCATCTTCCCACTTTTTTCATTTCTCCATCTTTGTGTCACCGTTTTCTCTACCTTACCAAGCCTCCATCCTTCCAAATAGAAGACTGTACAAAATTTGAGATAACATTTCACTTTCTCAATTACTGGCTACCCAGTGGGTATGGTATTTAACCTCAGAACCATACTATCCCGATTATCATGTAACAACAAACAATTTATAGGTGTACTTCCCAAGCACTTAGTACAGTGCTCTGCAGTAAGCGCTCAATAAATATGATTGAATGAATGAATGAAAGTGGGTTTTTAAAGTTTTGGCACATCTAAAGAAATAAAGAGACATGTACCTCATAAGTCTTAGTTACACATCACATTGCCCTCACACAAGTGCTTAGAATAGTGCTTGGCACATAGTAAGCACTTAACAAATACCATTATTATTATTATTATTATTATTGTTATTATTATTATCCTGAGAGACTATAAATCTGGCTAAAATATCACACTAGAGGACCTTATTCATTTCAGTTTCTCCCTCCCCAGGAGAGGATGTCCTTACAATGCTCCTCCCTGGGTTGCCTGGCACATTTCCCAGACACAACAAATGCATGGATGAGCATGAAAGAGAGCATCAAACTCCTTGCGTCCTTGTATTTGGTTGTGAAAGAGAGCATCTTCTAGGCAAGATTGGCAAACGTGTTTCCCAAGCTGAGCTGGCTTCATTTTGATGCATGGCTTGTTTCAGGTCCTCAGAAAAGAGGAAACTGAGGCTTCAAACACGACAGTGAGAGTGGCCATGGATCTGGTTTTACATGGTGCAGTCTTCTTTTTACATAGCATTTGTTAAGCTCTTATTATGTGTCAAACACTGTTCCAAGCGCAGGGGTAGATACAAGTGAATTAGGTTGGACATAGTCCCTGTCCCGCATGCAGCTCACGGTTTAAGTTTTCCACTGTATAGTCTGGTTTCAGCTATTCTGTCCCCTGTCCAGGGAAGAAGCGTGGCTTAGTGGGTAGAGCACAGGCCTGGGCATCAGAAGGACTTGGATTCTAATCCTTGCTCCACCACGTCTGCTGTGTGACCTTGAGCAAGTCACTTAATTTCTCTGGACCTCAGTTACCTCATCTGTAAAATGGGGGTTAAGAGTGTGAGCCCAATGTGGGACAAGGATTGCATCCAATCCCAGTACTTAGAATAGTGCTTAACAAGTACCATAACTACTAATACGTGGAATTTTCAGTGCCCAGTCATCATCTAAAACAGCTGCTATCACTGAGTTCCATGGCCAGAGGGAATGTCCAGGAGCTTGTAGGGAGGCAGGGCTTTGGTCTGGAGCAAGTTGGGGGGTCAGCTCTTTGAGGTGGCCTTTCACCAAGTGTCCCATACGAGAAGCAATGTAGCCTAGTGGAAAGAGTACAGGCCTGAGAGGCAGAGGACCTGGGTTCTAATCCCAGCTCTCCCCCTTATCTGCTGTGTAACCTCGGGCAAGTCACTTAAGTTCTCAGTACCTTGGTTTCCTTATCTGTAAATGGGGATTAAATACCTGTTTTCACTTCTACTTGGACCCCAGTGTGGGACAAGGATTGTACCCTGCCTGATTATCTTGTATCTACCCCAGTGCTTAGTTCATTCATTCAATCATATTTATTGAGCACTTTCTGTGTGCAGAGAGCACTGTACTAAGTGCTTAGGAAGTACAAGTCAGCACCATATAGAGACGGTCCCTACCCAACAAAGGGCTCACAGTCTAGAAGGGTTCAGTGTTGGCACATAGTAAGTACTTAACAAATACCACAATAATTAAGCAGCATGGCTTAGTGGAAAGAGCACGGGCTTGGAAGTCAGAGGACATGTGCTCTAATCCCAGTGCCGCACTTGTCTGCTGTGTGACCTTGGGCAAGCCACTTAACTTCTCTGCCTCAGTTACCTCATCTGTAAAATGGGGATTAAGACTGTGAGCTCCACATGGGACAACCTGATTACCTTGTATCTACCCCAGCGCTTAGAACAGTGCTTGGCACATAGTAAGCGCTTAATAAATTCCATAATTATTTTTATGATGATGATGCACAAAGTGTCCAGGGTGTCACTCATCTGTGTCATGGATATCTGAGTGTGCAGGTGTCCACAAATCCCATCATTGGCCACCTTAACCTCAGTAGGCTAAAAAATTGCCCATTTCTTTTCACCTTGAGCATTAAAGTGGGGCACTGCACTGGAAAGTGGGTTTCACCTCTTAAATTTACCACCATTACTCTAATTCACCACTAAGCTTCACATGCTAACTTGCTTTTGCAGACTCCATTCATTTTTCTCTGCCCAGATTTCAAATCCATAGAGTGCAAAATCTTTGAAACCTTACAACTCTCCAAGTTCAAGGTGACTGTCCACAGACTCCAAATTTGTCTCTGATTTGCTGTCTTGGTTATAATCCTGGAGAGTTTCTTTCGGGGCCCACATAGGTTGAACCCAAGAAAAAAAATTCCTTGTTTCCAGTTCATTATTCAGTTTATTCCTGAATCAGCTAATACCACTCCCTATAGCCTCAGGTAGTTTACAATCTAATCATAAAATGCAATAAGGTCTCAAGAGCTCTTTTCCCATCAAATATCCCAAGGCTTGGTCCAAAAAGTATTTGAAAGGGAGAAGTTCAAGGTCAGTTCTAAACTTTGGAGGGAATCAATGCAGTAACAGTTAGATGGCAAGTCCTTTCATTCATTCAATCGTGTTTACTGAGTGCTTACTGTGTGCAAAGCACTGTATTAAGTGCTTGGGAGGATATAACACCAAACAGAAAGATTCCTGCCCAGTGATCTCACAGTGTAGAAGGGGACTATGTCCAGGGGAACAGGGACTATGTCCAACCTGATTATCTTGCAGCTACCTCAGTGGTTAGTTCTACCTCAGTGTTAGGCACATAGTTAAGACTTTAACAAATCCAGCAATTTTTTTTTAGCAAATCTTCCCGAGGACTGGACATGACCATCTTTGAGGCCGAGAGAGAGGCAGAAGATTATGTAATAAAACAGCCCAATCTGCAAGTAGCAGATTCCTAAATAACATTTGGAAAGAGATTTAAAGTTTCAAGCGCTCAGAAAAATTCACCACAGCAGGGCTGTTTCAGTGTCCCCTTGCCAGACAGCTCCCTATGCTGTGCCTTATGTTTCGATTTTCTTATTTAGGCTTGAGTTACATCTCTCACCTAACGCTGTTATAATAATAATAATAATGGCATTTGTTAAGTGCTTACTATGTGCAGAGCACTGTTCTAAGCGCTGGGGGGATACAAGGTGATCAGGTTGTCCCACGTGGGGCTCACAGTCTTAATCACCATTTTACAGATGAGGTAACAGGCACAGAGAAGTTAAGTGATTTGCCCAATGTCACACAGCAGACATGTGGCAGATCCAGGATTCAAACCCATGACCTCTGACTCCAAAGCCCGGGCTCTTTCCACTGAGCCACATTGCTTCTCTGCTGCCCACAGTTATGGGCTCTGAGGATCTCAGTCATCTCAAACTCCTGTAAAATGAAGCAAAGACACTTTGCAGGGTTCCCAGAATAGTTTATTCTATTTAAGAAGCGGCAGATGGAACAGTCGACTTGTAGCTTCGCCTCATATGTACTATAACAATCGCCTGCTACTGTTACTTTCTATCAAGTCTGGAACGCGTTTTAGCACGCTGCACCGCTGCAACAAAAAGAATCAGGATGTATTTTCCCACCAATTTTGTCCCTCCAAAGCAGTTTCTTCTCATCCCTTTCCCTTCTCCTGAAGATTGTATTCTGCTCAAACACGTCATGGTGTCAAAGATGGGTCTTGCTACCTTGTAAGCTCCTAGAAGGCAGGGCCTTTGATGATGGCATTTATTAAGCACTTACTATGTGTAAAGCACTGTTCTAAGCGCTGGCCTTTGGTTATTGTACTCTTCCAACCACTACCACAGTGTTTTCCACAGAGTAAATACTAATGATTGGAGTTAATCACTAAATCAAAGATGCTTCCAACTTCTCAGAACTGGAAGTTCAGGAGAGAGGAATTGGAGGCCTCAATGAGGGGAAAGGGGAGAGGGAAGGATGGCAAGCCAGAAGCAGAGAGGTACCTAGGGAAATAGAGTCCAAACCCACCTCAAACCTGGGAGCCAGGACTTATTAATCAGCTTTGTGCAGAAACGCTCTGGGCATGTTACTCTCTTCCTCGAAAATCTCCAGTGGCTGCCTGTCAACCTACACATGAAGCAAAAACTCCTCACTCTCAGCTTCAAGGCTGTCCATCACCTCACCCCCTCCTACCTCACCTCCCTTCTCTTCTTCTCCAGCCCAGCCCACACCCTCTACTCCTCTGTCACTAACCTCCTCACTGTACCTCGTTCTCGCCTGTCCCGCCATCGACCCCCGGCCCACGTCCTTCCCCTGGCCTGGAATGCCCTCCCTCCACATATCCGCCAAGCTAGCTCTCTTCCTCCCTTCAAAGCCCTACTGAGAGCTCACCTCCTCCAAGAGGCCTTCCCAGACTGAGCCCCCTTTTTCCTCTCTTCCTCCCCATTCCCCCCACCCTACCTCCTTCCCCTCCCCACAGCAACTGTATGTTTGTACAGATTTATCACTCTATTTATTTTATTTGTACATATTTACTATTCTATTTTTGTTAATGATGTGCACTTAGCTTTAATTCTATTTGTTCTGATGACTTGTCACCTGTCTACATGTTTTGTTTTGTTTTGTTTTGTTGTCTGTCTCCCCCTTCTAGACTGTGAACCCGTTGTTGGGTAGGGACTATCTCTATATGTTGTACTTCCCAAGCACTTAGTACAGTGCTCTGCACACAGTAAGTGCTCAATAAATATGATTGAATTAATTAATTAATTAATAATAACAATCATGGTATTTGCTAAGTGCTTACTATGTGCCATGCACTGTATTAAGCGCTGGGGCAGATATACTGAAAGCAAATCGAACACAGTCTCTGTCCCACATTCATTCGGTCACAATGCAAGCAATGCAAGTGCTGTACTAAGCACTTAGGAAAGTTCAATGCAACAATAAACAGTGACATTCCTTTCTCACAATAAACTCACAATCTGGAAGTTGGCAGGGGGCGGGCTCCATTCTAAGGGAGAAGGAGAACAGAGGCCAACATCTTCTGTTGCCCAATTCTGTCATCGTGTTCTAGCTAAAAAGAGTAGTGAAAATACTACTGCTCCGATAGAATGTAGTATGCTTAGTTCCCTAGGGTGATCTTTCTTTCAGACAGCCGTGCCTGGTACTATTTAAAATGAAAAAATGTGTTTGAAGGAATTGTTATTCTAGGTGAGTGTCCCAATTTCTATTTTTTGGGTCTCTTTGACAGAAATAAAATATAGTATCAAAATCAGCCCTGACCACTCCAGGCTAAAATGAAGCTCGTGGGTACCACAGAACCTTATTCCCTATTGTCAAAGAAAATTATTACTTCATTGGAAATTAAATCTCATCATTCATACCTAGTTCCTGCCCTTTCCCCTGCCTCCCCACACACCCAATTTTGCTTCAGATTTGGAGTTAATACACAGCTGGGAAAGCAGTCCCTGGCATACAGACATGTGGTGGTAGTTTCTGAACAATTCAAAAATGATATATGGGGCATCGCATTACCTCTTCCTTTCTCATTTAAGTTTTCTTTAAATTATATATTAGAAATTATTCATTAATTTATTTATATTAATGTCTGTCTCCCCCTCTAGATTGTAACCTCATTATGGGCGCAGAACCTGTCCACCCATTCTGTTGTATTGTGCTCTCCTAAGTGTTTAATACAATGCTCAGCACACAGTAAGCACTCAGTAAATATTATTGATTGATTTCCCCACCCTCCACTCTCTCCCACATCACACACACACACTTTTCCATTGTTTCTGGAACATGTACCTCAACCAGAAACCCCATTTCCTCTCCTGTTTACCCACACTCCATCAGTGGTGTTTACTGAGCATTTACAGAGCACTGTTTTAAGTGCTTGGAAGAATATGAGAGCGTTAGACACGGTCCCTGTCCTCAAGGAGTTTAGAGTCTTGACATTGCAAGATGATAACAGACTTGTGCTGCTGTCGCCTTCCAGGTATGATGAAGTGGAAACAGCTCGGAGAGCTCTGAGAGCCAAGATTTTGGACTGCAATGTTTGAATAGCAGTTTAAGTGCTTAGTGCAGTGCTTGGCACACAGTAAGCGCTCAATAAATGTGATTCAATGAAATAGAGTATAGACGAGAAGAAAAGAAACTATCCCGTTCAAGAAAGGCCAATTTCTTGTTCCTGAAGGTAAGTCTTCTCATGCATCCTCACATGTCCCTTCCCTTCAACTTCTTTCCATTATGGGAAGTGCAAGCACATACAAATATCCCAGGTCACATACAAAGGCTATAGATCACATAAAAAGGTTACGGCTCACGTATAAAAGTCACAGTTCATGGAGAAAGAGTACAGATCTAGGAATTTATGTTCCAACCTCTCTCTGCCCTATCTAGCTAGGTGACCTTACATAAATCACCTGACCATGCCTCAGCTTCCTTGTCTCTAAAATGGAGGTAAATCATAACTGATTTATAGGGTGAGAACATTGACTTTTATTTTGAAAACCGAGGACAGCAGAGCTATTTTTTTAACTCATGTCCTGTCAATGGGTGGGCTAGGTGCGATGATTTAATTGTAACATTTTCCTCCATTT
This sequence comes from Tachyglossus aculeatus, assembly GCF_015852505.1. Taxonomy (NCBI): domain Eukaryota; kingdom Metazoa; phylum Chordata; class Mammalia; order Monotremata; family Tachyglossidae; genus Tachyglossus; species Tachyglossus aculeatus. The sequence goes on along the minus strand of NC_052074.1, from coordinate 44,339,887 downwards.
CCATTCGCACTCAACATGGTGGGGCAGAATTAAGGGACTGAGAGACTTTGTAGGGGAGATGATAATAAAAATAACTGTGGTCTTAGCTCAGCACTTTCTATGTGCCAAATCTGTACTAAGCAAGAAAATCAGGTCAAGACAGTCCCTGTCATACGAATCACAGTCAAAGACAGAGAAAGAACAGGTATTGAATCTCTGTTTTGCAGATGAGGAAACTGAGGCACAGAGTAGTTAAGTGACTTGGTCATGCATCAGACAAATGGCAGACTCAGGATTAGAACCCAGGCCCTAAGAATTCAAGGTGCTGCACTTTTCACTAGGCCATGCTGTTTCTCAACAGAGTACTAGCTGGAATCTTCTAATGATTCATCCCCAAAATTCTGTCCCTGCTCCATTTGAATCTTTGTCAACAGCCAAAGTAATCTCCACCACTAAGAAAATGATACCATCCTATCGTGTTGCAAGCTCATATTCTAAACAACTCAATGTTTCTACCATTAGTTCTGATGCCCCAGCAAAATTTCAATATCAGTGACATCAAATCAAAGAAATTGTAGTTTGGGGTTTTTCCATCAGCTGCTCTCTCTCGAGCTGAAGTATACTTGACCTACCTTTGCAGAAGAAAACACTCCTTGGGTAAACGTCAATCTTCGATCCACCACCGTGGCTCCAGGACTTCCACTCCGAATCTGGTTTCAATCAGAAAGCTCCTGTTACTTTTTAACAAGAGGGCAGAACTCCTGACCCCAGCCTGCTACCATTTTATCGGTTTGCTTTTTAAGAAATCAGATTGTAAGGCAAAGGGAGGTAAGTCTAGGAGGCAATATTCTGTTGTTGGCACCCTCATCTTCCTTGGGGAGCAAGATTGGGGGGCTTGCAGGCTGCCATGAAGCTGATTTGAAGAGAATTGTATCATTGAGTCCTGTCATACATGATGAGCAATGAAATCAATCAATCTTATTTATTAAGCACTGTGTGCAGAGCACTGTACTAAGTGCTCAGGAGAGTAAAATGTAACAGAGTTGGTGGACTCGTTCCCTATCTGAAATGCCCTTGACCTCCCTTTCTCCTCCTCCCAGCTTTAAATTGCAATTTCTGGGGAATAGGTCTGTCCCTCTGGCTGGGTGGAAACCAAAACAGCAATAACAAAGGCTGGATCCAGTTGACACACATTATTCCAAGGCTGGCTCTTCTGCATCAAGTATTCATACAGAATCCCGAAGAGAGGAGCTCCCTAGGATGTTGTTGCTGTTCCCATTCTTGGGACACTTGTCCTCCCTGGGCATAATTCTACAAAACAGGAAAGCTCAGATTGGCATGGCAACCACATGGATCTGGATAAATGAATTTTCTGTATTGGTAGACTGTGGATATCAAGTTTTACTGAGACACAAATAGGGATAAGCCCTTTTCCCCCTTCTCCTCCTCTAAATCTTTGCTGAGCATGGATGTTAAACTATCCTGGGGCATTGAGCAATTTTTTTAATGGTATTTGTTGCCACTGCCAGGCAACAAATGTGCCAGGCATTCTACTAAGCGCTAGATACAAGATAATCCGATTGGACACAGTCCATGTCCCACATGGGGCTCACAGTCTTAATCCCCATTTTATAGATGAAGTAATTGAGGCACAGAGAATTAAGTGACTTGCCCAAGGTCACACAGCAGACTACTAATTGTAACTGCAATGCTTCCCATTATGGTCCAAGCATTGCTTCCTTTTCCCCTCTTCCATGTTTTACCAAGTTGGCCTCTAATGAATGAAGTGATCTATTCCCTTCTCCAATAGCTCCCAATATCTCTTTAGGGACTTGAAGCCTCTGAAGACGACCATTTCTTTCTCATTTGTCCCCTCATTTCCATGGGTAATGGACATCACTGGTTCGCTTTGGGTATATCCTCTGCTTCTGAAGTCTTCGCTTTAAAATCCTTATGAGGTAGGTAGAGGCCAATAGGGTTTATGAGGCTTGTCCGACCTAATAATATTAACTGTGGCATCTATGTGCTTACTATGTGCCAAGCCCTGTGCTGAGCTCTGGGGTACATACAGATACGATCAGACACTGTTCTCTATCCCAGTCTTACAATTTAAAGAGAAAAGATATAAAATCCCCATTTCACAGATGAGGAAACTGAGGTATAGAGAAGTTAAGTGACTTGCCTAAGGTCATATGGCAGGGCAAGTGGTGGAGCTAGGATCTCTGTCCCACCTGGGGTTAACAGTCCAAGGGGGAGGGAGAACACGTATTTCATGCAGTGCCAGAGTGAAAACCACAGTCCACACTTCTGGAATTACTCCCCTCCCATCTCCCCACCCTCAAATCCCTACCATTTCACTGAAATGTCTGTATCTCTGGACTTGGTTAACTTTCCACCTCTACACAAACCCTCTCCCCATCCAGAGTTTTGCTTAAACACTGGGAAACATCTGCCACAGATCTGCTGGCTCTTGGATCAAATCCATCTCTTCCAGGTGCAATGTAGTCACACATGCTAAGTAGCCTAATGCCAAGATGATATGTTCATCAGGGATTCATTGCTTCAAAAAGCTACGATTAGAAAATATATTTAGAGCAAGATTAATTTTTCTAGGGACCAAATTATTCAGGATGGTAGCATTACACAAATAATACCTTTTAAGATGAAATCTGGTTGGCCATTATATAAATGAGATCATCGACACTTCTGGATATGGTCTCACATATCGTTGATGGCATTGAAAAGCGATTGTCATGATTTGTTGCCGAATTGTACTCTCCAAGTGCTTAGTACAGTGCTCTGTACACAGTAAGTGCTCAGTAAACATTATTACAGTTCCCAGAGTTATCAGGTATTTTAAAATATCCCATTTAGCAACACAGTTTAATCAACATTGAGTTAAAAAATGTAATTGAATGTCATCAAGCAGCATGGTTTAGTGGAAAGAGCAACAGGACTGAGAGTTAGACCTTGGTTCTGAGCCTGCTCCGCAACTATCCTATTGTTCAACTTTGGTCAGGTCACTACTTCTCTGTGCCACGATTTCTCATCTTTAGCAGAATGTCCCTCTCTCACTGAAAAAAAATCCCCACTTGATCAATCGATCGATCGCATTGTACTTGAAGCTGCTGCTGCAATAATAGGCAGGGTTTCCTGCTTCAGTTGTCCATCCCGTAGCCAAAAGAGGAATCACACTGTGGTATCCTACCAACCAGGACCCGGGCGGTGGATTGGCGACCAAAGTTTCGTGACCGTTCAGTCAAAAGTAGGCCATCTGGTCACTTTGATCTCACTGTGATCCTCTAGGAGATATTTCTGGGAGATTTTCTAAAAACAGAAGCCCAGGGTCACACAGACCATTCCCTCCAAGGTGCTTTTCAAACATCAAATTAACCCCTGACCCTTCGCTGGGGCCCGGGAGCCAGGCACGAAGTCTGATGGCGTACTTTGGAGGCGATATTGTGATGACACCAACACAATATCTCGCAAAGTAAGTCACTCACTTTACTCGTTCAGACATCTTTAGCCTACTTATCTGCTTAGGATAGGAAACTATATGCTGAAAAACCATTAGCCCACAGACACAGGGAGTTTGAGCTCTGAGCATCGCCAATGAACTTCAAATGAGTGATATGAAAAGAGACACTCTCTTCCCCTCTCCAATTTTGAAACATGCTCATTTTGCCCTTTCCATTTCAAGGAAGCGGGGGGGTGCCCATTTTGCAAGGGCAAGATAAATGATTTTCATTTCATTTCACCTGCAGAATTCATCCAGCACATGAAGTCCCCGGAATGTTTCCATTCTTCAAAAGAGCCTGGAAGAGGCTGCTTTCTCTAGGGGACTAAACAGAGACCAAATGATCACAGCGACTTTTCAAGATTTCAGTTTATGGCATGCAGCATCTTTTTTGTCCAAGCCCAGCTTTGTGGCAGGCACATTGCTTTGGGACTGGCACCCCCTGAATAGTGGTAGTAATTGCTATTGCTGTGGGGACAGGCTGTGACATGGAAAATAGGTTGTAACAAGCTCCAGTAGATCTGAGGGAGGACTGGAAGGGAGTTCTGTGGGGGTGGGAAGGGGAGGAGAAGATACAGAGAAAGCATTCATTCATTCAATCGGATTTATTGAGTGCTTACTTTGTGCATAGCACTGTACTAAGAGCTTAGGAGAGTACTATATAATGACAGACACATTCCCACATTCCCTGCCCACAACAAGCTCACAGGATTCTATCAAAGATAGGAATTAAAAAGTGTCCCTGGAGTCTAAAGACAGGACTCCCTGGTGACCAAAAGCTCTGTTCTGAGTGAGAAGTCATTCAGTCAATCGTATTTATTGAGCGCTTACTCTATGCAAAGCACTGTACTAAGCACTTGGGGGAGTACAGTGTAACAATCATCAGACACATTCCCTGCCCACAACAAGCTTACAGTCTAGAGGGGGAGACAGATATTAGAGAGAAGCAGCATGACCTGGCGGGAAGAGCACAGGCCTTGGAGTCAGCAAACCAAGGTTCTAAAGCTGGCTCTGCCACTTGTCCACTGTGTGACCTTGGGTGAGTCACTTAACTTCTCTGCGCTTCAGTTTCCTCGTGTTTTAAAAGGGTTCAAGTCCTGCGTAGCAAAGGGACTCCATATGATCTGCTTATCTTGCATCTATCCCAGTGCTTTCACAATGCTTGGTCTATAATAATGGCTGAACAAATTCCACAATTATTAATAATTATAATAATAACAATAATAATAAGGAAGCAGCATGGCCTAGCAGAAAAAGACCTGCCCAGGGAGTCAGATGACCTGGGTTCTAAACCCAGCTCCACCACTTGTCGGCCGTGTGACTTTGGGCAAATCATTTAACTTTTCTAGACCTGTTTCCTCGTCTCTAAAATGGGGATTAAATCCTACTTAGACTGTGAGTCCCATGTGGGACAACCCTGTTATCTTGCATCTCCAGCACTTAGTGCAGAGCATGACACACAGTAAATGCTTAACAAGTACCATGATTATTATTATTACTGTTATGAAATGGAATTGCTCCAAGAGTTAAGTGTGGCACCGGTGTGTGATTCAGGTCTCACAGCCATTGAGCAAGTGGGATAACACTAAGTTGGATAACTTGGTTGGATAACTTACAGAAGCAGTATGGCTCAGTGGAAAAAGCATGGGCTTTGGAGTCAGTGGTCAGGGGTTCGAATCCTGGCTCCGCCAAATGTCAGCTGCGTGACTTTGAGCAAGTCACAACTTCTCTGTGCTTCAGTTACCTCATCTGTAAAATGGGGATTGACTGTGAGCCCCCCATGGGACAACCTGATCACCTTGCAACCTCCCCAGCACTTAGAACAGTGCTTTGCACATAGTAAGCGCCTAATAAATGACGTCATTATTATTATTAACACTATCGCCCAGTAAACCTTTAGTTCAGTCCAGAGGCCATTACTTCCAGGGCTGCTACACTCCACAATATCCCAAAGGATACGCTGCCCTTCTTGAAGGTCTATGGGTATTGTACTGTGGGCCAAACACACAGTAAACACTCGGTAAACATTACTGATTGTTGGATGGATGAATTCCTGCCCTCGAGGGGCTTATAACCTAGCAGTAAATTGAAGAAGGGGGAGATTGGAAGCAGAGAGACTAATCAAGATGTCTTCTGGTCAGTGGATGAAGCCTTAATTGAGGCTTAAAGCAAAACAGTTTAATATCGGGTGGGAAGCAGCATGGCTAGTGGGAAGAGTGTGAGTTTGGGAGTCAAAAGGACCTGGGTTTTAATCCCAGATCCACCACTTGTCTGCTATGTGACCTTGGGCAAGTCACTTCACTTCTCTGTGCCTGTTACCTCATCTGTAAAATGGGGCTATAGACTTCGAGCCCCACGTGGGACATGGACTGTGTCCAACCCAGTTAGCTTGCATCTACCCCAGAGCTTAGGACAGTGCCTGGCACATAGTAAACTCTTAACAAATACCGTTAAAAAAAAAAGAAGAATGTTAGAAATAGCTCAAGAGTTATAAGGAAGAAAAAAAAATCAACCATCAATAGGTAGAAGAATGTCTTTCCTTCCCCAATCCCTACCCAGTTCAAGTGGATTTTAACCAGTACGATGACCGGAATGTTGATTTGATTGGACGGTTATCAGTGAAGAGTGTTGTGGTTATTTAAGGCGCAGTGAACGGCAACACATCCCCTGCCCTCGGCAGATACTGAGTCACCCTGTTTGGAGTCCAAGAAGTCCAGTTCCCAGTCCCGGCAGAGTTGACAAGGAGGCCGGGAGTGGCCCAATGTGAATGGCTGAGGCCAAGAACAGCATATAGATGAATGTGTCCATCACACGCTTATCAACTATAGCTCAGCCTGCCACTTGCCACTGGTCAATCCATCTTGTTTCCCTGGAATTCTACTGCAAAATGGCTCACAAGCTTCTCTCAAGTTCTTCTGCCCCTCCACCCCCGGCTTGTAACACTAGAATTTTCCACTTTGGGAAATGCTTAGGAGGAGATTAGGACAATCTGTTCACTGAATCAGAATAAACCAAATGTGAATAACTCAAGCCCTACACACTTCAGTCTGAGGGCACCCAAAGAGGGGAACAAATATAAAAACTTGCTGAGAGGCTGTCCGCAGAGCAGAAACTGAAGCCAGTGTCCCAAGGCAGGAAATGGAAAAGGACAGGAGTTGATTTAGACATTTAACACCAATCCCAGAGTCACAAGTTTAGAAGAAAACTTCCTGAATGATATCGGTCTTAGGTAGTGTTCAAAAGCAGATTTATGCCACATTTATACTCGTCTTCACCACTTGCAAATATATGCCCTCTAGACTGTAAGGTGGAGTTTTTGCAGGGGGGGGAGTTTTTTGGTAATATCACTTGGTGGTACTTGTTAAGTGCTTACCATGTGTCAGGTACTGTACTAAGCTCCGGGTTAGATACAAGGTTGGACACAGTCCGTGTCCCACACAGGGCTCAGTCTTAATCCTCATTTTACAGATGAGGTAAATGAGGCACAGAGATGTTAAGTGACTTGCCCAAGGTCATACAGCAGATGAGTGGTGGACCTGGGATTAGAACCCAGGTACTCCAACTCCCAGACCCTGGTATTTCCACTAGGCCACGCAGCTTCCCAACTGTGGTATTTGTTTAGTGTTGTGGGCAGGAAACACGTCTGCCAACTTTCTTGTATCGTACTCTCCCAAGCTCTTAGTACACAGTTTTGCACATAGTAAGTACTCAAAAAATGCCATTGACAATGATGATGATATGTATAATCATTTGTGTACATCCAATGATTTCTTCTGGATTACTCTATTTGGAAACATATTTTTAGGTCTGTCTCCCATATTGGCTATATCTTTGAACATGAGAATAGCTTTCGGGGTGCGACACCAACACACAAAAAATCTGGAGTCTCTGGGAAAGAGATAAGCAGTGTGGCCTTGTGGAAAAGTCATGGGTTTGGGAGTCAAAGGACCTGGATCCTAATCCCAACTCCACCATTTGTGTGCTGTGTGACTTTGGGCAAGTCACTTCGCTTTTCCGTATCCCAGTTATCTCAACTGTCAAATGGGGATTAAAACTTGGAGCCCTATGTGGGACGGGGGCTGGGTCCAACCTGATTAACTTGTATCTACCCAAGCACTTAGTACAGTGCCTGGCACACAGTAACAAATACTATTAAAAAAAACTAGGAATAATGAAGGGGGATGACTCCAAATTCTTCATTTAGAAATAAAACTGAACTATCACTGCATCATCCAAATCTACGGGGAACAGTGAACAGATATTTTTAAAAGAGGTGATAAAAGCTGTAGCCGAATGGATTAGATTCCTGTTCACCTCCTCTCCCTTCCCTCCCCTACCCACCTCCAGCTGGAGGGGTGTGTCAGTAATAACGGTATTCAATAATGGCATTTATTAAACACTTACTATGTGCCAAGCACTGTTCTAAGCACTGGGGTAGATAAAAGATAATCCGAATGGACACAGTCCCTGTCCCATATGGGGCTCACAGTCTTAACCCTTACGCTGCTTATGAGAAGCAGCGTGGCTCAGTGGAAGGAGCATGGGCTTGGAAGTCAGAGGTCATGGGTTCAAATCCTGACTCCACCAGTTGTCAGCTGTGTGACTTTGGGCAAGTCACTTAACTTCTCTGGGCCTCAGTTACCTCATCTGGAAAATGGGGATGAAGACTGTGAGCCCCCGTTGGACAACCTGATCACCTTGTAACCTCCCCAGCGCTTAGAACAGTGCTTTGCACATAGGAAGCGCTTAATAAATGCCATTATTATTATTATTATTATAAAACCCCATTTTACAGATGAGGTAACAGGCACAGAGAAGTGAAGAGACTTGCTCAAGGTCACACAGCAGACAAGTAGCAAAGCCGGGGTTAGAACCAGGGTCCTCTGATTCCCAGGCCCATGCTCTTGCCATTAGACCGCACTGCTTCCCAGTGTAATGAAATGGCCAACACGTTAGCAGCAAGAGTTAGGATGGGAAAGATTCAGGGGAGTTGCGGTGTATTTTCAAATTCAAAGATGCATCAGTGTCTCTGTAGTGTTTCTCCAGAGAACCCGACTGAGCAGATGCAGGTGCTGCTGCCTTCTGCCAGGATACGGGAGTTGCGGAAAAATCTGCAGCATCAAGGATGCATCCTCAGATCCTCATCAGCCTGAGGCTGCACATATGCGAGTGTGTGGATGGTGTGAAAGTCAGTCGTAGAGTGAATCAAGAGGCAGAGCAAACCCACACAGTCTCCTTATTTTGGGAACTTGTTGTAACTGATTTTAAAGGATCTAAGAATACACACACAGAATAACCGGTGAATTTTGACAAGTTGCATTTTTTTAATAAGATTTGTGAAGCACTTACTATGTGCCAAGACTATACTAAGCACTGGGATAGATACAAGGTAATCAGGTGGGACACAGTCCGGGCCCCACGTGGGGCTCACAGCCTTAATCCCCATTTTACAGATGAAGGAACTGAGGCACAGAGAAGTGAAGTGACTTGCCCAAGGTTAAACAACACACAAATGGTGGAGTCCTTCTGACTCCTAAGCCAGTGTTCTAACCACTAAGCCACGCTGCTTCTCAGTTTCCTTTGACCAGAAAGAGCAACCCCTCTCCTGAACTCTGCTATGCCAGTGGGACTGTCTTCTGTCATTGATTCCCCAGCCAAGAGTGCATTGTTTGAGACTTTCCCGTGGCTTTAAATCTCTTATTCTGCCCTCTTGGTCTGTGTAAACTAAGTGGGAGTTTGGCCCCCATTTCCTGAAACACCCTCCCTCTTCACATCCGACAATGACTCTCCCCACCTTCAAAGCCTTATTGAAGGCACATCTCCTCCAAGAGGCCTTCCATTCACTCAGTCGTATTTATTGAGCACTTACTGTGTGCGGAGCGCTGTACTAAGCACTTGGGAAAGTACAATATAGCAATAAAGAGAAACAATTCCTTTCCATAATGAGCTCACAGTCTTGAGAGGGGGGAGACGGCCATCAATGCAAGTCACCCACTGATTAAGCCCTCCTTTCCCCTTCGCCCACTCTCTTCTGTGTTGCACTGACTTGCTTTCTTTATTCATCTCCCCCCACAGTCTGTAATTTATTTATTTATATTAACATCTGTCTCCCCCTCTCCCTCTCATTGTGGGCAAGGAAGTAGTCCATTGCATTGTCATTCTGTATTCTCCCAAGTTTAGAACAGTGCTCTGCACACAGTAAGCACTCAATAAATACAATTAACTGAGTGGCTGACTGGAGCATATCAGACTTTTTCTCCGCCCACGGCCAGCTTGTTGGGGAGGTCGTGGGGCCGACTCCAGAGAGCAGGCAAGCCAATCAATTAATCAATCATACTTATTGAGTGCTTACTGTGTGCAGAGCACCTCACTAACAATAATAATAATAATGATGGCATTTATTAAGCACTTACTATGTGCGAAGTACTGTTCTAAGCGTTTGGGAGAGTACAATATAATATAGAGTTGGTAGACAAGTGGGAGGAACCCTGATGCAGCAGCTGTCAATCAGACAGACTTTTAGTCCAGTTATATAAATCCATCAGCTATCCTTAGAGAGCCCATATGTACTGGTTTATAGCCATCCTCAGGTCTTTTTTTTAATGGCACTTATTAAGCACTTATTTTGTGTCAAGCACTGTACTAAGAGCTGGGTTAGATACAAAATAATCAGGTTGAACATAGTCCCTGTCGCAGAAAGAGTTCACACAGTGTTTCCCCTATTCATTCATTCATTGTCAGTTGTATTTATTGAGCGCTTACTGTGTGCAGAGCACTTACTAAGCACTTGGGAAGTACAAATCAGCAACATATAGAGACGGTTCTTGCCCAACAAAGGGATCACAGTCTAGAAAGGGGCTCACAGTCTAGAAGACTAGACTGTAAGCTCTTTGCTGTCAGGGAATGTGTCTGTTTATTGTTATAGTGTACTCTCCCAAGTGCTTAGTACAGGGCTCTGAACACAGTAAGCCCTCAGTAAATACGAATGAATGAATAAGTAGGAGTGAGTAAAATTTAATTTACCTCATTTTACAGATGAGGTAACTGAGGCACGGATAATTAAGTAACTTACCCAAGGTCACACAGCAGAGAAGTGGCGAAGCTGGGGTTAGAACCCAAGCCCTCTGACTCTTAGGCCCAGTTTCTTTCTACCAGGCCATGTTGCTTTTAAAGTGCTTCTTAGCACTTCAGTAATTTATTTTGATTACTCTGTTTGTAATTGCTTGTATGTCTGTATCTGTGCATTTAAGTTCCTTGTGGGCAGGGAATGAATATGCCATTTGCTTGTTTTGCGCATCCACAGCATTTAGTACAGTGCATTGCACCTTGCGGATGCTCAATAAATTCTACCTGCAGAAGAATGTAATCCTATCCCCCAAATTCCTTGTCTTTAAGAGCCCTACCTACCGATTTTTAGTCCTACCAAGCTGAATTGTGTCCCCACAATTTCTCTAGCAATGAAAATCAGATTCCCCTGGCTCCAATGTTTCAGGGGTATTCTGGGAATCCCTTACCATGAGATAGTCCTCTAGACTGTAAGCTCGTTGTAGGCAGGAAGCATGTCTACCAACTCTATTATATTGTACTCTCCCAAGAACTCACCAAGTACTTTGCACACAGCTGATTGAGCAATTGATATATTCACCTTTCTGTAAGCGTGCCCTGTGAAAACAATGAGGCCCATAGATGGCTGCTGAACTTCTAGAATATTCAGTTCTGGAGAAGGAGACAGGCTAGTCTTACCTAAATTTCAAGGGATCTAATTAATATCTAATTATAATCAATCCATGAACCACCCCATCATTGTCTTGTCGTAATCCTTCATGAAACAGATTTTAAAGGCGGAGGGAAGGCTTGGTCCAAAACTCCATTTAAATTCATATGATCGGCATACTTACTATACACTCATGTTAGAAGTGGAATTGGAATATGCTTTCTACACCAGTTTCAGGAACTGCATTCTTTGATCTTATCTATAGCACACAAATCACTTCTATGTTTTTCTGTCATTAAAGGCAACATGCTGGATTTTTTCACAGTCAATAATACCCCAAATACAGACCAGCATGGGGTTCTTTCTTTGTGACTGTAGTGAGAATTCACAGGGTGACCTTTGTAGCTGAATGATTTGTCCTAATAATGATAGAAATAGAATTTAATTTAATCCTTCAAGACAAGCCTAGAGCTAAGACACAGAGAGCCCAAGAATTATTTTTGCCAGGGACTGGACAAAATTAATCTAGTTTACTGAATTATACTTAAACACACTGATTTTCAGCATCTAATTTACCTGAAGCAATTTCCAAGATCTGATTTACACTTGGTTATTAAACCTTCCTACAAGAAAAAATATCTTCAGGGAAATGGCAGCAATCAATACCATGGGGCTAAGGTCTCTGACAAGTACTTCTAGTGATGGAGGGAGGTGACAGCAATGTTAAAAGCACTTGGGGCATGGGGATACAGCAGCTGGAGTGGAAGAAGAAGCAGTGCAGCCCAATCAAGAGAGCACGGACCTGGGTTCTAATCCCAGCTCAACCATTTGTCCACTGTGTGACCTTGGGGAAGTCACTTCACTTCTCTGTGCCTCAGTTACCTCATCTGTAAGATGGGAATTAAGACTGGGAGCCCCAGGTGGGACATGGACTGTGTCCAACTTGATTACCTTATTCCTACCCCAGTGCTTAGTACAGTGCTTAATAAATACTATAAAAAAAGAAGCAGACTAATAGAGCCAAACCAGAGGTGTTGAGGGAAGGAGGGGCAGGAGGACTAGGAAAGTCAGACTTTCTGGAACTCAAATTCCTCTAGATTGCAAGCTCTTTGAGGGTGGAGATCTGGTCTACTTTCTCAACTAGACTCTCCCAAGCGCTTAGAACAGTGCTCTGCAAAGAATAAATGTTCAGTAAATACCAATGTCATGTGTTGAATGAAGGTGGGACAAGGGAAGGAAGGAGTGGGAGAGATGAGAAGAGATGTGACATTTGTTAAATGCTTACTCAGTGTCAAACACTGTTCTCAACAGTGGGGTAGATACAGGTTAATCTGTTTATAAACAATCCTTGTCCCCTGTGGGGTTCACAGTCTAAATAAGAGGGAGAAAAAGCTTCAAATCCTCCATTTTACACATGAGGAAAATGAGGCACAGTGAAGTTAAGTGACTTGCCCATGGTTACACAGAAGACAAGTGGCAGAGCTTGGATTAATGCCCAGGTCCTCTGTCTCCCAAGTCCAAGCAGTGTGGCTCAGTGGAAAGAGCCCGGGCTTGGGAGTCAAAGGTCACCAGTTCTAATCCCAGCTCCACCACTTGTCAGCTGTGAGACTTTGGGCAAGTCACTTAACTTCTCTGGGCCTCAGTTACCCATCTGTAAAATGGGGATTAAGACTGTGAGCCCCACATGGGACAACCTGATCACCTTGTATCTACCCCAGCACTTAGAACAGTGCTTTGAACATAGTATGCACTTAACAAATATCATCATTATCATTATTATTATTATTATCACTAGGCCTCACTGTTCCTTCATAGAACCCGATACCCATCCTCAGTCTCCCACCAGACAGGTGCAAACCCCAATTCCTGATGTAGTTTGCAACCACTTTGAAAAACATTATACAATCAATGGTTTTAATTAGATGCAACGTTCACATAACATCTTTGTATTTTGCCTAACGACCCACAGTCTTATGGATCGGTTCTTTCTTCACACCAATCCTGTGAAGTAAATAATAGTATCATCCAGTTTTCCTAGAAATAGAAACTAAGTCACAGAAACATTAGACACCTTGCCTGATGTTACACATGTTGCTACTTGCTGAATTCAGAATAGCAACAGGAGCCTTTGAGAGAAGTAGCATAAGCTGTGGAAAGAGCACAGGACCGGGAGTCAGAGGACCTGGGTTCTAATACTGGCTCCACCACGCTTCTGCTGTGTGTGACCTTGGCAAGTCACTTAACTTCTCTGTGCCTAAATTTCCTCATTTGTAATCTGGGGATTCAATCCTATTCCCTCCTACCTAGACTGTGAGCAACCCTATTATCTTGTACTTACCTCAGCACTTAGTACAGAGCTTGTTGTATCAGACAGAGCACGAGCCTAGGAGTCAGAAGGTCATGGGTTCGAATCCCAGCTCCGCCACTTGTCTGCTGTGTGACCTTGGGCAAGTCACTTGACTTCTCTGTGCCTTATTTGCCTCATCTGTAAAATGGGGATTGAGTCTGTGAGTCCCACATGGGACAGGGACTGTGTCCAACCCGGTTTGCTCATATCCACCCACACCTTAGTACAGTTCCTGGTACACAGTAAGTGCTTAACAAATACCACAGTTGTTATTAAATACCACACAGAAAGCACTTAACAAATACAATTATTATTAATCATTATTGAGTTTGGAGATCATTTTGTAGCTCAAGGAGCCTTTCAAACCTGGCTACCCTCTGACCCAACCACTCCTTGCTTCTGCTTGAACTTAAAACTGGCACACGAACAGACATAAGGGTGGAGAAGATCCCAGTGTACAAATCTAGAACACCCAACCCCAGGCCACTATTATCCCATTTGGAGATAAACAGCAAACCCTCAAATGGGAACACTCCTGGGGGAACTGCTCCCAACGATGATGGAAGACTGGATGGAAAAAGTGAATTTCCAGTTGCAATTCCTCTTTTATGAGCTGTACTAAATCATTACTCCTAAAGCTTCAAGAGGTGCAGGATTCAGAATTCCAGGATTTCACGGACAAGAACTAGTCTTTGGATGGTGGTCAAATACATTTTCTGGTGGTCCTCTAATAATTATGATGGCATTTATTAAGAGCTTACTATGTGCAAAGCACTGTTCTAAGCTATAAACACTATGAGGAAGCACTCAACAAAGGATTTCATTTTCAGGCCCAGGTTTTTACCTCATTGAAGGCCCCTTTGGGTGCATATAAACCATGCACTCTGCAAACACCTTGAATAATCTATTTGGGGTTCCAAGAAAACACACATTCTCCTTGGGTATCAACCCCCTAACAATGGCATTGAGTACTTCTGCAGACCCTCTGGAACCTGATTTAGCCTCAGAGAAACAGTGCTGTTCTTTGGACGGAGGAGGAATAGGACAGCCTACAAACCTGCAGCAGTAAGGCTAAAAACCTGGGTATTAATGGGAGAGATGTAAGATGATAGATGAACCAATGTAGTATGTAACTTGGTTTATAGAGTCAGTCAGTCAACCACACTAATTGAGTGCTTACTGTGTGAAGAGCACTGTACTATGCACTTGGGAGAGTACAAAATAACAATAAACAGATATATAACCTGACAACAACGAGCTGACAGTCCAGAAGGGGAGACAAACATGAATATAGATAAACAAATGACGGCTATTTAAATATATATATAAACAAATGACAAATACGATTGAAAGATATGGACATAAGTGCTGTGGGGCTGGGAAGGGGCATGAATAAAGGGAGCAATTCAGAATGACACAGAAGGGAGTGAGAGGAGAGGAAAGGAGGGCTTAGTCAGGGAAGGCCTCTTGGAGGAGAAATATCTTCAATAAGACTTTGAAGGGAGGAGAGTAATTGTCTTTTGGATATGAGGAGGGAGGGCATTACAGGCCAGAGGCAGGATGTGGGCAAGAGAGTCACAAGGCCAGGATTCGAGTCCCAACCCCACCACTGGCCTGCTGGGAGACTTTAAGTCAGTCACTTTACTATTCTGGGCTTACTTACTTTAAATGGTAATTATTAAATGTGTATTATGTGCCAAGTATTGCACTGAACAGTAGGGTAGATACAAAATAATAAGGTTAGACTCAGTCTTGGTCACACATGGGTCTCACAGTCTATGTAGGAGGGATTGACTTCCTAAAAGATAGGAATTATGACATACTGTAAGCTCACTGTGGGCAGGGAACACATCAACCAGTTCTTTGTATTGTCCAATTACTCTTTGTAATTCAGTGCTTTGCCCATAGTAAGCACTCAATAAATATCATTGATTGATTGATTGATTGATGGATGGATATTAGCAGGGATTATGTTCGATTTTGCATTCCTCAAATTTCATATATCACTGAAGCTTCAAGACCACAGGATAATGGTTTGAATCCATGTGGTGGTCTGTGAAAAAATCAATTCCTGATAATGTTGGAGGGGCAGGGGAGAAGTTTGAAGTCACCCCAGACATTTTCAAAAGGCCCATAGAAGTCACAGGCAGAGGAATTATAGCTCAATACAGAAGAATAACTAAAAAGAAGCTAAATGCAAGCTCCGACCATTGAAACTGCAGCCACTGACTTCCTACAGTGGCAATTACTATCTCCCCAGGATCTTGATCTCAATGGAACAATTAATGGCACTTTAGCCCAAACCCACATTGCTATTGCAAGGCTGATCAGACAAATGACCAATTCCTAATCTCAACCCTCCCTTCCCTCCTGCTCAGAGTTTATCAGAAGTTACAATAATTAAAGAAACTTTCTATAGCTAGAAGCTCCCTAGCCTGGGCCTGGACAGAGGAGGAAGCAGAGGAATGGGAGTAAGGGAGGGAAGAGAGAGAGAGAAAGGGAAGGAGAGAGGGGGAGAAAGAACGAAATCACTCCCATGAAACTCCTCTCTTGGATTTTAGAAACTTGCCTATGAAACACTAAGTTGAGCCTTTCCAAATCTCATATTGTTCAGACCCACTTTTTCACAGAAACCTCCATTTCCCCAACAATCCACCTCCTGCACTTCGCTTTTTTGAGGTCAACCTACTCACTGTGCCTCACTCTCATCTTTCTCACCATCAACCTCTTTGTGCTAATGCCCATGCTCCTGGCTGGAACTCTCTCCCCTTTCTCATATGACAGACCACTGTTCTCTCCATCTTCAAAGCCCCTCTGAAATCACATCTTCTTCAAGAGGCCCTCCCTGAATAGTCTCTCATTTCCCCACCCTGTTTCCCTAGTAGTGGATTTTAGAGAAGCAGCATGGTCCAGTGGATAGATCATGGGTCTGGGACTCAGAAGGACTTGGGGTCTAATCCCGGCTCTGCCACTTGTATGCTGTGTGACCTTAGGCAAGTCACTTGACCTCTCTGGGCCTGAGTGATCTCATCTGTAAAATGGGGAATGAGACTGTGAACCCCATGTGGGACACGGACTGTGTCCAACCTGATTTGCTTGTATCCACCCCAGTGCTTAGTACAATATCTGGCACATAGTAAGTGCTTAACAAATACCATTATTATTATTATTATTATTATTGTTTTCTAGTCTCTTAAATCTTTACACCCATTCCTCACCCAGGTTTATATCTTTAACCTCTGCTGTTTCCTCCTCCCTGTTATTTTATCATCTGTCTTTCCCTCTAAATTGTACCCTCCTTGAGAAGAGAGATAATGTCTGCTAACTCTATGTACTCTCCCAAGCATTTAGTGCAGTGTTCCACCAAGTTAAGAGATAGGTAAATACTACTGAATGATTGAGTCAATCAATCGATCAGTCAGTCATATTTATTGAGCACTTACTGTGTGCAGAGCACTGTACTAAGTGCTTGGGAAGTACAAGTTGGCAACATATAGAGACGGTCCCTACCCAACAACGGGCTCACAGTCTAGAAGGGGGAGAAAAAAAGTGATCAGGTTGTCCCATGTGGGGCTCACAGTCTTAATCCCCATTTTACAGATGAGGTAACTGAGGCACAGAGAAGTTTTGTGACTTGCCCAAAGTCACACAGCTGACAATCGGTGGAGCCGGGATTTGAACCCATGACGTCTGACTCCCAAGCCCATGCTCTTTCCACTGAGCCACACAGTTTAGGAAACTACAATACAACAGAGTTGGTACATTCCCCGCCCACCATGAGCTCACAATCTAGAAGAGTAGACAGACATTAATATAAATAAATAATAATAATAATAATAATGGCATTTATTAAGCGCTTACTAAGTGCTGAGGAGGTAACAAGGTGATCGGGTTGCCCCACGGGGGGCTCACAGTCTTCATCCCCATTTTCCAGATGAGGGAACTGAGGCCCAGAGAAGTGAAGTAAATTGCCCAAAGCCACACAGCTGGCAATTGGCAGAGCTGGGATTTGAACCCATGACCTCTGACTCCAAAGCCCAGGCTCTTTCCACTGAGCCACGCTGCTTCCCATATCTGTAATAAATGAATTACAGATATGTATATAAGAGCTGTGGGGCTGAGGTGAATAAAGGGAGCAAATCAGAGTGACTCAGAAGGGAGTGGGAAAAGAGGAAATGAGGGCTTAGTCAGAGAAGACCTCTTGGAGGAGATGTGCCTTCAATGAGAGAATCAATGAGAGCACATTGATTCTGGGAACACTTATCCATAGGGACTTTGAGACACATAGTTCTTGCAAAGAATCAGGCTCCTAAATCCTTCCACCCCTTTGGTTCCAAATCCGTTCATCATGTTGGCTTTAATGTTCCCAAAGACAATCTCCTCCTATTCATTCATTCAATCATATTTATTGAGCACTTACTGTGTGCACAGCACTGTACTAAGCACTTGGGAAGTACAAATCGGCAATATACAGAGGCGGTCCCTACCCAACAATGGGCTCACAGCCTATAAGGGGGAGACAGACAACAAAACGAAACAAATAACAGACAGGTGAATTACAGTGCCTGACACAGAGTTAGCACTTTTATACACTACAATTATTATCATTATTGTTACAAGGAATGAAGGAATTTTAGTGTTAATACAAAAGCCCCCCTCACAGCCCCCACAGTACTTACATTCATATCTGTAATTTATTTATTCATATTGTCTGTCTCATCCTCTAGACTGTAAGCTCCTTGTGGGTGGAGAATGTATCCATTTAATGTTATATGGTACTCTCCCAAGCACTTAGTACATGCTCTGCACACAAAAAGTGCTCTATAAATATGATTGAATCAATGCCTGTCTGCTCCATCCCTGGGAGATTGTGGGAAGGGACACTGCCTGCAGATTTTCAGGGAAGACACAATGGTGAATGGGGTAGCCCGGGGTTCTCTGTGTCAAGGAATTGCCAGGTAGCTTAGAATAAACCCCCTCTCTCTTGCCCTTATCCTTCTCCTCGTCCCTCCCTCCGCCCACCACACCCAACCCCTCACTGAACAAAGACACTGTGCAATGGTTAGAGAAGTCTGGGAAACTCTGTGTGTTTCTGTCTCTTGATAAGAGCCTTACATGTGTGAAGCAGAAGCTATGACTTTCTCAGATCCCATCATCTGCATCCTGCAATGGCCTCTAAAATATTTAAGCCAGGAGGAGACAAAGGCAAAGAATGAGAAAGGGAAATATTAATTCTCCCTCTAATTACAGAGCAAGCTTACCCAGGCTGCAGATCCCTTTGTACTCTAGGACTAGGTGCTGCTTAATACCCGCTGCGTGTGTTTAGGGATTGTACATAATTCCTTAAATTCCTGCAACAACGAAGCTCTTGGATCTGCAGATGTCAGCCCTCCTCCTCAGCGAAGAACAGATTCGGCCTGTCACGGAAATGCACTCTTTCCCCCTCCGTCGCAGGGAGACTAAGATTAATTTGATCTAGTCGGAGGGGATCAACGTTTAGTCCGACTTGTGATTATGTCAGCATCAAGTTGCTGACTGCCTTCCGCTAATGCAATTGGATCCGACTTCCCATTGGCAAACCGGGATCCATTGATTTGTGTCACAGGGCATCGCTCGGCCTCTGTTTAATGACTTGTGGGGTGTGGAGAGGGGAGGGGAGTGGCGGGGGCGGCGGGGGGGTTCTCTCGGGATGGTCCAGCTGATGGCTCAGACGTTAAAACCTCACTCACGCACAGCAACCAGATCAAGTTGAGTCACCAGGACAGGCTGGGCTGGAGGTGGTGAGGCCATCAACGCCCACCTGCCATCCACGAGAATTGAAAAATGAAATCTTTCCCCAGTGGGTCCTGTGGAAAGTAGCAGCCGGTTTTCTCAAACCACTCCTCTCTGAATTCCAGAGCTTAGCTGCTTGCTTATTTGTTCTTTCCTCATTTATGCCCTTTTATCTATTATTTGCATCGATTCCTTTCCCTCTCAGATAGGGTATACTCTCAAGTTAACATCGACAGTCTAGATTGCAAGTTCTTCCAAAGTGGGAATCACTGCTTTTGTTTTGCACATTTCCCAGGTGCATAGAACAGTGCCCATTGCAGGTGCTCAGTACAGAGCTCTGTGTACACTAGGGGGTTCAGTACAGTGTTCGGCACTCATTAGGCACTGATGTGCCCTGCATATCACAGGCTCTCAGTAATGAGCTCTGCACACAGTAGGCTTCCAACTCTTCACATATTAGGTGCACAATACAGTTCTCTGCTTGGAGCAGGCTCTCAGTAAAGTCTGAATACAGTTTTTCCTCAGTTTAGTTCTCTGATCAGAATAGGCACTCAATACAGTGATCTGCACACAGTGATCAAATGCTTTGAGAAGTGCAGTGCTATGAGAAGCAGCATGGCTCGCTGGAAAGAGCGCGGGCTTGGGAGTCAGAGGTCATGGGTTCTAATCCCTGCTCCGCCACTTGTCAGCTGTGTGAGTTTGGGCAAGTCACTTAACTTCTCTGTGCCTCAGTGACCTCATCTGGAAAATGGGGATTAAGTCTGTGAGCCCCACGTGGGACAGCCTGATTACCTTGTATCTACCACAGCGCTTAGAACAGTGCTTGGCACATAGTAAGTGCTTAACAAATACCAACATTATTATTTATCATCTATTAAATACAGTTTACACTGGTAAACCATCAAGGAAGCAGAATTACCCCAATGGAAAGAGTTCAGAACTGGGAGTTGGAGGACCGGGGTTCTAATTCTGAGCTCTGCCACTTCCCTCGGGCAAGACCCTTAATTTCTCTGTGCCTCAGTTTCCTGTTTTACAGGAATTCAATGCCTGTTCTCCCTCCTACTTGGACTTTGAGCCCCATGTGGGATAGGGACTGTGTCCACTCTGATTATCTTCCATCTACTTCAGTGCTTGGCACAAGGTAAGCACTTAACAAGTTCTGTAATTATTACAGGGGCAAAGCAAGAGATATTTTTGTGACTATCCATCAGGGAAAGGAAAAGAAGAAAGACCACAGCGCTCCATCATTCAATCAATCAATGGTATTTATTGGGCACTTACTGGGTGGAGAGCACTGCACTAAGAACTTGGGAGAGTATAATACATCCGAGTTGGTAGACACATTCCCTGCCTTCAGGGAACTTAAAGTCTACAAATAGCTGTGGGGATGAGGAAAAGAGCTGATGGGAGAATGGATTTTGGGCAGGCAGAATTTTTTATCCACGACAAACAAGGGAGATCACTAAAGGAGATTGCTGACTTGTATTTTCAAGATGTTCCGTTGTTGTCAGTTAAATGGGAGACTTGGCTATGAGGAAAAGCTTGGAAAATTGCCTTTTGTTCCCCCTGATGCTGTTTGTCGAGATTGCGAGAATGTTTTCCAAAGCTATGCCAGATCAGGTACAGAATTATTCATGACAGCAATTTGTGGGAGGCACAAGCTATCTATTTTTGTGTCTAGAAATGCTACTTGTATTCTCACTTTTCATTCTATTAGTTCTATGAATCATCCTTCCCCTAATGGCTAAATTCACTTAATTTGAAATGATTTACAGGTTGCTATAGGTATGCTCCCTGCCCAGCATAAGACCAAAGTCCAGATACAGACTCATCCTGGATAAACCCGCTCTGGGATTTGCAACCGACACCGTTTCCTCATTTTCAACAAACACCAACTGCCTGCTGAGCCATTTGCGTCTTTCAGAGAAAGCCACATGCTCTGGCAACAAACTCCGCCATTCCAACCTACTAAGGGACACAGACTTGAGCGTACAACATATTGAAATAAACTGCCAAGGCTGATGTTTCAATGTCGAGGAGGAGTTCATGAGTAGCTAATTTTGGGTGATGTCTTAGATAAATTCCTGGAACTGGTTCAGTTTACATTATCTAGCCCAGTGCTCAGTCCCATGCCCACAGGGGGATTTCTGAATATTTCTGGGAAATAACTTCTCAATGGGGACAAAATGACAACACAAGCGTGGCGGCTAGATACGGAAACCAATTTCATTTATGCTGGGGGGGAAGGACCAGCAGAAGAATAGGATGGCAAATTGGAGGAGCTTGATTAAGAGGTTGGATTAATCTACTCTTTATACTATCTTTCAACTTCAAAACCTGGGGTGCAACTAGCTACTGGTTAGTGGTTGGGAGTGGGAGAGAAACAAAGATTAGAGAGAAAGAACTGTGTTGTTCACAGCCTTAATGATGAGAGCCACTTTCCTCAGTTGTCTAGGAATTGTGTGATCACACCAAAGGCAAGAGAAATTACCCCTACAATTACCACAAAGGTATAGCATGAAGCCCCCAAACCTCTATTATTGTATGGGCTCCTTTGGCAGAAAAAAAAACTGTATTTACCCAGATAAGAATGAAAAGTGAATTTCTACTTTTCTCATTCAAATGGCTGGAGAGTTTTCACTGAAACTTAATATTCAGCTCTCATCACCTACTTCTACATAACGAGTACTCATAATGAGGATTTTTCAGAATTTCATATTCTCTTTCTATACCAAGATTTCTCCTGAATTTAATCCCATCTCCTGATCCTACCTCTCCCACCTTCAGCCTCTACCACCTGTGTGAAGTCATATTTTGGAAATTTTTATTATTAATAATAATAATAATAATAGTGTTTGTTAAGTGCTTATTAGGTGCCAGCCACAGTACAAGGGCTGGGCCAGTTACAAGACAATCAGATGGGTCACAGTCCCTTGCCCCACTTGGGGCTCACAGACTAAGTTGGAGAGGAAGAACATCATTGTACAGGGAAAGAAATTGAGATTTAGAGAAGTTAAGTGACTTGCCAGGGGTCACACAGCAGAAAAGAGATGGAGATGGGATTAGAACCCAGTTCTCCTGATCCCAATTTTTGCTCTTTCCACTAGGCCACAGAAAGGCTCAGCACTACATTCATAATTCACATTCTGGCTTCCAGGGCAGTGGTCAGAGTAAGCACTTAATAAATAATATTACCTCTAAAAAGCCATGCCTGGAGAACTCACTGAAAACAGATCCAGTTGACCCAAGTGTAATCACCAACAAAATCGCAGCCCACTTCATCACATCCTGGACTATTTTATAAGCACACAAGTTACTGTAGGCATCTGTTTCAAATATTTAGGAAAAATTCATTCATTCATTCAATCGTATTTATTGAGCATTTACTGTGTGCAGAGCACTGTACTAAGCGCTTGGGAAGTTCAAGTTGGCAACATATAGAGACAGTCCCTACCCAGCAGCGGGCTCACAGTCTAGAAGGGGGAGACAGAGAACAAAACAAAACATATTAACAAAATAAAATAAATAGAATAAATATGTACAAGTAAAATAAATAGAGTAATGAATATGTACAAACATATATACATATATACAGGTGCTGTGGGGAGGGGAAGGAGGTAAGGCGGGGGATGGGGAGGGGGAGAAGGGGGAGAGGAAGGAGGGGGCTCAGTCTGGGAAGGCCTCCTGGAGGAGGTGAGCTCTCAGTAGGGCTTTGAAGGGAGGAAGAGAGCTAGTTTGGCAGATGTACGGAGGGATGGCATTCCAAGCCAGGGGGAGGATGTGGGCCGGGGATCAATGGCGGGACAGGCGAGAACGAGGCACGGTGAGGAGGTTAGCAGCAGAGGAGTGGAGGGTGCAGGCTGGGCTGTAGAAGGAAAGAAGGGAGGTGAAGTAGGAGGGGGCGAGGTGATGACGAGCCTAGAAGCCGAGAGGGAGGAGTTTTTGCCTGATGTGTAGGTTGATTGGTAGCCACTGGAGATTTTTGGGTAGTGGAGTAACATGCCCAGAGCGTTTCTACACAAAGACGATCCAGGCAGCAGCATGAAGTAAGGATTGAAGTGGGGAGAGACAGGAGGATGGGAGATTGGAGAGGAGGCTAATACAGTAGTCCAGACGGGATAGGATGAGAGCTTGAACAAGCAGGGTAGTGGTTTGGATGGAAAGGAAAGGGTGGATCTTGGCCATGTTGCGGAGGTGAGACTAGCAGGTTTTGGTGACGAATTGGATGTGAGGGGTGAAAGAGAAAGCGGAGTCGAGGATGACACCAAGGTTGCAGGCTTGTGAGACGGGAAGGATGGTAGTGCCGTCAACAGTGATGGGAAAGTCAGGGAGAGGGCAGGGTTTGGGAGGGAAGATAAGGAGTTCAGTCTTGGACATGTTGAGTTTTAGATAGCGGGCAGACATCCACATGGAGATGTCCTGAAGGCAGGAGGAGACATGAGCCTGGAGGGAGGGAGAGAGAGCAGGGGCAGAGATGTAGATTTGGGTGTCATCAGCGTAGAGGTGATACTTGAAGCCGTGGGAGTGAGTGAGGTCACCAAGGGAGTGAGTGTAGATCGAGAACAGAAGGGGACCAAGAACTGAACCTTGAGGAACCCCTACAGTAAGGGGATGGGAGGGGGAGGAGGAGCCTGCAAAAGAGACTGAGAATGAACATCCGGGGAGATAAGAGGAGAACCAGGAGAGGACAGAGTCTGTGAAGCCAAGGTCGGCTAGCGTGTTGAGGAGAAGGGGGTGGTCCACAGTGTCGAGGAGGATTAGGACAGAGTAGGAGCCATTGGATTTGGAAAGCAGGAGGTCATTGGTGACCTTTGAGGTAAAGGTAAACATAAACATAAAGGTAAGGTACCAAAAGTTAATTCTGTAACACTCTCCTATTGAGTGCTTCTCTTCCCACAACCCCCTCCTGAAAAATACAACTCACAAAGAATCTAACCCATGAAGAGAAACTAATAGATCCCTAAAATTGAGCAAATCATGCTTTTATTTATCCAACACTTGACAGCAACTCTCCATTTAAATCTTGTAGAAGAAATGGATTGCAAAAGTCGAGAAGCAGAATGGCCTAGTGGAAAGAACACAGGCCTGGGAGTCCGAGGACCTGGGTTCTAAACCCAAATCCGCCTCTTGTCTACTGTGTGACCTTGGGCAAATCACTGCACTTCTCTTTGCCTCAGTTGCCTCATCTGTAAAATGGGGATTAAGACTGTGAGTCCCGTGTGGGATACGGACTGCGTCCAACCTGATTACTTCGTATCTACCCCAGCACTTAGAATAGTGCCTGGTACCGTATTAAGGGATTTACAAATGTCATAAAAAAGTCATTTCATAGAATGGAGAAGAAGATAGTATTTGGAGAGAAATAACCTATCTCCTTTTCAGCAAATTTTATAGGACTTGCTGGGCTAGCTTCTAGGTTCATTTCGGGGATGCCGTGGTTTGAGAAGTAGCATGTCCTTTCTCATTGGGTATTAATCCAAATAAGGCAGTTTTGCCTTCATTTACAACCATCTGCTAGAAGTGAATTTTTATGAGTTGCCTTCTCAAAATGGAGAGAAAGCAGATGTGCGTTAAGCCACAAACCACCAAGGAACCGTCCTCCCCAACTTTGATAAGATGTCTGAGATTACATATATGCCAATTAAAAATAAATCTGTTTGCTTTGAGCTCTGCAGTTTACTCTTTCATGCAGAACAAAAAGCTTCTATAAATAAAACCCATTTAACATTTAAAACTCGTGCAGCCCTAAGCCGCTGAGTTCTTCGCATACTCCCTTAAGTCATGATTGCGCTGTTACTCTGAAATAAAAATTCCTTACCATCGGCTCTAAGGCACTTAATCAGCAATCCCAATCTTACCTAGCCTCCCTCATCTCCCATACACTTCATTCCTCTACTGCCAACCTACTCACTGTACCTCAATCTAATCTATCTCACAGTCAACCTCATTGCTCATATCCTTCCTCTTGCCGGGAGCTGCCTCTTATTCCAATCAGACAGGCCACTCTTCCGAATCAATCTCCAGGAAACTTTCCCTGCCCAATCTTATTCATTCATTCATTCAGTCGAATTTATTGAGCACTTACTGTGTGCAGAGCACTGTACTAAGCGCTTGGGAAGTACAATCCCACCCTATTCTCCCTCCCTACTGCATCACCTGTGCCCTTGAGACTGTACCCCCAAAAAATCTGGGTACTCATTCCATGGTCAATTACTCTCCCAAGCTCTTAGTATTGTACTGTGAATACCACTAATCAATAGATCCCCCACCTCCACAGTAAGCATATATTAATACTCAGTGATTTCCCTTACCTGAAATTGATTTTAATGCCTGTCTCCCATTGTAAGTTTTTAGTGGGCAGGCAACGTGTCAGTTTATTGTTCTACTGTACTTTCCCAAGAGCTTAGTACAGTGCTCCACACACAGTAAGCGTTCAGTAAATACTACTGACTAACTGACTGACTTACAGTCTTGAGGTGGAGAAGCACAGGGAAACTTTTCAAAGGTGGGATATGGACAACCTTGTCTTCTCTAGTTCCTCCCCAAAGCACCCCCTGGTCGATGGTCCCTAACCTAGGTACCAATTGATCACCCCCTACTTCCTCAAGAGTTTGACAACCAACCAAATCTCCTCAATAATTCTCTTTGTCCTACCAAAGCTCCTCAATAATTCTCTCTGTCCCACACTAGTTGGTTTTTCGGCCCTCCTGCCTCGTCGCTAAATCCACAACCAATCCTGCCTAGCGTGGCAAGTGTTTCTAAATGGGGTACCACTCTAGCTTCCAGATCTAATGACTCCCACCTCGGCCTCCATTTCCCAGTAAATTCTATCCATACAGCTTTCCAGAGAGCCATTAGCGTCCATAAGAATCCTTCATCGTGCAGGTCCTTAAATATTAAAACTACATTTCATTTATTTCAAACTCATTTAACGGGGCATAAAACTCTTCAACTTACAAAGTGCCAAAATTAAGCTAATTACCTATGCGGAGACTGTAAGGGCCTGTGTTCGGAAATATCTCTCATTCCCATATTTTTTGACTAAATCTACTGCTTCACCGTCTTCCCTTTTAAAATAACTTTCTTATAATAATAATAATAATAATGATGGCACTTGTTAAGCGCTTACAGTCTTTTAGACTGAGAGCCCACTGATGGGTAGGGACCGTCTCTAGATGTTGCCAACTTGTACTTCCCAAGCGCTTAGTACAGTGCTCTGCACACAGTAAGCGCTCAATAAATATGATTGATTGATTACTACGTGCGAAGCACTGTTCTAAGCGCTGGGGGGATACAAGGTGATCAGGTTGTCCCACTTGGGGCTCACCGTCTTAGTCCCCATTTTACACATGAGGTAACTGAGGCTCAGAGAAGTTAAGTGACTTGCCCAAGATCACACAGCAGACATGCGGCGGAGCCAGGATTAGAACCCATGACCTCTGACTCCCAAGCCCATACTCTTTCCAACGAGCCACGCTGCTAAAAAATACTCCACTGGAGAAAATTGACTCAGGATGTGGAGAAATAAAGCCAATTGATCAGGGTCCTGGGCGCTAGGAGGGTTTGATAGCACTGATGGGTGACGGGGCCATGTAAAACAGAACCAAAGTGGCCTCCAGAATCAACAGCTCCAGGGACATTGTCTGGGGGAAACTCTTTTACTAATGGCACTAAGGCACCAGTAAATTGTTCCACTTCCTAAACATGACTTCCTACCTTACTTTTCCATCCACCCCCACCACCTAAGCTGATGTCCCTTTCCCAGATGACTTGCCCTGAACTTTGACTCTCCATCTCCCTCCCAGCCCCAAGAAGGGATGACCCTCCTTGCAGCAATCAAATCTTCACATCTATGAAGACGTGAGGCCACTAGAAGCAAATCAGAAGTAGGAGAGGGAATCCTGAATGTCCAAAGTCATTATCTTCAAAGGGCACAGGCCACTTGGAAGATCCAAGTGATCTTCCTCCTGTCTCTCCCCACTTCAGTCTACACTTCACACTGCTGCCCAGATCATCTTTGTGCAGAAACGTTCTGGGCATGTTATCTCCTTCTCAAAAATCTCCAGTGGCTGCCAGTCAATCTACGCATCAAGCAAATCTCTTCACTCTCAGCTTCAAGGCTGTCCATCACCTCGCCCCCTCCTACCTCACCTCCTTTCTCTCCTTCTCCAGCCCAGCCCACACCCTCTACTCCTCTGCTGCTGCTCACCTCCTCACTGTACCTTGTTCTCTCCTGTCCCGCCATAGACCCCCAGCCCACGTCCTTCCCCTGGCCTGGAATGCCCTCCCTCCACACATCTGCCAAGCTAGCTCTCTTCCTCCCTTCAAAGCCCTATTGAGAGCTCACCTCCTCCAGGAGGCCTTCCCAGACTGAGCCCCCTTTTTCCTCTCCTCCTCGCCATCCGCTCCACCCTACCTCCTTCCTTACTTGTACATATTTTCTATTCTATTTATTTTGTTAATGATGTGCATCTAGTTTTATTTCTATTTGTTCTGACGACTTGACGCCTGTCCACATGCTTTGTTTTGTTGTCTGTCTCTCCCTTCTAGACTGTGAGCCCACTGTTGGGTAGGGACCATCTCTAAATGCTGTCAACTTGTACTTCCCAAGCGTTTAGTACAGTGCTCTGCATACAGTAGGCGCTCAATAAATATGATTGAATGAATGAAGGAAATCCAAAAATCTGGGTTCTAATCTTGGTTCTGCCACTTGTCTGCTGTGTGACCTTGGGCAAGTCACTTCACTTCTCTGTGCCTCAGTTACCCCATCGGTAAAATGGGGGTTAAGATTGTGAGCCCCACGTGAGACTGTGGGGCATGGATTGTGTCCAACCTATTCAGCTTGTATCTATTCCAGTGCTTAGTACAGTGCCTGGCACATAGTGAGCACTTAAATAGTATATTTAAAAAAAGCAAAACTCAAGAGGACATGATTAAGGCATGGGACTGAGAGGGAAGACAAGAAGGAGGTTGAAGGAAGAGAAAGTCCTACATTTAATCCACTTTAGATTTTTAAGTTTTTGAGTTGGGGAGAGAGCTTATATTGAGGCCTTGGGGGTAAAACAGATGACAACTAAATAAATCACTCTCTCTTACACTGTTCACTAGCTCTGCCATAATGCCTGTCTGTGCTGGGGGTTTTGGGTAGACACTGTTGGAGTTTTGACACAGCTATCTGGGGAACCCATAGTGCAATGTTAAAAGTAGCTCTGTACATCTGTATGATGCTGGTCAAGGAACACACACTATAATACAATTTTTCTTAATCACAGAGTGATCTAGTGGAAAGAGCACAAGCCTAGTACTCCATTCTTTTCAAAGAATGCTCACCGTTTTCATTAAAACTTTAGCAAGCAGCATGGCCTAGTGGAGAGCCCGTTGTTGGGCAGGGATTGTCTCTGTTGCCAAACTGTACTTTCCAAGCGCTTAGTACAGTGCTCTGCAGAGAGTAAGCACTCAATAAATACAACTGAATGAATGAGAGAATGAAAGAATGAGAGAACACAGGCATGGGACCTGGGTTCAAATCCATACTTTGTCAGTTGCTTGCTGTGTGACTTCGGGCAAGTCATGTAACTTCTCCATGCCTCAGTTTCCTCAACTGTAAAAGGGGAATAAATACCTATTCTCCCCCCTACTTAGACTGTGAGCCCCACACGGAACAGGGAATGTGTCCAACCTGTGTTTGACACGTAATAAGTGCATAAATACCATTAAGAAAAAAATGACGGTGGCACTAGATTGTAAGCTCCTTGAGACCAGGGATTGTGTCTACCAACTCTGTTGTATTCTCGCAAGTGTTTCAGGCTCTGCCCACAATAAATGCTCAATACGATGAATGAATGAATTGACTGATGAGTTCCCTCTGAGGATGAAGAAACTGCTCATTCTGAGTGGGAATCATTTGGAATTCTGCTACTTGACTGGTGATTGATGCTGTTAACATCATTGCACATGACATCTCTCAAGGCTAATTGTGCAATACATCGAGACAGCCCAGTAATCTACTGCCATGAGATCAGGATGGACCACTATCACAGAGCAAAATGGAGACTGAACTTCTTTTCTGCAACAATAAAACAAAGCTGGTTGCAACTAACAGTCATCCTGCTTAAAGAGGGCTCCATAAAATCAGTCAGTCTTTCAACCGTATTTATTGAGTGCTTGCTGTGTGCAGA
Source organism: Tachyglossus aculeatus (assembly GCF_015852505.1). Classification (NCBI taxonomy): domain Eukaryota; kingdom Metazoa; phylum Chordata; class Mammalia; order Monotremata; family Tachyglossidae; genus Tachyglossus; species Tachyglossus aculeatus. Next base: position 44,310,380 of record NC_052074.1, on the reverse strand, counting down.
GCACTCTACTAAGCGCTTGGGAGAGTATAATACAACAATAAACAGACTCATTCCCTGCCCACAACGAGCTTAAAGTCTAGAAAAAAGAAGAATCTAGGGAGCTGGGGGTGCAGACCATTCATTCATTCATTCATTCAATCGTGTTTATTAAGCAGACTGTGAGCCCACTGTTGGGTAGGGACTGTCTCTATATGTTGCCAACTCGTACTTCCCAAGTGCTTAGTACAGTGCTCTGCACACAGTAAGCGCTCAATAAATACGATTGATTGATTGATTGATTAAGCAGAGCACTGTACTAAGTGCTTGGGAAGTACAAGTCAGCAACATATAGAGACCTAAACAGGAAGAATATGTTTATTCAACAAAGGAAGTCTGGTCTGAGCCCAGATGTGAATCTGGAGGAGAAAGGGACTCAATCAATAAATCAATCAATTCATGGTATTTATTGAGCACTTACTGTGTGCAAAGACACTGTACTAAGTAATTGGGTAGTACAATGCAGCAATTAGATGTGATCCCTGCCCTCGAGGAGCTTATCACCTAACAGGAGTGAGAGAGAGCACTGTACTAAGTGATCGGGAGAGTACAATACAGTAAGTGGACAGGATCCCTCTCCTTAATAATAATAATAATAATAATAATAATAATGGCATTTATTAAGTGCTTACTATGTGCAAAGCACTGTTCTAAGAGCTGGGGAGGTTGCAAGGTGATCAGGTTGTCCCATGGGGGGCTCACAGTCTTAATCCCCATTTTACAGATGAGGTAACTGAGGCACAGAGAAGTTAAGTGACTTGCTCAATGTCACACAGCTGATAAGTGGCGGAGCCAGCATTTGAACCCACGACCTCTGACTCCAAAGCCCGGGCTCTTTTCCACTGAGCTACACTGCTTCCCTTGAGTTTATCACCTTTATTTTGCTTAAAATAAATTACAGAGGTAGGGGAAATAACCTAAATAAGGATGTGAACATAAATGTTGTGGGGCTGGGGAGGGAATGAGTACCTAAGTTCTAGTTCTAAGAAAACTAGGCCATTGGGAAATAAAAACAGATACTGGGTCAACTGAATTTCCTTTCTGTGAGGTCTGGATGAACTCTAGACCTACTACACCACAATAAAATAAAAATAAGCAATAAAGAAATAAAAAACAGTGCTTCACCAACGAGCTGTACTGCAAATGATGATTTCAGGGCATTCAAGTGGGACAGAATTGCACAAGAGATTCTTCATGCCTGGATTTTCTACCTCACTTCAAACTCGGCTCTCCCTGATGAGGAGATAGATGATCGAGGAGGTCAGGCAGTGATGAGGCGGGGCTGGAATTTTCTCTCTTAATATCTCCTTGTCGTTTCCCTAGCAACATGAAACCCAGAGCAAATGTGTGTTGGAGAGCATGAGAAAAATTACTGCTCTAGGCAAAATTGTTGTTGAGGTTCTGACTGTCCTGTTTCAGCTTCCACATTCCAGATCCAGGAAGGAAAGTGAGAGTGACAGAAGGCCCACTTTATTTTTACGAGGAGAGAAAGAATGACAAAAGCCTGTGTTGCCTTTCCCAAAAGGAGACAACTCCTCTAGTAGGGACAGAGTACCGAAGGGTCAGAGAACAACCTCTCTTTCACTCTCAGCTTTCACCCTTCTCGTTCTTTTAAAATTCAAAAAGTCACCAGTGGAGTCCGGTAGGCTTCTCCATCATTCGGCCAATTCCCTGCCGCGTCTGGAGCCGAACTTCAGGTGCACAAGAAATTGCCACAGATGCCCCCAGGCCCCGAATTCTGGAACTCTGGTGATGTGATTTATGTTCCCCTCTCTCATTCTCACCTCGAGGCACAGTGCTTGGTCATCTTTGATGGAAAAGCGGTTGAGATGCAGGGTCAGGTGGGAAAGGTTTGGGCCTCCCAATCGGGAGACTGAGGTTCTACCCCCAGTTCTGCCACTGACCCTCTATGTGATAATAACAATAATGACGGTACTTGTTAAGCGCTTACTGTGTGCAAAGCACTGTTCATAGCGCTGGGGCAGATACAAGGTCATCAGGTTGTCCCATATGGGGCTCACAGTCTTCATCCCCATTTTATAGATGAGGGAACTGGGCCCAGAGAAGTGAAGTGACTTGCCCAAACTCACACAGCTGACAATTGGCAGAGCCGGGATTTGAACCCATGACCTCTGACTTCAAAGCCCGGGCTCTTTCCACTGAGCCATGAACCTCTCTGCACCTCCGCCCCTTGCTCATTCCTGGCCTTGGGCAATATTTGAGCGTTTCCAATGGCCCAAGGTGGTGGTTTTCTTGCCCATTAGCACCTTGAATCCTGTCCCCTCCTGGGCCTCACTCCCCCTACACCTGATATTCCCATCCCCTTTTCACAGCCCAGCTGAAAATGAAAAGCAGGTACCTGTGACCTCAACCATCCCAATCAGGAAGCTGGGAGTTCACTTGAGGTTGGCAGGGTATGCAAGTAGGGAAGGCTTCTAAGTCAGTCCACAGAGTACACCCCAATCCAGTCCTGGGCATCTTGAAAGGATGAAGCTCTGGTCTTCTCCCAACATGTGAAGAGGCACAGACCCCTCACCCCGTCCCAGACCGATTTCCTAGCGCTTCTGTCCTCCCACCCCCCACGTGTTAGAGGCGAGGCAGGATTTCTCTCAGGTTTGAATGTGGACCGGAATCACTGAGGTGGTCTTGAGTTCAACCCAACTTCCTGAGACCCTCCTGAAATACCTCCTCCTCTGGGAAGCTTTCCCTAATCACTTCTCTTGCCCCTGGTCACAACTGTCCAACTATCACGTCAGTACTTGTGCCCTTTGGTCTCTTCTGTTATAGTATGCACTCTCTGTTGTTGTTTGTGCTATTTGTTAAGCACTTACTATGTGTCAGGCACTGTTCTAAGCACTGGGGTTCATACAAGTTGATCAGGTTGGACACAGTCCCTGTCCCACGTGGGGCTCACAGTCTTAATCTCCATTTTAACAGGTGAGGGAACTGGGGCACAGAGAAGTGAAGTGCCTTGCCCAAGGTCACACAGCAGACAAGTGGTGGAGCTGGGATTAGAACCCAGGTCCTTCTGACTCCCAGGGATATCTTTCACAGTGCTCTGCACATAATAAGCGTTCAAAAAAAAAACACTGATTGATTTCACCTCTATTGTACGCTCTGCCGAGTGTTTAGTATAATGCTCTGCACCCAGAGTTGCTCAGTTAATACTACTGGGGGCATTATTAACAGATGGAAGGAAAAAGAGTGCGAAATGGAGAGGTGAGTAACTAAGTGCTAAAAGAGAAGAATAAAGGATAGATATGAACACGAGTGCTACAGTTGGCTGTGACAACCTAAGTGCTGATGTGGTAATTGGGAGGATGTGAGCTGTGGAGAAGAAGTTCCATTTTCCTCTTATTATATGCTCCCTAGAGCCTTGTACAGTGCTCTACACAAAGTAGGCACACAAATAACAATAATATGGTTGATGAGGACGATGTTGAAGTCAATTAGTGCTCCAAGTGTGGAACTCATTAAGAAAAATTTGAACCAGCATTGGTCTCTTAAGAATTGTTGAAGTTAACAGAGTCAGCACTCAAGGGACTGTGTCTTCTTACCCTTTAGTGTTTGGTAGAGTGCTCTGATCAAGAGGACACTCCAAGCCCACCGATGAAACTTGAGACATGATTCTTGTTGGTTTGACCTTTCTTTTAGAGATTCTCTCACCGACAATCCAGACAACTAATTGAGAACTAGTTTTAGTTCTTGCAGATGGGGAAGACTCCCAGTTTGGAAAATACTTCAATGTCCAAGAGCAAAGGAAACTTGGAAGTGCTCTTACATCGGGCTAAATATGTCCCATTCCACAGGATGGAAGTGTTGTAGGCAGTGTTTGTAAAAAATAATAGTGGTTATGATCACTGGCCTCATAGAAGACTCATCTTTATGTTAACCATAACAAAATGCTCAGTAATGGAAGAAACGTAAATTGCCCTCAATAATAACTTCCTGTCCAGCTAAGAGGAGGAAGGTTTTTCTAGGGTTATGACAGATGGAGGAGGCTTCTCCACCTGCTTAAATATTTATACTACTTAAATATTTATACTACTTGTGAAACACATGGCCTAGTGGAAAGAGTAGCAGGCCTAGGAATCAGAGGACCTGGGTTCTAATCCTGGCTCTACCACTTGTCTGCTGTGTGACCTTGGGCAAGTCAGTTCACTTCTCTGTGCCTCAGTTTCCTCAACTGTAAAATGAGTATTCAAAATCCGTTCTCCCTCCTACTTGAAACTGTGAGCCCCTTAAGGGACAGGCACTTTGTCCTACCTGATTAACTTCTATCTAATCCAGAGCTGAGAACAGTGTCTGACACATAATAAGCACTTAACAAATACCATTAAAAAAAATAATCCTGGCTCTGCCACCTGTCTGCTGAGTGACATTGAGGAAGTCACTTCACTTCTCTGGGCCTCAGTTACCTCATCTGTAAAACGGGGATTACGACTGTGAATCCCATGTAAGGCAGGGACTTTGTCCAACCTGATTAGCTTGTCTCTACGGTTCCTGGAACATAGAAAGCACTTAACAAATACCATAAACAAACAAAAGAATTCCCAGCACTCACTGCTATCTAGGCAATAGTTAGCCAGTCAGTCCTTCAATGCTTGTATCCTTTAGTTTCAAGTTTAAACATTTTGTTCATTTCCTGAGTGCATTATTAATTCATTCCCAGTTGTTTGAGCAATGTACTAGAAATAATTAATATATCAAGACTCCGTATTACTTTGATTATGAAGAGCGCTGTATCTTGAGGTACTGAGGTTGGCTAGGGCCTTTTCTATCATATTTTAGAAAGAAACGGAACATTCCAATTCTGACAAAAGAGTGTCCTGTGCAACCAGATACCCCATATGTAAACTCTCTGAGGAAATAGGCCTTTGTGGATGCTCTTAACCTTTCCAGGGCTGGAAGGTTTTGGAAGCAAAGATTTACCCATTTACCTAATTCTCTGAAAGTTACATGGCTTCCAAAATTGCCCCGTTGGTTTTTTGAAGAAGTGTGGTACTTTGAGACAGTGACATTAGCATCATTTATTAAGCACTTACCCTGTGTTAAGCACTGGGGAGACACTAGATACTTAAAGAATGCTGAGACTCGAGTGGCTTTGCCAGAGTACATTTTCATGTAAAATGATGAGAAGCAGTATAGCCTAGTGGAAAGAGCACTGGGTCCTAATCCTAGCTCTGCCAATTGCTTGATGTTTGACCCTGGACAAGTCACTTCACTTCTCTGGGCCTCACTTACCTCATCTGTAAGATGTGGACTAAGTGGGTGAGCCCCAGGAGGGACAGGCACTGTGTCCAACCTGATTAATAACATGTATCTACTCAGTGCTTAGAACAGTGTTAGGCACATAGTAAGCTTTTAAAAAGTGCCATTGTTATTTTTACTTGCACAAGGTCACACAGCAGACAAGTGGCAGGGGCAGGATTAGAACCCAGGTCCTCCTGACTTGCTGGCCTGTGTTCTATCCACTAAGCCATGCTACTTCTCCAGAAGTAGCAGAAATTCAGAGAAGGCACACATTCAGCCCTCCTTGCAAGCTACACCCAAACCTGATACATCCATCCACCCATTCAGGAACTTCCACTAAAATCTCTTCCCGGTGGAAACATGCGAGTGTAGACATCATACAGCATTCTCAAACAACTTTCAAAACCATGACAGTGAAATGGATATGCCACGACTAAATGGCTAAGCAGTGGGCTGTAATAACATTTTGCCTTTCTTCATCACTTCAGCATTTGAAAAGCAGTGTGAAGCAAGAAGCAGGTGTCCTAACGGATAGATCCCAGACCTTGAAATCAGAAGGACCTGGGTTCTAAACCTGGCTCCACCCTTTCCCTGTTGTGTGACCTTGGGCAAGTCACTTCACTTCTCTGTGCCTCATCTGTAAAATGGGGATTAAGATCGTGAGCCCCATGTGGAACATGGAGTGTGTCCAACCTGATTAATAACTTGTCTCTACCCCAGCGCTTAGTACAGTGCTGGGCATATAGTAAGCTCTTAACAAATACCATCAAAAAAGAAAACAAAACACAAAATAACGCTTGTTTTTGCACTAGTGAAATAAGCGCTGCTTCAGGAACCAGAAGACCTGGTTTTCAGTCCCAGTTCTGCCCGGTGGGGATAAACAACCCCAGGCTTCTGACTGAAGAAACACAAGGCGTATTCTTTGTGGCAGCTGGGTTCAGCAGAAGTCCTGAAAAATGGCCACCTCATGTGGGCAGCCCAGACCTTCATGGTGACAGAGGGAACTAAGTGCCAGCACCCCACCACCGGCACTGTGCTCCCGTTGAAGCGGTTTGCCTGTAATCCCTCATCTGTCAAATGGGGATTAAGTCTGTGAGCCCCACATGGGATCAATAATAATGATAAAAGCATTTGTTAAGCACTCACTATGTGTCAAGCACTGTTCTAAGCACTGGGATAGATGCAAACTCATCAGGTTGGACACTGTCCCTATCCCACATGGGGCTCACTTTCTTAATCCCCAGTTTACACGAGCTAACTGAGGCCCAGAGAAGTCAAGTGACTTGCCCAAGGTCATACAGTACAGTACAGTACCTCCCCCTCGTCCCCCTCTCCATCCCCCCATCTTACCTCCTTCCCTTCCCCACAGCACCTGTATATATGTATATATGTTTGTACATATTTATTACTCTATTTATTTATTTATTTTATTTGTACATATCTATTCTATTTATTTTATTTTGTTAGTATGTTTGGTTTTGTTCTCTGTCTCCCCCTTTTAGACTGTGAGCCCACTGTTGGGTAGGGACTGTCTCTATATGTTGCCAATCTGTACTTCCCAAGCGCTTAGTACAGTGCTCTGCACATAGTAAGCGCTCAATAAATACGATTGATGATGATGATGATGATAGAGTAGATGACTCCTGGAGCCGGAATTAGAACTCAGGTCCTTCTGACTCCCAAACCCATACTATCATGGACTGTGTCCAACCTGATAACCTTGTATCTATTCCAGTGCTTAGAACAGTGCCTAGCACATAGTAAGGGCTCAACAGATACCATAAAAAAGATTTTGGGCTGCATGTTGGATCGCTGCATGCACCCCTGCCTGCATCTGTTGAGGTTTTTACTTCAGCCAATTTTTCATCCTTTCTCCACAGCACAGCAAATGCCCAGCTTGTACAACCCTTTGGGCCTTAGAATAACAATAATAATAATGATGATGTCATTTGTTAAGTGCTTACTATATGCCAAGCACTGTTCTAAGCACTGGGGAGGATACAAGATGATCAGGTTGTCCCACATGGGGCTCACAGTCTTAATCCCCATTTTACAGATGAGGGAACTGAGGCACAGAGAAGTTAGGTGACATGCCCAAAGTCACACAGCTGACATTTGGTGGAGCTGGGATTTGAACTCATGACCTCTGACTCCCAAGCCCGTGCTCTTTCCATTGAGCCACACTGCTTAGAAGAAGTTATGAGAGCAGAGGGGAAATGGAATTCTGCATAGAGAGTAAGGGAACTTGATCATTTTTTAAAACTGACAAGGTCATTAGCCCTTCTAGGGGACTAACCCTCCCCCCTCCCCAACAGCTGGCTGGGATATTTCCCCTTGAAGTCGTCCGGGATTGATGGGCACTAAAATGCCTGATGGCCAACTGGAAAGGAGAATGGGGATTTTTCTCATTCCCAAACTTGAACATGGAGCAATCAAACTCTTAATTTCCTTCAAATCTCATCCTCTAGCTGCAGCCAAGAAGAGAAATATGAGTTCAGCAAGTTGTGAATGATCACCTCTGTCGGTGGGAAGGGAATGGAGATGAGTAAGGAAGAAGGAAGGGGAGGAGAAAGATGGGAGGGGGAGGAGAAGGATGATAGCACAGGGCATCTCAAGAAGCTGGTTTGTTCCCTTATGAAATGAGTCACCTCAATAGCATCTCTCTTTGAGATGCTCAAAGCACCCTGTTGGCCCCAGCTCTGGGAAACTCATTACCCCATTTGAAACTGAGGCATCAAGTAGAAAAGTTGCCCAGTCACGCAACAAGAGTAGAGACATAGCAGCTACAATCAATCAATCAATCAATCAACCGTATTTATTGAGCGCTTACAGCCCACCATTTACTTGTCAGGCTGTGCCCCTTCTTTTCTTATGGTATTTGTTAAGTGCTTAGTATGTGCCAAGCACCATTCTAAACACTGGGATAAGTACAAGGTTACCAAGCTGGATTTAGCCCCTGTCCCAAACGGAGCTCGCAGTCTATGTAGGAATGAGTAGGATTTAATGCCAATTTTACAGCTAAGAAAACTGAGCCGCAGAAAAGTTAATAAAATAATAATAGTGGTATTTCTTACATGCTTACTATGTACCAAAAACTATACCAAGTGTTGGGTTTCATACAAGATAATCAGACTGGACACAGTCCCTGTCCCACACAGGGCTCACATTCTTAATCCCTGTTTTACAGATGAGGAAACTAAGGCACAGAGAAGTTTCAGTGGTATGCCCAAGGTCACACAGCAGGCAAGTGGCAGAGTCAGGATTAGAACACAGTTCCTGCTGACTTCCAGGCCTGTGCTATATTCCTCAGGCCATGCTGCTTCTCAACATAGACTCCTCCTGGAAACACCACGTAAGGACACCACGATGGGAGGCCGAGAGGGAAAGGACTTCTCTGTACCTCGGTTACCTCATCCGTAAAAATGGGAATTAAAGTTATGAGCCCTATGTGGGACACGAAGGGTGTTCCAATCTGATTAGCTTGTAACTACCCTAGCACTTAGAACAGTGCCTGGCACATAGTAGGCACTCAAGTACTTAGTACAGTGCTGTGCATATAGTAAGTGCTCAGTAAATACCATTGACTGATTGATTGATAAATAAACATGGGATAGTGAATAAAGCACGGGCCTTGGAGTCAGAAGATCATGAGTTCTAATACCGGCTCTGCCACTTGTCTACTGTGTGTTCTTGGGCAAGCCACTTCACTTCTCTGTGCCTCAGTTACCTCATCTGTAAAATGGGGATTAAGACTGTGAGCCCCACGTGGGACAACCTGATTACCTTGTATCTACCCCAGCGCTCAGAACAGTACCTGGCACATAGTAAGCGCATAGTGAGCACTTAACAAATACCATTATCATCATATTATTATTATTCTCTGGGCTTCAGTTACCTCATCTGTAAAATGGGGATTGAGACTGTGAGCCCCACGTGGGACAGGGACTGTGTCCAACCCTATTTGCTTGATTCCACTCCAGAGTTTAATACAATGCCTGGCACATAGTAAGCACTTAACAACTACCGTGATTATTATTATTACAATTATTACCATTAAAAAAGAAGGTATTCCCCTGGTTTTCTGGTTGGAAAGGTGTTATGCGCCTCCTGGTGGCCAGAGGGAAAAAAATCCCAATGATCCTGACACCCACGACCTCTCCAGACAGTGAGGAAGAAAGTTTCCCCTTCATAACAATAATAATAATAATGACATTTATTAAGCGCTTACTATGTGCAGAGCACTGTTCTAATCGCTGGGGAGGATACAAGGTGATCAAGTTGTCCCACAGTCTTAATCCCCATTTTACAGATGAGGTAACTGAGGCTCAGAGAAGTTAAGTGACTTGCCCAAGGTCACACAGCAGACGTGGTGGAGCCGGGATTCGAACCCATGACCTCTGACTCCAAAGCCCGTGCTCTTTCCACTGAGCCACGCTACCTCCATCATCATCAGTGATATTTACTGAATGCTTACTATGTGTACGGTGTTGGGCTGAGCGCTTGGGAGAGTACAATATAACAGTTGGTAGATATGTTCCCTGCCTTCAGCAAGTTTACTTAAACAGTCTTCATCAACATTAACCTCTCTCCATCCCCTCTTCAGGGAGTTGGAACAATTCTGGCTAACCCCTCTGGGCTCTCAAAAATCACCCTTATGCATTTCCATGAGACAAATCAAGTCAGACAACATTCACCACCCACCTTCACCTAGATTAATGACTTCCTGCTGTTTTCTTTTTATGGTGTTTTTTGAGCGTTTTCTATGTGCCAGGCACTGTACTAAGCTCACTTCTCTGTGCCTCCGTCCCCTCGTCATTAAAATGGGGATGAAGACTCTGAGCTTCACGTGGGATAGGGACTGTGTCCAACTTGACTACCTTGAATCTCCCCCAGCACTTAGTGCCTGACACATAGTAAACAGTGAATAAATACCACTGATTGATTGATTAATACCATTAAAGAAAAAAAAAAGGAGAGAACCTCCCTGATTTTCAAGTAGGGAGTCCAATTGGAAAGGCATTTAAAAAATGGCTATCACTAAACTCATGGACACGTTTCCTTCCCTGAAAGCATGGACCTAAATCAACCAGTGGTCTACGTTCCCCTTAAGGGTCAGGCCCAGGAGGAAGAAGAAACAAAAGTGCTGGTGAACTCTCTCTTCTTCACATTCTCCCCTGCAGGCAGCCTGGGGTTAGCAGGGTGCTGTCCACAGAGGGGCAAAGCTTTGTGACTGATGCTCGCCCCACCTAGGAAGAAGCAGTAATAATAATAATAATAACGATGGCATTTATTAAGCACTTACTATGTGCAAAGCACTGTTCTAAGCGCTGGGGAGGTTACAAGGTGATCAGGTTGTCCCACGTGGGGCTCACAGTCTCAATCCCCATTTTACAGATGAGGTAACTGAGGCCCAGAGAAGTTAAGTGACTTGCCCAAAGTCACACAGCTGACAATTGGCAGAGCCGGGGTTTGAACCCATGACCTCTGACTCCAAAGCCTGTGCTCTTCTCCACTGAGCCACGCTGCTTCTCTTAGGTCATTAGGCCAGTAGCATGGCCTAATGGCTAGAGCATAGTCCTGGGAGCCACAAGATCATGGGTTCTCATCCTCACTCCACCATTTGTCTCCTGTGTAACCTTGGGCAAGTCACTTCACTTTTCCATGCCTCAGTTACCTCATCCGTAAAATGGGGATTGAAAATGTGAGCTCCACATGGGACAGGGACTATGTCTAGCTCAATTTGCTTGTATCCACTCCAGCACTTAGTACGGTGCCTGGCACAGAGTAAGCGCTTAACAAATACTATGATTATTATTATTGTGTTACCCATGCCATAAAACCTGGGTGGCAGAATCACCTCATTCTGCTGTTGGTAGTTCTGCCCTTGCCAGGCTCCACTTCTTAGAAATCATGGCCCAGGTGAACATCGGGGGAGGGATGTTTCCATCTCTCTCTGTCCCAGGGTGATGAAATGGAGATGCTCCCTTTTTCTACGTCCAGAAAGGCATCGAGGACTGACCTCCTTAAGTGCTCCTCGACATTTCTCTCTCCCAGGAAGAAAAGGAGTATTCAACCTTCACTTTTAATAATAATGGTATTCGTTAATAGCTTACTAAGTGCCAAGCACTGTTCTAAGCACTGAGGTAGATACAAGGTAATCATGTTGTCCCACGTGGGGCTCACAGTCTTAATCCCCATTTTACAGATGAGGGAACTGAGGCACAGAGAAGTGAAGTGATTCGCCCAAGGTCATACAGCAGACAAGTGGCAGAGCTGGGATTAAAACCCATGACCTCTGACTCCCATTCATTCATTCACTCAAACCCGTGCTCTTTCCACTAAGCCACGCTTCTTCTCGAAGCATTCCCAAACACTTCCAGAGCTCATTCTCTTTCACACTGGACCAGGAGTTCACTCTAAAGTTACTATGGTGTTTTTTTTAGGGCATTTACTATGTGCCAAGCACTGTTCTAAACCCTGGGATAGATACAAGGTAATGAGGTGGGGCACGGTCCATTTACCACATGGAGCTCACAATCTTAATCTCCATGAGGTCACTGTGGCATACAGAAGTGAAGTGAGTTGCCTAAGGTCACACAGAGGATATGTGGAGGAGGCAGGATTAGAACCCAGGTCTTTCTGACTCCCAGTCCCACATTCTAACAACTAGGCCATGCAAGTGCTTATTTATGTGCTGTGGTACATATGAGATTATTAAATAACACAGCCCCTACTCCACGAGGGCTCAGTCTTAGAGGTGGAGAGACCAGACATTTTATCCTCTATTTTACAGATGAAGAAACTGAAGCAGAGAGGTTAATCCACTTGCCCAAAATCACTCAGCAGATCAGTGGCAGAGCTGGGATTAGAACTCGGGTCAACTGACTCTCAATCCCTTGCTCCTTCTACCAAATCATACTCCTTTCCAATCAAACACCATGTTGACCCTCAGGAAGTTGGACTGGAGACTAAGAAAAGACAAGTTACTAACAACCGGTTCTTCCTGGTTGATACTTCATATATCCTATGCAGGCTTCATCTCCTTTAACAACCCCTTGATTTATTTTGTCTACAAACATACAATGGACATAACCAATTATTCCAGGAAGTGGATTAGGAAGGTTTTTCATTTTTTACACAATGAAGATTAATTTTGAAGCTATTATGATGATGAAAAGAAAGTAAGTTTCATATGAGAGGGCTCCAGGCTCTCTGACTTATTTTCAAGGGATGAGAATTCTTTAATGTCAGCCCTTCTGAGCTGTTGGATGGAGGGCTGTCTTTTTTGTTACTAAACACAATCCCTAATTGGTTTTGAATTGATACTACGACAGCTAGACTCCTGGGGTGAATGCCTTATGACTGGCAGCAAGAAAAATTCATCTAGCCGGGCCTTAGCCCAAGGAAATGTTGGATTTCTCATTCTTCTAAAGCAAGCACCATTGTTCATAGGCATTTGAGCTGAATTCTGGGAAGCCAGACCAAAAGAAAGAGGACATGTCTGTTGGCAACTGGATGTTTCTTGGATTGCGATGACTGGAAGCAACAGGAACCTTCGGATGCAAAGACAGCTAATTTTGTTAACAAAAATACAACAATACATCCCCATTTGACAGATAAGGAAGCTGAAAAGTGAAGTGACTTGCCTAGGGTCACAAAGCAGACAAGTGGCAGAGCTGGGATGAGAATCCAGGTCCTCTGACTCCGAGGCCCATGGTCCTTCCGCTAAGCCACATTGCTTCTCTTACAGGATTACGTAGAGTACACCAAGGAATTGGTGGGGTGAATCCTCAGTTTCTCCCTGGTTCAGATGAGAATAGTCCAACAAAGCCAGCCAGTTGCCATGTGAAGAGAAAGGAAGAGGAGTCTCAGCATAGCCCACTGCAACCAAAAGCTAACAAACTCCAGCAGGGCCAAAAAGAATTTTCCTTCTCCATCAGTCTCTGCCAACCGGTTCAACAAGCCTTTTCCAAGTTTTCCTGCCCTATCATACCAACTGAGGTTGATTTCCGGAGAGAAGAGTAGGAAAGACACTTAATGGATGCCGTCGGGGTTGGAAAAACTGCAGTTTATCATGCCTTGCCTCGGACAGAAGAACTGGAATAACTCGAGGAGGTTTATTTATGAGAATGCCTGAAAATCACATTAGGCTCTTCTTAATACCCAGTGGTTGTTTATTGCTCATACATTTTTATTTAGTTTTCATTTACATAATACAATTTGATATTCTCATATGGTAGAATTTTGTTCTACTCTAGTCATTCTTTAAAGGCAAAGACTGCTAAGCACTTTTCCCAGACACTATATGTGAATTGAGCTCAATTAATTTTCAGGGCACCTGCCTGAACTGAAAGACCAAGAATGCCCATTGGTCTTTAGGAGACCTTGGGTAAGAGGAGAGAGAAGATGAGTCTCTATTGTGGATTGCAAGCTCCTCGAGGGCAAGATGATGATGCAGTCATCATCATCATCATAATTATGGTATTAGTTAAGCACTTACTACAGGCCAAGCATCATACCAAGCGCGAGGATAGATGACAAGATAGCCATATCACAGTCCCCATCCCACACAGGCCTCACAGTCTAAGGAGGGGGGAGAGTAGGTAATTGAATCCCCATTTTACAAGTGACAAAACTGAGGTACAGAGAAGCACCTTGGCCGAGGGCACCTGGCAGGCAGGTGGGAGAGCTGGGATTATAACCCAAGTGCTCAGACTCCCAGCCACGTGGCCCTTTCTACTTATTCCCGCTGCTTCCCATATATTTCTTTTCTATATCTCTCAAGTGCCTAACCCAGTGCTCAGAACCCAATTGGGGCCTAGCCCAGTGCCCATTGTGGGCAGGGAATGTGTCTGTTACATTGTAAGAATAATGATAACAATAATAAAAATAATGGTATTTATTAATCGCTTACTATGTGCCAAGCACTGTACTAAGCACTGAGGTGGATACAACAAATTGGGTTGGACACAGTCCCTGTCCCATGTGGGGTTCACAGTCTTAATCCCCATTTTAAAGATGAGGGAACTGAGGCCTAGAGAAGTGAAGTGATTCGCCCAAGATCTCACAGCACACAAGTGACGGAGCCGAGATTAGAATTCAGGTCCTTCTGATTCCCAGACCCGTGCTCTATCCACTAGGCCATGCGGCTTCTAAGTTACTTGGTCAATTGCGAACTCATGAGCTCCTGTAAGTGAAGCTTCCTTTCAAAAGTATTTCCAGTTTTGAACTACAGGATGGGGAGGGGCAGGGTCCTCCCCTAACCCCTCACTGTCGATGGTTTCTTTCATTCAATTGTATTTAGTGAGCACTTACTGTGTGCAGAGCACTGTACTAAGCGCTTGGGAAGTACAAGTCAGCAACATATAGAGACTGTCCCTACGCAACAACAGGCTCACAGTGTAGAAGGGTTCTTCTAGAACTACCATTTTCCAGGCAGTCTACCCACCATCCCCTCAGATAGTACCTCCCAAGGTCACGGCTTCCCTTGCTTACTATCTGAAGCCGACCTTTTAGACTGTGAGCCCACTGTTGGGTAGGGACTGTCTCTATATGTTGCCAATTTGTACTTCCCAAGCACTTAGTACAGTGCTCTGCACACAGTAAGCACTCAATAAATACGATTGATGACCCTGCCCAAACTCCACATCAATCAGTCAATTGTATTCATTGAGCGCTTACCTTGTGTAGAGCACTGTACTAAGCGCTTGGGGGAGTACAACATAACAGAGTGGGTAGACATGTTCCCTGCCCACAGCCAACTCACAGTCTAGCTAGGAAAGGCTCCACACTGTTGGGTAAGGGAGAAGACAAATCCGCTGTCTTCAGGAGCCAGTCCCAGGATATTCATTTCCTGACATATCGAACTCCTTTTCACTGTGGAAAAACCATCTATCACATTGTCCAGTTATTCATTCAGTCATATTTGTTGTGCACTTACTGTGTGCAGGGCACTGTATTAAGCACTTAAATTAGGCAATGATCACCATTAGGCTCAGCACCGTAAGCCTTGCTCACGTTTAAAACCCAGTCACAGCCTTCAGGTGACTTTGCTGTCAGAATTTTCAGAGAGAAGCTTCTTTTCTTCATTTTGTTCACCAGGTACACCCCAGAGGCACTATTTTCATCCCGAAAACTAATACCCAGCAGCTCCCTTTCTCAAACTTGAGTGAGCTATGCTAAAAGTGTTTTTCTCTTTGGTCGTTAATTGCCACCACAAAGCCCTTAAGGTCTACTGTACTGGCCACGGTTGTTCTGTTATCCAATTTACAAACCCAGAAAACAGAAAAATCCCCTATCACATAAAGATTCAATTTCACTGACAGCCATCATGCCCGATGTAATCTGAAGGAAAATTAGGTTGTCATCACTAACCAGTAGGGCTAGGATAAATTCTTTCCCAATGGTTTCTCCCTTTCTTCTACACATATTACTCACACAAGAAAAATAGTGTCTCACATTGGCAGGAATCTGGTTCCTTCTCTCCCGGTGAAAGACTTGAATCCAACACTTGTAGAGTCACTGGTGGTCTCCCTGCATTCTGTTTCACTCCTTAGTTTTCCTTTTTGCTGCCTAATAGCCTTTCTTCCTTGTTGCTCTTACTGTTTTTCTACTCCTTTCCCTTTTTAATTTTCTCTTTTTTGAGCTCTTCTCTTCTCCCAATTTTCTCTGCCTTTGTATCCGAGCTATCTGATGCACCACATCCTGGCTGCTTATGTGCCTGATTCTTTCTTTATTTTTCTCTCATCCTCCCTCTGAAATGATTTCTTCCTCCCTTCCCGACCATCATCTGTTGATTGCAGTGTAACACTGCCTTGTTACGGAAAAAGAAAATTGGGCCGGGATAGCTTTAAAAATCCCCTCCAGGTCTCTTTGATCAGCTAATCAAGTGCAGGGGGCTGCTGTGTGAACAGAAAATACAGAGCAGGGCTTCTCTCGAGAGTCAACCTGGAAGGGAACAGTCATTTAGAAAATTGCAGACGACATTTGAGGAAGCCTGGCACATAGATATGCCACTTAGTACCTGCCTCTGGAAACAAGAAGCATCAGTCACCTCGCTCGTAAGGCAAGAAAGAGTGAGTTGGGCTCTTTCATGATTTCTTCTCTCCCATCTTCCCCGACTCAGCCAGATCAAAAGGGAATCCCAATTCAGTCAATCAATTAATCATATTTATTGAGTGCTTACTGTGTGCAGGGCACTGTACTAAGCGCTTGGGAAGTACAAGTTGGCAACATTTTCGAGGAGAACAGTAGTTCTTTCTGTCTTTCCCCAGTCTGCCAATCATCCAACCAGACTGTAAGCTCTTTGTGGACAGAGCTTATTGTTATAGTGTTCTCTCCCAAGTGCTTAGTACAGTGCTTTGCACACTTTAAGTGCTCAATAAACACTATTGAATGAACGAAGCCCTCTCAAATCAACCGATCAATAGATCGGTGGCATTTTTTGAACATTTACTGTGTTCAGAACACTGTACTACTGGGAAAGTACAATGCAGCAGTCGGTAGTTGTGATCCCTGCCCCCAAGGAGCTTACAGTGATGCAGTGATCTTGCTGAGCAAGCTATCCTTTGGGTCTCTCTTTCCCCACCCCTTCCCTCTCGCAGTCCGCAGTCCGCGATCCAAGTCTTCGTGCTAGGTTGCTTTGAGTTGGAGGTGGGATCCGAAAAGGACTCGCTTACTCCTCTAATATATGGGGGGGGCTACAATATTTATCCTCCTTTCAAGGTGGTACCTGGAGAGTTTCCAGTCTCGACTACAGGAGGGAGAGTCAAGCAGAGGCCTACCTATTCCATTCCTAGCTGGGCCAGTGGCTAGAGAATGGAAGGCCATCTGCTACAAGTCAAAACTCACCCATGCTGGGCATCAGCACCGTGGGACAGAGTCAAGGACAGAGACTCATTTACTGCACGGAAAGCGGCAATGGCAAACCACTTCCGGATTTTTACTATGAAAACTCTATGGATCCACTACCAGAATGATTGCAGATGGAGGTGGGTTATTCTGGGAGAGATGTGTCCGTGTTGTCGCTATGGGTTGGACATGACTCGATAGCACAACAATAGCAATATTTATCCATGAATATTAAATGGCAATGCACCTTGTGTCAGTAGCATTGAAGATAATAATAGCGCTAATAATAATTGTGGTATTTCTTAAGCACTCACTATGTGTCAAGCCCTATTCTATCTGCTGGGGAAGTTACAGAATCATCAGATTAGACCCTGTCACTGTCCCACCCACGGCTCACAGTCTAAGGAGAACAGGTATAAGAGCCCATTTCTAGACTGTGAGCCCATTGTTGGGTAGGGACAGTCTCTATACATTGCCAACTTGTACTTCCCAAGCGCTTAGTACAGTGCTCTGCACACAGTAAGCGCTCAATAAATGCGATTGAATAAATGAATGAATGAGAAAACTGAGGCACAGAGAAGTCAAGTGACTTGCCCAAGGGCACCCAACGGGCAGGTGGCAGAGCTGGAATTGGAACCCAGGTCCTCTCCCTCCCAGGCCCATGCTCCTTCCACTAAGTCATGCTCTCCTCCTGGTATCTACTTGCCCTTTTTTCTTATGACCCTAATGCAGGTGCTTTATTTTCAGTATAATGGATGCGGACATAAACAGAATCTCTGGGTACATTAGCAGAAATCTAATTAGGAAGTCTTCATAAGTGTAAACAGTGCTCTGCATTCAGTAAGCGCTCAATAAATATGATTGAATGAATGAATGAAATAAAAAGGAGTAATAGCCAGGGTGCTGTTTAATAAATAAGCATTTTCCAAAAGTTAAAAATGCTTCCCTGTCAATGGGTTTTGGTCTGCCCTGTATATATACCATGTCCCTTGTCCCTATTATTAACCTCCAAATATTTCTCCTGCCCTTCCAGTAAATAATAACAGTAATAAATATTTATTAACTGTTTACTATTTGGCACAGTTAATGTCTGTCTCAATCAATCAATCAGTCGCATTTATTGAGCACTTACTCTCTAAAGAACACTGTACTGAGCACTTGGGAGACTACAACATAATCTAGTTGGTAGGCATGTTCCCTGCCCACAACAAGCTTATAGTCTAGTCTACCCTTCTAGACAGTAAGCTTGGGGAGGCAGTGTGGCTTAGTGGGAGAGCTGAGGCCCTGGAAGTCAGAGGTCCTGGATTCTACTCCCAGCTCTGCCTCCTGTCTGCACTGTGGCCTTGGGCAAGCCACTTAACCTCCTAATGCCTCAGTTTCCCCATCTATAAAATGGGGATGATAATATCTGAACAGAGGTGTTGCAGGGAACAAATTAAAATAACTAATGTAAGTGGTTTGGTGATAAAGACACCAAATAGAAATTCTCTAGACTGTAAGCCCATTATGGGTGGGGAACATGTCTACTAATTCTCTCGTATTGTACTTTCCCAAGTGCTTAGTGCAGTGTTCTGCACATAGTAAGCACTCAAAATACTACTGACTGATTATTATTATTATTATTATGATATTTATAATATATAATAATAAATTAATAAATGATAATAATAATAATTGTGGTATTTGTTAAGCGCTTACTATGTGCCCGGCACTGTACTAGGTGCTGGGGTAGATACAAACTAATTGGGTTGGACATAGTCCCTGTCCCACATTGGTCTCAGTCTTCATCCCCCTTTAATAGATGAGGCACAAAGAAGTGAAGTGACTTGCCCAAGATCACATAAAAGGTACGTGGCAGAGCCGGGATTAGAACTCAGGCCCTTCTGACTCCCATGATTTATCCACCAGGCCAAGCACTGAGGTAGATCAGTCAGTTAGTCAATCATATTTACTGAGCACGTACTGTGTGCAGAGCATTCTATTAAGTGCTTGGGAGAATACAATATAACAATAAAACAAACACTTCCCTGCCCAAACGACAGAGACATTAATATTCATAATACAGTCTAGAGAAGGACGGAGAAGCAACTTGGTTTAGTGGAAAGAGCCCGGGCTAGGGAGTCAGAGGTCGTGGGTTCTAATCCCGGCTCTGCCACTTATCAGCTGTGTGACTCTGGGCAAGTCACTTAACTTCTCTGTGTCTCAGTTACCTCAACCGTCAAATGGGGATGAAGACCGTGAGCCCCACGTGGGACAACCTGATTACCTTATATATACCCCAATGCTTAGAACAGTGCTTGGCATATAGTAGGTGCACCATTATTATTATTATTATTATTAATATAAATAAATTACAGATGTGCACAAAAATGCTGTGGGGCTGGGACCAGGAATACAATTTAGTCATATTGGACACAGTCCCTCCCTCATGGCTTACAGTCTAAGTAAAAGGGAGAAAGAATAGTTAAATTTTACAGATGAGGAAACTGAGGCATAAAGAAATTAAGTGAATTGACCAAAGTATACTAAAAGCCTATTCTTTTTGGCATAATTCCCTTATCAACGCACAAACTGCTTAGCATGTACTTGTTGTACGTAAATCAGTCCATGCCCCTAACTTCCTTGGATGTTTTCCAGGATGTTTGAAAGCAGCGTGGCTTAGTGGAAAGAACCCAGGCTTGGGAGTCAGAGGAAGTGGGTTCTGATCCCGGCTCCGCCACTTATCGGCTGCGGGACCTTGGTCAAGTCACTTAACTTCTCTGTTCCCTCATCTGTAAAATGGGGATTAAAGCTGTGAGCCCCACATGGGACAACCTGATTACCTTGTATCTAGCCCAGCGTTTGCAACAATGCTTGGCACATAGTAAGGACTTAACAAATACCATAATTTATTTTTTTTACAGACAGTTTTACATCACCAAAGATAAAAGTAAATGAGCCATGAGAATACACCCCACATATCCAACCCCACGACAGACAGGATCCCTTGCTGTTCTCTCATCTGTCCAGGCCTCAGCCCAGTCAGACAAGAATGGTCCAGCACTATACATCCTTGACCCCTCCCGGGAGACCCCCATCCTCCCTTATCATGATCCCTGTGGGGAAGGGATCAGCACAATGACTCTGCCCAACCTGGACTTTAAGGGTCATAACCTCCACCCGGAGCAACATGGCTCCACCCCAACCGGTCTCCCAGGGTAAATCCAAACAGGCCCTCAAAATCACCCAAACGGATTAATATGAAATGCCCAAGAGCAGAGCGGAGCCGAAGAGAGGAGCATTCATTATTCAAGATTTTCAAGTACATTTTCTGGTTTTGCTCAGCAGGCATGGTCTCCAGCTCGCTCTGCGGGTTCCAGAAATAAATCTACGCTAAAATCAAAATAGATCTTAGTTATAGCTTTTCCCCCGCCACTGCCTCCCCTCCGCAACCCCAAGAAACATCTGCCCAGATGTCTTACTTCAAGAGAAGCTGGCCCTTTGGAAACCATTGCCGAGTTATGCAGGGCTACAACGTTAACCTATCAAAATGAGGATCAGTGTGGCCTAGTGGAAAGACCACAGGCCTGGAAGTCAGAGGACCTGGGCTCTAACCCAGTTCCATCACTTGTCTGCTGGGTGACCTTGGGTAAGTCACTTCCCTTCTCTGTGCCTCAGCTCCCTCAACTGTAAAATGGTGATTCAATATCTGCGCTCCCTCCTACTTAGCATGTGAGCCTCATGTGGAGCAGGACTGTGTCTTAACATGATTACATTGCATCTACAGTGCTTAGGACGATGTTTGGCACCTAGTAAATGCTTAACAAGTACCATAAGTATTATTATTGTTATTGTTGCTAATATTAATATTATTATAACCAGCCAGCCAAGGTGATGACTGTGTGAGACGATAAACCCTAACTCTGAGGGCCTCCAGGACTGCTGAACTTCAATTAACGTCCCAACCCCTACCTTTGCTGAAAGTTTGTTGTTCAAGTTCGTTGAAAAAGACTACATCTACGGAGAAGCAAATTTACAAATCACCAATCACGAAGTAACTTCCACCATACGTTCAAAGTATTACTGAGGCTACACTTTGCAGCGAACAAGAGCTTAATTATAGAACACACAGGATCCTAGATTCCGCTACTTGGGTGGAGCCATGGAAAAGGAGCTCTCCCCTCCCTGGCAAATTCAACATTAAAGCGTCCACGATGGTTTTAAAAGAACCTGGGCCCAGGGATGTCACATGCTACCCCAATACACAATGTGACAAAATGGCATCATAGAACGACCATTTTGTGGAAGTCCACCCAATTCAGTCAGAATCGGCTCAAACCTGGGACATTTCTCTGGGATACCTTGACATTTTCAATTTGTACTTCCCAAGCGCTTAGTACAGTGCTCGGCACACAGTAAGCGCTCAATAAATATGACTGACTGAATGAATTTTCCCATCATCCATTGCTCCTCAATTGTTGTGATTCCCTCTCAGGTCTTTTTGAACTTAGATTCTGCCTCAGAGCCCAGGAACTCTAGTCAGTCAGTCAATCGTAATTATTGAGTGCTTACTTTGTGCAGAGCACTGTACTCAGCCCTTGAGAGAGTACAATATAATGATAAACGGACATATTCCCTGCCCACAACGAGCTTACAGGCTATAACGGGAGACAGAAGTTAATAGAAATAAATAAATTCCAGATGTGTACATCTGTGCTGTGGGGCTGGGATGGGAGATGAATAATTTTTCCTCTACTGCAGGTAGGGAGAGTCTGGCCCTGAAAATCAACATGCCAGATACAAAACAACCCAGTACCCTAACCAGGCAGTGGGCAAACCAGCTAAAAAGTGGAGAACTGTCCATTAGAAAGCCAGACCAACACCGCTCTAATCGACATCCCCAAAGCATCCTTCCTCTCTGCTTTTTTGGTCCTTTTTCCTCTGAAATACATCTTTTCTATGACCGAACTGAAGGAAAGCAGGACAATTACAAATTCCTTCAATGTATCAAATCCATAACTTGTAGCCAAGAATGCTAAGAATATAGTTTTGGAGACTCGACATAGTGAAAAGCCAGAGGCAAAAAACTAGGCTCCCTCCTATCACCTAAAGGTAGAGCCATCATTCTTGGTGCAAACAGAGGAGTAGATTTGTAAAGCAGAACTATGTGCCTATGTAGAAGTTGATCTTCAGATCCCTTCCTCCCACCCCGTACAAGGCTCTGATGGTGATCTTTGAAGCTGATGGCCAGGAAATTTCATTTTGCATGAGAAGCAATGGAAGGTCATTTGGAATATTTTGAGGGAGTTATGTGCTCCAGATCAGCATTTTCAGAAAATATTACCTGCATCTGTCATGTAAATTACATATCCATATGTAATTATGAGAAGCAGCATGGCTCAGTGGAAAGAGCATGGGCTTTGGAGTCAGAGGTCATGGGTTCAAATCCTGGCTCCACCACTTGTCAGCTGTGTGGCTTTGGGCAAGTCACTTAACTTCTCTTTGCCTCAGTTACCTCATCTGCACAATGGGGATGAAGACTGTGAGCACCCCGTGGGACAACCTGATCACCTTGTATCTCCCCAGCGCTTAAAACAGTGCTTTGCACATAGTAAGCGCTTAACAAATACCATTATTCACCTGTCCACATGTTTTATTGCCTGTCTCCCCCTTCTAGACTGTGAGCCCATTGTTGGGTAGGGACCGTCTCTATATGTTGCCAGCTTGTACTTCCCAAGCACTTAGTACAGTGCTCTGCACACAGTAAGCACTCAATAAATATGATTGAATGAATGAATGAATCACCTTGTAACCTCCCCAGTGCTTAGAACAGTGCTTTGCACATAGTAAGCACTTAATAAATGCCATTATTATTATTATTATTATTATTTATTTTAATGTCTGTCTTCCATTAGACTGTAAACACTTGTGCTCAAGGACATGCCTACCAAATCTGGTGTATTGTACTCTCCTACACACTTGGTACAGTATTCTCCTTACAGTAAGTGCTCAATAAATACTATTGATTGATCTGCCGGTAGCCTGAAGAGGGGAAAGGCAGGAGACAAGGAGGCCAGTACAGAGGCAAAGAATCCAGCACTGCCCAAAGAAACCAGCATCCCTGAAAGAGCCTTAGAATCCCTCTGTATTAGAATCCCGGAGGCAAAAAACACAGGGTCCATGAAACCAACCCCCAGGAGGGACTTCCACATGGCAAAAGTTGGCCACCCTTGCCAATTTTCAGTCTCCTTTATTTTTGTGTTCTCATTTCCAGCCAAAACACAGCTTTCCCCAGCACCTTGCATCTACTTCCACTCCAAGTTCCACACCATTATTCACAAGCTGTCATGAGAAATAAACAAGAGATTTATCTCTGGTGCATCCATAATGAAGAAAATGCACAATGGAGCAAGTAGAAGGGAGGAAAGAAAATCAATGATGAAAACTGTGTCAGAAGCTGTTACTGGTATGTGTCAGATCTCATCCATCTTCTAATCATAGGCTATATCTCCAAATGGAAGATTATTACTTTCTGTAATGCCATTGAGATCATTTAAGAACATCTGGAGGGGCATCGTATAAACATATCGTATTGGAAATATTTCATCTACCCCCACCCTAGCCCCTGCCCACTCGGCAGCTCTTTGTGAAAGTTGGCTTGGATTCTCTTCTTCCTCTCACCAATCCTGTGGGCACCAAGCTCTCAGACCCTGGCCTTCCTGCCTCACAGACTCTCCTCCTCTTCCCTACTGCTCCCTGGCCCTCCCAGAACCCAACCCTCCTGTCTAATCACCACCACCCGAGAAGCAGCATGGCATAGTGGATAGAGCACGGGCCTGGAGTCAGAAGGTCATGGGTTCTAATCCCGCTCCACTACATCTCCTGGGTGACCTCCTCACTGTACCTCATTCTCGCCAGTCCCACCATCGACCACAGGCCCACGTCCTCCCCCTGGCCTGGAATGCCCTCCCTCCGCACATCTGCCAAGCTAGCTCTCTTCCTCCCTTCAAAGCCCTACTGAGAGCTCACCTCCTCCAGGAGGCCTTCCCAGACTGAGCCCCCTTTTTCCTCTCCTCCTCCCCATCCCCCCACCCTACCTCCTTCCCTTCCCCACAGCACCTATATGTTTGAACAGCTTTATTACTGTATTTATTTTACTTGTACATATTTACTATTCTATTTGTTTTAATGATGTGCATCTAGCTTTATTTCTATTTATTCTGATGACTTGACACCTGTCCATATGTTTTGTTTTGTTGTCTGTCTCCCCCTTCCAGACTGTGAGCCCATTGCTGGGTAGGGATCGTCTCTATATGTTTCCAACTTGTACTTAACAAACGCTTAGTACAGTGCTCTGCACACAGTAAGGGCTCAATAAATACAATTGAATGAATGAATGATCATTATTTTATTATTATATCAGAGGGTCAGAAAACATGAGCCCAATTTACAATAGATTCGCTCTCAAAGATGCTACTTCTCTTATTTGAAATCTAAAAGCTGCAGCATGAAGATTCTAATAGAAGCCCAGTGAATGCCCCAAGGGGCAGGAACTGTGTCTAATTCTCACTTAGGACAGTGCTTAATACAGTGCTCTGCACACAGTAAGGGCTTAATAAATACCATTACTACTCCAGTGAAGAGTTTTGCAAGCTGGGTTTCCAAATATTTTATGAACCACAATTTTGAAATGCAATGCCTTCCTAATGTTAAATAGTATTCCCGGAGGTAACAGGTTCAGGTAACCTGAGGATGATGTATCCTGCCTTTCTAGCAATTTATCAATTTGATTCTCCTCTTCTGCCCCATCCAACTGCTTTGCCTAGGGAAGCAAGCTTTACTGTATACCTGTATATATGTATATATGTTTGTACATATTTATTACTCTATTTATTTATTTATTTTACTCGTACATATCTATTCTATTTATTTTATTTTGTTAGTATGTTTGGTTTTGTTCTCTGTCTCCCCCATTTAGACTGTGAGCCCACTGTTGGGTAGGGACTGTCTCCATATGTTGCCAACTTGTACTTCCCAAGCACTTAGTACAGTGCTCTGCACACAGTAAGTGCTCAATAAATACAATTGACTGATTGATTGATTGGTAGAGAGGAAAGGGGGGAATTGGGCTGTGTGTGTCTGTTTTAAGAAACTTATCTTTGAGGTACCAAAAGGTTTTGACCTGCCTGTCACCACCAAACAGTATTCTAATGTGCATTTGTTTTGTCTCCATGAAATCACTACCTTCAGGCCTCTCATTTACCTTCTCTTTGGAGCAATTTCATTTTTCAGCATCCTCAGAATGCATCTCCGGTCCGGAGCTTAGAAAACAAGTTCCAAAGTGAGGCACTGTAACAAGAATCTTTTGTGTGTAGCCAAATGGCTTCTAACCCATAAGGCGCTGAATTGGGAACGAAGGTGGCTCTCTCATCTCACAAACGGACAAGTGTCAGCCGGGGCAGGAAGACAAAGAGAATAAAGTAACAATTCCAGAATGAACTGGATACTCAGAGCAGACATTTGAATGCTTTCAGTAATTTGAACTAAAAGGAGGGATGATAAAGAACTAATTTCATCTATCTGTTCATTTAATTTTGCTTCCTGTACCAGGATTTAGATAATAAATGATTTGGGAAAGATATTAAATGCTAATTATAGAAAAATATTTTTAAAACTTAATAAAGATGTATACAAAGGGCAGTCTGTAGTCCTTGGTCTTCGTCAAGCCTGTTGCCTGGATACCATCAGCAGGAGAAATTCAGCCACACAAAAAATTGACATACAAACAGACTAAAAATAATTAACATTTCTTTTCTCTGTGTAGTGCCATTAGGCATTAAATCACCAAACATATCGAACAAATGAAAACACCACCACACTTCAGAACGGGAGCTCAATAGAGCCAAACTCTCAGAAAATTCTGTGTCAGTTTTTTCTTCCCACTGTCTTGGGACTCCTGAGTATATAAAGGATAAAAACAGCCCAATTGCCAACATCTGCTATTTCCCCCCCAGGGTGAAAGAAGAGTAGCAGGGTCATTGCTAATCAAATTCTTGAGGGCATTTGGTGCCTGAGGGAAGGGGAATTCTTAGGAAAATATCCCTAAGATAGGGTGAAAACAGTTGGCAAGCTCTCTCCCATCTACATTATATAGTTTGGTGAGATGAAGATGACCATTTCAGGCGATCGCAATGTAGAGAATGAAATGAAAATTATTCAGCCTTGGTTCCATCTACAAAATGGTCTTTCAATGAAAAACAATCCCTTTTGAAACAACAGAGCCCTACTATTTTTGTGAGAATTCAATATCCAGTGGGTGGTTTTATTATTGAAATAGGATCCAACTTGGATGGAATTATCTTTTATTGGAGGCTTGAAAATGGGATTATTTGGAGTAATTTTGGTTCCCATGGGGTTTTGAAATTGCCTCTTAGAATGGAAAGAGTCAGAGTGGCAAGACAGAATTCCTTCTTGCAGGAGGGAGGATAAGGGAACTTTACCATATTATAAATCTAAGAAAACCTGACTTTCCTGTCTAGAGCATTCCCAGAACATTTTTTTGCGAGGAATCTTAAATGGAAAAGTGAGAAAGTGATCCCTGAATTTGAATTTTGTTTCCTTTGAGGGCTATGCTTGATACAGATGTCTATTTGGCAGAGAAGTTGATGGGATTGCCATAGCAGTTTTCTACTGTTTCACTCAGAGAGTTTCAACTATTTTCCAAAACAGTACTGCTGCAGTCTTGAGATTTCACCTGAAATGCCTCCTTTCACCCAGCTCCCCTCCTCACCCCAACCCCCGGTCCTCCCATGGTCCCCTCCTCACATCCCACCCATCTCCAGTCAATCAGTAGGATTTATTGAGTACTTATCCTGTGCTGCCCTTCTCAGGATCATATCTACCACTCTCGGCTACCAGAGAGTCAAGCAGCGGCATTCCCATTCCATTGCTAGCGAGTGGAAGGCAATCTGCTACAGGCCAAAACTCACCTGCGCTGGGCAGCAGTGGCATGGGAGTGTGTCAAATGTGGAGACTCAAGCTTACTGCATGGAAGAAGGCAATGGTAATCCACTTTTGTATTTTTACCAAGAAAACTCTGTAGATGCACTACCAGTACGATTGCAGATGGAGAGCGGGGCGTTCTGGTAGAGATGCGCCCATGGAGTTGCTATGGGTCGGAGATGACTCGAAAGCATAAGACAAGACTAGGTGCTGAGCATTGCTAAGTACTTGGGAGAGTACAGTAGAATCGACAAACATGATCCTTACCCTCAAGGAGCTTACGGCCTAGCAGGGGAGAGAGATGCTAAAATAAATGACAGGGAGCAAAAAGCAAAAGGGTCTGAGATTAGAGGCAGCAGCAGCAGCAGAGGGGTTTTCATTCATTCATTCAATTGTATTTATTGAGCACTTTTTGTGTGCAGAGCACTGTACTAAGCGCTTGGGAAGTCCAAGTTGGCAACATATAGAGATGGTCCCTACTCAACAGCGGGCTCACAGTCTAGAAGGGGGAGACAGACAACAAAACATATTAATAAAATAAATAGAATAAATATGTACAAGTAAAATAAATAGAGTAATAAATATGTACAAACATATATACATATACACATAGCTTCTGTTGATGCCCTTGGCTTCCTGCTGGGCCCCTCAGATTTCTCCTCTCTGTCAGGGAGGCCAGTGAGAGGCTCTGGCTGTCTTGATAGCCAAATTCCAACCCAAAATCCTTGAAATCCTCAGGTGAACTTGTATCCTATAATGAAAACCTCCGACTTTACCAGCCATAACAAAACAATTTTGTCCTTTCCTCTCCAGATTTTGACCTTCAAAGAATCCTTTAGACTGTAAGCTCTAGACTGTAAGCTCTTGAAGCAGCATGGCTTAGTGGAAAGAGCGTGGGCTTGGGAGTCAGAGGTCGTGGGTTCGAATCCAGGTTCTGCTGCTTAGCTGTGTGACTTGGGGCAAGGCACTTGACTTCTCTGTGCCTCAGTTACCTCATCTGTAAAATGGGGACTATGACTGTGAGCCCCACGTGGGATAACCTGGTAACCTTGTATCTATCCCAGTGCTTAGAACAGTGTTTGTCACATAGTAAGGGCTTAACAAATACCATCATTATTATTATTAAGCTTGTTGTGGGCAAGGAATGTGTCTGTTGTATTGTACTCTCCCAGTGCTCTGCACCCAGTAAATGCTCAGTAAATATGACTGACTGACTGATCGAATCCTGGCACTGGAAAGGACTTCAAGAATCCATCTAGTTCAGTATCCTGGCTCCAAACAAGCAACAAAGTCATGCAGCATAGATAGTTTAATTGTCTGAATATTAATCCCTTTCCAATGAACGTAGGGTTTCTCTTTTTTCCTAAAAAACAGTACCCTGTGCATCCCCCTCTTCTCTTGGACCCCCAGAGCATCTTTTTAATTCTTTGACACTGGGGTCAGAGGAAATGACAATGCCAGGATTGGAAACTTAGCCGGAGAACACAAGATAGGAGGTCTCTCCTGCTAATATCCAAATATCCTTCAGAAGTGCTGAAAATACAGAGGACAGAGTCCCAAAGTGCATATAAACACAATGCTTTTTGAGATGCAACATGTGGAGATTGGAAAATATCCCAGAATGTAATCATGGGAGCATTTATATAAAAAGAATAAAAGAAGTTTTCTCAGCAAACAGGGCATAAATTCAAGGGAAACAGCACTTATGCATATATCTGTAATTTTGTTTATTGCTATTAATGACTGTGTCCCCTCGAGACTGTAAGCTCATTGTGAGCAAGGAATGTGTCTGTTATGTTGTTATAGTGTACTCTCCCAAGTGCTTAGTACAGTACTCAGCACACAGTAAGTGTTCAATAAATATGATTGACTGACTGATATGTTTGACACAAGGTCAACTACATGGATCTACTACTGGAAAGTCACTTCATATAATAGCACATTCTAAAACCAGGAAGAAGCTCAAGAGGTCATCTAGTCCAGCCCCCTGTCTCCAGGCAGGGCCCCATTTTTATCATCATCATCAATCATATTTATTGAGCGCTTACTGTGTGCAGAGCACTGTACTAAGCGCTTGGGAAGTACAAGTTGGCAACATATAGAGACAGTCCCTACCCAACAGTGGGCTTACAGTCTAAAAGACTCCAAAGGGAATTCCTCCTGCTTATAATGTTCTCTAAATGTCCCCAGACTAAGCACTCCTCCACTCCCCATCACCCCGACTCTCTCCCTTTGCTTTACCCACTCCACGCCCCACAGCACTTGTGCATATGTACATATTTATAATTCTATTTATTTATATTAATGGTGTGTCAGTATCTATAATTCTATTTATTTATATTGATGCTATTGAGGCCTGTTCGCTTGTTTTGATGTCTGTCTCCCCCCACTTCTAGACTGTGAGTCCGTTGTGGGCAGGGACTGTCTCTATTTGCTGCTGAATTGTACTTTCCAAGCGCTTAGTCCAGTGCTCTGCACACAGTAAGTGCTCAATAAATGCAATTGAATGAATGAATAAATGAATGACTAAAAGAGGAGATTTGAAAGCAAGCAGACAAGAGGATAACCGTTATGTAGTTGTTCCAGGAATTGCACTGCCTCTGTCAGAGACAGAACACTGAACCAGATGGAATCATCAGGCCAACCAAAAATGGCCTAGCTCAAGATCTTATTTGCTTAACTAATACTAAGTTAGGGCTGAGACTTCTACACCTAGTTCATGGACTCGACCCATCAATCAATCAATCAATCAGTGATATTTGTTGAGTGCTTAACTATGTGCAAAACACTGTACTAAGTGCTTGGGAGAGTATAATACAACAGAGGAGGCAGATAAATTTCCTGCCCACAACAAGTTTACAGTCTGAGGAGGAAGAATAAGATTAACACCATGTAAGTGAAATGAAGGGTTGCATAGGTACCTAGATAATTTAGACCACATAAAAGAAGAGAAAATGCTTTTTGACTGTAAGACTTGAATAATTCCATCAAAAGCTGTTTTTTCACCTACATTATCTGAGCAACAATCCTTCCTTTTACTTAAAACAATCCTTTCTGGTTTGGTCCAAAACCAACCGTTTCAAGAAAGAAGAAAAAGAATCTAATTGTCCTTGGCAAGAATTAAGTGCTATCTAAATTCAAACTAATGATAATAATAACATTGCCAATGCTAAGTTATTACAGAAACAGTTTCCAATTTTATAACAGACTGAACAGGTCTCTATTCTTCATGCCTATTTGGGGTGATTTTTGTTTTGATAGGAAACCATTAAAAAAAAACAACCAGTTCCAAGCATTCTTGGCTATTAAAATCCTCCTACCAAAGAACAAGTTTAAGAGCTAAATGAAAATGAATCCTTAAAATATGTACTGATTCTAACACTAATTGAAAATATACTTAGCAAAATGTTTGGATTGATTAAACCCCCCAAAGGTTTCAGCTTCTTAGAACTACGTGGAACGCTACATACTAGAAGGAAGGTTGCTATCCTAGTTAATCTAGTTGAGATTTATGAGTGCAAATTAATAATGGGAGGGATAAAAGGCCCAGGCAGATTTCCCATTACAATTGCATAATGCTGGTACAAGTGGGTATTTTGGGGAATAATTTGTCATTCACTCAATCAGTGAGAGTGCCAATGTTTTCTGTAAGCACAGAAATTCTCTCCCCACTTGGAAAACAGTGAGTAAATCAGCCACAGTGACAGACAGAAAGCCCTCATCGATCTTTTATCTAATTAACAGTAAAATAAACACCACGGATCATAACAAAAAAAATGTGCACGAAATTTAGGGCCCCCTAATTGCAGTTACCTAGGCAGCTCGGAGGCCCATGATAAATCTTGTCACATTTTAATCTACATTTAATTACCATATATCAGTCTTTAAATGCCTGCTAATGAGAAAGAAAATTGCAAAGCATATGGTGCCAGGGAGCACAAGCTAAGTCTCAATGTGTCCCTCCCATTGCCTTGGCGGCACGGCGAATCAATATTCACACGCGACCTCCAAAAATAGATCGAGTCACGATCCGCTAACACCATCCCTTCAAGCGCTCGTAGAGGCAGCACCTGGGCTTGGACACTTCCACTCATTTGGAAGAATTTCAGGTTGTAGGAGGCCTTTCCTTCTTTCTGTGCACCTGAAGTTTGCACAGACATGGAGGGTGTGTAAATTCCCGAATGAGACAGCCCTTCGAATACCACAGTTCCTTCCTCCAACCCCTTCAGGCCTCAGCCCCTCTAGTCAGAGGAAGAGAGGCCTGCATTTATGAATTTTAAGGAGAACAGGACCAGAAATAGGCAAAGTCACAAGGACACGGTGTCTGAGTGCCTGATAGTGAATCAATCCACCATATTTATGAAGGGTTTACTCTTGTAGAGCACTGTACTAAGCATACAGGAGCTGCTGGCTACTGAAGCTAAACCATAAGCTCTTACAAGTCAGGAAGTATGTTTTTGGTTGTCCGTTTTATTAATGGTATTTGTTAGGTGCTGACTATGTGTTAAGCACTGTACAAAGCATGGTAGTAGATTTGAGCTAATCAGGTTGGACAGAGACCACTCACTTCCCACTTTTTATCATTCCTGTTCTCTCCTAAGAGCTTAGTTTGGGACTCTGCACACGGAAAGCACTCAATATGTGCTACTGATTGAAGTCCCCTCTGGACTGTAAGCTCACTGTGGGCAGGGAATGTCACTGTCATTGTTGTTTTGTATTTTCCCATCCGCTTAGAACAGTGCTCTGCACAAGTGCTCAATAAATACGATGGAATGAATGAAGTGCTTGAGAGAGTACAATAGCCATAAAACAGACATCTCTTCCTCTCCTGTGCTTACAATTTAATGGGTGGGAAACACCCCGAGAAATTAAATTATCGAGCCCTGCCGCCCTCCCCCACCTTTTCTCCAAATCCCTTCGTTTGGTCTCCCTAACCCCTAAAGCTCCTCCACAGTGCATTTCCATCTGCAAAAATAAATAGCATAAAATCCCATTAACTGCTCTGGAGAAGTCCTATAGAAAACTCTAACCTGATGGCCATTTCATAATCAAGCAAGTCCAAAGGTCAATCAAAGAGAAATGAGAATGATAGTCCATTAGATCTGATTTTTAGGGGAGGACCTGGGATGGATAATCTTCCCATCAGAGTGTCACCATAAAATTATAGCTTATTTTTAGCTGGTAAAAGCGATTCCACTGAGAGAAGGAGCTTTCCAGGCGTACATGTAAAACATAATAATAATAATAATAATTGTGGTATTTGTTAAACGCTTACAATGTGGCAGGCACCATTCTAAACACTGGGGTAGATGCAATGTGATTGTGTTGGACACAGTCCCTGTCCCACATGGGGTTCACTGACTTAAATCCTCATTTTACAGATGAGGTAACTGAGGCCCAGAAAAGTGAAATGACTTGCCCGAAGTCACACTGCAGACAAGTGGTGGAGCCGAGATTAGAACCCAGGTCCTCCTGACTCCCAAGCCCATGTTCTATCCACTAGGCAACACTGCTTCTTTAAACCTAAAGCCATAAGCAAAGTTGTCGATGGTTCAGACTAATGGACCACACAACCAGGACCAGTGTGATAAGCACTTACTGTGAATTGCAGCTTGCTGTGGACAGGGAATTCATCTGTTTATTGTTTTACTGTACTCTCCCAAGCACTTAGTACAGTGTACAGTGCTCGGCACACGGTAAGTGCTCGATAAATAAGACTGACTACTGTGTTAACATCTTGGTCGAGTTGGTGGAAATGCTTCCTGCCTACAAGGAGTCATACTAGTAAATAAGCAATAGCACCATCAATATTTCTCGAGAGCCTACCTGTATGCAATGACTCTCCCCATCTTCAAAGCCTTATTGAAGGCACATCTCCTCCAAGAGGCCTTCCCAGACTAAGCCCCACTTTTTCTCATGTCCCACTCCCTTCTGTGACCCCCTGACTTGCTCCCTTTGGTCTTCCCCCCACTCCCAGCCCCACAGCTGTCATTCCAGCCTTAAGAGGGTTAGAAGTCTTCTAGACTGTGAGTCCACTGTTGGGTAGGGACTGTCTCTATATGTTGCCAACTTGTACTTCCCAAGCGTTTAGTACAGTGCTCTGCACACAGTAAGCGCTCAATAAATACGATTGATTGGTTCAGGGAAGTTAAGTCACTTGCCCACGGACACACAGCTGATTAAGACTGTGAGCCCCCCGTGGGACAACCTGATCACCTTGTAACCTCCCCAGCACTTAGAACAGTGCTTTGCACATAGTAAGCTGATGAGCGGCAGGGCCAGGATTAGAACCCAGGTCCTTTTGACTCCCCCCATGCTCTAGCCCCTGGGCCACACTGCTTCAAGCAAAACTCATGTTTAAGATCAAATCTGAGTCCCTGGAAGGGTCCATCAGTGGCCATTATGGTCTTCTCCTGATGGTAGTGGCTACCACTCTTTAATTCTCCCAAACTGGGCTGGTCTTAGACATCCCTCCAGTGGGATGTCCAGGACTTCATTTGAGACTCATGGCATCACAGGCCCAACAATCAAAACCTCTTACCTATTTCTAATCCAAATCCCACTTGCCACAATTTCAGCTCTCGTACCACTGTCAGTGGAGAACAGCGGATTTTCCATCCTCAGTATACGTGAAGAAGACAGTTAATAAGTCACTTCTCAACTTTATCTTCCCCAAATTAAAGAGTCTCGATTCCTTTAATCTTTCCTCCTAAGTCCTTTGCAGCCACTCAATCATTTTCCGTGCTTTTCTCCAAAATTCTGACCCATAAACTCTCAAATTTTTGGAGCCCCATAACCGGATACAATGCTTTCCTAGGTTAATGGATGACTGAGTGAGAAAACACCTTCTTTCTGGATTCCTCTTCATAAATCTCAATGTCATGCTTTCCCTTATGGCAGCCCCTTCTAACTCACTTTTCAATTTGTAGACCACTATGACATATACTTCTTTTTTTTTCTGTCTGAGGTTATCATTTGGGGAATAAACATTTGTTACTTGGGAAGCTTTTGGGAAGCAGCATGGTATAGTGGATAGAGCACAGGCCTGAGAGTCAGAAGGTCATGGGATCTAATCCCGGCTCCACCACTTGTCTGCTGTGTTACCTTGGGCAAGTCACTTCACTTCTCTGGGCCTCAGTTACCTCATCTTGAAAATGGGGATTGAGATTTGTGAGCCCCACGTGGGACAGGGACTGTGTCCAACCCAGTTTGTTTGTATCCACTCCAGCTCTCAGCACAGTGCCTGGCACATAGTAAGTGCTTAACAAATGCCATAATTATTATTATTTTTTTTATTGTATTGTCACAGTTTTACAACCTGCCTGGGAACTCTAGGTAATTTTTCAATGAACTCCATATTCTATTTAAGAATGTCTACTGTGTTCTACCAAAATTCCATTCTTTTGTGGTTTTTCCAATTATATGAAGTGGGATGTACTTCAATAGTTGTTGGCATTCCCGACACTATTCTTATTTCATTATCAGTTTCAATTCCTTTAAAAACTAGACTTTGTGTTATATGAAAGTCATTTTCTTTATCCACGCTTCCAAGGAATTCACATTGCATGATGAATTTAATTCACTAGACTACTCTAATCACTTAAGTATACTCTATGTTCACCTCACGAATTTCAATAGATCGCTCATTTAATAGAGTGTAATGAATAGGTTTTTAATTGATTATTGTTCTCATTCATCACAGCCCTTCCAAAGAGGGACCTCAATGGACATGATAATGGGCATGCATAGCTGCCAAGGAAACAGGATGCCAAGTTGCCTAAATCAACGACTCCTGAAGGATCTGAAGGGCAAATAGAAAAGCTACAGAAAGTGGACATCAGCCAGAAGACTACTGAAGAATACAGAGAAATACCCTCATTATGTATGGTGAAAATCAGCAAAGTAAATGTTGGAAAGGACTTAATAATAATGATGGTATTTGTTAAGCACTTACTATGTGCAAAGTGCTGAGGTTGTGAGCCCTGTGTGGAACAGAGAAGGTGTCCAACCTATCTTGTACCTTCTGCAGCGCTTGGTATAATGCTTAGAACATAATGAGCCCTTAAGTACCATTTTAAAAAAAAGAAAGTAGGTGCATTAATCTTAGATATCCAAAAATGCTTCAATCAAATTACATCAAGGACTAAGGAAAATGTCATTCCTTCCATCCACAGTGAGAGGAAAGGAATATTGATAACATATGTGCATAAATACAGAGGCTTTTAATGTACTGTTTCTCCACTTTTGCCTTAACCAAAAAGATCGAGTGAACAACTGACCAGGGGCCTTTTTATGGGAGTCTGGAAAGTCAAATTAGAAATAGCTCCAGAGACTTCAGGTAACATCTCCTTCAAGAAGGCTTCCATGATTAAGCCTTCTTTTCCCCACTCCCTGTCCCTGGTCATCTTCTACGTAACTGGATTTGTACCCTTTGGGCACTTGGTATTTACCCCACCCTCAGGTCCATACCGTTTATGTACATATATATAATTTATATTAATGCCTATCTCCACCTCTAGACTGTAAGCTTACTGTGGACAGGGAGCCAGTCTACCAACTCTGTTGATTTGTCATCAACCAACTCTGGTGTATTGCCCTCTCCCAAGAGCTTAACATAGTGTTCTGCACACAATAAGCACTTAAATAAACACCACTGATTGATTGACCGGCTTTTTTCAATAACCTGAATGTGTTTAAGTCAGCATCCTAGGGCTGAACTCCTCCACAGAGTATAGATTGTCCTCCATCTGATTTTCTTGTATCTACACGGCTCTTAGCACAGTGCTTATGTACTTAAGAACTTGGTAAATATATTATTATTTTCATAATAAAATTTAAAGGATTGAATGATCCAATGACCTCTACCCCCATCCTAATCCTCCTTGACCTCTCCCCCGCTTCTACACTGTAGACCAACCCCTTCTCCTGGAAACACTGTCTAATCTTGGCTTCGCTGACCCCGTCCCCCTTTTGGTTATCCTCCCTTTCTCTCTGGCCACTCACTCTCAGTCTTTTTTGCAGGCTCCTCCTCTGCCTCTCGTACCCTGTGGGAGTCTCTCAAGGCTTAGTTCCAGTTCTATCCTCTCTACACCCACTCCCTTAGAGAACTCTTTCACTCCCACAGCTTCAACTATGGAGATGGTTCCCCAATCTACATCTCCAACCCTGACCTCTCTCCTTTGGAGCAGTCTTGTATTTCCTCCTGCCTTCAGGACATCTTTCCTTGACTGTCCCGCCAACACCTCAAACTTAACAGGTCGAAAACAAAATTCCACATTGCATTTGAACCCCATCCTCCCCCTGACTTTCCCATCACTGTAGATACCACCACCTTGTCTCACAATCCATGACATTATCCTCAACTCAATCTCCCTCATTTAACCCATCCATTCAGTCTGTCATGAAATCCTGTTGGTTCTACCTTCACAACATCTCTAGAATCCACTCTTTCCTCGCCATCCAAACTGCTCCCAAGCTGATCTAAACATCCACCCAAGTCTTGACTACTGCTGCAGCCCCCTCTCTGAGCTCCGTGCCTCCTGTCTCTTCCCTCTCTGTTCAATTCTTTATTCTGCTGCCCAGATCATTTTTCCAAAAAAATGTTCAGTCCATGTCTTCCCACTCCTCAGAAACCTCCAATGATTGCCCATCCTCCTCCACACTAAAAAAAAACCCTTACCACTGGCTTTAAAGCACTCAGCCCACTCCCGCCTACCTTACTTCGCTGTTCTACTACCACCCAGTCCACCCACTTCGGCCCTTTAACACTAACCTACTCACTGTACCTCGATCTTGTTTATCTCACTGCTAACCCCTTTCCCAAATCCTCCCTCTGGCCTCAAACCTCACCCCCCATCATATCCGACAGACCACCACTCTCCCCACCTTGAAAGTACATCCAAAAATCACGCCTCCTTCAAAAGGCCTTCCCTGACTAAGCCCCCACTTCCCCCTATCCACCCTCCCCTTTCCCAAGTGTTTAGTACGCTTCTCTGCATACAGTAAGCACTCAATAAATACCACTGAATGAGTGATTGATGATGACATTGGGACCAGCGCTAGAGAGCAAAGGAGAGGGCAAAGAGATAAGACATTAAAGCTCTCGTGAGCTGTTCATTAATATTTTCGAGAAGCACCCAAACCTTACCGAAGGGTATTAAACCAATAATTAGTTAAGAAACTCGAATAAATGAACCTCCATACATCCTCACTTTGTTACCAAAAACGTACTTGGATTTCATTCACTGTTTCCAGTGAGTTCAACAAAGTCTACGTCACTTTCAACGCCTTAACTATTCTACCCTGCTTTTCCAAATGTATTACTCACTGCCTGAGTCAACTATCATAATTCTTAATTATATTCCTTCAATTACATTTCCATCCTATTGAATAAAGTGATCCTAGACTAGCAGTAAAACAATATTACACAGTGAACTCATTTAAATACAGCTGGAGTGAAAACAGCAGTCACTGAAACTGTAACAATCACGGTCATTAGAAATAGAAATGGGAGATTTTTTTTTAACGAGTCAGTACATCTCTGACATTTAGAAACATCATTCTCGACCTCCAAATGAACTATATTAAAGTAATTATGAAAAGTATTTGTAGCTTTGCTGTGAATTAGCAATAACATTGTAGAGGCCTATGAATGGAAATGAATACATTTCCACAGAGATAAGTGCTCCGAATTGTAGGATAATTATCATTTTATTAAATTAAAAAACAAGCAACAGTGTTCTCTTCCCAATTCATAGAATAATTTCCAAAAGCACTGTAGTGAAATATGGATAAAAATTGTGTAAATGAAGCACTATGCATCCAGAGTTTCTCCATTTTATCCTTTGACTCCACACACAGAAACTGCAAAATCATTTCTGATTATTTAAACTTTTTTTTTTGTTTGGGGACGTGTCATTACTCCAGTTAGGATACAGAGAGAAATAGTTAAGGCATGGTAGTAGCTTAGCGCAGTGCTCTTCACAGGTAAGCACTCCATAAATGCTGTACATATGTATATATGTTTATACATATTTATTACTCTATTTATTTATTTATTTTACTTGTACATATTTATTCTATTTATTTTATTTTGTTAATATGTCTTGTTTTGTTGTCTGTCTCCCCATTCTAGACTGTGAGCCCGCTGTTGGGTAGGGACCGTCTCTATATGTTGCCAACTTGTACTTCCCAAGTGCTTAGTACAGTGCTCTGCACACAGTAAGCGCTCAATAAATACGATTGAATGAATGAATAAATAAATGTTGTTGATCATGTCTAGGAGAATCACATGACTTCTCTGATCTCCTGGTTCAACAGTCAGGAGTTAATGCTCCCCCCAGAGTGCCACCTTACTGTCAGGCTCGGGAAAATTGAGCTCAGGATTAATGTCATCCAATGCTGCCTTTAAAACTTTGGATTACTATAGTATTCATTTGTACATGGATGAAAAGAAGAAAATAGCAAGTTGGGTTGGAGTATTTTTTAAGGTAACTGCCGGTATTTATTTCAGTTCTGCACATCACATTCACATTCTCTGCAGATGGAGAAATAAAGATTTCTCCCTGTTTTTGGCCTTTTTACAAAGATCAGTTTCCTTAGCCCAGCTGTCAAAAATCTAATTCACAGAAGGGAGAGCATTTTCTAGACATCACAAATATTAATATCCTGAGCTAGAAGTTTGCAGACTTTTTTTTTTTTTTACCCCAAAGGGCATATTTTTTCTGCCTACATTTTTCTGAAGAAATGTTATGAACCAATGTACTTTTACTGGGAGCTAATATCAAGCTAGCATTGATTAAAGCTCACTTGTGGGGGTCAGACTTGAACCAGTCAATTTTATTTTCCTCATTCCAATCCCCAAAGAATTTGGTATCTAGAAGACTACTATAACCCAGACTAACTACTTAATTAATTAGTAATTAATGACAATGAAGATGATAAAGATAAAAATGGTGATTCTCTCCCCCCTCCCCATGTCTTTTCATGTAAGAAAATGTCATGTTCTTCTCCCAGGGGTGATCATATCTCTTTTTTAAAAAAATAATGATAGTACCCTGTTTTCGGTTAAGTGGAAATTAGGGACCTGGGTTTGGGTTCTTTGTTTGTTTATTTTTTGTTTTAAAGGCACTTATTGAGCTCTGTTTGCAGAGCACTGTGTTAGTGCTTAGAGCTCACCTCCTCCAGGAGGCCTTCCCAAACTGAGCCCCCCCCTTCCTCTCCCCCTTCTCCCCTTCCCCATGCCCCTGCCTTATCCGTCCCCACCCCACAGCACCTGTATATATGTATATATGTTTGCACGTATCTGTTACTCTATTTATTTATTTTATTTGTACATATTTATTCTATTTATTTTATTTTGTTAATATGTTTTGTTTTGTTGTCTGTCTCCCCCTTCTAGACTGTGAGCCCGCTGTTGGGTAGGGATCATCTCTATATGTTGCCAACTTGTGCTTCCCAAGCACTTAGTACAGTGCTCTGCACACAGTAAGCGCTCAATAAATACGATTGAATGAATGAATGAATGCTTAGGAGAGAACAGTACAATTTTTTTTATGGTATTTGTTAAGCACTTACTATGTGCCAGGCACTGTACTTAACACTGGGGTAGATACAAGCTAATCAGGTTTGATACAGTCCATGTCCCACATGGGGCTCATAATGTTAACCCTCATTTTACAGATGGGGTAACTGAGGCACAGAGAAGTTAAGTGATTTGCCCTAGGTCACACAGCAGACAAGCGGCAGATCCGGCATTAGAACCCAGGTCCTTCTGACTCCTGGGCCTGTGCTCTATCCATTAGACCAATAGAGTTGATAGACACATTCCCTGCCCACAGTGAGCTTGCAGTCTAGAGTGGGGAGACAGACATTAAAATAAATTACAGATGGATATATACACAAACTTTCTTGCTCTCTGATAAGAGAAGGTGTGACCTACAAAAGTATGTGGGATCCCAGAAAACACTCTCCCGACTTTTCCAGTACAATAAGCTCTCCTTTCCGGTTTGTGAGTTTTCCGGGATGCTGCAACAAAGCCTACCCTGGAACCTCTTTGCCTTTGCCGGTGGGGATGTACACCAAAGTTTTTCAGTGGTTGCTATGGAGACCCTTTGGTCCTTAGTTAAATTGTGCTCCTGCTATGGACAGGAAACCCAAAGGAAAGGCTGATTTTACCCTCTGAAACAGTGGAATAGTACATTTTCTGCAATGAAAATGGTCAGAAGTTTCACAAGAACTGTCATAATACAGTCTCCGTGGACATAGTTTCCTGAAAACTGATAGGAACAGTCATTAATGAGAGCATTTGTCCAGTAAGTTGCATTCTTTGAATAAATGCTTGCTTTTCCCTTTTTATTTTATTTCCAACTCCTATTTTGGCAGCAGGTAATGATCAATTCACTGCCCGGTACATACAACACAAAGGAAAAATAGATCAGTGTTTGCTAGATTTTGAGCAAATTTTCAAACCCATTCCCAAATTTCCCCCTCCTACCCCCAAATCACCCATTTGATTATTCAAAAAAAATTTCTGACCTCAGATATTGTCCAACTGAGTGCAAATGTGAAACTAATGAAATTAAAATCAAAGACGTGTATCAAACACCTAGTGAAAACACTGTGACAAATTATTGAGGGGAAGTACCCCAAAACAAGATATTCCCTTTCCTAGAACAGTGCTTTGCACATAGTAAGTGTTTAATAAATTTTTTGAATAATCAAATGGGTGATTTGGGGGTAGGAGGGGGAAATTTGG
The DNA here is from genome assembly GCF_015852505.1 of Tachyglossus aculeatus. Lineage (NCBI taxonomy): Eukaryota > Metazoa > Chordata > Mammalia > Monotremata > Tachyglossidae > Tachyglossus > Tachyglossus aculeatus. Next base: position 44,269,504 of record NC_052074.1, on the reverse strand, counting down.
GAATGGGTCTGAAAATTAGCTCAAAATCTAGCAAACACATCTATTTTTCTTTTGTGTTGTATGTACAGGGCAGTGAACTGATCATTACCCGTTATTATTATTATTATAAAGGAGATTATGGTCTATAGGGGGAGAAAAATTTAGTCAAACCCTTCATAAATCCTGTTTGTCTCTACAGAATCCTTTTTTCTGGTCTCCTAAAATGAGGTTCCAGCAGAAATATTTCGAGTCTCATAGCAAGCCTATGCCTGATTGGAAGCCGAATTTCTATAAATCCATCTTCCAAATGATTTGAATTAGGTGATTAGGGGATTCTATGTCCCACTCTTCCACCCCTTTGGATTTATTTGGATTATTAACTTTGTCATCTAGCTCTGGATTCTGGGGGGAAGTGATTGATGAAAAATGGCAACCTGCACATTCCCTTTCTACAACTAAAATTCCTTCCATCCCATTCTCCTATTTTTTTTCCTTAATAGGTCAGTGGGAGCTGCTGCTACTGTGCATTCTGAAACGGGCTGCAGGAAAATAAACTCCAGAGAGCCAATGGATCTCTCGATGAAGCGTCTGCCCCATTATCGTGCCAGTGGAAAACACCAACTTCGCGCCTGAAAATCTGAGCTGCCATTCAGAGGCAGTGGAAATACCTCAGGGCAATCATTCATTTACTCGTGATGAAATTCAGATCATCTGGCTTCAATAAGAATCCATTATTAAGCCCTGTTCCCTCCCTGAAATGTTTCCTTATGATATTTTTAAACTCTCACATTCTCATTTTATCCCACCTCTCTTAAATGTCGTTTCCTTGATGACTTGCCCAGTACATCATCATTTACTTCAAGAGGACTGAGAACTTGAAACAGCATGAGAGATAAGTCAGCACCAGCCTCTCTCTTGGTTCAAGAGTATGGATGATGGATTTATGGCATAAGGATAACATGATTTTTAACTGACAACTATAAAAAAAATTATGTAATTACTGGCCCACTGCCTTCTCTGAGATCATCTGAGTGATTGTGCATTGCTACCCAGGGATATATTCCAGTGCTACATCACCTCAGGAGTATTTGTGTGCACACACATACACAAGCACACACACACACACTCATAATTCTATTTGTTCTGATAATTTTGACACCTGTCTACATGTTTTGTTTTGTTGTCTGTCTCCCCCTTCTAGACCGTGAGCCCGTTGTTGGGAAGGGACCGTCTCTATATGTTGCCGACTTGTACTTCCCAAGCGCTTAGTACAGTGCTCTGCACACAGTAAGTGCTCAATAAATACGAATGAGTGAATGAATTAGAGAACAATATTGTTCCTCTTGAGTGATGATAAACCAAGTTTATCAAGTTAGGTGGCAAACTTTTCTGCCACCAAACTTGAGACTGTAAGCTCTTGGTGGATACTTCCCAGCCCACAATGCGCTCATAGTCTAGAAGGGGAGACAGATATTAATATGAATAAATAAAATTATAGATATGTGAAGAAGTGCCTTGGGGCTTGAGCAGGGGGAATGAATAAATGGAACAAGTCAAGGTGATACAGAAGGTTGTGGGAGAAGAGGAAAGGAGAGCCTAGTCAGGAAAGGCCTGACTTCAATAAGGCGCTGAAGGTCTAGGCAGAGCACTGTACTAAGTGCTTGGGAAAGTACAATAGATTTGGTGGATGTCACAACACCCTGATCCAAGAGTTAAAGGCTTTTCTCTCTAATCTATAACTCTCCAACACTTATAAACAATCCACTGGCAATTTGCCATCCTGAAGCTCTTAATGAACTGTGAATTAATTGCTACAGCTAGAAACCTCTTCTCAGCAGAGTAGACTCCACTGGTTGAAAATGCAGGTTTTGATAGCAGATTTCCCAAAACAGATCTGATGTCCATTAAGACCCCACCAGAATCGGGCAGGGACCGTGTCTATTTATTGTTATATTGTACTCAACCAAGCGCTTAGTACAGTGGTTTGAGCTCAATAAATTAGATTGAATGAATGAATGAATGGACGAGCAGGTGAAAAGTTCTTGCTGCTGATATTCCAGTGTGAATAAAGGGCCAACTTGCTCTTTTAATGATTTGACCCTGAAGCAGGTAAAGCCTTAAAACGTTCAGTTTGGGTGCCTAGATTCTGAATTAGTCACTGACTACTGGGCTCAGGAAAGTCAGTCTGAGCTCCACAAAGTCCTACCCATGAAACACTCTAACATCCTAGTGGTCAACTCAGTGTGGGTCTTCAAGGACCCCTAAATATGCATACAAATAATGTAATTTGCAGATTTTAAAGCGTACATATTCACAAACCTGGCCAGAGGCTCATTAACATAATCTTAAAACTGTAAACTCATTGTGGACAGGGAACATGTCTACCAACTCTGTTACACTGTACTCTCCCAAGCGCTTAGAACAGTACTACGCACACAGTGATGGCCCAAATACGATTGATTGATATTGATTGATCGATCCCATGTTTTCTCTACAAAATGCAATAGGGAAAAGGTGCAGTTGGATACAGTTGTCCCTTAAGGTTCTAATAACTACCATATTCCATGGCACACTAAGATTGAAGATGTTGAGCTTCAGAGAGAAAATAGAACAGATCCACAAGAGCAGCAGCAATTATTTTGTTAGCAGCTCGCTCAGACAGCCATAGTAATTAATTAATTAATTAATGATGGCATTTATTAAGCACTTACTATGTGCAAAGCACTGTTCTAAGTGCTGGGGAGGTTACAAGGTGATGAGGTTGTCCCATAGGGGGCTCACAGTCTTGATCCCCATTTTACAGATGAGGGAACTGAGGCCCAGAGAAGTTAAGTGAATTGCCCAAAATCCCACAGCTGACAATTGGCAGAGCCGGGATTTGAACCCATGACCTCTGACTCCAAAGCCCGTGCTCTTTTCACTGAGCCACGCTGCCTCTCTATTATAATGATAATAGTAATAACTGTGTATTTGTTAGCACTGACTATGTGCCAGGCACTATTCTAAGTGCTGGGTAGATACAAGATAATTGGGTTGGACTTGGTCCCTATCCCACAATGGGGCTCACAGACTTAATCCCCATTTTACAGATGTGTGACCTGAGGCACAGAGAAATTAAATGACTTGCCCACAGTCACACAGCAGACAAGTGGCAGAGCCGGGATTAGACCCCAGGTCCTTCTGACTCCCAAGATCATTCTCTATCCACTAATCCACCCTGCTATTTCAGGAAGCCGTCTGTCATCACCCTGCAAACATGGTGTGGATGGAAGCCAGCCTGCTGTGCAGGCAGATAGCCCAGCTGGACCAGTTAATCAATCAATCAATCAATTGTATTTATTGAACACCATTCTAAGCAGTTGGGAGAGTACAATATAACAGGTGAAAGACACTTTCCCTTGCCCACAAGGAGCTTGCAGTCTAGTCTTCAACAGGACAGCCTATCCTTGTAACCCGTATGGTGAGCAGTTTACACCCAGGCGCTTTGCTAGTTCTTTTTTGATGTTTTCCAGAAGTTTGTTTGAATACTGGATCCTGTTGGCATTTATGCACAAGCGTTTTGTGAGTTCCTTTTTGAAGTCTGCTATGCCTGGTCCTTCTGAAATGAATTTGTTTCACATTAGGCACACAGCTAAAAATGGGCTAGGTAGACAGAAATCTTTGGAGGTAATTGTCTCTCACTCCTCCCAGTTTGCCATGCAAATGGTTTTTGTGGGAGTAACTAGGGAGCAGAGCCCAGGACCCGTGGTGACGGTAGATCAATTTGTTTATGCCAAGGTTTTGAATTTCTGATGAGGCTTAATGAACCATCCAGTGCCAAGAAAGGTTTCCACTGGCAAGATGCCCTCAGGATGGTAGGGTGCCAGCCCTCAATTGTAGAACGATTTATCGGGAATTACCTCCTGTTCCTACCTTTCTGGGGAGCGGAGGGACAGGAGGGAGGATCTGGTAAGGAAGAGGAACCTTGAAAGAACACTGATAATCTGTGAACTAGTTTTGCCACAATAGATTTAAGGGTTTTTTTAATCCAAAAGTGAGAGATTATTTTGGAGAAGATAGGGGTCAATTTTATAATGAAGAGGACATGGTTGCTAATCGGTTTTCTGTTTTCTTTCCTCTTCTCCCACTCCCTTCTGTGCCACCCTGCCTTGCTCCCTTTATTCATCCCCCTCTCTCAGATCAACAGCACTTATGTACATATCTGTAATTTATTTATTTATATTAGTTTCTGTCTACCATACTAGACTGCAAACTCATTGTGGACAGGGAATGTGTCTGTTTATTGTTATATTGTACTCTCCCAAATGCTTAGTAATAATAATAATAATAACACACGGTATTTGTTAAGCACTTACTGTGTGCCAATCACTATTCTAAGTGCTTGGGTAGATACAAGGTAATCAGGCTGTCCCATGTGGGGCTCACAGTCTTAATCCCCATTTCACAGATGAGGTAACTGAGGCACAAAGAAGTTAAGTGACTTGCCCAAAGTCGCACAGTTGACATTTGGCAGAGCCAGGATTTGAACCCATGACCTCTGACTCCAAAGCCCATGCTCTTTCCACTGAGCCACGCTGGATCAGGTCACACAGACTCTACTGGCTCAATTTTAATGGAAAAGGGATGTTTGTCAGGCTTGAGAGCTCGTGCAGGTGGGGGAAGCAGTCCTTCATGGGCATTTTGGACTCAATGTGCATCTTAATCCCTCATTTAGTTAAGTAGGAGAAGGTTAGAGCAACCCATAAACCCAGCTGATTATCATCAAACACCTTCCGAGTGATGGCCAAGACCCCTAGTTACTACCTAGCAATCCCACACATTTTTTCCACCAGTAGGAACTGCCCTCTGTTTTTAAAAAAGGTCAGAAGTGTGTTTTTAACAACAGATTCTTTCGTATTTTAAAAACCAACTTTTAAATGGCTAAGATCTTGCCTTAGAAATGCCCCCTCTACAGTAGATTTTTAAAGGATTCCTCATGGGCAAACTAGTTAATTAAAGCTGTTGATTAAAGGGATAAATATCAAAGTGGCACCGGTTTTCTAAATTAATTTTTGTTAAAAGTATAAATATTTTAGCTACAATGGGCGTGAAAGCAGAATGTCACGAGTGTTTAATCTGTACCATTCACTACTCTTTAAGATTAACCTTTGCAAAAATCAGGCGTGATGCCATGGTATTCAGAATGAATCACAGTAAAGAACAAGATCTGGGCTGATTAAACATTATGACGTCGGAGGGCTTCACCTTAATGTGAATTCCCCCTCCAGGAAGATGGAACTGGCCCTGCAGTGGTAATGAGACATCTTGGGCTGAGATGGTTGTTACAATTCTGAATTTGCAGGCAAGTAATGAAGCTATTCACAATCATTGTTTAGCAGGTTATCACCCCAGCACACTTAAAGGCTATAAAGTATCAGTTTATTGTTATCTTGTACTCTTCCAAGCACTTAGTACAGTGCTCTGCACATGGTAAGCACTCAATAAATAAGATACAAATAATTTGGGCATGGAGGTAAATAAGGTATTTTCCAACCTGCATTTCCTTGCTCCAAATTTCCATAAACCGATACGGAAGTATTTATGCTTGTACAAATTTATTACTTTATTTATTGATTTTATTTGTACATATTTATTCTATTTATTTTATTTGGTTAATATGTCTTGTTTTGTTGTCCTCCTCCCCTTCTAGACTGTGAGCCCGCTGTTGGGTAGGGACCATCTCTCTATGTTGCCAACTTGGACTTCCCAAGCGCCTAATACAGTGCTCTGCACACAGTAAGCGCTCAATAAATACGATTGAATGAATAAACCTGATTTCTAAGCTACACACCAGTCAGTGACTTAGATTCTGAGCCCTGTGTGGAAATAGGAACTGTGTCTGACCTGATTATATTTATCTACTACAGTTATTAGTACAGAGCTTGGCACATAGAAAACACTTCACTAACTCTATGATTATTATTATTATTAGTTTTATAAGAGCTTTCATTAGCCTCAGAAGGTGTTTGAGTTCAGAAAGAATAAAATCAAAAATGAAAAAAGATTGGGATAAGAGTGTCCTTAGATTACAAGATTCCTGAGGACAAGGACTTTATCAATATCACCATCAACGGTATTTATTTAGGGAAGCAGCATGGCTTAGTGGAAAGAGCCAGGTTTGGGAGTCAGAGGACATGGGTTCTAATCCCTCTCCACCACTTGTCTGCTGTGTGACCTTGGGCAAGTCACTTCACTTCTCTGGGCCTCAGTTACCTCATCTGTAAAATGGAGATTAAAAGTGTGAACCCCACGTGGGACAACCTGATTACCCTGTATCTATTCCAGTGCTTAGAATAGTGCTTGGTACATAGTAAGCACTCAACAGATACCACTATTATTATTATTATTTATTGAGCTTATGGAATCTGAAGCCGGGTACAAGATCAGTGCCCTTCAGGAATTTGCAGTCTAATCTCTTACTCCACTACAAACATGGAATTTATCAAGGGCTTAACTATGTACCAAGCACTGTCCTAAGCGCTGGAGCAATCAATCAATCGATAGTATATATTGAGCGTTTACTGTGTGTCAAGCACCGTACTTGGGAGAGTACAATATACCAGACTTGGTAAGCATGTTCCGTAACCTCAAGAAGTTTAGCATCCAGATAGGGAGACAGGCATTATTATAAATAATTTACAGGCTTGTACATAAGGGCTGGATGACTAAAGGGTGAAAATCCAACTACAAGGGCAACGCAGATGAAAGAAGGAGGAGAGGAAATGAGGGCTTAGTTGATGGAGACGTGATTTTAATAAGGCTCTAAGTGATGTAGAAGATAATCAGATCAGACAAAGTTCTAGTCCCACAAGGGCCTCACAGTTTAAGAGAGAGGGAAAGTAAGTTTCTTATTCCCATTATACTTCTAAGTGTTCAGTACTATATTGCATAGGGACTGTCTCTATATGTTGCCAATTTGTACTTCCCAAGCACTTAGTACAGTGCTCTGCACACAGTAAGCACTCAGTAAATACTATTGAATGAATAAATGAATGCTTGGCACATCGAATGGAAATCATTAGAAGAAACAGCAGTGGGTAGAGCATGGGTCTGGGAGTGAGAAGGACATGGGTTCTAATCCTGGCTCTGCCACCTGTCTGCTGTGTGACTTTGGCAAATCACTTTATTTCTCTGTGCCTCAGTTATCTCATCTGTAAAATGGGGATCAGACTGTGAGCCCCATGTAGGACAGGGACTGTGTCCAACCTGATTTGTTTGTTTCGCCACAGCACTTAGTGCAGTTCCTAGCACATAGTAAGCACCTAACAAATACCCCAATTATTATTATTTTTATCATGTACTCTCAAAAAACATTGATTAATTGACCGATAAGGAGAGGAGCACTTCACCTATACAAGTTGACTGTGTCTAAGACCCTGCTATGTTTATGCTTTGCATTAGGTGCTAGAGAAAATGTCATCTATTTCTTTGCCTCGCTGTAAAAATCCCATCCTGCTCCTCCCAAAAGCCAATTCAGATGACCGGAAACATTTTTTCCAGCCTGAGCCTTAACTAGTCACAACAACGCTTGCTTCTGGAAGGATGCATCTCATTTCCTCTGAGCAATTCATCTGTGTTGGCTCCGGAACTTTAAACTCCAAACAATGAGCCAGATAAACTGACAAATGTTCAAGGCCCAGGCATGATGAAAAGCTGCTGGAAAACTCCGTGCCCCGGGGATGGCAGTGATTGACACCCCTTTGGTGGCATCAGCCAAGATGGCTGGGACATTGCAGGCAGGTTCTGTCTCTGCTTCTTTGGAAAGATGTCAGAGGAAGTGGAGATGCAGAAAACAGCAAAGGGCTGAGGGAGCATTCATTCATTCAGTCGTAATGATTAAGCATTTACTGTGTGCAGAGCACTGTACTAAGCGCTTGGGAGAGTACAATACAACAATGAACAGACACATTCCCTTCCCAAAACAAGCTCACAATCCAGAGCGCAAGACAGACATTACAGTCTAGAGGGATTCACTACCTGTTCTCCCCCAAAATTAGACCATGAACCTCATGAAGGATCTGATTATGGCTATCTTTGTATCTACCTCAGCACTTAGTAATAATAATAATAATAATGTTAGCATTTATTAAGCGCTTACTATGTGCAAAGCACTGTTCTAAGCACTAGAGAACTTACAAGGTGATCAGGTTGTCCCACGTGGTGCTCACAGTCTTAATCCCCATTTTACAGATGAGGGAACTGAGGCCCAGAGAAGTTAAGTGACTTGCCCAAAGTCACACAGCTGACAATTGGTGGAGTTGGGATTTGAACCCATGACCTCTGACTCCAAAGCCCGTGCTCTTTCCACTGAGCCACATAGTACAGTGCTTGGTACATAGTAAGCACTAACAAATACCACTATTTATATTATTTGAGTACCCACTGTCGCAGCACACCAGAACCAACTGCTTGGGAAAGTCTAATAGAATTATTAAGTCTAGTAATTAGAGAAGCAGCATGGCTCAGTGGAAAGAGCCCGGGCTTGGGAGTCAGAGGTCATGGGTTCAAATCTTGGCTCCACCACTTGTCAGCTGTGTGACTTTGGGCAAATCACTTAACTTTTCTGTGCCTCAGTTACCTCATCTGTAAAATGGAGATTAAGACTGTGAGCCCCACGTGGGACAACCTGATCACCTTGTATCCTCCCCAGCGCTTAGAACAGTGCTTTGCACACAGTAAGCGCTTAACAAATGCCATCATTATTATCATTAATAATAATAGTGGCATTTTTAAGCACTTATTATGTGCCAGGTACTACATTCATTCATTCAATCATATTTATTGAATGCTTATTGTGTGCAGAGCACTGTACTAAGCGTTTGGAAAGTACAATTCGGCAAGAAATAGAGACAATCCCTACCCAACAACGGGCTACTAACTGCTGGGGTGGATACAAGCAAATTGGGTTGGACACAGTCCCTGTCCAACCTGTGGCTCATAGTCTCAATCCCCCTTTTACAGACGAAGTAACTGAGTCACAGAGAAGTGAAGTGACTTTCCCAAGGTCATACAGCAGACAAGTGGCAGAGCTGGGATGAGAACCCATGACCTTCTGATTCCCAGGCTCGTGCTCTATCCACTAAGCCATGCTTCTCCTAGTAAACGTGATCCCTGCCCTCAAGGAATTTACAAATCCAGTGGGGGAGATCAAATCCCACCAAACCACACAACAGTAGTGTGATATATTTCCATAAGGAGTTCGCATTTCATTTATTTTTCAGGAGCTTTTTACAGTGCACTGCACATAGTGGGTGTTCCATAAATACTACTATGAAAAGGCACCTCACAGAACTACAGAGTGGTAAGCTCAGGAAAGTGCATCACACTTAGGGATGCTCAGTGTTATAACCACCTGAGACTCATACATTCAATCGAAACTTCAGCTTCTGAATATGCACGTTCTGTGCACATTAAAATAATTATGTTCATATCTTTTATCCAGAGGAAGTTATTGTGACATTTCCGTTTGAAAAATGCCAATTGGAGCTTTGAATCTTTGCTATCTGGTACTCTGGTTTTGCTTTAATGCCATTTGGAAGACTCCTCTTAGAGACGGACATCTCAACTTCCTATTCTGCCAAAGGGAACACGTTTGATTAAAAAAAAATTTCATCAAATTATTTTCCCATTAAATAAAAAGGCTCAGGCCTTGCAGTCTGTTTACTGCCTTCAGAAATTACATTTCCTAGCAGAGGAGTGGGAGGAATCATTTTTTTTTTAGTTTCAACAAAGAAAAATTTCCCATCTAAGCAGCTTAGCACTCACAGCTTTTATTGCATTTTTCCAATCCCTTCCCATTATAATGAAACTTACAGGGCTTTAGGTTTTGCGAACTTAATGTTTCAATGTGCCCAGATAACTCCGTACTATTGGATAGAATTTAGCCAAATACGTTGGGTAGGGACCGTCCCTTTATGTTGCCGATTTGTACTTCCCAAGCACTTGGTACAGTGCTCTGCACACGGTAAGCGCTCAATAAGTACAATTAAATGAATAAATGAATGCTATTTATTGAGCATCTAAACTGTAACAGAGTCCTTAATAACAACTGCAACTTTGATCATCATCATCATCAATCGTATTTATTGAGCGCTTACTATGTGCAGAGCACTGTACTAAGCGCTTGGGAAGTACAAATTGGCAACATATAGAGACAGTCCCTACCCAACAGTGGGCTCACAGTCTAGAAGGGGGAGAGAGAGAACAAAATCAAACATACTAACAAAATAAAATAAATAGAATAGATATGTACAAGTAAAATAAATAAATAGAGATAAATAAATAAATAAAAAATAAATAAATAAACAAACAAATAAATAAATAAATAAATAAATGAATGATCACTTCACTAGAAGCATTGGAGTAGATACAAATAATCAGATTAGGCACAGTACCTTTTCCACCAAAGGTTCAAAACTTAAAAGGTATCTTACCCCCAATCCACAGATGAGAAAACTGAGGCCCAGGGATTTTGCCCAAGTCACACAACTAGCCAGTGAGAGCTGGGACAAGGAGCCAAGCTTCCTGACTCTCTAGTCCATGCTTTTTCTACTGGAGCACATTCCCTCCCACCTTCTACATTTAGCATTGTGTTCATAAATTGGGACAATTCAGGGCACTTACTAGACACCAAGTACAGTACTAAGCGCTGGGGTAGATACAAGATAATCAGGTCACACACAGTCTCTGTTAATTTTGGGGCTCACAGTCTAAGTAGGAGGGAGAAGAGGTATTGAATCCCCATTTTACGGATGAGGAAACTGAGGCCCAGAGAAGTTAAGTGACTTGCCCAAGGGCATCCAGCAGGTAAGAGAAGCAGCATGGCTCAGTGGAAAGAGCACGGGCTTGGGAGTGAGAGGTCATGGGTTCTAATCCTGGCTCCGCCACTTGTCAGCTGTGTGACTTTGGGCAAGTCACTTAACTTCTCTGGACCTCAGTTACCTCATCATCATCATCAATCATATTTATTGAGCACTTACTATGTGCAAAGCACTGTACTAAGCGCTTGGGAAGTACAAATTGGCAACATGTAGAGACAGTCCCTACCCAACAGTGGGCTCACAGTCTAAAAGGGGGAGACAGAGAACAAAACCAAACATACTAACAAAATAAAATAAATACCTCATCTGTAAAATGGGGATTAAGACTGTGAGCCTCACGTGGGACAACCTGATCACCTTGTATCCCCCCACCCAGCGATTAGAACAGTGCTTCGCATATAGTAAGCACTTAAATGCCATTATCATCAAGTGCCAACTTAATGATCATCATCATATGTTGCCAACTTGTACTTCCCAAGCGCTTAGTACAGTGCTCTGCACACAGTAAGCACTCAATAAATACGACTGATTGATTGATTGATTAAGTGGCCAAGCCAGGATTATAATCCAACTCTCCTGAGAGAGATGGGGTTTGGGGGGGAGTGGGGAGAAGAGGGGGAGAAAGAGTCTCACACACTGACCCAAAGGGACAGGAAGGCAAACCCACAGAGTGGAGAAAGATCCTTTTAGTTAATGAATTTACTCATGGTTATATTTTACCAGAATGTAAAATCAGTGCTGTTGCTATGTTCCCATTTGAGTCCCACATTAAGGATATCTTGTTATGCTGTGTTTGACGTTGCACGCACATACGCACACACACACACACCACACACGTCTGTTTCTTCTGACATCACATGACACTGAAGCCAGACAGATGGCTGTTGTCAGAGGAATGTTCCCTACTTCTGCTATCCCACTCTTTCCATTACACACGGAATGAAAATCCTCCTTCTAGGTAAATTGACTGTACTTGATTCACTTATAAATTGGCTGAAGCTTGTGTCACACCTTTCACATCCTCATCAATATGCCTGTGTCCTGGTAGCCTGCTAAAAGGGGATGGGTTAAGCTATCTGCTCTGATCTACTACACCTCACCAACCGTAGGCGACATACAATATGGGCAGCATGGAACATCATTCATTCATTCATTTGTATTTGTTGAGCACTCACTGTCTGCAGAGCACTGCACAAAGTGCTTGGAGAGTACAATATAACAATAAACAGACATGTTCCCTGCACATAACGAGCTTACGGCCTAGAGCACGGACTTGGGAGCCAGAGGTCATGGGTTCTAATCCCGACTCTGCCACTTGTCAGCTGTGTGACTTTGGGCAAGTCACTTCACTTCTCTGGGCCTCAGTTACCTCCTCTAGAAAATGGGGGAGGAAGATTGTGAGCTCCCTGTGGGAAAACCTGATCACCTTGTAACCTCCCCAGCACTTAGAACAGAGCTTTGCACATAGTAAGCGCTTAATAAATGCCATTATTGTTATTATTAGAGGATGAGCTTACAACCTAGAGGACCGCTGCAGGCCCCAAGTGTTTCTGGAACATATAGTCCTCAGTCCCAGAAATCTGTTCAAAACAACCAGTCCAATCCACGAAGAGCCAGGAAGATGTTCCAGAAGCAGCATCTGGATAAGTAATAAATAATACTCACTCATACCCCATCTCTCCCATCCTCAAAGGAGATTGATCTGTAACTGGAAGGAGAGACAGTCCCTGGCTCTTCTCCCAGTATGAATCAAGTGCCAGCTGGAGGTGGGATTGACATCCAGAGGACATGGAAGCTTGGGCGTGAAGCCACTTCATGGTCATGGTCCCCTTGGCCAGCTTGGGGCCCGGAATGGTTGGCCCACCCATCCCTCCCTGCTTTCCTCCGGCCTATGACATCAATTTAACGCCAGGGAAGCTTCACCCAACACCCTGAAGTAGAAGTCAAGACCAACCCTGAAAAGGAAGCCTTCTCCCCTCTGGAGAACAGTGGAAATTGGGGTCATTCCCCCCATGTCTGTGTTAACTAGCCCCCTCAAAACAGGCCAGGCTGGGTTCCAAGGAAGAACCTGTTAGCTCTGATGTGCTTTCAAGTCACCTCCCTTCATATGGTAAGTGTGATTTCTAATTGGGTTGCTATGGTTTCCGCTACAGCTGGACATCTACGATGGAGAATCACATGCATCTCGGCACTGAGAAGTGGCCCACCATCTATCCTGGATTGGATCCAGCCATAAGGAAGCAGGGTCAGTAGAAAGGAACATGCTTCTCAGTGCTGGAGAAATTACAAGAAAAAACTAAAGAGCAATAGTTCCCTCTCTCACAGATGGCTGCTGAACCCCTCCTCTCCTCCTGTAAACCGTTCCTTAACATGAGAAGTCCCGAGGCTGGGCTGGCTGTCGCTATCGAGGGTTTCGACAAACTCAGGTTGTTCATTTGGTCTTTTGTCTGCCTGTTGTCAATTTTCAGTTGGTCAGGGCCATCCTCTTCCACCACACAGAGATGCCACAATTCCCAGGTTTGTGCTACTGCTTCCGTTATTGCTGGATGCGAGAATTATGGGCAGACTGTCACTGCTCAATCTCCATCACAAATAAGGGTCAATAAATGAACAGGGATCAGGTCTACCAAATCTATTATACTGTACTCTCCCAAGCACTTAGTACAGTGTTCTGCAAACAGTGAGCACTAACATATAGAGAAGCAGTATGGCACAATGGATAGAGCACAGGCGTGGGAGTCGGAAGGTCATGGGTTCTGATCCCAGCTCCGCCATTTATCTGCTGTGTGACCTTGGGCAAGTCACTTCACTTCTCCGGGCCTCAGTTACCTCATCTGTAAAATGGAGAATGAGACTGTGAGCCCCACGCGGGACAGGGACTGTGTCTAACATGATTTGCTTGTATTCATTCGTTCATTCAATTGTATTTATTGAGCGCTTACTGTGTACAGAGCACTGTACTGAGCACTTGGGAAGTACAAGTCGGCAACATAGAGAGACGGTCGCTACCCAACAATGGGCTCACAGTCTAGTGCTTAGTACAGTGCTTGGCACTTAGTAAGTGCTTAACAAATACCACAATTATTATACCACTGACTGATTGGCACCACACAGGACTTGTTCCTTGAGGTCACAGGAGAGAGATTCTGCAGAACGCTGTCCAATAGAAAACTTATTTTTTTTATAATGGTATTTGTTAAGTACTTACTCTATTTTCTGTGCCAGGCACTGTTCTAAGCACTGGGGTATATTCAAGTTAATTAGGCTGGACATAGTCCATGTCCCACATGGGGCTCACAGTTAAATCCCCATTTTACAGATCAAGGTTACTGAGGTTCTAATCCCGGCTGCATGTACCTCAGACAATGAGAAATAAAACTGAGAGCCCCATGGACTGTGTTCAACCTAGTTTGCTTTTATCTGCCCCAGCATTTAATACAGTAGGTGGCACATAGTGAGCGCTTAACAAATACCATTAAAAAAAAAGATGTTGTTAAATCTTTAATTGGCAGTGAGGGCAGGAGTAGACTGTAAATTTACTTTGACTGTAAGCTCGTTGTGGGCAGGGAATGTGTCTGTTACATTGTTATACTGTAAGCTTCCAAGCACTTAGTAAAGTGCTCTTCACACAGTAAGCACTCAATAAATAGGATGGAGTAACTGATTTAATAATAATAATAATAATGGCATTTATTAAGCACTTACTATGTGCAAAGCACTGTTCTAAGCGCTGGGGAGGTTACAAAGTGATCAGGTTGTTCCATGGGGGGCTCGCAGTCTTAATCCCCATTTTACAGATGAGGGAACTGAGGCCCAGAGAAGTTAAGTGACTTGCCCAAAGTCACACAACTGACAATTGGCAGAGCAGGGATTTGAACCCATGACCTCTGACTCCAAAGCCTGTGTTCTTTCCACTGAGCCACGCTGCTTCTCAGCATGATTTCCCAGCAAGGAAAAGCCACAGGAAAGAAACAGAGATACCCAAGAAGTTCGTGGCCCCTGACTAGCAGCAAGTCACGAAAGTGTCACATCCTCAGGCACATCTGTCACTTTCTATTCTGAGAAGGGCCCAGGCTCAGGAGTGGGTCAGCATGAACACATGCTGATAAGTGCTCACTGAGCATCTGCTCGGGACCCATCTGTCAGGTTGGCAGCATCCCACTTTTCCTCTGATATCCGCTCGGATTTCAACCAAAAGGACTCACAACAGACGCTCTAAAAGCAAGCAACCGTCCCCTCTGGGTTCACTTAGAGCTTTCTCCTACTCACTAGTCCAAACCCACCATAGGGAAACTGCACCCAAAAGAGGATTTTTTACTTATTTTCCCTTGCAACCTCCAGGGCAGAATTAAATTGGAGTGATGATGCTTGTCTATGTTGTAGGAAGCATGGATTAAAGAGCCTGAAAAAATGAAGACTGAGAGATGATTTAATTGCATTGTTTGGAGTTCTTACACAGGAGAGAAGGAACCAACTGATCTCTATAATGACTGAAGAAAACCAAAGTTATGTACCTGCTTACTTACAAAGATTTTCACTAGTAACACCAAATTTAATGTTGTTCCTGAATTCTGCTATCCTGGCAGTACACAGTCGAATGATGTGCAGATAGAAGAAGTAAAATCCAAATATAAAAGACCAGCATCACTTGTGAGAGAGGTATAATTTGGTGATCATGGGGCAACAAGAGGTACCCAAACTCCTATATGGATCTGAATCCTGGGCTCACCATGTCAGACTCACCCAGCTCCTTCAACAGTTTCACCAATGTCACATACAAGAGAGTTGGTGGGCATGTTCCCTGCCCACTTTGAGCATACAGTTCAGAGGGGGAGAGAGACATTAATATTAATATATAAATATTTGAGACTGTGAGCCCATTGTTGGGTAGGGATTGTCTCTATTTGTTGCTGAATTGTAGTTCCCAAGCTCTTAGTACAGTGCTCGGCACACGGTAAGCTCTCAATAAATACGATTGAATGAATGAATGAGTCCTTTTGCCTTGTGGGACTCACAGTCTAAGAAGGACTTGTACATATTTACTATTCTATTTATTTTGTTAATGATGTGCATATAGCTAGAATTCTATTTGTTCTGACGATTTTGACACCTGTCTACATGTTTTGTTTTGTTGTCTGTCTCCCCACTCTAGACTGTGAGCCCGTTGTTGGGTAGGGACCGTCTCTATATGTTGCCAACTTGTACTTCCCAAGCGCTTAATACAGTGCTCTGCACGCAGTAAGCGCTCAATAAATACAATTGAATGAAGGAAGGAAGGAAGGAAGGAAGGATCCAGGAAGGAAGGAAGGAAGGAAAGCAAACTGGTGTCTTATCCCAGTTTTGTAGCTGAGGAATTTAGGCAAAAAGAGGGTAAATGACACGCCTGAGGTCATACAACAGCCAAGTGATGGAGCCGGAATTAGAAACCAGGTCATTTCCCTATCCCACAGTCATGGCAGCAACAGATAAATTGGTGGCATTTTCTGCATGTGGATGGATCTGGGGCAACTGAACATTGTATCCGATGATGCAACTTGGCTCAAGGGAGAGGAACAGGAAGGCCTTGGAGGGAGGAAGGGGTCCAAAGCACGATATCCCAGGAGGGAGGGGAAGCTAAGTCTACCCACCTCCTTCTCTGCCCTACCCTAGTCAACTCTTATCCTTCTCTCTCTACAAGCATCATGGCCGAGTGGAAAGAACACGGGCCTGAGAGTTAGGAAACCTGGGATCTAATCCCAGTTCCACCACCTGTAAGTCACTTAACCACACAGTGCCCCAGTTTTCTCATCTGTAAAAGGGGGATGAAATACCTGTTCTCCCTCTCCCTTTGATGTGGGACAGGGACTTTGCCAGATCTGACTGTACTACATTTACCCAGTTGCTTAGCATAATTCATGACTCATGGTAATCAATGATATTTGAGTGCTTACTCTGTGCAGAGCACTAAGCACTTGGGAGAGCATAATACAACTGAGTTGATCGATATTTTCCCTGCCCATGACAAGATCAGCTCGAATCCTATCTCTGGAAGACTTCCATGTATGCCCTCTTATGCCAAAGACCCAAGATATTTTCCATCCAGCTTGGACATCTTGCTCCCACATTCCACCCAACTCCCAATCACAATTTCTTCCCCAACTTCCCAGCACCCTCACGTTCAGCTCATTTGCCAGAGGTGATCACGTCCTCACAGCCTAGTTGCCCCTTTAGGTGCCAATTTCACCTCATTCATCAACCCCTCGCCCTCATTAATCACTTGGGTAGCCCTCCTTTGAACTCCCTCCAGCCTTCCCTGTATCTTTCTGGCAATCAGGTGCTTTGAACGGAAGGCTGCTCATACCTGCCAACTCTACACATCTAAAAATAGGCATCTTGGAGGACAGAAATATTAAAGGATGATGCTTGCCCTAAAATCAAGGAGAATTTTTCAGAGCAGGAGTAAGGGGGCGGGGGGGAGAGAGGCTACAGTTAACTAAAGAAAAACCCACCACAGGAATAAAACACCCCCTGAATTCTGCCAAAGACAAGCATATTTTGGGCCCTCGACATCTGTTCAGTCCCTGTTTTGGGGTCCCAAAAGACTGACCTTGATCTGAATTGCTTTGAAATAGGGAAGAGAGGGAGACTAGGGAAAAGAAATTGGATAAGGAAAATGGACCAAAATACTTCAATAATGTTGGTCCCCTGGGTCAGAGGAAGAGCTTCGAAGAGCAGGTATGCTGTTTACAAAAGTCTCCACCTTCCATTTATCCTTTCCCTCACTGAGCAATTGCTCTCCTGATGTAGGCTGCTGACATTCATGAATCAGTTGACTGTACGTCTCAGACCGTACAAGAAGCAGCGTGGCTCAGTGGAAAGATCATGGGCTTGGGAGTCTGAGTTCATGGGTTCTAATCCCGGCTCCGCCACTTAGCTGTGTGACTTTGGGCAGGTCACTTAACTTATCTGTGCCTCAGTTACCTCATCTGTAAAATGGGGATTAAGACTGTGAGCCCCAGGTGGGACAACCTGATTACTTTGTATCCCCCCCAGTGCTTAGAACAGTGCTTGGCACATAGTAAGCACTT
The DNA here is from genome assembly GCF_015852505.1 of Tachyglossus aculeatus. Lineage (NCBI taxonomy): Eukaryota > Metazoa > Chordata > Mammalia > Monotremata > Tachyglossidae > Tachyglossus > Tachyglossus aculeatus. Next base: position 44,251,599 of record NC_052074.1, on the reverse strand, counting down.
AACAAATGCCATCGTTATGCTCGGACCGGCCATTCTAATAATAATAAAAATGCCATCGTTATTATTATTATTAGAATGGCCAATCCGAGCCTAGAAATTCATGCTTCTAAAGTGCCCCGTCTGGGGTTCAGTCAGTCTCAGAATGGGTCTCCTCAAGTTGTGGTATTTGTTAAGCACTTATAAAGTGTCAAATACTCTTCTAAATGCTGGGGTAAGTACAATTAGGTCAGATTCAATCTCTATCCCACATGGAGCTCACAGTCCTCTGGGATATATAGCCAGAGGACTATTTCCTGGTATTCTGGGCATGCTCAGACCCTCTTCACCCCACTCACATACCAGAGGGAGTCACATTTGACATTGGGATGCTACAGTGTGTTGTTGTGATGCTGCAGTGCATTCTTGGATTGCAGCCTCCCATGCTTATGGAGCATTTCCTTGGGGCTCATTTCTCCACTCTTCAGAATGAGGCCCTGAGAGGAAGGGCCATTTGTCATGTGTTCAAATATGATTTAGCCCAAGCCCCGTTGATCCCGTCCCCTCCCAGCCACAGAGCATCCTGATTCTCTAATGAATTTGTCGCTCTGAGGCTGGACCTTGAGCTGGCTCTTTGTTCATTCCTCTCCTCTCTCACCAAGGTCTCTCAAAATGTTACGACTTCCTAAATTTCTCTCAGTACAGGCAGATTCCTAGATTTACCACAATCTTTTCCTATTCCATATGATGCTATTACGTTTCACTGCGCGCACACAGAGCCTCTAGAAGATGACGTCATGTTCAGCTGCATATGCTTACACGGCAATACATGTGACATGATAGAGAATGGGAGGAGGAGGTGAATTTTTCCTTGCCCCAGGGTCAAGTGTCTGAAGCCAGTTCTGCCCCACTAATTCCCCACCTCTGACCCACTGCCATTCATTGTGGGAAAGAAATATGTCTGTTAATTGCTATATCGTACTCTCCCAAGCATTTAGTACAGTGCTCTGCACACAGTAAGTGCTCAATAAATACAATTGAATGAATGAATGAAATTGGCAGGCTCGGCCTCTCCGGGCAAAGTGAAGGTTCTGGAATTATTTTTATCTTTTAATTATCTCTGATTTTCTGAAGCAATTTGGAAGATGGGTCCTTCGGATATGGGTACAACCACCTGTCCTAGAGGAAGCAGGTTTTGTTATCCCCATTTTACAGATAAGGAAGCCAAGGCACAAGAGGTGAAATGATTTAGAGAAGCAGCGTGGCTCAGTGGAAAGAGCCCGGGCTTGGGAGTCAGAGGTCATGGGTTCAAATCCCTGCTTTGCCAATTGTCAGCTGTGTGACTTTGGGCAAGTCACTTAACCTCTCTGTGCCTCAGTTACCTCATCTGTAAAATGGGGATTAAGACTGTGAGCCCCCCGTGGGACAACCTGATCACTTTGTAACCTCCCCAGCGCTTAGAACAGTGCTTTGCACATAGTAAGCGCTTAATATCATTATCATTATTATTTATCTGAGGCCACCCAGCAGGTCCCTGAGAGAGCTGAGATTAGAACTCTGACCTCTTGATTCCCAGACCTTTCCTCTTCCCACTTGACTCACTAAGCAGGAAAATGGGTCTGAGGAAACATAAGGGATGTTGCAAGCTGTATATCCAAAGGCAGCTGGATGCAAAATGTTCTTCCTCATTATGGTAGGCCAGTGCTTGACACTTAGTAAGTACTCAATAAATACCATTCATGACTAATTATGACCCCCCCAGAGTTTAAGCTCAGGAGTTGACTCTTTGGTTGAAGTTTACTGAGATGCCAAAGAACAAAAACATCTGCCTCTCAGATAGGTGAAATAGTATTTTCTTGTTTTCTGGAAGAAGCAGAGGAATTAGAAAAAGAAATCGTATTTTCAAGCTTGAAGAAATAGGCCTAGTGATGGCACACACTTTGATCAGACCTTATTTTCCTCCAGAGGCTTACAAAGGTCACACTTCAGTTGTGATAGCCACCTGCTCCTCTCCACTCACATCAACATGGTGACATCTAATATGGAGAGGGCCCAAACTGCCTCATGCTTCAGAGATTAAGGTCAAATGCACGGGAAAAAAAGGCAATGAAAGTTGAACATTTGCAAGGTGAATGGATAAACTCATCCAGAATTTAGCCACAGAACTTCCACCGCAGCAGAAAGTCACCCAAGGGATTGTCACTGTTTATTGCTGTATTGTTCTTTCCCAAGCGCTTAGTACAGTGCTGTGCACACAGTAAGCGCTTAATAAATATGATTGAATGAATGAATAAATAACCTGAGTGCATAATGCCCCTGAAACAAATTCATCCTCCAGGCTGCTGCTCTGTTAATGCACTCTTCTCCTGGGCTCCCAGCAGCCCTCTGGAACATTTCATCTCCTCAAGCTCTACCACTTCAAAATAATAATAATAATTGAGGTATTTGTTACGCACTTCCTATGTGTTAAACTCTGTACTCAGCACAGTGAAAGATACAAAATAATCAGGTCCCCCAGAGGCCTAAGTAGGAGGGAGAACAGGTATTGAATCCCCATTTTATAGATGAGAGAACTGAGGCACACAGAAGTTAAGTGACTTGCCCAAGGTCTCACAACAGACAAGTGACTGAACCAGAAGTAGGACCCAAGTCCCCTGAGCCACAGGCCCATGCTCTTTCTAATTAACCATGCTGCTTCTACCCTCCTTTAAAAGGGTTACATTTTCCTTGGTGTGGAGGGCTTGGGAGGATTCTTAGTGAGGCTATAGTGTTTCCTCCCCTAAAGGACAGAGATCATACCTGCCAATTCTATTGCATCATACTCTCCCAAGTGCTCAGTACAGCCCCAGGACAGAGTAAGTGCTTAATAAATACCACCAGTCAATGCGGAGCATCACCAAATGGCTTGTTTTCCTCCTTGGAGCAATATTCTTCAGCCAACTTTAACAGAACAAAGATGGTAGCTATTGGCTCCCAGATAAGCAAAGGACCCTTGGAAATATGTCAGAGTCCTTAGCAGAAGCCAGAGTCCAAAAGGGCACAAACTGCTACACCATAGACTAGAACAAGCAGCCAGTGGAGCAGGAACCATCTAATGTGCAGAATTAAATAATAATAATAATAATAATTATGGCATTTGTTAAGCTCCTACTTTGTGTCAGGCACAGTTCTAAGCACTGGGGTGGACACAAGCAAATCGAGTTGGACGCAGTCCCTGTCCCATCACAGTCTTAATCCCCATTTTACAGATGAGGTAACAGTCACAGAGAAGTGAAGTAACTTGCCCAAGGTTACACAGCAAACAAGTGGTGGAGCCAGGATTAGAACCCATGACCTTCTGACTCCCAAGCACATACTTTACCCACTATACCATGCTGCTTCTATCCTATGCCTTACTGGCTGGGCCTTGGATCCAAGCCAGAACAAGTTGGCTGGTGAAAAATCCTAGGGACAAACCACTGTCCACTTTGTGGAGTTCTAATCCTGGCTTTGTCACTTGCCTGCTGTACGATTTGGACAAATCACTTAACTTCTGTGCCTCAGTTTCCTCATCTGTAAAACAGGGATTACATACTTGTTCTCCATCCACCATAGACCATGAACCCTGTGTGGGATACATAATTTGTTCTGATCATATTGTACCTATCCCAGAATTTAGCAGAGCTGGCCATATAGTTTAGCAAATACCACCACCGTTATTATTCTGCACCAACTGAAAGCACTTTGAACAACAGGTGAAAGTATATCAGAAACCTGTCAGTTTTTCCTAATTGTTCAACCTCATTCCCGTTGAAGATAATCAGCCAAAGTTAAATTTGAATTTCTCTACCCTTAGAAAATTGATGACAAATTACCATACCACAAGATCGAGGAGCTCTTTTTCCCTCTCAGCTCCCAGATCCAGCTTTGGACACGACTCTCTCCCTAGATAGGGCTACAGATTATGGCAGAAAGGGGTAGTCTTGAGCTCTGGACTGAACTTCCCCTCAGAATCAGCCAGTGGCATTTACGGCTTCGCTTGGATTTATTTCAACCTGGCAACTTCAGGGCCCTGAGTTTTCACTCCTCAAGATTTTCCACAATAAAGAACGTTTTATCTGGTTCGTGAAAACCAATGACCCGGAATGTTGAGGTAGTTTACACCTATGACTCATGCTTCAGGCTCAGCCAGGTGTCACAGCTGTACATTAAATACTTATTCTACACTCTAATGGAGTGGCAAAACACTTTAACTCTGCTGGCCCGTAATTAGGGAGGCCTTAGTCTTACCAAGCAAAAAAGAAAAATCTCAAATAAAAGGGCACACACGCACGTATACTCAAATCCACAACCTTAAAACCTGCCAATGGGAAGGGTCAAGTCTCCTGCTCCTGTTTATGGGTGCGTTAGACTGTGAGCTGCTCTTTGTGGGCCTGTCTACCAACCCTGTTACATTGTACTCTCCCAAGCGCTTATTACAGTGCTCTGCGCACAATAAGCACTTTATAAATATGACTGAGTGATTGATTGAGCTCCTTCAGGGTAGGGATAGTGTCTATTATTGCTATTGAACTCTCCCAAGCACTTGAGTCCACAGAAGAAAGATTTACTTGTGTGCATGTTAGCCAATGGAGAACCGTGCTTGGCACATAGCGCTTAACAAAATATCATTATTATTAATACTGTTATTAGTATTAGAACAAGGCAGCCAAGTTCCTTTTCAGTTTCAGAGAAGAGCAATCAAGGGAAAGGAAGAGACAGCCAAAAAGGCAGAGCTGTTATGATCTCATCCACCATTTTGGAACGAGGCAGCGTGACCAGTCCTGAGGTATTAAAAGTTTCAGTGACTTTCTGGGTCTTTCCCCAGTCAGGATTAGAATCTAAGGATAAATTCTGTTCCGTACCAGCAGAACTGTGGCAGAGATGTGAACAGCGTGGCTTAGTGCAAAGAGCCCATATGCTGTGGGTTCTAATCCCGGCTCCTCCACTTATCAGCTGTGTGACTTTGGGCAAGTCACAACTTCCCTGTGCCTCAGTAACCTCATCTGTAAAATGGGGATGAAGACTGTGAGCACCACTTGGGACAACCTGATTACGTTGTATCTACCCCAGCACTTAGAACAGTACGTAGCACATAGTAAGCGCTTAACAAATGCCATCATCAACATCATCATCACTTAGTACAGTGCTCAGCACAGAGCATGTATTCAATAAGTACTGAAGCAGCGTGGCTCAGTGGAAAGAGCCCAGGCTTTGGAGTCAGAGGTCATGGGTTCAAATCCCAGCTCCACTAACTGTCAGCTGTGTGACTTTGGCAAAGTCACTTAACTTCTTTGTGCCTCAGTTACCTTATCTGTAAAATGGGGACTAAAACTGTGAGCCCCTCATGGGACAACCTGATCACCTTGTAACCTCCCCAGCGCTTAGAACAGTGCTTTGCACATAGCAAGCACTTAATACCATCATTATTATTATTATTACTCCCCAACTAAGCCCTCATCTCATCTACTTACTCTCCTTTCTGTGTCATTCTTGTCCTTGATATTCACCCCACCTTCAGCCCCACAGCACTTATGCACATATCCATAATTTATGGAACTGTCTCTCTCGCTCTCTAGACAGCGCTTAGAACAGTGCTATGCACATATTAAGCGCTTAACAAATGCCATTATTATTATTGAGCTCCTTGTGGACAGGGAACATGCCCACCAACTCTGTTGCACTGTACGCTCCGAAGCACTTAGTACAGTGCTCTGCACACAGAAAGCGTTCAGTAAGTATCAGTGACATTACTCTTCATTTGAGGTCAGGCTCTCTGAGTCTTTAAAACATTTCTTGTGCTGAATGGAGGACCCTGAGATTTTAATAAAGTTACTTATTTGGCTTAAGTCTAGTCCCCAATTCCTTCTTTGGGAAAGGTTATTTTAAAGGCTTGATGAAACATAACGCCCTTCAAGAAGTAGTAGTACTATTTACTGAGTGCCCATGGAGCAGTTACCAGGGAGGGAAGAAGTTGGGGAGGACAGAAATTGGATTTAATCAGAGTTCCTAAGTCAAGGCTTCAGGGCTCCATCCACTGTCCTTACCTTCCCCCGCCCCCCAACCACATCCCTCCTGCTTGGGCCCCTCCACTGCAGCAGGCTGAAGGGCTCACCATTCTCTCCCCATCCTCCTCCTCCTCTAAGCCCCCGCCCCCGCCGATCCCCTCCTCAGCATGCCCTCTCTCCCTTCCCTCACTGCAAGTCACCCACCTCTTCCAAGAGGCCTTCCCAGATTAGCCCCAAGCACTGACTCTCATCCTTCTCACTCCCATGAGATTATAAAGTTTACCATTTACCAAGTTGAGAGTTTGAAAGGAGAACTCTCTCTGTATATAAACATAGATAGATAGATACATACATACATAGATGAATAAGATAGATCCATAGATAATTGACTATCGGAACACATTAAACCTGAGACATTTGATTCTCTCACTGACATTCTGCATTTCTAAATGGCTGATGAGATCAAGTGAAAAAGCTGTGGTTTGAACGTCCTTCAAGCCACATATACTATATACACATATACCATATATAATATATATACATATATACACTGAGCTCTTGGGTAGATACAAGCTAAACAGGTTGGACACAGTCCTTGTCCCACATGGGGCTCATAGTCTTAATCCCCATTTTCCAACAAGGTAACCAAGGCACAGAAAAGTGAAGTGACTTGCCTAAGGTCACACAGCAGACAAGTGGTGGAGCCAGGATTAGAATTTTATATCCCATAAACCCTTGATAAGCAGTCATTTGTATTTATTGAGCACTTAAGCACTTGCGAGAGTACCGTATGACAAGAAACAGACACATTCCCTGCCCACCCCTTCTATCCCTCCTAACCATACAGATTTAGTGCACTCTTCCAAACTATGTTACCAAATCACCTCCAGTTTAACCACCAATTATTCCTCCGGTTAGAAATTCCATTTTGGATTTTAAAAAAAAAAGCCAGACCAACGTATGCAGCTGAATTGCTTCCTGGATATAAGAAGCCATTTTGTGAATCAGTACATCGATTTCTTCCCTTTTGTTTTGTCCTCTCATTCTGTGTATCGCAGAAACAAAGACACGAAGCAGAGCAATATTCAAACCCCCCACAGCCGGGACTTCTACCTTCCTCGATGTCAGAGGTGGGTGGCGTTGCCATGGTAACTTTTGAAGATACGCCTGCAATTTTCTGGGCAACAGCATCTTGAGCAGGCTGCATCTGAGCTACTCCCTTTTGTTGGATGAAGGACTGGATTCTTTTTTTGGAGGCCCCAAGGCCAAGGGGCAACAGATCCTAGATGGAATTCAGAGGGCATTAAACTGAACAGATACTGTCGTTTGACACAGATGCTGTCCAGGCAGGATCTAGCAGGGTTTTAGAGGCAGCGTGGCTCAGTGGAAAGAGCCCAGGCTTGGGAGTCAAAGGTCATGGGTTCTAATTCCGCTCCGCCACTTGTCACCTGTGTGATGTTGGGCAAGTTCACTTAACTTCTCTGTGTCTGTTACCTCTGTAAAATGGGGATTAAGACTGTGAGCCCCACATGGGACAACCTGATTACCTTGTATCCCCACTAGCACTTAAAACAGTGTTTGGCACAGAGTAAGTGCTTAACAAATACCATCATCATCTAGCTACCTGAAGGACCTAAATGGCCAAAAGGGGCTTTCCTCACATCTCTGCCACAGTTCCGCTGATATGTAACAAGAGTTTATCCTTAGATTCTAATCCTGACTGGGGAAAGACCCAGAAAATTACAAAACTTTTAGTACCTCAGGACTGGTCACACTGCCTCATTCCAAAATGGTGGATGAGATCATAACAGCTCTGCCGTTTTGTCTGTCTCTTCGTTTCCCTTGATCACTCTTCCCTGAAACTGAAAAAGGACTTGGCTGCCTTGTTCTCTTGTCACAGTGTCCCTTGGCTAACATGAGCACAAGTAAATCTTTCTTCTGTGGACTCAAGGCTGAGTCCTAAGGGTGTAGAAGAAGGTGGGAATCCATGATCTTGGCAGGGGGGAGGGATGGAGGAGGGCGTGATATTGGTAAGATTCATGAAATCCTGGAACAACTGTAAACTACAATAAGCTTTTAACATGTGTTTATGAAAAGTAACTAAGAAATAATTCATAGGGCTTTACAGCATCATCGGAATAATTTATATTTTAAATGCCATACTTAGCCAGATCTCTGACTTACAAAATAGCGATGGTAGAAGGTTAATTGCATGCTATGGACAGCTCATCTGAAGTCAGTAATGGCCCTGAGAATAAATTCAAATGAAGGCAGTCGAACTTCATGAATTTTGCTTTCAAGCGCCCCATGAATTTATTTTTATCATGTGCACATCAGGAGTGACAGATTTAGAATGGCCCAAGGATTTGATGAAGACACTTACGATAGTAAGTGTTGTGTGAATTAAACTCTTATTCCCAGGACAGAGCCCATTTCCTGGGCCTGGAAGGAAGAGTATGTGATCAAAACAATCGGCAAAATAGCACTGTGTGAGGCTCTGGGTACCTTAAAAACATCTCGGCTCACGGGGTCAAATATAAACACACTGTTAATCAATCATATTTATTGAGAAGCAGTGTGGTTCAGTGGAAAGAGCCCGGGCTTTGGAGTCAGAGGTCATGGGTTCAAATCCTCTCTCTGCCAATTGTCAGCTGTGTGACTTTGGGCAAGTCACTTAACTTCTCTGTGCCTCAGTTCCCTCATCTGTAAAATGAGGATTAAGATTGTGAGCCCCCTGTGGGACAACCTGATCACCTTGTAACCTCCCCAGCACTTAGAGCAGTGCTTTGCACATAGTAAGTGCTTAATAAATGCCATCATTATTATTATTATTATTATTATTGAGTGCTTACTGTGTGCAGAGCACTGTACTAAGTGCTTAGGAGAGTACAACAGCGCTGGTAGACAAATTCTCTGTCCACAAATAACTCACAGTCCAGAGGACAAGCTTACAGTCTAGAGTTCAACCTCACATCCTCGCGGCCCGCAGTGAATGGAAGAGGAGGAGAAGAAAAATTCAGCATCTCTCCCGATACTTCTCAAACACTCAGAGTTCCAAACCAAGTTTTCACTTAAACACGGTGGGGAAAAAAAAAAGGAGGCAAAACCAGGACCAAATTCTTAGATAGAAGGCTCTGATGCATAGACAAACTACCATAAACAAACTGCTTTGGATGTAGAAAATTCTGGGATCGGCTGCTCACAAATCAACTTGCTGGGCAATCTGCTGGGGCAGGGCCAGGAACAGGGAAAGAACACCTCTCCTTAAATCCATTTTACTTGCAACCTTAAAGAGAATTGATTTCAAAAAGCAGTTATTTCCAAAAAAGATTAGATATTTTGAGACGTGATAAGGTTCTTCTGATTCAAAAAGGGTTATACTGACGTGTCAGTTAATTTTCGGTGTTACTGTCGAGCCAAGCGTCAGTCCTACAATAGCCCATTTCCTGGAGGCTGTTGCACGGAGTTTATTAGATTGAAAGATGACAGAAACAAAGAAAAAAACATATTTAAATTGGAAAGAAATCCCAGCACAGCTGTCACTATTTGTTTTCTGCCAGTAACTAAGGACCGTGTTGTCTATATTTACATCTCCCACCATACGCACCATGCAGAAAAGTTCAGGTGAGCCAGGAGTGCCTAGTCCTGAGAAACAGCGTGGCTCAGTGGAAAGAGCCTGGACTTTGGAATCAGAGGTCATGGGTTCAAATCCTGCCTCCACCATTTGCCAGCTGTGTGACTTTGGGCAAGTCACTTCACTTCTCTGTGCCTCAGTTACCTCATCTGTAAAATGGGGATTAAGACTGTGAGCCCCCCGTGGGACAACCTGATCACCTTGTAACTTCCCCAGCGCTTAGAGCAGTGCTTTGCACATAGTAAGCACTTAATAAATGCTATCATTATTATTATTAGTCAAGAGATCAGCAAATTTATGATAGTTCAGTAAATGTATCTTGTTAATTCCTCGGGAGTGGGGTAAGTGTAGGGACTGTGTTTTAAAAAATAAATGGAGGGCATAAAAGTTAGAAAATTTAACTTAAGGCGGCTTTTTATTTGACCACTGGCAGAGACTGGAATGAGTGAGGCATTTAATGACAGGGGAAGGATCTATTGTTATTACTCTGCCAGGATACATCCTTCAGATTGGAACATTCACATTGTCTGTAACCCTGCACTTGGAGGAAGACATTTCTGTAATTTTATTTATTTTAATTGAAGTCTGGCCCACCCCCTCTAGACTGTAAGCTCATTATGAGCTAGGAATATGTCTGTTCATTGTTGTATTGTACTTTCCCAAGCGCTCTGCACACAGTAACTGCTCAGTAAATAGGATCGAATAAATGAATGTTTAGTAATAATCTCTTTCTCCCCGCTTCTTTGTCCCTTTCAGACTGCTTTTGCCTGGTGCTTTCTCATAAGCACCAGGCAAGAGAAGCAAAGCATGGCTTAGTGGAGACATCTTGATCCAGGAAGTCAAAGGATCTGGTTCTAATTCTAGCTCTGCCACTTGTGTGCTGTGTGACCTCAGGCAAGTCACTTCACTTCTCTGGGCCTCCGTTACCTCATCTGTAAAAGGGGAATTGAGACCGTGAACCTCATGTGGGACAGGGTCTGTGCACAACCCGAATTGTTTGTATCCACCCCAGCTCTTGGTACAATGCCTGGGGTATTGTAAGCACTTAACAAATACTACTATTATTATGGGCAGGGAACATGTCTGCAAATTATCTTGTACTGTACTCTCCCAAAGGATTAGAACATAAGTGACAAAAAAAACCTCTTATTGATTGATCTCACACTTCTCTTACCTTATTTTTAATGAAGGGGAAATTTTGGACCTAGACTCTCTGAAATAGATTTCTTTTCTAGAGACTTCACGCCACAGAGCAATTATCCGTGCAATCAAGTCTGCTTTTCTTTCAGGGAAATATATATTCAGGTCATTCCATCGCTGTCGACCAGAGGGGTCCATGTCACGCTCAGCTCTCGGCGATGCGAGGATCCAGTGAGAATACGCTCTTTGGGAAGGAAAATGCGGGGTGAATTAATTGCTCATGAATGTATGAATTAATTGGGCCACCGAGGGCCAAGGACGATGCTGGTGTCTGTTGGCTGTCTTTCGGATGCAGTTCTGCCAACATATCATTGTTCCCTGCCCATGGAACCATGTTCCTATGTATGAGGCACTCGGGTAAATGCAAGGTTATGAGGCAGATATAGCCTCTGTCCCACGCGGGGCTCACAATCTATCTTAGCCCCATTTTGCAGATGAGGAAACTGAGGCCCAGAGAGGCTAAGGTCACTCAACAGCAGACCAGGACTAGGATTAGAACCCAGATCTCCTGCCTCTCAGCCCGAGCTCTTTCCATACTGCGAGCTCACCTCCTCCAAGAGGCCTTCCCAGACTGAGCCCCCTTTTCCCTCTCCTCCTCCCCATCCCCCCCACCCTACCTCCTTCTCCTCCCCACAGCACCTTTATATATGTTTGTACAGATTTATTACTCTATTTTACTTGTACATATTTACTATTCTATTTATTTTGTTAATGATGTGCATCCAGCTTTAATTCTATTTGTTCTGTTGACTTGACACCTGTCCACATGTTTTGTTTTGTTGTCTGTCTTCCCCTTCTAGACTGTGAGCCCGTTGTTGGGTAGGGACCGTCTCTATATGTTGCTGACTTATACCTCCCAAGTGGTTAGTACAGTGCTCTGCACACAGTAAGCGCTCAATAAATACAATTGCATGAATGAATGAATGTTCCTACCTGAATATTCTGAGTAACAAGCTGGAGTCACAGTAGCGCTGCCTAGTTAAGCTCGCTGTGGGCAGGGAATGTGTCTGCTTATTGTTGTATTATAGTCTCCCAAGCGCTCAGTACAGTGCTTTGCACAAAGTAAGTGGTCAATACATATGATTGAATTGAATCGAAAGGTGAATTTGGACCCGAACAAGGCAGTGCGGCCCTTTCAGCCGTTTGTCTCGGGATTTAGACCGCCCGAATGGAGCAGATATCTGCTTTGCACAGACAAGGAAGGTCAGAGGTCATAGTCCAGCAATGCAGTTGCCTCTGAGGACCGGTGACGCTCACCATTTCGATACGAAGAACAATAAAACACTTTTCCTACTAGTATCATAGCTCATAATTCATCCCTACAGCAGGTCAGCCCCTGTGCTCGGCTCCAAACACTTAAGGAGCAGTGAATCTGCTGACATAAATGGGCAGAGTCTGTGCTGCCCACAACAGTGGAGTCACCTCTTCTTCATTTTGGACAACACCCTGAGTCCAGCTAAGGCAGCCAGACTTGATTTCAGGTGGCAGCCAGGGACAAGAGCTGCCAGCCTACTTAAAGTCGCTTTCCTAGGATTGGGGGTTAGCATTAGCTCTTGCATTGAGCAGAATTTCCATCTCAGGCTATATGTTGGGCACTCTTACCCAAGAAAGGTTGAGGGAATAGTCTGCAAACCCGGAGTTATTTTATCTCCACATCTCAGGTCCCTGAGCCTTGAAGAGTGACACGGTTGGGCTCAAACCCAAGCAAGTTTGAGGGATAAAATGACTTGAGAGCAGCAAACAGATTCCGTGATGCCAAAGCAATAACCTAGGCTTCAAGACCAGTGGCAGCAAAAATCAGATTGTCCGTAGCAAGAGAGTAATCCCTGCGGAACGGGCAGTCCTGGCTGGCTTTTTAAGTGCTCATATAAGACTGAGGATCTTGTGGAGAGGCCACAGGAAAGAGCTACAGCCCTGGATTCTCATTTCATCTCCTCCTCCCCTAGTCCTTCAGCTGTTCCTTGTGTAAAATGGGAACAATAATGCTTGTGGAATTTCAGGTCTTTCCATCATTGCTCCTTCAGAGCAGAATTGAGAAGATGCTCCTTTTTTAAAAAAAAAATGGTATTTTTTAAGCACTTACTATGCACCAGGCACTGTTCTAAGTTCTGAGGTTATGCTTCACTCCACACCCTCTCCACCTGCCCCCCTAGCTTCCCTCTAGTTTCCCAGAGGCATCTGGGGCCACCAGATCCTCAGTGGGCCACCCCTGCTTGAGGAATGGGTGGGATCAACTTGAGTGAATGAATGAATGACAGTCATTCCGTCATCATATGTGCCACTAGCGCAGGAAACCCAAACAGTGCCCCTGGCATGGAATCAACGAGGCTAGTTGGTAACACACACAGGGTCTTTTGTAAGCTCATTGTGAACAGGGAACGTGTCTACCAACCCTGTTACATTGTAGTTAATCATATTTATCGAGTGCTTACTTTGTGCGGAGCACTGCATTAAGTGCTTGGGAGAGTACAATACAAAAATAACACAGATACATTCCCTGCTTTCAAAAACCTCCAATGGCTACCGATCAATCTGCGCATTAAGCAGAAACTCCTCACCCTGGGCTTCAAGGCTGTCCATCACCTCGCCCCCTCCTACCTCACCTCCCTTCTCTCCTTCTACTGCCCAGCCCGCACCCTCCGCTCCTCCACCACTAATCTCCTCACTGTACCTCGCTCTCGCCTGTCCCGCCATCGACCCCCGGCCCACGTCATCCCCCGGGCCTGGAATGCCCTCCCTCTGCCCATCCGCCAAGCTAGCTCTCTTCCTCCCTTCAAGGCCCTGCTGAGAGCTCACCTCCTCCAGGAGGCCTTCCCAGACTGAGCCCCTTCTTTCCTCTCCCCCTCGTCCCCCTCTCCATCCTCCCGTCTTACCTCCTTCCCTTCCCCACAGCACCTGTATATATGTATATATGGTTGTACATATTTATTACTCTATTTATCTATTTATTTATTTATTTTACTTGTACATTTCTATCCTACTTATTTTATTTTGTTGGTATGTTTGGTTCTGTTCTCTGTCTCCCCCTTTTAGACTGTGAGCCCACTGTTGGGTAGGGACTGTCTCTATGTGATGCCAATTTGTACTTCCCAAGCGCTTAGTACAGTGCTCTGCACATAGTAAGCGCTCAATAAATACGATTGATTGATTGATTGATTGATTGCTTTCAACAAGCTTGCAGTCTAAGGGAGGAGACAGATGCTAAATCGTATTACAGATATGAACATAAGTGCTGCAGGACTGGGAGAGGGGGATGAATAAAAGGAGCAAGTCAAGGGGAAGCAGAAGGGAGTGGGAGAGAAGGGAAGGAGGGCTTAGTCAGGAAAGGCCTCTTGGAGGAGACGTGCTCTCAATAAGGCTCTGAAGGCAGGGAGGGCAATCGTCTGTCAGCTATGAAGAGGGCGGGTGTTCCAGATCTCCCTCCCTCTTTGATTGTGAGCCCCATCTGAGAAAGGGGTTTGTCCAGTTTGACTGACTTACCAGCCTCAACGTTTGAAACATAGTAAGGGCTTAACAACTGCCATTATTAGTAGCATTATTATGTTTAAAACTGGAATGCAGGTGATTTCCAGAGTATGAATCTCAATGATTCTCATGAAAACAAAACTGAAAAACTTCGGGCTGAGAATAGTCTTTCCTGAAATTTCTGTTAGGATAAATTATGGACCGCATCTGGGGTGATGTGTCTCCTAGGTTTTTTGAGTAATCAGAAACTCATTGGCGCTAAACCAGAGGAAATCAATGTGTGCTCTAAGGGTCCGTAATCTGACTCATGGTTCTCTAATGAGCACCTCGCTTAAAACAGAAGGAGAGAGAAAGGTTCGACAAACTTTGGGGAAGTGTGATATTGCGTAGCCCCAAGGTACTATCGGAACATAATCTTTTTATGAAAAAGACTCACCTCACAAAACCAATGGCCTATTAAGGAAAGCTTTTCTTACTCTTCATCCCATGTCGCTCACTAGGGATTGTAGACCTCCAGATCATTGGCCTCATATACTTCAGTTTTTAGAACTGGGTGGGGGGGTGATATTTATTAATAATAATAATAATAATAATGACTGTGGTACTTGTTTAGGGTTTACTATGTGCTAGGCACTGTATTGAGCGCTGGGGTGGCTACAAGAAAATAGGATTGGACACAATCCCTGTCCCACATGGGGCTCACAGTCTCAATCCCCATTTGACAGATGAGGTAACAGACCCAGAGAAGTGAAGTGACTTGCCCAAGGTCACACAGCAGACAAGTGGCAGAGCTGGAATTAGAACCCATGACCTTCTAACTCCCAGGCCCGTGCCCGGGCCACTGTGCCATGCTGCTTCCTATTTGAATGGATATTTGATATATGGATATCCATATTTGAATGGATCCGTCTCTCTGTAGGATGAAGCATCTTTGATTGGCCTCCCTTTGGGAGATTTTAATGGTAGGGACCTGGTCTTAGAAGTCTCCTGGGACTGCCTCCCCATCTTGTAGAATGCCTCTTCTGGGGTGGGCTCTTAGTCATTGATTGATGGGTTGATTTTGCATGCCAATCAATGGTATTTGTTGAGTGCAGCATACTGGACTAAGCCCCTGGAAAAGTACAATACAATAGAATAGTACAATAATAAGTAAATGACATCTGAATAAAGTGGTTAAGTACCATTTCCCATCACACTGATTAAAAGTGTCTGTTGATTTCAAATTCTCTTCCACAGACGTTTGGAAGAGAGAGGGGAAACTGAATGGCATACAATTAAAGATTAATGTCTTGGAATAGGAAATGGTACCTGTCACCAAAGAGTTTGAGATTATAAACTCTTTTTTTTAAATAAAAGATATTTGTTAAATGCTTACTCTGTACCAGGTACTGTGCTTAGTATTGTGCTCAGATACAAGATAATAGGGTTGGACACAATTCCTGTCCTAGATAGGGCTCCTAATCTTACTCACCATTTTACAGATGAGGTATCTGAGGCACAGAGAAGTGACTTGCTCAAGATCACACAGAGGACAAATGGAGGATCTGGGATTAGAACCCAGGTCCTCTGATTCCCAGGTCGGTGTTCTTTCCGCTAGGTACATTCTGTACACTTATGAGGAACCAAGGCAGTAATCAATCAATCAATTGCATTTTTTGAGTGCTTACAATGTGCAGAACACTAAGGAATCTGGCCATCAAGCTGAGCCTCCACTATAATAATAATAATGGCATTTATTAAGCGCTTTACTATGTGCAAAGCACTGTTCTAAGCACCGGGGAGGTTACAAAGTGATCAGGTTGTCCTAGGGGGCCTCACAGTCTTAATCCCCATTTTATAGATGAGGGAACTGAGGCCCAGAGAAGTGTAGTGACTTGCCCAAAGTCACACAGCTGACAACTGGCGGAGCTGGGATTTGAACCCATGACCTCTGACTCCATAGCCCGGGTTCTTTCCACTGAGCCACGCTGCTTCTCTCGATTGCTTCTCACTATTGTGATGGTGGGATTGTGTTATGGTCCTAGGCCTCAGCCATTATCCATGAGTTTGCAGGAGATGAGGGAGAGAAACTTGATCACCAGAATCCTGTGCATAATAATGCAATATTTGTAATATGTTTCAAACGCTGGGTTAGATACAAATTACTCAGATGGGGACCAGTCACAGTCTAAAGGGGAGGGAGAACAGGTATTGAATGCACACAGTTAAGTGCTCAATAAATACGATTGAATGAATGAATGAATTGAATCCCCATTTTACAGATGAGGAAGTCGAGGCACAGAGAACTTAAGGGACTTTTCCAAGGTCACACTACAGGCAAGTGGCAGAGAGGAATTAGGACCCAAGTCTCCTCACTCCCAGTCCTGTGTTCTTGTCATTAGGTCATGCTGCTTCTCTAAGCAGCGTGGCTTAGTGACAAAGGCACAGGCTTGGGAGCCGGAGGTCTTGGGTTCTAATCCTGGCTCCACCCCTTGTTGGCTGCGTGATTTTGGGCAAGTCACTTATCTGTGTGTCAGTTACCTCATCTGTAAAATGGGGATTAAGACTGTGAGCCCCACATGGGACAACCTGATCACCTTGTATCTACTCCAATGCTTAGAACAGTGCTTGGCACTTAACAAATATCATCATTATTACTATTATTAATTCCCCACTGAACAGTGAGCCTGGGTCATATCCCCGCACCAGGATTAATGTAGAAGCAATAAAACCACACTCCTCTTTGATCTCTTCCCCCGCTGGGCCAGAGACTGAGGAGAGGAGAAGGCAGCGATTGTTTCTATCACTACACAAGGAAAAACAGCTACTATCTTAATAGGGATGTTCGGAGGCTCAATCAGGTTCAATTGACACGTGAAAACTGCTCTGGATATGCTAGTATTATTAGGAAAATTACCAAACACCACAGTAATTCACCCTCATGATGCGCTGTAGAATTTAGAAAATGAATATGTCAACAAGCATCATAAAAATGAAATTTGCTGCCTCACAAAGCACACTTCTTCCATTATTCTGACAGGAAAAAGTTTAGCTCCCCTCATTTATGAGCAACTGCTTTTGTGGTGAACCAGAAAATGGGCTCTAGTATCTATTTCTTGTCTTATTGGTAGATGAGCTCATTCGAGCTTCTTAATCCTTAAATCTTTCTTTACAAGTAGGTGGAGGTTGTCTCAGTTTGGTGAGTTTATCTGGTTTGTGGATTAGTTGAGCCAGAATTTGGCAAGATTTGATGACACAAAGTGTGAAGCTGCTGTTAGGTCAGATTTGTGTATTACCAGCCAATCTAATCACCGTTCAAAAATAACTGAGTTGTACACATCAAACCAAAAACCTCCTCGAGTCTTCCTCAATCTAATCAAGTCCAAGTCTACATGAGGCAGATATTTTCCTCATATTATTGAGCCTCAAACACAAAAAAGGGTGATCCCATAAAAGGGTGATCTGTCGACATCCGGTGTGGATGCTCTCAGGCAGGAAATTCCCCTCAATGAAAAAGATGACAATTTGTGATTAACATGCCTCCTCTGAGAAGCCTTCCTGGATTAATTCACCATCACCCCCCAACCCCAGTCACATCAACCCAGCACCACCCACTCTCAGCACTTATAAATCATTGTTAGTCTTGGCACTTCATACCTTTGAGTATTCCCTCTAGACTGTAAGGTCGATACGAGAAGCAGCGAGGCTCAGTGGAAAGAGCACAGACTTTGGAGTCAGAGGTCATGGGTTCAAATCCCAGCTCCGCCAATTGTCAGCTGTGTGACTTTGGGCAAGTCACTTAACTTCTCTGTGCCTCAGTCACCTCATCTGTAAAATGGGGATTAAGACTGTGAGCCCCCTGTGGGACAACCTGATCACCTTGTAACCTCCCCAGCGCTTAGAACAGTGTTTTGCACATAGTAAGCACTTACATTCATTCATTCAATCATATTTATTGAGCGCTTACTGTGTGCAGAGCACTGTACTAAGCACTTGGGAAGTACAAGTTGGCAACATATAGAGACAATCCCTACCCAACAACGGGCTCACAGTCTAGAAGGGGGAGACAGACAACAAAACAAAACATGTGGACAGGTGTCAAGTCATCAGAAAAACTAGAATTAAAGCTAAATGCACATCATTAACAAAATAAATAGAATAGTAAATACATACAAGTAAAATAGAGTAATAAATCTGTACAAACATATAAACATATATATATATATATAGGTGTTTTGGGGAGGGGAAGGAGGTAGGGTGGGGGGATGGGGAGGAGGAGAGGAAAAAGGGGGCTCAGTCTGGGAAGGCCTCTTGGAGGAGGTGAGCTCTCAGTAGGGCTTTGAAGGGAGGAAGAGAGCTAGCTTGGAGGATGTGTGGAGGGAGGGCATTCCAGGCCAGGGGGAGGACGTGGGCCTTCCTACTTAGACTATGAGTCCTGTGTGAACAGGGACTGTGTCCATTGTGGTAATGATGTATCTACTCCAGCACTTAGTACAGAGCTTGACCCATAATAAGCACTTAACAAAATTCCGTTATTACTATCATCATCATTATTATTAGCAATATTTTTTATGAGTGGGAAAATCACTATATTTCTTCTTCACCATCATCAGCATAAGCGCACAATACCATTGAATGAATGAATGAGGGATGAGGAAACTGAGGCACAAAGAAGTTAAGTGACTTGCCCGTGATCACACAGCATGCATGTAGTAGAGCCAGGATTAGAAACCAGGTTTTCTGACCCCTAGATCCATGTTCTTTCCACTAGGTCACGCTGCTTCCATCGCAAAAGAATCATCCAGAAACTAAATCCATCCTCCTTTTTCCACTCCCCCATCACTGCCCCATTAAGCACTTTCCCAAAATGAGGATCTGCAGCTTTGCATGCTCAGCAAAGGGGGCTTTGGCACGAAAAGGTTCATTTTCGGAAATGGCCCGACGAAGGCTCACCTAAGAAGCTGGCCTTCAAATAGTCATATTATTCCCGAGTGAATCATCCGTAAGAATCAGAACAAAAGCAAAGCAAATAGCTTAGAAGAAGGAGAAAGCTTGAGCTTGCCCGTTCTGCTGACTCAAGGGACAAAATATTATTCATCGACAAACACTTTCTGAATGTCTAATGGAGGACTCAGGGATTTCACCAGCCCAGAAGGTTGTGGAAAGGAAATTGAAGCTAAGTGAGATGCTAAGGAGGCATCTTTTTCAAGGAACCCAAGTCTCCTCTTTGCCTCTGGATGGGCTCTGTCGGAGCAGAGACGCGAAGGTCCCGTGTTGAAAACAGTCAAGTACTAACAGAGTAATTAAGGAATTTACCGAATGCTCAATGTGGGCAGTGCGCTGTACTTGGGGCTGCACAGTAGACAACAGTGGCATGTATCCCTGCCCTCTGGAAGCCTACACTAATGGGATAGCTCCATCAGGAGGCCTTAGTGCATGGCTCAAATGTGAATACATAATGGTTCCAGTGGCCCATAACTGCTCAGAAGGTTGATGCCTCAGGCCTTCCTGGGTCTGGAGGAGGTGCTAGACTGTGTGACAAGGGGCCAGTCAGACAGACTTTCCTCTTGTCCTCTTCCACATTGATCATCCTACTAAACTCTTTTGGGTCGACTCTCTCTTGCTGTTCTCTTCCCCACCTCCACCCCTGCCATTTTCTAGGATCACCTCTCCTCTGCAGTTCCCACAGTGGGCTGCTCCTCGTTATAGGGTCAGAGCTCCTGTACAGGTGTCTGGGTTGAATTTTGGGGGGACCTCCAACATTCAAAGCCTTACTGAAGGGACATCTCCTCCAAGAAGTCTCCCTTGACTAAACCCTCATTTCCTCTTCACCCAATCCCTTCTGCATCTCACTGATTTGCTGTTTAGACACCTCTCTCTCAGCCCCAAAGCACTTATGTACATATCTATAATTTGTTTATATTAATATCTGTCTCCCCTTCTAGACTATAAACTCATTGTGGGCCAGGAACGTGTCTACCAACTCTGTTATATTGGACTCTCCCAAACGTTTAGTACACCTGTACACAGTAAGCACTCAATAAATACGATTGACTGAATGACTGATTCCTCAACAGTCATATTGAGCAAAATTTATATAGGGATGACTGAGTGCCAAGCACTGAACTAGGGACCTGGGATGGTACAATAAAATTGAAAGACAAGGTGCCTAGTCCCAAGGATTTTACCATTTAATGTTGTATTGTACTCAAGGTACTAACACTTCAAGATTCTTTTCTTCTGTGTTCAGTCCAGTTCAACTGAAACATGCTCATCACCCTTCTCTTCCCCTCTTCTTCCTTTGGTTCATGGCCCCCTGCACAAGACGGCATATTCTCTTCCTCAATACCAGGAGGTAATTCCTTACAATCTGGGCTACAATTTGATTTCATGATATCATCATTTGAGATCAGGATGTTGAACCATGGAATGTTAGTTAACCATTAGATTGTAAGTTGTTCAAGGATGGGGACCGTATTTTTACTTGCACCTTCCTAAGCATCTAGTACCATGTCCTGCAACACAGTAGGCACTCAATAAACATTTCAAGAATTACTTAAAACCAATTCCTCAACCTTACCCCATCTCCTAGCTGGAGGGAGCTTGATTCTGTTTGGCTGTGATTCATAAGTTATGAAACTTCAAGTTAATGTCCATTGTCTTAATTTTGTTATTCTCAATCACTGAGGGTGTAATTTTCGATAATCTGTCTGGAAACCATGCAGTTCCTGTTTTCTCGGGGTTTATTCTGTCCGTAAGTGACCTGTGGGAAAGGCTTTATTTATTGCCCATGGGTATGTTCATTTTGGGCAGGAACTGTGTCTGTCAACTCTGTTGTATTGTCCTCTCCAAGCGGTTTAGTGCAGTGCTCTGAACAAAATAATAATAATAATAATGGTATTTGTTAAATGTTTACTATGTGCCAGGCACTATACTAAGCACTAGTAGAAGCTCAATAAACACCGTTGATTGACTGGTTGATTAGACACCACAAAGACTCTCTGTTGCTTGTACTGTCCCAACTAAAACTAAGGAAGCTGCTTGGTGAGGTTTAGCTACCACTTTTCCCATGGAAATCTGTACGTTAAATATCTCTTATTTTAAGAGAGAAAATTACCTTCCCTCTCAACCTTCCTTCAAGCCTAGATGGTTTGAGTAAAAATATGCTTCTGTAGTAGTTTCCATGGTTTCTTTTTTCTTTGTCGATGTACTCAGGAGATAAATGACAATTTTTAAAAAATCCAATTAAGAACCTTTCTTCATATGTCCTATTTAATTATATCTAAATTAGGTTCTGTGTACCTGAAAATTGCTTGAACAATCAAATCTCCATTTACCTATATTTATTCTATTTAGATGAATAAAAGGAAATACAACCAGGGAGACTGTTCATTGTTCTGGGTTACACTGGGAAAATGGATACTATTTTTGTAGCAAAAGAATCCTTCAATATAAATTCCCATTTACTGACTCTTCACTACTCATATACTTCAAATGAAAATGTGCCCAACAAAGTGTGGGATTTGGGGATAAGGCCCAACCCAGTTCAAGATCAGCTTTCTCCCTTTTCATTCCCCCTCCACCTCCCAGCCTTCTCCCTCCTCACTCTCACCCGGCCCTCAATTTTCTCTTCTTGAACCAATGGCCTCTGTGGCTATAAGCGATGAAGAGCCCCTGCAATGCTTCAAAAATGGGGCAAGGAAGTTGATTCAGAATGGTTGCGGGAGGTGCCCCCAGTTTCACCCTTCACCTCAATCAATTGTACTTATTGAGCTCTTACTGTGTGCAGAGCATTGTACTCAGCCCTTGGGAAAATACAATATAATAGAGTTGGTTGACACGTTCCCTGCCCACACAAGCTTACAGTCTAGAGGGGGAGACAGACTTTAATATAAACAACTAAAGTTATGGATATGTACATAAGTGCTGTGAGGGAGGAGTGAGAAAAGGGAGCAAATCCAAGTGCAGGGATGATGCAGAAGGGAGTGGGAGAAGAGGAAGTGATTGTCTGTCAGATATGGAGAGGGAGGGAATTCCAGGACAGACACAGGACGTGGGTAAGAGGTTGGTGGCAAGATAGAGGAGATCGAGGTACAGTGAATAGGCTGGCAGTAGAGAAGTGAAGTGCGCAGGCTGGATTGTAGTGGGAAAGCAGGGAGGTAAGGAAGGAGGGAGCAAGGTGATTGAGTGGTAAGGAGTTTCTGTTTGATGCGGAGGTAGATGGGCAACCACTAGAAGTGCTTGAGGTGAGGGGAAACACTGACCAAACATTTTTGTATACTAATAATGATGGCATTTATTAAGCGGTTACTGTGTGCAAAGCCCTGTTCTAAGCGCTGGGGAGGTTACAAGGTGATCAGGTTGTCCCACGGGGGGCTCACAGTCTTCATCCCCATTTTACAGATGAGGTAACTGAGGCCCAGAGAAGTGAAGTGACTTGCCCAAAGTCACACAGCTGCCAATTGGTGGAGCCGGGATTTGAACCCATGACCTCTGACTCCAAAGCCCGTGCTCTTTTCCATTGAGCCACGCTGCTTCCCGAAGCAGCATTTTGTAGGAGAATGATCAGGGCAGCAGAGTGAAGTATGAACTGGAGTGGGGGACAGACAGGAAGCAGGGAGGTCAGCAAGGAGGCTGATGCAGTAATCAAGATGGAATAGGATAAACGCTTGGATTAGATGCAAGAAGCAGGCTTACCCTGAGGACTGTCCCCCAACTTGGACAGCCACTGGTAGCAGGTGGGAGGCTGGAAGCAGCAAGATCTCGAGGTCAAAGAGGAGGCTCCCCTCTTTATAGTTTTGCTGACTTTGATGTGTGCACTTCGCACTGGCACCTTGTACTCCTGTTCATCTATATGTTGCCAACTTGTACCTCCCAAGCGCTTAGTACAGTGCTCTACACACAGTAAGCGCTCAATAAATACGATTGATTGATTGATCTGAGGCTTCAGGTCTTGCTTCTCTGTAGGTAGGTCTCAATGGCTTCAGGAATTTGTGCTTTACTGGCCTCCTGTTGACTCTTCAAGGACTTAACACACCAGACTTTGCCTTTCTTTAAAAAAATGATATTTGTTAAGAGCTGGCTGCATGCCAGGCAATGCACTAAACCCCAGGGGAGATACAACATGGTCAGGTGGAACACAGTCCCTATCCCCATTATACAGATGAAGTAACGGAGGCACGGAGAAGTGAAGGGACTCAGCCAACATCATCCAGCAGACAGGTGGTGGAGCTGGCAGTAGAACCCAGGTCCTCTGTCTCCCAGGGTTGTGCTCTTCCCACTAGGCCACGTTGCTTCCTTCTTTCTCCACTCCTGGAGACGAATAGTGCTAGGCCTTCCCTACTGGACCAGAGTTGGGAGGAGCCCTGTGACTGAGTCATCAGCTCCTTGTTGATTCCCGGCTTTCAGGTGGGCAAGATTCCTCATGGCATTCTAAACTGGCCTGTTAACAGGGACTTTTCAATCAATCATCAATCAGTCATATTGATTGAGTGCTTACTCTGTAAAGAACAGAATTTTTCCCTGAATCTAATCAAGGGGCTGAGATTATTCTCCGCAGGGTTTAGCAACCTCCAGTAAAATCATATAGCTTCTCAAACCACTTCCAGAATTTCCCGGCAGCCACGTGGGCTCTCTGACTTTTGTCCTGGAAGAGGGGTTGTGATTTCCTGAAGTGCTTTGCACAGTCCTATTTTGTTAGTATACTTTTGTTCTCTGTCTCCCCTTTTAGACTATGAGCCCACTGTTGGGTAGGGACTGTCTCTATATGCTGCCAACTTGTACTTCCCAAGCGCTTAGGACAGTGCTCTGCACACAGTAAGCGCTCAATAAATACGATTGAATGAATGAATGAATGCAGGGGTGGCTCCCAAGGAGATCGAGTTGGACGCAGGCCTTGTCCCGCAGCGGGCTCTTACCATGTGTATTACTCTATTTATTTATTCATTTATCTTATATTACTCTTTATTTACTTATTTTATTTGTACATGTTTATTCTATTTATTTTATTTTGTTAATATGTTTTGTTTTGTTGTCTGTCTCCCCCTTCTAGACTGTGAACCCACTGTTGGGTAGGGACCGTCTCTATATGTTGCCGATTTGTACTTCCCAAGCGCTTAGTACAGTGCTCTGCACACAGTAAGCGCTCAATAAATACGATTGAATGAATGAATGAATGAATGAACGAGTGGACCAACTACCCTCACCTGGGTGTTCAGGTGAGGGGAAACAGCTTTAGCTGCCAGGAAGGTCTCCCAAGTCCGTCCTGAACTGCATCATGTCGTGTTTGGATCCCGTGGAGTGGTAGTGAGACCCTGAGGGAAGAACGGGTAGCCAGGAGTGTAGACAACTACTCTCTCCACTTTCAAAGCCTTATTGAAGGCACATCTCCTCCACAAGGCCTTCCCTGACTAGGTGCTCATTTCCTCTCTCCCACACCTTCTGCATCCCCCTTACACTTGGATTTGTACCTTTTATTCACCCCTACAACACATATACCCATCCATAATTTATTTATTTATATGAATGTCTGTCTCCCCCTCTAGTAAGTTTGCTGTGGGCAGGGAACGTGCTGCCAACTCTGTTATATTGTACTCTCCCAAGCACTTAATACAGTGCTCTGCACACAGTCTTTGCTCAATAAATGCGACTGATTGATTAAGTCGGGAAACCTGGGTTCTGGTCCCTGCTCTGCCACTGGCATGTTGGGCAACATAGACTAGACCACTTCACAGATAGTGAGCAGCAAGAGCAGGACTACGTTCAAGCTGATTATCTTGAATCAAATAATAATAATAATGGCGTTTATTAAGCGCTTACTATATGCAAATCAATCAATCAATCAATCAATCGTATTTATTGAGCGCTTACTATGTGCAGAGCACTGTACTAAGCGCTTGGGAAGTACAAGTTGGCAACACATAGAGACAGTCCCTACCCAACAGTGGGCTCACAGTCTAAAAGGGGGAGACAGAGAACAGAACCAAACATACCAACAAAATAAAATAAATAGGATAGAAATGTACAAGTCAAATAAATAAATAAATAAATAGAGTAATAAATATGTACAACCATATATACATATATACAGGTGCTGTGGGGAAGGGAAGGAGGTAAGATGTGGGGGGATGGA
Source organism: Tachyglossus aculeatus (assembly GCF_015852505.1). Taxonomy (NCBI): domain Eukaryota; kingdom Metazoa; phylum Chordata; class Mammalia; order Monotremata; family Tachyglossidae; genus Tachyglossus; species Tachyglossus aculeatus. The sequence goes on along the minus strand of NC_052074.1, from coordinate 44,226,188 downwards.
GAGTGGGACGAGGGGGAGAGGAAGGAAGGGGCTCAGTCTGGGAAGGCCTCCTGGAGGAGGTGAGCTCTCAGCAGGGCCTTGAAGGGAAGCAGGGCCTTGAAGGGAAAGCACTGGAAAGCATATGCAAAGCACTGTTCTAAGCGCTGGGGAGGTTACAAGGTGATCAGATTGTCCCACGTGGGGCTCACAGTCTTAATCTCCATTTTACAGATGAGGTAACTGAGGCACAGAGAAGTTAAGTGACTTGCCCAAAGTCACACAGCTGACAAGTGGCAGATCAGGGATTTGAACCCATGACCTCTGACTCCAAAGCCCGTGCTTTTTCCACTGAGTCACGCTGCATCTCTAGTGCTTGATTCACAGCAGAGCTAAATGAATGCTGCATTTATCATTATTAAGTACATTGAAGCAACTGCAGTTAGTCCTCAGGAATAATGAGGACAATTACTCTTATTATATTTTCAAACAGGCCAGTTAGTGATGTTGAGTAACTGACAATATTCCTTCAGCTCCAGAGGGCACACGGCCACATCAGTCAATCAACGGTATTTATTGAGCGCTTACTAAGTGCAGAGCACTTTACTGTTTGGGAGAGTACAATACAACAGAAGAAGCAGACATATTCCCTGCCCACAACGAGCTCAGAGACGTATCTCCCCTTCTCTCCTACCTCTCTGAGGATCCAACTGAAGGTTGATGGAAGACACATCCCTCTCATGCCTGATGTTGCTTGGCATAAAATAAGCCCTTAAACTCAATTATTATTATGTTCTCTTCATTTCCACTCTGATCAAACTATGACAAACATCACTAGCCGAGTGTGATCCACAGTGTTCTAAGGAAGGGGTTTATCCTCTTGAATGTCTGTGAAAATCAAGAGGATAAACCCCTTCCCTAGAAAACTGTGTCTATGAAAAGTGCGGAGAAACTCTTAATAATAATAATTTTGGTATTTGTTAAGCACTTAATATGTGCAAAGCACTGTTCTAAGCGCTGGGGAGGATACAAGGTGATCAGGTTGTCCCATGTGGGGCTCACAATCTAAATCCCCATTTTACAGATGAGGTAACTGAGGCACAGAGAAGTTAAGCGACTTGCCCAAAGTCACACAGCTGACAATTGGCAGAGCTGGGATTTGAAACCATGACCTCTGACTCCAAAGCCAGGGCTCTTTCCACTGAGCCACACTGCTTCTCATGGTATTTGTTAAGCGCTTACTATGTGCCAAGCACTGTTCTAAGCGCTGGGGGGGATACAAGGTAATCAAGGTTGTCCACGTGGGGCTTACAGTCTAAATCCCCACTTTACGGATGAGGGAACTGAGGCACAGAGAAGTGAAGTCACTTGCCCAAAGTCACACAGTTAATAAGAGGCGATGCCGGGATTAGAACCCACGACCTCTGATTCCCAAACCCGGGCTCTTCCCACTGAGCCACACTGCTTCTCCTGTAACCAAAGCTAACCCATTGACCTCCTGGGGAAATCCTGGTCTTAGGGCCTGTGTAGGTTGCACTGGATTGTGTCTGGTTCCAATAATTCATCACTCAAAATCCACTGTGACCCAAACTCTCTAGTAACTTTAAACCTAAATGATCTGGATATTCTAGTTGGATAGGTTTTTTGGCACTCAAATATGCCGATAATTCAGGCTAAAATGCATTTTGGGCTTTGAGTATGGGGCAAATACCTAAATCCAGTTCCGTGCACACCAACAGTTCTGAAGTGTTGAATTTAACTAAACTAACTGCTTTTATGAGGGAACACACAGCCAGCCTACTTAAGTGCTGTTGTTGCAAAGCTAAATTAACAGGCTAGACATTCCCAAGCTGCCAGTTTAAAAACGAAGAGCTCTATCTCTTTTCCCCCATATCATCTTCTGGAATTTGCATCCTAGTTAAGACTTCCATATTTAATGAGGGTGTTTTGGGATTGGACATGCATTTTTCAGGAGGCAGAAAAAATAACTATCTTCAAAGCCCGAGATAGGGAAAATATAAAAACATCAGGCAAGTAAAATACACCAAGACCTCGCCTCATCAAGACATCTCAGAAATACAGAGAAACCAGCAGAAAAACCTAACAAGCTTTCTGCTGGCGTCATCTACTTTGAGCCACAGATAGCTCAGTCCCTGCCCTAATAGTCAAATGAATAAATAGCAATAAGTGGGCAGGGAATGTATACGTATATGAAATATCTATAATTCTATTTATATAAATGCCTGTTTACTTGCTCTGATGTATATATATATAATTCTGTTTATTTATACTTCTTAGATTGTAAGCATCAAGGGCGGGACTATGTTCAAACTGATTATCTTGAATCAAACATAGTGCTTGATTCGCAGGTAGAGCTAAATAAATGCCACAATTATTACCATTAACTACATTGAATTAACTGCAGTTGGTGCTCAGGAATAATGAGGATAATTGTGGGGCTGGGGGTGGGGTGAATATCAAGGTCTTAAGCGGAACAAACTCAAATGTACTCAAGGACTGTTATGATAGATGTCTCTATTTTCCCACTGGCAAGTAAAAGATGTAGCAGACTTCTTGAAGGGAAGGTCTGGCATTCTAAATTGCTGTCCATATAATAATAATAATGGTATTTGTTAAGCGCTTACTATGTGCAAAGCACTGTTCTAAGCGCATATCTTGGACACATAGACTTCTCCATAAAAAACTGATGACCCTGTCTTGGTTCCTACAGGTCTAAGCCTTTTCAGTGTAGAAGAGGGAAAGTGGTGAGTTCTGAACAAAATCTCCACTTAGCTAGCCTCTCAATAACGCTTCATCCTGTAAGTTAATCAAACACGTGTCTTCCAGGGAAGCATCTCAGAAGGAAGTGAGCTAGATGATTGGCTATCTAAAATCCTGCTCTAAAGTACTGCCTTGATTGTAAGATTACTATTATTGTATTTAAGTGCTTACTATGTGACAGGCACCGTTCTAAGCACTGGGGTACGTACCTATTAATCAGGGCGGTCCCGGTCCCCATCCACAGTCTAAGTAGGAGGGAAGACATTGAATTCTGAGGAAACTGAGGCACAGGGGAGTTAAGCGACTTGCCCAACGTCACACGGCAGGTGAGTGGCAGAGTCAGGATCAGAACCCAGGTCCTCTGAGTCTCAGGGCCGTGCTCTTTCCACTAGGTCACACTGCTCCTTGAATTCTCGTGGGCTTTAACAGTTAATGCACTTCCAAAATGTAAGAAATGGACTACCTTCTTACTGATAAGATCAGTTCTGGTTATTAAATAATTAGCATTCTTACACATCCCCCAAAACTTTGCAAATGATTTATTAATCTCACGGTCCAATAGTTTTGCCTGCAGCATACTGAATAGCCCAGTCTTTCCTCTCCAAAAGTACTTTACAAATATTAATCTCCATCTCCCTCGTGAGAGTTATCAAAATAAAAGCTTTACTTAAATGAGTTCTGAAAATTTACCTTGCATCTGTAGGCTCCTTGAAGACATGGATCATGTCCACCAACTCCATTGTACCCTAAGTGCTTAGTACAGTGCTCTACACATAGTAAGTGTTCAATACAATTGATGATGAACAAATATCATTGATTAACTGGTTAATAATGTATGTATAGATGGATGGGGAAAATATCAATAAATTATAAAATAATTAAGTATAATTAACCCCCATTCTACAGATGATGAAATTGAAGCCCAGGTGATGGTAAGGCACATTACCATGCTCGGGAATGGATTGAGAGATTTGGAAATTTTTAAAGTAATGATAGACTAAAAAAAAAAAACCTTAGAAGCTGGCTTGTAGGAAAAGATTTCAGCATTGTATGCAGGTGTGCATCAAAAGAAATTAGAATTAAACATGTTATAAAGACCTTGAAATCCCTCTTGCTTAAATTTACTGTAACTAAAAAGAATAGGTACTAAGAATGACAAAACTAATCTCTTACACTGAAATTAATCATGAAATATAACAAGATTTAAGGAGCCTAAGTGGCATGAAAAACTTCCAAAATACAATAATAGAAAAGCTGACAGTTAATCTTTCCATTCTATACCACTTAGGGGTACTGCATTGTAATACTAAAATATCTAGTATAAAGTAACACTTCTTCTGTAAGTTATATCTGAGGAGTAATGAAGAGTTTTTCTAACCATTTGACCCCTGCAGAAATAATGGAAGGTAAATAGTACCTTGTATTTCTCCAGCTTATTTTTGAGAGGATTTTAAGATTGAACCTTTTCCCCTATAAACACGAGAGGCCAGACTGTAAGCTCATCTTTAGACTGTAAGCTCATTGTGGACAGGGGACATGTCTACTAACTCTGTGGTACTCTCCCAAGTGCTTAGTACAGTGCTCTGCACACAGTAAGCCCTCAATAAATACCGTGGATGATGATGTCTTTCTTATAGTGAAAACTCCATTACCAGATCTAGGATAAACTATTTGGGGACTTCTGCAAGATGCAAAGCCTGAAATGCCTACAAATTGGAGTGGGAGAGATACTAGCCCCTAGCTAAATGATCCTAAAAGAGTTGTAGGATATACGTAGCCCTTCCTGGTGGGAGGAATTTCAGCTGGAGAGGGATCCTTACCCACCGTTTTGACCACCAAGCCCTCCAACAGCAGGCCTCTAAGACACAATGGGGGAGAAAGAGGGAATTCCCTTAGGAAAGAATGTGTATGGCTGCTTTAGGTACCCTGGCCTAGCCATATAATCAGTCAATTGTATTTATTGAGCACTTACTATGTGCAGAGCACTGTACTAAGCACTTGGATATAATCATCAATCGGATATAATGATAGCATCCCGCTGGGGCAAGAGGAGTGCCCCAGAAAACTGGGCTCTGGTGTGCCACTCTAGATATAATTTGGAAATATATCCCCCATGATATGTATATAGAACATGTAAAAATACATTATAAACTTTAATGACCTCTAACAGTTGCCATTTTTTCCATAAACGCCCCCACCAAAAAAAACCCCAAAAAACCCACCAACCTCCTCAAATTATTTCACTTAGCCACTATAATAATAATGGCGTTTATTAAGCGCTTACTATGTGCAAAGCACTGTTCTAAGTGCTGGGGAGGTTACAAGGTGATCAGGTTGTCCCACGCGGGGCTCACAGCCCCCATTTTACAGATGAGGTAACTGAGGCCCAGAGAAGTGAAGTGACTTGCCCAAAGTCACAAAGCTGACAAGTGGCGGGGCCGGGATTTGAACCCATGACCTCTGACTCCAAAGCCCGGGCTCTTTCCACTGAGCGACACTGCTTGACTTCTAGGAGAACATACTGAGTGTTTTCTTCTCTGCCTTGTTTGACAGAGTAGTATAATGCTATAGACTCTTCCTAAATTTCTGATACTGAGGAGAAAATAGAGAAAACCACTCCCATCTTTTAGAATGGAGGCGAGTCCACAATTCACTTATGATAAAAGAAATCAATATGTAAAAGAAGGGCAACAGGGGACAGAACAATCACTGACAACTCAATTATTATGAAAGCAGAAGCTAATGTCAATTAAAGAAAACCACTGAAAACACAGGTAAATATCAAATAGTTTATTATCAGTGCTTTGACACTAAGTTTATCACTTTCAGCTTCAATTTGTGTTTAAAGTAGAAACAATGATAGTGTTCATGGCATGAATGTTCCAAGTTTATAATAAATACCACAAAAGGACTTGAATTAAACAAAGACAATTTAGAACTGAAGTAGAAATAGACCATGGCTGAAAGTTTACCAATATGAACACATTTTAAAGTAATTATTTTCAACCCCAGTTTTCTATCTCCCTTACCTCTTATCACAGTGGCTAACACGGCAAGAGGGTAAGCGTATACTTTGAGGGAATTTTTCCATTGTGAAAAATCCATTTTTGGACAAATATGCCCAAACCTAAACTACGGTGACAAGCTGTATAGAGTTGTGCTTCGGTTCAAAGGCGATGCAGTTGACAGTGAGATTGTATCCACGAGTGGATGTGTCCCTGAGGGAGAGTCTTTAGCAAACTAGCACATTTTTTCCTTGACAGTCCAGTAGCGTGCCTAGCCTGGCTCCTTTTCATTCTCCATGAGCATTGCTCAGGCACTGACTGGTTAAGAGGGGATAATTACGTCTTATTTTAGCTGGAACTGCTTCAGTCAGAGACCATCCCAGAACAACCAGCACATTGGACCTAGCTATCGCCACATTTCGGGTTTTTCATATGTTCTTCCCTGCTCCTGCCCTGGCTTTAAGATGTGACAGGGTGGAGATGAAGAGCACCTTTGGACCTGACTCCCCGTAAAGGGATCTTAGGCAAGGAAGGAGGCTGGGATGGTTATCTGTTGGAACTCCTGCTACCATTTTTGTTTCTTCCTCTGGTACAAAAAAAACAAAACCAGGGTTTCAGAGACAGCGATGTTTTGTTTAATAAAATAAACCTCCTCAAGGTTCCCCTACTCTAGGCTTTAAGTTCCTTGTGGGTAGGGAACAGGTTTGCCAACTTTGATATAAATTTTATTCTCCTAAGCACTTAGTACACAGTGAGAGCTGAGAAAACGTGATTGATTCTTCTATTCCCAGATGGAGTTGGCTGAGGGAAATCAAAAGTGGCAAATCCTTCAAATTTTTCGAGGTGAACCAAAGAATAATGGGGACGGCTCCTCGGGCAATTAGGATACGATCTTACATCCAAGCCAAAGGAGTCCAGATGTTCCACTTGCCACAGAAAGCACCTGTTCCCAAATTCCCATTTCAGGGGGTTAAAAATGAGGCGGTTTTCATTTTTATTGGTGACACTAATGGGGATTCTGCAATTCTCTTTCAGACAGATAGGCATTTTGCCTTGGACAGCCTCAACCCGTGTATACTGCTTTCCCTTTTTTGTTCCCGACTCATGTATTAGAAGGAAATCAGGTTCCTTTTAGTAGTAAAAATGCACAAAAAAACATAAGGTCAGACCGTGCGATTAAAAAATGACATTTTAAACACCCAGGCTTTCAATAAAAAGTGATAATATTCAAGTTGAACCAGTTACTAAATTCTGAAATGAAATTTTTGTTTGCAAAACCCTAAATTGGCAGCTATTTAAGAAGAGCACTATTCCAAACACCCTAGGAAAGTATGAAAATAGAGTGAAAAAACATTACGGAGAAACAAAACACTGGAGAAAAACATTTCTACAAATACAGCTCGTGCTCAGTGAGTGAATTTTGTAAGTCATTCTGACTACTGGTCACTTCTACCGATTTCATTTAAATTTAAAAACATCAAAGTAGGAGGTATTGTTTTGTTTGCTAAAATAGTGTGCCACTGAGAAAACTTTTCCTATTTATGTTACCAGCACTTGTTCAAATAACTGCAACATCACTCCCACATTTCGGGGGCGTCTTTTCCAACTCAGATCTTAAATCCAAATATGAAGATTCAAGAAACGACACTCAGGGAACTACCTACATAATGTACAGAGACAAGGTTAAACTTCTCAAAACGGCATCTGAGAAAGCAGAAAGAACCCAGAACTCAGCTGTAAATCTGAACCTCTGCATGGACAGCAGGCCCCGTGGCCTTTAAGCTGGAGAAGGCAGTCTTCAGGGTTGTAAAAAGTTGTTTGTAGTCGATTATGTGCATTTGGCAGAAAACGTTTCTACGACGTGATTGACCCAGTGTTGATTCATGTGAGGGACCAGGCGACGGTGACAGCGGCCACAATGCCATTCAGGATCGCTATGCTGTAGCCCATGTGGAAAGAATGACCGGTCAGTCTCCTGGAGAAAAAGGAATAATGAAACTGTCAGTCCTTGTCCCGGGAACACTACCATTTTCCTTAAAACGTCTAAAACCTAAAAGAAGCTGCCAAAACATGACTGTTAAAGTGGCCAGATGTTCAATGGGACGGTAATGCGATATTGATCTTGTCACCTCATTGCCTCTAATTTAAAATAGGCTGGCTGGATAGGAATCCAATCGAGTTACTTCAGTTTCTTGTTATCAATTATTTCTGGGTATTACTGTGTATTTAAATTATGCTTGGACTAGCCCTCGTCCCTGCTACTCATTTGTCACCCCCAGGGAAACTGAGAGCCCGTTGTTGGGTAGAGATTGTCTCTATTTATTGCCAAATTGTACTTTCCAAGCGCTTAGTACAGTGCTCTGCACACAGTAAGTGCTCAATAAATACAACAGAATAAATAAAAAAAACCTTGCACCATTTTAGTTTACAGGGATCTTAGATCTAGTTAGGCAACACTACAGACTTTGATGAGAAAAAAGAAGATACTGTGGAGAGTTGGGGGAGAGGGCAAGGGAAGGGAAAGGAAAGAAAACATTTTGAGTAGAAAGATGCAAGAAAACTACATTTCAGCTGGTCTGCAGCCACAGTTTGTGAGTCCTATGTGGGACAGGGACTATGGCCAACCTGATTAACTTGCATTTACCTCAGCGCTTAGAACACTGCTTGACACATAACAGTTGGCACTTAAATACCATAATAATATTAATAATCTTTATTGGCCAATCACGTGAAGCGAGCGGGATTCCTTCCATGATTTTAAGGTGCTATACTAGGTCCATGGCATCACTATGGGCCGAAGACGACTCGACGGCATAAGGCAAGACTAGGTGGAAGAAATGGCACTGCTTTTTTTCCTTTATATTATAGACTACTCAAAGTCAGCGTCCATGGCTTGATCACTCAAGGTAACTTCCCCAGGGGCTGGTGCAGTGCTTTGCACAGAACACATGCTTAATACATTTTCAGATAATTGGTGACGGTCATACCTGGGGAGCTTAACACTCTAAGGGGGGATGCAAACCAAATACAAAGTAAACCAACACAAAACACTAGTGACAGATAACTAGAATGTAGAAAACGATAAACGAGAATTAAAAGCGCAGACAGAAAACTGACCAAATGCCAAGGAGTTTCTAGACTGTAAACTTGTTGCGGGCAGGGATCTTGTCTACTGACTCTGCTGTCCTGTACATTCCCAAGTGCTAAGAACAGTGCTCTGGACACAGAAAGCACTCCACAAACATCAGTGATTGATTGATTGATTGACTGAATTTCTGGAGGTGAGGAGTCAAAAATATGATTCTGGGAGAAAGGGATATTTTGTCCTGATAGGAAACCTTAAGATCCCGACTCGGAAGAAAACATTTTGGGGCTGGGGAGAATATAGGGGTGGTGGTGGTGGCAGTAGGAGACCAAGAAAGAAAGAAAAGGCTTTAAATTATTGGGACTCCTATTTTACATTTCTGTTTTAACTACCTTTCTCATCATCACTATCAAAAGCATCGATTAAGCAAACACTGACATGCAGTGTTGAACCAACTGAATTAAATTTGATTCCTGATCTCTAGGAATTAGCAATACAAATCAGATTAAAGGAATCCAAATATTTGCATTAAAGATATATTATCCCCTTAAGGGCCAGGGACAGTGTCTAAATTCTCATCCATGCATTTTTTTTCCAAATGCTTAATACAGTGCTCTGACACTTAATAGACAAAGTATTTCTATCATGTTCAAAAAACCGTAGGAATCAGACTGAACTACTGAACTTGTTCCACATTAGAATGAGGAGAAAGACTCAGGGTTTTCAATAACTGCTGATTAACTGATTGGAGAACAGGCACAAGAAGTCCAGGATGCTTCATCTGAGAGTGTTTTGGCTTCAGAGTTTTGGGTGCTTGCAAAGTTGATTTAAAGCAAAGAAGAAAAATGATTTATGGATTGTTGCTGGATATAGAAAAGTCTGTTGGACCCAAAATATGTCTTCTTGCAGTTTAATAAGCAAAGCTACATTGTCATTTAATGGTGAACAATGTCAAACTCGGGCAGGTGGACTTCAAACACTTGGCACTCTCCAAATGATTTAATTTCCTATGTCACACCATATGGATTTCCAATCTGGTCTGCGCTCTTGAATACAATGGAAAAAATAAACACAAGAAAACAAACTCCATGGCAGTACAACAAACAATATTTGGTGTTGAAATGTCTTTTCATCTTATCAAACTTTAGTGAGCTTCAAAACTAGGATCATGAGTAGGATAGTTTATCCTGGTTTTGTGAACAAAAGTTAAAGATACTAAAGAACCATATAAACAGAGAAGGATGATGAGGATAAGGATGATGGCATTTGTTAAGCGCTTACTATGTGCCAAGCACTGTTCTAAACACTGAGGGGGAATACAAGGTAATCAGGTTGTCCCACTTGGGGCTCACGATCCTAATTCCCATTTTACAGGCGAGGTAACTGAGGCCCGGAGAAGTAAAGTGACTTGCCCAGGGTCACACAGCAGACAAGTGGCGGAGTCGGAATTAGAACCCATGACTATATGCCAGGCACTGTCCTAAGCGCTGGGATGGACCCAAACAAATCCAAATGGACACTGTCCGTGCCCCACAAGGGGTTCAAAGTCTTAATCCCCATTTTTAATAATAATAATAGTAAGGATGATGGCATTTGTTAAGCGCTATGTGCCAAGCATTGTTCTAAGCACTGGGGGTGGATAGGGGCTCAGTCTTAATCCCCATTTTCCAGATGAGGTAACTGAGGGCACAGAGAAGTGAGGTGACTTGCCCAAAGTCACACAGCAGACAAGTGGCAGAGCCGGGATTAGAACCCACCACCCATCTCTGACTCCCAAGCCCGTGCTCTTTCCACGCTGCTTCACTATCCATGCCCCACATGGGGTTCGAAGTCTTAATCCCCAGTTTAAATAATAATAATACTAAAAATGATGTTGACAGCATTTGTTAAGCGCTTACTATGTGCCAAGCACTGTTCTAAACACTGGGGTGGGGGGACACAGGTAATCAGGTTGCCGCACGTAGGGCTCACGATCCTAATCCCCATTCTACAGGCGAGATAACTGAGACCCAGAGAAGTGAAGCGACTTGCCCAAGGTCACACAGCAGACAAGTGGCGGAGCCGGGATTAGAGCCCACCACCTCGGACTCCCAAGCCCGGGCTCTTTCCACACTGCTTCACTATCCGTTCCCCACGCGGGGTTCGAAGTCTTAATCCCCATTTTAAAGACGAGGGAACTGAAGGTCGGAAAAGTGGAAGTGACCGGTCCAAGGTCAAAGTGGATGAACACTCCTCAAACCTCCTGTCCCCCCTACCTCCACCATCTCTTGAGAAGCAGCGTGGCTTAGTGGAAAGAGCACGGGCTAGGGAGTCAGAGGTTGTGGGTTCTAATCCTGGCTCCGCCACTTGTCTACTGTATGATCTTGGGCAAGTCACTTCACTTCTCTGGGTCTCAGTTACTTCATCTGTAACATGGAAATTAAGACTAGGAGCCCCATGTGGGACAACCTGATTACCCTGTATCTACCTCAGTGCTTAGAACAGTGCTTGGCACACAGTAAGCACTAAACAAATACCATAATTATCATTCAGGAGGCCTTCCCAGACTGAGCCCCCTCCTTCCTCTCCCCCTCCTCCCCCTCCCCATTCCCCCCACCTTACCTCCTTCCCCTCCCCACAGCACCTGTATATATGTATATGTTTGTACATATTTATTACTCTATTTGTACATGTTTATTGTATTTATTTTGTTAATATGTTTTGTTTTGTTCTGTTCTGTCTCCCCCTTCTAGACTGTGAGCCCACTGTTGGGTAGGGACCGTCTCTATATGTTGCCAACTTGTACTTCCCAAGCGCTTAGTACAGTGCTCTGCACACAGTAAGCGCTCAATAAATACGATTGAATGAATAATACACTTGGGTGAAAGGATCTAAAAAGGGACCCAAACCTTGGTGGGTGTCATATTTTGGGTAAATGGTTCTACTTGATGCCATTTTCCACTGTCATTTTCTGCTGGATTATCTTCCTTTTTAAGGCATATTTGATTTTAAACATTTCTCTGTTCTCCAGACTTAGCCACTTTAACCTCAACTTTCACTTTATATTGATACTAAGCTCTACACAAATATCTACATTATTCCCTGTTTCAACTTTCCCTGAAGAGAAGAAGACCTTATACTTAGTATCTCTTCTATCCCTCTTCGGGTGCTCCATCTGTCTCTCCGCTCTGCTTCAATCATTCTAGATTCTTAATTCTCTCAAGCTAAATATCCATGTGTGAGGAGCTGTATCTTTCTACCATGGCAATACTGCCCATGGAAGTCAGTATCCTGAACTTATTCTCGGTGAAATCCCCGACCATGACTTTATCTCCTCACATTCTGAGTACTTCCATCTCCCAAGCTACAGGTATTTTGATGCCAACCTTTAAGTGTATGCACTTTTTCACCCTTTAGTAGTAGTAAGAGGAGGAGGAGATCAATGGTCCTATTTTCATATTTCCAGTAGTGCAGTTGTGGTTTCTCGCTTCCCAAACTGACCTTTCCTTCCCCCCTTTTCCCTTCTTTGTATGAGAGGCCTAGTGTCAAGAGCAGGGGCTTGATAGAGAACGTGGGTCCCAAACCCGGATCATCCACTTGTCTGCTACGTGACCTAGGGCAAGTCACTTAACTTCTCTGCGCCTCAGTTACCTCATCTGTAAAATGGGGATGAAGATTTTAAGCCTCACGTGGGACAGCCTGATTACCTTGTATCTACTCCAGTTCTTAGAACAGTGCTTGGCATAGAGTAAGCGCTTACCAAATACCACCATTATTATTCTGAAACTACTGGTTCCTGCTTTGTGGCTTACAGTTCACCCTGCTTACAACCTTCTTCTTGAGTTCTTTGTCAGTCTTCTATTTCCATATCTAACTGAAATTATTTTCTTGCTACAGTTAATATCTCTCCCTATTCTGCTGGGAGAAGAATTCTGTGAGAATTGTTCCAAATAAAGGTGCATTAATTTAGTGGGGTCTAGACAATCTGTAAGGAGGCTGAATAAAAAAGAAATCAGTGAGGGGTTGATAAATCTTTCATTTATCAGCTCACCCTCTTTATGTATTCTTATAATAGAATAACCCTTTATTGACCTTTTCATTACTTCTATAACAAATTACTTGCCATTTTACTCAGCTCATACCTGTCACATATTAGATGAAAAGAGGAGAAAATATCCATTTATTTAATTTAGCAAAACAATACCCTCTATTTTTATGTTGGTCTAAGGCTTCAGAGTAAGGTAGAACAATTTGATTCTGTGTCTGCATTTTTATTTGGTTTTATCCATTAGAAGGAACAAATCTTAAAATTTCATTAACAAATGCTGTATGGTAGCAATGCATAAATAATAGCAAAAGGAAATGACCCTATTAAACACAAGACTGTTTGGAAAAGAGTGAAAATTTCATTATGAATCTCGAACTGTAAAGAAAGAAATACAATTGGTTTTGGGCTATAACAATACACTCAAAACTAATTTGATTTTGGTGTGATATTACCTACAAGTGTGAAGAAATAGACAATTGCAGTCTATTAACTCAGACAGCAAGCATGAACAAATAAAGAAGCAGCGTTGCCCAATAGTTAGAGCACAAGCCTGGAAGTCAGAAGGACCTGAGTTCTAACCCCAGCTCCCCCACCTTTGTGCTGTGTGACCTTGGGCAAGTTATTTCACTTCTATGTGCCTCAGTTACCTCACCTGTAAAATGGGGATTAAGACTGTGAACCCCCCCGTGGGACAACCTGATCACCTTGTAACCTCCCCAGTGCTTAGAACAGTGCTTTGCACATAGTAAGTGCTTAATAAATGCCATTATTATTTGCTATTATTATTATTATTACAGTACCTGGCATATAGTAAGTGCTTAACAAAAACCATTAAAATAATAGATTTCTAGAAGTTATTCAGACAGATCCAATGTAGGTGAGTATCTTCAGAAACCTAATCTAATTCAGTTGTACAAGATAAAATACCCTTACCAAGGGAAGCCTCCATTTTTTCTCCTTTTCTTCAGGAATAGTGAGGCTTCAATATAGATTAGGGTATATATCTATAGTAATGTATGATGTGTGGGTATATTATATATACACACACGTGTGTGTGTGTGTGTGTGTGTGTTTCTATGGTATTAATTCAATAATAATTCTGTTTCCTATTTCTGAGAGATGTGGTGTGGCCTAGGGGAAAGAGCAGGTCTGGGAATCAGGGGACCCGGATATTGTACTCCCAGGTTTGTCACTTGCCTCCTGAGTCATTTAGCTTCTTTGTACCTCGGTTTCCTCGTCTGTAAAATGGGGATTAAATACCTGTTCTCCTTCCTACTTTAGACTGTGATCCCTATATGGGTCAGGGACTGCGTCTAATCTGATTGTGTTGTACCTAGGCCAGTGCTCGGCACAGAGTACCTGCTTAACAAATACCACAATTATTACTATTACTGCAGGATAATTCATACTTTGAGAGAGTAAATAGAACTATGTAGTATCTAGCAAATACTACATTACCTAGGTAAATTTTTTTACCTAGTTCTAGCCAAATGAGAACTCCCCACTAAATCTGCAATCAATTCGTTCACGTAAACCATTAAGAATTTGATCCCCTATCTTGGGGGGGGCGTCCCTTATTGAACTCTTTCATTCAATCGTATTTATTGAGCACTTACTGTGAGCACAGCACTATAAGAAGCATTTGGGAGAGCACAATACAACAACAAGCTGACACATTCGTGGCCCACAACAAGCTTACAGTCCATTAAGCTTGAAATCTTGTAAATCTAGTAATCCTGAATGAGAAGCAGAAGGCGTAGTGAATGGAGCACGGGCCCGGGTGTCAGTAGGTCATGGGTTCTAATCCCGGCTCCGCCACTTGTCTGCTGTGTGACCTTGGGCAGGTCACGTCACTCCTCTGGGCCTCAGTTTCCTCACCCGTAAAATGGGGGTTGAGACTGTGAGCCCGTGCTCTATCCACTAGGCCATGCTGCTTCTATGCTGGCTTGAGATGAGCAGAGGGGATCGGCAGCAGTTTAGGGAATTTGTCCTAATTTTGGTTTCTCACCAGCCACGAGATAAAAATGGGATTACAATATTATACGTGCCCTGGCACTGACACAAAATTATGTGCTATTCACAGGTTATGTTCACAGGTGCCGGAATTACTAAGGAAGGGTGGCGAACAGGAAGCTGCCTGTATGGCCCTTCACTCTCTGTGTTGAGTCCATTATCCAATGAAGGTGGGCCCTTCGGGGCCTCTTCATGCGCTTCCCTGGACACCGATGTCCCCCTCAACAAGCCCAAAAACGTCTATGCGTCCCCTCCATCAAATCCCCAACCCCCCAAGTCACTGCTGGGTAGGACGGGCAAAGAGGGAAACCAATTTCCCTATCTACACAGCTACACAAAAGCAGAGAGTTTGTATATTTCCTAAAAATGTGGCACTACCCCTATTATCATTATATTGCCATTCAAAATAATGGGGTCCAATTTTTACATGAATGAGGGATGATTTACCCCTTTACTGCTGGAAGCCACACTTTCTCCATAGGGACAGCGAAGGTTCTAGAATTGATGGCTCCAAAGAATTGTTTGGCACTGGTTAATGCAAAGTTCATAATGCTCGGATACCACCGCCAAGATCTCTATCTACCCCCTCTTTATCAGCAGCTTTTTCTTTCCTACTGCAATTAGCCATCTGACATCTGTTTCATTAGTCCGTAGTAATAAAGAATCTGATTTCACCACAGGGCAGCTCTCCAAAAGCTCTATAAAAAGAGTAGACACAATGCACTGAACTCACTGTCAGATAGTGTGCTCTGGAAGAGAAACTTCTAATTTACATATTAAAATAGCCACTTTTCTAGCCCCGTAGGATTTATACTCGCCCTTTAGTCAAAGGCCAATCATGCCCTTCTTTCTATTCTGCTTGAATTTACAGGTGACCCTCCAGAAGAGGAAAACGAACAGTCTGATCGTTAAAACAGTCTATGGGAAATAAATGTGAGGTAGAGAAGGGGAGGGGATAGTTTCCAGGAGTCAACGAACAGTGACTGTAATGATTGTAGTGGCAAAACTGGCCCCCTTCGGTTTGATTTTTCCACTGTTTCTCATCTGAGAAGGGATGACAGCTCAGGGCCCTCGGGACAAAAGAGCAAAGGCACAGAACAGCACTGAGGTGGCGATCCGCACTCTCCAGCTTCTCGATTTGAGTGGCGAGACCTGCGGATTCCCAATCTAATTCTACAGACCTCGTTTTTATCAGGTCATCGGGGTGAAGACGTGACACGCTACAGGTTTCTGGGAACTTGACAAGACGGACTGAAAAATGAAATGGTTTGCTCATTTTGTTTTCATCAGCATATTTCCTGTCATAGGTGGGTTTTATATAACTAGCCGGGCCCTAAGTGTGTGTGTACTGCATCACCAAAGAAATGGAAGATCCAGGCTTGGGAAAATTAGCTCGCCATCACGCCTCACAGTGTTTTACCGATGTAGCTAATTGTTGACAATGCACCGATTATTTTCATTTGCTGAAAAAGTTGCTTGGTAAGGGGACTAGTGAAAAATGTCTTTTCCCTTAGGAGAGCTGCTTTAATGCCTGACATTCAAATGCTCTTTTTTTGCAACAGAAGATTACTAGATAAATCAACATGACAACATCTCTTTGAGCAGAAAACCTTGAGCAGCTGATTGAGCACATACATCTGAAAAGTATCTCTTTTACGGTTGGGTTCATTAATTATTTATTTTTCCTTAGGGAATAGGTCTATCACCTATCACCATGCACACGATTGTAATGGATACACAGATAATAAATACGGCAAAAATGGACAGTGCATTCCAAAGCCATACCAAGGAAAAGATGTCTTCTTTTGCTTTCTAATAGGAATCCCTCTCTACACATATCAGAGCTTTAACTTTGCTGGCTAGCCTAAATTAGATTAATGCATTAGTTAGAAGAGTCATTTACAAAGGTTCCTTTTGGCACAGAGCTATTTCCATGTTAATCTTTATTTGGTGAACTCTTAGAGAAGCAGCATGCCTCAGTGGAAAGAGCACGGGTTTGGGAGTCAGAGGTCATGGGTTCTAATCCCGGCTCTGCCACACGTCTGCTGTGTGACCTCGGGCAAGTCACTTAACTTCTCTAAGCCTCAGTTACCTCATCTGTAAAATGGAGATTGAGACTGTGAGCCCCACGTGGGACAACCTGATCACCTTGTATCCCCTCCCCAGTGCTTAGAACAGTGCTTTGCACATAGTAAGCACTTAAATGCCATTATTATTATTATTATTATTATTATTATTATTATTATTATTATTGTTATTAACCGCTCTGTCCTCTCAAGCCCCACAACCTGCATAGTCATTGGCTCCTGTTAAGGAATAGCATCTAGGACCACCAATATAGTCATCAACAAGTATTTACTGAGCACATGACAACGTAATGAGAGTAACTGAATAAAAATTAGACTTCTGCCCTCTGGGAGCTTACAAGGTTTTCAAGGGACCCTACTTAGAAATTTGCTTGGATGACAAATATGGTTTTTTTGTTTGTTTTTTTTTTGCTGCTCCTAGGTGTAAGCAGCAGGGTGGCCTAGTAGATAAAGTAAGGGATAGGGAGTCGGCAGGCTCTGGGTTCTAATCCCAGCTCCACCACTTGTCTGCTGTGTCAACTTGGGCAACTCACTTCACTTCTCTCTGTTCAGTGATCTCACCTGGGGATTAAGAATGTGAGCCCTTATGTGGGACATGGACTGGATCCTACCTTACAACTACCCCAGCACTTAGTACAGTGCCTGGCACATAGTAAGCACCTATAATTACCATTAAAAAAAAAAAAAGAATAGCTCCTCCTGGTTAAAACTGTGCATTGTACCACAGTAGAGGTGGCCTTTCTGCCTGACCAATTATTCCCAGGGCATTGAGTTTGGTTTGCATCAGCATGGCATGGTAGATAGGCGACAGAGCACCGGTCTGGGAGTCAGAATGTCATGGGTTCTAATCCCGGTTCCGCCTCTTGTCTGCTGAGTGACCTTCGGCAAGTCACTTCACTTCTATGTGCCTCAGTTACCTCATCTATAAAATGGGGATTGAGACTGTGAGTCCCACATGGGACAGTGACCGTGTCCAACTCAATTTGATTGTAGCCATCCCAGGGCTTAAAACAGTGCCTGGCACATAGTAAGCACTTAATAATAATAATAATACTAATAATGATAGCATTTGTTAAGTGCTTACTATGTGCGAGCACTGTTCTAAGCGCTGGGGGGGGTTACCAGGTGATTAGGTTGTCCCACATGGGGCTCACAGTCTTAATCCCCATTTTACAGATAACGTAACTGAGGCCCGGAGAAGTTAAGTGACTTGCCCGAAGTCACACAGCAGACAAGTGGCGGAGTCGGGATTAGAACCCATGACCTCTGACTCCCAAGCCCGTACTCTTTCCACTGAACCACATTGCTTTGTACATATTCCTTACTCTATTTATTTATTTATTTTACTTGTACATATCTATTCTATTTATTTTATTTTGTTAATATGTTTGGTTTTGTTCTCTGTCTCCCCCTTCTAGACTGTGAGCCCACTGTTGGGTAGGGACCATC
This sequence comes from Tachyglossus aculeatus, assembly GCF_015852505.1. NCBI lineage: Eukaryota > Metazoa > Chordata > Mammalia > Monotremata > Tachyglossidae > Tachyglossus > Tachyglossus aculeatus. Next base: position 44,207,765 of record NC_052074.1, on the reverse strand, counting down.
TCTATATGTTGCCAACTTGTACTTCCCAAGCGCTTAGTACAGTGCTCTGCACACAGTAAGCACTCAATAAATACGACTGATTGATTGATTCTCTACTTAACCAACACCATAATTATCACTATTATTACTTGATTCAGGGAGCTGGAGGCAGAGGATTTTTTGGTGCATATGCCAACAGCTTTCCCTCAGGTTTTATCAAGCCAGTTATCCTTGAGCACCCTGTAAACCCATCTTTACAAAAAAATCCTCATGCGGTCTAGTACGGACGAATTAACCTTTATCTAACTTCTTCTTTAACGGTAATTTTGTCCTTCAGATATAAGTTGAATTTCTGCTTAAAGGCCCTGAAGAACAGTTGACAAATGCTCAATGTAAAATAATTGGTTGTTTTGCATGAAGAGACATAGAAAAGAATTTCAAATACAGGTAATTCAACATTCTGTAAACAATTCTGTAAATAATTCTGTATGCAGTTTTGTAGAGAAAAATGGAAGCTGACTGTAAGAAAAAAAATTCTAAACAGAAAAGCTGTTTTCTTATACAAGTACTCACCCTACTGGCCATCTTTAGGGATATACAGCTTTTTCTGACATTTCCGTAGAAATTGAGTATTTCTCCCACAGGCACCAGATGCAGGGTGTTCACTACCTAATGGGAGATTTCACCTGCTTCAAAACCTTTAAGAATACATTATTTTGTGGACCCCATTGTCTGAAGTCTATAGTCATTTTCAAATTAACCAGTGACGACACCAGGTAATAATGATGGCATTTATTAAGCGCTTACTATGTGCAAAGCACTGTTCTACCAGGGTTAAAACCACTTCATTTGGAAAAGCAATTCAAAATGTGCATCTTAATATCTGCCCGTGTCTTTAAGGCTGAAATAAAACCAAGTATGTCATTCCTTAATTTGTATGAGAGGCAGCATGGCTCAGTGGAAAGAGCACGGGCTTTGGAGACAGAGGTCATGGGTTCAAATCCCGTCTCCGCCAACTGTCAGCTGTGTGACTTTGGGCAAGTCACGTAACTTCTCTGTGCCTCAGTTACCTCACCTGTAAAATGGGGACTAACACTGTGAGCCCCACATGGGACAACCCGATCACCTTGTAACTTCCCCAGCGCTTAGAACAGTGCTTGGCACATAGTAAGCGCTTAATAAATGCCAACATTATTATTATTAAAAATTTGGATCTACAGGAGAATGTTACCATTTAACCAGTGAATACATGGGATTCAAACGCAGGCTTCACATGCGCACCGCTAACAGGTAACACCCCTTCTAGACTGTGAGCCCACTGTTGGGTATGGATTGTCACTATCTGTTGCCAAATTGTACTTTCCAAGTGCTTAGTACAGTGCTCTGCACACAGTAAGCGCTCAATAAATACCACTGAATGAACGAAAGGATGAACAGGAAGAAAACTCCTCAAACTTTGTGTGGGAAGACAAAAACTCAAATAAGCAGCAGAGAAACACCATCATGCAAATACCCAGGCCCATTACTCTAATAATAATAGTAATTGTGGTATTTGCTAAGCGCTTACTATGTACCAAGCACTGTCCTAAGCCCTAGGGTAAGGTAATCCTGTCAGAGGCAGTCCCTATCTCACGTGGAGTTGAGTCTTAATTCCCAACTGAGGCCCAGAGAAGTTAAGTGGCTTGCCCGAGGTCACACAGCAGACATGTGGCGGAGCCAGGATTAGAACCCACGTCCTCTCTGACTTCAATGCCCATGCTCTTTCCACTAGACCACACTGCTTCTCAGAATGTGGGATCTGGGATACACTGGCTGTTGTTCTCACTCCCTGAGGGCTGGTTTTACCTCCTCCTCAGGCCCCAGTCCTCATGGGCTTGGGAGTCAGCAGACCAGCTTCTCCACGGTGTTGGATGGGGTGGAGGGAGACCAAATGGGAGCCATGGAGAAAAAGGAAAAAAAATCTTTTAAAGGCCATGGCAGAGGTGGATGGGGGGAGAAGAGCAAGAGAGAGATGGCAGTAAGGGATGATCTGGGTATTTTGTTTCAGCTGAAGTAAATGCCAGCCACTCTATCACGGAACTCCTACCTCATCATGTAACTAGACTATACACATTAAGTATAAGTATTAAATACAATGTTCCCATTGTCTGTTTGGATGATACAAGTGCATGAAAATCGAGAGAAGGTATAGGACACGCCCGGAAAAGCGTTCGTAGTTCTGTTCCCATCATCCGCCCCTTCCAGCCCCATGGCACTTATGTCCATATCTGTGATTTATTTATATTCACGTCTGCCTGCCCCTCTAGACTGTAAGCTCGTTGTGGGCAGGGAATGTGTTTGCTTATTGTTATACTGTACTCTCCCACATGCATAGTACAGTGCTCTGCACACAGTGAGCGCTCAATACGTATGACTGAATGAATGATTTGCGTTCCCAGGAGCGGGCCTAGAATTTTGTCTTTGGAATGTATGTGAACAGGGTCAGTTTTGGTTAATCAATCAATCAATCGTATTTATTGAGCGCTTACTATGTGCAGAGCACTGTACTAAGCGCTTGGGAAGTACAAATTGGCAACACATAGAGGCAGTCCCTACCCAACAGTGGGCTCACAGTCTAAAAGTCTAAGAATGGTGTTAGCCCTATCTGCTCCAAAGCCCTGAAGATGAAGCCAGCCGCCATGCGGACATGGAGTACTAACACTTGCTGTCCATCGCCCACCATTATGATTAGAAACCTTGTCCCCTGGCACAGTGATTTAATATCACCACATTACTGTGGATTAAACCCTTTCAAAAAGCACAAATCTTAATCTGCAACTGATCTCCTGGAGAAGAAGCGTGGCCCTAGTGGAAAGAACATGGGCACAGGAGTCGGAGGACCAGGGTTCTAATCCCAGCTCCGCCATGCACCTGTTGTGTGATCTTGGGCAATTCACTTCACTTCTCTGTGTCTTGGTTTTCTCAACTGCAAAATGCAAAACCTGTTCTCCCTCCGACAGACTGTGAGCTCCACGTCGGACCTGATGATCTTTGTATCAACCCCAGCTCTTACAACAGGACCTTAGCAGACTAAATACCATGATTATTATCTTTAAATATTGATGCCCACCCCTCATAAATATCAAATGTCTGACAACAGGATTCCAAGGAAAATTGGTGAATTCAATTCGTAGTCATAATTAGTTCCACTTCTCTCTGCACACCACTTCTGAGAGAGCCATTCAACGCCCATGGAAAGTTACGCTATTTTCATCCTCTTGAAGTTGAGATCGAGGGAGCCACAAGTACTTCTAAACCTGGGGGAAAATTACCGGGACCCCAGCTAATAAGGAGTACACACGTTCAAGTTCTTATCTCATTTTGGATTCTTTCCCCCAGGATTTTGGGGGAGAAGGAGCAGGAAAGCAAAATACTTACTTGAATCGTGCCGGTGAAAGAGGAGTGGGAGGAAACATGCCCGGTTCAAAAGAATCAAAATAAGTCACTGTCCATGAAAAGCTGCAACATGAGAATCCTGCTGTCAAAGATATGACAAGTAGAGTCCAGAACCCTAAATAGAGGGAGACAGACACCAAAAACAAATATAAAAAACCTTTTGGTGGTAATAAGGCAATCTTTAGCACTTCACATAAAAAAGCTCGGATTTCTGAAAGCGATCAAAAGGATGCTTTTTAGTCTTTTGGAGTACAGGTCCTGGACTAAAACCCAATCATCAAACATTATGCAGAAACACGTATCTACCCAAGCGCTTACAACAGTGACACACAATAAGTGCTTAACAAATATCACAAAAAACCTAAAACATTTAAAGATATCCAAGAAGTTAAATGATTAAATAAAAATATGTGGTAAGAGCGGATATGGAGAAGCAACATAACTTAGTGAAAAGAGAAGAGAGCTGGGAGTCAGAGGACTTGGGTTCTAATCCTGGCTCTGCCAATTGCTTGCTCTGTGATCTTGGTTGAGTGATTTAACTTCTCTGTGCCTCAGTTTCTTCAACAGTAAAATGGCAATTAAATCCTACTCTCTCCAATTTAAGATGGGGGAGCCCCATGTGGGACAGGAAGGGTGTCCAACCTGATTAAACTGTATCTACCCCAGAGTTTAGGCCAATGCTTGATGTAGAGTAAATGCTTAACAAATATAATAAAAAACAAGAGCAGCTATCTTTTTAACAGTATTCATTACGCAGACACAGTACCACACACCAGGGTAAATACAAGATAATCAGTTAAGCAGTCTGGCTTAGTGGATATAGCATGGGCCCAGGAATCAGAAGGACCAAGGTTCTAATCCCACGTGTGTGACATTTGGGAAGTGGTGTGTGACCTTGGGCAACTCACAACTTCTCTGTGCCTCAGCGATCTCATCTGTAAATTAGGGATTAAGACCATGAGCCCTATATGGGGCATGGACTGCGTACAGCCTTGATTATCGCCTATCTGCCCCAGTGCTTAATTCAGTTCCTGGCACTTAATATTAGCACCAGATAAATTATCGAATTCAAATAAGTCCCTGCTAGTAAAATGTTTGTGGTAACTGGATGGGCACACCCCAGTTTCAAACTGGATGACTTTTGAGCGCGGGGAATAGCAACAGCAACTGGTTCAACAACAATTTTAAATTGCTTGGGGGTAATTTTAGCTTTTACCTGCTAGACCGATTAAATCCAGATTCGATGAATTGTCAGGTTCACGTTGATGGAATTTGCTGTACCGTAGCCTAGCCGTGAGCCCACGATTACACTTGCAGTGTTTTAAAACCCGGGAGATGAACTAAGGAAACTTTTCTAAGGTGTAGAGTTGAATAATGGGATTTGGATGGCCTTTGGGTATGGAGGAGAGGCACAAGCAGCACTTGATACAGTGAATGGAGGTTTAGGGTAAAGGGCACTGAAAGGAATGGCAGATGGGGGTTCAACTGCAAACAGCATCTCCAAGATCATTTGGTTTGGTCTTCCGCCCCTGCCAGGATAACCAAACAGATGATGGTATATTCTTTCCTAAAGCCGCCCACAGACCTTCCACAGCCTTCTCCAGTGCTTTATCACTCTTTACCTACGAACAGTGCTCCACATGCTATTTTTGACCCAATTCCTCCTGTTTGGTCCTTAGTGGGTAATAAACTCCTGGACAAAAGCCTGGCCATAAAAACCCTTCTTAAACTTAAGACAGTTATTCAATCACCTCAGCCTTCTCTGGGCTCAACAACTCCCACGCTTCTCTCAATTTTGGGTTGCTCTTCCCTTCTTTTTAAAAGGTGGGATTGAAATTAGACAATGGAGAAATGCAGGTGTAGGTAGAGGCATTACCTCTAAGTCTGTTGTGGGCAGGGACTCTCTCTTTTTATTGCTGGATTGTACTTTCCAAGCGCTTAGTACAGTGCTCTGCACACCATAAGCGCTCAATACAACTGAATGAATGCTTTTCCTGACTCTCCCATAACACACTCTTGTTCAGACACTCCAGAAGCAGGTGACTCTGAACAGTGCTCTGAAGCATCATTCGATCAATAGGATTTATTGAGTGCTTACTGTGTGCAGAGCCCCGTGCCACCCTCCTTGACAATCAAGAGCTTCCAAATCAGCCTCACATGAGAGACCAGTGTCTAAGGCGGACTTTCTGTGCCATTACCTGATACTTAACACCCTATGAAGAAAAGATGATGACCTGAGAATGTCTCTGTTCTGCTCTAACATACCAAAAAGATTGTGTGAATGTGCTGGGATTGGGTTCACCCTCACGCTGGTAAAACAGTGTGAACATGAGGCATGTTTTGATTAAAGAGTTGAAAACAATGAGTGAAAGTGTGGGGATTAAGAGGAACTTTTGGGAAGGCCTAGGAGATTATGTATATGGATGTGGGTAGAGTGGGCCTAGGAGATTATGTATATGGATGTGAGTAGAGCAGGAATGGGGAAAGGTTGTAAAGATGGAAAACAGTGAAAGGCTTGAAGGAAACAGAGAGAAAGGGTTATCTCTAAGGAGATAATGAGGAAGAGAATGTAGATGAGAGGGAATCCCTATGTCTCAGGAAGGAATAAGAATGTTTAGGAAGGATTTAGGATATTGTTCTGGGAGGAAACTGGCACCTCATTTGAAAAGGATTTAATAGTAACCTCTGAGTGTGTAGAATGAGCTACCTTTGAATGAACTGGTGGGTATTGTGCATTGTGAAGAGAAATTCCTGACTGAATATGGGTATCTCCACAGGTTGAGAGCCATCTTACTGACCTGGTGTTCTTAATCCTCTTCCCTTCTCTCAGCTTCTTAAAGCCATCTATTTAGTGGCAAGAAATCTGCAACTAAAGCACTAGGGTAGGAAATCTAACCAACGTTCCTTCAGGGCCTTATTGGGAATGAGAAAGCCCTGGGGGCTGGAGCTATCAGTTAATCAGATCAAAAAGGTATTTGTTTGAGAAAATGCCTTGTAAATAATAACAGTTGTTACTGTGAATGATTATTGTTTGCTTTGTGACCTTGGGTAAATCATTTCACTTCTCTGTACCTCAGTTACGGAGTGGAGATTGAGACTGCAGGCCCCAAGTGGGACACGGACTGTGTCCAACCCGATTTGCTTGTATCTTTATCCTAGTGCTTAGTACAGTGCCTGACACACAGTAAGCACTTAACAAACACCAGAACTTTCATTATTATTGCTATTCGGTCATTCCTGAGAATTCACATTTCAATCCTTTCCAAAGCAGAAAAGGTCAGAAACCACAGAACGACATTTGGGAGGTGATGTGCATTTTATTGAAGTAATGTCATACAGAGAGCTCTCTTCTGCAATCCACCTTGCTCTCAGGGTACGCAAATTGACTTATGGTCAATCTCTTTTTTTATGATGCTTGTTAAGCACTTGCTATGTATTAGGCACTATACTAAGTGTTGGGACAGATACAAGTTAATCAGCTTGGCAAGGTTCATGTCCCACATAGGGCTCACAGTATCAATCCCCATTTTTTTTTTTTTTACAGATGAGGTAACTGAGGCACAAAGAAGTTAAGTGACTTGCCCAAAGTCGCAAAGCCGACAAGTAGCAGGGCCGGCATTAGAACCCAGATCCTCCTGACTCCCATACCTGTGCTCTTTGATCCTCTATCGCTATTCAGCATTTAAGATGGTTGCGGGCAAAAAGTGTGATCTAACAATTCCGTTATATTGTACTCTCCGAAGTGCTTAATACAGCGCTCTGCACAGAGTAAGCGCTGTATTAAGCACTTGGGAGAGGGCAACAGAACACTGTAACAGACACATTCCCTGCCCACAACAAGCTTACAGTCTAGTGAGCCCCTGTGCTGTCTGTATTAAGCGCTTGGGTGGGGGGGGGGGGGGGGGGTACAGCAGTTAGAAGACAAGATCCCTGCCCTCAAGGAGCTTACGGATCAAACCAACCTAAAACCAGTTATGATTTACCAAAAAGACTTACCTGCATGCACAAAAATCTACACAGGTCCCCAAACAAGGGTAACATCAGTGTCTAGACGTTGCATTTACTTACATTCACCTGTAAGGAGGATCTACGATTTACCCTCATTATCTTTAACTGCCGTACAATCAATCAAGTCTCTAACCTGGTAGATATTTTTCCATTTTTTGGTGGAAACTAGGACTAGTTGTCCCTTACCCTGCTTCTTTTGGGTTTTTAGAGAAACCCTTTCAGTAGGGCAAGTTATGCCAGAGGTTTTGGGTAAAGGTCCTTTATCTTTTAGATGGCTCAGATTGGGTCAAATGGGTTCCAGTAAAAGCTGAAGTGACCGTGTGGACTTTTTATGCAAGGGTAAGAGAAAGAAGGCTATCTTTGGCCTCTTCATCTCCAACAACAGTTTTCCAAATAATTTTTAAATGGTATTTCTTAAGCACTTACTATGTGTCAGGCACTGTACTAAGTGCTGGGGTTGGTACAGGATAAATAGGTTGTCCCACATAGGGCTCAGCCTTGACCCCCATTTTACAGATGCGGTAACTGAGGCACAGAAGTTATGTGGCTTGCCTAGGGTCACATAGCAGACAAGTGGCGGATCTGGGATAGTACCCAGGTCCTCTGACTCCTAGACCTGTGACCTTTCCATTAGGCCATACTGCTTCTCAATAATAATAATAAATAACAGTATTAGTTAAGTGCTACTACGTGCCAAGCACTGGATACAAGATAATCTCCCCCTTCTAGACTGTGAGCCCGTTGCTGAGTAGGGACCGTCTCCATATGTTGCCAACTTGTACTTCCTAAGTGCTTGGTACAGCGCTCTGCACACAGTAAGCACTCAATAAATACGTTTGAATGAATTAATTAGGTTGGACACAGTCCCTGTCCTAAATAGGAAGGAGAACATATATTGAATCCCGATTTTACAAATAAGGAAATGGAAGCACAGCAAAGTGACTTGTCCAGGGTTATGCAGCAGGTATGTGGCAGAGCTACTGTATTTATTTCTGTCTCCCCCTCTAGACTGTAAGCTCGCTGTGGGCAGGGAATGTGTCTGTTTATGGTTGTATTGTACTCTCCCAAGCGCTTAGCACAGTGCTCTGCACAGAGTAAGTGCTCAATAAAGCCACACTCAAGAGAAGCAGCGTGGCTCAGTGGAATGAGCACGGGCTTTGGAGTCAGAGGTCATGGGTTCAAATCCCGGCTCCGCCAATTGTCAGCCGTGTGACTTTGGGTAAGTCACTTAACTTCTCTGTGCCTCAGTTCCCTCATCTGTAAAATGGGGATTAAGACTGTGAGCCCCACGTGGGACAAAGCGATCACGTTGTAACCTCTCCAGCGCTTAAAACAGTACTTTGCACATAGTAAGTGCTTAATAAATGCCATTATTAATAAATACAAATGAATGAATGATTCGAATGAAGGTCCCCTGATTCCCAGATATGTACTTTTCTGCTAGGCCACGCTGACTCTCCAGGAGACCTTAGACCTGGCATTGCCGATCTCCAGCCCATACCTCCGAGGTGCCATACCAAGTCTTGGATTTCGGATGATCAGCGGTTCCAGAAGCTTTGGTATTTGCCTTTCCAGGGGCTAGTCGGCATTCATAAAGTCTGTGCCAGTCTTTCCGGCTCACGGCATCCTTATTGCCCAAGAGGAAGCAAGGAAACCCAGGGCGACTGTAGGGCAGCATTGCCAACTTTTCATTTGAAGACAGAGGGGAAGTTAGGGCAAGATTGCATAAAGGGGAGGAGAAAAAAAATAGGAAGCAAAGCAGAAAAGCTTATAGCTAAGGGGTCAACTAGTGGTCAGGGCTCAGAAGGAAGCTAGTTCTGGCCCTGAGGCCAGGATGGGGAAGAGCTGTAGCCTAGGGACTGACTGTAGCTCCAACTTCCCAGCATCCCACTTTCTCTAGGAAGTGGTAGGGCAGACCATCCAATAATAATAATAATTGTTATTATTATTATTATCCAAACCAAGGATGGAGTGAAGACCTTGGAAGGGGGGCGGGGGGGGGGTCACTGGCAAATTGTCAAGAAGTTTGGAGAGCAGAGGCTGAGGTGCATTTTGACCCTTTTCTGCAGCCCCTTCCAGATTAGGCCCACCACCATTTTTCCCCCCTCGGGTGGGTGGGGGTTACAATGGGAGAAAATTTTGACCGGGAAATTTCTGGATACGGTGAAGAGAAGGAACAGTATCATAGGAGTAAAACATCTTAATCAGAATATTCCAGAAATCTCAATGGATAATTTTCAGAGTGTGGTCAGTTCTCCGATAACACAAGGGTTCCCAGATTCCTGAAAAGCCCCCGTTAAGTAATATTCACACTGTATTTAACCAACAGAGCACCCATGTGCCAACCTTTTCTTCCAACACATCACATTCTACCCAGCCAGATGTATGTTATCAGAGGAACATCCCCTAATATCCCAATGACATTTTACCCCAAGCCTGTTGTGAAAACATATTTTATGGGCAAACAGGCTATAAAGCCCTTCCATTGGCTTGAGATTCATTAATTTAATCCTATTTATTAAGCGCTTACTGTGTGCAGAGCACGGTACTAAGCGCTTATCACATGGAAAGGTAAGACAGGTTTTCCTAGGAGCACACAGGTAGTAAAGAGATCGTTTTTTAGAACTTCTCTAATAAGAACACAATTTTTGTAGGAAATGATTATTAAATTGAGGCTTTCTGACTAATGATTGAAATAACCTTGATTTAAATCAATCCGCTTTGGTTTGTGGGGCCTGGCAGTGACTACCTGAGAGGGACGGACAAATCCGGGGAGACTGAGCAGAGATCAGGGTGGAGGGAGAGAGGGAAGGGCAGAGATTGTTATAGGAGCACTGACACAGAGGAAGAAGAGCAAGGATGGGAAGGGTTAGAGCAGGAAATCCCGGAGGTGCAGGCTGGACATTTTCAAATACAAATACAGCTGCAACTTGAAACACTATCAACACGTGTACTTCCTAGAATGCGTTCAATATGCACTCTGCAGTTCAGTATTTTACTTGAGAAATACACCCTCCACTTACAAGCACATGGAGGGGTCGGCAGCTGATTTAGAGAGACAAATCCCATTCCCTTTGAGCCCCTAATAAGCCGGTTGCTCATACCTAATAAACCAGTCTCCATACCATCTTCGGTCTTTGACGTTTCCACCCGCAGCTCTGCAAAATCAAGGAGAAACTGACGTTGGTGAGATCTACTTTACTACCTAAGGAAGACGTTTTCGTAAGAGGAAAGGCGGCCTGGCTCGGTGAACTCCGATGAGGTCCTAACGCAACTCTCCCTCGCCTATGTGCAACGGGGATAACATTAGAGCACCTCTAAGTGATGCTGTCAGAAATAAAAGTTGAGCTCTCTGCGAATAAAATACAGGAAGCCAAACAGTCTCCTCAGTCACAACTCACCGCCAAGTATTTTGTGCGAAACGATCGCTTTTATTGCTTTACTTAAATTTGGGCATATTCTTATTTTTTGCTTAAAGTGGAGACTAGTATCATCTTAAATTTGCCACAGGCCCTGGCTCAGAGCTCTGGACAAGTGAGGAACTCAATCAACGTTCTTGTTCAAGGAACAAGAAAACAAATGAAGCTAGGTAGAGAACCACTGCAAAAACTCAATGGAATCAGCCCCTATCCAGGTTAGCTGGGAGACAGGTGGTTGGAAAGGAGGGAAAAAATGCTGTCAACTTTTCCCAACCGCCTCTTGGTGGTTTTGGGGGTTTGTATCTCTCCCAGCGCTTACAACAGTGTTCACCATGTAGTAAGCACTTTAACAAATACCATTATTATTATTATTTCTATTATGTGAGCCTGGTGTTGGGTGGGAATGGTCTCTGTTGCTGAATTGTACTTTCCCAAGCGTTTAGTACAGTGCTCTGCACACAGTAAGCGCTCAATAAATACGACTGAATAAATGAATGACTATTAAGATGCTGATGACGGTCCATCCCCTAGGAGAGTGTTTAGTCCAGTGCTGTGCGTAAAGTGAGTAAAGTAAATAAATACGATTAGAGAGGCAGCGTGGCTCAATGGAAAAGAGCACGGGCTTTGGAGTCAGAGGTCATGGGTTCAGATCCCAGCTCCGCCAACTGTCCGCTGTGTGACTTGGCGGAGCCAGGATTTGAACCCATGACCTCTGACTCCAAAGCCCGTGCTCTTTCCACGGAGCCACGCTGCTTCTCTATAATAATGGCATTTGTTAAGCGCTTACTATGGCAAAGCACCGTTCTAAGCGCTGGGGGATACAAGGTGATCAGGTTGTCCTAAGGGGGGGGGGGGGGCTCACGGTCGTAATCCCCATTTTACAGATGAGGTAACAGGCTCAGAGAAGTTAAGTGACTTGCCCAAGGTCACACGGCAGACATGTGGAGAAGCAGCGTGGCTCAGTGGAAACAAGCATGGGCTTTGCAGTCAGAGGTCATGGGTTCAAATCCCGGCGCCACCACTTGTCAGCTGTGTGACTTTGGGCAAGTCACTTCACTTCTCTGGGCCTCAGTTCCCTCATCTGTAAAATGGGGATGAAGACTGTGAGCCCCACGTGGGACAACCTCATGACCTTGTATCCCCCCAGCGCTTAGAACAGTGCTTTGCACATAGTAAGCGCTTAATAAACACCATCATCATTATTATTATTATGTGGTGGGGCCGCGATTCGAACCCATGACCTGGGACTCCAAAGCCTGGGCTCTTTCCACTGAGCTACGCTGCTTAGTACAGTGCAGTGCACACAGTAAGCGCTCAATAAATACAATTGAATGAATGAATGAAATGCCAAATACGATTGAACTGACTGATCGCATTGGCCCGGGGCGCGGAGCGACGCCGGGCGGCCTGCTGGGGGCGCTGTAGTAATAATAATAATAATAATAATAATAATAATAATAATAGCATTTGTTAAGCGCTTACTACGTGCAAAGCACTGTTCTAAGCGCTGGGGGGATACAAGGTGATCAGGTTGTCCCGCATGGGGCTCACAGTCATCATCCCCATTTTACAGTGAGTGTTCTCTTTAGAGAGAGTATTATTACTAGAGAAGCAGCGTGGCTCAGTGGAAAGAGCACGGGCTTGGGAGTCCGAGGTCATGGGTTCTAAACCCGGCTCTGTCACTTATCGGCTGTGTGACTTTGGGCGAGTCACTTAACTTCTCTGTGCCTCATCATCATCATCAATCGTATTTATTGAGCGCTTACTATGTGCAGAGCACTGTACTAAGCGCTTGGGAAGTACAAATTGGCAACATACAGAGACGGTCCCTACCCAACAGTGGGCTCACAGTCTAGAAGGGGGAGACAGAGAACAAAACCAAACATACTAACAAAATAAAATAAATAAAATAGATATGCATAAGAAAAATAAACAGAGTAATAAATATGTACAAACATATATACAGGTGCTGTGGGGAAGGGAAGGAGGTAAGATGTGGGGATGGAGAGGGGGACGAGGGGGCGAGGAAGGAGGGGGCTCAGTCTGGGAAGGCCTCCTGGAGGAGGTGAGCTCTCAGCAGGTCCTCAGTTACCTCATCTGTAAAAAGTGGGGATTAAGACTGTGAGCCCCACGTGGGACAGCCTGATCACCTTGTATCCCCCCCAGCGCTTACAACAGTGCTTTGCACACAGTAAGCACTTAACAAATGCCATAATTACTACTGCCAACTTGTACTTCCCAAGCGCTTAGTACAGTGCTCTGCATCAATCAACATCAATTGTATTTATTGAGCGCTTACTATGTGCAGAGCACTGTACAAAGCGCTTGGAAAGTACAAATTGGCAACATACAGAGACAGTCCCTACCCAACAGTGGGCTCACAGTCTAAAAGGGGGAGACAGAGAACAAAACCAAACGTACTAACAAAATAAAATAAATAGAATAGATAGGTACAAGTAAGATAGATAGAGTAATAAATATGTACAAACATATATACAGGTGCTGTGGGGAAGGGAAGGAGGTAAGATGGGGGGGATAGAGAGGGGGACGAGGGGGGAGGAAGGAAGGGGCTCAGTCTGGGAAGGCCTCCTGGAGGAGGTGAGCTCTCAGCAGGGCCTCAGTTACCTCATCTGTAAAAAGTGGGGATTAAGATTGTGAGCCCCACGTGGGACAACCTGATCACCTTGTATCCCCCCCAGCGCTTAGAACAGCGCTTTGCACATAGTAAGCACTTAACAAATGCCCTAATTACTACTGCCAACTCCCCAAGCGCTTAGTACAGTGCTCTGCACACGGTAAGCGCTCAATAAATACCGCTGAGCGAACGAGATGAGGTAACTGAGGCCCCGAGGAGTTCAACGGCTCGCCCGAGGTCACACAGCAGACACGGGGCGGGGCCGGGATTCGAACCCACGCCCTCTGACTCCAGAGCCACGCTGCTTCTCTAGTGCCTCTGCGGGATCGATCGATCGATCGATGGATCGATGGAAACGGCGGGGGCGTCCGTACCTTGCACGACCAGGTAGACGATGGCCAGGAGGAAGGCGAGGAGGGCGACGAAGAGGAGGGCGCAGGCCACCGACAGGAGCCGGGCCGGCCACGGCCGCCATGACGACGACGACGACGACGACGACGACGACGGCCGCCTCAGGCCGCCCTCCGCGCATGCGCCGTTGCGCGTGAGGGGCGCCGGGCTCGCGGCGGGAGACTCCGCCGCCGAGAATTCTCCCCGCAGATCCCGCACCACCCCCGCGCCCTCCTCCTCCTCCTCCTCCTCATCGCCCCCGGTGCGGGCGAGGAAGAGGCCGGCCATGCCACCCCCCCCGCCGGCCGCTCTCCACAGCGGCCATGGCGGGAAGCGGCCGGAAGTTCCCTCGCCCGGCGCCCGCCGCGGCCCTGGCCAATCAGCGCCCGGCCTGCCTCCCCCCGGCCAATCAGCGCCCGGCGCGCGCCGCGAGGCCGCCGCCGCGTGCCGCGGTCCTAGCGCCGGCGACGCGCCCCTGACGTGGAGGCAAACGGGCGGGCGGGGGCGCGCGCGACGTGTCCTTACCTTTCCCCTCAGCCCGGGGCGCGCGCGCGCGCGCGCACGCGCCTCCCGCTGTCCCTCGCTTGCTCGCTCTCGCCCCGCTCCTCCCGTCCCCTCGCCTCCCTCCCGGCGGGCGCGCGCCCCAGCTAACGCTATCAGCCCCGCCTTCCCCTCCCCCCCTTCCGGCGACCGCAGGTTTGTGGGCGCGTGCGGCTTCGGGGGAGGGGGGGCGGGAAGGCGGCCCCTCTCCCCTTCCTCGCCCCCCCCCCTCCCCCTCAGCGAGGCCCGCTCCCCCGGGGGAAGTTGAGGCGGAGTTTTCTGGGCGCGGAAAGTTCCCCCTCGCCCCCTCCCCCTCCCCCTCATGCAGGCGCCGGCGGAGGGCCAATCGGCGCCGGGCTGCGGGCCGGCGGCGCGCCCCGATTGGCCGGCGGCGAAGCCCGTCAGCCTGCTGGCGCCGCTGCTCCCGCCCCGCGGCCGCTTGGGGCCCGGCGGGCGGCAGCCAATCCGGCCGCTCCTTGTTGGCATGTGCGGCGGGCGCAGGCGCAGTGGGGGCGGCGCGGGCGGCGGCGAGGGGCTGAGCCCCACGATGAGGCCGGGGACGGGAGCGGAGCGCGGGGGCCTCATGGTGAGTGAGGCGGAGGGGCGGACGCAGCCGCCTCAGCCGCCGCCGCCTCAGCCGCCTCAGCCGCCCGGGAACGGCGAGCGGACCCTGGCCGGGGCCCCCGCCCCTCCCGCCAACGCCGCCAACGCCGCCAACGCCGCCGCCCTCTGCTCCGGACCCTGGGCCATGGCGGACGGTTACCTCAGGAGGCGGACCGCGGTAAGGGGGCAACACAATGGGGGACACACACCACCTGTGTAGATGTTTATACATATTTATTACTCTATGCATTTATTTTACTTGTACATATCTATTCTATTTATTTTATTTTGTTAGTCTGTTTGGTTCTGTTCTCCGTCTCCCCCTTTTCGACTGTGAGCCCACTGTTGGGTAGGGACCGTCTCTCTGTGTCGCCAACTTGGACTTCCCAAGCGCTTAGTCCAGTGCTC
This sequence comes from Tachyglossus aculeatus, assembly GCF_015852505.1. Taxonomy (NCBI): domain Eukaryota; kingdom Metazoa; phylum Chordata; class Mammalia; order Monotremata; family Tachyglossidae; genus Tachyglossus; species Tachyglossus aculeatus. The sequence continues at coordinate 44,192,348 of NC_052074.1, read as the reverse complement.
TGCACATAGTAAGCGTTCAATCAATACGATTGATGATATTTATTTATTTATTTTTATTACTTTATTACATATTTATTACTCTATTTATTTTGCTTGTATATTTCTACCCTATTTATTTTATTTTGTTGGTATGTTTGGTCAATAAATACGATTGATGATATTTTTTTTTTGTTACTTATTTTATTACATATTTATTACTCTATTTATTTTACTTGTACATTTCTACCCTATTTATTTTATTCTGTTGGTATGTTTGGTTTTGTCCTATGTCTCCCCCTTTTCGACTGTGAGCCCACTGTTGGGTAGGGACCGTCTCTCTGTGTCGCCAACTTGGACTTCCCAAGCGCTTAGTCCAGTGCTCTGCACATAGTAAGCGTTCAATCAATACGATTGATGATATTTATTTATTTATTTTTATTACTTTATTACATATTTATTACTCTATTTATTTATTTTGCTTGTATATTTCTACCCTATTTATTTTATTTTGTCGGTATGTTTGGTTCTGTTCTCCGTCTCCCCCTTTTCGACTGTGAGCCCACTGTTGGGTAGGGACTGTCTCTCTGTGTTGCCAACTTGGACTTCCCAAGCGCTTAGTACAGTGCTGTGCACATAGTAAGTGCTCAATAAATACGATTGATGATATTTTTTTTATTACTTTATTACTTATTATTTTATTACATATTTATTACTCTGTTTATTTTACTTGTACATTTCTACCCTATTTATTTTATTTTATTGGTATGTTTGGTTCTGTTCTCCGTCTCCCCCTTTTCGACTGTGAGCCCACTGTTGGGTAGGGACCGTCTCTCTGTGTCGCCACCTTGGACTTCCCAAGCGCTTAGTCCAGTGCTCTGCACATAGTAAGCGCTCAATAAATACGATTGATGATATTTATTTTTTATTACTTATTATTTTATTACATATTTATTACTCTATTTATTTTACTTGTACGTTTCTACCCTGTTTATTTTATTCTGTTGGTATGTTTGGTTTTGTCCTGTGTCTCCCCCTTTTAGACTGTGAGCCCACTGTTGGGTAGGGACCGTCTCTCTATGTTGCCAACTTGGACTTCCCAAGCGCTTAGTCCAGTGCTCTGCACACAGTAAGCGCTCAATAAATGTGATTGATTGATTAGTACAGTGCTCTGCACACAGTAAGCGCTCAATAAATACGATTGATTGCACATAGTAAGCGCTCAATAAATACGATTGATGATATTTATTTATTTTTATTACTTACTTTATTACATATTTATTACTCTATTTATTTATTTATTTATTTATTTATTTATTTTGCTTGTATATTTCTACCCTATTTATTTTATTCTGTTGGTATGTTTGGTTTTGTTCTCCGTCTCCCCCTTTTCGACTGTGAGCCCACTGTTGGGTAGGGACTGTCTCTATGTGTTGCTAATTTGTACTTCCCAAGCGCTTAGTCCAGTGCTCTGCACATAGTAAGCGCTCAATAAATACGATTGATGATATTTATTTATTTTTATTACTTTATTACATATTTATTACTCTATTTTACTTGTACATTTCTACCCTATTTGTTTTATTTTGTTGGTATGTTTGGTTTTGTTCTCCGTCTCCCCCTTTTCGACTTTGAGCCCACTGTTGGGTAGGGACTGTCTCTCTATGTCGCCAACTTGGACTTCCCAAGCGCTTAGTTCAGTGCTCTGCACATAGTAAGCGCTCAATAAATACGATTGATGATTTTTTTTTATTACTTATTATTTTATTACATATTTATTACTCTATTTATTTATTTATTTTGCTTGTACATTTCTATCCTATTATTTATTTTATTTTGTTGGTATGTTTGGTTCTGTTCTCCGTCTCCCCCTTTTCGACTGTGAGCCCACTGTTGGGTAGGGACTGTCTCTCTATGTTGCCAACTTGGACTTCCCAAGCGCTTAGTCCAGTGCTCTGCACATAGTAAGCGCTCAATAAATACGATTGATTGATTGCACATAGTAAGCGCTCAATAAATACGATTGATGGTATTTATTTATTTTTATTACTTATTATTTTACTACATATTTATTACTCTATTTATTTATTTACTTATTTATTTTGCTTGTACATTTCTATCCTATTTTATTTTGTTGGTATGTTTGGTTCTGTTCTCCGTCTCCCCCTTTTCGACTGTGAGCCCACTGTTGGGTAGGGACCGTCTCTATGTGTTGCTAATTTGTACTTCCCAAGCGCTTAGTCCAGTGCTCTGCACATAGTAAGCGCTCAATAAATACGATTGATGATATTTGTTTATTTTTTATTACTTATTATTTTATTACATATTTATTACTCTATTTATTTATTTTACTTGTACATTTCTACCCTATTTATTTTATTTTGTCGGTATGTTTGGTTCTGTTCTCCGTCTCCCCCTTTTCGACTGTGAGCCCACTGTTGGGTAGGGACTGTCTATGTTGCCAACTTGGACTTCCCAAGCACTTAGTCCAGTGCTCTGCACATAGTAAGCGCTCAATAAATACGATTGATGATATTTTTTTATTACTTATTATTTTATTGCATATTTATTACTCTATTTATTTATTTATTTATTTTGCTTGTACATTTCTATCCTATTATTTATTTTATTTTGTTGGTATGTTTGGTTCTGTTCTCCGTCTCCCCCTTTTCGACTGTGAGCCCACTGTTGGGTAGGGACCGTCTCTATGTGTTGCCAACTTGTACTTCCCAAGCGCTTAGTCCAGTGCTCTGCACATAGTAAGCGCTCAATAAATACGATTGATGATATTTATTTATTTTTTTATTACTTTATTACTTATTATTTTATTACATATTTATTACTTTATTTATTTATTTATTTTACTTGTACATTTCTATCCTATTTTATTTTGTTGGTATGTTTGGTTCTGTTCTCCGTCTCCCCCTTTTCGACTGTGAGCCCACTGTTGGGTAGGGACTGTCTCTATATGTTGCCAACTTGGACTTCCCAAGCGCTTAGTACAGTGCTCTGCACATAGTAAGCGCTCAATAAATACGATTGATATTTATTTTTTTATTACTTTATTACTTATTATTTTATTACATATTTATTACTCTGTTTATTTATTTATTTTACTTGTACATTTCTATCCTATTTATTTTATTTTGTTGGTATGTTTGGTTCTGTTCTCCGTCTCCCCCTTTTCGACTGTGAGCCCACTTTTGGGTAGGGACTGTCTCTCTATGTTGCCAACTTGTACTTCCCAAGCGCTTAGTCCAGTGCTCTGCACATAGTAAGCGCTCAATAAATACGATTGATGACATTTATTTATTTTTTTATTACTTTATTACTTATTATTTTATTACATATTTATTACTCTATTTATTTATTTATTTTACTTGTACATTTCTATCCTATTTATTTTATTTTGTTGGTATGTTTGGTTCTGTTCTCCGTCTCCCCCTTTTAGAATGTGAGCCCACTGTTGGGTAGGGACCGTCTCTATGTGTTGCCAATTTGTACTTCCCAAGCGCTTAGTACAGTGCTCTGCACATAGTAAGCGCTCAATAAATACGATTGATTGATTGATTGATGATGATGACACACACACACACACACACACACACACACACACACACACACACACATATGACCGACGCCTCAGGGAGCGGACGCCCCCGCCCACTCCTTCATTCGCTCACCCCTTCATTCATTCATTCCTCTCATCATCATCAATCGTATTTATTGAGCGCTTACTATGTGCAGAGCACTGGACTAAGCGCTTGGGAAGTACAAATCAGCATCATCAATTGTAGGAGAAGCATTGTGGCCCATTGGAAAGAGCCCGGGCTCGGAAGTCAGAGGTCGTGGGTTCGAATCCCGGCTCGGCCACGGGTCTGCTGTGCGACCTTGGGCAAGTCACTTAACTTCTCTGAGCCTCAGTTACCTCATCTGTAAAATGGGGATTGACTGTGAGCCCCATGCGGGACAACTTGATCACCTTGTATCCCCCCCCAGCGCTTAGAACAGTGCTCTGCACATAGGAAGCGCTTAACAAATGCCGTCATTGTTATTATTATTATCATCAGCAATCGTAGGAGAAGCAGCGTGGCCCATTGGAAAGAGCCCGGGCTTTGGAGTCAGAGGTCATGGGTTCGAATCCCGGCTTGGCCACAGGTCTGCTGTGCGACCTTGGGCAAGTCGCTTCTTTGAGCCTCAGTTCCCTCATCTGTAAAATGGGGATTGACTGTGAGCCCCATGCGGGACAACTTGATCACCTTGTGTCCCCCCCCAGCGCTTAGAACAGTGCTCTGCACATAGGAAGCGCTTAACAAATGCCATCATCATTATTATTATTATCATCGTCAATCGCAGGAGAAGCAGCGTGCCCCATTGGAAAGAGCCCGGGCTCGGGAGTCAGAGGTCATGGGTTCGAATCCTGGCTCGGCCACAGGTCTGCTGTGTGACCTGGGGCAAGTCACTTCTCTGAGCCTCAGTTTCCCTCATCGGTAAAATGGGGATGAGGACCGCGAGCCCCACGTGGGACAAATTACTCACCTTGTATCCCCCCCAGCGCAGTGCTCTGCACGTAGTAAGCGCTTAACAAATGCCATCATTATTATTATTATTTATTGAGCGCTTACTGTGTGCAGAGCGCTGTACTGAGCGCTTGGGAAGTACAGGTTGGCAACATCTAGAGACGGTCCCTACCCAACAGCAGGCTCACAGTCTCAAAGGGGGAGACAGAACAAAAACCAAACGTGCTAACAAAGTAAAATAAACAGAATAGATACGTACAAATAAAATAAGTAAATAAATAAATAGAGTAATAAGTATGTACAAACAAATATACAGGTCCCCCTCTCCATCCCCCCCATCTTACCTCCTTCCCTTCCCCACAGCACCTGTATATATGTTTGTACATATTTATCACTCTATTTATTTTACTTGTACACATCTATTCTATTTATTTTATTTTGTTAGTATGTTCGGTTTTGTTCTCTGTCTCCCCCTTTTAGACTGCGAGCCCACTGTTGGGTAGGGACCGTCTCTAGATGTTGCCAATTTGTACTTCCCAAGCGCTTAGTCCAGTGCTCTGCACATAGTACGCGCTCGATAAATACAATTGATGATGATGATTCATTCAACACACACACACACACACACACACGCACACACGACCGACGCACCCGCCCATTCCTTCATTCGCTCATTCAATCAATCAGTCGTATTTATTGAGCGCTTACTGTGTGCCGAGCACTGGACTAAGCGCTTGGGAAGTCCAAGTTGGCAACATATAGAGACAGGCCCTACCCAACAGTGGGCTCACAGTCCGAAATATCATTCATCCATTCAATCAATCAATCGTATTTATTGAGCGCTTACTGTGTGCCGAGCACTGGACTAAGCGCTTGGGAAGTACAAGTTGGCAACATATAGAGACGGTCCCTACCCAACAGTGGGCTCACAGTCTAAAAGATCATTCATCCATTCAGTCGTATTTATCAGTCAATCGTATTTATTGAGCGCTTACTATGTGCAGAGCACTGGACTAAGCGCTTGGGAAGTCCAAGTTGGCAACATAAAGAGACAGTCCCTACCCAACATCATCATCAATCGTATTTATTGAGCGTTTACTGTGTGCAGAGCACTGGACTGAGCGCTTGGGAAGTCCAAGTTGGCAACATCTAGAGACGGTCCCTACCCAGCAGTGGGCTCACAGTCTAAAAGGGGGAGACAGAGAACAAAACCAAACATACAAGTAAAATGAATAAATAAATAGAGTAATAAATATGTACAAACATATGTACATATATACAGGTGCTGTGGGGAAGGGAGCGCTTATCAAGCGCTTGCTCATTCATTCATTCATTCCATCGCGTTTATCGAGCGCCCACTGTGTGCAGCGCACTGGGCTAAGCGCTTGGGCCTACCGTGGGCTCACAGTCATCGAGCGCTTACTACTACTAATAATAATGATGGCATTTATTAAGCGCTTACTCTGTGCAAAGCACCGTACTAAGCTCTGGGGAGGTTACAAGGTGATCAGGTTGGGCTCACAGTCTTAATCCCCATTTTACAGATGCGGTAACTGAGACCCAGGGAAGTGAAGTGACTTGCCCAAAGTCACACAGCTGGTTGAACCCATGACCTCTGACTCCAAAGCCCGAGTGCTTCCCACTGCACCACGCTGCAGAGCGCTTGGGAAGGCCGAGTTGGCAGCATCTAGCCATCTTTATATTCATTCATTCAGCCATATTTATTGAGCGCCTGCTGTGTGCAGAGCACTGCACTAAGCACTTGGGAAGTCCGAGTTGGCAGCATCTAGCCGTCTCTATATTCATTCAGTCGTATTTATTGGGCGCCTACTGTGTGCAGAGCACTGGACTAAGCGCTTGGGATGTCCAAGGTGGCAGCATCTAGCCGTCTCTATATTCATTCATTCAGTCGTATTTATTGGGCGCCTACTGTGTGCAGAGCAACATCTAGAGACGGGCCCTACCCAACTGCGGGCTCACAGTCATTGAGCGCTTAGTGTGTGCAGAGCGCTTGGGAAGGCCCAGTTGGCAGCATGTAGCCATCTCTATATTCATTCAGCTGTATTTATTGAGCGCCTGCTGTGTGCAGAGCACTGCACTAAGCGCTTGGGAAGTCCGAGTTGGCAGCATCTAGCCGTCTCTATATTCCTTCATTCAGTCGTATTTATTGGGCGCCTACTGTGTGCAGAGCACCGGACTAAGCGCTTGGGAAGTCCGAGTTGGCAACATCTAGAGATGGGCCCTACCCAACAGTGGGCTCACAGTCATTGAGCGCTTACTGTGTGTAGAGCGCTGTGCTGAGCGCTTGGGAAGTCCGAGTGGGCAGCATCTAGCCGTCTCTGTATTCATTCATTGTCGTATTTATTGAGCGCCTGCTGTGTGCAGAGCACTGGACTAAGCGCTTGGGAAGTCCAAGTTGGCAACATCTAGAGATGGGCCCTACCCAACAGCGGGCTCACAGTCATTGAGCGCTTACTGTGTGCAGAGCACTGTGCAGAGCGCTTGGGAAATCCGAGTTGGGAACATCTAGCCGTCTCCATATGTTGCCAACTTGTACTTCCCAAGCGCTTAGTACAGTGCTGTGCACACAGTAAGCCCCCTCCTTCCTCCCCCTCTCCATCCCCTCCACCTTACCTCCTTCCCTTCCCCACAGCACCTGTATGTACGTATATATGTTTGTACGTATTTATTACTCTATTTTACTTGTACATATTTGTTCTATTTATTTTATTCTGTTAATATGGTTTGTTTTGTTCTCTGTCTCCCCCTTCTAGACTGTGAGCCCATTGTTAGGTAGGGACCGTCTCTACATGTTGCCAACTTGTACTTCCCAAGTGCTTAGTACAGTGCTCTGCACACAGTAAGCGCTCAATAAATACGAATGAATGAATGAATCTAGAGACGGGCCCTACCCAACAGCGGGCACACAGTCATTGAGCGCTTACTGTGTGCAGAGCACTGTGCTGAGCGCTTGGGAAGTCCGAGTTGGCAACATCTAGAGACGGTCCCTACCCAACAGCGGGCTCACAATCTAGAAGGGGGAGGCAGACAAACAACAAAACAAAACGTACTAACAAAATAAAATAAATAGAATAATTATGTACAAGAGCACCGTTCGAAGCGCTTGGGGGGTGTCCAGGTGATAATAATAATAATAATGGCATTTATTAAGCACTTACTATGTGCAAAGCCCTGTTCTAAGCGCTGGGGAGGTTACAAGGTGATCAGGTTGTCCCACGGGGGGGCTCACGGTTTTCATCCCCATTTTACAGATGAGGGAACTGAGGCCCAGAGAAGTGAAGTGACTTGCCCAGAGTCACACAGCTGACAATTGGCGGAGGCGGGATTTGAACCCATGACCACTGACTCCAAAGCCCGGGCTCTTTCCACTGAGCCACGCTGCTTCTCTTAACCCAACAGCGGGCTCACAGTCTAGAAGGAGGAGACAGACAACAAAACATATTAACAAAATAGAATAAATATGTACAAGAGCACCGTTCGAAGTGCTTGGGGGGTGCCCAGGTGATGATAATAATAATGATAATAATAATAAGCCCCCTCCTTCCTCTCCCCCTCCCCCCCCACTTTACTTCCTTCCCCTCCCCACAGCACATTTATATATGTTTCTACAGATTTATTACTCCATTTATTTATTTTACTTGTACATATTTAGTGTATTTTACTTTGTTAATATGTTTTGTTTTGTTGTCTGTCTCCCCCTTCTAGACTGTGAGCCCGCTGTTGGGTAGGGACCGTCTCTAGATGTTGCCGACTTGTACTTCCCAAGCGCTTAGTACAGTGCTCTGCACACAGTAAGCGGTCAATAAACACGATTGAGTGAATGAAGGAATGAATGAATTTATTAATTCATTAATTTATTAAGCGCCGACTATGTGCAAAGCACTGTTCAAAGCGCTGGGGAGGTTACAAGCTTATGAGGTTGTCCCATGGGGGGGTGCTCACAGTCTTAATCCCCATTTTCCAGATGAGGGAACTGAAGCCCAGAGAAGTTAAGTGACTTGCCCAAAGTGACACAGCAGAGCTGGGATTTGAACCCATGACCTCTGACTCATTCATTCATTCATTCAATAGTATTTATTGAGCGCTTACTGTGTGCAGAGCACTGTACTAAGCGCTTGGGGAGTACAAGTTGGCAACATATAGGGACGGTCCCTACCCAACAGTGGACTCCAAAGCCCGGGCTCTTTCCACTGAGCCACGCTGCTTCTCTAATCAGGTCGTCCACTCACCTTACCTCCTCCCCCTCCCCACAGCACACCTGTATATATGTCTATACAGATCTATTACTCTGTTTATTTTACTTGTACGGATTCACTATTCTGTTTATTTTATTTTGTTAATATGCCTTGTTTTGTTGCCTCTCTCCCCCGTCTAGACTGTGAGCCCGCTGTCGGGTAGGGACCGTCTCTAGATGTTGCCGGCTTGGACTTCCCAAGCGCCTAGTACAGTGCTCTGCACACAGTAAGCGCTCAATAAATACGATTGAATGAATGACCAAATCACCTCATCCTGGTGGCGGCGGTGGTGGCGTTTACTAATAATAATGGTGGCATTTATCAAACACTTACTAGGTGCCAAGCGCTGGGGAGATGACCAGGTGATCAGGTCTTCCCCCCGGGGGCCCACAGTCCCCATTTTCCAGAGGAGGGAACTGAGGCCCACACAATAATAGTAATAATAATAATAATAATGGTATTAGGCGCTTAATAGGTGCCAAGGACTGTTCGAAGCGCTGGGAAGGTGCCTGGGTGATCAGGTAGGCCCCCGGGGGACGTTGCCAACTTGTACTTCCCAAACGCTTAGTACAGTGCTCTGCACACAGTAAGCGCTCAATAAATATGACTGATGATGACCAAATCACCTCAACCTGGTGGCGGTGGCATTTGCTAATAATAGTGGTGGCATTTATCAAGCGCTTACTAGGTGCCAAGCACTGTGCTAAGCACCGGGGAGGTGATCGGGTCGTCCCCCGGGGGGCTCACAGTCCCCATTTTCCAGAGGAGGGAACTGAGGACCACACAATAATAGTGGGATTAGGCGCTTACTATGTGCCGAGCACTGTTCTAAGCACTAGGGAGGTTACAGGGTGATCAGGTCATCTCCCCGGGGGCTCACAGTCCCCATTTTTCAGAGGAGGGAACTGAGGCCCTAACAATAATAGTAATAATAATAATGGTATTTGTTAGGCGCTTACTATGTGCCAAGCACTGTTCTAAGCACTGCAGAGGTGACCAGGTGATCAGGTCGTCCCCCGGGGGGCTCGCAGTCCCCATTTTCCACAGGAGGGAACTGAGGCCCAAGCAGTAGTAGTAATGATAATGGTATTTGTTAGGCACTTACTATGTGCCAAGCGCTGGGGAAGTTGCAGGGTGATCAGGTTGTCCCCCGGGGGGCTCACAGTCCCCATTTTCCAGATGAGGGAACTGAGGCCCAAAGAAGTGACTTGCCCAAAGTCACCCAACCTTGACCTCCGACTCCCAATCCCGGGCTCTCTCCACTGAGCCACGGTGCTTCTCGGTGTGCCCAGCACTGTGCTAAGCACTGGGGCGGGGGATACAAGGGAATCGGGTTGTCCCACGTGGGGCCCGCAGGCTTCAGCCCCATTTGATACTTGAGGGAAATGAGGCCCAGACAATAATAGCGGTGGGGTTTGTTAAGCGCTTATGATGTGCTGAGCACTGTGCTAAGTGCTGGGGGGGTACAAGGTGATAGCTAACGGTGATAGGGTGTTAGCCCTTCCTATGTGCCAAGCACTGTTTTAAGCACTGAGGGAGATGCAAGGTAATCAAGTTGGACACTGTCCCTTTCCCACATGGGGTGCACCGTCTCCCCATTTTACAGATGAGGTCACTGAGGCACAGAGAAGAATAATACTGGTATTTGTTAAGCGCTTAGTATGTGCCAAGCACTGTTCTAATCTCTGGTGTAGATATGAGGTAATCAAGTCGGACACAGTCCTTGTCCAACATTCATTCATTCAGTTGTATTTATTGAGCACCTACTGTGTGTAGAGCACTGTACTAAGGGCTTGGAAAGTACAATACAGCAGTAAAGAGAGACAGTCCTTGCCCACAGCAGGCTTACAGTTTGGTCGCCCGCTGCCCCGCCGCCTGCAAAGGCTACCTTTTCCAGAGAAGATTTCTCGTTTATTGAGCGCTTTACTGTCAGTCAGTGGTATTTATTGAACACTTACTGTGTGCAGAGCACTGTGCTAAGTGCTTGGGAGAGTACTAATACAACAGAATTAGTAGACACGTTCCATGCCCCTAATGAGGTCTGTGTAGAGCACTGTTTAATTGTCTTTATTAAGCACTTACTGTGTGCGGTGCACTGTACTAGTGAAGCAGCGTGGCTCAGTGGAAAGAACACGGGCTTTGGAGTCAGAGGTCATGGGTTCAAATCCCGGCTCCACCACTTGTCAGCTGTGTGACTATGGGCAAGTCACTTAACTTCTCTGGGCCTCAGTTCCTTCATCTGTAAAAATGGGGATTAAGACTGTGAGCACCCTGTGGGACAACTTGATCACCTTGTAATCTCCCCAGTGCTTAGAACAGTGCTTTGCACATGGTAAGCGCTGAATAAATGCCATCATTATTATTATTACTAATCACTTGGAAAGTACAATACAGCAGTAAAGAGAGACAATCCTTGACCACAACGGGTTTACAGTTTGGTTGCCCATCGCCCCCCCCCACCTGCAAAGGCTACCTTTTCCGGAGAAGATTTCTCATTTATTGAGCGCTTTACTGTGAGTCAGTGGTATTTATTGAGCACTTACTGTGTGCAGAGCACTGTGCTAAGTGCTTGAGTACTAATACACCAGAATTAGTAGACACGTTCCCTGCCCTTAATGAGGTATATGTGGAGCGCTGATCTATTGTCTTTATTAAGCGCTTACTGTGTGCAAAGTACTGTACTAAGTGCTTGGGAGAAGTAAGGTATGACAAAATTAGCAGACACGTTCCATGCCCATTATGTTTTGAAAGGTACATAGGGGCTGGTGTTTTGTTTTGTTTTACTTTCTTAAGTAGGTCTCGGTTTTCTGTGCAAGCGATAGTTCTCTCCCGGCTCTTGGGTGTCTGTTTACTGTCTTGAGGGGGGTAAAGGGCTACCTATTTTTCAGCCTAGCTTGTAGGTGTGGGTAATGTCAGGGGACAGGTGCCCACTTTATTAAGTAGCGTGGCCTAGTGGAAAGAACTGAGGAGTCAGGGGACCTGGGTTCTAATCCCAGATCTGCCATTTGACTGCCGTGTGACCTTGGGTAAGTCACTTCACTTCTCTAGGCCTCAGTTTCCTCGTCTGTCAAAAGGGGATTTCAGTACCCCCTTCTCCCTCCGACTTAGCCCAGTGAGGGACAAGTACCGTGTCTGACATGATCAACTTGTATCTATCCCAGCGCCAAGTACAGTGCTTGGCACACGGTATGCACTTCAAATACCACAATTGTCATTACCTTTATTACCAAATGGGGCCGAGCCTGGCTGAAGATCAGCGTCTTTCCCTTCTCCCACTTCCTCCTTGGGAGTGACACAAGTGGGTTCCTCTCCCTTAATTGTCATTCACAATTGTTTATTCTACACTTTACTTTTCCAGTCTTATTTTTAGCGACCTACTCTTTCCTGGAGTTTGGCCGGTCACAAGTGTGAATGGTGTAAGCATCACTCGTACTTGTGTGAGCGCATATAATTCCGTTAGTAAATGGAATGAGAGGAACACACTCTCAGGGTTACTGTAGTAATAAGCCAGATATTGTGCCACTAGAGAGCCTTCCTTGGTTTTTTTTTGAACTTAATATATTCAGTTAATGTTTTCTTTTGAACATTACTTTTCAGATGGGGCATCCAGGCATGCACTATCCTCCCATGGGAATTCACCCAATGGGCCAGAGACCACCAAATATGCCACCTGTTCCACACGGGATGATGCCGCAAATGATGTCCTCAATGGGTGGACATGCGATGGGACAAGTAAGACAACTTTTTATCCTTGTTCTTCTTGGCATCACTCTGGAAACAATTTATTTCAAAGACTGTTCAAATGCTGCAGGAAACGGATTGAGGACTTAGGGTTTTTTTTTTGTTAAAATAAATTGTAAATTAAATGTTGGCTTACAAACATATCTCATTTTATGATTTGGACACGCTAATAACTTGAATTCATTCATTCCAGTTTAAAGAACACCTAAAGTTTACTTTGACAGCAATAGGTACATTTGAGGTGTGTGCTTGTACGTGTGTGTGTTCTGTTAAGAAATAGTATGCAACTAGTCATGCGTTTGGTGTAATAATGGTTTTGTCTTCTAGCATGTTGATGTCATCTCAGAGCTAGAAATCTATTCTATTCACATTATATTATGTGGATTTCCCAAGTCAACAATTAATGGTTTGCTTTGAAATTTAAGCAGGTGTTATGTAGAATCCCTTAGATGTTTCCCTACGTTTTTCTTTCTTCAACCCAGGTTTTCCATAAGAAAGTGACAAGTATGTAATTCACTGTTCATGTTTCTTCTATCCAGGCTAATTGAAATTGTATTATTTAGAATATAAATTGTTGCGCTTTCCTCCACTCCAGCTTAAGAGCTGTTAGTCCCTTCCATCTTTAGCGTAGGATCTCCGTTGAAAATTGTGAATTCGATTGCTAATGCTGCTCAGTGACTTTTGTTAGAGTTCAGGGCCTAGAATATTCAGTAGGAAAGGTAACCCAATTTAGTCAGCATGAATGACATGTACTTGGTTGCCCACAGGGTGCTAGCTGCTGTATAGAATACCCTTAAAGTTGCTGGGTTACTGTGGATATTGAAGCTGTCCAGATTTCAAGGAATGAGCTTGGTTCTCTTTCGTTTGAGTCTGCTAAAGCTCCGATTTAAAGTGGATTTTGGACCGTCCAGAGAGTGAGCAGAGGAAGAGGTCATCTTTTCTGGAATCCCAAGGATAGGAGAGTAGTGCATCTATGTGGAGTAGTTTTCCCACGTGCCTCCCTTAACAATGCCAAAAGAATAATTGGAATGGCAGGCTTCCCTCAGAGGCAGTTGACTTGAAAGATCGAATCCCTGCGCCTACATCATGTCATTCCCTTAGCGGTGGAGGAGAGGTCCTCTGATGTCTCTCCCGTTCTTTGCAGCAACTAAGCAGCAGGGAGCTCTTGCTTTCTTTGTAGAGCTGCTCAAACTAAATATTGGGCTTTTAAAAATATATATTTATTCTTTAAATGCTCTGGTTCTTATTTAAAATTAGTTTCTTTCCACAGAAAGATAAAATAAAACAATTTGCTACTGCCAGCTGCTTCTCTCTTTTCTGGGGCCTTCTGTTTCCATTGGGCCAGTCAAGGTAAGTTTTGCAAGGGATTGACCTGCTTACCCTTGCTATCTGATGCCACGGCACTATTTTCCCCCCCCCCCCCCCTCCAAACCGAGCCACCAGCTAGTCATTTTGTATGCAAATATTTTTATCTTTTTTAAAGTACTTTGAAAGTAACCCTCTCAGTGATTGATATAACCTCTGGGATGCTGGTCGTGATTTGCCTCGAGGCCCTTAATCTGTGCTGGTGCTGCAGTAACCATTTTCCATTTAAGATTACTTCCCACCAGAGAGCATTTCCATTCAGACCCTCGAGTTGTGCTTTGTGATTTCTTCCTATGTTGTCTTTAGTGCAAGGTGGATGGCAAGTCATTTGGCCCCACGATTTTGGGGGTCTTTGTCTCGCCCCTTGGCTCTTGTAAATACCACAGGCAACACCCTGGAGCGCTTCACTTCCCAAACCAACTGAAAAGTCATGCTTCACAGCCCTCCCAGGTTCTCCATCAGTGACCATAAGTGTACTGTTCTTGAGCCTCAGACACGGCTGGTTACGGCTGGTTTTTCATCCCCTTGAATTTCTTTTCTACCCGCCTTTTGGTAGAGATGCTAATGAGTAGTGAACTATCCAGGAAACTAGAGGTCAGAGGAAGGACAGACCTGGATAATCCACAATCAGGAAATTGGTGACATTTCAACTCAAAGCAGATGGCATTCTGTTGTCTGAAATGTTTCTGCAGAACCTGAAGTTTGGGAACTTTTTGTGTTTGTATCGGTTAATGCCCACACTCACTGTGCTAGAACTGATTAAAGTATGTGGGAGGTTGGCAGTGATACTTGATGTTTAATTAATTTTTTAATAGTTATAGGCTTTTGTGTTGGGGATGAGTTCGCCCTATTTTATGTTCCAAAGAGGTTTTCTACTCCTACTCTGCCAAGAAGTGTGGAAGAACTTAGCTTGAGCAGTGATCCATGAACCCCCACCCCTTTTTTTTCTTTCTAATTATGTTTCCCTTCAGCTAGGTTCTGTGACGTGGGAGTCCAAGTTAGTCCTCTGTGAATCTGCATGGGGCAGCTACTTGGGGATTGGAAGGCCATTTGAAAAGCCAAACTTGAGAGCATCAGAGTGAGACCTGGAACACACCTAGAGCACTGTTGTTATAAATGTGATTTTATTTATCCTCTTGTTTCCACTATGCAGATTGAACACAAGTTAATGATACGAATAGGACAGAGTGGACCTGTTTTGAGCTCAGACTCCACAATACAGGACGACAGATGCTCCCTGCCCACAAGGAGCTTGTAGTCTAGAAGGTGGAGAAAAATTAAAATAAACTATAGTTCTGTACATAAATGCTGTGAGGTTGAGGGTGGGATGAATATCAGGTGCTTAAAGGGCATAGACCCAAGTATGTAGGTGACTCGGGAGCAGGAGTACAGCGAAGGGCTTAGTGGAGTAAGACCTTGGAGATGTGATTTTAATAAGGCCTTGAAGGCGGGGAGAGTAGTGGTTTGTTCTGTATGAAAGCGGAGGGAGTTGAGCAGGGGAGGCCGTAAAGCCCTTGCTAAGGAGTTGCTGTTGGATGTGGGAGAGGATGGGCAACCAAAGGGGAAAAAAAAAGGCTTATTTTAAGGAGAAAAATTTAAGTTGAATAAGAAACTAACTGGACGAAAGAGACCTTGATGAAAAAATTGTGGAGTGGAAAGGTGCAGTTCATTCATTGTCGTATTTATTGAGTTCTTACTGGGTGCAAAGTACTGTTCTAAGCTCTTGGGAGAGTACAATACAACAACAGACACAGTCCTTGCCCACAATGAGCTCACAGTCTAGAGGGGGAGACAGACATATAAAAAAGTAAAAAGCAGATACATACAGATGTGCTCTGGGGTTGGAAGGGAGGATGAATGTAGGGAGTAAGTCAGGGCGACGCAAAAGGGAAGTGGGAGAAAAAGAGAGGAGGGGAAGAGTTCTTGGAGGAGATGGGCCTTCAGTAAGGTTTTGAAGTCGGGGAGAGCAGTTAACTGTCTGATATGAGACGGGAGGACTTTCCAGGCCAAAGGTAGGATGTGGGAAAGAGGTCGGCAGCAAGATAGACGAGATCAAGGGACGGCGAGAAGGTTAGCATTAGAGAAATGAAGTATGTGGGCTGGGTTGTAGTAGGAGAATAGCGAGGTGAGGTAGGAGGGGGCAAGGGGATTGACTGCTTCAAAGCCAGTGGTGAGGAGTTTTTGGGTGATGGAGTCTTAGAAATCTGGCCAACCCGTCTGACCCAGTTCCATTCCATCGAAACCCGATCAACTCACTCCCAGATCCCCTGCCTGAGCAAGTCAGCCGTATGTGCTCAGAATAAATACGATTGAATGAATGAATGAATCTAGAGACGGGCCCTACCCAACAGCGGGCTCACAGTCTTTGAGCGCTTACTGTGTGCAGAGCACTGTGCCGAGCGCTTGGGTAAGCCGAGTTGGCAACAGAGAGACGCTCCCTACCCAACAGCGGGCTCACAGTCTAGAAGGGGGAGAGAGACAACAAAACAAAGCGTATTAACAAAATAAAATAAATAGAATAAGTGTGTACAAGAGCACCGTTCAAAGCGCTTGGGGGTGCCCAGGTAATAATAATAATAATGAGCCCCCTCCTTTGTCTCCCCCTCCTCCCCCTGCATTACCTCCTTCCCCTCCCCATAGCACATGTATATATGTTTGTACAGATTTATTACTCCATTTATTTTACTTGTACATATTTAGTCTATTTTATTTTGTTAGTATGTTTTGTTGTCTGTCTCCCCCTTCTAGACTGTGAGCCCCCTGTTGGGTAGGGACCGTCTCTAGATGTTGCCGACTTGTACTTCCCAAGCACTTAGTACAGTGCTCTGCACACAGTAAGCACTCAATAAATACGATTGAATGAATGAGTGAATCAGTTTATTCATCCCCAAAAAGAACAGTCTCAGATAAAACAGAATATCCTCATTTTGATTTCTGAACCAAAAATCGGTATGAATAGAACTTTTCTCCATGGGTGACCTTCTCACGGCTTTATGAATAAATCTTGATTTGGACGCCGCTGAGACGCTTGAGTGGCCTAGTTTTAGGGGGCACCAGTTGCTTCCAGAAAAAAGGTGTGCTGTGGAATCTCGCAGGTCCATGAAGGATGATTGTTCAAGGATGGCGTCCATCTGTTCCAAAACTTCATTGAACACGAAGACTGGTCTTTCTGCAGTAGGAGGGATTTAGAGTCGACAAATTCTTGGCGGGATTGGTGATACTTGGGAGAAGTTGGGGTTTTAGACTAGGCTAGTTACCTTATCAGAACGGTTCTAACTACATTTCTGGTGACAGGAGCCTGAAACTGATGGTTGATGATTTCTCAAGATCTTCATTTTATGATTTTAGATGGACACAGTAACTACAGTTAAGCTCCAAGGAATTTCTGTGAATCCCACGGGTTTACCTTCCTTACTCCAACCACTTTCCAAGTTTGTTGGCCTGTATTCTTGCCTTGGAAAAGCCTTTTGTTTTGATCATTTTCCCCTGGTTTTGATGTGCTACCCCCTCATCCCCCACCCCATCAAGGGAAGGTATCTTGCTCCCCGGTATATTCTAAGTTTCCCGGTCTAGTAAGTGAAGACTAAAAGTGCAGCCTTCTTGGTTGAGTAGCCACTGGGACTATGGGAATGTTTTCTGCTGATGTCAGGGTTGGAGATGTGCAAAATACTCGATTACTGTCTCCAGCCCGATTTGCCAGTGTATTTGTATTTGGTTGTAAATTTTAACGCAACTGGAAAAAAATCCTTTTTGGACTGTTGGTAGCCAAACTTACACATGCCAGCTTAGTTCTTTACGGATAAGATTTCTTTTTTCTCCTTTTTTAGAAAATAAAACAAAGTGGTTTTAATAGTATTTAAGCACTTTGTATGTGTCAAACACTGTTCTAAGCCCTGGGGCTTAAGCCCAAGTCAGTCAGTCAAGTTGAACACTCTCCCTGTCATTCTTTCAATCTTATTTATTGAGCGCTTACTGTGTGCAGAGCACTGTACTAAACCCTTGGAGAGTACAATTTGGCAGCAGATAGAGACAGTCCCTACCCAACAATGGGCCCCGCAAGGGGCTCACTGTATAACTAGGAGGGAGGATTTAATCCCCATTTTACAGCTGAGGAAACCGAGGCACAGAGAAGTTAAGCAACTTGCCCAAGGTCACACAGCAAACAGTATCGATTCCAATCATATTCTGAAAATACCAAATTCTTAATCAGTATTTATAAAGTCACGTACAAAAGAACTTGTGACCAGTGCTTGTTTTTTCAGGTCAATTGGCTGAAAGCATCATCATTTTCATTAAAAACATCATGGGATTGTACGGCTTGGGGGTGTTGTTTCTCAGATTTTGCACTTGAAAGAAACAAAAGGAAGGTACCTAAAAGCCGTGAACTTGCTCAGGCTTTGGGGGCTCCTTGGCCTCCTAGTTTAAAGAAATTTTCACCGAAATTAGTTTTGGCTCTTTTTTCTACAAATGGTATCTGAACAAAAATAGGACTATGATTCTTTTAATGTGAAAAATAGATTTCCCAAGGAAAAAATAGCACTTAATATCTCAGGAATATGATAACATTATGAAATAGGGCAAAATTTACCAAATTAATACCCAGTTTCGTGACAGTATAGGTTGTATCTCTTTGGAGAGGGTCTGTTTTTTGTTGTTGTTTTTAATTCCTTTAGAACGTTTGGGGCATCACTTAGCCCAGTCCTGACATTTGGCCCCAGCCCAAAGTTAACAGGGATTTCCCCTTGCAGGCAAGACCATATAAAGCTTTTAGAGCTTTATATTTCTAGTCCTGTTTCTGTGAAATTGCAGATCTGCTATCTATTCAGTGAGCAGAGACTGTTTCCCATCACTGTGCCACTGTCTTGGGGACTTCAGGTCAGGCCCAAGAAGCTTGGGCAGGCTGGTGGTAGGTCAACGTGGTTTCTTTTCTTGTTTTTTTTGTTGGGGGCAGGTTGGGATTGTTTTGTTTTGTTTTGTTTTTTAGAGGGAGGAAGAGGAGAGCAGTCTCTCCCCAATGATAACCTGTCTCTACCTGCTCAACCTAATGCTTTTGAGCAGTAGTGTTCTGAGTAGCAAGTATGAACATTAAAACCATGTAGCTGAAGAACGTGTGGATGAGATGTTTATAGCCAGTAAGACATGACGATTCTCTGAAATTTTTCCAACCTACCTTTACATTTCCCTTCCTAGGAATGGTGTAAATTTTTTCCGGAATTTTATGTTCACTGGACTACTTTGGTGACTTTTTTTGTTAGTGTGTTTATTGAGTGTCAAACAGTAGGCACTAAATATTGACCACTCATTAGCTTTTGTTTTCTCATCGTCTATGATGAAAACTGTCAATCCAACAGCAAATATGATCCTTCTGAATTTTCTATATTAGCAAACTGGAATATTTTAGAAGCTAGTCTAGAATTATGAAACTTTTTTTAATTTTTTCAGATGTGTGATGAATACTAAAATTAATCAAATTTTACAGCTTTAGCCGTGAGTTCTGTAATTCAGCAGAAAATTTGGAATCTATGAGTAGGATACATTGTATCTTGAAAATTAGCATGTTTGAACAATTTTTAAAGGTAATGTAGTGATTTCTGCACAGAGTTAGGTTATTTAATAATAATCCAAGAATTTTAGTTGTTGCAGATACCGTGAAATTCTAACATTCATTTTTCCTAGGTCTTGATTTTTTTCAATAGGGCTATTAATTGACAATTAAAAATAGCCTTGTTAGAGAAAATATAAGCTAAGTATTGCATGTTGATATTGTGATTTATTAGTATTAAGCTAACAATGGCCACCTTCTGTTTTGTTAAAAAAAAAAAGATTGATGGTCAGCAACATGAAATATTCCTAACAGCTTTGGGATAAGTAAACTTTTTCAAAGACCGTTTCCCAGTTAAATATGTGCTTTTCCCAAATCTTGTTTGGAGATAATCCCTCCTCATAAACCCTCTGTATTTATGTGGTATATTCACTGCAAGATTGGAAAAAAAAATTCCTAGCATATATTCTGATCTTTGGACTCTACGGAGAATCTAAAATTATAAGTATGAGGGCTGTTTTTTAAAAGGGACTAGAGTGTTCAGTATGGGATCCATTGCGTCTGAATTCAGTGTCAGACCATTGCTATGTAGACAATTCATGAAATAAATATGTTTTTTGTGTGTGGATGGCCTTGCAATATATTGTTTCAGGTCCTGTTTTTAATGGGTAACGATTCCTTTTGATCTCTGCTTTGAACTCTTACGAATTCTGTGAACTGAATGTGTATTTAACATGCTAAAAGCTTTGAAGCTCCTTTTGATTGTCTTTAGAGGGGCTTCTTTTAGGGTAAAAGCAGAGAGCAGACTCTCTAGGGAATTTATTTTTGCATGCATTTGTTCTTCTGTTTATTTTTCAAATATTCAAGTTGTTGACACCTCCTGAATTAGACAGTGTTTTAAGTAAATTTAAAAAAAAACCCAGAATATGTTTGACAGGTTAACAAAACAATATTGACCTCAACTCACCCAGTCATAAATTGGATAGTAGGTTTACTTTTCCTTTGAAAATTTCCATTTTTCAATTTGGGTTTCATATTTTTAGTAGTTTGGTGAATTTACAAATTCAGATTGCATGCATCCTCTACACCTCTGGTCAGTCACACAGGTCCTGAATTCCTGGCTGAATGTGATCAAGGTTTGAAAAATTTATTCTTCTCTTTCCCCTTTTGATACTAGGCTGAAGAAAGTTTGGTGAGAAAGTTTGGGGCACTGTCAATTTCATAATTTCAAAGTGCTAATGGGGAAGGGCAGAACTGATGCTAAAATGCCTGGTGAGACTGACATGGGACAATCAAGCAATCAGTGATTTTTTACTGAGTGCTTACTATATGCAGAGCATGGAATAAGCTCTTTGGAGAGTACACTACAACAGAGTTGGTAGACAAATTCCCTTCCCATGAGGAGCTTACGGTCTAGAAGAACAGAGACTAGAATCAGTCCTCTGCCCCTGAGTTAAAATGCCCCTCTGTACTGATAAAAAATATAAATCTTTGGCTTGTCCACATGTTGCCTCTTCAGTAGTTGTGTTTTTCTTTTCTGTCACTCTTATTGGTCATTTGTTCCCCCTTCCCCCCAACCTTAAAATCCTTAAGTGAATGCTTAGTCGCCACAATTCCACCTTTTCCTTTTCCTATTCCACCTACACCAATGCCATAGCAATACAGTTGGTATTGAACCAGACAAAAAAGAATAACCAAATTGTCATCTCCAGAGAGCATTTGAATAGGGATTTGATTAGAGGTATTTATGAAGGTAGTTGCTGCCACCATAATGCTTCATACAGATTTAGTTTTTCTTTTTATAGTATGTTAGTGTCCGTGTTAACATTTCCATTTTTTCATATTAAAATGACATTATCTTTTGATAACATTTCCACATTTTTATTGTAGATGTCCGGAATGATGTCTTCAGTCATGCCTGGAATGATGATGTCGCATATGTCCCAGACTTCTATGCAGTCAGCCTTACCGGTAATGTTTTGAAAGCAATTTTTGATCTCTGGATGTCTTTGTTTTTTAAGTCAGCTAATTTTGTTTCACCTGAATGATATTTTTGAGAACACATCGAGAGTAGTTGTACACATGAGCTCAGAAAGCAAAGATTGGTTGAACTCTTTTTTGATTCTTTTGAATGGGGGTTCTGCTGTCATTTTGTTAGTGAATTTAAAAATTCATGAGCGCACTGTTTACTTCCCACCCTGAACTGTCTGCTTCTCCAGCTTCATTGTCCCAGATTGCTTTCCAGCCAAGGCCCACCCACTGTCTCTTTTAGATGCCATCACTTTTTCCTCTACACATCCCCTTTTGTTTATGACAAAAACTGAGACACAGAGAAAGTGATCTGCCCAAGGTCACGTAGCAGACAAGAGATGGAGTCAGGATTAGAACCAGGTCCTCTTGATTTTCAGGCCCATGCTCTCTCCACTAGGCCACACTGCTCCCTATAGCAAGTAATATTTAGGCCTCATTGGATAGTTCCACAATATGAAAAATCTACCAGTCAGTGTTAGTTTTAATTGGTTCCCCAATGAAGAAATCTCAGGGGCCTTATGTTTCCCTCATTTATGCCATTGTTGCATCAGAGTGTTTATGCCACCACTGTTGGAGGATTTTGTCAGTTTTAAAATAAGATAGGAACTTCAACTAGATTGATGTAAAATTGTGACATAATTTAAATGTTCAATTTCAACTTGATTTTCAGTTCCTGTGGCTTTTTATTTTGGGGGGCATTTTGTCACCTGCCAGCGTCAGGAAAAAAAAACTGAAGCCAACTACTTATCCTGTATACCCAGCACTGTAGATGGATTCAGTTTCCTTCCGAATAATTAATTAGTAGACCCCCTTCAAGCAGAGCTCTCCTTCCATTTGAGGATGGGGCTACTCATAATGATAATAATAATAATAATAATAGTAATAATGATGGCATTTATTAAGCACTTATGTGCAAAGCACTGTTCTAAGCACTGGGGAGGTCACAGGGTGATCAGGTTGCCCAACGGGGGGCTCACAGTGTTAATCTTCCCCATTTTACAGATGAGGTAACTGCAGCCCAGAGAAGTTGTGACTTGCCCAAAGTCACACAGCTGACAATTGGCGGAGCCGGGATTTGAACCCATGACCTCTGACTCCAAAGCCCGTGCTCTTTCCACTGAGCCATGCTGCTTTTCATGAAACGATTGTGTCCATGGGTGGGAAATGTTACACTGAGAATCACTTGAATGCTGTGGCCATGAAATTTAGTAGCACACTTTTTTTGTCCCTTGGCACTTTGGGTGCATTACTCCAGTGGTAACTTTCATCAGTCTAGTTGCCAGTTTTCCTTTTGCAGTAGTGTTGGTGGTTCACAATGAGCTTTCCGTTCCATCTGTCCAGTCTCCCCGCTGCCCGGCGGCACTTACTGAGATAGGTGATAGAGAGCCTGGGTGCCTTTTGGAGATAGACCTAAGTATCTCTTAGAATTTAGCAGCAGAGGTCTTATGCCCCACTCCATACCCTAAGCCATCTCAATCAATCAATCGTATCTATTGAGTGCTTACTGTATACAGAGCCCTGTACTAAGCACTTGGGAGTGTAGACTATAATAGAGCTGGTAGAACGTTTCCTGCCCGCAAGGAGCTTACAGTCTGTAATACTCGAGTGTCTTAGTAAAGTTTGCAAGTCTTCCATTTTCATATGAAAACAGAAGGAAAAGCCTAAGCCAGAAACGAAACATGGAACAAAGAACAACAGCAACAACAAAAGGTTTTCTCTGTACAATTAGCAGGCCAGTCCTGAAAAATGACAGGAGTATCTGAGCAGGGCATATGTAGGTGAAGCAAGTTGTTTCAGGGCCCCTCTAGAAACAAGATAATTAGGTGAGCTAATCATTCTTGTGATTTCTTTCATGAGATAAGATTAGAAACTAGAAATGTAGTGCACAAATCTCTGTTCCTTTTCTGTGTCATTCTGTCCCTCAGCATTTCTCTTGCAAAGTATTCGGAGCTTCTGCTTACCTAGCCGCATCCTGAGAGGAAGCCCTCCAAGGAACCTAAAATCAATCAGTCGTATTTGAGTGCTTACTGTGTGCAGACCACTGTACTAAGTGCTTGAGACCTGGAATCACGGTGTTGAATCTGGACAGGTGTGGAAGGGGCCTTAGGCTTCACTTCTGCGCATGTGTGAGCCCTGCAGGCGTGGGCAGTGGAGTCTTAACTGGCACGTGGAGGCCCCTGAAGTGATAGGGGTGCAGAGCAAAGGGTACTGAGAAGCCCGGGCTCCGCTTGACCCACTACGTGAGTTCAGGCCTCTGAGGATCCACAGATTGACATAGCGTCAGGCAGGCACTCGTGCTAAAAAGCAAGAGGTGATAAGAAAGGTGAACCTTCCTGATTCATTTCCTTTCCGCCACCTAGTTAAAAAGTCCATTCATAACCTCACAAGCCCACCAGCTGCAGAGCTATTTTGGGGGGCAGGAAAACCTCTGAAATGAAACAGTCCCTTTCAAACAGCCGAGAGTTACCTAATGCTTTCAGCCCACGGTTGAGTTCTGGTGGGAATATTAAGACTTCACCGAGTGGGTTCTTGACAACAAACCGTGCGTTAAAGAATGGCGTATCAGGTTGATGCACCTTGTCTATTGCTGTACACGTGACTGTTGCTGTTTGACATATCGTGGTCCTAGATAAATGCATTTACACAAATATAAGCAGTTGCATACTGGGTTACACCAGTGAAGCACTCATGCCCAATATTCGGTTCAGGTATTGGATATTAAAAATAAATAAACAAGAGGACCAGTGTGGTGGTTACCTGTAACAGCCATCCTTATTTTATTTTGTTAGTATGTTTGGTTTTGTTCTCTGTCTCCCCCTTTTAGACTGTGAGCCCACTGTTGGGTAGGGACTGTCTCTATATGTTGCCAATTTGTACTTCCCAAGCGCTTAGTACAGTGCTCTGCACACAGTAAGCGCTCAATAAATACGATTGATTGCTTGATCCTTAGATCTCTGTATTCTCATAACCTTGCATGGAATGTATCCAGCCCCGCTCTCACAAAACACCTGCTCCAACCTTAGAATGAAAAGCAGGCTTGCTGTCTCTGGTAGTTTCTGGCCTTATAGACGAACTGTGTATAAATCAGTGAGATAATTAAAACCTTCAGTTAGTTTTAGAAGACTTGTTTTCGTAAATTTCGACTTCCGAATGGTACTCGTTGCTTGAAATCTAAGTCCCGTTAATGAAAAGCATTTTGTTCATGCTTTAGCATTTTCCATTCTACTTGATGTTGACATTTTTGCCCGATATTCTTTACTGATTTTAAATTTCTTCATTTTGACTTTTTTTTTTAAAGAAATCAATGTGGACTGAGCATAAATCACCAGATGGAAGGACGTATTATTACAATACTGAAACAAAGCAGTCTACATGGGAGAAACCTGATGATCTTAAAACACCTGCTGAGGTAAATTTTGAAAATTTTTGTGAAAGTCATTCGTAACTGTATAGTATACTGTTTGCAACCTACTTGATTAGAACTTGTAGATTGAACTAAGATTTCTAAATGTTGCTTAATTAGGTGTTGACTAGTTGAGCAAATGTGTGACACGATGTGGTCTTAAATCTCCGAATTTCCTCCAAAGTGTTAGTTCATTGGTAGGTAGCTTACATAAAGGGTGCAGTTACTTGACCAAAGGGTAGAGGTATCTTTCAGGAAAAAAATCAGAATTCCAAGGAGGTAAAGGGGGGAAATCAGTGATATGTGACTGAATTTATTTAGAAAGCATATTTTAGTAGGCATGATGCCTTCATGTACCCAGCTTCTGTCCATATCTCCCATTTCACACCATTCCACTCTCATTTGTACAGTGCAGTTTGAAAATGACATTTCCGTTGTGCTAGGAAAAGTGAGAGGACATTTGCAGGCTCCTGGAAGTATTTTCATATTTGCCAGAAAATGGTTAGAGGCGTTTGTGACAGCACTATTAACAGAAGTTTCCAGGAATCTAGGTGTCCAAGAAGTTGACATGAGTCAACAGTGAAGCCTTATAATGCACACATGGTTCTGGTGTGTGAAGTGCATAGGACAGTGAGCTGAGAAATCTTTTCTGGCAATTAAAACAAGATACGTGCTTGTAAGAATCTGTGTTACTTGGCAAAGGCTTCAGTGGAGATATATTACCTCTTCTGACTTCTTTCAGTCCTTAGATTTTGTTGCTGCGTGATCTTTATTCTGCATACTAAATTTCATTTCAGTCTGGCTTCAAGTTCATCAGTACAACAATCCAAGTTACTTAGTTCTTCAGCCACAGTCCTTCCTTGTTCAGCCTTCAGTCATCGTCCCCCCACTTTCCCCAAATTCAGGAAATATTAGTCTCATATTTAATGGTAGTTTGAGACTTTGCTTTCAAGCTATTTTAAGGGATCACTCAATGGTCCGTTTGCTTTTACAGATGGCTTAGTCTTCCCAATCCTGTTTATGCTGAAACACATGACAGTGCAGTCACAACTGTACCAAAATGGGGCTTTTCGTTTTTGACATTCTTTAGTCCATGACTCTTTTACCGCTTCACTGATTATTAGCAAATCATGTGAAGTTAAAATCTGATTATCTGAACTAATTGGGATGGGCTAGTTCATATTGCTGAACTCCCATTTCCTTTGATGAGGAAAAGTTTTAAAAGTATACATTCTATCCAGTTCTGAAACTCACACATTTATAGCTTCGTCTTTAATTACATAGCTGGGTTAATATTTATTTTAATTGTATTTGGAGCTGTTGCTGATTATTTCTCTGTATTTTAAAAACTAACCAAATTCATTTTTTCCCCATCAGCAATTATTGTCTAAATGTCCCTGGAAGGAGTATAAGTCTGACTCTGGCAAGCCTTACTACTATAATTCTCAAACAAAAGAGTCACGTTGGGCAAAACCCAAGGAACTTGAAGATCTTGAAGGTAATTTAGGGAAAATTACTTCTCAGGAGCCTTGACAGATGTAAACCATTCATATTGAAGCAGTTAACCATCATGGCTAGGACTTTACAAAAATTCTTTTTGTTAAAATTCAAGTGTTTGCAAGATTTTATAAATGCTGAAACATTTGGTGGGTTATTTTTTGTTATTGCTATAGAACCCGATTCTCTAGATTAAATAGATTTTTATTTGATTTGATTCCACTGAAACTAGGATACCAGAATACCATTGTTGCTGGAAGTCTTATTACAAAATCAAACCTGCATGGTGAGCTGCTTTGATAATTCATTTTCTGTCATTGTACTTACTTCTTATAGTATTTCAATTATCTACACTAACTAAGATTGGGCATTCTTACAATAACATTCAAACAAATCATTTTAGAATTAATTAGAATTGAATTGGTCTTGAAATTTTGTTTCACTGATAAGCCAGGAAAAGATATATTTTCCGTTCGTCCATAAATGACAAGCTGGCATTTACTCCACTTCCTAGATTGCTGGAGACATTCTGATAATATATGTCTCATATTAAACTCAGGTTGTTCAAAGAAGGATATCCTGTCCTGTCATCTTTCTGAATCCCTTTCATTCTCTGTCATAATACTAAAACTCTAGTGAGTGATGATTAATTGTACTTGAGGACGTTTGTTACAGACGTACTTAGGTAACCATTCCTTAAACTATAGATTGAAAGTGTTAGTGCATTTTTTGTTCAAATGACATGAACAAAGAAGTTTTAATTAGATGGTTCAGCTTTGTGGGCTGGGAAAGCACATTTAATTCTTCAGGTAAAGTCTGTGCATATGTGCCAGGATTTTCAAGTATTTAGGAAGAGGAACTTTAAGTTTTGTGCACCTTTTTAGAAGTGGAGAGAATAGATTTAAGGATGAAGGAGAAAATGGGTTTGCTTGATTTTTACTTTCCTGTTAAGGTAGCATTCACCTGACCAATTTACAACTAATGTTTTAAAAGGATACCTTACTTATGTGGATCTCTACTTCCGATGAACTTTGAAGTGATTTTAGGATAAACTGTCCTTAGGGAAAAGTTTTCATGTCATACAATGACAAGTACTCTTCCTAGCTCAGGGACTGAGACTGGGAGAGAGACTTCTAGTCTGAAGCGATAGAAGTGACTGAGACATTTTCCAAGAAAGACTTTGTAGTTTTCTGGGCAGAGATCTAGGTAGAAAAATCAGTGGATCTTGAAACGTACAATTTGGGGGCTTATTTCCTTTCTTTCTGAAATTTTCAGAAGTACACTGTTTAATTGCTGTTTTATGAAATACCTTGTTTTGAATGGTATTTTTTATTTTCTTATAGCTATGATCAAAGCTGAAGAAACCAGGTATGTAATTTTTTGTTTGTGTGTTTGCCCTTGCTTAGTCTTCTTTGTGACCATGGGCCAAGTCACTTAACTTCTGTGCCTGAGTTACCTCATCAGCTCATGGTCATGGGGTCTAATTCTGGCTCCGCCACTTGTCTGCCAGGCGACTTCGGGCAAGTCACTTCGCTTCCCTGGGCCTCAGTGACCTCATCTGCAAAATGAGCCCGATTGAGACTGTGAGCCCCACTCGATTTGCTTGTGTCCATCCCAGTGCTTAGTACAGTGCCTGGCACATAGTAAGCGTTCAGCAAATACCATCGTCGTTAACAGGCGACTCCCCCTTTTAGACTGTGAGCCCACTGTTGGGTAGGGACTGTCTCTATGTGATGCCAATTTGTACTTCCCAAGCGCTTAGTACAGTGCTCTGCACATAGTAAGCGCTCAATAAATACGATTGATTGATTGATTGATTGATTGATCAATGTATTCATCATTCTCTCGGCACCTAAGAGAATCCTTCTGGAATGGTTTATCCCTTCAACACCTGCCGTTTTTTCTTCCAAATAATACTTACGCTTGAAAGCCTCAAGCTGAGTTTATTCCTTGTGAATTTCTCCTGATCTCCAAACCCTTGAAGACCCACCCGTAATGGGTGCTTTTACGAACCAGGGCATTAGAATGAACCATATTGCTTTTTTTTTTTCTTTTTGTTAACACACCTAATAGTAAACAGGAAGATTCTCCCACAACGTCATCCGCACCTGTCCCTACAACAGAAATCACAAGTACGATGAGTACAATGGCTGCGGCCGAAGCCGCGGCCGCCGTGGTCGCCGCCGCGGCCGCTGCTGCCGCCGCCGCAGCCGCCGCGAACGCCAACGCCAATTCTTCCTCTGCCCCGGCCACGATGGTCACCGCCACGACTCCCACGGCCGGCGAGGGCGAGGTCACTTCCATTGTTGCCACTGTCATAGACAATGAAGGCACCACAACAATCTCAACGGAGGAACAAGCACAAGTTATCTGTACTCCTGCCGCTCAGGAGCAAAGTGCAGAAGCGGCCGCTAACGTGACGGAGGACGTGTCTAAGCAGGAGGCTTCAGCAGAGTAAGTACAAGTGCAGGAATCCAGCTTCGGTGGGGGAAGGAACTGCCGTGATTACTCGGCATGGCTTGCCCCACTCTTTGGCTCAACCTTTGCAGTTCCAAAACGGGAGAGGGTCATATAAGAAGTAGGGCTACCGTAAGGGGAGCACGAGGAAAAAAAGAGAGCGAAGAGAGTATTTGAGATTGCATCTCTTTCTCTTCTTGGATTCTCCCAGATAATGCCAGTAGCCCTCCCTCTTTCCACCTCCCCCTTCAATTTTATATCCAACATGGAGTATATAGCACCAGCCTATCCATGCAGCAGTAGTACGTTCTGACCCTTTTTTTTTCTTTCTACCCTGGCATGTGCCCCTGTCAGTGCTTACAAAAAATATTTTATTTCTTCCTCAAAAACCGGGGGAAATGGGGATTATGCAGTGGAGGCAATTTACGGTAGTTATGCTGTTTCGTGCTTTACTGTTGTAGGCTTAGTTTATCTTTTTTTTAGTCACAAACTGCTTATTCTAAATCAGATATATCCATTGAAGTATTGGACCCAAAGAGGGAACATATTATCTCTCTCCTTCCATAGGAACGTAACAAATCCTAAATTGTAATTGTAACAATATATATTTCACGTTCTAATATAAAATGGCTGTGAGTTCAGTCATTGAATTCCCATTGCCTTTGCTGGGAGGGGGAGAATGTTACAGATTAACTGGCTGGTGAAGCTGTCTTCCTTCCCCTCTTTACCATGTTCTTATATACCCATATGTACTGAGAACCCTAGAACCTAAATAAAGTTTTGTATTTAGATAGCAAATTTTTAAAAATATATTTAACTGAGGACAAAGTGGATTCATTCTCTTTCCATAACTTGGATGAAGTATTTTTTCAACAAAAAGAAAATGTTTTCATTACTCTTTACAGTTACACTCCCAAAAAGGAAGAAGATGATAACCAGCCTGCCAAAAAAACATATACCTGGAACACAAAAGAAGAAGCAAAGCAAGCATTTAAAGAATTGCTGAAAGAGAAGGTACTTAGTGATCTGATTATATTGAGATACCCTGTAATGTTATTTCCCACCTGAATTTGAATGACCAAGATTATCTATGAAAGTCTCCCTTGAAGACTTTCTAATTTGGGACCTGTGCAAATTTACATGGTTAGATTTTGAGAACAGTGGTGTCTTGAAACACTTTATTTTGAACATCTTTTAGACTGTGAGCCCACTGTTGGGTAGGGACTGTCTCTATATGTTACCAACTTGTACTTCCCAAGCGCTTAATACAGTGCTCTGCACACAGTAAGCGCCCAATAAATACGATTGATTGATTATGAAAAGCTCAAGTGTGTAATGTTATTTTATCACATGAAACTAAAGTTTTGGAACAGTAAAATGTGCTGCCCTAAGTCGAATACTTTATCTGAACTATTGAGTTAGCAATATTCATTCATTGTCTTCACAGAGAGTACCATCCAATGCCTCTTGGGAACAAGCAATGAAAATGATCATTAATGATCCCAGATACAGGTATTAAAATTTGCTTCTCTTCTTTTAGACTGTGAGCCCACTGTTGGGTAGGAACTGTATGTTGCCAACTTGTACTTCCCAAGCGCTTAGTACAGTGCTCTGCACAAAGTAAGCGCTCAATAAATACGATTGATTGATTAATTCTTAGTTGTCTTCAGCTCACATTCAGATAAATTAGACTTACAACATGCCTGACAGATGTAATCGTACAGGAAGTATCGGGCTAGTTTTCTAGTTCCTCGGACATCAAAACTATCCCTCGTAGCCCTGGGAAGGTTAATGAAGCTATTAACTTACTGCATCTTTAAAAAGAAACAGAGCATTTGTTTGTGTAATATAGTAAATTTTCAACAACCCACTCAGGTGCCCTGTTTGTGACCCACCCCTCAGGGTATTACTCTCTAAAGTCTTAAAATATTGATAACGTCATTTTCTGGCACAAATTTAATGCTTTAGTCCACTTCATACTAATAAAGTTGAATAGTTATACTAAAATAGTGTCGTTACATTTATCGGAAACAAATCTTTTCCTCCAAATTGGCACAAATTTATTGCAGCTAGCTTTTCAGGCCTGTAGCTTGTAAGTATCATATTTGCTTTGACAATTCAAATGTAATTTTCACTTAATATTCCTTTTCTTGCTATTCAGTGCTCTAGCGAAGCTGAGTGAAAAAAAACAAGCATTTAATGCTTATAAAGTCCAGACAGAGAAGGAAGAAAAAGAAGAAGCTAGATCAAAATACAAAGAAGCTAAGGAATCCTTTCAGCGTTTCCTTGAGAACCATGATAAGATGACCTCCACAACTCGATACAAGTAAGATTTAGGGATATGAAACCCTAGCCTCCTTATTTCCCTTTTAATCTCTTTTTGGTCTTTTAACATATAATTTTTCATTTGACTAAAAGAAACTAGGCACTTAGTATAAAAGTTAATTTAGTATTAGAAGTCGTCCATTTAACTCTTCATCTCTGTGTGTAATTTTATTGGGAGAACAAAAGCTTAGCAAGTTTTATTACCTAATAAAAAACTGAAACGAGTTAATTGGCTTTAGAACAAGGTTTGCTACATGGTGGTACTATCCATTTATTCCAAGCCTTTATGACTTAAATCCAAGTCGCATTCACAGTGTATTGTCCTGGGAGTTCAGGTTCCTCTGTTGGTGTGACTCTCCATTGCACACCCCAGGCCCGAATTGTCAATTTTGGGACTACGATAGTGTGCCCATAAAAATGAAGCTCGTCGCGGGTGGGGAATGTGTCTTGTGCTTCTTTCGTATGTTCCCATTGTAACATTTCTGAAGTGCTGGGACCGAGGCTTGTTCAGCTGAGGCGGGGAGAGGAGAGTCAGTCATTGTTTTGCTTGACCCTTAGACTTTTTCTTTCCCTTTTTACTCTCCTTTGCTGAAGGGGCAAAGGACTGAAAAGTCACCCTGATCCATTAAGCCCTTTAGTTTCCCGCTCCATATAGTATGCTCAGGACTGGGTAGGTGAATGCTTTTCTTATTTTCAGGCCAGAGCTGTTGTATGTTAGTCATTCCCTAATAATTTTTCTTTTTCTCTTGACAAACAGAAAAGCTGAACAAATGTTTGGCGAGATGGAGGTCTGGAATGCTATATCAGAGCGGGACCGGCTTGAAATTTATGAAGATGTCTTGTTCTTTTTGTCAAAAAAAGAAAAGGTAATTTTGAGTTCTCAACAGTCCTCCCCATCCAACACACACACCCCAACCAGCCACCCATTTTTCTTTGAGTTGTACAGGCATTCTCATTAGCACAGTGCTTTCTGTCTTCCACTATTGAACTTTGGTATATTGCAGGTATGTACAGAAAAACTCGGGTGATTTGCAAAAAGAATCTCATTTTAAGTTTAGTTGGAGTTACTGGATTTTATTGAATTTTTGCCCTCAACTGCTGCTTTGAAAAACAAAAGTTCACCCAGTTCTTACAGCCTGGCATAAATGCACTTCAGGATTTCTAATTAGAGTGTTTTGGGATGTTTCCTCCATTGATTTTCAAAATCAGTATATTTCCTTTGTGACAAATGACCAGATTTAAATATCGAAATCATGATATTCAAAAGAAAGTTTTTTTCAAATATAAGGGGGTTTAATTTTAACTGCTTTTTTGTCTTATCGGGGAATGTAGGAAATGAAAGATTTACTTCCTTTACAATAGTCTCTGCTACAGCTGTCTCAAGTACAGTGTTCTGCATCCAGTAAACATTTAATAATCCATCAACAATATTTATGGAGTGCTTACTATATACAGAGCACAGTGAACCTTTGAGAAAGTACAGTACAATAGAGTCAGTAGACATGATCCCTTCCCACAAGGAGATTACAGTATACAGTGGAAGACAGACATGAAAGCAAATTACAGACAGGGGAAATAGCAGTATATGTATAGTGCTGTGGGACTTGAGTGAGTAGCAAAGTGCTTAAGGGTTACATGGCCAAGTGCATAGTCATCACTGAGTACCATTAGTATGACTACAGGCCCCATGCAAGTAAAATAGATTGAGCACATTTTGCAGAATCTATTTAGGAACGGTGGGAGCCACTCAACTCCCCAGTGAAATTCACATAACCCAGTTCTTCCATAACACGTGTTTTCACTATGCATTTTGGATAAATGGAATGGTATTAGGGAATTAGCCTGTGTCCGTCTGGATAGAGCACATTGTGGCCAGAAGAGTGGTTGTGCCCCTGTATGTAGCATTCAGTCATGCATATTCCTCAAAGTGGGATTTGTCTAGAAAATAATGGAGTATTTTTCTTTGTTCCAGGAACAAGCAAAGCAGTTACGAAAGAGAAATTGGGAGGCACTGAAAAACATTCTTGACAACATGGCGAATGTTACGTATTCTACCACGTGGTCGGAGGCACAGCAATATCTCATGGATAATCCCACCTTTGCAGAGGATGAGGAGCTGCAGAGTAAGGAAAATTTAATTCAGAATTATAGAGTTGTAAGTGACTGCAAGATCAACTGGTCCAACTCCCTGCTTCCATGTAGGTGAATGATTAAACCATGTTGGACAGACACATGTCTAATTCTTAGCAAGGACTCCAGGGTTTGTGACTACACAACTTATTCCTCTGAGCTGCTTACTTATATTAAGAGGCTGAAAGATGCACAGTTCTCCTTTAATTCTAGGGTTGTGTTCTTGTGAAGTTCTGCATTCAGGAAAATTTGCACTGAAGTACTCACTGGTTTCAAAAGCGCACATATACACATTTGTTTCCTGGCATCACGTCTTCCTGAATCCATATATCAGGCTTTTGTCCTAAAGCTACCCAATTCCCTAGCAGCATTCTAGCCTAAATTTGACACCAGCTGCACAGCTGGATGGGGATCCCTAGGTACATTCCTGTCTGCAGGCCTTTTTAGCCTCAATTAGAAAGGCTAGGCAGTACTTTCAAGATGAAAAGTGTCCAAGCTCTCTGATCTGATCCTGTCTCCACTAGTGACACCAGAGCCAGGATGCAGAAACTTGCATTTATGCCTTTTGTTATTGCTTAAATATCTTTTCCGTAAGAGAACAAACATTACATCATTTTTTTCATGTTTTAAATTAAATTTAAAAGATTGCAGCCAAAGTATTGCAAGAAGTCAAGCGATACTTATTTCTAAATTATAATTCTACTGTAGCTCCCTACTAAATATTTTTGGCACTTGAAGTAAGGTTAAAAAAAAAAAGAGAGAGAAACCTGGAACTTCAGGTCACTAAACAGGAAATTCTCAAAGCTCCAAAAAAAATTAGCAATAATGAAGTTGGCCAGCAAATACTTTCAGGCTAGTGGTTCTGGACGTAGAAACATTTACTGATCAAACCCTGTCACTTTTTGGTTTTACCATATTGGTTTATAACTAGTTACGATAATTACTGCAAGATGACTTGGACCAATTTTTTCCCCCCATAGACATGGACAAAGAAGATGCGTTGATATGTTTTGAAGAACATATTCGGGCCCTGGAGAAAGAAGAAGAAGAAGAAAAACAAAAAAGTTTGCTCCGGGAAAGAAGACGGCAGCGTAAAAATAGGGAATCTTTTCAGGTAAATTACACTTTTGATTTTTTTTTTTTTCTTATTGGTTTTTAGAAATTATGATGTCCAAAAATCAGCATCAATTCACTATACGGGTCATAGATGCAGAGGCGACCTCTAGAATAAGGAGGTCCAAAAATGAGATCATCATTTTAACCAGGGGCTACAACTTTGTCACAGTATCATTGGCTGTTGTAAGCAAGTACTGAACGTTATTTGGGTTGCTCTCTTACGAAAATGAGATTTCGTTAAGGAGGAGCTCTCTCCAAAAAGGAGCCACGATTTGGATCCAAACTGAAGAGGAGCCTGCAGGAAAAGGAAAAAAAATCACAGTAGCTGCAGACCGCTCAGTCTGTCTTGGCATAAGAATAAACACCCATATTTGAATGTGTCTTTTAGATATTTTTGGATGAACTGCATGAACACGGACAGTTGCATTCTATGTCATCTTGGATGGAGTTGTACCCAACCATAAGTTCTGATATTAGGTTTACTAACATGCTTGGTCAGCCGGGTAAGATTTTTTATTTTCCCCGGTTGTTTATGGGTGAAATTGATAAAAGGGAAGGTGGTTGTGTTTTGGGGAGCTTGTGTTTTGTGGTGGTGGGGTTGTTTGTTGTGTTTTTTTTTTTTTTTTAAATGAAAAAAGTAATCGCAGCTCTTTGGTTAGAGCTAGCTTTTGACTTCTCTAGTTTTTTCATTAGGATCAACTGCACTTGATCTTTTCAAGTTTTATGTTGAGGATCTAAAGGCACGCTATCATGATGAAAAGAAGATCATAAAAGATATTCTAAAGGTAAAGGAAACTTTTGGGACGTGGCTGGCCAACAACTGCCCATAATGCAGTGAAATATAAGAAACTAATTGTGTGTGCCTACCCCTAGTTATGTTAAGAAATTTAATTATTTTACAGGATAAAGGATTTGTGGTTGAAGTGAATACCACTTTTGAAGACTTTGTTGCAGTCATCAGTTCAACTAAAAGATCTACCACGTTAGATGCCGGAAATATCAAACTAGCTTTCAATAGTGTAAGTTTCAGCCTTGAAAAGAACTAGCTTGTTTTGTTTTGTTGTCTGTCTCCCCCTTCTAAACTGTGAACTTGTTTGTTGGGTAGAGACTGTCTCTATATGTTGCCGACTTGTACTTTCCAAGCGCTTAGTACAGTGCTCTGCACACAGTAAGTGCTCAGTAAATACAATTGAATGAATGAACTAGTTTGCAGGTAAGCGTAGTGACTTTTGGGAGTGTTCACAGAGTAAAACTCTTTGAGTCTGTGTGCCACAGAAGTGATTTTGCTACTTGGAGAGGATGGTGAATATTGTTAGGGGCTGCTAGTTAACTAGCCACGCCAACTGATCGCCACTATCAAGTAATTGGATTCTCATTTCTTTAGTTGTTGGAAAAGGCCGAGGCCCGGGAACGTGAAAGGGAAAAAGAAGAGGCTCGTAAAATGAAGAGGAAAGAGTCTGCATTCAAGAGTATGTTGAAGCAAGCTGCTCCTCCAATAGAATTAGATGCCGTCTGGGAAGATGTATGTATAAGTACACTTACACTCTCTTTAGGTGTGGGTAATGTTTTTGTACCAGCCCTTTTGGTTAATGAACCAATAGGTCTGAAGTTGCAAAGGAAAATGTTGTTTTTGATTTGACTGCTTGTTCAGTGGAAAAATTTGAATACTGTTGAAGTTGGTCATAAAAGCAGTAGGCCATCTGGGTTTTTTCAAAGCTGTTTTATGTTGAGAAAAGTAGAAAGGTTTATATATAAGGTGACCTAGAGCCCAGATACTTTGGAAGTTGAATCCATTTTAGGCAAGATAGTAGTTGACTGTAGAATGCCTCATCTTCCATTCAGATCATAAATTGGATTCATGGTTGAATTTGTGTGTGTGTGTGTAGTTTCTTCTGGATCTTTTTATTTCATCTGTTTTATGTGCTCTTATTCAGATTCGGGAGAGATTTGTAAAGGAACCTGCATTCGAAGATATCACTTTGGAGTCTGAAAGAAAAAGAATATTTAAAGATTTCATGCACGTGCTTGAGGTGATTTATGCTGAATTCTCACTCACTATATTGTTGAGCCAATCATGCTTAGGTAGATGAGTGGCCTTCAGAGTGTGAAGAAAAAATTATATGAGGTCTATTTCAATCAAATATCTAAGAGTTCAAGTGGAAATTTGACTTCATGTGTGTTAGGGGAGAATTAGTTTAGGTGTGTGAAATGCGTGTAAATTGAGATGTCGATCACACATTTTAAATAGATTGCTAAAATTCAGAGGCAGAGACATTTAATCCAGTGTAGGACACTTGTTACCCATAACAGTCTTCACCTTTGCCACCTCCCCCATTCTGCTGCACACTTGGGAGCTAGGTCTTGATCAATGATAATAGGTGGTTCAAGAGGTACAGAATAGAGGGAAATGGCAAAATGACAGCCTTAAGGACAGTAATTAGAAGTGACAGTAAAAATGACATTAGCATAATCTGTGGTCAGTGTAGGCGTATGTATAAATTTTATGTAAGCTCTGTGTAAATGTGCTTGTGGTTTTTCTGATCATGTCTTATCATCTGGTGTACTGTGGGGGAAGAAAATGCTCCTCATCTAATGAGAGATCCTGGTTGAGACAATCATAATTCCTAATAGTTTTTCGTGCTTTCCCCCCTTTCAAACTACAGCATGAATGTCAGCATCACCATTCAAAGAACAAGAAACACTCTAAGAAATCTAAAAAGCATCATAGAAAGCGTTCCCGCTCTCGATCGGTAAGCCCATTCATAGATCGAGCCTGGCTTTTTACTTCACCACTTCTTATGATCTTTCCCTGATTCTCTGAATAATTCATTCTTTCAGGGTTCGGAATCAGATGATGATGATAGTCATTCAAAGAAAAAGAGGCAGCGTTCAGAATCCCGCTCAGCTTCAGAGCGCTCTTCAAGTGCAGAATCTGGTGAGCTTTCTTAATTTACTTCATTTGAATGACTGATATCTATCTGGTCCCCAAATATAATATCTCCTTGCTTTTATGTAATGCAGAGAGAAGTTATAAGAAGTCAAAAAAGCATAAGAAGAAGAGCAAAAAAAGGAGGCACAAGTCTGTAAGTAAATTTCTTCATTTGGGGCATTGCCTGTGCACTTAAACTTCACTGACTTAAGTGTCCTCAGGGACAGAATAGAAGTAGCTCTTGATTCCGGATTCTGTTCTAACAAAACATTACTGTTGGATTTTACTTGAATTTGCAAATGAAATTCACAGTGAAGCAGTGATTGGGTGAACAGAGTTGTGAATTTAGCAGATGGAAGTAATTGGGTTTAGAAACCATTCGATCTATTGAAGCAAGTGAAAATGCAACAAGGAAGATGTATCTTCCTTTTTTCTAAGTGATGAAATTTCAAGTTGTATCACTACCCAAAAACTGGAATCGTGCTTTATACAGGATTCTCCGGAGTCTGATGCTGAACGGGAGAAAGACAAGAAAGAGAAAGATCGAGAAAATGAAAAAGATAGAGCTAGACAGAGGTCTGAGTCAAAACACAAATCACCTAAAAAAAAGACCGGAAAGGATTCTGTGAGTATTTCTAAGGTTTCACTGGATGTGTTTTAAGTTAAAATCTCAGAACGTAGGTATAGGATTGGTTATTATTGCAAAGGCTACAGTTGGACTTTCCCCTTGTATTTGCCTGTAATTGCTATTAGTGTACAGATTTAAGTACACTGCCAGTAGGAAATCGGATGCATGAATTGATCCTGTAAATCTTTTCTTCTGAAATATTTCTCTGTTCCCCATGGGGATCAGTAGATGGTAGTGAAGATACAGGGAGAATTTAGGCAGCTGTACCCGGGAGAGTTTTGTTGCGGTGACAGCTATAGTAGGGATTCTGTAGTGAGGAAGTTAGTGTAGAAATCTGAAGCGGCGGTGAAGTTTCAAGGCTCTTTTTCCCATAATGTTTACTCTCCTGAGACTGGGGACTGTTGAGTTTCAAATGGGCAGCCCCTTAAACTTTTCACAGATGGGGTACGAGAGGTGGGAAAGCACATTGGAACGTGTGCTTCCTCTTTAAAAAATGCAAATGAAAAATGTGGATTCCAGCCAAATGATTGAAACCTTGAAGGAAGCAGAATTTCCGGGTATTGTAGATCCAGATTTTTAGCCTCCTACTTAAAAACAGTAATGGCGTTTAAAATAGTATCTGAAGTTGGGAACCATAGGATTCTTTCATTTAATGAATGAAGCAAGTGAAATAAGGTTTCCAGCGTTCTTGGGGTGGTTGCCTTTTTGGACAAGGACTCTTCATAGATGTTAAGGGTTTCTCCTGGTGCTTATGAGCATGTAGAGAATTGAAATAGTTTTTAAGGAAAGACTCCTGAGGGTTGAACAGATTTGTTCAGCTACTTAGGAGGCACCTGGAATCACATCCCCTGAAATGTGCTGCTGGTTTCCCGACTTGGCCTCCAAAATTGGCTGCCTTATAGTGAGTCATCGGGACCATCAGTGACAACTGCTTTAGGGGGGAAAGGTCTTGACACTCCCAGGTTAAGCGTAAGTACAGTCGAAACAGAAATGTTCTCAACCTCAGTCTTGCCCAGAAGCGCAGACACGGAGGTGTTCCTATGCCAGGCAGAGAATGTGTCTACCAATTCTCTTGTACTCTCCCAAGTGCTTAGTACAGTGCTCTGCACACAGAAAGCACTCAATAAATGTCATCGATGATGAATGCAAACCTCATCAGTAAAGGAGAAGCCCTCGGTTTCAGAGAGCCTCTTCCTGCATTGGCCCCAGCCTGCAGCCCCATCAAATCCATTGGGTCATTTCACAAACAGCCACCTGAAGGACGGCGTCCCAGTGCCAATTTCACTAACTAGTCTGCGATACCATGTGTGTTTGCTGCAGAAATAAGAGGCTGTTAATGTGCAGATCCAAAGACGATTTTCTACCCTAGGAAATGATAATCCTGGCTGGATCTTCGCCACCTCCTTCACTATTCCTTATAAAGGAATAGTGTTTGTGTTTGATCACAGTAATATCTGTTGCATATTTTAAACCTATAGAGGGAAGGAATTGTGTCAGTTGGACTTGTTTTGTACCGTGCTCAGCAGACATGCATGGGTCTGCACAACCCGTGGTTCGGAGCCAGAATTGTAGTTGCCAAGCTATTCCTGGCCAAATCAAGAGTCCAGTTTCCTTTTTTGAGGTAGTGTTCTCTTAAACCTAACAAAGTTGTGGGCTGCGCTACCAAATTATCTACTTCTTAGGTATCCTTTCTCAGCATAACAGTTGTCTGCAGTCAAATCCAGTTAGCTTGAGATTGGAACAGAAAGGAGAAACTTTGAATTACCCCAAGCTGGAAACTCTTTGGCACCTCATTATAACAGTTTAGCGTAATAGAAAGAGCCTGGGCTTGGGGGTGGTCAGAGGACCTGGGGTGTGATCCCAGCTCTGCCACTTATTTGCTGTGTGACCATGGGCAAGTCACTTAACTTTTCTGTGCCTTAGTTTCCTCATCTGTAAAATAG
This sequence comes from Tachyglossus aculeatus, assembly GCF_015852505.1. Classification (NCBI taxonomy): domain Eukaryota; kingdom Metazoa; phylum Chordata; class Mammalia; order Monotremata; family Tachyglossidae; genus Tachyglossus; species Tachyglossus aculeatus. The sequence continues at coordinate 44,152,489 of NC_052074.1, read as the reverse complement.
GGATTCAGTTCCTGTTCTCCCATCTGCCTAGATTGTGGGGCTGGGACTGGGATTGGCCTGATCAGCTTGTACCTTCCCCAGTGCTTAGAAAAGCGCTCAACACGTAGCACTTAATAAATACTGTTGTTATTATTTATAATAATTAACTTTGATTATTAATAATAACAACAACAATGACCACACTTGACTAGCTTGCTGTTTTAGTGTGTGGCACTGATCATGACTACTGGCCAAAAAGGAAGAATTTTCAAGCTCACCTCTCCTCTGCATCTTAAACTACTGGCTTCGTTCACATTAACCGGCCAGTCCCCGAAGGCGCAAATACTGGGGCGGGGGAGGGATTTTACAGGAATTCTCTGTCCGCTGTATCTTTGAATTAGTATTTACTGAGTCCTTATTGTGCGCAACACTGTGCTGAGCGCTTGGGAGAGTGCCCTAGATTGTAAGTAAAGCTTCTGAACTTTGTTTTTGAAGAGTATTTCTACAGTTGGTACTTTGAAAAGACCTTGATTTGATAGAACTAATGGAATGTTTAGGACTTTGCAGTTAGAGTTAACTTTCGGTCTCCAGTTAATGGAAGTCATGTACTTAGCTCAGAATTTTCACATCGTAAAATACTCAAGCTTTTCATGTCGTTCCATTGCTTTCAAGAAAAGAAGGAGCCTTTGAAAGAACGTAAGTCTAGAGCGTACTCTCTTCTTTTTCTAATGTTGTTATAACCCAACAGTGGAGCACAAAATTCCGTTTGTAAGTGAAAATAGATTAAACATGGGAAATGTTTGTCACGTCCAAAGCCATTAAATACTGTTAATTCACTGTCTTTCCAGGGTAATTGGGATACTTCTGGCAGTGAACTGAGTGAAGGGGAATTAGAAAAGCGGAGAAGGACCCTCTTGGAACAGCTGGATGATGATCAGTAAAATAAGATACCAAATATATGTTTACAAAATGACAAAATAAAGAGAAACGTACATAGTGCAGGACAGGGATTCTGATGTTTTAAGTTCCATTGAAGCAACACTGGTTTTTAAGTGTGTCACAGGAAGAAGTGAATTTCAGGAACGTTGCAAAGGATTTGACTTTTAAATCTGCAGAAGCAAAGGAAATTCCAACACCAAGGTGAAAACCCCTCTGTGTCTGTCCAGAGAACCACAAGAAGATCCCAGCGGCCGTGATCCCCTTTAGAGGGCCCTGTGGCTAATAGTGCTTCACTACTTCTTCCCGTTCCTTCCTTTTGTGTTCTAAAGTCAAAACCGTGCTATTATTTTGGGGAGGGGGAGGGGGGTTTGTATTTTTTTCCAGCGGTTTGATTGGCTTTGCAGAAGATGGATTTTGAGGATATAATGAAACCATTTTTGATGTTTAGTGGTACAAAAAAAGGAGCACCAGCAACAGATAAGATGGCTTTTTTGTGCGCTACCAGTTTAGACTGATGTGAATTTTTATGGCAAAGACATACTAAAATTAGGGGTTTACAATGGCAGGCTGTTAGACCCTTAACTATAGTGGAACTAACAAGGGGCTGCTGCAAAGATAACCACCATTGTTAGTTTTCAACACCTGAGTGATGAGAGGGGCTGTTATGAGGGCATTATTTGAACACCTGTTTCGAGATGATGTTAAAAATATTAACATCAAATCAAATTGTAAATTACTTTAAAAGTGTTGCCTTAAGGACCTATTAAAGAACGGGCCACCACATTTTAAGTGACAGTTGCAATATTCTTGTCTTAAAAAAAAAATGAAATGATTCTTGTTTCCTCTCCCCTCACCCCTACTTTGGGTTTTCATTGAGGACAAGTTCTACCTTCCCTCCTCAGTGAGAAATATTGACTTCTCTGGTACACATTCTGAAGCATTTCTGATTGGAATATTTTTGTACATTTTTATCAATTATTAAACCTTCTCTTCTAGCGTGTACTAGTATTTATTTCTACTTAAAATACTCTGTACAGCTCTAACAAAGGCATACTTTACGATTAGTTCAGTGGCACAACAGTGTAATGTATTTGCTCTGAAACCTTTAGAAGAGTTTCACAGTCATCTCCCTTCCCATGTACTTCACTACGGTTTTCTAATGACACGCTTGTGAGTATTATAAATCAATGCATATAAGGTCCCCTTATCTGAAATTTGTGCTTTGAACTACAGTGTTGATGTGGAATATTTTGCTTAATGTTTTGGTTTAAGAATGGATAAAGCACCCATTTTTATGAGTAGCTTCAGAGAGCGGTGTCTTTTGTTATTTGAAAGATGAAGCCCTGGTTAGGAGACTTGCCTTCCCTTGGGGTAAGGACCCTTCATAAAATGAGATTTTTTTTTTTCTTTCCAATCCAACCATGCATAGGCCGTATTTGGTGCAAGAACGATGTGGTCGCTCAGTGCCGGATTAACCCTTCTTCTGTTAGTTTAATCGGAGAAACATCCCTTCTGTAGAGATGGGTCAAGTGAGACTCGAAGTAAGTCTCCCTTCACTGTACGGAAAGGGAAGGATGGTTTTATGTAGTGCAAACGGGGATATGATTCCCTGTTTGACCAGTTTAAATGGTTTCAGCTTAGAGGAAAATCGCAGGAAATTGTGATTATTCTAGGGTTTTTTGGATGGTTCTTTTTTTACCCCCATTTCTGCAGTCATTTTCTACTGACGCATCCTGACGTCTGTCTTGGTTGTGCAGGAGACTTGAGACTAGAGTGAAACTTGTGTGAGAGAATGGGAATTAATCCTAACGGGATCCCTTAAGGTTTTATTTTCCTGTTTTTAGAAGTAGAGGCTATTGTAAAGTTTATGGGGGTGGGGAGTTTTGATTTGTTTTTAGTTTCTGACAGGGAACCCCCATTTATGTTTGGGATTACAATGAACAGTGCTAATCAAGTCCAATATTCGTTTGCCATGGAATTAGAAGTGGGAAAATCTTAAAATGCTTATAATTTTGTGCAAAGGTAGTTATGCTTGGCAAGGCAGTTTAGAGTTTGTGTAAGACACTTTTGCTTTTATAATTTTCATGGAGGAAAATTTTTTAAGTAAATATTACTTTAAAAGTTTTTGTCTTTATTTTTCCATTAAAATAAAAAGCTGTATATAATAAGCATTTTAGCATGTCCTCATGTATCTTTCTGGATTTCTTAAAGATCAGTTTTATGCATAGATCCTGGAAACTGACATCCCTGCTAGAGAGGCCATTAACTCCCATCTTTCTTTCAAGAGTTTTCTGTAGGTGAACTGCAAACTGATAGTTCAAGCAGATATAAGCATCCGTGCTTCTTTCCTTATGGTCACTAGAGCCATGCAGATTAGCACTGGCCTCAACAACAACAGCAACAACAACAAAAAAAGACCAGGCCCTAATGGAAATTGTGCTCTAGGCCAGGAAAGGAAAATAAGTTGAATTCAAATCAAAACCCACAGTGGTGGTGTGTTTCGAGAAGTTAGTTCTACATATGATCATTGGATTCGTCATCTCCAAGACCCTGGCTAAGTATGAATCAAATCTTGACTTATTTTCTGTTTCCTCCATTTTATGTAGAAGTGAACTGCCTTGGGTTTAAATTGACCTGTCATGCATGTGTGGTGTTTGAGCTGCACACAGCTAAGCCTTCCTCCCCCTAACCCCCGGGCCTGGTTTACACACACCCGACCTAGTGACTCTTGAACAAGTAAATCCCAAATTGGGGCGAAGGTTTTGACGTGATTTGCAAACCAAGTAGCTCTTCCTAGGTTTTCGAATCCCAAGTCTTCATTAGTCTGCATTCCAGGAAAAGCAGTAGTTCCTCTCAGTGACTTATAAAAATGATTAGAAGGCAGTGTGGTCTACTGGAAAGAGTGGAAGGCAGGGGACCTGGGTTCTAATCCCAACTCTGCCTTGAGCAGTCATGTCGCTTTTCTGGACACCAACTGCCTCATCTCTCTTTGTCTCATATTCTGGGGGCAGGGCCTGTGTTTGATGGAATTGTTTTGGATTTATCCCAGTGCCTGGCACAGTAAGCATTAGTAAATGACCAACACTTTAATCTCCTGGGCAGATACAGTGGGAAAGAAGCCTTTTACCTGCCCAGAAGCAAATCTGTTGCACTTCTACCAGTAGAAGTGGAAAGCTGATTCACAGATTCTTCTTGCTTTCAGTTGGCACAAACACTTTAGCTGTTGTTGCCTAGACAATTTCTGGATCGCCCTCGCCCTGCTAGGAACCTTCTCCGGATTGTGGTCACGGCCTCCATTCTCCTCCTCGCTGCTCTAACGCTTTAGAGCAATGGATGTCAGTAATGGTTGGGAGGAAACCATGATTCCCCCAACAGTGCCAAACCGATGCTGTGTCTGCTCTGTTGAAGACAGTGAGAATAGTGCTAGCACAGATGGTAGGTGACGACTTCTGTAATTGCAATGCAGGCCCCTCTAGATGGTAAGCTCGTTGGGGACACATGCGAATGGGTTTATTCATTCAATCGAATTTATCGAGCGCTGCACTAAGCACTTGGGACAGTAGCGGACGCATTCCTATTGTTACATTGTACTCTCCCAAGCGCTGAGTACAGTGCTGTGCACACAATAAGCACTCAAATATAGTTGTTCGCTAGGGCACAAAGAGTGCTGTGATGTGTGTCTGGCCTCTTTTACAGGGTGGAGTTGAATAGTATTCCTGAAGGGCTTACAAGCTGTGTTGCAGTGAAGGAGGCCCAGAAAGAGTAGCTCCTGAAACTGAACAGGGTTTTGATGAGCTCTGGCATTACTAAACCCTGGCTGAATGGATTGCCAGGGTACAATCTAGCGGACGCATTCCTATTGTTATATTGTACTCTCCCAAGCGCCGAGTACAGTGCTCTGCACACAATAAGCACTCAAATATAGTTGTTCGCTAGGGCACAAAGAGTGCTGTGATGTGTGTCTGGCCTCTTTTACAGGGTGGAGTTGAATAGTAGTCCTGAAGGGCTTACAAGCTGTGTTGCAGTGAAGGAGGCCCAGAAAGAGTAGCTCCTGAAACTGAACAGGGTTATGATGAGCTCTGGCATTACTAAACCCTGGCTGAATGGATTGCCAGGGTACAATCTAGCAGACGCATTCCTATTGTTATATTGTACTCTCCCAAGTGCTGAGTACAGTGCTCTGCACGCAATAAGCACTCAAATATAGTTGTTCGCTAGGGCACAAAGAGTTCTGTGATGTGTGTCTGGCCTCTTTTACAGGGTGGAGTTGAATAGTAGTCCTGAAGGGCTTACAAGCTGTGTTGCAGTGAAGGAGGCCCAGAAAGAGTAGCTCCTGAAACCGAACAGGGTTTTGATGAGCTCTGGCATTACTAAACCCTGGCTGAATGGATTGCTAACCTTAGAGCCACACCTACCCTGGCTGGTGAAATGGGGGTGACTTCGCTTGGCTCCGCACAAGATGGGGTTGATCACACCTGGGAGGAAGGAAGGGCAGTTAAGCTCAGGTTCTGTGGATAAGGAGGAAACAAATCAGTAAATGACATCATCTTCCATTCACGTTCCGGAAGGCGACTGTAGCACAGAGGTAAGGGACAACTCAGTCTGAACTACGTAACATTTAAACTGTCAAAAAGAATGGAGGCTGGATTCCATCCCCTGAAAAGGGGGGCAGTGCCTGCAAATCCACTGGCCAAGCCGCCCCAGTTGTAAAGCACAGGTAGGGTCTGGGCCCAGCGCGGCCGCAGGATGCTTCCGCTGATCCGGGTGCAGAAGGTGAAACTGACCTGTTGGAACCGAGAGCATCTGCCAAGTTGTTTTTTGATGAGGGTGGCTGCCTCTTCTCCCAGCTCCCCGTCCACCCCGACTCGCCTCAGAGGGAAAGGGAGTGTTTTTTTGATTGTGTTTGTGACCGCCAACTTTCCTCTTCTGTTTATAGATTGTTCTGATGTAATTATTCTGAAAGAACGGAATAGTTGGTAGACCTTTTTGTAAATAAAGAATTATTTATTAGAAAACACCGATACTTTTTACTGCAGTGCCTGTGTCGTTTCCTCTCTCTCCTCCAGGCCCCCTCGTGTGTTCCGCGCTGTCGCTCTCTCCGCTCCTCTCCACCTTCCTCAAAAACTAGAAAAGCACAAGGTACCATTTGTTCTACCCTTCCCCTAGTCGAGCTGCACCCAGAAACTCCTCGGGCGGAGTGTAACCTCGAACCCTCATTTCCTGATCTCGGGTTTGACGGGGGGCCTGGGAGGGAGACTAAGGCACTGTCCTCTTCAAGCAGGAGTGTCCGATTCAAATGGCAGCAAGGGTTCAGGACTCCTTGGTAACTTGGTTTCCTTGCAGAAAGAGCGGCTGGGTAGTTATCCACCCTCCCGTTTGATTAGAAAGACGTCAGGGAGGCTAGCGGGTTTGGGCGAGCCGTTCTCTGTCCGTCGAAAACCATCCTTTAGCTTTGACCGTCAAGATTGAGTTGCTTCGAGTGTCTGCCGAGAAGCGCACTAAATGAAAGACACCTGCTTAATTAGTAGTAGATAGTAGTGTAAATAGTTTATTTGCTCATATGCCATGAACAGACCAGAAAAGTAACATGAACTGCTTTAATAAAACATTTCTAAGATCGCTAGGAAGCAGGCCCGGTACAAAAAGGAGAAAGATCACGGCAGCCTGCGGGATGAGGCTTGCTCGTAAAACGCCCAGTCTCGCTATTTTCCGGACACTGGCTTCCCAGGCCGGCCCCTTTCTCACACCAACCGCCTGGGACAAAAACCGTGGTGGGCTCTCCTGAGCCTGGAGGACACAGTTTGGAAAATACCGTGCACCGAGGGCAGTCAACTTTCTGTCGCTAGTTAAGCAGAAGTCTAAGGTGGTAAAACCTGGATCCCCCAACGGTCCTTGTAGTTAAATATAAAAAAAAACAAAACTATAAGTTAAAATAACGTTCAGATTGTATAGCACAGGCTGATGCATTTTTTTAAACAATATTTACAGTATTACCCAGAGGCTAAAGTGGGAATTAAAGAGAAGTGTAAAAACCATAAAAAACTGCACCAATTCTGTAGCAAAATATCTGTACATTTAAAAACATTATATAACTACACATTATCCAAGGAAAATAGGACTGTCACCAGGGGCTCACGTAAGCACAATGTAAAGAATAAAGGAATTCAGTGGTTAAATACTATACAATAAATTTTACAATTATCATATCAATGCGGTGCTACCAAGAAAGGTAAGCCAGAAGCAGACTGTCTCTTCTCCAAAAGCACAATTTCACTTCAGACCAGTTTTTGACTTTGGAATCGATCGAGGGGCCGTGCCCAAGAGGAGCCGAGGCCAGGGACGGGACCTGGGGGTCCCAGCCCAGAGCGGGGGGTTAGCCGTTACCCTTCCGTGCCAGCCTTTTTCCCGGCTGTCCCTGGGTCCGGGCCGCTGTTTCCCTTCTGGGGCCACACGCACTGCGCTGGCAGAAAAGCCCAAGCACGATTGTCAGCAGAGGAAAACAGCCACAGGGTCTCTTGGCTCTGAAGAAGGTGAAGGCCGTCGGCAGGGCAGCTGCACCCTCTGGCCCCGGGGCTCAAGCTGGACCGGGCCCCCCCCAACTCTCACTGTGCCCAGAACCGGACCGTGCCCATCCTCCGCCCTCCTAATACTGATTATTGAGATGTTAATAGAACTTAGTGCTAATTAATAAATACACGTTAGAAGCTGCCTCTTATCTAGGGGATGGGTCTTGTGAGACACGGCCATGTGGCTTGGCCTTCGCTGGACACGGGCAAGGTAGGAGGCGGCTCTTACTCCCCCTGGCATCCCAGGGTCACCTTTCGACCCGGAGAAGGGGTGAAAGGCGAGGTTGGTCCCACAGTCGCTCCTTCCAGCCTCCACCCTTCCTGCACGGCGCAATCCCACGAGTCTTAGGGCGCGTGCGGGGAGGGTGGAAGGAAGCCCGTTCCGAGCGGGAGAGTCTACGGTGCCTGCGGGATGGGTCGGATACGAGCTGGTGGGAGGCCGAAGGGAGGGAGAGGGGGCGGGCCGGTCCCTCAGTCGCAGACAACCAACAATCCGATGCCACGCTGTGGTTAAAAACACTGAGTAAATGGTTGGGTGTAAAAAGGTAGCCAGTCAGATCGAGTCCTATTGCTTTGATTAAGCTGAGCAGGTCTCCCGGTTTAGGCACTTGTTAAGTACGGTGGAGCAGACGAGAGCGTGCGCGGCTAGATGCTTCCTGGGCACGGGCAGGCTCTGAGTCCCGACGGGTAGGGGGGCTGAGGAGAGCGGGGGGGGGGCTCCTGCTCACATGGTTATCTCAGCACCGTTTACAGGGCGCAAGTTCTGGTCGTCAAAGCGCCGCCGCACGCTTCTCCTCACCGCGTCGGCTCGTCGGTACGGCTGGCTTCGAAGATCTGCCGGGAGGAGAGAGGCCGTCAGAGGTGAGCACCCCCTTCCCCCGCGCACCGGGCTCTACATCAGATCGAGTCCTGCTGGCGCCAATCAAAGCAGCTTGGGGTGGGGGTCGGGGGGCTGGGGCAGAGGGCTCTCCGCCGCCTCGGTGAGCGTGAGGCTGGGGCGCGCCAAAATGGGTCTTCAGGCTAAGGCCCGAAGTGGCCGGAGAAGCGTGGGGCCCTGAGCTTCAGGGGAAGCTTTAGGTCACTGGCCTTGGGGGGTGGTGGTGGTTGGGCTTTGCAGAAAGCAGGCGTCAGTGTGAGCCACTTCCCAGGGCTGGGCCCAAGCTTCCATCCTCCCTCGCCCAGCCGTTTGCGTGTCCATTTAAGTGGCCGCGCCCAGCCTTGGAGAAGGGGCACACGGTAACCTGCCTCTTAAAAGGCCCACCCCGCTCCCTGTCCTTCAGGTCTTCACTTCCCCTACCACTGTGTCTCCCTCCACCCCTCTGTCTCCAGAGAGGTGGCGAGAGGATCTCGGCTCCCTGACGCGGTATGTGTGTTCGGTCCCTGGCTGCGGAGCTGACGCCAATGGTGGTCAGTTCTCTTTGGGGAGAAGGGGAGGGTATGAGGAAGGGATGCCTGTGAGGAGGCTCCGTTTGGATCTGGAGGGTTCTGGGAGGCAGCACCTTACGTGGTTGAGAAAAAGCCTATTGATTGTGGGGGGCCTCTTCCCCGGGCCAGGACCAACCCTGACAGAATAGGCTGGAGAGGACGGGGGAGAGATCCCAGACAGTCCCCAGAGCAAAACAAATCAGATCACCACAGCACCCAGGCCACCAGATGGAAGAGGGGAAAGCCAGAGAGCAAGGAGGAAGGCGCTTCCCCGGTCACTGCCGTGCGAGAGTACTCCTTCCAGGGCAGACTCACCACAGTGACCCATAGCCATATTTGTCAGCCATTGGTTCTGGCATAAAGAGAGAAGAGGAAGCTAAGTAAAAAGTGATGCTTGCCAGCTCTGTGTATCCTCCACCACCGGTGTGCTAGAAGAAATCCTTACCCTCGAGTGAACATTTGGAAATTTAGTGATATTATTCTTCTTTAAGGCTAAACAGAAAAAAAAAAAAAAACAAACACAAAATGATGGTTAAGTAAAAATGGGATGAGGCATGGATAGCAACTCAACTCAGCGTTTAAGGTTCCCTTCCCGGCGCCGGGCACGGGTGCCAGAGGCGGAACCCAGGCTGCGGGAGGAGGAGGTTAGCTGCGGTGAGGAAAGGCCGAAAGGTGTGCCCCCGCCCATCCGCCCCGGGCTCCGGCTCCCCGATTCCAAGCCGCTTTGAAGATTGGCTCCAGGAAGATCCTCGGGCAGTGCGGTAGTTCCAGGCGGGGGGAGGAAGAGGAGGAGGGGTGCTCACACAGGGGTTAGTAGGAGCGGGGGTGCCAAGGCAGCATGGAAGGGCGAACCTGCTGTCTTTGAGGAAGAAGTGAGCAGGGCCCTAAGTCAGCAGTGGGAGAAGGGGGCGAGTCTGGATGTGGGTTTTGCCCCCAGAGCAAAGAGCCTCGGTTCTCTTTGAGCAGAAGGAAATCGCACGTCCCCACCGATGCCACCCAACTGGAGGCCATCCACTGGGCTGAGCCACTGCAGGACGGAGAGTCTCTTCTCCAAGTCCAACTGCTGCCCAGGGGAGAAATCTGAGGAGGCCGGGGACCCCGCTACGGTCCAGAGTCCGGCTTCACTCAGACGTCAGGAGCCCCAAGGGACAGCATCGGCGGGGCCCTGGCAGCCCAAAACTTGTCATCTGTCCTGCAACTGAGCCCCGCCGGGATGCGGGAGGAGGGCCAGGCAGGGGTCCGTTCCCCGCTCGGACACCACGGGCCGGGCCGGCCTTCGCACGATCCGGAGGCTGGGACTCCAAAGGGCTCTCCTCGGCCCGGGATCATGCGGGGCGGTTCATACGCACTCAGGTGGGTCCACTTCCTGGGGAGGGAGGAATGATGCCTTCGTGCACGTGGCTCAATCCAGGTCACCGAGGCGGCGGGAGCCATAGAAAAGCAAGTGGACTGTCCCCACCCTTGACCAAGATGGCCACCAGCCCCAACTGGAAGTGGAAAAAATGAACTGGTTTCCCCCTGAAGCCGCAGGCTCGAGGCTTAGGGTTTTCTGCTCAGTGGGACTTCCTCTCCAGCAGAGTTCCCAACCAGCTTCCTCCCCACCCAGCTCCGGACACCACGCGGGGCCGCATTCGACACTTGCTGTTTTACGGCTTTCGAGGCCGGACCCCAGATGACCCTGAGATGCAAAATGTGGGGAAACTGAGGGTGACCAGACAGACAGGGTGGGAATGAGGGGGAGGGTGACCGAGGAGGGGGCTGTGAACTGATGGGGCACATGAGACCATGCGATGAAGTGACGACACGAAATGACTCCCAACAGGACGTCAAGACACGTGCTTTCCACCCCGGCGGCCCCCCTGCCTCCGAACCGGGCAGAGGGGCGGAAAAGATCAGAAAACCTACAGCAACCTTGTCAGAGCGCCAGGTGCGAAAGAGTGAGAGTTTAGTAATGGAATTCCTCAGTGAGAACGGGCTCGCAGAAGAACCGAGAGCCCCGCTTGGCGGTGCGGGCAGTAAAGGGCACGGTCTTCAGCACTGCATGGAAACAACAGCCAGACAGACAGACAGAACAGAACACCGGGAGAGCCGCCGTTAGTACGAGGTTAGTGCTCAGTTAAGGAGCCCCAGCACCGGGGACAAAATACCTACACCAATGGGTTCAGAGCCTGAAGGTGTGTTGGGCGGCCGGGGGAAGCGGGAGGGGAGAGAGGAGGGAGTGGGAGGGAGAAGAGGCGTATCCATACATCCAAGCTAAAACATCCAGTGGGCACCCGGTGGGAAGGGATGACTGAGACTGGTCCCCGGCCCTCAGAGTCGGGAGGCAGGATTGGAAGACATCTGTGCGGGCGATAGGTGGTCCCAGGAGCCTCCAACCCGGTACTTCTAACCTGGGGGTGGAGCTAGTGGTGTTTCCAAGGAAGGGCTTGGCTCGAATGTTGCCCCAGCCTCCGTGCAGAGGTTCAGGCCTCCACCGTGGGGACCCCTGGATCCTTGAAACCTCAAGGGTTGGGATGGGGCTCTGCTCCCTTTATCGCTAACCCTGGGGGAAGGGGCTCAGGGGCATGGGGTAACAACCCTGTTGTAATGTCCTCTCCCAAGTGCTTAATACAGTGCTGTGCACATAGCATGCTCTTCGGGTGCTTGGTATTTGCCTCAGCCCCACAACAATTAGGTACATGTCCAGAAAGTATCACATATATATTTATATTAACGTCTGTCTTCCCCACTAGGCCGTAAGCTTGTCGTCAGGGAGCACGTCTAGCAACTCCGGACGTGTGTCTAGCAACTCCAGGTTGTGTTGTGCTCTCTCAAGTGTTTGGTACAGTGCTCACTACATACCATTGACTGAGTGATATTATAAACATTATTACAGCCCCTGAGCCAACTTCGAGGGGGATCCCATCCCCATCCATCAGCCAGCCTCAGTCTGGGCACCGAGGCTTGGGGACCAAGGACTTCAATCATCATCCTCAATGGGATTTATTGAGCACTTACCATGTGCAGAGCACGGTGCTGGGCGCTTGGGAGACTGCACTGCAGTGGTGTTGTTAGACGCGCTCCCCACCCACAAGGAACTTTAGTCCGGAGGGGGAGACAGAGATGAATATAAATTACATTTAAGGAAAGTAACAGAGTATAAGAAAATGTACGTAAGAGCTGTGGGGGTGGGGTGTGTGCCAAAGGGTTTTGAGGGTACAGACCAGTAGGCGAAGATGTTGCTTAGAGTGCTCAGTTTGCACGTAGGTTGGTGCTGTGGTGTTGCTGTCCCAAGATTTTGGGGGAGCCTTCTGGGGTCAGTGCGGTGCTACAGGTGCTCATAAAGGACAGTCTACGTCAGTCCAAAAATTAGGGCCCTGTGTTTCTGCTTAGAAGGCTCTCCGGCATTTCAAACTCGGCCTGTCCTAAACTGAACCTCTCACCTTCCCTCCTAAAACCCTCACCTCCTTCCCAATTTCCCATTTTTGTCAAAGGCACCATCCTCCTCCCAAACCTGCCAACTTAATGTAGCTATAATGATTGTCTACAGTCAGCACTTGCTATGTGCTGAGCATTGTGCCAAGCTTTGGGATGGATCCAAGACAGTAAGCCTGGATCTAAGTGGCAGAGAAGGTGTCTGCTAATTCTGTTGCATAGTCCTCTCCCAGGCTCTTAGGGCAGTGCTCTGCACACAATAAGCGCTCAATAAATACCATTGATTGATTGAGATGGGATACAGTTTAAGGCGGGAGAACAGGTATCATGTTTACTGCTTAGGCACTCCCCTTCAATCAACTTCTAATCCTGCCAATTCCGTACTACAAAAAGGTTCTCAGATCTGCCCTTTTTGTTCTACCCAAGCAGCCATGATCCTGATTCAAGCACTTGTCATTACTAAGGTTAGAACAGTGCTTTGCACATAGTAAGCGCTTATAAATGCCATCATTATTACTACCATACTACACAGACCACCCTGCCTCTCTGGTCTCCCTTCCTCTAGCCTATCTGCTTCACTCCATACTCTACACTGCTGCTGCCCTCATCCTCTGCACTCACCTCTAGCCTATAAGCTCATTGTGGGTAGGGACTTCGTTATACTGTACTCTCCCAAGTGCTTAGTATAGTGCTGTCTACACAGTAAGCACTCAAGAAATACGGTCGATAGTGGGGACGGTGAGAAGGGAAGACAGACCGTAGTGGGGGGGCAGAATTTTGTCCATATTGAAGCTCCTGAAATGCCCGAGGGGCAGGGTCCCATTACCACTCCAGACCAGTTCAAGCAACACTCACCATTCCTTTGTAAAGGAAGGAGGGTCCCTACAGGTCCCTCCCTTGCATCCATGCTAGAGGAAAGTGCCCTCCTGTGAGACTGCAGCTGACGGGTGTCTACCTCAGTGACCAAGGGGCATAAAGGCCTCAGAGATCACTGTGGCCAAAACGTTTGCTCTGGTTGATCTGGGGCCAGTGGAAGGGAGAGGGGAGGAGACGCGGCCTGGAAGCAAATGTGCTCAGCTTGGTCTTGGCCCCTCTGAAAGGAGCAGCAACCCACACTAGCCAGGAAGGAACCCTGCCTGCCACCTCCAGGGACCCAAAACATGAACGGGATGAGGTATCCCTCCCTCCTTCCCTCCCTCTCTCCGGGGGCGGGGCGGGGGCTATCCGCTGGGCGACCCGGCCACTTCGCCTTTACCTGTGATGATATCTTCAATGGCGCCGTCTTTCCCCTCGTACACGTGTCTGTTATCCTTGACTTGTCTCCTCCGCAGCTCCGCGATCAGCTCCTGTTGCTGCCGCTTCGTCTTGTGGGACGGAGACTGCAAGGACAGGAGGAGGCCCAGGCCGGTGTCAGGCCGGCCGGAGGTGGGGGGACGAGGGCGAGGGGAAGCGGACCCAGGGGCCACCATGGGGTCGGTCTGTGGGCCATCCCGCCCCCCCATATCCTGCCCACAGGCGAGACGGAAGGAGAACGACAGGCAGCCCAACCTTGCGGCTTGTGGACTTAGGTCTATTAGACTGGAACAGTCTGTTGTACGTATTCTGATTCCACCACCTGGGACTATTTCTATGCCTGTCTCCCGGATGGAGAGTGAAAGCTCCTTGTAGGCAAGGATTGCATCACTAAATACTTTTGAGTGATGGATGGTGCTGCTATTGCGCCGTCGTCATCATCATCATTATTATTATTACTGTACTTGCCAAGGACTAAGTACAGTGCACTGCATCGAGCAGGTTTTCAGGAAGTATCATTCATTACCAGTAATGCCACCTGCAACGAAAGTCTTCTTTCCAAAGTGGGAAGGGAAATGATCACCCTTAGACTATTTATATTTTTTAAAAGAACACACTCCTATAGAACTTCACCTTCCCCCCAGAAAAGCCAACAAGCAGCCCTGGGTATTCCCATTTCCCTCAGGACTGCAGGACAAGGAAATGTAAGCTCTCTGAGGGCAAGGACAGTGTCTTCTACCTGTGTTATATTGTTATAGCGTACTCTCCCAAGGGCTTTAGTACAGTGCTCAGCACACAGTGGGCGCTCAAACGGACCACTGGTTGATTGAGTGTAGGCCACGCTTCACACTCTTAAACCCTGGAACTGTGTTTCTGAGGGAGAGTGGAGGAGTCTATCCCGGGGAGAGCTCCATAAGGGTGATGTGGCTCAGCTGGGCACCAGGAATTGTGAGTAGGGAGGTGACGGTCGGACTGCTTTCCCAGGTGCCCTCCTCCAACTCTCGGCGGTCCTGGGCTTCATACCTTTTGGTCCTGCTGTTCCATCAGCGCTTCTTGCTCCAACAGTTTCTCCATGAGGGCCTGTTCCTGTTTTTTTCTCAGCTCATTCTCCTCCTCAGCTTGCTGTGGGCATTCAAAGAGCCAAAAGATTTGGTGGGATCGACAAACCATTGCATAGGACGGAGGTGGGTACAGGGATTCCTGCTGGGGTTTCACGTGGGATTCAGGGGTCCCACATGCCCTCTCCAGCCCTGCCAAGGGGACCCAGGTGATCCAGGGACCCAGAAGCAGCGCGGCTCAGTGGAAAGAGCACAGGCTTTGGAGTCAGAGGTCATGGGTTCGAATCCCGACTCTGCCACATGTCTGCTGTGTGACCTTGGGCAAGTCACTTAACTTCTCTGAGCCTCAGTTACCTCATCTGCAAAATGGGGATGAAGACTGTGAGCCCCACGTGGGACAACTTGATCACCTTGTTTCCCCCCCCACCCAGCGCTTAGAACAGTGCTCTGCACGTAGTAAGCACTTATTAAATGCCATCATTATTATTATTATTATTATCTGAGGCGATCCACCAAAACCCACAGTACTGGATCACCTCACCAACCTATAAGAGAAAAGATCTGCCCCATCCCTGCCAAAAAGGCTCAAAACCCTCACTTGACTAAAGCCTTTCTCCCTCACAGAAAGCTAGCCCAGGGTGGCATTTATGTACATAGCCATTATTTAGTTCTAGTATTTCTAATTTTTTTTATTTCGAGAAGCAGCATGGCTCAGTGGAAAGAGCCCAGGCTTTGGAGTCAGAGGTCATGGGTTCGAATCCCAGCTCCACCACATGTCTGCTGTGTGACCTTGGGCAAGTCACTTAACTTCTCGGAGCCTCGGTTACCTCATCTGTAACACGGGGATGATGACTGTGAGCCCCACACGGGACAACCTGATCACCTTGTATCTCTCCCAGTGCTTAGAACAGTGCTTTGCATATAGTAAGCGCTTAACAAATGCCATCATTATTATTATTATTATTATTATTATTCTCTGTGCCTCCGTTACCTCATCTGGAAAATGGGGATTAAAACTGTGAGGCCCCTGTGGGACAACCTGATCACCTTGTATCCTTCCCAGTGCTTAGAACAGTGCTTTGCACATAGTAAGCGCTTAACAAATACTATCATTATTATTAGTGATGTCTGTCTCCCCCTCTAGAGGTAAGCTCGCTGTGGGTAGGGAATGGGTCTGTTTGTTGTTATATTATATTCTCCCAGATGCTTAGTAGGGTGCTCTGCCCCCAGTAAGTGCTCCATAAATCCCCTTGAGGCCCCAGGCCGGCTCCAGCCCCAGGCGCGCACCGTGAGTCTCCATTCACCTTGTACGCTTTCACAAATCGGACGAAGACCGGGAAGAACACGGATGGTGGGGTGGTCTTGGGGTTTTCTCCGAAGTACTTCACGGCATCATCGAAGGCATCCTGCAAGGCACGCAAAGTTCCCTCAGCTTCAAGCCACTACCTGCTCTCCCTCCCTGGAGCCCCGGGGAGCCTGAGTGGGACGTGGACTGTGTCCCATCTGCTTACGCTCTCTCTACCCTGGCGTTCAGTACAGTGCTCGCAAGGCACAAGCGCTTAACAAGTGCCACCATTATTATTATTCTTATCATTATGACTATTATTTGCTTATCTTGCACCTCCCCGAGGGCTTAGTACAGTGCTTTGCACACAGTAAAGCTCAAATACCATTATTGTTACTTATTATGATGATGATTATTATCATCATCATCTCCTTCTATCTACCCCAGTGCCCAATAGCAGTGCTTGGCACATTGTACACATTTAAATCTGTTATTATCATCCATATTTGCTTATCTTGTATCTACCCCAGTGCACACCTATCTGCAAGCCTGTTTTAGGGCAAGAGATGACAGCACCACATTCCTCTTGGATGGGGTCTAAGGGAGTAATAAATATTACTCTATTTATTTATTTATTTATTTTGCTTGTACATAGCTATTCTATTTATTTTATTTTGTTAGTATGTTTGGTTTTGTTCTCTGTCTCCCCCTTTTAGACTGTGAGCCCACTGTTGGGTAGGGACTGTCTCTGTATGTTGCCAATTTGTACTTCCCAAGCGCTTAGTACAGTGCTCTGCACATAGTAAGCGCTCAATAAATACGATTGATGATGATGATGATGATGATGATGACAGAATGCTCCTCCCTCCACCTCCTTCCTGCTCCTGGTGCTCACCGACCACCCGGCTCAGCAGCGGTTAGGGCAAGCCCTCACCTGGGCGATTTTGGCATCATCCTGCAGTTTCTTGAGTTTTCCCTCACTGTTGTGAATGAATTCCTTCAGCATGGTGTTGTGATCGTGCATGGTGTACTCCCGCTTGGTCAGATCCATGCCCCTCTGCAGCTCCTTGACATCCAACAGGACGTTCTCCAGGGACACTGAGGCAGGAGGAAAGAGGTCTTGGCCGGGACCCACGGGAAGGTCCCTGGGGGATTCTGTGGACTCTCCGGAGTCCTCGGCAGCTTTCGGAGGGGAGAAAAGCTAGGGGAAGGCGGGATTGGGGGCCGATGCAGGGGAAGAGAGGTGTGGTCCCGAGGTGTGTGAGGGGCCGTTCTGACAGGGTTGGGTGATGGCTGGACTCCTGACAGCGGGATCATTGATCCTTGATTGTTGGTGGTTTAGACCTGGGACGGGACCTAGGTTGAAATCACCTCCTGGACTCAAGTGTCCAACTCCTCTCCTCCAGGATGATGTGGGTTCTGACTTCCTTTCTCCCCAACCAATGGCAGCCCTGTATTCACAGAGATTGAATTTTCTTTCCACCTCAAAGACAACCCCTTCCACTCCTAACATGGCACCACCATACCCACCCTGGAATCTACACGTACACACACACACACACACACGCAAACACATGCATACATACACACACACACATACACCCAACACCTGCCCCCATCCCCTTACATTAACCACGCACACAAGTACCAGAATCCCTCTTCCCCTCCCTCCTGCAGAGGAAGAGAAAGACAGGCACACAAAACCTCACTAATCTCCCCTTTCACTATGCAAAGGCCTTAGCTGTCTTCTGTTCAAATGGCCTGTGGGAATGGGAAGCAGTGTGGCCTAGTGGATAAAGTACAGTGCCTGGAACATAGAAAGCACTTAACAAATACCATAATTATTATAAAAGCACAAGCCTGGGAGCCAAAGGATCTGGGTGCTAATCCTGGCTCTGGCATTTGCCTGGTGTGTGAACTTGGGCAACTCGCTTAACTTGTCTGTGCCTCAGTTTCCTCAACTGCAAAATGGGGGTTCAGTATCTGTTCTCCCACCTACTGGACAGCGATCCCTAGGTGAAATAGGGCCTTGATCCCACCCAATGAACTTGTATCTACCCCAGTGCTTAGAACAGTGCTAGACAAAGGATCGGAAGGGGTTTAGCCATCATAGCAGAGCAGTTTCTGCCGCTCCTGGGCTGCTTCTAGCAGCACTCGCTCCCTGTTGAGGAGGGAATCTGCCTCACACCCCCTTTTCCTCCCCTAAATCCTATAGAGTCTTGGTTAAATAAGTCTGAGCAGTAAACTGCTCCTCGTGGGCAGGGACCGTGCCTTTTCACTCTTGTTGTACTGTACTCTCCCAAGTGCTTGGGATAGTGCTCTGCGCACAACAGGGGTTCCCTAAATCCCACCCGCCTGGCTGAAGGGCCTCGAAGGGGTAGGGGAGGTAAGGATGCTAGGATCATCATCCGCTCGAGCCATCCCCCGTACCTGCCGCGGCTTTCTCCACGTAATGAAGCTCGTTGTAAAAAAGGGCCACCTGCTGATACTTCTCTCTCACCACGTTAGATATGTAGTGCAGCAGGGTTTGCTTTCGGTCCGTGGATTTCGTGTCTAAGAGCTGGAAACAAGAGGGAAGGCAGCAGGGCTGTTAAGACGGGCAGAACAGAGCTGCTCTTGCTGCTGCTGCGGCAGCATCGTTATTGGGTGGGAGAGGAGGGGGTCCCATCCTGAAAAAATATCTTCTAGGGGCTCTACCAGCCGGCAACCTCAGGTGACCTGCGAATCTTTACCTCTTTAAGCTGGGCTCAGAGCCCAGGATTCGGGGACTCGGAGGGCCCCCAGAGTCACGATTAGGTGGAAGGGTGCCACTTGGTCTGAGCTCCTCCAGGGCCCACTGTCCGGGAACCCCTATCCCCAATACTATGTGAGGGGCAAGGCGTCAAAGGGGGCCAGGGTCTTCCCTCCTCAGCCCCTCCCGCCAGACACAACCCCTGCCCATCTCCTCCTGATTCAGCTTCAGTCGTAGCCGGGGGTGGGGGAGAGGGGAAGAAGCGATGGAGGAGGGGGAGAGAACACTGGGGCTGCCGGATTGGGTGGCCGGAAAAGTCAGCTGTGGGGGCGGAGGCGCACCGTCCCAGCTTTCATCTCGGGTCCCTTGGTGACACTGGTCAGATACCAATTTTGATTTTCGCCAGACTTCAGCTTGGACCTCCAAATCAGAGACCCAACTGACTTGCCCCACTTTCCTCCTCCTCCTCCATCCTGCAACTTCTTCCTCTTGTCTGGAATCCTCTCAAGTCCTCCCTTCCAAAAGAAGGCGGTGAACCCAGAGCCCCTTCTAGGAAGGCCCAGGAGAGCCTAAAAAGCTTGGCCTTGGGAACCCTTCCCTCCAGGAGCCAAGCCAAGTCGACCCACCTTCCCTCCCTTACTCCCAGCCAGAGGCCAGACTCTGCCAGCTAGTGGGTAGGGACTGTCTCTATATGTTGCCAACTTGTACTTCCCAAGCGCTTAGTACAGTGCTCTGCACACAGTAAGCGCTCAATAAATACGATTGATGATGATGATGATGATGATGACTGCCTTTCTGCCCTTCCGGCCACTTACCAGGTCTAAACTCTGAAGCTTAAAGCCGTAGACAGCTCCCCTTTTACTGCTGTTCATGTAATTGCCAAGAGCCAAGATGATCTGGAGGAGGAAGAGACAGAGGATATACGTTAGTGCGTTCCCGGGCACGGAAACCCGAAGGACCAGGTCTGGTGGTCGGCTTTTGGCCCCGTCACCACAGAGAGAAATTCCACTTGCCTCCAGGATTTTCTTCAGCTTTTGGGACGACTTGATGGAGACAGATGCCGCTATTATTGCATGAAGTTGCTGCGGCCAGATCGAAGGGGAAGAGAAAAAAATGTTAGTGTTCAGAGAGCCCTCCTGGAAATAAAATTCTTGCATTCAAGAAACAGTCCAGTTCTAGTTTTGAAAGTGCCCTCCCTGAAATTCAACAAGTTTAGACTTTGTTTACTGGGTTGTCAGCAGAGTTTCAGAATCCAGTTTATCTGTGACCTCTGGGCATTTGATATTTGCCCCACCTCAACTCCACAGCACTTGTGAACATATCTTTAAATTTTGCACTGTGAATTATTTATCTCTATTAATATCTGTTTCCCCCTGTAGACTGTAAGCTTGTTATGGTCAGAGAATACGATTATCAACTCTGTTATAAAGAACTCTCCCAAGCATTTAGTAGAGTGCTCTGCACCATAGTATAGGCTCAATAAATACTTCTGATTGAGTGATTATCTCAGAGAGAACTTAACAACTTCCAAAAGAGGAAACCCCAGGGGCACTGAAAAATTAAAATCCACATTGCCAGAGAATACCACCTGTCCAAGTGTCAGCCACTTTTTCATGTCTGCCCATTGAGGAAGAGCGACTGAGGCAGAGTGACCTAGCGGAAAGACTCAGTTCTGGGAGTTGGGAGACTGGAATTCTAGTCTTAGTTCTGCCACCTCCCTGCAGCGTGACCCTAGCCTGGGCAGGTCACCTAGCATCTCTGGACCTCAATTTCCTCATCTGAAAAATGGGGAATGAAATACCTGTACTTCTGTTCACTTCAATATTGAGCCTGGGGCAGGACGGGGACTATGTCTGAGCAGATTATCTTGTACAAACCTCAGTGCTTAGCACGAGGTAAATGCCCAATAAATACCATCACCAATATTACCATGGAAGCTCCCAATAAGCACCAGGTGAAAGGAGATATTGAAGCAAAACCCAAAGGGCAAATCAGGGGAACTGTGACCAACACAACTTGCTGCAGTTGCAGAGACAACCCCCACTTTCCCCGCACCCCCACCCCGAAGGAACCTGCCCCTCCTGTTAAACGCTAGACTGGCAGCTCCATGCAGGCAGGGATTGTGTCTCCCAATTCTATTACACTCTCCAAGCACTTAGTACAGTGCTCAGCACACAATAAGCGCTCAATAAATACCATCGACTGACTGAATAACCCGCTCCCAGCAGACTCCTCTCACCGCCCCCGCACAAAGCAAAGGGGTCGACCTCCCCACTCACAGGAGTCAGCATCTGAATGCTCTCAGAGAAGTTCCCGATGAAGGCCATGATGGTCATCTTCTGCATGAGCCTCTCGATCTTACTGAACTGCATCATGAACCGGTCCTCGTCCGACAGATTCTCCAGAGGCTTCCTCTCGCGCTCATAGAGCCGCAGCACTTTCACCTCGTTCTCCGTCGGTAAGAACCTCATCAGACACTCAACGAAATCCACCGGCAGCGTCTTCAAGTCAAACCTGCGGGCGATGAAAGCGGTAGCGTTGGGGTCCCCCCACGCTCCATCCCATCCACCTCCCCCCGGCCCCCCGATTGCTAAAGCTTTTCATTTTGAGCATGGGGGCCGAAGGGAGTAAGTCGACTGGAAAGGGGCAGGCTTTAAAGTGTCGACGGGCCAGAAAGATGCCATTTTGGGTTTCTTCAGCCCTGGGTGGAAACTCTCAGGTCTTGGCAGAACGCTGGGCGGACCACAAAATGGAGTCTTCCCTCTACATCATCATCAATCGTATTTATTGAGCGCTTACTGTGTGCAGAGCACTGTACCAAGCGCTTGGGAAGTACAAGTTGGCAACATATAGAGACAGTCCCTACCCAACAGTGGGCTCACAGTCTACAAAGGTTCAGTATTCGCCTCAGCTCCTCTTGAAAGGCTATGACCGAGACGCTTTCGGGCCGTCTTCCGGGAGGTGCCCGGCCGCTGGGCTGGAAGGGACGGGGGACACGTCGGAAGGGAGGAACGGTGGGTCAGCGGAGTGAGAACATTCCGGAGGCCGCTGTCGGGAAATGCTTGACAAAGCCATTTCTCTTTATCTGGGTGATCTTCACCCAGAGAAATCACAGAACTGCATGTTCTGAGGGGAAGGGAGAGAGGGCGGGAGGAGGAAAATGAATCATAAAGACCGCAGGACAAAGTTCTTTGTGTTCACTATCCACGTTAGTACAGTGCTTGGCGCAGAGTGAGTGCTTGACAGATACCACAATTATTATTATCATCATCATCATCGTATTTATTGAGCGCTTACTGTGTGCAGAGCACTGTACTAAGCGCTTGGGAAGTACAAACTGGCAACATATAGAGACAGTCCTTACCCAACAGTGGGCTCACAGTCTAAAAGGGGGAGACAAAACCAAACATACTAATAAAATAAATAGAATAGATATTTAGAAGTAAAATAAATAGAGTAATAAATATGTACAAACATATATACAGGTGCTGTGGGGAAGGGAAGGAGGTAAGATGGGGGGGATGGAGAGGGGGACGAGGGGGAGAGGAAGGAAGGGGCTACCTCATTCTCTCATTCAAGCACTGCACCTCAGGAGAATGAGAGTTTATGGGACGGTGCCAACTTCACCCGTGAAGGACCGACAACCCCGGGGTGAATAAATGGGGCGTGGGGTCTTGGAGCGATGAGCCAATAAACCCTAAAAGCTGAGTTTACTATGTCCCGAGAGTGGCTCTTTGGCAAATGGGAGAAATCAATCAATCGTATTTATTGAGCGCTTACTGTGTGCAGAGCACTGTACTAAGCGCTTGGGAAGTACAAGTTGGCAACATCACATTCTTTTCGTTGTAATGGACACCTGAGTGATATTTATAACCGGCATCGACTCAGATCATGCCAGAAAATACCTTCTAAACGGCAATGGGTACACCTGGATTGAATTTTCGTTCTCTGGGAAAACTGACCCTTTCCCCGGATCGGCAGTTCGTATCTAAACTGTAACATGGTTCAGCTTGAAAATCCAGCAGAGGGCACACGGTCCCGCGGGGGAGACACCTCCTCTCAGAATTCCCAGCAGGAATTCCTGACCAAACCGTGTCTGTCCCTCCTCTCTTCCCTACACCCTCTCAGGGCCAGGCTCTGAGTCTAATTCCTAACCATGCATTCTCTCCCAGCACCCCGGAAGAGTTGGATAAATTCTAGCTCTCCCTAGAGACCGTAGGCCCACTGTGGGCAGGGAACATGCCTACCAACTCTGTTATGGTCGTGGGTTCTAATCCCGGCTCCACCGCTTGTCGGCTGTGTGACTCTGGGCAAGTCACTTAACTCCTCTGTGCCTCAGTTACCTCATCGGTAAAATGGGGATTAAGACTGTGAGCCCCACGTGGGACAACCTGAAAACCTTGTGTCTATTCCAGCGCTTAGAACAGTGCTTGGCACACAGTAAGCGCTTAACAAATACCATTATTATTATTATTTTGTATTCTCCCAAGTGCATAATACTGTGACTATATTATAAATACCCTTCTAGACTGTGAGCCCACTGTTGGGTAGGGACCATCTCTACATGTTGCCAACTTGTACTTCCCAAGCACTTAGTACAGTGCTCTGCACACAGTAAGCGCTCAATAAATACAATTGAATGAATGAATAAGTTATTATTCATATTAATGCCCATCTTTCCTCTAGACTAAGTTCGTTATGGCAGAAAAAGTGCCTGCTAATTCTCTTGTATTGTACTTTCCCAAGAGCTTAGAACAGACCTCTGCATACAGTAAGCGCTCAATAAATACCACTTATTGATTGATTGCTTGACTGATTGATGGAGTCTCCTTGGGGCTTTGACATTCCAGCAGCGTGGCTCAGTGGAAAGAGCCTGGGCTTGGGAGTCCGAGGTCACCGGTTCTAATCCCTACTCTGCCACTTGTCAGCTGTGTGACTTTGGGCAAGTCACTTCACTCCTCTGTGTCTCAGTTCCCTCATCTCTAAAATGGGGATTAAAACTGTGAGCCCCACATAGGACGACCTGATCACCTCGTATTCCCTCCAGCGCTTACAGCAGTGCTTTGCACATAGTAAGCGCTTAACAAATGCCATCATTATCATTATTATTATTATTATAATCGGGGTGGACTCAGTCCCTTTTCCATATGGGACTCCAGTCTAAGAGGGAGAACAGACATTGAATCCATCATCATCATTATTATTATTATTATTCCAGCGTTTCAGCATGGGCAGGGAGAGTGCCTGCAAATTCCTTATACTGTACTCTCCCAAGTGCTGAGAAAAGTGCTCTGCACATAGTAAGCGCTCAATAAATACCACTGAATGATTGATTCAGTCTTCCCAGCGTGCGGCTGGTTTGATGCTCCGGGCCCCTTCTTGGCTGCCTGAAGAATCACCTGACACGTCTCCATTCAAACAGGTTTTCCAGAGTTGGCTCTCCTACAACGCGGCGGTCCAGATCGAAGCCCCGCCCTGACTCCTGATTCCCCAATACTGTTCTAGCTAAGCTATCACAATCGATCAATCGTATTTATTGAGAGCTTACTGTGTGCAGAGCACTGTACTAAGAAGCAGCGTCACAGAGAAGCAGCGTGACGGATAGAGCACAGGCCCAAGGGTCAGAAGACCTGGGTTCTGCTAATCCCGACTCTGCCCCTCACCTGCTGTGGGGCCTTGGACAAGTCACTTAGCTTCTCTGTGCCTCCGTTGCCTCATCTGTCAAATGGGGATTCGATCGCTCTTTTTCCTCCTAAGTCTGTAAGCTCCGTGTTGGACCCAGTGATCTTGTATCTACCCCAGCGCCTAGCACAGTGCTTGACATATCCTCATCTATAAAATGGGGAGTAAATACTTGTTCTTCCTCTCCCTTAGACTGAGCGTCCCCCGTGGGACAGGGACTGCACCAAGTCTGATTATCTTCTATCTTCCCCCAGCGCTTGGTACAGTGTTTGGCACAGAGTAAGCGCTTAACAAACACCACTATCATCATCATCATCAAGAGTCATGTTACATGAACCCAATTCTGCCCTTTGTGGAGCACCATTTCAGCTTACTGGACAAGGCGAAAGGATGTCATTCTTCAAGGAAATGTCAATCAGTCACTCTTAACACAGCACTCCCTCCCAGGTAACTGTGACCAGCCTATGGAGTGTTGTTAGGATATATGATTTTCAGTTTTAACGTGGATGTGACCAAAAAACGTAAGGTCTGAGCAGACTGAAAATAGCTTGTTTTAATGGTATTTGTTAAGAATTTACTTTATGACAAGCACTGTTCTAAACACTAGGGTAGACTCAAGCTAATCAAGTTAGAAAGAGTCCCAGTCACATCGAGCTCTGTCTAAATCGTAGAGGGGGGGATTTAATCCCCATTTTATAGATAAGGTAACTGAGGCCCAGAGAAATGAAGTGACGGGCCCAAGGCCATACAGCAGACGTGCGGTGGGGCCGGAATTATAAGCCAGATCCTCAGACTCCCAGCTCAGAAACCTTTCTGCTATTGCTGCCGCACGATAGCAGAGTTTTATCTAAGCGTGCCCAAAACCTGAATACCATTTCTTCAAAAATGCCCCAGGAACTTACACGTGAATAGCTTTACAGATCTCATCCGCCGTCTTCCCGGCCTTCCGTAAAGTGATGGCCAGGTTTTTGGCCCGGTTGGCTTCCAGTAAGGTCACTTTGTTTGACCCTTTCTGCGTGATCTTCTGTTTACTTGAGGTCAGATCAATGGCTGGACCTTGGGCTTTTGTCTTGAATATCTCCTCAAATTCATCCACGTTTAAGTCCTGGAGGAGGGGAAAATAAGGAAGAAACAAACGGGCACAATGGCCTCTGTTCAGGCCCTGGAAGGACGCGAGGCCCATTTGGGTGAGTTGTTCCTTTAGGGTTGAAGTCCCACTTTCTGACAGTCCTGGATTTTCACCCTCCAATCTTTGAGCTTGCTCTTTTCTCCTGATTTAATTGTGCCAGGACCCCGAGCTCAGCGGAAAATCCTGCACATTTACAGGTAGGAATTGATGATCTCAACTGGGATTTTGTCTCCTTTGCTTGAGAGCGTTCAATTACAAGCTAAGATTGATTTGTACAGTGTGTAGATGTGCAAATTTGGGGGTCGCGCTAGATGCAAACGTCTAGAAGATAGCAAGTGAATGCTTTTGCACAGTAGACCAAAGGAGCCTATATTTAACCAGTCATGGGGCACCCCCGGTGTACTTCCATACAGGAACCTGGACATTAACTTATTCCCCTTTCATTGTGGAAAGCGCAGGCTGAAAGTACTCACGTTTCCCGACCAAAACTACGGTTTCCAGCGTAAAGAGTCTAAATTTCTCTGGGCCCCGGGGGGTACCGGCTTCTGCTAAAATGAAACCTACAGGGAGCGAGACGATACCTCCAGAATTCTCTCGTCATCGATTTCATTGAAGACCGTGCCGTTGATCTGGTTGGGCTTCAGAGCCACCCAGTTAAAGACAGGCATCCGGAACTTCGTCTTGATGGGCTTCTTGATTTTCACAGCTAGAACCAGGACATGCAGAATGAAATTAGAATTTCCCAGCCCCAGACACAGGGTGGAATGATGGGGCAGGAGGAGCCCTGGAAAATGACACTTCCGCACTGGAGGAATGCTGGTCAGAGCCACCTAAATACTTTGAAATCTTGGACTGTCCCTCACGCTGCCTCGGAGACAAAAATCCAGCAAAGGATTTTAAGTCCATCATTCAGCTGATTTATTCCTTTTAGTTACAATGCTGACTGAGGGCTGGAGGTTAGAAAAACTTCAGCAGGCAACCTGGATTCTCGAATTAGGTCCGGGGTGATGTCAAGCATCCTAAACCACAAGAGAAAGCATGAACTCTTTGGGGTCCAAAGTCATTGTTGCCCAGTACAAGATGCTCAAGTCAGGAGCCTTGATTGTGATTTTTTCCAAATTTCAGTGCCTGGAGATCTGACCTTGTCCACCGACCATGCAACCCAGCCAGATTCTACAGCTGTCCCAAACACTAGAGATAAAGCCGTCCAAATGCCAGGGGTGCAACTTGGGCACAGCTAGCCTTCAGTGCCAGCAATAAATTATCCCAGTGACTGGCATAATTTGAATGCTGTTCCTGGGACAGATCAGGAGCAAGGCAAAGAAAAGGGACCAGGATTCAGGGAGGGCCAGGAACCTTAAGTGGGGTGCTGAACTGCCTTCTGAGTAGGAATTCTGCTCTCCCCTCCCCTCTCTTGGAAGATCTGGGTTCTAATCCCAGACACACTACTTGCCTGCCATTTGACCGTGGGCAAGTCATTTAACTTCTCTGAGCCTCATAGTTTCCTTAACTGTAAAATAGGGGAATTAAATAACCTTTAGACGGCAAGTTCCTTGTGGGCAGGGAATGAGTCTACCAAACTCTGTCATATAATACTCTCCCTAGCACTTAGTACAGTGCTCTGTGAGCCCCACGTGGGACAGGGACCGTGTCTGACCTAATTAACCTGTACCTACCCCATTGCTTAGAACCGTGTTTGACACATATTAAGAGCTTAATAAATACCGTAAAATATATGATTAATTGATTAATCTGCTCTCCCACCCCTTTCGACTGTGAACCCCATGTTGGACAGACTGTCTGATCTGATTGTATGGAAGGATTTCAATACCACTATTACTATTACTATCATTATTAAGGGCCAGTTACACTCAAGACTTTGCCTGCTCTTGATGGCAAACCACTGACCAGCACAACAGAGAGAGCCGGACCAGGGGTGAGATCCAACCTCTCTTCCTCTCTAAGGCTGGCAAGACAAGACCCTAATGTTTCATCTGAGTTAAGGCCTCCCGAAGGCATTTACACTTCCGTGCACACACCACACTGTCCCACGAGGGCCCTTTCTGGCCCCAATGGGGAGCTATATGCCTAAACATCCGTTCGGCAGTTTCAGAACCGTAAGCACAACCACGTTGGATGGTTAGGGGATGGGTTTTTCCTCCCAGTCAACACTGCAAGACAAGGATGGGATATGGGGCGGAGGGGACTGCCTCTGTTCCTCCAGTGTCACGAAGGCCATGGGAACAGGAATGGCATCAGAGAATATCCCCCCCGCCCCAGAAGCATGCAGAAACATGGTGACCGTGGCATTTCCCCTCCGACCTTTCCACAGGTGGGCATTTCAGGGCCTAGATTCCCACCTGCCTCTGCAAGACCTCACTTCTCCCAGTGGGGTGAAGTTAGGAAATGCTTCTCCTCCTCCCTCCTTCCACGCTTGGCTTTGAAGCACTTTCGCATTATGGGAAAATTCCAGGCTGGTCACACTTTTCTACCCAGGACAGAGGTGCACGCTCGCTTCAAGGCTCCTACAAGACCCCAGGCTAACGAGACCCGCCCCTTCGTTTGAAGTTATACTTCAATTTATTCTTCAGGGCAGCATGGAGGAGAGTCTCACCTTCCTCTCTGACTACCTGACTAGGCCCAAAGTCCTCTTCTCAAGGAGATAGGGTCCATGGTAAAGGAGCCCGGAAAGCCCGCTGAAAGCCTAAGTTCTCTCTCACGGTCCTGCTGAGAAAGGTGTGGGCAGCCCCCAGATGACAGCAAGCCAACCCCGGGTTTAGACTCCAGACACGATGTCACAGTGAAATGAGTCTACACTTAAAATAGCACGGAGATGAAAGATGGCACGGCACCAGTGGATTAACGGGGAGACACGGGGGAAACACATAAAATCACTCGTCAAGGAGGAACCTACAGAAAAGCTTGATTGGCCCATCTTTGGTGAGAGCAGAAAGGACAAAGGAAATAAAAATTAGACACAGTTAGAGTCATCCAGTTGAACAGTCCACACACCCCTGGATTAGCAAACTGACACCCGACACTCCATTTCGCTGGCAAGCACTCGGCAAGGCAAGGCATACACCTCTTCTACCCTGGCTATCACGACTTGCTTTCTCCCCATCTTTTTAGTTTGGTCCTCATGAGAGCAGAAAGTTGGTTGCTTTCTTTAGCCAAGGGCCCTAACCTGTCCCAGTCCCATCCCGGGAGCTGGGACCCATCCCTGAAGGCATCCGTAAAGGCCACGCACCAATGGTTCCTGCAAGGGAATGACCCGGTCACGAACCCGGCGCCAGAACCCTGATCTGACCGTCAGGCTGGGGCCCTGGACCGACTAGCGTAAATTGGCCAGCAGCTAATCTGTCCTCGGGGCAGCTCCTGAAGAGGGGATGGAGCCAGGCCTGTCTCGGGGAACGGAGGTCAAAGGCAACACAGCTCTCTCCCTTTATCCCCTGTGGGAGTCTCCTACCTGTGGGGCATCAGTGCTCCTTCTCTTCTGCGAGCAAACAGAAATCCCAGAGTTTCAAATGCCACCCTGGTCAATCAATCAATCAATCAATCGTATTTATGGAGCGCTTACTATGTGCAGAGCACTGTACTAAGCGCTTGGGAAGTTCAAATTGGCAACATATAGAGACAGTCCCTACCCAGCAGCGGGCTCACAGACTAAAAGGGGGAGACAGAGAACAAAACCAAACATACTAACAAAATAAAGTAAATAGAATAGATATGTACAAGTAAAATAAATAAATAGCCTCCTCCACAATCTGTCTGGAGGGCAGGATGGGCATTCTCCCCAACCCCAACAAGGAAGACGATAAGCCAGCCCCTGTTCCGACCCTGGGTAGTGGACGAAGCCCAGGCTTCACCATTTTCCTGCTGGGTGACTTTGGGCAAGTCACTTCCCTTCTCTGGGCCTCAGTTTTCTCATCATGAAATAGAAATTCAATACTATTCTCCCTCCTACTAGAATGTAAGCTCCATATGGGACAGGGACTGTATCTGGCCTAATTAACTTGTAGTCACCCCAGCACTTAGAATGGTGTTTGACACCCAAGCGTTTAGTGAATACCACAAAAAAAATAAATAGTAAAGAGAGAGGAAAATCCAAGTGTCCAGTGAAAAAAGAGTATGTGTTTTTTGAGGGCTGTTTTGCGCTGCAAACGCTGAATGATCAGACCCAAGGAACACCCTCTTAAGACATCAATCAAGGGCACCATGACACAGCCACTTTACACCTTGCTGGAAGTGAAATTCAAAACCTTTTAGCGCATGTTCAATTTAAGGAAAGGCACCCAGCCATTTCCATGTGTCCCGGGGGGAAAGGATAAGTGCCTTCAGGACAAATTAGCGTCAGAGTCTGCGTTCCAAAATGGATATTTCTGTCACGAGTTTTAGGGATCCTTCGATCATTGCCTCAGGGAGGCTGTTCGGGTTGTGCCACCCAATTGACAGTGGTGGTTGGAGGGTCCTCAAGGCCCCTCGCTCTGTTGCTGGGTAGCAGGTATGTGGAGGAGATCCCTGTGGCCTTCCCTGGATGGTAATGGAGTGGGAAGACAAGGCTGGGAGATGGGAATAACCCCTAACGCTCTCTATCAATCGGACTTGCCGAGGTCACCGGAGTGGCCTCCCTTGGGGCAGGATTAGCTGAATGAGCTCCCAAGTCATTTCTCTTGCCTGCAAGACTCCATCTCCTGTTAGGTTTATGGGGACCTGGGGGCTGGCTCTGCCACACAGCTCGAAACAGACGCTTCTGCTACAACATCCATTCAGAAAAAATTCCTCATCCTGTACAGCTTTGGTCAAAGCCCCCAGAGCTGACAGTGAAAAAAGTTTGAACCAGAAATCACCCTCAATGCCCCAGAAGTGCTTGCTCGGGCAGGGAGCACTTACGACCATCTCTGTAATTTATTTACTCATATTAATGTCTGTCTCCCACTTCGGACCGTAAGCTCGTTGTGGGCAGGGAATGTGTCTGTTTGTTGTTTCACTGGCCTCTCCCAAGCGCTTAGTACAGTGTTCTGCACATGGTAAGCGCTCAATAAATACGAATGAATGAATGAGGGAGGCAGGATTGGAGGCGGCATCCAACAGCCACTGAAGTTACCAAGCCTCAGGGTGGGGATAAAATGGGAGAGAGTGGGATGTGGGTATGACTGTGGGGGACAGAAGAGAAAGCATGGGCTGGCGCTGGTGGGTGAAGGAGTGGAGTTGGGGGAGACCACCCCTCCCCAGTCTGAACCCTGCCACACTTCGGCAATAGCGAAATATCCCTTCTGGGACTTCGCCTTATGTTAGAGCCAAATCCAGGCCAGCTGGGGCTTGCTTCCGGCACTGAATACACCCATTTCTGAGTTAAGAGGGGAGAGGGACATGTTTTCCCACCTTCCAAAGGGTGTGAGTCGAGGCAAAAGAGTCCACACTGGCTAAATGGGTCATATGAGTGCATCTGCTGGGAGATAGCAGCAGATTATTATTTAGAGAAGCAGCGTGGCTCAGTGGAAAGAGCCTGGGCTTTGGAGGCAGAGGTTGTGGGTTCAAATCCCGGCTCCGCCAATTGTCAGCTGTGTGACTTTGGGCAAGTCACTTCACTTCTCTGGGCCTCAGTTACCCCATCTGTAAAATGGGGATTAAGACTGTGAGCCCCCTGTGGGACAATCTGATTACCTTGTAACCTCCCCAGCGCTTAGAACAGTGCTTTGCACATAGTAAGCGCTTAATAAATGCTATTATTATTATTATTATTATTAGATAGGAAGCAGCATGTTGTAGTAGATAGAGCACTGGCTTGGGAGGCTCATGGGTTCTAATTCCAGCTCCGCCACTTGTCTGCTGTTTGACCCTGGCCAAGTCATTTCGCTTCTCTGTGCCTCAGTTATCTCCTCTGTAAAATGGGGATTAAGACTGTGAGCCCCACGTAATAATAATAATAATGATGATGATGGCATTTATTAAGCGCTTACTATGTGCAAAGCACTGTTCTAAGCGCTGGGGAGGTTACAAGGTGATCAGGTTGTCCCACGGGGGGGCTCACAGTCTTCACCCCCATTTTACAGATGAGGGAACTGAGGCACAGAGAAGCTAAGCGACTTGCCCAAAGTCACACAGCTGACAATTGGCAGAGCCGGGATTTGAACGCATGACCTCCGACTCCAAAGCCCGGGCTCTTTCCACTGAGGGACTGTGTCTAACTGATTTGCTTGTATCCCCCCCAGTGCCTGGCACATAGTAAGCGCTTAACAAATAGCATAATCGTTGTTATGATTATTATTATGGGATTAGCATGCTTCACTCCAAGACCTGGCAGAAACAGTGAACACTTTCCAGGCAGAAAATGTCGTCTTAAAGCACATCCTTAGTCCCCCAGGGACTGGCACAACCCCCTGGGTACGGGAGGATGAGAGGAGGGGGCAGCCCCCGTGGCAGCCCTGCCTTACCCAGCGACCCTGTCTCATCACGCCCGGCCATCAGGAAGGAGGGGCACATTCTTACCTGCTAATCCTGAGTTGAAGACCACTGTGGGGGACGCCGTCCCTGGAAGAGGGGGCGCCGACGGAGGAGGCGGCGGAGGCAGCGAGGTCGGACCCGTTTCGGCCACCGGGCCCGGGAGAGGCGGAGGCGGCGGAGGCGGCGGGGGTGGTGGGGGAGGAGGAGGAGGAGGGGGCGTGATGGCAGCGGTCACCGGCCCATTTTGCACTAGGAGGAGAGAGAGAGAACACACAGATCAGTTTGAAACACGACGGTGCCGCTGAACCGGACTGCGATTAGCTCAGTTTTCGTGATTCGAAGGGAAGACCTAGTGGGGCGTGTTTTCCAAAGATCTGTGCTTTGGCCGCTGAATTCACCGGTTCTCGAAATGTAAGAGGCTCCTTGTGGGCAGGGATCCTGTCTACCAATTCTGTTGGATTGAACTCTTCCAAGCACTTAACGCAGCACTCTGCGCACGGTGAGTGCTCAATAAATACCACTGATGCTCAATAAATGCCACTGATTGTGAATGAGAAGAGCAGCCAGGTTGCAGCGATTAGAGTCCCTGGTGGCAGAGAGAGAAGGTAGCAAAGGCACCCTACCACTGATAACGGGACAGATTGGACAGTGGAAATGTGCTTTAGCCAAGGGAGGAAGGTTCATCTTTGGAGCGTGATAGGATGAAATTTAAATTACTCCAGATTGATTGTCACCCCAGACTGATTCACCTTCAAGCTCCCATTTACAGATTCACTTTTCCTTCCACTTACCCGTAAGATGGTAAGTAAGCTCCTTGAGGTCAGGTACTTTTGTTTTTAAAATGGCACTTTTTAAATGCTATGTGCCAGACACTGTACCAAGCACTGGGGTAGAAACAATATTATCAGGGTGGACACAGCCCCTGTCTCACATGGGGCTCTCAGTCTAACTAGGAGGGAACAGGATTTAATCCCCATTTTACAGATGAGGAAACTGAGGTATAGAGAATAATAATGATTATTATTATGGAATTTCTTAAGCACTTACTATGTGCCAAGCACCGTTCCAAGTGCTGGGGTAGGTACAGGGTAATTAGGTTGTCCCACCTGGGGCTCACAGTCTTAATCACCATTTTTCAGATGATATAACTGAGGCACAGAGAAGGTTTAAGCAACTTGCCCAAGGTCACAGTGCAGACAAATGGCACACCCTGCTCTTTCCACTAAGACAAGTGACTCGACCAAGGTCACACAGCAGACCAGGGGAAGAGCTGGAGTTAGAATCCAGACCCTCTGACTCCCAGGCTGCTTCTTTACTCCGTGGAACTCTCCCAAGTGCTTAGGAAAGTGCTCTGTGTACCATGGGGGTTTAATAAATGGGGTTGATTGAAGGAGGAAAATAGGGTGAATTTCACGGCGACTGCTGGAATGGGAGCACCGATGGTCTGAGCCCATCAACTCCCCTCCCCAAGAGACACAACCTACACCTTTTGTGGCTTCCAGTGTCCACTTTGGCTCTGATTCCAGACGCCCGAAGGCTCCTTACCCGCCTCAGACGTCGGTGTCGATGGAGGTAGTGGGGGGGGAGGTGGGGGCAAGGGGATGGAGGACGTCGCCCCGGTAACTGGTCCTGCGTAGGAATTGGCTGAGGCCTCTGCCCCCGCTGGCAACGCGCCTGACGCCACGACTGGCAGGATGGAGATGTCTCCGTCCCCTTTCTTCTGGATTTTGATGGTCCCTTGCTTCTCCAGTTCGTGGATCTTCTTCTCCAGAGTGGACTGCCTCTGAATGGCTTCCTCTTTTTCTTTGACCATTTTTCTCAACGTGTGGACTTGGGTATTTGCATCTTTGTAGATTTCCTGCCAGAGAGCTAGTGGTTAAGAACCTCGGTGGGACCCCACAGCACTACACCACACAAACGCCAAATCGGGAACAGATTCTGAGCAGGAGACCTGCGCAGAGAGGAACACACTGCAAAAATAGAGGCCATCCTATGGTGCCCAGGTTACCCGGGAAGTCAAGGGTTTCTGCCTGGGGCAGAAAATGTATCTCACATGGCCCCTAGCACACCTGAGCATTCTCATACACGTTCCCCAGCATATCCAAGCGTGTTCACATACCCTCCAGGGCATCCAAGCAGGCTCACGCGGCCCCCAGCGAATCAAGCATGCTTGCACAGGTCCCCAACATGACTGCACATGCTACCACAACCCCCAAAATCTCCAAGCAGGCCCACATGTCACTGTAGCTTCATATTCTTGTTGCATTAATCCTCAAAGCGTCGCTTCGACAAAAACGATTCACTCAACCCACTTACTCATCTTCAATCGCTCCATCTACCAAGTGTTTTCCCGGGAAAATCATTAGCCCTTTCCCCTCCCTGTCAATCAAGCAATCATACTTATTGAGCACTTACTGTGTGCAGGGCACTGCACTAATTGGGAAAGTACAATATAACATTAAGGCTGACACACTCCCTGCCCACAGTAAGCTTGTAGTCTGGAGGGAGAGAAAGACTTTAATATAAATAAACTACAGATACGCACAGAGGTGCTGTGAGCCTGGGAGTGGGGATGAATAAAGGGAGCAAGTCAGGGAGACACAGAGGCCTCTCTCTGTTCATTGCCTCTAGAGAGTACGCTTGTTGTGGGGAGGCAATGTGCCGAACAAGTCCATCATACTGTACTCTCCCAAGCGCTTAGTTCGGTGCTCTGCCCACAGTAAGTGCTTAATACGTACAATCGATTGATTCATTGATGGATAAGCAGGGTCTGGGTTCTGAGATAAAAAGAATAGCACAGGAATCTCCGGGCCTTCCTCTTGGGGTCTCCAGGGAGGGTCCCAGTCAGAAACCTAGAGCACTTGCCCCAGCAGGACTCCAGCAAGTGGAAAACTTTTATTAACCACAGGGAAATCCGGATCTGTATGAAGTCCATCCATCCATAAGGACTCACGCCGACATTAACTGCACATCACCCCTTGGCACCCTGAAATGTGCGTGGGCAAAACCAGCCCCTAAAACTGTTGCCGCTTACTTCACGGAGTGGGACAGAGCTCCGTATCGCTCCATCCGTCCGAGCGGCCGGGATAAAACTTACCCGAACCACGTCCAGTTCCTTGTTTCTCTGCATGAGCTGTTTTTCCAGTTCCACAATCTTGGACATGGCTTCGTTCTCCGTGTCCTGCAGTTTTTCCGATAACTGGAAGGATTTCAAAAAGGGAGTGGGTCATAGATGATCACAACTCTATATGTTGCCGACTTGTACCTCCCGAGCACTTAGTACAGTGCTCGGCACACAGTAAGCGCTCAATAAATACGATCGAATGAATGAACATCCTATTTATTGAGCACTTACTCTGCGCAGAGCACTGTACTAAGCGACAGGAAACATCGGAGGGTTTCGGCAGTAAGCAGTTCTCTAGGGGTGGTCTCTGGCAAGTCTCTTTGAACTACCAATCAATCAATCAATCGTATTTATTGAGCGCTTACTGTGTGCAAAGCACTGTACTAAGCGCTTGGGAAGTCCAAGTTGGCAACATCTAGAGACAGTCCCTACCCAACAGTGGGCTCACAGTCTAAAAGGGGGAGACAGAGAACAAAACCAAACATACTAACAAAACAAAATAGAATAGATATGTACAAGTAAAATAAATAAATAAATAAATAGAGTAATAAATATGTAGAGACATATATAGACTGGTAGCTCCTTGCGGACAGAGACTGTACTGTATCTTTTACTAGTATTGTACTCTCCCTAAAGTGCTTCGCACCCAGTGGGTGCTCAATAAATATCACTGGTTGATTAATAAATATCACAGTTTCAGGCCTGTGCATGACATAGAGTGGGTGGGGTGGGGAACGGAATTACGTGAGAAATGTTTTCTTCCAGTTCCTCAACCCTCTCCAGGGCCGCATTCTTGGTTTCGGCGTCCTCCAGCAGCGCCCCGACATCAAAGACGTTGTCCAGGTAGGCCTGAATCTGCACCTGCAGCTTGTCACTCTCCGTGTGTTTCAGCTTCTGCAAGGGCAAAGCGAGCGGCAGGCGAGTTAGCACAGGGCCCGGAAGCCCTCAAAATCGGACGCACCCACCCAAGAACCCCAACCCGTCCAGCCGAGGGTCACCAAGGTTGCGACCTTCATCCCAGAGAGTCGATCAGTCAGTCAATCGTATTTATTGAGGGCTTACTGTGTGCAGAGCATTGTACTAAGTGCTCGGGAGAGAACAATATAACAGACACATTCCTTGCCCACAGTGAACTTACAGTCTAGGGGGGAGACAGCCACTACTATGAATAAATTACAAATATGCTGCTAACCTCCTCACTGTCCCTCATTCTCGCCTGTCCCGGTGTCGACCCCCGGCCCACGTCCTTCCCCTGACCTGGAATGCCCTCCCTCTGCCCATCCTCCAAGCTAGCTCTCTTCCTCCCTTCAAGGCCCTACTGAGAGCTCACCTCCTCCAGGAGGCCTTCCTGGACTGAGCCCCCTTTTTCCTCTCCTTCTCCCCACCCCCACTTCCCTACCTCCTTCCCCTCCCCACAGCACTTGTATATATTTATACAGATTTATTATTCTATTTATTTTACTTGTGCAAATTTACTATTCTATTTATTTTGTTAATGATGTTCATTTAGCTTTAATTCTATTTGTTCTGATGACTTGACAACTATCTACATGTTTTGTTTTGTTGTCTGTCTCCCCCTTCTAGACTGTGAGCCCATTGTTGGGTAGGGGCCGTCTCTATATGTTGCCAACTTGTACTTCCCAAGCGCTTAGTACAGTGCTCTGCACACAGTAAGCGTTCAGTAAATATGATTGAATGAATGTTGTGCAATTGGGATGGTGGATGAATAAAGGGAGCAAGTCAGAGTGATCCAGAAGGAAGTAGAAGAGGAAAAGAGAGCTTAGTCAGGGAAGGCCTCCTGGAGGAGATGTGCCTTCGATGAGGCTTTGAAGTGGGGGGAGTCATTGTCGAATCTGTAAAACGGGGATTAAACACCTGTTCTCCCTCCTACTTTGACTGCAAGCCCTATGCGGCACAGGTACTGTGTCCAGCCTACCTCAGTACTTAATTCAGTGCTCGTGGCACATAATAAATTCATAGCAAATAACTCAATTATTATTATTATTGTTATCAGATGGGCTCCCTCCAGCCAGTTGGTTTCCCTTGCCTGTTTTGCATTTCCCAAAGAATAATAATAATAATAATGCTTAGCACAGCATGTTGCAGCCAATGGGCACTCAATAAATACTACTACTAAGCAATTTGCTGTTCTCCCTCCTACTCTGACTGCAAGCCCTATGTGGGACAGGTACTGTGTCCAGTCACCTCAGCACCAGTGCTCTTGGCAAATACCTTAATTATTATTATTATTATTGGATGTGCTCCCTCCAGCCAGTTGGTCTCCCTTGCCTGTTTTGTATTTCCCAAATAATAATAACAATAATGCTTAGCACAGCGTGTTGCATCCAATGGGCACTCAATAAATACAACTTCTATGCAATTTGCTGGAATTTCCTTGTACTGAAAGACCAACCAGCCTGTGAGCCAAATTGTGCAATATTGGAAGGCTGTGTGGCCAAGTGGAAAGGGTAGGGGATTCCGAGTCAGGAGACCCAGGTTCTAGCCCTGGCTCTCCACTACTTGCCTGCTTTGTGACCTTGGGTGAGTCACTTAACTTCTGGGTGCCTCAGTTTCCTCATCTGTAAAATGGGACTCAAATATCTGGTCTCACTCCCTCTTTGACCGTGAGCCCTGTGTGGGACGGGGACTATGTCTGAGCTGATTATCTTGGATGATGATAATGGCATTTCTTAAGCACTTACTATGTGCAAAGCACTGTTCTAAGCACTGGGGAGGTGATCAGCTTGTCCCACATGGGGCTCACAGCCTTCATCCCCATTTTACAGATGAGGTAACTGAGGCACAGAGAAGTTAAGTGACTTGCCCCAAGTCACACAGCTGTCAGCTGACAATTGGCGGAGCTGGGATTTGAACCCATGACCTCTGACTCCCAAGCCTGTGCTCTTTCCACTGAGTCATGCTGCTTCTCTGCTTGGATCTCTCCCATTGTTTACCCCAGTGCTTGACATATAGTAAGCCCCTTAAAAATCAACCCAGGTTGTAGGTCAGTGGTTTGAGTCATACTTACATCCAAGTATTCATCCAGGCTTAGCTTTGTAAACTCGTACTGGAGATGGACTCTGAAATTCATATCTTCCACCGAATGGACCACAATGTTAATGAACTGCATGCACGCCACCTGCAAGGAAATCCCTGGTTAAAGACAGTCTGGTTGTAGAACAGTGTTTTGTAAACATCTCCTCAGTGGAATGGTCCAACAGAAAGGCCCAAGAGTGCCAGTAAAGGATACCGAGTTAGATTTCTCAGGCCCCATTTCCACTCTGCATTTTTAGATTTTCCTTCCCCTCCACTCAATCTTCCTCATCTTTGCCCCACCTCCCTTGCCCTGTTGATCAAAAATCCATCCCAAGGTTAGAGATACTCCAATCACAGTGTGTGGTGGCATCTTCCTTCTTTTTGGAGTAAGATTTAAAATTAATAAGAAGAATTCCTATCTTTTCCTCCACTCCTTGTAATCTTACCTCTACTCCATCTGGTGCATCCAAGCCCCAGGCTCATCCACAACCATTCCACCATACCCCACCCCTCCATCACTAGCAGCATCAACTGAGCATCTCCCGTCATTAACATTAATGTTCTAGGTGCTTGGATGTATACAATTGTAGGAAAACACACAGCCCCTGCCCCCTGAGGGGCTTACAATCTAATGGGGGAGAAAGGTGGGCCCAAATTGCCAAACGCTAAAAGAATAAGAGCCTAGATAAAAGTGACCAATTCGTAGAGCGAAGAACAAATAAATGAGTTGGTCTCTACCAGCGTAACTGGTTTTGGCTTCAGCCTCCCCTGGGATTCTGGTGTTCTTTGGTGTTTCTGTCACCGTCTGCTGCTCTCTTGCACTGTGTGCTCTTGTTCTGGGAGGAAGAGGAACTTGGAATGGTGATGGGAGATCCAGGCACTGTGGTCCACATGGAGCTAGAAGCTCCCCATAATCCAGGAACAATGAGAAAATCGCCAATTTTCAGTACCTACGACAAGTGGTGTGTGGCGTATACACTGCACAGCTTGACATGTCTTCCCTGCCCTCCATCTTCCCCACCCCACCACACACAAGCTGGCAGTTAGGCGACGGTCGAGCAGCTATTTCATGTTCTGTGAGGGAAAAACCACTCAAGAGTAAAGTTTGAGATATGCTGGAATTTACTGGAAGAGAGGTGAGAAACTTGATTTCTCTAGAGGGTAATCCCTGCCTTCCTGGATTAGAAGAAGCCTCAGCTACGTCATCTGTGAACTTCTTTTGGGCCCTGAATTCTCTGACGAAAAAGGTAATGGCTCGGAGATGAGAGCGGTTCCAAAACGAGAGAGGCCCATCTTCAACCTTTGCAGTATTCTGGCTGCTTTTTTCCCCCTCCTCGATGGCATCTGTTACATGCCACCGACAGTCACTCGTAGCTCTAGTGCAGACCAGATGGTGGTAGGACAGTAAATGCCAGCCCATTTGTGGCTGTCTGCTTGTCTTTGCTGAAAACTCAGAGAATCACACTGCAAGAAGAATCACCCCAGACAGGGAGGCCTCTTAAGTTCCAATTCTTTTGCAGAGGAAGGTGAAGATAGGTCATGGGGAGGAGTGTTAGTACAGTGGTTTCCACATGTAAAGTGCTCGATAAACACTATTACTAATAAAGTCTGCGTGTGTGGATTAGTGACCCCAGATGGACAGGAATAAAGGAGTTGGAATTTCCTCTGGATCCTACTCGCCAACACAGCGGGCAGCACATGTGGTGACAAAGCTCTCAGGCAATTAGCTATTTCAGTCCTTTCAAGTGGGCTTTCTGAAGTGGACGGAGCAGAGCTGTGGAGCCTTTGGGGAGCCAGCTGGGTCCTTCAACGAGCCTGGGAGTCGGGGGACTGTGTCTTCAGAGCTCTCCACGGGCCCCGAGTTAAAACACCCAAACGCGGAAACGGTCAGATGATTGCAAAACACAGGGCACTTTGTGGATGTTCCTGGAGAGGTGGTGTGGTTACAGAACTGTCCTCTCGTTGCCCACATCCTTTGGCAGTTAAGCACTTCTGGAAGCTTCTATTTTCTTCCCGGCTGGGGTGGAGGGAGGTGAGGAAGCGGGGGAAGGGGAGGAGGAGCCCAACCGCTGCCTCAACAATGTTGAGAAATAGAGCTGCTATATTTGTCTGGAAGCCAGACATCTGGCCAGAGTCCCACCCTCACAACCCTGTCAGCTGGCTGGAATCAAGTAGCAGCCGTTCACCTGATGTCCGGGTCTTGGGATGAACCGTGCCAGACCTGGAGGTGGGTGGTCCCCAAGGCCCCAGGGAGACTGGGCTGGCAACGGGAAGACACGGAGAAACGAATCTAGCCCCGTGGCTTGCCAACTCTACTTGAAGGCAACCTGGGTCGGATGTCACCTGAAAGGATCAAGAATGCAGGTGGGATTTGAATGTCTATTTTTAAAATGTTATGGTATTGATCAAGAGTATCCTGGCCGTGTCTTTGTACGTTACCTGGAGAGGCAGTATGGTTGAGGACTGCTCTCTAAGTTGCCCACATTCCCTGGGCAGCAAAGGACTTCTAGAAGCTTCTATCTTCTTCCTGGCTGGGGTGGAGGGAGGCGAGGGGAGGAAATGCTGTTCCGATCGGCACTCAGCTGAGTCGACTCGATAAGGCTGGCGTCCCTCCTGCCCACCGAAACCGACTGGATCCTGGGGGTGTCTGTGACCTGCGCAGTTCACCTTGGGGAACAGCCCGGGGTGGGGAGGGGGACTCTAGCTGCTGCCCATAAGAAGCGGGATCACCAGATGCGACTTGTTAAATGATCTCAACGAGGCATGGGGCCTGGTGGTTCCCACAGCCCTTTCGATCAGCTTCATTGGTCCAAGGAAATTCCGGGAGCTGCTGCCATGTGGGAGCAGAAGCCAAAAGGCTCTGCTCACGATGGCCGCTCAGTTGAGTCGTCCTTCCTGTATGAGGATGATGCTGAGGATGGCGAGCATGGTACTGCATCCGAGGGTGTGAGTGGCTTTGGGAGGCCCACAGTCTCCTGTACACTTGACCACAGGTGAGAGAGGGCAAGCGCTATTCAAAGTTGCTAATCAGCCACACTGGAGGCAGGACAGCAACAGGGGTCTTTTTCTGACAAAGCCCGGGCAGCGAAGTGAGGACCTCCAGAGTCTCATGCCCAGCCTTCTTCCACTTCTGGGTATTTGACAACGAAGCTGACCACGAGTTTGCTTTCCCCTGGGACATGAGAGGAGTAAGCTTTCGGCTGCTCTTAACTCCCAGTTCTGTATCAACTTCAAAGAAAGCAGGGTGCCCAGCAAAAAGTAACTTGCCAGGGCTCATCGGACGAACGACAATGCATCTAAAGAGCCGAAGTACCGGGGTGGACAACTCACTATCCATCTCAGATCTTCCCACCATGATCCCTCAGCTCTTTACAGAGGAACTGGATTCTTCAGAAAGTGAGCACATTTCAAAGGAGGCAGGAAGATGGAAATGGTATAGCAAGATGGATTGTTGTCTTACATGTGCATAAACAAATGAAGAGGTCTAATGAGCACCCAGACGTTGTTCAGTGCATAAAATACCATACAACCGAATTTGTTTCTAAAATAAGACTCACCATGAAATCTATATTGTTGTCTTCATTCTTGAAATGTTCCATCAGCTTCTCAAAGCGTTGCTTCTCTCCACACACCTGAAATACATTTCACATTTTTACCCCCACATCTTTCAAACTACCAGCTTCTCTTTCCAAAGTCCATCGTCCATCCCAAACCCTTTCACTCAAACACAACATTTGAAAAAGCTCTAAAATCAGACACAGAGATGGCTGACATGTTCTTTTATCATCCACCACGCCCAGAACTGGCCCCAACCTAAGCGCGAGCAACCCCAATACCACCATCAATTATTTCCTAAGTTTCTGTTTCATCTACTGGGGAAGTAATGATAAAATAACAGACGATGCCATTTCTGCCCTAAGAATAACTGCGGTATTTGTTGAGAGTTTACTATGTGTCAAGCAGTGTACTAAGTGTTGGGGTAATTACAAGATGATCAGATCCCACATGGGGCTCACAGGCTAAGTAGCAAGGAGAAGAGGTATTAAATCCCCATTTTACAGATGAGGAAACTGAGGCCCAGAGAAGTTAAGTGACTGCCCAAGATCACACAGCAGACAAGAAGAGGAGCTGGGATTAGAACCCAGGTCCTCTGACACCCAGGCCTGTGCTCTTTCCATTAAGCCAGACTGCTTCTCAACAGGGGACAGGAGTGGGCAAGACCACTAACCTAGGAAAATCTTTCAAGCTCAAAAAACGGTTAAGGAGCCTATGACACGACAACCATCACGAAAAGAACAAGAATGACCAAACGATCCAATCACCAAGTCTTTTAAAGATTAAACAGAAGCCTCTGTCCCAGGCTTGGAGACTGAAATATTTTTCTAACTGGTCTACCTGGTGTGGAACACCCAGCATCGGGTATAGGGATCACATCTTCTCCCAGGAAGGGTGGGAGGGTAGGAGAAGAGGGACGAATGTCCAGTCCTCAGATTGTCCCTTCCAATGACCCAAATAAGGAATTGGCTATTTAAATTCATTGAAGGTCAGGTATTAAACTTCTGGAGTATCATATGAACCCCCATTTTACAGATGAGGTCACTGAGGCCCAGAGAAGTGAAGTGACTTGCCCAGGGTCATACAGCAGACAAGCAGAGGAGCCGGCGTTAGAACCCATGACCTTCTTACACCCAGGTCCATGCTCTATCCACTATGCCATGCTGCTTCTCAATTCTACCTCAGTCTCACCACCTTCCCAAACCGCTGCCCTGGTTCCTGACTGTCACACGTCTGCTGGTCTGGCCTCCCAACAAACCACAGTTCTGGTGTAACCCTTGGGGTCAGAGTCATTAAATGATGACTTTCTAATCTGGAGTAGTCTAGCAGGACACCCACAAATAGAAAAGTGGCTTATTTCACTGAGGAGGCAGTGACACAAACAGCATGTCTGTTTTTGGCTACGGCTGTTCTCTACAAAGAGTCTCACTGACAATTAACCTCGGTAAGCACAGGAAAGATTTCTACTTTTACCTGGGAGTTTGGTCAAGGTTTGTAGTCTTCTTTATTGTTGGAGCTTTTGTTCTTCGTTTTTTGGGTTTTTTTTAAATGGTATTTGTTAAGCACTTAGCATACTAAGCACTATACTAAGTGCTGGCGTAGATACAACTGTTGGGTAGGGACTGTCTCTATCTGTTGCCAACTTGTACTTCCCAAGCGCTTAGTACAGTGCTCTGCACACAGTAAGCGCTCAATAAATACGATTGATGATGATGATGATGATACAAGTTAATCAGGTTGGACACGGTCCCTGACCCACGTGAGGCTCACAGTCTTAAACCCCATTTTACAGAGGAAGAAACTGAGGCCCAGAGAAGTGAAGTGACTTGCCCGAAGTCACACAGCAGACAAGCGGCGGAGCTGGGATTAGAACCCAGGTCCTTTTGACTCCCAGGCCTATGGTCTATCCATGAGGCCACGTTGCTTCTCCAGTTACTTCTTGTTCACAAGTAATGTAGTTTTATAACAATGTTATTTGCTAAGTGCTTAACAGGTGCCAGGCATTGTACTAAAGCTGATACTGTATTGTACTAAGTATTAATATTTCCGGTGCTCTCCCAAGGCCTTAGTACAGTGCTCCACACACACTTAGGGTGAGCCACTGATTGA
Source organism: Tachyglossus aculeatus (assembly GCF_015852505.1). NCBI lineage: Eukaryota > Metazoa > Chordata > Mammalia > Monotremata > Tachyglossidae > Tachyglossus > Tachyglossus aculeatus. The sequence continues at coordinate 44,108,720 of NC_052074.1, read as the reverse complement.
ACAAGTACTTCCTACTGAGACTGTGAGCCCCAGGTGGGACCTGACTATCTTATCTACCCCACTGCTTAGTATAGTGCTTGGCACATAGTAAGCGCTTAACAAATACCATGGTTAAGTCACAAACGTTACCGACTTATTTCACAGGCCTAATCTAAACTGTTCAGTTCTCTTGGTGGCATTACGTGGTCTCTCGCATTTAGAATGAATAGTCTTTGTACTATTATTGCGGGGTAGCATTCCTAAGACTATTCAGTAAACACACAGTAAGCACTCAATAAATAGCACTGATTGACTGCTATGCTAACTATATTGCTAGATATGCATGCCTACTGGATACATTGCCCTGACACATTTATACCACTCCTAGCACTTGTGTATATATGTTTAATCAATAATACCATCAATTACCCAATGACTTAATTTGTCATTTTTTTTATATCTGCCTCCCCAGTTGGAGTGCAAGCTCCTTCTGAGAAGGTAATATATTTCATACTTCATCATCAATCATATTTATTGAGCGCTTACTATGTGCAGAGCACTGTACTAAGTGCTTGGGAAGTACAAATTGGCAACATAAAGAGACAGTCCCTACCCAACAGTGGGCTCACTGTCTAAAAGTCTAATACTTCTAATACAGTCCAATACTTCTATTGTACTTTCTTAGGTGCATAGTACAGAGCACTGTACCCAGTGGGCACTCAATAAATACCATTACTACTGTCACTGCCGAGCACTGTGTTAGGACCACCGCAACATATTTTAAAGGTAAAAGGCATTCTTTGTCCTTGAGGAGTTTACAGTCTAATGGAATTTCTTCTCCTCACTCCATGACTTTCCTGACTTTTGTTTTTGTCTTTATGCTGTTCTCCTTTTGCATCTGTCATCAGTCCCCTTGTCCCTTTTTATTTTTAATAATAATGGTGGTGGTACAGGTTAAGTACTTACTATGTGCCAGGCACTGGACCAAGCGCTACAGTAGATACAAGATAATCAAGTTGGACACAGTCCCTGTCCATAAGAGCTCACAGTCTAAGAAGGAAGGAATAGGATTTAAGCCCTATTTAATCCCAGATGAGGAAACTGAGTAGTTAAGTGACTTGCCTAAGGTCACACAGCAGACAAATGAAAGAGCTGGGATTAGAATGCTGGTCCTGGCTTCCCAGTCTAGCGGGGGAGCAAATACCACATCATTGGTTTTTAATCACAAAAGCAATTTGGTTTAGTGGATTATAGGCCTGAGAGTCAGAGGACCTGGGTTCTAATTCTGTCTCTACCACTAACTTGCTGTGTGACCTTGGATAAGTCTTTTACTTCTCAGTGCTTCAGTTTCCTGATCTGTAAAATGGGGATTCAATACCTGTTCTCCTTCCCCTCTAGACTGTAAGCCCTCTGTGGGATAAGGACTGTGTCTGATCCAATTATCTTGCATCTATTCCGTTGCTTATAGCACAATGTTTGCCGCATGCTTAACAAATGCCATTACCATCGTCACCGTGCCTGAGGGTGTGATTCTCCCTCTCTTTTCTCCCCTACATCCCCCCTGCTTTCTGTCAGACAACAGTGAACAGACACATTCCCTGTCCACAACAAACTTGCAATCTAGAGGGGGAGACAGATACATTAATATAAGTAAATAAATGACAGAGGTGGACAAAAGTGCTGTGGGGATGGGAGGGGGGTGAATAAAGGCAGCAAGTCAGGATGACGCAGAGGGAGTGGGAGAAGAGGAAAGGATGGCTTAGTCAGGGAAGGCTTCTTGGAGGAGATGCCCCTTCGATACCCCCCCCGCCCCCTCCCCGGCACAGTGGGACAGCAGGGAAGGGGAGGGTCTTGGGCTCAGCATGAGGCTGGCCAGCATTCTCTTTTGATTGCATTCACATCCAGGAATGCCACAGAACAAAAATAACCACTTCCGAAACGAGTCTCAGATTGAACGTGACACCTGCAGGCAGAGCAGTGAAAACAAAAATACAATGAATAGAATAATTGTGCTCCAAATATAGGGTCATTCAGTTCAAGAGAAGGGGGGAAAAAAAAACCCAAAACCAACAACGACAACAAAATTGTCAGATCTGGGAACCCGGAATCCAGAAAAGAACTCTAAGCATCCCTGATTACGAAAGCTCACGGTTTCCTGTAAAGCGGTGTTTTACAATCTAAGCAACACTGTTTGTCTACATATAGCAGTGGCCTTAAAAATCTGAAATATTAACAACAATAAAAAAGACTGTTCATAGCTGGAGAAAAACAGCTCTCATAGTCTCTTGCGAGTCTGAATATCCAGCCTTGGCAGATCAGCCCCTCTGGATGTCCGCGCAGATCCCGACAGTGGGCTGCCAGCTTTGACTTTTCATGTCCACGCATCTTGGAAGCTACTCTGTCCTTCTAGCATCACAGTGAAATCATTCATATTCACCTTCAGTGACATTTCCTCAAATACCCCCCAAAATCAATTTAACAGCCCAGCAAAAACAACGAATTTGGATTAGGCAAGAGGATGAATTTCCGGGCTAGAAGGGCCATGGAGGTTGGAAGTGGATCCTGAAGGGCTCTCTTTCCCGGGGGGGATTTGAAAATAGTAATAATAAGGGTGCCAGCCTGTCCAGTGAATTTGTCCCAGCGTGGCTTAGTGGACAGAGCCCAGGGAGTCAAAAGAACCTGGATTCTAATCTCAACTCTACCACGTGCGCTGTGTGACCTTGGACAAGTCACTTAATAATACTAATGTTGGTATTTGTTAAGCACTTACTGTGTGCCAAGCACTATTCTAAGAGCTGGGGTAGATACAAGGTAATCAGGTTGTCCCACATGGGGCTCACAATCTTCACCCCCATTTTACAGATGAGGTAACTGAGGCATAGAGAAGTCAAGTGATGAGCCCAAAGTCACACAGCAGGCAAGTGGCAGAGGCGGAATTAGAACTCACAACCTCTGACTCCCAAGCCCGGGCTCTTTCCACTGAACCACGCTGCTTCTCTGGGACTCAGTTACCTCATCTGCAAAATGGGGATTAAGACTCTGAGCCCCAAGCAGGACAGGGATTGGGTCTAACCTAACCTGTGTCTATTCCAGTGCTTAGGAAAGTCCTCAGCACATAGTAAATGTTTAAAAAGTACCATAATTATTCATTATTATTATTATCATTATTAGGACGGCAATCCAGGAGCCCAAAACGAGTCATTGCTATTTGTTGAAGGATTTGTTAAGTGCTTATAATAATAATAATAATAATGATGATGGTATTTGTTAAGCGCTTACTATGTGCAAAGCACTGTTCAAAGCACTGCCAAGCATTCCACTCGGCTCAGGGAAAGCAGTGTGGCTCACTGGAAAGAGCACGGGCTTTGGAGCCAGAGGTCATGGGTTCAAATCCCGGCTCCCTCAATTGTCAGCTGTGTGACTTTAGGCAAGTCACTTCACTTCTCTGGGCCTCAGTTCCCTCATGTGTAAAGTGGGGATTAAGACTGTGAGCCCCCCGTGGGACAACCTGATCGCCTTGTAACCTCCCCGGCGCTTAGAACAGTGCTTTGCACATAGTAAGCGCTTAATAAATACCATTAAAAAAAACCACAGGGGAGATACAGGATAATCAGGTTGGACACAGTCGCTGTCCTACATAAGACTCACAGTCTTAGAGGGAGGGAAAAGAGTTGCTGGATTTCCATTTTATAGGTGAGGAAACTGAGATCCAGGAAAGTCAAGTGACTTGCCTAAGGTCACACAGCTGGCAAATGCCCGAGCAGGGAGGTCCTCTGGCTTCCAGCCCCAGGCTCTTTCCACTCAGCCACGCTGCTTCTCCACATGAGGATGGCGACTGGGAACAGATACCTCAAGGCCACTGTCTTTGGAAAGCTTGCTAGTGGAGAAGCGGCATGGCCTAGTGGATAGAGTACGGGCCTGAGAGTCGTTCAATTGTATTTATTGAGCGCTTACTGTGTGCAGAGCACTGTACTAAGCGCTTGATGGAAGGACCTCGGTTCTAATCCCGGCTCCGCATCTTGTCTGCTGTGTGACCCTGGGCAAATCACTTCAATTCTCTGTGCCAAAGTCCCTCATCTGTAAAATGGGGATTAAAACTGTGAGTCCTATGTAAGACAGGGACTACGTCCAACCTGATTAGCCTGTATCTACCCCAGTGGTTAGTACAGTGCCTGGCACATGGTAAGCACTTAACAAATAACATTTAAAGAAAAGGATTTTCCAGAGGAATGATTTCTTTGGATGCAGGGAAAAGGATGAGAGGAGAAGCGGGGAAAGGAGGGACTTGAGATTCTTAGATATACAGGACAAAGAACTTGCAGTTTAGGATTGACTAGAGCCAACAGTTTTTCGCGCTTGGAACACCCAGCATTCTCCTTGTAAATGACTAAGGGTTCTCTTAATTTGTCCAGCAAGGAACTGTCAGCCTAAACACCCCGATCTTCACAATGAGAGCCCCCAATCCAGGGGAAAAGGCAAATTAGTTCAGGAACCATGTTCAGATACCCTAAGGTATCTGGTTCCCAGTCACCACCCTCACGTGGCGACTCATGAAGCAGCATGGCTGAGTGGAAAGAGCCTGGGTGGGTGAGTGACTTATTTCCCTAATCTTTAAAATCCCAAGAAGCGACAGCTAAAATTGCACCAATTTTCTATTTTCTACATATCATTTAGCCCACAATAACATCAAATTCTATAGGATCAGCAGGATCACAGGTGATTTTGGAGGAATCTGCACGTGAAATCTCAGCAAAGTACTCCCCTCCACCCACTCAGGGACTACAGAGGCATCCAAGGGCCCTCGTCAATAGGGATCGACGCTTCAAGAGAGCCATCGTGGTCTGGGAAGGTCAGAAGATTAATCTTCCTAATGGCCAAGAGTTGAACACAAACAGTTTTAACCTCAGTCCGACCATTAGAAGATATTGCCTCATGGCCAAATTCCTCCTCGCCCTTCCCTTCTCTCCCCCAGCCCCCAAGGTCAATCTCAGGCCTTGAATCCCCTTGCAAGCAGAAGGAGGGGGCATGACCGGCAGAAAGACGTGACTCAAAATACTTCCCAACCCATGACACCCTCCCACCCCCAGCCACAAGATGCAGCCTTTCCTCTTCTCTCCCTTAAACATAGGCTACCTTGACGGGCAGTCTCTTCCCACAGGAAGGTTCTGCTTGGGAGCAGTCAGTTTTGCCTGATTAAGCCGACATTTGGGGATGTTCGCTGGAGAACAAAAGTTCAGTTTTCTTGCCCTCGCCCGGTTAAGCAAACAGTTATGTCAGACTTCGCTCCAGGTGAAAGAAAGCTTTTATCCTTTATGGTGTAACCCATTGGTCCTGGATTACTGGCGCTGCCAAAGATGGTCCTGATGTTTCTTTTTAACTTTTCCTAACATCCCTCATGATAATGACTGCACTGACAGGTGGGGAATCACTGGGCTTGCTGCTGGCAATAAAGAGACCTTGGACTATAAATGGAGAAATTCGAATATAAATGACACATTTAGCACCGGAACCTAAACAATCTTATCCCCTCCCTCCAATGAAGGGAAAACTAATAAAAAGTAAGAAAAGACCTTCATTTTCCTAAAGGTTAAGAGTCAAAATAATTAGCTTTAATTATTGTCCAGCAAATAAAAAAATGAAAAGCACAATCTGATTGTATACAGTATCCTTGACAGTAAGCTCGTCGTAGGCAGGAAAAGTGTCTTCCAATTCTGTTATACTGTACTCTCCCAAGTGCTTAGTACAATGCTTTGCTCATAGTAAGTGTTCAATAGATACGACTGATTGACAGACTGGCATGAAAAACAAATGGGTTCCTGTGAGCCACATTTTCTGCTCTGTGTGTGTGTTTGTGTGTGTGTGCGCATGCACACAAAATGGGGAGTAGAAACCAAGAAAATGTCAGTGTGCCCCCAAAACATGAATGCTGCAGAAAGCTGGAAGCCTGGAGACCACCTCCCACAAAGGGACATAAATATCTGGTCCTTCTGGGTTTCGACTTGGTGATGAGCCCATGGTGATATCTGTGTCATTTCCAGTTCGTTAACCAAAGCCCAGCAGGGTGCTCCAAAGTTGCCTTAGGGCTTTATTAATCTTTAAAACATCTCGAAATTTGAAAGTGTATGGCTTCCTGACAGCTTTCCTGTTGACATGCCCATTTCCACCCTGCCTCCGATGTGTCTCCAGGAGGGTAATGTGTGCCTTTTGGCCTCAGTTCCTTCTGGATTTTCCTTTGCCTTCATCATCTCTCCAAAGCAGGAAATGGAAGAATTTAAGTTGGTTGAGGTGAACTTCCTCTGCCTTTTTTCTGAGGGGGTTTTAAAAATTCAAAGCAGAGGATGTGAAAACCAAGAAGAAAATGAGTTGACTGCAAGATCCCATGTTTCTTAGCTTCCCTGACTTATTTCCCTTGGTATAATCAATCAAGTAATAGCAGTTATTAAGCACCTACTGTATGTAGAGCACTGGCTAAATGTGAGTATAATAATAATAATAATAATAATGGCATTTATTAAGCGCTTACTATGTGCAAAGCACTGTTCTAAGCGCTGGGGAGGTACAAGGTGAACAGGTTGTTCCACGGGGGGCTCACAGTCTTCATCCCCATTTTACAGATGAGGTAACTGAGGCACAGAGAAGTGAAGTGACTTGCCCAAAGTCACACAGCTGACAATTGGCAGAGCCGGGATTTGAACCCATGAACTCTGACTCCAAAGCCCGTGCTCTTTCCATTAAGCCATGCTGCTTCTCCATATAACAGTATAACAGAATTTGTGGACTTGATCCCTGCCCTCAAAGAACTTACACCTTTGAGAACACCAGAGAGACACATCAAATGCATGGCTCAGTGAATACAGCACAGGCCTGGGAATCAGAAGGACCTGGGTTCTAATCCCTGTTCCACCACCTGTCTGCTCTGTGACCTTAGGAAAGTCACTCCACTTCACTGTGCCTCAGTTCCCTCATCTGTAAAATGGGGATGAAGCCTGTGTGCCCCATGTGGGACAGGGACTGTGTCCAACCCAATTAGCTTGTATTTATCCCAGCACTCAGTTCATAGTAAGTGCTTAAGAAACACCATAAAAAAACCCCCCAAAACAAAGTAACAAAAAAACAGATGCCCTGCTTTGCCCCTCTGGAGGTTGAGAATACAACTTTCCACACAAAAAACAGCTGCTTTAGGACTCGAGCTATTTACTCTTAAATCCCCAGATTTGCAAATCCTGAGGATGCACAGATAAGTGACTTAGGACAAAATGAAAGACAGAAGCCAGAAAAAGGAAGTATTCAATATTCAAAAAGGAAGTATTCAATCGTATTCAATAAATACGACTGAATAAATACGATTGAATGAAAGTGTGGTATCAACACCCTGCTTGAAGAGGGATTCCTCTGCAAAGGACTGTGGAAAAATGAAATCTTGCTACGGATGTGAGTTGGGTGTCTGTTTCGCCAGAGATTTGCTTTCGCTTCTCTGTACTTCAGCAGACATGATACTGTTAAAGCGGTATTATGGCATCCAAAATGTTCAGTGATTCATTCTAATCTAGTCTTCCATGAAAATTAATATTCCTATGTGTATTGTCTTAGTTGCATGCATTTTCATGAATTCACGTAAGCATGGAGACACTTGGGAGTCTGACTAGTGGAGGTGGTTGGCAGTGGGGGGAATGTAGCCCCTCATTTTCCATTCAAAAGCCACAAATATCAATTTCACTAAAGATTAGCTCTGAACTGCACACCATGGGCTATGCTGACCTGCACTAAAATGTCAGCCAATCAATCAATCAATCAATCTTATTTATTGAGCATTTACTGTGTGCAGAGAAGTAGTCTGGCCTCATGGAAAGAGCATGGTTCTGGGAGTCAGAGGATCTGGGTTCTAATTCCAGCCACTTACCTGCTGAGTGACCTTGGGCAAGTCACTTCACTTCCCTCTTCCTCAGTTACCTCATCTGTAAAACGGGGATTAATCCCTATACTTCATTCATTCATTCATTCGATCATATTTATTGAGCATTTACTATGTGCAGAGCACTGTACGAAGCGCTTGGAAAGTACAATTTGGCAATATATAGAAACAACCCCTCCCCAACAACAGGCTCACAGTCTAGAAGGGGGAAACAGACAACAAAACAAAACAAGTAGACAGGCATCAGTAGCATCAAAATAAATAAATAGAATTATAGGTATATACATCTTCCTACCTAGAATGTGAGCCCCATGCACACAAAGGGATTGTGTCTTGTGTCTACCCCACACATAGAACAGCGCTCAGCACATCCTCAGAGCTTAACAAATACCAAAGTAATATTTATTATCACCATCCGGAACATCACCAGGCTAAGGATCAGAAATAGCTATTGAAATTTAACCTCTCTAAGACTTGAGAGCAGAGGGTCAAAAATCACTCATGAGCTGCTTTCATGCTCGAACCTTGAACTCTTAACTTAAGAGAGGGAGCGCAGAGGAAGCTTTAAGGGGGATTGTGACCCCTGGATCCTTGCGAAGGAGTCAACAGACTGAAGCTTGCCTTGCTGAGCACGTGTGCAGATAAACTCTGGCCAATGGACAGGGTGAGCCCTTGATGTTCTTGACTGACCTTGTTCAATCAGAGGAGGCTGGGCTTAGCTAATTCTAAGACTCTGATTTTCACAGATTGAGGATCCTAATGAATCAAACTCATTATAAGCTCCTGCATTAGACTGGAGGGAGGGACCAGGTCTTCTACTTTGGTTGGACTCTCTTTGGTGGGGAAATTTGCTCTAATTTGGACCACCCTTTTCTCCCCCTAAAACCCAGCGTTTCCCTCCTCTCCACCCATCCCGAACCACCTCACCACCTGATCGGTCCATTTCCCCGATGGAGAACCCAGGGTACTCACTGGCCAATCCTCCCTCCAAGAATGCTCTTCCTGTCAACTACCATCAGTAGTATTTACTGAGCACCTTCTAAATACCAAGCCCCATCTTGAGTGTTTGGGAAAGTAACAACAGAAGCTGAATACACATCCCCGTTCCTCAAAGAGTTTATGTCTAAACCATTCTTCCACACCTACCAAGAGCTCTCTTTCCTCTGTCCAAAGGCCTCCCTGAACCTTTCCAGAAGTGAAGTCAATCGCCCCGACTGCCTATCACTTCTCTGACCCTACACCCAACAAAATACGAATCCTCTCTCTCCTATAATGACCAAACTTTCCAACTTATTTGATACTCAACATAATTATCTAACTTCTGTGATATCTTCGCCACCAATTCCATTTGGCTATTGCTTCACCAATGTCAAGGCTGCCCAGCTCCTCGCAGACAAAGACCGTTCTAGCTGTCCTTTGTCCCCTTCCCAGAATTGCACCATGCCACGCTTGAAAAATACCACTTAACAATAACGGTGACCCTTATGGTGGTGACGGCGCTGAAACAGATTACGGAATTACGCTGGGAGTCCTGGCAAACCCAGAGCTAATTAGGCTTCCATTGGACTGGTTTTAAAATAGCCACCCTGGGTCATTTGAAAGTAACTAATGAAATCATTTCAAAGTTAGGTCTGGAGCCTAGAAAACAGGAAACCGTGAAACGTTAAGCCCTCCATCCAAGGCACTGAGTCTTGGTAGCTTTTACTTGGATAATTAACCAGTCTTCAGAGCCGAGAAAGGAAGCGATGAGAAACTCTGAACATCTGGATTGTCCATATTTAAGAGAGACACTGCAGGTCTCTAGACCTGGGCAGGGATCGTGTCTGCCAACTGTGTTGTACTGTATGCTCCCAAGCACTTAGTACACTGCTCTGCACATAGCAAGTGCTCAATAAATACCAACTGATGATGATGATGATGCTCATTTGCTCCCACTTACAACAAATATCCTACCTCTTTGAAGTTATCGAATGCCGATAAAATGATTTCGTGCCCTCCTCTGACAAGACAAACGGCTGCTAGCAGTTCCAAGACGAGGGCTTTTGTTCTATCAATGCAAAGAGAGAAAAACACAGAATCAACACAAAGTGCAGTGGATCAGCCTTGCCCTCCTTTGCAAAATGGAGGTGGTGGCAACACTGAATAAATGATCTGCCTCTGGCATGTTTTTCATCTTCCCCAGCTTCTCACCCATCAGTTGATTGGTCTTGAGCCCAAGATGTAGTGCCAATTTGCAAGACTCAGGGCCCCTTGCCCATAGTACCGAATGATCATACGCCGTAGATCTGTGAGGAATTCAAGCCTAGTGTTACCCTGGGTGTGAATCTAGAGGAGGAAGACAGCCCAGCCTTCTTCCATCATCAGAAAATGGTTTGAAAAAAAAAAAGGAATTGATAAACTTCAGGGCCAAAGATAATTTGGGAGCATTAAGGCAAGAAACCACTCTGGTTCAATATTTTCTCCGGTCTCCAGAGCCAAATGCATCTCATTTGTCTCAGAGCTAAAAATCGAACCACGGTCCTTATGCTTCCAATCTGCTCATTTGCAGATGGCTCTGTGTAACTCCTCAGTGGCAGTGTGAGTTTGCAGTCTGTTTAGTCTCCCTGCGTATGAGATCTGTAACTCACTGGAAAACAGCGAGGATAATACCGAGATCTTCCCCCGTCTCCAGAAATGGAAACAAACCTCCATAACAAACAGTGAGAGAGAGGAGGCCGGGCGGTACTTTTTCAAACGTTCAGAGACAGTGTCAAATGAAAACTTGCTTTTCCCGAACCCGGCATCCTGGATGTTAAAAAGGGAAACGGCAATTTGGACAAATACTCTAAATCTTGAGAAATAGAGAATGATCTTCCATAGGTCCGGAAGTGGAGGTCAAGAGAGATTAACATTTTCCAACCCTTTTGGGACGGTGATGAGACCAATATCATGATCGATTAGGGCCATCCCTAGGATAGGACGTACTGGGGCAACTGCTCGGGACCTACAGAAACAGGTTTCTATCTAGCTGCTGCCACATCCAGTTCTGGAAGCAGTCACATGCTCCCATCACTCCCACCACTGCCCTATGGCAATCCTTCAGTGTCCACCTCACTATGGTACTAAGGTGGTTCTGGGGCCGCCTGATGCTATTCTTGATTGGGAGCGGTTGAGAGGAGAGATTTGAGACTGAAACTTCCACCAACCCCAATGATGCAGTTTTTGAGGCAGGAGGTTTCATCAGGCTCAAAGGACAAATGGAAGCCTGTGTCTTAAGAAGCCTCTTCTTGGAAAATCCTGGTGGGATTCTAGAACTCCAATTCAACTGGGGTAGAAACTTTTTCACCCCTGCAGGACTTACTCACCCAGAAGTCTCCTTACCTAGGATTCTTGTTATTCAGACTTAGTGCAATTTCATTAACAGCGTGTGGGTGGGACATGACCATATTGAATCCATACTGAAATAGAGAGGAAACAAAAGAGTTACAAACAGATGTTTCGGGGTTGACCATACTGACTTCCAAAAAGAGCACAGCCCAGGGAGCCAGAAAACTCGGGTTCTAGTCCTGGCTCGGCCACGTTTCTGCTGCATGACACTGGGCAAGTTACTGCTCTGTAAGCGTTTAACAAATGGCTAAAAAAAAAAGGCTACTCTGACAGTTAACAAGGAATAAGGCCATTTGCTCCAGAGGCCTCTGGGAGCTGGGGTAATGAGCAAGGAGTAGTCATGAGGTCCCCAGGACACGGCATCACAGCTCTGATTTCACTGGAAACACAGCGTGTGGAGGGTGAAATCCAAGATAGTGGTTCCCTAAAATTCTCAGGGTACAAGTTCCATCAAGGATTCCACTTAGTAACCACTCCTTTGTGCCTTACTGCATAGTCTATGTGGTTTTTAGATTTATTATGACCTGAAATGACCTCAGACAAAGCAGTCATTCATTAATGATCATCAATTAAGAACTAAGAATGCTGGCAAATCCTGAGCTTCCAAGTCTATTAGAATTTTCTGTGTCTAGGGCCAAAGGGTGTGCTACACCCCTGAGGGCCCTCAATCAATATTCAAAGATGACTCGGAGGTTTTATCCAGAAGAACTCATTAAAGCTAATGAGCTAATTAACCTTACAGTGAATCAGGTTGGTTTCCCCGAATCTTCCACCGCCTGACCGATGCCGTAAGGCAGAAAGGATCTCAAAAATCTAGAGCCAGTTCCAGAGAGACATACCTGGTAATTCATGATGGCACGTAAGCACATGATGCAGACATGCACGTCGTCCTTTTTACTCACTAGTCTTGAATTCTTTAGGGTTCTTCGGCTCGGCAAGGTGTTGTATCTGCAATGAAAAAAGGGCCACGTTTCAACCAAATCGGGCGGTGGGTGGAACCTCTCAGGGAACGCAGAGGGATATCCTGGTACCAAGTGATCGTGAACAGGACTCGGTCCCAGAGCAAAACAGCAGCCAACATCTGATGCAAGGGGTGCACCAGGAGGAAAGGACAAGCTCCTTGTGAAGGCACATCACGACACAGGAATCGGGAACCGACCGAACGGGTGGAAAACGTCCCGAGACCCTTGCTCATAACCCGCAGGACGCCTGGGACTGCACAGGTGACCAGAGGCAAGCAGCGACATGTGAAGTAGCGAGCGCGTGAGCAAAGGGGTTAGCACTGACGCTCTTTTAATCACCCGACACTCGCAGTCAGTGACCCCCGCTGCCTATTTCAGACGAAGCCACACGATTCAGCCAAGTGTTAGGCATTCCTGTCTTGGGCAGCCCAACTAAACGCATTTCCCTCATCACTCACCAGGAAGCCAGGAACAACTCTTGGATGAAAATACTGTGTGAGAGAGAGAGAGAGAGAGGAAGGGGCTGGGAGGGAGAGAGCAATAAAGAAAGAGACTTAGAGGCAGAGACAGAGTCAAAGACATGGGGAGAGAGATCAGCCCATATTCAAAACTATGTTAAAACACTAAAGATTAGCTCACGCTACACTCTCTCGCAAATAATGTCACGGATTCCATCATCTCCCTCTCGACTGTAAGCTCATTGTGGGAAAGGAATGTGTTTATTGTTATATTGTACTGTCCCAAGCACTTAGTACAGTGCTTTGCACGGTCAACGTTCATTAAAGGTTATTGAATGAATGAATCCTTGAAAGAAAAGCATCCTAGAGCCACAGTTGGAATTTCACAAACCCAGAGACAGGAGAGGTTCGATTGGTCTTGGCCAAGCAATCCATCGATCGATTGTATTTACTGAGAGCTTACTGTGTGCAGAGCACGGTACTAAGCGCTTGGGAGAGTGCAATTAAACAGAGTTGCTAGACACATTCCCTGCCCACAAAAAGCTTACAATCTAGAGGGGAAACAGCAGGATCTCTTGTGTGGTTTCAGGCCTTGGCCAAGAACATGTCTCAGGAAGTGAGAAATCCTTTCTCGAAGAAAAAGTCAGCAACAAGCTGTTCCACGAGTTGGACCCTGTCTGTCATCTAGTCTTGTGCTAATTTAGAGATTTAGAAAATGCTTAGTGGTGATTAACACCGATTTCAGTGTTCTTGAGGGTTGTTGGTTTAAATTAAATTAATTGAAGTTCTGACAGGTAGACAATTATCTAAAACTCCCCAGTAAGCTCCCCAAACTCCTTTCATTCTCTTCCTCTAGTGCAGAAAAGGAAAGTGGGGTGTGCGTGCATGTGAGAGAATGTGTATGTCTGTGGGCATGCGTGCTCATAAACAATTAAGTCATCCTGATGAGTATACTAGCAGGCCAGGCACTACTTTATTGGGATAAAATTCTGTGGGGTAAAACCTGGCTAACCTATGACTTTTCTAAATAGGGGATCAGGCTCAAATGATTTCCAGCATTTTCCCACATGGCAGAAAAGTTTCACTAATTGGATATTTAAGTTCTGTACAGGCAAACACAACAGAACAAAAAAAAATCAGGGGGCGGGAGAGAGATCCAAGCATTAGCAAGGCCCATTTCAATATCTAACCACAACTTTAAGCAGTAAGAGTCCTTTCACTGTAACCATAATCCAAGCAAGATTGCTAGCTCATTCCTTGGATGTCTCAAACACACTGATTCTTCTCTAAACACTAACCATGCAGCCAGTCTAACCAAAGCCCAGGCTCTCTGATTCTAACTTTCTTCTTTCTGGGTCAATTTAATAGTCTGTGGCTGGAATAATCCCCAAGTCCAGGCTGAACATCATATTAGTGGATAATGCATCTTCTTGACTGGCAGTGACTGGTGGGTTTTTTTTCCCAATGAGTCACCCTCCAAACCAAGAAAAATAGAAAATGTGGTCCACTTAGAAGCTGTTTCCATTTACTAATTCTTCTTAGTTCTTTTAGTTCTTAGCAAGACGCTTTGGAGAATGTACTTAAAGTCAAATTGCTTCTCTTTGTAGTGAGTTGAAACACGTCATTCTAAACTATTTCCTTGTTCCCTACCAGCCCAGAAAGTGGAATAACTAATGCGGTTAATATATTTCTGGAGTGGTCAAATGCTTCCCTAATCACCTGCCAAACAGACATAAGCACAGTGGCTTCTTCTTTCCTCCCTCTATTGCAGGAGCACAAATTCACTACTTAGCAAAGAAGGTCGTAACTAGACACTGAGGAAGGCAAGACGTAACTGAAATGACCCAAAAGGTGTTTCAAATCATACTTACATCTGGATGGAAATTATGCCCCCTGTAATTTATACTATAATGAAGGCATATGCAAAATGAAGGGACTAGTGTAATCTTATAAAGTCCCTAATAATAGCAATAATGATGATGTTATTTGCTAAGCACTTACTCTGTGTCAAGCACTGCTCTAAGCACTTGGAGGAGATACAAGCTAATCTTGTATCTCCTTGTCAAGCTAATGACACAGTCCCTGTCCCATATGGGGCTCCCAGTCTTAATCCCTATTTTACAGATGAGGGAACTGAGGCACAGAGAAGTGAAGTGACTTGCCCAAGGTCACACAGCAGACTAGTGGCAGAACCGGGATCAGAACCCAGGTCCTTCTGAATCCCAGGCCCGTGCTCTGTCCACTAGGCTATGCTGCCTCCAAGTTCCCTAATAAAACAAAATGTTTCCAACTGTAGTTTGAGATGGCTCGACCCTAACATATATTATTCCATTTGTAAATATTTACATTGATTTTGCTACGTGTACACATTTATTTAAACACTGCAATCGAAAGCATCTGGTAGGAAATACATAGATTGGGGCCGCTGTCAGAGAGAGAGAGAAGATTAGTTTGGATGGTTCATTTGCTCTGATCCAGAAGTGCACTGCTTATGAACTTTTAAAGGCTCAAAGCAATACTTACTCGTATATAAAACTAGCTATTTCCCCCCTGTAAACTACAGAACTCTTTTCACGAGGCCAGGGTGTGCCCCAAGCAGAAGTTTATAATGCACCCCTTCCCCAACTTCCCTCCCCTCTCCCCTCTAGACCCAGGATGGCTCTGGACAGCCATTTTCTACCTTGACTCCTAAGCAACCACAGACCACTTGGTCCACTCCTGTGCCTTCCTCTTATTAATTTGGCATTTTTCCTCTCTCTTTTCAGGTTCCTGAGTCTTGCTGCCCAGATCAGGGGACAAAGTAGTACTCTGGAAGGAAATTTTGCCCTCGTCTTGCCGACAGTTTTTGGTTTGGTTTGTTTTTTTTACTATGGAAAGGTGCTCCACTCAATTTCTATGGCCGTTTTCCTCTGGAAATATGAACTTCTTTAAAGGGCACCTAATTAAGGAGCTCATTAGATTTATTCAGCTAGTTTTCAGAGATTGTACGATGGATTGGAAGTTACTTCAGCTGTTCTCACGTGAATGGGGGCCTCTTTTTCTCCAATCTGAAAAGTTTGTTTTGGGTGTTCGTTTTTTTAATGTACTCCCAATCCAGCTTCTGTGCAAAAAAACCACCTGGACTCAGGCATTACACTCCAAGCCCGGGCCTGGGTGTCAGAGGACCTGGGTTCCATTCCCAGCTCCATCACGTGCCTTCCGTATGACCTTGGGTAAGTCACTGAACATCTCTGTGCCTCAGATTTCTAACCTGTAAAATGGGAATTCAATACCTGTTCTCCCTCCTACTTACACAGTAAGCAAGCAAATCGAGTTGGACACAATCCCTGTCCCACAGCCTCAGTTCCCATTTTACAGATGAGGTAACTGAGGCACAGAGAAGTGAAGTGACTTGCCCAAGGTCACACGGAAGACCAGTGGCGGAGCCAGGATTAGAACCCAGGACCTTCTGACTCTCAGACCTGTGCTCTATCTACTACACCATGCTGATTCCCTAACAACGGAGTTGGTAGGCTCTGTCGGAGAAGCAGCACGGCTGGAGAAGCAGCATGGCTCGGTGGAAAGAGCACGGGCTTTGGAGTCAGAAGTCATGGGTTCAAATCCCAACTCCACCACTTATCAGCTGGGTGACTTTGGGCAAGTCACTTAACTTCTCTGTGCCTCAGTTACCTCATCTGTAAAATGGGGATGAAGACTGTGAGCCCCCTGTGGGACAACCCGATCACCTTGTAACCTCCCCCAGCGCTTAGAACAGTGCTTTGCACATAGTAAGTGCTTAATAAATACCATTATTATTATTATTAGATGCAATCTCTGCTCACAAGAACTAACAATTCCCCTCCAACACTGGGGACTTGTAGATGTGTAGGCACCCCTTCTGCTTGACTAGGTGTTTCCTTTTAGATCCCCTTCAGAGGGAATGCGACATTGAGCTGCTTCTATACATTTCCACGGGATATGATCGGAGAGACTTTTCAGAAAGTGTTTCGCACATTCTCCAAGACCTGAGTTCCCTCTGAATCACCCAGGGTTGGGCTGGAAAAAAAATCACTGGCGTAACCCCTTTCCAGATTAGAATTTGGAAAGATGATCAAATGCCAGCTGTCGTGCCAGGCCAAATGCAGATAGCCTGTTGTGTAATCAGCAACTTTGCACTTAGAAACACAACCGCGGCATCTTTTTTATTTTCTGCAGCGGAGGCTAGGAGACACCCTGTGCTCTGTGTCATAGCGCTTCAGGCTGTGGACTCATCCCTTTTCCCAAGCGAAGATCACACCATGCTGAATATTTCAATAGGTAATTTCCATAAAGACAGGCACCCTAAAGGAAGAGTGGTTGGTGATTCATTAGGCGGTACTGGCCCCTTGGAAGTAGTCCCAAATTCATGCCCTAAGCTGGTATACTCTTACAGAATTATGCAAAATAAAACTGATTACTGTAATGCATTCTGCTTGAGGCTATTCACAGGGCGGGCTTATGAAACAGCCTAAGCTCTCCTAGGCGCCCTAGCCACCCTGGTGAGGTCTGAAGTTGCAGAATCTGTTGAAGCCCAGACCACGAAAGCCTTAAGGGCCCTTCTCTTGAGTCACTTCACTTCCTGGTGCTAATTTCTCCCTTTAGGAACACACTTCCCTCCCTTTTTTTAAAATGGTATTTGTTGAGCGCTTACTGTAGGCCAGGCACTGCACTGAAACACTGGGGGGAGATACAAGCTAATCAAGGTGGACACAGTCCATGCCCCATGTGGGGCTTACAGACTTAATCCCCATTTTACAGATGAGGTAACTGAAGCCCAGAGAAGTGACTTGCCCAAGGTCACACAGCAGACAAGTGGCAGAGCAGGGATTAGAACTCAGGCCCTCTGGCTCCCAGGCCCGTGCCATCCACTTGGCTACGCTATGTCATCATCATCAATCGTATTTATTGAGAGCTTACTGTGTGCACAGCACTGTACTAAGCGCTTGGGAAGTACAAGTTGGCAACGTATAGAGACAGTCCCTACCCAACAGTGGGCTCACAGTCTAAAAGGGGGAGACAGAGAACAAAACCAAGCATACTAACAAAATAAAATAAATAGAATAGATATGTACAAGTAAAATAAACAAACAAATAAATAAATAATAAATAAATAATAAGTACGCTGTATCTCTGAAGCTATTTGGTGGCAGCTTTATGATACTACTACTACTAATAATAATAATGGTACTTGTTAAGCGCTTACAATATGCCGGGCACTTTACTAAGCGCTGGGGTGTATACCAGATAGACTGGACACAATCCCCAACCTACATGGGGTTCACAGTCTAGGAGGAAATGAGCAAGACCTTTAATAAGCCTTGCTCCTTCCACA
The DNA here is from genome assembly GCF_015852505.1 of Tachyglossus aculeatus. Lineage (NCBI taxonomy): Eukaryota > Metazoa > Chordata > Mammalia > Monotremata > Tachyglossidae > Tachyglossus > Tachyglossus aculeatus. The sequence goes on along the minus strand of NC_052074.1, from coordinate 44,090,693 downwards.
ATGCACTGCTGAGGGGAGGGATATAGATCTAGGAATCTCCCACAAGGAACTGCTCCCGTTCACAAGAGGTCCTCGGCCAGTTCGGAAGCGATCAACTCACGGGGTCACTGGTCATACTCAGTATCTCAGCTCTTCATCCTCCTAGCCATGGAGCAATTCACTGCTTCTCCAGTCAGCAAGGTAAAACTCTTTCCATGACACGCTATTTAGCAAACAGACGAAGCCACACACCAGCTGCGAGGTAGATTGGTGTACACAAAGCTCTTTGTAGAACCAAAGAAATGGAAAGGACTCAGAGTTGACGTAAAACTCCACAAATTAGGTTTCAGACGCCCAGCTGTTTTTGTATATTTGACGCACTACACATTCTCTTCTAGTTGTCTGGTTATAAAAGCGGGTAGAGCGTCTCCCCACCACCAATTAAAGATATTGGCAGCCAAAGAACAGCCAGTTTAATTCGTCATCCAGAAGCCAGTGGGGGGGCAGGGGAGGGGGGGAAGCTATTCACACCAAAACACTGAGAATCGATTCTGCCATTTCATACATCAAACCATCAACAGGAAACGCACTGTTTTCTAAGCACATATTTCCTTCGATGTTGAAACCTTCTTAGAGAGCAATTGATTTTTGTCGGTTCCTTCCACACAGGCAAATTGGCCTCTTTCAGTTAACAGAAGAGGACACAGGGGATGTAAAGTTTGAATTCCCCATTCCAGTCTGTAAGAAAAATGGCATCTGGGGAAGACTTGTCTGGATTCTTTTCCGGACTCCTGGACTCCATGACATTCCCACTACTGTCCTGCTGATGGATTTTACACGGAGGGAACAAGGAAGAGCCTGCACTAAAGAACACTTTGTAGTCTGAGCCCAAGAGAATAATTTTATAATTGATTCATCGTGTTCTACAGGCAGATAGAGCTGTCTAATTGCCTTCTGGTGATCTTACTTAATGCCACCAGTTGACTTTGGAGACGGCTGATTCGTGTGCCCTGAGTCGGAAGCTATCCTTATTTGGGTCAATGTGAAAGAGCACAAGCCTGGGAGTTGGGAAACCTGGGTTCTAATCCCAGCTCTTCCTCTTGCTTCCTGCATGATCTTAGGCAAGGCAATTTAATTCTCCGGACCTCTCGGTTTCCTCATCTGCAAAATGGGAATTCAATGCCTGTTCTCCCTCCCCATTAGACTAGGAACCCCATGTGGGGCAGGGTCTGTGCCCAACCTGACTATCTTGCATCTACCTCAGTGCTTGGCACATAGTAAGTTCTTCACAAATACTATTATTATTATTATTATTACTACTACTACTACTACTCTTACCCTCCTAAACAGCAATCCCTCCTGGTAACTGGTACACTATGGCTGCTTTATAGACAAGCCACCCCACAATCTTGGCAAGGCTTTTGAGATCCTGGAACGTTCTACTACTTTCTTATGGAAGGTTTTATTAGCTTTCTTCACAAGAGATGAGAGCAGCACCCTCAAAAGAACAGGAAGGTGTGTTCAAGTGCTCTCTCACCCTCTCTCTCCCTCTCATTCTCCTTCTCCCTCGCATCCTCTCTCACTCTCCTCTCTTTCTCTCATGTAACTGTTCATTAAAGTCACCTAGGCAACCAGACACCATATCTAGAAGTGAGTGGGTTAGTCTGGTTTCCTGGCTCAACGACCAATGCGTATTTTACTTCCATCGGCCTGAAATGACCCATGACTGAGGTTGGTTGTGTTCACATGATGGGCCTCTCTCCTCATTTCTTAGAGTCAATGACTGGACCAGTGGAATTCATTTTCCTTTCTCCTACACTTTACAATTCTCTCAATGGAATTTATAAAAGGGCTATTCCCAAAAGGCAGCATGAATTCAACCCACTAGCCAGGGCTTCACCCCCTCAAAAAGCTCAACTTTGAACTAATAACAATAATCATATATATTCAGCGTTTACTGTGTGCAAAGTACTGTACTAAGTGCGTGGGAGGGTACAATATTACCAAGATAATCTGGGGAGGAATGGGAGATATGAAGAGATGCCAATCAATCAATGGTGCCGAGTGTGAAACACCATTTACCGAATTGTACTTTCCAAGCGCTTAGTACAGTGCTCTGCACACAGTAAGCGCTCAGTAAATACGATTGGATGAATGAATGAATCCAGAGCATCTGGGGAGAAAACAATCATCAGAAGCGAGACCCACGTTCCTCTGCGCCACTGGACCAATGGACTGTAGGGGAGATCCAGCCATACACTCACTCAATCGTATTTATTGAGTGCTTAGTCCATGCAGAGCACTGTACTAAGCACTTGGGAGAGTACAATACAACAATACACAGACATACTCCCTTCCCACAATCAGTTTACAGTCTAGAGGGGAGGACATTAATAGAAATAAATGACAGATATGTACATAAGGGCTGTGGGGCTGGGAGCGGGGAAGAACAAAGAGAGCAAGTCATGGCGATGTAAAGGGAGTGGGAGAAGAGGAAATGAGGGGCTTAGTCAGGGAAGGCCTCCTGGAGGAGACCCTGGGCCGGGGGATGGTCGTTCAAGATAGACAGAGCGTCAGAGGTCAAGAGAGTCACCCAGGGATCGCCGAAACAATGTTAATTTGTGGTATCCACAAGAACAGCTATCATCGGGTCTGTCCGCATTTCCACCTAACTGGGCCATAAAAATGCTCCATGACAAGAAGTCCAAATGTGCGTTTCTTAGCCCAAATGCATTTTTCTCTCCTCTTTTCTCTTACGGCTTTTCCAAAACAACAACAGAAAAACACTTTCAGTTGTTTCAGACTGCAGATGTGCTGGAAGGAAAACGCAGAAAGCTACGGAATACAAACCCATTTAGGAAAACGTACTAATCAAAAAATAATCTCAGTATTTTTGTGGCTATTGCTGTTTTTGTTTTGAAGACACATTTTTGGAGCAATGGTCCATATTAAGAAGGAGACCCAACTTGCTCTTCCAAGACAATTTTCATCTGTTCCTAGTCTTTCCTGCATGCTTGTCTCTCACACACTTGGAATTTCTCTGTCTCTGGGTGACCTTAGCTCCCTCAATGAGGAAATTTGTACTTCCCAAGTGCTTAGTACAGTGCTCTGCATACAGTAAGCGCTCAATAAGTACAATTGAATGAATGAATCATTAAGGTCACTGAACTGGTAAAAAGGGCTATAGCACCTGCCCAACATACTCTCATTATCAGCATCATCAGTAGCATTTATTGAGTGGCTTCTGTTTGCATAGAATCAATCAATCAATCGTATTCATTGAGCGCTTACTGTGTGCAGAGCACTGTACTAAGCGCTTGGGAAGTACAAGTTGGCAACATATAGAGACAGTCCCTACTCAACAGTGGGCTCACAGTCTAAAAGGGGGAGACAGAGAACAAAACCAAACATACTAACAAAATAAAATAAATAGAATAGATATGTACAAGTAAAATAAATAAATAGAGTAATAATAGAGTAATAATAAATAAATAAATAGAGTAACAGTAAATAAATAGAGTAATAATAAATAATAAATAGAGTAATAGTAAATAAATAGAGTAATAGAACTGTACTAAGCTCTTGGAAGAACACCACAGAATTAGTTGTTGTAGTAATAGAATATATTACGTGCTGGAAAATAATAAACAGGTGGGATTTAGCCTACATGAGCCCTGCCTTCAAAAAGCTTACAATCTAGTGAGGGAGAGAGACACCCACGCAGAGATGCCCTCGACACAGATGTTGGCCTTCGGATTCTGTCTTCGCTTGTGTCTTTTTTTTTTTTCTTTTTCTTTTTCTTTTGGAATTTGTTAAGCGCTTACTATGTGGCAGGCACTGAACTAAGCGCTGGGGAAGATACAAGTTAATCAGGTCACTGTCTCACATAGAGCTCACAATCTTAATCCCTATTTTACAGATGAGGTAACTGAGGCCCACAGAAGTGAAGTGACTTGCCCACGGTCACACAACAGACATATGACAGAATGAAGATTAGAACAAGGACCTTCTGATTCCCAGGACCATGTTCTATCCACAAGGGCATGCTGCTTCTCAGGCTTGTCAGTGATATATACAGCTCCTTTTTTTCCACTCCCTCTCAAATTTAGGGGAGTGTAGCTAGAGTAAGCCAGATTCCCCCATAATTTTCAAAATGAACTAAAACAGCGAGGATTTGAAATAACTAGAGACGAGGTCAACAGGTGCAGAATAAAATGGACTTTTTGTAAACCAGGATCAGGCTGGCTCTTACCCACAGCTACTCTAATAAAGGAGTTCCTGTCTTCAGCCGTGTGGTCTACGCACACGTGTGCTTCGTGCACTTTATTAGAGTGATCCGATGCATTTTAACCGATATAGACGGCGTCACTAGCTTTAGGAAAGGCTAATTCAACACATGGACTGCTCCTGTGAACATGAAATAGACATATTTATGGCTAAATTAGGCGGCAGGAACTGAGGGGACTCATGGTGACGGCCAGGTTATAAACCGTTCAACGGTCATAAAATGGGTCAGAGGGGAACCTCAATAGCAGCAGCATGGCTCAGTAGAAAGAGCACGGGCTCTGGAATCAGAGGGCATGGGTTCAAATCCCGGCTCCGCCACTTGTCAGCTGTGTGACTTGGGCAAGTCGCTTCACTTCTCTGGGCCTCAGTTACCTCATCTGTAAAATGGGGATGAAGACTGTGAGCCCCCCGTGGGACAACCTGATCACCTTGTAACCTGCCCAGTGCTTAGAATAGTGCTTCGCACATAGTAAGCACTTAATAAATCCCATTATTATTATTATTATTATTGCACAGAAATGGACCTGTGACTGATCACAGGGCTGGCAGAGGAAACGGTGATGCTTCGGGACAAATTTCGATTTCACTGGGTCAAAAACCCTGGAAGTACTTGGGTTTTCCAGAAATCTACCTTCTGTTCAAGGTCAACTCTTGGTTGAGGAGCCTGGGTGAAGGGCTTAATTCAGTGCTCTGCACACCGTAAATGGCTCAATAAATACCACTAATTGATGAAGCGTTTAGGAAGATGAAAGACAAAGAAGGGAAGTATTCCCTGCCTACAGGGAGCTTACACTTGAGAGAACTGGTAGTGTCTCCAGATGATGGATCTTTCAGGCTGTAAAACTGAGGAGGACAGGCCCCGCCTGCCTGTTTCCCCCATGATTTCAGTGAGCCTCCATCCGGTGGATTCCTCACCGGCAGCAGGAGAACCAAAATCGCTCAACAGACTAACGGGGGAAGCTGCTCTGGGGCCTTTAAACTGAAGACATTTGAGTAGAAAAACCCATCCGCTGTTGGAAGTGAGAGGCAGAGCGTGCTTGAGTCCAGTTGGAGAAGGAACATACTCAGAAACGTACCAGCATGTACCAAAGACCCGAGCACCTGTTTTCTTGGCATCAGCAGGCAAAGGACAGAACTGGAATCAATTAATCGATCAGTCAGGAAAACCTAAGGAGCTTCAACCCCTGGACTGTGTCCCTAGCCAGGATGATCAGGACAGCTGCCATGCTGGCTTTCTAGGGATCCTGGGAGCTGGGAAGGAGTGCCAAGAGAAGCTCAGAATGGCTTACCTCACTGCAAACAGAAAATGTGTGGCTTAGGGGAAAGAGCACAGGGCTGGCTGTCCGAGGACCTGGATTCTAATCCCAACCCTGCCACTTTTCTGCCGCATTACCTACAGCATGTGACAACTTCTCTGTACCTAAATTTCCTCATCTGTAAAATGGGGATTCAATGTCTGTTCTCCCTCTTAGACTGGAGTCCCATACGGGGAAGGGACTGAGTTCAACCTGATTATAGTGATAATAGTAATAATAATAATGGCATTTGTTAATTGCTTACTATGTGCGAAGCACTGTTCTAAGAGCTGGGGGCGGTTACAAGGTGATAAGGTTGTCCCACGTGGGGTTCACAGTCTTAATCCCCATTTTACAGATGAGGTAACTAAGGCCCAGAGAAGTTAAGTGACTTGCCCAAAGTCACACAGCTGACAAGTGGCGGGCCGGGATTAGAACCCATGACCTCTGGCTCCCAAGCCCGTGCTCTTTCCTTTGAGCCACGCTGCTTCTCTGAGATGAAAGATGATTATCTTTCATCTACTCCAGCACATTTTTTTAATGGAATTTGCTAAGTGCTTACAATGTGTGAGACACTGTTTTAAGCACTGGGACAGATGCCAGTTATTTAGGTTGGATACAGTCTCTGCCCCACATGGGGCTCACAGTTAAGTAGGAGGGAGAACAGGTAAATAATCTCCATATTACGGATGAGGAAACTGAGGCAGAGAAGTTAAATAACTTACTGAAGGCCACACGGCAGGCAAGTGGCAGAGCCGGCAACAGAACCCAGGTCCTCTGATCCCCAGGCCCTGGTTCCTTCCACTAGGCCATGGTGCTTCCTCCTACCAGAATCCCACCGATTCTGCCCTCTCCCATGAACAGCAGTTGCCTATCCCTCCTCTGAAACCATCCTCTTCTCCTGCAAACTCACTCCGACTCCTCCTTTTTTCCAATAGCCCAGCAATCTTGACCAGTCCCCCCCTGCCCCCCGACTGGGTGGAGTGGTGAGGGTTTGGAGGAGTCTTGGGATGATAAAGCCTGTGAACCACTTATCTACTGCAGTCACATCCCCTGAATCAGACCCAAGGCTACCTATTATTTACCGAACTCATTCTCAACACATCAAATGTGATCGGGTCACCAGCCCGTTGTTGGGTAGGGATCATCTCTATATGTTGCTGACTTGTACTTCCCAAGCGCTCAGTACAGTGCTCTGCACACAGTAAGCGCTGAATAAATAAATGAATAATCCATATGCACCCCTGGGGCCTAGAGGAAACCGCCGATTCAAATGCCAAATCAACAGTAGGCCCAGATTAACTGGAGCACCTTTCCATCATCTTAAACTTAAAAAAAAAAAAGCCAACAAGAATAAGGGGCAGGTCTGTTATATTTGTGACCTCAAGTAGCCTCCAGTTAACTTGAGAGACTATGAAAGCCATCCATCTGAAGGGATGCAAGGGAAATAGCTGGCAGCTAAACTAGCTCAAGTTCAAAATTCATCAAAGCCGTCAAGTGTTCGACTGACATGTAGCCCTCGGGTGCTGCAGAATCTAATCTTGAAACAGATCAGTTCTTCCATCTCTCCCAGACGTGAGGGCTTCAATCCACGGAGGGGTTAGGACCAAAGGGTGCCTGAGATGACACTGTTCGGAAGAGTCATAGAATCAAGAACGGGGGAACCGCGGGCTCGTCCAGAAACTGATATTCTCAGTGGACAGGAGGAAGCTCGCCAACGCCACTAGGATGGCGGTCTCTAGGGTAGGGTGCATATGGGCAACTGGCCTGAGTCCTACACTTTGGTGGCAGCCCATCCTTCCTTGCCTGGTCCAGGGAATTGGCCAGCATGGGACCAAACCTGCTCCTGGAACCAACAGCTCAGGGGCTCGGTCTGGGGATGGGGAGCGATTTAAAGAATGGAACTACTGCCCCATTCTGTTCTTTAAACTCTCCCTACCTCTGAATAGAACAAGAGGCCTTCCCTGTTGATTTGTCTGTCTGAAGAGGGTGAACTGCTCCCTCTCTCCCCACCCAGCTCCTCTCCGTACTATTCAGTGTGTTCTGTTCCTCACTATGTGGGGATGAAGAAAACAAGGAATGCAGAAAACCCTTTCTTTCCCTGAATGCTCTCCAGCTGTGCAACCAGCCTTGCCCCAAATACCTCCCTGATCTTATTCCGGTCAGGGGGGTGCCTCTCTACACCTCATTGCTGAGCGACTCTCCCCAACCCACCAGGCCCCCCTGCAAGTATTCTGCCTGCCAGGACCATTACACTGGCCCAGTGTGGCAAAGGAATAACAATAATAATTATATTTGTTAAGGACTTACTACGTGCCAGGCACTATACTAAGCTCTGGGGTGGATACGAGCAAATTGAGTTGGACACAGTCTCTGTCCAATGTGGAGCTCTGAGTCTCAATCCCCATTTTACAGATGAGGTAACTGAAGCACGGAGAAGTGAACTGACTTGCCCAGGGCCACACAGCAGACAAGTGGCGGAGCCAGGATAAGAACCCATGACCTTCTGACTCCCAAGCCTGAGCTCTCTCCATTATGCCATCATGCGTCCACTCTCTCCCGCCGGCCCATGGAGGACATTTGATCAGGTTGCCAGGCTCTGCCTTTGAGATTGGCTACAGGTCCAGGGATGGACAAAGGGCCGTGGTTCGGGCAGATCTTTGGGATTCCTGAGGCTAGAGGTGCGATTGCAAAATACAACAGACGGACACTCCCTCTGTTTCCCAGGTGGGGAAGGATTCTTCGGGTTAAGGCTCTTACCGGAGTGTGGAGTGTCTGCCAGAGCGGGAGATGCTGTTTCCGACAGGTGAGGGCAAGTTACTTCCTCTGTGGAGATCTTCGATAGACCGGCTCCATGGCTTAGATTTATCCAATGGGTTTTCCACATTGCTTTCTAAGCTTTCGAAGTCAAAACTGTGAGGAAACAGAAATTCCACTGATGCCTTGCATGTGTGCGCGCACCCCCCCACACACTCTTTCTCTCTCTCTCTCTCTCTCTCCCTCTCTCACTCCTCAAGCACACACTTCTTCCTGCTAAACATTTGCAGCTTCACCAAGTCCTGGCAGAGTAAGAAGAAATGAAGGAAAAAAAAACCCAACATAAAGAGAAATCCACAGCTATTTCCCTGAAGCTGGGAATACAGCATGAGCTTCAAGAACATTCTGTGGCAAATTATGGACCTGAGCTAAAGGAGGAATGAATAACACAGGGATATGATTTCAGAAGACTTAAACAATCTTGAGTTATTTTTGCCACGGTGGAACACAAAACGCAACGATTGTTGATCTGCTGATTAGTAACGCTGCCACAGTGGGGGGTAGGAAATGGAGATCTTACAAGCCCTCTCTATTTTGCTGCAATAAATTAATACTTGGTGTCTGTGCGATGAATTTATTTCAGTCCATCAACATGTGACCGAGACATTTCCTGGCAGAGGAATGCCCGAAACATATGTGAACCATTACCGTAAGAGTTATAAATTTTCTTTGATTCTCCAATCCCCTTCCAATGTGTTGCTGTTTAAAGTAAGGGACGGTCATTTCTCTATCATTTTTTGAGGTTATTTCTTATGTGTCCCATTTTAGAGGAGAACAACTTGCCAGCACTTGTACAATTTTAGGAACAAAGTCTTTAAACAGGCATGTCTTTGTGTGCCTCGTGCATGCTCTCTAGCGTCAGCCACTTATCGTGGAAGACAAACGCGTCATTTTCTTTCATTCATGTCTTCTTCCCCATCTGTGCTTTGGGATTCAAGATGGTGGAGAGGAGGGCTAAATACAATGGGATGAACTACACGCATCAAAAGCCTGGAAAGGAGAAATGCTGGGGGGTCAAATGGACCCCGCTTCAGAACCGTGGCTCTTTGGGAGTGGGGAGCTGCTAATGCTGTTGAGTTTCCAAGACTGTCCAGCCAAAGTGTCATTTGGGTGGGAAGGCAAATGGAATTTAAACCGGAGAAGAAACCCCCTTCCCAAAGGTTGGGCAGTAGGAAAGAACATAGGGGGTCTAAATAAAACTTAAATGCCCCGTCTACCTGTAGGTCATTCTGAAAAACACTGGAAGGACCTCCATACAGCCCCGGCATTCTGGGCCCAATGCACACAGTGTGGGTGAAGAGTTCAAAAGTGATAAGATTTTAACTGTGACATCTGATATGTGGGTGAGGGAGAGAGGCAAGGGTGGCCGATGAAAGCAACAAACCCTCTGGAAATGAAGGTGGTAGAACCGGGCCCATAACTCACGGGGTGATTTCTCAAGAGGACAGCAACCAGTTCACTCTGTTTCTACAGGTCGGGCCCATATGATTTGTGAGGAAAATCCAAGCGGAGAACTCCCTGAGCACATTTTGGGGCTTTGGTGTCTTCATCTGTAAGATGGGGATAATCATAGTTTCTTGCTAACTACCACCCAGGGACAGTGGAAGGATTAATGAGATAGTGACTTCTAAACTTCTAGAACTGTGAGAGCAAAGGCTCTGTATATAGTTGCTTTTAGAAGAGACGCTAGAAAAAAAAATTTGCTGGAGCAGAAGGTCTCACCAGGAAGATCAAATTCAAGTGGCTTTACTGCCAAACGTGAACAGGTAAACGTGCATATGCATGCTTGTGCATGTAAGCACTGGAGGGCCCCACAACCATCCCCGGCCACCATTCGCAGTCGGATCCATGACTTCCCGCAGGACTGGTCTGAAATGCAAAGCTGCCCGTCCTGATTGCAAATATTGGTCCGGAGTAGCAGTGCAGACCTAAGAGCAGGTAAGCTCTTTCTACGAGGAGAGTGTGGAAACGACCTCAGTCATATAAACGTTACTACCACTCAGAAATGGAGCCAAAGGACAGAGTCAAAAGTATTCTACAGTGCTGATGGGCCGACGCCAAAAAACTGATTAATACTGAGGGGTCAAGTGTTTAACAAGAAGTAATCCTATGGGGCCATTTTGCTCATCTCTTTTGCCACGACCTTAGATTGGGGGTGGGTAGGCGATACACAGAGGAGGCTGGACCCGGCTGCTAACTGATCCAGCGCTTAGTACAGTGCCCGGCACATAGTAAGCACTTAAATACCACAATTATTATTATCTGCAGAAACTGCTGCACTTCCTTTGGCCCATGGTGACTACTTCTTGCCGCAGATACATGTAGCCATGGCTTGCTGCTCTGGGCTCTGCTGTTGTGGCCGTCGCAACTGCATCCACTGGACGGTTGAAGCTGGGCAGAACCCTTCCAAGTAGAAGCGGCTCCATTTTCGACTCATAAAAAATCTACTTGGGCAGTCAGATGGGAAGGAATATGGGTGTGGGGGCCCCCCCGCCGAAATTGATAAGGGGCCCTCCAGCCAAAATAATTATCCCCCCAAACCCCGACTGACGAACAGCTCTAACTCCCACTGTGCGATTTGTTTCGCCACAATGGTGTAAACTTCCCAAAGTCCTGCCACACCAGTTTCTGTTTTCTCCTCCTGCTCTGCGGACAGATGTGTGCCACTAACTTTCCCGTTCGGTCACCCCACAGACCCCCGGTGCATATACACAGGTTTGACTTACGTTACTGCGTACTGTGCGAATGACAAATATTCCACCAGAACATCGAGTCCTTTGTTTTCTTCGTTCAAAAACTCCCGGACCCACCTGTCAGGGGGAAAACGATTAATGGATCAGTTCAGTTTTCTACCATTTGGTTGAAGAGAAGGAGACGGGGGAAATGAGTTCTGAGACGCATCCTCCGGAAAAAAGGAAATATGGGAACCTTCCTCCTTTCACAGGCTTCATGTGGAAACTTAGTCTCCCACTGCATTAGCCACGGAAAGACAGGATGTCCGATTTGTACCTAAGCTTGGGCGGCCTCTGGAAACACGCAGGGAACTTTCCCCGAAAAGAAACCAGTGGTACGTCTTCCCACCACAATTGCTCATCTAGGTCCTATTGGGAGGGGCCGGGATTGTCCAGGGGACTCAAGAAAGCTGGCGTCACGTCGACTCCGCCACCAAAGTCTGGGCTCAAATCCAAATCCACACATCTCCTCTCTGGCAGGGCGAGCTGTGGTAACCACCGAGTTACCCGATGCCAGACCTGCGCTTACGGGCTTCTTGAAATTCAATAGCCGTCATGTTCTGGCTTAATTTTGTTCCAAGAACACAAAGACCTTCGAGAAGACACCAGGCACGTACAAACATGGAGGCCGGGAAAGCTCATCTCCCATTTTAAGGCTGAACCAACAGACACCTGGTAGGCCCTGCTGGCACCGGCCCGGCCTCCTCACAGGCTTGAACCCTGGGGAGGAATCGCAAGGCCCGGGTGCCCCTCTCCTGCCATGGACTCATGACCTGATCCTGGATGACAAATGGACTTTCCCAACCCCTTCAAAACGCTCCTCAGGCCAAGGGGCTGGCCGCTGTTGGAACTCAGAACCTATGGAAGGAGGACTTCCACTGCAAGATGTCCGCCTTTCACAGCCAGCCTTCTGCCAAAGGGATTCTGGTCCTGAGCACAACCGGCGCTAGTGGGGTCCTCACTAGGCTCCGTCATAAGCCCAGCCTGCACCCTCCGCTCCTCTGCCACCTCTAAGCTCCTCACTGTACCTCGTTCCCGCCTGTCCCGCCGTCAACCCCCAGCCCACGTCCTCCCCCTGGCCCGGAATGCCCTCCCTCCATACATCCGCCAAGCTAGCTCTTCCTCCCTTCAAAGCCCTACTGAGAGCTCACCTCCTCCAAGAAGCCTTCCCAGACTGAGCCCCCTTTTTCCTCTCCTCCTCCCCATCCCCCCGCCCTACCTCCTTCCCCTCCCCACAGCACCTGTATATGTTTGTACAGATTTATTACTCTATTTATTTTACTTGTACATATTTACTATTCTATTTATTTTGTTAATGATGCGCATCTGGCTTTATTTCTATTTATTCTGATGACTTGACACCTGCCCATATGTTTAGTTTTGTTGTCTGTCTCCCCGTTCTAGACTGTGAGCCCATTGTTGGGTAGGGACTGTCTCTATATGTTGCCAACTTGTACTTCCCAAGCGCTTGGTATAGTGCTCTGTACACAGTAAGCGCTCAATAAATACGATTCAATGAATGAATGAATGAAAGAACATATGTAGAATGTGTGCCGTTTCATTCCGGGTCACACCCACTGTCCATCCTGCCCAGGATTCTGCCTCCCTCGGGGACAATGGGACGTTGGTAGGAACCTTGTGATGGCTGCCCTCCTGGATCACCAGTCTTATGGTTAAGAAAGGACCACCCAGCATCCGTCATCACTTTTTGCTCTAGTCACCCATCTTGAATAGCTTCTTCAGAAAACAATGCAAACCCCTCTTGATCCTATGGCTAGCTCAGCTTTCACACGTGTCACAAATTCACTCAGTTATGGAAGACCTGGGTGGTTGTACCTCTAAGGAATCCAGGCTGGATTACAGGGTGGGGAACTTCTGGTATTCCTCTATTTTTTTCCATTGAAGACCGGGATGGGGCCTTCCACCTCCTAAGCACTTAGAATAGTGCTGCTTGGGAGAGTGGAGAGAGCACGGGTTTGGGAGTCAGAGGAACTGGGTTCTAATCCCAGCTCCGCCACTTGTCAGCTGTGTGACCCTGGGCAAGTCACTTAACTTTTCTATGCCTCAGTTCCCTCATCTGTAAAATGTGGATTAAGACGGTGAGCACCACGTAGGATAGGGACTGTGTCCAACCTAATTTGCTTGTATCCACCCAGTGCTTAGTACAGTGCCTGGCACATAGTAAGAGTTTAAAAAATATCACAATTATTATTATTATTATGATTACTACTGAGGATGGTTCCAGGCAAAGTCACTTCAAAAAAACTACACTCATCTCGATATAATCCATATCACTGCTGACCCCTTGCCCATGTCCTCCCTCTGACCTGGAAATCCCTGCTCCTCCATGCCTGACAGACCACCAAGTGTCCCACCTTCAAAGCCTTATTAAAGTCACATCTCCTTCAAGAGGCCTTCCTGGATTAAACCCTCCTTCCCCCTATTTCCTCTCCCTCTTGTGTTGCCTAAGCATATGAAGCTGTATCTTTTAAGCCCTTGATATTCACTCCATTCTCAGCCTCATAACATTTATGTACAGAGCCGTAATTTATTTTTTATCAATGTCTATCAACTCCTCTGGACTGTAAGCTCCCTGTGGGTACGGAACGTGTCTACTAACTCTGTTCTACTATACTCTCTTTTATAGAGAAGCAGAGTGGTTCAGTGGAAAGAGCACAGGCTTTGGAGTCAGTTCACGGGTTCAAATCCTAGCTCCACCAATTGTCAGCTGTGTGACTTTGGGCAAGTCACTTAACTTCTCTGTGCCTCAGTTACCTCACCTGTAAAATGGAGATTAAGACTGTGAGCCCCCCATGGGACAACCTGATCACTTTGTAACTTCCCCAGCACCCAGAACAGTGTTTTGCACATATTAAGTGCTTAATACCATTATTATTATTATTATTATTATTATTATTATTATTATTATTATTATTATTCAGGGGAGCTCTACTCTATGTGAGGACACCTCAACGCCCATTGACAGATTGAAAATGCTGTCATATTCAAAGAGTTCAAAAGATTCAAAAAAAGTCAACATTTTAAAAAAACTGCCTTGCAGGGTGGAGACAATGCCCCTTATTATTTCAAAAAGCTTTTCTGCTGTGGTTTTTTTGGGTTTGGGTTTTGTGGGCGGTTTTTTCATCTCTGCCTTTCCACTTTTCAGCTCCATGGGTCTCTGACTCAAAGAACCCACTAGTCTTATGTTAAAAAACATTTCCATCTGCACATCACGTGCTGGAAATGGGTCTTCATGCCCTAGCGCGGGGTTGCCGACCTCGAGCCTTGTTTCAAACTAAAACCCACCCCCTCCTGCTCTCCCATACAACCAATACCCAGATTAGCAGCAGCAACTTCATTCCGGGCGGGAGACCCCAGGACCCTAGGGGATTCAGCCTAGCCAGGGCCACAGTTGGGGGGAAGATGGGAGGCAGTGTGAGCATGACAGGGAGGCTGCGCTTGGGGGGGGAGGGAAAGAGGGGTCCCGTTTCCAGACCAGGACTGAATTAGCGGTTGGAAAAAAAATATCTTGGCTCAGGAGTGTTCATTTGCATTCTATTTGCATGCATTTACATGCAGTCCCAAGGCCAAGAATAGAATCGGAATAGATTCCTCTGTTCCACCTTGTAAAATTGAATCCCTCCCTCCCTCTCTCTTTTCCTCCCTCCCTCCAACTCTCTCTCTTTCCTGCCCCAGCCCCAAGGAGGCGGGAGTAAAGCAGGTGGATTGAGGCTGACCAGGCCACCCCTCCTGGGCTCTGGCCCTCCCCAGTGCCAACTTTGCCCCGATGCCAAGCAGGCAGGCTCCTCGCTGCTCTTGCCTCCTCCAAGTGGCCCCATATACCGAGGGCCATCTTCTCTTAGCGGCACATGGAAATCGGGCCCCCAAAGGGTTGCCAGACTGCCGCTAAAAATGGCAGGCGAGCCGGCAACCCCTTGGTCCTACCCCACTCTCCACTGCCCTGTCGGAAATGTGTGCCGGGGCAGAGAGCAGTGTGGTCAGCAGATAGAGTATGGGCCTCAGAGTCAGAAGGACCTGGGTTCCAATCCCAGCTTTGTCACTAGTGTGGCTTTGGACAAGTCACTTCACTTCTCTGGGCCTCAGTTACCACACCTGTAAAATGGGGATTAAGACTGTGAGCCTCAAGTGGGACACGGACCTTGTCCGACCTGATTAGCGTTTATCTACCCCAGTGCTTAGTACAGTGCCTGGAACATAGTACGTAGTCAACAAATATCAGAAAAATAAAAAGCAGGGAAAGGAATAGAAAAGGAATCAAGAAATGGCCATTGGGCCCACCCTTCCCTGTTTGGATGACCATACCCTCTACCCTTGGCCTTCATGCTCCCTTACCAAACCATCTCCTCCCAGAGGCCCTTGTTGCTTCCTTATCCCTCTTGCCTTTTCATCCTCCTTGCCTTTCTCCTCCTGTCTGTGTCCATCCCCCCACATTAGACTGCAAACTCTTGGAGGGCAAGGACCATCTTTTACTGCTACAGCATGCTCCCAAAGGCCCAGTACAATGTTCTGCAGAGAGTACATGCTCAATAACTATGACTGATTAATTGACTGAATGATGGAGACAGTCCCCAATTAACCCCCATCTCCCTGATCAGATCATTCCATCAGTCACTCTCAACACTTGTGTATATCCACTATTTAATTCCACTTTATTTCTGTATAATAATGATGGCATTTTTTTAAGCGATTACTCTCTAAATACCTAAGACTCATAAGGGACTGGGACTGTGTTCCGTCTAATTGCCTTATATCGATGCCAGCACTTAGAGTGCTTGGCACAGAGTAAACACTTAAGAGATATCACAGTTATTATTATTATGTGCCAGGCACTGTGCTAAGCCCTGGAGTAGATAGATACAAGAGAAGCAGATTGGATACAGTCTCCGTCCCACCTGCAGCTCAAGGTCTAACAAGGAGAACAAGTTTTTTATTTCCATTTTGCAGACGAAGAAATGGAGGCACAGAGAAGTTAAGTAACTGCCCAAAGGTCACACAGCAGGGAAGTGATAAAAGTCAGGAGGTAGAACCAAGGTCTCCTGACTATCAATCTTGTGTTCTTTCCACTAAGGCTTGCTGCCCCTCTACATTCATTTTTTGCTTCCTTTTTCACATTCTTCCTCTTTTCTTTTGTATGCAGACTATCTGTCTCCGGCAATAGACTGAAAGCTCCTCAAAGGCAGGGACCAGGTCTTCCATTTTCAATGAATGCTCCCAGGCATTCAATACAGTGCTGTGCTCACAGCAGGAGCTCAATAAATACCATGACATGCACAGACAGAATACACAGATACTTTGGTAATTTTGGATTATGTGCAAATAAGCATGCAAATCTGGGTTTCCCTACTAAATTATTTCCATTTCCACCTTCCGCACACATTTAGATGCAGATTTCAATTCACCAAAAGGCCTCAAATTGGGTAATTATACATCGTGAAAAAAGGAAGGGGAATGCTCTCTCACTCTGACAGCAGGTATAATTTACTCAGAACCCTCCCCCCAGGTACTCCCCTTCTGGGCAGTTTTCCAACATCATAAATGTGGATTTGGGCACGCCCCAGCCTGGCCTGCCAGGGCCAGGGATTGTTCACTGATGGGAGGCAGGGCAGAGTTGAGAGGGTCGGCACAGATATTTCGACGCCAGTGGCTGTTACCCAGCACATCCAGATCTGCACCAATGTATCTTGGAAAAAAACTACCCTCCTACTGTTGACATCCAAAAACTGTCTCGTCGTCATGATCTAAAAGTTCTCTGGGGTCGTGAATAACCAGCAGCCGCGCGATAGCGGAAGGTCGGATGTTGGCGGGGCGAGGGTTGGCCCAAACCAAAGCTAGTTTGGATGACTCGCCCCCGAACATCACTTGGCTTGGGCCTTGATATCTAACGAAGGGGTTTCACATACACAAAAGCAAGCGGCATTCCGGACCCTGGGGGTGTCTGGCTCTTCCCAGTAGAAGCCCAAGGTGGCTTATATATGTGTGAGGGATCAGGAGGGATGGACCACGAGAAGGGAAGAGGAGGGCCCTGGCCCTTCCATCTCAGCCTGCGCCCAACTCGCTTTTCAATGGGTCAGGATTTGGCCTAATCCATGCTCAATCCTGCCGACACCAACTACGGGCATTATCCAGTGAGAGTGAAGGTAAGATGCCCAAGAGGCAGGTTCCCATCTAGGGTCAGGTACCCTGCCATTCTCAAAAGCTGGGGAGGAGGTAGAGTCAATGTGGTAAACAATGTGGGCATGTAGTGGGGTGGGGAGTGGCTAGCAAGGAGCAGCAGTGGCAAGAGCAGAGGAGAAGGTGCCAAGCAGGTTGGCCCAAGGCTGGGAGTCGGAAGCCCCGAGTTTTAATCCAGGTTCCACCTCTTGCCTGCTGTGGGACTTTGGGCAAATCCTTTAACTTTTCTGTGCCTCAGTTGCCTTATCTGTAAAACGGGGATCAAATCAATCAATGGTATAATAAATAAATAACGAATAAAAGAACAAATTCTTCCACTCTCTGAGACTGTGAGCTCCTTGTGGGACAGGGAGCGGATCCATCCTGATTATCTTGTATCTACCCCAGCGCTTAGTACAGTGGCTAGCACATAGTAAGTGCTTAATAAATACCATAATAATAAAATAAAAAATAATGGCCAAGTGATATTGAGTCTCCTGGGGTAATTTCTAGAGTAGATTCAAACTCCCCCAGTCAATGCCACAACACCCTCCCCTCCTTCCGCCCTGGGAACCATCCATTCGTGGCTCAGTAGAAAGAGCGCAGGCTTGGGAGTCAGAGATCAAGGGTTCGAATCCTGGCTCCGCCACTTGTCAGCTGTGTGACCTTGGGCAAGCCACTTAACTTACCTGTGCCCCAATTACCTCATCTGTAAAATGGAGATGAAGACTGTGAGCCCTGCGTGGGACAACTTGATCACCTTGTATCCCCCCGAGTGCTGAGAATAGCGCTTTGCACATACTAAGAGCTTAAGAAATGCTATTATTATTATTATTATTATTGTTGTTGTTATTATCAGGTTGGATTCAGTCCCTTCCCCAAATGGGACTCCAGTCTAAGAGGGAGAACAGACTTTGAATCCCCATTTTACAGATGAGAATCTCCAGATCTCCTCCTCCCTACCCACTTGACATCCGAAATGATGGTCTCACTTTGGTATTTGATGGTCAATTTCATCTCCTTTCAGTGATGTCTCTAAACGCCTTCTGACATTCTGTGGGAATCCCAGCTGCGGTCTCCCCTTCCCCCTCCAGCAACCTGTCTACCCCCTCTGTTGTGTATTGCACTCTCCCAAGCACTCAGTACAGTGCTCTGCACAGAGTAAGCGCTCAATAAATACCACCGATCGAGTCCCCAGAGATCAGAGTTCAGGAGACCGACACTCACCCAATGTGATTTGTCCTTAAGGAAATTTCCAGTTCTCGCAGCACTTGTGTCGATTCTTGGACGCGTCTTCTGAATTTCTTCAATTCAAGGAGAGGTGGAGGGGGGAGAAAAACACAAAACACAAAGCCTTCAGAAGCAAATTTAGATTGACAGCAAAAATTACAGGCTAATTACTGCAGACTTGATGAAACATGAAAACTGTTCCTGCTTTTCAAGAGGGCTTTCTCACGTTTCACTTTGGGTGAAGAAATTAATTAAAAAATAATAATTCACTGAGTAAGTATACTGGGTGTTTTCCTCGCTTTGGGATGCTTATACAGCTTAGTGCATGTGCTTGTGTGTAGGTGAGTGTGTAATGGGTTAGGTCTCTGGAAACACAAAGTCTGGCAAAAAATTTTATTGCTGGTAATAGTGGTATTTGTTAAGTGTTTACCTTGTGCCAAGCACTTAACTAAACACTGAGGTAGATACTTGACAAACAGGGCAGCCACAGTCCCTGTCCAACATGGGGCTCACAGTCAAAAGGGGAGGGAGACCAGGTATTTCTTTCTCCCTCTGACAATTATTCCAACACAAAGCAGCATGACCTAGTGGAAAGAGGACCTGGGTTCTAATCCTGACTCTGCCTGCTGTGTGACCTTGTTCAAGTCACTTAACTTCCCTGTGCTTCAGTTCCCTCATCTGCAAAATGGGGGGTTCCAGACCTGTTCGCCTTCCTACTTAGACCGTCAGCCTGATGTTCTTGTGTCTACCCCGGTGCTTAGTACCATGCTTGACGCAGAGTAAGCACTTAAATACCACAGTTAACATTATAATTATTATTTTTATTATCTCTCCTTGTTCTCTAGAGAGCACTATCCTGCAAGGGTAGAGACCTGGGTAGGGAGAAAGTGTGGCCCAGTGGAAAGACTCCAGGAGTCCGGAGACATGGGTTCAAGTCCCAGCTCTACCACCAACCAACCTTCTCTTCCAACTTTTGATAACACACTTAACCTCTCTGGGCTTCATTTTCCTCGCCTGGAAAACAGGGAGAAGAGACCACTCACTATGGGCAGGCAACATGTCTACCAATTCTGTTACATTCTACTCTCCCAAGTGCTTAGTACAGAGCTCTGCACACAGTAAGCACTCAATAAATACCACTGATCGATCGATCTCTCACCCTCTTACTTACATTGCGAGCTCCATGATGGACAGGGATTGTGTGCAATCTGATCGTCTTGTAACTACCCCAGTGTTCAGCACAGCGCTCTGTTACATAGTAAGCACTTAAATACCATGATTCTTATAATAATTGTACCACCACACCCTGTTTTGTTTCATAAAAGGGAAAGTCCCCGAAACAAATCTTGAAGAGAAAAGGTGGGCACTGGAATGTAGTGGGATAAAAGGGAAGAAGTTCAGCTGTCCTTGGGCAATGAGACTCCACCGTCCTGTGGTTTGTGGCATTTCTGGGTGCCAGACACGGACTCGCCCCTCAAAGGGCAGACAAGTGCGTGGTGGAGAAGGAAGTTGGCTTGGCAAACTCAAGTCCCTGAGACAGCTAATTCGGTTTCTTCCTTCTCTGGCCCGAGGGACTTTCGTTTTAAGCCATCAAGATAAATTAAGGAAGAAAGCCTAAATATATCACATGCTTTGAAAACTGTCTTTTTTTTTTAAAGCAAGTAGCATGGACTTGTGGAAAGAACCCAAGCCTGGGAGCCAGAAAAGCTGAATTCTAATCTCAGCTCCACCATTTACCTGCTGTGTGACCTCAGGCAAGTCACTTAATTTCTCTGTGCCTCAGTTCCCTCATCTGCAAAACGGGGATCCAAAACCTACTGTCCCCACATGAGACCTGATGATCTTTTATCTACCCCAGCGCTTAGTACAGTGCTTGGCACACAGAAAGCCCTTAACAAATACCACAATTATTATTACTACTATTATTATGAGAAAATTTCCCCTTCGATCTGAAGAAAATATTAAGGCAGAAAATATCCAGCGACTCCAGAGAGTTAAAAGAAGGAATCTCAGCCTAGACGGTCTGGCGGGGATTTCCAGTCTCGGTTTGAAATCTTTTCCTCGTTGGCTTTTTTAACCACACAGCTGAGGATCTTAAACTCATTTTAACTGCAAACCATGCCTTGTTCCAAACAAAATCTCCTTCTTCCCTGCCTTTCCACATCACAATTGGGTTGTGTGGAGCTGGGAGCACTTGGGCCTGCCAGGAATCTTACTGGAAGCAGGGAAGGCTGATGCAGTGTGTCTATGTTACGGAGGCTTTTTTTTTTTTTTGTGCCTTGAGCTAATGAACAGAGCCAGGGGAAACAGAGGGTACAGATTCAGGGCGTCCGGGGAGGTGAAGGCAGGAACGGGGCCAGCTCCAACAAACGGCCTTTGTCTTGGCCCTCTCAGGGTCTTTTGTTTTATTATTATTTGTCTGGGAGGAAAAGGCATTCTGAGAAGGTTTTTCTGCACTCTGGGCAGGAAACAAAGATCCAGAGGAGCACGGTGGGATGGGGCTGGGAGGCAGGAGGTCAAATGGGTGCCAGCCCCCGACAGTTGGACACCAGGGGCCTAAGATGAACCGCGGCGATTGTGCATTTAGAACGTGCCAGGATAAGCCTTCGTTTTGGTAGGATTTTGAGAAGGGTGAATTGAATCACTCTGAGAGGGGGTGGTCGCTCTTTCCGGAAGGCCGACGTGCTGCCGCCTCAGTCCCTTGTGGGCGACGAGGCTCTGAGGGCCCCACGCGCCATTCAGATTACTGACATGAAACCCTCTAAGATAGGGGTGATAAGAGAAGCAGCTACAGAGAAGTAGCTTGGCCTAGTGGACAGAGCATAGGCCTGGGGGTCAGAAGGACCTGGGTTCTCATCCTGGCTCTGCCACTTGTCTGTTGTGTGACCTTGGGCAAGTCATGTCACTCCTCTGGGCCTCGATTCCCTCACCTTCAAAATGGGGATTAAGGCTGGGAGCCCTATGTGGGACAGGGACTACATCCACCCCAATTATCTTATACCTATCCCAGTGCTTAAAAAAGTGCCAAGCACACAGTAAGCACTTAACAAATACCACAAGTTTTGTTATTTTTATTATTATTTAAAAATGATCAGTGACATTTATAGAACGCCTACTGTATGTGGAGCGCTAAGTGCTTACTTTGTGCCCAGCCCGGCGCTAAGATAATCAGACTGGACACAGACCCTGCCTCAGACGGCCTCACAGTCTAAGGGGGAAAGGTGACAGGTATTTGAACCCATTTTACCGATGAGAAAACTGAGGCACGGAAAATTTCAGCGGCTTGCCTCAGGTCACAAAGCTGGCAAGTGGCGGAGCCGTGATCTGAGCCTGGGTCTTCTTGACTCCCAATCCGGTGCTCTTCCCACTAGGCCATGCCGCCTCTCAAAGAAGAACATAAATTTAGCAGAGCATTGCTAGACTGGAAAGTCTTCTTGGAACACAAGGCCCCTCGGACACTAACTTTTTTCATTTGTCCATTGGGTAGTATTTACTGAACACCTAATGTGGGAGAAGTCCCCTGCTAAGTGTTGGAACAAGTAAATAGATGAGAATTAGATACAGTCCCTGGCTTCTTGGTGACAATTTTGGGGGAATTTCTTCTGGAAATTCCCTCTGAAGGTTTGAGACCTGTGTCTGGTCTCAGCCCCACAGGGGCACTGGGTCAGGGAGGAGAGAAGGTGAGGGCTTCCTTGCCCCCTGGCACTGGGCAGGGATCAGCCCCCCGAGGCCCCATGTAAGCCTTGAGTCTCTTGTGTCCAGGGAGGAGTTGCACGAAGGCACACTCTGGTGCTGAACAGCTGAGTCCCGTGGCCGCTTATAACTGAACCAAGGCCCGGAAGGACGGTGCCAGGCTACACATTCTACTCCAAGCTCCAGCTCAAACCAATTGTGTGGCAGCACAAAGCCAGGCCTGTTAGGGAAGAAAGAGAACCGGAGTGACTCTTCTCTTCTTACCTTCTTGGGGAAACGGAGCTGCTTAAAGGCAGCGACCCAGGATATGAGCGCACAGCTGGGACAAAACCTAAATCATTTTCTGAGGTCCTTGAAAGCACACCAGGATCTGAAATACCACCACTCCTTCCTCCAGGCGTGTCTTTCCCGTGACCTGCCTCGCCTCCGGGTCATGCTCTCTCTGTTCCCTCAACAGGAAAAGGCAACAATCCTATAACCTCTGTCCACTTTTCATCCAGTCATACTTCTGCCCTGCAGCTCACTGTGGGCAGGGAATGTGTCTGTTTATTGTTATACGGTATTCTGCCAAGCACTTAGCTCAGTGCTCTGCGCACAGTAAGCGCTCAATAAATACGACTGACTGAATGAAAGACCCATTCAACCCTTCCTCTTGCTTTCGTGTCGCCCTTTTGACCCGAGTTGTTTTTCTTCGGAGGCCCTGGCAGAGGTTCTGTACGGAAGGAAGGAAAGACTCTTCTCAGGCAAGATGATTCTGCCTGCCAAGGAGGAAGCAAAAACAAAAAGAATGGAAACTAAGTCCGGCTTACCTTCCTGGTTACCGCTGGATCGAGATAGCCTTTCAGTTTCTGAATGTAGGTATGCGGAGGGTTCTTCACTTGAAAACGTTCCTGCAGGGAACACAAGAAGGAATCATGAAATATCCAAGTGGGTGGACGGGATTCAGGCTTCTTGACCACCAAGGACAAATTCTACAAAGTGTTACTGAGGGGCATTTCAGTGAATTACTGCAGCCTTGCAAATAACCGCTCGCCCTACAAAGTGTTACTGAGGGGCATTTCAGTGAATTACTGCAGCCTTGCAAATAACCGCTCGCCCTACAAAGTGTTACTGAGGGGCATTTCAGTGAATTACTGCAGCCTTGCAAATAACCGCTCGCTCTACAAAGTGTTACTGAGGGGCATTTCAGTGAATTACTGCAGCCTTGCAAATAACCGCTCGCCCAAGATGAATATCAACGTATACTTGGATGAGGGCTAAAACGCGATAGGTTGGCCTTATTTATTTAGGTACCTGGTTACCTTCTAAGAAGTCAGGGTGGTTTCAACAAGAATAGTAAGCTCTATTTCTTCCTAGCAAACTGTATGCATAGGCCTTTACTGCAGGGAATAGGAAAGAATGCCACGTGACTAATTAGCAGGTTTACAATAATGCACTTTGGAGAGTATTTCATCTCCATTAAGAAAGAGACACAGCTTGGTCTAGTTGAAAGAGCACGGGCCTGGGAATCACTGCATCAGTGATCTGTGTGACCTTGGGCAAATCACTTCACTTCTCTGGGCCTCATTTATCTCATCCGGAAAATGGGGATTAAGACTATGACCTCTATGTGGGGCAGAGATTCTGCACAAAAGTAAGCACTCAATAAATACGACTGAATGAATGAACGACAGGGACTGTGCCTGATCTGATTATCTTGTACCCGCCCCAGTGCTTAGTACAGTGCCTGGCACACAGGAAGTGCTTAACAAATACCATCATTATTATTATTGGGCGAGTTCGATATAACAGAGTGGGTAAACACATTCCCTGCCCACAACAAACATGTTGGAGGTGTGGCAGTTTGGAACCAGGGACTGGGTTTGGAGCAGGGAGGAAGAGTAGGATTGCCCCATCCAACAGTAGCTTATCTACACAGCAATAATAAAAGTGACGACGGTGCTATATGTTACTATGTACCAAGCACTAGGGTAAATACAATACCATCAGGTTGGAAATAGTCCCTCTCCCATATGGGGTTCACAGTCTAAATACAAAGGAGAACAGGTGGTGAATTCCCATTTTACAAATGAGGAAACAGGCCCAGAGAAGTTGAGTGAGTTGCCCAAGGTCCCAGAGCATGGAAGCGGTACAGCCGGGATTAGAATGGGCCTGATGTCCAGGCCCATGTTTTTTCCACTATGCCACGCTGCTGTCCACACTCTCTGTTACTGTTTTTTGTCTCTTAAAATGGCTCGTTGTCTGTAATTTCTCTTTTCCATGTGACTGTCCACTCCGCTGCCCTACAGCACCAATTTAAGCTGGGAGCCCTGGGTTGGACAGATTGGGCCTGATGTGATTATCTTCAATCCTCCCCAGCGCTTAGCACAGTGCTCACCACAGAGTAAGTGCCCAGTAAATCCCACAACTACCTAAAAATGAAGAAGGTGGAGGCAGGATTGTGAAATGAGATTTTACACCACAGAGATGGGGAAACAAGAGAAACGTTGGGGAAACTGCCATGGGAGCTGACGACTGATCTCCCTGATGGGCTCTTGTGCTATTTCCGTCCAAGTGGCCATGGGGGAAGAGGATACCTCAGGAAGGACCGCTTCCTATCTCCCCCTGTCAGCCCCATGGCCTTCCCTAGCTCTTACTATGTGGTGTATTGAGAGACCTTAGCAACCTTTCGCCCTCCCCTGAGTCAAGATGCTTCTATGGAGTCAGGGGTTTAGAGAAACTGTCACTCTCATGTAGTTCGGACATGCTGATGGGCTTGCCACCACAGATGTGTGATACGATAAATACTGTGCAATCCAACCAGACTGACACTGTTCCTGTGCCTTGATTATCTGAAGTAAATTGGTATTTATTATAAGAACCGTCATCCTCTAAAGTACTCAAATACGTACAATCCATACTTATGGCTCGATATACCTGTGGGTACCAATCCTACATTTTGGGGGCCTGAACAGGAGGTCCCATGAAACTGGATCCAAAAGAATGGAAGCAATTTATATTGATCTGTGTTTTTCACTGGACTGTACTCAGTTCATTTTATCCTTCATCTGTAAGTCCCCAAAGCACTTAGTACATTGTTCTCCTGTCCCTAGTAGATGCTCTAGCAATTCTGCTAACAAATCATTCAAATTAACTGATCGATCACCTACTGCTTTTTTTTTTTTTACAGGGTTTGTCAAAGCGCTCCCTATGTGTCAAATGCTGGGGTAGATACAGGGTCAGACACAGTCTCTGTCCCCCAAGGGGTTCGCCGTCTGAGTAGGAGGAAGAACAGGCATTGACTGAATCCCTACCAGCATCGCAGCACTTGTGAACATATCTGTCATTTATTTATATTAATGGCTGTCTCTCCCTCTAGACTGTAAGCTCATTGTGGGAAGAGAACGTGTCTGTTATATTGTTGCGTTTTACTTTCCCAAGTACAGTGCTTAGCACACAGTAAGCACTCAATAAATACAATTGACTGCCTGATTGAACCCCCATGTTGCAGCTGAGAAAAGTGAGGCACAGAAAAAATGAAGTGACTTGCCCAAGGTCACAACAGCAGGCAAGTGGCCACATTTCCACTCTGGGACATGTAATCATTTTTCTAAAGCTTGCTTTCCTCCCACACTCTGAAGAAAACACTCCACTGAATATTTTTCTCTGGCCTTCCAAGGACTCAGCTTCTCCATCACTTTTCAGTGAGTTAACAACCACTGATGATTACAATGGCTAATCATTTGACTATCCTATAACTCAAAAAACAATCCTGTTTTTCGTAACAACTCAAATTATTCCTTCTAGGTTTTTAATAACACTTAAGAATCTGCCAAGGTCTTTGTTTGGGCTTCCAAAAAGTTGGATTATTAGGGATAGAAGCAGCATGGTCTGGTGGCTACAGCACGGGCCTGGGAATCAGAAGGACATGCGTTCTAATCCCGGCTCTGTCACCTATCTGCTGTGTGACCCTGGGCAAGCGACTTCACGTCTCTGGGCCTCAGATATCTCATCTGCAAAATGGAAATTAAGACCGATTTCCAACCTGATTAGCTTGTTCTTATGCCAGTGCTCAGTACAGTGTATGGCACATAGTGAGCACTTACCAAATACCATTAAAAAACAGGGATCACTGAAATTAGAATTTGATTTCGGATTGCTTCCAAGAACTCCAGATTGACCTATTGCCTGCAGCGTGGCTCAGTGGAAAGAGCACGGGCTTGGGAGTCAGAGGTCATGGGTTCAAATCCCGGTTCCACCACTTGGCAGCTGTGTGACTTTGGGCAAGTCACTTAACTTCTCTGTGCCTCAGTTACCTCATCTGCAAAATGGAGATTAAGAATGTGAGCCCCACGTGGGACAACCTGATCACCTTGCATCCTCCCCCGTGCTTAAAACAGTGCTTTGCACATAGTAAGCACTTAACAAGTGCCATTATTATGCCCCTCCTGTGCCACCTTCCCCATTTTCAGTTCCTCAATCAGGGCAATAACCCCAACACCAAGACTTCACCCGTCGGGTGACTCTGTGCTTTACTGAGGCAACTCCACTTAAAAGAAGAGACGGAATTACTGCCGTCACTGACTTCATAGCCACGGCTCAGCTGAGGGCTCCCATAATTGCACAGAACTCTGGAGAGTGGGCTGATAAGCTCTCTGATTACGCTAAGCCATTTTAGTGCGTGCTCTGCACACAGTAAGCGCTTAATAAATGCCACTGATTGACTGACTGATCTCCAGCCTTCAGGTTGGTAGAACAATATTGGTCCCAGAAGATTAGCACACAGTAAGCGCTCAATAAATACGATTGAATGAAATAGGCTCCAAACAACCCATGCTTAACTTTTCCAACACAATTTCTGATTTAAGAGCCTGGGCCTGGAGGTCAGAGTACCTGGGTCCTAGTCCTGGCTCCACCACTAACCTGCTGTGTGACCTTCAACAAGTCCCTTCACTTCTCTGTGCCTCAGTTTCCTCATCTGCAAATATTGAGGATTCAATGCCTGTTTCTCTCTCCTCATTGGACTGAGAGCCCCATGTTGGATCTGATTATCTTGTATCTACTCTAGTGCTTAGTACCATGCTTGACACATAGTAAGTGCTTAATAAATACTACAACTTTTTTTATTATTACTATGATTATTGCCATAGATACACCCACCCATTTGCCTTTCTGTTTAGTGGGGATGCAAAAAATCACATTCCCACAAGCACTTTCCCTGACTTGGCAATAATAACTACAACTGTGGCATTTATTAAGCACTTATTACGTGCCAAGCACATAAGCACTGTGGTAAATACAAGATAATCAGATCGGACACCATTTATGTTCCACCCTGAGCTCCTAGCTCCACATTTTAAATGGAGGCAGGCTTAGGGTCCCTCTGCTTTGGAGTATCAAGCCCCCTAACCAAACCGCAACAAGGTTATTATTTATTTTACTTGTACATATTTATTCTATTTATTTTATTTTGTTAATATGTTTTGTTTTGTTGTCTGTCTCCCCCTTCTAGACTGTGAGCCTGCTGTTGGGTAGGGACCGTCTATATGTTGCCAACTTGTACTTCCCCAGCGCTTAGTACAGTGCTTTGCACACAGTAAGCACTCAATAAATACGACTGAATGAATGAATGAATGAATGAATGAATGAATGAATGAATGAATGAACAAGGCTGGTCAGGACCCAAGAGCTGAAATCCAGCCTCGGCTTATTTCCTCACCCAGTGAGTCCGCTCCTCTTTTCAACTGTAGGTCTTTGGACTTGGGGACAATTATTTGGGAAATGGCTTAATTGAGGTTGATCTGGTGCTAATTGGAAGTGCTGCCAGCTTGTGACAGAAGGCACCACCCGGTGCCTGGGAAAGATTTCTGCCCCTTTCCAGAGGGCTGTAACTGGGAGTCCCACGGACCTGGGGAGTGGAAATCATGATCCTGTGGGCCAACACACCCCGTGCACTCCGGGAAAAACCAATGAGGGGAGGGAGGAACTTAAAACTCAGTAGCTGCAATTCACATGGTCATCAGGTTTTCCCACGTGGGGCTCACAGTCACACTCCCCATTTTCCAGATGAGGTCATCGAGGCCCAGAGAAGAAGTGACTTGCCCAACGTGTCACAGCCGACAAGCGGCAGGGCCAGGATTAGAACCCACCTCCTAAGTAGGAGGTTGAATGGCGATCGAGTTCCCTTTTTACAGTTGAAGAAACTGAGGCCCAGGGAAGCAAAATGACTCGCTCGAGGTCACAAAGCAGGCAGGTGGCAGAGCCGGGGTTAGAATCCAGCTCTGTCAGGTCCCAGGCCCGGGCTCTAGCCACCAGACCACCCTGCTTCTTAAAGTATTTATGGGCAGTGTCAGTTTACATAGGTCATAGGCACATTTCCTCCAAGAGGCCTTCCCTGACTAAGCCCTCCTTTCCTCAAACTGTGGTATCTTTCCATTCTTCTCATTGTTTTAGTCATATCAAAATGCCATTATATTACTTGGATTACTTCTGTTCAATGACACAGGTTTAAAGCAATGCTGTGGATGTGTGAAGAGGGAATTCTGTCTCTGGTAGAGCAGGTGACTCCATCTCTCTTCTCTCTTCTGTTTCACCTCTCTCTCTCCCCTTTGTCTCTCTCCATCTCTCTGCTCACTATCTTCCATCTCTCTCTGTCTCTCTCCATCTCTCTTCTCTCTGTTTCATCTCTCTCTCCCCTGTCTCTCCATCTCTCTGCTTGTGATCTCTCATCTCTTCTCTCATCTTTCATCTCTCTCTCACCTCTTCATCTCTTCCCCCTCCATCTTTCTTCTCTCTGTCTCTCTTCTGTTTCATCTCTCTTCCCTCTTTGTCTCTCTCTATCTCTCTGCTCTCTATCTCTAATCTCTCTTCTCTCATCTTTCACCTCTCTCTCACCTCTTTATCCCAGACTGAGCCCCCTCCTTCCTCTCCCCCTCCTCCCCCTCTCCATCCCCCGGCCTTACCTCCTTCCTCTCCCCACCACACCTGTATATATGTTTGTACATATTTATTACTCTATTTATTTTACTTGTACATATTCATTCTATTTATTTTATTTTGTTAATATGTTTTATTTTGTTGTCTGTCTCCCCCTTCTAGACTGTGAGCCCGCTGTTGGGTAGGGACCGTCTCTATAGGTTGCCAACTTGTACTTCCCAAGCGCTTAGTACAGTGCTCTGCACACAGTAAGCGCTCAATAAATACGATTGAATGAATGAATAAATGGCACACAGTCCTGCCCTTAGAATAGGGCACTAGACAATTGATCACTTACTGGGCTCTTGGCAGTGGAAAAAGGTTGATAAAATATCTTCGGATACCCTCCGACTAGGGAATGCCAGAAGCGACTTTAGTTCTCAATTATTTTCAGTTCGTTTTCTTTAAGTTCAGGATGTGGTTTGGATAAATTCGTGGATGAACGCTCCATAATTGGGTTACTGAAGGGAAAGTCATGAGAAGCAGTGTGGGCTAGTGGCTAGGGCACGAGCCTGGGATTCAGAACAACCTAGGTTCTAATCCCAGCTCCGCCACTTGTCTGCTGTCTAACTTTGGGCAAGACACTTTACTTCTCTGGGCCTCAGCTACCGCAACTGTAAAATGGGGATGAAGACTGTGAGCCCCACATGGGTTATGGACTATGTCCAACCTGATCAGCTTGCAAATGCTCAACAAATACCATTAAAAAAATAAAAACTCTGAGGACTCTCCATCGCTCATTCCCACAACCTCCCTGACCCAGATTAAAGAGCAGAATCTCCATTCCCTTTCCTTCCACTCCTGAACATGACTCCTCCCTCCTTCTGCCCTCCCCTACTTCCCGTCCCCATAGTACTTGTATATATTTGTACATATTTATTACTTTATTTTACTTGTACATATTTACCACTCTATTTTATTAATGATGTGCATATAGCTATAATTCTGTTTATTCTGACAGTTTTGACACTTGTCTACTTGTTTTGTTTTGTTGTCTGTCTCCTCCTTCTAGACCGTGAGCCTGTTGTTGGGTAGGGACCATCTCTATATGTTGCCGACTTGTACTTCCCATGCGCTTCGTCCAGTGCTCTGCACACAGTAAGCGCTCAATAAATACGATTGAATGAACAAATGAATGACCCTCGTCCACTGCGGCTACTCAGTCCCCTCCACGCTCTCCC
This sequence comes from Tachyglossus aculeatus, assembly GCF_015852505.1. Taxonomy (NCBI): domain Eukaryota; kingdom Metazoa; phylum Chordata; class Mammalia; order Monotremata; family Tachyglossidae; genus Tachyglossus; species Tachyglossus aculeatus. Next base: position 44,060,354 of record NC_052074.1, on the reverse strand, counting down.
TAGTCAGCGAGCAGGCAAGTGGGGGAGGAAGAGAGAAAGGAAGGCCTGGTCGCACAAGCCAAGAGAGCCCCCCTTGAAGGGCGAACCCAGACCTCTCCAAGGCACAGGCCTACTACCCCAAACAGGCCTAGCAACCGGATAGAAACGGGCAGAGATTACCGACCCCATTTTCAGTGTGGGAAGGGAATTTAGCTGCCTGAACGTGACTGTGTTAGCCTAGGGCGCAAGAATGAAGCTGGGAAACCAAAGCAGGCCTCCTGGCATATCCTCTTCTGGAGAAATGGTTCCAGATGACCGAGCATCTCATGACAAGTTTCCCAGGGCAGCTTCATGATTCAGCCAGCCCCTGTGAGTCCATCAGTTTCCCCTGATCGCTAAGTCCTTTAACCTGCCAGCTCAGGGCCATAGAGGCCACGTTGGAGAGTTTGAGTCCCCCGCGGCTTAATCAAGGTCTCTGACTCCAGGCCCGCTGCCTCTGGAAATCTGGCCTGCCCTGTGTTAAGGGTACTTTCTAGCTGTCCAAGTTCTGCAGATCGCTTTCCAAGTAGAGAAGGGCCAGGAGAGAGCTGGGACACGCATATGCTCTGAAAACAAAATGCTATTTCGTCTCCGGAGAAAGACGGTGACTTCCAAGTGTTTCGTTCCATCTCTCAAGCTGAAAATAGCTTTCTGGGCATTCTCTCCAAATCATTTCCTTCTATTTAGACTAAAAGAGAGTCATTTTCTGGGTTAGGAGCTCTTCCCACCTCACATCTCGATTCCTCAGAGAGGAGATGGAAACACATTTTCTAATCCCAGACTGGGCTTTGGCTTCCTGCTCAGTAAGAGTGTTTCTTTAGCCCCAGGGAGGGCCGATGTATCCTGTCACCTCGTGTGCAACTTCCTGGACTCTGGCTTTGCTCTATTTGGTCCCATTAGGATCTGCGCCCCTGCCTGCTGCACTCCAAGCCCTGACAGGAACACGACCAGGCGAGACCAAGCACTTAGTACAGTGCTCTGCACACAGTAAGCGCTCAATAAATGTGAGGAACATTGCACAAACTGCAAGCACAGCACTATAATCACTTCCTCCACACAGACTCGCAACCTGAAGTTTCTTTCTTTTTTGTTTTTATGATATTTGTTATGCACTTACTACGTGCCGAGCACTGTTCTAAGCACTGGGGTAGATAGAAGGTAATCCCACATGGGGCTCACAGTCTTAATCCCCATTTTCCAGATGGGGTAACTGAGACATAGAGAAGTGGAGTGGCTTGCCCAAGGTCACACAACAGACAAGTGGTGGAGCAGGGATTAGAACCCACGTCCTCTGAATCCCAAGCCCGTGCTCTTTCCACTAAGCCACGCTGCTTAGCTATAAACTCAACAAGCTGGACAAAGTTCATGTCCCACAGGGGACTCTCAGTCTTAGTCCCCATTTTACAGAGGAGGGAACTGAGGCTCAGAGAAGTAAAGTGATTTGACCAGGGTCACACTGCAGACAAGTGGCTGAGCAGGGATTAGAACCCAGGTCCTTCTGACTCCCAAGCTCCTGCTCAATCCACTAGGCCATGGTGCTTCTCAAGGACTGACCCAAATCCCACTTGAGACATGCAGGAAAGGAACCCAAGCAACTAGTTCCTGGTTCCCAGTTCCATGGATAGACCATAAATAAACCCCTTTCCCAATGACCCACAAGAACACCCTTTGAGATCTCTCAGACCCCACTGACACCTCATAAAATATCCATCTTGGCCTAGCTATATGGTTTGGGGAGCAGGGGAGGTTTGTTACCAAGCCCAGTTGGCTTTCACAAAAGTCTGTCTTGATCGTATTCTTGGCTTCACGTGGGCCAGGCAAAAGGAAATTGGCTATGGATTCAAAGCCAAACAGTCATTCAAAGACCATGACTAATAATGAACATTTTCCACTAACTTTAGAATTCCACTCAGTCTCATAAACTCCAAATAACCTCCATGATTTCTTATCTTTCACATCATTAAGAACTTTTACATCCCACTATTTAAGAACATATGGGTACAGGGCTTTAAATGAATGTATCACATCACATATGTACTCATTATATAGGTGTTAGAAATGTATGCACTTGTATGTATACACACACACACACACACACACACACACACATACACAAAGAAAAAAAAAACCTTTCCAAATATCCAAATAGTTTCATATAGTCTCTGGACCCCTCAAACTTGACCTGGGCCCGTCTGGTTCACCTTGGTCTCCTCCCATTTATCAGCCACAACCTCTTCCTTTCTTTTTCCATTTTTTTTTTCCTTTAATGGTATTTGTTAAGCGCTTATTATGTGCCAGGCACTGTACTATCTGCTGGGGTAGATACAAGCTAATCAGGTTGGTTACATTCCACAACCTACATGGGGCTCACAGTCATAATCCCCATTTTACACATGAGGTAACTGAAGCCCAGAGAGGCTAAGTGACTTGCCCACGCAGCAGACAAGTGGTGGAGGTGGAATTAGAACACAGATCCTTCTTATTCCATGGCCTATGCTCTATCCACTAGGCCTTGCTTCTTTACCACCTTTGCCAATTCTACCGTTTTCCTGAATCCTCACAGTTACTGAGCATTTCCTATTTTGTTTTGGCCTACCACTAAGTCCAGCCCAAGGGCCTGCTTTCTTCTACGGCCCAGTCAAGTGAGCATGTGCTGATTTCCAAGGTTGCACCATGTGTACACTGATATCTTCTGTGCACTGTCAATGGCAGTCTCATTTTCAATCAGAAAGACCAGCTTTCCGCTGTTAATCCTTGTCAGTCCCTAGAGATCAGGGATTATCATCATCATCAATGGTACTTACTGAGTGCTTACTGTGTGCAGAGCACTGTACTAAGTCCTTGGGAGAGTACAACAGAGTTGGTAGACACATCAGGGATTGTCTCTGTTTGTTGCTGAACAGTATTTTCCAAGCAATTAGTTCAGTGCTCTGCACACAGTAAGCGCTCAATAAATACCATTGAATGAATTCCCTGCCCACAGTGAGCTTATAGTCAAGAGGGATTGTGCCTACTTACTCTGTTGTAGTTTCCTGAGCACTTGGTAAGCACAGAGTAAGTGCTCAATGAGGAGGGGAAGCAGCATGGAGTAGTGACTACAGCCCGGGCCTGGAAATCATGGGTCATGGGTTCTAATCCCGGCTCTATCGCTTGTCTGCTTTGTAGCCTTGGGCAACTCACTTAACTTCTCTGTGCCTCACAGTTACCTCATCTGTAAAATGGGGATTAACACTGTGAGCCCCAGGCGGGACAGGGTCTGTGACCAACCCGATATGCTTGTAACCACCCTAAAGCTTAGTACAGTGCCTGGGACATAATAAGCACTTAAATACCACAATTATTATCAACCATTATTATTATTATTATTGTTACTGATTGACCAAACACAGGACAGGAACTCAAGGAATTGCCAACAACAGTGGAGCAAACTCCTAGACGAGGATAAGGTCATGGAACTTATCATTATTATTACTGCTGAATTTATTAAGTGCTTCCTATGTGTCAAGCACTGTTCTAAGTGCTGGGGTAGACACAAGTTAATCTGATCAGACACCATGCCTTGTCACACGTGGGGCTTCCAGTCTAAGAAGGGCCAGGACCCTAACCTTTCGGGGTCCCTCACTTTTGGAAAAAGAAGTCCTGGTGCGGCTACACTGGGGTCGTGTGGGAGGGAAAAGAGAAGATCAACGTTCAAGTTTCATTCCTTGTTCATTCCTTCCGTAGCCATTAATCTGCAGCACGCTCCTTTGCCCGGACAGACAAAAATCAACACTGAACAAACCACAAAAATCTCCAGTCCACTGTGCGGCTGCCACTGCTCGGAGAGCTTTGGTGTCAAAACCAACGGAGTAAAACCAGGACGACTGAGCGCAGACCCCCAGTTTGATACTTGTCAACGAGGCCAGAGCAAAACAGAGTCAATCCTGCTCTGCAGCTGCACCAGAAATGAGAATTGTGATTCCTGCTTTCCCCGCATACACCTAACTTCTATTTAAAGCCCCCCAATTAGAATGATCATCCCTCTCTTCCAAAGTGGTGGACGGGGGGAGGTAGAGGGGGGTCGGGGGAGAGGGAGGGAGGCAGTCCGGAAGCTAGTAAAGGGATGAGCCCATCCCTTTGTGGAGCGGCATCCAGTGGCCCCCAATTCCAGTCACGACTCCTGGGATGGGCGGTCCTTGATCTCCCCATTCTAGTCAGTCAGTCGTATTTATTGAGTGCCTACTGTGTACAGAACACTGTACTAAGAGCTTGGGAGACTACTGTATAACAGACATAGTCCCAGCACATAATGAGTTTACAGTCTAGAGGGGGAGACAGACACTAATATAAATGACAGATATGTACATAAGTGCTGTGGGGCTGGGAGGGGGGCTGAATAAATGGAGCAAATCAGTCTGCTCTGCCAATTGTCTGCTGTGTGACCCTGCACAAGTCACTTCGCTTCTCTGGGCCTCAGTTACCGCATCCGTAAAATGGGGATTGAGACTGTGAGACCCACATGGGACAGGGACCGTATACAACCTGATTTGCTTGTATCTATCTCAGTGTTTAGTATAGTGTACAGTTTAGTATAGTCTTTTAGACTGTGAGCCCACTGTTGGGTAGGGACTGTCTCTATATGTTGCCAACTTGTACTTCCCAAGCGCTTAGTACAGTGCTCTGCACACAGTAAGCGCTCAATAAATACGATTGATGATGATGATGATGATAGTGCCTGATGCATAGTAAGAGCGTAATGAATACCATTATTATTATTTCTCTGTGCCTCAGTTATCTCATCTGTAAAATGAGGGATAAATACCTGTTCTCCCTCCTGCTTAGACACAAAGTCCCATGTAGGACATGGACTATATCCAACCTGGTTAGCTTGTATCTACCCCAGCTCTTAGTAAAGTGCTTGGCATAATATAGTAAGCGCTTAACAAATACTATAAAAAGAAATGCAATCTCATGAGGAAATGGAGGACCAAGTGAAAACTGGCCCAGAGGATTCAGTTCTTTCAAAGGAGACCTATGTCTGCTTACGGGCCAGTGTGGAAACCCCGCTTGTAGTGTGGCAAGGAGAAACCCAGGCTGGGCCAAACAAGGCATTCACCTGAAAACACAAAAGTAGAGAGGCAACAAGAGAACACAGACCTTGTTGCCCACTGGCAATTGGCTTCTAGGCTCTCCATCAACTGGCCCCACCTAATCTATCTCTACACTTGCTATTCCCCAACTGCTCTCTTTGTTCTCCCCAGCCACAACCCTCTAGCTGTACCCTGCAAACTCACCGTGGTAAATCCGAGCAATTGTCCTATAGAGTCTGAAATTAGGGGCAAGTGCTAAATCTGTACAGGCAACAGTGTAACGCAATTAATTTTTTAAAGCCATCATCCTGGAACAAAGAAAAATAAGCATGCAATACTCAGGAGAAAATCCCTTCTTTTATGTTTCGGCATTGTTCTCTCATTAAAGCGTTCAGTTTGGGTCCCTGAGTTTCTAAAAAAAGATGTGAAAGAAGTGCAAGGAGTCCAGGAAAGAGTGCAAAAAATGGATGAAAGGGATGGAAAATAAATCCCATAAATCCCACAAATAGGCTGGAAAGCTGTTTGTGAATCAGAGGATACAGGCTGACGTTAGGTCAGAAGAATTCTGGTTGTAAATAAGAAGCACACCAGGTCTCTCAGGATACTTGCATACTAAAAGAGGAACTAAATGGAAGATGTGGCACTAGTCAATCAAACAACAACACTTATTGAGAGGCAGCATGGCCTAGTGGAAAGGACACGATCCTGGGAATCAGAGGACCTGGATTCTAATCCTGCCTCTGCCAGTTTTCTCTTGTGTGATCTCAGACAAGTCACTTCACTTCTCTGGGCCTCTGCTACCTCATCTGTAAAATGATGATGAAAACTGTGAGCCCTATGAGGGACAGGGACAGGGTCTATCCTGATTATCCTGTACCTACCCCAGTGTCTAGTATAATGCCTGGCACATAGTAAGTACTTGAATACCACTGAAAAACAAAACAACAATGATAACAAAAAACATGTTTCTGTGAAAGGCCCCTGAGTTCAACTCTACCTGGTCACAGATGAGTTCCCATTTCTTCTCGTTGTCATACTGGCGCAGCAATCTGGCTTTGTCAGGGGGTAGGTTCATTGCATTCTGGAAAGAAGACAGAACACATATGTTAGACCCCACAACAGCCTGGGCAAACCAGTACACAGTGAATGTAGATGACAGGGCACAGAATGGACTAACTACCTATTACATGTAGAGCACTATACTTGCTCCCATATTAATCAATCAATGATATTTACTGAGCACTTATCGTGGGCAGAGCACTGCGGTAAGTGCTTGGGAGAGTATGGCACTAAAGAATTAGCAGACACGTTCCCTTCCCATAACGAGCTTTCAGTCTAAAAGGGAAGGCAGACATTATTAATTCGAATTACTAAATGCGTCAACCAACGCTGCTGTATTGTACTCTCCCAAGCGCTTAGTACAGTACTCTGCACACGGTAAGCACTCAATAAATACGATTGGGGTGAATATCAAATGCTCAAGGCCTTATGCATGGAAGAGTACGAAAATAGTAGAAGACAAGATCCCTGACCTCAGGGAGGTTCAAATCTGGCAGGGGGAGACAGACACGAAAGTATAGTACAGATAGGCTGAAGTAAGAGGAGTATATCAATCAAGCAATCAATGGTAATTATTGAGCACTTACTATGTGCAAAGCATTGTACCAAGCATAGTACTAGCCTCTGCACACAGTAAGCATTTAATAAATAGGATTGAATGAATGAAAATCACTTGGACGAGTCAATACAACAGAATTAGCAGCCACACTCCCAGCCCATAATGAGAGTGCAGTCTAGAGGATACATATGTAAGATGTGTACATAAGTGCTATGAGCTATTTTATTATTCCCTGTAATTCCTGGAACTGAGCTAGCCCCAAACACCAATCTGAAGCCTCCGCTGCCACACATCCTAGAGGTCACTGAAATACCTACTTAGCTTCCAAAGAGTCAACCCCCAAAACATCCACTCCAGGAAGCCTGAACCTCAGGAAAATAATAACGACATTCTAATTCATTTGAACAGTCAAGCCCTCACCTTCTACAATTACCCAGCCCCAAGTCAAAACAATTACACTGTCCCCTTATCACCATCAAGAAAAATGTTCGCTGGACTTAGAAGAGATCAGCATCATTCTGGATTACTTCCTGGCGAGGTCCATGATGAGGGACTGTCCGTGAATTAGGGTGTGGATAACCTGAGGTGACCATTACAAACCACCCAGAAGCATCCCCTCGTCTGCAGTATACTATTTGGTGGAGTTAGTCATCACCATTGGCTTTACGTACAATCAGAAAAGCAACTTGAGAAGCAGCGTGGCCTAGTGGATAGAGCCCAGGCCTAGGAGTCAAAAATCCCAGCTCCACCACTGGTTTGCTGTGTGACCTTGTGCAAGTCACTTAATTTCTCCAGGCCTCAATTACCTTATCTGTACAATGGGGATTAATACTGTGAGCCCCATGCGGGACATGGACTGTGACCAACCTGATTAGCTTGTATTTGCCCCAGAGCTTAGTACAGTGCCTGGCACATAGTAAGCTCTTAACAGATAGCATAAAAACTTGGAACATGATCCTTAAGTGTTGCACTTTTTTCCCATCCACAAATGACCGGTCATACAGAAAGTCCCAAAAGAGTATATTCCTTTACTCTCTGGATTACTCACGGTCAGTTGTACCAAACAAAAGACAGTGGGGGGGGGGGGGGGGGGGGGGGTTTGTGTGTGTGTTAAGGCCCTCTTGCCAACATTACATCTTGTGAATTGCATTTTACGGCTGTATCCCCCACCACTCCAATCACCCACGTTTTTCCACAAGATGCAAAAAGAATGATATCTTGATCATCCAGAACCCGGGTTTTCAATTACCTATGGCATTCTGTGAGCCCCATGTGGGACCTAATTATCTTGTATCTACCCATGTGTTTAGTACAGGGCTTGGCACAGAGTAGGCACTTAACAAATACCATTATTATTATTGTTATTGTTAGACCTGGTGGCCCCTGGGGTTGGGGGAGGTGCAGTGGTACCCAACTTCTAAGCCCCTCCCTCATCCTGCTCCCACCCACGACCCATCCAGGATATCACAGGGGACCCCACCAACTCTCAGAAGCTCCCCTCAGGGTCTACGGATTGTCTCTATTGCACTTTCCAAGCACTCAGTACAGTGCCCTGCACACAGAAAGCACTCAATAAATACGACTGAAAGAATGAATTTTCTTCCTTTGACGTACTATATCCAGTTCATTGGCAATTGGCCCCACACAAATCCAAAACTTCAGCAAAAACTCACAGCATGTTAAATAGCAGTAAGTGAACCACGTATCCAAGTACCCATTTATGTATAACCACCTCGCTGTTTAGAAACCCAAAATTAAAACTGTGGGTATTAAGTCACCAGATTCTAAAACAGAGGCTCTTCTGTTACCCCGCCACCTGTTTTAGGAAAGGGGAAAGATAAAGATACTTACTATCAGTTTGGCCTGCAGAGTCAAAGAAAAGCATGTTCCAAGATCAACTGTTTAGATAATCCTTTATTAAAGGAGCAACCTACCTTAATAGAGATAGGTAGTCGTGAGGTTAACATTAATTACCAAGTAGCCAATTTACCACTGAGGGAAACATCGCAAAAAAGAGCTGATGAGCATTCTTGAGGACAGGAGAAATTGACTACTCCGAGAGGCAGGATTTCTAAGACGTGTCTCCCAGGTGAATAAGCTGATCATCTACCTATGACTTCAGAGGTCAGGTTGGTTGGTTGTAATTTGGTATCTGTTTCCCCCCCCGCTGGATTCCAAACTCCTTGAGGGTAGGGACTGTGCCTACTAACTACACTGTATTCTCCTCAGCGGCTTATCAGTGTCATTAGTATTATTATTATATTTGTTAAGCACTTACTAGGTGCCAAGCACTGTTCTATCCACTGGGCAGTAGTGGATAGAACCCAGGCCTGGGAGACATAAGGTCATGGCTTCTAATCCCAGTTCTGCCACTTGTCTGCTGTGTAATCTTGGGCAAGTCACTTCACTTTTTTGTACCTCGATTACCTCACCTATAAAATGGGGATTAAGACTGTAAGCCCCATGTAGGACATGGACTGTGTCCAATCCGATTTGCTTATAATCACCTCAGCGCTTAGTACAGTGCCTAGCACAAAGTGCTTAACAAATACCAGAATTATTGTCATTACTACTTTCCCAAGTGCTTAGTACACTGTTCTGCGCACAAAAAACACTCAATACCTACCTATTAGTGATTGATTGACTGCTACACCAAGACTCCTAACTCCTACGGAATGGTGGATTTGCCTATCTCTTTCTGGCCCTTCCTCCTGACTCACCTCCTTATTAACACCGCTTTAAGTCACACCACATAGGTGCCTGATATCACCAGGCTAATCATGTTATACCACCTGCGACCTTATTAGAAGAACCAATAGCCTGGGAGGGTTATCGGCTGTTGAGTAAGCTGTCCCCATGAAGCTGTCTTATTGGGTGGGGCTAGCAACTAGTCAATGCTTCTTCTGTCTCCAGAACTAGAAGCCTCCCATCACGCCTCGTTGTTGAATTAGCTCCCAGTATGCCTGTGATCTGATGACCCTTGGGCCCACTGGATCCCACACTAATTTTAAACACAGAGCAAGCCCCCCCCACCCCGGAACATGAGAGTCTGGCAACCTGTCGCGTAACGCAACACGAGACTCTGCAACCTGTCACGTAAGAATAATAATGAATAATCACGGTACTTAAGCGCTTACTATGTGCCAAGCACTATTCTAAGTGCAGGGGTAGATACAAGGTAATCAAGTTGAATTACCTGATCCCTGTTCCACATGGGGCTCACAGTCTTCATCCCCACTTTACAGATAACAGCCCCAGAGAAGTGAAGTGACTTGCCCAAGGTCCCACGCAGACATGTGGCAGAGCAGGGATTAGAACCCAGGTCCTCTTTCTCCCTTGCCCTTGCTCTTTCCACTAGACCATGCTGCTCCCCTTCAGAGAGGAAGCAAATAGCCATTTTCCTCGTTCCATGAATGCACTGTATTTTCCATTCACAATTTTTGCGCCATTTCATCACACTTAAGAATCAGGGACAAACACAGCAGGACATGTAAATTGTTTCCAATTTCTGAATTAGTGAACTTTTCCACATCCTGCTCTTGAAGGCATAAATCTGACACAAGAAAATTCCAAGCAGAAAACTTCAAGGCCAATCCCGAGTTCATTATGGCTAGGTTTCCCTCATCCCTACGGGGCTGGTCGCTTGGCTTCTACACTTTCCTTGAACTTGCTGTTTCCAGATGCACAACAGAAAAGCAGCATGACCTAGCAAATGGAGCATGGGCTTTGGAGTCAGAAGGACCTCAGTTCTAATCCCAGCTCTGCCAATTGCTTGCTGGATGATCTTGGGCAAGTCATTTAACTCCTCGGCACCTCAGTTTCCTCACCTGTAAAATGGGGGATACCCGTTCTTCCTCCAACTTGAATTGGGAGCCCCAATAGGGACCACGTCCGACTTTAGCTCATTTCCCAGCTCTTAGAACAGTGCTTGGCCCACAGAAAGCGCTTTTAACAACTACCGCAATCAATGTCACAATAATCACTTCCTTGACATTTTCTCTCCCTGTTTCCATCATGAACCTTCATTCGCTGCCTGAAGCCTCTCTCCTGGTCTCTTTGCTTGTGACAACTGCTCTTGGTAAATTGCAGGTTTAAGCGCTTCATGAATATGGACTAAACCCACGCCTCATGGGAAGGTGGAATGATACCAGATGATATGCAGGAAGCCGAGCCTTGGCTGCGCTGACAAATAAACCAGCCCAGGCTCCAAACGATTGTCTTTCAGTTGCCCGCCACGCAGGTTAATTCCAACCCATATTGGAAACTTCACTGCTTCCCACTGTTCTCCATGACAAGCAGCATGGCTTAGTGGTAAGAGCACCGGTTTAGGAGTCAGAGGTCATGGGTTCCAATCCCGGCTCCACCACTTGTCTGCTGGGTGACCTTGGGCAAGTCACTTAACTTCTCTGTGCCTCAGTTACCTCATCTGTAAAATGGGGACTAAGACTGTGAGCCTCATGTGGGACAACCTGATTACCTTGTCTCTACAACAGTGCTTGGCACATAGTAAGCTCTTAACAAACACCACTACTATTATTATTATTATGCATTGGTCCATCTGTCACCAAGGTTATATGTTTTAATCATTATTATTCTTTATTATTATTCTACGTCCCCTAAGCACTTGGAATTCACCATTCCCCCTCCACCTGTAACACTTAGAGACATATATTTAAACTCTGTTGCTTCCCACCTACCTGTAATTTATTCTAGTGCCTGTCATCCCACTTAACTGTAAGCTCCTCAAGAGCAGAGATTCTGTCTACTATTGATCTCTCCCAAAGTCCTACCCCAGGGCTCTGCACAGTGCAAGCGCTCGATAAATCCTACTAACGGATTGATCGGTTTGGGCAATTACTCTTTCACTTAAGGGCTTGGAGATTTCCATTTCTCTACCTGTTATAGGCAGAACACTCATATATTGGCTCTGTCCACAGAGGGCTGGGCTGGCAGTTTCTTTCCTTGCCAAGATCGACACTTGGCTAACCTGAGACCACCCTGGCCTGCAAACTCCTGATTTCACCAGGGTAAACCTGACATCCAGCTGAAAATATTAATGGTCTCCGCTAAGCACTATGTGCCAGGAACTGTACTAAGCACCGAGGCAATAATACCAATAACTGTGGTAGTGGTTAAGCGCTTACTTTAATAATGATGATAATAATTGTAGTATTTGTTAAGCGCTAAGTATGCGCCAGGCACTGTACTAAGCGCTCGGGTGGAGAAGCAGCGTGGTTTAGTGGATAGAGCATGGGCCTGGGAATCAGAAGGACCTGGGTTGTAATCCCGGTTTTGCCACGTGTCTGCTATGGGACCTTGGGCAAGTCAGCACACAGTAAGCGCTCAATAAATACGATTGATTGATTGATTGATTGATGAGCCCACTGTTGTGTAGGGACCGTCTCTATATGTTGCCAACTTGTACTTCCCAAGCGCTTAGTACAGTGCTCTGCACACAGTAAGCACTCAATAAATACGACTGATTGATTGATTGATTTCCCTTCTCTGGGCCTCAGTTACCTCCTCTGTAAAATGGGAAATGAGACTGTGAGCCCGATGTGGGACACGGACTATGTCCCACCTGACTACTTTGTATCTACTCCAGCACTTAGAACAGTGCTTGGCACATAGTAAGCGCTTAACAAGTACCATCATCATTATTATTATTAAACAAGCAAATCGGTTTGGACACAGTCCCTGTCCCACATAGGACTCACAATCTCAATCCCCATTTTACAGATGGAGGTACCTGAGGCACAGAGAAGTGAAGTGACTTGCCCAAGGCTACACAGCTGACAAGTGGTGGAGCCGGGATCAGCACCCAGGTTCTTCTGACTGCGAGGCCCACGCTCTATCCCCTAGGCCATGCTGCTTCTCCACAAATAATCAGGTAGACACAAGATAACCGCGTTAAGATTATCGGATGTCACCAGTTTCTTACTGACGCTCCGGTGACCCTGGGCACTCAAATGGAAGCCACTGGAGCACGCTGGGACAGATGGCAGAACTGCCACCCCTTCACAAATTCCCGCAGTTATGCTCCCCGCTGCACTGGAGTACGGGATACACTGACCCGGAGCAGCGACGCACTGAAGTCTGCCGGCATCAACGTGGTGTAACATTTTTACGGGCCATCTGGACGTGATGGATTCTAGCGCATTTTCACAGACGATCTGTGAAATTACAGATGGGTTGGCAAACTTGGCAGACTGTATCGTCCCGGGTATCTTCAGATTGGCTCGTGACCAGGCCTCATTTGGCAGCATCTGGCCGGGGGGAAATGATTCCTCCAATCTGGACTCTGGAGACCTCCCAGTGCCTGGAGGATGAAGGAATGGGACATGGGGTAGGATATGGGCATGGGTTCTAATCCTGGCTCCTCCACTTGTCCATTGTGTGGCCTTGGGCAAGTCACTTCATCATCATCATCATCAAACGTATTTACTGAGCGCTTACTGTGTGCAGAGCACTGTACTAAGCGCTTGGGAAGTACAAGTTGGCAACATATAGAGACGGTCCCTACCCAACAGTGGGCTCACTGTTCTGTGTGCCTCTGTTCTTTCATCTGTAAAATGGGGATTGAGTCTCTGAGCCCCATGTGGGAAAGGAACTGCGTCCAACCCAATTTGCTTGTATCCACCCCAGCACTTAAAACAGTGCCTAGCACATAGTATGTGCTTAATAAATACTATGATTATTGTTATTATTTTTAATCTGGCAGACTTGCAGACCACAGGGAAGTCAGAATCAATGAATCAGTGCTATTTATTGAGTACTTACTCTAGACTGTTAAGCATGCTGTGGGCAGGGAATGTGTCTGTTATATTGTCATGCTGAACTCTCCCAAGGGCTTACTACAGTGATCTGCACATAGTAAACACTCAATAAATATGATTGATTGACTGCAGAGAACTGTGTTACGTGTTTGGGCAAGTTCCAGTCATTCAATGGTTTTTATTGAGCACAGTGTGCACAGCACTGGATTAAGCACTTGGGAGAGTACAATAAAACAGAGTTGGTAGACACGTTCTCTGCCCATAAGGACCTTGCAGTCCAGAGAAGGAAGTGTGGATGTGGAACTTGTGGTGCATGATTAATTCTGGGGAGACTTGCCCTGGGTGGATAAGTAGCAAAAATCAAAGCTTCCAGCTGAATTGTCTCTTCATAACATCCTGAAGCAGCATGGCCTAGTGGATAGAGCATGGCCAGGAAGCCAGAAGGGCCTGGGTTCTAATCCTGTCTCGGCCACTTGTATGCTGTGTGTCCTTGGACAAGTCACTTAACTTCTCGGTGCCTCAGTTACCTTGTCAGTAAAATGGGGATTAAAACTCTGAGGCCAATGTGGGACACGGACTATATCCAACCTGAGTTACTTGTACTTACCCCAGCCCTTAGTACAGCGCCTGGCACATAGAAAGGACTTAAATATCATTAAAACTAACATAAAAAACAATGAAAAACATACTTGTCTTGTGCAGACACATCCGCAGAGTATCATCAAAATGACATCAGAGAGATGAGATAGTGCCTGTATCCAGGACCTAATTTCCACTACGCCTGTTACCTAAATTATGTATTTTCATGGCTGATTTTAGTCTTCTATAACTGCATTTTAGTCTCTAGAACCTGAATACATCAGGCCAGATGGACGGTCCCCAAGTTGAATAATTAGAGTGATTGGATCTGCCATTACCAAGCAATCAACTAATGAACAGCACCTGCCAACTTCCTACTCCTTCCTTTTCAAAAAAACCACTCTGGGATTCCGTTCAGCTCTCTGGGGTCATTAGGGTTGACTCCCCCATTTCCCTCATCAATGAGGGCCCGTAATAATCATGTTCACTGTTAAGCACTTACTATGCGCCAAGCAATCAGTCAATCCATCAGTGGTATATACTGAATGTTTACTATGTGCAGAGGACCGTTTCCATGTTTTTTCTCTCCTTACAGCCCACAACTCCCATCTCTCCCTGACTCTTTGGTCTTTATTTCTCTTAATGTCTGCCTTCCCCTCTAAAACTGTAAGCTCGTTGTGGGCAAGGAATGTGTCTGTTATATTGTACTCACCCAAGCGCTTAGTACAGTGCTCCACACACAGTAAGTGCTCAATAAATACGAAGGACTGCCTGACTGACTGACTCCCAATCGTGCCCAATGCAAGGAGCACTGACCTTCTGCTGGATTTAATTTAAAAAAATATATATCTTACACTGCTGGAGTTTTTGTTTTACTTAAGTTAGAAATCTAAACATAAAGTACCATCTCAAATGAAAGACAGCCAATACTAAAGATCAGCCAAAAGAGCTCCAACACCACCTCAGTTTCCTCACTGGTAAAACTGGGACACAATATTTGATCTCCCTCCTTCGTGTGCTGACAGTCTTGTGTGGGTCAAGAACTCTGATTTTCATTCAGTCATATTTATTGAGTGCTTACTGCGAGGACAGCACTGTATTAGGCACTAGGGAGAGTACAAAGCTTAATACAGTCCCTGACATAATAAGTGCTTAACAGATACCATTATTGTTATTATTATTATTTCAGAATAACAATAAACAGACATTCCCTGATCTGATTAACTCGTATCTACCCCTGTGCCCAGCCCAGGGTTTGGTAGAAAGTAAGTGCTTAACAAATACAACAATTATCACTGTTAGCTCACTGACTCAGGAAGCACATAATTTCCCACTCTACCATCCTCCAACTTTGAAAATCATCCATGCTGTTTCTAACTGCCTAATCCTCTAGGTACAGTTTCTGTCTCCCCAACTCTAGAAACACATTGATAAAAGCCAGAATTCGATTTAATTACCAAAGCAAATGGGAAACTAGGAAAGAGTGCTCAGAGATCTACCAATGATTAAATTTCCAGAATTAAAATCAAAGCATGTTGTGCATTAAGAAACACGTTATGAAATGAAATTCTATTCAAGCCAAACAAAAACAATCCTAGCTGGACCATTCATTCATTCATTCAATTGTATTTATGGAGCACTTACTGTGTGCAGAGCACTGTACTAAGCGCTTGGGAAGTACAAGTCGGCAACATATAGAGACGGTCCCTACCCAACAACGGGCTCACAGTCTAGAAGGACCACTGGAAATCTTCATTAAAACACAAGTTTCCCTGAGAAATAGAGTAGCCTAGTGGAATGAGCATGGGCCTGGGGGTCAGAGGGCCTGGGTTCTAATCCTGGCTCTAACACCTAACTGCTGTGTGACCTGGGGCAAGTCACAACATCCCAGGGCCTCGGTTTCCTCAAATACCTGTTCCCCTCCTATTAAGACTGTGAGCCCCATGTGGGACAGGGATTGTGTCCAACCTAATTAACGTTTATCTACCCCAACACTTAGAAGAGTGCTTGACACATCACATTAATAACAATAATTATAATATTAATATTATATTAATATTAAATATAATATTAATAACAACACTCCTCTTTAAGGCCACAAAGCCCCTGTCTATGTAGCCAGAAACAGAGAGTATGCTACAATTATCAACTCAGGCTTTCTGTCTTCTCTACTTAACCCTGTTCCCTGAGGAATTCCGGGACAGAAGCTTCATATCAGTAGTCCCAGTTTCCCCTATGAGGCATCCAAGCCTGCTTTCTGTTCAAGATGGTCTTACAGCATTACTTATTATATTATTGTTTTTATCGTATGTGTTAAGCCCCACCCTCAACCCCAGAAAACGTATGTATGAATCTTTCAGTTATATATTATAAATTCCTTCTTTATTTTAATGTCTGTCTCTCCCTCTAGACTCTAAGTTCGTTGTGGGCCAATTCTGTTGTGCTGTACTCTCCCAAGTGCTTAGTACAGTGCTCTGTACACAGTAAGTAATTAATAAATATCACTGATTGATTGATTAAACTCTTACTCTGTGACAAGCGCTGTATTAAGCACTGGGGTTGGCGCATTAAAATCAGCTGGGACACATTCCTTGTTTCACATGGGGCTCACAATCTAAAATGGAAGAAAAGGGACTGAATCATCTTTTACAGATGAGGAAACTGAGGCCTACAGGAGTTAAGTAACTTGCTCAAGGTCACACAGCAGATAAGAGGCACAGCTGGGATTAGAATTTATGTCTCCTGGCTCCCACACCAGTGTTCTTTCCACTAAGCCACGCTGCTTCTTATCTTCCATTCCTTCAATGGCGGTCTCTGTTTTGATGAGTTGTTGGTTTTAAAAAGCTTCCTCCAACAACAAAAAAAATCTGCTTCCTGCCGGGGGGGATGAGAGAAATGTCGGCCTTAATTCAGACGTGAAACAAAATTTCACAGTTCAACAGAAAGCTCTGTTAGCAGGTGGCCTAACTACTGCACGAGCTTTATTGACAGGCCCCAAAAAGCTGCTCAACCCAAGTTCCCAGGTAAGAGCCCTCATTTTTCCTGTTGTTTGGGCACCGCATGTTTCGTTTTCTACTTCCCCAGTGTGTGATGTATTTACTTTTGCAATATGGATCGAGATCCTCAGGGAATAGTAATAATGTGACTTTAACAATTTGTGTTTTATGTTTCCAGGTTGCTGCAGTCTGATCACAAACCGTTCCCCGGCCTGCAGTGGCAAAGCGGAGTTTGATTCTGGGGGATACAGTCCCTCAGACTGCAGAAGTCACCAAACCACAACAGGAAACAACCACAGCAAAGAACAAAAAACAAGTTCTCTTCCAAGGGGAAGATGGACAGACACACACATACACACACACCCCATACACGTTTCAGTGAACTGATTTCCAGGAAGCAGGGCTAGGGAGTATTCGCCCCTGCAGTTATAAATACTGATTTTGGTTGCTTACTGGAGGAGGGGGGAAAAAAAAGGTCCTTTATCCCACATCCAATTTCTGCATTTCTCAGCTGGGTGAACCCAGAGGGGGAGCCTGAGGGACAGGGACTCAGCTGGCTGATCTCTCAGTCCACCCACTCAGTGTGTTCTGGTTGTAAACACATCTGCTCTCTACCAAGCGGTGTGATATCCTTCTCTATTCATTCATTCAATCATATTTATTGAGTGCTTACTGTGTGCAGAGCACTGTATTAAGCGCTTGGGAAGTACAAGTTGGCAACATATAGAGACGGTCCCTACCCAACAACGGGCTCACAGGCTAGAATCTCCAAGGAAACTCGAACTATCTGGAGACCTGACCAAATACAACCCAGGCCACCTTCCGTCTTGGCAGTTCAACATTCTGCACTCTTCCTTCTCCTCAACCCACTCCCCAGAACAAGTACTCCCCAGAACCCAAGTCAACAGGTTTGCCTTGTTATACGTTAAGCTGCTATCCCCACTGACAAAGAGATGACACAGAGCCTATTATTTTTCCAAGAAGGAAGGACAGAACTCAATTAGATGGAAACATCTCCGATAGACGGTCACTGTCCGTGCATTTGAGCCATAATTTGGCAGTAGGCTGAAGATCCCTGGCAGCAGGAAGGAGAAGCAGTATGACTGCTTCTACAGTATCCTACCCTAACTACAGTATCTTACTAATACTAACTACAGTATCACCTGTATATATGTATGTTTGTACATATTTATTACTCTATTTATTTATTTATTTTACTTGTACATATCTATTCTATTTATTTTATTTTGTTAGTATATTTGGTTTTGTTCTCTGTCCCCCCCCTTTTAGACTGTGAGCCCACTGTTGGGTAGGGACTGTCTCTATATGTTGCCAACTTGTACTTCCCAAGCACTTAGTACAGTGCTCTGCACATAGTAAGTGCTCAATAAATACGATTGATTGATTGACTGACCTAGTGAATACAGCACGGGCCTGGGGGTCAAGAGGATGCGGGTTTTAATCCCAGCTCCTCCTCTTGTCTGCTGGGTGACCTTGGACAAGTCACTTCACTTCTCTGTGCCTTAGTTACCTCATCTGTAAAATGGGGATTAAGACTATGAGCCCCATGTGGGACAGGGACTATGTCCAACCTGATTAGAGAAGCAGCGTGGCTCACTGGAAAGAGCACGGGCTTTGGCTCACTGCAAAGAGCACAGGCTTTGGAGTCAGAGATCATGGGTTCGAATCCCGGCTCCACCACATGTCTGCTGTGTGATGTTGGGCAAGTCACTTAACTTCTCTGAGCCTCAGTTACCTCTTCTGTAAAATGGGGATTAGGACTATAAGCCTCCTGTGGGACAACCTAATCACCTTGTATCCCCCTCAGCACTTAGAACAGTGCTTTGCACATAGTAAGCACTTAACAAATGCCATGATTATTATTATTATTATTAGCTTGTATTTGCCCAGTGTTTAGTATAGTATCTGGCATATGCTAAGCACTTAAATACCATTTGAAAAAATAAAGAACAAGGGCCTTCACAAGAGTTTTTCAATGAGTGTTTTACTTACTCCTAATAGTATAATTGTGGTATTTGTTAAGGGCTTACTTTGTGCCAAGCACTGTACTAAGCACTCAGTAGATACAAGATAACAAGATCCAACACAGAACCTGTTCCACATGGGCTTCACAGTCTTGGTGAGAGGGAGAATATGTATTGAATGTCCATTTTACAGGTGAGGGAACTGAGGCACAAAGAAGTAAAGTGACTTGCCTAAGATCACAGAGCAGGCAAGTGGCAGAACCGGGATTAGATCCCAGATCCTCTGACTCCCTGGGGCCACTTTTTTTAATGGTATTTGTTAAGCACTTACTACACGCCAGGTACTGTACTAAGTGCTGGGGTAGATACAAGCTAATCAGGTGGGACACAGTCCATGTCCTAAATGGGACTCACAGTCCTAATCACCATTTTACAGATGAGTTAATTGAGGCAGAAAGAAGTGACGTGCCCAAGGTCATACAGCAGACAAGTAGTGGCTCAGGATTAGAACCCAGGTCCTTCTCACTCCCAGGCCCTCGCTCTATCAACTAGTGCAACCTGCTTCCACTAGGCCCTTCTGCCTAACAGCTGCACTGAAACCTAACCTTGAACTATAATAATAACAACAATGGCATTTATTAAGAGCTTATTATGTGCAAATCACTGTTCTAAGCACTGGGGAAATTACAAGGTGATTAGGGTGCCTCACGTGGGGCTCACAGTCAATCCCCATTTTACAGATGAGGTAACTGAGGCACAGAGAAGTGAAGCAAATTGCCCAAAGTCACACAGCTGACAAGTGGCGGAGCCAGGATTTGAACCCATGACCTCTGACTCCAAAGCCTGTGCTCTTTCCACTGAGCCACACTGTTTTCCCTCACCAAAGTCCCCTTCATTTCCCTCCTCAATGGTTGGCTATATCGTGGTGTGTCCTGTCAACTGGATGCTGACAAACTGCTTTTCCTTCACAAAGAAAAAAAAAATCGTGTAAAAAATTGCCATCCTTATAAGGACAGAAAAGGGCACAGCCCCCACATCTTGCCTCAAAGGGCAAAATAAATTCCTTCCCTCCTCAGCAAACTGTTCATTCAGTGGAAAACCAACAAGTGATGAGTTTAACATACTTCATGATTTACCTCTCTCCCCCTTGAACACGGCTGTTTTCTCATAAAAGTGGTCAGTGGGGCCCCTGGAGATAACACTGAATTTGAACCTGGAAGGCTAAACCTGGAAAATGCGGACAAAGGCTTTGCTTTTTTCAATGAGCTTGATTTCCAGATCATGGCCCTTTTTAGAGAGATATAAATAAATGTTTGTGGTAGATGCAATTCCATCTCCAATAACTAAAGTGATAAATGCACACTCCTGAAGAATTCCCCGTGCGCAAAAGAAACAGCACGATGGTAATTCAGTACCAAGCAGCAACTCTGGGAGATGAATTTTACCTTTTGTAGTCAATGGGCAGAGTGTAAATTTTCCTCAAGTATTTACTGTCTGAAGGCTATGAAAGTGTCTGTTACAATGTTGTACTGTACTCTTCCAAGCACTTAGTACAGTGCTCTGCACACAGTAAGTGCTCAGTAAATATAACTGACTGAATGAATAAAGGCTGTTGGGGAAGAAGTGTACCCCCCATCTCCTAGGACAAGTCTTGAATCCCCATTTTACAGGTGAGTAAAGGAAAAGAAAGAGAAGTCCAGCGTCCTAAGTCACACAGCAGATGGGAGGTGCCTTAGGAATCAGAACCCTGGTCCTCTGAGTCTCCCAAGATCGTTTCTTTTCAAAATGAACCCCGACTCCTAAAGGGGAAATGATATTCTACCTTGGCTCTCCTCAAAGCCAAAGCTGCCACCAAAAGAATGAAAAAAAAAATAAGTCTATCAATAGTGGCAATGGTGGTGCTGGTGAAATTTAGAAAGCCCCTCCACTAACATGCACACAGGTACTCGGAACGGATACAACTGAGGCCTAGAGTGAAAATGAAGCATACAGTTAAACCATGGCCTGAGATCTACAGCAGCGTACACACAAACACACCCACACGGAATGACTGTAACTAGATAAACAAACACAAGAGTAAACAGAGGTTCTAGAAAGTGTCAATTAAATTTATTTGCAAACGTTTAAATAGGTAGGACCTCGGAACTCAGAGAAAGTGAAACCAGGATCATCTATATTTTGATTAAATCCCAGGATTTATAGACGGCCCGACAAGAGAAGAGAATTAAACCAGTGTCAGAATCTAGCACTTTTCCTCCTTCCTAAAGCAGTCAGTTCCAATCTCCTTGTCAAGGAACAGGACTCAGCGTCCAATTTAAATGCCTTCAAGCATCTGGGAATCGTCCAAGATGCAGATTTCACCTGGCAAAACAGATGGGCTGAATTTACCTCTCACTCAGCAGGGCTCATGCAGCTAAAACTCACAAGAATTTCTTCAAAGAGAAGTTCAGTCCATCCACCATTAAAAAAGAAAAGAAGGAAAGGATATCTAAACAAATGTCCACATGGGCCAGAGTTTCACACCAGAGAAAGGCACAGGATCAAAATCAGCCTGTCTGAGGTTTTACTGTGACTCAGAGGGAGAAACACCAACCTAAATCAAAGTGGAGAATTTCTCCTCCCTCAGAAGAGGGGTTTGCCTCTGAGGATTTCACTGCCAGCATCACTAGAGCAATTGAGCTAGGCTGACTGCTCTCTGCTGGCAACTCGCTGAGCAGTGTGAAATTCACATCGGGCCTTGGCTAACATTCTGGTCTGGGCTTTTGTCCTATACGCGGGCTACCCCCAGGGTGGCGTGAATAATGGAGAAATACTAGGTTTCCATGCCAGGGGTCATTCATTTCCCCAAACACCTGAGGTCTTCTCAAGGGAAGTTTGGGGGAGATCACAATGCAGGTCCCCTTGAGAGGGGCTCCAGAAAGATAGCACTCCACAGAGGACGCTCTGAAAACAGTGCCAAGCGCTGCAGGTGTTCCATGAAAAGGAGATTAAAATGCATTGTGTTTTCCACCCGCCCAGTAACAGAGGATTTTTGCTTCAGCCTCGCCCTGCGGTTACAACTCATTCAATCGTATTTATTGAGCGCTTACTGTGTGCAGAGCATCTCCCAACAGCTTCTGGGACTTTGGCTCACAGTCCTCTCACCTGAGATGGAGAAGGTAGAGGACTGGGAAAGGGAGCACATCCTGCCTTTGGGAAAACATGTTCCAAACGACAGAGAGGGAGTGAGGGCTATAAAACTGGCCACCCTGGCTCCTTCTTACTTGATAGCCAAACCTTACCCAATATGAAAATTGAGTAATTCATGATGTGTAAAATCAGTGAGCAAATCCAAGGAACCCTTAAGAAAATGACCAAGTTTTGACAAATATTTGAGACCACTCATACCTGGGGGATAACTTCTTACGTTGAATAGAGGGGTGAAAGGGGGCTGGATTTCCAAGAGCTGTTTGGAAAGCCGCCACTTTGGGTCTTTTAGCCCTGCTTGGAAAATCCTCGGGTCTTGTCAGAGAGCTGGGGTGAGCCAGGTTGGGAGTCCAGCAGATGAAGCTATGGGGTCCATCACGCCCCAAAGCCCCCACAGAATGACAAGCTATGACCTGGGCCATTTTCTCCACTCCAAGGTCACTGCTTGCCCTTACCCAGACAGAATCACTAGGCACTCCCTCGAGACAAACACAACTCAAACTCTACTTCCCAAAACCTCAAAAATATCCAATGGCTGTCCATTCCCTGTGATGCCACGCAAAAACCATTAAGATAGTTAATCCGTAGTCACTGCCTTCCTTATCCTTGCTCCTCTCCACCACATCCTCACACTCTGCTTTTCTCAAGCCAATCTTTTCGTTCTGCCTTGTTCTCGTCTCTCTAGTCTCCGACCTCTAGCTCACCCCCTCCTTCAGCTTGATCTTCCCCCCATCATATGTAGCACATCGCTGCTCTCCCCATCTTCAACATCCTGCTGAAATCACATCTTCTCCAGGATGCCTTCCCCGATTAATCTCTCAACCCTCTCTACTGCCACACCAGGACTTGCATGTCACCTAAGCACTTGCGTACTCCCTCCTCCCCCATCATCCCAAAACATAAATGTACATCTCTTTAAACTCTGTTGCTTCCCCTTACCTGTTTAATTTATTTTGCTGTCTTTCTCCCCTGCTAAGCTGCAAGCTCCTCGAGGCCTAGATTGGGTCCACAACCCCACTGCACTCTACCAAGTGCCTAATATAGTACTCTGCATGGACATATATGCTGTATGACCTTGGGCAAGTCACTTCACTTCTCTATGCCTCAGTTACCTCATCTGTGAAATGGGGATTGAGACTGTGAACCCCACGTGGGACAGGGACTGTGTCCAACCCGATTTACTTGTACCCAACCTAGAGCTTAGTACAGTGCTTGGCCCATAGTAAGTGCTTATTACCCCAATTTTTTTAAGCGCTCAATAAATATAATATTGATTGGATTGTTTATTTACTTATTCATTGTATTTACTGATTAATCAATTCCAAGGGACCAGCTGCCCAGACCTCCAAATTTTAGAGTCCGTGTGGAAATCGAACTGGGCTTAGGGTGGGAAAACAAACCCATTAAATTTGGGTTCAAAGACTTCAAAGCTTTTAGTACTCAGCCCAGACATGGCCAGCCTATTCACCTCCCGGCCAGAATCTCTCTGTTCCAGTTCCCATTTTCCTCTGGCTTGCGCTTGCCAGAACAAATTCCTCTCGGTTCTACTCCTTTCCAGCAGGTCCTACTCGGCGCATTCCCCACGGTGGGATTGCATTTGTTCCTTTATTTCCTCGGCAGTAAACCCGTCCCCTCCCCACTGTGTGAAAGCGAAAGCAGACAGGCCTCTTTCCTGGCAGGGGGGGAAGCCTGAAATTGAAATTCAGACACACGCTTTAGTGGAACCAGGTTGGGTTTTTGGCACCCCCGGAGTGTCACTGCCTTACCCAAAACCAGAATCGGCCAAAACCCAAAATAACACACACAAAAAACGCTGAAGACAGAACTTCCAAGATCAGGCACGATCCATCTGTACACTTCTCCACAAAAATCCCCAAAACAATGGTAAGGAAGCAACCATCAGCGGGGCTGGGGACGGGGCTGTAAGCTCGATGAGGGCAAGGAACGTGTTATACTGTCCTCACTCAAGTGCTTAGTACAGTGCTCTGCAGACAGTAAGTGCTCAATAAATATGATTCACTGACTGAACATGGGCCATCATTTAGTTCCCCGTCCAGGGGAGATCCCATCCAAATGTTCCAGGGTGGATAATAATTGTGGTGTTTGTTAAGCACTCATTCTGAATCAAGCATTGTTCTAAGCACTGGGGTCAATACAAGATCATCAGGTCCCACATGGGGCTCACAGTCTAAGTAGGAGGGAAAACAGGTACTGAATCCCCACTTTGCAAATGAGGGACCTGAGGCTCAGAGAAGTGACTTGCCCAAGGTAACAGAGCAGACAAGTGGTGGAGCCAGGAGTAGACCCAGAACCTTCTGACTGCTTCTCTTCGCTTCAAAATCATTCTTCAAGACAAATGGAAATCTACTTCCCAAGAGTTGAGTTTGCCCCACCTCTGCTGAACTGAGCCACGCATCTTGGGTGCAATCACAACTCAAACCACAAGGCAAGTTGGGAGACCAAGTGGCACACATAGTCCCCGAGAGGCTGGCGTAGAAAAATCGAGAGCCAGGAGTTCCCACTTTCAAAACCAAATAACTTGTTTATTCCAGACATATGGCTTATTGTCTATCAACCTTGTTGTACTTGTACTCTTCCTAGCACCTAGTACAGTGCTCTGCACGTAATAAGCGCTTAACAAATACCACTGAAGATGAGGATGAAGCTTAACACAAGACACTAAAGAAGAAATCTGATCTGGGGCGTAAGAATATCGCAGAATCTTAATTAGAGGTATATTTCCTCTTCAACATGTTCCAGTTCCATTTTCTGTTATGGCCAGGATTACCCCACAAGACCATGATGTTCCTTTCCCCATCTAATGGCTCATTGCCAGAATGGACCTCTGTATTTCACAATACGTGCTGTTGGACGGACCCTAGGGCTGAAATATAATATATGCTAACCCAGAGGTCAGAGGTCTTTTACAGTGTGAGTTGCACTAATAATAATAATGGCATTCGTTAAGCACTTACTATGTGCAAAGCATTGTTCTAAGCTCTGGGGAGGTTACAAGGTGATCAGGTTGTCCCACGGGGGGCTCACAGTCTTAATCCCCATTTTACAGATGAGGGAACTGAGGCCCAGAGAAGTTAAGTGACTTGCCCAAAGTCACATAGCTGACAACTGGCGGAGCCGGGGTTTGAACCCACGACCTCTGACTCCAAAGCCCGTGCTCTTTCCATTGAGCATGCTGCTTCTCTAAGAACTCTCCACACAAAAGGAGCAAGTTGCTGCTTCCCAAAACAGTCAGCACCTGTGATTCACCACTTGCTTTCCCTCCAGATTTCTTGCAGACAAGGTTTTCCACTCAGCCTCATCATCTGTCTGATGCCAGCTCCTAAACCCATGACTCGAGTGGAATACAGCGTATGGAAATTGGAATGGGTTCTGATCCCTTCTCTGCCACTTGTCCTCTGTGTGAATCAATCCACTGATTTCCTCAAAATAAACTGCTAAAAATGAATACAGGAAGCAAAAAATGAGACTCAGAGAAGTTAAGTGGACCATCCATCCCCTGGCCCCATGCCCCGGCACTCTGCTGCTGGAGCCGTTTTCAGGCCGGAGGAAACAGGGTGGGCTTCCCTAAAGTCATGACCCTGAAGCAACTGCTCTGCCCAACTTAAAACTCCAAAAAGGACATTAGCAAAGAGAAGTCACAAATGCAGTTGAGTTCCTCTTGTGCCTTCACAGTGGATTTCTTCACCCACAAGCAAATCGGGGACAAGGGCATACTCCCTGCAGCTGGGGGAGGAAGGGGAGGCAATTCATTAAAGTTGTTTAAGAAGCCGGGTTGGGAGGATGGCTGATCATCTAGCCCAGACCACATATACAGTTGCCATATCACCTTTTCTTATCTCTTCTCTCCTCTTCTTTTCTTCCCTTCCTTCCTTTCTTTCTTTCCTTCTTTACCCCCCCCTTACCCTTCCCCCCCATCCCAACCCTTGGGCTCTCGGCCCAGGAGTCTTCTGCAATTGGAAGGGCCGAGAGGAAAGCAGTCATTTGGATGGCAGTGAGAGATATAGGCATGAAAAAAAGACAGCATTGTTCAAACAGAGCGGCAGGAAAGTTTTTAAAAAACGCAACATAGCTGCATTTGAGATGGGTTTTGTTTTCCTCTTTTTGACACAGTCAGCCACTGTTTTACGGCCTGCTTATCCCAGAATGTGCTGTTCGTCCCTGTCCATTTGAAAGCGTGTTCCCACAAACTGGCTCAAGACACACATGCTTGGATTGTGAGCGCCCAAAGACCAGGGACTGAATTCCCCATCCCCCAACAGGGAGCACGTTGGGGAATGGGGAGAATGTTTCAACTTCGTTGGTTCTTGAAAGCAACTTATTCTACATGTTGATCTGGGTCTCCACATAACCACCCTGACTTGGGTTGCCCCGACTTACTCCTTTTATTCATCCCCCCACCCAGCCCCACAGCACTTATGTACATAACTGTCACTTATTTATATTAATGTCTGTCTCCCCATCTAGACTGTAAACTTGTTGTGGGCAGGGAATGTGCCTCATACTGTACTCTCCCAAGCGCTTAGTACAGTGCTCTCCACACACTAAGTGCTCAATAAATATGACCGACTAACCCCAAGTCCTCTGTCACAAAATGTGATCGGAAGCCAATAAACAGAGGATAATTATAATGGAAGGCTTTTCCAACTGACAGGTTGACGGAGAGGGCTTAGAAAGAAGAGAACGGGGATAGTAGAGACTGAAAAAAAGTACCCACAGCCCATGTCGACAAAGGAGGTGGTTAAAGATCTTGGCGTTCTTGCAACTGGGAAACAGCATCGGCTGCCTTCTAGGAAAGTTTAAGTCTAGTCTGCAGAATGAGAATGAGCTGGGCCTGTGAGCTCCAAGGCCTAATGTTTGCCTAACGGGTGTACTTTTGTCTAATTCTGTTTATACAGCAGGAGCTTAGGGTTTTCAGGGGCAGGGCTGTGTGGTTTAAAATGCCACGCCCCTATGTTGCCGTCCACCTCTTCCCAACTAAAATATATCCAACCCCGAGGAATCATTCCAGTTCAGTTCCTCCCACAAGCACGTACAAGATGGTGACTCTCCTCATCCATCACCTTCAACTCAACTTCACCCGCCGCTTTACCAGGTGGCCCCCCCATGGGAAGCGAGTAAGAAAGACAAAGTCAAATTCACCATCTCCAGAGTGGATTTCAACAGTTTCCAAATTCCCTGTCCTGAAGGTTTGGTTCAATCATCCTTCTAATCAGGGTGGCTGTAAACCATCATTCTTCAACTTGCCCATTGCAAAGAGGCTGGAAATTGGTCTCTCCTTGCCAGTAAAAGTGCCCTTGGCCCATGGTGGTTTATTTCCCAAATCAATCAATGGTATTTACCCAGCACTTACTATGTGCAGAGCACTGTACTAAGTAAGCATTTGGGAGAGGACAAAATAACCGAGATGGCAGATACATTCCCTGCCTGCAACAAGCTTACAGTCTGGGGATGGGGGGTGGGGGTGATATCACACAAAGAGCAGGTGACAGCTCTTCATAACCAAAAGACACACCACTGCCACTATTTTCTTTCTGTACATTTTTCTACCGTGCTTCTGCTGTTGACTAATGCCCAGTGGAGATCATACCCTTCTTGAACTTCCTGGTCTGATCTCCGGATACTGAGAACTTGCACCTTTTGTGGCCCCTGTAACTGATCTCTTCTAGCAAATCACATGCATTGTTTAATGGTATTCATTAAACTCTATGTGCCAGGTACTGTACTAAGCGCTGTGGTAGATCTGGTTGGACCCAGTCCATGTCCCACAGGGGGCTCACAGCCATCATCTCCATTTCCCAGATGAGGTAAATGAGGCGCAGAGAAGTGAAGTGACTTGCCCCAGGTCACACAAGTGGCAAATCTGGGATTGTAACCCAGGTCCTTCTGACTCTCAGACCTGGGTTCCAACCACTAGACCATGCTGCTTCTCACCCGGAAACTATGCCATCTCTGGGACAGATGTCCCTCAAGCTGACATTACCTGACTTTATCTACTAGGCTTTCATTCACCCAAGATTTCTTTATTTAATCCTTTGGGTGACCCCTCCAGCTTGCTGAATTTCCAGACATCTGTGGCCCCCTCTGCTAAGTGTCAGGCAAAAATAGTTTTAACATCCTGTTCTCATTCTGGACTTCCTGAGGCTCCCTAACAAAACTAAACTGAAATCAACGTGGCTTCAGGGCCAGGGGAGTGACTCCTGGACTAAGTAGCTGAAGAGAGTAATAATGTTAATAACCAGTATTTACTGAGTGCACACTGGGTGCAATGCTTATACTCAGCACCTGGGAAAGGACAACAGAAGGAGACCCATTCCCTGCCCACAAGGAGCTTCCACTCTAACAAGAAGCTGCTAGGTTTACTTAATCTCAGTTTAACCTGTTTATTTTATCCTGGCTATTGTCTCTCTACAAGTGCAGGTTAATCAAGAAAGTCTTTCAGAAGAAACTTCATTTCTTAAAGCTTGAAATCGATCAGCGAGTCCCACTCCATGGTGGTTCTCAAAAACACATGGTATAATCCAACACGACCCAAAAGAAATATTCAGTTTCAATCCATCCACAAAGCCACCCCATCTTTCACACACGGAGATTAACGGCAAAACACAAGTTCCGTAAACAACATGCATGTGTAGTAATTTCTTAGTTGTTACAGGGATGAATGTGGGAATGATGTTTGTTTGCATAACTGTAATTCATTTTATTGTCTGCCTTACCCTCTACACTGTAAGCTCCTGTTGGGCAGGGATTGTGTCCACCAACTCTATCGTACTGTACTCTCCCAATAATAATAATAATAATAATAATAATAATAATAATAATAATAGCATTTATTAAGCACTTACTATGTGCAAGGCACTGATCTAAGCCCCGGGGAAGTTCCAAGGTGATCAGGTTGTCCCATGGGGGGCTCACAGTCTTAATCCCCATTTTACAGATGAGGTAACTGAGGCCCAGAGAAGTTAAGTGACTTGCCCAAAGTCACACAGCTGAAAACTGGTGGAGCCCTGACCTCTGACTCCAAAGCCCGTGCTCTTTCCACTGAGCCACGTTGCTTCTCCATAGTGCTTAGTACAGTGCTCAGCACACAGAATGTGCTCAATAGCACTGATTGAATAATAATAATAATAATGGCATTTATTAAGTGCTTACTATGTGCAAAGAACTGTTCTAAGCACTGGGGAGGTTACAAGGTGATCAGGTTGTCCCATAGGGGGCTCACAGTCTTAATCCCTATTTTCCAGATAAGGGAACTGAGGCACAGAGAAATTAAGTGACGTGCCCAAAGTCACACAACTGACAATTGGCAGAGCCGGAATTCGAACCCATGATCTCTGACTCCAAAGCCCGGGATCTTTTCCACTGAATGTTTGGGAAAGGGAGGAAAATTAACTCTAGGGCACGTATTGCTCATTATTATTTCCTTAATCCCATCTGAGTGATCAACATCATCAACAAGTGTATTTGTTGGATGCCAGTTACATACTGAACACCATACTAGACACTTCAGGACAACTGAAGATGTGGTCTCTTCCTACAAGACCCAAAAGTCAATTCTGCCTTAGATGACTGCACTACTAAACACTCCCGGACATCATTACAAACCAGCACCAGAAACTCACCTTTAAAGGAAGTCTAAAACAAGTCTTCTCCCTTAAATCCCCAAGCTATGTAATGGAAACATTTCCCTAGGCTCTGCATTCTTTAGGAAATGCCTAGGAGGTAACCTGCAGCTAGGTAATATATAACGTTTTCTGTGGGAATTTCTAAATGCTCAAAAAACAGCAATACCCTGAGCTAAAAGGGGTTCATTCATTTAGTGGTATTTATTTAGTGCCTGTGTGCACAGCACTTGTATTCAGGCCCAGGAGTGCCTCAAACCATCCAAAATCAACATCCTCAAATTCCCTGGATCCCAAATTTCCCTTCCTACGTATCAGTTATTGGTGGGTGATCTATTTTGATTGAGGCATCATTGCTGCCACCTTTTTTTTAATGGCATTTGTGAAGCTCTTACTGTGTGCCAGGCACTGTTCTAAGCGCTGAGGTAGATGCAAGGTAATCAGGTTGGACACAGTCCACGTCCCACACAGGACTCACAGTCTTAATCCCCATTTTACAGATGAGGTAACTGAGGCACAATGAAGTGAAGTGACTTGCCCGAGGTTACAAAGCAGCCAAGAGGCAGAGCTGGGACTAAAACCCAGGTCCTTTTGGCTCCCCAACCTGTGCTCTATCCAGTAGGCCGTGCTGCTTCCCCTCAAAAAAGCATCATGACTAGTGGGGGAAAAAACTCCCAAATACCCACACAAATGGCACAGAATTTTAACAAGCGCAAATCT
Source organism: Tachyglossus aculeatus (assembly GCF_015852505.1). Taxonomy (NCBI): domain Eukaryota; kingdom Metazoa; phylum Chordata; class Mammalia; order Monotremata; family Tachyglossidae; genus Tachyglossus; species Tachyglossus aculeatus. The sequence goes on along the minus strand of NC_052074.1, from coordinate 44,029,767 downwards.
TGGGTGGCCCATTAATGACCCCTTGAAATGGTGCTGTTTTAAAAGGATCTAGTGTAAGAAAGAAAATGATCTCATTTAAGTGGTTTCCTCACTGGATCCTTCAGTTCTACGGCTCCCATTCCTCTGGTCAAGGGAATGACAGTCTTTGCTTCCCTAAAATCCAAGCTTAGCCCCGTCTGGGGAGTCCGCAAGGCTTTACTCCTCAGTCCTACTGCAGATGAGACTCCTCCGTAGGTCAAAAAGGGCCCGTCGTGGGTAGGACATGTGTATGACAACTGTGCTGTACTGTACTCTCACAGGCACTCAGTACAGTGTTCTGCACAGAGTACGCGCTCAAATAAACATCATTGATGATGACCCACGGATTAAGTTCCACAGACTTCGGAAAAACCAACAGCCACCTTGGGTGCAGGCCTCTGAATTGGCGTTTGGTGGTGGCCATGTGGAAGGAATGAAATAGGCTGGGCTTTGAAGCCCAGGGCTAAAATCTGCTGAACAGCGACCAGGAGACAAGGCGAGGCTCACTGGATTGTGGGGAAAATAATGTCTGACTCAGGGAGGCGGTCCCCCGAGGGTGGGTTCAAACAAATGAAATTCTCTAAATACTTTGGCTGTTTCTGAATAGGCCTGGCAGCTGCCTTATCTTTGGACAGAGCAGAGAATAAAATTGGAGGGGAGAATGAAATTTGGTCTTCATTAGCTCACCCAGTCAGCCTATACTGCTCTGCAAATAACGCATCATGGCCCCCATGGGCACCACTGAAACCTGAATCCTGAAACCCTGAAAGTTCTTCCTTTCACACAGGTAAATTTAAAAAAAATCATCATCCATTTTTTAAAAAATACCCAAATGAGAAGAAGGTGGTCTTGGGTGCCGGGCCATAGGCACATGTGACTTTTCTCAGCCAAAATAGGAACCTGAGGTTTTCAATGGAAAGGCTGACATGACTTTTTCACTGCCCAGCACCCAACAACACCAACGTAATTCAGTCCGCAGGGGATAAGATGCCAAAATAAACCCCACAGGCATGAGTTCTGGCCACTGGTGTAGAAAACTCTCCTTAGAGTCAGGACTTCTGAAATCAGAGTTTATTTATTTCCCCAGGAGTGAGCTCTGTAGAGGATGTTGGGGGATACTCCAGCCCCTAAACGCTATGAAACACCTGGCATTTCCGGACATTTTACCTGCTAAGCCAGGGGAAGCTGGAGGGGGGAGAGACATCAAGGACAAGAAGTAGTGTGGCCTTTTGCAAAAGCACAGGCCAAGGAGTCCAAGGATCTGGGTTCTAATTCCGACTCTGCCACCTGCCAGCTGTGTGACCTCGGGCAAGTCACTCAACTGCTCTTTGCCTCAGTTTCCTCATCTGTAAAATGGGGAATATCTGCTCTTCTTCATCCTTAGACTGTGAGCCCCCCAGGGGGACAGCGACTGTGCCCTACTTGGGTATCTTGGAACTATCCCAATGCTTAGTACAGTGCTTGGCAAATAGTAAGCACTTAACGACTACCACTATGACTATTATTTTTCATTTTAATAGCATTGCGGATACATTATCATTCCTTGAATCAGAGATGTCTAGTGATCCACTATAAACATCTTGGAGAGATACACATTTCTGTCTGACACCAGGCATCCTTACATGAACAGCAGAGACGAATCTTCCTCTATGGCTTAAGGCCCCCAAATTTTGAGGGTGGAGAGAGGGAAGGTGATTTTCAAAGTGGAAAAAAAATAGTCCTATGTAATAATCATCCACCATTGCTATATTATTCTTTTCAGCTGCAATTTGCACCCAAGAAATTGAGTACAGTGAAATTCCCTAACCAATAAACTAGAATGTCTCATATTACAGCAGCAAACCCAGAGGGGACTTTGCTATTGAGTTGTCGTGGGTCCAAGACAAAACACTTTAAAAAAAATCATAATCAAGAATGACAGAAGAAAAGACTTGAGTGGAACTCGATGCATTAAAAAAACTAGATTAAAAAAAAGCAACAAAGATAAACTGGGGTGGGATTATGGTCATAAATCTCCAACACCCTCATTAATTCCTTTGCTCAAAGGAATACAGGGTGCTAAATATGTACATTTCAAACATGATCATAAATATTAAACATATTTTGTTGTAACTGGTGGGGTTTTTTTTACAAGTATTTAACATTTTGTCAGAGTCTATGGATGACAACTGGAAACAGACATGTCTTAACCGAGGTTGCGGTGGGGATATTGTAAATGACTAGACTGTAACTTCCCTCCCTACACTGTAAGCCCCTTGTGGGCTGGGATTGTGTCTTCCAAATCTGTTGTATTGTACTCTCTCAAGTGCTTAGTACAGCACTCTGCACACAGTAAAGCGCTCAATAAAAAGAATTGACAGGTGAGATGGAGCCAAATTGGGCCAGGCCAGGGATTATCCAGCTTCAGTTTGCTGGATTTTTGAAGGGGGCTGCCTCACTGCTGTGAGGCAGTGTTACCTTGTCTGCTGTGCTACCTTGGGCAAACCACTTAACTTCTCTGTGCCTTCTTTGTCAAGCACTTAAATACCATTATTATTATTGTTATTATTAATAACAACATTAACAATAACAAAGAAATGACAAAATATACGAGCTTTTTGGGGACTTGAAGTCTCTCGGTTTCTTAGGCCCCTTCTGGAATCTCACTCCACTTCATTCAAGACTGAGGCCTTTTTATTGGGCGTTGGGCTTTTTTAGGATGTGACACATGGAATGTCTGTAGGACAGAAAAAAGGGAACCTAGCTGGCAGGATAATATCAGTAATGGTCAACTATTGTGCTTCCTTTCTTTAGGATGCAAAGGACTTGGTTAAGGTTTACCTACAGTCCTCCATTGTGTGCTAGAAGGAATGGAATACCTTTGGGCTTGCTTTGGTTACACACACATCTTTTAGGTTTGAAGATAATGGTCCTGACAGAAAGATCCTATCAGTGGGTGTGGCTGAAAGGCCCACTGGGTTGACTGACAGTCCCCTATGCATTCTGCAGGCACAAAGAGCCCTCTTTAGCTCCCTTTGCAATCTTCAAAATATTTGGTGGGTTCTTTCAAAATAAATCAGGAACCATCAAGGCCAGTCCTTCAGAGCCAGAACCTTCTTTCAATCAGTGATATTTCTTGAGTGCTTTTATTGTGCACAGAGCACTGTACTGGGGAGAGTTCAATGTGGCAGAATTGGTAGTCCCATTCCCTGCCCACAATGAGCTCACAGTCTCAGATGCCACTTCTCTGAGAAATGATTGTGGGGAGGGAAAGACTGTTAGAAGTATGAGAAGAAGCAAGTAAGTAGCATAACATCTGCCAACCGGTTTACAAACATGCTGAATTGAGTGTCACACAGACACCCGTCTCTCCTAGGATCAACTGAACTTTATTCTACCTAAAAACCCTTCGTGGTACTTTCTGAATATACGTTTCTGCCTGCCAGCTCTACATAGTAGAGAAATATAAGTACATTCAAGCTCTGCTAATACAGCCTCTAGTGTTCATGCTTTGAGTCGCCTGTTCTCATCAGTGCTTAATATTCATTTGAGTATTTGAAACATTTACAGCAACCTGTCATTGACTAATTGCCCCCGGATCCGGAGAAGGTAAGACTGCCTTATTCTAAGACTTTTTAACAAGGATCTACTGTACTCCATGTTATTGAGGTCATTGGAGTAAATCTATGGGGAGAGTCTCCATAGCAGAGGAAAGTTCATTGCAATTTAGCTTCATGTTTTTATAAAGTTGCCTAAGTAGGGTGATTTAAAAGGAAACTTTGAGTGTTCTCCCAACTGGGGGGGAGAAGGAGAAGAGAAAGAGGTCACCTCTAGGTTAGCACGAGGGCTTCTTCACGACAACTAATCCTTTGTTTTCTGCCAGTCTGCAGAGAATGGGAGAGAGGCAGTGTGGCCTTATGGAAAGTGCACGGGGCTGGAAGTACGAAGAGTCGTTTCAATTCTGCCACTGCTTTGCTGTGTGATCCCAGGTGAATCATTTCACCTCTCTGGGCCTCAGTTCCCTCACCTGGGAAATGGAGATATAAAATACCTGCTCTCCTTCGACTGACAGCCCCGTGAGGGACAGATACGGTTGTGCATTAGGATGATCTTGTATCTACCCCAGCCGTTGATACGGGGCATGGCAGAAGGTGAGAGGTGCAACAATCATCTATTAAAAATGAGTGAAAACTGAAGATAGTTCATGTTGAGAGGAAAAGTTAAATACGCGAAAATGAGCAAGTGAGGGTATCTCCTGCTTCGTGATAGGCTGGGCAAAAATCACCAGCCCAAAACTCTACCCCATAAATTGGCCTATTGGGTATGGGCCTATAAATATATGCACAGATAGTCTTACCCACAGCCACACATATGCTTAACATCTTCACCCGTATGTGTTATCATTTATGTATATGGGTGTTATATATGGCACTATTCAATCAGTGTGTATGGAGACTTCAAAAATACTCTGAGCACAAAGACCTAAATTTTGTTCTTACTGTAGATCCAGAATGAGTCATCCAAGAGGGAACACAGACCTTCTATTCATAGGCTTTCCGGTGGTCTCACTAGAAAATGAACAGTGCATGCTAGGCTGGCGATAGGTTTTTTACTGCACACATCTGGTTTCTGTGGCGGTTGTGCTCATAAAAATGCCTACTACTGTATAGAAAGGCTCTGTTGTTGCGGGTCCCATTTACCCTTTCTCTGATCTGTTCTATTCCCACAACTCTTCTTAAAGCCAAAAAAATAAAAAATAAAAAATAGTTTGCACAGATCGGGCCTAGTGTAGCTACTGTTTCCAGTGGAGACGGAGGAGACACAGAAACACGTTGGCAATCGTGGCTTAGAGTCAAAGGAGGAGAGTGATAAGTGTCGGTGTCAACGAATCATGGATCAAACAATTGTACTTACTGAGCGCTTACTATGTGCAGAACACTGCACTAAACACTTGAGAGAGTACAATACAATAGATTTACCAGACATGCATGCCCAGGTTTGTCAACGGACTTTCGGCACTTGGAGTTTGGAGAAATTCAGGGGTGTGCGAAGATTCACTCCATTCGCTACTAGTGATGGTGAATTTACTGAGCACCTAGTGGCTGCTGGGTGTTCTGTAGAATCACCTGGGAAATGGAGAAGCAGTGTGGCTTAGTGGCAAGAGCATGGCCTGGGGAGTCAGAGGTTGTGGGTTCTAATCCCAGCTCCGCCACTTATCAGCTGTGTGACTTTGGGCAAGTCGCTTAATTTCTCTGTATCTCAGTTACCTCATCTGTAAAATGGGGATTAAGACTGTGAGCCCCACGTGGGACAACCTGATCACCTTGTATCTACCCCAGTGCTTAGAACAGTGCTTGGAACATAGTAAGCACTTAACAAATACCATTATTATTATTATTATTAAATACAAAACAGAACCCATTCCCCGCCCACAAAGAATTTACACTCTAATGAGGATGGATACTGTAATCTTGTGGGCAGAGAACGTGCCTACCAACTCTACAATAAGCACTCAAACAATTGAATGAAGGCCTTCCCAGACTGAGCCCCCTTTTTCCTCTCCTCCTCCCCATCCCCCCTACCCTACCTCCTTCCCCTCCCCACAGCACCTGTATATATGTTTGTACTGATTTATTACTCCACTTATTTTACTTGTACATATTTACTATTCTATTTATTTTGTTAATGATGTGCATCTAGCTTTATTTCTATTTATTCTGATGACTTGACACCTGTCCACATGTTTTGTTTTGTTATCGGTCTCCCCCTTCTAGACTTTGAGCCTGTTGTTGGGTAGGGACCGTCTCTATATGTTGCCAACTTGTACTTCACAAGCACTTAGTACACTGCTCTGCACACAGTAAGCGCTCAATAAATATGACTGAATGAATGAATGAACTGTTATATTGTACTCTCCCAAGCCCTTAGTACAGAGCTCTGCATACAGTAAGTATGAACAGAGTAATCAATAAGTACAACTAATTGATTGATAACATTTATCCTGTCCTCTACTTCAAACTTTGCTCCCACAGAAGAAAAGAAAGAAAAAGAAGCATTTCTCAGACTGGTAGGATTTCTCCTTCCAGGAGAAGTAGCACAGTCTAGTGGAAAGAGCCCGGGCCTGAGGGTCAGAGGATCTGGGTTCTAATCCCAGTTCCACTACTTGCCTGCTGTGTGACTTTGAGCGAGTTCCAACTTCTCTGTACACAAGGTGCTTGGAAGCATACATCAGCTCCTGTCTTCAAGGAACTTTCAATCTGATTTTGCCTGTGCTCGGTCCCAGAAAGCGAAGTGGTCAATGATTTCTAGAGCTGAAGTAAAAGTTAAGCACCCAGTCTTGCCTACTTTGTCCGCTGGGACTGTAACTTTTATTACTTTTCTAGAAAACAAACAAACAAACAGTTCTGAGCTATTTGACGACCTCAGGCAAGGTTACAAGCAGTCTTTGAACCCCATGGGGCCCACAGTCTAAGAATAAGGGAGAACAGGTATTGAACCCTCATGTTACAGAAGAAGAAACTGGAGCTGAAAAAAGTTAAGGGATTTGACCAAGGTCACTCAGCAAGCAAGTGGCAGAGCTGGGATTAGGACCCAGGTGATCGAACTCCCAGAGCCATCCTCTTCCCACTCAGAACAACCCTGCTCCTGGACCAGGCCCAAAACAAGATAAAAAAAAAGATTCCTTAGGAAAGAACTTCTTCAAGAAATTCCTTGAGAACGACATCGAGGTAATCTCCCTGCCTCAAATTAATCTGTAGTATATATTATAAATGCACTCACCTAATCAGTGTTATTGACTGAGCATGTATTCTGGGCAAAGCGCTGTGCTAACCACTTGAGAGAGTTCTACTTAGTTGTTGTTGTTTTTTTTAATGGTATTTGTTAAATGCCAGGCACTGTTCTAAGCACTGGGGTAGATTACCAGATAATCAGTTTGGACAAAGTCCCTGCCCAACAAGGGGCTCACGTGCTTCATCCCCATTTTACAGATGAGGTAACTGAGGCAAAGAGAATTTAAGTGACTGACCCAAAATCAGCCAGCAGACAAGTGGGAGAATTGGGATTAAAACTCAGGTCCTTCCGCAGTCCCATGCTATATCCACCCATCCAAGTTAACCCAATCTCTGCCCTCAAGGAATTTACAATCTAGTGGGGGGGCAGGCACTAAAAGAAATTACAGGTAGGGGCACTTCCTTCTCTGTTGAGATTTTTTTTTAAGTCTGGTTATATGACAGGCATGTAGAAGTATCTTTGGGATCATTAGACCTGGGAATGGTACTAGAATTATCACAAAAAATTACTTTGGCTACTTGATTTAACATCACATTTCTTTCCTTTCCAAAGAGCTTAAATGTCTACTAATTGTAATGGTCATAATTCTAACTCATCTGTTACTATGTCATCAAAAGGCCAAGAGGAAAATGTGCATTTCTGGCTGCAGAGGACTGCCACACAATAGTAAAATTTCCTAAAAATTTGCTCAGATTTTGAAGCTGTAAATTTGCCAGCCATAGGCTTCCCACCGATCCTATAGGATATAAGGATCTAACCAAGTAGATGGAGCGAGCAGGGAGGGGGAAGGGCCAATGGAAAATGTTTGCATGAGAGGACTAATAGCTGGAGACTTATTGCTACTTTTTTTTTTAATGGTACTCACTGAGCACTTAGTTTGTGCCAAGCACTGTAATAAGCACAGGCCTGAGAGTCCACCAACCTGGATTCTGCCACTTGCCTGTGTGACCTTGGACAAATCACTTGACTTCTCTGGACCTGTTTCCTGATTCATTCATTCATTCATTCAATCATATTTATTGAGCACTTACTATGTGCAGAGCTCTGTACTAAGCGCTTGGGAAGTACAAGTTGGCAACATATAGAGATGGTCCCTACCCAACAAGGGGCTCACAGTTTAGAAGATCTGTACTTAAACCATGAGTCCCATGTGGGATAAGAACTGTGTCCAACCCGACTATCTTGTATCTACCCCAGTGCATAGTACAGTGCTTGGCACTAAGTAGGAGCTTAACAAGTACCATAAAAAAAGCACTGGCATAGACACAAGGTAATTAGTTTGGATACAGTCATTGACCCACAAGGAGTTCACTCTGGGGGAAGGATTTAATCCACATTTTCCAGATGAGGTAATTCAGGCTCATCAGTTACTGTGGACAGGGAAAGTGTTTGCTATCTCTGTAATACTTTCCCAAGAGTTTAGTTCAGTTTTTTGCATATAGTAAGCGCTTAATAAATACTACTGATGATGATAAGTTGAGTGATTTGCCCAAGGTCGTACAGCAGATAAGTGGTGGAGTTGATATTAGAGCCTTCATCTTGCCTCTCAAGCCCTCCCCAAGAATCACCCAAGAAGCTAAACATCGGGGAAGTGAAAGGACTTTTTCATTTCCACTCTACATAATTCAGTTTTCTTTTTAAGAAGACTAAACATGTGCTGGGTTTCTCCCACCCAAATCATCTCACATGTCTTACATATCGAGAAGAGTCTAAACAGGCTGATTTTTTTTTAATGGGAGGTGCCCTTTCATTCTGCAAAAATATAGCACTTCATCCACCGTGCTAAGGGTATATAAACAAACATTTTGAATCTTAGCTCTTCCAAGAAGGCAAGAGGGCAGAATTCAAGAGGATGTTAGATAAAGCAGGGAAAGCAGTGAACTGGAGAAAACTAAGAATGTTAGAAATGCTATTGCTGGGTCAGACCAACAGTCTGTGAATCTCCTGATGTCGAAGAGGATTCCTCTATCTACAGAGGTTTGCTGTGCTTTATACGAAAACAGGAATTTTGAAACAATTTACTACTAATGATTATTATGGTCCTTATTCATTCAATTGTATCTGTAGAGCACTTACTGTGCAAAGCATTTATTCATTCAATCGTATTTATTGAGCACTGTACTAAGCACTTGGGAGAGAACAATGTAACAACAAACAGACATATTCCTGCTAAGAGCTCACAGTCTAGAGGGGGAAGTGCTTACATTGTGCTGAGCACTGTGGTTAGACGAGAGATTCAGATCAGCTAACCCCCGTCCCACAAGGAACTCACAGTCTAAGACGGGGGAGAGCCGGGATTTTATCCCCTTTTTATTGATGAGGAAACTGAGGCCCTAAGACTTGCCCAAAGTCAGATAGCATTCCAGTGGCAGAGCCGGGACTGTAATCTCCTGGTTCCCAGACCTGTGCTCTTTCCACTAGGCCACACTGTCTTATTTACGTGGAGAACAGTATGTGTGACACTTACCCTGACTCCAGAATTACAGACACAATGGACGGCCTCTTAACTGAAGCTAAAGATCCTCGACTATTTCCCAAAATCTAACTCTAGTCCTCTTCTATAGATCTGGGCTTTAACAAAGCAGTACCGGAGGCTGCGAGGAGGATGAGATCTCAAAGCTGACCCATATTTTGACTTAATTACCACCATTTAATAACAAAAGCATACCAGAACTCCAAGTCTTTGCTTGGTCCTACCTTGAAATGAGAGTTCCAGGCCAACTGATTAGCCTGCTAGCTAGTGGATGGATGGATACGGACTAGAAGATAGGCGGAGGGAGGAAAAGACTCGGGGGGACAAGATGGCAGACAGGTGCCTTGGGGGGATCCAGAGGCTCTTCTGGAAAGGAAAAGCAGTTCAAGGAGTCTTCTTTGCATAGAACAGTGCACAAGAGGGGAAGCAAGAGATAAGCACAAAGGAAGAAGAGGCAGCATTGGGAGCATGGAGGGAGAAGCACAATTTAGAGGAAGGAAATCTGGGTCAGGTCGCTGACTTTATAATCACGCTTGGCGCTTCGCAAAGTGATTCATCTTCAAAGAGCTTCTCGGAGAACTAGCTCCCTTGAGGGGGTCCCCTTCCCCTCCTCCCGTTTGTGAGTCGAGCCGATCAAATGTTTAAGGGCCCCACGGCAGGGATGGGGATGGTTTTACATTCAAGTATGGAGCCTGACATATTGGACCTGTGTCTACCAACTCTGTTACACTGTACCCTCCCAAGTGCTCAGTACAGTGCTCTGCCCACAGTAAGCGCTCAATAAATATGATTGACTGATGAACCTGGATTCTAATCCCAGCTCCACCGCTTGCCTTTTCGGTGACATTGGGGGAGTCATTTAACTACTCCGCTCCTCCGTTACCTCTTCTATAAAATGGGGATAAAATCCCTGATCTTTCTCTCTCCTAGACCACGAGTGCCACGTGGTACAGGGACTGCGTCCGGAATCTGCTTATATTGTATCTACCTCAATGCTTAGTACAGTGTTGAATGAATGTTGGGCACGTAATAAGAGCTTAACAGACACCATAACAACAACAACAGCTTAGCAAATATCACAATTATCATCAGTATTCTTTGCATGATGCCGTTCTCTGTTACGGGTCTGAGTGCTTGGGTGGTAAATCTTTTACTACTATTCTTGCTACTACTATCAGTTGATAGTATCTACCGCAAGCCTGTAGCAGGAGGATTGGACAAAGTTTGGGAGAGAGTTATAGAATCTGTAGTCATAACCCCTATCATTCATTCATTCGTATTTATTGAGCATTTACTGTCCCCAGGGAGCTTACAGCACAGTGCTCGGCACGTAGTAAGCACTTAACAAATACCATCATTATTATTATTATTACAATCTACTATCCACAGCTGAATTAACTAACCCCTCAAGGCAAGCCTTCAGAGTACATCCCACCCTATCTTGATAAAGAAACTTCAGTGCCCAGAGAGAGGGAATGTCTCGGGCAAGATCACACAGCAAGTACATAAATAGAGGAGAGGGAAATAACTCAAAAACACTAATTCTGAACAGGTGAGGGATCTCCCAGGCCCATATAAGACTCCCAAAGAGCTATTTTGGGTACACACTCTTCAGACTGAAACGACATATTCTACAAGCACAGGGTTGTGGGTAGCAACTCGGTGGTGGAAACGCCGGGAGGTGAGAAGGAAAGTAAATTCATAAAGAGGCTTTAGTGAACCCTCTATATCATTGGTACAGACACTGCTAAAGTGGAAATGGGCAAAGATGCACCTTTATATTTGCTCTCCAAGCCTGCCAACTTGTTCAAAATTTCCCTGTAACGCCAACAGCTGTATAGAGCCAATGCCATAACAGCTAATCAATCAATCGTATTTATTGAGCGTTTACTGTGTGCAAAGCACTGTACTATGTGTCAGGGAGAGTACAATACAACAGAGTTGGTAGACTCGACGACCTTGCAGTCTAGAGGGGTTACAGTCTTGCTAATCCACTCACTGTGCCTCTTCCTCATCACTCCCGCCTTAGATCTCCTACTCCATCAATGGTATTTATTGAGTGACTACGTGTGCAGAGCACTGTACTAAGTGCTTGGGAGAGTGCAATATAACAGAGTTGGTAGACACATTCCCTGCCCACCACGAGCTCACGGCCACCCCCGTACATCAGAGTGACTGCCCCTCTCCCCATCTGCAAAGCTCTTCTGAAACCATATCTCTTCCAGAAAGCCTTCCCTGATTAAACTTTCATCTCCCTACCTCATAATTCCCAACTGCCACTTCATAGTTCTTCCACTCCCCCAAGTCTTTAACTTTGCACAGTCCATCATGGCACCTACGAACATATCTCATCATCATCATCATCAATCGTATTTATTGAGCGCTTACTGTGTGCAGAGCACTGTACTAAGCGCTTGGGAAGTACAAGTTGGCAACATATAGAGACAGTCCCTACCCAACAGTGGGCTCACAGTCTAAAAGGGGGAGACAGAGAACAAAACCAAACATACTAACAAAATAAAATAAATAGAATAGATATGTACAAGTAAAATAAAATAAATAAATAGAGAAATAAATATGTACAAGCATATATACATATATACAGGTGTCGTGGGGAAGGGAAGGAGGTAAGATGGGGGGATGGAGAGGGGGATGAGGGGGAGACCACTCAACCACTCTATTATCCCTAGCTCCTAGCTGTAATTTATTTTAGTGTCTGTCTCCCACACCTTACTGCAAGCAGGGCAAGGATTATATCTACTAATCCTATTGTACCCTCCTGAGCACTTAGCACAGAGACTTGAGGACAGGAGGTGCTCAATAAATGTTACTGATTAGCGGCAGGCAGGGTTTCCCAGTGGATTTTGGGGCCACCGTCTATGACTTGCTCAGATGCCTAGGCAAATCACCAAGGCTCTCTCTGATTCACTCTCTCCAGAGGTGACAATATTTCTGTTTCTCGAGGATTACGACTGTTAGCCCCAAGTGGAACAGGGTCTGGGTCCACTCTAATTATCTTGTATCTACCCCAGAGCTTAGAACAGTGCTTGACACATTCTGAAGGCTTAACAAATACTATCAATATCATTATTATGTTTTGGATAAAGAAAGGCATTCTAACCCATCAGTCATCTGTGCTATTAGTGACATAGAGGTTTTCCTAGCTGCTTAGGACATGCAGAGGACTAGCAACCAGAGAGCCCTTGCTTTTCCCACCCCACAGAGCACAGAGTCAGACTCGACTAATCCACCGCTACATTATGACAGTGATTATGGTGATTATGGCCTTTTACTCTCGGCTCCGTCACAGACTTACTGGGTGACCTTTGGCAAATGGCTTAACCTCTCTGTGCTGCCACGATCTCTCCCGATAAAATGGGGTTTGATTCTCAGCCCTAAGGTATGAGACTCCAGGGGATAGCTTCAAAGCACTTGGGGGTCCATGCAAGAGACAGCCTCATGTTAGATCAGCCACACTAATAACTGCTCTGACAGGAGGCTTTCCCAATTCACTCCTCCAGCTCATCTCTGAGCCCCGTCTCTTCCCCCTCCTGATTTCCGGGTGCTTCCATGCCCCCCAGCCCTAAAAAATTCCAACTCCCAAGCAACCCGGTCTGTCAGGTGGGAATCTCATTAAGGACTGGGGATATCCTGTGGTCCATCCTTTAACAAATCGGCCGCGAGGGAACTAATGAAGTCAGAACCTTCCAGGATGGTTCAAACGAAGATCTCCCACTTAAATCAAAGCTACGGCTTCTCCCAAAGCCTGCGGTGGGAGTTGAATAAATCCCTGAGATGGCAATTAGGTTAAACGGTACATCAGGACCTCTGGGAAGCAAAACATGGCGCAGAATGAAAATGAGTTGTGTGTCCCCACACACTCGCAGTACCTTTCCACCAGAGGACTGCCAAAATGACATGCGGCATTCAACCTGATTCAGTGAGAGAAACAAGCCAGATCCCACCAACCCGTCCACTTCCAACAATCAGTGGTATTTACTGAGCACTTAGTACATGCTCTGCACACAGAAGGGACTAAGGGGTTTAGAGGGGACTAAGATGGCCCACCGTGATCCCCGCCTCGAGTAATCCAAACCTGCCAGCCAACCACCCAAGAGATGCTCCAGCAACCAAACGCTTTTAGGAAGTCTGGGAAAGGGACTGCAGTGAGAAACTGGTTGCCCAACGGGCCAAGCCATCTGGTCCGCGTTAAGGCTGCCGAGTCTGAGGAGCCTAGTTGCTGCCGCCGCTCTGAAGTCAGCCCATTATTTGTTTTTCCCTCAGGAGCAGCCCCCCGTCAGGAGACATTGGTGAACAAGTTCGTCACATCGGGCTCCACAAGCCCTAGTTCTGGCACTGTGGATGACAAGAGGGAAGGAATAAAAAGGCTTCGGGAATCCAGGGCCCGTCCATTCAGGGCTTGACTGCTCAGAGAAGGCTCAATCTATAATGTTCTTTGGACGATTTGAGTCCCTTAAATGGAGAGAGGAAAGGACGGGGTGGGGGAGTGGAAGGGATTTCATTTTCTTGAAATGAACTTCAAGAATAACCTGTAGTTGGGAAAACCTTTAGGTAGTGACTGTGAAACAATTGCGGACAATCTTATTCCTACAAAAATTGTGCACAATTTTTTACAACTAGAATACAAATAATGCAAAGATGACATCATATGGAATACCAAATACCCAAAGATCACAAGTGCACAGACGATTCAGAAAGTGTTAAGTGGACACCACCAGAACCCCCAACAGCCAAACACCTAAGCCGAAACATCTGCTCTCTTTCCGGAGGGTTTCCACAAGAAGGGAGAAAGCTCCCTTCGACAGGACACCGTTCAGAAGGGCGCCGGGAAAGGACAGGACGTCCCAAAATGAAACCAGACCTTTATGGAGTCGGCTGACTGCTCAAGGAAATGGGAGGAGAAGCAAAACACCTGAATCCACAGAAGTGAGCCAGAGGGATTAGGCAGAACAAAACAGGGTCTGATGGGAAATAAGCCCCACACACAAACTAGGGAGGGGACAAAATTCAGGCAATCAAATCACCATTAGCAGGTAAGGCGGAGCGGCAAGGGGCTGGAGATCATGCTACGTGGCCTAATTTCATTTCTGGACAAAAGGAACTAAATGGATCCTACTGGTTGAGTTACACAACTCCTTGGAAGTAAACTTCATTAACTCTGTCAATACACAGGAATCTAGCCCGGGGCTTTTTAAAGCACAATACGGAGGGCACATCATGGAATATGAGGGAAACAAAGTGGCACATAACCTGGCCGGGAAATGGCCAGGATGCAAACTGGCTTTGCACAGGAATCCTCGTAAGCACGCTGCATTGTTTTTTTGAGTCAGAAGCACTGGATAAGTTTGTTAGAATTGCATCGGCAACTAACTTGTGTTTCTCCAGTTCTCGGCTAAGTGGAGTTCTTGAAAATCACAAACTTTAAGAGGCTTCAAATTAGTTAAGGTCTAAGAAATACCATTACAAAAAATGATCTGTAAACAGAATAACCTAGAACACTGGCTGTAGCCATTAAGAGATCAGTAAGTGTTATGGTGACTGTGGGCCATTTTCAGAATGGAGTCTGGGGTAGTTTGCTGGAACTGGGAAATGGAAAAGGTAAGGCAGAGAGACAGATATAAACACAGGAAGGGAAGGAGAGGGAAAGGGTCTGGGAGAGGAGAGAGGAGAAGAGAATTTCTTTGCTTCTCCCAGAGGAAGGTTTCTGGAGGAGGGTGGGATTGTGGGATTTCCAGAAATTCTAGAAGGTCAGAAAAAAGGAAGCATAGCCTCTTTCTTCCAAGTAGATTAAACTTTTTATCCTCACATCAGGTCTATGAGTTTTGGAGGAAACAGACATAATTCTGATTTATTTTACAACTGGTAATACGAAGCCCAGAGAAGCCGAAGCGTTCGCTCAAGGTAACACAGCTCAGCCGTCAGAGTTGGAGTCAGAGCCCCAATCTCCAGACTTAATGCTCTTTAAGGGGATTGGCTGTGTCAGACTACAAAAATCAAATTGTTTTCTGGTTGTTTAGTTTTACCTCTAAAAAGGAAATCAGAAGAACATTCTATTTGAATTTCAGGACAAGGCCTTCATTATGAAGAGAAGAAAAACATTTCCCAAATCAATGGAGACTGGTCCCTCTGAACTGCAGTCATTACCGAGCTGCAGAAGGTCTATCTTGTGTCTCTTCCTTCTGCTTGTTGGTTGGTGATTTATTTATTGTTATTGGGGTGATTAACATTAGGCTGTAATAATAACAACAACTGGTATTTGTTATGCACTTACTATGTGCCAAACACCGTAGTGAGCACTGCGGTCGATACAAGATAATCATGTCAGACATAGTCCCTGTCCCACAGGGGGCTCACAGTCTAAAGTAGGAAAGAGACCAGGCATTGAATCATCGTTTTAGAGATGAGGAAACTGAGGCACAGGGAGGTTAAATGACTCGCCCACAGTCACTGCTTAGCTGTCAGGAGTAACAGTATTTCATGTCCGTTTATTTACGAAGCCAACGTACCGTTTGTTCATTCCCAAAATAACTCTTGCTGCATTTCCTAATTTAATGTCTGCCTCTCCGTGTAGATTGTAAGCGTCCCATGAGCAAGGATCAAACAACCAAACAATTCCATTTACTGAGTGCTTACTGTGTGCACAGCACTGTACTAAGCACTTCTACCAACTCTTTCCCAAGAGCTTAGCACTCCAGTAAGCACTCAATAAACAGGACTGATTGATGTCTGGCTCTATAGGCTTAAATATAGATTTCAGTCCAGAAGAAGTGCAGATTTCAAGATACATAAACTCTGACGGCTACCTCTGTCAAACTCCTTTTCTTTGCATTTCACACGACAACCCTACAGAATTACTGAACCATCTTGGAAGACGATTTACCTGCACAAACAAGGACCAATTCCTAATAGCTGTAGGATTTGTTAAGTGCTTGCTATGTGCCAGGCACTGTTCTAAGCACTGGGGTGGATACAAGACGCAAGATCAACCACTGTTCACATGCGAATGAGCACAGTTCTGAGTCCACTGAAGACTGGACCTATCGGGTTATCAGAAATCCGGAATACTGTTAGCTCCCAGCCCAGAGAGGGTCACCCAAGATGAACAACCAGGATGGATTTTCTTCAAATGCCCAGCCTGGTCATTCGAAGGACTTCCCTTCGGCAAGTACAAGCAATACTTTTCTAGAAACATAGTTTTGTTTTGTTTGATGTCCAAGAAATAAGATGGAAACTTTGGTACTTTCCAGTTTGTGTATATGACCACTGTGAATCCCTTCCTTTTGCAGAAACACCTGTAGCCCTTTATCCCACAGTTTCTGGGTTGGGTTTGAGATCTTTAATCATTGACAACAGGTAGGAATGATAAGAGGTTAGCTCCCAATGAGAATGTATGCTCCACCTTTCCTGGCTATAAAGTAAATGGGGCAATGTAAAAACAACTGATCATTTAAAGGCACAACTAATTCATCAAATCACTTGATCCTTTCAATACTGTGTTTCATTCCATGGTTATAAGAAAGATGCTAAAAAATTGAGGAAAGGTGAAAGGAACAGATGACTGGACTGTTTCCACAAGAGGCCTAGGAAATAATAATAGTAAAAAAAAATACTGATTTCAGTCCAAGCTTAACAAGAAAAAAAATCAAATCATGGAGCAATTTGGCCAGGGCTGCATTCCAAAACCTGCTTGGGTTCAGTGGCAACCTGGATTTTTTGGTATCCATTGGAATTTCGACCCTCACGAAGAAGCAGGAAGAGGACCCACTGAATCTTACCTGGTCCAGTTAACTTTCTCTAGAACTTGAGGGGAAGGTGGGGGCATCAAAACCATCACCACCCCTCCGTCTTCAGTGTTCTCAAGTGCAAGCCAGTAAACCCATGTCCTGTGACCTCTCCACACACTGGTGTGCAGCTGGAAAATTCTGTTTGACCCAGAGGCACAGAGAGGGTCATTGTTCACCCCTTGGTCTGGCCCAAAACCCTATCAGGTCTGTGTTCCAGAAAGAGAAAGCCATCTGGACAAACTATAGGTGGCCTTGCTAACTCTTTCTATTCCCAGCATCCCTGCTGAGTCACCTTGCCCTGTGGTACCTTTTCTGTCTGCCTCTCCCCCCTTTCCCACACTGAGGCATCCTCTCCTCCCACCCCCAGGCTAAGATAATCTCTCCCTCCACCCCCACCATCACCCTTCAATGCTTTGGTTTTGATTTCAACTCCCTCTCAGGGGAAAAGATAAGATGGAAATGCTTCATTAAGCAGCCCAAAATGCTTTCCAGTCACATATCCAGCACTTGGGACAGTGCGTGGCACATAGTAAGCGCTTAACAAATGTCATCTAAAACAATAAGAAGTCTATGTGTCAGAGCTAAATGGAAGACCCTGAAGCAGGAGGAACGTCCAGAGGCCTGGGGCCATTTCTAGCATCAAGATTTGAAGACTTCCTCCAGCAGGGAGAATTCTGAATGCACCGTTTGGGCCCACTTTGTGTACACCTCAGCTTCGCCGGGCACAGGAGCTGGATGCCAACCAGCCAGCCTGCCCCACTCTCCAGTGGTACAATACCCTCTTCCCATCCCCTTTTTGCCCTCCACCCCATGTAAACAACTCCTAGGGCTACCCACCACTGCCTCAGAGAACCAGACTCAATGCCATAACCTAACAAAATGAACAGGGAAACCCAACCAAACTTGGCTGCTAAGCAGGCAAGAGCCCGATTGCCAGCTGCAAAGCTCTCTCCAATACAAATTTCCTCATCTGTCTGGAACACGTGCCTTCAAAATCGGAGCTTTTCTAGGGTTTTTGAAGCCTTTCGCATTCTCCGATTCTCATTTATTTAGACCAGGGAGTATCGCAACATGTCTTTTCCCTTGAACAGATAGCAGAAATAAGGCAAAAGACGTCACATCCTAAATTTCTGGTGCTTACAAATGTCAATGAAAATGAACACAATGGAAGGAGAAAACAGCTTGGGAACCAACCAGCATGGCCTGGTGGATAGAGCATGGACCTGAGTTTTAATCCTGGCTCTGTCACTTGTCTGCTGTGTGACCTTGGGCAAGTCACTTAACTTCTCTGTGCTTCAGTTACCTCATGATTACCTTGTGAGGTGGCTGAGAACTTTGGGGAGGTGCTGTGTGGGAGGAGGAGCAATGTCAGAGGCTTAGACAAACTTCGGGGTCCTCTGCCGGGCCCTCCATATCTGAGACCCGATTGTACTTTGATCCAGCCCCCAAAGAAGCATGTCGCGCACTCCTCTGGGATGTAAATCCGGAAAGACGTTCAAAAGCCACGTCTAAAAGGGGACATAGCTCTCTGAAGGGGAGAAAAGAGCCCCAAGCTCTGGTCAAAATTATTCTTAGACACCAACCAAGGAAAGATGTCACCTTCTGGATTAATAACTGCTGGTCCTCCCTACCCTGTCCACACTCCCCTTCCTTCCTATCCATCAATCACATTTATTGAGTGCTTTCTGTTCATTCACTCATTCAATCATATTTACTGAGCGCTTACTGTGTGCAGACCACTGTACTAAGCGTTTGGGAAGTACAAGTCGGCAACATATAAAGATGTTCCCTACCCAACAACGGGCTCACAGTCTAGAAGGGGTGTGTGCAAAGCACTGTACTAAGCATTTGGCAGAGTACAACACAACAATATAACAGATGCATTCCCTGCCCAGCCCTAAGAATGTGTCAGGGACAGGGGAGGGAGGTGAGAGAGAGGAGGAGGAGGAGGAGCGGAGATTTAGGGTGAACGTAGAATGAAGATGAACTGGAGGTCACCTCTTATATGTGTTGAGACCTGAAGGCACTGATAGGAAGAGATCTTCTCTTTGCGGGTGTTGCCTAATTCATCAGAGGTTCAAGAGAATGGCGTTCTCTCTCCTCAAAAAAAAAAAAAGAATCCCTTTAGCTTGTTCTTCCCAAAGAAAAAGAGGGAGAAGGGTTTGCTTCACCTCCTCACCCCAACCCCTCCCCCAGATTGAGTGACGCATCGGAGCCCATTTTTGCCCTTTGACTAAGTTTCCAATTTCCCCCCTTGCTTGCAAATTCCTTCATCCCACCCGTCCTTTGTCTTGGCATCTCGGGCTCCCCCTCCCTGCAACCACCACTCCGAGACCTCAGCCTAAAGGACAACGCACCCACCCATCCACCCACGTGGGACCCAGTGCCCAGCACAGATGAGCTTTTGTGCTCAGGAAAGCTGGAAAACCACCCCAAAAAGCAGCGGATGAGAGGGTGGTGGTTTTGTGCCCGACTGTCTGACAGGTCCTCTGCACCTCGAGAATCCACTCATTACTTCGCTCATAACACTGCTCCCTGGAATTCCTCCAATCAATCAATCTATCAATGGCCTTTACCGAGTGCTTACTGTGTGCCGAAGAATGCTTTGGCTCCTAATTTTGCACAACCCGGCCCCCAGCTTCAGCTATTTCTGCTCTCTCTCACTTCATCATGTTCTGGAAAAACTTCGCATTACTGGAAAATCACATCCAAAAATACAGGTCCATTCATTCATTCAGTCATATTTATCGAGTACTTATTGTGTGCATAGCGCTGTATACTAAGCGCTTGGGAGAGTACAATACAGCAATAAACAGACACATTCCCTGCCCACAACAAGCTTTCTTCCCCACACCACTGAAGAAAGAGGTTGGAACAATTGCGATTTCACTTGAACTGGTGGGGGCCAGTGTTTACTGGTTGAATAACTGGGCAGATGGAAACTTTGTCCAATGTGCTTGAGTGCCAGGAGGCACTGGAATTTCTTTACCATCCCACACCACGTCTCAGAAAAATCTCCCTTTGAGAGAGGGCTAGCAAGAACTCAGGCTTCATTCAGAACGTCCCGTGAAACATGGAAGCATTGGAACAAGAGAACAATGAGATGGAATATTTTTCAACCAGCATGGCCTAAAGGACCTGCGTTCTAATCCTAGCTCTGCCACTTGCCTGCCCTGTGATCTTGGCCAAGTCACGTAACTTCTCAGTGCCTCAGTTACCTCATCTGTAAAATGGGGATTAAGACTGCGAGCTCCATGTAGGACATGGACTGCATCCAACCTGAGTAGATTATATCTATCCCAGCAGATGCAGTACAGTATCTGTCTCTAACCCAGCTGTATAATGTCTGGTACATAGTAAGTGCTTAATAAATACCACTCAAAAAAAAAAACCCAAATCCTCTCCCAGACCAGACCTGGGCCAGGGCAAATTGTTCAGAAGAAGTTTTAAGCTCTTGAAAGTGGCCTTACCCGTGGAAGCATTGACGATCCTTCCCAGCAGTGGAAGGCCCACGTTGTTACATTCATAAAATAACAGATTATTTAAGGGGATTTGAAGAGGGAACGTCAAGAAAAAAAATGGAGAAACCCTAACCCATTAATTAATTTTACAGAGACCCATCAGAACTGGAAAAACTGAAAACGGATTCTTCCCCCATGTCGGTGAGGAGGGAAAGGAAGGGAAAAAAGGATTGTGTTGCAGGGAAATCAGTACTCTGCACAAAACCACTGATTATATGCGACAGTCACATATCTATGGAGATGCCAATGAATTGAGTTAAATGTAAACTACACAGACACACACACCAAAGACAAGCTGGACAGAAGAAAGAGAGGGAGAAAGGAGAGGGGGGAAGAGAGGGAAAGGGGGAGAAAAGGAGAAATAAAGAGAGAGGGAAAAAGGAAGAGGGAAAGAAGGAAGGGGGAGAGAGGGAAAAAAGAAGGGAGACAGGGAGACAGGAAGGTAGAGAGAAATGGGGGGAGAAGGAGAGAGATGGGGAGACAAATGGGATAGGGAGAGAAAGGAGGGAGATAGAAAGGGAAGAGAAAGAAAGGGCAGAGAAATGGGAATTAAGGAAGGGGGGAGGGAGAGAGAGATTAAAGGGGAGAAGAGTGTGTGGTAGTAATAGCATTATTGAGCCTCCTACCCTATAAGCCCCATGTGCAGCAGGGACTGTGTCTGACCTGATTGTCTTATACCTACCTCCAGAACTTAGTGCGGTGCTAGTATATAATAAGGGCTTAACAAATACCATTATTACTATTAATAAAATCCAATAGGTCCCCCAAATCTAAAATTTATTCTGTACTTTCCAAAAACCTAGTACAGTGATCTGCACCAACTGAGAGCTCAATAAATGCTACCACTACAAAAGCCAGACCCAGGGACGGACTTTCAGTATACATCAACACCTATACTCAACTGCTTAAGCGCTAGATCGTACATTCCTCGGGACCGTGTCCTCTAATTCTCCTCTACCTGTCCAAGTGCCCTGTACAGTGCTTGACAATACTGATTGATCGATGAAAGCGGCTCCCCCGGCTGGGTGAGATTCTACACAGTCTGCTTAAATGACAGCCCCTTGGGAGTCTGTAACCTTCCAGTGAAGGTGGAGAGACTTTTCTGGAAACCAAAAATTCACCCTCACAGAAAGCGTTCCAAGTCAATCACTCATTCTTATATCGTTCCCAAAACCCACCTGTGAGGAAATCCGAGAACCCTCGTTCACACTCGCTGGTCATATCTATTCTATTTATTTTATTTTGTTAGTATGTTTGGTTTTGTTCTCTGTCTCCCCCTTTTAGACTGTGAGCCCACTGTTGGGTAGGGACTGTCTCTATATGTTGCCAATTTGTACTTCCCAAGCGCTTAGTACAGTGCTCTGCACATAGTAAGCGCTCAATAAATACGATTGATGATGATGATGATGATGATGAGAAACATTTAATACTACTCGATGTTTGGTCTTGACCTCCTGTTTCAATCAATCATATTGAGTGCTTACTGTATGCAGAGCACTGTACTAAACACTTGGGAGAGTACAATATAACAGAGTCGGTACACGCATTCACTGCCCACAACGAGCTGACAGTCTAGAGGGGGAGAAACACATTAAAAGAAAGAAATAAATTACAAATATGGACATAGGGGCTAAGGGAGGGGATGAATAAAGGGAGCAAATCCAAGTGCACAGGTGATGCAAAAGGACTTGTACATATTTAATATTCTGTTTATTTTGTTAATGATGTGCATCTAGCTTTAATTCTATTTGTTCTGTCGACTTGACACCTGTCCACATGTTTTGTTTTGTTGTCTGTCACCCCCTTCTAGACTGTGAGCCCACTGTTGGATAGGGACCGTCTTTATATGTTGCCAACTTATACTTCCCAAGTGCTTAGTACAGTGCTCTGCACACAGTAAGCACTCAATAAATACAATTGAATGAATGAATGAGTGGGAGAAGAGGAAAGGAGGGCTTAGGTAGGGGAAGGCCTCTTGGAGGAGATGTGCCTTCAATAAGGCTTTGAAGGTAGGAAGAGTGATTGTCAGATATGAAAAGGGAGGGCATTCCACGCCAGAAGCAGGAGATGGTTAGACTCCTCTAGAATGTAAGCTCATTGTGGGCAGGGAACACGTCCGCCAAATCTTTTATATTGTACTGTCCCAAGCACCTCGTACAATGCTCTGGACATATTAACACAACATATTAACAAATACGGCTGATTGAAACACGATTAATTGATTGCTTTCTCACCATTCTAACCCAAACCTGACACAAAGATGTAGCAAAGAATCCACCGGCAAATCCTTGACATCTAACTGAAACTACAATGAGGTTTCTGATTGGTGTATAAGTACACATCCCCAACCCATCTTGGATTCACGTAGGCCACAGGTAGGTGGAAATTATAAATAATGCAGAAATTTTTCCTCTCACCAAGTATTTTTTTTGCCACTGAATTAGGCAGAAAGCAAACTGATGGGGCCCTATTCAAACAAGAATTCCCGGCTAATGAACAGATGCAATGCAATCAGAGGTAAATGGTTCTTATAAACTGAATATGGGGGCTGGAACAATCTTTTTTTTTTTCAGTGCTTTAAATTCAGCTTAACTTCCGTTGCTTCAGTAAGGCAGGGAACCTGGATTGCTACCCTACCTAGGCAGGGAGGATACTGATGAACCAGTTTTTCTGAGGGCCTCAGTCAAAATCAAATGTGCTATCCGCTTCCCATTAAATGCATAAAGTCTCCCCCAACCCCAACAAAAACAGACCCCACTTCTTTCACCTCTGTGAAGACTTCTCCATCAGCAAAATCTTATTGAAAAAACAGAGGAGCCTCCTGCTAGTTTTCCCTCAGTGGTTACCGGCAACTTATTATTTCTCCCCTCAAAGTCATTTTGTAGTCAAAGCCCTCCACTTGACACCACTGCCAGGGAAGATCACAGCTCTCAAAAGCAGCTCTCATGGTGAGCCTTGCCCAAGATGTAGTTTGGGGGAGAAGGGAGGATACAGGAAGAAGGAGGAGTATAGAAAGTTGGTCTCCCCAACAGCCCTGGAAAAAATACATTCCCGGGGATATTGGGGCAAAATCACAATAATAACATTTGTTAAGTGCCTACACTTTGTAGGTACTTTGTAGCTTTTTAAGTCCTGTGCTCTGGCCTTTAGTCACTTCAGGTGGCACAAGGTCAAGAATTCCTAGTCCTGTCACCGTGGCACAATTCCTGCCTTTGCTGGGTTAGCTTGGGGCAGACTCAGGCCAAAACTATCATTTTCTTCCAAAAAGGTTCCTTGAGGGCACAGATTAAATCTACCCATCCTACTGGACTCTCCCAAGTGCTTAGTATAGTGCTCTGCACACATTAAGCGCTTAATACCACTGATTGATACCTGCTTGAGAGGAAATGATCGGTGTCCTCAGAGTCTGTCTGGCTGTCTCCCCTTCTAGACTGTAAGCTTGTTTTGGGCAGGGAATGTGGTCATTTATTGTTATATTGTACTTCCCCAACCACTTAGTATAGTACTCTGCATTTGGTAAGCACTCAATAAATATGATTACCTGAATGAATATGCCTAAAGTGGCTCTTGAAAAAGGTAGAAATTACATCATATAAAGGGCTTCACATATACTGACTTACTTCAGCAAACCAAATAATCACTGTCAGCTGCTCTCTGCTTCTCTGCTGCTTGTTTGTTTGATTAAAGTTGTTTGATGTCCTCTTTTCATACTTTTCTGCCTCTGCTGCTAATTACATGTAGGTTTAAAGGGGCAGCCTGCTTGTCAGCCTTGTTCTGTTTCTGCTACTAGGAGCTGGCAAGTAGATCTGTGAATGGGATGACTTCCAAGTATGTCTGCTACTCATGACAAGGACATGATTTGAGGAAGCACTGTAGCGAAGGCGAACAATTGCTTAGTCCCGGGCTGATAACATGCTATACTTGACCTCATTCATTCATTCAATGGTATTTATTGAGCAGTTACTGTGTGAAGAGCCCTGTACTAAGATGGCAGGTACAATTTAGCAATAAAGAGAGACAATTCCTGCCCTCACCGGGCTTACACTCAGCCAGACAGACTGGGCCAACTGGGAAATTTCATGAACTTCAGGCCTGGGAGTCAGAGGACCTGGGTTCTAATCTTGGCTCTGCCACTTATCTATTGCGTGCCCTTGGACAAATCACAATCTCTGTGCCTCGGTTACCTTATCCTCAAAATGGTAATTAAGACTGAGCCCCACGTGGGGCATGGTTAGCTACCCCAGTGCTTAGCACAGTTCCTGGCACAAAGCATGGGCTTAAATACCTTTTTTTAAAAAAAGAGGAAAGTTTTGTGGTAAATTACTTATGATCCAGAATATGTTCTATTTCTGTTGCACTCTCAATCAACCAATTGCGTTTACTGAGCATTTACTGCATGCAAGGCACTGTACTAAGCACTTGGGAGAGTACAATAAAACACTATAAACAGACACATTCCCTGCCCATGATGAGCTAGCTCTCCCAAGCGTTTAAACTCTGCACACAATAGGTGCTCAATAAACCTGACTGTGAAACCCCTGGGGTGTACATATTCCTTTAAATTCCCAGAACTCAGCACCCAATCTAGAGTTCCCCATTGCTGACCAAACATTAATGACTTCTGTGGAATGTTTCAGTTAGGCTTCCACTGATCTATCTGCTCACAGCCCCCATCCGGATGATTCCACCCGGATGCAGGAGACAGATGACTGTTGGGAAGTCCTACCCATAAAACATGCCTAATTTCTCATCAGCTGCCTCTCCTCCAGCCCAATTTCCCACTCCCCAGTGGCCCTGGGTCTGTCCACAACAGTGTGATCTCCAAGAACATCTGCATCACCTCTTCCCGTGTTCGAGGAACTGGTGGTGCGGAAAATGTGGAAGCAGCGTGGACTACCGGAAAGAGCACGGGCCTGGGACATGAGTTCTAATTCCAACTCTGCCACTTGCCTGCTGTGTAACCTGGGGCAAGTCACTTCACTTCTCTGTGCCTTAGCTACTTCATCTGTAAAATGGGGATTAAGACTGTGAGCCCCGTGTGGGACATGGGGACATGGACCAGGTCCAACCTGATTAGCTAGTACCTACTCTAGTGCTGAGTATAGAGCCTGACACAAAGTGCTTAATAAATATCACTAGTACAGTGCTCGGTACATAGTAAGCATTCAATAAATACAATTGAATGAATTAATTCTAAAAAAAGTTGCCCTGCATAAACCCCCACACCCTGGTCCTTGTCAGAGTCTGCACCAGAATGGGAAATTCCCAGGTTGGTAGAACCAAGTAAGGTTCTTCCCAGAACTACCTGAGAGTTCATTCTCTATTATTATTTTTAATGGTATTTTTAAGCGCTTATTATGTGCCTGACATTGTACCAAGCACTGGGTAGATATGAATTCTTCAAGTCCCAAATGGAACTCATAGTCTTAATCCCCCTTTTACAGATGAGGTAACTGAGGCCAAGAGAAGTGAAGCGACTTGCCCAAGGTCACACGGCAGACTAGTGGCAGAGCCAGGATTAGAACCCAGGTCCTTGTGACTTCCAGGCCATGCTCTAACCACTAGACCATACTGCTTCTCATGCCTCTTGTGATATAGTACTTTCCCAAGAGCTTGGTACAGTGCTCTTCATTCTCTCCATCAGAGAGCTCAGTGTTCCCCCTGATGTTAGTTATCTCCCTTATCCTGCCAGGTTGGGGAGGAGTGGGTTTTATTACTCCCATAAATCCCAATTCCCCACCCACCTTTCTTTCTACAATCTAATCCCACCCAGGTGTCTCAGAAACCAAAGGTCGGGAAAGAAAACCTAGGTAATCAGTAATCGATGCCACAGGACATTCTTCTAAAATCATTTTGGGGGCTGGAGGCTGTTAGTCTGCTTCTCCGTCTTTTTCTTCAAACCTCCTAACAATAATTGTGGTATTTGTTAAACGCTTAAATTGGACTGTACTAAACTCTGGGGAAGATGCAAGATAATCAGGTGTAAAGCAGACCCTGTCCCCCATGAGACTTACAGTCTGAGGAGAAGGGAGAGCTGGAAAAACTGAGGCATAAAAAAGTTAAGTGAGTTACCCAGTGTCATCCAGCAGGCAAATGGCAGAGCCAGCATTAGAGAACTCAGGCCCACCCTTTCCACTAGGCCACACTGCCTGTCTCCTAAATTTTGAGTCTTCCTGAGCTAGAAACTGTGAGAGAACGCCTGCTTGCGACCAGTGGCCTCACAAGCTCGCTGCTCAGACCGTAAAAAGACAAACTTGTGGAGTGCATTTCCGTCTGAGTCCCTGGGGATTAAGTCCCCCCCAAATCCTAATCCTACAGCTGCCCCCCCCCCCCCCAGGAACTTCCCCCTGCACTCCCTCATTCATTCAATAGTATTTATTGAGCACTCTGTGCAAAGCACTGTACTAAGTGCTTGGAGAGTACACTATAACAATATAACAGTCCCTTTCCTTGCCCACAAAGAGCTTACAGTCTAAGGTCTGTCGTAGACTGACAGACCCATGACATCCCCTAGATTGACAGTATTTATTAAGCGCCTACTGTTTGTAGAGTTCAGTACCCAGAGTTTGGGAGTTAACTGATGTAATCCCCGCCCTCGTGGAGTTTACAGGCTATCAAGGGAGACCAGCACACACATAAAACTACAGGTAGGTGGAAGCAACACAAATGGATCCCTCTGGGTGTTTTCGGCCTGGGCACATAAAGTCAAAGGGGACTTGGGCTGCTCAATGCTCGGCTAAATCGTGGTCCGATTCTAATCGCCTCAAGACCTTCTCCTTATAATCAATGGAACAATTATAACAAAATTTCCTAGTATTTCAGTTAGCCAGAACCAGGCAAATAATCCCTAACAAACTCGCTTTTGTGTAGCTTAAAATATGCTTTTCCCCATCATGACACAGAAAACTCCAATGTCCTGAAGAGCCCATCTAAACACCCTAGAGCCCAGGGATGGAAACTCATGTCTCTGGTGGCCGCCTGATCCGACAGCAGGCTCTCAACCGTCCCTCCTGACAACGTGGGGCACTGGATCAATCTTATTTATTAAGCACTGACTGTGTGCACAGAACTATACTAAGCGCTTGGGAGAGTACACTATAATAATATTACAGAGTTGGTAGACACATCCCCTGCCCACAGCGAGCTTATCGTCTAGAAGGGGAGACAGATGTTAATAGAAATAAATCAATTTCGGATATGGACATAAGTGCTGTGGGGCTGAGGGTGGAGGCTCAAACAAAGGGAGCCCATCAGGGCGATACATACAGGAGTGGGAGAAAAGGACACAAGGGAAGGCCTCTTGGAGGAGATGTGCCTTTGGTAAGGCTTTGAAGGAGGGGACAGTAATTGTCAGCGATGTCACTTCGCCCCCTCCTACCTCACCTCCCTTCTCTCCTTCTACAACCCAGACCACACCCTCCACTCCACTGCCGCTAACCTCCTCACTGTACCTCGTTCTCGCCCATCCCACCACCGACCCCCAGCCCACATCCTTCCCCTGGCCTGGAATGCCCTCCCTCCACACATCCACCAAGCTAGCTCTCTTCCTCCCTTCAAAGCCCTACTGAGACCTCACCTACTCCAGGAGGCCTTCCCAGACTGAGCCCCCTTTTTCCTCTCCTCCTCCCTATCCTCCCGCCCTACCTCCTTCCCCTCCCTATTGTACTTGTATATATTTGTACAGATTTATTACTCTTTTTTACTTGTACATACTTACTATTCTATTTATTTTGTTAATGATGTGCACATAGCTTTAATTCTATTTGTTCTGACGATTTTGACACCTGTCTATATGTTTTGTTGTCTGTCTCCCCCTTCTAGACTGTGAGCCCGTTGTTGGTTAGGGACCATCTCTATTTGTTGTCGACTTGTACTTCCCAAGCGCTTAGTACAGTGCTCTGCACACAGTAAGCGCTCAATAAATACAATTGAATGAATGAAAGAAAGAGGGAGAGTGTTCCAGGCCAGAGGCAGTGGAGACAATACTCCCTAAACCCGCTGTTGGTTGCAATCTGCGGCATTTTGGCTGTGGTGAAAATGGGCATTACGGCAGAACTCTATGTGCTGCTGCTGTGACGTGAAGCCTTGGGGGAAGGCGGGGGAAAGAGACGACTGTTCCCCAGCTAGCCACAGCCCTGCCCTGATTTCCAGGTGGGTCCACTTCTCCCTGCTTCCCCCGATTTCCACCAAACCAGCCCGAAGAAGGAAGAGGCCGAAAGGAGGAACATGCCGTGCAGTCTAGTGGAAAGAGCCTGGACGCTTAGAGGATTTGGATTCTAATCTTGACTCTGCCACTTTTCCGCCATGTGACCTTGGGCAAGGCCACAACTTTTCTGTGCCTCAGGTGCCTTACCTGTAAAATGGGAACTAAATACCAGTTCTCCCTCTTACTTACACTGCAAGTCCTATGTTGGACAAGGACTGTGTCCAACCTGGTTATCTTGTATTTCCTTCAGCATTTAGCTTGGCACATGGTATTCACTTAAGTACCACTATTACTATTATTGTTAGTTCTCTTTTCCTCCACTGATTCTAGCTCCTTGAAATGCTACCTCCCTTTGAGAATCTTCTTTCTCACTTTGCTCTCAGAAGCAGGTGACCCTAAAAAATTAAAGATGCACTCCCAGACATTTCGGCTAGAAACACACCTGTTCAACCACTATCGCAGACTGTGAAGGCTCCACCCAAGCACCTCTGCTGTTTTCTGCTCTCACAAGTTTCAATCACCTGCAAAGCTCTTCCTCTGAAGAAGGGCGGAGGTTTAAAATACCATATGCTCCGAAGGAGTCTGCTAATTAACACGCCAGTGAGAACCCAGAAGACTGAGCTGGAATTTGATGTGTTTACTCTAAATGTCAAAAGGTCCTCTGGAGATGGGGCAGGAAGTGTGCTGCCAGAAAAGATTTCCCTTCCTCTAGGCTAAAGGTCATGCAAGGTACAGATTTAGAGCCTCTGAGGACCATCTGCCCTAGCCTCTGGAAAACAAAGGAGGAGACAGGAAAGAAACTGCTGAGAGCCAAGCCCCTTCTAAGGTTTTATGTGCACAGAGACCAGTGACAGCAATATGGAGGGTGGGGGGGGGGGGGTGGAAGGGAACAGAAAGAGAAGGGGGGGCACAGGAAAAGTGGGAGGGGGCAGGGGGAAAGAGAGAGGAGGGAAGAGGGGCAAGAGGGAATAAGGAGGAAGGGAGAAAAGGGAGGAATGGGGAAAAAAAAGATAGAGGAAGAGGGCAGAGAGAGGGAGGAAAATTGGGGGGGAAGAGAGGGAGGGAAAGGGAGAAAAGAGTACTCTGCCAAGCACTTAGTATAGTGTCTGCACATAGAGACTGCTCAATAAATACCAGTGGTTAACTAACAGAGAGGGAAGTGCGGTGAGGAGAGGGAGGTGGGGAAAAGAGAGATGGAGTATATTTCCTGGGGCATTCTTAGGACAATACTGTAAACTAGGATGGGTGTATTTCAGCCCTTAGAAAACTGGCAGAAATCGCTCCAGGATGCTTCCACCCAGCTCAGAATTCTTGCAAAATCAGGCCGAGACTGAATCATGATGTCAAGCTTTAACACGCTTAGGGAGCCGAGGTGATTCCAGAGGGTGGGAGGCGTTGGGAGGAGTCAGCCTTACTCAGCGGCCCAGTGTTAAACATGGGCTGCCTGGGGTCCTTGCTCCCGCCGCCTTCAAGCTTCCGGCACCCTCTTCCTGGATCACGGGAAGAATCGACACTAAGACGATGAGGGGAGTCATGCTTGTGTCCCTACAAGGGGTCCTCCCAGATGGAGGCCAGTGGTCCATACCCACATGCAGGGGGAGCGGGAAGAGCTCCATCCATTTTAAATCCTTGAAACAGAGAAAAGGCTCTTTGGAAATCGAGACATCTGGGCCGGAGCTCTCTCCCTTTATTAGGGCCCCAAACCTGTGATTAAACTGGGGTTGGCTCTCGAGCTATGCGTGAGATGAAAAACACACTCCGGAAAGTTTATTTGAATCTAAAAAAAAAAAGTCATTATGGCTATTTAAATGCACTTACATTCCAATATCACTCTGGTTCCAAAAATGTGTTGCTCATTCACTGTGGCAACTAGAGCAAAACAATATGTTTCTCTGATTTTACGAGGATCCAGGATGAGCTGCCTCTCTCTGTCTCAAGATAGTTTTCCTCTCCTCCTGACTGTGTCTCCTGACCACTCATCCTATGAGCTCATGCACTCTCTGTTGGAGGACATTACACTTCAGGCCCGCTGCTCCGATCAGCAGCTTCAAAACTTCGAGCTGAGGTAAACCCAGGTTGGTTCCGCAACTGATCCAAAAACACGAAATATCTGAATTGACCAGATGGCCTGAACTCACTAAAATGGGAAGGTGGGCCCACCCTCCTCTCATTCATCTTTCCCAGAAGCCATCGGGACAAGAGGAGAGCCCACTTCCTCGGGAATGACCGTCCTCGTCTCAGACCCTCCCCTAAAAGTTTGATTCTGCCACTGCATCCTCCAACAGGGAACTACGGAGAAGGGTGCTTTCTAGTAATCCAAAAGGTCACCCTGAAGGGATGGTTCCCATTCATTTGTATTTACTGAGCACTTACTGTGTGCACAGCACTGTAAGCACTTGTACTAATAAACACATTCCCTGCCCACAATAAGTTTACAGTCTAGAGGAATGCCTTGCATCTGCTTCAGATGATTGTCCTTTGTTCCTGAATAAGCAACAATCCCCCTGGCTAAGGGCCTGGCTAAATTCTCACCTGGGCTCTTGGGGTGAGCAAAGGAGTAAAGGGTGAGAAATGGGGAAAAAAATGATAATAATAATTGTGGCATTTGTTAAGTGCTTACTATGTGCCAGGCACTGTATTAAGTGCTGGCGTGACAATCCTTGTCCTACATGGGGCTCACCGTCTTAATCCCCATTTTACAGATGAAGTAACTGAGGGCTAGAGAAGTGAAGTGGCTTGCCCAAGGACACACAGCAGGCAAGTGGCAGAGCTGGGATTAGAACCCAGGTCCTTCTGATTCCCAGGCCTGAGCTCTACCCATCAGGCCACGCTGCTTCTCTAAAGATCCATGCATTCTCCTTCACACCTCGTCCATATGATGACATGGTCCCACCACCTCTCACCATCACTGCCTCTCACTGAGCTGAGGCCCGGAAGCTGGTTCTTCCCCCTGGATGCTGTAACCCAGATTTGCCCCCTCCTTGACCTACCGGAAAGAGGACAAAACTGAGTACCAGAAGACCCAGGAACTGGTCCCGCCTCTGCCACTTCCCAGCTGTGTGACCTTGGGCAAATCACCTAATTTCCCTGCAATAACTGTGGTATTTGTTAAGTGCTTTCCATGTGCCAAGCACTGTACTAAGTGCTGGAGTAGATACAAGATAATCAGGTCCCACATGGGGCTCACGGTCTAAGTAGGGGAGGAAACTGGTATTGAAGATTCCCTCACTGGCAGATGAGGGAACTGAGGCACAGCAAAACTAAGTGACTTGCCCAATGTCACATAAGGATTAGAACCCAGGTCTTCTAACTCCCAACCCCATGCTCTTCCCACTAGGGCATGCCTCTGTTTCCTTACTGTAAAATGGGGATACAATCCCAGCTCTACCCATCCCTGAGATGGTGAGCTCCATGTTGGAGAAGGATTGTGTCTGATCTGATTATTCTTGTATCTGCTCCAGCACTCAGCACAGTGCTTGACACATACCTAAATAAATACCATTATTATCATTATTTCATTCTCTAGTGAAACCCAACTGTCTGAGCTGTGTTGGCACAACTCTCCACTTGGAATCCCCTTAAACACGGGTCTGCAGCTATAAGCATGAAGTGTTGGATTCCGGACAAAAGCCTGGGAGGTTGAAGGTGAAGATCCACTAGGTCATTTCCTAAGTGACACCGACGGAAATTTGAAGACAGGAAGAAGATTATAGATTACAGCAATGAACTATCCTGCGAGGTGAGGAGGAAAATAACTAGCTAGTTGTTAAGATGGCATGTTAAAGAGATGGGACAGTTGCTATATTTATTTTTAAATAAGATATTCCAGAAAGCAGCAAATTGACAATGATTTATAGCTTCTTTTCTCCTCTAGGGAAATAACATTGTCTTATGGAGAGAACACAGTCTTGCACTCAGGACATCTGGGTTTGGATCCCGGTACCACCACACATCTGCTGTATGACCCTGGGCAAGTTCATTCATTCCTCTGTGCCTCAGCTTCCTCATCTGTAAAATAGGGATTAAATACCCATTCCCCCTCCTCCTTAGAATGCAAGCCCCTTGTGGCAATGGGATTGGGTTTGACCTGATTGCTTAGCACATTGGAAGCACTTAAATATCACAACTACTTGGATGGGGACTGACTCTGATCTGATGCCATGGTAACTACCCTTAATGCTTAGCCCAATCCTTGGTGCATAATAAACACTTAAATACCACAACTTTTTTAATGGTATTTGTTAAGCATTTACTATGTGCCAGGCACTGTACTAAGCATCAGGGTGGACACAAGATAATCAGAATGGACACAGCCTTAATTCCCATTTTACAGATGAGGTAACTGAGGCACAGGGAAGTTAAGAGATTTAAATAGGGTCACAATTACTATTATTACTACCTGTCCTTCCTCCCCCTTAGACTGTGAGCCCCATGGGGGAACCTCATTATCTTGTATCTGCCCCAGTCTTTAGCAGGGAAAAAAGAGAACAGAATGATTAAGAAATACAATCTTTCCTTCCTTCCCCTGATTTCCCCTCTCACTGTCTTGCGGTCTCAAGTTTTCTCTTTTCCTCTTGGCTTACACCTAATTAGAATCCTTCCCCCCCCCGCCCAACTGGTGCTCTGAATGATCTCTCAGAAGAGTTGGGCTTCTTGAACTAGAGAAAAGATCCGATCCACTGAAGACCAGAGCTTAGAAGGCAGCACACAACCTGTGCTGATTCAGTGTTGGAAATGAATTAACTCGCACGAAAGGCGAATCTTGCAATTTCACATTTGGGATGCCCCCTTCTCTTCAATATACTTGTTCACTCCCTTGCAAACTCCCTGATCATCACCTGTGCGTCAGTCTTCAAAACCAACAGGTGCAGGAGCACCAAGATGCAACCACCCTGGGGAAGCAGTGTGGCCTAATGGAAAGAGCATGGGCCTACGAGTCACAAGAAACTGGGTTCTAATCCCTGCTCCGCCATCTACCTGCTATGTGATGCTGGGCAAGTCACTTCACTTCTCTGTGCCTCAGTTACCTCATCTACAAAATGGGGATCAAATCCTCCTCCCTCCAACAGACTGTCCAACCTGATTATCTTGTACCTACCCTTACAACAATGCTTTAAAAATACCATTAAAAAACTCAAAAAACACCACCAAGCCACCCTGGACTTCCATCCAAACCCACAGCAATCCTGTCTAATAATAATAATGATGATGGCATGTATTAAGCACTTACTATGTGCAAAGCACTGTTCTAAGCGCTGGGGAGGTTACAAGGTGATCAGGTTGTCCCACGGGGGGGGCTCACAGTCTTAATTTCCATTTTATAGATGAGGGAACTGAGGCACAGAGAAGTTAAGCGACTTGCCCAAAGTCACACAGCTGACAATTGGCAGAGCCGGGGTTTGAACCCATGACCTAGCACAGAGCATGATTAGCTGAGGCAGGAGGTAATTGTCTCTCAAGGTCCGGACGGGCCATGTACTTTCTCCTTCTCTCTTACTCCGCCTGCCCTATCCAATATCTGAATACGTGACCAGAGAGAGGGACGAAGGAAAAGTCCAGAAGGCCACCTTGTTTCCAACATGCTCTCTCATCCTCAGAAGGACACTGGAGAGAAAGAGATGCCAGTTGTTCTTGGTGTAACTGGAATACCAACTGAAACTTTTTGGAATACTTGTTGGAATACGACAAGTTCCAGTTGCTCTTTGGGGCACGGTGACTGCCTCCTTTCAAGGGCATGTCCTTAGGCAAATCTCTTTCTCGAGCAACCAATTGATCCTATTTATTGAAGACTTACTGTGTGCAAAGCAGTGTACTAAGCGTTTGGGAGAGTACAATACAATAAGTAGACTTGACAGACACATTCCCTACCCACAACAAGCATATAATCTAGAGGGACAGTCTAAATGCTTGGGAGAGTACAAAATAACAGAATTAGTAGAAATATTTCCAGCCCACTATGAACTTACTCTCTGACTCTATCACCTTCTCCCCTCAAGCTTTCAAAGCCCAACCCAGAAAAGCCTTGGCTTTTCACCTCACACATTTAGCAGTAAGGTACCCACTCCCTGAGGCTTTTTGGAGGAGCGAACCTCTTAGCCATCTAGAAAATAAATAATCAATAATTCATTCAATCAATAGGCAGCCGACATGGGAACCTTGGCTTTAAATCCATTAAGCCTGGAGACTGAACAAAGAAAAAACAAATTTATAGAGCCCTCACGCTCCCTCAAACCATCCAATCCAAAGCCCTAATGCTTCAATAATTCAACACGGATGCAAAAGAGTGGATGAAAGGTGACAAACAATCCACCCCTCACTTAAGGTGCGTTACTAAAAGCTGAGGGAGACTGGGCTTGACCACCAGTCAGCGTTTCAGTCAGTGTTAATACAGTGTGCTTCCGGGAGCCATCCCGTTGCCAGTTGAATCAATCAGACAGGATCTTAGCAGAGTTGCCAAGGAATATTGATTGGAAACACATGGCAAATGACGCATCACCTCCACTCCCTTCAGGCCGAGGAGGGCTTCACATCGTCTACTCTCCCGGGCCAAAGACTATGTAAAAGCTCCCTCCCAATAACAGTAATAATTGCTATTGTTGTGGTATTTGTTAAACACCTTACCAAGCTCTGTACTAAGCTCTGGGGGAGAGACCAGATAATCAGGTTGGACACAGTCTCTGCCTCATATCGTGCTCACAGTCTATGTAGGAGGAAGAACAGG
Organism: Tachyglossus aculeatus; assembly: GCF_015852505.1. Taxonomy (NCBI): domain Eukaryota; kingdom Metazoa; phylum Chordata; class Mammalia; order Monotremata; family Tachyglossidae; genus Tachyglossus; species Tachyglossus aculeatus. Next base: position 43,994,252 of record NC_052074.1, on the reverse strand, counting down.
TATTTTAATCCCCATTTTACCGATGAGGAAACTGATGCACGGGGAAGTTAAATGGCGTGCCTCACGTCTCATGGCAGGCAAGTTGCTGAATCGAGAATAAAAGCCAGGTCCTCTGACGATAAGGCCTGGGCTCTAAACACTAGGCCACACTGCTGCCAAGAGAGGATGGGATCACACTTCCCACCATAAATATCAAGTGTCACCTAGACAGCTGAGTCCTAAGTAGTGTTAGCATGCTTAGGAAGAACTTGAGTTTTACCACTGTCTTTCAGACCGTATAAGGTGGGATGGTTGGCTGAAATATAATTAGGGTTCCTGGTTATTCGACTTCAATAATGGCTTCTGATGGGGAATTTAAACCAAAACTTCACTGGAAAATCCTGCTGGGAGCCCAAAAGGAAAATTTACCTTAGAACTCATTCAGACCCCACTAGATCTTCCACCATTTCTACTGATATTTGTCTACCCAGAAAACATTCTCGTCACACCTAAGCAAATCTTCAGTGGGGAGGGTCAGCGGCAGGTGTCTTATGCTAGCCATGTTTTTCTGTTGTTGGTTTTTTTTTCTTAAATGGTATTTGTTAATGGTAGTTGTATTTTTTAACCATTTGTTAAATGGTATTTGTATTTGTTATTTGGGAGGCCTTCCCAGACTGAGCAGGAGGCCTTCACAGACTGAGCCCCCTCCTTCCTCTCCCCCTCCGCCCCCTCTCCATCCCCCCACCCTACCTCCTTCCCTTCCCCACCTGTATATATGTATATATGTTTGTACGTATTTATTACTCTATTTATTTTACTTGTACATATCTATTCTATTTATTTTATCTTGTTAATATGTTTTGTTTTGTTCTCTGTCTCCCGCTTCTAGACTGTGAGCCCACTGCTGGGTAGGGACTGTCTCTATACGTTGTCAACTTGTACTTCCCAAGCGCTTGGTACAGTGCTCTGCACACAGTAAGCGCTCAATAAATACATTGATTGATTGATTGTTAAGCATTTACTATGTGCCAGGCACTTTACTAAGTGCTGGGGTAGATACAAGTTAACAGGTTGACACAGTCTGACGGACTGTGTTTGAGAGAACTGAGGTCAATTCTCCCCTGGAGGCTGGAAAAACTGCCAGAACTCAGGAATTCGCCTCCAGCCATTTTGTGAATCCTGAGGGTGAGGGGGTCTGGGGAAACTGGGGTTCAGAGCCCCAAGGGGTGGCGATCAGCAAACCAAAGCCCTGAATTTAGGCCTCACAAATTACCTGCCTAAATCCTCTCGGGACGCAGAGCCAGGCTTGGCCGAAGTCACCAACTTCCCTCAGTACCGGCAGGATTTCCGCAGGCTCCACAAATGCCAGGAAATGCTTCTCCCCGTCTCCGTCCAACTTGCGGGTCCCGTCTTCCGGAATGGCAGCAGCATTCAGGTTGGGCGGTGCTCTCCCCCTCATCCTTTTGGCTGGCTGGGCACAGCTGCCGGCTCATTTATGTGCCCGTCCCTCTCCTCTCTCTTCAGAACTACTCAGGATTTTTTTAAAAGTATTAAACATTCACAATTACCCACGGAGCTGTGGGTCCATCTCCACTTCAGCAAAAATCCCCTGCTTTTCCCAGGGAGACGAAGAGGGAGACACAAAAAGGAGAAATTGTTCTCAGCAGCGGATCTGGGTCTGGGATCCACCACCACTCATGATTTCCCTCAAACTCTCCTCCTGAGGGAAATGCATGACCGAAGTCAATGGGTCACTTGCTGTTCACAGTGATGCTAATGTTCTCAAAGATAACTGTGGTATTAAGTGTTTACTATATGCTGACCACTGAACTAAGCGCTGGGGTAGATATGAAATATCCAAATCGGACATAGTCCTGCCCCACCCAGCATTCCCATTCTAAGGAGGAAGAAGAACATCTATCATTCTACAGAGGAGGAAACAGGGGCACAGAAAAGTTCAGTGACTTGCCCAGAGACACACAGCAAGCAAGTGGCAGAGCCTGGATTAGAAGCCAGGTTCTCTGATTGCCATAGGCATCACGGTCTGCAAAAGTCTGTTGGAAATGTACATCAGTCAATGAATCGATGGTAATTACTGAGTGCTTACTATGTGCAGAGCACTATACGAAGAGTTTACTTAAAGGTTTATCCTTTCACCTGCCACTACCCTTCTGAGCTGCAAGAAAGAATGGGGTGATGAAGCTCTGCTGCTGTGTGATCTTGGGCAAGTCTTGACTCTCTGGGCCTCAATCAATCAACGGTATTTATTGAGCATTTACCGAGTGCAGGGCACTGTACTTGGAAATGTCCATATGAGTTGGTAGACACGATCCCTGCCTTCCAGGGGTTTACAATCTACAGGGGGAAACAGATATCAAAATAAACTCCAGACAGGGGAAATTGTAGAGTATAAGGATATAGAGAAGACATATGTATAAAAGCAGTGTGGTATAATGGATAGAGCAAGAGCCTGGAAATCAGAAGGACCTGAGTTCTAATTCTGGCTCTAATTCTATATTGGACTGTGCCCAAACTTATTAGTTTGTATCAACCCTAGCGCTTAGTACAGTGCCTGGCACATAAGAAAGCATTTAACAAACACCATTAAAATATATGCACATATTTATACAGAGAAGTGCTGTGAGGTTGGGATAAGTGTCCAAGTGCTTAAAGCCTCAGTTTTCTCATCTGTACAATGGAGATAAACACTTACTCTCTCTCCCTCCCTCTCCAATTATTAGCCGAGTGCCCTGTGTGAGATATGGACTGTGTCTGATCTGATTATCCTGTGTCCACCCAATGCTTAGCACACAGTAAATGCTTAATAAATGCCATAATCATTATGATGGAGAAAGTCAAAGAAGCTCAGAAATCAAGGACAAATCAACCACAGCTAAGGCTGGCAACCGTGAAGCTTGAAAGATTGGGAGTCATCTCTCTGCAAGGAGGGTGGAATCAGTCCATCAATAGAATTGACGGAGTGCTTACTCTATGCTGAGCACTGTATTAAGTGCTTCAGAGAGTATGTCAAAGTTAGTAGACAGGATACTTCTCTCAAAGATCTTATGCTCTAGTAGGGGAAATAAACACTAAAACACATTGCAAGTTGGGGAAGGAAGAAAGAATATAGATAATGTTTGCCCAGGAAATCTAATCCAAGACAAATTTGCCACAACAAATTGGAACAGAGCATGGATATAGGAGTCAGAGGACCTGGGTTCTCTAGACCATAGGCTTGTCGTAACAAGCAGGAAATGTAACGGGCAGGGAATAGGTCTGCTTATCCTGTTGTAGTGTACTCTCCCAAGTGCTTAGTACATTGTTCTACACATAGTAAGTGCTCAATAAATACCACTGAATGATTCTACTCCCGGCTCCACCACTTGCCTGCTGTGTGACCTTGGGCAACTCACGTAACTTCCCTGTGCCTCAGTTTCCTCTTCTGTCAAGTGAGGATAAAATACCTGCTCTTCCTCCCTCAGACTGCAAGCCCCATGAAGGGCAGGGACTGTGTCAGCTCTGATAGCATTCTATCTACCCACAGTGCTTGGCACGTAGTAAGCGTTTAAACATCACAATTATTATTGTTTTTGTTAACAGGCACAGTTTCCTGGGTGAAACCGATCTGCTTTTTGTGGGTTGGGATGTTGTGGGACCCAGAGAACCAGAATCAGGCTTGGACTGAGAAGCATCGTGGTGGCCTAGTGGATAGAGCACCGGCCTGGGAGTAAGAAGGACCTGGGTTCTAATCCCCGCTCTGCCAATTTTCTGCTGTGTGACCTCGGGGAAGTCACTTCACTTCTCTGGGCCTCAGTCATCCCATCTGTAAACTGGGGATTAAGACTGTGAGCCCCACATGGGACAGGGACTATGTCCAACCTGATTACCTTGTAGCTACCCAAAATTTAATACAGTGCCTGGCACATAGGAAGCGCTTAACAGGTGTTATTAAAAAAAAGTAGGCAGAATTCACCATGACCTAAAGACCCAGATGATGATGATTACTATTATTATTATTATTATTACCCAGCTGCACTGCTGATCCCACACCATCACTGGATCAGCAGAGCAGACTTGCCCGATCACCACAAAGGTCTCCTCTACCTTAAAAGAGCCCTTCTCTCCTGCCCCAAACCATCCACTCACCTAATAACTCTGTCAGTGCCTCAATATGAAAGTGTTTTCCCCTCAATTTATTAATCACGTTCACCAGATGATAGAAAATAATAATGATGGACAATTCAACCACAGCTTCCTTCCAAAGCCTGACCTCTGCCCTCTTCTCCATTCCATGCTATTTCATTTATTTAGGCTTCCATCACTTACAGAGAATGAATCACCCACATAATAAATTATCGGCTCTTGGCTCTGCTCCTTTCAGAACGAAATGAGCTTCAGTGAACCTCAAACCAGGATCAGAAACCCAAGTGGAAATATTCATTCATGTACCGGTTCCCATTTCTCAAAGCTTCCAGGAAAATCTGATGGCCCTCAAGAAATATTTATTTGCAGGCAATCATTTCAGCAAAGCTTCCACTTACTAGGGAGATCTCTCAATTAGCCTGAAATGCTTTTCACAAGCGGCTATTTCCGATCTGCAGCTCTGGTAGATTTAATAACAGTAATATATTTGTCAAGTGCTTACTATGTGGCAAGCACTGGGGTAGATAGAATCCTTGACCCACATGGGACTCACAGCCTAAGGGGGAGGGAAGAACAGGAATTTACTCTCCGTTTTACGATGAGGAGACAGATACAGAGAAGTTGAGTGACTTGCCCAAGTTCACAGAGCAGGCAAGCGGCGGAACTGGGATCAGACCCAAGGTCTTGACACTTGATTCGACCGAGTCCCTAAAACTGGCTTTGCTGAAGATGTAGACTTAAGCCTACACTGCAGAAGAGGAGCTAAAGTCATTACCAGTCATTTACTGTCTCCAGGGAGGGCTCATGGTTAATTCTACGAGGGAACAGAGACACAATGAAATGGTGTTTGGGTTGCACCTGTGCTCCTGTAACACCAGGACGCACACCCCGATACAGGGATTTAATTCTTTGTCTCCAAACAACAGTTGCCTGCTTGGTGTTGGGTTGCCAAGGCTCCAAGGGTGGTTTCACAATGGACCAACAATTCGCTCCGGAGCCCCTAAGTGACTTGTCGGCTTTGCTTTCTAGAGAGCCATAGCCATTCGTTAGACATTGATTAACATCTGGGAAATAGCCAAACGCCACCAAGAGAGGAAGTTTAATCAACCGGGTGTCCTGGGGAATCCCACATTCTGGATTAACACTGGCATTATTTCCCTAGCGGGGGCCCGTCTTAAGCAAGCGGTTCAAGACAGAATGAGTTCAAACTGCAAGCTAGGCAGATAATTCAGGTCAAAAGGTGCACTTTGGCAGGAATTTGTGGGTTTTGGGGTGGCTATTTTAGGTGTCTATTTAGGGACCGAGTTTTCTATATAATTTGATAGTACAACCTAAACCACCTGTATTCCCGATTCCCAGCAATGTGGGTTTCAAGTCTGAAGAGAGCATGGGCTGTTTTGGGAAGTGCTGCTATGGAACTCGACTCCATCTCTTCACATGGGGCAATATGTCAGGCACTGGGCAGTTCCTTTCTAGAGAAGAAGCATGGCGTAGTGGATAGAGACGGGATGGGGAGTCAAAAGGTCATGGGTTCTAATCCTGGCTTCGCCACATGTCAGCTGTGTAACCTTGGGCAAGTCACTTAACTTCTCTGTGCCTCAGTTACCTTATCCGTAAGGGGGTTCAAGACTGCGAGGCTCCACATGGGACAGGTCTTGTTGTCCACCCCGATTTGTTTGTGTCCACCCCAGTGCTTAGTACTGGCACATAGTAAGCACTTAAATACCATCATTTTTTAATTATTACTATTGGCCAGCCAGTTCTACCCATTAACAGACCCCTTATCTCATTCACAGGCCCACCACAGAGAAGCAGTGTGTCCTAATGGATAGAACACTGGCCTGGGAGTAAGAAGGACCTGGGTTCTAATCCCGGCTCTGCCACTTTGTCTGCTGGGTGACACTGGGCAAGTCACTTCACCTCTCTGTGCCTCAATTACCTCATCTGTAAAATGAGGATTAAGACTGTTGAGCCCTATGTGGGACATGGACTGTGTCCAACCTGACTAGCTTGCTATCTACTCCAGCAGTTAGTACAGTGCCTGGCACATAGTAAGCACTTCACAAATACCATTCTAAAAAAAACCAAAAAACAAAGATCATAGACGCTGCCCTTGCTAAAAGCCAACCCCTTAAAACGCCACCCCCACAAATTTCCCCATCATCCTATTCACCCTCCCTTCTGCATCACCTATGCATTCAGGTCTGTACCCCTTAAGCACTTTGATACGCAATAAATATAATTGACTGATTGACTGCTAAGTGCTGTGGGGTGGATCCAAGATGATCAGATCAGAAACCTTCCCTGTCCCAAACATGGCTCACAGTCTAAGAGGGAGGGATAACAGGAATTTCACCTCCATTTTACAGATGATGAAACGGAGGCACAGAGAAGTTAAGTGACTTTCCCATGGTCACAGAGCTGGTAAGTGACATGAAACCAGAACCAGAAGCCAGACATCCTGACTCCCACATGTTGGCCTCCACGTTGACATTTCCCCGCCCCCCCCCCCACAATAATGGATGGAGCATCCAACTTTCCTAATGCCTCCTAATTCATCCCTTCAGCCTTCAGAAACTTCCCCTGCAATAAGACAGCAAGCATCAAGCCTAGTAAATCAGGACAAGGGAACAACCCAGGAGAAAGTGGGACAAGTCAAGGTCACACATCCCCTCCCCCCCACCCACAAAGATCAAGAGTCGCTGCAGAATGAATGGGTGACCAGCTGTTCCACAGACAAAGCGAGGCCTCTGTGCATTTAGAATGTTAATAAGGAAACCCTCCCTTCAGCCCGGGAATATCTCCAAAATGATTTTTGTGTTGGAAATGCCTGAATGAAAATGTACCTGTCACTACGCTTGATGCTCCAGCAGGACCCTGCAATGAGCTATTGTTATGACAACCAGACGCTGGGTTTCCAAAACAGTTTTCAAGACGGAATTGTAAAACACACAAACAAGGCAAGTCGGCAGTTCTTGGGGAAAGGCCTCCGATTCAAGGTTCTGCACTTCCTCAGGGAAAGAGAACCACTGTTTTGTCTTTGGTGACCACATCCACTTGGCAGGAGGGCCACTGCTAAAATCTCTTTCTTTTGAGATCCAATTCGCATCCAGTCCCCAACAGAGTTTATGGCTTCAAAAACCGCTCCCCAAGTCCAACAAGTCCTGCGAGAGCCAGGTTTCCGTTGTGAGGAGGGAGCAAGAAAGGTGGGGGAAGAGAGGGAGAGAGGAAAAGATGGGCAGATGGATGCACGCAAGGTGAATAGAGGCTTGGGACAATGGAACCAAAGACCTAGGCGCTTAGTACAGTGCTCCGCACACAGTAAGTGCTCGAGAAATACCGTTGATTGATTGACAATGAACCCAGCAGACCAGGTTTAGTGTCTTCCCAGCCCCGCTAGGGAATGTCTAGCTCTTCCTTCTGGCCCGACTCAGGGTAAGAGAGAGGCTGGAGGCCCATTACAGAAGCCCACTGGGCTTCACAACCCAGATCCCCGCTCCCTAGGACAAGCTGACCCAGGACCCAGGTGGCCTTGTGGACGAACATCTTCCGTTCCTGTGCCAAAAGCCACAAGAGAGTTAAGGGAACGAGAGCCGCTTGTGTGGGAGGGCCTGGCATAGGAAATGATACAGATAAAATGAATTCCAGCCGTATGGGAGGCCCGTGAAACGACTGAGGGATTTTTTCCAACTGAAACCAGTAAACAAAACAAAACAGAACAAAAAAAAAAAGAAAAGAAGGCTAATTACATTACAAAAATATGAAAAGGCGGGGAGAGGGGGAACAGATGAGAGAGGGGAGGGGAGGAAGCCGGCCAGGCTTCTGTCTTCTCAACGATAGCTTGGGCCCTGTCAACAGCTATGTGCTGTCAGCATGGACCCACATCTCTCTCACTCAATCACTGTAATAATAACAACAATAATAATAATGGTGGTATTTGTTGAGTGCTTACCATGTACTAGGCTTGGGGTAGATACAAGATCATCAAGTCCCACCTAGGGCTCACAGTCTAAGGAGGAGGGAGAACAGATATTGAATCCCATCTATTTTAATGTCTATCTCCCACTCTAGACTGTAAGCTCCTTGTGGGCAGGGAACAGGGCTACCAACTCGTATTGTACTCCCCAAGTGCTTAGTAGAGTGCTATGCCAGTCAGTCAGTCAGTCAATCATATTTAATGAGTGCTTACTGTGTGCAGGGCACCGTACTAAGCAATTGGGAGAGTAAAATTAAACAATACGATACACATATTAGCTGCCCACATGAGCTTACAGTCCGAGTAACCACACAGTGTAAGTGCTCCAACAAATACCACTGATTGACTGAGGCGAAAAGAGTGGGCCATGGTGATCCTATCACCTCGACTCGCTCCCTTTGCTCTCCCCACACCCAGCCCCATAGCACTTATGTATATATATAGAGAGAGAGAGATATAGATATATGCATAAAATTCTGTTAATATTGATGCCTGTTTACTTGTTTTGATATCTGTCTCCCCACTTCTAGAGTGTAAGCCCAGTGTGGGCAGGGATTGTCTCTCTTTATTGCTGAATTGTACTTTCCAAGTGCTTCATACAGTGCTCTGCAAACAGTAAGTGCTCGATAAATACAACTGAATGAATGAAAAAATGAATGAATCCTACCACCCTATTTTCTCCCTAAGAACCCCTTGGCATCTTTCCCCAGAGCATGGCCTAGTGGACAGAGCTTGGGCCTGGGAGTCAAGGACTTGGGTTCTAATCTCAGCTCCGCCACTTGTCTGCTGTGTGACCTTGGGCTAGTCACTTCACTTCTCTGGGCCTCAGTTCCCTCATCTGTAAAAGGGGAATTAAGACCCCATGTGAGACAAGGACTGTGTCCAACCCGATTACCTTGTATCTACCCCAGTGCTTAGAACAGTGCCCGGCACATAGTAAATGCTTAACAGATACCACAATTATCATTATTATTATTGTTAGAGAGCCCAGTTAGCGCAGCTCTGGCCACAAGGGAGATTGCTTTGGCCGATAATTGGTACCCATGAACCGCTGGGCCCGGGTATGGGTGGAGAGTTAAGGGAGAATGGGGAGACCTGCAGAACTGGTTTCTGAAATGAATCTGGCCTCTCTCCCTCCTTTGCCTTCACGCCCCCACCTTCTCCCCCTCCCCTCCTTCCGCGTGCCAGGCTCCATCGGCCTGGTCATAGAACAGGCACTGTTTCGCCGGCTGTGGTGGGCTCCGAAACCATCAATGGGGCGCTTCATGGGGAAAGACCATTGTCTAACACGGAGAACTTTCTTGGCATCAATCATCTACAGTAGACTCTAGCAGCTTTTTCTTTCCCCCCTTTTTTTTAAATATTTTAAGTATGCCAGGAATTTAAGAAAAAACGGCACCTCCCCCACACCAGCAAGGATGGACCCACGCAGTCCAAGAAACCCAACAAAATGCAGGAAGTCCTGAGATCGAGAATTTCCCAACTTCCATACGAGGAGGGAGCTGCATTTCGTTTTGCTAATCCATCACCTCTGACTGGCTGGAGAAGAGGCTTTTTTTTTTCATTTTCTCCAAGGCCTGTCTATCAGCAGGCACTCGGTGATGGGGAAAATAAGGGGCCGTGAGGGAAAAAAATAAAAATAAAAAATGGGCAGTGGCGGATGGAAGCACCTTTGACTTCGATTCCACAAGGCCAAGGCGGTGGATGGTCAGACGCTGTAATTAATCAGTGGTATTTACTGAGTGCTAAATTTGTGCAGGGCTTTGTGCTAAGCGCCCTCATTTGGTAGGATCTCCAGCATCCAGAATGACTTGAACAAACACAAATCACTCCTTTAATGACCCACTGAAGAGACATGGGTTCAAGCATCTGCTTTTCGCTGTTTGTCCTTCCATTAGCGAAATCTGCCTGATATATCCTTCTATCTACCCACTGTACTCAGCTCTTCCAGCCACCAAAAAGCCCTGACTTTTTGCTGCTGTATAGGAAGATAATTCTTTCCCTACAGATGAAAAAAAGAGTACAGAGACCATTTCTTTTCTTTTCTTTTTCCTTTTTTCCTCAGAACTAATCAAAGTTTCACCATCATTACCAAGTCAAGTCATAGCCTGCCTTGCTCTCTGTGCCACAAGCGCAAACGGAATAAGAAAGAATGAAAGAGAGGGGAAAGCACACACACACACACACACACACACACACACACACACGTGAACTCAGGCACTGCATGAAGAAAAGGAGAAATAGGAAGGAAGAATGCTTTTGAAAAAAATAATTGGCATTAGACAATATCAAACTTCAGTTCAAATCCTTTTTTTGAACATGTTGTCTCAGATGACAGTGTTTATATTGTCTGCACATTTGCACCTGTAATTCATAAAGCAATAATGACCAGACTGCAGTCAACAAGGTAAAGACCATTAAATATGTACAGTTCTTTACTGCCTTCTATGAACTTTGGCAATATGGCCACCACAAAATATATGTCAATGTTTTCCTTGGCTCAAAAATGGAACACTTAGCTTTGGAAGAACCAAATTACAATAAATGAAATGGTAAACTGATGGACAGCATTAGGCCACTGCTGTTATTTTTAATTTTCTTTTGCTAGAGTTTATTAAAAGTGCTGGACAGACAGACCACAAGAAAAAGGAGGAAAATGAGGATATGGGGGAAAAGAAAAAAGAGAGAAAGAGAGATGAGGGGAGGAAGGGAGAGAAGAAAAAGGGAGAAAGAAAAGAAACTATACATAAAATTATTCATTTTGTCTATCTCCCTGGTAAGAATGTAAGCACTTAGTCCAGTGCCATGCATGGAGAAAGCACTCAGTAAATACCATTGATGGATTGATAAGAGCGGGAACTCCTTGTGGGCAAGAAATGTGTCCCATGCTTCCATCTTATTTCCTCAAGTGCTTAGTTCTAAACCCAGCTCAGCCACTTACCTCCTGTGTGACCTCAGGCAAGTCTAATTCTCAGTTTTCTCACCTGTAAAATAGGGATTCAATATCTGGTCTCCCTCCTAGTTAGACTGTGAGGCTCAGGGGGGACAGGGACTGTGTCCACCCCGACTGTGTTGGATCTACTCCAGCGTTAGCACAGTGCTTGATGCAAATTAAGCCCCTGAATACCACAACCAATCAATCAATCAGTGGGCACCTACTGAGTGCAGAGCATAAAATGAAGCACTTGGGAGAGTACGATGCAACAGAGATGGTGACACGTTCCCTGCCCACAAGGAGATTACAGTCTAGAGGGGGAGTTTACAATCCAGTCCCCGGATAATGAATATCAGCTCTGAGGGACCAACTTGGGACAAATAAACTCTCTGCTCTAGCTATGTAAAGTGTTTGAGTTGGGCATGTGTCTTCTAGATGATCTTGTTTGCTTTACTGAACACTATGAAACTATGGCATATAGCGTTCCTAGAAGCAATGCTGGAGCATTAAAATGTGAATATCTGCATGGACTAATAGGAATTTGGGGGTTTTGTTGCTGTTTTATTATGGAATGTGTTAATCGCTGTACTAAGCACTGGGGTAGACACAAGTAGATACGTTTGGATGCAGGCCCTGTCCCACGTGGGGCTCACAGTCTTAATCTCCATTTTACAGATGAGTTAACAAACAAAAAGAAGTGAAGTGACTTGCCCAGTAGACATGTGGAAGAGCCAGTATTGGAACCCAGATCCTTCTGACTCCCAGGGCTGAGCTCTATCCACGCTGCTTGAAATGCACCCCCTTATTTTCCACTGGTCCGGACCACCCCCAAATATAAAGGAAAACTGTGACGTCCCAGATGAACTATTATGACTATAGTTAATTATTACAATTAACAGTCATATTTGTTAAGCCCTTACTATGACCCTTACTTCGAACCAAGCACTAGGGTAGAAACAGACTAATCAGGTCAGACAGAGCCCCTGCCCCACATGAGGCTCACGTTTTTAGGGGCACGGGGAACAGGTAGTATATCCCTGTTTTCCAAATGAGGAAATGGCAGCACTGAGAAGTTATATGACTTACCCAGGGTCACGCAGCAGAGAAGTGTCAGGACCAAGTTTAAAATCCAGGTCCCCTAGTTTCCAGACCTTTGCTCTTTCTACTAGGCTATGCTGCTTCTCCTAAAATAATGCACGTTTACGTACTTGTCTGTTCTGTCTCCCCCAGGCTAGAGAGGGAGACAAACATAGAAACAAATTACAGATATGTACTTCAGTGCTGTGGGCTGAGGGTGGAGTGAATAAAGGATATAGATTCAAGTAAAAGGGTGACAAAGAAGACTTAATTGTGGCATTTGCTAAGCATTTACTATGTGCCAGGCACTCTTCTAAGCATTGGGATGGATACAAGCAAATAGGGTTAGACACAGTTCCTGTCCCACATAGGGCTCACAGTCTTTATCCCCATTTTACAGATGAAGTAACAGAGTTACAGAGAAGTGAAGCGACTTGGCCATGGTCACATAGCAGACAAGTGGGATCAGAACCTAGATCCTTCTGACTCCCGGGCCCGGGATCTATTCACTAGGCTTCTTCTCTAGGGAGAAGAGGAAATGAGGGGAAGGCCTCTTGGAGGAGACGTGATTTTAAACAGGCTTTGAAGGTGGGGAGAGTGATGGTCTGTCAGATATGAAGCAGGGAGAGAGTTCCAGGCCAGAGGCAAGATACTGGCGAGGGGTCAGCACGGAGATGATTGCAACTCCTCCAGTTTGTCTTCCAGGGTCGCAAATACAATGGGTTCCTGTGAACACGGTTGCCTGATGAGGAGGTGAGTCGCTTTGTACTGTGCCAAATCCTCCGGCAAACAGTTTTCATTGAAATCCTTGGCAGGTGGTTGAAGTGTGACTGGACAAGGCTAATCCTTTGGGATTATTCTGTCTCCTGGGCCCCTGTGTATCCTCTAAGGCAATCTCTGGGGGAAGGCGTTCCAACCCAATTCTGAAATGTTTCATCAAAGAGGGAGGTCTTTGAGTCATACCTCAAAAGTTGGTAGAGAAATTTACCAAGCCAACTCCATAGTCTGCTCCCTTCCATTCATTGAATCCTATTTATTGAGTGTTACTGTATGCAGAGCACTACACTAAACATTTGGGAGAGGACAATAAGCACTTAGTACAGTGCTCTGCACAGAGTAAGTGCTCAATAAATATGATTGAATAAATGAATATAACAATAAACAGAAATTCCCTGCCCACAACAAGCTAACTACCCCTTAGACAAGAATAATAATAACTGTGGCATTTGTTAAGCACTTACTATATGCCAAGTACTATACTAAGCACTGAAGTGGACACAAGAAAATCGGGTTGGACACAGTCCCTGTCCCACATGAGGCTCACAGTGTTAATCCCCATTTTACACAGAGGAGATAACTGAGGCACAGAGGAATTAAGTGCCCCCACTGTCACAGAGCAGACAAGTAGCAGAGTCAGGATTAGAACCCAGGTCCTTCTGACACTCAGGCCTACACTGTATCCACTAGGTCATGCTGCTTCTCTGGACATGAGAACCATGCTGCTTCTCTGGACATGAGAACCATGCTGCTTCTCTAGACATGAGAACACCATTTTACCGGTAAATGGGTGGCGGTAGAAAAAAATGGGAGTTTTCATTTGAAGTGCTGCACCTTGGAGGCTTAATATCCATAAATGCTTTAGAAACAAATTGGCCAAGTTGCCTGAGTCATCCCAGGTAGTCTAATGGAACCAACCACTATGCAATGACAATGAAAAGAAGGATTAAAGTGTTAAGAAAAAGTCAATAAAATATTAATTGCATTCACAGCACTTTGAAAATGAAAAGCACTTCACAAGAACTAGATAGTCTCACTACTACCCACCATTCTGCCCAAAATGGCCAGCTGAAACAACTCCACAAGTATCTGGCTTTAAAAATAATAATAATTCTGATATTTATTAAGTGCTTACTGTGTGCCAGGCACTGTACTAAACAATGGGACGGATACTAGCAAATTGAGTTGGACCCAGTCCCTGTTCCATGTGGGGCTTATAGTCTCAATCCCTATTCTACTAATGAGGAGACTGAGGCCCAATGAAGTAAAACAAAGTTGGTAGACATGTTCCCTGGCCTTTAGTCAAATAAGAGAGTCGCTTTTTCCCAGCAGTCCCCAATGATAGCCACCACCATGATTCCTCCCAAGCTTGCTCATCAGCAGGACTCTCAAACCTGCATTTCCTCCCCAAACCCTGGGACCACCCAGACCTGCTGCTAAATTGAAGCAGGGGGAAGTCAAGAGAAAGTGACACAGAGAGAGGAATCTTGTCGGCCAACCTTGTCAAGCAGGAATACTCTGCCCTTTGCCAAATTAACACATGAAAGATACTCGGAGTATCTTGGAGACTGTGCAAGCGATCAAGCCAGAATGGACCGCTCGGGACAGACCCTGGGAACCTATCAATATCTACTTTATCGCTGGAGCTGGTGGGAGAAAGGCCAGTTAAACACACACCCTGGAATAAAAGCAAACAAGAATTTAAATGTCCAAAAAAAAAAAATCCTGGAAGACACTGCCAAAGGGCACCGTGCCCTGGATTCGCAAATGAAGAGAAACCTGTCCGTCCACCAGGGCAAGACACAAGGCGGAATTCAGCCGGAGAAAGAGACTGTGGGCCTTTCCCAGTGAAGGGAGGAGATGGGGCGAGAAGGAGACTCATTAGCATGCAATCTCCATCTCAGACCTCGATTCTCACCATGGGAAGAACCCACCAAAGCAAAACACTCAGCCCAACAAGGCGGCTCAACTGAATCGTCCCTTAGGCTTGAGGAAGCTGATCGGAACTCTGAAAAGAGGGAGAAGATGAAAACCAAAAGACATGAAACGAAGCCACCAGAGATGATGATGCCTTCATCTATTGCTAAGAAGTCCCTAAAGGCTGGTCTGATTTTTGTTTGTCTTAATATCAAAGTGTGTATATATGATATATACATCTATATGTACATATATATATACAATTATATATATGATATATACACATACATACACTCATAGTCATACATACATATATATATATATATATATATATATATATATATATATATATATATATGGAAAATAACTATTTTCCTTGCCTCTCCTCATTGATTTTTCTACAGAAAAAGAAGCCATAAAAAAACATTTGCTCCCCAAGACTGGAATCATTTTATTTTCTTCAAGTACAACAGACAGTGAAATAATATTGCTGGCATCAATGTGGTTGGAATTACATAGAAGTATCATGGCGTACAGGAAAGCAGGGGCCTGGGAGCCGGAAGGACCTAGTTCTAACCGTGGTTCCGCCACTTGTCTGCTGTGTGACCTTGGGCAAATCACTTCACTTCTCTGTGCCTTGGTTCCCTCATCTGTAAAATGGGGATTAAGACTGCAAGCCCCATGTGGGACACTAACTGTATCCAACTTGATTATCTTGTACCCACTCCAGCACTTGGTACAGTACCAGGCACATAGTAAGTGCTTAATAAATACCATAAAAAAGATTATTTATAGAATCCTTATTCCTCTCTTTCTCCTGCTATATTAGTATTTCTTCCTACTGTATTCTTGTTCTCCCTTTTCTTCCCACTCTTTGTCAAGAAGTTTTGTCTGTTCCTGCCTTCCCCATTAGACTGTAAACTCCTTCAAGGCAGAAAAAGTAAACCTTCTTTTCTACTCTTTATTGGGTTTAGTACAGTGCTTAGCACTCAGTGGGCACACAAACACTATCTCTTGATCTTTGTTTTAACAATCTCGGAGCACAATATATCCACAACAGAACCCTGTGAGAGGGGAGGAAAAGAAAGGGACACTTGATTTTCTAGATCTTCCACCTCACATACTGCAAGCACTCACAATTCCATCCCATCAGGCAAAAATCAAACTCGGGAATTTGGCAAGATTGGGCTGCCTGGAAAATTTCCATCAGGAAAAGAATTGCTGAACAGTAAACAAAAAAACACTGAACTTGATGGACGAGTTCACTTTCCCTTTTTAAAGAGATAAGACATCACTCTCCGCCCCCTGCCAAAACACACACACACACACACACACACACACACACACACACACACACACACACACACAAACACAACACGGAAAAAAACAGAGAGACCTCCATCCCCGTGACAACAACAGGATGTTGGGAATTTGAGCTGTTCCACTAACATCCTGGGTACTGGTCTTGGGTCAGCAAGAAAGTACAAACCAGAACAACTTTCTAGAAGCAGAGTACAGAAAACCTTGTTTCTGCACCTGTTGATTACACAACAACAAACATTCTGAGGTAAAGTAAACCTGAAAGGTTAGGGGAACTTAGAGAAGCAACGTGGCCTAGTGGACAAGAGCACAGAACTGGGAATCAGGAGACCTGGGTTCTAATCCCAGCTCTAGCACTTGCCTGCTGTGTGACCCGGGGCAAGCCACTTACCTTATCTGGGCCAGTTCTCCCTCCCCTTTAGACTGTAAGCCTCGTTTGGGACAGGGATTGTTTTTGATCCAAATACTGTATTACTACCTCAGCACTTAAGCACAGTGCTTGGGCACTTAGTTAAATGCTTAAAAAAGACCGTTATTATTACTATTATTTTATTAACAGAAATAGTAGCACGCTGTTTAGCCCTCCTCCTGCTCTTTTCGAGTCAGCTTCAAATCAAAGGATTGTTTCTTAGTTTGTTTTTATAAGGAAGAGAGCAGGGGTAAGGAAGAAGATGCCAAAATCTCTTTAATCTTGAACCTTTCAGGCTCCACAGGTCCCATATTGGTGTATTAAGGAGGAATAAATAATAAATAATTATGGTACTTAAGTGCTTACTATGTGCCAACCACTGTTCTAAGGGCTGAGGATGATACAAGTTAATCAGGTTAGATGCAGTCCCTGTCCCACAAGGGGCTCACACTCTTATCCCGATTTTACACATGAGGAAACTGAGACACAGAGAAGTTAACTGACTTTGTCCAAGGTCACACAACAGATATGTGGCAGAGCCAGGATTAGAACCCAGGTCCTTCTGACTCCCGGGCCCCTGCTCTATCCACTAGGCCACGCTGCTTCCTCATTCAGTCACTCCAACATATAGACAACCAAATTAGAGAGCAGAGCAACCATGCTGTCTTTCTACCCATGTACATCATCTGACACCCAACCTGGGGACGTTCCTACCGACTCTTGTATTGTACTCTCCAAAGCGCTTAGTACAATCTGCTGCACACAGTAAGCACTCAATAAGTACCACTGATTGCTGATTCATTTATTCAATCATATTTATTGAGCGCTTACTGTGTGCTGAGCACTGTACTACGCACTTGGGAAGTACAAGTTGGCAACATATAAAGACGGTCCCTACCCAACAGCAGGCTCACAGTCTAGAGGGGGGAGACAGACAACAAAACAAAACATATTAACATAATAAAATAAATAGAATAGTAAATATGTACAAGTAAAATAGAGTAATAAATACATACAAACATATATACAGGTGCTATGGGGAGGGGAAGGAGGTAGGGTGGGGGGGATGGAGGGGGAAGAGGGGGAGAGGAAGGAGGGAGCTCAGTGTGGGAAGGCATCCTGGAGGAGGTGAGCTCTCAGTAGGGCTTTGAAGGGAGGAAGAGAGCTAGCTTGGCGGATGTGCAGAGGGAGGGCATTCCAGGCCAGGGGGAGGACGTGGGCAGGGGGTCGATGGCGGGACAGGCGAGAACAAGGCACAGTGAGGAGATTAGCGGCAGAGGAGCTGAGGGTGTGGGCTGGGCTGTAGAAGGAAAGAAGGGAGGTGAGGTAGGAGGGGGCAAGGTGATGGAGAGGAAAATGTCACATATACATGCTCCTTTGCAGGACTCTCTCGAAACTGGACATTCTGAACTCCTGCAAGTAAACAGATTCAAGCATGGCAAAGTCGATAGAGTCTGGAAGTCAGAAGGTCCTGGGTTCTAATCCCGGCTCCCCCACTTGTCTGCTGTGTGACCTTGGGTGAGTCACTTCGCTCCTCTGGGCCTCAGTTACCTCATTTGTAAAACGGGGATTGAGGCTATGAGCCCCACCTGGGACAGGGACTGTCCAGCTCAATTTGCTTGTACCCACTCTAGTGCTTAGTACAGTGCCTGGCATGTAGTAAGCACTTAAAAAACATACTTATTATTATTTTTAAAAAGGCAAAGGGGAGAGAGAAGGGATCGGCCCATACAGTTGTTGCTCAGAGTCTTTATCAGAAGGAGTTTGGTCACCCAGAGACAACAGTTGCCACATTTTTTGGAAATTCATAGTATACAAATATGAAACTACAATGGTCAACCACCATGCATGACCCCGAGACCAACGCGTCCCAAAGTGTTGCATTTGACCTTCTCATCCCCAATGCACCTGGAGTAAGTAGCTGCTGACATCACCGCAGCAGTCTCCATCCCCACCTCCTTCCTCCTGCTCCTGGAATCAGCTAAGTAAACAGGGAGATGTGGAAAATGGGCCGTTTTTTGTTTATTCTTTTTTGTTTTTGCACAGATCCAGCACTGCTTTTGGACATTTGACATTCACTCCCCTACCCAAAGCACTTACATACGTATCTTTAAGTTATATATTACTTATTCATATTCATGTCTGTCTCCATCTCTGGTCTGTAAGTTTGTGATGGGTAGGGAATGTGACTGCTAATTCTGTTGTACTGTACTCTCCCAAGCTCTTGTACAGCGCTCTTCACATAGTAAGTGCTCAATAAATACCACTGATTGATTGCCTTTCCTCTCTGAATTCATTCATTCATTCAATCATACTTATTGAGCGCTTACTCTGTGCAGAGCACTGTACTGTGTGCTTGGAAAGTACAAGTTGGCATCATATAGAGACGGTTCCTACCCAACAACGGGCTCACACTCTAGAAGGGAGAGACAGGCAACAAAACAAAACATGTGGATAAATGTCAAATCATCAGAATAAATAGAAATAAAGCTAGATGCACATCATTAACAAAATAAATAGAATAGTAAATATGTACAAGTAAAATAAATAGAGTAATAAATCTGTACAAACATATATACAGGTGCTGTGGGAAGAGGAAGGAGGTAGGGCAGGGGGGATGGGGAGGAGGAGAGGAAAAAGGGGGCTCAGTCTGGGAAGGCCTCCTGGAGGAGGTGAGCTCTCAGTATCCAGGAGCCTGGGAGGGGACGAAAACAACCATCTCAGCAGGGTTTGCGAGATTATCTTTCAGGGTCTCATTTCCCCTCCAGGTTCTCCTCCTCAGCTCCTGGAAGGCAGGACTCGTGTCTGCTTTCCTCTATTGTACTCTCCGAAGTGCTTAGTGCAATGCTCTGCATAAAGTGAGCAGTCAGTAAATACCAATGAGTGATTGATTTCAGAGGGCAACAGAGTCAGCATATTATCATGACTAGAAGCAAAAAAGCAAAGCCCAATCCTCAATTCCTAGCTATTTCCCACTCTGGATTTCTCCGTGATTCTCCTGTTTTCTCTCTCCCCTTCCCTCTTCCTCACCCTCCCTCCTCTCTCCCTCCTTGGCTCGGGGTAGCCCACGGCATCCAATGGGAGCTCGACAAATACATTGGCTGCCATTACTTGTGTTTCTTGGCTGTTTTTCTACCATCTTTCCCCATCCTGTGTCACCTGGTTAGTCTTCCGCTGTTTGTTTTTGTCCCTGTTTGGGGGGAGGAGAACGGAGAAAAGGAAAGAGTTCTGGCCGAGAATTTTTGAATAAGAACTCCAACAGAAACTCTGAGTTTGATCGTTTTGGCTGATCTGATCTGCCTTTGGCGCTTGGAGCAGATTGTTTCATTCCCCCCAATTAATCAATTGCAGTTCCTGAGCACTGAACTAAGTGCCTGGGAAATCACAATAAAATTATTATTATTATTTTCATTTTTGTTAAGTGTTTACAAGACAGTCAGGTCTCAGACACAGTCCTGTCCTATTGACTCTCCTGCTCTAGACTGGAAGCTTGTTATAGGCAGGGAACACGTCTGCTAATTCTGTTGCACTGTACTCTCCCAAGTGCTTAATAAGCGCTCAATAAAAACCATTGATTGACTCAAGAAACTATGGCACAGAAAAGTTAAGTGACTTGACCAAAGTCACACAGTAAGGTAAGCAATCCCCCCTCCCTTCCACGTCATCTCAACTCTTTCCTTTTGCCCCGTCTCCCCCATCACAGCATTTATGTATATATGTATATATCTGTAATCCTATTTCTATTGATGCCTGTTTACTTGTTTTGATGTGTACATATCTATAATTCTATTTATTTATATTGATGCCTATTTACTTGTTTTGATTCCTGTCTTCCCCCTTCTAGACTGTAAACCCGGTGTGGGCAGGGATTGTCTCTATTGCTGAGTTGTACTTTCCAAGCACTTAGTAATAATAATAATAATGATGGCATTTATTAAGCGCTTTCTATTTGCAAAGCACTGTTCTAAGCGCTGGGTACACAGCTCTGCCCACAGTAAGCACTCAATAAATACAATTAAATGAATGAAGGATTAGGACCCAGGTCCTCTGACTCTGGACCATGTTCCTTCCACTAATCCATGCATCCCTGACCTCAAGGAGTTGCAAGCTAACATTTCCCAAAGATTAAAAAAAAAAAAGAGGGTTTGCTCATTCACTACTATTTACTGTGCACCTGTGTGCTGAGCCCAACCAACGGAAGTGGAAGATCCTGTCCCTGCCCTGAGGAGTTTATAAACTACAAGCTCTTTGGAGATGAAACCAGTGACAGCTTTCATATCTCTTTACTCTTTAATGTTCTCTCCCACTATTTTCTGTCGTTCTGTGGGGCCCAGTGCAGAGTGAAGCTGGTGACAATTGCTTCCTTTAATCAAGCACCTGTCAAAATCACCTTCGGGCTCAAGGGCACAGGAACAACACCTGGAGAGGTAGAAGAGAGTGGGAACAGCCCCAACCTGTAGCAATCTCTACTCACACCCCAATCCCACCCCTTCTTTCTGACTCCGGACTGAATTTCTGAAACCGTGACGGTCCTTAACAGGCCGATTTCAACTGAAAACTGAAGTCCGCTGAGGTTATTTTCACGTGTCCTTTGAAATCTTGCCCAGACTCAAACTGCCAACTTTTGCCTCCCAGCCCAACCTCCTCCTTCCCTTTTCAAGATCAAAAAAGCCCAAATCCTCAATCATAACAACGTGGACGCCACCTGAACCAAGAGTTCCTGGTATAACAGATCTGAATTTCTGTACTCTGAGGGGCCCATCACAAGCTACAAGGAGATTTGCGGGGAGGCAGGTGGAGAAATCACTAGGAATTGAATCGTGGGCCATCATCAAAAAGCAGAGGACTTATAACTAATTAAAGGCTTAGTCTAAAAGCACTGCTTCAAAGGCAATCGAAGACAGAAAACCAACCCACTTTTCTAAAATAATGTTGAGCGTGATGATGATAAGATATGCAAACTTCCAGAGTTAATGCTTCCCTTCCCCCTTTAAGTTAATCCTCCCACATTCACAAGCCCTGCTTATCCACAAATCCCAATATATCACATCTAAGTTTAGAGTCAGCAGGGCAGACTGTGACATGAACTGTTAGGATCAACTAGAGTGTTTTGAAACTCTTCATTTGTGCATTAAAATCTAATTTTACCTCAGGTTTGCCAATTCCCCTTTATTCTTAGTAGATTCTCTATTTCTCGGGTGTTGGTCAGTTCCTGTTGCTTCCCTGTGGAGTTATGGACTCAATCAATAGTATTTATTGAACGCTTACTCTGTGCAGAGAACTGTACTGGGCACCTAGGAGAGTACAATAGTGTTGGCAGGCACTAGCTACTTAGACAAGTGGCGTGTCCTTCTGGATGGACCACAAGCCTGGGGGAGAGTAGCAGAAGTAGCAGGCCTTATTGAGCACCCCCTGGGTGCTATGTATCAAACTAGGTAATGATGCAGAGCAGTGCCGTGTTCCCTTCGAACTCATGCCCTCGGACAATGACTGTCAATGGAACAAAGACCAGAATTGTACTCTCCCAAGTGCTTAGTACAGAGCTCTGCACACAATATGCACTCAAATATGGCTGACTGATTGAAGAAACTGCACAGTCCCTTTAGGGATCTGCAAATCTGTCGCATCATACATGTAAATTCCCTCCAGCCTTCTCCATTTCAAACATGAGGTTACGGTGTCAGGGAGGTTCTTGGTCGAGACCAATTGTTATGAGCTCTGGGGCCCTGATCATTTTCCTTAGAGGAAATCTTTCAGGACCAGGAAACTTCCCGGAATTTTTTCCTACTGCTGGATTTTACAACTTCCCTAATCTCAATTTCTCCCTTTTCCTTAGTTTTGTCTTAGTCCCTTGTTCTGTACTTGACCTGCCTACCTTCTTTCCATGATGCTCATAGCTTTACAACTAAATATTTTAGGCATATAAACTATAAACATTCCAATTTTAGTCCAAGGCCCCCTGATAATGGAGAAAAAAGCTGGGTTTGGGCAAAAATAGCTGAGAATATTACTTCAGCTGAGTCTGCCAGTGGCTCATTTCCCTTGAATATGACTAAGAATCATTTGTGTCTCATATGCTTGTCTTAAAAATTGATCTCTCAAATTTAGACTGCCCTTATTTGCTCTTTTCATTTCCCTTTCGGAATAGCCATGGGCAGGGGTGGGGGGGAGCAGGTGGAATTGGGTTACCATCACCAGTAACCTTTATTTCTAAAAAACTACATGGCCGCAAGTCTAAAGTATGAAGAAGCTGCATTGAAGGGAGCAAGCTTTATGACACTGCAAATTGCAATTTTAGGGATAATGAAGTCTCTTGGCCTCAAAGTCAAGTAAAGAATAATAAATCAATTAATTCTTCCAAGGAATGGTTTGCCATACCATTTGCCAACTGCATTCCACCTCCAGGACCACAAGCCCAGTTGAGAACACAAATGGGGGTAAGGCTGATGAATTCTGCCATCCAGGTAATACATTTTTTGCATAACTGTGACTTTTAGATAACTTTTAGACTGTGAGCCCACTGTTGGGTAGGGACTGTCTCTATATGTTGCCAATTTGTACTTCCCAAGCGCTTAGTACAGTGCTCTGCACATAGTAAGCGCTCAATAAATACGATTGATGATGATGATGATGATAACTGTTATTTCAGATGCCAAGAGGGGGTTGAGGGTCACATCTGTAACTTGGAGATACTCGCACATAAAAAAGCACAATTTCCCAGTGATGTTTGGTGTCCGTTTGCAGTGGTTAAAGATGTGCTTAGAAAATGTCAATGGGGAAAAGCCCCAATGAAAGCAAAACATGGTGGACCTTGGAGGAGCGGAAAGGCAGATACAGACTCAATGATACGAAAAAACATTGGTTTGAAATTGTGAGACATCTTCCTTTCACGTTAGGTCGACTGGGGCCTGTCCATGGTTGCTTAACTGGAAAGAAACACATTGGGTTCTGGAAGGGGTCACATCAGAAAATTAGCCCTGCTTCTTCTTCCGTCAGTTAAGCGATGGAACAGTCAGAGAGAGCGTCACCCTCTGCTGGTGGATTATTACAAATCAGTTGTCCTACCCCGACACCAAGCCCCACTTTGGACCGCCTTTTTTGGCCAAAGAACTGACACTTGAAAGACCTTCAGAAAGAAGAAAGTCGCAAGAAACGTCTTCAGAAAATTAGGAACGCACTTGGCCAATCAATCCACTGAGGAAGTACATAAGGGTGACACAGCCCAAAGGCCTATGAGAACATAAAACCATTGAGGGGAGAGGCATGAGAGGGGTATTTCTTTTCTCTAAGAAATGCTCCAATTAAACAGGAAGGTTTACACAAACAGAACCGCATTAGAGAATACTAGCACCCCCCATCCACTCCGCTAGCACTCCGCAGTAAGGATAAGTACTCCCGGGTGATGTCCCAGACTGAGCCCCTTCCTTCCTCTCCCCCTCGTCCCCTTCTCCATCCCCCCATCTTACCTCCCTCCCTTCCCCACAGCACCTGTATATATGTATATATGTTTGTACATATTTTTTTACTCTATTTATTAATTTAATTTATTTGTACATATCTATTCTATTTTATTTTGTTAGTATGTTTGGTTTTGTTCTCTGTCTCCCCCTTTTAGACTGTGAGCCCACTGTTGGGTAGGGACTGTCTCTATATGTTGCCAATTTGTACTTCCCAAGCGCTTAGTACAGTGCTCTGCACATAGTAAGCGCTCAATAAATACGATTGATGATGATGATGATGTCAAATGGCGACAGCAGCCTTTCAGAATGAACCGAGACCAATAAAAAGGGCACGCACGGCTATTTTTCCTCTCTCGGCTTTTTTAGTTTGTCTTGTGAGGTATTCATTTCACACCGGGTCTTCTGTTGCAGCAGATTTTTCAAGTTATGCCAAAGCCGCCTCACCAGAAGGGAACGCACCGTCTCTCTTCAAAGACTTTAAAAAATAGAAAGGATTTTAAAAATCTGGTTTTCAAAGAAAAATCCAAACAGATTTCCACATTGTCTCGGGTTTCATTTAAGCCTGGTGATCCCTAATATTATTGCTCCTCTCTTCTGATTGTGTAGGATGGGGAAACTGCAACAGCAACTGACGGTCTCACGTCCCCAGGACTGAGTCAAGGAGGAAGCATATGGTTTGTCTCACCAGTGGATCCCACCTCCTATTTATATCTCCAGTCTGACGCTGCTTGTGGTCAGAGCTTGGGGCTCCTGAGTTAGGCTAGGTTCTAGGATAAACTTGGGCTCTGAATTTTGGGTGGCTGGGAAAAAAATTGAGCTTCAGAAGGGTGTTGAACCACTGAAGCAGTGTGGCTCAGTGGAAAAGAACACGGGCTTTGGAGTCGGAGGTCTTGGGTTCAAATCCCGGCTCCGCCACTTGTCAGCTGTGTGACTTTGGGCAAGTCACTTCACTTCTCTGGGCCTCAGTTCCCTCATCTGTAAAATGGGGATGAAGACTGTGAGCCCCATGTGGGACAACCTGATTACCCTGTAACCTCCCCAGTGCTGAGAACAGTACTTTGCACATAGTAAGCGCTTAATAAATGCCATCATCATCATCATCACAATCCCCATCCCCAGCTCAGTCATGCCTCAATTTCTTTTTTTTATGGTGTTAGTTAAGCATTTAATACGTGCCATGAACTTTACTAAGCTCCACGGTAAGGTTCAAGCTAATCAGGTTGGACACGGTCCACGTCCCACACGGGGCTCACAGTCTTCATCCCCATTTTACAGATGAACTAACTGAGGTGCAGAGAAATGAAGTGACTGGCTCAAGGTCACATGGCAGACCTTGTGTGTGTGTTTATTGTTATACTGTACTCTCCCAAGCGCTTAGTACTGTGTTCTGCATACGGTAAGCACTCAGTAAATACAACTGAATTGAGTGAGTAAATGAATGACAAGGGGCAGAGCCAGGATGAGAAACTAGGTCCTTCTGACTCTCAGGCCTGTGCTCTAGCCACTAAGCCACACTGCTTCCCTATTTCAACTGAGACACAGAGCTCGGCAGAAGCTGCTACCCATGGCAGGCATCCTGGGCATCAGCTTTCCCTTCAATTTCTCTGTGAGTTTTGCCAAGTCGATCACAGCCCCACAACAACCCGGCTCGAAGGTACAGACCCGCTCAACAGCACGTCAGCGGCAGGTGCCGGCTGACGGGGACAGGAAAGTACAGCAGGTGATTCCTTCTGTGAACAGAAGGGTTGGGAAGGAATTCAATGGAGATAGGAAAAAAATAGTTCCCAGTATTGATGGGGGTTGACGGGGAGGGGGAGATGTGTTTAGGCGAGGTTAGTCCTGAAATGATCACTTTTAAGCAGTGGTGGAACTACTGGAAAGAGACCGGACGTTGGAGTCAGGACACCTGGGTTTTAATTCTGGCTGTGCTACGTGACTACTGTCTGCAAGTCACCTCATTTCTTTGAGCCTCGGTTTCTCTCCTTAAATACTTCCTCCTTAGACTGTGATCCCCATGTGGGACAGGGTCTGTATCTGATCTGACTGAAACATCTCTACCCCAGCGCTTTGTAAGGAGCTTAGCACATACGTTTAACAAATACCAGAATTATTACTATTGGGCTGTGGGTTTTGGGGGGAGCAGGAAGAGATCTGAGTGCTCTTGGTAGGTAAAATTATTCTAGTCCTGACGGACAACTGAGCCAGAAACAGGAAGATTTGGGAAGCAGATGGTTCTCCCAGGCACATTCAAATGCTTTTCGGTTTTCCTCAGGTTATTTCATGGGCTGACTCGGCCTGGAAACACACCTACTATGTGGTTCAACGGCTGAAGTTCATTTATTCATTCAATCGTATTTATTGAGTGCTTACTGTGTGCAGAGCACTATACTAAGAGCTTGGAAGGTACAATCTGGCAACAGATAGAGACATTCCCTACCCAACAACAGGCTCACAGTCTAGAATTCTACCCAGACAGTGTTAGCAGTCTCCTGGCTGCTTCTAAAGGTGACGCGCAACCCCTTTTCGTTTTGCACAGTAGAGGGGAACATTTTCCAGAGAGTGTGGTGTCTTTAGCAACAAGGGATAAAAACTACCCAGCCACCTGGCAAGGTAAGAAAGGTCAGGAAGGGGAGACAGTCACTCCTCATTAAAAACATATTAACATCGTGTTACCATGGGTCAGTGATTTTCATAGCTCACACGAACACCACTTACTGTGCAATCCTTTCAGGCTGACCCGAACAACAGAAGACAAGTCATAGTGAATTGAGGGAGCTTTTTCAGTCCCTTGATGACCCTCCCTGACCCTGAGATAAGAAGGGTCCAGTCCCCATTTTCATCAATTCCACTAATTCACTGAGAAGTGCGCATGGCCTAGTAGATAGAGCATAGGCCTGGGTGGCAGAAGAAATTGGGTTCTAATCCTGGCTCCGCCAGTTGTCTGCTGTGTGACCTTGGGCATGTCACTTAACTCCTCTGGGTCTCAGTTACCTTGTCTGTAAAATGGGGATTAAGACGTGAGCCCCATCATGGATATGGACTGTGTACAACCTGATTAGCACATATCTAAATGTGAGAATGAATGAATGAATATCTACCCCAGAGCTTAGTACAGTATTTGGCACATAGTAAGCACTCAAATAATACTGTAAAAAAAAAATATCCAGGAACACCAAAATTTCTCCAACGTGGCCTAGGGACAATATTCCAGCTAGCTTTCAAAACCATTCTAATAATTAATAATAATAATCATGGTATTTGTTAAGCGCTTACTAAATCCAAATCTAATTCATTCATTCATTCAATTGTATTTATTGAGCACTTACTGTGCGCAGAGCACTGTACTAAGAGCTAGGGAAGTACAAGCTGGCAACGTATAGAGATGGTCCCTACCCAACAGTGGGCTCACAGTCTAGAAGGAGGAGACAGAGAACAAAACAAAACATATTAACAAAATAAAATAAATAGAATAAATATGTACAAATAGAGTAATAAATATGTACAAACATATATAAATATATACAGGTGCTGTGGGGAGGGGAAGGAGGTAAGGTGGGGGGGATGGGGAGGGGGAAGAGGAGGAGAGGAAGGAGGGGGCTCAGTCTGGGAAGGCCTTCCCTCCTGCTCCTCGGGAAGGCAACATGGTGCAATGGGAGAGCCGTGGTCCTAGAAGTTGGAAGTCCTGGGTTTAAGTCCTGGCTCTGAAACCCATTCCCTATGTGGCCTTGGGCAACCCACTTAACCTCCCCATGCCTCAGTTTCCCCAGCCATAAATTGGAGATAATAATACTTGAACCCTACCTCGCAGAGGTATTGTGGAGAGTAAATAACTAATTTAAGGCGCTTTTGTAATAAAAGCACCAAATAGAAACACAGGTCCCAAGCATTTAGTACAGTGCTTTGCACACAGTAAGCACTCAATAAATACAATTGAATGACGACTGAACAGCATTTGTAGTACTTTCCCAACACTTAGTAAGGTGTCCTGCTTATAGTAAGCACTCATATATCATTGATTGATTGATTTTTCCACCCCACAGCTGGAGCACAGGGAAGATGTTCATGATAGACACAGGACAGACACACCTGTTGGTTCCCTCCTCCCCTTGTGTGAGAGGAAAAGGGAAGAGACCATGAGTTTGTACCTACCCTTTCTTCCCCAACAAGTGCACCCCCATGGCAAGTATCACCCAGGCTCCACCCTCAGCTCCCAGAGTCCTCGGTAGAAGGCGAACACCATCACGTCAGAGTGTCGAGTGTTAAAAGCAAGGATGCCTGAGTGGACATAACACAAAGTCCGAGCTTCGATAGCCAACCCGCTATGGATACCGCAAGTTTGTAAAAGCCCCCGAAAAGTAGGAGGTCCCCAGTAACCTGGATCACAGGGACCAAGAGGAGAGAGTCCTCTGGTCTGCCCCAACAGGCCTCCAGAAGGACATTAAATCCTCTTGCACGATACACTCCAGATAGGAAGCAAAGGCCACCAAAGGCAATTCCCTCGTTTGCCCATTCTGGGAAGTTCTGCCATGAGTTCTCCTCCTTTTGAAACTGCAGCCCCTGTAAGTTCGCCAGGAGCCCAGCCAGCCTCACCGCTCACTGGGGAAGTAGCATGGCTTAGTGAATAGAGCCCAGGCCTTGGAGTCAAGAGGACCTGGGTTCTAATCCTGATTCTGCCAAATGTCTGCTGGGGGACCTTGGGCGAGTCACTTCACTTCTCTGTGCCTCAATTACCTCATCTGTCAAATGAGAATTAAGACTGTGAGCCCCACGTGGGACAGGGATTGTGTCCAATCTGATTAGATTGAATCTACCCCAGTGCTTAGAACAGGGCTTGGCAAAGTAAGCACTTAAGTACATTATTATTATTATTATTATTATTAACAACAAAAAGCAATGCCTCTGTGATCCCACAGGGAACCTTCTCCCCAAGTGGAGGGGAAAACGGAGTGGTCATTGTATCTCCACCCCTGGCACACACATATATTCTGCTGCTTCCACAGCTCCCAGGGACTCCCACCTATCCTCTCGCTCAGTCTGGGCCAGCAAACGACCACGTGTGAGGAATCTGTTGCAGGTGAGCTGGTGTTGGGGCATTGGCTCAGTGGTGTTGCACTGAGCTAGGCTGAAGGGTAGGGGAAAAGCAGGGGTGCTTCATTTCCTCCAGCGCTTGTGGTATCCCACCCACATGCCAAAGGGATTTCAAAATGGGGGTCCTCTATACAGCCCCTTGCTCCCCCAAAGTGGGAAGCAGCGTGGCTTAGTGGAAAGAGCATGGGTTTGGGAGTCAGAGGACCTGGGTCCCAATCCCAGCTCTTTCAAATGCTTGGTCTGTGACCTTGGGCAAGTCACCTCACTTCTCCATGCCTCAGTTTCCCCTCCTACTTAGACTGTGAGCACCATGTGGGACAGGGACTATGTTCAAACTACTTCACTTGTATCTACCCCAGTGCTTAGAACTGTGTTGGACACATATTGAGCACTTAAATGCCATTTTTTTAAAAACAAATCCTTGATTAACACTCTGGAAGTCTCCCTTAGCATCCTCAAGAGGGGAAAGGAATGCACCTTGGGAAGCTGCATTAGCACCACAGCACATATATATCTTATTTATGTATGTATGTATATTAATGTCTGTCTTCCCCTCTAGACTGTGAGCTCATTGTGGACAGGGAATGTGTCTGTTGTTGTACTGTACTCTCCCAAGCACTTAGAATAGTGCTTTGTACAGAGTAAGTGCTCAATAAATACAATTGAATGAATGAATTGAATGAATACAGCCTCCAGGGAACAGTTGGACATCACAAGTTAACTTGCTGGTTGGTTCAGTGTCCCAGAGAAGAGCTGGTTCAGTTTCCCAGAGGGAAAGAGCCCAAACGTGCCAAGTGCCACCTTTCCCGTCTCCCCCTCCTGCTGTGGAACTCGTTTCAGCTGATTAGTCAAAGACCCGGGGCCCACCTAGACTTAGAAATGGCAAACGAAACCCTCATCAGCCTGTCAGGGTTGGTGGTCATGGGCTGGAAGGCTCCAGGCAGATTCCTCCATCGAGAACCTCCTCAATCAATGGCATTTTGGTGCAACTATGATATTTGGACCACTGTAATGAGCATTTGGAGAAGTACCCTGGAGTTAGTAGACATGATCCCTGCCCTCAACGAGCTTACAGTCTAGTGGTGGTGCAGGGGGAGGGGACAGTGGGTAGACACTAAAATAAAATATTGAGTTGATGAGAAGCAGCATGGCTTACTGGAAAAAGCATGGGCTTGAGAGTCAGAGGACTTGGGTTCTTATACCAGCTCTGCCACTTATAAGCTGTATGACTTTGGGCAAGTCACAACTTCTCTGTGCCTCAGTTACCTCACCTGTAAAATGCAGATTAAGACTCTGATCCCCACATGGGACAACCTGATTACTCTGTATCGACCCCAGTGCTTAGAACAGTGATTGGCATATAGTAAGCGCTTAACAAATACCATCGTTATTATTATACATTTAGAGGAAGGAGAAATGGCATTGGTGAAATGGATACCTTCCTGGAAGCTGAATTCATGGGCAGGTCATAGTGAGGCAAATACATCCAGCCGTGCCACCCCACAGAATCCCTTTCTAAGAGACGATCGGCTAGGCTGAAGCTTGGGGAGGAGGGCTGGGCTTTGAGGGATTTTTACCGCTCGCGCCCGGACAACAGATGGTCCATTAAGTAATGGAGAGACAACAAGGGTGTGGCTTCCATCCCTGGAGTGTTCCTGCTTGGAGTGGTCCAGCCAAGCCCAGCAAACGCCCTTCTTCCCCCGCTGCCACAAACACACACACACACACAAAAGGGAGAGTCAGGCAGTCAGGCAGAGACGGGCAGAGAGACCCATCTGCGCTCACAAGAACCAGAACCTCTGTTCCCGGCATGGGGAAATGTCATCTCCTCTCAGGCCTCCGAGAGGTCCCGTCTCCTTGAAATCACCAATCAGATATATCCCTCCTTTCCCCAAGGAGTCTCAACGCCCAAGAGGAGGCCGATGACAACCTCTTGGTCCAAGGAGGCAGCTGCAAATGCTTTGGCTCGCTTTGCCTTGCTCGGCTGGGGAGGGACTACATGAGAAGCAGTGTGGGCTGGTGGAAAGAGCACAGACTTGGGAGTCAGAAGCCTTGCATTCTAATCCCAACTCTGCCTCGTCTGCTGTGTGACCTCAGGCAAGTCATTTCACTCCTCTGTACACCAGAGTTCCCTAATCTGCAGAACGGGTTTTCGACACCTGCTCTCCCTTTTACTTAGACCGTGAGCTCCATGAGGGGCATGATTAGCTTTGATCTACCCCAGGGCTTAGTACAGTGATTGGCACATAGTGAGCGCCTAACGAAACCACTATTATTATACCATTATTAATACTTCTACTACTAATAATAATGGCATTTATTAAGCACTTACTATGTGCAAAGCACTGTTCTAAGCGCTGGGGAGGTTACAAAGTGATCCAGTTGTCCCACGGAGGGCTCACAGTCTTAATCCCCATTTTACAGATGAGGGAACTGAGGCCCAGAAAAGTTAAGTGACTTGCCCAAAGTCGCACAGCTGACAATTGGAGGAGCTGGGATTTGAACCCATGACCTCTGACTCCAAAGCCCGCACTCTTTCCACTGAGCCACGCTGCTTCTCATCATCATCATTCAGACCGTGCCCAATGTAGGTCAACAGCCTTTCCTTTTGTTCAGGACCATTGAGGAATCCTTAAATCAGCTGGGCTCCATCCACTAATGGCCCTATTTAGGTTCAGGACTGTAGTGCTATTCCTTTAACATGATTTTTCCGAGAAGAGTAGGAGGGGCAGTGGGGTGGGGATGGGCCGTCAAGAAGAGCACAGCATAGGAACACCATCAATGTTCTCCCCACTTATTTAAAGTCTGGCTCGTTAAACCCAAATGGCTCATTGGTTTCTGAATATTTATCCCCAAATCAGTGCTGATACATCCTTTTGTTTTGATTACTGGAAGTAAACAGATCAACCTACCAGGGGCTCTGGAAGGGCGACAGCTAATTTTGGAAGAAACACACTTCCGATGCAGCATCTGAGTTTATCAGCTAGCTAGAGGCCGTCACAGATGTTCTCATGCTTATTCACAGAAAAAGAGTGCTGGAATGGCCCAGGAATCTTGTATACCCACAGCTCTCCTCTATCACAGGGGTGATGGTCTGCAAGTCTTTCTCTTATTACTATTTATGCATAAAATAAAAATAATGCTGGTATTTGGAAAGTGCTTTACTGCATGTTAAATGCTGTGCTACACTCTGGGACAGATATAAGATGATCAGATTAGACACAATCCTTTGCCCCTTGGAGAATACGGTCTCAGAGAGGGAGGGAGAACTTTTATCCCCATTTTATGGATGAGGAAACTGAGGCACAGAGAAACAAAGTGGCCCGTTCAAGGTCACACAGCAGGCAAGTGGCAGATCCAGAAATAAAACCTGGGTCTCCCATCTCCCAGCCCCGTGCTCTGTCCACGAGGCCCCGCTGCTTCCAATATTCCCACCCTCCATCCGGCGCTGTGTGCACAAACACCCCCATTTCTGCCAACAGTCGTTGCATCCAGACAGCTCGTAATGTCGGAAGACCGCTCCCTAACTCCACCATCCCTTTTCAGGCAAAACATATAGTGATTCTACCTGAAAGATCACTCAAAATGCAGTTATTTCACACAATAGCCAGGCTTCAGCACCCCAGAACCTAATGGAAATTTCAGACATCAAGCCTCCCAAGCACTGGAATAAATCCCTCCCTCCTCTCTCCTCCCCTTGACCAGATTTCCCATCAGTATTCACCGGCCAGTCCTGTGACGTGGCCAGTGTGACAAGAGCTCAAGACACAAGTGGAGAAACTGGAGTGGGCCCAGAGAAGCACAACAAAAACGATCAGAGGGGTTGGGGGGCGGACTGGGAAGCAGGATCTGTGAGGAAAGGTTAAAGGAGTTGGGAATATTTAGTCTAGAAGGGGGAAAACCAGCCCGAGGGATGTCTTAATAACTGCCTTCCAGACCAAGAAAAGTCAGCATGAGGAAGGACGTGGACCAGCTGTTTGTCTGCCTTAAAAGCCAGGGCACGTATAGAATCCTTGACACTTCTCTTTAAAAACCAGGCTTGGCACCCCTGTGTCAGAAGACTTGGGAGCCTTGAGGCAGGGGCCTGGACCACTTGGCATCCAGAGGGCCCGGCCACAAAACTGGGATTTCCCAACTAGGACTGCACAGGAGGCCAAGACAGACAATAACTCTCCCCCATCACTTCAAAGCCATATTGAAGGCACATCACCAAGAGGTCTTCCCTGACTAAGCCCTCATTTCCTCTTCTTCCACGCCCTTCTGCATTCACCTAACCTGCTTTCTTTATTCATCCCCCCCCCCCCCCAGCCCCACAGTGCTTATATATGTATCTGTCATGTATTTATTTCTATTAATGTCTGTCTCCCCCTCTAGACTGTAAGCTCGTTGTGGGAAGGGAATGTGTCTATTAGAATGTACTCTCCCAAGCACTTAGTACAATGCTTTGCACGCAGTGAGTGCTCAATAAGTACAATTGACTTTCTGACTGACCAAGTGCTGCATGGCAGCTGAACTGCCCCAGCCAGTGGGAGGCCCCCAGCAAGCAGGGAACAGCAGGCTCACCGAGCTGTTGGATGCTGCCCACACCAAGAAGCAACACGGCCCGGTGGATAGAGCCCGGACCTCGGAGTCAGAGGTCCTGGGTTCTAGTCCCAGCTCAGCCACTTCTCTGCTGGATGACCTTGGGCAAATCACATTTCACTTCTCTGTGCCTCAGTTTCCTCAACAGCAAATGGGGATTCAATAACTGTTCTCCCTCCTACTTAGACTGTGAGCCCCATATGGGACAGGGACTGTGTCCGACCTGATTAACTTGTATCTACCCCCGCACTTAGAACAATGTTTGATAATGTAGTAAGTGCTTAACAAAGCTCTTTAATAAAACCTGTGGGAACTGGGGGGAATTGGGTGGGGAGGAATACTGGACCACTCCACCAAAAAGCAGTCACAAAGGCCCAGAAGAATAAGAAAACTGCTCTACCGTTCTTTGTGGGGAGAGGGGCAAGGGGGTGCCAAGCACTGTGCTAAGCACTGATGTAGAAACAAGATAAACCAGATCAGACAACGCCCCTATCCCACTCGAGGTACACAACCTAAACAGGAGGGAGAACTGGTATTTTATCCCCTTTGACAGATGAGGAAACGGAGACCCAGAGGGGTAAAATGACTCATCCAAGACCACCCGGCAAGACAACGGCAAAGCTGGGACTCAAACATGGGTCTTCTAACTCCCAGTCCCGTGCTCTTTCCGCTGGGTCACACCACCTCCCTCATCAGTGACCGATAATCCTGCAACACTGGGGAAATTGAAGGAAGCCAGGCCGCTGACCTTCCAGCGTTTGCTCAATGTGACAAACGGTCAACAACGAGCTTTTAAAAAGCATTCTCAGTCCTGACCGCCTACTCAACTTGGTTCACGTGCTGGCGAGCCCTGACCCATCACCCTCATCCATACGGAGATTCAGCCCCCATGGGAGTTCAAGAAAGAGTCACTGGATGGAGTTGAAAAACAGCCTCATTGTGGGTCCTCTCTGTTGTGGGGAGAGGGAGAGGGTAGATGGCACTCCAAACCTCTTGATGCAGTCAGGTTTTAATCCACATATTATAGTCTGTTTCCACCACCAGACTGTAAGCTCCTGGAAAGCAGGGATCATCATCATCAATCGTATTTATTGAGCGCTTACTATGTGCAGAGCACTGTACTAAGCGCTTGGGAAGTACAAATTGGCAACATATAGAGACAGTCCCTACCCAACAGTGGGCTCACAGTCTAAAAGGGGGAGACAGAGAACAAAACCAAACATACTAACAAAATAAAATAAATAGAATAGATATGTACAAGTAAAATAAATAGAGTAGTAAATATGTACAAACATATATACATATATACAGGTGCTGTGGGGAAGGGAAGGAGGTAAGATGGGGGGATGGAGAGGGGGACGAGGGGGAGAGGAAGGAAGGGGCTCAGTCTGGGAAGCCCTCCTGGAGGAGGTGAGCTCTCAGTAGGGCCTTGAAGGGAGGAAGAGAGCTAGCTTGGCGGATGGGCAGAGGGAGGGCATTCCAGGCCCGGGGGATAACGTGGGCCGGGGGTCAATGGCGGGACAGGCAAGAACGAGGTACGGTGAGGAGATTAGCGGTGGAGGAGCAGAGGGTGCGGGTGGGCTGTAGAAGGAGAGAAGGGAGGTGAGGTAGGAGGGGGCGAGGTGTCATCAGAACAAATAGAATTAAAGCTAGATGCACATCATTAACAAAATAAATAGAATAGTAAATATGTACAAGTAAAATAGAGTACTAAATCTGTACAAAAGCGGGCAGGGAATTTGTCTACCATCTCTTTTCTATTGTACTCTCTCAAGCACATAGTACACTGCTCTACACACAGTAAGCGCTCACTAAATGCCATTGATTGATTGATGTAATCACACAGGAAATAACCAGACATCTCTTTGGGGAGAGTGCTGGGAGCGATGGGACCCTCACCCTTTTTTTGTTGTAATGGGGGGATCTTTAGCCTGGGCCTAGTGCCTTACTGATTCTCCACACTGACAGGACTCTTCACAACTGGCTTTAAACTGACTCTAGACAGTACAGAACAGGCTCATTTATATCTGTCTGTCACGGCCCATGGAGCAAGCAAGGGCGACAATAGGAATGCTCTTATCTCTACCATTCCCTCTCTTTTGTCCTCTCAAACTTGACCCGGACATAGCTGCAATGAATTGCCCTGAAACCCTCCATCCGAAAGCACTATGGTTTATTCAACATTGTGTCTTTATTCATGTGTGCTAAGCGGGTTTAGCAGACATCTAACATCATTACAAGTTGATCAAATCACTCAGCGCTTAGTAAAGTGCCCGGCACAGAGTAAGCGCTTAACAAATACCACAATTATTATTATTATGGAGCGCTGATTTTGGTTTATGAACATCCATTTCAATTATGCAGCACCCCAATTTGTTGTGTTTTCTCTGTCTTCAGGGTGCAACAACATCTTTGATCCCTTAAGAAAGGCTATCTCGGTCACAGTGTCCATTCAGCATAGCTGTCTGGAAATTCAGAGAATCAATCAATGAATGACATTTATCGGGCTCTCTCGGGATTGCACCTGGAGAGTTTCCAGTACTCTACCAGTCTCGGCTATAGGAGGGAGAGTCAAGCAAAGGCATACCCATTCCACTCCTAGCTTGGGCCATGGCTACCAAGTGGAAGGCAATCTGCTACAAATCAAAACTCAGCTGTGCAAGGCAGCAGGGGCACAGGAGACTGTCGAGGGCTGAGACTCAAGTTTACTGCACAGAAGAAGGCAATGGTAAAGCACTTGCATATTTTTACCAAGAAAACTCTATGGATCCACTACCAGAACGACTGCAGGTTGAGGAGGGGCAGTCTGGGAGAGATGTGTCCATGGCGTCGCTGAGTCGGAGACAACTTGACAGCATAAGATAAAACTATATGAAAAGCCCTGTAGTAAGGGCTTGGGAGAGTAAAATACAACTGAGTTGGTAGACACAATGGTAGAGAAGTATTTCTTGCCCTGCGGAACCTGCGAGGTGCTTAGTAAAGTGCTCTGCATACCTTAAGTGCTCAATAAATGGACTGATAGCTTTAAAACAGAGCAGTTGGAATCTCCGAATGCAGAAGGAAATGCCACGGTATCTTGCAGAATGGAAGCCCTCCCCTCTCAACATCCCTTGCTCTCTATGATGGACCAAACAGGTCAGCTGGGGAGAGAATTCTGCTGGGCAAACTCTTTATGAGCAGGGAACATTTCCGCTAATTCTGTTGTATGCTCTCTAGAGCTTAGTACAGTGCTCTGCACACAATAAGTGCTCAATAAATACAACTGATTGATTGATTGAGCAAAAGAAGTTCGACTATCAAGCCTGCACAAAATGCTCACTGCAATCCCTGGTGACGCAGACCCCACCTCACAGACATCATTTGGAGAAAGCCCGATGGAAGACTAGTGATGCACTGTCTAGGAATCTGAAACCAGCCCTGTTTCCATCAGACTGTGGCTTTTATGAAGCTCCCACAGCTTTCCCGCCTTTCGGTCCATCATGATCAGAGGCTTTCTGATCAGAGGCTGAGCATGGGCTTTGGAGTCAGAAGTCATGGGTTCAAATCCCGGCTCTGGCAATTGTCAGTTGTGTGACTTTGGGCAAGTCACTTAACTTCTCCAGGCCTCAGTTCCCTCATCTGTAAAATGGGGGTGAAGCCTGTGAGCCCCCCGTGGGACAACCTGATTACCCTGTACCTCCCCCCAGTGCTTAGAACAGTGCTTTGCACATAGTAAGCACTTAATAAATGCCATCATTATTATTATTATTATTTGACTCATAGTCCCTGAATGCTTACTGTGTGCAGAGCACTCTGCTAAGTGCTTGGGAGAGGACAATATAACAGAGTTGGCAGACATTTGCTCCCTTAAGAACTCTGAACCCATAGTATTCTGAGGAAGGTCTTTGGCATCTCTGTACCACTCTGGCTTTAGCATAAAGGACTGAGAATTTAGGGACAAGACAAAGATTGGCCTCTGGTGTTTTCAAATCAATGGTATTTATTAAGCACCTCCTGTGTGCAGAGCACTGTACTAGATGCTTGGGGGAATATGATACAATAGAGCCCTTAAGGAGCTTACCAAGATTCATTCATTCAATCGTATTTATTGAGCGCTTACTGTGTGCACAGCACTGTACTAAGCGCTTGGGAAGTACAAGTTGGCAACACATAGAGATGGTCCCTACCCAACAGTGGGCTCACAGTCTAGAAGGGGGAGACAGAGAACAAAACAAAACATATTAACAAAAAATAAATAGAATAAATATGTACAAATGAAATAAATAAATAGACTAATAAATACGTACAAACATATATACAGGTGCTGTGGGGAAGAGAAGGAGATAAGGCAGGGGGATGGAGAGGGGGAGGAGGGGAAAAGGAAGGAGGGGGATCAGCCTGGGAAAGATACTTTTTAATCCATCAGTGGTATTTACTGAGTGCTTACTTTGTGAAGAGCACTCAAGAGAGCAAAATACAATATAGTTGGTGCTCACATTTCCTGCCTCCAAGGAGCTTACAGTTTGGTGGGGGGAATTAATCTAATTAGCTTCTGAAGTAGTAAAAATTTCGCTCTTCCCTTTCCCTCTCTCTTCCCTACTCTCCTCCTCTCTTGCTTTGCAGCAAATTCAAAAGCACATAAACTTCTCTGTTGGATCTTGACGATCACAGATCTTTTCTCTCCTCGCTTCCCCTCTCAGCCCAACCCACCCCCCACTTGCCTCTACCTTCTCTCCCTCAACCTTACACAGCCTGACCACAGTAGCCCTATTCATCTGTCTGCTGTGGTCAAACTTCACCTTTCCACCCACCAGGCTTTCCCACTAAATTCACACCTCAATCTACACCCAAAGCCCTGCACCTCTGCCTCATTTCCTGTGGTTATACCTCAAGTTATTTTTATCTTTTGTCTAATGGAGGTGTATGGTGTACCCTTAGAGTCGAGCAGAGTGAATCGAACGATGATACTTTCGGAGTCTGCCTGGGCCTAGCCAGGGTGACCAGCGAAACCACTTTGCTGACCCAGAAGTCACAGCATGTCACTTGCACTGTGTAGACTATGTGACACAATGGCAGCACGAGACAGAAGAAAGTGCTTTGCGGAAACTGGCATAACCTCGAATGTGGCGCCAGGGCAACCCCTGACCCTCCCAGGACTCTGTAAGCCACAGAGGGTTGAAAATAAAACCACTGGTCACCAAGGCTTCCGGGACCATATCGGTACCAGACAGGGCCCAGACCACCAATTCATTCAATCGTATTAATTGAGCGCTTACTGTGTGCAGAGCACTGTACTAAGCTCTTGAACCCTCAGTCTTCGGGGGCACTGACCGGCTGGGGTCCCAGTGTGGGTAGCGCCCCGCGGGGAACAGCAGCCAATGTGGACCAGGCTGAAGTGCTGGGCCTACTTCAAATCTGGCCATGGGGCCTTCCTCCTGCTTCACTGCCCGGATCAAGCCCTAATGGATCCTAAAGTAGAAACACAGTTTCTGAACAAAGTGGCACCTGTCTAGCCTCTGGACATATCCTGGATCCTTAAAAAAATAATAATGATATGGCATTACTGGTCTAAACAGGCTTCCACCTTTCCCTGCAAGCTTCTGCCTTGCTCTGCTCCTGCCTACACTCTTCTGTTTCCAGGTCCCTCTTTCCCACTGCTTTGGAGATGCAGAGATAGGCAAATAGGTCGCTAGCCACCTGCCACTGCCTCAACTCTGCCCAGGCCTGTTCCCAAGCTGCTGTGGCTGCTTTCATCTCCACCTACTCCTGCCTCTCCCGCTCTAATGCCCACTGCCTGGAACGGTTTCTCCCTGTGCTACTATTTTTCCACCTCCCGCAAATTCCTCTGGAAAAATGACTTCTTCCATGGAGGATTTTGCTGTCATCCTCCCTTCAAAAGCTTGAACCTGAAGGCAACAGAGAGGGGAATGAAACAGAGAATCTCTATAGATATTGCTGTACTGTGAGATATAAATGCCAAGGTGCTTCTTTTTTCTACTTCCATCTTCACTTTCTTGGTGGCTATTTTGAAAATCAAGTTATGTAAGCCACCAGAGGTACATAAACCGCACCAGTGCTGAGTGCGACTTAAGTGCCTTTTTCATCTTTCCTATCATCCCTTGCAGCAGTGAGGTTGCCTCCAAATCCCTCCCATTCTTCCTGCCTGTGGGTCTTTCTCATTTTCCCTCCTTTCCATGCCAACTTCTTTCTTCTTTATCCTTCCATCTGATCTTTGACTCTCCACCTCATTCCTCCCTGAGGGCTTTCTCCCTCTCCTGTATGGTCTAGCTCTCCTTACATCATGGCCGAGAAACTACTGCCTGAATGCCAACTGGAGGCTGCCTTTCACTCATCTGAAGAAATATCGACACTTAAAGGCCTTTCGGCACCTTCTTAGGGTGAAGAGCCTGGGGTCTCACTTCCGATAAACTCCTATCAACACCCCCTCCAGGTGTGGCTCCCCACCTGTCCACAAGTCAGATCTCCATGTACTAGTTCCTCAGGCTTCCTCAAGGCTATCTGCAGTCCATCCCTAACCAGGGGCTGTTTGGAAGGCAAACACGGGCTAATGTTTGCCCGAGCCTATTTGTTTGAAACTTGAAGGGCACTTCTGAACACACCGATAAAATCGAACATGGACACCTCTTCCACAGGACACGGCCTTGAAGGGCTAGAGGTCGTCCGCAATCTCAAGTGGAGAGGTGAACAAGCACCAGCTGGAGAATTGTTTCTTGGAAGCGGGTGGGTGGAAGGATTTTCCTCCTCTCCCCTCTACTGGGTGAAATGACCAAACTTCGTGTCTTGGGGAGGAGGAAAAAAAAACAGATGAAATCACAACAGTGAGAGTTGTTCAACATGGGAACGGGATAGCTAGGGAGGTCGCCACAAGCTCACACCCTGGAGGGCTTAGAAAATAGTATTGGGTTTCATTCATCTGGCACAAGCTACATGAACCTAAGGTCCGGGAGAGAGGGAGTAGAGTAGGGGGGAGGGGAAGGAAAAATACATTAGCTGTATTTACTTTAGAGAAGCAGCATATCCTAGTAGGAAGAGCATGCGACTGGGAGTCAGAGAACCTGAGTTCTAATCTCACTTTTGCCAACTGCTTGCTGGGTGATCTTGGGCAAGTCACTTTGCTTCTCTGTGCCTCAGCTTCTCAACTCTAAAATGGAGAGTCAATGCCTGTTCTCCCTCCTACTGATATTGTGAGTCTCATGAGGGACAGGGATGGGTCCAACCTGATTAACATCCACCAATGCTTAGAACAGTACTTAACACAGTAAGCACTTAACAAATATAATAATAATAATCATAATAATAATGACCCTTCCAGCCCAGTGACTATTACACACTATCTAAATGCATACCTCAAAGCACACAGGGTGGAGGAGATTAGGTAGCATTTCCAGAAATTCCATCGACACCCAAGAAGTAAGTGCTCAGTAAATACAATTGAATGAATACACCATATATCTTGGAAAATTGGACAGCATTACAGCTGAACACCAAGAAATGCGAGGTCCCAAAATCGTGATGACAGTATGCATTTCCAAACCTTCTCCTTCCCAAGTGTCTAATGAGGGCCGCAATGCAGCAGTCTCTGGGGTGGAACAGAGCCAAAGGAAAAACAATCTTTGGCCAACATGAACTAATTAGTCCTTCCAGCAGTCTTCTGAAGGAGGGATGTGTTATCAGCTTCAGCATCCGGGCCCAAGCCCACAAGCCAAAGGGGGAGGTCAAACTTTCATTCGGGCCGTTTCCCGATTCAGAGGTAAAAATTCAGACACGAGGGCAAACATTTTACTCTTCTCACACAACCACAGGCTCTTTCTGGTCCGGCCAGAGCCGGAAGGATCAACGTGTTCAAAGCCTCTACTGGAAACAACTCCGAGATAAGCCGCACAATCATAACAATGTGATGACAACCAACCAGCGGGGGACAACCAGCTCGGGCTTTTACTGAATTTCAGCTGTTTATGAATATGAGATAAAGCCTCCTTTGGGTTTCCACAGAGTCTGCTCTCTGCCTGCCTATGAAAACCTTTCTCTGGGAATTCGCCCAGCCAGGGAGTAAATGCAAGCAATCAACGGAATTTATCCTTGTTATGGGCAGGGAATGCGTTTGCTAATGCTGTTTACTATACTCTCCCAAGAGTTTCGTACAGTGCTCTGCACACTGTAGGCGGCTCAATAAATACCAACAGTTGATTGAGTAGTTACTGTGAGCAGAGTACTATACTAAATGCCTGGGAGAGTACATCAGAGCTGTATTCCCTCAAGGAATTTATAATCTAGCAGGGGAAACAGACATTAAAATAATTTACTGACAGGGGAAGCAACTGAGTATAAGGATATCAGTCAGTCAATCATATTAAGTGCTTACAGTGTGCAGGCACCACACTAAGCGCCTGGGAGAGTACAACAATATAAGAGACATATTCCCTGCCTCAAAAGAACTTACAGTCTAGAGGATATGTTCAAAGGTTTCTGTGGGGGTTTTGGGCATGGGGAGGACAAAAGTGCATAGGCAACCTACAAGGGAGGGAAAATAGGGTAGGGAGATAAGAGGTTAGGTAGGGAAAACTTCCTGGAGGAGATATGACTTTAGTAGGGTTTGGAAGAAGCAGAAAGTGGTGTGGTCTGTCAGATAGGAAAGCAGAGGGCATTCTAGGAAGGAGGGAGGGAATGGGCAAGGGGTTGTCAGCTCATTGTGGGCAGGGAATATATCTACTATGTCTGTCATATTGTCCTCTCCCAAGCACTCAAAACAGTGCTCTGCA
Organism: Tachyglossus aculeatus; assembly: GCF_015852505.1. Taxonomy (NCBI): domain Eukaryota; kingdom Metazoa; phylum Chordata; class Mammalia; order Monotremata; family Tachyglossidae; genus Tachyglossus; species Tachyglossus aculeatus. The sequence goes on along the minus strand of NC_052074.1, from coordinate 43,951,831 downwards.
CACAGTAAGTGCTCAATAAATACCATTGATGATGATGATGGGTTGATAGAGAGATGAGAGTGAGGCACAGCGAGAAACTTGCTGCTATAGGAGCAAAGTGTGAGGGCTGGGTTGGAGAGGGAGAGGGGGAAAGTTTGATTGGCAGGGGGAGAGAGCTGACTGATTATCAGTCAGCCAATGGGACCAGATTATCTGGGGCCTGTGTCCTCAGTCCCCACTCCCAGGCCTCAAAACCCACCATCATGGGCCCCAAATCCTCCTCCTCCTCACCCGTTGCTTCACGCATTTTACAACCTTCAGGAGTGGGGACTGGAGGGTGGATTTAGGGTTAGTCCTCATGTTCAAAAGTTAGCTTTTTTTCCGTGTTTGTCTTCTTCATCTCCTAGGTCGGAAGCTTCAGGAGGGCAAGGATGGTCTTCAATTCTAGTGGGGTTTTTGTATATTCCCAAGTACTTAGTAGACAGCAATGCACTCAGTTGGCCCTTAACAAATATTACTGTATGACTGGATATAAATCAAAGTCCCATCATACCACTTTTTCTCATTTTAGTGGCATTAGTTATGGCATTTATTCCACGCTTACTATACGCTATGCTCCTGGGTAAATTCAAGGCCAGACAATCAGGCACGATCCCTGCTCTACAATGGACTCACAATCTATCTTATCCCCATTTTCCAGATGAGGAAACTGGTCCAGGGAGGTTAAAGTCTTGAGAAGCAGTGTGACCTAATGGATAGAGCACAGGTCTGGACATCAGAAGGACCTGGGTTCTAATCCCAGCTCCACCACTTGTCTGCTGTGGTACCTTGGGCAAGTCACTTCGCTTCTCTGTTCCTCAGTTACCTCATCTGTAAAATGGAGACTAAGACTGTGACCCCCATGTGGGACGGGGACTGTGTCTAACCTGATCAGCCTGTATCCACCCCGGCGCTTAGAACAGTGCTTGACACATTCATTCATTCAATCATATTTCTTGAGTGCTTCCTGTGTGTTGAACGCTGTACTAATCGCTTGGGAGAGTACAATATAACAATAAACAGACATTCCCTGACACACAGTACGTGCTGAACATCTTATTATTATTATTATTATTACTATTATTATTATTATTATCATGAAAGCCTTGGTCAGGAAGAACTGCCAAGTACACCAGCTTGCTTTGAGCTTGGTCTGGCTCCGCTCCAGCGTGAAGAGTTCCAAGTGCAGGCCACCCTGTCCCAAGATCCCAGAACCTCACACCTGTGGGAAAGAGCTTTTTCTAATCCTTGGCTTTGGCCGGCCGGTCGGGTTCCCACTCAGGGGCGGAGGCAGCAGGTCTCCGGTGGAAAAGAGCAGTCTGAGGAGCAGGCGTCACACCTGGCCTGGGGTCTCCCCTGCCTCAAACTCACGCGGCACTCTGCAAACCAGGATGCCATTAATCCAGGGGAGCGGTGTGGCCTAGGGGATAGAGCACAGGCCCAGAAGTCAGAAGGACCTGGGTCTAATCCCAGCTCCGCCCCTTGCTTGCTGGGTGATCCTGGGCAAGTCACTTTACTTCTCTGGGCCTCAGTCTCCCCAACTGAAAAATGGGGTTTCAAAACCTGATCTCCCTCCTACTTAGACTGTGAGTCCGGAGTGGGATGGGGACTCTCTCCAACCTGATTAACCTGAACCTACCCCAGAGCTTGACATATAGAAAGTGCTTAACAAAATACCTAATTATTCTTATTTCCCCTTCCCTGCAGTTCAAAGACATTTTTCAAACACCACATCACTCGTTCCCACAGAAACTCCCAAGGGCGAGGGAAGAGGCAAATGTTTTATCAACTCCTTTTTCTAGATAAGGCAGCCAAACGCAGCCTAGCCTGAAGCTGCCTAGAGCCAATCAGGGGAAAAGGCCAAAGATACGCAGGAGCACCCAAGCTGCCTCTCCTCATGATATGATTACCCTTAGGCTTCTCAATGAAAGGACTGATCCCCCAAAATAATTCTCCATCATCAATCAGTGGTATTTATTAAGTGCTCACTGTGTGCAAAGCACTGTACTAAGGGCTTGGGAGAGTACAGCACAACAGAGTTGGTAAATGCCACTTCCGCCCATAAGGAGCTTACTGTTCTCTGGGGCAATGTCTTAGCAGTCTCTGACTTCTGAGACGGACACTCGAGCTAGAAAACAACATTTTTTATGGTGTTTAAGTGCTTACTAAGAGTTGCTAGAGCACATACAAGCAAGTGACACTAGACACAGTCCATGTCCCACATGGGACTCGTAATCATAATCCCCATTTTACAGATGAGGCAACTGAGGCCCAGATAAGTGAAGTGACTTCCCCAGGGTCACAAGACAGACAAGTGGCAGAGCCAGCATTAAAAGTCAGGATCTTCTGACTCCCAATCTCATGCTTAAAACATTAGTCCATGCTGCTCTTCCGAATCTTACACTCCAGGCCGGAAGCGGGAGTCAGGAAACCCATATTCCAGTCCTAGATTTCCCACTTGTCTGCTGCGTGACCTTGGGAAAGTCACTTACCCTCTCTGGGCCTCAGTTTCCTCACCTGCAAAATGGGGGTTAAAATACCTGTTCTCCCTCCCTCTTTGACCACGAGCCACAGGTCAGATCAGACGGGGACTTGGAATTATTCTGCATCTACCTCAGCCCTTAGCCTGGTATGCAGTAAGTGCTTAATAAATCCCATCCTTATAATCCATTATCTGTCCCTAGCAGTTATTTTGTCCAGTCTACCCATATAAAGAAAGCCCCATAAGCATTTATTTATTTAATTATTTATTTAGATTAGCATCCGTCTCCCCCTCTAGACCGTGAGCTCGCTGTGGGCAGGGAATGTGCCTGTTGTTGTTGTTGCATTGTACTCTTCCAAGCACTCAGTACAGTGCTTTCCATACAGTAAGCGCTCAATAAATTGAATGAATGAATGAAAGCACTTATACTGTATTATTTCCCCTAGTTTATTTTAATGTCTGTCTCTCCCTGTAGTCCATAAGCTCCTTGTGGGCAGGAATCACATCTACCAACTCTGCTGTACTTTCCCAAGTGCTCAGTACAGTGCTCTGTACACAAAAAGTGCTCATTAAATACTACTGATCAACGGAGTGAAAAACAGAAAACACCAAGCTCAAACCAACTGTACAAAGTAATCTCTATTTCTCTGGTCTTGGTAATGAAGGTACATGCCACCTTAGAAAAATTCCTGGAGGGAAGAACCTGGCTCGTATATATGCTTTGAATGGCCTCTTGAAAACTCTGAGCACGGAGGAAAAACAAACCTGGGAGAAAAGAAAGAGGAAAAAGGAAATCGAGGCAATACGCAGAGAGGAAAAGGGGAGTAAACTCGCCAATAGCAGCCAGTCTACCTTAGCAGCTTTAAGCTACCTATCCATCAGCGATCTGCTGCTGACCCTATTGTTTCGTGGGGAAACTGAGGCTGAGAAGCTCACTGCTTCAACAGAGGCTTCTGGTAATGTCAGTCCTTGTTGGAATTAACTTCCCCGCCTCCCTGGCTGAGACCTTGGGTAGCTTCTTATGAGAACGCGTATCTGCTTTAATCTTTACAACGGACATGTCCTGTCATGGAGCAAAATTACATTTTCTAGTAACGATGCTGATTTGCAGGGCACTATTTGCACAACAGGCTCTTCCTGACACCCTGCCCTCCCCCCGCAACCTCCCGGGCCCTTAGATCCTCCAGCCTGCCAGCTCCAAGCCCTCAGTCAACTGCCAAACTCGGTGGATTAGCAGGTATGCAAACAAACCCAATAAAGTGAAATATCAAAGGCAGGACATCAAACAAATATTCTTTACTGCACAAATGAAATCCCCAGTAAGAGGCAAGTACGCGGGACTCTAACTGCATTTTAGGCTCTTTCCTGAGGGCTGCTTGCCAACCAGAAGGTTTGCCTCAGGACCCTTCCTGGAGAAGTCAAGGACTAGATTAGCTTTCAGGAAGGAACAGCGTTTAAATAAAAGAAACTAAGTCCCGTATGGTTCGGTCGGCTTCAAACCACTGAGGTCCCACCGTCACCTTTCCAATGTTTTAAACGAGGAAATGGTGTCATGTTGGAAGCACTTGAGAATTCCAAACTGACCAAGAGATCTTCCAGATGGCAAGCAGGGAGAAACCGAGCCTTCCGAAAAAGGGCCTTCGGGTCCGTTCCTCCTGCCCTGAATACCTGTTAAGAACCTACCACTTTGTGCAGTGCACTGTACTGGACTCTTGTACAACAGCAATTGTTCCTCCTGCCCTACAATTTCACTAAAATGTTTCCAGAAGAACGGGTGGCAGTGTGGCCTAGGGGAAAGTGCACAGGCCTCAGAGTCAGGAGACCTGGCCTGTATTCCCGGCTTTGCCACCTGACTGCTGAGTGACCTTGGGCAAGTCATTTAACTTCTCTGGGCCTTAGTTTCATTGCGGGCAGGAATCGTGTCCACCAACTCGGCTTTGGAGTCAGAGGTCATGGGTTCAAATCCCGGCTCCGCCAATTGTCAGCTGCGTGACTTTGGGCAAGTCACTTCACTTCTCTGGGCCTCAGTTACCTCATCTGTAAAATGGGGACTAAGACTGTGAGCCCCCCGTGGGACAACCTGATCACCTTGTAACCTCCCCAGCGCTTAGAACAGTGCTTTGCACATAGTAAGCACTTAATAAATGCCATCATTATTATTATCATTATTGTTCTCCCAAGCACTTAGTGCAGTACTCTGCATACAGTAGGCACTCAATAAATATTACCATTGACGATTAAATACCTATTCTACCTCCTCTTTAGAATGTGAACCCCATGCAGAACAGGGACTGTGATCGATCTGATTGTACTGAATTGACCCCAATGCCTAGCACAGTCCTTGGCATAGAGTAGGCCCTTTAGGTCGAGTGTTTAGTACAATGCTCTGCACACACAAAGTGCTCAATAAATTCCATTGACCAATTAGGTGATGGGGCTTAAAGAACAACTAAGAGCCCCTCCTGTCGTCAAGGAAAAGATCTCTTGAGAGGAAGTCTGGATTTGATTTCTAATCCCCTTATTACCTGAAGACACCAAATAAATCAGTGGTATTTATTGAGCATTTTCTATGTCTCAAGCACTGTACTAAGCATTTGGGAGAGCAGAGTACAACAGAATGAGCATGTTTTAAGGCCTATATTCTTACACATAGCTCTGATGCTGGCTACTTAATAATGATGGCATTTGTTAAGTAATTACTATGTGCAAAGCACTGTTCTAAGCACTGAGGAGGACACAAGGTGATCAGGTTGTCCCACGTGGGGCTCACAGTCTTCATCCCCATTTTAGAGGTGAGGGAACTGAGGCCCAGAGAAGTTAAGTGACTTGCCCAAAGTCACACAGCTGACAAGTGGCAGAGCCAGGATTAGAACCCATGACCTCTGACTCCCAAGCCTGTGCTTTTTCCACTGAGCCACGCTGCTTGAAATCCCTTTCCAAAGGATCCCACCTCAGTGAAGGCTTAGAGAGTTTGGGCCAGAAGAAAACACAACATTGCTTTTCCCTCTCCGTCCCCCCTGTAATCGTTTTGTTATTCCCCCAAGTTTGGCTCCTTTCTCCTCAGCAATCAGTCTGACCGGCCAGTTCTCTCAGGGGAGGACTATTCCTCATCCAGCCCCGTCCCACCGCCACGCTGCAAGTTAAGGAAGCAGTGTGGCTGCCTCTCCTTTGGATTTCAGACAGCTCAAGGAAACACCGGCCATTTGTTTTTCAACAAGTTGTTTTTTCCTCAACCGCAACTTCTAAATAAAGCTGAGGAAAAAGTGAAGCCACCCGATGGACCGAAGATAACTCTGGTGGCGGTTGGATACGGACAGAATCAGGGTACGAGAAAATATACGGACTCTCTATGCAGTCAGGGTGGCCACAGGTGATAATTGAGGAATTCCAGTCATAACCTCTTCCGACGACCCGCCTCTGTTACGTTTAAACAGATAACTATTAAAAATATCAAAGAAAAAAACCCAAATATATATGTGTATATATATATATGATGGAAACAATCTGTGATGGTACATTAATTGAAAGTATTTACTGAACGCTTAACTCGATGCAGAGCACTGTACAAAGCACTTGGGAGAGTATTACAGAGTTGGTAGATACAACTTTCTGCCCCTTCCTGGTGTCATTCGTTTTTCTTTGGAAACTGTTAAAAAAAAATATGTTAATCACCACACAAGCAAGGCACCATAAGGCCAAACACACATCGAGCTTCTGTCCAAGAACTCACAGGGCCTACATGCTCACTGGATGTTGGAAAATAAAGATATTGGATATAATGGTGTGGTCTTCTGCTATATCAGTACCGGGGACAAGGCAGCTGACAACTGGTCTCTAATAATATCACTGGTGTTTTTTAAGTATTCACTTTGTGCCCAGCACCACAAAATAATAATAATAATAATAATCATGGTATTTGTTGAGCACTTACTCTGTGCCAGGAACTGTACTAAGCGCTGGGGTGAATAGAAGCAAATTGAGTTGGACACAGTCCCTGTCCCACAAGGGGCTCACACTCTTAATCCCCATTTTACTGAGGTAACGGAGATGCAGAAAAGCGAAGTGACTTGCCCAAGTCCTCCACAGCAAACAAGTGGTGGAGCAGGGATTAGAACCCATGACCTTCTGACTCCCGGCCCCATGCTCTATCTACTATGCCATGCCATTAATATTTCATACAATCAGCAATGGGAGGTTTGACAGAACTGTCTGACAGTTTCCTGCTTGTCAGCTGCCCTAAGGGTTGCGGATAGACTCTCTCACAGGTTAACTCTTCCTCTACATCTCTAACGTTAAAGAATACTGATCATGAAACAATGTGGCCTAGGAGAAAGAGCACGAGACTGGGAGTCAGAAGGATCTGGGTTCTAATTCCAGCTCTGCCATTTGTCTGCTATGTGACCTTAGGCAAGTCACTTCACTTCTCTGTGCCTCAGTTACCTTGGCTGAAAAGGGGGATTAAGACTGCGAGCCCCGTGTGGGATATGGACTGGGTCCAACCTAATTACCCTGTATCTGTAATTAGAACAGTGTCTGGCACATAGTAAGCACTTAACAAATACCGTTAAAAAGAAACAACAACAAAACTTCATTTCTCTGGGCCTCAGTTACCTCCTCTGCAAAAGGGAATTAAGACTGAGAGCCCAATGTGGGACAGGGACTATGCCCAACTAGATAATCTTGTATCCACTCCAGTGTTTAGTACAAGGCCTGGCATTCAGTAACCACTCAACAAATACCCATTAAAAAAAAACACACATCCAAATCTTTCTCAAATCTACTGAGGTTTTCAGCCTCCATGTAACCCTCTCTGTTCTTGGGTTACTGGACAACTGTCCTGCTCAATTCTCCCCACTTCAGAGGCTTCTTCAGAAGCAGGAGACAGTCTTGACAAGAGCAGCCAAAATTATACAGTGATTGGAAGATAGGACCTGGGCAGGCTGATTAAGAACTGCAATTTTTATAGCCTCAGGAAAAAAGGAGAGAGAGAGAATGCTAAGGGGTAACTTAATAACTGTCTTCATGTATTTGAAGAGTTGTTATAAGGAAAATGGAAAACAGCTGTTCCCAGTCACCACCAAGGGGAGAACAGAAAAAAACAGATGTGAAGCACAGCAGAAGAAACTGAGGTGAGGTGTGGCAAAGGACTGGATGACTGCTATGACAGACAACCCAGAGACACATAATGGGTGCTTTAGTGGGAAAAGCATGGAATTAGTAGACCTGAAGAATCCCAGCTCTGTCATGGGCCTGTTGTGAGACCTCTATGTACCACAGTTTCTTCATCTGTAAAATGGGGATATCTTCTGCCCCTTCTAATAATAATTATAATGATGGCATTTATTAAGCACTTACTATGTGCAAAGCACTGTTCTAAGCTCTGAGGAGGTTACAAGGTGATCAGGTTGTCCCACTCACAGTCTTAATCCCCATTTACAGATGAGGTATCTGAGGCATAGAGAAGTTAAATGACTTGCCCAAAGTCACACAGCTGACAATTGGTGGAGCCAGGATTTGAACCCGTGACCTCCGACTCCAAAGCCCATGCTCTTTCCACTGAGCCACACTGCTTCCTCTTATACTGTGACCCCCATGGGGAACAGGGGCTGTCTGATATGATTATCTTGTAACCCTCCCGGGTTTGGCACATAATAAGCACTTAATAATAGAGTCCTCTAGACTGCAAGCTCCTTGTGGGCAGGGAACGGTTTTAAGACTAAGGATTTTTCAAAAATCATCTCTTAATGAGCAGGGAATGTGTCTGCTAATTCTGCTGCATTGTACTCTCCCAAGCGCTTAAGATGCTCTGCACATAGTAAGTGCTCAATAAATGTTTGATTGATCAAATGAATATGCTAGATGGTAAGCTCTTTGAGGGCAGGGATTGTATTTACTATCTATCTGCATTGTTTTCCCAAGCGCTTAGTACAGTGTTGTACACCAAGGACACACTCAGCGAATACCACTTCTTTATTGAGATGTGGAATCTCAGTTCCAGGAAGCTTTTGAGTGGAGGCCAAGCATCACGACACCCCACTACTTCCAAGACTTGGTGGTGTATTTTATTTGAAAAGCCCTTCATGTGCGCAAATCACTGTATTCATCAATCAATCAATCGTAACCTCGGATCATTGATCAGGAAATGGGCTGACCAACTCTGTTATATTGTACTCTTCCATGCACTTAGTACAATGCTCTGTACACAATAGGCACTCAAGAAATACATTTTTTTACAGTATTTGTTAATCAATCAATCAATCGTATTTATTTAGTTAGTTACTGGAAGCGTTAAGCACTTCCAGTAACTAAATTTAGACACTAGGGTTTGGGGAAGAGGGAGCCTATCTTGGAAACACACAGTTTCAAGATACTTTCTCTGTTGCGACTCCAAGCAGAAACCATAGACAGTCACTATCTCTAGGCCTTAACTTCATATGAGGTATCAAGAGGAGAGCTTTATTTTCTTTACCTAGGCTGAATTTATCTCCAAAACTAGGCAGTCATGGTGTCCAGGAAGCACATCAATGTAGGATCAAAGTTGGCCTCCCCCACCAAGCGTTTCGCTCAAGAATTTGGGTTGGATGGGTTATTTGATCTTCTCTGTTTGCAAAGTTCACTCTCCTGGCTGGAAAATTCTTTGAAGCATTCCCAAATACACGGACTTATTGGAAACATTTGTCAGGGAATTGCTTCAGAAATTCTGCCAAACTCGCTCTCCATTGTTTTCGTTAGAGTCTCACAAGAACTATGTCACCATTTAATAATGTTTTGGTTAAAAATCCCGGCACCTTGAGCTAGAAAATATTACTCCGTAGTTTCACCTACATGAACAAAATTAGAAACAAGAATTCACTCATTCCAGAAGAGCAATGAAACCATCCGGGCTTTAAAAAAAATTATTTCTCCATTTTAATTGCCAGTTTCAAGTCTAGCCATTACAGTTTGCCAATTTATACAACTCTCTATTCTCTGTTCTTGCCTGAAGAGCACGGCAGTTTTTATAGACAAACAACAGATGTAAAATCCATATTCCCACACAACTGGTTTTCATCATCATCATTCTTGGCATTCCCTGAGAATCTGTGTGCGGTGCACTACACTAAGCACTTAGGAGTGGACAAAACACTTAGAATAAATGATTCCTGCCCTCAAGGAGCCAACAGTTTAGTGGGGAAACATGGACACTGACATATGGCAAGAATTCATTTCTTAAACACGTCAGACCTCTTATTTCAAAATATTTCCATGACAGAAGCCTGACTAGCAACTAGAACAAACTTCTACTGTAGAACAATCCTTTCATTGGAATGTCTTTGGTTAAAGCATTTTCTCTTCATTTTCACGATTTAGAATCCCACGTCTTTAAAATTAGGTACGCCCGATATAAACCAAGTGTTACCTCCTGGCCTGAAGGAACGTTTGCTAAAATATGGGATCGTGTGACAACTTACGAAAAACAAAAATCTCAGAGCTTATTTTTCATTTGCGGCTACTTTGGGGAGGTGAGTAGAAACTGATTTACAAGCCCCCTAGGGAAAATAATTCAGAGAACATTTTATGGTTAGCTCATTCCTAGGCAACAACTCAGTCAAAAATGGTGAAGAGTCAGTAATTCATTAATAATGGTATTTGTTAGGCGCTTATTCTGTGCCAAGCACTATACTAAGCACTGGGGTCGATACAAGCTAATCAGGTTGGACACAGTCTATGTCCCACATGGGACTCACAGTCTTAATCCCCATTTTACAGATGAGGTAACAGACAGAGAGAAGTGAAGTGACTTACCCAAGGCCACACAACAGACAAATGGCAGAGCCAGGATTAGAGCCCAGGCCCTTCTGACTCCTTGGACTGTGCCCTATCCACCAAGCCATGAAGTTTATGGGTTGGTTAGAAGGTGCCAGATCATCTCCCTTGCAGAAAGGTAAATGCACTAAGCCTGCAGAAAGAATTAGAACATCCCATCCACTACCCAGGGGGCCAGAAAGAAGGGGACGGTTTGGGGAAGGGGGAGCCTATCTTGGAAACACCCAGTTTCAAGACGCTTTCTCTGAATGCGATTCCGAGCAAAAACCATAGATGGTCACTATCTCTGGGCCTTAACTTCATATGAGGTATCAATAGGAGAGCTTTACTTTCTTTACCTAGGTTGAGTTTATCTCTAAAACTAGGCAGTCATGGTGTCCAGGAAGCGCATCAATGTAGGGTCAAATTTGGGCTGGACTGCCCACCCCAACGTCCAAGGGACAGAAGAGCAGCATAGCTTAAAGGATAGAGTATGGGCCTAAGAGTGCGAAGGATCTGAGTTCTACTCCCAGCTCCGTCACATGTCTGCTGGGTGACCCTGGGCAAGTCACTTCATTGGACCTCAGTGACCTCATCTCCTCTGCTCAAGTTGGGCCTGAGGAGTCGTGAGACTTTTGCACAAGAATGGAGGTTGGGGATGCTAAACTCCCATTGCTTATTTCAGGGCTTCTGAAAGGTTGGAGACACCATGTGACTTCTAGCAGGTAGGTGAGAACTGCATCTTGTAATGTGGGGCTAGGTTTGGACCCTTCTAGTCCCTTCTAGACTGTGAGCCCGTTGTTGGGTGGGGACCATCTCTATATGTTGCCGATCTATACTTCTCAAGCGCTTAGTACAGTGCTCTGCACACAGTAAGCGCTCAATAAATTTGAATGAATGAATGAATCTGTAAAATGTGGATTAAGAGCGCGAGCCCCTTGTAGGACAGGGACTGTGTCCAACCTGATTAACTTGTATCTACCCTACCCCTTAGCGCAGTGCTGGGCACATAAGCACTTAACAAGTACCATAATTATTACCACTCATCCATTCAGCCTGACTCTCTCCTGTAGGTTGGGAAATCATGTGACACTCCTGAGTCCTCTAGACCAGCCGCCTCCCCCTTCTTTCTAGATTCTCCCTCGACCCAAACCGATGCTGCCAAGAAGCTCTTTGAGGGCAAGGACCATGTCTACTTACTCTACTGTCTGCTCCCAAGCACTCTGTACAGTGCTCAACACACAGTAAGAGCTCAATAAATACCACTGATTGACTATTGAAAGGACGGAAGGCAGAGCAGGGATCACGATTCTGCATTCTCCTAAGCACTTAGTACAGAGCTCTGCATACAGTAAGCACTCAAAAAATGCCCTTGATTAATAGTAATCCGACCTTCCCTCTAGACTGAAAGCTCGTTGTGGACAGGGAATGTGTCTACCAACTCTGTGGAATTGTACTCTCCCAAGCGCTTAGTATAGTGCTTTGCATACAATAAGCACTCAAATACCATTGCTTGATTAGTACAGTCATGTATTTTCCCCCTCTAGACTGTAAGAACACTGTGGGCAGGGAACGTGTCTACCAACTCTGTTGTACTGTATTCTCCCAAGAGCTTAGTATAGTGCTCTGCACATAGTATGGGCTCGATAAATACCATTGACTGATTGATCTGCACACACAAGAGTTCAATAAATACCCAGTTAAAAGACTTCATCCACATCCCACTGGAAAAGCAAAGTGGTTGCCGCCACCTCCTCCTCCCCAATTTAGTTGTCTCTCCCTGGAAATGAGTGGCCTGATGGAATTTTCTTCCTTTGGCTTCACCACCTTAGCTTGTAGCAAGGACACGTCTGCATGGACGAAAAACGCTCAGGGCTCAGAATAAAATGAGCTCTAGCTAAAAGAAATTGGGCTTCTAACAATTCTACACTTTAACGACACAGTCTGAAGCACCCGTCTGTTGTACTCTCCCAAAGTGCTCCGTACAGTGCTCTGCACAGAGTAAGCCCTCAAATAAATCCCGACTTATTGACTGACTGGCTTGTGGAGACCCTGTGGCCTTGTAGACTGTGTGAAATTCTCTACAAGGTTGGCTTTCTCTCAGAGAACCCAGCGTAGCCACCACTAGATTTCACGGCTTCTCTTTGCAGTTTGAATCCATGAGGATTCTTTCCAGTTTTCCAGCTTTCCCTATGGCTCTGGATCTCTTCCACCCTCTAGACTGTGAGCTCGTTGTGGGCAGGGAATGTGTCTGCTTGTAGTTGTACTCTGCCCTCCCAAGCTCTTAATACAGTTCTTTCCACACACTAAGCACTTAATAAATATGATCTAATGAATGAATGAACTTTCCACACAACACTTCCCTCACGAACCACAGGGCAGGGAACAAAGGGTAAAAGTAAAAAGCGTTCAGAGGAGAGCCTCTAAATCCTGACAGCACAGTTTTCTCTGCCAGAGTGCTACTGTAGCTCTCCAGGCGGATGATTCCAAATGCGTTTTGAAGGCTTCTGTAATGAAAGGGGAAAAGGAAATGGCCAATTTGGTGACTCAGTTCTATTTAAGCTTTATTTCCATAAATCGTATGGAAATCATAAAGGAAATAAAAATTCTGCTGGAGTACGCTCAGTGTTGCCAAAGATGAGCTGGAAAACTCGACTGGGTTTTCCAAGGCTCCTGCTGTGCCCCAAAGCCAAGAGAAGCAGCGTGGCTCAGTGGAAAGAGCCCGGGCTTTGGAGTCAAACGTCGTGGATTCAAATCCCAGCTCCGCCAATTGTCAGCTGTGTGACTTTGGGCAAGTTATTTAACTTCTCTGGGCCTCAGTTACCTTATCTGTAAAATGGGGATTAAGACTGTGAGCACCACTGAGACCCCCGTGGGACAACCTGATCACCCTGTAACCTCCCCAGCGCTTAGAACAGTGCTTTGCACATAGTAAGCACTTAATAAATGCCACCATTATTATTAGAATTTTTGTGACCTAGTGGACAGAGCACGGGCCTCGGAGTCAGAAGGACCTGGGTTCTGATCCCAGCTCCACCACTTGTCTTGCTTTGTGACCTTGGGCAAGTCACTTCACTTCTCCATGTCTCAATTACCTTGTCTGTAAAATGGGGATTAAGACTGTGAGCCCCACGTGGGACAGTGACTGTGTCCAATCTGATTAGCTTGTATCTACACCAGTGCCTGGCACATAGTAAGCATCTAAAAGTCACACACACAACAGAAATATTCCACTGTTTCTATGACACCACTGAAACCCCAACGGCCTGGGGAAAGACAATAAAGCCCCCAAAACCGCTCATCAGGCTGCGGGTTTTATCTCCTGGATCGCTCTCTTACAGAACAATTCCTTTCCACTGGGGTCTCACACACAATTCCAATTAACTCTCAAAGAGTCGCTAGCCCCCAGCAGCGACTAGCCATGCGCAAGCTGTCAATCACGCTGGACGGCTTGATGAGAGGCGAGCAGTAGGCTGGACGCTCACAACCCAGTGTCGGGAGTCACCATCTGAGCCCAACACTTCTGGCTGAGCTCCTACTCCATACTGGGCCCAAAGCACTGGAATAAGGCCACATCCAGAAGGAGAATACACTGCTCCTCATTTGGGCTTTTCTAACTCAATGGCTTTTTCCAGTCATCAAAACCAGAAGGCAGACATTATCTAGGGAAAGGATGCTACTGGGGACAGTCATTCATCTTCCTTGATTTTAGATTCAATGCATTCTGTTTTACCTCTAAAAAAGCCTCACCTTCACTTCAGTTTTGCCATTTCTTCCAAATTTTTCCCCAAGTGTTTCCCCGTGAACAGTCGGAGGCGGCTACTATCTCACACCTCAGTGCAGCCCCAGAGAAATGGGTCTGTTTTCTCTGCCAAGAGGTCTAACCCAGTGTCCCTGCTGACTTTCCATCTGGCAAGAGTTTGGATGTTTCAACAACTACAGGAGAGGAAGGCTTAATTATCCCTCTGCATCTTTCCGGGGGTGCTAACTCAAGAAGAGTCTGAATTCTCTTGGGGCGGACCACAGCTAATTGCTTAAAACGCAAACAGGAAACATGTCACAGAGATGCTGGGAAATGAGCAAAGATGCCCCAATTATCCAGGCAGTGCCCCTCCCTCGAAGGGAGTCTGGAGGCTCAACATTCATTCAACACTTAATAGTGCTTACTGGGTATCTACTGTGACCAGGGCACTGTGGGATTACATTTTTTCTGGTTAGCCAGGAACAGCTCTGGGTGAAATCCAGTAGCCCTTCGGGTCAACGTGTGGCTATTTCAATCAAATGTCCGAGAACAATTGAGATTGTGAGTTCAGCAAAGGGGGAGGGATCTCATTGATGACTAGAATGCCTTCTCTCATTCCATTCCATAGAGGTGCCCTCCGGGTAGACAGAAGGAATTCCCTGCCTTGGGTCGATTGGTTTGTTTGGAGAAAGCCTCATTCCATTCCCCAGAGGTACCCTCTGGGTAGAGAGCAGAAATTCCCTGCCCTGGATGAACAGATTTGTTTGGAGAAAGCTCAGATCCTTTCTCTTTCCTGGACCATCATTCCTTCAGTCCTAAATTTATTTATATTCTCAGCACTCAACATGCGTGTGTGTGTATGTATGAATACATAAAGTGCTAAGAGGGTATAAAGAAAAAGGGAGAGAGAAACCATACTAGCTATAAGATTTCTGTATGTGTCTCTCCCATTTGTAAGACCCTTGGTGGCAGGAAACATGTTTCTTTCATTCAGTGCAATTTGTTCAGTGTGAATTCTCAGTAAGCGTCCTGTCCTTACTACCAGAAGGAAGAGAATCAAGATACGAGACACCCCTTTTGGGTGGAGGTGTGTTTCTGCAATCTGTAACTGAGGAAAAAGAGTCTCCCACCCTTGTGATCTTCCAATGATCTTCCAATATTCCAACCAGCCACATACATCTTTTGACCAGCCATGTGTTTACAAAACAGCAATAGACTTCATGTCTAGTCACTGGATAAACCTTAATTGTAGTTAAAAAGTCTACTGGGATCCAACCTCACAGCTACCCACATCACACACATACACTCACACACACACACACATCCAGGCCATGTATCCAGAGACTGTAAGAGACTGTAGAATGCAGTTGGGGAGGAGGAGGAAGACTGGTATGTCTGAAACCAGAATACAAGTTTCAGACTGCACTGCAAATTCACCCCAGTGAGAGAGGTCTTAGCTACTACACTCCCTTCCCAGACATACGTAGAGGGAAAATGAGAGCCTATGGGGAGGGAAGATGAAAAGAAAGGGATCAAATGTTCTACATTTAAATTTAGGCAGCCTGACACTCAGGAGAACTACATAGGAGGCCAAAGGATGTGCAGAAAAACCCTAAAGGCAAGAGACAGTCTCAAGGCAAAAACATGCTTGTTCCTGGGGACAAAACATTTGGGCTGCTCAAAAATGGCAAGTGTAGACAAGTAACGTCACTTCATATTTTTAGACAGGATGGTGGAGTGGCTTTCTTGGGGAACCATGAAACCACATCACCTCAAATTTAATATGGGCCTCAGTTAAAAAAAAAATTATTTTGACCTGTCATTTGAGGATGCTATCGTGCTGTGGCCTCCTTTATCGTTTCTGGTAGGGATTCCATTGAAGCCTAAGGCACCATCCAAGACCTGAGCAGCAAGCTAGGTTTATTCTAAAAGGCAGTCAAAATGGCTCCTCCAAAAGCTACAAAACACATACACACTCTCTCTCTCTCTCTCCTGCCAGTAGACTGCATTATAATCCTTCTCATCTGGACTTTTTTAGAACCCGCTTATTACTTTCTTTCAGGCATTCCTAAACTGAGTGAAAGGCGGGATCCAGTGAGACTCACAGTCTGACACAATGAGTTCCTATCCTCATCGCTAAAACGCAATAAACTGAGGCAATTATATGATATGAAAATGAGCTTCCGAGCATGCTCTCCTCGTCGGCAAATCAGCCCCTTAAACTGAATGACCGTTGAAGGTTCTCCAGGCTTAAGATATTCATTTCAGACCACGGGCGCCTCGGGTCTAAATCAGACAGAGCCCCTCCGTCTCAAAAATTCTGTGGATTAAGCGCTTTTTAAAAAACTGCTCTTGAAAACTGGAGCAGAAGTGGAATTTAGCAGTGAGGAAAAAAATAGCCAACTTTATTCCACGGAGGTAGAGGGAAGGGGAGGGAGAAAGAGAAAGGGAACTAGATGTCTGAGGGAGCCTCCAATCTCCTCCAGGTCTGAAGGGCTTCCTGGATGGTGGCTGGTTTTTG
The DNA here is from genome assembly GCF_015852505.1 of Tachyglossus aculeatus. Classification (NCBI taxonomy): domain Eukaryota; kingdom Metazoa; phylum Chordata; class Mammalia; order Monotremata; family Tachyglossidae; genus Tachyglossus; species Tachyglossus aculeatus. The sequence continues at coordinate 43,935,283 of NC_052074.1, read as the reverse complement.
TTTCTTTTGGGAACTTTTCCTCTGTCTCCCTCAGGAAAGCTGTCCAGTCCAACCCCATGGATTGACCTCAAGAGGTGACTGAAATGTCCACAACCCACTCTGAACAGTGAGAAATGTGTCCCATAATAGGTCCCAAGAGATAGGATTCACTTTCATTCCTGGGTCACTTCTAGACTGTGAGCCCAATGTTGGATAGGGATTGTCTCCGTTGCCAAATTGTACTTTCCAAGTGCTTAGTACAGGGCTCTGCACACAGTAAGCGCTCAATAAATATGATCGAATGAATGAATGAATGAACCACAACAGCTTCATGGTTCAGTTGTGTCCTTCTGGAGGGTGGAGGGAGCCCAGATTCCATCTTGAGGTCTCTTCCAACCCTGCACGAGGTGGTTGTTTCTTTTATTTTTGTTTGGTTTACCTTTTATAGTATTTTTAGGCACTTAACTACGTGCCAAGCAGTGTTCTAAGTGCTGGGATAGATATAAGTTAATCAGGCCAGATACAGTCCCATCCCACATGGAGCTGATCTAAGAAGGAAGGAGAACATGTACTGAATCCCCATTTTGCAGTTGAGGAAACTGAGGCCCAGAGAAGTGGCCTGCCCACAGTCACACAGCAGGCAAGTGGCAGAGCAGGGATTAAGAACCCAAGTCCTCGGACTTCCAGGACTGAACTCTATCCACTAGGCCACACTGCTTCTCTGGAGATGTTCTTTTTCCCCAAAAAAGGGGATATTAGGTCAGCTGCTGCTATTTTGTCCACTGGCATTGAATGGTAGGTCTGCTGTCATCTAAATTACTCACAGCGGGAGCCTTCTCTGCTCAGTGTATCCTGGCTTGGCCCAATCAGACATACATCTGAAATCGAGAGAACACCCAGTCACATTCTCTAGGAAAGTGGCAGGAGCCAGGCAGAAGAATAATAAGAATTATTATTTTTGTGGTACTTGCAAAGCGCTTACTATGTGTCCCACACTGTACTCAGCACTGGGGTAAGATACAAGATAATCAGATTGGCCACAGTCCCTGTCCCACACAGGGTATACCGTTTCAACCCCTGTTTTTCAGATGAGGAAACTGAGGCCCAGAGAAGTGAAGTGACTTGCCCAAGGTCACATAGGAGTCAAGTGGGAGAGCCGGGATTAGAACCCAGGTCCTTCTGACTCCCGTGTACTATCTACTAGGCCATGCTGCTTCTCACCAAGGACCTCCTCAAAGCCTCCATGGTTCTGATCTCAAGGGAAAGTGTGCAATTGCCTCTGGTAAGTTGGCTGCTTAGTCATCACAACGTCTCACCCTGCTTGAGGGACATCAGCTCCTGTTGCACTCCCCTCCGGAGACTGACAGACACCAAAATGTCAGACAGACACCAAAATGTCGAGTCGTGTAATCCATGCACCTCGTGGTCAAATGCCACACAGACCTGAGGTGTGGGGAGTGGGGAGTGAACACGCAAGGAGCTCCCCCCACAGAACACCAGCTAGTCGGGGGCAGATACCTGCGCAGGGCCGGGTTAGTCCATTACCCAATTGAATCTTCTCACACACGGTGAAGCCATCATAATATGAAAATGGAGCGTACGGACGACAACCGCATCCTCACACGACCGGAGAACCCAGACGAGCATGTAGACGGGTAACCCGCAATAAACCACAGGAGCTTTGCCTTTCCGACAATGTAGGGTAAAAGAGACTTTGAAAATCAATTCTAACTCGACAGGACTGCTTTTGCACTCACGGTGCATCTTTCCAACGGCCAACTGACTTCATCTGATCTTCCACTAGAGTATCTGGGTGGCTAAACGCACACAGCAGAGATGCCAATGCTATTTCTCAACTAACCCACAAAGCCAGTCATAAACCCGTCATCCCCACCGAACTGGCACAGACCAAAAGGCCCTTCAACTTTAAATAAAGTTCTTTCCTGGTGCATTACTCACTAATTTCTTTGCATTACATCACGGCATGCCAGTTTGCCTGAGGAACCAACTGCCAACACCCCTCTGCCCTTTCCGCTTCACTCCTCTTTCTCCTCCTCTTGTTCTCATTATTCCCGGGTTTTCCATTAACTCAGGAAAGTTTAACTGCCAGTCCACAATGAGGCTTATTTTCAATGCGATGACATGCTATCCACAAAGGACAATAGCCCATGTAGCCCTGAAGAGTTGCTTCTGGCCCTCACAGAGTCGCTGCTGTTTAAGCTGGAACTGATCAACAGGGGCAGCTTCTGTGCCATACTTTCCGCATCTGTAAAATGGGGCTAATAAGCTCTGGCTCACCGGAATGTCCTGAGGACAGAGTGAGATGGTCGATGTGAAAACACTTCGGGTAGGGAAGGGAGGAGGAGGGGCGGAGAAAGAGCTACACAAATGCAAGGGACCTTATTTTTACTGTCTCACACAAAGGACACAATGTTTCTATTTGGGTCTTTGGCAGGTCAGTGACAGACTCTGGAGTAGAAGACATCTCCCACTTCATTCATTCATTCAGTCAATCGTATTTATTAAGTGCTTACTGTTGCAGAGCACTGTACTAAGTGCTTGGGAAAGTACAATGCAGCAATAAATCTCTTCCTCTTATCACTGAACTCCATGGCCCTTGGTAAACAGTATTCCATTTCCTTTCTTGTATTTCCCTTATATTTGGACACCACACCCACACACACACACAGTGGTGGGGAGAGGAGGGAGAAGACTCACCATCTGGCCCCATTCTCTCCTTGAAGATCTAAGGAGACGGATTATAGTTAAGAGCCAATTTTGATATTCACATCTAACAGCTCAGCTTCAAAATTTGGACTCGTTTCTCTGGAGATGAAGCCCGCCCACCACTGTGCATGTTAATGCGGCTGTTATCTGAATGGCTAATGCTCATTTCTGGTAGGAAAATCTGTCCCCGGACACGGTTTGATTAGCCGTACACAAATAAAAGGAGAGTCGATTTCCAGCCATGAGGCTGCGAGGGACATAAATGCTGCCCAAGAAGACGACTCCCTGGGGGTCATCCAAGATGATTTTTCAAAGGAACAACAGGAAGTTACTGAACCAAGGAGGATTCAAGGGGAAGACCACGGTTCCTAACAGCGAGTTCTGGACGGAGAGACATGCAGGGCAGGGGGCATCCTTCTAGAGAAGCAGAGGAAACCTCCATGTCTCAGAAAAACTCTGAGCCTCCATTTAGTCATTCATTGGCATTTACTGAGCGCCCGCTGTGGGCAGAGCGGGCTGGGGGCATGTCCCACTTAAGCACTTGCCCTCCTGCATTATGGCTGGCCCCTGTGAAAAGGAATTCCAATGAGAATCTGTGGCCATGCGGGCAAGAAGTCAATGAAAATCCCCAGAGTTCCAGGGAGCCTTGAGGTGGATAAAAGGTACAATGGAGGGCCAAACCCAGAGATCTAAGCAGGTTTTTTCCAAGTTTTCAATTTCTATCATTATCTCTACAAGAACGTGAGGTACAACCATCAACAATTCTAGGGAGGATTATATATGATTTACAGATTCCATTCTACTTAGACTATGAACCTACTGTGGGACAGGGACTATGTCCAACTGGAAGCAATCTGGAAGGAGATGCCCACATGACAAACTCCTGCTTTTCCCGCTCTACCTCCTGCCTTAAACGCTTCTATAATGACATTTGTTAACTGCTATGTGCCAGACACTGTATTGAGTGCTGGATTCTACAAGATAGGTTGGACACAGTCCATGTCCCACATGGGGCTCACAGTCTTAATCCCCATTGTACAGATGAGGTACTGAGTGCTGGATTCTACAAGATAGGTTGGACACAGTCCATGTCCCACATGGGGCTCACAGTCTTAATCCCCATTGTACAGATGAGGTACTGAGGCACAAAAAAAGTTAAGTGACTTGCCCGAGGTCACAAAGCAGACAAGAACAAGCACATTTGCATTCCTACTCTGGGATCAGAGTGATTCTTCTGGCACCTCCATCTTCTCCTCTTGCTTCTCCTCAGCCCCACCCCACTTCTCTTCTTGCTCTAAACATTCCCGGCTCAAGTACATTCTGCCGATCCCACAATCATTCATCTTTTCATCCTTGCTTTTGAGTTCTCCTGCTTGTCTATCTGTAATTCTCCTGCGCCACTATCATTATTGTAATCGTCTTTGTAACACGCGCATTATTCACTGGCTCAAAGCATTCTGCCAAACTTCTAGGAAGAGGAGAAAAACAAGCCAAGGAAGGAAGTTTTATTTTTGCAATTTCCTCTCAACCTCTTCCCTGCCCCACCCATGAGGGGCTTGATAGATGCATTCACGGATGCAGCTCTGCCTCAAGGGATGCCCAACGCCTCAAGGGACTGGGAAGTCCCAGCAGCCCACAGAGATGCTCCTTCCTGTCCCCTACAGAGTGGGATTTACTGCTTCTTAAGCGCTTACTATATGCCTAGCACGATACTAAGCGTTTGGGTAAATACAAGATAATAAAGTCAGATCCGGTCCCTGTCCCACATGGGGCTCACAGTCTATGTGAGAAGGACAACAGGTTCTGAATCCCCATTTTACAGATGAAGAAACAAAGGCCCCCAGAAGTGAAATAACTTGCCCAATACCACAAGGCAACCAAGGGGCGGAGTCGGCATTAGAATCCAGGTCTCCCGATTCCCAGGCTTTCCACTAAGCTCACTGTGAGCAGAGAATGTGTCTGCCAACTCTGTTGTATTGTGTTCTCTGCACATAGTGAACACTCAATAAATACCACTGATGATGAGGATGATGATGAGGGAGATTTCTGGTCACCCCAAGAGCCCCACAATCTAGAAGCTTGGCTGGGGTGGGCTAAGCCAAAACCGCTAATTCACAGGGACTCTACTCCCGGCTCCCCTCATCATCCCACCCCACCACAACCTTCATCCACAATTAGCAGTGTGGAATCTCAGAGACTGCAGGCGACAGTCACAACGTAGAGCCCCGGCCCAAGGCCCGGTGTCAAAACCGCGACTGGTCCGACACCTGTCCTAAAGCTGGAAAATTACAACAAAACAGGTCATTGGCACCATCTACTGCGCAAAGGTAAAGCAGGTGAGATTACAGATCACCCGGAGAGACGGCAGAACCATAACGTGGCTGCATCCAAAACCAAACAGCTACAGGATCTGGACTAAAGAACATGAGCAAAGATGACTAATGAATCTTTCGTATTATGTCTGTGCTATTCTGTTCAGGTGAGACATTTCTCTGGGGACAAAGAGCTGGCAGAGAAATCTCTCTTCCCTTCAGAATAAGTCCACAGGATGGATGGGTTACCCTCTGCCCAGAAATACTGTGGGGTGAATGGAGGGAACCTGAGAAGAGGATTTCCAGGAGAGCCCATCCATTTTGTGGCCTTGATGAAACCACCCAACCTCTCCTAACTCCTTCCACAGGGCCACTGCTCACGTTTATTTCCTTGAAAGCTGTTTGTGGAAACACTAATCCATCCAGCTTTGCTAAGTGATGCTTAGGGGATTCGGGCTAGTATTCCCCCCCCCACAGAGGGGTGCCTGATGGGGGGCCGTGGTCATGCGGTGCAGCGTGCGTCAATCACAGCTCATTAGGCAATGGTCCAGCCCACCGACTGCTCCCTAAAATTGCCTCCAAACCACATTATCAGCTGAGATCAACCCAAGGCTCGGTTTAGCGCGGTGAGAGAGAACACCCTGCAGGAGCCAACAGTCCACGGGTTTGAGGGCAGGGAGAAATGAGGCAGCGGAAGGGAATGAGGGAAAAACCAAGTCTTGACACTCTGCAATTCCGGGATGGAGGACCAGAGGAAACAGACCCTAGGCTGGCTTGCAGGGCACCGGGTCCTTCCTAGCAATGAATTCCTTTGGGAACAGGCGCCTCGACTCTCCTGGCCTGGCTTCCTGGGATATGCCAGCCCAAAATTTCCTGGCGGCCCAAGATTTCCTGGAGGTTAAAGGGAGCAAAGATGTCGCCAAGGAGCATTAACCCTGTCAGAAGGTGCCAAGCCTGGTGGGTCCCAAGTCCAAAGCCTGCAGAGCCACGCTTTCTACCCAGAGGACATTTGGGAGCAGGTAGGAGGTGTCATCTCTTGGAATTGGAGGCCATGAGTACCTTCCCCACCCCTGCCCCCTCAGGAAGGCAGCACTGGCACTGAGCCACACGCTTACATTCTCCTCAAGCAGTACAGCCTCACCTGCAATGCTTGAGGAGAAGCCTCCTTCCCCCGATTCCCACTCTGCCTTCTCCCAGATCCTTTCCCTTGAAGGAGCCTTGAAAAGGAAGATCTACCTTATGGAGCCATATTTACTGGGCACAGTGACTGAGCGTGGGGCTTGGCAAAGTACAACAGAAGCAAGAGACTTGCCCCCTGCCCACAAGGAGCTTACAGCTGCTCAAAGCAAAAATGTCAACAGCCTTGGCAAGCCCAAAAGGCAAGCACTGAACAAAAAAAAAAAACAGGGATCCTGTCCCCCAGTTACCTTACTTCCAACTCTAATGCTTACCAGGTAGTGTACATAGGATCTCCCCACCACCCTAGGCCCCAGAACAGAAGCTGTGAAGAGCCTAAAGACCTCCAAAGAGCAGCAGAAATCACCAATCAATCAATCAATCGTATTTATTGAGCGCTTACTGTGTGCAGAGCACTGTACTAAGCGCTTGGGAAGTACAAGTTGGCAACATATAGAGACGGTCCCTACCCAACAGTGGGCTCACAGTCTAAAAGTCTAAAATTTTCACCAGTGTGAAAATAACCAGCCAACTGAAATCCTTCTCAGCACTGACAGTTTTCATCTTTCCAAGAAAGGTCAAACCTCTTTACAGTGGGGAAAAGCTGGTCTTTTGACTGCACCAAGTGGGAAGATATTCTAGGGTGGAACTGAGTAGTTAGGGTGATCAGATTCCGAGGGTTCATGGGAGACGAAGTGATTTGATCCCCTTGCAGTCAATCCTCCAAGTGAGTTTTCAATCCGCTTACTGGGACAGATATCTGGACTTTGCCTGGAGAACCAGAGCTGAGGTGAATGGGAAAAAACTTCCCACACACACTCATCCCCTGGAACGTGCTTATTCCTCAAAGGGTTTGGGTTGCCTAGCAATGAGCATTTCTGAACCTCCGGATTTTGACCTGAATGGTGAGTTCGGGTCCCAACTTCCCCAAAACTGAGGTGAGGCTGAAGATTGTAAATCCCCCACTTTTCCGATAAGTCCCCTCTCTAGACTGTCAGCCCGTTGTGGGCAGGGAACAGGTGTACCAACTCTGTTGTAGTGTATTCTCCCAAGCGCTTAGTACGGTGCTTTGCACACAGAAAGCGTTCAACAGATATCATTGATTGATAGTGGGAAATTATCATTTCCTATCTGGATGCACCAGTGGCCCCTTGTCACAGGGGCCCACAATCCTGACCTCTTCCTCATCATTTCAACGTCTTCCGGCTCCCCAATTCATGCACCTAAGTCCTTCAATTCTTCCTGCAAAAATATCACCAGTCTCTTCTTAGACGGCTACCACACTGCTCCAAACTCCTGTCACGTCTCCATCAGGCACTGTCAGACTCCTCATTCACGTCCCTGCCTCCGGCCTCTCCCCTCTTGAATCTACTCCATCCATCATCTTCGTGACACCGCCTTTGCTGCACATCTCTCCACTCCTCGAAAACCTCCAACGACTCCCCCATCTCCCGCCACATCAGGTGAGAACTCCTCACAATCGGCTTCAAGGCTCTGTACGTCATAAGAATCAGGGGTCTTTGTCCGCCTTTCCCTAGCTCGCTCTCTTCAATCCTCCTTCACTCACCTTAACTGTCCCTCACTCTCAACTCTCCTGCCTCCGTTCCCCCAGCCTGGAACTCCTTTCCTGAGTCCCATTGCTCTTCCCCAGCTCCTTAAGGCCCCACTCCCTCCAAGTCATTCCCATTTCTACACAGCACCCAAGTAGGGTCCACCCAAAAGCCATTTTTAGAACGGATATATATTTCAATCCTATACTCAGCATAAGGCAAATTTATTCAGCCATTTCATCTTGGTACATACATACTACCACTTGTTACATCTTTGTTCATCCTCCTAACGGTAATTAATTTTTGTCGGTCTCTTCCATTTAGACTGCAAGCGTCTTGAGGGTAGGAAATGTGTCCTTGCTTCTGTTTTTCTCTTCTCGGGTGTTTTTTGCACTAAGTAGGCACTCAATAAATACCATTTATTGATGGATTGATCCTGGCTCATCCACAACAAAGAACCAAGTTCCTGTACCATTCAGGAAGCAGCACGGCCAAACGGAAAGACCATGGGCCTGGGAATCAGAGGGCTTGGGTTCTGATCCCGCTATGGGCAAGTCACTCAACTTCTCTGTGCCTCAGTCTCCTCAACTGTAAAATGGAAATCCAGACCTGTTCCTCCTACCATTTGTACTGGGAGTCCCATGTGGGACAAGAACTGTGTCAAATCTGATTAGCTTGTAGATACCTCAGGGATTAGAACACTGCTTGACACATAAGCACTTAAATATCAAAATCATCACCATCATCAACAATAGCTGGACCAGGCTATGAGATCTATCGCTCTCAAAGACATAACTCTCCACCGCGCTTTAATTTGGGAGGCATGCTCCCACTTCCTCTTCTGCTCCTATTAGCTGATTCACAACAGACTGAGGCAATTAACATGCACAATCACAATATTATACTCTTCCAAACTCGGGTGGGAGGTCCGTTCACTGAGTGGCTTTGTTTCTCCCTTCAGCCTGGATTTCACCAAGGTGGCTAACCTGAGATAACCTAGCCATTAGCCTCGAGTTTGATTACCTTTTCTCCAAGGCCGGACCAATGCCAAGAACGGGGAAACGGGATTCTTTTCAATAGGCCCGGAGAGAAACAGAGCCCAACTCTCCACCGCACCTGGGGGTCGAGGTGTTGGAACTCAGCTCTGTTTTCCCACCGCTGTGTGTTGAAGTCCTGTCCCGGGCAGAGAATGGAATAAATCACCGGGACGGGTCGGCACCAACCCCATTATCTGAGCCGGGCACGGTCCCTCGGGGTACCACATACCACCTACAACAAAACCTGAGCGAGAATCTGGCCGGAACGTCCTTAATCACAGCCCGGGGTAAAGCCGGCTTGGATTCATTCAATCGTATTTATTGAGCGCTTACTGTGTGCAGGGCACCGTACTAAGGGCTTGGATCTCATACAGTCCAGGAAGGTGGCGGAATGGAAAGAGCCTTGGGCCTGGGCGTTAGGAGGAGACCCGGGTTCTAGTTCTGGCTCCACCACCTCCCTGCTGTGTGACTTTGGGCAAGTCCCTTGACTTGTCTGTGCCTAATGCCTCATCTGTAAAATGGGGATCCAACACCCATTCTGCTTCCCCCTAAAACCGTGAGCCCCTTGTGGGACAGGGACTGTGTCTAACCCGTATATGTTATACCTACCCCTAGAACGGTCCTTGACACTAAGAAAGCACTTAATAAACGGCACTACCATCGTTGTTGTTATTATCAACCAGGCACAGACACCACACAAGGAGTCTCCCACCTAAAATGGTTCCCATTCCAGGAAGCACTGGATCAGAGGGCCTGAACAGTATTGCGTTTTGAGACGAAGAACACTTTAACCGTCTCAGAAAGAGAGACACCATACGACAAGCAGCACGCTCTAGTACAAAGAGCATGGGCCTGAAAGGACCTGCGTTCTAACCCCATCTCCGCCATTTGTCTGCTGTATGATCTTGGGGAAGTCATTTCACTTCTCTGGTGTCACGGTTACCTCATCCCTAAAAATGGGGATTAACACCTGTGAGACCCATGTGGGACATGGACTGTGTCCAAACTGACTAGCTTGTTTCTATCCCAGCACTTAGCACAGTCTCCGGCACATCTCTGGCACACAGTAAGCACTTAGATACCATTAAAAAAAAAAAAATGTCTGACCAGGGAACAGCAGACGTGGCTAAAGAGAATGAATTCCCTGTCCTCAAGAGCTCTTGATTTAAAGGTACAAATGTTTCCACCCTGAATGGATCGCCAACAACCCCCCCAAAACCACCATATAATGACTTGTCATTCATTTCTTAAACATTTTTAAACGCGTACCATATGGTATTAATCAACGAGTACTTCAAGCGCTCCACACGTTATGCAAAACTGACCGTCCCTCTTGAACCGACGTTAATGCAGTGATTGCTTTTATTAAGGCTGCTACCCCAAGGGTCTGCCAGGGTCACCGTCCCGTCCACCGCAAACATCCACAGCTGCCCCCGCGGGGCCGGGCAGAGGGGTGGGGCCGGAGATGAGCAGATAGGGCCCACATGGTTGTCCCTAAGGAGGCCTCGGTCTCCCCTTTCAAAGTCAGGTCAAGAATGCGTCCGGCCTGTCCAGAGAGATGGTTGGGCTTGGGAGGCTTCGTTCCCTGGGGGTCCCCGGCGGGTGGAGAAAATGCAGGGAAGAGGCCGAGATGTAACGTCCTCCCTGCCCTCTGTAGCCGGGGCTTCCAAGGGCAAACCTCCACAAGGCACCCGTTGGGGTTGCAGCTCACTGCAGGGAAAGGGGCTTCAAGCCCCAGTCCCAGAGAAGGGGAGGAACTGGACATCAGCAGCCCCCGGACAGAGTCGCTCCGGGCACTGGGCAGGACCAGTGGGTGGATGGACCAGCTCGGGTCTCTCTGCCAGTTCCACCCCAACAGCTCCCTGTGGTCCACGGGCCTGCCCCAGCCTGGCTCGAAGGGAAGAAGGTGGCGGGCTGCGAGGGAAGGAGGTTGGGGGGACGGGAATGACGGCGGATGGGGGATAGGGAATGAAGGTAGTTGGGGGGCTGGGAATGAGAAGCTGGAGGGCTGGGAATGACGATGGATGGGGGACAGGGAATGAAGGTAGTTGGGGGGCTGGGAATGACAATGGATGGGGATAGGGAATGAAGGTGGTTGGGGGGCTGGAAATGACAGTGGATGGGGATAAGGAATGAAGGTGGTTGGGAGGCTGGAAATGACGGTGGATGGGGATAAGGAATGAAGGTGGTTGGCAGGGTAGGGAATGATGGTGGTTGTGAGGAGGGAAATGAAGACTGGAAGCTCCTTGCGGGTGGGAAATGTATATTATATTGTTTGTACCCTCCCTAGCGCTTAGTCCAGTGCTTTACGGAGAATAAGCACTCAAAGAGTCCAGAGGAGGCCAGGGAATGAAGGTGGTTGATGGGGGCGGCAAAGGTGGTGGTTGGGGGGAGATGGGACAGAAAAGAAAGGTGGGGGGCGGGGGGGGGGGGGGCGGCCTGAAGCTCCAGAGCTGGGGCCAGGCACACAGCCCGGAAGGAGGGAGGGAGGGAGGGAGGGAGGGAGACAGAGAGAGGGAGGGGGAGAAGGGAGGAAGAAAGGGGAGGGAAGGGAGAGAGTGAAGGGAGAGGAGAGAGGGAAAGGAGAGGAGAGAGGGAAAGGAGAGGAGAGAGGGAAAAGAGAGGAGAGAGGGAAAAGAGAGGAGAGAGGGAAAAGAGAGGAGAGAGGGAAAGGAGAGGAGAGAGGGAAAGGAGAGGAGAGAGGGAAAGGAGAGGAGAGAGGGAAAGGAGAGGAGAGAGGGAAAAGAGAGGAAAGAGGGAGAAAATGAAGGGAGGGAGGAAGAGAAGAGGAAAGAAGGAAGGGAGAGAGGGAGGGAGTGAGGGAGAGGAGGAGGGAAAGAGGGAGGGAGAAAAGGAAGGGAGAGAGGGACGAGAGGGAAGAATGGGAGAGAGGGAAAGAAGAGAAGAAAAGGACTATTTATTTTATTTTGTTAATATGTTTCTATTTATTTTACTTTGTTAATATATTTTGTTTTGTTGCCTGTCTCCCCCTTTTAGACTGTGAGCCTGCTGTTGGGTAGGGGCCGTCTCTATAAGTTGCCAACTTGTACTTCCCAAGTGCTTAGTACAGTGCTCTGCACACAGTAAGTGCTCAATACGATTGAATAAATAAATGAATGAATGAGAGAGGAAAAGAAGAGAGGGAAGGTAGAGAGGGAAAAGAGAGGAGAGGGAAAGGAGAGAGAGGGAGAGAAGGAAGGGAGAGAGGGAGGGAGAGAAGAAGGAAGGGAGGGAGGAAGGGAAGGAGAAAAGAAGGAAGGGAGGGAGAGATGAAGGAAGGGAGGGAGAGAGAGAAGAAGGAAGGGAGGGAGAGAAGAAGGAAGGGAGAGAGGGAGGGAGAGAAGAAGGAAGGGAGGGAGAGAAGAAGGAAGGGAGGGAGGGAGGGAGAGAAGAAGGAAGGGAGAGAGGGAGGGAGAGAAGAAGGAAGGGAGAGAGGGAGGGAGAGAAGAAGGAAGGGAGAGAGGGAGGGAGAGAAGAAGGAAGGGAGAGAGGGAGGGAGAGAAGAAGGAAGGGAGAGAGGGAGGGAGAGAAGAAGGAAGGGAGAGAGGAAGGGAAGGAGAAAAGAAGGGAGGGAGAGAAGAAGGGAGAGAGGGAAGGGAGAGGAAGAGAGGGGGAGGGAGAGAAGAGAGAGAGGAAAGGAGAGAAGAGAGAGGGAAGGAGGGAGGGAGAGAAGGGAGAGAGGGAAGGAGAGAAGGAGGAAAAAAGGGAGGGAGAAAAAGAAGGAAGGAGAGAGAGAGAGAGAAAGAGGGAGGGAGGGAGAGAAGGAGGGAGGGAAGGAGAGAAGGAGGAAAAAAGGGAGGGAGAAAAAGAAGGAAGGAGAGAGAGAGAGAGAGAAAGAGGGAGGGAGGGAGAGAAGGAGGGAGGGAGAGAGGGAAGGAGGGAAGGAGAAGGAGAAGGAGGGAGGGAGGGAGAGAGAGAAGGAGGGAGAGAGAGAAGGAGGGAGGGAGGGAGAGAGAGAGGGAGGGAGGGAGGGAGGGAGAGAGAGAAGGAGGGAAGGAGAGAAGGAGAAGAGGGAAAGAGAGAAGGAGAAGAGGGAAAGAGAGAAGGAGAAGAGGGAAAGAGAGAAGGAGGGAAGGAGGGAAAGAGGGAGAGAGGAGGGAAGGAGGGAAAAAGGGACAGAGGAGGTAAGGAGGGAAAGAGGGAGAGAGAGGAGGGAGGGAAGGAAGGGAGAGAGGGAGGGAGAGAGGGAGGGAGAGAGGGAGGGTGCCAGGGAGGGAAGGAGAGAAGGAGGGAAAGCGGGAGAGAGAGGAGAGAAAGGGGAAGAGCGTGAAGGAGAGAAAGGGGAAGGAAGAGAAGGAGGGAAGAAGAGAGAGAGAGAGAGAGAGAGAGAGAGAGAGAGAGAGAGAAGGAGGGAAAGAGTAAGGGAGAGAAGGAGGTAGAGAGGGAGGGAGGGAGGGAGGGAGGGAGGGAGGGAAGGCCGCGGGCCGCAGCGTTTCTCTTTTACGATTTAAAGGCCGCACAAAGCGCGTCCAAACAAAGCTTTCCTCCCCATCTGTGCGTGCCGGGATTTCAGGTCCAGTGACTCGCAGCTCAGCCCGGGGCAGCGGGGGGCGGAGGGACGGGGGACAGGGAGAGCGGGGGAAGGTGGGGGGGAAGGTGGGGGGGAGGAGGATCCCCCTTTTCTGTGCCCCCCCCCCGCCCCCCCCGGCAGGGGCCAGGCGCCCAGGCCCGCATCGCCCGGCCAGACAATGGCTCAGGGGGGCGCTCCCGCCCGCCCGCCCGCCGCCCCCCCGCCGCCTCCCCTCCCGCCGCCCCGACTGACCAGGACGCCGGCGAATCGTGCCTCCAGCTCGGCCGGCTCGGGCATGGGCACCTTGAGGGGCAGGCTGCCCGCGCGGAAGTCCGTCTGCGGGGACTCCATGCTGCCCGCGTTGCCCATGGTGGGGGGGGACGGGGGGGACGGGGGCGCCGGGCCGGGCCGGGCCGAGCCCCCTCTCCGATCCTCTCCGATCGGCTCCGCTCCTCTCCGGCCTGGCAGCCCCTCTCTGTCGGCAGCCCACACTCCTCCTCCTGGCGCTCCTCCTCCCTGCTCCGATCTGGAGCCACGTCTCCCCCTCTTAGCGCCCGCCCTCCTCTCGCCCGGTGCCCGCAGCCCGTGCCGCCCTACCCGCCGGGTGCCCGCGGTGCCCTCCCCGCCGGGCCCCTGCCGGCCCCGGCCCCGGCCCCGGCCCCCGACATGCTGCGGCGGGCGGACGGACGGGCGGATAGGGCGGACAGGACGGACGGACAGGGCTGGGCCGGGCCCCGCCGCCCCCCGCCCCCTCGGACACAATGCCCGCGCCCGGACACGCCCACCCACCGCGACGCCCCGCCCACTCCCGTATAGCGCTCCCCTTGAGGACACGCCCCCCGGCGGCGACGCCCCGCCCACTCCCGTGCAGCGCTCCCTCGGGACACGCCCCCTGGCGACGACGCCCCGCCCACGCCTTTATAGCGCTCCCTTCTGCCACGCCCTCCGGCGGCGACGCCCCGCCCACTCCTGCATAACGCTCCCTTAGGACACGCCCCCTGGCGGCAACTCCCCACTCACGCCTTTATAGCGCCCTTCTGCCACGCCCCCTGGCGGCGGTGGCGCCCCGCCCACGCCTTTATAGCGCGCCCTTCTGCCACGCCCCTTGGCGACGACGCCCCGCCCACTCCTGCATAGCACTCCCCCCTGCCACGCCCCGTGGAGACGACACTCCGCCCACTCCTGTATAGCGCTCCCTCGGGACACGCCCCTTGGCGGCGATGCCCCCGCCCACTCCCGTATAGCGCTCCCTTTTAGGACACGCCCCCTGGCGACGACGCCCCGCCCACGCCTTCATAGCGCTCCCTTCTGCCACGCCCCCTGGCGGCGACTCCCGGCCCTCTCCTGTATAGCGCTCCCTCGGGACACACCCCCTGGAGGCGACGCTCCGCCCACTCCCGCATAACGCTCCCTCGGGACACGCCCCCTGACAGTGACGCCCCGCCCACTCCCGTATAGCGCTCCCTCGGGACACGCCCCCCGGCAGCGACGCCCCGCCCATGCCTTCATAGCGCTCCCTTCTGCCACGCCCCCTGGCGGCGACGCCCGGCCCTCTCCTGTATAGCGCTCCCTCGGGACACACCCCCTGGAGGCGACGCTCCGCCCACTCCCGCATAGCGCTCCCTCGGGACACGCCCCCTGGCGGCGACGCCCCGCCCACTCCCGCATAGCGCTCCCTCGGGACACGCCCCTTGGCGGCGATGCCCCCGCCCACTCCCGTACAGCGCTCCCTCGGGACACGCCCCCTGGCGGCGACGCCCGGCCCTCTCCTGTATAGCGCTCCCTCGGGACACACCCCCTGGAGGCGACGCTCCGCCCACTCCCGCATAGCGCTCCCTTCTGCCACGCCCCCTGGCGGCGGCGGCGCCCCGCCCACGCCTTTATAGCGCGCCCTTCTGCCACGCCCCCTGGCGACTACGCCCCGCCCACTCCTGCATAGCGCTCCGTCCTGCCACGCCCCCTGGCGGCGATGCCCGGCCCTCTCCCGTATAGCGCTCCCTCGGGACACAGCCCCTGGAGGCGACGCTCCGCCCACTCCCGCATAGCGCTCCCTCCTGCCACGCCCCCTGGAGGCGACACTCCGCCCACTCCCGCTTAGCGCTCCCTCGGGACACGCCCCCTGGCGGCGACGCCCCGCCCGCTCCCGCATAGCGCTCCCTCGGGATACGGCCCTTGGCGGCGATGCCCCCGCCCACTCCCGTATAGCGCTCCCTTTTAGGACACGCCCCCCGGCGGCGACGCCCCGCCCACTCCCGTATAGCGCTCCCTTCTGCCACGCCCCCTGGTGGCGGCGCCCCGCCCACGCCTTTATAGCGCCCTTCGGCCACGCCCCTTGGCGACGACGCCCCGCCCACTCCTGCTTAGCGCTCCCTCCTGCCACGCCCCCTGGAGGCGACACTCCGCCCACTCCTGCTTAGCGCTACCTCGGGACACGCCCCCTGGCGGCGACGCCCCGCCCACTCCCGCATAGCGCTCCCTTTTAGGACACGCCCCCTGGCGGCGGCGGCGCCCCGCCCACCCCTTTACAGCGCTCCCGTCTGTCACGCTCCCCGGCGGCGACGCCCCGCCCACTCCTACATAGCGCTTCCTCGGGACACGCCCCCTGGCGGCGACGCCCCGCCCACTCCCGTATAGGGCTCCCTAGGGACACGCCCCCTAGCGGCGACGCCCCGCCCACTCCCGCATAGCGCTCCCTTTTAGGACACGCCCCCTGGCGGCGGCGACGCCCCGCCCACTCCTTTATAGCGCTCCTGCTGTCACGCCCTCTGGCGGCGATGCCCCGCCCACTCCTTTATAGCGCTCCCTCAGGACACGCCCCCTGGCGGCGGCGCCCCGCCCACTACATAGTGCCCCCCCCCGTGAGTTCTCCCAGGCCACCTCCTCCTCATTCATTCATTCATTCATTCATTCATTCATTCATTCAATTGTATGTATTGAGCGTTTGCTGTGTGCAGAGTATTGTGCTAAGCGCTTGGGAAGTACAAATCGGCCACATAGAAGGACTCTCCATTCCCTCCAATCTTACCTCCTTCGCTTCCCCACAGCACCTGTATATATGTATATATGTTTGTACATATTTATTACTCCTCTATTTATTTATTTTACTTGTACAGATCTATTTATTTCATTTTGTTAGTATATTTGGTTTCGTTCTCTGTCTCCCCCTTTTAGACTGTGAGCCCACTGTTGGGTAGGGACCGTCTCTATATGTTGCCAACTTGGACTTCCCAAGCGCTTAGTCCAGTGCTCTGCACACAGTAAGCGCTCAATAAATACGATTGATGATGATGAAGGACGGCCCCTAAATAACAGCCCCCCGCGACCTCTGCTAGGCCACCCCGCCCACTCCTACATAATAATAAGAAGAAGAAGGTTGGTGTTCGTTAAGCGCTTGCTATGCGCCAAGCACTGTTCTAAGCGCTGGGGTAGAGACAAGGCGATCAGCTTGAGAAGCAGCGTGGCTCAGTGGAAAAGAGCACGAGCTTTGGAGTCAGAGGTCATGGGTTCAAATCCCGGCTCCACCAATTGTCAGCTGTGTGACTTTGGGCAAGTCACTTAATTTCTCTGTGCCTCAGTTACCTCATCTGTAAAATGGGGGTTAAGATTGTGAGCCCCCGGTGGGACAACCTGATCACCTTGTAACCTCCCCGGCGCTTAGAATAGTGCTTTGCACACAGTAAGCGCTTAATAAATGCCATCATTATTATTATTATTATCAGGTTGTCCCACGGGGGGCTCACAGTCTTCATCCCCATTTCACAGATGAGGGAACTGAGGCCCAGAGAAGCGACGTGACTCGCCCAAGGTCACACAGCGGACAAGGGGCAGAGGAGGGATTAGAACCCAAGACCTCTGACCCCCAAGCCCGGGCTCTTGCCACTGAGCCACGCTGCTTCTCCATAATGCCCTTCCCCGGGGCACTCCCTTAGGGCATGCCCACAGGCCGCCCCGTCCCCTACTCCATAATAATAATAATACAATGACGGCATTTGTTAAGCGCTTACTGCGTGCAAAGCACTGTTCTAAGCGCTGGGGTAGATACGAGGTGAACAGGTTGCCCCACGTGGGGCTCACAGTCTTCATCCACAGTTTCCAGGTGAGGGAACTGAGGCCCAGAGAAGTGAGGTGACTTCCCCAAAGCCGCACAGCTGATTAGTGTGACAGTCTTCTAGGCTGTGAGTCCACTGTTGGGTAGGGACCGTCTCTGCATGTTGCCCCATCTTACCTCCTTCCCTTCCCCACAGCACCTGTATATATGTTTGTACATATTTATTACTCTATTTATTTATTTATTTTACTTGTACATATCTATTCTATTTATTTTATTCTGTTAGTATGTTTGGTTTTGTTCTCTGTCTCCCCCTTTTAGACTGTGAGCCCACTGTTGGGTAGGGACTGTCTCTAGATGTTGCCAGCTTGGACTTCCCAAGCGCTTAGTACAGTGCTCTGCACACAGTAAGTGCTCAATAAATACGATTGATTGATTCATCCCCAGTTTCCAGATGAGGGAACTGAGGCCCAGAGAAGTGAAGTGACTTGCCCAAAGCCACACAGCTGATAAGTGTGACAGTCTTCACAGCTGACAGTCTTCTAGGCTGTGAGCCCACTGTTGGGTAGGGACCGTCTCTCTGTATGTTGCCAACTTGGACTTCCCAAGCGCTTAGTACGGTGCTCCGCACACACAAAGCGCTCAATAAATACGACTGAATGAATGAATAAGTGGCAGAGTCAGGATTAGAACCCAAACCCGGGCTCTTTTCACTAAGCCACAAGCACACACACCCCCAGCGAGTTCTCCTAGGCCCCCGCCCCGTCCAGCACAGTGCCCACTTCATGCCCCACCTGGGGCTCATGGTTTCCCTCTCCCATCCTGCAGAGTTCCACCCTCCCACCTAACAGCAAGGCAATCAATGAATAGTATTTATTGAGCGCTTAGTAGGTGCACAGCATTGGACTGAGCTCTTGAGAGAGGACAACGGGAGAGAATTAGCAGGTGCAGACCTTGCCCATAGCCCCCGCCCTCTCTCCCAGTTGCCGCCTGGATGGCACATCCACCTTCTTGTCTCCAAAAAGCAGGCCACAAAAAACAATGACAGTGGAGAGAAAAACAGAGAGAGAATCAATCAATCAATCATATTTATTGAGCGCTTACAGTGTGCAGAGCACTGGACTAAGCGCTTGGGAAGTCCAAGTTGGCAACATATAGAGACGGTCCCTACGCAACAGTGGGCTCACAGTCTAAACGGGGGAGACAGAGAACAAAACCAAACATACTAACAAAATAAAATAAATAGAATAGAATAGCCCCTTCCTTCCTCTCCCCCTCGTCCCCCTCTCCATCCCCCTATCTTGCCTCCTTCCCTTCCCCACAGCGCCTGTTATATATGTTTGTACATATTTATTACTCTATTTATTTATTTATTTATTTTACTTGTACATATCTATTCTATTTATTTTATTTCGTTGGCATCTTTGGTTTTGTTCTCTGTCTCCCCCTTTTAGACTGTGAGCCCACTCTTGGGTAGGGACTGTCTCTAGATGTTGCCAACTTGTACTTCCCAAGCGCTTAGTACAGTGCTCTGCACACAGTAAGCGCTCAATAAATACGATTGATGATGATGATGATATGTACAAGTAAAATAAATAAATAGAGTAATAAATATGTACAAACATATATACAGGTGAAAATGCAAGAACAGAGAGAGAATGAGAGAAAGAGAACCCGCAGGGACTCAATTACGGGGATCTTCCATCCCAAATCATGATAATTTTAGTATTTGTTCATTCATTCATTCAATCGTATTTATTTGTTGCCAACTTGTACTTCCCAAGCGCTTAGTACGGTGCTCTGCACATAGTAAACGCTCAATAGATTGAATGAATGAATGAATTTATTGAGCACTTACTGTTTGCAGAGCACCGTACTAAGCGCTTGGGAATTACAAGTCGGCAACATATAGAGACGGTTCCTACCCAACAACAGGCTCACAGTCTAGAAGGGGGAGACAGACAACAAAACTAAACATGTAGACAGGTGTCGAGTCATCAGAATAAATAGAATTATAGCTATGTGCATAGCATTAATAAAGTAGTAAATATGTACAAGTAAAATAAATTGAGTAATAAATCTGTACAAATATATACAAGTGCTGTGGGGAGGGGAAGGAGGTGAGGAGGAGGAGAGGAAAAAGGGGGCTCAGTGTGGGAAGGCCTCCTGGAGGAGGTGAGCTCTCAGTAGGGCTTTGAAGAGAGGAAGAGGGCTAGTTAAGCACTTATTAAGTGTCAAGCACTGTTCTAAGCGTTGAGGGAGATACAAGGTAATCAGGTTGTCCCATGTGGGGCCTCACAGTCTTCATCCCCATTTTACAGATGAGGGAACTGAGGCCCAGGGAAGTTAAAGTGACTTGCCCAAGGTCACCAGGCAGACAAGGTGGCTCTGGGGTGAATTCAAGCAGATCGAGCTGGCCGCAGTCCCTGTCCCATGAGGGGCTCACACTCTTAACCCCCATTTTACAGATGAGGTAACTGAGGTACAGAGAAGTTAAAGTGACTTTCCCAAGGTCACACAGCAGACAAGTGGCAGAGCCGGGATTAGAACCCACTTCCTCTGACTCCAAACCCGGGATCTTGCCACTAATAATAATAATGATGGCATTTATTAAGCACTTACTATGTGCAAAGCACTGTTCTAAGCACTGGGGAGGTCACAAGGTGACCAGGTTGTCCCACGGGGGGCTCACAGTCTTAATCCCCATTTTACAGATGAGGTCACTGAGGCCCAGAGAAGTGAAGTGACTTGCCCAAAGTCACACAGCTGACAATTGGTGGAGTCGGGATTTGAACCCATGACCTCTGACTTCAAAGCCCGTGCTCTTTCCACTGAGCCACGCTGCTTCTCCTAAATAAGTACGACTGAATGAGTGAAGTGGGGGTAAAGGGGACTTGGTGCAGTCAGGGACTTGGCTGTGTGGAGGGCAAGTGGAGAGTGTGGTTAAGTGGAAAGAGCCCGGGCTTGGGAGTCACAGGTCATGGGTTCAAATCCTGACTCTGCCAATTGTCAGCTGTGTGACTTTGGGCAAGTCACTTCACTTCTCTAGGCCCCAGTTCCCTCATCTGTAAAATGGGGATGAAGACTGTGAGCCTCACATGGTCACAGTCTTGTATTTCCCAAGTGCTTAGTACAGTGCTCTGCACACAGTAAGCGCTCAATAAATACGATTGATTGATTGAAGGAAGGGTTAAAAGCAGTCAAGAGGGGTTGGGTAAATTGGGAATGAGGAAGAGAAGGGAGGTTGGAGATCACCTTGCATCCTCCCCAGCGCTTTGAACAGTGCTTTGCACATAGTAAGCGCTTAACAAATGCCATCATTATTATTACTATTATTACTGATGGGAGTGGAAAGGGGCACCCAAAATTGAGGGAGGACCAGGCTCTACCACCAGACACCCCACTTCCTCTCTTCCCCCCCCACCCCAGCCCAAGCACCCTATGAGTCTCTGATTCATTCATTCATTCAATCGGATTTATTTACTGTGTGCAGAGCACTGTACTAAGCGCTTGGGAAGTACAAGTTGGCAACATACAGAGACAGTCCCTACCCAATAACGGGCTCACAGTCTAGAAGGGGGAGGCAGACATCGAAACAAAATATGTGGACGGGTGTCAAGTCGTCAGAACAAACAGACTAAAGCTAAATGCACATCTTTAACAAAATAAATAGAGTAGGTGATATGTATGAGATGCCACTAGAGCTCACAGCTGACAGCAGCAAAGATGGGAGGCAGAGCTGAAAGCAGGGAAACTACTACTGGGGGCAGGCCCCATTGTGGCACCCCACGTAGTTGCGGGGGAAGTCTATCGGGCAATTCCCCCTCCATGGGCTTACTTTCTGGGCTCTGCTCTGAGCGCTTGGGAGGGCAGAGTTGGGACTTGCTTGTAGCAAGGTGGAGACAAAGCAGAAGAGCAGAGCCGCATTAGGGACAGAGGGAGAAAGCAGGCCTGTAGTAAATCTCCAACCTCCCTTCTCCTCCTCCTTCCCAATTTACCCAACCCCTCTTGACTGCTTTTAACCCTTCCTTCCAATCAATCAATCGTATTTATTGAGCACTTACTGTGTGCAGAGCACTGTACTGAGCGCTTGGGAAGTACAAGTTGGCAACATATAGAGACAGTCCCTACCCAACAGTCGGCTCACAGTCTAAAAGAGTGGGCTCACGGTCTAAAAGACACCTGCAGAAGCAGAAGCACACCTCTCCAGTAACTACAAAGAAACCACCAGGATTTCCAAAAGTCATAACTTCTCCAGGACCCAACACGCTCGACAGGATATGATGTCACGAATTGTCAACGCACCTAGAAGTTTCGAAATCGATTGGAAGCCGATGTCCTGGGAAGGTAGTCGCTGTCTTCTGGTTGTCGCTTCCAGGGCAGCCGAATTGATGAATCACCCATCTCCCACGTCTCTGACCGCTGGCAAGACGGATGACCTAGAAAAGCCATGTTTAGTCAGGCCCCTCAATGACAAAATTGTTTCTAGAAGAAATCCTCTGAGCAAAAGTGTAGCTAATAAATTATCCCATCTTCGTGGGACTTGTTGGGTTCACCCTGAATCTCGATCACTCAATCAAGGGGACAGTGGAACCGAGGGGTTCCAGTCCTGGCTCTGCCACTGGCCAGCTGGCTAACTTTGGGCAAGTCACTTAGCCTCTTTGAGCCTCTAATCTGTAAAATGGTGATTTTTTAAAATAAAACCTGTTCTCCTTCTTAGTTTAAGTCCCATATGGGACAGGGACTGCGTCCAATCCGATCAATTTTGTCGTTACCCCAGCACTTTCACAGTAACTACCATCATTATTATTTCCATAGGTATTTTGGGCCTAGTAGACTCTGCTTATTTTAAAGAAAAAAGTATTTCCAAGCGCCTTCCTCAAGGTTAAGAAGATCCTCGGTATACAGGCCACCCCGAGGAGAAGGCTCTGCACATATCCGCCCCTCATTTAATGTTGCTGGGACTTTCTTGGTTGTGATGCGGAGGAATGCCTCCAAGAAGATTTGGCAATTGCAGTTTTATACAAACTCATGAGGAACAGAGCACAAAGAGGAAATTCTGCATCCAAAACAAGCAAAATGATCTGATGGGACCAATCAGGAAAAGATCCCATAGCTTTCCTTCAGTTTCATTCAATCGCATTTATTGAGCACTTACTATGTGTAGAGAGCACTGTACTAAGCACCTGGGAGAAGATAATACAAGAAGCAGACACGTTCCTTGCCGGTAATGAGTGTACAGTCGTACGAGTGCAGAGAAGCAGTGTGGCTCAGTGGAAAGAGCCCGGGCTTTGGAGCCAGAGGTTATGGGTTCAAATCCCAGCTCTGCCAATTGTCAGCTGTGTGACTTTGGACAAGTCACTTCATTTCTCTGCCCCTCAGTAACCTCATCTGTAAAATGGGGATTAAGACTGTGAGCCCCCCGTGGGACAACCTGATCACCTTGTAACCTCCCCAGCGCTCAGAACAGTGCTTTGCACTTAGTAAGTGCTTAATAAATGCCATCATTATTATTATTATTACAATCTAGCGACTACCCATTCATACCTTCACATATTCTTTCTCCACCATAATCAGTCCCAGAGAGGAATTGTGTCCCCAATCCCACTTTTCAACCACAGTCGGCCACTCCCTAGAGATGTGGAACCCAAAACAGCTTATTCCCACTCCTTTAAGAGTTTACAAAAGGAAACCAAGGTTTTGAGGGCAAATGAATACACCGGCTACTGTACCAATACCCACAAACAAATTAGTTAAGCAAACTAGGCAGTATTTACAAAGAGCTGCGTAAGTGGTCTTTGTGTAATGTAAAAATTTGGAGTAGGTAGGAGGAGGGAAAGGAGCCAAATTCACCACCTCGTTTCCAGTTAATTAGCATCACAATCCTTTAACCCTACAGGGCTTCAAAGGATCCTCAGGTGTTTACCTCTCACTGTTAGGGTAGGAGGTGATTAGTGGTATTTGGGGATTTGATTTTCCAGATTAACTACCAAAAGGGGGACGCGTTAAAAAGACTCAGTTTCCAAATGTTCGTGAAACCAGGAAGTAGTGCTTAATTCTGACTCTCTCTGTGCCTCAGTTATTCTCTAGTCTGAAAGAAGGGCCTCCTAAGGGAAGCAGAAGGAACAATAAGCAGTGTTGTAACCTAGTGGGAAGACCACAGGACCTAGGTCCTAATCAATCAATCAATCAATCGTATTTATTGAGCGCTTACTGTGTGCAGAGCACTGTACTAAGAGCTTGGGAAGTACAAGTTGGCAACATATAGAGACAGTCCCTACCCAACAGTGGGCTCACAGTCTAGAAGGGGGAGACAGAGAACAAAACCAAACATATTAACAAAATAAAATAAATAGAATAGATATGTAAAAGCAAAATAAATAAATAGAGTAATAAATAAATAGAGTAACAAATAGAGTAATAAATATGTGCAAACATATATACAATGTACAAACATATAAACATATATACACCTCTAATCTCAGAGGTGCCACCTGTCTGCTGTGTGACCCTGAACGAGTCCTTTGACTTCTCCGTGTCTCAGTTCATTCATCTGTAAAGTGAGGATTCAATCCCTGTTCTCCCTCCTATTTAGACTGAGAGTCTCATGTGGAACCTCAGTACTTGTCCAGTATTTGACGCCGAGTAGGGGTTTAACAAATACCACAATGACTAGGTGCGGTTTAGCATAGGAAACAGGTGGCAATGATGAGCTCTTTGGTGATCTAGAAAGTTACCCAATTTACACTCCAAGAGGAATTGGATCTTTTAAGGGTGAAGAGATAGGGCACTATCGATCGACCTCTTTCTTCTCCCCGAGGAGAAGCCTAGCAAAAAAAAAAAAAAAAAAGCAGTGAGTATGCAAACACTTCTGCACAGCAAAGAGGAGCTGCATATTCGAATTCACTTGCATCCAAAATAAGTAAAATGATCTGATGGGACCAATCAGGAAAAGATCCTATAGCTTTCCTTTAGTTTCATTCAATCGTATTTATTGAACGTATTTATTTATTCAGCCAGGTGGATCTGCATATTCGAATCCCGGCTCTGTTAGTTGACTGCTATGCGACCTTGGGTTTAACTTCTCGGTGCCTCAGTTTCCTCACCTGTAAAATGGGGATTGACTTCAACGGGTCTCCCCCTTTAGACTATCAACTCTGTGAAGGATATGGCTAAGATAATAATAATAATTATAGTATTTGTTAAGCGCTTACTCTGTGCCAAGCACTGTTCTAAGCGCTGGGGAGATACAAGGGATTGTCTCTATTGCTGTAGTGTACTTTCCAAGCTCTTAGTACAGTGCTCTGCACCTTAAGCGCTCAGTAAATATGATTGAATGAATGCAAGGTAATCAGGTTGTCCCACATGGGGCTCACAGTCTTAATCCCCGTTTTACAGATGAGGCAACTGAGGCACAGAGAAGTTACTGTTTGCCCAAGTCACAAGTGGCTGAGCCGGGATTAGAACCCACGTCCTCTGACTACCAGAGGACTACCAGAGGACTGGGTGACTTTGGGCAAGTCACTTAACTTCTCTGGGCCTCAGTTGCCTCATCTGTAAAATGGGGATGAAGACTGTGAGCTCCCTGTGGGACAACCTGATTGCCTTGTAACATCCCCAGCGCTTAGAACAGTGCTTTGCACATAGTAAGCGCTTAATAAGTGCCATTATTATTATTATTATTACCAACCCCGTGCTCTTTCCACTAAGCCATGATGATTGTATTGTATCCACTCCAGAGTTTAGTCCAGTGGTTGACTTATAGTAAACACTTAAATACCATTATTCATCCATTCAATCGTATTTATTGAGCGCTTACTGTGTGCAGAGCACTGTACTAAGCGCTTGGGAAGTACAAGTCGACAACATATAGAGACGGTCCCTACCCAACAACGGGCTCACATTATTATTATTAAGTTAACCCACCCTCTTTGTGTGGGATGCACTACAATCATATGAACTAACTGCGTGGCAAGTTTCATTGGAATTCCTCTTTCTGGTCATCGATTCCAATCTGGGGTAACAATATAGGACAATTGCTCATATACACAGAACCTACTTGCATTTGTCTTCCTTCTCACCCTCAGAGACTATAAAGTTTCACCCACTCTATATTACTAGGTGGATCCTAGTTCATTAACTCAGTTTTTACAACCTTGAATTCTAATAAAACCAAAAAAAAAAAATGATTCCTTGTGTGCATTCCAAAGTTTCCTACCCACTAGTATCAAGACTGTGAGCCCTTCTCGACTGTGAGCCCGTTGTTGGTAGGGACCGTCTCTATATGTTGCCAACTTGTACTTCCCAAGCGCTTAGTACAGTGCTCTGCACACAGTAAGCGCTCAATAAATACGACTGAATGAATGAACAAAGGAAGGGTTTTGCCTGAGTTCATCTTTGTTTCCACCACCTTTACCTACCTTTGTTTTCTCTCTCTTGTCGGTGGTAACAGCTTTGTTTCATTGAGGAAAATCTTTTTTTTCTCTCTCCGACCAATATTCTCCCAGTTATCTTGCACTGAGAAAAATATTTTCTTCATTTGTGGCATTCATTCTGAATTTGGGGAGTTTTTCTTTTTTTTCTTTTTGCAATGAGAGGGAGATTGGATTTGTGGTTTTCTTGTTTCGGGGGGAGGGGGAGTGGTAGTTTTAATGGGAACAAAAAAAAAAGCTCAGCTTTCTGTGTTTGCACACGAACTAGACAAAGCCTTCTTTGAGCCTGCAGGGGTCTTTGTTTAAAATATTGTTTTGGAAAGAAGCTTCTTTCCAATTAGCTGCCACGCTGAACAATTTGGCATCTGAAGGAGTCCAAACACGTCTTTTCAGGAAACAGGGAGGAGCAAACGGGAACTCCTTTGAATGAGAGTGGGGGATAAATTAGGCTCACATCGACTGCTCTGAATCTCTAATTTGCCGGTTTAAATCCAACCCAATTTGAGGTTGGATTTCTTGGAGGTTATTTTCCCCGTTCCATCAGCATGAAAACAGCTACCTCATAAATGTAGGTGAGAAATCGTTACTTGAAAGATCAATGACTAAAATCTCCAGTCACCCCTCTTCAGCCTCAGTAACATCTGTTGAGAGCCTCTGACTGGCTCTTCATAACAATGACAGTACTTGTTAAGTGCTTACTATGTGCCAAGCACTCTTCTAAGCACTGGGGTAGATACAAGGTAATCAGGTTGGACACAGTCCCCGTCCCACATGGGGCTCACGCTCTTCATCCCCATTTTACAGATGAGGTAACTGAGGCCCAGAGAAGTGAAGTGACTTGCCCAAGGTCACACAGCAGACAAGTGGTGTATCAGGATTAGAACCCAGGTCCTTCTGACTCCCAGGACCGGGTTCTAGCCACTAAGCCAAGCTGCTGCTTCAGTTCGCTTAGTTTTTAAGAAAAAAAAGTCCACCTTAAAGGCTTCCTTAAAATTCTGGGAATGACCAGTGCCTTGAGATTGTGAAGGAAAAACAGTGGGGCAGTGTGTGACTGACCTTCAACTGGTTTCCTCTTTTATTTCAGAGTCTTCCCAGGAATTCCTCCCTTTACTGAATGGCACCGAGGTGCAGAGGTTAGGCCGCATCGGTCTTCCGAAGCTGGGGCTGCCCTCTTCCCGCAGACAGAGCAGCAGAGCTCCCCATCTGGTCCCTTCCCCCAGCTCCAAATCTAAGAAAATAAATCCTTCTCAAGGAGGTTCCAGAACAAGAAAGCCCAATGAGGCGTTTTTGAACCACTTCAAACAGAACAAACAAGGCGACGGTAACAAGAAAACCACTTGGAATCGAACCCTGCCAACAGATATACCATATGTTAGGGATGCATATCCTCCTTTGGGAAATAAACCTCGGCTTAATATTTTCTTTGGAGAAGTGTATTTCTATAGGGAGCCGTGTGGTTGACAATAGGAGTTTCCTGTTTGCCCAGAGAAGAAAAGTTGGGGATCACAAGGATGGAAAGGAAAAGGCTAGAGAGGTCACTAAGCCCATCCCCCTGCCTTCAGGCCAGACCTTCTGTCCCCAAGCCATCCCAAGCAGATCAAACAATGGTATTTATTTAGTGCTTATTGTGTGTAGAGCACTGTACTAGACGCTTGGGAGAGTACACTACCACAAGAGTTGATAGATGTGTTCCCTGCAGCGTGGCTTAGTGGAAAGAGCCCGGGCTTGGGAGTCAGAGGTCGTAGGCTCTAATCCCAGCTCCGCCACTTGTCAGCTGTGTGACTTAGGGCAAGTCACTTCACTTCTCTGTGCCTCAGTTTCCTCATCTGAAAAATGGTGATTAAGACTGTGAGCCCCACGTGGGACAACCCGATTACTTCGTATCTATCCCAGTGCTTGGAACAGTGTTTGGCACATAGTAAGCGCTTAACAAATACCATCATTATTATTATTTATTACAACGAGCTTACTTATAGTCTAGCCGAGATTCTGTCCAATTTTGAAAAGTTGGCAGAAGCGGGATTTCACAACCTCCCTCCCTAAGCCAGGCAAGCAACAATCAGTCCCCCCTGTGGCTTTTCTAGTAGCCAAAGAAAATAAAAGAAAAAAGGGAAGGGAAGGAGAGGAAAGGGGAGGGGAAGAAACTTATTCTCTTG
This sequence comes from Tachyglossus aculeatus, assembly GCF_015852505.1. Taxonomy (NCBI): domain Eukaryota; kingdom Metazoa; phylum Chordata; class Mammalia; order Monotremata; family Tachyglossidae; genus Tachyglossus; species Tachyglossus aculeatus. The sequence goes on along the minus strand of NC_052074.1, from coordinate 43,907,356 downwards.
GAGTACAAGTCTCTCATTTTGTCATCCGTGGCAGTGGTGTGGCAGCTTTGGTTGTTGCCCCAGGAGGCTCCTCCTCCTGAAGGTTGCTGGCCCAGATCTCCCAACCCCGTTACTGTGAGGGAAGCATGTGGGAGATCCCCTCTCTCATTCATTCAATCACATTTATTGAGCGCTTACTGTGTGCAGAGCACTGTATTAAGCACTTGGGAAGTACAAGTTGGCAACATATGGAGACGGTCCCTACCCAACAACGGGCTCACAGTCTAGAAGGGGGAGACAGACAACAAAACAAAACCTGTGGACAGGTGTCAAGTCATCAGAACAAATAGAATTAAAGCTAAATGCAAATCATTAACAAAATAAATAGAATAGTAAATGTGTACAAGAATAGTAAATATGTACAAGAATAGTAAATATGTACAAGATATACATATATCTCACCCCCTCACCCCCAGCTCTGCCATCAGAGCTGTGGTTGAAGCTTGAAATGGATTTGTTTTGATAATGTAGCATCCTTGTCTCCACCTTGGTTGGGCCTGTTGATACGATAGACTGTCTTGGGTTCGTGACACTTATAGACTTCCACGACCCCCAGACGGGGACAGGAAGGAGCTCTGAAAACCCGAGGAGATCATTCCACGGAAGATTCAGGGCCTGGCTCCCCGCAGCCAGAACGGGCTGCAAATCTTGGTTCTGCTTAGAAAAAGAGGGCCCAGCGCTCTAAATTGCCAGACTCCATTTCATTCATTCATTCAATCATCAATCATCATCATCAATCGTATTTATTGAGCACTTACTATGTGCAGAGCACTGTACTAAGCATATTTATTGAGTGCTTACTGTGTACAGGGCACTGTACTAAGCGCTTGGGAAGTACAATTCAGCCCCAGGAGTGCCTGGGGCATTACTTAAATGGAATTTGGTAGGTGCCATGTGCCAGGCACTGTGCTAAGTGCTGGGGTAGATCTGAACTAATCAGGTCGTAAACGGTCCACATCCCAAATGAGGCTCACAGTCTTGATCCTCATTTTACAGGTGAGGGAACTGAGACCCAGAGAAGGGGAGTGACTTGCCCGAGGTCACACAGCAGACATGCGGTGGAGCCAGAATTAGAACTCAGGTAGTTCTGACTCCCAGGTTGGCGTTCTATCCACTAGTCTCCCCTACTTCCACACTCTCCATTTTTCCCAGGTTCTCACTCGTCGAACACTGAGCCAAATGGACATAAAGCTACACAGACACCTGAACGCTCACTGACCCAATAGCTAGAAACAAAATAACTGTTTACGTGATGTTCAAGCACAGGGATAAGGACATTTTATGGCTTGGGAATTACACGTCTCAACAGGGTGCAGTTGGAGAGAAATGGCCATCTCTCTTCCAATTTGCTGGGGAAGACTTCAGTAGCGTAATTATTTTTCTGTTAACATTTACCCAGTACCGAAAAGCTATTATTATTGTCATTACATTCATTAAGTGTCTACAATCACCATAAAGTGATTTTTTATTAGTCACTTTGATTCATCATTGTATATATACACTATCCGTGGGAAGCAGATCAGGAATTTTGTGTTGATGAAAAAATTGAGATGCAGAATTGTAAATGAAATTCGGGGTTGATCTATGGGAAGTAATGGGGTTACAGAAATACATGGAATTATTCCTCCCGTGAAGAAGCTTGTTATAGGCAAGGAATGTGTTTACCAACTCTGCTATACTGCACTCTCCCAAGTGCTTAGGACAGTGCTCTTTATACACAGAAAGAGCTCAATAAATAATAATAATAATAATAACAATATTGGTATTTGTTAAGCACTTACTCTGTGCCAAGCACTGTTAGCATTTCATAAATGGCAATAGTTATGTCCAGAGTCAGAAGTAAAATGGAGATTTTTCTGCCACTCACCTTAGCTTAGGATACCAGATCCTGTTCCTTCCTGAATTAAAAAGGGACATGAATGTGTCAATGAAAATATCTTTTTGGGCCCAGAGTAAAATGAATAAATCCTCTGAATTCATTTAATTGAAAGCGTTGAAGTGATGGTTGGCATTTTCCAAGGAATTCAGTAATCTACTTATTTGCTAGACAGCAAAAAGAGTCATTGTGGAAAAGAATCCATCAATGGCATTTATTGTGTACAGACACTGTACTAAGCGCTTGGGAAAGTACAATACAACAGAGTTGGTAACAAGAAAGAACAGTTTTTAACAAGTCTCTATTTATGGTTTTTCCCAGCAACTTAAACAACAGACAGTGGTTAGTAATTAAGACCCGCCTCGAGTGCAATGTTACCAGCACGGAGGTGTTGTCCTTTACTTTAAAAAGTCTAGTTTCCTGGCTCTTATTTTTCAAGTATAAAAATTAATTATGGGCTGTAACTCGATCCACTGCCAGGCCGAAGATTCTTTTGGGGAGTTGGGAGCGTTAATTAAAGGGGGCGAGAGGGCTTAGCTAAGTTCCTGTAGGATTCTTGTAGCCCTGGCCCTGAACCTGGCCAGACATGCTGCCTTACATAATTTCAGCATCCCCAGGGTAGAACAGATCTTAAGTAGTTTCAGGTCAGTCCCCACCTCTGCCTAGGGTCAGCTAAATAATAATAATAATTGTGGTACTTATTCAGTGCTTAATGTGTACCAGGCACTTTACTAAGCACTGGGGGAGGGAGGAAAGGAAGAAACAAGGAAAGAAAGAAACAAGCAAATTCAGTTGGACACAGTCCCTGTCCCATGTGGGGCTCATAGCTTTCATCCCCATTTTACAGAAGTGGGAAGTGAGGCTCGGAGAAGTAAAGTGACTTGCCCAAGGTCCCATAGCAGACAAGTGGCAGAGGCAGGATTAGAACCCAGGTCCTTCTGACCCCCAGGCCTGTGCTCTATCCACTGGGCCAGCAGCAGCAGTGACAGCAGTAACATTTGTGGGGAGTATCTGCTCTGGGACTGCCACAGAAGACTAAAGAGAAATTTATTTGAAATACAAATCTATATCCTCCCCATCTTCGAAGACCTCCCAAGATACCCAACTCCACCAGGCAATCTTATCAACCCTACAGCCAGCCCTAGTTGGGAGCAGGGAATGTGTCTGTTTATTGTTGTATTGTACTCTCCCAAGAATTTAATACAATGCTCTGCACACAGTAAGCAGTCAATCAAAACCATTGACTGATTGGTTAGTATATTTGCTGTATTCCAAATATCATAATAATAATAATTATTATTATTATTCCCTCTCTGATTCTTGTTCTTCCTGCAGCTCCCATTATCTGTAATTAATTTTGTTTGTCTGCCTCCGCCATTCAACTGAAAGCACCTGGTGGACAAAGAATGTGTGTTTTGCTTCTCTTTTGCTTTGCTCTCAGAGAAACAGCGTGGTTTAGCAGAAACCCCACGGAAGTCAGAGGATGTAAATTCTAATCCCGGCTCCACCACTTATCAGCTGTGTCACTTTGGGCAAATCACTTAACTTCTCTGTGCCTCAGTCACCTCATCTGTAAAATGGGGATTAAGACTGTGAGCCCCATGTGGGACAACCTGATTACCTTGTACCTACCCCAGTGCTTAGAACAGCACTTGGCACATAGTAAGAGCTTAACAAATACCACTGTTATTATTATTCTCTTGATTTTCTCAATTGATTGGTAAGATGGTTGCACTCAGTAGTTGCTCAATAAATACCACTACTACTACTTTCTTGTTCAAGAGGCCTTGAAATTAAAGGTGGACTTGTGGAAGGCAGTATCCATAAAAACAGAAAGAGACTAAATGATAGTCTAAAGGCCCAGACAGAATATGATCTCCTTGTCAAGCAAGCTCTTAGTATAGTGCTCTGCACACAGTAAGTGCTCAGTAAATACAAATGATTGACTGAAAACACAACTGTCCATCAGCAACCTACAAAGTTTACCTCAATAAATAATAATGATCGATCAATCAATCATATTTATTGAGCACTTACTATGTGTGGAGCACTGTACTAAGCACTTGGGAGAGTGCAATTCAACAGAGTTGGCGGACACATTCCCTGCCTGCAGTGAACTTAGAGTCTAGGGGAGGAGGCAAACATGAATATAAACAAGTAGTTTATAATAAATAATTTAAAGACTTACATAAGTTCATTCATTCATTCAATCATATTTATTGAGTGCTTACTGTGTGCAGAGCACTTGGGAAGTACAAGTTGGCAACATACAGAGACAGTCCCTACCCAACAGTGGGCTCACAGTCTAGAAGTGCTATTGCAGTGAGGAGTGGGCAAATATCAAATGTCCAAAAGTCACAGATCCAAGAGCATAGACACTGCAGAAGGGAGAGGGAGGTGGGGAAAAGAGGACTCTTCTGCGTTTGTTAAGCACTCACTATATTCTAAGAACAGATACAAAATAATCAGGTTAGTCAATTATTTTTATTGAGCACTTATCATATGCAGAGCACTGTACTAAAGGCTTGGGAGAGTACAATATAACAATAAACAGACACATCCCCTACCCACAATGAGTTTACAGTCTAGAGGTCAGACACAGTCCCCATCCCACTTGGGGATCACAGTTTTAGGGTACGGTCTCCCATGAGCTCAGTACAGTGCTCTATACCCAGCTGACACTTAGTATATTTAACCGAAGGATTTCAAGCAGGTGCACGAATGAACTTCAGGCTTCCTGGGATTGGACTCTGAGGCAGAACTGATGGTATGGGCGATTCTGAATCTGCGTGCCTGCACAGAACTCCCCCGGTAAATGCTTGGCCTAGAGATTAATATTCTAGTTAGAAATGGAAATTTTCTACAAATAAATCTAGTGCAAACCCAGCCATAAAGCTTAACCTAATATCCCTCATGCGAATTCTCCCCGAATGACACAGCGAGATCTTTGCTTCAAACTCATATGACTGTTTTCAGTGACTTGGAGGGAGTGCTTTGCACACAATAAGCCCTTAATAAATATGACTGAATGAATCAATCAATGAGAGGGAGAGAGAAAGAGAAAGAAAGAGTGAGAGGGAGAGAGAAAGAATGAGATGGAGAGAGAGAGAAAGAGAGAGAAAAAGATAGAGAGAAGAAAGAGAATACATATTTCCTGGTTTATTCTAGGACATTGTCTTGGATGTTATTTAAACTCAGTATTTTTAAAGGGTTCTCAGACACTGTGCATTACTCCGTCACCTCCCAGATGCACAAATCATGAAAATGAAAAGATTTAATGCAGCAAGTTCATTTTTGTCCCTGGAGTTTAAAACTGTGGGTCTTATTCTATATAAGGCCAGTAGAATCCTCTGCTCCTTGTTCACCGTCTTTGATTATCTGCTAGGAATGTGTCTTCCTCTGAATCCAGGTCACCCCGAACCCAACAGTTTGCCCTGTTCAGTGGTTTCCCAGCAGTCAGATCTCATCATTTCTAGACACTTTCCCTAATGAACTCCACATGCAGGTGCTGGACCTTTGAAAGATCTGAAGTTGCCTTTCCTTCTCCAACACAATCCGCCTCAAGCTGATAATGAAGTGAGGGTAGGTTTTTTTTTTAAATCCCCTCCACCGAGTCTTTGATCCTGGTTAGCTTTTTCAATTTGGTGTATGCATTAATGTAGGAGAAAGTTCAAAGTTCCTTATGAGATCAGAACAAAGAGTTTAAAACGGCAAAGTCTCCCCCACACACATATTTTGAGACGCAGCATGGCCTAGTGAGAAGCCTAGTGGAAAGAGTTTGGGCCCGGGAGTCTGGAGGACCTGGGTTCTAATTCCAGCTCCACCACGTCTGCTGCGTGACCTTGGACAAGTCACTTAACTTCTCTGTGCCTCAGTTCCCTCATCTGCAAAATGGGGATTAGGACTGTGATCTCTAGGTGGGGCAGAGATTATGTCCAACCCGATTATCTCATTTATTCCCTAGCGCTTACTATAGTGCCTGGCACATAGCATTGAACAAATACCATAAAAATGGTCTTTTCTGCCCTTGAATTTTAACAGTTCACTGAATTTTCTCATACTAGTCCCATCATTCATTCATTCATTCATTCAATCGTATTTATTGAGTGCTTACTGTGTGCAGAGCACTGTACTAAGCGCTTGGAAAGTACAAAAGCGCTTGGGAAGTACAAGATGCTCTGAATAGCCGTGGCATAGTGGATAGAGCACGAGCCTGGGAGAAAGAAGGTTGTGAGATTGAAACCTGGCTCCACCATTTGCCTGCTGTGAGACCTTGGATAAATCACTTCACTTCTCAGTGCCTCAGTTCCCTCATCTGTAAAATGGGCACTGAGACTGTGAGCCCCGTGTGGGACAGGGACTGTATCCAACCCAATTTATTTGCATCCACCCCAGCGCTTAGTTCAGTGCCTGGCACAGTATCCAACCCAATTTACTTGTATCCACCCCAGCGCTTAGTACAGTTCTTGGCCCACAGAAAGTGCTTAATAATAATGATAATAATGATGGTATAGTACTGTTCTAAGCACTGAAAAGATACTTCACTTCTTATTATTCTCGACTATGAGTCCGTTGTTGGGTAGGGACTGTCTCTGTATGTTGCCGACTTGTACTTCCCAAGCGCTTAGTACGGTACTCTGCACACAATAAGTGCTCAATAAATACGACTGAATGAATGAATGAATGAATTATTAGTATATTAAGCGGATGAGCCGGTGGGAAGGGAAAGGAGAGGGAACAAAGGGTTTGTGCAAACTGCTGGCTGGGTAAGAACCAGTAGGATCCAGTAGCAGTGAATTCCCACAATAATTCCAGAGAGCTTTCCATTGGATGGTTTTGTTTTTTTCATTTTTGTGGGAATTGTTTATATGGTATTTGTTAAGCACTTACTATGCGTCGAGCACTGTTCTAAGCAGTGGGGTAGATACCAGTTAGGTTGGACACATGAGGCTCAGTCTAAGGAGGAGGGAGAACAGGTGTTAAATCCCCATTTTACAGTTGAGGAAACTGAGACCTGGAGAAACTAGGTGACTTACCCAAGGTCACACAGCAAGCCGTTGGCAGAGCCGGGATTAGAACCCACGTCCTCTGACTCCAAGGCAAGTGCTCTTTCCACTAGGCCGTGCTGCTTCTCACGTTTGTGAATAGTCTGTAAATCGATGATCCAAAACTGCTTTTTAGTAGTTGGTCGAGTTGAATTGTCCTTCAGTTCGAAGATTACTTTGCGGACAGTGAGACTGCTTCCAGGATTGTGAATGTCTTTTGCACAATTACACACTGTGTCCTTGGAGGTACCGTGGGACCCCCTTTCTGAATCTTTGCTATCTGTGGGAGTATGGCTCAGACCGTAGTGGTTAAGAGGGGAAAGTTATGCCGTATCACCACACAGTATTTTGTAATAGTGGTGATGGTTTGGGCTGAGCCATCCGCACCCTCTGGCCTTGTCCTCTAGTGCCTTGCAATACTCACTTCCTAGCAGGGAGAACAGGTGCAGCCTGGGGTCAAAAAACAGAATACTTGCAAGATTTCATTTGCAGACAATTAACACACTAAAAACCCATGGGTTAGGAGACCAACCAAGCTGGTATTTAGAAAATAACAGGCAGCAGACCCTAGCAGGAAAAACGTGAGACTGGGAGTCAGGAGGCCTGGGTTGTAGTGCTCTATTGCTAGGTGGCTGTGTGACCTCTACATATGAGCTAATCAGTTCATATCCCACATAATAATATAATAATTATGGTATTTAAGTGCTTACTATGTGCCAGGTACTATACTAAGCGCTGAGGTGGATACAAGCAAACTGGGTTGGACACAGTCCCATGTGGGGCTCACATTCTCTATTCTCATTCTCTATCCCCATTTTACAGATGAGATAACTGAAGCACAGAGAAGTGAAGTGACTTGCCCAAGGTCACACAGCAGACAAGTGGCAGAGCTGGGATTAGAACCCAGGTCCTGCTGGCTCTATCCATTAGGCCGCACTATTTAGCAACTGAGGCGCTCCAAACAATGGAGACCACCAAGTCCCTGACAGGTTGCCCTGTGGGTAGGGCACGGATTGAGCCATGGGTTTTGTCCAGGTTTGAGCCCGGGCAAGCTCTAAGTGTGTAGAATCAAACCCAGATGAGGTGATACCACCTCGGCCCCCACAGTCCCATCCCCCATTCCTCATGGGACTGGTTTGTATCAGATCCTGGCGTTGCTAATGGGAAACTTTCCTATTAAGGAAACAGGCAGATTTCATCTGAAAGTTGCAGCATGGAGAGCAAGTGTTTTAAAAGAGAAAATCCTGTGAACATGATCTTATAAGGGAAATCACCACCCCTCTCCCGACAGAAAACTGCTCACAAGTAGCTTCCAAAAGATAATCTATTGCAATGTAATGTTGTAGGTGAAATTTCACAGGCCAGAAGAAAGCAAGTTCAACGGCGTGGCCGTCTGCAAGGCCACGTTTCTTTCTCCTCCCTTTCCTCCTTGACCTCCACTCCAGCGATGCTATCATCCAACCTGAAATGGTCACTGGTTCTGCTCCCAGCTGAAGAAGCAGTAGCATTCGGCGCTTAGAACAGTGCCCGGCACGTAGTAAGCACTTAACATATACCATTATTATTATTATGATTGATGATGATGATGATGACGATGATGATGATGATGATGATGATGATGATGATGATGATGTTCTCAGAGAAAGTCCGGAGAAGGTTGGGGAAAACCAGGAAGAAAAGGAAAAAACAGGCAGGATTATAGATGGCCACATCCCTTATGTGATGACTGTCTTCCATTCATTCATTCATTCATTCGTATTTATTGAGTGCTTACTGTGTGCAGAGCACTGTACTAAGCGCTTGGGAAGTACAAATCCTCCTTAGACTGTAAAGATTCGTGAGGGCAGGGATTGTGTCTACCAACTACTACATCAGATATAATAATAATAATGGCATTTATTAAGTGCAAAGCACTTTTCTAAGCACTGGGGAGGTTACAAGGTAATCAGGTTGTCCCACAGCAGGTTCACAGTCTTCATCCCCATTTTACAGACGAGGTAACTGAGGCACAGAGAAGTTAAGTGACTTGCACAAAGTCACACACCTGACAATTGGCGGAGGCAGGATTTGAACCCACGATCTCTGACTCCAAAGCCCAGGCTCTTGTTCACTGAGCCACGCTGCTTCTCAGTGTGCTTAGGATGCTCCTAAGTGCTTGGTACAGTGCTCTGTACGCAGTAGTGCTCGGTCAATACCACTGATTAAAGTAAATGCAAATTTAAATAAAATGATGGTATTTGTGTCAAGCACTGTTCTAAAGTGCTGGGTTAGGTACAAGCTAATCATGTTGGACACGGTCCCTATCCCACATAGGGGTCACAGTCTTAATCCTCATTTTACAGATGAGGGAACTGAGGCCCAGAGAAGTCAAGTGAACTGCCCAAGGTCACACGGCTGACTAACGGTGGAGCCGGGATTAGAAACCAGGTCCTTCTGATTCCCAGGCCGGTGCTCAATCCACTAGGCCACGCTGTGATTGACTGATGGCTGCGCACACTTGTATCCCCACTTTTACTGTGTAGTGGAGATTTTCAGGTTTTTGTAGGATACTTAGATTGTGAGCCTCTTGTGGGACCGGGAGTATGTCCAGACTGATTAACGCGATGCTACCTCAGTACTTTGAACAGTGCTTGACACATAGTAAGCCCTTAGCAGGTACCATAATTATTATGAAGAGGGTACACCCAGAAACATTGCTTTTCTTTTCTTTTTTATTTTGATGACATTTATTAAGCGCTTACTATGTGCAGAGCACTGTTCTAAGCGCTGGGGAGGTTACAAGGTAATCAGGTTGTCCCACATGGGGCTCACAGTCTTAATCCCCATTTTACAGATGAGGTAACTGAGGCACAGAGAAGTTAAGTGACTTGCCCAAAGTCACACAGCTGACAATTGGCGGAGCCAGGATTAGAACCCATGACCTCTGACTCCAAAACCCATGCTCTTTCCACTGAGCCACGCTGCTTCGTCAGCACATAGAACATTGCTTGGTACATAGTAAGTGCTTAACAAATACCATTGTTATTATTACAGATAAAATCAGGTCAGCATGGTATAACACACACTACCGATCGGTCCATATTTTTATGTCTGCCTCCTTTGTAAGAAGTGTAGGATCCCTGTGGGCAAGGAACAGGCCTCTGTTGTACTTTCCCAAGCATTTAGTACACTGCACCGCATCCAGTGACAGTCCAGTAAATTCCATTACCAATACCACAGTGGAAGAGAATGAAGTTAAATTTGCCCAAGCGCCAGTGCTTCTCCGTAATAAATGCCCATTTGGTAGAATAAAGAATCTAGAGAGAAAAGGAATAAAGGAAAAGATCCTCTCCAGAGTAATTTCAGAAGAGTTTACATCCAAAAGACTTTACATTGGAAAAAAAATGATGCCTATTTTAACGTGTAACAAGAGTCAGGGATTTTGTCCTCCCCCAAGTGCTTAATACAGTGCTCTGCATTCATTCATTCATTCAATCAATCATATTTATTGAGCGCTTACTTTGTGCAAAGCACTTTCCTAAGCACTTGGGAGAGTACAATATAACAACAAACAGATACATTCCCTGCCCACAACAAGCTTACAGACTAAAGCACACAGTAATCAATCAATCAATCAATCATATTTATTGAGCACTTACTGTGTGCAGAGCACTGTACTAAGCACTTGGGAAGTACAAATTGGCAACATATATAGTCCCTACCCAACAGTGGGCTAACAGTCTATAAGGTGAAGACAGAGAACGAAACCAAACATATTAACAAAATAAAATAAATAGAATAGATATGTACAAGTGAAATAAATAAATAAATGGGAATAAATTCATTCAGTCATTCAATCGTACCTATTGAGTGCTTACTGTGTGCGAAGCACTGTACTAAGTGCTTGGAAATTTCAATTCAGCAATAGATAGCCCAACAACTGGCTCACAGTCTAGAAGGGGGAGACAGACAACAAAACAAAACAAGTAGACAGGCATCAATAGCATAGAGAGGAGTCAATCAATAGCAATAAATACGATTGACTCACTGACCAGTAATGCTCTGCTCACAGAAAGTGCTTAATGCCACCGATTAACAAGATTTACTGAATTTGGGTTATTCAGTGAATAATGTCTGGAAATAAGCTAGGTCACTCTGTTATTCATTTAAAAATCCATTCTTTAAGTGCTCTGCCCCACACAAATTAAAAGTAAATTACCAGGGATTTGCACAGAGGTAGACCTGAAATTTGATTTGCCTTTTATCTGTGTGGTCTTTAGAAAGGCTAACTGTGGGTCTTGTCCCACCAATAGTCTTGATACGGTAAGGCCCTGGGGATCTGATTAGAGGGCAGGATGAAGCCAGCGAAGCTATCTTGGAACCAGACCGGCAAATGGGGAAAAGGGCGAATGATGAAATCCCATTTGTCTCATCCCAAAGCAGGGAAGGTCTCGCAGATTTCTGGCCATTCTTTTTTTTTTCTCTCCTAAAGCGTTGCATGGGGAAGCAGGGTCAGCTCTAACCCTAAACATAACAAACATTCATTTTCCCCACTCCAGCAGAAGGCAGTCATTGTTTGAGGGAAAGGTTACAGGATTGCAATTGCCACGTCGTTTTTGGCAATTGCAACTCTGGGCTCTCCTCACCTCCTCACTATTCATTCATTCATTCAATTTGGGTGTACAGAGCACTGTACTAAGCGCTTGGGAGAGTACACTATGACAATAGATGGACACATTTCCTGCCCACACCAAGCTTACAGTCTAGAGCGGGGGAGACAGACATTAATAGAAGTAAATAAATGACAGATATGGACATAAGTGGAGGGGGGGTTGGATGAAGGGAACAAGTTAGGGTGACGCAGAAGGGAATGGGAGAGGAGGAAAGGAGGGCTTAGTCAGGGAAGGCTTCTTGGAGGAGATGGGCCTTCAATAAGGCTTTGATATGGGGAATAGAAAGGCAGCCTGGCCTGGTGGAAAGAGCTCGGGAGATGGAGAAGCAGCGAGGCCCAGTGGATAGAGCCCAAGCTTGGGAGTCAGAAAGACCTGAGCTCTGACCCCAGCTCCACCACTTGTGTCACCTTGGGCAAGTCACTTCACTACTCTGTGCCTCAGTTACCTCAACTGTAAAACAGGGGTTAAGACTGTGAGACCCATGTAGGACATGGACTGAGTTCAAAGTGTTTATTTTGTATCTACCCCAGTGTTTAGAATAGTGCCTGACACATGGTAAGCACTTAACAAATACCGTTTTTTTTTTTTTAAAAAAAGATGAGAGTCAAGGAACCTGGGTTCTAATCCCAGCTCTTCCAGTAGGCTGTAGGGGGAACAGGGCAACCTAAGCCCTCTATGACTTTGGGAGGATGATCCAACCTTTAGGTATATTAGTCCCCTTTGGGGCAGTGGAGGTGAACACTTTTCTCAGAACACAGAGGCGGATTCCTCACCTCTTTCTCGGCCCCTAAGGAACGGTGCCAGTTTATGCAGGAAGTGCCAGGGGACGGGGAATTGTTTGCTGGGTTCTCCGGGGCTCTTCCCAACGCCCGAGCCCCTCCTCAGAGCCCCTCGGATATCAGAGTGGGCCAGGGTTGGGCCAGGAAGGGGTGGGAGAGGCTGAGTTTCTGGGCACACTCCAAACTGGTTCTTGGGCTTGTGCTCTCCAACTCCTTTTTTTTTTTTCCTTAGGCTCAGTCTTAATCCCCCTTTTTTAAATGGCGTTTGTTAAGCACTTACTATGTGTCAAACACTGATTATTGTGGTATTAATTAAGCGCTCACTGGGTGCCAAGTTCTGTGCTAAGTGCTGGAGTAGACACAGTTCATTCAATCATTCCTTCAATCATATTTATTGAGCGCTTACTATGTGCAGAACACTGTACCAAGTGCTTGGGAGAGTACAATACAGCAATAAATAGACATTCATCCATGCTAAAACTAAGCTGATTTCTGACACCCACGCTGGGCTCCGGAGTTGGGGGAATTTGCCTGCCTGCTGAGAGTAAGCTGTCGAATCCTGTGATGGACAAAAATCCATCAGTCGATGGTAATTATTGAGTGCTTACTCTGTGCAGAGCACTGTACTGTGTGCTAGGGTGATGCAAAGGGAGTGGGAGAAGAGGAAATGAGGACCTAGTCGGGGAAGACTTCTAGGAGGAGATGGGCCTTCAATAAGTCACTCAGTAAATGCTCTTGTTGATGATGATGATAATGATAAAAATAATAACTGTGGTGCTTGCTAAGCCTGTAAAATGTGCAAATGTGCAAAGCAATTATTAAGTGCTTATTATGTGCAAAGCACTGTTCTAAGTACTGGGGAGGTTCCAAGGTGATGAGGTTGTCCCACAAGGGGCTCACAGTCTTCATCCCCATTTTACAGATGATGTAACTGAGGCACAGAGAAGTTAAGTGACTTGCTCAAAGTCACACAGCTGACAATTGGCAGAGTCGGAATTTGAACCCATGACCTCTGACTCCAAAGCCTTTGCTCTTTTCCACTGAGCCACGCTGCTCCTCAAGAACTAAGTACTGTAGTTAGATACCAGCTCATCAGCTCAGACCCATTCCTTGTTTCCCAAGGGGCTCACAAGTCTTAGGGGTTGGACAAACGGGAATTTCATCCCCATTTTACAGATGAGAAAACTGAGGCTCCGAGAAGTGACTTGCCCAGGGTCACACAACCTCGTGATGATGGTGATGATGAGGCGGACACATTCGTGGGTAGCAGGAGGAGTCACTCTCTCTCGCCTTCACATAGAGGGTGCGTGAGAAGCCCAGGACTACCTAATGATGCATTGCTCCAGCTCTCTCCTTAGCCTATTGCCATGGGGAGCAGGTGGGAGGAGAACAGCGGGCACTGCCAACTGGGATCAGGAACTCTGCCAGTTTGGTGGCCGGGTGAAAATCTTGGCTTTATTTTAAACTGGGGGCAAGGTTGAGCCACCTCCTTTGTGACTGAGTTTCCACAACTGATAAAAGAGGATAGCAATATTGAAGCTCTTCTCAGCAGTGTTGGGTTTTTCTAATGGTATTTGTTAAGCTCTTACTATGTGCCAGGCACTGTTCCAAGCACTGGGGTAGATACAAGATAATCAGGTTGGACACACTCCATATCCCGCATGGGGCTTACAGTCTTAATTCCCATTTTACAGAAGAGGGAACTGAGGCCCAGAGAAGTCAAGTGATTTGCCCAAGGTCACACAACAGACAAGTAGTGGAACTGGGATTAGAACCCAGGTCCTTCTGACTCCCAGCTCTGTCCACTAAGCAGGCTGCTTCTCTGAGCGATTGTACATCAGATGGCACATTTCAAAAGAAAGTTGTACAGGTGTTGATAAGCATAGCTTGGCATTTTCCGTGTTCTATTCAATGAAACCTTTATTCAGAGGCTACAGCTAAATGTGCCCTTTAACTTGCTTTTCTCTACTGTGCTTCTATTGATGCTATAGCCCACAGCCAATGCCAGGCTCTGTTCTCCAACCCTGGGAACATATGGCAGACATCAGGATTTTAAAAAAACAAAACAAAAGACTAAATCCAGAATGCCAGACTTTGAAGGTTACATCTGGGCACTGCATTGAAGGGGTTACAAAAATAAACCGGCAGGGCCCCAAACAAAGCTGGCATTTCAAGGCGAAGACAATGGTTTGCGTTTTTCTGAATTGATTTTAGTCATCCGCTTGGCATCGAGACTGAGGGTCACCCGCCCATCCCGGCCCAGCAGCCTTTGCCTCCGCTGGAATCAGTGAGGAATAGCCAGACAAAGACGGGCCGATTTTGGGATGTGGGGAGGGAGGTGACCATCTCCTACTGTTAAAGTGGTATCCTTCATACATCCCGTGCAAGGGCTTTACACTGATGGTCATTATTAAGTGCTTAATTTGTGCCAAGCACTGCGCTCAGTGCCGGGGAGGACACGAGGAAATTGGATCAGACACCCGTCCCATTTGGGGCTCGCAGTCTAAGTATGGCATTTTATTAAGCGCTTACTATGTGTAAAGCACTGTTCTAAGTGCTGGGGAGGTTACAAGGTGATCCCCCGGGCCTGGAATGCCCTCCCTCTGCCCATCCGCCAAGCTAGCTCTCTTCCTCCCTTCAAGGCCCTACTGAGAGCTCACCTACTCCAGGAGGCCTTACCAGAGTGAACCCCTTCCTTCCTCTCCCCCTCGCCCCCCTCTCCATCCCCCCCATCTTACCTCCTTCCCTTCCCCACAGCACCTGTATAGATGTATATATGTTTGTACATATTTGTTACTCTATTTATTTTACTTGTACATATCTATTCTATTTATTTTATTTTGTTAGTATGTTTGGTTTTGTTCTCTGTCTCCCCCTTTTAGACTGTGATCCCACTGTTGGGTAGGGACTGTCTCTATATGTTGCCAACTTGTACTTCCCAAGCGCTTAGTCCAGTGCTCTGCACACAGTAAGCGCTCAATAAATATGATTGATGATGATGATGATGATGATGATCATGTTGTCCCACGGCGGGCTCACAGTCTTAATCCCCATTTTACAGATGAGATCGCTGGGACACAGAGAAGTTAAGTGACTTTCCCAGAGTCACATAGCTGACAATTGGCAGAGCCAGGATTTGAACCCATGACCTCTGACTCCAAAGCCCGTGCTCTTTCCGTTGAGCCACGCTGCTTCTGAGTCTAGGAGGAAGAGAGGCAGGTGTCTTCTCCCCATTTTACAGATGAGGAAACTGAGGCCCAGAGAGGTTTAATGACTTGCCCCAGGTGCCACAGCATGGGAAACAATGTGGCCTAGTGGGAAGAGCACAGTCCTGAGAGTCAAGGGACCTATGTTCTAATCTCAGCTTTGTCACTCGCCTGCTGTGCCACCTTGGGCAAGTCACTTAGCTTCTCTTTGCCTCAGCCTCCTCGTTTGTCCCTTGGAGCTGAAATACTTGTTCTCCCTCTCCCTTAGAGTAAGAGCCGCATTTAGGACAGGGACCATGTCCAGCCCGATTATTTTGTATACCCCTCAGCCTTTAGTGTGGTACTTGACACGTAGTAAGTGCTTACAGATCCCAAGATATTAATATTAAGTTTACGGTCTAGACAGTAAACTCCCTCTAGATCATAAGCTCTTCGTGGGCAGGGAATGTGTCTGTTATATTGTTGTGCTGTACTCTCTCCCAAGCGCTTAGTACAGTGCTCCATACAAAGTGAGCACTCAATAAAAATGGTCGATTGATTGAGTGATTGTCAGAGGTGGGGTCAGAATTCAAGTCTTCTCTCTTTAATCCCAGGATCTTTTCACTGGGTTACACCACCCTCCGCAAAGCATAATGGAGGGGGAGAAACAGAAGTGCCACTTCTCGCCCCCTCAAGTCCTTCTAGCTTTAGCAAAGCATATTTTGCACGTGGAAATGTGGGACACACATTATTCATGAGCGTTCCCGTGTGGAGACCCCATGTCCAATGATGTGTCCAGAAACCGCAGCTATGCCACATGGGCTCAGAGTCTGACACTCAGCATTTCTGCAGTCTTCCCTGTTATGATCCCCTGTGTCAAATGTAGTTATCGAGCGCTTACTGTATGCAGAGCACTGTACTAAGCACTTTGGAGACCGACTGACTGACGGGCCTCAGAGTCTGCTTTTCAGCATTTCTGCAGTCTTTCCTGTTATAGTCTTCCATGCGGCCGACCGCTCAGTGCGACTGGAGGCCATTCTCCTCTCCAGACCAGTCTAGGCTTACTATGCTGCTAGTGGACTGACCGACACTCGGGGACTGGCAATTTTCCTCACAGCCTGTGCCCTTCTGGCTGCCAGACTGTAAGCTTGTTGTGGGCAGAGAATGTGTCTGTTATAGTGTTCTGTTGTACTCTCCCAAATGCTTAGTACAGTGCTCTGCACACAGTAAGCACTCAGTAGATACTGTTGCCTGTCTGATTGACTCTCCAGTTGCAGGCTCAGCATCTTGGTGAAGATGGAACCCGCATTCGGGCAGTTGTGTCGGAAAGCCAAATGGCGGTCTCCATTTTATTGTTTTGACAGGTGCGGCCCATCTGCTGCAATCCGGTTCATTTCCACACAGGGCCCAGATGCCACCGCAGAACTCCAGTGAGGCCTGCCCTCTCTGAAATGCCTCATTAGCGACTTCCAGTGACAGCTACAAGATGCTCTCCGGATGTGGGAGAGCTAGGCGTGTCTCCTTCGGTCCTCTGGATCCATTGGTGCTTCGGGTGTCCTGCTGGGATTGGAAGGCGATGCCCGTGGTGGACAGTGAAAACCTGGGGTCCAGCTTGCAGCCAGCATCCTCCCTCCACCTTGAGGAAAGAATCATCCACAACAGGACTGCAGCACGGTGTGATGTGCACATAGAGTCATTTTCTATGGTTTTGTTAAGCACTTACTAGGTGCCAGGCACTGTTTTAAGCACTGGTGTCTACACAAGGAAGTAAGGATGGACGCAGTCCATGTCCCACATGAGGCTCATAGTATTAATATGCTCATAAAGTCATTATGAATTGTAAATGATTTGATGGCCTTTGATTATTTATATATTATATCTGAGGTACAGAGAAATTAATAATAATAAAATAATAATGATGGCATTTGTTAAGCACTTACTATGTGCCAAGCACTGTTCTATGCGCTGGGGGAGATACAAGGTAATCAGGTTGTCCCATGTGGAGCTCACAGTCTTAATCCCCATTTTGCAGATGAGGTAACTGAAGCACAGTGATGTTAAGTTCTCTGTTATGGAAGCAATGTGGCTCAGTGGAAAGAGCCCGGGCTTTGGAGTTGGAGGTCATAGGTTCAAATCCCAGTTCTGCCACTTGTCAGCTGTGTGACTTTGGGCAAGTCATTTTACTTCTCTGTGCCTCAGTTCCCTCATTTGTAAAATGGGGGTTAAGACTGTGAGCAACCCTGTGGGACAACCTATTCACCTTGTAACCTCCCCAGTGCTTAGAACAGTGTTTGGCACATAGTAAGCACTTAATAAATGCTATTATTATTATTATTATTAAGTGATTTGCCCAAAGTAAAGTGACTTGAGGTCACACAGCTGACACGTGGCTAAGATTAGAACCCCGTCTTCTGACTCCCAGGCTTGTGTTCTTTCCACTAAACCATGTTGCTTCTGGGTCATAACCACTCAGATACCCTGCTTCCCTAAAATTAATAATAACTGTGGTGTTTGTCCAGCAGGTATTGTGTGTCAAACACTGTACTAAGTACTGGGGTAGATACAAGATAATCAGGTCAGACACAATCTCTGTCCCACATGGGGCTCGCAGTCAAAGTGGGAGAAGGCTCAGTTATTGAATCTCCATTTTACAGATGAGGAAACTGAGGCATGGTGAGGTTAAGGGACTTGTCCAAGGTCACACAGCAGGCAAGTGGTGGAGCCGGAATTAGAACCCAGGTCCCTTGACTTCCAGGCTTGTGCTCTTTCCATTAGACCGAATGGCCTCTCCCTCCACCCCACTCAGATTCTTCTCTTCCTGGAGCTGTTTGGGGTTAATGACTGACTTATTAGGGACTTTATCACAAAGAATGAGCAGGGTAAACATCAGGGTCAGTGTTCATATCAGAATATTTACTGAGACATCAGCCTAGCCTTGAGGTGCTCCAAATCCCCCCAAGTAAGAGATCCACCCTTTGAGACCCTAGGCAGGGGCCTGCCTCATTCATTCATTCAATCGTATTTATTGAGCGCTTACTGTGTGCAGAGCACTGTACTAAGCGCTTGGGAAGTACAAGTTGGCAACATATAGATACGGTCCCTACCCAACAGCGGGCTCACAGTCTAGAAGGGTTATTTCCCTTCTCCCCCTCAACACTGTCGGGCCATTGGGGTGTCCTGGCATGGGGGGCAGCATTTTGGGAGGAAAGAGGACAACCAGCTGAACGGCCCGCAGAATGAGCTGGAAGGGAAGGGAGTTTGTGCTCCTCCACAGATGAGCCTGTCCCTCTGGACAACGGCCCAGTGATTTTGAGAGAAATTTAGCAGGGGGGGGGGGTTCACCTCGTGGCCTGCAGGAAGCTTTTGTCTTCTGCAAAAAGGATCCATTATGTCTCAATGGCCTCTCCCGTTGCTCTTGAACACCCCAAGGCCTGGACGGACCCAGTTTTACCAGGAGAAGCCCAGCAGGAAGACTTAGAAAGGTGGATTATCGAAACCACTTAAGCATAACGGTTGTTGTAAAATGATGACCCCTTTTCCTCTTGTTGTGAGCATCAAAAGCGTTTTGACTCCCCAGAAAGGCCTCTATCTGGAACCTGGAAATAAAAGGAAATTCCTTTTCTCCACATATGAAAGGAATAATCTCTTCAGATAGTCAAATGAGTCTCCATTATCTTGCCTTTGGAACTTTCCTGTTAAGAAGAATCATCTGGAGAGGACTCAGGGGAGCTAACACTCACGTTGGTGAAGCTAACTTAAAAAGGTGGCAATTAATTGGAGCCAGAAAAGTGAAGGGGGTAAAATATTGGATTGTGACCCAAATAAGAGCTTTAAAAAAAGCTTCAGCCAAACTATAAATAATGGTCCCATCAAGTGACAGCCTGAGAGAGAAATGTTTGTTTTCGGAGGGTGTTTTTTAAGTGTTTTAGTGCTTACTATGTACAGGCACTGTGCTACATCACCAGCCAGGAGTAATGAGTAGTGAATCTACCAGTGAAAAATTTGGGATGCCTCGCTGACTTACTTGGTGAAAAGACCCAGTCAGCTGGGTGATAATGTTTGCCAGGGAAAAACCCAGTAATATCTGAGTCATTTGAGACTAGCCTGGATAAAGGATTAGGAAATAATTTATTCAAGGCCTGGATAAAAGGTCCATACTTATTCTTCCCAACAGAACTATCCAAGACTAACATTTCTAGAGACCATGACCCAGCAGAATGGCCAAAACCTCAAGCTCATCCAATGCCCAGTCCTTTGGCCGTTTTGAAAGTTTATCCTGAGGGTGGTAGAATTAGGTTAGTGATAATGATATTAATAATGATATTGGTATCTGTTAAGTGCTTATAATGTGTCAAGCACTTTTCTAAGCACTGGTGTACATACGAATCAATCTGGTCAGATGCAGTCCCTGTCCCACATGGGGTTCACGACCTAAGTAGGAGAGAGAATGGGTATTGAATCACCATTTTACAGTTGAGGAAACTGAGGCACAGAGAAGTCAAGTGACTTGTCCAAGGTCACAGAGCAGGCATGTGGAGGAGCTGGGTTTAGAACCCAGGTCCTCTGACTCTCAAGCCCATGCTCTTTCCACGAGGCCATACTGCTTCTTATGTTGGAGAGAGCCCGGGCTTTGGAGTCAGAGGTCAGGAGTTCAAATCCCAGCTCCACCAATTGTCAGCTGTGTGACTTTGGGCAAGTCACTTAACTTCTCTGGGCCTCAGTTACCTCATCTGTAAAATGGGGATTAAGACTGTGAGCCCCCTCGTGGGACAATGTGATCACCTTGTAACCTCCTCAGCGCGTAGAACAGTGCTTTGCACATAGTAAGCACTTAATAAATGCCATATTATTACTATTATTATGTTAGGGTTATTTTGTTCCTGAAGCTGTCTAGAAAAGAAGACTTAAAACTTAATAACTACAGGCTTCAGCTATAGCTGATGCATAGAGAAAGGGGTTGAAAAGCCAGTAAGAGTCTCTACCCAACTCTAAAACCAAAGATTTCCTTTAATTAAGCTATTCAGTAATTCCCTAACAGCATCTTTTTGTTTTTTAATGGTATGTGTTAATTGCTTACTATATGCCAGGCACTATACTAAGTGCTGGGGTAGGTAAACAGTTCAGACATAGTCCCTGCCCCACATGGGGCTCACAGTTTTAATCCCCATTTTACAGATGAGGTAACATAGATACAGAGAAGTTAGGTGACATGAGCTCATTGTGACCAGGGAATGTGCCCATTTATTGTTATTTTGTACTCCCCCAAGTGCTTAGTACAGTGCTTTGCAGGCAGTAAGCGCTCAGCAAATAGCACTGAATGAATGAATGACTTACCCAAGGTCACATAGCAGGCAAGTGAAAGAGCTAGGATTAAAACCCAGGTCCTTCTGATTCCAAGGCCCGTGCTCTTACCACTAAGCTATGTTGCCTCTCTTTTCTCCCACTGGAGTAGCTTTAATCAGAAGAGATCCTGGAATTCAAATTATTTTCCAAATTCTTTAGGGAGTAGATCATAAAATCTAAGGAGAGACATACTCAGTAAAATCTTAAAGTACTTCCCGAACTTAATCACTCAGACCAGGTTTAAATCAAACATAATTAGCTGCAAATAACATAAGGTTTTTTTATAGATTTAATTAATATGGTTTGATGTAAGGATGAAAGGATTAAAGCAATTTCTGACCATGCAAAGGAGGCAGCTGACAGATAGAAGGAATTGCATTGTCTGTAATACCTTGGATTTAGTCATAATTGGATCAAAATTTCATAAATGGGAAAGAACATCTGGGGTGACAGTCATGGTAATTTGCATCCTTCTTGAAACAGAGGGATGAAAAAAGGCTAACCATGGACCCTCCTTTTGTTCCGAGTTGGGCTCCCGTGACTACAAGGAGAATTATCAGGGTACAACAAGAATGCAGGATGGATAGGAACAGGCCAGTCCTTCTGGAAAAATCTTCAGTGTTTGGTCCATCCCTTCCATCAGACGTTCTGGACGTTTTTCTGCCCAGGCATGCTGATGCTGGCCCATCTCCGGTCCATCATGAGAGAGAATCATCCAGGGAAAACGTCCAATCACACTGCCCTGTGGTCCCTGTGGCAGGCTGTTTCCTTCTGGGAGACAGGAAATTGGGCCTCTGATTACTTTTAATGCTGATTGTAGAGTGGCCATTTGTCCAGTTTTAGGCATGAGAGTCTGCCTTTCAGCAGGTCTGTCCCCTGCCAGGACCGGCTATTAGCATGGGACAGCTTTGTGTCTGGGGTTTAGACTTTAAACACCCAGTTTCCCGCTGCCTGTCACCGAGTCTCAGACGTGGCTCTCATGTTCACAGGGACTCAGGAAGGGGTCAGCCTGTGACATGGAGAGAGAATCAATCAATCAATCATATTTATTGAAAGCTTACTGTGTGGAGAGCACTGTACTAAGCACTTGGGAGAGTACAATACAACGGAGTTGGTAGACATTCATTCAGTCATATTTATTGAGCACTTACTGTGTGCAGAGACACGTTTGCTCCCTGCCCACAAGAAGCTTACAGTCTAGTGGGGGAGAAAGACATTGAAATAAATTACAAATATGGACCTAAGTTCTTTGGGGCCGAGGGTGAGGGGATATATATCAAATGTTTTAAGGGTACAGATCTAAGTGCATAGGCAACAGAGAAGGGAGAGAGAGTAAGGGAAATTAGCACTTAGTTGGGGAAGGCCTCTTGGAGAAGATGGGATTTTAATAGGACTGCTTCTCACAGGGCCTCCGCATCCCAGTGGCTTGGGGAGGTTTGGAAAAGGGAAGAAGATACTTCTCCCTTTTGGGAGGCAGCTTAGCCTAGTGGATAAAACACTGGGAGTCAGAGGACCTGGGTTCCAATCCCAGCTCTGCTATTTGTCTATTGTGTGACCTTAGGAATGTCGCTTAGCCTCTCTGCCCCTCAGTTTCCTTAACTTTAAAGTGGGGATTCAATGTGTAGACTAATGCGCCCCATGTGGGGCGGGGACTGTGTCCAACCTGAGTACCTTATAACTACCCCAGTGCTTAGAATGGTTCTTGATACATACTAAGCACTTAACAAATGCCATTACAAATATTTGGTTAAGGGTGGACTAGCCAAGTGGGAGAGAATCCAGTACAATAGGATCAATTCTCCCCAGAGTCCAAGTCATTCCTTGGGGAGCCCGCTGTGGGCAGGGATTGTCTCTATGCAGGGATTGTCTCTATTCGTTGCTGAATTGTATTTTCCAAGCGGTTAGTACAGCACTCTGCACACAGTAAGCGCTCAATAAATACGATTGAATGAATGAATAAATAATAAAACAGTTGTTTCTGCAGGGCACCACACTCCCCCCTCATGGCCTTAGAGAGTTAATGCCTCTCGGCCTGCATTGATTCATTCATTCAACTGTATTTATTGAGCGCTTACTGTGTGCAAAGCACTGTACTAAGCGCTTGGAAAGTACAATTCGGCAACAGATAGAGACAATCCCTACCCAACAACGGGCTCACAGTCACTGTATTAGGGATCTACTCCTGGATGGGCCAGAACTTATTGCCTCAAACATTCATTTATTCACTCAATCGCATTTATTGAGCACTTACTATAATAATAATAATAATGGCATTTATTAAGCGCTTACTATCTGTAAAGCACTATTCCAAGCACTGGGAAGGTTACAAGGTGATCAGGTTGTCCCTCGTGGGGCTCACAGTCTTAATCCCCATTTTACAGATGAGGTCACTGAGGCACAGGGAAGTTAAGTGACTTGCCCAAAGTCCCACAGCTGAAAATTGGCGGAGCCAGGATTTGAACCCCTGACCTCTGACTCCAAAGCCCGTGCTCTTTCCTACTGAGCCACGCTGCTTCTCTAAGCAGCTGTTTTATCTACTGTGTGCAGAACTCTGAACTAAGCGTGTGGGAGAATACCATACAACAGTAAACAGACACATTCCCTGCCCACCATGAGCTTACAGCCTAGAGTAAGCAGAACAATTTCTGATGTGATTAATTCTGTAATCCAAAAGCTAGAAATGATAATGATGATAATACTAATAATGATGATGACATTTGTTAAGTGCTTACTATGTGCCAGGCACTGTTCTAAGTGCAAGGGTAGATACAAGCTTATCAAGTTGTCCCACATGGGGCTCATAATCTAAGTGGGAGGGAGAACAGGTATTGAATTCCCATTTTGCAGATGGGGTGATTGAGGCGCTGAGAAGTTAAGTGACTTGCCCAAGGTCACACAACAGTTGGGGTTAGAACCCAGATTCTCCGACTCCCAGACTCATCCTCTTTCCATTAGGCCATGCCACTTCCCAAGTGCATCATTTGAAAGCCCGCTCTATCTCCCCCTCTAGACTGTATGCTCATTGTGGGTAGGGAATGTCTGTTTATTGTTATATTGTACTCTCCCAAGTGCTTAGTACAGTTCTTTGCATCATCATCATCATCATCATCAATCGTATTTATTGAGTGCTTACTGTGTGCAGAGCACTGTACTAAGCGCTTGGGAAGTACAAGTTGGCAATATATAGAGACAGTCCCTACCCAACAGTGGGCTCACAGTCTAAAAGGGGGAGACACACAGTAAGCCCTCAATAAATACCACTGAATGAATTGAATGAATGAACTGAAATTGAGACTTGCTTTGTACTAAGCAAACATTTAGAATGAACACTCTCTAAAAGAAAAGTCACTGCAAACAAGAAGACTGTCCCAATCTGGTTCCTCAGTGAACCTGCCCAAATAAAGATGGGAAGGGAAAGGGCAGGGACTGTAGCCCATCCTTCAGGAAGCAGGCAATTCTCGGACACAGTCAGTCTCTTGGATGCCAATAAGCCATCTAGAACAATGCCCATCAGATAGATTGGTTTTCCTTGGGGGAGAGTGATCTGAGAGACTGAGAGGAGAGTGGAAGTGGGGAAGAGAGAGAGAGGAGTGAATAAAGAAGGGAGTGAAACAGAGAGGAGAGTAAAGATTGAGGAGAAAATTCCTTGGGCCCGAGTCTGCCTGTGCTAAAGACAATCAGCCATTTGCAACAACTTGACCTTTTCTGGAGTAGCTGCAAAATGGAGATAAGAATTTCCTACCTTCCTCTCCCAGACTGCCCGGCCCAACAGAGGAGAAAATCGATATGAACGTGTGATGGAAAATAAAGATGGGTTCTGGTACAGAGGGAAGGGATTGTGTCTACCAACTCACACAATAGAGTATTGCACTTTCTCAAGCCCTTGAACAGGGCACTGAACACAGTGAATGCTCAATACACACCTTTGATCGACTGATCAATTGATTGGTATCTTTGCAGGTTTTCCTGCCTCCAGAGATTCTCCTTTACAGAATATTCATTCATTCAGCCGTATTAATTGAGCACTTACTGTGAGCAGAGCACTGCACTAAGCGCTTGGGAAGTATAAATCGGTAACATATAGAAACAGTCCCTACCCAACAACAGACATATCTTACATGTAGGGGATTAAGATTGTGAGCCCCATATGGGACAACCTGATCTCCTTGTATCCTCCCCAGTGCTTAGAACAGTGCTTTGAGCATAGTAAGTGCCTAACAAATACCAAAATTATTATTATTATTATGTAGCTGCAAAAATAATCTTTCCCAAACATTCCGCTCCTCAAAAATCTCCAACGCCTCTGACAGCAAACAAAAACTCTTGATTTTCAGCTCCTAGACTCCCTTTCAGCTGGCTCCACCTAACCCATCAATGTTCATCACCTACTTCACTCCAGCTCAAGAGCTTCACTTCTCCAACTACACATTGTCATCATCCACGGTATTTGTCGAGCGCTTACTGTGTGCAGAGCATTTTCTAAGCCCTTGGGAGAGTACAACAATATCACAGGCACATTCCCTGCCCAGAACGAGCTTACTTTAAAAAGCAGTATGAAACAAAACAAAACAAAAAGCCTCTTAACCATTCCTGGCTCTCAACTCTCTTGCCTTTGATTCATTCCTCATGCTTTCTCTGAGTCTGAAGCCCTTTCCCTACAGAGCTTGAACAATATCTTTTTCAGTGGTTTACTTAAAAGTCACCTCGTCCAAGAAGCATTCCCTGATTAAGCCTTCTTGCCTTCCTGAAAATGCAACCCCTTATCCATCTCGGTACTCACGAATTAACTTATGAATGAAGTTGGTTCATCTATTCACCTCCGTTTATTTCTGTCTATAGTATTCATCAGCTTCTGTCTGTCTTTCATAAGGTTGAGAATTCCTTGAGTGCAGGAATGGGCTTTAATTTTTTTTTCTCTATTTTCCCACTCACCTAATAAACAGGCAATTGGCATAGTGTTCTGCACATTCTAGATATTTGATGCTGAGGTATTGATATTATTATTGATCAAATAGTATTTATTTCTAATTATAATTATAGCGCATATGAATAGACCACAGAATAACCATGACTTTTCAAAGTCCCCCAAATGTTATTTGAAAGCTTTTTCAAGTTACCATTTTCCTTTGAAGGATCTTGTAGAATCAAGATAACCCACAAAAGAATGGAAACATTTTTGAAACAGCACAGTAGATTCAGAAGCAGAATGGCCTAGTGGATAGAGCATGGGCCGGGGAATCAGAAGGACCAGGATTCTAATCCCAGCTTGGCCACCTGTCTGCTGTGTGACCTTGGACAAGTCACTTCACTTCTCCATACCTCAGTTACCTCATCTGTAAAATGGGGATTAAGACTGGGAGACTTAAGCGGAGCAGGGACTGTGTCCACCCTGATTACTCAAGTGCTTGCCACATAGTGAGCTCTTAACAGATACCGTAAAAAACTTATTGAACCCATAAAATGATTCCATTATATATTGTGAATCTGTTAATATATATTATCTGTTGGTGCAAACTATCACAGCACAGGGGACAGCCAAGGAAAGCCTATACTTTTTCACCACACACATAATCTTTATTTAAAACACAGCTACAGTGGAGCATTTCCCAATTACAGTGCCAATATCAGCTTAATGAAAGCAAGGAACTGATATTGAATTACGCTAAAAAACTAATGATGGAAGACAACTGACACCTTAGATAATAATAACCTTTGCAGAGCAGAGAATGAGACATTTATGCCCATTCATAAACGTATAACATAAGCTAGACTTTCCTTAATTAACATAAATTGCAGACTGAGGAAATTACTAATTCAGTGTAAATGAGCTGGCTGTAGAACTGGTTACTTAATATCATCATCTTGAACATGGTTTACCGTTTGGTTTTATTTTGGGGTAAGAATAAAATGAACGAAACCTAATCATTATAAACAAATCCTGGAGAAATAATTGACTTCTTTGAAATGTTAATGGAAGGAGGATCCTAGACAGAAATCGGATTTCAGGCTACACATACCAGTGAAATCTAAGTCAGCTAAGATTTTGTTTACCCAAAATGAGGAGCCGTATCGCTCTTTCATGAAGCTGTTCCCTGCTGTCAGACTCCTGAATTAATAATTATCACTTTTTCCTTGCTTAGGAATTATCAGGGCACTGCTCTTCTTGAATTTCCATTGTGACTCTTATTCAAGCATCAAGAAAGACAAGTAATCTTCTCTCCAAACCAGAAGGAAACATTATCATACTCAGCCAACCAAGAAAACATGGAAATTACCCCAGTCTAATTAGTCTCACACCCATTAATGTGACTGCATGGACAGCATTAAATGTGATTCCAATTTGAAGAATTTTGCCCTGTTAGAGTCCAAACTCCTAAAATATATCTTGGATCAAAGTTCCGCACCTCAGGACTGCAAATATAATCCATGTGATGTTTTGTGTAGACTGATGGGCTAACGTTGGAGGAGCTGAAGGAAAATTCATGGTTTCTCCAGCCGTTTTCAAACCACTATGGAAATGGGAAGAAATAAGGAAAGACAGCCCCTAGCCAAATTGTTATATTTTGATAATTATATAAACTTCAATAAACATAGGAGCTCTTTTGGGCTGAGTCACAGTTGACAACTTGGAGGGAGAGGGAGGAAGAAGACGGAAGTGGGAGGGAGAGAGAAAAAGGGAGGGGAAGAGAGAAGGGGGAGGAGAGAGAGGGAAAGGGAGGGAAGGAGAAAGAGAAATGGAGGGAAGTAGAGGAAGGGAGAATGTCTCACCAGTTCTGAGGAGGCAGTGTCCTCTTCCTTGGTGTTCTGATTAATTGCTCAGGGAGCAGAACTTATATACTGAACCCTCGAGACATGGAAAAATTCACCCTTCTCCCAATTCACCCTCCAGAGACTGTAAGCTCCTTGTGGGCAGGGAACACATCTACCAACACTGTTATGCTGTACTCTCCCAAGCCCTTGGTATAGTGCTTTGCTCACAGCAAGCGCTCAATAAATACCATCGATTAATTGACTGGTATCTTGATTTTTTAAAAATGTCATTCCCCCGCCCCTTCCAGGAAGGAAAGCACGAAATCTGAATCGACAAAACTATTTCCGTTCAGTTTAGGATACTGAATATTAATTGCTGCTCCCTACTCAGTAAAGCAATCTGTCCAGGGAAAAGGCAGTTGGCCATTAAAAGGAATTCTGGGATTGCAGGGGCATTGGGTAACTGAAGCCAAAAGATATCAAAAACTCAAGTGGCCATCTGCTGTTTTGAAGTAGCAGCCAAGGCCATTTCTCCACGGTGATAAAGGCCTGAATCCCAAGGCCGCTGATCTGACTAATCAATGATAATAATAATGATGATGATGGTACTTGTTAAGCACTTACTTTGCGCCAAGCACGGGCCTGAAGTCCAAGGCCATTGATCTGACTAATCAATAATAATAATAACAATGGTATTTGTTAAGTGCTTACTATGTGCCAAGCACAGTTCTAAACACTGTGGGGGGGGGATACAAGGTAATCAGTTTGTACCACTTGGGTCTCACAGTCTTAATCCCCATTTTACAGGTGAGGTCAATGAGACACAGAGAAGTTAAGTGACTTGCCCAAGGTCACACAGCAGACAATTGGCAGAGCGGGGATTAGAACCCACATCTGATCAAGTCCGAGTCAGCAATCCCGGGGTCTCGTGGTTTTGTTGGTAGTCACTGACCAGTCCTGACAGTTTGGAGAATGTCTCACCAGTTCTGAGGAGTTGGTGTCCTCCTCCTTGGGGTTTTGATTCAATGCTCAAGAACCCCAGCTTATATATTGAATCCTCATGACGGAAAAATTCACCCTTCTCCCGATTCTCCCCCTAGACTGTATTAAGCTCATTGTAGGTGGGGAACATGTCTTCCAACGTTGTGCAGTGTACTCTCCCAAGCACTTAGTACAGTGTTCTGCACATAGTAAGTGCTCAATAATTACCATCGATTGATGGATGAGAACATGAAACTACCCAGGAAAGTCATTACTGGCTCAGACCGGTGGTTCATTCAGCCCAGTACTCTGTCTCTAACAGTGACAAGATGTCCAGCACATAGTAAGTGCTTAACAAATACTACAATTAGTATAATAATAATTATTATTATTGTTATTACTGTTCTTGTCTATCGGCTGGTTTGATTAATTTTGTGCTCGCCATGATTGACCGGTGGAACCTGGTAGACAACAGCAGGACAACAATATAGCCCCTGTTTCCACTTCTAGCATTTAGCCCTCTAATTATATGACCTCAATGCCTGTACATTTTGAAAAGCAACGCATACCTCAGTGGGGGTCATGGGAAAGAGAGGGTCATATTCTTAACTGTTTATAGCTCTGGGGAAAGAAAAAAGTGCTTACCAAAATCTACTCTGATATAAGCTTGGAGACATGTTTTAAAAATCCCAATTTCAAAATGCCCCTTTTCTATGCTATTTGTTAAACTCTTGCTATGCGCCAGGCAATGAACTAAGCGCTGGGGTAGATGCAAGCTAATTAGGTTGGAAGCAGTCCCTGTTCCACATGGGGCTCACACTCTTCATCCCTATTTTACAGATGCGGTAACTGAGGCCCAGAGAAGTGAAGCAATTTGCTCAAGGTCACCCAGCAGACAACTAGCGGAGCAGGGATTAGAACCCAGGTCCTTAAGACTCCCAAGCCCGTGCTCTAACCACTAGGCAACACTGCTCCTTTCTGAATCCTAGGCCATTTCAGAAGTTCACCTTGAAATCCTAAGGCATTTCTTTATATTAATGTCTCTCTCCCCACTCTAAGCTGTTAGCTCCTTGTGGGCAGGGCAATGTGTCTAATAACTCTGTTGTACTCTAGGGCATTTCAGAAATCCACACTGCCATAAATAACTAGGATGAAGTGAAATCCCCCGTTTGGCTTCCCAACCCAAGAAATTACCCGGTCGCACTGGAACCAAGAAGCCCTTGGTCACTGCATCTCTACTGGCTGTACGATGGCATTAGCACTGAATACCGAGAGCTCTGGAAAACTAAAAGTCTGACAGGGCAGGGGAAAACTCTTCAAGCCAACTGGGAAATCCAACATGAGTCACTTATCAAGTCAATTCCTCAGTTGAGCTTGGAAGAGCTGACCATTTCAGAGGGGATGGTGAGGAGATCTCCCATCTAAGAGTTCCAGCACTTGTCTGCTGTGTGACCTTGGACAAGTCACTTTCCTTCTCTGTGCCTCAGTGACCTCATCTGTAAAATGGGGATTGAGACTGTGAACCCCAGGTGGGACAGAGATTGTGTCCAACCCAATTTGCTTGTCTCTACCCCAGCACTTAGTACAGTGCTTAACCAATACCATGGTTATTATAATTATTATTAAGAGCAGTTTGGTTCTGGCTAAGCAAGGGTTTTATGTCCCGCTACATGATGGTTGATTTTCATTCATTAGTTGCTGAGTTCAAGTAACCCAAAGTCTTCTTCTCCTGGGTGAGCCAAAAGGGAATGTGAATAGGTGGTAGAGGTCATTAATACCCCTAAAGAGTCTGGTTTGACTGACTTGTCTTCTCAAGAGGGGTTGTTTCTAAACTTTAAAATGGAAGCTAAGTACTTCTGCTTCTCTCTGGGACAATCAGGGGTCAGGGAACCTTTGCCTTATATTTGTGAAGAGCTGGTTTCCAAACGATGAGTCAGGATTTTCCACCTGGTTTTAAGTGACTCTGTGGGAGTAGATTGAGCTCCTGAGGAGGGACCCTGACTCCCTTAGCCCCCCAGGGTGTGTTTAGTAAATAGCTGTGATGGTGGTGGTGGCTTTAATTAACTATAGCACTTTATCGAAGGAAGGTGCTTGATACCAACAACAATAACAGTGATGGCATTTATTAAGCACTTACTATGTGCAAGGCACTGTTCTAAGTGCTGGGGAAGTTACAAGGTGATCAGGCTGTCCCACAAGGGGCTCACAGTCTTAATCCCCATTTTTCAGATGAGGTCACCGAGGCACAGAGAAGTTAAGTGACTTGCCCAAAGTCACACAGCTGACAATTGACAGAGCTGGAATTTGAACCCATGACCTCCGACTTCCAAGCCCGTGGTCTTTCCACTGAGCCATGTTACACAGACTCAAAGGGCTGACGGAGAAGCAGCATGGCTCAGTGGAAAGAGCACGGGCTTGGGAGTCAGAGGCCGTGGGTTCTAATCCCGTTCTCTGCCACATTCATTCATTCAATCAATTGTATTTACTGAGCACTTAATATGTGCAGAGCACTGTATTTAGTGCTTGGGAAGTTCAAGTCGGCAACATATAGAGACAGTCCCTACCCAACAACAGGCTCATAGTCTAAAAGGGGGAGACAGACAACAAAACAAAACATGTAGACACGTGTCAAAATCATCAGAACAGAACACACATGTCTGCAGTGTGACCTTGGGCAAGTCACTTAATTTCTCTGTGCCTCAATTACCTCGTCTGCACAATGGGGATTAAGACTGTGAGCCCCACGTGGGACAACGTGATCACCTTGTATCCCCCCAATGCTTAGAACAGTGCTTTGCACATAGTAAGCACTTAACAATGTCATTATTATTATTATTATTATTATTATTGATCAGCCATGTAAGAGGTCATTCAGTCTATCCCCCTGCCTTTAGGAAGAATCAAACCTAAAGCATCTAGATAAAACAAGATGCCCTGGGTTCGCTATGTTTTTACTCCATTTTTGGATGGCATCTGTTAGGCACTTACTAAGCATTTGGGAGTCAGAGGTCATGGGTTCTAATCCTAACTCCGCCACTTGTCAGCTGTGCGAGTTTGGGCAAGTCACTTCACTTCTCTGTGTCTCAGTTACCTCATCTATAAAACGGGGAGTAAGACCATGAGCCCCATGTGGGACAACCTGATTACCTTGTATGTATCCCAAAGCTTAGAACAGTGCTTGGCACAAAGTGCTTAACAAATACCATTATTATTACTATGTGCCAGGCACTGTACTAACCATTGGGGTAGACACAAGTTAATCGGGTTTGACACAGTCCCTGTCCCATATGAGGCTCACAGTCTTAATCCTCATTTTACAAATGGGGTAATTGAGACACAGAGAAGTGAAGTGACTTGCCCAAGGGCACCCAGCAGACATGTGGCAGAGCCAGGATTAGAACCCTGGGGAATTGGGGAAGCAGCGTGGCTCAGTGGAAAGATCATGGGCTTTGGAGTCAGAGGTCATGGGTTCAAATTCTGGCTCTGCCACTTAGCTGTGTGACTTTGGGCAAGTCACTTAACTTCTCTGTGCCTCAGTTACCTCACCTGTAAAATGGGGATTAAGACTGTGAGCCCCACATAGGACGACCTGATCATCTTGTAACCTCCCTAGCACTTAGAACAATGCTTTGCACATAGTAAGCACTTAATAAATGTCATTAAAAAAAAAACCCCAAAAACCCCAAGTACTTGTTAAGTATGCCAAGCGCTGTTCTAACCCCTGGGGTAAATACAAGTTAATCGGGTTGGACACAGTCCCTGTCCTTCATGGGGTCCACAATCTGAATAGGAGGGGGATGACGTCTTTATTCCCCATTTTACGTTTGAGGAAACTGAGGCACAGAGAAACGACTTGACCAACGTCATTCATTCATTCATTCAATCAATCATATTTATTGAGTGCTTACTGTGTGCAGAGCACTGTACCAAGCGCTTGGGAAGTCCAAGTTGGCAACATATAGAGACAGTCCCTACCCAACAGTGGGCTCACAGTCTAGAAGGGGGAGACAGAGAACAAAACATATTAACAAAATAAAATAAATAGAATAGATATGTACAAATAAAATAGAGTAATAAATACATACAAAAATCTATACATACACATATACAAACCTGTGCTCTTTCCACTAGGCCAGACTGCTTCTCTGTTTAAAACCAAGGGTCAGGAGCAGGCATAGTGCTTATTAAGCTATTTCTGTGTGAAGAGAACTGTACTAAGCACTGGGAAAGAATACACACATTCATTCATTTATTCATTCATTCATTCAATCGTATTTATTGAGCGCTTACCTGTGTGCAGAGCACTGTACTAAGTGCTTGGGAAGTACAAGTTGGCAACATGTAGAGACGGTCCCTACCCAACAGTGGGCTCACAGTCTAGAAGGGGGAGACAGAGAACAAAACAAAACATATTAACAAAATAAAATAAATAGAACAAATATGTACAAGTAAAATAAATAAATAGAGTAATAAATCCGTACAAACATATATACATATATACAGGTGCTGTGGGGAAGGGAAGGAGGTAAGGCGGGGGGATGGAGAGGGGGAGGAGGGGGAGAGGAAGGAGGGGGCTCAGTCTGGGAAAGATACTTTTTAATCCATCAGTGGTATTTACTGAGTGCTTACTTTGTGAAGAGCACTCAAGAGAGCAAAATACAATATAGTTGGTACTCACGTTTCCTGCCTCCAAGGAGCTTACAGTTTGGTGTGGGGAATTAATCTAATTAGCTTCTGAAATAGTAAAAATTTCGCTCTTCCCTTTCCCTCTCTCTTCCCTAGTCTCCTCCTCTCTTGCTTTGCAGCAAATTCAAAAGCACATAAACTTCTCTGTTGGATCTTGACAATCACAGATCTTTCCTCTCCTCGCTTCCCCTCTCAGCCCAACCCACCCCCCGCTTGCCTCTACCTTCCCTCCCTCAACCTTACACAGCCTGACCACAGCAGCCCTACTCATCTGTCTGCTGTGGTCAAACTTCACCTTTCCACCCACCCGGCTCTCCCACTAAATTCACACCTCAATCTACACCCAAAGCCCCGCACCCCTGCCTCATTTCCTGTGGTTATACCTCAAGTTATTTTTATCTTTTTCTTTTATAGAGAAGCAGCATAGCTCAGTGGATAGAGCAGTGGACTGGGAGTCAGAACGACCTGGGTTCTAATCCTGACTCCACCACAAGTCACCCAGCAAGCAGTTGACAGAGCCAGGATCAGAAAGCAAATCCTCCGACTCCCAGCTCTGTGCTCTTTCCTCTAGGCCACGCTGCTTCTCTGATCCTTTAATTCTTACATTAAACATCCGGTTCAAAGAGACAGATGGCTCAAGTTCCAATACCAATAGGATTAAGGCAAAAATGCTGCCTGGTCTTGAAATACGATTTCCGCGGGGCGGTAAACAGCCTCCCGTTCAGGGCCACGCTGCACACTTGATCGGAAGGGCTTGCGTCTTCTCTCCGGACCCCTTTGGATCCGGCTTTCTTGACCTCACACTTAGCCAGAGTGGAAAAAGCCAGCTCCCGCGGCCTCGTTCTGGTGGCAATCAATCAACCAATCGTATTTATTGAGTGCTTACTGTGTGCAGAGCACTGTACTAAGTGCTTGGGAACTACAAGTTGGCAACACATAGAGACAGTCCCTACCCAACAGCGGGCTCACAGTCTAAAAGGGGGAGACAGAGAACAAAACCAAACATACTAACAAAATAAAATAAATAGAATAGATATGTACAAGTAAAATAAATAAATAGAGTAATAAATATGTACAAACATATATACATATATACAGGTCTTCATCCTGGGGCCGGGTGGAAAGGGAGACAAGGAGGCAAAAGAGAAAACAGCACCTGCTATTGCAAACCTTAAGGACCACAAAACCAGGGACAAAATCTTTGTGTGCCCGATATGAACAGTGGCCTTTCCAGCCATATACTCGCTCTTAGGTGATCTTCACCATTCATTCATTCTTCCATCCGATCGTATTTATCGAGAGCTTACTGTTTGCAGACCACCGGACTAAGCGCTTAGCACTGTCAGCGGTGTCTTCATCAAATAGAAGGGACAGAGTCTGAGGCTGGGATCAGGGGACCTGAGTTCTAATCCCGGTTTCACCCCTCACCTGCCGTGTGTGACCTTGGGCAAATCAGTTAAATTCTCTGTACTTCAGTTCCCTCATCTGCAAAATGGGGGTGCAAGAAACCACTTGTCTTTGTGGATAGAGCCTGGCCTAGGAGTCAGAAGGTCCTGAGTTCTAATCCCAGCACCACCACATGTCTGCTGTGTGACCTTGTGCAAATAATAATAATAATAATAATAATAATGGCATTTATTAGGCACTTACTATGTGCAATGCACAGTTCTAGGCGCTGGGGAGGTTACAAGGTGATCAGGTTGTCTCTCGGGGGGCTCACAGTCTTAATCCCCATTTTACAGATGAGGTAACTGAGGCCCAGAGAAGTGAAGTGACTTGCCCAAAGTCACACAGCTGACAACTGGTGGAGCCGGGGTTTGAACCCATGACCCCTGACTCCAAAGCCCGGGCTCTTTCCACTGAGCCGCGCTGCTTCTCAAATCACTTAACTTCTCGACACAGTCCAACTCAGTTTGCTTGGATCCACCCCAGCGCTTAGTACAGCACCTGGCACATAGTAAGCCCTTAACAAATACCATTATTATTATTATTATTATTATTATTATTATTATAAGTTGACCAGGAGAGGGGAGATCTCTTTCCATGTGCTTCAATATGGTCTGCATGCCTCCCCCTCACTAATTAATTAATTCATGCATTCAACTGTATTTACTGAGCATTTACTGTGTGCAGAGCACTGTACTAAGCTCTTGGAAAGTACAATACAATCCCCACTTTAGGAAGGGGAGGGAGGGACATGGAGGGTGATTCAATTAGTGATCCACATGCCGGCTGTGTGACCTTGGGCAAGTCACTTCACTTCTCTGAGCCTCAGTTCCCTCATCTGCAAAATGGGGATGATTACTGTGAGCCCCCCGGGGGACAACCTGATCACCTTGTAA
This sequence comes from Tachyglossus aculeatus, assembly GCF_015852505.1. Classification (NCBI taxonomy): domain Eukaryota; kingdom Metazoa; phylum Chordata; class Mammalia; order Monotremata; family Tachyglossidae; genus Tachyglossus; species Tachyglossus aculeatus. The sequence continues at coordinate 43,871,678 of NC_052074.1, read as the reverse complement.
CCTCCCCGGCGCTTAGAACAGTGCTTTGCACATAGTAAGCGCTTAACAAATGCCATCATTATTAATTAGTGTCCTCACCAGTCAACCAGTGGTGTCATACTTGATGCCACAAACTATTTCTTCCTGCATAGCTGCAGGGTTTTCTGACCTAAGAGGGAAGGACATTCCGAACGGTGGAAATAAAAGCCAAAGTTTAATAAGCAATGAGAAGAAGGAAAGTCTCGTGGGCAAGTGCCAGTGAAATAGTTCATTCGTTCTTTCAATCCTATTTACTGAGCACTTACTTTGTGCAGAGCACTGGACTAAGCGCTTGGGAAGTACAAATCAGCAACATCTAGAGACGGTCCCTACCCAACAATGGGCTCACAGGGGGAGACAGACCACAAAACAAAACAAAACACAAAATAGTTTGTGACGATTGTATGTTAGGTCTCAATGAGCGACCCTGAGGTCTTTGAGACATAGTGGCCTGTGCACCTGAGTGTTTGTGTGTCTATGTGTGCGGCTCCCTTTTAAGAGAAGCAGCGTGGCTCAGTAGAAAGAGCCCGGGCTTGGGAGTCAGAGGTCATGGGTTCTAATCCCGACTCCGCCACTTGTCAGCTGTGCGACTTTGAGCAAGTCATTTAACTTCCCTGGGCCTCAGTTCCCTCATCTGTAAAATGGGGATTAAGACTGTGAGCCCCCCATGGGAGCCTTCCCAGAGTAAGCCCCCTCCTTCCTCTCCCCCTCCCCATTCCCCCCGCCCTACCTCCTTCCCCTCCCCGCAGCACCTGTGTGTATGTTGGTACAGATTTATCACTCTATTTATTTTACTTGCCCATATTTCTATTCCATTTATTTTATTTTGTTAATATATTTTGTTTTGCTGTCTGTCTCCCCCTTCTACACTGTGAGCCCGTTGTAGGGACCGTCTCTATATGTTGCCAACTTGTACTTCCCAAACGCTTAGTACAGTGCTCTGCACACAGAAAGCACTCAATAAATACAATTGAATGAATGAATGAATGAACCTGATCACCTTGTATCCCCCCAGCGCTTAGAACAGTGGTTCACACATAGTAAGCGGTTAACAAGAACCATCATTATTATTATTATTAAGAGGGATTTGTGAATTTATACCCAAAAGAACTTCTCTCCTTGTTTGTAAATAAAACGCATCCATTCAACAGAACATTCGTTAAATAAATTGTATTCTATTTATTTTATTTTGTTAGTACGTTTGGTTATGTTCTCTGTCTCCCCCTTTTAGACTGTGAGCCCACTGTTGGGTAGGGACTGTCTCTATATGTTGCCAATTTGTACTTCCCAAGCGCTTAGTACAGTGCTCTGCACATAGTAAGCGCTCAATAAATACGATTGATGATGATGATGATGATGTAAAATAAAATGCATCCATTCCACATCGATTTCCAACATCGATTGTAATTCATGGGCTAGGCCTTGGGACAGCATGAATCACTGGTGTACAGTGCTCTGCACACAGTAGCGTGACTCAGTGGAAAGAGCCTGGGCTTTGGAGTCAGAGGTCATGGGTTCAAATCCTGTCTCTGCCACTTGTCAGCTGTGTGACTTTGGGCAAGTCACTTCACTTCTCTGTGTCTCAGTTACCTCGTCTGTAAAATGGGGATTAAGACTGTGAGCCCCCCGTGGGACAATCTGATCATCTTGTAAACTCCCCAGCGCTTAGAACGGTGCTTTGCACATAGTAAGCGCTTAATAAATGACATTATTACTATTATTATTATTATTATTAAGCAGCGTGGCTCAGTGGAAAGAGCCCGGGCTTTGGAGTCAGAGGTCATGGGTTCAAATCCCGGCTCCGCCAACTGTCAGCTGTGTGACTTTGGGCAAGTCACTTCGCTTCTCTGTGCCTCAGTTACCTCATCTGGAAAATGGGGATGAAGACTGTGAGCCCCACGTGGGACAACCTGATCACCTTGTAACCTCCCCAGCGCTTAGAACAGTGCTTTGCACATAGTAAGCGCTTAATAAATGCCATCAAAAAATAAATAAATAAATAAATACGATTGAATAAATGAATGAATGCTGTGGGTCTTCTGACAGGGTCATCCTAGTTACAGTGAAAGCACTGGATGTTCTGAAACCCGTCGATAATCCGTCTAATCAACAGGTTGATCGGAACTTGGACCGTATTTGCCGCTCTGCACACAGTATGAGCTCAATAAATACTACTGATTGATTGATTGATTGATTATTTATTTATTTATTTATTTATTTATTTATTTTACTTGTACATATCTATCCTATTTATTTTATTTTGTTAGTATGTTTGGTTTTGTTCTCTGTCTCCCCCTTTTAGACTGTGAGCCCACTGTTGGGTAGGGACTGTCTCTATATGTTGCCAATTTGTACTTCCCAAGCGCTTAGTACAGTGCTCTGCACATAGTAAGCGCTCAATAAATACGATTGATTGATTGATTGATTGATTGATTGATTTCCAAAAGCGAGTTCAGGGTTCCTGGCTCGTTGTTTGTACATATTTATTACTCTATTTATTTATTTATTTATCTTACTTGTACATATCTATTCTATTTATTTTATTTTGTTAGTATGTTTGGTTTTGTTCTCTGTCTCCCCCTTCTAGACTGCGAGCCCCCTGTTGGGTAGGGACCGTCTCTATATGTTGCCAACTTGGACTTCCCAAGTGCTTAGTACAGTGCTCTGCACACAGTAAGCGCTCAATAAATACGATTGATTGATTGATTGATTAATAAGGTAATGTCTCCACCTACTGGGCACGGTTTGGTGATGAGCAGGAAGAAATGGAAAATATTCCAAGTTTCGGAATGATACAGACTTTGTTAACTCTTCGTCCCCACTCGAGAGGTCCTGTTTCATCACCGTTGAGATTTTAAAAAATGAGTGGTTTCATGAGATGGAGACGAGAGACTCTTTATTCGTTTATTCATTCGATAAATACGATTGAATGAAAGAATAAGAGACCGAAAGGCTTCCAGATAAGACACCGGGAACAGTAAAACCCGGAAAACTCAGTACACGTAACAACTAAAACAGCCAAAAAAGATGACGGTGTGTGTTCCCTGTGACCAGGTGACCCTGATGGAGACGAGAGACTCTTTATTCATTTATTCATTCAATAAATACGATTGAATGAAAGAATATGAGACCAAAAGGCTTCCAAATAAGACACCGGGAACAGTAAACCCAGAAAACTCAGTACACGGAATAACTAAAACAGTCAAAAAAGATGACAGTGTGTGTTCCCAGAAAACTCAGTACACGTAACAACTAAAACAGTAAAAAAAGATGACAGTGTGTGTTCCCTGTGACCAGGTGACCCTGATGGCTATATGTATATATGTTTGTACATATTTATTACTCTATTTATTTATTTATTTATTTTACTTGTACATATCTATTCTATTTATTTTATTTTGTTAGTATGTTTGGTTTTGTTCTCTGTCTCTCCCCCTTTTAGACTGTGAGCCCACTGTTGGGTAGGGACTGTCTCTAGATGTTGCCAATTTGTACTTCCCAAGCGCTTAGTACAGTGCTCTGCACATAGTAGGCGCTCAATAAATACGATTGATGTTGATGATGATGATGAAGGGCCAGGGATTGTGCAAAGTGGGGTTTTCCTGCTACTGACCAGGGAAGCAGTGTGACCTAATTCATTCATTCATTCATTCATTTATTCAATCGTATTTATTGAGCACTTACTGTGTGCAGAGCACTGTACTAAGCGCTTGGGAAGTACAAGTTGGCAACAGATAGAGACGGTCCCTACCTGACAGCAGGTTCACAGCCTAATGGAAAGAGCACAGGCCTAAGAGTCAGAGGACTCGGGTTTTAATCCTGGATCCTCCGCTTGACTGCTCTGTGACCTTGGGCAAGTCATATCACTTCTCTCTGCCTCAGTTCCCTAATCTGCAAAATGGGGATTCAATACTTGTTCTCCCTCCTTAGTGAGGGAGGGAGAATGCTTATGTGAGAAACTTGCATAAGTGCCCCACAGCACTTATCTGTAATTTAATTATTTATATTCATGTCGGCCTCCCCCTCTAGACTAGAAGCTTGTTGTGGGCGGGGAACGTGTCTGGTTGTTGTTGTATTGTACTCTCCCAACCGCTCAGTACAATGCTCCTTGAGCAGTAAGCCCTCAATAAATATGACGTAGTGTCTGACAGCCATTGAGCCCCATGGGGGGCCTGGTGTTCTTGTTTCTGTAATTTTATTTATTTATTTATATTGATGCCTGTTTATTCATATTCATTCATTCATTCAATCGTATTCATTGAGCGCTTACTGTGCGCAGAGCACTTTACTAAGCGCTTGGGAAGTAAAGTCGGCAACACAGAGAGACGGTCCCTACCCAACAACAGGCTCCCCCTCACCATATTGTGAGCTCATCGTGGGCAGTTCATTGTCATCCTTTATTGCTGTATTGTACTTTCCCAAGCGCTTAGTACAGTGCTCTGCACACAGTAAGCGCTCAATAAATATGATTGAATGAATGAATGAATACCTCAGCTCTTAGCACAGTGCTGGGCACAGAGTACGTGTTTAACGAATACCACAATTATGGCGATTCTTATTATTAGTGAAGAAAGTGTACTAAGCACTTAGTACAGTGCTTTCCACACAGTAAGCGCTCAATAAATATGATTGAGCAACGCGGTGTAGTGGAAAGAGCCCAGGCTTGGGAGTCAGAGGTTGCAGGTTCGAATCACGGCTCCACCCTTTGTCAGCTGTGTGAGTTTGGACCAGTCGCTTCAGTTCTCTGGGCCTCAGTGACTTCATCGGTAAATGGGGATGAAGACTGCGAGCCCCATGTGGGACAACCTGATAACCTTGGATTTACCTCAGTGCTTAGAACAGGGCTTGGCACATAGGAAGTGCAACAAATACTGTTATTATAGAGGTCGTGGGTTCTAATCCCACCTCTGCCACTTGTCAGCTGTGTGACTTTGGGCAATTCACGTGACTTCTCTGTGCTTCAGTTCCCTCATCTGTAAAATGGGGAAGAAGACTTAGGAGCCCCATGTGGGACAACCTGATGACCTTGGATTGACCTCAGTGCTTAGAACAGGGCTTGGCACATAGGAAGTGCGACAAATACTGCTATTATAGAGGTCGTGGGTTCTAATCCCGCCTCTGCCACTTGTCAGCTGTGTGACTTTGGGCAATTCACGTGACTTCTCTGTGCTTCAGTTCCCTCATCTGTAAAATGGGGAAGAAGACTTGGGAGCCCTGTGTGGGACAACCTGATGACCTTGTATCCCCCCCAGCGCTTAGAACAGTGCTTGGCACATAGTAAGCGCTTAATAAATGCCATCATTATTATTGTTCTCTGGGCCTCAGTTCCCTCATCTGTCAAATGGGGAGTAAGACTATGAGCCCCACATGGGACAATCTGACCTGGTCACCTTGTATCCTCCCCAGCGCTTAGAACAGTGCTTTGCACATAGTAAGTGCTTAATAAATGCCACCATTATTATTATTATTCTCTGGGCCTCAGTGACCTCATCTGTCAAATGGGGATGAAGACTGGGAGCCCCCCGTGGGACAACCTGATCACCTTGTCACCTCCCCAGCGCTTAGAGCAGTGCTTCGCACCTAATAAGCGACAAATATCATCTGTCAATTGTCGGCTGTGTGACTTGGGGCAAGTCACTTCACTTGTCTGTGCCTCAGCTCCCTCATCTGTCAAATGGGGATGAAGACCGTGAGCCCCCCGTGGGACAACCCGATCACCTTGTCACCTCCCCAGCGCTCACAGCTGTGCTTTGCACATAATAAGCGACAAATATCATCTGTCAATTGTCGGCTGTGTGACTTGGGGCAAGTCACTTCACTTGTCTGTGCCTCAGCTCCCTCATCTGTCAAACGGGGATGAAGACTGTGGGCCCTGCGGGGGACAACCTCATCACCTTGTCACCTCCCCGGCGCTTAGGACAGCGCTTCGCACATAGCAAGCGCTTAATCAATGCCATCATTATCAATCAATCAATCAATCAATCAATCAATCGTATTTATTGAGCGCTTATTGTGTGCAGAGCACTGTACTAAGCGCTTGGGATGTACAAGCTGGCAACATCTAGAGACAGTCCCTCCCCAACAGCGGGCTCGCAGTCTAGAAGGGGGAGACAGAGAACAAAACCAAACATACTAACAAAATAAAATAAATAGAATAGATAGGTACAAGTAAAATAAATAAATAAAAAGAGTAATAAATATGTGCCTCAAACAGAAACTTCATACCGTTGGTTTGCAATGCAAACCATTGCAGTGCAGTACACACATAGTAAGCGCTTAACAACTGCCATTATTATTATTATCATTGTTATTATTATTGTTATTATCACGAGCGGGCGGGGCCCCGCCGCCCCCTGCCGCCCGACTGCGGGACTGCAGGCTCCGGCCCCGGCGGCCCCGCCGGCCCCGCTTCCGGGAAGGGAGGGAGGGAGGGAAGGAGGGCGGGGCTTCCGGTGGGAGCGGGCGGAAGTGACGTAGGCGGGGCAGCCGGAAGGGCCGGGAGCCTGAGGGGGAGCCCGAGGCGCCTGAGGCGGAGGAGCTTGAGGGGGAGGAGGAGGAGGAAGAAGAAGGAGAAGAAGAAGAAGATGCCGCTGTTCGCCGCCAACCCGTTCGAGCAGGATGTGGGTCAGTCAGGGGGCGGGGGCGGGGACCCTCCTCCTCCCCGACGTGTCCCTGTCCCCCTCCCCCCCGATGTGTCCCTGTCCCCTCCCCCCCCGATGTGTCCCTGTCCCCTCCCCCCCATGTGTCGCTGTCGCCTCCCCCCCGCCGTGTCCCTGTCCCCTACCACCGTCAGGCCTCGCTCTCTTCCTCCCTTCAGGGCCCTGCCCAGAGCTCACCTCCTCCAGGAGGCCTTCCCGGACTGAGCCCCTTCCTTCCTCTCCCCCTCGTCCCCCTCTCCATCCCCCCTGCCTTACCTCCTTCCCTTCCCCACAGCACCTGGATATATGTTTGTACATATTTAGTACTCTATTTATTTTACTTGTACATATCTATTTATTTTATTTTGTTAGTTTGGTTTTGTTCTCTGTCTCCCCCTTCTAGACTGTGAGCCCTCCCTCTGCCCCTCCGCCAAGCTCGCTCTCTTCCTCCCTTCAGGGCCCTGCCCAGAGCTCACCTCCTCCAGGAGGCCTTCCCGGACTGAGCCCCTTCCTTCCTCTCCCCCTCGTCCCCCTCTCCATCCCCCCCATCTTACCTCCTTCCCTTCCCCACAGCACCTGGATATATGTTTGTACATATTTAGTACTCTATTTATTTTACTTGTACATATCTATTTATTTTATTTTGTTAGTTTGGTTTTGTTCTCTGTCTCCCCCTTCTAGACTGTGAGCCCTCCCTCTGCCCCTCCGCCAAGCTCGCTCTCTTCCTCCCTTCAGGGCCCTGCCGAGAGCTCACCTCCTCCAGGAGGCCTTCCCGGACTGAGCCCCTTCCTTCCTCTCCCCCTCGTCCCCCTCTCCATCCCCCCCCATCTTACCCCCTTCCCTTCCCCACAGCACCCGTATAGATGTATGTACATAGTTATTACTCTATTTATTTATTTTACTTGTACCTATATATTCTATTTATTTTATTTTGTTAGTTTGTTTGGTTTTGTGCTCTGTCTCCCCCTTCTAGACTGTGAGCCCTCCCTCTGCCCCTCCGCCAAGCTCGCTCTCTTCCTCCCTTCAGGGCCCTGCCGAGAGCTCACCTCCTCCAGGAGGCCTTCCCGGACTGAGCCCCTTCCTTCCTCTCCCCCTCGTCCCCCTCTCCCTCCCCCCCCATCTTACCCCCTTCCCTTCCCCACAGCACCTGTATAGATGTATGTACATAGTTATTACTCTATTTATTTATTTTACTTGTACCTATCTGTTCTATTTATTTTATTTTGTTAGTTTGTTTGGTTTTGTTCTCTGTCTCCCCCTTCTAGACTGTGAGCCCTCCCTCTGCCCCTCCGCCAAGCTCGCTCTCTTCCTCCCTTCAGGGCCCTGCCGAGAGCTCACCTCCTCCAGGAGGCCTTCCCGGACTGAGCCCCTTCCTTCCTCTCCCCCTCGCCCCCCTCTCCACCCCCCATCTTACCCCCTTCCCTTCCCCACAGCACCTGTATCTATGTTTGTACATGTTTATTACTCTATTTATTTATCTGTCTTACTTGTACATATTTATTCTGTTTATTTTATTTGGTTAATATGTTTTGTTTTGTCGTCTGTCTCCCCCTTCCAGACTGTGAGCCCGCTGTTGGGTAGGGACCGTCTCTAGATGTTGGCAGCTTGGACTTCCCAAGCGCTTAGTACAGTGCTCTGCACACAGGAAGCGCTCAATAAATACGATTGATGATGATGATGTGTCCCTGTCCCCTCCCCCCCGCTGTCTCTCTGTCCCCTCCCCCCCGATGTGTCCCTGTCCCCTCCCCCCGTTAGGCCTCGCTCTGGCCCGTCCCGCCATCGCCCCCCGGCCCCCGTCCTCCCCCGGGCCCGGAATGCCCCCAATCCCTCCGCCCATCCGCCAAGCTCGCTCTCTTCCTCCCTTCAAGGCCCTGCCCAGAGCTCACCTCCTCCAGGAGGCCTTCCCGGACTGAGCCCCTTCCTTCCTCTCCCCCTCGTCCCCCTCTCCATCCCCCTCATCTTACCTCCTTCCCTTCCCCACAGCACCTGGATATATGTTTGTACATATTTAGTACTCTATCTATCTTACTTGTACCTATCTATTCTATTTATTTTATTTTGTTAGTATGTTTGGTTTTGTTGTCTGTCTCCCCCTTCTAGACTGTGAGCCCGCTGTTGGGTAGGGACTGTCTCTATATGTTGGCAACTTGTACTTCCCAAGCGCTTAGTCCATTGCTCTGCACACAGGAAGCGCTCAATAAATACGATTGATGATGATGATGTGTCCCTGTCCCCTCCACCCGATGTGTCCCTGTCCCCTCCCCCCGATGTCTCTCTGTCCCCTCCCCCCGCTGTCTCTTTCACCCCCACCGATGTCTCTCTCTTCCCCCCGCCGTATCTCTGTCCCCTCCCCCACGATGTGTGTCTCTCTCTCTCCCCTCCCCGATGTCTCTCTCTCCCCCACCGATGTCTCTCTCTGCCCCCCATGTCTCTCTCCCCCCGATGTCTCTCTGTGCCCTCCCCCCCGCTGTGTCCCTGTCCCCTCCCCCCCGATGTGTCTCTGCCCCGTCCCCCCATGTCTCTCTCCCCCCGATGTCTCTCTCCCCCCCGCTGTGTCTCTGTCCCCTCCCCCCCGCTGTGTCTCTGTCCCCTCTCCCCCGCCGTGTCCCTGTCCCCTCCTCCCCCCCGATGTGTCCCTGTCCTTCCCCCCCCCCGATGTGTCAATCAATCAATCAGTCGTATTTATTGAGCGCTTACTGTGTGCAGAGCACTGGACTAAGCGCTTGGGAAGTACAAGTTGGCAACATAGAGAGACGGTCCCTACCCAACAGTGGGTCTCTGTCCCCTCCCCCCCGATGTCTCTCTCTCTCCCCTCCCCCCATGTCTCTGTCCTCTCCCCCTGGGTGTCTCCCCCCCCACCGATGCTTAGAACAGTGCCCAGCGTTTAGAACAGTGCTTTGCACATAATACCATTATTATTACTATTATGTCTCTCCTCCCCCCCGGGTGTCTCTCTCCTCCCCGCCCCCCCCCCCGCCCCCCCCCGTCCCCAGATGCTTAGAACAATGCCCAGCGCTTAGAACAGTGCTTTGCACATAGTAAACGCTTAACAAATACCATCGTTATTAGCATTATTATTCTTGTTATTGTTATGTCTCTCCTCCCCCCGGGTGTCTCTCTCCTCCCCCTCCCCATGCTTAGAACACTGCCCAGCGCTTAGAACAGTGCTTTGCACATAGTAAACGCTTAACAAGTACCATCGTTATTACTATTGTTATTGTTATTATTATTATGTCTCTCCTCCCCCTGGGTGTCTCTCTCTCCTCCCCCCCGCGCCCCCCAGATGCTTACAACACTGCCCAGCGCTTAGAGCAGTGCTTTGCACATAGTAAACGCTTAACAAGTACCATCATTATTACTATTATTATTGTTATTATTATTGTCTCTCCTCCCCCTGGGTGTCTCTCTCCTCCGCCCCCTGATGCTTAGAACACTGCCCAGCGCTTAGAACAGTGTTTTGCACATAGTAAACGCTTAACAAATACCATTATTGTTACTATTATGTCTCTCCTCCCCCCGGGTGTCTCTCTCCTCCCCCCACCCCCAGATGCTGAGAGCAATGCCCAGCGCTTAGAACAGTGGTTTGCACATAGTAAACACTTAACAAATACCATCATTATTAATATTATTATTATTATTATGTCTCTCCTCCCCCCCCAGATGCTTACAACAATGCAGAACAGTGCTTTGCACATAGTAAACGCTTAACAAATACCATCATTATTGCTATTATTATTGTTATTATTATGTCTCTCCTCCCCCTGGGTGCTTCTCTCCTCCCCCCCGGATGCTTAGAACAATGCCCGGCGCTTAGGACAGTGCTTTGCACATATTAAGCACTTAACAAATACTGTTATTGTTATTATTATGTTTCTTCCCCTCCCCCCCCCCCCATGTCTCTCCTCCCCCTCCGGGTGTCTCTCCCCCCCCCCCCCGCGATGTCTCTGTCTTCTCCCCCCCCCCCCCCCCCCCCCCGTCTCTCTCCACCTCAGATGTCTCTCCCCCCCGGTGTCTCTCCTTCCCCTTGTGTCTCTCCCCCTCTGGGTGTCTCTCCTTCCCCTTGTGTCTCTCCCCCTCCGGGTGTCTCTCCCTCCCCATGTCCCCCCCCCCCCCCCCCCCCACGATGTCTCTCTCACCTCCCACCCCTCCGGTTGTCTCCCTCTTCTCCCCACCCCCATGTCTCTCCCCTCTGGATGTCTCTCTCCCCCTTCCACAGGTGTCTCTCCCTCCAGATCCATTTGGTAGTTACTCATTTGTTGACCTACTCCTCGAACTTACCTAGGAACCGTTCTACCACTAATAATAATAATAATTAATAGTGATGGTGTGCGTTCAGCCCTCACTGTGTGCCAAGCCCTGCTGTATGCACTGGGGGAGATACAAGGGAATCAGGCTGTTCCATGGGGGGGCTCACAGTCATCATCCCCATTTGACAGACGAGGTAACTGAGGCCCGGTGAAGTGGCTTGCCCGAGGTCACCCAGCAGACAAACGGTGGAGCCGGGATAAGAACTCACGTCCTCTGACTCCTAAACCCGTGCTCTTTCCGCAAAGCTACGCTGCTTCCCTAGTCTCGTGGGACCCATGAGGTTGTTGGCTTGGTGATTAATCCTCCGCCCAGAAACTTGAGTTTAAGCAGCCTCCTCTTACCCATCATTGTTTTCTACTCTACCCTGCACCTGCCCGCCCTCCTCCCCCCCCCCACCTCGTCCTGTCCACGGAAACCTCCAGTCATCACCACCAAATATGTTTTATTCTCTCTCCGACGCGTGGCATTTACCTTCTGCTGCCTCCTATCCTCTTGCTGTAGTTAATTTTTAGTGTTTATTAAACATTTCCTATGTTGCAGTCACCGGAATAAGCCCCAGGGTCGGTAAGAGAATCAGATAGGACACGGTCCCTGACCTTCGTGGGGCTTTACAGGCTAAGAAGGGAGGAGAGCGGGTGTTAAACCCCATCTTACGGAAGAGGAAACTGAGGCACCGGGGAGCAAAGTGGTTTCCCCAGGGTGCCACAGTTAGTCGGTGACAGCGTCGGGATTAGAATTTAGGTCCTGGGATTCCCAGGCCCGGGCTCTTTCCCCTGGGCCCCAGTGTCTTCCTTTGCCCAGGCACCGCCCCCATCCTCCCCCTCCCCACCCTTCAGAGCCCGGCTGGAATTCCACTTCTTGAAACCTTTCCCGACTGAACAGAAAGCGGGAACTCCAAGCGGGCGCCCGCAGGACCGGGGAACCGATCGCTCCGCGGGAGCGAGCCAGATGGCTTCGAACGTCTCTCCTTACATTCGGGAGGGAGAAAGAAAAGCCACGCCGGCCCTTCAGGAGGGGCCGTGAGTCAGGGTACCAGTGGGACACGGATCCCAGAAGCAACACGGCCTAGTGGACGGAGCACCGCCCGGGAGTCAGAAGGACGCGGGTTTTAATCCCGGCTCCACCACCCGTCTGCTCTGGGACCTCGGCTAAGTCACTTCACATCTCTGGGCCTCGGTTCCCTCATCTGTCAAATGGGGATGAAGACTGAGAGCCCCGTGTGGGACAGAGACTGTGTCCAACCTGATCAGCTTGCATCGACCCCAGCGCTTAGGACCAAACAGTTTAGGACAGTGTTTGGCACAAAGTAAGCACTTAACAGATCATCATCATCACAATGAAAACAAACCCAGGGGTTGTGGTGGCGGGGTGGCGATTGTCAGGTACCCATGCTTGAACACTCAGGCCGGCACCATTGGTGTAGAGATGTCTCTAAGCCCTAAAGACAGCTCTAGATCTACTTTGGGGGAGTCATCCATCTTTCGTTTGGATTGTAAGTTTATAGGGGGCAGGGATCACGGCTTCTCAAAGTTCCTGACAAGAACCAACTACCTTATGCAAGTGGATGATTACCTGACATTATACCTTGGCTTTCCCATAGCCTACACAAAACAACTTCCCTTTCACCCTCCCCAGTTCCTTCCCCGTCTTCCTCTATCCCTCTATATCTGTTTTTTTTTTTAAATGATATTTGTGAAGCACTCTGTGCCAGGCACTGCACTAAGCACTGGGGTAGATGCAGGCTAATCAGGTTGGACAATAGTCCCTGTCCCATATGGGGCTCACAATCAATCAGTGGTATTCATTGAGTGCGTACTGTGTGCGGACCACTGTACTGAGCCGTTAGGAGAGCACAGTACAACGGAGTTGGTAGACACGCTCCCTGCCCACAGCAAGCTTCCAGTCTAGAGGGGGAAACAGAAATGAAAATAAATAAATTGTGGATGTGTACATAACGTAAATAGCTGGTCATTTGGACCCTTTCCCATACACTCTGGTGTGCAGGTGACTCTCACGTCTACGTTTCTAGCTCTGACCTTTTCTCCTCCCTCAAGTACCATTTTTGGTCACCCTTCCGAGATTCCACTTTCAGGTCTCCCTTCTCCCTGAAGCCTAAAGCGGAGTTGAGTAATTCCTCTCCCTTCCCCCTCCCCCAATAAAAAACCCCTGTATATCATCATATCCAGGAGTCGCACTGTCAGCAGACTCTCCCAAGCTGTGACTTGAGTCATCTTTTACTCATCCCCTCTGCACTTCACCTCCAGTCTCTCTCCGAGTCTTGCTGGGCCGTCTCCCGCAGTATTTCTTGGATTTTCCCCTTTCTTCCCAATCACTGAACCTTGGTCCAAATCTTAAATACTCTCCCTTTGGGGCTCTCTGCCTCCAATCTTAACCACAATCGGAAAAACTCTACCTCTGAAGCACAGTTCTGATCACGCCTTTCCCCTAATCAGGATTTTGCGGGTGTTCCCGATTGCTTCTAGAATGAGCGACGGTGTTTGTTTAGCGCGTACCACTTTATCAATCACTGTCCGAGTGCTGGGATAGATCCATGGGGCTCACAGCCTTCATCCCCATTTTCCAGCTGAGGTCACTGAGAAGTGACTTGCCCAAGGTCACGCAGCAAAGTGGCGGAGCAGGGATTACAACACAGGTCCTTCTGACTCATCATCATCATCAGTCGTATTTATTGAGCGCTTACTGTGTGCAGAGCACTGTACTAAGCGCTTGGGAAGTACAAGTTGGCAACATAGAGAGACAGTCCCTACCCAACAGTGGGCTCACAGTCTAAAAAGTCACTGAGTCCCGGGCCAGTGCTCCGTCCACTAGAGAAGCAGCGTGGCTCAGTGGAAAGAGCCCGAGTTTGGGAGTCAGAGGTCGGGGATTTTAATCCCGGCTCCGCCACTTGTCAGCTGTGTGACTTTGGGAAATAATAATAATAATAATAATGACAGCATTTGTTAAGCGCTTACTATGTGCAAAGCACTGTTGTAGGCGCTGGGGGGATACAAGGTGATTAGGTTGTCCCACGTGGGGCTCACAGGCTTAATCCCCGTTTGACAGATGAGGGAACTGGGGCTCAGAGAAGTTAAGTGACTTGCCCGAGGTCACACAGCTGACATGTGGTGGAGCCGGGATCAGAACCCGGAACCCAACCGAACCCAGAAGTGAAGTCACTTCTCTGTGCCTCAGTTACCTCATCTGTAAAATGGGGGTTCAGACTGTGAGCCCCCCTTGGGACAACCTGATTACCTTGGATCTGCCCCAGCGCTTAGAACAGTGCTTGACACTTAGTAAGCGCTTCACAAATACCGTAATTATTATTATTATTATTACTAAGGCCCTCCTCATCTTTTACACCCCCTTCTAGTCAAGCAAGGCTACTTGCCAGGGCCTGTTTGAGCGCTAAATTGGCGCCTTCACCTGACCCATCCTTCCCTCTCTCCTCCACCAAGCCTCCGCTCAAGGGCCGCTCACCACCTCCCCTGCACAAATCAATCAATCAATCGTATTTATTGAGCGCTTACTATGTGCAGAGCACTGGCCCCCTGTCTGGTCTGGCCGACCCCTCCTTTAGCACCCGTGGCAATGAGCAGGTTAGCAGCGTGGCCTAGGGGAAAGAGCGCGGGCCCAAGGATCAGAGGACCTGGGTTCCAATCCCAGCTCCGCCACTAATCTGCCGTGTGACCTTGGGCAAGTCGCTTCACTTCCCTGTCCCTCAGTTCCCTCATCTTTCAAATGGGGATTAAAACTGCAAGCCCCATGTGTGACAGGGACTGCGTCCAACTGTCCTGTGTCTACCCCAGTGCTTAGTACAGTACCTGGCACATAGTAAGCACTTAACAAATACCACAATTATTATTATTATTATCATTATTACTAGCATTACCTATTTTTGATAATTGTATTTGTTCTCCAGGGGATGGGTAAGCATTCTGAGCGAGGGCTTTGCGATGTAAGTGAAGGACCTAAGATGAGCTCTCTTTACTGGAAAGAGCACGCGCTTTGGAGTCAAAGGTCGTGGATTCTAATCCCAGCTCCGCCACTGATCAGCTATGTGACTTTGGGCAACTCACTTCACTTCTCCATGCCTCAGTTCCCTCATCTGTAAAATGGGGATTAAGACTGTGAGCCCCACTTGGGACAACCTGATTACCTTGTATCTGCCCCAGTGCTTAGAACAGTGCTCGGCACATAGTAAGCGCTTAACAAATGCCATTATTATTATTATTATTATAAATTTCCACAGGTCCAGGCCTTCTTCTCATCTGCTTATCATGCTCCCTTGCCTCGGTCCTATACCCCTTCTCTCTGAGACCCTTTCATTCAGTCAATTGCATTTATGGAGCGCTTACTGTGTGCAGAGCACTGTACTGAGCATTTGGGAAGTACAAATCGGCAACATATAGTACCCAACAATAGGCTCGTAGTCTAGCACCTTTCAGTTTCGACCCTGTCCCTCCCCCGATGTTCTGGGGTGTGCAGAACCTCAGTTTAGACTTTTGATTTTATATTTCCACCCTGTTGCCTCTAATGATTTTTCTTTCTCTCATTTTTTTTCTTCTGGTCCCTGTTCCAGTAGGAGTCCAGTGTTCTTTTCCCCCATTCACCACCTGGTTGCCCCTTCGGCTACAGGGCCCTCTCGGCTCTTTTCTTGTGGCCACGTTGTTGCCCAGAGTTGAGGAAATGTAGCGTCTCTCCCCTTTTACCAGTTTTGAAAATGTCTCTCTTTTTTTCCCCCATCCCAGAACTTGTCTCCCCTAACTTGGCATCTCTCCAGGCTGCTCGTTGCGGGCAGGGAGTGTGTCTGTTTATTGTTGTGTTGGACTCTCCCAAGCGCTTAGTACAGTGCTCTGCGTGCAGTACGTGCTCAATAAATGCGATTGACTGACTGAAAGGAGGTAATAATAATAATAATTGTGGTATTTGTTAAGTGCTTACATTGTGCCAAGCACTGTACTAAGCACTGGGGTGATACAAGTAAATCAGGTTGGACACAGTCCCTGTCCCATGTGGGGCTCGCAGTCTCATTCCCCATTTTACAGATGAGAGAAGTGAAGTGACTTGCCCAAGGTCACACAGCAGACGTGGTGGAGCCGGGATTTGAACCTGTGACCTTCTGACCCACAGGCCTGTGCTCTCTCCATTATAATAATAATAATAATGGCATTTATTAAGTGCTTACTATGTGCAAAGCACTGTTCTAAGCACTGGGGAGGTTACAAGGTGATCAGGTTGTCCCACGGGGGGCTCACAGTCTTAATCCCCATTTTACAGATGAGGTAACTGAGGCACAGAGAAGTTAAGTGACTTGCCCACAGTCACACAGCTGGCAATTAACAGAGCTGGGATTTGAACCCATGACCTCTGACTCCAAAACCCATGCTCTTTCCACTGAGCCATGCTGCTTCTGGTTTGCCCCTTTAAAGTCCTATTTCCTGAGTGGATTCCTCAAGCGTTCTAGCTATATTGTCTTCTGAGAATGAATTAAAAAAAAAAACACTTTTCACACCCCTTGCCAACCTGCTATATTAGCAGGGGCACACACAACCTCTAAGTACTTTTGATCATGAGAATGTTGGCTGAACTAGAAATTGCTGGTGGGGGGGAAAAGAAAATTAAGTGGGTTTTTTGTTGTCGTTTTTTAAAGTTGATTATCCTCTTCCTCGCACCCTTTCTTCTGTCCTCTGCACAGGGCTCCGAAACCTATTTTGGAAGGGATGTTTAAATTTAGCGATCGAAAAATCCTTCAGATCATTTTTGTCATTTGTAATCTAGCAAACTCTCTTTTTGGCGTATGGCTATGCAGTATTTTTGTAGTAAATGAAATATAAAAAGTTGGAGAACCTCAGAGCCTAGAAAGAGGCTCAAGATGTGTGTAACCCATCTCTAGAATCAATAAACTGTTAAAGTATGGAGAATGGGCTGTGACCATATTTTGGGTTTTGGGTGTTTTTTTTAAATGAAGAGACCATCAGGGATGGAGACTTCTCCACCTCTCTTGGTGTTTCCTCAGATGGATATCAGACTCTTAGAGCGTAAGCTTGTTGTGGGCAGGGATTGTGTCTGTTTATTGCTGTATTGAGCTCTCCCAAGTGCTTAGTACAGTGCTCTGCACACAGTGAGTGCTCAATAAATAGGAATGAATAAAGCTGCACCCAGGCACCTCGGCCCGATCAGAGCCTGTCACTCGTATTTATTGAGCACTTATTGTATCCAGAGCACCATATTCATTCATTCAGTCGTATTTATTGAGCTCTGACTGTGTGGAAAGCACGGTACTGAGCACTTGGGAGAGGACAGTGTAACAACAGACATTCCCTGCCCACAACGAGCTCACAGTCTAGAGGGGGAGACAGATACGAATATTAACAAATAAAGGACGGATATAGACAGATATATGTGCTGTGGGGATGAGTAAGGGGAGCAAGTCAGGATGACGCAGAAGGGAGTGGGAGCGCTGTACTGAGCGCTTGGGAGAGTCACTATAACAGAGTCGGTGGCCACGCTCCCTGACCACAACGAGCTTCCAGTCTAGAGAGCTGTGGGGTCTAAAGCTCCAGCTGGGGCAGTCAGGGCGGGACCTCCCTTTTAGGGTGAGAGTGGGATGGCGGGTGCCAATCAATCAATCAATCGTATTTATTGAGCGCTTACTGTGTGCAGAGCACTGTACTAAGCACTTGGGAAGTACAAGTCAGCAACATATAGAGACAGTCCCTACCCAACAGTGGGCTCACAGTCTAGAAGGGGGAGACAGACAACAAAACCAAACATATTAACAAAATAAAATACATAGAATAGATATGTACAAGTAAAATAAATAAATAGAGTAATAAATATGTACAAACATATATACATATATACAGGTGCTGTGGGGAAGGGAAGGAGGTAAGACGGGGGGATGGAGGGGGGACAGGGGGAATCAATCGTATTTATTGAGTGCTTAATGTGTGCAGAGCACTGTACTAAGCGCTTGGGAGAGTGAATACAACAGAATCGGTAGACATGTTCCCTGCCCACAAGGAGCTTAAAGTGTCAATTTAAGTCCAGTCAATCAATAGCGTTTCCTGAGTTCCGTCTTCAGTGGACATGGAAAACTGCTGGTAATTGGTCCCCTCCACATAAACAGGTCACCCTTTAGCCTTCTGTTCTCCAGGCTAAATAACTCCAATTTCTGTAGTTTTTACTTTAAAGAATACGTTTTCCTCCTTTCGAGTCATTTTTTGTACGTCCTTGTACCCTTCCTGTTTAATATGGGAAATAACATGATCTAGATAACATGATTGTCCGCTTTGCGACTTTGGGCGAGTCACTTCACTTCTCTGTGCCTCAGTCACTTCATCTGTAAAATGGGGATTAAAGACTGTGAGCCCCCCGAGGGACAACCTGATCACCTTGTAACCTCCCTGGTGCTTAGAACAGTGCTTTGCACATAGTAAGCGCTTAATAAATGCCATAATTAGTGGAAAAATCAAGGGCTTGGGAGTCAGAAGACCTGGGTTCTACTCCCAGCTCCGCCACTCATCTGCGGTGTGACTTTGGGCAAATCATTTCACTTCTCTCTACCTCAGTTTCCTTGACTGAAACAGACATCTGCGTGATGGCACGTATGGTGGTTGTGCCTGGTGGCTCCCGGGACTTGGAGTCCCAGCGAAGGCACGGCCATTTCCATTCAAGGCCGACGCTATTGGGCATTTTCAGTGACGGAGCCTTTGGTTTGCGGGCCGGAAAATCATCCTCTCCCTGGCCAAACACAATCATATTGGCTCTTTTCATAATGACCCTCAGTCGCAGGACTCCGATTCCCTTAGCGTCCGGCTCGGGGAAGCAGCGTGGCTCAGTGGAAAGAGCCCGGGCTTTGGAGTCAGAGGTCATGGGTTCGAATCCCGGCTCCGCCAACTGTCAGCTGTGTGACTTTGGGCAAATCGCTTCACTTCTCTGTGCCTCAGAAACCTCATCTGTAAAATGGGGATTAAGATTGTGAGCCCCCCGTGGGACAACCTGATCTCTCCTTTTAGACTGTGAGCCCACTGTTGGGTAGGGACTGTCTCTATATGTTGCCAATTTGTACTTCCCAAGCGCTTAGTACACTGCTCTGCACATAGTAAGCGCTCAATAAATACGATTGATGATGATGATGATCTTCCCCGATCTTTCTACCGATTTCTCCCTCGCCAGCTTTGGGTTCCTTTTCCTTTTGAGGTGTTAGCAAGTTCAGGGACCAAAGTACTTTCTAAATGGCCTAATGAAAAGGGCAGGGGCCTGGGCGTCAGAAAAACTGGGTTGTAACCCTGATTTTACCACTAACCTGCTGTGTGACCCTGGGCAAGTCACTAAGCTTCTCTCTGCCTCAGTTCCCTCAACCGTAGAAGGTGGATTCAGTATTCGCAGAGAAGCAGTGTAGCCTAGTGGATAGAGTACTGGTATGGGAGTTGGACATGGGTTCTAATCCTGGCTCCTGCGCTTGTCTGCTGTATGACCTTGGGCAAGTCACTTCACCTCTCTGGGCCTGAGTTACCCAACCAGGCTTTGGTGTGTAATAAGCCCTCAACAAACACCATTATGATGATCGATCGATCAATCAATCAATCAGTCGTATTTATTGAGCGCTTCCTGTGTGCAGAGCACTGTACTAAGCGCTTGGGAAGTACAAGTTGGCAACATACGGAGATAGTCCCTACCCAACAGTGGGCTCACAGTCTAGAAGGGGGAGACAGAGAACAAAACCAAACGTATTAACCAAATAAAATAAATACGATAGATAAGTACAAGTAAAATAAATAGAGTAATGCATATGTACAAACATATATACATATATACAGGTGTTGTGGGGAAGGGAAGGAGGTAAGACGGGGGGATGGAGAGGGGGATGAGGGATGATGGTTATTGTGGTCAGGCTCTTATCATTTTTAAAAGACAGTCACAAAATCTGCCACGTTACAGTAATAAGGGACGAGACAGCGACCAGAGCAGTTGACCAGAGGAAAGGAAAAAGGCGGCTTTGAAAGAAAGAACTGCAGGCTGCATGTGGGCTTTATTTTAGCCTTTCTAGATGGCAAGCGCTTATATGGCTGGTTATTCACTGCGCCTCCTTCCTCTATCACTCAACAGCCTCAATAAATACAATTGCCTGACTGATCTTATCCCATTTGGGGTCCGGAGTGCATTCCTAAATAGGGCTGCTCCTAAGCCTTCACTGTCTCTTGGGCAGTACCTCCCTTATGAAAGATTTTAGCGTTGGGGAGGAGGGAAGAAGTGATAGACTCCTGCCCACGAGCCACTCGATTTACTTGTCCAGTAATGGTGATGGTTTGAAAAGAAGTATCTGTACTGTGAACCAACTTGGCCGTTAGAGCCCTCAGTGGTGAAATAACGGCTCTAAAACACCCTGACGGGCGTAAGTGTACCTTAAATAAGTTTGGGGCATGTACGGAGCTCCTCCCATGTGTGGAGCACTGTACTAAGCGCTGGGGAGAGTACAGTTCAGCAGGGTTGTAAACGTGTTCCCTGCCCACATCTAATTCTGCAGGAAGATTGCCATAAATTTTAATCCCAAACACGAGGGAGGAAAGTATTTGAAACATTTTAGATTCCATGCCGGATTACTCTTTAAAGGTGTATTTGAAATGCTCAAATAGATGAGCTCAACTTCATAGCCAACCCCTAGCCTAAGACTACTGGATTGTGTGACCGGAGGGGAGCTTTTTGTGCTTCAGGGAGGTTGATAAAATGGCTGTCTGTACTATCTTAGAATCCTTTTGAAGTGTCTACTGTTTCCTCGATGCTGTAATTAAAAACCGGAAAATACAGCGTTTTGACACGCACCGCTCACCTTCCTAGAAGTTCAGAGTTTAGGCACCAGAGAAGGTCTTTGAACCGAGCCTCCCAGGAAGCCATCGAGACGGGCGCCGGGCCCAGAATGGATGGCCTCCACCACCGGGCAGTGAGACAAGCCCTGAAATATTATTTTTCCTAATTATAATACTTAAATCTTCCTGGGACATTTTAAACACTCCTAGGCACAAAACTGAGCAGCTGTTGCACTCGCCAAAGATTGAGGTGTTCCTCCGGTGACCGTTAGAAAGAATTTAGGCTTGGGGTTTCTTCAGAAACTGAGAGCACAGTTATTCTGAGAGAGTCAAATGTTTGTGCCAAAGATTTGTTTGGGGAGCCATGTTGACACTTTCTTTTTAACTGAGCTCTCTGAGCTCTATGCTTCGTATCTTTTTAGTTATTTTTAAACAGCAAAAAAATATTTTAAGGGACAATAGATGAGTACGCTTAATAGCCATTTGGTTGGAAACCCAATAGTTTTTGCAGTTCTAAAACAGATTAGTAGAAACGTGGCCCATCTTTCTGCAGAATGGTTTTGTGTTTGTTGGGCTGTAGGCGGTGGTGGCTGGGTTATGATGGGAGAGGCTAAGGATGACAATAAAATAATAATAATTGTGGTACTTAAATGCTTAGTATGTGCCAAGCACTGTACTGAGAGCTAGGGTAGATCTTAATTTAGCCAGACGCTGTCCGTGCTCCACATTAGGCTTATGGTCTGTGTAGGAGAGCGGACATCCTGCTTTGCAGAAGGAGAAACTGAGGTCCAGAATAGTTAAGTGACTTGCCCCAGGTCACACAGTAGCCAAGTTGGCAGAGCCAGGATTAGAACCCAGGTTCTTTGACTCCCGGGGCCTGTGCTCTTTCCAGTAGGCCATGCTACAGAGCTTGAGCTTTGGAGCAAAGGAAAAGCCTTGATGCTTTCCAGGTGGCTTCCACTGTGTTCAAACCTGCTAATGTCAGTATGGAAGCATAGGAAAGCATCACCTGAGCAGCGTTTGTGCACAGGGAACTGTTTAATTCCCATTTTTAGGCTTTAATATTCAGTCTTGTTTTCATCTGAGCTAAAGTAGTTGGCTGTGCTCTAGGAGCTTATTTTTCAAGAATTGCTTGAAGTAATGCCCTCCTGGGATTGTCAAAGAAACTGAATATTTAGTACAGATTGGTAATGTCTTACAGATTCCTCTTTCTCTACAGCAGACGTGTTCACCTGAAGTTTCACATCAAAGAATCCAAAAATGAGATTTAGGAAGCACGATGGATTTTTAAAGAAATCTTTTATATTTATATCTAGTATATTTGAGTTTTAAGTTCCCGTGCTAATTTTTCCTTACTCTAGTAGTATTTTTCTCCTTTAGTGCATTCATGACATTCTACTAGAATATAAAGTAGAAACTCATAAATCACAGTTTCCTGCAGCATCCCTCTATCTGGTGCCTCAGAGTAGCCACGCAGCCCGTATCTTTGAGATGGAGAAATGAAATAAGAGTTTTTCCTCTCTTGAACCTAAAAGTTGTGTGATTTGGGAGAATTATAAGGTTTTTGTTCAGCTCGTGTTTTTAATTTCTTTTAGAAAAGGCCACGAATGAGTACAACACCAGTGAAGACTGGGGTATTATCATGGACATATGCGACAAAGTTGGAAATGTTCCAAACGGGTAAGTTGACAAATCTCACTTAAGGGTTTTTGGGAACGTCTTTGCACAATGCCTCTGCCTCATCACATTCAATACTCCTCTAGACTGTAAGCTGGTTGTGGACAGGGAATGTGTCTAGTGTTGTATCGTGCTCTCCCAAGTGCTTAGTACAGTGCTCAATAACTACAGTTGGCCCAGTGTAGTCAGTCATAGGCAGAACCAGGATTGGAACCCAGGCCTCCTGACATCCAGAGGCACACGCTCTCTACCGGACCCCCAGCTGGGCCAAGGCTCTGGCTAGGCTGATCGGGCCGGGCGTGGGAAACCCAGTCGCGGGTGCTTGGGCCCCCACAGTTTATCCGAGGGCATCTTGCCTGTGCCTGGATTAGGTTTCCCTGATGGTAGGCCCCTGCCGCCAGCCTGCCCCCGTGCCCGCGACTGGCTCTGAGCAGTGAAAGATTGGCCCTGACCACGAAATGCGGACTCGAAAGCTGTCAGTTTGGGACCCTCACTGGGAGGGGTGGGCTGCAGCAGGGCCGTCCCCCCACCTCCTTCCTCTCCCTGCCCCTCGCCCGGCGGAGCGGGAAGAGGGAGAAGCTCCTAGCCCCGGGTGGGTGTCAGACTCTGGCTGTGGGACAGCAGTTCCCGAACCCACTCACTTCCCTGCTAAACTGTTGGGGGAGTGTGGAATTGGGGTTGGCAGAGCCATGGGTGTGAGCCACTCCCTTCCAAGCTGAGGTGAGGTGCCCGGGTGGCTTCTGTTTGCCGGAGAGGCCTGTTAGCCGTATTTATTGAGCCTGTACTGTGTGTCGAGTATTGTACTAAGCACTTGGGAGAGTATACTAGAGCAATAAAGAGTAAGCGACATCCTGCAGGTGCCTGAGGGGATGGTCATTGGGTTGGAGATCAGGGCCCTACTGAGGGGCCCCCAAGGGACCAAAGAGTGGCACCCCTGTCTGGCCAAGAGTTTCCCGCCTGGGAGCCTGGCGCAGAGCAGGGCGGCCAGCACCGGCCCACTGGTTTACCTTCCCTGTGCCCCGTAGCAGGACTATCGGCACAACCTGGCCAGAGTCCTATTGAGGTCATTGTGGCCCGGTGATCCAGTGTGGTGGACGTGGAGCCAGGGGGAATGGTTGGATGTATCCTCAGAAGCCGTCTCCCAATCATTCATTCAGTTGTATTTAATGAATGCTTCCTTTGTGCAGCCCACTGTACTGAGCACTCGGGGGAGTACCATACCACAATAAACAGACACATTCCCTGCCCACAGTGAGCTGGGGTGGGGGAGGGCATTCTGCAGACCCAGACTGAGCCCTTTCCTTCCTCTCCCCCTCGTCCCCTGCTCCATCTCCCCATCTCACCTCCTTCCCTTCCCCACAGCACCTGTATATATGTATATATGTTTGTACATATTTATTACTCTATTTATTTATTTTACTTGTACATATCTATTCTATTTATTTTATTTTGTTAGTATGTTTGGTTTTGTTCTCTGTCTCCCCCTTTTAGACTGTGAGCCCACTGCTGGGCTCTATATGTTACCAACTTGTACTTCCCAAGCGCTTAGTACAGTGCTCTGCACACAGTAAGCGCTCAATAAATACGATTGATGATGATGATGATCCAGACTTAGCCAGTGGATGAGCCATGTTCTGTATCTCTTTGAACGTCTAAAATCCCAATTTTTCCTCGCTCTAGCCGCCAATGTGCTGCGGGTAAGATTTTAGTCGGGTTAAGCGTCCCAAAGTGGTTAGATTTGGGAAATGATGCAAATTCCACTAATACTTGATCTGAAGTGGAATCCCAAATCAGAACAGACCTAATGATTTTTTTTCCTGTTTTTCCTTAGGGCGAAAGATTGCCTTAAAGCTATAATGAAAAGGGTAAATCACAAGGTTCCACACGTGGCTTTACAAGCACTGACTGTAAGTTGAAGCAGTTTCTTCAGATGACACAAATTCAAAATGTGTATTAAAAGGAAAAAAGAAGTAGTTTAACAGCTCTTTTGTTTCACCCATGTTCTGTTCTAACAGCTTCTAGGAGCCTGTGTGTCAAACTGTGGAAAAAATTTTCATTTAGAGATATGTTCCCGTGATTTTGCAACAGAAGTTCGTGGGGTGATAAAAAATAAGGTAATTGTAGAAAGATGAATTTAAGATACCGTAGTAAAACTCAAAAAGTGTAAGATTGCCGTAATCCGTGGTGCGTATTCTTGTATAGCAGCAATTGGGAATATCCCAGGGAACTAAGACCTTATCTCAAGGACTTCAGTTTAAGATTGGTTGTTGGGGAGCATCCAAAGCGTGCTCGGTTTAATCGAGTTGAAAGGGGTTTATTTTGGAATTTCTGTGGTTGCATTCAATGGGGAGGAGACTCGAAAAGCTGGTCAAAGCGGGCAGCGGGTAACCTTGTGGGATTTTTTTCTAGTAAATATGACAGCCTGAAGTCATACCAGTAGCAGGTGCCGAAGCATATTCCTGAGGAATAGAAAAGGATTCTTACAAGGGCGACTATGTTATATGTTGCCGACTTGTACTTCCCAAGCGCTTAGTACAGTGCTCTGCACACAGCGCTCAATAAATACGATTGAATGAATGAATGAAAGGGCAGTCCTTCAGTTTCTGTCTTTTATCTTTATGGTATTTGTGAAGCGCTTACTATGTGCCAGGCTCCGTATTAGATGCTGGGTCAGATCCAAGCTCATCAGTCCATGTCCCACATGGGGCTCACCGTCTTCATCCCTGTTTGACAGACGAGGGAACTGAGGCACAGAGAAGTGAAGAGGCTGGCCTGAGGTGTGTCAGCAGACAAGTGGCGGAGCCAGGATTAGAACCCAGGTCCTGCTGACTCCCGGGCCTGGGCTCTGTCCATTAGACGACGCTGCTTCCCCTCCGGACCTTTGGGGCCCCACTCTAAGTGAGCTGCCTTAGACCCCCTCACCTCCTTTGGGCCACTGCCAGCTGTGGGTCTCCCTGACGGCTCTTGATTTTAAAGTTTGGGATTAAAAGGAAGACCTATGACTACAGTGGAAGTAGTAATGATGATGATAATAGTGATAATACCACCTTCATCTCGTATAAAGCTTGTATTTTTTCCGAAGCACCTTAACATCAGTGATCTCATTTGGTTGGGATGTCATTATTAAGCAGCGTGGCTCAGTGGAAAGCACATGGGCTTGGGAGTTAGCGGTCATGGGTTCAAATCCCGGCTCCGCCACTTGTCAGCTGTGTGAGTTCGGGCAAGTCAATTCACTTCTCTGGGCCTCAGTTACCTCATCTGTAAAATGGGGATTGAGACTGTAAGCCCCACATGGGACAACCTGATCACCTTGTATCCTCCCCAGTGCTTAGATCAGTGCTTTGCACATAGTAAGCGCTTAACAAATACCAAAATTATTATTATTATATAACTTGGATGTTTGAGAGCTTGGAATTTTGGAAGGAGTAATCCTACTTCCTTTTGTTTGGTGCCCATTGCTCCATGGAAAACTCACTCATTTGAGCTAAAGGCCATGGGGCAGGGTGCCAAATTTTCACTGATTTCACCTGAATCTTAATGGCACTAACGACACCCGACTTGCATTAGGTTTATTTTATTTCGTTAGTATGTTTGGTTTTGTTCTCTGTCTCCCCCTTTTAGACTGTGAGCCCACTGTTGGGTAGGGACTGTCTCTATATGTTGCCAACTTGTACTTCCCAAGCGCTTAGTACAGCGCTCTGCACACAGTAAGCGCTCAATAAATATGATCGATGATGATGATGATTAGGTTAAGGTTTTGCAGGAGTGCGGCGGTGGCGGTGATGTTTTCTCTGTGAGATTATATCCTCACGCAGCCCGCCTCATAATCCTGGGAGTTTGCCTAAGGGGTAGCTGCCAGTTGCTCTTCACCTTTTTAAACATTTTTGTTAAGCACTTGGAACCAGGCACTGTACTAAGCGCTGAGGTAGATACAAGTTGGACACAATCCACGTCCCACACGGAGCTCAGTCTTCATCCCCATTTTGCAGATGAGGCGCCTGAGGCCCAGAGAAGTGAAGTGACTTGCCCAAGGCCACACAACAGACAAGTGGCGAAGCTGGGATTAGTGGCTCTAGCCACTAGGCCATGCGGCCTCTCTCCCTCACTCTGTCTTCACCCAGCCTGGGACCAGGAGGGCCTGTGCGGCCCATCATCATCATCAATCGTATTTATTGAGCGCTTACTATGTGCAGAGCACTTTACTAAGCGCTTGGGAAGTACAAATTGGCAACATACAGAGACAGTCCCTACCCAACAGTGGGCTCACAGTCTAAAAGGGGAAGACAGAGAACAAAACCAAACGTACTAACAAAACTTGGGGGTGAGGAGCGGGCTGTGATGCCAGGCCGCGGGGCAAGACAATGCAATCGACCAGTCAAGGCTCAAGGCTCACTAATATCAAGGCTCCTGGGGTGGGCTGGGCGGTCCAATATGTGGTCCGTGGGTTTTGTCTCTGTGGCACCAGCCCCGCTACCGTTCAGTATGGGCTTGACATTAGGGTCGCTCCAAACAGAGCCAACCCTAAAAACTGCAGCTTTCTACAAGAAAGTTGTCTTTGGAACATGTGCGTTTTTTTAGTTTACCCTGCCCTCTCAGGGACCGTGATTTTCCAGTTCTGTAGATTCCGTTTCAGGTTAAAAATGATGACGTGGGTGATTCATCCTGTGGTTGGGTGCAAATTTGACTATTAAATCTCTTGTATGGGTGGCACCTTTATTGCCGCTCTCCTTTTTTTTGTTTGTTTTTTGTTCTCTCCTTATCTCATAAGACCCATCCTAAAGTGTGTGAAAAGCTCAAAACTTTAATGGTGGAGTGGTCAGAAGAATTTCAGAAGGATCCTCAATTTAGCTTGATTTCAGCAACTATTAAGTCCTTGAAGGAGGAAGGCGTTACTTTTCCTACAACGGGAGCTCAGGTAACAGAATATTATTCCTATTGACCTTGGGATATGCGGCTGTGATTCTGGCTCATTTTCGACTTGAACGTTTCAAAGGCCAGTGATCTGCGTAAAAGACATGATTCCTAAGTATTAGGGGTGATTCTATGATGGGGAAAAATGGTAGAAAAGTCTCATTTAAATTAAACCTTTAGGAAATGATGGCAGTCTTCTGTCGGGGCTTGGACCAGTAAGTCGCAGAGTGCTTAGTACAGTGCTCTGCACACAGTAAGTGCTCAATAAATGCGATTGAATGAATGAGTGAACAAACTTCTTCAGACTTGAAAGGCTCAAGCATTGCCACCCCTGCTTATCGTAGACTAGTATTTCAACGAGCTTAGAATTGTAAAATAAAATAAAAAATTGTCAGTACCTTCCCCAGTGTTCATTCAGCCTAAAAACACACCTTTGACAAACGACTGAGGAAGAAAGGGAATTCTTGTTTTTTCTCAAGTGGTGTGAAGTTTAGGTTCACCAGCTGGCTCTCTGGGAGGCAATATTTAATTCTGAAGGGTGTGGATTTCACCCTGCCACTGGCTGAAGGGAGGAGCCGACTGTATATTCCCTGGCTGCCTGCCTGCCGTCCCTGAGAAGCAGGCACTCGCCCACCACCCTGAGTAGCGGAAGAAAAGTCCAAACAAATCTGCTGGGAAAAGAGCTTGGCAGTGGTTCTCCAATTACTCCGCTTGCCCTTCTTGTTTCTTCCGCCTCCATGTCCGTCGCCCTTCTCACATTATAATGATAGTATTTAAGTGCTTACCATGTGTCAGGAACTGTACTAAGCGTTGGGGTGGATATAAGCAAATCAAATTGGACACAGTCGCTGTCCCATATGGGGCTGACAGTTTCAGTCCCCATTTTGCAGGTGAAGTAATTGAGGTACAGAGAAGTGAAGTGACTTGCCCAAAGTCATACAGTGCACAAGGGACAGAGCTGGGATTCCAACCCATGACCTTCCTACTCCCAGGCCTGTGCTCTATCCACTGTGCCATGCTGCTTTTCTCCCACAGGCCTCTGTTGTTGCCCCTCTTCGTCTACTCCTTGCCGCGTTTCTTCCCCACTCCTTCCCAAACAAAACAGTTGGCAGGGATGTCGACCTATACTCTCCCCCTTCCTCCCATCCCTATCCTCTTTCCTCACTTTTCCTCCCGGTAATTCCATCAAAGCCGTTTTCTTCCTGTCCCTTCCTGCCCCCCCTCCCCCTCCCACCACTCATCAGTTGGTCTTTTTTGTCTGCTCTTCCATTCTCTTTCCCCAGCTTCTCTTCAGTCCTCTTCTGGATATTCTCCAGGCCTTTGCTCTCCCTGGGAGAGACAAGGGAATTCAACAGCCTACTAATACAAATGTCTTTCTTGCATTGTCCGGTGCAAGAAGGCAGGGTATTCCATGATGCCGAGTGTGAAGGAGAGGGCTGTCCCAACTCTTGGTTTCCCTCCTCCATGTAGCCCGGCTGCAAGGGTTAGCAAAGCCTTCCCGGACCACCTTTTATTTCCAGGTTGGTTCCTGGTGGTATTCAGTAGACCCAGGGCAGCTGTGGTGGAGGCCTCATCTAGAATTTCTAAACGTACCCATTCGTCTTAGAGTTGAGAAGCTCTAAACACCCACTGTTCAAACTTTTCGTAGAGTGATCTTTCCAGGAAGCCACCTGAAAAATCACAATAGTAAAATGGTGTAGTACATGCAGGAAGGAGGCACGATGAAAAATCGAACCACCATTCACTCTGTTACTCTCCTGGAAGCGAACAGTGTAAAATCACCAAAGAGCTTATTGAAAAGAAAGCTCCCATAAGATCCTAGCCTGAAATGGCAAGTCATATGCAGAAAAATAGCCTAGGTGCGTAATTATAAAGCTTTCATTCTTTTCTTGATGAATTAGTCAGATTCATTTCATTCGTACATTGCAGACGGTCTCGCATGTTTCCAAGAATGGTACATCATCCAGCCAGAACAAAGAGGATGAAGATATAGCTAAAGGTAAATTATTGCGAACCCGAAATTCTTTACCAGATATGTAATATGATGTTGACCAGGAACTCGGGGTGGGGGTTTGAAACGTGTAATGTCTGTGTCATCACAGAGCTCTAGTGTACTTTTGTTACTTCCCAAAAGAGAAAAATTGTTCTAAGAAGTGAGGAAAATCAGTTGCCTCCAGGTGGATAAAGAGTTAGAAAAGTGCATCTCTGGCATAAATAGTAGTTCTTGAGTAGTACCGTAAGGTTATATGTTTGGGTACCGTATTTGAAGATGAATTTTCCTGTGGGCAAGAACCGAGATGGGTTCTGTACAACACTATGTACAGAAATTTTGACACGATGCCTCCCCTTGAACAACTTCCACTTCATCCCCCTGGCTTTTTTTGGATTTCCCCATCGTTACCAACGTTGCTTTTCAAATTTCATTTTTCATCATTTAAAATATATTAGTAATTACGTTGCCCTCTGGTGACTGGGATTTGTTCCAACTAGAAAGCTGTCTAGAAAGAGTTTGCTAAACGTTTTCATTTCTCTAAAGTTAATACTGCACGTTTTCCCCACTTTTTTTTTCCAAACTAGCTATTGAATTATCTTTGCAAGAGCAGAAACAGCAACAAACAGAAACCAAATCCTTATATCCGTCTGCAGAAATTCAGTTAAATAATCAGAAGGTTTCAAGGAAAGTACGCGCCTTGTACGATTTTGAAGCCGTCGAGGACAATGAACTCACCTTTAAAAGCGGAGAAATTATCATTGTTTTAGATGATAGGTACGTGCTTCAGGATTTTTCTTTTTTAAACTTCTGCAGGGGACAGTGACCCGTTTTCTGGATCCAATGGAAGTACCTTACCTTAGACAATGTGCCAAATTCTTCTGGGCTTCAGTTTCTCTCTCAAAACATGAAGGATCTACTTGACAACTTTACCCTTTTGCTTTCAGTTTTTATTTTTTCCCCCCTTATCCTGTCATGCCTGATGAACGACCTGTCACTCGGTAGATACCGTCGTCTAATTTCCTTATGTTTCTGCCCGATGCTTGGGTAAATGTTGCCCACCAGGCCAAAGCTCTTGCCGCAGACATTCCTTTTTTAAAGTCAAATCTTTCTTCCTGTGTTCGCATTCCCCCTAAAACCAGGGTACATAAATGTAAGGTGGAAAATCTAAGGGACAGTACTTAATGAAATTTGTTTTTATCTCTAGTGATACCAACTGGTGGAAAGGAGAAAATCACAGAGGAGTAGGACTCTTCCCATCTAATTTTGTAACCTCTAATTTAAACGTGGAGCCTGAAGCAGGTATGGTTTAAAAATATGAATTAAAAAGCCTGTTTGGACCTTCTTAAAGAGGGCAGTTTTTGAATAGGAAATCAGATGCTCAAACCCTTTCTTTCCACTTTTTAAACTTTTACACATCGTCAAGTTGTGTGAATTTAAAGATCGGTACTACCTTACCTCGATTTAGACGTACATTCGCTTGCAACATAGATCTAAATATAGGGAAAAATGGGGAATTTGATTAAGCAATTTAGAAGTCCATCCTATCAGTTTTTTTAGAAAGGGTGTTGAATGTTCATGTTTTGTATTAGAACCCAAAATCATGGTGAGAACACAAATTAGCCTTGGAAAGTGCCAGGTACTCAAGGCAGATATGTGCTTGTTAAGTGGAAATGTTAATTTGATTTGTTTTACTATCAGCTCTCCTCTGGGGAAAGTGGGTTTGAAAAAAGTTTCAACTCATATTTTATTCTCCCAAGAACTTAGTACAGTGCCCAGCAGTTAGTAAGCAAGCAATAAATGCCATTGATTGATTGGTAGAAATGGCTGGTAAATTTTTAGAACTTGTTTGCCGTGCTTAAACATTTTCGTAAACACATTTAAAATACTTGTCTTCTCTGCCTGCCCTTTCATGTGGGATGGTGTCACATTGACTTTGATCCATAAGTTGAATTTATTTTCTCTCATACGGTCCTTTAATCCAATTTTAGATGTGAGGGCACAGAAAGAAATAATCTTATTTAATATATAAAAAAGGGGGAGGTCAGTAACAGTGTGTTAAATGCACTCAGAAATCGGGTTCCTGCAGAGAGACTTTTGTACCCTATTTTGTACCCTACTCATCCTATTAGTAAAGTTAAATTTCTCCACTTGTCAGTCTGAAGGAACCTTTTTGGAAGTGAATTTGTTCTTTAGGGTCCTGTTTTTAGGGACGATATTCCCCAAACTCACTTCCTAAACCCTATACAGAGTACTAGCTTAACAGCAGTTCTGATCACCAAGCGCGATATGTTGTATGGAAGTGGGGCCTAAATTTGCAATGATTTGATTAGTATAATTTATATTATTTATTTATTTATTTTACTTGTACATATCTATTCTATTTATTTTATTTTGTTAGTATGTTTGGTTTTGTTCTCTGTCTCCCCCTTTTAGACTGTGAGCCCACTGTTGGGTAGGGACTGTCTGTATATGTTGCCAACTTGGACTTCCCAAGCACTTAGTACAGTGCTCTGCACAAAGTAAGCGCTCAATAAATATGACTGATTGATTGATTGATTTATATAATTTATAACCAAACACTCCTAACTAACTTAGTACAGTGCAAACACTTAGTGTAGTACTTTGCACCCAGTAAGCGCTCGATAAATACGATTGAATAATGTTGATGAACTTAAAATTGCCCTTACCTTACCTTGCAGTGGCTGTGGATAAAACTGGAGTAACCGAAGCTGATGCGGAAGAAATTACTAAATCAGAACCTGAACCAGTTTATATAGATGAGGTAAAATCAGTTTTCTTGGCTTTTTTTTTCCCGAGATTGTGTAAGAGCGTGTTTCTCATATAGTTACATCTGTGCACACACATGCATATCTAGCCTTTAATCTTTTTGCAGAAAATCCCTTATGAAGTGATTTTATTTTTTTCTCCAATCTTTAAACCTTTCTGTCTTTAGGACAAAATGGATAGCGCTCTCCAGACACTTCAGAGTATAGATCCTAGAGATTCAAAGCCAGATTCTCAAGATCTGCTGGATTTAGAAGGTATACTTGTGAACTATTAAATGTATCAATTTGTTCTGGGATACTACAAGATGAATGTATTTTGTAGACTCTTTGGCTTTGTAATTAGACTACACATTTAAACCCACCACTCGGAAAATCTACACCGAGGTAGAGATGGGGAGGGTTTGTCTTATTTTTTAAGGAGGAAGCGTATGTTGGATATTCTGTTAAGAAAATATGCTAGTAATTGTGATATTAAGCACTAACTTTGTGCCAAGCACAATACCAACCCCCAGGATAGATACAAGATAATCAGGTAGGACACAGTCCTTAATAATAATTGTGGTGTTAAGCGTTTACTCTGTGCCAAGCACTGTCCTTATCCTATATTCATTCATTCATTCATTGTCATATTTATTGAATGTTTACTGTGTGCAGAACACTGTACTAAGCACTTGGGAACTACAAATCGGCAACATATAGAGACAGTCCCTACCCAACAATGGGCTCGCAGTCTAGAAGGGGGAGACAGACAACAAAACAAAACAAGTAGACAGGAAACAAAACAAGTAGACAGCCCCATATGGGGCTCTGAATCGAAGTAGGAAGGAGAACAGGTACTTTAATCCCCATTTTACAGATGAGGAAACTGAGGCACAGAAGTGAAGCAACTTGCCCCAGGTCTCACAGCAGGCAAACGGCAGAGCTGAGATTAGAACCCAGGTCTTCCGACTCCCAAGTCCGGGCTCTTTTCTGCTAGGCTACCCCGCTTCCCTAATTGTCAGAGGATCTAGTCTTATTTGTTAGAGGGCACAGAAGAACATGATTCTACACTAAAGTAATTGAGTCCTAAGTGTAGAAGAATCTACTCTTCCTGTTGACTCATTTTGCATCAAAAATTTAGAGAGCCAAGTGACACAGGCTTTATACTAGTCCTGAAATCATTGGCTTCAGCGAACATATTCCTGAAAATCTTCGTACATACCCAAGTTAAGCAACCTTATAAAGACATTTTGGGGAATGAGAAAATGAGGTTCTGTAGTTCTGGCAGAAAGGGGGTAAAGTTTCAGAATTTTCCATGGGGAAAATCACCTGTAAGGTAAATATGACAGTTTTTCTGTGGTATCCTGGGTACATTTGATTGGGCTAGACATTTTATGGCTGTAGTGTATATTTTCTAATTAACAGTGTATCAGCTCACTTTTAAAGTGATTTTAAAACTAACCTACAAAGCATATTTTAATTTTTACACTGTGGCCCAAGACCCCTAGTTGATGCAGCTGACTGCGGTTTTTCAAGGTTTTTAAAGACCTTGGAAAGTCTCCAAATTCCATTATTTGTCAGTCCAGTTAATAGTGCAAATAAGCATAGCAAGATATGTAGCATTTTAACTCTTGTCTTTTGCTGAATAGTTACTGGAATAACCTAAAAAACGATTGGGCTGGGTGTGGTCTTTTTCCTCTAGTGCAGAGTTGTGAAGTCACATTAAATTAATTCTATGTGTATTGGGCATTGTGACTGCTTTCTCCACATAATAAAGCAAGATGAAAAATGTTTAACCTGAGTTGATTTAAAAGACACCTTTTTTGTGTTCACAGACTTCTGTCAGCAGATGGGCCCTATGATAGATGAAAAACTTGAAGAGATTGATAGGTGAGTGATTTTTGGTGCCTCTCACGTTAATTGAATCTTCGCTCTATATTTTTCCACGATCAAGAAATCTGCATACTTGGCAGAAAACACACTTCCCTTCCGAGGCAGTTTTTGTCTGTCAATTACAGTATAACGTGGAAGGGATTTTGACACATATACAATCTCCTGTTCATGCTGAAAATGTGGGTGAACATTTATGATCAAACTGGTTTTTAATTACCTTCTGGTGCCCAGGTTGGAGAGGTAGTAATAATAATGATGATGGTATTTGTTAAGCAGTTACTATATGCTAAACACTGTTCTATGTGCTGGAAGAAGTGAAAGCAGTGTAAACAGTAAACTTACAATCAATCAATTGTATTTATTGAGCACTTACCGAGGGCAGAACACTGTACTAAGCACTTGGGAAAGTACAACATAACTGTACAACAGAGTTGGTAGACACATTCCCTGCCCACAAAGAACTCACAATCTAGAAGGGGAAGCAGGCATCAATACAAATAAATAAATTATGGATATGTACATAAGTTACATGGGGCCGCAGGAGGGGTGAATAAAGGGTGCAGATCTGTTCATTCATATTGAGTGCTTGCAGTGCACAGAGCACTGTATTAAGCGCTTGGGAAAGTACAGTACAACAATAAATAAACAGTAAAACTCCCAAGTGCAGGGGCGATGCTGCAAGGAGTGAGAAATGAGGAAAGGAGCTGCTAGAGTGTAAACTTGTTGTGGGCATAGAACAAGTGTATTAATTCATTCAGTTGTATTTATTGACACTTACTGTTTGCAGGGCACTCTACTAGGCACTTGGAAAGAGTGGCACATAGTAAGCCCTTAACAAATACCATCATTATCATTATTACAGTTCAGCAATAGAGACAATCCCTGCCCACGCCAGGCTCACAGTCTAGAAGCGGGGAGACAGACATGGAAACAAGTAAACAGGCGTCAATATAAATAAATAGAATTATAGATATATACATCAAAACAAGTAAACAGGCAATAATATAAATAAACAGAATTATAGATATGTACATATATACACACAAGTGCTCTCGGGCAGGGGGATAGAGCAAAGGGAGCGAGTCGGAGAGATGGGGAGCTGAGGAAAAGGGGGTTTAGTCTGGGAAGGCCTCTTGGAGGGCTTTGAAGGGGAGAAGTGTGGTTGTTATATACCAACTCTGTTATGTTGTACTCCCCCAAATGCTTAGTACAGTGCTCTGCACACAGTAACTGCTCAATAAATATGATTGACTGACAGACTGGAACAGTGGTAGTGATCCATAGAAAAATCTCACCTGAAAAGCATAAAATTAGTTCATAAAGAGTTTAACAGTGTGATGGGCCCAGTATCTGAAAATCAGTGAGAGTATTCCCACTGCGTTTTTAAAATTTTAACCCCCACCCCCCCCTTGGGTCCAAATAAGAATTTCATTTCTCTGGTATCAATCAATCGTATTTATTGAGCGCTTACAGTGTGCAGAGCACTGTACTAAGTGCTTGGGAAGTACAAGTCGGCAACACATAGAGACAGTCCCTGCCCAACAGCGGGCTCACAGTCTAGAAGGGGGAGACAGAGAACAAAACCAAACATACTAACAAAATAAAATAAATAGAATAGATATGTACAAGCAAGATAAATAAATAAATAAATAGAGTAATAAATATGTGCAAGCATGCATACATATATACAGGTGTATATATGGTATGTCAAGAGCCTGCAATGCTCAAAATGTCAAATTATCTAGCCCGTTAAAACATTTCTTCCCTTTTTCCATGATCACTATTTTCCCGTTTACAGCTTGAAAACGAAAGCTATCGATTGCAATGTGCTGGTGTTTTATTGCTAAGTAATGCTGCTAGGGCTGAGCGCGGAGACGCTTGAAATAATGATTTTGTCCGACAGGAAGCACTCCGAACTGTCCGAACTGAATGTGAAAGTCCTGGAAGCCTTGGAACTGTATAACAAGCTGGTGAACGAAGCTCCCGTGTATTCAGTCTATTCAAAGCTCCAGGCTCCGACCCACTACTCTCCTGGAGTCCCAGTGCAGGTGAGCACATCTCTTGGGGAATGCAATTGCAGGAGGGGTGTGTGTCTATGTGTGTGTGTGGCATTTAATTGTGAGTATCCTGTGGGCAGACCTGTCCCATCAACCTTGAAACATTTGGCCTCTCTACAAAGTTCCGTAAAGCTTACTAACTGTGAAATAATTACTACAGCAGAATGGTTATTAACATTTCATGAATACATTGCAGGAAAAACTCTAGAAGAAAAACTATATTTAGAAAGTGAATTCCCTTAAAAGCAGCTCAGATAGCCAAAGCATCAGGAGCGGGGGCGGCCAGAATCGTCTTGACAAATCAGATCGTTTACCCTGCTGCCTCCCCCCCCACCCCCCCCAAGCCATGATGCCTAAGAGAAATAAAAATAATAGCAATAAGAACCGTCACACACGAGAGTGCCTGAATTGAGCGTATCAGCCAGTTTCTGAGGGTGGTTAAACTTCTGTGGAAATGGCACCAGGAGTTCTTCGTACAGTAGATCCCGTAACAATGTGTCGATAAATATGGGCAATACCAGTTGTTATATGCGGGTAACCCGCGCCAATTTGCTTAAACTCAGTTAATGGCCCATCTGCTCAAGTAATTGCGCATCCCAACTCCACAGATGTGATGGGGTCTCTTCAGGGACCTGCAGATTTCACTGGCCAGGCTGATTATCAGTAGTAGTGGTAGGAGTAATGGTATTCACTAAGTGCTTACTGTGTGCGGGACACTGTGGTAATTGAGAAGCAGCACGGCCTAGTCGATAGGGCAGGCACGGGCCTGGGAATCAGAAGGACCTGGGTTCTCATCCCGGCTCCACCACTTGTCTGCTGTGTGACCTTGGGTAAGTCACTTCATTTTTTGGACTTCAGTTCTCTCATCTGTATAGTGAGGATTAAGACTGTGAGCCCTGTGTGGTACAGGGACTGTGTCGAAACAAATTACCTTATATCTACTCCAGCACTTAGAGCAGTGTCAGGCACATAGTAAGTGCTTAACAAATAGAGAGAGAGTGTGTGTGTGTACACATGTACACACATTTCGCAATGTTCCTAAAACAGTCGAAGTTGTTTTCACCTTGCAGTCGCCAACCGCAATGATTTCCACATTTACCTCTTTATCCCTGTCAAAACTTCTCCTCCTGATAGTTCAGTGTGAGCTCCGATCTGCGAAATATGTGTTCATCGGTAAACTTAAAGCAAAAACGCACGAGAGATACTGAGGAGAAAAGGTAGACTGCAGGTACATAATTTAGGTGGGTTTTTACAGGATTGCTAATAGGGGAAAAAAGAGGAATAGTTACCGTGGCAACTGCCACATCAAAGAAGTTAGGCCGAACCAATGTGGCATGCCCCGAACTTTTGGAAGTGATGAAAGACTCATTGTCCTGTGTGGGCGGAAAGGAGTTTGGGGTGCAAAAAGCAGCTGGAGTTTATTCAGGGTTGCAGTTGTTTTAGGAAGATGTTGGCTGCCTCTCTGAAAACGGAACAAAACGGAGCAGCCTGGCTATTGTTGAATCAAGTCGGCTTCCATCTGGGTCCCTGAGGGGTGCCCACCCATCCCAGATTGGTTGCCTGTATGCCAGGGTTTGTTGCACAGGTTTGCATGACCCATGTTTTGCTGAGCGCAGTTTGATTCCCCAGATGTCATCCCTTCATTGTAACCCTGAGTTGCCCATCAGAATGAGAAACAGGAATGCCCAAAAGAACCCTCCCACTTATGTGGCCATATTGTTTGTGTGAAAGTGTTCTCCGTTCGGTACCAGAAGTAGATAGGGTAGGGTTTGAAATAATAACGATAATAATGGTATTTCAGCGCTTACTCTGTGGCAGGCAGTGTACTAAGCGCTGGGGTAGATGCAAGCTAATCAGGTTGGACACAGTCCCTGTCCCACATGGGGCTCACGGGCTTAATTCAACCGTTTTACAGGTGAAGTCGCAGGCACCAGAGAAGTGAAGCGACTTGCCCAAGGTCACACAGCAGATCAGCGGCATGATCTTGATGATGATGGATGAACCAGACCATAGTTTCTGGAACACGGTGATAATCTGCACATTAGCCTAGAAGGGTTTTTTTGGCAAAAGCCGGGCTTGCAATCTGCAGGCTGTTAGGTGCTTTGAAGGCAAGCTGATTGCACTGAAAACTAGTCAGGTGGTTTTAAGAGTTATAATTTAAAGCAGCGCTAATAGAAATGTGATTCAGTATTGAATACGGCAAGAATGGAAGAACTTAAAGCAGGAGAAATAGGGTTATTTGACATTTATTAAGAACTCAGTGTGTATTAAGTGCTGTGCGGAGTCCCTGCCCCCAAAGAGCTTCTAGCTAGAATAAATTAGACAAGCACTTGGAGTGCCAATAAAAGGTTTGTAGCATCGCCAAGGATTCAATCATATTCATTGAGCACTTACTGGGCAGGGTAAGCTCTTGGGAGAGCACAGTGCAACAGAGTAGGTAAACACATTTCCTGTCCACAATGAGCTAAGAAAAGAGCCTGCACTGTGCCCTAGTGGAAAGAGCCCGGCCCAGGGAGTCAGAGGACCTGAGTTCTAATCCCAGCTCTGCCACTTGTCCGCTGTGTGACCTTGGGCAAGTCACTTCACTCCCTGGGCCACATTTTCTGCACCTGTGAAATGGGGGTAAATACCGTGAGCCCACTGAGGGAGAGAGCCTGTCTCTTAGCCAATTATTTTGGATCTAGCACAGTGCTTGGCGCATAGTAAGTGCTTAACAAATACTACAGTGATTATTACTGTTACTGAGCAGCCCAGTTGTCTTCTGCGCTGGTTGCTGAGTCAATGAAGTTGGGGAGGAGAGAGTCAGGCGTAATAATAATAATGGTGCTTGTTAAACGCTTTCTATATGCCTGGCACATAGTAAGCGCTTAGCAAGTACCGCTTAAAAAAAATACCGATTGATTGATAGATCCCAACTTTTCACTGTGAGCACAGGGGCAAGTGAGGGGGAGGACCGCATTTCAAAAGTCCAAAAGACTCCGAAGCCACCGTTTGGGTTTTTTTTTTCCACTCTAGAGAGGAAGCTCTCAGGTCTTGTCAGAGACCTGGAATGATCAATCAATCAGTGGTATTGAGTGCTTACCGTGTGCAGAGCACTGTACTAAGCACTTAGAGAGCAAGATACAACAGGATTAGCAGACACGTTCTCCTCTCTCAACAGGCTTCCATCTCTCTCATCCCCCAGCTCATGTGTGCAGACCCCCACCCCCTGACCCTCAAGGCTGGGAGAGGGGAGGTTATTGAGCGCTTACCATGTGCAGAGCACTGTACTAAGCGCATGGAGAGCACAACACAGCAGGATTAGCAGACATAATTAGCAGGGTGAATAGTTTGAGGAGCGTAGCTCAGGGGGGTCCATCACCTTTGGGGAGCAGAATCAATGGCTAGGGAGAGTGGATGGCGGTTTTCTTGCGTGGGACTCTTGGCTCCTTCTCTTGTGTCCATCGCCGTCTTCCCAAGGATGGTAGGTCGGTAAAGGGTTAGAGGGTTGTGGAGTTAGATGAGAATCGATTCTGGCGGCATGTGGGTTGGACAGAGGTGCTCGTGACCCTCTCTGGGCCACCCTTGTTCAAGAACAAAGGCAACCGGAATGGAGTCGGAAGAAAAAACCTGCTCGCCGCTGACACGGTCAAATCAACCAGTGGTATTTATTGACCACTCACTGCGTGCAGAGCACTGTACAGTTACCTGTGCCACAGATAATGGCTCTGAAGGTTCGGCTGCTAGCCTAGGGGCCAGAAGGAGCCACCAGATGTGTTTCGGCTTGTCCATTTGCCCGAAAAGGGCTAAGCTTGCTGGTTCATTGGCTCCCAAATGCCAGATTTAATCAATCGGTCAACCAGTGGTACTTATTGAGCACTTACTATGTGCAGAGCACGGTACTAAGAGCTTGCGAGAGTATTACAGAATTAAGTGGGCATGTCTACCACCTTGGATTCTAGAATATCTTGGCCAATCACTGTGGCACTCCGACCCGCAGAATGTTCCCTTTCATCCCGAGGGAGGATGTGGGGGGCAGTTCTCCGGTGAAAGTTTTATTTTTGTTCTCAGGCCTATCCCGTCCAGCCACCCGGAGGGAGCTACATGGTTCAGGCCATCCCCCAAGGCTACAGTTTGGGACCCGATCAGATCGGCCCATTGCGGTCCCTCCCTCCCAACATAAATTCTTCCGGAACACCTCAGCCCACTCAGACTCCATACTTAAGGCAAGTGTGATAACTATCCCCGTTCTTTATCATCCGTCTCTCAAGATCAAAACTCCCGGAAACTTCAGAGCGATTGTATTTCCCCAGTCCCCCGTTGTTCATTCAAACCCTGAAAGAACTACGTGACCCCCATTAATCTCTCTTTCCCCCTGTAGGTATTTTGAACGCATGTGAAAAATCCCATTTCCTACATCACACACCCCGGA
Organism: Tachyglossus aculeatus; assembly: GCF_015852505.1. NCBI lineage: Eukaryota > Metazoa > Chordata > Mammalia > Monotremata > Tachyglossidae > Tachyglossus > Tachyglossus aculeatus. The sequence goes on along the minus strand of NC_052074.1, from coordinate 43,831,198 downwards.
AAGACAGCTCGTTAGCACGTGTGAAATCATAGCCTGAAAATGATTCGCTTAAAATGTAATTTTGCCAGTACTTGTCATTTCTTGTCAGCTACAGAATAAGTGTTCATTGCAAGTTTGCAGCACCTAAGCCCGAACTCAGTCCGTAGGGAGAGCAGCGCATCTGTTCTCGAATGTGACAGAAACTTAGTGGCTTGGAGGTTTTCAACTCCAGGTACTTTTTCTGTAGTCAGAATCAATCAATCAATCGTATTTATTGAGCGCTTACTGTGTGCAGAGCACTGTACACAGTACAGTGTACACCCCAGCTGGAACCTACCGTAGTGGGAACAGCGGAGAAAGAAAATGTTTGACCCCGTGGACTTAGTCTAGGTGCCTTTCCTGCTCCCCCATTTCCTTATCGTCCCATTTTCCAGATGGGAGAGTGGTACCCTCAGCGCCCATTGAGAAACAGCATGGCCTAGGGGATAGAGCACTGGCCTGGGAATCAGACAGTCATGGGTTCTGATTCCGGCTCCACTACTTGTCAGCTGTGTGACCTTGAGCAAGTCATTTCACTGTGCCTGTTACCTCATATGTAAAATGGGGATGAAGATTGTGAGCCCCATGTGAGGTGGGGATAATAATAATAATAATAATAATAATGGCATTTATTAAGCACTTACTATGTGCAGAGCACTGTTCTAAGTGCTGGGGGGGGGCTCCAAGGTGATCAAGTTGTCCCAAGGTGATCAAGTTGTCCCACGATGGGGCTCACAGTCTTAACCCGCATTTTACAGACGAGGTAACTGAGGCTCAGAGAAGTTAAGTGACTTGCCCAAGGTCACACAGCAGACATGTGGTGGAGCCAGGATTCGAACCCATGACCTCTGACTCCAAAGCCCTTGCTCTTTCCACTGAGCCACGCTGCTTCGGGTTGGACTGTTTCCAACCCGATTACCTTGTAGAGTGTAGAACAGTGCTCGGCACACAGTATGTGCTTAACAAATACCACAATTAAGGGAACAACTATCCGATCGAAGCCGTCACCTCCCTTTGCATGGAACTACTGGGTATGAGAACTGTTGAAATGTCATATTTTTCTTCTGGTTTCCCGTTGCAGCAGCGGACTGGAAGCTGTTTCCAGTTCCACGTACCTGAACCAGAACTCTGGCCTTCAGTCAGCTCCCGGGGCGGCTACTTACCCACAGCAGATGGGCATGTCGGCAGACGTGGCAACCTACCAGAGCACCGCGTCCGGTTTGCCTCAAGTACCCGGCTACCCCCTGGCAGTTCCAGCTCATTCAGTTGTCCAACAACCAGCAACTTGCAGCCAGCAACCTCTTCTCTAAAAACAAACAAGGCACATTCTTGAAAGCATTCACAAGTGTATCGCTCAGCCTTTGTGATTTTTGAATCATCCAGTAGTGGAATGAGAGCAGAACAGCTTTCCCCCTCAATTCAGAAGGACCACGAGTAGACATCTAGAATTTGCCTCAGCCTCTAGACTAGGAAGTAACTCTCCAAAGGGAAATCCATTTCAGATCTGCGGGCCTGTTGTCTGAGAGTTTAGTCCAGCAGACTTTAAAAAAAAAAAAATGGGGGGGCACCCATTAAGAGAATTTTCACAATACTCAGTAGTGTATATCAGCAGTTGATTCTCAAATATTAAAAACGTGGGCGAAGGCTTGTTGAGGAACAGATTTCTTTCCAGAAATGTCTCCGATGAACCCGTGAAACAGACGTGTTGTTCGTTTTGTCTGCCGATTCTTTTCAGTGTTGCCGAAACTCTATCATTAAGTCCGCCGTTATGACTTCTTGGTTAGTGAAAACGCAGTCACGTTTATATCCCTGTCAGTTCTGCTTTAAAGTCGTATTGAGCAATGTGAGTGTAACTGTCTGAAACAGGAGGAAATTGGGAGGAAGGAGATGGTTTTCCCATTCTAACGGGGAGGACCACAGAATACAGACCTGCAAAAGCATTTAGCTTCTCCCCCAAAACCTTCCTGCCAACAGTGAGCTAAATAGCATCCTACTAAACGTGCTTCTGGTCTAGTCAGGGGAAGGATCGCTTCCTTGGAGGAGGAGCGGGGGGGTGTCCGGGAAACGGAAGCATCTCCCTTATGATTTCCTGTCCAGCCATTGCCATTTCTGGCTGAAGATTCAGAGCTGAGACCGTCCCCGTCTGCGGACTGGACTTTCATCCTCCCTAGAGTTCCCTTCGACCCGAAAGGAGGCCTGTAGGTAAACAATAACCAAAAGCTTCTGCACCAGAGACACCAGGCTCATTGTCTTTCTTCTTAGCGTCAGCTCTTTTCATTTAACATGTATGTTAGGCATGGCACGTGTCCTTTGCTAGCGTGTTGACCTTGGAGTGTATGGTGTGGTTATCCACGATTGGAGGCTCAGACATTCCTTTGAGGCGTCTTAAGTGTGTAGAACTGTAGCATGCAGTGGATTAAGAAATGGATTAAGAAATGAGATACCAAGCCAGTTTTCCCGGTAACCTAATTTTTAGGTGACTTTTATCATGTTAATAGCTCATAGAGACTGCAGAAGTTGATTTCGTGAACGTGGGATCGGCTTTCCCATCTGAAAAAATTGCACACTACAGTCCACCTATTTACCGTCAAATAGATATGACTATTACGAACAGGTGGTATTTAGATTGAGGGAGATAATGGACAGCTCTTTAATAGTCAAACTAGTTATTGCATGGCAGATTTCTACATGTGATTTTTACAGATGCAATCTTTCTACCAAAAAAAAAAAAAAATTCTAATGTTTGGTGATTCTGAAAATGTCATCCCAAAATGAAGTTCTCCTGTATTAGTCTCTGAAGGCTTACTGTTTACTAGTTTCAGAAACGATTTAGTCATAAAGTTCTACTGCAAAGCATCGTGTATCCTGAAATAAAATGGTCCAACACAGGTCTGTGTTGAAAACGGGAAAAAAAAATAATAGTATTTGGAAGCCCACAAATTATTTTTTCTTACTCCTGGTTCAAGAACTGGAGGGAAACTGTAATTGTCCCTACTCCGAGTTCTGTATGAAGTTGTTAAATATATAAATAAAATACTCTAAAATGGCACCTTAACTTTTTGTTAATATCCTTCTATTTTTAACACTTTGTTTCAAAAGCTGCTGCTCAGAATAGTTAATTATCTGGAAGAGCTTAAATATTTCGTCCAACTGTATTTACTAATATTTTATTTGAATTTTTATGTAAGTCCTTGTATCGTGATTGGAAAAAAATGAAGTTTATTTGAATTCAGACTTTGGGTCATTGTCAGTGACACCCAATGCATTGATTGGGGTTAGTAAACTAAATTAGCCTAATTCATCTTCAGATAAATTTAGACCTTTATTCTATGAAGTATTTATAAATAGTGTATATAAGCATTTGTCTATGTGGGATTTTATACACAGGCAGATATTTTCTGCTTCCCCGCAAATTACAAATAACTGCTATTTTGTATTGGCAAGACCACTGTCTCTTCTCCAGCCATGCTGTTGCAAGCTTGTGTGATCACTTACGCAGTTTGTAGATAGTGTAAAATATCTGTTTATTAAATTGGTGTATTTAGATAATCGTCTTGGTGTTAATAGAGGGTTATAGCAGGTTTTTTTCCTCTTCGTGATCTTATGCACTGTCATATTTATTTTAAAGCCTGTTCATAATTAAACTTTATGCTGCCAAAGGAATTGTCTAATTTCAGATTTCTACATTAGGTCATTATTGTTTTATATCAGGAGTACGTAGTAAATAACTTCTGCTTTTTCAAATGAACTCTTGTTAAAATAGAAAGAATTCCTGAAACTTGATTATAATAAAATTAATTTTATTATTAATGTATCTAATTTTTTTCCCTGGCATTATAGTTCAGTAAGACTGGGTAGACTAAGTTTCCGGCTACATAGAGAAAACTCGAGTTGATTGGCAGTTTTGAGGTTTTTGGGTTCTTTTTTGTAATTTGAACCAGACCCCCCCAAAAAATCACTTATTCCTTCTGTGATTTCTTTTAGGAGCTGCAATATTTCGAAATAATATGTCATTTTAGTTATTTTAAATACTTAATATTTCACTGACCTTTCCATTTGAGAGGATAAAATTGCGGCATTCCACTTTAAAAAAAAATTGATTTGGAGGTCTTTCAACTTAAAAGGTGTTAGGTTTTTGTTTGTTTTTGCTCCATAAGCGGCCCCCATTCACAGTGCTCTTGACTGCCAAAAGAGTATTTCTCAAAGATATCATAATGGGAAAGCTGAAGTTATTTTTCAAAATAATACATGCAGCACCAATCGAGGTGTCTTCTGTCAGAAAAAAATATTTCCCCCAACTGGCTTCTCTACATCCCTTTCAGGCATTAATGTATTAGAACTCTTACCTTTTCTCTGAAAGATGTAAACTAGATCTGGTTTTTGTTTTGTTTTTTCTTCGTTTAAATCATGGAGATGATTTTCCCCATGAGGAAGAGGGCTATATAAATTTAGTAACCCAAATTTAAATTTTAAAACAATCATTAAAACTTTCATATTCAGATCAGTGACGGTTTGTACTTCCAGAGAACATTCTGGGAACTGTCTGGGTGCCAAACTCCCACTACCTATATTTTCTCAAAGGTGTAATTATTTAGAATCCGGATATAGCACTTGGTCTCGGAAAGAGATTTATTTTACCGTTGTTCTCTGACTAATTGTTCCCCGCAACTCTGAAGGAAGTCTATAGTAGTACAGCCACTTGTCAATTATCTTTACTAGCGGGGGGCAGGGAGAGTGTCAGAAAATACAATCTGCCAACCCCAGAATCTCAAACTGACCTTCTGAATCCTTTTCATTTTAGGTGCCACGGGTCACAGGATGGAATGACATTTTGTCAGTCGGTGTTAATTCCTCTTTACTTTCACTCATCCAACCTCCGGTGAAAACAGGCTAGTTTGTGGAGAAATCCCTCTCTGGAAGGCGGCTCCAAAATGAAGTCAGAGCGGATAATATAAACTGCTGCGTGGTCGTCTCCCGTTTTCTCCGCAGGTATTTTTCCTTTGGCGGAAAGATACGCAGCTGATGATGAAACTGCAGCTTGAGAGGCGCAATCGCTCAAATGCCTTTTATGTGTGAAACTATAGCGATGCACGTTTTGCCCTCCGAACCAACCGCTCGAGAATTGCTGGGGGACCAGTGGTTAAGAAAGCAAAGGGGTGTCTAACCATCAGCCCCACGTGTGCCAGAGTATTTTTGCAGTAGTGGTGATGGTTTGCGCCGAGCCACACGCACTCTCACGCTGTTCTGTGCCAAGTGATACCCATTATGGGACAGTTGGCAAAGGAGGGGTAGAGAAAGTGTGTCATTCAAACTGTCCTAAAAAGAGGGTCCCCTCTACAAAGGTATGAGGGACAGAAACTGACCTTCGAAAACCGGTGCCTCACTTATCCTGTCATCCGACCGTGTTTCCTGTTCACTGGAGCTGGGTCATCATTGAAAATCAATCGATACTATTTGTTTTCTTTATGCGGTCGAGTCCGGGGCTGATAGGGGCAGGTCACCACGTGATTGCTTTGAGAAAACAAATCTTGCCAAATCAATCAATCAGTCGTATTTATTGAGCGCTTACTGTGTGCAGAGCACTGTACTAAGCGCTTGGGAAGTACAAGTTGGCAACATGTAGAGACAGTCCCTACCCAACAGTGGGTTCACAGTCTAAAAGTCAGTGAAAAAAGATCAGCAACATTAAAGTAAAGCGAATATGCAAAATTGAAAATTTTAGACTGTGAGCCCGTTGTTGGGTAGGGACAGTCTCTAGATGTTGCCAACTTGTACTTCCCAAGCGCTTAGTACAGTGCTCTGCACACAGCGCTCAATAAATACGATTGAATGAATGAATGCATGAATGAAAAACTGTGACAAAACTCTGAGGTTTACATGATAGAGTTAATTACGGCAAAAAATACAATACGTTTTTGCGGCTTCTTTTTCAGCACAACTTACGTTGTAAATCACAGCACTTGAAACAGAAAAAATCCTATTGTATACCATAAAATGAATTCTGCAGTTATTCTTTGGAAAAATCCACAAAAATCCCCTACCAAAAAGCCACTTAAATGTTTTTAAAGTAGTTCTATCAATGACTAAACCAGCCCCTGCCCACAGGCTGGAACAGGGTGTGGGGCAGGCTGACTCCCTTGGCCCTAGGTTGTGGCTAGAGTCCCTGTCTCACGGGGGACTCTGCCTTAATCCCCATTTTACAGATGAGGTAACTGAGGCGCAGAGAAGTGAAGCGACTTGCCCAAGGTCACAGAGCAGAAAAGTGGTGGAGCCGGGATTAGAACCGTGGTCCTGATGATTCCCAGGCCTCTGCTGAATCCACTGGGTCACTCTATCAATCAATCAATCGGATTTTTTGAGCGCTTACTGTGTGCAGAGCACTGTACTAAGCGCTTGGGAAGTACAAGTTGGCAACATAGAGACAGTCCCTACCCAACAGTGGGCTCACAGTCTAGAAGGGGGAGACGGAGAACAAAACCAAACATATTAACAAGATAAAATAAATAGAATAGATATGTACACCCTACTTCCCACTCTGTGGAGAACTTGGGCAACTTGGACACGTGTGTCCTGAGGCACCTGCTGACTCGTGGACCAACAGAGTCTGAAACTTGCCCTTTCAGCCACAGCACCTATGGAAAAAGCCCGGGCTTGGGTGTCGGAGGTCGTGGGTTCAAATCCTGGCTCCACCACTTGTCAGCTGGGTGACTTTAGGCAAGTCACTTCACTTCTCTGAGCCTCAGTCACCTCTTCTGAAAAACGGAGATTAAGACTGGAGCCCCACAAAGGACAACCTGATCACCTTGTATCTACCCCAGTGCTTAGAAGAGTGCTGGCACATAGTAAGCGCTTACCAAATTCCATCATTATTATTATTATTAATAATGTATTTCATGGGCCTTGTCTCCCATATGGAATGTATGTTATTCCATCGTCCTTCATCTGTCCATCACCACTCTTCTTCCCTGACCTTGTAGATTGGGAGCCCTTTGAGGGCAGGCACCCTGGGTAATTCTCATCTGGATATTCATTCTCAGCCTGCTAGACAAGGCCTTGCACATGAAAGGTACTTAATAAATATCATTTCTACCCCCACAGCCAGGGCTGTCAAGGCCCCTGGAACCTCGGCTCGGATGTTCACAGACATGTGATGTCATCATTTATCGCACTATCAAAGTCACTGAAAGTTTTACATGTACATGATCACAGGAGCTCTGGCACCTCTTTGGCTAGAAAATTAAGCACTCTCCCACCTCCTCCAACGTGGCTCAGTGGAAAGAGCCCGGGCTTTGGAGTCAGAGGTCATGGGTTCAAATCCCAGCTCCGCCAATTGTCAGCTGTGTGACCTTGGGCAAGTCACTTCACTTCTCTGTGCCTCAGTTACCTCATCTGTGAAATGGGGATTAAGACTGTGAGCCCCCCGTGGGACACTTGATTACCTCGTAACCTCCCCAGTGCTTAAAACAGTGCTTTGCACATAGTAAGCGCTTAATAAATGCTATCATTATTAATTCCCAGCATCGTCAGTAGTCTACCCATTTCCCCCCTCTAGCATTTATGTACTTTTATATACCCCTCCTCAGCACTCTTCCCTGTGTGTCAGTTCAATTGCATGTTCAGTAATGTCTCAACTACTGTGTAACTATCTTTGTGTCTCTCTATGAGAAGCCGCATGGCGTTGTGGATAGAACACAAGCCTAGGAGTCGGAAGATCACGGGTTCTAATGTTGGCTCCGCCATGTGTCTGCCATGGGCAAGTCACTTTACTTCTCTGTGCCTCAGTTCCCTCATCTGTAAAATGGGGAATGAGACTGTGAGCCCCATGTAGGACAGGGACTGTGTCCAATCCAATTTGCTTGTATCCACCCCAGCACTTACTACAGTGCCTGGCTCATAGTAAGTGCTTAACAAATACCAGAATTATTATTATTATGTACTTTTATATACCCCTCCTCTGCACTCTTCCATGTATGTCGGTTCAATTGTGTATTCAATGATCTCTCAACTGCTGTATAACTACCTTTATGTCTATTACTTTATGAGAAGCAGCATGGCATAGTGGTTAGAGCACGGGCCTGAGAGTCAGAAGGTCATGGGTTCTAATCCTGACTCTGCCACGTGTCTGCTCTGTGACCTTGGACAAGTCACTTCTCTGTGCCTCAGTTCCCTCATCTGTGAAATGGAGATTGAGGCTGTGAGCTCCTTGTGGGACAGGGACTGGACTGTGTCCGGCCCCATCTGCTTGTACCGCCATTATTATTATTATTATTATTGTCATCTCTCCAGTTAGAGGCTCATTATGGGCAGGGAACTGCTTTGTACTTTGTAAGGTGTCCTCGGTCCGGCCAGCTGGGGGGCTGAAGTTGAGTGGATTTCCTACACAATATGAAGGGATTTTTCAATCCACGACCCTCACCCACCCCAACTCTCTCTCATCCCCTTCCCCTAATCCTCTGGACATCTCCAGTTCGGTTGCCTTCTTCTCCACCTCCAAACCTCTTCTCTCCATCATCATCATCATCATCAATTGTATTTATTGAGCGCTTACTGTGTGCAGAGCACTGTACTAAGCGCTTGGGAAGTACAAGTTGGCAACATATAGAGACAGTCCCTACCCAACAGTGGGCTCACAGTCTAAAAGGGGGAGACAGAGAACAAAACCAAACATACTAACAAAAAATAAATAGAATAGATATGTACAAGTAAAATAAATAAATAGAGTAACAAATATGTACAAACATATATACATATATACAGGTGCTGTGGGGAAGGGAAGGAGGTAAGATGGGGGGATGGAGAGGGGAACGAGGGGGAGAGGAAGGAAGGGGCCCAGTCTGGGAAGGCCTCCTGGAGTAGGTGAGCTCTCAGTAGGGCTCTCCATCCTTCCCTTCTCCCACCGGCTCCTCATTCATTCATTCAATCATATTTATTAATAATAATAATAATAATGATGGCACTTGTTAAGCGCTTACTACGTGCAAAGCACTGTTCTAAGCGCTTGGGGGGGATACAGGGTGATCAGGTTGTCCCACGTGGGGCTCACACCCTTAATCCCCATTTTACAGATGAGAGAACTGAGGCATAGAGAAGTTAAGTGACTTACCCAAAGTCACACAGCTGACAATTGGTGGAGTCAGGATTTGAACCCATGACCTCTGACTCCAAAGTGCTTACTGTGGGCAGAGCACTGTACTAAGCGCTTGGGAAGTACAAGTCGGCAACAGAGACGGTCCCTACCCAACAACGGACTCACAATCTAGAAGGGGGAGACAGACATCAAAACAAAACGTGGACGGGTGTCGAGTCGTCAGAACAAATAGAATTAAAGCTAAATGCACATCATTAACAGAGTAAATAGATTAGTAAATATGTACAAGGAAAATAGAGTAATAAATCTGTACAAACATACAGGTGCTGTGGGGAGGGGAAGGAGGTAGGATGGGGGAGAGGAAGGAGGGGGCTCAGTCTGGGAAGGCCTCTTGGAGGAGGTGAGCTCTCAGTGGGGCTTTGAAGGGAGGAAGAGAGCTAGCTTGGCGGATGTGTGGAGGGAGGGCATACCAGGCCAGGGGGAGGACGTGGGCAGGGGGTTGACGATGGGAGGTGGCTTTATTCCGGGGTCCCAGCAAACCCTAAAATGGCCAGTGCTGGGCCTTGGTGGTGTTGGCCCTCGATGGCCCATTCATTCATTCATTCAACGGTATTTGTTGAGCGCTTACTGTGTGCAGAGCACTGTACTAAGCGCTTGGGAAGTCCAAGTTGGCAACATATAGAGACCGGTCCCTACCCAACAGCGGGCCCAGCCGGGAAGCCACAGGGCTAAAGGCCTGTGTGACTTTCAGTCCTGCTAGGACATCATGGCTTGGGTGCAAGAGTGCCAGGCCCTCTCCATGCCCCCTCACCCTGGGCGGCAAGCCCACCCGGTGGTCGAGGGCCGGCTGGCTGCCGGCTGCAAAGTGGGGCTGCAGGTGGGTTCCCGTCCCCCTCCCCAGGAGCTGCACAAGACCCCTGAGGTTGAGAAGTGGGCCCTCCCTCCCAGTCCTGGGCACCTCTGCCTCCCCACCCCTCTGCCCTTTTCAGCCATGTGCCCACATTGCACCAGTTTTCCCTCTCCACGTCTGCAAATCCCGGCTCCTGCTTGATTCACGGACTATGCAGTCTTTGTCTTTTTTTAAACCCTGCACAGTATTTTTATCCCTCTCCCCCCATCCCCCTTTGCCTCTTCTGGGAAGCTCAGCTGCAGGGGGTCAGGGAGGGAAGAGGGGGCTAGGAGTCCTGCCCTAATTGCGGATTGCTTTGGGTCAGCAAAGTCCCTTCCCCTTTGGCTCAGTGCCAGCTCGCTCTCTCTTTTTCTCTTTTTTTTCCCTCTGTCTCTGTCTCTCTCTCCCTGGAGTCCAGCGGCTGGGAGGGGGGGAAAGCGCCTGCCCGTGTAGCTTTAAAGGGCTGCAGTCGCCCCAGTGTCCGGTCCTGGCGGCCCCCAGACCCAGCCACGGGGCTGGCCTGGCTGGCGGCAACTCCTCCTCCTCTTCCTCTTCCTCCCGCTCCTCCGGCCCCGGGGTGCAGACAGGCCGCCCGCCCGCCCCGGCCGCCACTCGCCCGGCGGAGGGAGGAGGGCGCAGGTCATGTCCAAGCTGTCCTCCTCTTCCTCGTCCTCCTGCACCAAGAACGGCATTGCAGACGGACCGCACACCCCCACCTCCCAGGTACCGCCCCTCCTCCTCCTCCTCTTCTCCCCACTTGTCTCCTCCTCTCCGTCCTCCCACTCCTCTTTCCCTTCCTTCACCCCTCCTCTCCCTCTTCCCACTCCTCCTCCCCCTCTTCCCACTCCTTCACCCCTCCTGTCCCTGCTCCCACTCGTCCTCTCCCTTTTCCCACTCCTTCACCCCTCCTGTCCCTCCTTCCACTCCTCCTATTCCTCCTCCCACTCTTCCTATCCCTCCTCCCACTCTTCTTTCCCCTCCTTCACCCCTCCTCTCCCTCCTCCCACTCCTCACCCCTCCTGTCCCTCCTCCCACTCCTCTTTCCCCTCCTCCTCCCACTCCTTTTCCCCCTCCTCCCACTCCTTTTCCCCCTCCTCCCACTCCTCTTCCCCCTCCTCCCACTCCTCTTTCCCCTCCTGCCCTCCTCCCACTCCTCTTCCCCCTCCTTTATTCCTCCTCTGCCTCCTTTACTCCTCCTTTCCCTCCTCCCACTCCTCCCTCCTGTCACTCCTCCTCTCCCTCCTCCCACCCCTCCTCTCCCTCCTCCCACTCCTCTTCCCCCTCCTCCCACTCTCCCCCCTCCTTCACCTCTCCTGTTCCTCCTCCCACCCCTCCTCTCCCTCCTCCCACTCCTCTTCCCCCTCCTCCCACTCTCCCCCCTCCTTCACCTCTCCTCTTCCTCCTCCCATTCCTTCTCTCCCTTCTCTCCCTCCTCCCACTCCTCTTCCCCCTCCTTCACCCCTCCTCTCCCCACCCCTCCCCTCCCTCCTCCCAACCTTCCCCTCCCCCCTCCACCTTTCTCCTTCTCCACCTCTTCCTCCCTCCCTCCCTGTCGACCTTCTTCCTTCCCCTTTCTCTCTCTCCTCCTCCCTCTTTCTCCTCCTGTTTCTCCCTCTTTCTCCTCCTCCCTCTTCTTCACCACCCCGATTCTCCTTCTTTTCCTCTGTGCTCCTGGCTCGGAAGTGCCAGGCTGGCAGCTTCCTCCATCCCATGCGGGGGACTCCAGATCCTTTGCCTAAAAGTCCTTGTTGATGGATGTGGTGGGTGATGAGGCGAGCTTCTCCTCGCTCTCCCCTGCCCCCCTCCCACCCTGTCTTTCTCCTCCTGTCATCTCTCTCCCTCTATGTCCCCCTCTCTCTCTTCTCTTTCTTCTCTCTTTCTTTCTCCTCTCTTCCTCTCTCTTCCCTCTCTCCCTCTCCCTCCTTCTCCTCTGGCTTTATTTTAGAGGTTGGAGGGTAGTGGGGGGGAACTTGGCTTCATGTACTTGCCTCTACGCTTAGCTCCCTCTCCCCCAGCCCGCCCTTCACTCTCTTTTCTCTCTCGGCTGGTCGAGTTCAGGTGGCCAGAGGCACCACAAACCGCAGAAGCCGATTGAAACGATCCGATGGCAGTACCACCTCGACCAGTTTCATCCTCAGACAGGTAGGAAGGGGCTGGGGCAGAGGAAAGGGGGCCAAAGGAGTCGGGAGGGAGATCTACACCCTTGACCCTGGGAGCCGGACAAACTTCTCCCACCTGTAGGATGGAGTTGGTCTTCCCTTCCCTGTCCCCCTGCTCTCTCTCTCTCTCCCTTTCACTCTCTCTAACACATTCAACCGTATTTATTGAGCACTTACTGTGTGCAGAGCACTGTACTAAGCGCTTGGGAAGTATAAGTTGGCAACGTATAGACACATACACACACAGTCACACAGAGTCTGGCCAGTTTGGGGCTCTGTCAAAGATCTTTGTCCCCCCTCTCCATGCCTTTCTGCTGGTCTCAGTCTGTCAGGGTCTGGGTGGGCTCTGGCGGTGAAGGCCTCTGGCTGTTAGTAGTTTGTGTGTCAGGATATTCTGAGAACTGTCAGTGCCCAGAACCAAGGAGACCCCAGTTCCCAGGGCTGGGTGGGAAGGGGAGAGGGAGGAGGCCATTTTGGGTCCTTAGAGGGAACTGATTACCACCCCCCCCCAGCCAGTTTTGGGGGATTCCAAGGATTCCCTACGGAGAAGACCCCTATTCACAGTGCCACACGAGGGGAGGACCCCCCAGCTCTCGCCAGGGGACGGGCGGTCCCAAAGAAAAATTCGGACCGGTTTCAGGATGGCTTTTCCCGGCCCAGACCCTGGGGACAAGAGCAGTCTCTGGTTCGGGCAGCGGACAAAGCCTCTCGTCTCTGGGAAACTGGGAAAGGTGTAAGAATTTACCGGGCCAGGTTTCTGCCGGCCTGGCTCGGCTTTCTTCCTGGGTCTTGGCCGAGTTCTAGCTCCGTGTTCCTTGTTAATGATCCACGGGGAATGTCACTCCAGTGTCCTTGACCGTAACAATGGATGCTGAGGTAAGCTTATTGCCCTCCTTGGGGAACCCCCCAACCCCCTAATTCTCCTCTCTAGTTGATGAGACGGTTTGTGCCAGTGGAGAGAGATGGAAAGGTGAGTGGAGAGAGATGGAAAGGTGAGTCACCTTCCCCTCTTGGCAGATTAGATACCCTTAGGAATGAAAGGTTCAGATTTCTGTGGGGAACTCACCAAGGGCATTACCGAGCTTTTAGTCCTTGCTGCTCTGCTATTGATTCCTGGTATGACCTTGATTATCTGATCTGACCTCTTGGCCCGTCATGCATCTTGTGCCAAGTGGACTGGACTTAGTCTGCCTGAGGCTCTTTTTTAAAATTGTGTTAATTTATCGATCACTTATTGAGTTTTAGGAATACGCGGCTATAAGACCCTCAGATCGGACCCAGGTCCTTCCCAAGTGAATTACAGTAGAAGATGTGTGGTGAGGTTTACTTAGGAGATGTGTGATGGGAAGAGTGCCGAGTTTATGGAATCCGAAGGCATGGAGATTGTTTCAGTTGCATTAAACATGGATGTGCATTGTGAGCAAGTAAATCAGGGGAAAGGAAATAAATCCAGAATCCCATTTGCAGCCTGTTGTAAATACTCCCTTCCCGATATCACCGCTGTCATATTTGCTGGTTTAAACAGAGGCAATACTCTTGGGGAAGAATTTGAGCATTTTAAATATTTTGGGGTTTTCTGATGTTCACTTTATAAGTGCCTATTTTTAGTAGTGTTTTATTGAAGTACCCAGTTGGAGACTCTAATTATACAGCAGCAATACTACTTTTCATATCACCATGGAATCTCATGAGCAATCTGGCTCAAACTTTCCTGTTCATTTCCACCACCGCTTCATTTAGGCTCTATTCTCTGAGGCAAGCTACCTGTTTCGGCAAAAATGAAAACGGATACTGTCCACGATCACCTGCTTTTCTACTCCTAAGTTTGTGCCGGCAACACGATTCATTTTACCGTGTTTTATTTCCGCCTTCAGTTTGGTCATTTCTGAGCTAGATTCCACCTGATGTAAATTTTTTAAATCCCTGCTGCTTTGGGAGGGACGCCAGGGGCCATCCTGGTTAAGTGCTGCCCCTCGTCCCCCTCTCCATCCCCCCCATCTTACCTCCTTCCCTTCCCCACAGCACCTGTATATATGTTTGTACATATTTATTACTCTATTTATTTATTTATTTATTTTATTTGTACATATCTATTCTATTTATTTTATTTTGTTAGTATGTCTGGTTTCGTTCTGTCTCCCCCTTTTAGACTGTGAGCCCACTGTTGGGTAGGGACTGTCTCTATATGTTGCCAATTTGTACTTCCCAAGCGCTTAGTACAGTGCTCTGCACATAGTAAGCACTCAATAAATACGATTGATGATGATGATGATGATGGATTTGTTCTTTGGGCTCTCAGAAGCCCCTTTAAGGGGTTGCTTTCGAGAGCCCTGTCAATGAAGAATGAGAGAAAAACTTAACCTCCCCCCACCCCCTTGCCTTGGCATTATTTATACGCTTATGCTTTCTGCACAGTCAAGCTTCCTACCAAGACGTCTTGGGAGGCAGAGTGTTTCATGACATTTAAGATGGGGCGAAAGCCCTTTTGGAGAGGAATTCTACGTGACCTTCAGAAATGAAGTAGAACTGTGAAAACCAAAACAAGAAAAGGCATCCCTCCTGTTCAAGCTTATGTGGGAGCTCATTCTTTGACCGAGTTTGAGGTAGGGCTGCGTCTGCTTCGTGGTGTTTAGCTCAGAGTTGTGTAATTTCTCCAGTGAACCCCACGGGCTCTGTGGGTCACCCCTGGGCGGGAAGGGGAAGGGAAGAGGAGGGAAGGGCTACCAGGAAAACAAGCCCGCTCCCTGGGAGGTGTCCGTGGTAGCCACTGCCCCCGCTTCGATGACTCAAAGAATTGGCTGGGCGATGAGACAATCTATTGTTCCACCAGGAGGACCAGTTTAGCAAACGCTTAAAACTGGGTCTGGTTTTTGTCATTCGTTCAGTCATATTTATTGGTCACTTACTGTGTACAGAGCACTGTACTAAGCGTTTGGGAGAGTACAGTACAACAATAAACGGGCTCATCCCCTTCCCGCAATCCATCAGAGGTACGGGAGGAAGGTGGAAAAAGTGCTCAACTCCCACACAAGGAGCTGCTGGGTACTTTGGTCGGTCAGTCGATCATATTTATTGAGCACTTATTGTGTGCAGAGCACTGTACTAAACTCTTGGGAGAGTGCAGTAGAACAAATGGACACATTCCCTGTTCACAGTGAGTTTACAGTCTGAGACAGAGAGTAATATCAATATATTAATTACAGATATGTACATAAGTGCTGTGGGGCTGGGAGGGGGGAATGAATAAATAGGGGGATGCAGAAGGGAGTGGGAGAAGAGGAAAGGAGGCTTAGTCAGGGAAGGCCTCTTGGAGGAGATGTGCCTTCAATAGGCTTTGAAGGTGGGGAAAGTAATTGTCGGGTGTGAAGAGGAAGGACGTTCCAGAGTAGAGGCAGGATGTCGGGGAGAGGTGGGTGTTGAGACACAGACACACCTTGGGGATTGTGGTGTGTGTGTATCTGTGTTACCATGCATGCTTTACCGTGTCAACAAAGTTCACTCTCTCAACAAGCTTAGTAGCAGAAGGCTTCAATTGTATTTATTGAGCGCTCACTCTTTGCAGAGCATTGTTCTAAACCTCTGGGAGAGTACAGTATAACAGAGTCGGTAGACGTGTTCCCCGCCCACAGCAAGCTTCATGGAAAGAGCATAGGATTGGGAATCTGGAGTCCCAGTTTCTAGTCCCTTCTCTGTCCTTGGTCTGCTGTGTGACCTGGACAAGTCACTTAGCCTCACCGGGCTTCAGTTTCCTCACCATTAAAATGGGAATAAAATGCCTGATCCTCCCTACCTTTTACACTGTGAATCCGGTGTGGGACAGAGTCTGTGTCCAATCTGATTATCTTGCACCACAACAGAGCTTGGCACATTGTAAATGCCTAATAAATGTCGTAATTAATTCTTGTGGGGGTGAACAGGGCCTCAGGATGTGTATGAAAGGTCTGAGTGGTTGAGGTTTGCTTTGTCTCCATGTTGTAACATTGGCTTTGTTCTGGCATTGATTAATCAATCAGATTTATCAAGACCCTACTGTAGTAGTATTTATTGAGCACTCACTTGGTGCTAAATGCCTGGGAAGAGTACAGAATAACCAAATGACACGTTTGTCATAACCTCTAAGGGCTTGCACTGTAATGGGGGAGAAAAACATAATATTATGACTAGAGTGATCAAAATGAATAGAGTGGAAGCATATACACGAGTGTCGAGGATGTGTTGCCGACTTGTACTTCCCAAGCGCTTAGTACAGTGCTCTGCACACAGTAAGCGCTCGATAAATACGACTGATTGATTGAGGATGGGTTTAAAGTTCATGAACTCTAGAGTTGGTTGATGGAATTAGATGGTTCAGAATCCTGAGGGATTAAAAGGGGAAGGCTTGTTGGAGTTGGTGGGAATCTGGGGAAACAGGTCTGCTAACTGTGATATTGTATTCTCCCAAGCGCTTAGTACAGTGTGCTTTAGACAGTAAGCACTCTTAATTTGGCTGATTTCGGAGGGATTTGAATGTAAGGAAATGTATAATCTGTCTGATGCGGGGAAAGAGGGAGTTCGAAGCCAGGAGAGCAGCATAATCCAGGGCACAGAGGTGGGAGAGTAGGGAGGGAGGTTCAGCAAAGTACTGTATATATGTATATATGTTTGTATGTATTTATTACTCTATTTATTTTACTTGTACATATCTATTCTATTTTATTTTGTTAATATGTTTTGTTTTGTTCTCTATCTCCCCCTTCTAGACTGTGAGCCCACTGTTGGGTAGGGACCGTCTCTATATGTTGCCAACTTGTACTTCCCAAGCACTTAGTACAGTGCTCTGCACACAGTAAGCGCTCAATAAATACGATTGATTGATTGATACTGAACTAAGTACATGGGGAGAGAACAGTAGACTTATTAGATGCCATCCTTGCCTTCCAGCAGCTTATAGTCTAGCAAGATCATTAAAGTCTGGGACATGGAAAACGTGGACCAAATCTAAGACCAAAAAAGGTGATTTATAGGGCTGGGAAATTCAGTCTATGAGGAGAGGTCCAGAGCATAAGTTGTTGTAGCCCATTCATCAAGCAATCTATCAGTGGTATTTATTGAGCGCTTACTGCATGCAGAGCTCTGTACTAAACACTTGGGAGAGTAAGATATAACAATATAACAGACACGTTCACTTTCCACAACATGCTCACAGTCCAGAGGGGGAGACAGACATTAGTATAAATAAATAAATTACGGATATGTGGGAAAGTACTGTGAGGCTGGAAGATGGGATGAATAAAGAGAGCAAATCAGGTGACACAAGGGCGAGGGCGAAGAGGAAAAGAGGGCTTAGTCAGGAAAGACCTTGTGGAGGAGATGTGCTTTCAAAAAGGCTTTGAAGGGGGAGAGAGTAATTATCTGTCAGATATGAAGAGGGAGGGCATTCCAGGCCAGAGGCAGGATATGAGAAGCAGCGTGGCTCAATGGAAAGAGCCTGGGCTTCTTGTACTTCCCAAGCACTTACTACAGTGCTCTGCACACAGTAAGCGCTCAATAAATGTGATTGATTGATTGAGTCAGAGGTCATGGTTCAAAACCCGGCTCCGCCACTTGTCAGCTGTGTGACTTTGGGCAAGTCACTTAATCAATCAATCGTATTTATTGAGCGCTTACTGTGTGCAAAGCACTGTACTAAGCGCTTGGGAACTACTTAACTTCTCTGGGCCTCAGTGACCTCATCTGTAAAATGGGGGTTAAGACTGTGAGCCCCACGTGGGACAACCTGATCACCTTGTAACCTCCCCAGCGCTTAGAACAGTGCTTTGCATATAGTAAGCGCTTAATAAATGCCATTATTATTATTATTATTATTATGTGGGCGAGAGATCGGTGGCAAGATAGATGAGACTGAGGTACAGTGAGTAGGTTAGGATTGAGTGCTTTATAGCTGATGAGGAGGAGTTTCTGTTTGATGCGGAGGTGGATGGGAAACCACTGGAGGTTCTGGAGGGGTGGGGAAAAATGGCCTGAACGTTTTTGTAGAAAACCCATCCGGACAGCAGAGAGAAGTATGGACTGGAGTGGGGATGGACGGGAGGCTGGAAGGCCAGCAAAGAGGATGATACAGTCATCAAGGGGGGATAGAAGATGAGCTTGGATTAATGTGGTAGCAGTTTGACTAGAGAGGACAGAGTGGTTTTTAGCAATGTCATTAAGGTTGAACCGGCAGGAGATTGAATTTGTAGTTGTGGCCTACTGGAAAGAGCGTGGGCCTGGGATTCATAGGACCTGAGTTCTAATTCCAGCTCCTCCACTTGTTTGTTGTGACTTTTGGCAAGTCACTAAACTGGCTGAACTCCTTGTCTTCCCTCCCAAACCTTGCCCTCTCCCTGACTTTCCCGTCTCTGTTGACGGCACTACCATCCTTCCCGTCTCACAGGCCCGCAACCTTGGTGTCATCCGCAACTCCGTTCTCTCATTCACCCCTCACATCCAAGCCGTCACCAAAACCCGCCGGTCTCAGCTCCGCAACATTGCCAAGATCCGCCCTTTCCTCTCCATCCATCCCGCTACCCTGCTCGTTCAAGCTCTCACCCTATCCCGTCTGGACTACTGCATCAGCCTTCTCTCTGATCTCCCATCCTCGTGTCTCTCTCCACTTCAATCCATACTTCATGCTGCTGCCCAGATTATCTTTGTCCAGAAACGCTCTGGGCATATCACTCCCCTCCTCAAAAATCTCCAGTGGCTACCAATCAATCTGCGCATCAGGCAGAAACTCCTCCCCCTGGGCTTCAAGGCTGTCCATCCCCTCGCCCCCTCGTACTTCTCACCTCCCTTCTGTCCTTCTCCAGCCCACCCCGCACCCTCTGCTCCTCTACGGCTAATCTCCTCACCGTCCCTCGCTCTCGCCTGTCCCGCCGTCGACCCCCGGCCCACGTCCTCCCCCGGGCCTGGAATGCCCTCCTTCCGCACATCCACCAAGCTAGCTCTCTTCCTCCCTTCAAGGCCCTCCTGAGAGCTCATCTCCTCCAGGTGGCCTTCCCACACTGAGCCCCCACCTTCCTCTCCCTCTTATCCCCCTCTCCATCCCCCCCATCTTACCTCCTTCCCTTCCCCACAGCACCTGTATATATGTATATATGTTTGTACATATTTATTACTCTATTTATTTTACTTGTACATATCTATTCTATTTTATTTTGTTAATATATTTGGTTTTGTTCTCTGTCTCCCCCTTCTAGACTGTGAGCCCACTGTTGGGTAGGGACCTTCTCTATATGTTGCCAACTTGTACTCTGCACACAGTAAGCGCTCAATAAATGATTGATTGATTCATTGATTGATTGATTAACTTTCCTGTGCCTCAGGTACTTCACCTGTAAAATGGGGATTAAGACCCCTATGTGGGACAGGGAGGAACCATCCAACCTCATGATCTTGTATCTAACCCTGTATCCCTTGTATCTTGGGAAGCAGCGTGGCTCAGTGGAAAGAGCCCGGGCTTTGGAGTCGGAGGTCATGGGTTCAAATCCCGGCTCCGCCAATTGTCAGCTCTGTGACTTTGGGCAAGTCACTTCACTACTCTGTGCCTCAGTTACCTCATCTGGAAAATGGGGATTAAGATTGTGAGCCCCACGTGGGACAACCTGATCACCTTGTATTCTCCCCAGCGCTTAGAACAGTGCTTTCCACATAGTAAGTGCTTAACAAATGAAATCATCATCATCATCAGTGGAAAGAGCCTGGGCTTTGGAGTCAGAGGTCACGGGTTCAAATTCCGGCTCCGCCACATTTCTGCTTTGTGACTCTGGGCAAGTCACTTAACTTCTCTGAGCCTCAGTTCCCTCATCTGTAAAATGGGGATTAATACTGTGAGCCCCACGTGGGACAACCTGATCACCCTGTACCCCCCCCCCCCCAGCACTTAGAACAGTGCTTTGCACATAGTAAGCGCTTAACAAATGCCAATATTATTATCATTATGTTAAGCACTTACTATGTACCAGGCACTGTACTAAGCGCTGGGATGTGGATACAAGCACATCATCCTGGATACAGTCTCTGTCCCTTACAGGGCTCACAGTCTCAATCCCCATTTTGCAGATGCGGTAAGCGAGGCCCAGAGAAGTGAAGTGACTTGCCCGAGGTCACACAGCCCCAAGTGGTGGAGGCGGAATTAGAACCCGTGACCTTCTGACTCCTAGGCCTGTGCTGTAGCCGCTATGTCTTCTCCATCTTTTAGACTGTGAGCCCACTGTTGGGTAGGGACTGTCTCTATGTGTTGCCAACTTGTACTTCCCAAGCGTTTAGTACAGTGCTCTGCACACAGTAAGTGCTCAATAAATACGATTGATTGATTGATATCAGAAGCAGAGAGAGCTGACTGAAATCAGAGCAAGAGGTGTTCAGGCTGCGAAGAAGGAAGAGTTTCTGGCAGCGGGAGGATTGAAACCCCAAAATGGGTTAGCGAGGAGGGACGGGGAGCTCGGGCCCCTGGAGATCTTTGGAAATAGAATAATTCTTTTCGGGCCAGAATGGTTTCTCCTGATGGCGGGGGGGCTTCTGAGGGGCTTCTCGTGCCAGGGCTGGGTTTGGGCATTGCTGGGCTCGCGAAATAGTGATTCCTGCACCGTCCCCCTCTTTCGTTCATTCATCCAATCGTATTTATTGAGCGCTTACTGTGTGCGGAGCACTGGACTAAGCGCTTGGGAAGTCCAAGTTGGCAACATCTAGAGACGGTCCCTACCCAGCAGCGGGCTCACAGTCTAGATGGGGGAGACAGACAACGAAACAAAACAGATTAACAAAATAAAATAAATAGAATATGTGCAAGTAAAATAAATAAATAGAGCTCTTGCCTCCCCTGCTGCCCCCGTGAGAGAAAGAGGACCGCTCCCCTCACATTTCATTTCACCATCTCTCTCTCCCTCCCACCCTGCATCAGTGGCCACAGCATTCAAGCACTTACCCTGTGCCAGGCACTGTACTAGGCGCTGGGATGTGGATTCAATCAATCAATCAATCAATATCATCATCAATCGTATTTATTGAGCGCTTACTGTGTGCAGAGCCCTGGACTAAGCGCTTGGGAAGTACAAGTTGGCAACATACAGAGACGGTCCCTACGCAACAGTGGGCTCACAGTCTAAAAGGGACAGTCAGTCGATCAATCGTATTTATTGAGCGCTTACTGTGTGCAGAGCACTGGACTAACCGAATCCGATTGGACACAGTCTCGATCTCCATTTTACCGATGAGGTAATTGAGGCACAGAGAAGTGAAGCGACTGGCCCAGGGTCACACAGTGACACGCTGCAGTAGCGAGTGGGATGGGCAGGGTGGAGGAGGGGGATCGTGCTCACTGTGGGGATTCCTTGTGCTGATCCATCCATCCATGCATTTATTCAGTCGCATTTACTGAGAATTTGGCAGGTGCAAAAGTGTTTTTTCAAATGCTAGGGAAGACTACAAGAGCTTAGAACAGTGCTCAGTGCTTAGAACAGTGCCTGGCACCTAGTAAGCACTTCATAAATAGTAATAATGGTATTCTTTAAGCGCTTACTAGGTGCCAAACACTGTTCTAAGAGCTGGAGTAATAATAATGATGGCATTTATTAAGTGCTTACTAGGTGCAAAGCACTGTTCTAAGCGCTGGAAGTAGATACAAGGTAATCAAGTTGTCCCTCATAGGGCTTACAGTCTGAATCCCCGTTTTACAGATGAGGTAACTGAGGCACAGAGAAGTTAAGTGACTTTCCCAAGGTCACACAGCAGACAAGTGGCGGAGCCGGGATTAGAACCCACGACCTCTGACTCCCAAGCCCGGGCTCATTCTAAGGCATGCTGCTTCTCAGTAATAATACCATTATTATTATTATTATTATTATTAATATTAAGTAAGACCTTTGGCATTCGGTGGGGTATGAGATCTGTGTTCTAATCCTGCCTCAGCCATTAGCCTGCTGTGTGACCTTGGGCAAGTTATTTAACAACCAGTTCTCCCTCCCCCTTAGACTGTGAGTTGGGATAGGAACCGTATCTGACCTGATTATTTTTGTAGCTACAGCAGCACTTGTACTTCCCAAGCGCTTAGTACAGTGCTCTGCACACAGTAAGCGCTCAATAAATACGATTGATATTGATTGATTAGTACAGCACTTGGCATGAAGTAAACATTTAGCAAACCTCACTATTATTATTACTGTTAATAATAAAAAATATTACCTCCCGCAAAGATTCCGTTGTTACAATTATTGCATTTGTTAGGCGCTTTCTATGCATCACGCACTGTTCCACGATTTGGGGTAGATTCATTCATTCAACGTATTTATTGAGCGCTTCGTGTGTGCAGAGCACTGTACTAAGCGCTTGGGAAGGACAAGTTGGCAACATATAGAGACGGTCCCTACCCAACAGCAGGCTCACAGTCTAGACGGGGGAGACAGACAACAAAACAAAACATATTAACAAAATAAAATAAATAGAATAAGTATGTACAAATAAAATAAATTAATAAATCGAGTAATAAATACATGCAAACATATATACATCATCATCATCAATCGTATTTATTGAGCACTTACTATGTGCAGAGCACTGTAGTAAGCGCTTGGGAAGTACAAATTGGCAACATATAGAGACAGTCCCTACCCAACAGTGGGCTCACAGTCTAAAAGGGGGAGACAGAGAACAAAACCAAACATACTAACAAAATAAATAGAATAGATATGTACAAATAAAATAAATAAATAAATAGAGTAAAAAATATGTACAAACATATATACATATATACAGGTGCTGTGGGGAAGGGAAGGAGGTAAGATGGGGGGATGGAGAGGGGCACGAGGGGGAGACAGAGAACAAAACAAAACATATTAACAAAATAAAATAAATAGAATAAGTATGTACAAATAAAACAGAGTAATAAATACGTACAAATATATATACATATATACAGGTGCTGTGGGGAGGGGAAGGAGGTAAGGCGGGGGGATGGGGAGGGGGAGGAGGGGGAGAGGAATGAGGGGGCTCAGTCTGGGGTAGATACAAGCGCTTAGTACAGTGCTCTGCACATAGTAAGCGCTCAATAAATACAATCGAATAAATGAATACAGAGTTTATCAGGTCCATCACAGGCCCTGTCCCACGTGGGGCTCACAGTCTATGTAGGAGGGAGAACAGGTATTCCCATTTTACATATGAGGAAATTGAGACACAGAGAAGTGAAGTGTCTTGCCCAAGGCTGTGCAGCAGGCGAGTGGCAGAGTCAGGATTAGAACTCAGGTCTTCTGTCCCCCTCTCCATCCCCCCATCTTACCTCCTTCCCTTCCCCACACCACCTTTATATATGTATATATGTTTGTACATATTTATTACTCTATTTTACTTGTACATATCTATTCTATTTATTTTATTTTGTTAGTATGTTTGGTTTTGTTCTCTGTCTCCCCCTTTTAGACTGTGAGCCCGCTGTTGGGTAGGGACCGTCTCTATATGTTGCCAACTTGTACTTCCCAAGCGCTTAGTCTCAGTGCTCTGCACACAGTAAGCGCTCAATAAATACGATTGATTGATTGATTTCCACCAGGCCCACTTGCATCCCTTATTGATCTTAATAACCTAAGCCAAAGTAGAGATGGAGTGTCCTGGCTTTCTCTCAGGTCCTTCCCCACGCTGCTTCTTTTAGACCCCAGGTGAAACCTATTGTCTTTGCTCAATTAGAGGACCGAGTCTCAGGCAAGTCCAGGTTTCTGACTTTTCTGCAGATTTAGTTGTGATTAGTCTCTGACAAGTGACTTCCGCATACGAACGTCTATTTGTGTGCCGTAGAAAACAATTGCTCATCTGGTATTTTAATATTGTAACTTGTGGGCGATTCGTTGAACAATTCATTTCCATTAATGGAGCAGAGTTTTTCCTCTCGCTCTCCCTTCCCTAAATATAATCCCGGCTCTTCCACTTGTCAGCTGTGTGACTTTGGACAAGTCACTTAACTTCTCTGTGCCTCAGTTCCCTCATCTGTAAAAGGGGGATTGAGACTGTGAGCCCCATGCGGGACAACCTGATCACCTTGGATCTACCCCAGTGCTTGGCACAAAGTAAGCGCTTAACAAATCGTGGCTCCGTGGAAAGAGCCCGGGCTTTGGAGTCAGAGGTCATGGGTTCAAATCCCGGCTCCGCCAATTGTCAGCTGTGTGACTTTGGGCAAGTCACTTCACTTCTCTGTGTCTCAGTTCCCTCACCTGTAAAAGGGGGATTAAGACTGTGAGCCCCCCGTGGGACAACCTGATCACCTTGTAACCTCCCCAGCGTTTAGAACAGTGCTTTACACATAGTAAGTGTCATTATTATTATTATTATTAAATACCATTATTATCATTATTATAATTATAAGTAATATTATAATTATGTATTATTATTATTATTTTTATATTAATGTAGCTTTTAGATTCTCTCATTGAGGAGTAGATTAGTCTGGTTTCTGTGCCCTGCGACATGGGTTACCAGAAGCGAGCCTCACTGGCAGCCTGCCCTGTCCAGTATGGATGCCCCTTTTAGGTCTGCATCTTTATATCTTCAATCAATCAAAAAATCATATTTATTGAGTGCTTACTGTGTGCAGAGCGCTGTACTAAGTGCTTGGGAAGTACAAGTTGGCAACATATAGAGATGGTCCCTACCCAACAGTGGGCTCACAGTCTAGAAAGGGGAGACAGACAACAAAACCAAACCAAACCAAACAAAACCAACCAAACCCCCTCTCCATCCCCCCGGCCTTACCTCCTTCCCTTCCCCACAGCACCTGTATAGATGTATATATGTTTGTACATATTTATTACTCTGTTTTACTCGTACATATCTATTCTATTTATTTTATTTTGTTAGTATATTTGGTTTTGTTCTCTGTCTCCCCCCTTTTAGACTGTGAGCCCACTGTTGGGTAGGGACTGTCTCTATATGTTGCCAACTTGTACTTCCCAAGCGCTTAGTACAGTGCTCTGCACACAGTAAGCGCTCAATAAATACGATTGATGATGATGATTGATTGATTGATTGAATAGCCCCTCTCTAGCGCCCTCTGGTGGTTTTGGGCATATTTGCAAAATATTCCCCCAAAAATATTAATAATAATGGAACTTGGTAAGCACTTACCACTTTCCAAGCACTATTCTAAGCGCTGGGGTAGATACAAGATAATCGGGTGGTCCCACGTGGGGCTCCCAGTCTTAATCCCCATTTTACAGATGAGGTTACTGAGGCACAGAGAAGCCAAGCAACTTGCCCAGGGTCACACAGCAGACAAGTGGCAGAGCTGGGATTAGAACCCATACAATACATCCCTTGGCCCGTGTGTCTGGTGCAGTGCTGGTGGAGCCCAACCGTCTCTCTGTCCTTGATTCCTGGGTGCATCACTGGCCACTCCACCCCAATGCAATTCACTGCCAGGCCTCTTTTCATTCATTCATTCATTCATTCATTCAATCGTATTTATTGAGCACTTACTGTGCGCAGAGCACTGTTGGCAACTTATAGAGACGGTCCCTACCCAACAACGGGCTCACAGTCTAGAAGGGGGAGACAGACAACGAAACAAAACAAGTAGACAGGGGTCAAAGTCGTCAGAACAAATAGCATTAAAGCTAGATGCACATCATTAACAAAATGAGAAGCAGCGTGGCTCAGTGGAAAGAGCACGGGCTTTGGAGTCAGAGGTCATGGGTTCGAATCCCGGCTCCACCACAAGTCTGCTGTGTGACCTTGGGCAAGTCACTTAACTTCTCTGAGCCTCAGTTACCTCATCTGTAAAAATGGGGATGAAGACTGTGAGCCCCACGTGGGACAACTTGATCACATTGTATCCCCCCCAGCGCTTAGAACATAGTAAGCGCTTAACAAATGCCTTCATTATTATTATTATAAAATAGACTGGGAGATTTACCCACCCTCTTGTGGGACGGTTCTGCAGTCCCCATCTGCCTCTGGGGATGGAGTGCACGGGAAGCTGGAAATTTCTGGAAATTTCTGACCCTGAAACCCAATTAAGGATCAGTCAGGAGTTTGGACTGGACTGGATCGGAGAGACTCTTCTGCCTCTGGGGATGGGATGCACGGGAAGCTGGAAATTTCTGACCCTGAAACCCAATTAAGGATCAGTCGGGAGTTTGGACTGGACATATGTTTGTACGGATTTATTACTCTATTTTATTTGTACATATTTATTCTATTTTGTTAATATGTTTTGTCTTGTTGTCCGTCTCCCCCTTCTAGACTGTGAGCCCAGTGTTGGGACTGTCTCTATGTGTTGCCAACTTGTACTTCCCAAGCGCTTAGTACAGTGCTCTGCACACAGTAAGCGCTCAATAAATACGATTGAATGAATGAATGAATGAATGAATGGATCGGAGAGACTCTTCTGGACCATTTTTGATTGGCAGGGGCCTCTGGAGAAAGAGGGCTGGCCTCTTTTCCTCTCCTCCTCCCCATCGCCCCCAACCCTACCTCCTTCCCCTCCCCGCAGCACCTGTCTATATGTTTGTACAGATTTATTACTCTATTTATTTTACTTGTACATATTTAGTATTCTATTTATTCTGTTAATGACGTGCATCTAGCTTTATTTCTATTTATTCTGATGACTTGACACCTGTCCACATGTTTTGTTGTCTGTCTCCCCCTTCTAGTCTGTGAGCCCGTTGTTGGGTAGGGACCGTCTCTGTATGTTGCCAACTTGTACTTCCCAAGCGCTTAGTACAGTGCTCTGCACACAGTAAGCGCTCAATAAATACTATTGAATGAATGAATTAGAGCCCAGCACAAACCAAGTCACCTCAAGGACTGGCCTTAAAACTAGCCCACCTGCCCACGGGGGATTGTCTCTGGTGGATCGGGCACATGGGTGTAGGTGTGTTTGTGTGGGGGAGAGTCCTGCGCATGGGTGGAAGTTCCTGTGAGAACCAGCGTGGTTTTGTGGAGACAGCATGAGCCGGCGAATCAGAAGGACCTGGGTTCTAATCCTGCCTCCGCCACTTGCCTGCTGCGTGGCCTTAGGCAAGTCACTTCTCTGTGCCTCAGCTTGTTTCACCTAGAAAATGATGAATAAGATAGTGAGCGCCATGTGGGACAAGGGCTGTGTCCATCCCAACAGGTGTTTCTCATCAATCGTATTTATTGAGCGCTTACTATGTGCAGAGCACTGTACTAAGCACTTGGGAAGTACAAATTGGCAACATATAGAGACAGTCCCTACCCAACAGTGGGCTCACAGTCTAAAAATCTACCCCAGCGCTTAGTACAGTGCCTGGCATACAGTAAACGCTTAAAAAATGCCATGAGAAAAGAACCCCCGACCATACTTTTATTCATTCATTCATTCATTCATTCATTCATTCAATCGTAGTTATTGAGCGCTTACTGTGTGCAGAGCACTGTGCTAAGCTCTGGGGAAGTACAAGTTGGCAACATATAGAGACGGTCCCTACCCAACAGTGGGCTCACAGTCTAGAAGGGGGAGACAGAGAACAAAACAAACATATTAACAAAATAAAATAAATAGAATAAATAAGTACAAATAAAATAGAGTAATAATAATAATAATAATAATGGCATTTATTAAGCACTTACTATGTGCAAAGCACTGTTCTAAGCGCCGGGGAGGTTACAGGGTGATCAGGTTGTCCCACGGAGGGCTCACAGTCTTCATCCCCATTTTCCAGATGAGGGAACTGAGGCCCAGAGAAGTGAAGTGACCTGCCCAAAGTCACACAGCTGACAATTGGTGGAGCCGGGATTTGAACCCGTGACCTCTGACTCCAAAGCCCGGGCTCTTTCCACTGAGCCACGCTGCTTCTCAATAATAATAATAATACATAATAAATACGTATTAATAAATACTCGTAATATTAATACGAGTAATAAATACGTACAAACATATATACAGTTGCTGTGGGGAGGGGAAGGAGGTAAGGTGGGGGGGTGGGGAGGGGGAGGAGGGGGAGAGGAAGGAATCATCAATTAACCATAGTAGGAATCATAGAGGAATCATGTCCTTATTCCCATAAGGACATGATACATATGGATGGCACATATATGACTCCGCTTACTTCTCCCCACCCCTCAGAAATTTCAGGCAGAGATAGTCTAGGGCCAGAGAGTCAATCGTATTTATTGAGCGCTTACTGTGCGCAGAGCACTGTGCTACTATGCACTTGGGAGAGTACAATACAACAGTAAACAGACACATTCCCTGCCCACAATGAGCTTACAGTCTAGAGGGGCAGACAGACATTAATAGTAATAAATAAATTACAGATATGTCCATAAGTGCTGTGGGGATCTATTGATCATATCTACCGAGTCTGTTGTTCTCTTCCAGATGAGCATGGAGTAGGGGCTCAATATAGTCTTGTTGTGGGCGGGGAATGTGTCTGCCAACTCAGAGAAGCAGCGTGGCTCAGTGGAAAGAGCCCGGGCTTTGGAGTCAGAGTTCATGGGTTCAAATCCCGGCTCCGCCCATTGTCAGCTGTGTGACTTTGGGCAAGTCACTTCACTTCTCTGGGCCTCAGTTCCCTCATCTGTAAAATGGGGATTAAGACTGTGAGCCCCACGTGGGACAACCTGATCACCTTGTACCCTCTCCAGCGCTTAGAACAGTGCTTTGCACATAGTAAGTGCTTAATAAATGCCATTATTATTATTATTATTATTTTGTTATATTGTACTCTCCCAAGAGCTTAGTAAAGCACTCTGCACACAGTAAGAGCTCAATAAATATGATTTATTGATGGGTTAAATACTATGATTAATAATAATAATAATAATGGCATTTATTAAGCGCTTACTATGTGCAAAGCACTGTTCGAAGCACTGGGGAGTTTACAAGGTGATCAGGTTGTCCCACGGGGGGCTCACAGTCTTCATCCCCGTTTTCCAGATGAGGGAACTGAGGCACAGAGAAGTTAAATGACTTGCCCAAAGTCACACAGATGACAATTGGCGGAGCCGGGACTTGAACCCAAGACCTCTGACTCCAAAGCCCGGGCTCTATCCACTGAGCCACGCTGCTTCACTAATTGATTGATTGACCAGGGCAGCCCCATTCAGGCACCCCTAAAATGCTGCCTACTTTCGAGGCCTATCACATGACACCTCCTCGCCACCTGCCATTTTTTTTTATTTTACTGAGCATGTTCAGAACTAAATTCCAGGTAAAATCTGGGAGCACCCTCCGCGAGGAATCTCACCACCTCATAGAGTATCGGTCAGCGGGAAACCTGCTCTCTTATTCTCACAGAATTTCAGCAAGGACTCAGGATGATGGTGTTCTTAACCTGAAAGTGTCTGAATTTCAACCGGTAGCAATCGTCTAACCAATTCCACACCTCTGGAGCAGCTAGACACCAACCTACCCCAATTTTACTATATAGTTTTGCTTAGAAAAAAACGTTCCCAATCCTTATTTCATTTTCCTATATTCTGCTTTGGCACATATTTTTTCCAAGGTGGCAGTCAAGATTGCTTGCCACAGTCTTCTAGACTGTGAGCCCACTGTTGGGTAGGGACCGTCTCTATATGTTGCCGACTTGTACTTCCCAAGCGCTTAGTACAGTGCTCTGCACACAGTAAGCGCTCAATAAATACGATTGATTGATTGACTGATAATAAAATCATCCAGTCTCATCTCCCCCTTTTAGACTGTGAGCCCACTGTTGGGTAGGGACTGATTCTATATGTTGCCAACTTGTACTTCCCAAGCGCTTAGTACAGTGCTCTTCACACAGTAAGCGCTCAA
Source organism: Tachyglossus aculeatus (assembly GCF_015852505.1). Classification (NCBI taxonomy): domain Eukaryota; kingdom Metazoa; phylum Chordata; class Mammalia; order Monotremata; family Tachyglossidae; genus Tachyglossus; species Tachyglossus aculeatus. Next base: position 43,801,280 of record NC_052074.1, on the reverse strand, counting down.
TAAATACGATTGATCCAGTCCAACTAACTTTTTTTTGCCAAAACAAACCCGCATTATTTTTTATAGGTTGTCAAATTGTTCGAAAGAAGCAGTAAACCCGTGGTATTTTATGCACGACGGCTCAAACTGGAGTTGCGGGGCACAATTCCCACAGTTGCTTTTTAGCAGGTGATAAATGCCGTGGCGATGGCAGCGTGTGAAAACTGCAGGACGGGGAAGAAGGTTGAGAGTCAGGAGGAGGATAACAGTCAGAGCTCGGGGAGTTCTCCTAGAGTCTAACGGCTGCCTTGTTATTTATTTGATTTATTTATGGTAAAGGCTCAAGCTGTAGTGCTCACCCGTGTCCAACTACGTGCCACATGTGGCCCGTGACCTTTGGAAGTTGCCACATCACAGAGCGTTGACCCCCGTCTTGGCGGGACTCTGGGTCTTAGAGGCCCTGGGAACCGTTCTTAGTCTTGGAAAAATTGATTTCTGAGAATTGGAACTTCGATTGGGGTCCCGGGATAGGTCCTCAGTCCCGACCCAGGCAGGAGCCATTTAATAGATGCTCCTTCATCAGTGCCACCTGGGCTGGGCTTAGTGCCAGGTAACAATCAGTGGTATTTAGTGAGCGCTTTCTGTAGGTCAAGCACACTACCAAGTGCGTGGAGAAAGCACAATCAATCAATCAATCAATCTTATTTATTGAGCAAAGCCATAGTAGTCAAATTGGGGTAAGTGGTGTCTAGACTGTGAGCCCGTTGTTGGGTAGGGATTGTCTCTATCTGTTGCCGAATTGTACTTTCCAACCGCTTAGTGCAGCGTTTGTTTTGTTGTCCGTCTCCCCCTTCTAGACTGTGAACCCGTTGTTGGGTAGGGACCGTCTCTATATGTTGCTGACTTGTACTTCCCAAGCGCCTAGTACAGTGCTCTACACCCAGTAAGCGCTCAATAAATACAATGAATGAATGCTCTGCACACAGTAAGCACTCAATAAATACGACTGAATGAGGTGATCCCCCCTTTTTTATGGTTTTCGTTAAGCACTGTGTACCAAGCAGCGTGGCACAGTGGAGAAAGCCTGGGCTTTGGAGTCAGAGGTCGTGGGTTCAAATCCCAGCTCCACTAATTGTCAGCTGTGTGGCTTTGGGCAAGTCACTTCACTTCTCTGTGCCTCAGTTCCCTCATCTGTAAAATGGGGATGAAGACTGTGAGCCCCCCGTGGGACAACCTGATCACCTTGTAACCTTCCCAGCGCTTAGAACAGTGCTTTGCACATAGTAAGCGCTTAATAAATGCCATCATTATTATTATTATTTTAAGCACTGGGGTGGATACAAGAGAATCAGGTGGGACACAGTCCCTGTCCCACATGGGACTCACAATCTCCCCGTTTTACAGATGAGTTGACTGAGGCACAGAGAAGTGAAGTGACTTGGCCAAGGTCACACAGCCGACAAGAGCCCCTTCCTTCCTCTCCCCCTCGTCCCCCTCTCCATCCCCCCATCTTACCTCCTTCCCTTCCCCACAGCACCTGTATATATGTATATATGGTTGTACATATTTATTACTCTATTTATTTATGTTACTTGTACATATCTATCCTATTTATTTTATTTTGTTAGTATGTTTGGTTTTGTTCTCTGTCTCCCCCTTTTAGACTGTGAGCCCTCTGTTGGGTAGGGACTGTCTCTATATGTTGCCAATTTGTACTTCCCAAGCGCTTAGTACAGTGCTCTGCACATAGTAAGCGCTCAATAAATACGATTGATGATGATGATGATGATGGCGGAGCTGGGATTAAAATGCAGGTCTTTTTTTGACTCCCAGGAGATTACAGTCTGAGGGGGCAGGTCGGTGTTTATAGTGTACTTTGCTGCAGGACTCAGAGATGAGTGGCATGAGTTATTCAGCTGAGCCATTCCATTCTATCTGGGTTAGGGAGAGTGGTAGTAATGGTATTTTTTGAGCGCCTACTGAGGGCAGGGGAGTGCATTGTATGAAGCAGGAGTCCAAGAGATTCATTCATTCATTCAATCGTATTTATTGAGCCATTACTGTGTGCAGAGCACTGTACTAAGCGCTTGGGAAGTACAGGTTGGCAACGTCTAGAGACGGTCCCTACCCAACAGTGGGCTCACAGTCTAGAAGGGGGAGACAGAGAACAAAACCAAACATATTAACAAAATAAAATAAATAGAATATGTACAAGTAAAATAGAGTAATAAATATGTACAAACATATATACATATATCCAGGTGCTGTGGGGAAGGGAAGGAGGTAAGGCGGGGAGAAGGGGGAGAGGAAGGAGGGGGCTCAGTCTGGGAAGGCCTCCTGGAGGAGATACTTTGTGCCCCCAAGGAGCTTATATAGGAAGCAGAATGGCTCAATGGAAAGAGCCCGGGCTTTGGAGTCAGAGGTCATGGGTTCAAATCCCGCTCCACCAGTTGTCAGCTGTGTGACTTTCAGCAAGTCACATAACTACTCTGTGCCTCAGTTACCTCATCCATAAAATGGGGGTGAAGACTGTGAGCCCTACGTGGGACAACCTGATCACCTTGTAACCTCCCCAGCGCTTAGAACAGTGCTTTCAACATAGTAAGCACTTAACAAATCATCATCATCATCAATCGTATTTATTGAGCGCTTACTGTGTGCAGAGCACTGTACTAAGCGCTTGGGAAGTAAAAGTTGGCAACATATAGAGACGGTCCCTACCCAACAGTGGGCTCACAGTCTAGAAGGGGGAGACAGAGAACAAAACCAAACATATTATCCAGCGCTTAGAACAGTTCTTTGCACATAGCAAGCACTTAATAAATGCTATCATTATTATTATTATTATTATCTACTGGGGAAGAGTGTTCCAGTTTGGTGGATTTATTTTGGTATTCAAGTTGCGGGTAGGAGCCAGGAGAGATTTGCCTGCTGAACTCCTTCATTAGGATCTTTTTTTAAAAATGTATTTGTTTAGCACTTACTGTGGGCCAGACACTGTACTAAGCGCTGGAGTAGATGCACGCTAATCAGATTGGACACAGTCCTCATCCCCCATGGGGCTCATAATCTTAATCCCCATTTGACAGATGAGATAACAGAGGCACAGAGAAGTTAAGTGACTTGCCCAAGGTCACACAGCAAAGTGCTTAGTACAGTGCCCTGCACACAGTAAGCGCTCAATAAATACGATTGAACGAATGAAGTGGCAAAGCCACTTTTGAGGGGAATTGCTTTCTAGAGCCTTTCTGTGAGTGTCCCAGGCCTTTTCCTCAAGACTGTAAGCTCTTTTTAATCAATCAATCGTATTTATTGAGCGCTTACTGTGTGCAGAGCACTGTACTAAGCGCTTGGGAAGTACAAGTTGGCAACATATAGAGACAGTCCCTACCCAACAGTGGGCTCACAGTTTAGGTAGGGAACATGTCTACCAACTCTGCTAGAGTCCAGGAGAGTGCAGTTCTCTGCGTCCAGTAGACGCTTAATAAATATGATTGATTGATTGATGGGTTGTCTCCACTCAGCCTGACTCTACCTGACTCTTAAGGACAAATTAGCTTCTAAAACCAGCTGTGTGTCACCTGTTTATCATGCATTCATTCATTCAATCGTATTTATTGAGCGCTTACTGTGTGCAGAGCACTGTACTAAGCGCTTGGGAAGTACAAGTCAGAAACATATAGAGACGGTCCCTACCCAGCAGCGGGCTCACGGTCTAGAAGGGGGAGACAGACAACAAAACAAAACATATTAACAAAATAAAATAAATCATCATCATCATCAATCGTATTTATTGAGCGCTTACTGTGTGCAGAGCACTGTACTAAGCGCTTGGGAAGTCCAAATTGGCAACATCTAGAGACAGTCCCGACCCAACAGTGGGCTCACAGTCTAAAAGGGGGAAGACAGAGAACAAAACCAAACATACTAACAAAATAAAATAAATAGAATAGATATGTACAAGCAAAATAAATAAATAGAGTAATAAATATGTACAAACATATATACATATATACAGGTGCTGTGGGGAAGGGAAGGAGGTAAGATGAGGGGGTGGAGAGGGGGACGAGGGGGAGAGAATAAATTTGTACAAATAAAATAAATAAATAAATAGAGTAATAAATACGTACAAACTTATATACATATATACAGGTGGTGTGGGGAGGGGAAGGAGGTAAGGCGAGGAGGGGGAGAGGAAGAAGGGGGCTCAGTCTGGGAAGGCCTCATGCGTCTAGAGTGTAAGCTCATTTTGGGCAGGGAATGTGTTTGTTCTATTTTTAATAATAATAATTATGATATTTATTAAGCACTTACTCTGTGCCAAGCACTGTTCTAAGAGCAGGGGTAGATACAAGGTGATCAGATTGGACACAGTCCTTGTCCCACATGGGGCTCCCAGTCCTAATCCCCATCAGACAGATGAGGTGACTGAGGCACAGAGAAGTGAAGCGACTTGCCCAAGGTCACACAGTAGATAAGCGGCAGAGCCAGGATTAGAACCTATATCCTCTGACTCCCAAGTCTGCGCTATTGCCACTAGGCCATGCTGCTAGTGTTGTACTCTCCCAAGCGCTTAGTACAGTGCTCTTCTCCTAGTAAACACTCGGTAAATAGGATTGATTGATGATTCTCTACTTCAGCGCTTAATACAATGCTTGGTACGTAGTAATAATAATAATAATAATGGCATTTGTTAAGTGCTTACTATGTGCAAAGCACTGTTCTAAGCGCTGGGGAGGTTACAAGGTGATGAGGTTGTCCCATGGGGGGATCACAGTCTTAATCCCCATTTTCCAGATGAGGTCACTGAGGCACAGAGAAGTGAAGTGACTTGCCACTTAAGCATGCTGGGAAGCGGCGTGACCTACCGGATAAACCACGGGAGCCGGAGGACCTGAGTTCTAATCCCAGCTCCGCTACTGTTTGCTGTGTGACCTTGGCAAGTCACTTCATTTGTCTGTGCCTCAGTATCCCCACCTGCAAAATGGAGATTCAATGCTTGTCGTCCCTCCTACTAGATTGTGATATTTAGATCTGATTAACTTGTATCTACCCCAGTGCTTAGTGTAGTGCTTAATACATAGGAAGTGCTTACAAAAGTCATAAAAAATGATGATGATGATGAATATTATCATCACGGGCTTTGGAGTCAGAGGTCATGGGTTCAAATCCCGGCTCCGCCAATTGTCAGCTGTGTGACTTTGGGCAAGTCACTTCACTTCTCTATGCCTCAGTTCCCTCATCTGGAAAATGGGGATTAAAACTGTGAGCCCCCATGGGACAACCTGATCACTTTATAACCCCCCCAGCACTTAGTACAGTGCTTTGCACATAGTAAGTGCTTAGTAAATGCCATCATTATTATTTTTATTATTATTAGGTGGTGAGAGGCTATCGCTCCCTTTAATGATAATAATGATGGCATTTATTAAGTGCTTACTACGTGCAAATAATAATAATAATAATGATGGTATTTCTTAAGCACTTACTATGTGCAAAGCACTGTTCTAAGCGCTGGGAAGGTTACAAGGTGATCAGGCTGTCCCATGGGGGGCTCACAGTTTTAATCCCCATTTTACAGATGAGGTAACTGAGGCCCAGAGAAGTGAAGTGACTTGCCCAAAGTTACACAGCTGACAATTGGCAGAGGTGGGATTTGAACCCATGACCTCTGACTCCAAAGCCTGTGCTCTTTCCACTGAGCCACGCTGCTTCCCTCTAGATTGTAAGCTTTCTGTGGGCAGGGACTGTGTCTACCAACTCTGTTATATTGTTATATCGTACTCTCCCAAATGCTTAGTACAGTGCTCTGCACACAGTAAACACTCAATAAACATGATTGATTGAAGCAGCATGGCTTAGTAGCTAGAGCACAAGCCTGGGGGTCACAAGGTCATGGGTTCTTATCCCAGCTCAGCCCCTTGCCTGCTGTGTGACCTTGGGTAAGTCACTTCACTTCTCTGGGCCTCAGTTACCTCATCTATGAAATGGGGATTGAGACTCTGAGCCCCATGTGACTGTCCAACCCGATTTCCTTGTACCTCCCCCAGCACTTAGTACAGTGCTGCCACATAGTAAGCACTTACCAAATACCATAATTATTATTATTATTATTATTATTATTATTATTATTGTTATTATTGCTTGTGGCTTACCTTAAAAGATGGCTGAACAGAACAACTTTGGACTCTGAAGAAATATGAATCGAAGTGAGTTCTTCATCAACTTGGAATGTTTGGATGCTTGCAATCATGCTGCTTTGCACTAATTATATATTTCTTCCTTGAAACGTGTAAAGGTGCTAGAGGTTTGGTACTCAAGCCGTTAAGTGCAATATTTATAGCAAAGATCAGTGTATAAAAGTCCTTCTTACATGGCAGGTGCCACCAAATTATATTTGAGCATTTCCCCGGGGGACAAAAGTCAATTATGAGCATCCTAATGGGGAAAAGAAGTAGGTTAACTCAAAGTGTACTCCCATAAATTCAGAAACCTTGAAGAGTAATGCAGTTAGGTGGGCGGTTTTGTTTTTTTTAAGATGTAATTGTGTTTTGATGCTCTGGTATACGATTGAATGAATGAATGAATGTAAAAATTCCTTCTCATATCATTTGTCTGCACTGGTATTCATGTTCTTCTTATTGCTACCGTGCAATAAGCAGATTGCCTGAAAAACAACTTTTTGAAACTTTATAGGCTGAGGCCCCATTCCATGTATAATGTTACCCATTGAGTTTTTTTTTAATAATTTAAGTATTTACTATGTGTCAAGCACTGTTCTACGCAAAGGAGTCGATACAGGTTTATCAGGTCGGACACGGTCCCTGTCCCACATGAGGTCAAAGTCTAAGTTGGAAGGAGGAGGGTTTAATCCCCCTTTTACAGAGGAGGGAATTTAGGCTCAGAGAAGCCAAGTGACTTGCCTAAGGGCACACAGCAAGCGATTGGCAGAAGAGGGATTAGAACCCAGATCCTCTGATTCCCAGGCCTGTCCTCTTTCCACTTGGCCATGCTACTTTCCTTACCATTGAGATGATACGTTTTAGGGTTCTCGGTAGCCAGGCACATCATCTTGAGAGTTAGTCTAGACTTGTTTCTGCACTGAATTAGATGCACAAGTTTTGGGGCATACAGCGCTTTTTCTGTGGTTGCAATATTTGACATTTTTCTTTGCCGAGTTTTTGCCAAGAGCATATTGGACCAAATGTTAAACTAAGAACCCCAGATTCATCATCTTGAGAGTTAGTCTAGACTTGTTTCTGCACTGAATTAGATGCGCAAGTTTTGGGGCATACAGCGCTTTTTCTGTGGCTATGTTGCAATATTTGACATTTTTCTTTGCCGAGTTTTTGCCAAGAGCATATTTGACCAAATGTTAAACTAAGAACCCCAGATTTGAATCACGGTTTAAGGAGCATTAGGGGTGATGACCCCGCTCCGCAGGCTGTGGGGAAGGGGCGGATGTGAAGGAGAGACTTGAAAGGGGAGAAGAGAAGAGTCTGGGGTCAGAAGAAATGGAGCTGCCTTTCCCTCAGATCTATGCAGCACTGAGCCTGGGCTGGCAGGAAGGAACACCAGTGTTTGTGAAGTGTGGTGAGATCTTCACAGATCTGCATCCTGGAAGCTATTATAAGGAAGTGTGGAGTGACATGGCTGAGAGTCCCATGACGAGAAATGACTAACAGAGCTTTGAGGGCTAATTTAGGGAATAAGGACGAACAGCAGGGCCTAGTAGGTAGAACACGGGCCTGGGAGTAAGAAGGACCTGGATTCTTGGGGAAGCAGCGTGTCTCAGTGGAAAGAACCCGGGCTTCGGAGTCCGAGGTCATGGGTTCAAATCCCGCCTCCTCCAATTGCCAGCCGTGTGACTTGGGGCAAGTCACTTCACTTCTCTCAGTTCCCTCATCTGTAAAATGGGGATTGAAGACTGTGAGCCCCCCGTGGGACATCCTGATCACCTTGTAACCACCCCCCCCCAGCGCTTAGAACAGTGCTTTGCATATAGTAAGCGCTTAACAAATACCATTATTATAATCCAGGAACTCGGGCGAGTCACTTCACTTCCTTGGGCCTCATTTCCCACTTCTGTAAAATGGGGATTGAAGACTGTGAGCCCCCTGTGGGACAGGGACTGTGTCCAGCCTGATTTGCTTGTGTCCACCCCGGTGCTTAGAACGGTTTCAAGTTCTGCAGTTTCAAGTGCGCTCTGGCCTTTTCCCCTTTCCCTGTCCCAGCAGGGACGTCACCCAGGGATATCGCTCAGCCTTCTGCACACCAGAAGGCTGTCATGGTCTCAGGCTGCCACGGACCGTCACTGATTCCGGGTAATTCCTCGGGAGCAAGCAGCAGGGGAGGGTGCGCTTTGAGGTGGAAACGTTAATGCTCACCTCTCTGGAAGAATCATCATCCTGAGCCTGTGTTTTAATGCGTTCTGAGCGTTTTGTTGAGTTACGTGAGCCTCTTTCTAGATAAGTAGAAATTGAACTCTCTGCACCATCGGTAAGGCGGTTTTCCTCCTGGGAGGAATGTCCTGAGGCAAACCTGGAAGCAGAGTGGCCTAGTGAAAAAAGCACAGGCCTCCTGTGTGACCTTGGGCAAATCACTTAACTTCCATATGCTTTAGTTTCCTCATCTGTAAAATGGGGATTCAGTACCTGTTTTCTCTCTCACTTAGACCGTGAGCCCTGTAGGAGACAGGGACTGTGTCTGACCTGATTATCTTGTATCCACTTCAGCGTTTAGTACAGTGCTTTGCACGTAGTCAGTGCTTAACAAATACCATTATTATTATTTCAAGGGAGTCCGGCTGCAGCGAAAAGTGAAACAAAGAGAAATTCCAGTGAGTTAATATGTTTAACCCACTAAATAGAATCATTTCTATCCCAGAAAACTCCACTCATAATTTGGGGAAAGGTAGTGAAAGAAATAAGAGCTAACTAAAACTCCCCTTCTTGGATCCAATTGATTTACTCTTCTCTCCTCACTTCAGTTCTCGAGGTGAAATAATTCATTTGATTTTGCTCATACATCATTAGAGTCCTCCATCATTGCGTAGTAGAAAGCCATGTATGGTTTTCCAGAAAAGCCTTTTTTAATACTGAGCAACTTTTCCAAGTACTTCTCTGGAATAATGTTTTCTGTGCTTTTGGCTATTCAGTACACAGAACCTATACAGCACTCTCCGTGAAACATAATTCACGGTTTCAATATCAGAAAGTACAGTTATTGCTGAATTCTCCATTAGCAGTCACTGTTGCAAAATAACAGTGACTCTCGTCTGACTAGCCTATCTGAAATTTTGCATATGGCAGGCAGTTGAATTCTCAGCATCTTTTATCCATATTGGATGAAGTCTTTCCTCAGAGTAAAGCGATTAAAATTTCCCCTTCCGCAATTGATATCCTCTCCAGCAGATGGGCTGACCGGATTAGTGTCTCCATGGCAACCCGTTTATATGTGTGAGTGTGCGCGCGTGCGCATGTGTTTGAACATAGTCTAAATTCACAGAAAGGAACCCAGATATAAAAAGTCTGAGAAATTGGGATGTGAGCAACAATTACTCAACTTACAGTATTTAGCCGGACACGTCCCCGATGTCAAATTTTTTATGAAAAGTGCGGGTTGGGGTTAAACCTAGTCCCCTAAAAGCGGTAGAAATATAGTTTTCACACTCGGCAAAATCACGAGGCGCTGTTGACCGAACGGTTGAACTGTTGAGCGGCCAGTGGCAAGATTTGGGGGACGGTTGCCCCGGGCAACTTTCCCTTACAGGATCATTGTTCCTGACAGGTGAGGCAATCACACTCCCATGACGGTGATGAGTGCGGTCGTATCCTCTGGAATCATTTTGACAGCCTTCCCAGATTTGAGAAGACAAAGTCACGAGGATATGCTCAAGGACCCTTTGTTACTGCACAGTTTCTATGGCACCGATAGTTGTTTCCAGCTTGGGCTGAATGTTTGTGCTGCTGAATATAGAAGCAGCAGAGATGATATCGTGAGACTTGTAACCCACGTGGTCTTGATTGAATCTCTTGGAATAAAAATGGGGAGGATTTTTACTTAAAGCGCAAAGTTAAGCTGAAGATCTCCAGTGGAAATTATCCAGATAATGGAGCCCATGAGTATGCTCTGACCTGAAGTGTCTGAAATGTCTATCTTTAGCTCCCCAATTTTTCACCTGGCTAGCCAAATAATTTTGGTCAAGGTGTTTTTGAATATTCTATGACCTGAAATGCCTGAATAGTTTAGGTTTTTTACAAAAAACTCTCACCTGAATAGCTAAATAATTCTGTTTTTTTTAAAACAGATCCCCTAATCCCCCCAACACTAATCCCCTCCTTCCTCTCCCTCTCCTCCCCCTCTCCATCCCCCCCGCCTTACCTCCTTCCCCTCCCCACAGCACCTGTATATATGTATGTATGTTTGTACGTATTTATTACTCTATTTTATTTGTACGTATTTACTCTATTTTATTTTGTTAAAATGTTTTGTTTTGTTCTCTGTCTCCCCCTTCTAGACTGTGAGCCCTCTGTTGGGTAGGGACCGTCTCTATATGTTGCCAACTTGGACTTCCCAAGCGCTTAGTACAGTGCTCTGCACACAGTAAGCGCTCGATAAACATGATTGAATGAATGAATAAAATGGTATTTGTTAAGTACTTTGTGTCAGACATTAAGTGCTGGGGTAGATATGTCAATCAGGTTGGACAGAGTCGGTTCCCAGTTTACGTAGAGGGAGAACAGGTTTTAACTCCCATTTTACAGAGGAATAGAGAAGTTAATGGATGTGCCCAAGGTCATACAGCAAGCACTTGACAGAGCTGGGATTAGAACCCAGGTCCTCTAACTTCCAGGCCCATGTTCCTTCCACTAGGCCATGTTGCTTCCCTGGTCAATGTTTTTTTTGTGTGTGGGGGGAGACGGGGTGAGAGGATTGGAATTATCCAGATAATTTCCAGGTGCAGATTCATCAAAAGAAATTTCTGCTCTGGCAGAATGAAGAGAATCGTTTGTGAAACGTGTTTGAAAGGGTCTGAGCCCCCTCCTTCCTCTCCCCCTCATCCCCCCTCCATCCTCCCATCTTACCTCCTTCCCTTCCCCACAGATTGAATGAATGAATGAATGAATGAATGAATGAATGAAAGAGCCCGGGCTTGGGTTCTAATCCTGCCCCCGCCACTTGTCAACTGTGGGACTTTGGGCGAGTCACCTCGCTCCTCCGGGCCTCACTTCCCTCCTCTGTAAAATGGGGATGAAGACCGGGAGCCCCCCGTGGAACGACTCGAACACCTTTCACGCCCCCCTCCCTCAGCGCTTGGAGCAGTGCCTGGCACATGGTAAGCGCCTAACAAATGACAACATTATTATAATCACAATAATGGTATTTATTAAGAGCTTCCTATGTGCCCGGCACTGTTCCCAGCGCTTAACAAATACCATTATTTGAACAGTGCTCCAGCGCTTAGAACAGTGCTTGGCATATAGTAAGCGCTTAACAAATACCATTATTATTATTATTCTCTGGGCCTCAGTTACCTCATCTGTAAAATGGGGATTAAGACCGTGAGCCCCACTTGGGACAACCTGATTACCTTGTATTTACCCCAGCGATCAGAACAGGGCTTGGCTCATAGTAAGTGCTTAACAAATACCATAATTATCATTGCAACAGCAAAAGTCAACAGCCCAAGATATTCTGTTTATTTTATTTTGTTAGTATGTTTGGTTTTGTTCTCTGTCTCCCCCTTTTAGACTGTGAGCCCACTGTTGGGTGGGGACTGTCTCTATATGTTGCCAACCTGTACTTCCCAAGCGCTTAGTACAGTGCTCTGCACACAGTAAGCGCTCAATAAATACGATTGATGATGATGATGATGATAACAGTGTCAAGACAGTTCTGATTTCTGCCAACTTCTTGGCCTTGTAAATCCCCTGATTCTCTTGGAGGATCATTCCGCTGAGCAAGAACATTATCATTTTATTAATGGTATTTGTTGAGCGCTTAATATATGGCAAAAAACACATTCTAAGCACAAGAGTAGATACAAGCAAATCAGGCGCAAATCAGGTTGGTCACAGTCCTTGTCCTGCCTGGGGCTCAGAGTCTTAAGTAGGAGGGAGAACAGGAGTACTAAGGCACAGAGAAGCTAAGTGACTTGCCTGAAGTCACACAGCAAGCAATTGGTAGAGGCAGGATTAGAACACAGGTCCTCCAACCCCCAAGCCCTCTTTCCACTAGGCCACGCTCCTCCTTCTATTTGCCCTAGTTTTCCACCTGATCACCTCCCAAAGCAGTGCGCTCAGGGTATTTATGCTTCTGCTTCCTGAATCAATCAATCAATCGTATTTATTGAGCGCTTACTGTGTGCAGAGCACTGTACTAAGCGCTTGGGAAGTACAAGTTGGCAACATATAGAGACAATCTTTATTTTTGCGACCCTATTTCTTTTCCTAGTAGACGTCACTAGTTTCATCTGTAAGAAGCTGCCTGTGGTATTTTTCTTAATATCTCAGAGCATGAATTGCGCCCGACAGAGTAAGAATCAGTTAGCATTTGCCAATTTTGTTCAATTAGTCAATTTAACAATCGGTTCATCAAGAATTAATCAGGTTTTCCCCGCAACAGTAACAAACATGCCTCCCCCTCTTTATAGGTGTACAGAATACTAGATTAGTCTTATTAAAATGCTGTTATAATGAGTGTTCTAAGTTTTAAGGTAGCAATGAGAAGCAGCCTGGCCTAGTGGATAGAGCACAGGCCTGGGAGTTAGAAGGATTTGGGTTCTAATCCTGCCTCTGCTGTGTGACCGTGGGCGAGTCACTTCACTTCTCTGTGCCTCAGTTACCTCATCTGTAACTTGTGAGCCCTATGTGGGACAGGGACTGTTTTCCACCCGATTGGCTTGTGTCTACTCCAACACTTAATACAGTAGAGAAGCAACCTGGCTCAGTGGGCTTGGGAGTCAGAGGTCATGGGTTCTAATCCCGGCTCCGCCACACGTCTGCTGTGTGACCTTGGGCAAGTCACTTCTCTGAGCCTCAGTCACCTCATCTGTAAAATGGGGATGAAGACTGTGAGCCCCACGTGGGACAACCTGATCACCTTGTATCTCCCCAGCTCTTAAAACAGCGCTCAGCACACTGCAAGCGCTTAACAAACGCCGTCATCATTATTACAGTGCCTGGCTCATCGTAAATGCTCAACAAAAATGGTAAACACTTAACAACTACAACAAGGATAATAATAATAAAAAACGAAGGGCTCCGGTTCTGCTGTTGCAGTGGATTTGCTGTGCGACTTTATGCCCATCCCTCGACCTCTCTGGGCTCCACGTCCCACCTGTATATATGTATATATGGTTGTACATATTTATTACTCTATTTATTTATTTATTTTACCTGTACATATCTATCCTGTTTATTTTATTTTGTTGGTATGTTTGGTTTTGTTCTCTGTCTCCCCCTTTTAGACTGTGAGCCCACTGTTGGGTAGGGGCCGTCTCTATGTGTTGCCAATTTGTACTTCCCAAGCGCTTAGTACAGTGCTCTGCACATAGTAAGCGCTCAATAAATACGATTGATGATGATGATGATGATGTTGGTTAAACTGGCGGCTCCGTCCTCTCTCTGGTATGTTGTGAGGAGTTAATGGGAGATTATGAAACAACTCGGGTCCGTTCCTCCGGTACAAAGGTGGAAATGTTTCCTCCCTTCCACTTTCATGTGAACCATGGTGTCGACTCAATCCCTTCCAGTTGGGGCTTGGCCCTTCCCTCTCCCGGGCCACAAGGTCTGGAAAAGCAGGAGGAGAACAACTTTCCTAACCTCTTAGGCAGCCAGGATGGATCAATGCTAGTGAAAACACATTGAAGGTAAGAAAACTAGCATAGGCATCCGTGAGTGAGAGTCAAAAGTCGTGGGTTCTAATCCCGGCTCCGCCACTTACCGGCTGTGTGACTTTGGACAAGTCACTTACCTTCTCTGGGCCTCAGTGACCTCACCTGTAAAATAATAATAATAGTGATGGCATTTATTAAGCACTTACTCATCATCATCATCAATCGTGTTTATTGAGCGCTTACTATGTGCGGAGCACTGTACTAAGCGCTTGGGAAGTACAAATTGGCAACATATAGAGACAGTCCCTACCCAACAGTGGGCTCACAGTCTAAAAGGGGGAGACAGAGAACAATACCAAACGTACTAACAAAATAAAATAAATAGAATAGATATGTACAAGTAGAATAAATAAATAAATAGAGTAATAAATATGCACAAACATATATATATATGTTTGCACTTTGTGCAAAGCACTGTTCTAAGCGCTGTGGAGGTTACAAGGTGATCAGGTTGGCCCACAGGGGGCTCACAGTCTTAATCCCCATTTTGCAGATGAGGTCACTGAGGCCCAGAGAAGTTAAGCGACCTGCCCAAAGTCACACAGCTGACGAGTGGCAGAGCTGGGATTTGAACCCGTGACCTCTGACTCCAAAGCCCAGGCTCTTTCCACTGAGCCACGCTGCTTCTCTGGGGAGAAGACGCTGTAAAATGGGGATTAAGACTGTGAACCCCACGGGGGACAACCTGATTACCTTGCATCTACCCCAGCACTTAGAACAGTTCTTAGCACATACTAAGTGCTTAACAAATACCATTATTATTATTAGTAGTAATCCTAACGGCCCAGTGAAATGAGCATGGTCTTGGAAGTCAAAAGACCTGAGTTCTAATTCCGGCTCTGCCAATTGCTTGCTGTGTGATCTTGGGCAAATCATTTCACTTCTCTGGCCCTCAGTTTCCTCATCTGTATACAGCATGACTCAGTGGAAAGAGCCCGGGCTTGGGAGTCAGACGTCGTGGGTTCAAATCCTGGCTCCGCCACTTGTCAGCTGTGTGCCTTTGGGCAAGTCACTTGAGTTCTCTGGGCCTCAGTTCCCTCATCTGTAAAATGGGGATGAAGACTGTGAGCCCCCTGTGGGACAACCTGATCACCTTGTAACCTCCCCAGCGCTTAGAACAGTGCTTTGCACATAGTAAGCGCTTAATAAATGCCATTATAAAAGCCCGTGAGCCCCACGTGGGACACTCTGATTACCTTGCATCTACCCCAGCGCTTAGATAGTACTTTGCACATAGTAAGCTCTTAACAAATGCCATTATTACTATTATTATTATTATTATTATTATTATTATTATACCTGTTCTCCCGCCTACTTAGAGTGTGAGCCCCATGGGGGACAGGGACTGTGTTTGACCTAATTCGCAGTACCTACCTTAGTGCTTAGAGCAGTGTTGGACACAAAATAATCGCTTAACAAATACCATGGGGGGAAAAAGTCAGGTGGTTCAAGCAGCACCAAGATGGGGCTTGATGATATAAAAAAATCCATCTATACAGAACATCTGTGAATCCTATAAAGTCATCATCATCATCAATCGTATTTATTGAGCGCTTACTATGTGCAGAGCACTGTACTAAGCGCTTGGGAAGTACAAATTGGCAACATATAGAGACGGTCCGTACCCAACAGTGGGCTCACAGTCTAAAAGGGGTAGACAGAGAACAAAACCAAACATACTAACAAAATAAAATAAATAGAATAGATGTGTACAAGTAAAATAAATAAATAAATAGAGTAATAAATATGTACAAACATATATACATATATACAGGTATATATATATATACAGATATATATATATGATATATATATCATCATGACAGAGCAGATATATATATATATACATATATACAGGTATATATATATATATATACAGATATATATATGATATATATATCATGACAGAGCAGATATATATATATATATATACAGATATATATATATATGATATATATATCATCATGACAGAGCAGCTCTTCTCTGAAGAGAAAAAATGGATTCTGTAGTCCTCCCTCTTGCCTGGAACGCCCTCCCCCTCCATATTATTAGTATTATCATTACTATTATTGTTATATTGGTTAAGCACTTTGTGTCAAGCACTGTTCTAATCGCTGGAGTAAATAGAAGATAATATTCTAGGCCATCACTCTCCCCACCTTCAAAGCTTTAGAGAAGCAGCGTGGCTCAGTGGAATGAGCCCGGGCTTGGGAGTCAGAGGTCATGGGTTCTAATCCCGACTCCACCACTTATTGGCTGTGTGACATTGGGCAAGTCACTTAACTTCTCTATGCCTCAGTTACCTCATCTGTAAAATGGGAATTAAGGCTGTAACCCCCATAAGCCCCACGTGGGACAGCCTGATCACCTTGTATCCCCCCAGCGCTTTACACATAGTAAGTGCTTAACAAATACCATTATTATTATTATTACCTCCTTCAAGAACCCTTCCCCGATTAAACCCTCTTTTCCCTGACTCTCTTCTCCCTCCTGTGTCATCTGTGCACTCGAATTTGTGACTTTTAGGCATTCAATCAATCAATCAATCGTATTTATTGAGCGCTTACTGTGTGCAGAGCACTGTACTAAGCGCTTGGGAAGTACAAGTTGGCAACATATAATAATAATGATGGCATTTATTAAGCGCTTACTATGTGCAAAGCACTGTTCGAAGCGCTGGGGAGGTTACAAGGTGATCAGGTTGTCCCACAGGGGGCTCACAGTCTTAATCCCCATCTTATAGATGAGGTAACTGAGGCCCAGAGAAGTGAAGTGACTTGCCCAAAGTCACACAGCTGACAATTGGCAGAGCCGGGATTGGAACCCATGACCTCTGACTCCAAAGCCCGGGATCTTTCCACTGAGCCACGCTGCTTCCCTATAGAGACAGTCCCTACCCAACAGTGGGCTCACAGTCTAATAGACTTTCCCTAATATTTTCCCCACCCTCAACCCCGCAGCACTTCTGTCCATCTCTTTCAATTCTATATTATAAATTATTTATCCACCCACCAATCATATTTACTGAACGCTTACGATACGCAGAGCACACAGCGCTCGTTTATGTGTCTTTCAATTCTGCATGACAAATGATCTATCCATCCACC
This sequence comes from Tachyglossus aculeatus, assembly GCF_015852505.1. Lineage (NCBI taxonomy): Eukaryota > Metazoa > Chordata > Mammalia > Monotremata > Tachyglossidae > Tachyglossus > Tachyglossus aculeatus. The sequence goes on along the minus strand of NC_052074.1, from coordinate 43,784,294 downwards.
AGTCGTATCTGTTGAGCGCTTATTGCACGCAGAGCAGTGTACTGAGCGCTTGGGAGAGTCGGCCGACACATTCCCTGCTCCCAAGAGTTGATAGTCATCGTGTGGCCGCCTGCATGGCCTGGTGGAGTCAGCCGGAAATCCAATTCCTTCTAATCCCGGGAGACCAGGTAGCCCAGAAACCTAGAGGAGAAAGGTTTGAAATCCCGAAGTGACTTCAGATTCTGGGTTAATGAACGTAATTAAGAGAGAGAGAGAGAGTGTGTGTGTGTGCCTTTCAGTGATCAGAGAAATGTTGCCTCTGGAGACCGTATCGAAGCGGGGGAAACAGGAATCCAGGAACAGGAGGGTTGGGATGCTCAGAAGTGCCTACAAGCTAGATGAGAAATCAATCAATCAATCATTTATTGAGCGCTTACTGTGTGCAGAGCACTGCCCTAAGCGCTTGGGAAGTCCAAGTTGGCAACATAGAGAGACGGTCCCTACCCAACAGTGGGCTCACAGTCTAGACGGGGGAGACAGAGAACAAAACCAAACATATTAACCAAATAAAATAAATAGAATAGGTATGTACAAGTAAAATAAATAAATAGAGTAATATCAAAAGGGAGGAAGAAACCCAAAGAGGAAGAACCTGCTTTTCAGGCTCTTGCCAAATTGATACTGAGCCCATTTTCGGGTAGAAGATTTCTTTAGGGATGCTGTGATGGTAGAAAATATTGCCTCCAGTCGAACAGGCCCTCTTTTTAATTTGGCCAATTTCGTGCCTCTAGCCTTGTCTAGTCTGAAGGGCGAATTCTGTCCAGTGATGCATATGGGAAGGGAGTGTAAGTCCGTCTTATGGGGAGAAACCGGGAAGTGGATTTTCCCTCTTCCATGTGGCTTAAGAGCCCTGATCCTTGCTGTTCTTGGGTCAGACCAGAGGTCCGTCAAACTCTGTGCTTTCTCAGTTTACTGAGGACAAGCAGTACTGGGGCATTTTTACTGAATTTCTGAACAAACTAGGAGAAGGTGAAAACCCTTTTCCAATCCAAGCCGCATCCTTTTGGCAATTTGTTTTAAAGCCGGGAGTACTGCACGCTCTGGGAATTACATAACACAGCTGCGCTTGGAAAGGTGATGGCCTATTTCTGTGTTCTCATGATGGCTTGTCATTTTGTAACTGATTTCTCACCTGGGGAATTCAGATCCATCATATAATAACAATAATAATGTTATAGCAGGGAATGTATCTGCTAAATTCATTCAATCACATTTATTGGGTGCGTACTGTGTGCAGAGCACAGTACTAAGCACTTCAATCTATTGTGCTCTACTCTCCCAAGCACTTAGTATAGTGCTCTGCACACAGTAAGCGCCCAATAATATGATGGATTTATTAATAATCAATCAATCGTATTTATTGAGCGCTTACTGTGTGCAGAGCACTGTACTAAGCGCTTGGGAAGTACAAGTTGGCAACATATAGAGACAGTCCCTACCCAACAGTGGGCTCACAGTCTAAAAGGGGGAGACAGAGAACAAGACCAAACATACTAACAAAATAAAATAAATAGAATAGATATGTACAAGTAAAATAAATAAATAAATAAATAAATAGAGTAATAAATATGTACAAACATATATACATATATACAGGTGCTGTGGGGAAGGGAAGGAGGTAAGATGGGGGTAATAATAATAATGGGGTAATAATAATAATAGCTGTTATTATTATTGTTGTATTTGTTAAGCACTTACTATGTGCCAAGCACTGTGCTAAGTGCTGGGGTGGGTATAAGATAAAGCAGTCCCACAAGGGGTTCACCATCTAGGTACGAGGGAGAACAGGTATTGAATCCCCATTTTGCAGATGAGGGAACCGAGGCACGGAGAAGTTGAGTGACTCGCCCAAAGTCACACAGCAGGTAGGCGGCAGAGCCAGAATTAGAACCCAGGTCTTCTGACTCCCAGCCCCGTGCTCTTATCCACTAGGCCATCTGCTTCTCAGGTTATTAATAACTCCCAGGTTATTAAAAACGGTAAGGAATTAAAAAACCCAGATCAACCCCGAGAACAAATAGGAAAAATTCTGTACTACTCAGAAGTGCCTTGTTCGGGAAGACAGCGGCGTGGCTTAGCGGAAAGAGCCCGAGCTTGGGAGTCAGAGGACGTGGGTTCTAATCCTACCTCCGCCACTTGTCTGTTAGGCGAGCCACTTAACTTCTCTGTGCCTCAGTTGCCTCATCTGTAAAATGGGGATTAAGACTGTGCGTCTCACGTGGGACAATCTGATCACCTAGTATCTACCCCGGCACTTCGAACAGTGCTTGGCGCACAGTACGTGCTTAAGAAATGCCATCATTATTATTAGAGAAGCAGCGTGGCTCAGTGGAAGGAGCCCGGGCTTGGGAGTCAGAGGTCGTGGGTTCCAGTCCCGGCTCCGCCACTTATCAGCTGTGTGACCTTGGGCAAGTCATTTCACTTCTCTGTGCCTCAGTGACCTCATCTGTAAAATGGGGATGAAGACTGTGAGCCCCACGTGGGACAACCTGATGACCTTGTATCTACCCCAGCACTTAGAACAGTGCTTGGCACATAGTAAGCGCTTAACAAATACCATCATTATTATTATTATTCTCTGGGCCTCAGTTCCCTCATCTGTAAAATGGGGATGAAGACTGTGAGCCCCACGTGGGACAACCTGATGACCTTGTATCTACCCCAGCGCTTAGAACAGTGCTTGGCACATAGTGAGCGCTTAACAAATACCATCATTATTATTATTATTCTCTGGGCCTTAGTTCCTTCATCTGTAAAATGGGGATGAAGACTGTGAGCCCCACGTGGGACAACCTGATGACCTTGTATCTACCCCAGTGCTTAGAACAGTGCTTGGCACATAGTGAGTGCTTAACAAATACCATCATTATTATTATTATTCTCTGGGCCTCAGTTCCCTCATCTGTAAAATGGGGATAATAATAATAATAATAATGATAATAATAATGGTATTTGTTAAGCGCTTACTATGTGCAAAGCACTGTTCTAAGCCCTGGGGAGGTTACAATAATAATGATGGTATTTGTTAAGCGCTATGTGTAAAGCACTGTTCTAAGCGCTGGGGAGGTTACAGTAATAATGATGGTATTTGTTAAGCGCTTACTATGTTCAAAGCACTGTTCTAAGCGCTGGGGAGGTTACAATAATAATGATAATGATGGTAATGATGGGATGAAGACTGTGAGCCCCACGTGGGACAACCTGATGACCTTGTATCTGCCCCAGAGCTTAGAACAGTGCTTGGCGCATACCATTATTATTATTATTATTATTATTATTATTACTTATTATTATTATTAACGTGGTGGGGCTGAGTGGATGATTTCTGAGGTTAGGTGGAGGAATTGCTGAAGTTCCGGAAATGGCCACATGGTGGTGCTGTTACTTTAGCACGTGCTGTTACCATTGAAGCATCATTTGCTTGAATCAATCAATCAATCAATCAATCGTATTTATTGAGCGCTTACTGTGTGCAGAGCACTGGACTAAGCGCTTGGGAAGTACAAGTTGGCAACATATAGAGACAGTCCCTACCCAACAGTGGGCTCACAGTCTAAAAGGGGGAGACAGAGAACAAAACCAAACATACTAACAAAATCACATTTATTGAGCGCTTACTGTGTGCAGAGCACTGTACTAACCGCTTGAAATCCAATATATTAAATATGAGTGCCCTCCTGGCTATTTCTGCCGAGACCTCCACGCTTTTCACTACAACACTGAAGAACCACAAATATTATGTAGTCCACGTAGAAGAACTTGAAAGTCAAGCAAACATACCAATTCAATAGAAAACTTTGGGAAAGTGACGTGGACTTAAATAATTTATCAATTCTATCGAGGTTTTTTTTATGGTGTTTAAGCGCTTACTATGTGCCAGACACTGTAGTGAGCACCAGCGAATCAGGGTGGACACAGTCCATGTCCCACATGAGGCTCACAGTTTTCATCCCCATTCAGTCATTCATTCGATCGTATTTGTTGAGCGCTTACTGTGTGCAGAGCACTGTATTAAGTAAACGCTTGGAAAGTCAGATGAAGTACCCGAGTCTTAGAGAAGTGAAGTGACTTGCCCAAAGTGGCAGAGCTGGGATTAGAACCCGGGTCCTTCTGACTCTCAGCCCCATGCTCTTTTCCACTAGACCATGCTGCTTCTCTATCAAATGCCTGTTCTGTCCAGAATATTGTGCGAAGCACTTGGAAATCTTAAAATAGAAATGGAAAAATGTGATCCTTGCCCTCAAAGAGTTTACAACCTGGTAGAAGAAGCAGTTGGCGTAAGTGAATGGAAATAACTTGATTTATAGGAAGAATAAAGACATATGTATACAAATTAATACATGAGTACCAAATGCATTGAATCAAATCAATGTATGAGTGCTGAGTTAGCTGATGTGATGTCATGACCAGAAATTTAATGTCAGGGAAATTAATCAAGGCATACTACCCTTTGGAGAAGATAATAATAATAATAATACTGGCATTTGTTAAGTGCTTACTCTGTGCCAAACACTGTTTTAAGCACTGGGGGGATACAAGGTAATCGGGTTGTCCCACGTGGGGCTCACAGTCTTAATCCCCATTTTACAGATGAGGGAACTGAGGCACAGAGAAGTTAAGTGACTTGCCCAAAGTCACACAGCTGACAAGTGGCGAACCCGGGATTAGAACCCGGGATTAGAGAAGCAGTGTGGCTCAGTGGAAAGAGCCCGGGCTTTCTAGACTGTGAGCCCACTGTTGGGTAGGGACTGTCTCTATATGTTGCCAACTTGTACTTCCCAAGCGCTTAGTACAGTGCTCTGCACACAGTAAGTGCTCAATAAATATGATTGATTGATTGATTCTCCCCCCTTCCCATCTCCCCGCTTTACCTCCTTCCCCTCCCCACAGCACCTGTATATATGTATATATGTTTGTACATATTTATTACTCTATGTATTTATTTTACTTGTACATATTTATTCTATTTATTTTATTTGGTTTATATGTTTTGTTTTGTTGCCTGTCTCCCCCTTCTAGACTGTGAGCCCGCTGTTGGGTAGGGACCGTCTCTATATGTTGCAAACTTGTACTTCCTAAGCGCTTAGTACAGTGCTCTGCACACAGTAAGCGCTCAACAAATATGATTAAATGAATGAATGAATAAATATTTATTGAGCACACCTTCTGTATCTATAATAATAATAATAATTATGGCATTTTATTAAGCGCTTACTATGTGCAAAGCACTGTTCTAAGCACTGGGGAGGTTACAAGGCGATCAGGTTGTCCCACGGGGGGCTCACAGTCTTCATCCCCATTTTACAGATGAGGTAACTGAGGCCCAGAGAAGTGAAGTGACTTGCCCAAAGTCACCCAGCTGACAAGTGGCGGAGCCGGGATTTGAACCCATGACCTCTGACTCCAAAGCCCGGGCTCTTTCCACTGAACCACGGCACTGTACTAAGTGCTTGTAGGGACCGTCTCTATGTGTTGCCAACTTGTACTTCCCAAGCTCTTAGTACAGTGCTCTGCACACAGTAAGCTCTCAATAAATATGATTGATTGATTGATTGATTAGTACAATAGAACTAGCAGATGAGCTCTTCAAGGAGCACTTAATCCACCACTTAATGGGATGATATTTTTCTATAGGTGTCATGTAATAATGTACGTACTCCATTTCCTTGAAAGGAATGATACTGGCAAGAAATACCTCCAGAGCCATTATGTACACATTCTTACACTCAGGTTTTTCCCCCTCTAGACTGTAAGCCCATTGTGGGCTAGAAATGTATTTGTTATTGTCTTGTACTCTCCCAGGCACTTAGTATGGTGCTGTACACAGACTAAGTGCTCAATGAATATGATTAATTGATTCTTCTATATGTAATTTATTTTAATAATAATTCTGGTATTTGTTAAGCGCTTACTATGTGCCAGACATATACTAAGCTCTTGGGTGGGTACAAGCAAATCAGATTGGACACAGTCAATCAATCAATCAATCAATCATCATCAATCAATCGTATTTATTGAGCGCTTACTATGTGCAGAGCACTGTACTAAGCGCTTGGGAAGAACAAATTGGCAACACATAGAGACAGGCCCTCCCCAACAGCGGGCTCACAGTCTAAAAGGGGGAGACAGAGAACAAAACCAAACATACTAACAAAATAAAATAAATAGAATAGATATGTACAAGTAAAATAAATAAATAGAGTAATAAATATGTGCAAACATGTATACATATATACAGGTGCTGTGGGGAAGGGAAGGAGGTAAGATGGAGGGGATGGAGAGGGGGACGAGGGGGAGAGGAAGGAAGGGGCTCAGTCTGGGAAGGCCTCCTGGAGGAGGTGAGCTCTCAGCAGGGCCTTGAAGGGAGGAATCAATCAATCAATCATATTTATTGAGCGCTTACTGTGTGCAGAGCACTGTACTAAGCGCTTGGGGGTCACTGCCCCATATCGGGGTCACAGTCTTAATCCCCATTTTACAGATGAGGAAACTGTAAAATGGTGATTAAGACTGTAAGCCCCATGAGGGAATATGTCTCCCCTGTCGAAATATAAAGACAGGGCTCATGTATACTTTACCCTATTGGTCCCTCTCAGGTGCTTAGTACAGTGTTGTGTGCACAGTGAGCCCTCAACAAATATCACTGATGGATTGAGCGATTGATTGAAATCCTCTCCCATCCCCATCAGTTAAGTGCATTTTTGATTGGCCTGTGGAAGACTTATCAGAACCAGATTAGAATATAAAACTCCCTCCTAGCCAGATCCCATTTAATGGGGTTTGCGGTGAAGTGATCCTGAGCAAAACACACAGTCTCGCCGGACAAAATGCAATGGTAGTGGAAAAGACTCAGCTCTTTCGCCTGTGAATGACTCTTCTTCTCTCCCCACCGCCCCGTTTCCGCGGGCTGGGCTCTGGCGCCTTGGGTTCATTTCCCAGCATGGCTCAGTGGAAAAAGCACAGGCTTGGGAGTCAGAGGTCACGGGTTCTAATCCTGCTCCGCCACTTGTCTGCTATGTGACCTTGGGCAAGTCACTTAACTTCTCTGTGCCTCAGTTCCCTCATCTGTAAAATGGAAACTAAGACTGTGAGCCCCATGTGGGACAACCTGATTACCTTGTATCTGTCCCAGTGCTTAGAACAGTGCTCGGCACATAGTAAGCGCTTAACAAACCGCCCTTTCCTCTCCATCCAAACCGCTACCTTGCTGGTTCAATCGCTCATCCTATCCTGACTGGATTACTGCATCAGCCTCCTCTCTGATTTCCCATCCTCCTGTCTCTCCCCACTTCAGTCTATATTTCACTCTGCTGCCCGGATCATCTTTGTGCAGAAACGCTCTGGGCATGTTACTCCCCTCCTCAAAAATCTCCAGTGGCTGCCTGTCAACCTACACATCAAGCAAAAACTCCTCACTCTTGGCTTCAAGGCTGTCCATCATCTCGTCCCCTCCTACCTCACCTCCCTTCTCTCCTTCTCCAGCCCAGCCCACACCCTCCACTTCTCTGCTGCCCGCTCACCTCCTCACTGCACCTCGTTCCCGCCTGTCCCGCCGTCGACCCCCGGCCCACGTCCTTCCCCTGTCCCGGAATGCCCTCCCTCCACACATCCCCCAAGCTAGCTCTCTTCCTCCCTTCAAAGCCCTACTGAGAGCTCACCTCCTCCAGGAGGCCTTCCCACACTGAGCTCCCTCCTTCCTCTCCCCCTCCCCATCCCCTCCACCCTACCTCCTTCCCCTCCCCACAGCACCTGTATATATATTTGTACAGATTTATTACTCTATTTATTTTACTTGAACATATTTACTATTCTATTTATTTTGTTAAGGATGCGCATATAGCTTTAATTCTATTTGTTCTGACGATTTTGACACCTGTCTACGTGTTTTGTTTTGTTGTCTGTCTCCCCCATCTAGACTATGAGCCCGTTATTGGGTAGGAACCGACTCTATATGTTGTCGACTTGTACTTCCCAAGCGCTTAGTACAGCGCTCTGCACACAGTAAGAGCTCAATAAATACGATTGAATGAATGAATGAATGAATGAACAAATACCACCATTATTATTATTGTTATTATTTCCCCCTCCCATGGCGGAATGGGAAGATGCCATATCCAGACACAATCCAGTGTCGGGAACTTCTTGTAGAATAATAGTAATCATAATTGTGGTATTTGTTAAGTGCTCCCTATGTGCCAGGCACTGTACTACTGTACACTGAACTCATGGCTCAGTGGAAAGAGCCTGGGCTTTGGAGTTAGAGGTCGTGGGTTCAAATCCCGTCTCCGCCACTTAGCTGTGTGACTTTGGGCAAGTCACTTAACTTCTCTGTGCCTCAGTTACCTCATCTGTAAAATGGGGATTAAGACTGTGAGCCCCCCATGGGACAACCTGATCACCTTGTTACCTCCCCAGTGCTTAGAACAGTGCTTTGCACATAGTAAGCGCTTAATAAATACCACCATTATTATTATTATTACTACTGTACACTGTACTCCCCTCTAGACTGTCAGCTCGTTGTGGGCAGGAATGTGTCTGTTAAATCGTACTCTCCCAAGCACTTAGTACAGTGCTTTGCACACAATAAGCACTCAATAAATACGATTGAATGACAGTGAATGAATACTAAGCGTTAGGGTAGATGCAAGGTAACTGGGTCGGACACAGTCCCTGTCCCACCTGGGGCTCACAATCTTAATCCCCATTGTACAGATGAGGGTAACTGAGTCCCAGAGAAGTGAAGTGATTTGCCCACGGTCACCCAGCAGACAAGTGGCAGAGCCGGGATCCGAACCCAGGTCCTTCTGTCTCCCAGGCCTGGGCTCTGTCACGCAGGCCACGCTGAATTCCTAGCTCAGAAAGCACCGTCTCCCCGTTGGGTACTTAGAAATGCCGAGCTTTGTTTTCCTGCCGTAATTAAGACCGACAAATGGGGACACCCTTCTGTTTGGGGCTGGGAGGGTTCACTGTAAAATCCCCTAAATAGGATTTGGATCAGAGGGGGAATTACTTTCTAATCTGGTTCCGATAATCTCAGGCAAGCTATTGATCAATGCAGTTAATTGATAATTAATTATGTTGCCAATCTGTACTTCCCAAGTGCTTAGTCCAGTGCTCTGCACACAGTAAGCGCTCAATAAATATGATTGATGATGATGATGATGATGGGGGCGGAAGGGGGTTGCTCGCCCTCTTCTAAGCCCCCAGCCCGCATACCTCCGTGGGGATGGCAAGGATTAGGTGAGGGATTAATTTGTGCCCGTGTGTCATTGAGAGAGTGGATTTCCTGCCTTTTACACAAGGGAAAAGTGGGATAAGACTTCCGAGGCCTATTTCTCTCCTGGCCTGCTCTCTTTAGTTGCTTTGAGGGAAGCGTGGAAAGAATCCTCAGTCCCAGTATCCCTTAAGCCCTGTTGGGCAGGGAATGTGTCTACCAACTTTCTTATATTGTACTCTCCCAAGTGCTTAGCGCAGCACTCTACACACATACGATACGATTGATCAGTCAATTGGGACCAGGGACTGTGATTGAGCGATTCTGCGGTGTCTATCCCATCATTCAGTGGCTTAATAAATACTCAAACTCGTAACAGATTGTAATTCATTCATTCAGTCAATCGTATTTATTAAGTGCTCACTGTGTGCAGAGCACTGTACTAAGCGCTTGGGAAACAGTAATGGCCACCAGGTCGAAGTTCCTCCCCCCCAGAGTGAGAGCACTCCCTTGCCTACCGTTTTTCATCTCAGAGAATGACTAAAATGTCTCTTTACACTCGCAGAATTGGGAATTATTGCAGTATAAAGGAATCGTCCTGAGAAGTAGCATGGCGTAGTGGGTAGAACATGGGCCTGAAAGTCAGAAGGTCATGGATTCTAATCCCGACACCACCACTCATCTGCTGTGTGACCTTGGGCAAATCACTTCTCCGTGCCTCAGTTCCCTCATCTGTGAAATGGGGATTGAGACTGTGAGCCCCATGTGGCTCAAGGTCGGTGTCCAGCCTTATTTGATCATCATCATCAATTGTATTTATTGAGCGCTTACTATGTGCAGAGCACCGTACTAAGCGCTTGGGAAGTACAAATTGGCAACATATAGAGACAGTCCCTACCCAACAGTGGGCTCCAGCGCTTAGTACAGTGCCTGGCACATAGCACTTAACAAACACCATAATTATAATTATTACTGTTGGTGTAAACTTCTTTCTGATTATGGTATTACAAACGCACCCCCCCCAAGCACACACACGCATGCACACACTGTCTCTCACATAAACACACACACCTCACAACTCGATTTCCCATTATCTGGAACTACTGGGAGAAGTGAAAACCTCAAGGTTTTCCCACTTAGTTGTACGGAATTATGCAGTTACGAGTCTAAATTTTTTGTGATTTTTTTTTAACCCAAATCAGTGGTGAGGCTTCATTAGCAGGTTCAGTAACCTGAGGCTTGGCTTGCTGGTCTCCAGTTGAGACTGGGAGATGGTGTTCAGCTGTTTGCACAAAATTCTGCAGCAATTACGATGAATCTAAATCCCATCCAGAACTCTCCCCATTGCCATGGCAACGTGAATTCAAAATAAGAACACACAAGGCTCTTCCGAGTCAGAAGAGCAAGTTTCCATCCTCTCTGAACTTCGGGGCCATTCCAGATCACACAAAGTCATTTTTAAATAGAACACTCTGTCTCTTTCACCTTCTTCGCTGTGAAGGCTGTTGGAGGTCGGCATTCCTGCAATCCTCACTGACTCGGGAGGACAAGCTGCTGTCACTTTGCTAGGCTTCTCCGACAGATGGACTCCGTATTTTTGACTTTTCTGACTAACGGTGATTAGTAAGAGGAGAGAAGCGGTTGCTTCAGACCATAGCCCCAGGTGAGCAAGGCAACCTGCTTTCCAGGGCTCCCGGAAGGCATCATCATCATCATCATCATCAATCGTATTTATTGAGCGCTTACGCACTGTCAAGCGAAGCTTCAGTGTGCAGCCACTGGAAATTTGGAATCACATGACTGTGGATGGGCACCCTCCTGGGGTTGTTTGTTGTTGTTGGTGGTGGTATTTGTTAAGCGCTTACTATGTGCAAAGCACTGTTCTAAGCTCTGGGGTAGATACAAGGTAATCAGGATGTCCCACGTGGGGCTCACAGTCTTCATCCCCATTTTACAGATGAGGTCACTGAGGCCCGGAGAAGTGAAGTGACTTGCCCAAAGTCACACAGCTGACAAGTGGCAGAGCCGGGATTTGAACCCACGACCTCTGACTCCAAAGCCCGGGCTCTTTCCACTGAGCCACGCTGGGCGTGGAAGGGATTCTGAGTCCACTTCTACTGCCGATCGGGGTGACAATCTTTGAGTATGGCCCAAGTGTCCCTGGCATTTAGAACCACGGAACCACAGGAGCTGGAAAAATACCTTGAGAAATCACATGATCCATCCCCCATCCCGTCCCATTCGGATTTCCTATCTCCTCAGATAGCCCTCGTAAAATCCTGTCTCCTACAGGAAGTCCCCCCCAAATTATTTCACCTCACCCAACTTGCCCAACCCAACAGCCACCCTTAGCACTTGGTGTTTTTTTTTAACTTCCATCCTCAGCTTTTGTGTACTTTCAATTGTATATTCAATTAAAAATCCTGTCTCCCACAGGAAGTCTCCCCCAAATTATTTCACCCCACCCAACTTGCCACCCGTAGCACTTGGGTTTTTTTTAACTTCCATCCTCAGCTTTTATGTACTTTCAATTGTATATTCCATTAAAAATTCTGTCTCCCCCAAATTATTTCACCACACCCAAATTGCCACCCGTAGCACTTGGGTTTTTTTTAACTTCCATCCTCAGCATTTGTGTAATTTCAATTGTATATTACTTATTCAGTTGGAAGAAACATGGGTTGGGGGTTCAGAGGACCTGGGTTGTAATCCTACCTCTGCCACTTCAATCAATCAATCAATCGTATTTATTGAGCGCTTACTGTGTGCAGAGCACTGTACTAAGCGCTTGGGAAGTACAAGTTGGCAACATATAGAGACAGTCCCTACCCGACAGTGGGCTCACAGTCTAAAAGACTGTGCCACTTGCCTGCTGTATGCCCCTGGATAAGTTACTTAACTTCTCTGTGCCTCACTTTCCTCATCTGTAAAACGGGGAAGAAACACCAGTTCTCCAAGTGACCCCCTTGTGGGAAAGGGTTTGTGTCTGACCTGATAAACTTACATCCACCCGAGTCCTTAGAACGGTGCTTCTAGACTGTGAGCCCGCTGTTGGGGAGGGACCGTCTCTATATATTGCCAACTTGTACTTCCCAAGCGCTTAGTACAGTGCTCTGCACACAGTAAGCGCCCAATAAATGCTATTGAATGAATGAATGCTTTTCACATGTAAGTACTTCAAAAACACCATTATTATTTTTGTTAGTAGCATGTATTGAGCGCTTCCTTGGTGGAGGCCACTGAACTAGGTGCTTGGGAAGAACAGATTAAAGAAGTGAATGCATTCTCTGCCCACAAAAAGCCTACCCTCTAAGCGGGGGAAGACAAACATAAAAGTACTTACAGCTAGTGTGATCAAAGTAAAGAACTGAGTGAATATGCACACACACACACACACACACACACACACCAAACACACACACACGCCCCAAACACACACGCACACATGTCCTATGAGTGCTGAGAATGGGTATAAATAACCTCATAAGTGTTAGAGTAGGTAATTTTTTTAATGGCATTTATTAAGTACTTTTAGACTGTGAGCCCACTGTTGGGTAGGGACTGTCTCTATATGTTGCCAATTTGTACTTCCCAAGCGCTTAGTACAGTGCTCTGCACATAGTAAGCGCTCAATAAATATGATTGATGATGATGAAGTACTTACTATGTGCAAAGCACTGTTCTAAGCGCTGGCACTGTTCTAAACGCTGGAGTCATATGGCTTCGGGTGACTTTTCCACATGTTCTAAACCAAGACTTTTCAGTCTTCCTTTAGAGAGTGAGACACAGCATGGCCTAGTGAAAAGAGCATGAGACTGGGAAACGGGAAACCTGGATTCTAATCCTGACATTGTCACATGCCTGCTGGGTGACTTTGGGCAAGTGGCTTAACTTCTCTGTGCCTTATTTCCTCATCTGCAAAATGGGGGTAAAATACTTGTTCTCCCTCCCCTTTAGACTGTGACCCCCATTTGGGACAGGGACTGATCTGCTTATACTGTATTCATCCCAACGCTTGTCACATAGTAAGTACTTAGCAAATACTATCATTATTGTCATTATTATTATTAGTGCACCCCCATCCCAGATGGAACATTTCTGGTTTTTACCTGTGGGGTTGAAGGTTTTGGGGTGGCTATAGAGAAGCAGCATGGTATAATGGATAGCTCTCGGGCCTGAGAGTCAGAAGGTCATGGGTTCTAATCCTGGCTCCGCCACTTGTCTGCTATGTGACCTTGAGCAACTCACCTTACGTCTCTGGGCCTCTGTTACCTCATCTTTAAAATGGGGATTAAGGCTGCAAGCTCCACGTGGGACAATCTGATTACCTTGTATCTACCCCACTTAACAAATGCCATTACTATTATTATTATTATTATTATTTTGGGACTGGGCTCAAGAGGCAAACATGTCAGCTGGTCAGCCAGGCTGTACCGGTCTAGGGATTCTCCCAAGCGCTTAATGCAATGTATGTACTCTCCCAAGCGCTTAGTACAGTGCTCTGCACACAGTCTTCTTCTTCTTCAAGTGCTGTCAAGTCATTTCCGACCCATAGCGATACCATGGGCACACCCTCTTCAGAACTTCCCATTTTCTGTCATAAAGTTGTTTTGGTATGTGTATCCGTAGAGTTTTCCTGGTAAAGATATGGAAGTGGTTTACCATCGCCTTCTTCCGTCTTCACACAGTAAACATTCAATCAATACAACTAGTGGATTTATACCTGTTCTTCATTCATTTGCATATCCATTTATCCAAATATACTTCCAGTCATTTATTTTGACTTATTCTAATGTTCTGTCCTGCCCTACCTGCTCTACTACCTTTTTTTTTTTTACCCTTCTTCCTCCTCCTGATCACTGTACCTGCTCACGCTGCTGCCCGGATCATCTGTGCAGAAACGCTCTGGGCATGTTACTCCCCTCTTCAAAAATCTCCACTGGCTACCAGTCAACCTACACATCAGGCAAAAACTCCTCACCTTGGGCTTCAAGGCTGTCCATCACCTCGCCCTCTCCTACCTCACCTCCCTTCTTTCCTTCTCCAGCCCAGCCCGCACCCTCCATTCCTCTGCCACTAATCTCCTCACCGTGCCTCGTTCTTGTCCATCCCGCTGTCGATCCCCAGCCCACATCCTTCCCCTGGCCAGGAATGCTCTCCCTCCCTCCGCACATCCGCCAAGCTAACTCTCTTCCTCCCTTCAAAGCCCTACTGAGAGCTCACCTCCTCCAGGAGGCCTTCCCACACTCAGCCCCCTCCTTCCTCTCCCCCTCCCCACCCCCCGCCCTACCTCCTTCCCCTCCCCACAGCACCTGTATATATGTTTGCACAGATTTATTACTCTATTTTACTTGTACATATTTACTATTCTATTTATTTTATTTTGTTAATATGTTTTGTTTTGTTTGTCTCCCCCTTCCAGACTGTGAGCCGGTTGTTGGGTAGGGACTGTCTCTATATGTTGCCAACTTGTACTTCCCAAGCGCTTAGTACAGTGCTCTGCACACAGTAAGCGCTCAATAAATACGACTGACTGACTGAATGAATGAATGAATGTACCTAAAAATAATCTACATTTATCTTCCCTATTAGATTATAAATTCTTTGTGATTAGGGAATGATAGTTTTAATAATAATAATTATTATTATGCTTATTATGGCATTTGCTTAGCACTTATCATGTGCCAGGTATTGTGCTAAGTGCTGGGGTAAATACAAGTAAATTGAGTTGGACACAGTCCCTGTCCCACATGGGGCTCACAGTCTCAATCTCCATTTTACAGATGAGGGAACTGAGGCCCAGAGAAGTAAAGTGACTTGCCTAAGGTCACACAGCAGACAAGTGGCAGAATTGGGATTAGAACCCATGACCTTCTGATTCCTGGGCCCAGGCTCTATCCACTATGCCTAGTTTTATTTCCATGGTACTCTCCCAATAATAATAATAATAATAATAATAATAATAATAATAATAATAGTAATGGTATTTGTTAAGCGCTTCCTATGTGCCAAGTACTGTTCTAAGCACTGGAGTGGATACAAAGTAATCAGGTTGTCCCACGTGGGGCTCACAGTCTTAATCCCCATTTTACAGATGAGGCAACTGAGGCACAGAGAAGTTAAGTGGCTTGGCCAAGGTCACACAGCTGACAGCATTTTGTACAGTGCTCTGCTCTTGGTAGGTGCTCAATAAATGATATTGATTGATTGGATGATTAAACGAGGGGACAACAATGGAAAACGGCTGGGTAGTCGGGGGGGGCCAGTGCGGATCTGTTAGGATTTAAAGAGTTCTCTGTCCCTTTATGTGTTCAGCCCAGTGCTTGGTCCGTAGCAGTGCTTAATAAATTAAAAGGACCAAATCACCAAGGGGTCAGATCGCTCCCCGAGGCCAGGCAAATCAGATGGGTACTTCCTGGCTCGTCTCACCCCAGCAGGAGTCTCATCTTTATGAAATTCACCAACTGAAGCTGTGCGGGGAGTGTGCAGGAAAAAAAAAAGCAATTAACGATCTTAGAGGCTGAGCACAGTGTCAGCTCATCAGCTCCTGAGACTGAAGCTCGGCCTGTGATATCAAAGGCCTGGCCCGTTTGCCTCCACTCTGATCCAGCTGGATGAGTCGATCTGGGAGCTTGAGGCGGCAGGGACTTAAACAAAAACAGCATCTCTCTGCATCTCTGATCTGGGAGCTTTTTCTAGAAGAGGCAAGGAGATTGGGAGTCCTGCTTTAGCTGCTCAGGAAGGCGGGAGTTTGTCCTGGAGAAGGTCTTGGATTTTTGAGCCGCTCTGCTATTGCTTGCAGCCCACTAGCTTCCTCAGCTTTCTCGGCCCTCTAAGTGTTCACGCATTTATTAATTTGTTATTGATGCGTTTTTCTACCTGTGTCCATTGTGCCTTCCCTCTTGTTCTTTCAACTATCATACGTTTGTCAATTTATATCTGCTTGCCTTCTCCATTAGAGAACAGGAATGTAATCAATCAGTCATATTAACTGAGCACTTACTGCTTGTATCTCACCTTTCTCCTGTGGGTTTCTCAAAAGGCTAGTTTGGTATTCCCGCACAATAGGTGGCAGGCTGAGGATGATGATGGATGTCAAATATGTCAGAACAAAGAGGGAGCACAGAATTCATAACCACCTCAGGACTTCCTATCCTGGCAAGAACTTGGATATCTCAAAACTTTCCAAAGACGTCCTCTTTCTAAAGACGTTGTCCCCGCAACTCGTGTTAGTAACAGGTAAAACCTCTTCAACTCTCCTGAACCAGGCTGAACAAGTGCAATTTTCTGTGAGATTTATCCTGAACTAACTGTATGGACCAGAAAACGACTTGAGAGCCAGTAAGGGATGGTGGGAGGAGGGAGTTGGAGAAGAGGGGAGAGAAAGAGAAGATGCATTATGGAAAATAAGAGCTTTGTTGAAGCTAGAAAATGGGCATCTGTAGTCTTAACAGGCTTTCACTTCCTTTTTCATCAGTTAATTTAGCAATGGATATGGATAGTGGTGTTCCCCACTGACAGTGGAATTCTAAAACAGAGCAGGCTCTTTAGGCTATAAGTAATGAAGTGATGGGAGGTTTGCTCCTTGGTTGCTTTTCCCCCATTTTGCACATTGCAGTATTGTTATTTGGTGATTAACACATAATGCTGGGGTGGCCAAGCTTCATTTCCTGAAGAGCTACAAACCGATTACATCAGCGGTCTGAGAGCCTCTTTCCAAATGAATGATGGTTCTGGGGTGGAGGTGGGAAGTGGGGGAGACAATGGGAGGGAGGTGAGACAGTGTTGGGGGGACAGTGAATGGTGGAGAGCAGTTGGTCCTGGTGTGAGGGAGTGCGATGCACAGGAGAGTCACAGATTGGGGGCTCGGGAGAGATCTAATGGGACTTTTCAGCTAGACACAATAATAATAATAAGAGTAATAACTGTAGTATTTGTTAAGCACTTACTATATGCCACCTACTGTACTAAGAGCTGGAGTAAGTACAAGATAATCAGGTCAAACACGGTCCCTGTCCCACATGGGGCTTACAGTTCAAGGGGGAAGGAGAACAGGTTTTGAATCCCCATTTTGCAGATGAGGAAACTGAAGCACAGAGAAGTTAAGTGTTTTTCCCCAAATCCTTCATTCATTCATTCAATCGTATTTATTGAGCGCTTACTGTGTGCAGAGCACTGTATTAAGCGCTTGGGAAGTGCAAGTCGGCAACATATAGAGACGGTCCCTACCCAACAACGGGCTCACAGTCTAGAAGGGGGAGACAGACAACAAAACAAAACATGGAGACAGGTGTCAAAATCGTCAGAACAAATAGAATTAAAGCTATGTGCACATCATTAACAAAATAAAAAGAATAGTAAATATGTACTAAACGTTTTCCAATGGCTGTTAACACTGTCCAAATATTTTTTAAGATAGTGTTGTGATGACCCAGCCTAGAGGAAAAAGTCTCAGGTGAATGGTGGAGCTGAGATTAGAACTCGGCGTCCCCTGATTCCCAGGCCCCTGCTCTTTCCACTAGGCCACATTTCTTCTCACGCATGATTCTGACCACTACAGCATAGGAAGGGCATAATAGAGTCAGAGAAAGTACAGGGAAGAAAGTGAAAATCAGGCAGACGGAGTAGCTTCTATATGATTATACGCGGAAAAGATTAGGACTCTTCAGTCTAGAAAGACCAAGGTTGAGAAGGACCGTTTTGAAGCAAGCAAAACCAGGAAGGGTGTGGACAAGGCGAACCCGGATTTGGCTGTTCAGCAAACCCCACAGAGGCAGCAGGATCCCCAAACAGCTGCTGCATGGACAGCAGAAATTGGAAAACTGAAATGTTTTAAGGACACAGTAAAACAAAGCTTCAGACAACATTGCATCACGTTTGAAAACTGGGAGGGAGGTTTTGTCATGAATGGGCTAATGTGGTGCACAGACTAGGAGGAAAAAGCTATAATAATGCTAATTGTGGTATTTATTAAGCACTTACTATGTGCCAGGCACTATACTAAACACTGGGGTAGATATGAGATGAGCGGGTTGGACACAGTCCCTGTCCCATTGTGTGACATTGGAATTGCGTAGGTGTTTAGTAATACACAAAGGTCAATACAAGGCTACGGGATTGGACACAGACTCTGTCCCTTATGGGGGAATCACTATCTATTTTATCCCCATTTTACAGATCAGGAAACGGAGATTCAGAGAGGTTAAGTGGCTTGCCCAAGGTCGCACAGTAAGCTAACATGGCCTAGTGGATAGAGCAAGGGCCTAGGGGTCAGAAGGATCTGGGTTCTAATCCTGGCTCTAATCCTTGGGTACATCACTTCTCTGTGCTTCAGTTACCTCAGATGTACAATGGGGATTAAGACTGTGAGCCCCATGTGGTACAGGGACTGTGTCCAACTTGATTACCATGTATCTATTGTAGTGCTTAGAACAGTGCTTGGCACATAGTAAGTGCTTAACAAGTACCATAGTTATTATCAGTGGTATTTATTAAATGCTTATTATATGCAAAACACTGAACTCAGTACTATATGCCACCTAGTACTTGTACTAGTACTTGGAAAAGTACTTGTACTAGTACTTGAACTAAGTACTTGGAAAAGTACAATACAACAGAGTTAGCTGACACGTTCCCCGTCCACAGCAATCTTACGGTCTAGAGCCGGACTGTCTCCTCACCTTCCCAGTCCCTGGGGCAGGGGCAGGGATTTGGGATGTGGTTTGGAGCCCTATCAGACTGAGGAAGCCAGCCAAGGGCCCTGGGATCATCTAACGGCTTCTGACCCCACACTCCGACAAACTGGGGAGCAGCTTGGCCTAGTGGAAAGAGCTCAAGCCTGGGAGCCAGAGGACCTGGGTTCTAATCGCAGCTCTGTGGGACCATGGACAAGTCACTTCACATCTCTATGCCTCGCTTTCCTCAATAATAATAATAATAATAATGGCATTTATTAAGCACTTACTATGCGCAAAGCACTGTTCTAATTGCTGGGGAGGTTACAAGGTGATCAGGTTGTCCCACGTGGGGCTCACAGTTTTAATCCCCATTTTACAGGTGAGGTAACTGAGACACAGAGAAGTTAGGTGACTTGCCCAAAGTCACACAGCTGACAATTTGTGGAGCCGGGATTTCAACCCGTGACCGCTGACTCCAAAGCCCATGCTCTTTCCACTGAGCCACGCTGCTTCTCAACTGTCAAATTGGAATCCAATACTTGACCTGCCTCCTACTTAAACTGGGAGCCCCATGTGGGACAGGGGCTATGTCTGGCCTGATGAACTTGTATCTACCCCTGCGCTTAATACAGTGCTTAACACTTAGTAAGCATAGAGAAGCAGCGTGGCTCAGTGGAAAGAGCACGGGCTTTGGAGTCAGTGGTCATGGGTTCGAATCCCGGCTCCACCACATGTCTGCTGTGTAACCTTGGGCAAGTCACTTAACTTCTGTGAGCCTCAGTTACCTCATCTGTAAAATGGGGATTAAGACTGTGAGCCCCCTGTGGGACAACCTGATCACTTTGTATCCCCCAAGCGCTTAGAACAGTGCTTTGCACATAGTAAGCACTTAACAAATGCCAACATTATTATTATTATTATTATCTAACAAATGCCATAAAACAACCCCCGTCTCCCCAGCCCCCGCCAAAAAAACCCTCACAACTTCCTTCATGCAGAAATGCTCTCCCTCCCATGGGACATTTTCCCCTTTTTTTCATTCTCCAACATTGTTTCTTTCCTAGAAACATCCTCCTCTCATGCTAGGAGAATGGCCACCCAAACACATACTACTCACTGGAGGAATCAACTTTTCGGGAGGACCACGCAGTTGAGAATGGCAATACACAGTCCATGCGTTGACTCTCTCCGATGTGTGTGTTTGTGAAACAGTGATAGAAAAAACATTAGACTTTTAATCACTCCTGAAACCCTAGAATCACTTAATGGCTGCTCCTGCTATTGCATTATATAACTGGAGAAAAACAGTGCACTTATCACTAATGCTATTACCTTCCGTTAAATGGAGATGGATAGAAACTTCCCTGGATTGGGCAATAGGGAACAGCAGGCATCCTGCTGTGGCCTTCTTTCTCTCACCTTGCTGTTTTGTCAGATCCCCCACTCCCCCCAAGTAAGTGCTCGATAAATATGATTGATTGATTGATTGATTATCTTTTTCTCTGCTTCTCCAGAATGGGGCAGGGCAGGGAGTGGGGATGGGAGGAGGGATTGCAAGGCAGGCTTAGACGGTAAGCTTGTAGTGGGCAGGGAATTTGTCTGTCTATTGTTGTAGTCTCCCAAGCACTTAGTACAGTGCTCTTCACACAGTAAATACTCAATAAATACTATTGACTATACTGGGTTTCTCAGCTAGTTCTCCAGGATTGGTTTTAGGAAAGGGGGGGACGGGGGGGACTGGCCTTCTGTGTGACCTGAGGCAAATTAGAATGATAACTGGGGTATTTATTGTTACTATGTGTCAAGCACTGTGCTAAACACTGACATAGATACAGTCCAATCAGATCAGACTCAGTCCTTGTCTCCTTGGGCCTTGCAGTCTAGAGGGAGGAGAAGCACATGTGCTTAATCTCCACTTTACAGATGAGGAAACTGAGGTACCTGGAAGTTTAGAGACTTGTCCAAGATCACAAAGCAGGCAAGTGGCAGAGCTAAGATTAGAACCCAGGTCTCCCAGCTCCTGTGCCTTCCACTGGACCATGCTGCTCTGAGACTCAGTTTGCTGGTCTGAAGGATGGGGATCATAATCCCACCTCTTGGTACTCCCAGAGGGTGTGGTGAGAAGAGAGTGAGATCATTGTTGTCAAAATGCTTTGGAGTTCTTTTTTAAAAGTTAGAGTCAAATTGAAGGTATATTGTTCTCAGCGTTATTATTTAAAAGACATCCATCTCCCTTATCTCAGGAATCTTCTGGACCTCAGGCCACATCTTGCATGTCCCTGGGAGGAGGTTAAGCTTTTCCCAGATGTTCTCTCAGATGTGCTAGAGTTAGACTCATTCAGAACTGCGGATCTTTACTTTCGGGGAGGATGGGCTCATCTTCACTGGCTTCACTGTGGCTCAAGAAAATAGACTTGCTGATAACCACTTCTTCCTCCTCTCCCTGCCTTATTATTATAAGGCCTCTCCTCTACTCCTCTTCCCCTCCCCATTGCCCCCCTCCCTCCCTCTGCCCTACCCTCTTCCCCTCCCCACAGCACTTGTATATATTTGTGCATATTTACTACTCTATTTATTTTATTTGTACACATTTACTATATTTATTTTATTAATGATGTGCATATAGCCATAACTGTATTTATTCTGATGGTATTGATACCTGTCTACTAGCTTTATTTTGTTGTCTATCTCCCCTTTCTAGACTGTGAGCCCGTTGTTGGGTAGGGACCGATTTGTACTTCCCAAGCACTTCGTACAGTGCTCTGCACACAGTAAGGGATCAATAAATACGATTGAATAAATGAATGAATAATTATGGAATTGGTTAGGTGTATACTACTTGTAAAGCGCTGGGGTTGATATGAGGCTATGGGATTGGACATAGTCCCCGTCCTGTATGGGGGTATCACCGTCTATCTTATCCCCATTTTACAGGTAGGGAAATGAGGCCCAGAGAGGCTTGCCCAGTAATAATAATAATAATGATGATGGTATTTGTTAAGCGCTTACTATGTGCAAAGCACTGTTCTAAGCGCTGGGGGGATACAAGGTGATCAGGTTGTCCCACTTGGGGCTCACAGTCTTAATCCCCATTTACAGAAGAGGTAACTGAGGCCCAGAGAAGTGAAGTGACTTGCCTAAAGTCACACAGCAGACGTGGTGGAGCCGGGATTAGAACCCATGACCTCTGACTCCCAAGCCCGGGCTCTTTCCAACTGAACCACACTGCTTCTCTGAGTAGGCCAGTGACATCTCCTGACTCCCAGTCCTATCCAGTTTCCTCTAGGCCTCGATGCTTACCCATTAGGGGAGTTCATCAAAACGGGCATCTCCTTCTAAAGCTCATTCTTGGGTTCCTCCCACAGCCCCCGCTTCACTTTCAGCAGGGGCAGGAAAAGGGTGTGCAATCCTCTCCCTTCCCACCTGGACTCTATTTATTTTATTTGTACACATTTACTATATTTATTTTATTAATGATGTGTATATAGCCATAACTGTATTTATTCTGATGGTATTGATACCTGTCTACTAGTTTTATTTTGTTGTCTATCTCCCCTTTCTAGACTGTGAGCCCGTTGTTGGGTTTGACTATGGGATGTCTGGGTTGGTGGAGAATATCTCCTCCCGCCCCCTTCTCCCCGCCCCCATCCATCCCTATTGTCCAGTCAGACCGGGATGGTCACTACTGGTCAGAGAAGCAGCGTGGCTCAGTGGAAAGAGCCCGGGCTTTGGAGTCAGAGGTCATGGGTTCGAATTCCGGCTCCGCCACGTGTCTGCTGGGTGACATTGGGCAAGTTGCGTAATCAGTCAATCAATCAATCGTATTTATTGAGCGCTTACTGTGTGCAGAACACTGTACTCAGCGCTTGGGAAGTACAAATTGGCAACATATAGAGACGGTCCCTACCCAACAGTGGGCTCACGGTCTAGACTTCTTAACTTCTCTGAGCCTCAGTTACCTCGTCTGTAAAATGGGGATTAAGACTGTGAGCCCCACGTGGGACAACCTGATCACCTTGTATCCCCCCAGCGCTTAGAACAGTGTGTGGCACATAGTAAGTGCTTAACAAATGCTATCATTATTATTATTATTATTGTTATTATCAGTGCAGAGATAGCCGAGCCATGCCCAAGCCCCAGCAGTTTGGCGGCGGGTTCGGGTGTCATATTATTGACCAGTTGACCCGTTTGCTCTTGCATGTGGCATCCCTCGCTACCATCTGGTTCCTTCTCTCATCCCTCCCATCAGGCAGCAACACGACACCTGGACCCCTTATGCCCGCATCCTGTTAGAACGGTACTCGAATCTCACTAGATGGTAAACTCCTCGAGGGCAGGGTCGATACTTTCACCTGTAGTTCCCCAAGTAGCACGGTGTTTTGCGTGCAGTATGTACTCCAGTGTCGGGGTTGGGGTACCCTTGCTAACGGTTGGTTGGGGGAAGGCCGACCAACTTGCTTTGGCAGTGAATAATAAGCGGTGAATAATTAGCTCGACGGCTGATTATTTTTATTCGTGGCATTTACTAAGCACTTCCAGGGTGCCAAGCACCGAGCCCGTGTTGACGTGGTTGTCTTGTCAATCGCGGTGCTGAGCACACAGTAAGCACTTAATAAATGCCATAAAGAGTAACGATAGTAACAATAATAATAATTCTTGTATTTAAGTGATTACCGTGTGCCAGACACTGTGCTAAGAGCTGGGTGGATGCAAACAAATCAGATTGCATACAGTCCATGTCCCACACGCGGGCTAACGTAATTCATTCTACGCACACTTTCAATCCCTCCTATTAATTCATTCATTCAATCGTATTGAGCGCTTTCTATGTGCAGAGCACTGTACTAAGCGCTTGGGAAGTACAAGTTGGCAACATATAGAGTCGGTCCCTACCCAACAGCGGGCTCACAGTCTAGAAGGGGGAGACAGAGAACAAGACAAAACATATTAACAAAAAATAAGTAGAATAAATATGTACAAATAAAATAAATAAATAGGGTAATAAATATGTACAAACATATATATATATATATATATATACAGGTGCTGTGGGGAGGGAAAGGAGGTAAGGTGGGGGGAATGGGAAGGGGGAGGAGGGGGAGAGGAAGGAGGGGCTCAGTCTGGGAAATGAGGTGGACCCTATCAAATGAGGTGTCAATTTCCACCCCCCAGGACAATCAATCAATCAATCAATTGTATTTATTGAGCGCTTACTGTGTGCAGAGCACTGTACTAAGCACTTGGGGAGTGCAAGTTGGCAACACATAGAGACAGTCCCTACCCAACAGCGGGCTCACAGTCTAGAAGGGGGAGACAGAGAACAAAACCAAACATACTAACAAAATAAAATAAATAGAATAGATATGTACAAGTAAGATAAATAAATAGAGTAATAAATATATACAAACATATATACAGGACAAATGTCTGTATCTTTCTTCAAAATTCTCATTCCTTCCTCAGCCTAGGGATTCCCTCTCATTTATAGTCTCTCCCCCATCATCTCTTTGGAGCTAATCCTTCGGTCCATCTTTTCCATCTTTACAACCTTTCCTCATTCCCTCTCCACCCACATCCTTGTACATAATCTCTCCATAGGCCTATGAGAAGCAGCGTGGCTTAGTGGAAAGAGCCCGGGCTTGGGAGTCAGAGGTCGTGGGGTCTAATCCCTCCTCCTCCACTTGTCAGCTGTGTGACTTTGGGCAACTCACTTAACTTCTCTGTGCCTCAGTGACCTCATCTGTAAAATGGGGATTAAGTCTGTGAGCCCCACGTGGGGCAACCCGATTTCATTATACCTACCCCAGCGCTTAGAAGAGTGCTCGGCACATAGTAAGCGCTTAACAAATACCATCATTATTATTATCACCTCAAATAATAGCCCCCTTCACTTAGGACAGTGATCCCAGAGGTGGGCAATCAATCAATCGTATTTATTGAGCGCTTACTGTGTGCAGAGGCAAGCAGTCAGACCTGATGTAGAGTATGGCAAGACAGAATCTGCTTTCCGTGCCTCAGTTCCCTCATCTGTAAAATGGGAATTAAGACTGTGAGCCCCACGTGGGACAACTTGATCACCTTGTATCCCCCCCAGCGCTTAGAACGGTGCTCTGCACATAGTAAGCACTTAACAAATGCCATTCTAATTATTATTATTATTATATGTGCTGTTCTAAAGAAAATTTCCAAGTGGATTTTTGGGTAGAAAAGTCCATTTTGACCCAGAGCGTACTCTATCACTGGGCACTTATATGGTGTAGTCAGGAAGCAAGTAACTATAAAATCCTAGTGGGCAGGGAACGTTTCTACCAACTCTGTTGTGTTGTATTCTCCCAAGCATTTTGAACAGTGCTCTGCACATAGTAGCCACTCGGTAGCTGCCGTTTGCAGAACTGCACGGTTCATTATCCTTCTCCATTTGGGAAAGCCCCTCATTGGTAGAGTCTGATTTTTCAAGGGCTTCCTGAAAGGAATCTGAGGAATAGGGTGGACCCTCACTTCAATCGATCAATCGTATTTATTGAGCACTGACTATGTGCAGAGCGTTGTACTAAGTGCTTGGGAAGTACAAATCAGGAACCTATAGAGACGGTCCCTACCCAACAACGGGCTCACAGTCTAGAAGGGGGAGACAGACAACAGAAGGAAACAAGTAGACAGATGTCAACACCATCAGAATAAATAGAATTATAGTTATATACACATCATTAATAAAATAGAGTAATAAATATGTACAAATATACAGACGTGCTGTGGGGAGGGGAAGAGAGTAGGGCAGAGGGAGGGGAGGGCGATGGGGAGGGGAAGAGGAGGAGGAGAGGAAAAAGGTGGGGGGGTTCAGTCTGGTGAGCCCTCCTGGAGGAGATGAGCTCTCAGTAGGCCTTTGAAGGGAGGAAGAGAGCTAGTTTGGTGGTTGTGTGGACGTTCCCTGCCCATAATGAACTTACAGTCAATCAATCAATCAATCAATCGTATTTATTGAGCGCTTACTGTGTGCAGAGCACTGTACTAAGCACTTGGGAAGTACAAGTTGGCAACATATAGAGACAGTCCCTACCGAACAGTGGGCTCACAGTCTAGAAGGGGGAGACAGAGAACTAAACCAAACATATTAACAAAATAAAATAAATAGAATAGATAGGTACAAGTAAAATAAGTAAATAGAGTAATAAACATGTACAAACATATACATATATGCATTGAGAAGCAGTGTGGCTCAGTGGAAAGAGCCCGGGCTTTGGAGTCAGAGGTCATGGGTTCAAATCCCTGCTTCACCACTTGTCAGCTGTGTGACTTTGGGCAAGTCGCTTCACTTCCCTGGGCCTCAGTTACCTCATCTGTAAAATGGGGATTAAGACTGTGAGCACCATGTGGGACCATCTGATCACCTTGTATCCCCCCCCAGCGCTTAGAACAGTGCTTTGCACATAGTAAGCGCTTAATAAATGCCATTATTATTATTATTAGTATTATTATTACAGTCTATAGGAGTTGAGACCAATTTGCCCTGGGTCAGAATGCCTCTCTATTAAGTTAGTTAGGGTTATGTCCTCGTAATGGCCTGGCATCTGCTAAGAGTTGAGGCAACTTCCTGAAGTATCTTATGAGGGAGGAGCTGAGGCAGAAGGAGAATTTGGTTCATTGATACTCCTAGAGGAATTCCCTGGCAGGGAAGCAGCGTGGCTCACTGGAAAGAGCACAGACTTGGGAGTCAGAGGTCATGGGTTCTAATCCCGGCTCCACTACTTGTCAGCTATGTGACATTGGGCAAGTCACTTCACTTCTCAGTGCCTCAGTTCCCTCATCTGTAAAATGGGATGAAGACTGTGAGGCCCACGTGGGACAACCTGATTACCTTGTATCCCCCGCCAGTGCTTTGAACAGTGCTTGGCACATAGTAAGCGCTTAACAAATGCCATCATTATTGTTATTACTGAATGTATGCTGAGGGTCTTGCAGATTTTCTTAAAGCATTCGTTAGGTACTTGACATTCAGAGACCTGAGACATTATGGGTAAATACTGCACACAGTAAGTGCTCAATAAATACGATTGAATGAATGAATGAATTCCACAGTTTCACCATCCATTTCCATACTCAGCCTCAGTCCGCTCCTTGAGCTGACTCTGCCACATGCCTGCTGTGTGACCTTGGGCAAGTCACTTAACTTCTCTGAGCCTCAGTTACCTCATCTGTAAAATGGGGATGAAGACTGTGAGCCCCACGTGGGACAACTTGATCACCTTGTATCCCCCCCAACGCTTAGAACAGTGCTCTGCACATAGTAAGCGCTTAACAAATACCAGGACTTACTGAGCCTGGGGAAGTAACGTTAAGCCGCAGTCCACAGGCAATCAAAGAATGAACCAGTGGTATTTATTGGGTGCTTACTGTTTGCAGAACGCTTGGGGAAATACAGTATTACAGAGTTGATAGACATGTTCCCTGCCTACGGGAAGCTTATGCTTTAGAGAGAGGAGCTTGCAGTCTAGAGGTGGGGCTTCTGGTATCTCCCATCGACTTCCTGCGAAATTTCTCATTGATTGGGATTTATTCATTTTATCCTAGGGGCTCAGTTTGAGGCTGTAATTCTTTTTGCTGGAATAACAATGGATGTGAGAAAAAGAAAGAAAAGAGAAAATTGCTCCCTGCCTCCTTGATGAGATCCATAGGACTAAAAAAAAAAAAAAAAAAAAAAGAGAGAGAGAGAGAGAAAAAAAATCATTTGAAGCCATTCAATCCCCTTCTGAAGGCTAAATTCTGTATTCTGGGAATGGACCCCACATTTTTAAATGGGTTTCCTAGCATTGCATCTTGCCAGACAGAGTTTCAAGCCCCAGTATAAATGGCGATGCCAAGGGGAAGGCATCTTTTGTCTCTTCCTCTTCTTCTACGCTCCGCTCAGCCCTCTCCCAGGCTTATATCACAGGCTGACCTAATTATGAGAAGAAGCAGAAACTCCTGGGTGAGAAGGTGAAGGAATGTCAGCGGCTTGAAAACGGCTTGAAAACGGAAGCGTTGGGGAGTGTGGAAATTCATTGTGATGGGGGTCACCCTGTCATAGGCTGATTCACTTTCTCTGGGCCCAGGTTATCACAGCCTATACGTACCCAGCATTGTCGAGGGCATCAAATTTAGAAAATTTGCAAAGTGGGAGGGAGAAATGCCAACCTGCTGACAGTCAGTTTAGGGCCAAAGTGTGAACCTGCGACTTTGAGATCGCACACTGGGAGAAAGTGTCCCAGATTGTTGTTGCACTTAATCGAGTTGGTGCAATGATTAAAGCCTCCCTCCCCACCCCTTCCACCCCCACCCCCGATCTGGGAAGTGTAGCCAACACTCCTTAAGGATTCCGGTATCTGATCTCAGCCAGCCATGGGGGACTTCAGGGACTTATTTGTTAAGCGCTTACAATATGCTGGGCACTGTCCTAGGCGCTTGGGTGGATACAAGCAAATCGGGATGGACACAGTCCCTCTCCCCTGTGGGGCTCTCACTTTCAATCCCCATTTTACAGTTCAGATGACTGAGGCACAGAGAAAGTGAAGTGATTTGCCCAAGGTCACACAGCAGACAAGCGGTGAATCCGGGATTAGAACCTATGACCTTCTGACTCTCAGGCATGTGTTCTATGCACTACGTCATGTTGCAAGTGCTTAGTACAGTGCTCTGCACGTAGTAAACTAGTCCCTGCAAATGGTGTAATAGTAATAATAGTAATTATGGTATTTGTTAGGCACTTATTATGTGCCAAACACACATAGAGCACTGGCTTGGGAGTCAGAAGGCCATGGGTTCTAATCTTAACTCTGCCACTTTTCTGCTGTGTGACCTTGGGCAAATCACTTCACTTCTCTGTGCCTCAGTTATCTCATCTTTTAAAATGGGGATTGAGACAGTGAGCCCCACATGGGACAGGGACTGTGTCCAACCCAATTTGCTTATTTCCACCCAAGCACGTAGGACAGTGCTTGGCATATTTTCTAGACTGTAAGCCCACTGTTGGGTAGGGACCATCTCTATATGTTGCCAACTTGTACTTCCCAAGCGCTTAGTACAGTGCTCTGCACACAGTAAGCGTCCAATAAATACAATTGAATGAATGAATAGTAAGCGCTTAACAAATACCATGATTATTAATTATTACACTTTTAAAGTGCTTAATAAATACTACTGATTGATTGATTGGGGCTTTAGGAGAAAGTTGAACCACTTTTGGAGAAACCTTCGAGGAGAAGAAGTGAGATGGGTGGGAAACCAGGTGGAAAGGCGAAAGGGAGAGACAAGATCTAGGGAGTAAATTAGCCTCGCCATTTTGGAATGAGAGGCAAGGATGGAATGAAGCAGACATGAGGCTTGGGGAAATAGACACACATGTCTAAGTGATTTTCCATTCTTTCCTCAGACCGTTGTGCCAGTTTAGGAAGCTTACTCACTGGTTCTAACCCTCTGAACCCACTTCATCCTATTCATTTGGGTAAGTTGTCGCCAGGATGTCCAAAGGGGATGAATGTTAAGGAAAGGCCAGCAGTTATTTGCAAAGGCAGATGGGCCAGCAGAAGACATCAATAGGCTCAATCAATCAGCCAATTATATTTATTGAGCATTGACTGTGTGAAGAGCACTTGAAGCGCTTGGGAGAGTATAAAATAACAGAGTGGCAGACACATTCCCTGCTCACAGTGAGTTTACAGTCTAGAGGGTTCAAGAAGTGTTTGGATAAATTTGGGAGAATCTGAGTATTAAGTAGAAATGATCACTGTAGATTGCCTGCTTGGTGCAATGCACTGAACTAAGAGCTTGATGACGTACAACAGAAACTCAAGATACATTTCCTGCCCACAAGGAGTTGACGCTCTAACAAGAAAACATTGCATTCCTCACTACCTGAGTCTAAGAATCTTCATTTTCTAGGACAAAATCCTAGCCATGGGTGTATAACTTTCCCTGTACATTCTGGGTGAAATTGGGGCCTTTTACTATTTGCTCAGAACTTCTAAATCAATCACTCAGTCAATACGGTTTATTGTTATTAACAATAATAATAGTGGTATTTGGTAAGTGTGTATTATGTGTCAAGCATTGTACTAAACACTGGGGCAGCTGCAGGACAATGAGATCGGACACAGTCCCTGTCCCAAATGGGGTTCACAATCTAAGGGAAAAGAACAGGTTACAGTTGAGAAAACAGAGGTACAGAAAAGTTAGATGATTTCCATCTTGTACTTCTCAAGCGCTTAGTACAGTGCTCTGCACACAGTAAGTGCTCAATAAATACGATTGATTGATTGATTGATTGATTTGCCAAAGGTCATAAATGAGACAAGTGGTGGAGCTGGAACTAAAACCCAGGTCTCTCAATTTCTCAATCCTGAGCTCTTTCCACTGTTTCCTCTTTCCATGAGGCCAATACACTAACCCTATGGATAGATTTCAACACATTATTTGAAACAAGAAGTGAAACAGGGAATAGTATTATAATATTCTGTTTCTTTCCAAATGGATTGGAAAACAGGAGAGATTCCACAGATGTTTAAGTTTCTTTGGATGGAATCCTACTATACTTTGCTGTACATTTTTGTCTTTCCTTCCGGGGGATCATTTCAATAGAAAAATGCAAAAGTTTAAATAGGAAGTTCTCCTCAAATTCGTTTCAGTGTTGAAATTTAAATGGAAATTCCAACCCATTCAGGTTCTACATCAGTAGTAATGTTTCCACAGTGTTATTGTTATTGGTTATCTGGTATGAGGAGCAGTACTCAATCAGTCGTATTTATTGAGCACTTACTGTGTGCAGAGCACTACACTATAAGCACTTAGGAGAGTACAGTAGAATAGAGTTGGTAGACACACTAACTGCACGCAAGGAAGAGCCATCAGAAAAAGGTTTCTTCCCAAAATGTAGCTTTAAAGAAAATTTACAGATAATTTCCTTTCCCAAGCCTCAAACCAATTTTCAAGATGAATTATGTTCAAAAGGGGAAAGGAGCAAGGGGGGAGCGGGGGTCTCCAGGAAACCAAGAAACTTCCTTAATCCAATCAATTAATCAATCAGTCCATCAATGGTATTTTTGAGTGCTTACTGTGATGGAGCATTATACTAAGCGCTTGGGAGAATACAATGCAATAGAGTTACTAGGTGATCCCTGCCATTAAGGATATTACAATCTAGAAGGGGAAACAGACATTAAAACCTATAAACGTCTGATTATGTATTATGTGAGCCCGTTGTTGTGTAGGGACTGTCTCTATATGTTGCCGACTTGTACTTCCCAAGCACTTAGTACAGTGCTCTGCACACAGTAAGCGCACAATAAATACAATTGAATGAATGAATGAACAGTGTTTCTTTCACAGACCTGTTTAAGAATTCCCTTCATTCGTGCTTCCACAAGTTCTTCCAAACCCATGGGTGATGGCCCTATCTTCTCTTGTGCCAGATTATCTGATGTCTTTTTCTGTCCACAGAGATTTCTCTTTCTTTGTGTGTGGTATTTCTTAAGCGCTTACTGTATGATGATGATGGTATTTGTTAAGGACTTACTATGTGCCAAGCACTGTTCTAAACACTGGGGTAGATACAAGGTTATCAGGTTGTCCCACATAGGGCTCACAGTCTTCATCCCCATTTTACAGATGAGGTAACTGAGACACAGAGAAGTTAAGTGACTTGCCCAAAGTCACACAGCTGGGAAGTGGCAGGGCCGGGATTAGAACCCATAACCTCCGACTCCCAAGCCGGTGCTCTTTCCAGTAAGCACTGGTGTAGATACAAGGTAAGTGGGATGGATACAGTCCATTGTCCCACATGGGGCTCACAGTCTTAATCCCCATTTTACAGATGAGGTAACTGAAGGACAGAGAAGTGAAGCGACTTGCCCAAGGTCACACAGCAGATAAGTGGTGGAGCCGGGATTAGAACCCAGGTCCTTCTGACTTGCCAGCTCTTAAATCCTGGGCAGGGAGATTGATCATCAACCTTCCTTACCCAAGAGTCCTCAGAGGCTACCTGACCCCAGAAGACTTGGACTGTAAATATGTTGGATTATAAATTCACTGAGAGCAGGGATTTCATCCTGTCACCTCTACTGCATACTTTTAGACTGTGAGCCCACTGTTGGGTAGGGACCGTCTCTATATGTTGCCAACTTGTACTTCCCAAGCGCTTAGTACACTGCCTTGCACACAGTAAGCGCTCAATAAATACGATTGATTGATTGATTGCATACTTAAGCATTCAGTGCAGTGCTTTGCATAGATTGTGAGTGCCTTGAAGTTTATTCATTCATTCATTCATTCAATTGTATTTATTGAGCGCTTACTGTGTGCAGAGCACTGTACTAAGCGCTTGGGAAGTCCAAGTTGGCAACATCTAGAGACGGTCCCTACCCAACAGCGGGCTCACAGTCTAGAAGGGGGAGACAGACAGCAAAGCAAAACATATTAACAAAATAAAATAAATAGAATAAATCTGTACAAGTAAAATAAATAGAGTAATAAATATGTACAAATATGTACAAGTTGAGGGGCCAGGACTAATTCCTACCTGAGTACTCAATCGTATTTATTGAGTGCTTACTATGTATACTGTACTAAGCGGTTGGGAAAGTACAGTACAAGACAGTTGGTAGACACTTTCCCTGCCCAAAAGAGCTGTGAGGCCCTACTGAGAGCTCACCTCCTCCAGGAGGCCTTCCCAGACTGAGCCCCCTCTCCCCCTCCTCTGCCTCCCCATTCCCCCGCCTTACCCCCTTCCCCTCCCCAAAGCACCTGTATATATATAGTTTGTACGGATTTATTACTCTATTTTATTTGTACATATTTATTCTATTTATTTTATTTTGTTCATATGTTTTGTTTTGTTCTCCGTCTCCCCCTTCCAGACTGTGAGCCCACTGTTGGGTAGGGACTGTCTCTATATGTTGTCAACTTGTACTTCCCCACCGCTTAGTACAGTGCTCTGCACACAGTAAGCGCTCAATAAATATGATTGATGATGATAAAATAAATGAAATAAATATGTACAAATAAAATAGAGTAATAAAGCTGTACAAGCATATATACAGGGGCTGTGGGGAAGGGAAGGAGGAGAGGTAGGAGAGGGCTCAGTTTGGGAACGAATAAATGAATGAATGAACGAATGAATGAATGAACGAATGAATGAATGAATGAATGAATGAATGAATGAATGAATGAATGAATGAATGAATGAATGAATAGCGGGGCGGGGGATGTAGTTGCGGGATCTCCCCGCAAACGCGGAGGCTCGGCAGGCCCCCGGCGGGCGCCAGCCAATGAGCAAAGAGAACGCGCGGGAGACGAGCCAATCAGAGGTCGCGCCGCCCGCCGCGTCATCAGTCTCCGGCCGGAGGGGGCAGTTTTTTTTTTTTTTCTGCGCCGGATTCGGGGGGAAAGGGCACGGGGGAAGATGCCCGGGCCTCTCCGTCGCCAGGGGTAACCGTCGCCCTCGGGGATGTGATTTAGGGGGTCGGCGCATCATCTGGACTCCAAACCGTCCAAAAACCTCTCCCACCCACCCTCCCACCACCCACGCCTGGATTCAGCAGCGGTTTTCTTTTTAATTCTCTATTTATTGAATATATATATATACAAATATATATATATTTTTGCCTTGAGGGAGGGGAATCTCGGATGATCAGACCTCCATGTACGACGATTTGCACCTGCATGGATTCGAGGGCTCGGAGGCGGTAAGTATCAGCGCTTGGCACAGAGTAAGCGCTGGAGAAATACCACCGTGATTGTCCTCCTCGCCAGCTGCTTCCCCCCCCTTCCCCTCCTCGTTATTTGCTGCAAAGCCTAACGGGGAACATGGAGCCGAAATGGGGCATCGGGTGTGGGATGCAGCCGCCGGGAGATGGGCTGTGTACAGTTTATAGTCACCTGAAATAATCCTCCATTACATAATTTCTTGCCAAGGAGGAGGGGAGGAGAGGGAGAGAAATTAGCAGGGGCTCAAGTGGTTCAGGCTTTCCCGGTCCAAAATGAACCCCTTCCTTCGGGGGAACATTTTCCAGGGAAGCACCAGAGAGCCTGGACCACCGAGAAGGGGGGAAAAAAAAACCCCAAACAAACCCCCAAACCCCATGCATTATATAATTCTCGGTGGTAATTTTGAGCTTGCGGGAAGGGAAGTTTGTGAGCTGCCTCCTGGCCCAGGAATCAGACTGAGGTTGTGGAGCTGTCCATCCTTTGTGCAGGAAAATCAATAAGAAAAATCAGATGCACGGGGCCGGGGTAAGTCCAAACCAGAGTTGCACAGTGGCAGCGTGTGTGTTCTCTCTATGGGATGGATCAGGTGTGCCCTCCTGGCGATTCTCCCCCAGCCCTCAGGGTTAGGCCAACAGCCTTGCTTTAAAAAAAAAAACCCAAAACCTCGATAAAACACAATCCACTGGAGCCCCCTAAAAGCTAGTGTCATTTTAGTGATCGCCCCGTTGGGACCCATCCCAGATTATTTCCTGTCCTCCTGCTTTTGCTAGTGGGGATGATCGCCTTGCAGACTCTCTTTCTTCAGAGGATACCCAGAAACCTTGCAAGGGAGAATTATTTGGGGAAGGGGAGTGGGGAGAGCCAGAGACACCTGCTTATAGGTGCACAGACCTGCCGTTTACCCAGTCAAGAAGACCCCATCCTGTAAGGTCCTATGGCTAACTGAAAAAATAAGCAGATTATAACTTAAGGAGTGTGTACGTCAATGCAGACGTATGTACCCCATGATGTGACATCCCTGGAAGAACAGTTGGGATGAGGCCTCTTCCGTTCCGCCTGGCCACTTTCACTAACTCTGAGCCCTGGCCCCCATTGCCGCCCCACATGCTAGAGAGCGATCTGACTGCCCGGTTAGTTCAGAGGAAGGAGGGCTGAAACCTTTTGTGTCAGAGTGCAGGAACTAATTCAGCCCGAACACCTCCTACTTGAAGTTAGCTCTCTTGTGAGTCTAGAGGAGCGGTGATGGCTGGAAGCCCCTCTCTCCCGGTGACATATTTCACGTCCCAGAACACCACATATTCCAGAGTTTTAATGGGTGGTTTTGAAACTCGGGAACCTTTTCTGCACAGATCGAGGGTCCTTTGTTGGCTGGGAACGGATGCGTCCGGCTTTCTCCCCTCAAGGATCAGGTTAATATCTGAGGTACCGGTTTGAGGGGGTGCCGAGATCCCCCGTTTCTTCACGCCCCCTCACCCCGAAAGTGTAGCTGTCTTGTAGGATGGGAAATTCCAAATGTATATACTGGGTGGGTCGGCTGACCGAACGACTGGAGAGCGGGTTACTGCAGTGCTGTACCACCGGTGACTAAGTGTGGACGGCAAACCGAGGATCCTTTTGGATGAAGCGGAAGGACCCGGAAAGACCGTGAGATGGAGAAACCGGTCGGACCGAGGGATGATGGAGAGCGGGGGAAGATCTTTAGCCGGGGGAGGCGAGGGGAGGATGGGAATAGAGGCTCATTCCCATTCAGTCACGGGGGGAGACAAGAGTATTCAGGCCGATGAATTGCCTCCAAATGCTCATTTGAGTTTATTTGTTTTTATAAGGAAGAATAATGTGATGT
Source organism: Tachyglossus aculeatus (assembly GCF_015852505.1). Classification (NCBI taxonomy): domain Eukaryota; kingdom Metazoa; phylum Chordata; class Mammalia; order Monotremata; family Tachyglossidae; genus Tachyglossus; species Tachyglossus aculeatus. The sequence continues at coordinate 43,748,788 of NC_052074.1, read as the reverse complement.
GTTACCCGAGATGGTGTGAACAGAACTTCCAGCCAATGGAGAAGACTAGGCCCAAATAGCTGAACCGGTGAAGTGACCGTTTAAAGCCCCTCCTGGAGTATCCCATCTTCAGCAGTCATTCTCTGTTCAAATGCATTTATGGCTGTAAGTTTGGGGGGAAATTGTGCAGATTACACAGAGGAGCTCTTTCTGCGATCAGGGCTGATGGTTAGGAACCCAAAGGCTTGTGTCCTGGGTGGCAGCTGGAAAGCCTGAAGACTGAGTACCCAGCTTTCTTTCGGGGTTTGGGGAAGTGTCTGGTGCTGGCCACAGGGCCTCTGGGGTGTGTGTGTGTTTATGTGTGTGTAGAGAAAGAGTGCTTGTGTGTGGAGAGAGAGCGCGCGAGTTCACAATTTAGGTAAATGCTCCTTTTGCCATGTACTCATGCCAGCAACCTGTAACGAGTCCGAACTGACGAGGGAGGAATGCCATTTCCTTTTCATGAGAAACCTACACGATCACATCCCCGGCAGCCCAGATCGCTACTGTAAACCGACAGATGTGTTTTGCTGTGGGATAAAAAGAAAAGCCTCCTTCTAAGGGATTCCTGAGCATATTGAAATAGCACCCCCGAAGCCCCTCTCTGGGTGCTGTACATTTCATGTTTTCTGGAAAGGCGGCTGTGGGGCTTGGTTGTCTAAGCTAAGGATCGGGAATGTGGGAACCTCACTCTGGCTTTGGGCAAATCAGTCAGTCTGGGCTGCAGCTTTCCTTTTTCACTGGGGAATGCGACTGTGCTGGGAAAGAAGTTAGATCCCGGAAGATTCTGCGCTGTTCCATCTGCAGAGTCCTCTCTCTAGGCCTGGAGGGGCTCAGGCGGCCTGCCTTCCTCACTTCAGAGCCCCCTCTCAGCAGATATCGCTATGCGAGCCGTGGCTTGGCTCATTACGATCCATCCAAGTAGCGTTTTAGAGGAGGGCTTCCCCACCCAGCAACTTAACCTCTTTAGATTTTCAGGCATATCCCTAACCACAGTTTATCTGCTTGAGCCACTAATGGGGCAGAGTAGCAGAGGTTCACTTCAGAGACTGAACCTAGTCAGATCTGATTCACAGGTGATTCAGGCAGACTTGCTCATTGATGCATAAGTGGAGTCAGTAAGTTATCTGACATTTTTTTAAAGCTCATCAGGAATAGGATTTCAATGTGGGGAGATGCTGTGAAGTGCCTACTGGTAAACACTCTGCTCAAATCACAAGCTCCTTTTGGGCAGGGATCATGTCTACCAGCCCTTTTGCATTGTATTCTCCCAAGCGCTTAGTACAGTGCCCTGCACGCAGTAAGCGCTCAGTAAATACAATCGATTGATGTGGGCACTGACCTGACTCCTAGACCGTAAGCCCGCTGTGGGCAGGGAACGTGACTACTGATTCTGTTATACTGTACTTTCCCAAGTGATTAGTACAGTGCCCTGCACACAATGAATGCTCAATAAATACCACTGTTTGATTTCTAAACCATTGAGTGGACTGGAACCAGATGCCACTTGGCTGACATAACTTAACCTGGTCCTGTTGGCTTCATTTCTAAATTGTAGTAGGGGCAGGGGCATTTGGACTTTCTTAATAAACCCAATGATGCATTGGCATCTATTGCAAAAGGGAAAAAAAGCTCTGTGATTTCAGCTGTGAAAGTGAAGCAGTGGTAACCTGGTAATTCTTTGTGGTGTTCAGGAAAGTGGAGATGAACCAAATAAAATGTTTAGTGGAAAAAGCATGGGCTTGGGAGTCAGAAGGACCTGGGTTTTAATTCCAGCTCTACTGTGTGACCTTGGGCACATCACTTCACTTCTCTATGCCTCAGTGACCTCATCTCTAAAAATGGGGGTTAAGATTGTGAGCCCCTATGTGGGTCAGGGACTGTATCCAATTTGATTAGCTTGTATCTACCCCAGAGCACAGTATAGTGCTTGGCACTAAGCATTTAACAAGTACCATAAAAATTATCTTTAATTCTTAGGATGTTTCCTCGGGCTGGCCACTGCAGGGAGGAACAGGATGGGGGTTGGGACGGTGCAAGCAAAAATGAAAGCATAGGAGAAACTTCTGAAAAATTTGTCAAGGGATGTCGAAACATTTGGTCTCTTGGAAACAAGGATAAGGGGCAGGGCATCAAGAGCGAAGGGACTCAAATCAGATGGTCTCTCTTGAGCCTAAAGAGCCTCCCCACCTCTGCAGAGAGAGAGAAGCATTTTTAACAAGCCCCAAGTTGGCATTGCATCACTGATTAGAAGCGAGAAAACAGATGGAAATGGGGTGCTGAGATCTATCTGCTGGGAATGCAGGGGTTTTCTGTTTTGGGTTTCTAATTTTAAACTACTTTCCCTCGTCTACTATAGGAGTAAAACTGAGACCTAAAATAAATTTGTTTTCCTTGGCTGTAAATTCTCTGCTTGTCCCCAGCCTGCTAAGATAGTGATGAACCCAAGAGCTGTCTCTGAAATCGGGTGTAATTGCCTTGGGCTGGGTTGACACTAGCAAATGATCCGGCTAATTTGGTTGTAAAAGTATTCTTTCTTCTCAGTTAACCGGATACTTCAGCTGAAGTCATTTCTGGCCACTTGTATATATATAAAAAAACCACAACGAAACGAAACAGCCTCGGCACCCTGGGATAACTTTTACTGAGTCACTTATTTCCCTTTGAGTTGGTTGTCTTGACCCTCAAAAATATCTCTTAAGCTTGCTCATGGCCAAGAGACTATTTTTTTCATATTTGTTAAGTGCTTATGATGTACCAGACACTGTTCTAAGTGCTGAGGCAGAGGCACTCTAATTAGGTTGGACACAGTCCCTGTCCCACATGGGGCTCATCGTCTTCATCTCCATGGTACAGATGAGGTAACTGAGGCACAGAGAAGAGAAGTGACTTGCCCGGGGTGACCCAGCAGACAAGTGGCAGAGTCGAGGTCCTTCTGACTCCCGGGCCTGGGCTCTATCCACTAGGCCACCCTGCCTCAATGTGGTACGTGTCCTGTAGGCCTTCGACAAATACTTGATGATGCCGCTGAGCACTGTATAAAGCAAGGGAGAGCCTACTGCCCTTGCCCTTTAAGAATGTACAAAGTCAATCATATTTATTGAGCGGAGCACTACATTAACCACTTTTGGAGCGTCCAAGAGCAGGAGAAGGCGCAGTTCCTCCTCTCAAAGTCCTTATCAAAGTGAGGGGTTTAAACTGCTTGACCTAGCGTAGGGTACAGCAGCTCATCACCATTCCACGGTCTGAAATTCAGAAGGACGTCCTTCTAGTCCTGCTCCGCCACTTGTCTTCTGCATGACCTTGGGCAAATCACTTCATTTCTCTGTACCTGTTACCTCATCTGTAAAATGGGGATTAAGATGGTGAGTTCCACGTGGGACAGGGCCTGGGTCCAATCTGATGTGCTTGGAACCACTCCAGCGCTTAGAACAGTGTCTGGTAGTAATAATAATAATAATAATGGCATTTATTAAGCACTTACTATGTGCAAAGCACTGTTCTAAGTGCTGGGGAGGTTACAATAATAATAATAATGATGGTATTTGTTAAGCGCTTACTATGTGTAAAGCACTGTTCTAAGCGCTGGGGGGATACAAGGTGATCAGGTTGTCCCATGTGGGGCTCACAGTCTTAATCACCATTTTACAGATGAGGGAACTGAGGCACAGAAAAGTGAAGTGACTTGCCCAAAGTCACACAGCTGACAGTTGGCAGAGCCGGGATTTGAACCCCTGACCTCTGACTCCAAAACCCGTGCTCTTTCCACTGAGCCACTCTGCTTCTCTATTACAAGTGATCAGGTTGTCCCACGTGGGGCTCATAGTCTTAATCCCCACTTTACAGATGAGGTAACTGAGGCACAGAGAAGTCAAGTGACTTGTCCAAAGTCACACAGCTGACAAGTGCCGGAGCTGGGATTTGAACCCGTGATCTCGGACTCCAAAGCCCGTGCTCTTTCCACTGAGCCGAGCGCTTAATAAATACCATAATTAGTATTAATAGTAGGATAAAACAGAATTGGTAGACCCCCCCCCTTCCCCTGCCCACATCGAGCTTACAGTCTAGAGGGGGAGACAAGCATCAATATAAATAAATAAATTGCGGCTACGTACACAAGGGCTGGGGGACTGAGGGAGGGGTGAGTAAAGGGTACAAATCCAAGTGCAAGGATGACTCAGAAGGGAGTGGGAGAAGAGGAAATGAGGACTAAGAAGAGAAAAGCTGCACAAGGAGGTGCAGGACCACCGCGTGAGGTTGGGGGATAATGGCCTGCACTTGGGGCGCACAAGCATCTGTGTAAGTGGGGTGTGGTACCCAGGGGCTGGGGAGACTACCCTCTGGCATCACTGTTAGATGATGCTCATGGGCTTCTACTGAGAGGGACCTAAGGGAGGGGTGGATAGGTTTCATTATCCGAGTCACCATCGGTGATGGACTTCTCCCTTTAATGGAAAATATCACTAGCTCCTCTCAGCCATTCAGTAGTGCGTATTGAACACTTACTATATGCAGAACACTGTAGTAAGCACTTGGGAGAATGCAGTACAACAGAGTTGGCAGGCACATTCCCCGCCCACAAGGAACTTGCGGTGTAAGACGCTCCACTTCCTCCTTTTTTGAATGGCGCAGCGTTAACACGTAAGCCCGTCTCTAGACTGTAAGATCATTTCTAGACTATAAGCTCGTTGTGGGCAGGGAATGAATCTGTTTATCGTTGTGTTGTACTCTCCCAAGTCCTTAGTACAGTGCTCTGCACGTAGTAAGCGCTCAATAAATAAGATTGAATGAATAAACAATCCCTAAGCACTTACCAGGTGTATTCACTCAATCAGTATTATTTATTGAACTCTTATTGTGTTTAGGTCATTGTCATAAGTATTTGGGAATGTGCAATAGGGTAATGAGACATGATTCCCACCCTCAAGGCACTTACAGTCTAGCGGGAGAGGCAGACACTAGATGAGCTTATAGAGAGGGGAAAGCGCCCGACTGCAAATATATGCTCAAGAAGCAGAGTGGTGTAGTGGAAAGAGCAAGGGTCTGTGAGATAGGAAACCTGTTTTTCCATCCCAGCCCTGATACTTGCTTGTGTCACCTTAGGAAGTCATTTAACTTCTCTGGGCCTCAGTTTCCCCTTCTGTAGAATGGGCATTCAGTGCCAGTTCTCTTTTCCTTGAGTCCCGTGTGGGACAGGGAGTGGCTCAGACCAGTTTATCTTGTATCTACCCCAGCCTTTAGTACGGCGCTTGGTACGTAATAAACGCTTGACAAATACTATTTTCGTGGTGATGACGACGGAAGAATCTGAGTGAGGAAGAGGACCTGGGGGTCGTCGAAGAGTTTAAGAGCTGGAGGGGAGCTGAGAAAAGGAGTCCTTCAAATGGTAGCGGCTGTTTTTTAGCCTGAGTTCGGGTAGTCGGTGGGTCCGGTTTCCCGCTGGCTTGACGTTCTGCGGCCAGTTCGGGATTTTCTGCGTGTTCCTGGAGCCCAGGCAGGCCCTGTGGGGAACGGAAAAGAGGTTACAGAGCCCCGAGGGGGTCTAAGAAACCAGTAGGCGTGGAACGGCTGTTCCCGTCATTTGATACTGTCAGACCTGTGGCACAACAGGCCAATGGCTCAGCTGGGTGGCGGGAGATGGGCCCTGTAGCCAGCGAGCTTGGCATTACACAGAATTTGCCATCTGGCAGTGAGCGAGAGGCACCTGAGGGAGAAGAACCACCCGCTCGAGGTATGGGCAGGGAATATATCTGTTGTATTGTTCTATTGTCCTTTCCCAAATGCTTAGTCCGGTGCTCTGCACACAGTAAGCACTCAATAAATACGATTGATTGATTGACTTAATTGGTAAGTGTCCTGTGCCCGGATGCCACAAGATATGTTTGCTCTGTTGCTCCTTTTCTTGTCAGTACCCAGAATGTCCTTCCAGCCTGTAGCTATTCTGTTATGGGGACACCGACATCTCGCCTCTGAAGAGAGAGGCACTGGGATGTTCTTGGAGCTATTGCTACCTGAAGGAAGGAGCGAAAGAAGGCAAGCGGGTACACTTTCCCCGTTTCAGGGTCTAAATTTAATTACCACGGTATTTGTTAAGCACTTATGTGCCAGGCACTGTACAAAGCACTGGGGTAGAGGCAAGCTAATCAGGTCCCATGTGGGACTCACAGTCTGAGTAGGAAAGAGCAAAAGACCTGGGTTTTAACCTCAACTGTGCCATGGGCCTGCTGTGTGACCTTGGGCAAACCAGTCAACTTCTCTGTACCTCAGTTCCCTCATCACCAAAATGGGAATTCAAAACCCATTCCCTTCCTGCTTAGATGGTGAGCCCAAATTCACCCATTCAGTCATATTTAGAGAAGCAGCGGGGCTCAGTGGAAAGAGCCTGGGCTTTGGAGTCAGAGGTCATGGGTTCAAATCCCGGCTCCACCACTTGTCAGCTGTGTGACTTTGGGCAAGTCACTTCACTTCTCTGGGCCTCAGTTACCTCATCTGTAAAATGGGGATTAAGATTGTGAGCCCCACATGGGACAACCTGATCGCCTTGTATCCCCCCCAGTGCTTAAAACAGTGCTTTGCACATAGAAAGTGCTTAATAAATGCCATTATTATTATTATTATTATATTTATTGAGCACTTACTGTGTGCAGAGCACTGTACATGCACTTGGAAAGGCCCTGATTATCTTGTATCTACCTCAGTGCTTAGTGCAGTGCCTGGCACATAGTAAGCACTAATAAATACTGCAATTGTTATGATTATTATTATTATACCTCTGCATGAATCGAGTCATTATTTCATTCATTCATTCAATCATATTTATTGAGCGATTACTGTGTGCAGAGCACCGTACTAAGCACTTGGGAAGTACAAGTTGGCAACATATAGAGACAGTCCCTACCCAACAGCGGGCTCACAGTCTAGAAGGGGGAGACAGCCAACAAAACAAAACGTATTAACAAAATAAAATAAATAGAATAAATATGTACAGGTAAAATAAATAGAGTAATAAATATGTACAAACATATTTGCTGTGGGGAGGGGAAGGAGGTAAGGCTGGGGGGATGGGGAGGGGGAGGAGGGGGCTCAGTGTGGGAAGGCCTCCTGGAAGAGGTGAGCTCCCAGTAGGGCTTTGAAGGGAGGAAGAGAGCTAGCTTGGCAGATTGAAACGCCGGGGTTCAGCTTGTGGGTTTACAAACACTTCAGTGTTTTCTCTGAAATCCCTACCAATTTAGGGCTAGTTTCTCCTCGTTTCCACATCCTCACGTCAGAGCCGGAGTTTGGCATTTTGAGGTCTGTTTTTTGAAAGTAAAGGAATGTGGAGGACTTGAAAAAGGTCCTGAGGAGAGCAGTAAGTGGGATGGAGAGAGGCAGTGTAGCCTAGTGGAATGAAGAAAGGCCTGGGAATCAGGAGACCTGGGCTGTATTCCCAGCTCTGCTAGTGCTCCTCGGCGTGACCTTCAGCAGGTCAGGTAACCACTCCGTGCCTCTAGTTCCTCAGTACTTCATTCATTCATTCATTCAATCGTATTTATTGAGCGCTTACTGTGTGCAGAGCACTGTACTAAGCGCTTGGGAAGTACCAGTTGGCAACAGAGACGGTCCCTACCCAACAACGGGCTCCCAGTCTAGAAGGGGGAGACGGACAACAAAACAAAACACATGGACAGGTGTCAAGTCATCAGAATAAACAGAAGTAAAGCTAGATGCACATCATTAACAAAATAAATAGAATAGTAAATATGTACAAGTACTTCAGCATGGAGTAGTGAATAGAGCACCATCCTGGAGGTCAGAAGGTCAAGGGTTCGAATCCCAGATCTGCCACTTGTCTGCGGTGTGACCTTGGGCAAGTCACTTCACTTCTCTTTGCCTCAGTTACCTCATCTGTAAAGTGGGGATTGAGTCTGTGAGCCCCACGTGGGACAGGGACTGTGTCCAACCTGATTTGCTTGTATCCACCCCAGCGCTTAGTACAATGCCTGGCACATAGTAAGTGCTCAACAGATACCAGAGTTGTTATTGTTATTATTATTCCTGCTTACTGATTAATTTTTTTCAAATTATGGCTAATCCTGGGGTAGTACAAGCTAATTGGTTCATACTGAATCTGATCTGATTGTCCTTGTACATAGCCCAGTGCTTAGCCCAGTGCTTGACACATAATATAAGCACTTATAATAATAATGGTGGCATTTATTAAGTGCTTACTATGTGCAAAGCACTGTTCTAAGCGCTGGGGAGCTTACAAGGTGATCAGGTTGTCCCACGGGAGACTCACAGTCTTAATAATAATAATAATAATAATGGCATTTATTAAGTGCTTGCTATGTGCAAAGCAGTGTTCTAAGCGCTGGGGAGGTTGCAAGGTGATCAGGTTGTCCCACGTGGGGCTCACAGTCTTAACCCCCATTTTACAGATGAGGGAACGAAGGCACAGAGAAGTTAAGTGACTTTGCCCAAAGTCACAGAGCTGACAATTGGCGGAGCAGGGATTTGAACCCACGACCTCTGACTCCAAAGCTCGTGCTCTTTCCACTGAGCCACGCGGCTTCTCTGCTTCGAATAACACCATAATTATTTTTAAAGGAGTGAAAGTCGGATACAGGGGAAGAAAGATGAGAGAGGTACCTGCCTCTCAAGGATTTGGGATCACATCTTACCCCCGCGGTTCTCTGACAGGGGCTGAATTCCTGCAAAATCCTGCTTTATGACAGATTGGTGCTCTAGTTCTCAGCCTGCTCAAAACCAGATAATGCTGTGTGCAGAACGCTGTACTAAACACTTGGGAGAGTACAGTAAACAGACATATTCTCTGCCCACAGTGAGCTAAGGTCTTCTGGATCTGGTGAGAGCAGAGACTCTCACTGATAGAGGGAGGAAAGGCCTTGGATTCAGAGGACCTGGGTTCTAATCCTGACTCTGCCATCTGCCTGCTGTGTGAACATCGACAGGTCACTTAACTTTTCTGTTCCTCCGTTTCCTCGTCTGTAAAATGGAGATAAAATACATCTTCTCCTTCCCTCTTAGACTGAGGATGTCAAGATCTGATTATCTTGTAACCCCAATACAGCGATTGACACCTAGTAAATGCTTAGTAAATGCCATCATTATTAAATAAGTGATATGAAGGTGCTTTAGAGAATTGAAAACACCCTGCAAATTCAAGGTGCTGTCCATCTAGATTTAAATTCCTTGCGGGCAGGGAGCATCGTGATCATCAGTGGTATTTAGCAAGCGTTTCGTGTGTGCAGAACACTGTACCAAGTGCTTGGGAGAGTACGGTACCAAAGAGTTGGTAGACGCGTTCCCTGCCCACAACGAGCTTATCAATCAATCAATCAATCGTATTTATTGAGTGCTTACTGTGTGCAGAGCACTGTACTAAGCACTTGGGAAGTACAAGTTGGCAACACATAGAGACAGTCCCTACCCAACAGCGGGCTCACAGTCTAGAGGGGGAGAAAGACATTAATATAAGTGTTATATTGTACTCTCCTAATCATCATCATCATCATCAATCATATTTATTGAGCGCTTACTATGTGCAGAGCACTGTACTAAGTGCTTGGGAAGTACAAATTGGCAACATATAGAGACAGTCCCTACCCAACAGTGGGCTCACAGTCTAAAAGGGGGAGACAGAGAACAAAACCAAACATACTAACAAAATCAAATAAATAGAATAGATAGGTACAAATAAAATAAATAAATAAATAAATAGAGTAATAAATATGTACAAACATATATACATATATACAGGTGCTGTGGGGAAGGGAAGGAGGTAAGATGGGAGGATGGAGAGGGGAACGAGGGGGAAAGGAAGGAAGGGGCTCAGTCTGGGAAGGCCTCCTGGAGGAGGTGAGCTCTCAGCAGGGCCTTGAAGGGAGGAAGAGAGCTAGCTTGGTGGATGGGCAGAGGGGTGCACAGTGCTTTGCACACCATAAGTGCTCAATAAATACAATTGAATGAATAAATCATTTGTAATATAATTTGTAGATATATACATTAATGCTGTGGGGAGAATGCCCAAAGGTCACAGAGCTAAGTGCATGTCTACCAACTCTGTTGTACTCTCCCAAGTGCTTACTACAGTGCTGCGCACACAGTAAGCGCTCAGTAAATACCACTGACTGATTGATTATCTGCTACTCTCTGCTGGACCTCATCCCGATGAGGAATCTGTGGGAGCGGTAGGAAGCTTATCGTAAAATGGGGGTGAAGACAGGGAGCCCCATATGGAACGTGTACTGTGCCTGACCTGATTAGCTTGTAATAATAATAATGGTATTTGCTAAGCGCTTACTATGTGCGAAGCACTGTTCTAAGCGCTGTATCTACCCCAGCGCTTAGAAGAGTGCCTGGCACATAGTAAAAGCTTAACAAATACCCAAAACAAAAACAACAAAAAAAGAAAGGATTCTTTCAGAGTCCCCAGTGGTTCCACTGGGTGTAATTAGTCAGTCAGTCGGTTGTATTTATTAAGTGCCGATTGTACTAAGCACTTGGAAGAGTACAGTATAACAGAGTTGGTAGACCCATTCCTTGCCCACAATAAGTTTCCAGTCTAGAGGCGGAGACAGACATTAATATAAATAAATAAATTACGGATACAAAAATTAAGGAAATTTTTGCTTTGAACCTCGGTGGAGAGTCAATTGGATGATGACCTGTTAAAGAAACCCCCCTCTACACTGACCCCCAGCTCCCTGCCCATTCACAAGTGCGTGTCTGTGTGTCTACAAACACGTGCGTGTCCCAGAGAGGAGCAGGGCCAAGCTGGTGTACCGTAATGAACATCAATGTTTTAGGAAAGATAGCCTTCCAGATCTTTATTGTCAAGATTTAACTCCTCTACCCATCACTTAATCATTTTGAATATTGTGAGGTGATTGTCAGAGAGGCCAATTTCTTTTTCTGTACTTCATAATTACTCTTAATGCCAATGTTCCAAGTGGGAAAGGCTTTATGACTAAGATACATTATTTTTGCCATCTCCATTGATTAGCATTGATTCTTATGTGACTAGGAGAACTCTTTTTTTCTCTCTCTCTCTCTCTCCCTTCCCCCCGCCTTCCCTTCCAGCTGGTTTTCTCTGCCACACTTCCTCCTTCTTGAAGCATCGCCGTGTCGCTGGATGCTTTTTCAGGCTAATCATGTACCCTTTCTCTTTTCCTTTCGCTGTTTCTTTCTCGCCTTTTTCAGTTACCACTCGGCTGTCATGTGACCCTAGGCAAGTCACTTAATGGTGCTTTGGTTTCCTCATCTGTAAAAATAGGATTAATATACCTGTTCTCCCTCCCCCTTAGATTGTGAGTCTCACACAGGGCAGGACTGTGGCCAGCCTGATTATACTGTATCTACCCCAGTGCTTTGCGCAGGTCTTAACCTATATCTAATACTACAGTTATTTTTATTGTTGCTGTCGGGCCAACTGTATCGGTGGAGCATGAGATGCTTAATCTCAGGATCATGGGTTTGAATTCTAATCAGTGGTATTCATTGAGTGCTTAGTATGTGCAGACCACTGTAGTAAGCTCCTGGGAGAATGCAATAGAATTGGAATTCACATTCCCTGCCCACAGTAAGCTTGCAGTTTTTGGGTAGGGTAGACATAATAGAGGACTACTGTCCTGTACTTCCTTCAGGCTTCTTCTGGCTTGTCTTAGGATCGGCTGAGCTGGTACTCCCGTTTCTCCTGCCCTTTTTAGATGCTCTCTTTTTTTTCTTACATTATATGTTAAGTACTTACTATGTGACAAGCACTTCTCTAGTCTGTGAACCTGTCTGTGAGCCCGTTGTGGGCAGGGATTATCTCTCTTCATTGCTGTATTGTACTTTACAAGCACTTAGCACAGTGCTCTGCACACAGTAAGTCCTCAATAAATATGATTGAATGAAACTCTGAGGTAGATATAAGCTAATCAGGTTGGACATAGTCCCTATCCCACACGTCTTAATCCCCATTTTTCAGATGAGCTAAATGAGACAAGGAGAAGTGAAATGACTTGCCTAAAGTCACACATCAGACAAGTGGTGAGCCGGGATTAGAACCCAGGTCCTTCTGACATCTAGGCCACACTGCTTGTCTCTCTTTCTAGTTTCCATTTTCCCTGTCCTACCTTGTCTATCTGCTGCAATCCACCTCTCTCTCCTGCTGCTGCTGAAACACCTGCACTTTCAAAGGAAAGAACAGCCATGATCCCAATTTGTCGGTTAGGAAATATTGGGATTTTCAGTGTTTGTATTGAGGACTGAATAAGATGAGAGAGTGATCCAACTGATTGAGTTTCAGATTTTAAAGTACCCAGGGATTTGTCGAAGGGGTCTCTAATGCCTCAGGGGTCTCGATTGGATTTGTTGACTGCCCTAATGACTCAAAGGACCAGAAATTACAACCATAAAAATAATAAAGACTGTGAACCCGTTGTTGGGTAGGGACCGTCTCTATATGTTGCCAACTTGTACTTCCCAAGCGCTTAGTACAGTGCTCTGCACAGAGTAAGCGCTCAATAAATACTAATGAATGAATGAATGAATGAATATACTAAGAGAAAAGCTTCCCCAGGATTCTATGAATGCTTTAACTCACTTCTCTCTTTTAAATATATTCTAACTGTAAGATGTACAGCTGTTAGATTTTTTTTTTCATTGAACGTGTATTTTCATAAAGAGAGACTGCCTTCTTCAGAGTTGCCAGCCAGGATTTGCAAACACCAATGATTTAAAATCAACCCGGTGAATCTCTTGTGAGGAGCCCAGACATCAAACAGTTAGTCTGGGAACCTGGAAATTGCGCATGTGTGAACTGATTTGATTCTTGGAGGTTTGAGCTTCCTTCCTCACATTGAGGATTCAGGCAGATGCCAAGACCACAAGTCCACTTAACTGCAAGAAAGTGACTGCTTTTGTAGCTGCCAATTGCTTTGCTGAGTCTTCTCCTCCTCCGCCTCAAAGAATCTTAAGGAAGGGGGTTGTGGGAGGAGGTCATAGGCTGTCAGGCCCAGGGAGCTCGCCTCTTTAATAATAATGGCATTTATTAAGCGCTTACTATGCGCAAAGCACTGTTCTAAGCACTGGGGAGGTTACAAGGTGATCAGGTTGTCCCAGGGGTCTCACAGTCTTAATCCCCATTTTACAGATGAGGTAACTGAGGCCCAGAGAAGTGAAGTGACCTGCCCAAAGTCACACAGCTGACAATTGGCGGAGCCGGGATTTGAACCCATGACCTCTGACTCCCAAGCCCGGGCTCTTTCCACTGAGCCACACTGCTCTTTTTACCCAAGAGGCTGCCATTTTCATTCTCTGAAAATGGGCCATGGAGTTCTGCAGTGATTACTTAGGAATAAGCAAGCCATTATGGCATCAGACCGTTGCAATTCCTCTAACCACTCAACCTAGATGAGGACTTCTTCCTTCCTCCACTCTTAAAGAAATCCTCTCTCCTTCCTATCCGTCCCCATCCTTAATGCTTATATGTTTCGTTTCCTCAGCATCCATGCACCTATGTTTGCTTATTTGCATAATCCATTATTGATTCAGCTTCCTCATTGTGATCCATTTGTAAGACTTCCTCTTACATCCCTTTTCCTTCTCGGCTCTTACTATTTGAAAGCGATTCTGATCTGGTCATTACACTGTAAATTCCTGGAGGGAGGTATTACCTATTGAGTGCAGAACACTGTTATTGGTGTTTGAGAGAAAACTCGTAACTCTTTTGCACTCTCCCCAGCGCTTAGTACAGTGCTGTGTTCAAGGGAAGGGACAATACATGCCACGGACTGTCCTCCAGGAGTTTATAACCCAGGGCAGGGGCCAGACACACAATAGCTTTCATTTGGGATGATTGCATTGGGCTTTCCTGAAATCCATTTTGGGATGTTGGAGTTCCTGCCATACTCCCTGTTGCAAGTTTTGGTTTAAAGGCCCCAGTTGTTACAGTGCGTTCAATCCCACAGCCCCCTTCCCCTGGTCTCCTGCCGAATGCCCTCCCCACCCCTGGCCAGAGAGGGGACCTAATTGAAACCATTTGGCAGGTGACTATTTTGAAGATTAAAAGGGACCCCTATCTCATCTGAACTCACGTTTGGTTTTTTTATGGTTTTTGTTAAGCGCTTACTGTGTGCCAAGCGCTGGGGTCTTGTCTTATGCTGTCGAATCATCTCCAACCCATAGCGATACCTGTCCCAAAATGCCCCGCCTCCATCTGCAATCGTTCCGGTAGTGGATCCATAGTTTACTTGTAAAAATCTGGAAGTGGTTTACCATTGCTTCCTTCCACGCACTAAACTTGAGTCTCCTTCCTCGACTCTCTCCCATGCTGCTCGTGTCCAGCACAGGTGAGTTTTGACTTGTAGCCGATTGCATTCCACTAGCCACTGCCCAAGCTAAAAATGGAGTGGGTATGCCTCTGCTTGACTCTCCCTCCCATAGCCAAGACCGGTAGAGTACTGGAAACTCTCCAGGTGTGATCCTGAGTGGTGACTCTGGAGAGTAAGATATAACATTCATTCAGTCAATCGTATTTATTGAGTGCTTATTGTGTGCAGAGCACTGTACTAAGCGTGTGGGAAGTACAAGTTGGCAACATATAGAGACGGTCCCTACCCAACAGCGGGCTCACAGTCTACAAGCGGGAGACAGAACAAAGTTGGTAGGCACGTTCCCTGCCCACAGCAAGCTTGCAGTCTAGTCTGTACCATGCGGTACAAGGACTGTGTCCCACCTAATTGTGCCTATGATAATAATAATAATTATGGTATTTGTTAAGTGCGTACTATGTGCTGGGCACTATACTAAGCGCTGAGGTGGATACAGGCAAATCGGGTTGGACAGCCCCTGTCCCACATGGGGCTCATGGTCTCAATTCTCATTTTACAGATGAGGGAACTGAGGCCCAAAGAAGTAAAGTGACTTGCCCAAGGTCACACAGCAGACAAATAGCAGAACCAGGATTAGAATCCGTGGCCTTCCAACTCCCAGGCCCGTGCTCTATTCACTACGCCGTTGCTGCTGCACTTGGATCAGTGTCCCATGTGTGCTGAGCACTTAACAAATACCAAAAAAAAAAAAATAATAAAGACACCAGATATGTAAGTCTCGGCTTGAGTGGGGTAAAATGGGATTGTAGGGCTGTGGACCCCTCTCAGGGTCGCATCCGGAGAGTTTCCAGTCCTCTCTACCAGTCTCGACTGCGGGAGGGAGGGTCAAGCAGATTCTCCATTCCTAGTTTGGCCAGTGGCTAGCGAGTGGAAAGGCAATCTGCTACAAGTCAAAACACACCTGTGCTGGGCAGCAGTGGCGTGGGAGAGAGTCGAGGCCGGAGACTCAAGTTTACTGCGCGGAAGGAGGCAATGGTAAACCAATTCTGTATTTTTACCAAGAAAACTCTATGGATCCACTACCAGAACGATTGCAGATGGAGGCGGGGTGTTCTGGGAGAGATGTGTCCACGGCGTCGCTATGGGTCAGAGACGACTCGACGGTATAAGACAAGAGAAGAGCTGTGGATATTTCTGACTGAAAAATAGAAGCAGCGTGGCTCAGTGGAAAGAGCCTGGGCTTTGGAGTCAGAGGTCATGGGTTCAAATCCCGGCTCCGCCGCTTGTCAGCTGTGTGGCTTTGGGCAAGTTACTTGACTTCTCTGTGCCTCAGTTCCCTCATCTGTAAAATGGGGATTAAGTCTGTGAGCCCCACGGGGGACAACCTAATCACTGTGTATCCTCCCCAGTGCTTAGAACAGTGCTTTGCACATAGTAAGCGCTTAATAAATGCCATCATTATTAAGAGACAGCAGTCTTTTCCCAGTCCAGCCCCACGTGGGCAGCGGATACTGCCCACCATCGCCACTGTTAGCCCACTGTTGGGTAGGGACTGTCTCCATATGTTGCCAATTTGTACTTCCCAAGCGCTTAGTACAGTGCTCTGCACATAGTAAGCGCTCAATAAATACGATTGATGATGATGGAACGTTCATTCCGGGACCTTCTCTCACACCAGAGCCAAGTTCTCGCCGTTCCCAGCTTTCTTCTGGCCCTGCTTCTGTCATCGGGCAGAAGTACTCAGTCCCAGACCCTCCGCACTGTCTTTTTTATATACCTTTCCCAGCTCTGTTACATCCTTCCTCAGATGCGGTGACCAGAATAGAATGAGAGGCCCAGTTTAAAAAAAGACCCGGTTTCCAGAACGGTCCATCCGCTCGGCCGGCCGGCGCCGTGTGCTGTGCCGTGGATTTGGATGGATTTAGGGAGTCGTGCGGCGTGACGGGAAGGCTCGGCGGACCCATCCTGGAACAGCAGGCCTGAACCCACGTACCAGGAACGTATTTTGGGGGTTCATCTGTGAGCGTTGATTTTTTTTTTTTGCTTCCGTTTGAAGGTGGAATGGAAAGGCCGCTGAAAAAAAAAAACAAACAAAAAAAAGGAGATCTGGGAGCTCAAAAAATTCTGAGCTCATCCCGGTTCCGCCTCTCGTCTGCTGTGTGGACTTGGGCAAGTCACTTAACTTCCCTGTGCCTCAGTTACCTCATCTGTGAAATGGGGATTAAGACTGTGAGCCACATGTGGGACACAGACTGTGTCCAACCTGATTTGCTTGTATCCACCCCAGCGTTTAGGATAGTGCCTGGCACATAGTAAGGGCTTCACAAATACCTTAACAATTATTATTATTATTTGCCTAGGGTCAGGCACATACATGGCCTTATTGAAGGCACACCTCCTCCAAGAGCCTTCCCTGACTAAGCCTTCCGCTCCTCCCACTCCCTTCTGAGTCACCCTGACTTGTTCCCTTTTTTCATTCCCCCCGCAGCACTTATGTACATATATGTAATTTATTTATATTAATGGCTGTCTCCCCTTCTAGACTGGAAGCTCGTTTTGGGCAGGGAATGTGTCTGTTTATTGTTGTGTTGCAGTCCCCCAAGCACTTAATATAGCGCTCTCAGTGAGCTCCCAATAAATACAATCGACTGACTGACTGACATAGCCTTTGGACAAGCACTTAGTACAGTGCCAAGTGCTTAGTACAGTGCTCTGCACACTGTACGCACTCAGTAAATACAATTGAATGAAAGTCTTTGCCTGTTTGAACCACCGTTTTCCAGCGTGGTCAGAAAATTCCTAAGGAGCTTTTTGAATAATAATGTGAATCAATCAATGGTATTTAGTGAGCATGTACTGTGTGCAAAGCACTGTACTAGGCACTTGGGAGAGTACTAATCCAACAGAGTTGGTAGTCACAAACCCTGCCGACAAGAGGCTTACAGTCTATCGATGTAAACCATATTCGTTCCACCATGTAATTCCCTAGACATGATTATGTAAGAAGCATCATTTTTCTTCAAGAACAGAAGGTAAGAACCAGTTGGAGAAGCAGCATGGCATAGTGGCTAGAACCCGGGCCTGGGAGGAAAGAAAGGTCATGGGTTCTAATTCCGGCTCCACCTCTTGTCTGCTGTGTGACCTTGGGCAAGTCACGTCACTTCCCTGGGCCTCAGTTTCCTTATCTGTAAAGTGGGGATTAAGACTGTGAGCCCCCTGCGGAACAACCTGATCACCTTGTAACCTCCCCAGCGCTTAGAACAGTGCCTTGCACATAGTAAGCGCTTAATAAATGCCATCATTATTATTATTATTCTCTGGGCCTCAGTTTCCTCATCTGTAAAATGGGGATTGAGACTGTGAGCCCCACGTGGGACAGGGACTGTGTCCGACCTGATCTGCTTGTATCCACCCCAGCGCACAGTGCAGTGCCTGGCACATAGTTAAGCGCTTGAAAAATATCATTATTATTATTATTACAGTGTCTCATTTATGCCCCTCTCCATCCCCCCCCATCTTGCCTCCTTCCCTTCCCCACAGCACCTGTATATATGTGTATATGTTTGTACATATTTATTACTCTATTTATTTTACTTGTACATATCTATTCTATTTATTTTATTTTATTAGTATGTTTGGTTTTGTTCTCTGTCTCCCCCTTTTAGACTGTGAGCCCACTGTTGGGTAGGGACTGTCTCTATATGTTGCCAATTTGTACTTCCCAAGCGCTTAGTACAGTGCTCTGCACATAGTAAGCGCTCAATAAATATGATTGATGATGATGATGATCTGTAGAATAGGGATTAAGTCTTCCTCCCTTCCATTTAGACTGTGAGCCTCATGTAGGTCAGGGACTGTGTCCAACTTAATTATCTTTTATCTACCCCAGTGCTTAGTATAGTGCCTGCACATAGTAAGCGCCTAACAAGTACTATTGAGGAACATAAATAGCGTCCCTCCAAAATAAGTCGTCATCAACATCAGTGGTGTTTATTGAGCATGTACTGAGTGTCTAGCACTATAATAATAATAATAATAATGGTCTTTGCTAAGCGCTTACTATGTGTAAAGCACTGTTCTAAGTGCTGGGGTAGATCCAAGCTAATCAAGTTGGACACAGTTCCTGTCCCACATGGGCCTCACCTTTAATCCCCATTTAACAGATGAGGCAACTGAGGCACAGAAAAGTGAAGTGACTTGCCTAAGGTCACACAGCGGACTAATGGCGGAGGCGGGATTTAGAACCTAGGTCTTTCTGGCTCCCAGGGCTGTGCTCTACCCACTAGGCCACCCTGCTTCTTTAAATAATAATAATGATGGCATTTATTAAGCACTTACTATGTGCAAAGCCCTGTACTGAGCACTTGGGAGAAAAAATTCCAACAGCGTCAGTGGACATGTTTCCTGCCCACAGCGAGCTTACAGTCCCATCATGGAGTCAGAGCAATATTTGGTCTCTGACTTTAGCATCTAGATAAACAATTACCCTGACTTAAAGACTCCCAAGAAAGGAATCCGTCAGTGCCAGTTTTTAGGGGATCCGTTCGTTCATTCAATGGTATTTATTGAGCGCTTACTGTGTGCGGAGCACTATACAAAGCACCTGGGAGGTGCAAATCGGCAACATATAGAGACGGTCCCTACCCAACAACGGGCTCACAGTCTAGAAGGGGGAGACAGACGACAAAACAAGTAGACAGGTGTCAATACTATCGGAATAAATAGAATTATAGCTTATTATAGGTGATGCCCCTGGGGCCTCAGCGGATACCATGTGGGTCCAAGTAGAAGTCTTGCGGATGCAAAGGCTTCTGACCCTTGCCGTTCGAGAACTGGGTTTCTTTTTATCTTTTCCTCTGCTAAAAGCAAACCCAGATTGTTTCTCTGCGCAGTCGGTTCTCCTACAGTGTGTGTTTTCACTCCGTTTTGGGAGCAGGAATGCAGTCGAGGAGGATTGGGGTCGTTTCTATAACGTGTTTCTGTCGTGATATAGAACATAGTGTCAGAAGGAACAATTGTGCCTGTGGGGATGGATCAGACACCATGGGAATATTCCCGGGCTATTTTTCCCGAACGGGTTGTTCGGCAAGCACACGGAGCCAGCAGCGTGTCAGCTTTTCATTTTGAAAACGGGAGCAAAAGCGGGCTAGGGATTTCAAGGCTGTTGGGCGCTTGGACTTTTAAGGACTAAGGAGTCAGGAGTCTTGGACTCCAGTCACGGAGCCGTGACTTGCCATTGTGTGACCTTGGGCAAGTCACTTGGCTTCTCTGTGCCTCAGTTCCTCGTCTGTAAAATAGGGATTAAATATCCATTCTTCTTCCCCTTTAGACCCTGAGTCCGGGTATAAGAAAGGACTGTGTCTGAACTGATTTGTATTATATCTAAGTTAGTACAATGCTTGGAATAATAATAATAATAATAATTTTATTACAGTATTTTTAAAGTGCTTACTATGTGCTAGCACTTAGTACAGTGCTAAGCGCTTAGTACAGTGCTCTGCACACAGTAAGCGCTCAATAAATGCGATTGATGATGATGATGTGCTAAGTACTGGAGTAAATACAAATTATCGGGTCAGACACAGTCCCTGTCCTTCATAGGGCTCACAGTCTAAGAGGGAGATCAGCTATTTAAATCCCCATTTTACAGATGAGGAAACTAAGGCACAGAGAAGTGAAGCGACTCGCCCAAGGTCAGAGCAGAGAAGCAGCATGGCGTAATAATAATAATAATAATAATAATGGTATTTATTAAGCACTTATTATGTGCAAAGCACTGTTCTAAGCGCTGGGGAGGTTACAAGGTGATCAGGTTGTCCTACAGGGGGCTCACAGTCTTAATGCCCATTTTCCAGATGAGGAAACTGAGGCCCAGAGAAGTGAAGTGACTTGCCCAAAGTCACACAGCTGACAGTTGGTGGAGCTGGGATTTGAACTCCTGACCTCTGACTCCAAAGCCCGGGCTCTTTCCACTGAGCCACACTGCTTCCCAATAGATAGAGCACAGCCCTGTGAGTCAGAAGGACCTGGGT
Source organism: Tachyglossus aculeatus (assembly GCF_015852505.1). Classification (NCBI taxonomy): domain Eukaryota; kingdom Metazoa; phylum Chordata; class Mammalia; order Monotremata; family Tachyglossidae; genus Tachyglossus; species Tachyglossus aculeatus. The sequence continues at coordinate 43,728,420 of NC_052074.1, read as the reverse complement.
TCTAATTATGGTTCCGCCATTTGTCTGCTCTGAGACCTTGGGCAAGTCACTTTGCTTCTCTGTGCCTCAGTTCCCTCATCTGTAAAAAGGGGATGAAGACTCTGAGCCCCACTGGGGACAAGGACTGTCCAACCTTATTAACTTGTGTCTACCCCAGCGCTTAGTACAGTGTCTGGCATGTAGTAAGCACTTAACAAATACCATAAAAAAAAAGTTAGGGAGCTAGGACTAAACTCTGACTCCCATTCCCATGTGGTCTCTTCACTAGGCCATGCTGCTTCTATAATCAATCAATCAATTGTATTTATTGAGCGCTTACTGTGTGCAGAGCACTGTACTAAGCACTTGGGAAGTACAAGTTGGCAACATATAGAGACAGTCCCTACCCAACAGTGGGCTCACAGTCTAAAAGTGCTTCCATAGTAAGCACTTAACAAATATTATTATTATTTTTATTATTAGCCAAAAAATCACCATCTGGGGTATTTTGCACGCTGCTTGGAAACTCAGATCTTGTCAGAGACTTTGAAATAACAAGGCTGAGAGTCCAGCTTTCAAAGCTCTGGGTTTTATTGCCCCATCACACCCTTTCCCCATCTTCCCCCTCTCCCCTGCCCCAAAAGTGGATGCTTATGACCGTAAAGCTATAGGATTTATGAATAGATCTTTATCTATGATAAATTGCTTATTTATTCATATTAATGTCTGCCTCCCCCCTTTAGAGTGTAAGCTCATTAAGGGTAGGGAACATGCATGCTAATTCTCTTGCGTTGTAAATTTTTTTTAATTAATTAATTCATTCAATCGTATTTATTGAGCGCTTACTGTGTGCAGAGCACTGTACTAAGCACTTGGGAAGTACAAGTTGGCAACATATAGAGACGGTCCCTACCCAACAACGGGCTCCCAGTCTAGAAGGGGGAGACAGACGACAAAACGAAACATGTGGACAGGTGTCAAGTCATCAGAACAAATAGAATTAAAGCTAAATGCACATCATTAACAAAATAAATAGAATAGTAAATATGTACAAGTAAAATAGAGTGATAAATCTGTACAAACATATATACAGGTGCTGTGGGGAGGGAAAGGAGGTAGGGCGGGGGGGATGGGGAGGAGGCGAGGAAGGAGGGGGCTCAGTCTGGGAAGGCCTCCTGGAGGAGGTGAGCGCTCAGCAAATGTGGTATTTGTGAAAGTCTCACTATGTGCCAGACCCCATTTTAAGTGCTGCGGTAGATACAAGCAAATTGCTCAGTGGAAAGAGCGCGGGCTTTGGAGTCAGAGGTCACGGGTTCAAATGCCGGCTCCGCCAATTGTCAGCGGTGTGACTTTGGGCAAGTCACTTCACTTCTCTGGGCCTCAGTGACCTCATCTGTCAAATGGGGATGAAGACTGTGAGCCCCCCGCGGGACAACCTGATCACCTTGTAACCTCCCCAGCGCTTAGAGCAGTGCTTTGCACACAGTAAGCGCTTAATAAATGCCATCATTATTATTATTATTAAATTGGGTTGGACACAGTCCCTGTGCAACATGGGGCTCACAGTCTTTACCCCCGTTTTACAGATGAGGGAAGGGAGGCACAGAGAGGTGATGTGACTTGGCCAAGGTCACACAGCTGACAAGTGGAAGAGCTGGGTTGAGAACTCAGGTTCTTTCGACACCGAGGCCTGGGCCGGAGCCACTAGGCCATGTTTTCGCTCAAGTGCTTAGAACGGTGCTCTGCACTTAGTAAGTGTTCAATAAATGCTATTGATTGATTGAATGTAATCTCGCTATTGGCAGGGATCATGTCTCCCAACTCTGTTATATTTTCCCGAACAGAGCACACCGAGCGCACAGTAAGCGCTCAATAAATACGATTGAATGAATAAGTACCATCGATTGATCGATCCAACATCTGTTTATCGGAGAACCGAGGGTATACCTCTAACATGGATGACATGGAGGGCCCAGAGAATCACTACTTTATCCAGATTTCTCACCTGAGGGTTGAGATTTTATGGGCTCAAGCCTGGCATTGCAGACTTTGTCTGCGCCCTCAAGGAAACCTATGAGGGAAAACCCTTTATCTCACCTGCCACTGGTAAGGCCCTTTAGGAAAAGAGTGGCTCACTGGAAAGAGCCCGGGCTTTGGAGTCAGAGGTCACGGGTTCAAATCCCAGCTCCCAAATCCCGGCTTTGGGCAAGTCACCTCACTTCTCTGTGCCTCAGTTCCCTCAACTGGAAAATGGGGATGAAGACTGTGAGCCCCATATGGGACAATCTGATCACTTTGTATCCTCCCCAGCTCTTAGAACAGCGCTTTGCACATAGTAAGCGCTTAACAAATTCCAAATTATTATTATGTAGTCGGCCCAATTTAGCAACATCGTTGTGTCACGTGAATGTTTGCACAGAAGGTTCAAAAACAAAAAAAAGTCCCTAGCAGTTACCCTCAGATCGGGTTCAGCCCTAAGATGGCTAGTAACGGTGGTATTTGTTTAATCAATCAATCAATCAATCAATCGTATTTATTGAGCGCTTACTGTGTGCAGAGCACTGTACTAAGCGCTTGGGAAGTACAAGTTGGCAACATATAGAGACAGTCCCTACCCAACAGTGGGCTCACAGTCTAAAAGGGGGAGACAGAGAACAAGACCAAACTTACTAACAAAATAAAATAAATAGAATAGATAAGTACAAGTAAAATAAATAAATAAATAAATTTAGCACTTACTGAGTGTCAAGCACTGAGCTAAGTGCTGGGGTAGATGCAAGATAATGAGATCAGACACAGTCTCTGTCGTTCTTTGGATTCACAGTCCAAGTAGAACTTCTAGACTATGAGCCCACTGTTGGGTAGGGACCGTCTCTATATGTTGCCAACTTGTACTTCCCAAGCGCTTAGTACAGTGCTCTGCATACAGTAAGCGCTCAATAAATACGATTGAATGAATGGAATGAATTGAAGGGAAAACAGGAATGGAATCCCATTTTACAGATGAGGAAACTGAACCATACCTTCCTTCCTCACATCTGACAAGTACTCTTTCACCTTTGAAGCCTTATTGAAGGCACATCTCCTCCAAGAAGCCTTCCCTGACTAAGCCCCCCTTTCGTCTTCTCCCACTCCTTTCTGTGTCATCCTGGCTTTCCCCCCTTTTTCTTTCCCCCTTGCAGCCCCACAGTGCTTATGTACATATCTGTAATTTATTGATTCACATTAATGTCTTTCTCCTACTCTATGTAAGCTTGCTGTGGGCAGGGAATGTGTCTGCTTATTGTTATATTGTAATCTCCCAAGTGCTTAGTACAGTGCTCTACACACAGTAAGCTCGTCCTCTAGACTGTAAGCTCATTGTGGGCAGGGACTGTGTCTGTTTACCGTTGTATTGTAATCTCCCAAGTGCTTAGTACAGTGCTCTGCACCCAGTAAGTGCTCAATAAATAATAATAATAATAATGGCATTTATTAAGCGCTTACTATGTGCAAAGCACTGTTCTAAGCGCTGGAGAGGTTACAAGATGATCAGGTTGTCCCACGGTGGGGGGCTCACAGTCTTCACCCCCATTTTACAGTTGAGGTAACTGAGGCCCAGAGAAGTGAAGTGACTTGCCCAAAGTCACACAGCTAATTGGCGGAGCCGGGATTTGAACCCATGACCTCTGACTCCAAAGCCCGGGCTCTTTCCCACTGAGCGACTGAATGAATGAATGAGTGAACCACAGTCCATAAATCCAACGACTTCGGTTCCTCCGTGACACCAGGGAAGGTCAGGAAGCTAAAACGCAAACCGGAAAGCTACGTTTGCCTCCCCACGGCTAAGTGAATTCTCCCCGAGTCCGTGCCGGTTGATCTGCCGGCTGTCGATCTGCGACTGATTCAGCGAACTTGTGATGAGATGAATTTCAAGCCTATTAGTGTCTGTAATTTCTCAGCATTCATTAAGTTGGGTTCGAGGCCGTGCGGGTGTGGGTTGGCATTTGCCAATCCCCGCGCTGTGTGATGTGTGAGTCACTGAACCTCGCGGTTGAAAACACTTGGCCTAGGACAGAGAGAAGCTGGAGCAGTGAGACGGTAGGGCAGTCCAGTGGTAAGGGCACGGTATCTGGAGCCCAGTAAGCACTCACTAAATCCCATTGATTGATTGATTGATTGAGTGAATCATTCAATCATATTTATTAAGTGCTTACTGTGTGCAGAGAAGTGCACTAAGTGCTTGGAAAAATACAACAGTGACATTCCCTGCCCACAACAGCCTCACATCGAAAGGGATTGACAGGGAAGAAATTGAGTGTTAGAACAGACTATGTATATATCTGTTATTTCTATTAATGTCTGGCTCCCCCTCTAGACTGTAAGCTTGTTGTGGGTAGGAAATGGCTGTTATTTTGTACCCTCCCTAGTGTTCAGTTCCTTCCCTTCCCCACAGCACCTGTATATATGTTTGTACGTATTTATTACTCTATTTATTTATTTATTTTACTTGTACACATTTATTCTATTTATTTTATTCTGTTAATATGTTTTGTTCTCCGTCTCCCCCTTCTAGACTGTGAGCCCACTGTTGGGTAGGGACTGTCTCTATATGTTGCCAACTTGTACTTCCCAAGCGCTTAGTACAGTGCTCTGCACACACTAAGCGCAGGTTGGCAACATATAGAGACGGTCCCTACCCAGCAACGGGCTCACAGTCTAGAAGGGGGAGACAGAGAACAAAACAAAACATATGGACAGGTGTCAAGTCATCAGAATAAATAGAAGTAAAGCTAGATGCACATCATTAGCAAAATAAGTAGAATAGTAAACATGTACAAGTAAAATAAATAGAGTAATAAATCTGTACAAACATACAGGTGCAGTGGGGAGGGGAAGGAGGTAGGGCGGGGGGGATGAGGAGGGGGAGAGGAAGGAGGGGGCTCAGTGTGGGAAGGCCTCCTGGAGGAGGTGAGCTCTCAGTAGGGCTTTGAAGGGAGGAAGAGAGCTAGCTTAATAATAATAATGATGGCATTTATTAAGTGCTTACTATGTGCAAAGCACTGTTCTAAGTGCTGGGGAGGTTACAAAGTGATCAGGTTGTCCCACGTGGGGCTCACAGTCTTAATCCCCATTTTACAGATGAGGTAACTGAGGCCCAGAGAAGTGAAGTGACTTGCCCAAAGTCACACAGCTGACAATTGGCAGAGCTGGGATTTGAACTCATGACCTCTGACTCCAAAGCCCGGGCTCTTTCCACTGAGCTACGCTGCTTCTCTAGCTTGGCAGATGTGCGGAGGGAGGGCATTCCAGGCCAGGGAGAGGGTCTGGGCCTGGGGCCTGGGCTTGGATAGGAATCGCTGCTGGGCACACAGAAGGCATCTCACCTCTAAATACCTCATCCCCTAGTGAGGGGCCCAGTGGAGCCTTGATTTCTCTGGGCCCCTGGCTTGGTTCCTCAGAAAAGAGGATAATGAAGCCTGCCACCCACCCTCCTCACGAGGAAGAGGGGTTTGTGAGTAAGCGTGAGGTAATGCCTGGGAAGAAGCTGGAAGGTAATGCCCGCCGATGCCTCAACCTGCTTAATTCAGCCTTGCGGTGTTTGTCTCGGGGACCTGGAGATTAGTTTTTCATGCCCTGCGCCTTGAGTTCTGCCTGTAATAAGGTTGGGCAAACTGGTTCTTCGAGAATCAGAACCAGGCCAGACTTCAACCTTCCCTTCCAAACCTCAACCCAGCCCCATCCTCCAGCCTAAATGGAAGTCACCCTGTGAGGCCTCTTTTCCAGTCGTCTTGGTATTTGTTAAGCATTTACTATGTGCCAACCACTGTAGTGGGGGCTGGGGAGGTCCAAGATAATCATCTAGGGCACAGCGGGCTCACAATCTAAGGGAGAGGGAGAACAGGAATTTTCTCTTCATTTTACAGATGAGGAGACTGAGGCAAATAGAAAGTAAGCGACCTGCCCGGAGTCACGTAAGAGGATCAGAAGCCAGGTCTCTGAGTCCCTCTATCCACTAGGCTACACGGCTCTTTTCTGGGTAGGATTGGGCAGACCGACAGGGCGCTCAGAGGGCGTGTGCTAGATGCGGGTCCGGGCGCTGCGGTAAAAGTCCTACCCCCGATGAAGGGCCGCAACAGCTGTGGGATAGATCGGGCTGCGGGGTGTCCGGCCGATGGATCTAGGGGTGTCTGGAATGGGTGATCTCAGGGGTTGGTCCCAATCTGCCTTTTCCGGGACTCACCTGTCGCCCCTAGCCCACACTTCTAGACTGTGAGCCCTCTGTTGGGTAGGGACTGTCTCTATATGTTGCCAACTTGTACTTCCCAAGCGCTTAGTACAGTGCTGTGCACACAGTAAGCGCTCAATAAATACGATTGATTGATTGATTGATCCTGCCTCTGGCCTGGAACGCCCTCCCTCCTCAAATCCCACAGACAATTACTCTTCCCCCACTTCAAAGCCTTACTAAAGGCACATCTCTTCCAGGAGGCCTTCCCAGACTAAGCCCCTCCTTTCCTCCTTTCCCACTCCCTTCTGCGTCACCCTGACTCGCTCCCTTTGTTCTTCCCAGCTCCCGGCCCCACAGCACTTATGTACATATCTGTAATTTATTTATTTCTATTGATGTCTGTCTCCCCTTCTCCGGACTGTAAGCTCATAGTGGTCAGGGAATGCGTCTGTTTATTGTTATATTGTAGTCTCCAAGGCACTTAGTATAGTTCTCTTCACACAGTAAGCGTTCAATAAATACCACTGATTGATTGATTGATCTGAGGCATCAGTGACTTGTTCAGCATCACATGTTTAAGTTGATTAGGCTCGAAAGTTCAAAGCCCAATGGGAAGTAGTCACTCACTGTTACCCCTGAATTTCTTTGCTTTAGGGTTTGTGTCTTGAAAGTGGTTTGTTTAATTCATTCAGTTGAAAGGGGTATCCAAAAATAGCTGGCTCTGGAAAGACCTTAAGTCTCTTTCAAGGAAATAGCTTTGTATTCCTGTAATTTCCAGGAAAAGATCAGATCTTTTCTAGGGTCAGGGAATAGTTATCTGTGTAGAGTTCATCTCAGTCACCCATATTTATTATATATTCAGGTACTCTCCAGTTTGGGAAACTTGTTCAGGGCCCGTTTCATTTGGTCTATGTTAGCAGTGGATTTAAGCCATATTTTTCAATATTGTAGCATTAGATCTTGTGGGATTTTAAAATAAGGAAGAACTGTTCATAGCCTCCATCACTTCTACCTTTTTCTTTTTTCTTTCCACACTAGCTATGTAATCAGAATCTGGGTAATTAATTCTTTATAATTCGTACCCTCAAGTTGCATTGGAATTAAGGGGGTCGGTGATTAAGAGGGGCTGTTGCTTGGAAGGGGACAAGTTGAGAGAGCAAGTGGGCTTAAAGCCACAATTTTGGGCCTTTGCAATCCCGATTCAAGTCTTGCCTGTGAATCCAGCTCAAAAAGCTGTGAGGACGATTCCCTGCATCGCCCTGTGGAATAGGCAGAAGTGCTTAAGGACATTATAAGTTTCCAGGTAGATCTGATGGGCAGTTGAAAAATGGAATAAAGGAAATCGTTTTGACGAAATCCCATCAAGATCCAGCAGCCCCAATTACACTCCAACTATCTGTGTTTTACTAATCAAAGCAAGGAGGATCTTGAAAGTGAGAGATATGATGGCCTTAATTCTTTTTTCTCTATTCCACCATCTAAATAACAAATTTTAAAATAGCGTACCTTGAGTTGATGGATAAAGACAACTGCAAGATTTCTGAAGTAAAAAAAAAAGGAACCGTGAAAAGAAATCTTAGAGCAATTGCTCTATTTTCTAATAATTAGTATTCACAAAGGGAAAGCGTGTTCTGACACCTAGTAATTTTCACATTGCTGCAACACCTAATGAGTCGTCTTAATAAGATTACCAAACATATAGAAGGAACTAATTACAAAGCATTTAATTCTGAAATCACAACTCAATTCAAAATGGTTCTGCCGCTGGGTGGGTTTTTTTATGTTTTTGTTTTGGTGTGAGGGTTTCATCGTACATAAGAGGAAGAAAACTGGTTGATTGGTTGTAATAGCAGAGGCACAGATCTCTGGGTTGGCACAAAGACCCCTCTCAAACTGTCTCTTCTTCTTGGTTTGGCATGTTCTAGATTTTCTTCCTGTTGGATGTGCATCCAAGGGACAATGTGGTTGCCAAGGGACAATGTGGTTGCTATGGTCCATCGCTGACTGGGGTCTTATACGTCAGAAACCTCAGTCATTCAAGGCCTAATGGAAAGAGCATGGTCCTGGAAGTCGGAGGACGTGGGTTCTAATCCCAGCTCCACCACTCATCTGCTGTGGGATCTTGGGCAAGTTGCTTCACTTCTTTGTGCCTCAGTTCCCTAATCTGGAGAATGGCGATTAAGACTGTGAGCCCCATTCGTTCAACAGTATTTATTGACTGCTTACTGTGTGCAGAACACTGTACTACGTGTTTGGGAAGGTACAACGCAACAATAAACAGTGACATTCCCTGCCCACAACGAGCTTACAGTCTAGAGGTGGGGGGACAGTGACTATGTCCAACCCGATTTGCTTGTATTCCCCTCCACCCCCAGCTCTTAGTAAGGTGCCTGGCACATAGTAAGCGTTTACCAAATTCCGTCATCGTCCTCGAGGGCTCTCACAAGGCGGAACCATCTGGGCCAGGTCCTAGGAGCGAGACCTATGTAGCTGTGCTGCTCTCCTAGAGCTTTGCTTTCCCAAGGGACCGTACCTGGGATAATAATAATAATAATAATGGCATTTATTAAGTGCTTACTATGTGCAAAGCACTGTTCTAAGTGCTGGGGAAGTTACAGAGTGATCAGGTTGTCCCACGGGGGGCTCACAGTCTTAATCCCCATTTTACAGATGAGGGAAGTGAGGCCCAGAGAAGTTAAGTGACTTGCCCCAAGTCACACAGCTGATAATTGGCAGAGCTGGGATTTGAACCCATGACCTCTGACTCCAAAGCCCATGCTCTTTCCAACTGAGCCACGCTTCCTGGTTCTGGACTATTCAAGCCTGATGTCATCACATCCACCCAGGAGTATAAAAATACCAGACCCCAGCCCCTGGCTCACTCATCGGTGAAGCATCTTTTAAAGGAGAGCTAGAGCCGGCGGGCTGGTAAGTAGTTTGCCCGTTAATCAGAAAAATGCAAACACGTTTCTAAATATAACCGTTCAATTATGGATTTATCTGTGGTAGAAATTAGCTGTTCATTAAGGAGTGCTGCTGATGGAACCAGACCCGTGGTTAAGTTCCCTCCTATTGCAATGAAGCAAGAAGCAGCAGCATGTGCGTGGAGGCCCTCGGTTCGATGAGATGTTCGTATTTCAGCATTCCGGCTTTCTCGGTTGGTTCTAGATTTTACCCTGATTGTAGCTCTTGTGCCTCATTTTCCCTCTCCCACCAGCGACCTCTTGCTAACACCTTTGCCCCAGTCTGGAACTTCAAATCCAGTGGGCTGCAGCTCCTCCCATCTTCAGAGACCTTCTGAAGTCACATCACCTCCAAGAGGCCCTCCATGATTCACCTCTAACCTCCCCAGGTTATATCGCTTTAGTTTCTGCACCACCTAAACCCTGATCCTACCTCACTTCACTACTCTCCTGCTACAGCCCAGTCTGCACACATCACTCCTCTAATGCTAACCTTCTCACTGAACCTTAATCTCGTCTATCATAATAATAATAATAATAATGATGATGGCATTTATTAAGGGCTTACTATGTGCAAAGCACTGTTCTAAGCGCTGGGGGGATAGACGGTAATCAGGTTGTCCCACGTGGGGCTCACAGTCTTCATCCCCGTTTTACAGATGAGGGAACTGAGGCCCAGAGAAGTTAAGTGACTTGCCCAAAGTCACACAGCGGACAAGTGGCAGAGCCGGTATTTGAACCCATGACCTCCGACTCCAAAGTCCGTGCTCTTTCCACTGAGCCACGCTGCTTCTATCTCACTGCCAACCTCTCACCCATGTTTTACCTCTGGCCTGGAATGCGCTCCCTCTTCATATCTGACAATTATTCTCGCCCCCTTCAAAGCCTTATTGAAGGCACATCTCCTCCAAGAGGTCTTCCCTGACTAAGCCCTCCTTTCCTCTTCTCCCTCTCCCTTCTGCTTCGCCCTGACTTGCTCCCTTCATTCGTCACCCCCTCCAGCCCCACAGAACTTATGTACATACCCGTAATTTATTTATTTATATTAATGTTTGTCTTCCTCTCTAGACTGTAAGCTCATTGTGCACAGGGAATGTCTCTGTTTATTGTTATATTGTAGCCTCCCAAGCACTGCACATGGTAATTGAATGAATGAATTCTGACTGCTTACAGAACTTGTACCTATCTCTTACATAACCTGTTGCTTACAAACCAACTCATCTCCATATCCCCCTTTTCCTCCTTCCTTCTGTTTGGGTATTATTTTAGGGTCTCCCTTCCTCACTAGATTACAGACTCCTTGAATACAGGGTTCATGTCTAATGTGTTCTTGGATTGAGTATGCAGAGAAGAACACAGTGCCTTCTCTTACAGCTAGCCAGTATTTCTTCCTTTTCAGTGCTTTGTTTTTTTTGGTATTTAAGTGCCTGCTATGTGTCAAGCACTGTTCCAAGCCCTGAGGTAGACACCATTTATCAGGTTGGACATGGTCCCCGTCCAACAGGTGACTCTCAGTCTAAGTAGGAGAGAGTAAGATTGAAACCCCATTTTTTACACTTAAGGAAACGGAGGCAAAGAGAGGTTAAGTGACCTGCCCAAGGTCACACAGCAAGCAATTGGCAGAGCTGGGATTAGCCCCCCAGTCCTCTGACGGACATCATTTATTCATTCATTCAGTTGTATTTATTGAGCGCTTACCGTGTGGTGCTTCTCATGGTGCATTCTGATCATTTGGGAAGCCCAATGCGCATTTTAGCCCGTCCCCATTTCCTAACTTCCCTCCCGGATATGTGGGATGAGGGAAAATTTTCCAGCCCTTTTTGTAAACCTGGTCTACCCTCCATTTTAAGGCAGGTCAGCGTCCAGTTTTAGAACCAACTTTGAAGCAGATTTTGACCCACCTTCTTCTCCCCCCATCCGTCACGTCATGATCGTAACTGCATCTTCAGCTACATCGATCCTCAAGTCGCAGGAGTTGGTTTGCCTCCTATTTGCTTATTACTGAGTTGGCTGGAACCGGGCTTGCAGTTGTGATTCACAATAATGCTGGAAGGGCCGAATCCAGTGATGATGTGTAAGCTGTAACTGGATATTTCTTCTAGATCCTTCTGTGAACAGGAGACATTGACAAGGGTGTTTGGCCAGTATTGGTGTGACCACAATATGACTAGGCCAGCCACTGACAATCGGATGGCTCGATTTGTCATACTTTTTGGAAACCCCACAGATCAGATGTGGACCACCCCATCTCGTTAATAATGATAATGATGGTATCTGTTGGGTAGGAACCATCTTTACATGTTGCTGATTTGTACTTCCCAAGTGCTTAGTACTGTGCTCTGCATACAGTAAGTGCTCAATAAATCCGATTGAATGAATCTGTTAAGTGCTTAGTACGTGTCAAGCAGTGTTCTTAGCTCTGGGGTAGATTTATTTATTTATTTTATTTGTACATATCTATTCTATTTATTTGATTTTGTTAGTATGTTTGGTTTTGTTCTCTGTCTCCCCCTTTTAGACTGTGAGCCCACTGTTGGGTAGGGACTGTCTCTATATGTTGCGAATTTGTACTTCCCAAGCGCTTAGTACAGTGCTCTGCACATAGTAAGCGCTCAATAAATACGATTGATGATGATGATGATATAAGCTAATCAGGTTGGACACAGTCCCTGTCCCACATGGGGCTCCCAGTCTTAATCCCCATTTTACAGATGAGGTAACTGAGGCACAGAGAAGTTAAGTGACTTGCCCAAGTCGCTGTACTCTGGGTGAGGGGCTATATTTCACTGTACTTCCAGGGTCTTAGCAAAAAGTTCCTGACAGCTGAAGGAATTCCCAGCTGCACCCAAAATGAAAGTGCTTAACTACCCAATTAATCATGAATGGATGAACTCAATGAAACACAAAATTCAATCTGTTTTTGCAGCAGAAGCTTTGAGAAATTGGAGACAGGCATTTTTTTTTAAGTCAAAAGCATCTCTAAGTGGCTAGTAAGGGACCGGAATAGCATCCAGTCTTATTTTAATGATGTGAGGGAATATGCAAATGTTACTTTAGCTACCATTTCTCCAAAGGGGGGTCTTGGGGGAGGGTGGAGTGAGGGCTAAGTGTCTCCCTTTTTCAAAATCAAATCAAGCGGTCCGGGCGAAACGGGGTATTACCTTTAGATTTGCCTCTGAAACAGGAAGTGAAAGGACAGAAGACTTTTGATAGATCCAATGTCTGGTTTTGACTAATTTTAGCAGTAGCGGCAAGCAGCCCAAACCGCTTTATGGGTCACTTATTGCTATTGAAAGTTTTGGAGACTAAAATTTGGTAGGTTGGGGAGGGATTTTGATCAGTTCATGAATTGTTAATAAGTTAGAGGAAAAAGTCTGGGGTGGTGGATGGTTCACACCTAACTAGAATGAAGGATACTGTCACACCGAACTTCTAAGGATTCTGTTGCCTTTATCGCAGGCAGACGCCTCAGCTAGATGATCTGGAAATATGAGCTGAAATGGTGTGGCATGTGGTTTTTGTCCTCAATTTCAGAATCAATCAATCAAGTAGTATTTATTGAGTGCTTACTTTGTGCAGAGAGTACAATAGAGCAGAGTTGGTAGACATGGTCCCTGCCCACGGTGGACTTATGGTCAAGAGGGGGAACAACACTTTTTGTCCCCAAGAAAGGTAGCGGGGTGTTTGAAGCAACGACGTGATGGTTGTCATCCTTGTTGCCCATTCTAAAGGTTAGGGATGGGCCAACCATCATGCCTAACTCTTCCATTTGGTCATCTATTATGGACCAAATTATGGATTGAATACCTATGAATGTAGTCAAACCCCTCTTGAACTGCTGATATACTCATCATCCGTGCGAGTGAAATTCAAGGTTTAGCCCTCAAATTCAAATCCCTTACTTTCGCATCTGCTAGCGCCTACATTCAATGGATGACCCCTTGTCTTAACTATGTGGAATTTAAGGAACAACAATTTCACATTTCGCCTCTCCCCACCTATCACGATTTTGCAAATTTCATCCCCGCCTCTTTTGCCTAGTACACCTTTCCAAATCGAAGGGTTTGAACCTCTCCAATCTATCATCATGTGGAAAGTCTCCTCGTCTCCCTAATTATCTTGGCTTCTCTTCTCTGTGTCTTCTAGTAGTAGTCATAATGGTATGAAAGGCAACACATAGTACTCAGCATGAAGCAATGTACAGTATCTGTAAAACAGTCAATCAGTCGTATTTATCTAGCGCTTACTGTATGCAGAGCACTGTACTAAGCATGTGGGAGAGTACAGTATAAAAGGAAACAGACACATTCCCTGCCCACAACGAGCTTACAGTCTAGAGGGGGGTGACCAACCTACAAAATATTTAGGGAGAATGGGAGCAGTAGGAAATGGAACAGATGTGCCAGGATGAAACACCCAAATAAATCTCTAGTTCTCATGTAAATCTTTAGATGCAATAACAGAAACTGCTCGTTTTTTGCCAGGTGTTGTTATTATACTGTGGGAAAACGATGCCTTTCACTTTCTCTGTCCTAATGAAACCCAGAATTCTAGTGGCCTTTAATGATGATAATAATAATAATAATAGTAATGGTGGTATTTATTAAGCATTGACTACGTTCCAAGCACTGTACTAAACACTAAAGTAGATACAAGGTAATCAAGTCCCACATGGGGCTCATAGTCTAAGTAGGAGGGAGAATAGGTATTAAATCCTTATTTTGCAGATGAGAGAACTGAGGAACAGAGAGACTAAGTGACTTGCCCAGAGTCACACAGCAGAGCTGGGATTAGAATCCAGGTCCTCTGACTCTATGTGGCTACATTGCTTCTCAGAATTTCTATAGTGTGAGTCCCTACCGTTTATCCTTGATGACCCCACTTTAGGGCTGCTTCTGTACCTGGGTCTCGACTCTCGTATTTTAAAATTGCTTCTGAAAAGCTACTAGATTGACTCTCGGCTCTGTCCTTATTTGCATTCCTCCTCTCCTGTGTTGAATGGAGGTGGGACTTGGGCCGGTTTCTGGTAGTGTGAGTTGATGGGGTGTTAATCTTGCCAGTCTGTTGAACGTTATTGTGAATCTGGATGTTGGCAATTATTAAATTAAGCCTGCTGCTTTTGAAAAAGTCAACTTCCCTAATTCTATACGTGGTAAGTTTAAGTGACCCTTTCATTTCTATGTAGATGCAGAGTGTAGTTTGGTAACTAAGCACCTAATTTATTATTTCAGCAGTGGTTTCCTACAGATTTTTAATGTGGGAGCCATAATCTCTTTCAGGCATGGTTAAAAGGAAGTCAGACAAGAGGGGAATTTTCAAAATGAGGCGTGATATCTCGGGCAAAGGGAAGGTGGTTGCCTTTGGATGTATTTTGGGTTTTTTTTCCCTCCTGCTAATGACAGTGGCGAAGGAGCATTGTTTTCAGTTAAACAGGAGATCACAGGGTCAGTGATCAACTAGGACAATCACAACACATTTACCTCCATTCTGCTGCTTTGGGTTTCCAGTAATAATAATAATAATAATAATAATAGCATTTATTAAGCGCTCACTATGTGCAAAGCACTGTTCTAAGCAAGCGCTAGGGAGGTTACAAGGTGATCAGGTTGTCCCATGGGGGGCTCACCATCTTCATCCCCATTTTACAGATGAGGGAACTGAGGCCCAGAGAAGTGAAGTGACTTGCCCGAAGTCACACAGCTGACAATTGGCGGAGCCGGAATTTGAACCCATGACCTCTGACTCCAAAACCCGGGCTCTTTCCACTGAGCCACACTGCTTCTCCACTGTGGTAATTGTGGTAGATATTAAACACTTGGTATATGTGCTGAGCCCTGGTATTGATACGAGATAACCAGATCAGACACAATTCCCTTCCCACAGACTAAGAGCTATCATCTCTTCATTTTGCAGATGAGGAAACGGAGGCCCAGAGAGATTAATGATAACTGTGGTATTCGTTAAGCACTTACTATGTGCTTAATAGAGAAGCAGTGTGGCTTAGTGGCTAGAGCATGGAGCTGGGAGTCAGAAGGGCCTGGGTGCTAATCCTGGCACCGCCACATGCTGCTGTATGACCTTGGGTAAATCACTTCACTTCTCTGAGCCTCAGTTCCCTCATCTGGAAAATGGGGATTAAGACTGTGAGCCCCATGTAGGGCAGGGACTGTGTCCCACCTGCGAAGCTTGTATCTACTTCAGCACTTAGTACAGTGCCTGGCACATAGTAAGCACTTAGCAAATATCATAAAAAATATAAAATAATAATAACATGGAGCTTCCAGTCTAGGGTAAGAAAGCTCTTTAATAATAATAATAATGGCATTTATTAAGTGCTTACTATGTGCAAAGCACTGTTCTAAGCGCTGGGGAGATTACAAGGTGAACAGGTTATCCCATGTGGGGCTCACAGTCTTAATCCCCATTTTACAGATGAGGTAACTGAGGCACAGAGAAGTGAAGTGACTTGCCCAAAGTCACACAGCTGACAAGTGGCGGAGCCGGGATTTGAACCCATGACCTCTGACTCCGAAGCGCAGGCTCTTTCCACTGAGCCACGCTGCTTCTCTTTAACCTTCTGGGGGGAATGTCAAGTCTTCTAGGACATTAGATTTCCATTTTGAGCGTTAGAACAGATCCTGTACCACTTAAAGACTTAAATAATCGAAGAGGACAAAACTGGGGTTAAAAAAAATATGGGGAAAATCACTTCTAAAGGTTAGTGTTCCTGAATTATGTAAAAATCAACCTGAGCTGGATCACAAAGTCACTAGAGCGCTAGCAGGTATATCAGTGAGGTCTTTAAGTGGTACAGGATCTGTTCTAATGCTCAAAATGGAAATCTAATGTCCTAGAAGACTTGAATAGCTGCTAGTGGTCTAGTGACTTTGTGATCCAGCTCTGGTTGGTTTTTACATAATTCAGGAACACTAACCTTTAGAAGCGATTTTCCCCATATTTTTTTTTACCTCAGTTTTGTCGTCTTCGATTATTTAATCATCTTTCCCGATATCAAGGCTGTTGGCAGTAGGATAATGAATTTCACCTTCCAGCTTGCCAAGAAACTGAATTTGGGAATTGAGAAAAGCCAAGAGAAAAAGCTGCCAGAACTCTAAACCCGTGAGCAAAGGAATAATAGTATTTTCTGAATTGCTACTATCGGGTAAATGAGATGCAGGCCTGCTTAGTCAAACACAAGCAAGTAAAAAAAAAAGACTTATTTTCCATGTTTCCTTGCTTTAGATCTGGATGAAACAGTTTGAAATAATCTGTCGTTACTTATTCGAGGCTTTAACTGAGCAAGCATAATTGTTTCCCAAAAGCAGGTTGGTAGTAGAAGCCTAATTTGTTGCTTCATGTTGGCTAAGGAGTAGCATGGGGTGAAAATACATTTTTGCCAGTGAATAAAATGAAATACTTGACCTGTTTTTGCAGGGGTGAATAAAACTGTAGGAAGCCTGGCCATTGAGATGAGAAAAATGCTTACGGGATCGTCTGAATTTTACCTGGTACATGAATTCAGGCGACACTAGAGATTCAAATGATAGGCTCATTTAATACACACAAATACCTTCAAAGTACTAATAAAATCACACCTCCTCCAAAAGGCCTTCCCTGATTAAGCACTTGTACTTGATATTCACCCCAGCCTCGAAGCCCTTTTGGACATATCCATTTCCCCAATCTGTAAATTATTTGACTGTCTGTCTCCCCATCTAAACTGTAGGCTCTTTACTATATGCCAGACACTGTACTAAGCGCTGGGATGGATCAAGCAAATTGGATTAGACACTGTCCCTCACTGCACTTAAATTCTCTGTGCCTTAATGTCCTCACCTGAAAAATAGGGATTAAGACTGTGAGCCCCATATGGGACAGGGACCAAGTCCCTCCTGATTAGCTTGTATCCACCTCAGCACTTAGTACAGAGCCTGGAACATAGTAAGCACTTAACAGCGTGGCTCAGTGGAAAGAGCACGGGCTTTGGAGTCAGAGATGATGGGTTCAAATCCCGTCTCCGCCAATTGTCAGGTGTGTGACTTTGGGCAAGTCACTTCACTTCTCTGCGCCTCAGTTCCCTCTTCTGTAAAATGGGGATTAAGTCTGTGAGCCCACCGTGGGACAACCTGATCACCTTGTTACCTCCCCAGCGCTTAGAACAGTGCTTTGCGGATAGTAAGTGCTTAACAAATGCCATTATTATTATTATTATTAACAAATACCATTTAAAAAACAAAAACTTCAAGCCTCGTACCTGAATGGCTGGTGCAAACTGTCTTCCTGAGTTGAGTCACGGTACCCCAAAGCTGCAACAGTGTCCCCTGTGATTAACATACCCTACTCGTTTCACACTCCAGAATTTCTTCATGTCTGGTAATCCTGACAGTTTTGAGCACTACTCTGCCTGCGTCAACCACCCACGTCTAAGCGTGCCTGAGGTTGGAGACGAAGCTGTGAAATTATCAGAGTATTATTTGTAAATATTTCTGAATTCTGTTCTCTCCTCTTTATGCTGAATTTATGCTGACTTAACCAATGTCATTTGTTAAATATACTGGAATGAATACTGTACTGTTGTTTTTATGGTACTCGTTAAGAGCTTACCATGTTCCAGGTAATAATAATAATGATGATGGCATTTATTAAGTGCTTACTATGTGCAAACCACTGTTCTAAGCGCTGGGGAGGTTACAAGAAGATCAGGTTGCCCCATGGGGGGCTCACAGTCTTAATCCCCATTTTACAGATGAGGCAACTGAGGCACAGAGAAGTTAAGTGACTTTCATTCATTCATTCAATCGTATTTATTGAGCACTTACTGTGTGCAGAGCACTGTACTAAGCGCTTGGGAAGTACAAGTTGGCAGCATATAGAGATGGTCCTTACCCAACAACGGGTTCACAGTCTACAAGGGACTTGCCCAAAGTCAGCTGACAATTGGCAGAGCCGGGAGTTGAACCCATGACCTCTGACTCCAAATAATAATAATAATAATTATAATAATAATAATGGTATTTATTAAGCGCTTACTATGTGCAATGCACTGTCCAAAGCCCGTGCTCTTTCCAGTGAGCCTTAAGCGCTGGGGTCTATACAAGCTAATCATATCGGACGCAGCCCATGAACCACATGGGGTTCACAATCTCAGTAGGAGGGAGAACAGGTTTTGAATCCCCATTTTACAGATGAGGTAACTGAGGCACGGAGAAGCGCAGGGACTTGCCCATGGTCACGCAGCAGACAAGTGGTAGAGCCAGGATTAGAACCCAGATCCTTCTGTCTTCCAGACCTGTGTTTTATTCAATAGACCATGCTGCTTCCCAAAGCAGTGCTTCTGTGAAGCGTTGTTGAAAGAGTCTTGCCTATAATTAGGGTGTGCTCTTTTTCCAGTAGCTAAACATGGGAATGAAATTTGGATACATCTGTTAAGGGAAGATTCATTCATTCATTCATTGAATTGTATTTATTGAGCGCTTACTGTGTGCAGAACACTCTACTAAGCGCTTGGGAGGATACACAATAAACGGGCGCATTCCCTGCCCACAACAAGTTAACAGTCTGAGCGGGTTGGCATAGTTAACAGCAGAAGAATAGATAATTAAGCTAGGGAGAGGGAAGTGGAGGGAAGAATAATAATGAGGTATCTCCTGTGGATGTTTTGATGGAATTACAATACCTTTCAACCTGATGCAATCATAGATTTAGATGAAAGATGCTCTATCTGTAAATTGGAAAGGTTTTCGCCTTGGGATGGCCTAATCCTCCTTTCCCAACGAGATACCCTTATGAAATATCCAGTTCCCTCTATGAGGAAATGGGGGCAACATGTAAGTTATGCAAATATATGTTGTCAAATTTGGGGTTTTTTAAAATGGTATTTGTTAAGCACTATGTGTGAGGCACTGTACTAAGCAGTGGTGTAGATCCGGGCTAATCAGTTTGGACACGGTGCGTGTCCCACATGGGGCTCCCAGACTTAATCCCCATTTTACAGATGAGGGAACTGAGACCCAGAGAAATGAAGTGACTTGCCCAAGATCACACAGCAGATGAGCGGCAGAACAGTGTTAGTACCCAGGTCCTTCTCACTCCCAGGCCCCGGGTTCTTTCCTCTAGGCCACTGCTGCTTATCAAGTATTTACTCTTCTCCCCAGGGGAAAGACTGTGTAAATTCAGGCTGGTGGAGTTGTGAAGAAGGCATGGGTTAGGGTTCAGAAACTAGGGCAGAGTGGTGATTTCAGTGAAATCCCGTAGAGCTAGCTGGACTCAATGTACCATTAAAAATATGGGTGAATCCATACCGAGGGCCACAAGCTGATTAGCATCTTGGTGCTTGGACAAGCTGATAATAAAAGCTGTATGTCGGGGACTAAAGAGATCCATTTATTTTCCTTGAGTTACATAATGTTTCTGCAATAACATCATCATAATAATAATCAGGGTATTTGTTAAATTCTATATGCTAAGCACTGTACTAAGCACTGGAGTAGATCCAAGATCATTAGAACAGAATACAGTCCCTGTCAAACACGGGGCTTACGTTCTAAGTAAGAGGGAGAACAGGTTTCATACTCCCGTTTTACGGACGAGAGAGCCGAAGCCCAGAGAAGTGCAGTGATATGCCCCAGCTCACCCAGCAGGCAAGTGGCGGAGCTGGGACAAGAAATAATTCAAGTCCTCTGGCTCCCAGGGCAGTGATCTTTCCACTAGACCACGCTGCTGCAGTATATTCTCTGGCGATTTGTCTAAGCGAAGTATTTTCCTTTTCATCCTGTTCCTTTCAGGCCTGGCTCCAATTCTGCTTCAAAAATTTACTCCTCAGAAAGGCACAAAAATACAAAACTTCCCAGCACATTTCCCTCTAGACTGTAAGCTCATTCTGGGCAAGGAACATTTTTACCAACTCTCTTGTACTGTACTCTCCCAAGCACATAGTACAGTGCTCTGCACAGAGAAGTGCTCAATAAACTCCTGTAAGCTCCTTGTGGGCAGGGATTCTGTCTTCCGACTCATATTGTATTCACCCCAAGTGCTTAGTACAGTAAGTGCTCAATAAATACTATCGATTGATTAATTTTAGAAAACAGATTTCTCTTTGGTTGTATTTCCCACAGCCTCATTCGTCTTCATATTTTCCTTTTCAGGGTTCAGCAGATTCCTACACAAGCAGACCATCTGATTCAGATGTCTCTTTGGAAGAGGACAGAGAAGCGATCCGTCAGGAAAGAGAACAGCAAGCAGCCATTCAGCTTGAAAGGGCAAAGGTGACCGTCTATCCCTTTCTGACTGGGATTCGGTGCATCCCAACTGGGAATAGCTCCCCACAGCCCTGGGTTTCCCAGATGGGAATGGCTCACCGCAATCCTGGGTTTCTAGTGAGATGGCAGCATCTGGAGAGAGTTTGAAGTGATGGAGCTGTCAGACTCAGTAATCCCTAAATCAGTAGAAGGACTTCCCCTGTTGTGCCTCACTCTCTGAAAGGCCATCTCGTTTCCCCTTTCTTCTGTTCATTTTGACTTCTGAGGAGAGAGCGTTTGAAAGCATCTGTCGAGCTCAACGAAGCAGGCCTCTGGGTTTCTGAATGGGATGAGGCTTAAACTGGGCACTCACGGGAGTTCAGATGAGTTTCCTTCTTTATTTTGGACTGGGAATCAGGGGCCTGGAGTCTGGGAATCTGCTAAAAAATGTTTTCGTTTTTTATGTGGACCCGTCGTGAGGAATAAATCAGGCCCTGCTTTTCCACAGAGCAGTGGTTGTCACTTGTCCCCTGTTGAGGCTTTTCTGGGCGGGGAAAAGGTGGGCTGGGAAAAGGTAGGGTGTGGCGGGGAGACAGAAAGGAACCCTTTCCCTTCAGGAAACCGAGAATATCCAGAAGGCTCTAGAATGCGGGACCCTTGACTGAGGCTTGGGTTCATCAAAGGCCCGTTCAATCCTTTCGATGAGAAACGTCTAAGAGCAATGTAACTGACTGTCCGTGTGCTCTCATCCCTAGTCCAAGCCTGTAGCCTTTGCCGTCAAGACCAACGTGAGTTACTGCGGAGCTCTCGATGAAGATGTGCCTGTCCCCAGTACTGCCATCTCCTTTGACGCCAAGGACTTCCTGCACATTAAAGAGGTAAAGATGGGCAGAGCCCGCTACTCCTCTCACCCATTCAAAACTGTCCCCCGCACCAAGCTGAGCTGCCAGGCCCCACGGTGATCTATTTATTTTAATTTGTTAGTATGTTTGGTTTTGTTCTCTGTCTCCCCCTTCTAGACTGTGAGCCCACTGTTGGGTAGGGACTGTCTCTGTTGCCAATTTGTATTTCCCAAGCGCTTAGTACAGTGCTCTGCACATAGTAAGCGCTCAATAAATACGATTGATGATGATGATGATGGTGATCAAAGGGAAAACCGATCACCTGGCAGTGGGGCATCCCTTGATTAGCCAGGACTTCTTCCCTCCCGGGTCCTTTCAGTCGGATCAACGTTTTAATAAGTGAAGCTACTCAAGGAGAATACACCACTGCCTTTCAGGGTTGGAATTGACTGAATCTCGTCCCATGGGGTCCTTTCAATCGGATTGACGTTTTAATCCCATGGGACGAGATTCAGTCAGCTCCAACCCTGAAAGGCAGCGGTGTATTCTCCTTGAGTAGCTTCGTTGTTCTACTCAAGAGAAGCAGCGTGGCCTCGTGGATAGAACACAGGCCTGGAAAAGTCAGGAGAACCAGGATTCTAATTCCAGCTCCGTCACTTGTCTGCTGTGTGACCTTGGACAATTCCCTGAATTTCTCTGTGCCTCAGTTCCCTCGTCTGTAAAATGGAGATCGAGACTATGAGCGCTATGTGGGACAGGGGCTGTGTCCAATCCAGTTATCTCGGATCTACCCCAGTGCTTAGTACAGTGACTGGCAGGTAGTAATTGGGAAGAGTTTTGAAAAAAAAAAACCGAAAAGACCCCAAACCCCATGTTTATAGTTATCATTGCTATTACTGTACCATATTATTAATAATAATAATGAATATTACTGTACAGTACCATTGAAGGGCCCCCTTCTGTAGGGTTAAAGCTATCAAAAGCATTCATTTACAGGTTGATTACTGTAGAATGTGGGTGATTCATGTCTGTCTCTCCCTCTAGACTGTAAACTCATTGTGGGC
The DNA here is from genome assembly GCF_015852505.1 of Tachyglossus aculeatus. Lineage (NCBI taxonomy): Eukaryota > Metazoa > Chordata > Mammalia > Monotremata > Tachyglossidae > Tachyglossus > Tachyglossus aculeatus. The sequence goes on along the minus strand of NC_052074.1, from coordinate 43,706,124 downwards.
AGGAAACGTGCCTACCAACTCTTAAATTGCACTCTTCCAAGTGCGTAATACGGTGCTCTGCACACAACAAGAACTCAACCGACACGATTGATTGATAATGGAAAATCACCTGAATTTCAACACACAAATTATATTGTATTCTAATGATATGGACCCATTTCCTGTGAGAATCGTGGTTAGGTTGGGTGAAGATCGCAATTAGAAGGTCCTAGTTCCAGCTGCTCTCTGCTTAGAATTCATTCATTCATTCAATTGTATTTATTAAGCGCTTACTGTGTTCAGAGCACTGTTCTAAGCGCTTGGGAAGTACAAGTTGGCGGCATACAGAATGTCAGAAACCAGGGCATGTTAGGTGAGATTTAATTTCTTCTTAATATTCGGAACTTTTGGTCTGTAAAAGCCTGGGGAAAACACTCAACCACTGATTGTGTTTGCAGAAGTGCATGTTTTTCATATCTCATTGAAAAGAAATAAAAATTCACCCTTTACAAAGAGATCAGAAACGATAATTGTTTTACTACTGGGGAGATCTGTAAATCCAGTAAAGTGTTCCCAGCTGTAAAAGAGGAGAGTGTATACCAACTAAGGAAATCAGCCATACAGCAGGGGCTTTTCCATCACCTACTCAGCTCCGGAGAGGGGAAAATCCACCCACTGCCCTCCCCCTGGCATCTCACCTTAAACCTTTTTCCACAGAATTCGGAAGCTCAGACCCCCTTCAGGCCCCACCTGTCCCACCTGGCACCATTTTAGAAAAGCAGAAGGACGATGCCTGAAACCGAAAATATTCCCATGTTACTTGTATGAATTGCTCCTGGCCTGCTCCCAGCATGTCCCAGCCATGTCATCGTGGGCTCCTGGATGCCGGGTCAACCACAGCCAAAGTCTCTCCTCCCCTCACCCCAATTAAACCCTGGTGACTGAGCCAGGGTGAGCTTACAATAATAATAATTTTGGTATTTGTTAAGCAATTAATATGTGCAAAGCACTGTTCTAAGCACTGGAGAGGATACAAGTTGATTAGGTTGTCCCATGTGGGGCTCACAATCTTAATCCCCATTTTACAGATGAGGTAACTGAGGCACAGCGAAGTGAAGTGACTTGCCCAAAGTCACACAGCTGACAAGCGGCGGAGCCGGGATTAGAACCCATGACCTCTGACTCCCAAGCCCGGGCTCTTTCCACTGAGCCACTCTGCTTCTCTGCTACAAAGCCAGCATCTTGTCACTCTCCCTTCAAGGAGAAGAAAGGAGCAGGTTTACATTTTTAGGAATATGGTTTGAAATAGTTTTTCAATGGTATTTGTTAAGTGTTTACTATGTAACAGGCACTGTACTAAGTCCTGGGTTAGATCCAAATTCATCACAGTTCCTATCCCAAATGGGGCTCACAGTCTTAATCCCCATTTTACAAATGAGAGAACTGAGGCCCAGAGAAGTGAAATGACTTGCCCAAGGTCGCACAGCAGACAAGTGGTGGAACCGGGATTAGAACCCAGGTCCTGCTTTTCAGTGTTGGAGCCTCTCCCTTGCTTTTAAACAAAAGCATCTTTCTACCCCCTTCCCCTTTCTCCGTCTATATTTTGGTTTTTTCCTGGCCAAGGATGTGCAAACATTTGGCATAAGAAGCAGCGTGGCTCAGTGGGAAAGAGCCCGGGCTTTGGAGTCAGAGGTCATGGGTTCAAATCCCGGCTCTGCCACTTGTCAGCTGTGTGACTTTGGGCAAGTCACTTAACTTCTCTGGGCTTCAGTTCCCTCATCTGTAAAATGGGGATGAAGACTGTGAGCCCCACGTGGGGCAACCTCATCACCTTGTATCCCCCCAGTGCTTAGAACAGTGCTTTGCACATAGTAAGCGCTTAATAAATGCCATTATTATTATTATAAGAAGGGGCCTGCTCCCGTAACCAGCAGAAGCTACGTGTTTTGTGCTTTTCAGCGGCATCGCCAAAACGGCCACCGGAGTCAATAGCAGGCCACCTCCAAAGGTCTTCTTGGTCTCACCTTCTATCTCAATCCTGCTTCTGTTGGAAACAGGGACTGAGATTACAGCAGAAATGGCTAGTGGATGTCTTGGAGGAGAAAATCTAACCTCTCACAGCCCATTCCTTAAGAAGGCAGGACTACTGCCCCCACTTTCATTCATTCAGTCATATTTATTGAATGCTTATTATGTGCAAAGCACTGTACTAAGCCCTTGGGAGAGTACACTAGAACAATAACCTGTATATATGTATATATGTTTGTACATATTTATGACTCTATTTATTTATTTATTTTACTTGTACATATCTATTCTATTTATTTTATTTTGTTAGCATGTTTGGTTTTGTTCTCTGTCTCCCCCTTTTAGACTGTGAGCCCACTGTTGGGTAGGGACCGTCTCTATATGTTGCCAACTTGTACTTCCCAAGCGCTTAGTACAGTGCTCTGCACACAGTAAGTGCTCAATAAATACGATTGAATGAATGAATGAATGAGTATAATAATGATTATAATAATGATGATATAATAGGTGCAAAGCACTGTTCTAAGCACTGAGTTTACAGTCTAGAGACGAATTTACAGTCCTAATCCCATTGTGGGCAGGGAATGTGTTAACCAACTCTGCTATGTTGTACTCTCCTAAGCGCTTAGTACAGTTCTCAATAAATATAACTGATTGATGGATGAAGGGATTACCCTTGGTACTGCCCAGGGGGCACATGCTTTAGTGATTATTCTTTCCAGCCAGTTGCCCTTGGGGAATCATTTCCAAGTACACAGAGGTGACAACTCGGATGGTGATGAGTTCCCTTTTATATCTAAGCATAGAGAAAAAGACTTCTCACAGTCAGAGACCCAGAGCCTGGAAAAATGTTTGATCAGGCCTTAGACCTGTGGAAAATTAGCCCAAAGATCATACCCGGTTTCCAGGGTTAAACCTATTCAGACGTCAGGCAGCATCCTAAGAACGACAGAATCGTCCTCGTCTTGACTTTGAAGGGTTTCAGCGATCCCGTCCGGAATCTTCCATCGTCTTCCTGCTTTTTCTGTTCTCTGATGCTCTCCGACTCCCTCTTAATTCGGGCATGTCATGTCCGGCCTTAAGGCGGTAATCCTGCTGGGATTTGAAGGCCTTGAAACTACAGATAAGAAAGCTCTCTCTAGAGAGAGGTCTAAATGCTTGAGGAAAGTCAAAGTAAGAGGGATTTACACCGAACTAGAGTCACCTCGCCAGAGGCTGGCTGAGGCTGCTGGAAATTGACGGAAACCGAAGTGTATCCCAGTCCATCGATGATATTTATTGAGGGCTTATTGTGTGCAGAGCACTGGACTAAGCACTTGGGAAAGGACAAGAGAGTAGAAGTGTTAGCCTTGATCCCTGCCCACAAGGAGCTTACAAAGGGAATTTTCCTGAAGCGGTTGATCAAGGCTCAGTGATTCTTGAAAAGTATGGAGAAGACCCAGTATGAGTTTCTCAAAGTGCTTGTACTTGAGGTAAATCCTGCACCTCATCCATCCCCCTGGAAGCTGTGTATTATGTTGTTCCAAACACTAACTTAAATCAGGGGTTTAGGCTAAAAGCTGTTTCACAAAGGAGCAAGCTGTTTTGTGTGCATACACACAGGTAATAATTGTGGTATTTGTTAAGTGCTTACTATGTGCCAATCGCTTTACTCAGTGCTAATACAAGATCATCAGGTCCCACATAATAATAAATAATAATAATAATAGTTACGGTATTTGTTAAGCTCTTAATATGTGCCAGGCACTGTTCTAAGTAAACAAGGGAATCAGGTTGTCCCATGTGGGGCTCTCAGTCTTAATCCCCATTTTACAGATTATTCATTCATTCATTCAATCATTTATTGAGTGCTTACTGTGTGCAGAGCACTGTACTAAGCACTTGGGAAGTACAAATCGGCAACATATAGAGACGGTCCCCACCCAACAACGGGCTCACAGTCTAGAGTCTAGATTAGATAACTCAGAGAAGTTAGGTGGCTTGCCCAAAGTCACAAAGCAGACAAATGGCGGAGCTGGGATTAGAACCCACATCCTCTGACTCCCAAGCCTGGGCTCTTTCCATGAAGCTCCGCTGCTTCTCTGTGAGGCTCACAGTCTGAATAGGAGGGAGAGCCCGTGTTGAATCCCCTTTTTGCAGGTGAGGGAACTGAGGTACAAAAAAGGTAAGTGACTGGCCTAAGGTCACACAGCAGGTACATGGCAGAGCTGGGATTTGAACCCAGGTCCTCTGGCTCCCAGGCCTGTGCTCTATCAGTAGGCCATGCTGCTTCCCCCGGTAGGTGACTAGGGATCTATATGGAACACACCGATGAATGGTCAGACGGGGAAAAAAATTTTTCCTGCATCCCATCAAAGTAAGACAGAGGGCTTTCTTCAAATATCTCCAAGTCAATACCCCTGAGCATGAGTGCAACTTCTCAAAATTAAGGAAACCACTAGTTTTTGATGTCCTGTACATAGGCCTTGTGCCTAAAGGTATCCCATTTCGTAACCTTGAACCTTTGGAGAGCTGAATGCATCGCCTCAGCTCGGGATCTGTGAGTGTGGTCTTTTTTAAAAAGAAACCCCTGTAAGGACAAATCTAGACCCACGAAACCCTTAAAAGCCGGCAGACGTGGCTGAATTGGGTAGAATTATTTCCCCCCGGAGAATGGAAAAAATTAAATTTCATAGGAAGTTTTAATCCTATCTCAAATACAGGTAGCTCCCCTTACACAGGCCTGTCCTGCTTGTGTGTATCATGTGATGACAATGAAGTCTTAGGATGTTGCCGATTTGTACTTCCCAAGCGCTTAGTACAGTGCTCTGCACACAGTAAGCGCTCAATAAATATGATTGAATGAACGAATGATTTCTGGCATGCAGGTGGCAGTTCTGCTTTTGCAGTTTCCTTTCCTGTACCCAGAGGACTGATGCTGCGCCTGCCCTCGTCTGTTTTCGGTCCCTCTGGGAAACGGGAAGGGGAGATTAAACACTAGGGATGCAGGGCAGCCAGTTGTTTGGAGCGAGCTGGAGCATATGGTCTCGAGATTGCAACGGGCTTTCTCTCTGCATTGCAGAAATACAACAATGATTGGTGGATAGGGAGGCTGGTTAAGGAGGGCTGCGAAATCGGTTTCATTCCGAGCCCCCTTCGACTGGAGAATATCCGGATTCAGCAGGAGCAGAAAAGAGGACGCTTTCATGGAGGGTAAGTCTTAATAATAAATCACATTGTGGGTGCCGAGACACTGTGCTAAGCAGTAAGGTAGAGACGCAGTAATCAGATTGGACCCCAGTCCCTGTCCCATGTGGAACTCACAGTCTAATAGGTGGAGAGAGCGAGTAACCTGGTCCAGTTTTACAGACAGGTTAAGTGACTCTAGCTGTAAGCTCAATGTGGGCAGGGAATCTGTCTGTTATATGGTTGCACTGTATTCTCCCAAGTGCTTGGCACAGTGCTCTGCACTCGGTAAATGTGCTCAATAAATATGATTGATTGTTTGACTCGTGCCAGGCAGAGCTGGGACTAGAACTAATGTCTGGCCTCGTGCGCTGAGGGAGTCTTTCCCCCATTTTTGTAAACTCTTTCCCTTCGTGAAGGACAGTGGAAGTGGAGGACTATTTCTGGATTTGGCAGTTGAGGCATTCTGGGATGTTCTTGGGTACAGGATGTATTTTCAGAAACCCTGACTGAAGAGTGTTGAGGCACCTCGCCATCTGAAAGCAGAGCCCAGTGCTGCTCTAAGCAGAGGCTCAGAACTCCCTTGGACTCACCAAGAATTCTGGGGAAAAGACCAGCATGCCCCGGTGGCATCATAATAATAAACATAATAAGCGCTTACTATGTAAAAAGCACTGCACACAGTAAGCGCTCAATAAATACGATTGAATGAATGAATGAATGTTGTAAGTGCTGGAGTAGATCCAAGCTAATCAGGTCGGACACAGTCCCTGTCCCACATGGGGCTCAAAGTCTTAATCCCCATTTTACAGATGAGGTAACTGAGGCCCAGAGAAGTGAAGGGACTTGCCCAGGGTCACACAGCAGACAAGGGGCAGAGCCAGGATTAGAACCCAGGTCTTTTTGATTCCCAGGCCTGGGCTCTAGCCACTAGGCCGTACTGCTTCTAAGAAGGCAAAAAAGGGAATGTTGAAACCGTAGGATAGACGTCTGGGGGCAACTGAGTTCCTGGTTGAGCCTCGGTACAAAGGCCTAGCCCCAATCGGGTGACCTCCCTTCATATCTTCTCCCTGCCTCCCTGCCCAGCTTCTTTTAGCAGCAGCCGTAACTTATCCAAAATGTCTTTCTCCCCCACTGGATTCCGGCCTCCTTCAGGGCACAGATCATATCTACTAATTCTGTTGTAGCGTTAGTACCAAGCGCTTAATACGATGCTGTGCACACAGGAGGAGCTCAAAAAATGCTCTCGATGGAGCGATCGATTGACTTTCTCCGTAGGCCGGACCAATTGGGAGGATGCAGGCGGTGATGGCCTTTGTCTCCAATTGGCAGCAGCAGAGGTGGGAGTTCCCAAAACCACCTTAGAGTTGTCCCTCTTGCAATGGCCCTACCTGAACCTTCTGGATAACAGCCCCGCCTCTCTCCCCTTGTTGAGTTTCTAGTCCTCGGACCGTCCCCTGTGCTGTGGCAGGTGAAGTCGGAGGGGCCAAAGGATGGCCTGTCACTCCTTTCCCCACTGCCATCCCAATCTCCGTCTTTACTCCGTCTTTACTATGTGCAAAGAACAGTGCTTTGCACATAGTAAGCGCTTAAGAAATACCATCATCATCATTTACTCTTCCCATCCCACCCCTCTCCCGTCTTAGAGGAGAAGGAAGATGATCTCAGACTGTGGCAAAGGGAAGATTCTGACTTGGGTGAGGTGGCTCACAGAACCTAGCGAGGCTGCTGTGTCGATTGGGCATGAGATCGGCCTTTTCTCTTTTTTAATGGCATTTGTTCAGTGCTTACTATGTAATCAATCAATCAATCGTATTTATTGAGCGCTTACTATGTGCAGAGCACTGTACTAAGCGCTTAGGAAGTACAAATTGGCAACATATAGAGACAGTCCCTACCCAACAGTGGGCTCACAGTCTAAAAGACTGTACTAAGCACTGGGGTAGATGCAAGCTCATTGAGTTGTACACAGTCCATGTCCCACTTGGAGCTCACAGTCTTAATCCCCATTTTACAGGTGAGGAGACAGCCGAGGCACAGAGAAGTGAAATGACTTGCCCAAGGTCACCCAGCAGACCAGTGGCAGAGCTGGGATTAGAACCCAGGTCCTTCCGACTCCTAGGCCTGTGTGCTACCCACTAGGTCACGCTGATTCCTCCAGCCTTCCCAGACTCTTCCCCTGACCTCAGATCCAGCCACAAAGAGAATTCACTTCAAGCAAAATCCTCCCTGTGATCCATTTACTGGTTCAATCAATCAATCAATCAATCAATCTTATTTATTGAGCGCTTACTGTGTGCAGAGCACTGTACTAAGCGCTTGGGAAGTACAAGTTGGCAACATATAGAGACAGTCCCTACCCAACAGTGGGCTCACAGTCTAAAAGGAAAGTGGTTCTCCACTTTCTCCCACTCTGTTCCCTGGGGTGGCTCAGAATCATTCACTCAATAGTAATTATTGAGCATAATAATAATAATAATAATGGCATTTATTAAGCACTTACTATGTGCAAAGCACTGTTCTAAGCACTGGGGAGGTTACAAGGAGATCAGGTTGTCCCACAGGGGGCTCACAGTCTTAATCCCCATTTTACAGATGAGGGAACTGAGGCCCAGAGAAGTGAAGCGACTTGCCCAAAGTCACACAGCTGACAATTGGCAGAGCTGGGATTCGAACCCATGACCCCTGACTCCAAAGCCCAGGCTCTTTCCACTGAGCCACGCTGCTTCTCTATACTATACAGAGCAGTGTGCTAAACGCTTGGAAGAGTGCACTAGACGACACAATTCCCGCTTCTAGAAAACCTTCAAAGATGTTTTCGCTGCTTACTGGAAAGGTCAGATCCTTTGGGACTCAGTCAAGGATTAAGGAAGGCAGGTTTTCTAAACACAACTGAAATGTTCGATCCTGGCTGGTCACATTTTAATTGCTTGTCTAACTCCAGGAGGGAAAAGCAAGAGTTGCCTTCCAATTGAGTTATTTTGTTGAACAGATAAAGCAACCCAAGCCCTCGCTGATCTGGTTCTGCTGTAGGAAAATCCGGGATATTAGCACTAACAATTCCCCTTTGTAACGCCCTAGGAAATCGAGCGGAAATTCGTCTTCCAGCCTCGGCGAAATGGTATCGGGAACGTTTCGAGCTACGCCCACTTCGACTGGTGAGGGATTTATTTGAACTCTTGTCCCATTTTTGCTGTTTTGAAATAAATGGCAACGCTGCCAGCCTAGGAGCATTTTAGAAGGTTGATTTTTTTTTTAAAGAGCTTTTAAAGAGTTGACCTCCTTTATGTTTATTGATGAGAAGCAGCGTGGCTCGGTGGAAAAGAGCACGGGCTTTGGAGTCAGAGGTCGTGGGTTCAAATCCCAGCTCCGCCAATTGTCAGCTGTGTGACTTAGAGAAGCAGCGTGGCTCAGTGGAAAGAGCCCGGGCTTGGGAGTCAGGGGTCATGGGTTCGAATCCCAGCTCTGCCACTTGTCAGCTGGGTGACTTTGGGCAAGTCACTTCACTTCTCTGGGCCTCAGTCACCTCATCTGTAGAATGCGGATTAAGACTGTGAACCCCACGTGGGACAACCTGATCACCTTGTATCCCCCCCAGCGCTTAGAACAGTGCTCTGCACATAGTAAGCGCTTAACAAATGCTGCTATTATTATTATTAACTTCTCTGTGCCTCAGTTACCTCATCTGTAAAATGGGAATTAAGACTGGGAGCCCCCCGTGGGACAACCTGATCACCTTGTAACCTCCCCAGCGCTTAGAACTGTGCTTTGCACATAGTAAGCACTTAATAAATGCCATCATCATTATTATTATTATTATATGTTGGGGTCCCATACACTGTGTGCCGATCACTGAAAGTCAAACAAACCTTATGAACCACCCGGACCACGATAAAGCAGTGATCTGTGGTGGCCCGAGCTGGGGGGATCTTTCACCCTGTGCCTCGTGTATCAGCCTGGGCCTTGCAGGATCAGCGGTGGAAGGAATTGGAAAGTGGTGGTCCCTTCACAGCAACCCTTGGGGGAAATGATGACAGTTGGGCCAGCGATGTGACGATGGCGTGCTGGGAGTGGTGACATGTTCAAAGGTGGAGGTGGGGCCTCAAAGAGGGCAAGCTTTGGGGCTTTAGGTCTGGCTCCCTCCTGGACACAAAGCCCGACCCCTAGAAATGGGAGGGAGGCCTCTACATCCCTTGAACCTGGATATTCTGTATTGGGGCCACCAGGAAGAATGTACCTCTGGCGTCTGCAGCCTGTTATTCCCGGACTGACGGACCTCAGGGGCTCCAGCGCAGTGACGGGAAAAACCTCGATGGGGGTAGATAATAATGCTAATAATAACTATGGTACTTGTTAAGCACTTACTTTGTGCCCCGCACCGTTCTAAGCGCTGGGGTAGATACACGTTAATCAGGTTGGACGCAGTCCCTGTCCCACATGGGGCTCACGCTCTTAATCCCCGTTTTCCAGATGAGGGAACTGAGGCCCAGAGAAGTGAAGTGACTCGCCCAAGGTCACACAGCAGACATGTGGCGGAGCCGGGATTAGAACTCAGGTCCTGCTGAATCCCAGGCCCGTGTTTTATCCACTAAGTCTCGTGGCTTCCCAGATCTGTTGCCAGATCGTTGCTGGGGTGAAGGGTAGATTCATTCATTCAATCGTATTTATTGAGCGCTTACTGTGTGCAGGGCACTGTACTGAGTGCTTGGGAAGTACAAGTTGGCAACATATAAAGACACTCCCTACCCAACAGCGGGCTCACAGTCTAGAAGGGGGAGACAGACAACAAAACAAAACATATTAACAAAATAAAATAAATAGAATAAATATGTACAAGTAAAATAAATAGAGTAATAAATATGTGCAAACATAATACATACATATATATTTATAGTTTATTTTATATTTATATATATATATATATATATATGTATACAGGTGCTGTGGGGAGGGGAAGGAGGTAAGGCTGGGGGGAGGAGGGGGAGAGGAAGGAGGGGGCTCAGTCTGGGAAGGCCTCCTGGAGGAGGTGAGCTCTCAGTAGGGCTTTGAAGAGAACTAGCTTAGATGGGGTAGATGGGGATCTGATCTTGCCTCTGCCCTTAGAGCCAGCCTGAACACGAAGTCTCTCAGCCTTCAGAAGCAGCGTGGTTGAGAAGCAGCGTGGTTGAGGAGCGGCGTGGTTCGGTGGAGAAGAGCCCGGGCTTTGGAGGCAGAGGTCATGGGTTCAAATCCCGGCTCTGCCACTTGTCAGCTGGGTGACTTTGGGCAAGTCACTTCACTTCTCCGGGCCTCAGTTCCCTCATCTGTAAAATGGGGTTGAACACTGTGAGCCCCCTGTGGGACAACCTGATCACCTTGTAACCTCCACAGCGCTTAGAACAGTACTCTGCACATAGTGAGCGCTTAATAAATGCCATTATTATTATTATTATTATTATTATCATTATTATTCAGGCTGCAGCACACCCTAGGTCATCTCTGTGGCATGAAAAAGGTTTCTCAGCCTGCCCTGCTCTAGCTCCCCTCCCCAACTAATGCCTTCTAGGGTGGGCCACCCACGGAAAGGACCCCAAATTCCCCTCTCAGCTCCTCCCTTTGAAGGCTCTGGGGCCTGCCAGAAAGAAGCAGTGGAAAAAGCTGCCCGATATGTCAGGAAAATGTGTCGTTTCACAGCTGTGGACAAAACCCACGGGGCTGCTCCAACCCGGAGATGGGGCTGGGAAATGCAGAGAGGATTAGTACCACTGGCCCACTCTCCCACCACTTAAAACCAGAACTTGTCTGCTTGCCGGGAGTTTGGATTGCATGCTTAGGGATCATGTCTACTGATCTCTGCTATAGCATCCTCCCAAGTGCTTAGTACAGCACTTCTAGGCTGTGAGCCCGTTGTTGGGTAAGGACCCTCTCTATATGTTGCCAACTTGTACTTCCCAAGCACTTAGTACAGTGCTCTGCACGCAGTAAGCACTCAGTAAATGATCGAAAGAATGAATACAGCGCTCTGCACCCAGTAAGCGTTCAGTAAATACCGTTGGCTGCTTGGTTAATTGATACAGTTCTTGTTGTTGTCTTTTAGCAAAGCAGAAGCAAAAAGTGGTAAGTTTGGGATTTTTTTTTTTCCTTTGGCATGTCCGTCTCTCCATCGGCCGTTAAGGTTTCGGTGCTTGCCTACCGTGTCCGGTGTCCGTGAACTGATCAGCTGCAGAACGTGAGCTGTTCCCCACTGCCCCATGGCGCTGTGTGGGGTGGGTGTAGCCAAATGGTAGCTGAAGAGCATTGAAATACTGTGATCGTTCTACCCCGGTCACTGAGGGACGACCCCCCCTCCCCATCTTCTTTCAGACGGAGCACATTCCTCCCTACGATGTCGTGCCATCCATGAGGCCAGTGGTGTTGGTGGGTCCGTCACTGAAAGGTTATGAGGTAAATGCGCCGCTCCATTTTGTCCGGTTCCTTGTTTCGTTAACGTCACCTAGGCTCGCAGCCCTGAACTGATTTCCCTCAAAGTCTGAGCGCCCTCACGGCACGTTGTCCAGATTCATTCATTCAGTCATATTTATTGAGCGCTTACTGTGTGCAGAGCACTGTACTAAGTGCCTGGGAAGTACAAGTCGGCAACATATAGAGACGGTCCCTACCCAACAACGGGCTCACAGTCTAAAAGGGGGAGACGGACAACAAAACAAAACATGTGGACAGGTGTCAAGTCATCAGAACAAATAGAATTAAAGCTAAATATACATCATTAACAATGATCCTCGCCCTTGGGCTTCTCCCTCCTCCAGCTTCTCCCTTCCACACACCACCCCTCTCCCCACCCTGTCAATTGTTTCCTCCGTGGAAAGGGGTGACAGGAGGAAGCGAAAGGAGGTGAAACCCAAAATGTTCATTTAGCCCCTCTGTTTTGGGTAAAGATGCCAGGTGGCTGAAATGAGGCTTGGGGATTTTCGGTGGACTCCGTGTTTCTGGGATCTTCTGTCTTCTGGGTTTACTATGGGGAATTGTCTACATTAGTAGGGTGACCATACATCCTGATTGAGAAGGGGTACACCTAGATTTTTGTGGGGAATTCTAAAAAATACATGCATGCCTTCGAATTGGGACTGTCTCAAATATATTGGGCAGCATACCTGGCACTGGCCCTCTCTCCTCCCTCATGTTTTTAAAGGCTTGGATTTCCATGGTGGCATTGGAGCAAGCTCAAATATGTCCTGCATGCTCAATTGATACCTCCAAAACATTCTGGGACATTTAGACACTTCTGCACTTTCATTCAATCAATCGTATTTATTGAGCGCTTACTGTGTGCACAGCACTGTACTAAGCGCTTGTTTACTGAGCACTTCTTCCTGCCTTCCATCAAGCCTCACCGTCACGACTGCCCGGAGGGCAGAAGCCTGGAGTGATATCCCGGTTTCCCTATTTTTAGTAGTAATAATGCTGTGAGCCCTATTGGAGCTATTTCCCAGTTTTACTGACTGCCTCATCACTGTAGCATCAAAATTCATCCTTCTGGGATGTTCTTGACATAGGGTTCCTGAACTTGATTTTAGCCAAGTGTTTCTAGACGTTAAGAATGGGTTATCGGGGAAATCTCATTGGTTGGAGGTTGTCTTACTCCCTCTGGATAAGAAGAAATAATGGTAGAGGGAGGGGAGAGATGAAATGTCGGATATCAGATTTCAGATAACTTGGGTCGTTGAAACCAGTTCATACATTTGAGCGATACTGGGAGTAAAAAATCGGAAAATTCATTAGAGAAAAATAAAAACAGTTGTCAGAAAGAAATAGTTGTCTCAGTTCTCCAGCCTTAATGGACCGCGATAAAGGAAGACATTGGTTATTAGCCGTGTTTCTTACCTTCTGCCCCTTCTCTCACTTTTGATTTCTTCCTCTCTCTCTCTCTGTCACTGGTCTTTTTTCTGTCTTCCTCACCTCTGAGAAGGTGACGGACATGATGCAGAAAGCCCTCTTTGACTTCTTGAAGCACAGGTTTGATGGGAGGTGAGACCTACAGACCTTTGCATGTTTTTGTTTCCTCTGTGTTCTGCTGGTGGATTCAAGGGGATGGGAGGCCTACTGCGGTAGAATTTCTCTCAACAAGTGGTGGAAAATTAAAAACAAGAGGAGGCCTGGCACGGTTGAAAGATGACACTGAATTTCAAGGGCAAAAGAGCCTTTGGCATGGAGCAGAACTCCTTATTTTATCCCTAACTTTCAACTTCTTTCTCTGCCATTTGTTGGTGAGTTCTAAGTCATCTCTATGTGGTTAAAAACGAATTTAATGGAAAGACTGTGTGTTCTGTGTGTTATCCAAATATCAAAGAAAATGCTAGGGATTAAAGCTGTGGACTGTATTAGGTTATCAGTAAAATAGACTTTCTCTATTGCAAGAGCCTGTAATTGGGCTGCTGTTGAGAACAAAGCCTTTGAGTTTCACCGGAAAGTGAAAGAGAGGCATTCTTCCACAAACCAAAATTTTGCTTCCACAGTGCACCCTAAATATAACTTTCCAGCCAGCGGCACTCGAGGAGTCACCAGGAAGGGAAATATAGATTGGCTAAGGAATGGCATGAGCAATCTGTGGCATGAACAGAGTTCTGGACTGCTGATCCCAGATGCCGGTGAGGGGCTCGGTTCTTCCCATTGGTTTAGGTAGGGTGGTCTTCAGATTTGACAGCTACCCTGCTCAAACTGCAGTTGGAGTTAGGCGGAAGGAAGCAACAGCCCAAAGCAGTTGGCTGGTACTTTTACTCTTGGAAGAGTGAGCAGAGTTTTTCCCACTGAGTGCCTCTGAAGACACCCCAGCCTTTTTTCACCGATTCTTTATCCGGTCCTGTGGTATCTTGGAGTTGGGGGTGGCTGGGGAAATAGGCTAAATTCAAGAAGTGGATAAAGCAATCTTGGAAATGCCAGAGGGCTAGCCACAGTTTGGGAGCAGCATGGTATAGTGGGCAGAGCCCGGGCCTGGGTGTCAGAAGGTCATGGGTTCTAATCCCGGCTCCGCCACTTATCTGCCGTGTGACCTGGGCAAGTCACTTCTCTGGACCTCAGTTACCTAATCTATAAAACGGGGGTTAAGAGTGTGAGCCGCATGTGGGACAGGGACTGTGTCCAACTCGATTTGCTTAGATCCAGCCCAGCGCTTAGTACAGTGCCTGGCACATAGGAAGCGCTTAAGAAATACCTTAATTATTATTATTATTCCTTGGCCTCTCAGTGGCCAAACTTTGCCTGGAGTTTCCTGCCACAAAATAAGCAGCCACAGTGAGAGCTGCAGAGCCAAAGGGTAAGAGGCTCAGGAGAAGAGGCTGAAAGGAGACTTTTGGAGCCCTTAGTGCATCTGGGGAGGGAGGGAAGCCACGTTGGAGTGAGGATGGGCTGAGCGGAGCCGCAGTAGGTGGTGAGGGATGGAAATCATATTGCCGAGGAGAACCGGAGCCACCAGCCAGGCAGGTAAGCCTACCCAGGAAGTTTGGAAAGAATAAGAGGCAACACTGTAGGGGCCCTGCCATTCTATTTGACAGGAGGGAGTTGGCCCAGGACGAGTTGGCAGAGTGTGGGCACGGGCAGAGCTCCCATGAGATGATGCAGTGTTAGTGCCCCTGCCATCATCTCTGGGTCCGTGGTGTTATGGTAACTCTGGAGATCTGTTCTGCCATCCCAACATGCACACCTCTGTCTGCCTCTCTCTCTCTACTTTTTCTCCATCCGGAGCCCCTCTCAGGCCTTGCCAAACTTCAGCAGGCTGTAAGTTGACTGGAGACTTTTTAATTTTTTTTTTTTAATGATGGGAGAGACCTAAGCAAACTAAGATTCCTGGTGGAACTGCACTAAACAGCACCCCAGTGAGAATACGCCATCTTTTTAGTATTCCGCTCACAGTTTTCCAGGAGCCACCAAACCCACAACTTCTAGTAGGTTCCTCCGCTCCTGCATAATTATCAGTTCCTAGAAGACTGGAACAAATCTTTATTAAGAGGCAAAACAGTTTTGTTCCTGGGATGCCTGCAGCCAGAATGCAGCGGGGCCCCCCGTTCTCTTGGCCAAATAGACAACCCCGATACATTCCTCGTTGCGGAGAATGCCTGAACGACAGAATCGCAAGTCCTGCAGTCCTGCAATTGGCTAGAAAGTTAATGAGCTCTGAATAATTAACATTCACTAAGAAAGGGAATCTCTAAGGACTAAAATCCTGCTGCTGCTGTTTGGTCATTAGCCTGAATAATTGATGTTTACAATGCTTACATCCAAGAGAGAGCAAAGAGGTATAAATGGTACTTCTTCAAAGAGTCCATCACTGAAGCAGCAGATAATGTCCAAAGGCTTGAGACTTCAGCCTCGCTTACTGGGCCCTCTAAGTTCTTTGGCCGAAAATGAGCTCCTTTTCTGTGACATTGAAATGCAGATTGCCCTTCCAAAAAACCCCCCAAAACCCAACTCCTCACCTCCTCAGCTCCTTATGGACGGCACACTTACTATGTGCAGCGCACTGTACGAAACACCTGGGAGAGTACAGTAGAGTTATGTAGGCATGATCCCTGCCCCTAGGGAGCTTACTGTCCAGCGGAATGACCCAAGGCCCCAATTTCAGCAGCAAGGGTGGTGAGGGAACCCCAGTCAATTCCCAGTTGGTGGTGGAACAGGATTAGAACTCAGGTCCTTCCGACTCCAAGGCCTGTGTTCCATCCACTAGGTCACGCTGCTTCTCAGAGAGGAGGTGTAGTTAACAATCGACAGGCAGTTTTCCCATTGGTATAGGAAAATATTTACCAAGTATGCTGGAGAGCTGGCAGCGTTCAAAGGGAGGAAATAGTTGGTTTTGAGAAGGACCGTGAGGGAAAGATGGTTGGACAGACCCAAAGTAGATTTCTAGAGGCGGAGTGATCGTGGAAAACTCAAGAGCCATGGCTGCCGACCTTTCAGTTGGAGAGCTGACAACATCTTTAGCCACGATCCGAACACTTAACAGTTCAAGGTTTTCCCAAGTTTTGGAGCTGCTCTAGCTGCTTCGTGGTTGGAGCAGGATCCTTTAAGACATTCTGACTTCCTGCTGGTATTGGGTAGATTACAAGGGGGATTAGAGAGAGCAGATGATCATGGTGAGTCAGGTTTGAATATCCTAGTAAGAGGTGCCTTTATAGCTCATGCCAAGAGTGCCCCTTCCCTTACGCCTTCCTTTTATCTTAACGCTCGGTCGACTCTTCTCTAAGATCCTCCTGAATGGCGGGTCTTGTACTGTTTCCCACTCTAGTGGACCGAGTAGTTATTAAGAGCTGTAGTTGTAAATCACTTAGTGCCTGGCGAAGTTTTGACTGGAGTGTTCTGTTTTGTGTGTTCCTGTTCCCAGGATATCAATAACCAGAGTGACAGCTGACATTTCTCTCGCCAAGAGGTCTGTCCTAAACAATCCCAGCAAGAGAGCAATAATTGAACGGTCGAACACCCGCTCCAGTTTAGGTAAGACGTTAAAATGCTGAGGCGCAGAGAGGTGAAGTGACTTGGCCACGGTCATGCAGCAGACAAGTAGCAGAGCCGGGATTAGATCCCACGTCCTTCCAGATCCCAGGCCCTTGCTCTATCCACTACGCAGGCTGAAGTCTAAGGATGGGGTGTGTTATCCTTGATCGTTGGAAGTCTAATTGGGTCACTGCATGGAGCTGTTCAGGGATAAGCCCACCTGGGTTCCAGTGAGCCTGTGTTGGTTGGCCAACCAGCTGGGATGATGCTTTTTCCAGCATGCAATGGGAGTGGAACCCATGTCATCCAACTCCCAGGCCTATGCTTTTTCCACTGGGCCATGCTGCCTATTGAGTGCTCATTATTTGCAGAGCACACTACTAAACACCGCGGATCTCCTCACCGTACCTCGCTCTCGCCTGTCCCGCCATCGACCCCCGGCCCACGTCATCCCCCGAGCCTGGAATGCCCTCCCTCTGCCCATCCGCCAAGCTAGCTCTCTTCCTCCCTTCAAGGTCCTACTGAGAGCTCACCTCCTCCAGGAGGCCTTCCCAGACTGAGCCCCTTCCTTCCTCTCCCCCTCGTCCCCCTCTCCATCCCCCACATCTTACCTCCTTCCCTTCCCCACAGCACCTGTATATATGTATATATGTACATATTTTTTTACTCTATTTATTTATTTATTTATTTTATTTGTACATATCTATTCTATTTATTTTATTTTGTTAATATGTTTGGTTCTGTTCTCTGTCTCCCCCTTTTAGACTGTGAGCCCACTGTTGGGTAGGGACTGTCTCTATATGTTGCCAATTTGTACTTCCCAAGCGCTTAGTACAGTGCTCTGCACATAGTAAGCGCTCAATAAATACGATTGATGATGATGATGAGAGTTCAGTAGAGTTCATAGATGCGATCCTTACCCTTCAGAAGCTTAGAGTCTAGTGGAATGGCCCAAGGACCCAGTTCCAGTGGCAGGAGTGGTATGGGAATCCCTGTCAGCTTCCCCTTCCTCTTCTGGGCCTCAGTTTTCCACCCCTCAGCACACACACACACACACATACCTCTCTTTCTTTCTCTCTGTCTCTTGGTCTCTCTCTCTCTCCCTCTCTTCTTCCCTCCCCGCACCTCCCCAAATGGATCAATGAAAAGTTGTCATTCACTCATTCAATGGTATTTATTGAGCGCATACTATGTGCTGTGCACTGTACTAAGCACTTGGGAGAGCACAATACAGCAATAAACAGATACATTCTCTGCCCACAGCGAGCATACAGTCCGGGGAGGAGAGAAAGAGATCAATAGGAATAAATACATTACAGATATGTACATGAGGCCCTCAGTCATCAAAGGTGCTCTCTTGCCCCCTGTCACTTCCACAGGTGAGGGAGTTGGGGAGAGTGAACTGCAGAGTGGTCCCCTGTACTGCTCCCCTACCCCAGCTACCCCTGGTCTGGTCAAGAGCAACTAAGATGCCTCTGCAACAGTTGGAAATTCCTGCAGGTGTTCTTTTTTTTTCCTCAAGACATGTGATAGTGGTGTCAAAGCTATTCGGCTTCCATCGCGGCCTTTCGGCTGCTCTCATTCAGTTCACATCAGGATTCAGGACTCAGAATAAACACGGTTGATGTCCGGGGACTTGCAGTCTCCCAGCCGTCTTGGGGTAGCCCGTGGCACTTCTGTGCAAGCGTCCCACAGTGGACATGTCACAGTTCCCTTGGGCCAAAACTTGTCTTGTCTTAAGAAGTTGTTTCTGACCCATAGTGACGCCACGGACACATCTCTCCCAGAACGTCCCACTCTCCATCTGCAATCGTTCTGGTAGTGGATCCAGAGAGTTTTCTTGGTAAAAATCTGGAAGTGGTTTACCGTTGCCGCCTTCCGCCCGGTAAACTCGAGTCTCCGCCCTCGACTCTTTCCCATGCCGCTGCTGCCCAGCATGGGTGATTTTTGACTCGTAGCAGATTGTCTTCCACTCGCTAGCCACTGCCCAAGCTAGGAATGGAATGAGTCGGCCTCGGCTTGACTCTCCCTCCTGTAGCCAAGACTGGTAGAGTACTGGAAACTCTCCAGGTGTGACTGGGAGAGGAGGGCCAAATTTTAGCCCAGCAGAAAACACCCTCTTGCAAATGTTTCTTTCAGAAGTATTCTCCTTTGCCTAATTTTAAGGGCCCCGACTTAAACTCTGACAAAGCTGTGGATAGTTTCTGATTCTTCTTATGGGCACAGGCAAGGTCTGTGTGGGATTGGTTTTTCAAAAGAATTCAACCAAATTCACCCAGGATTTCCAGCCAGGCACCTGGAAAATCTGCCTGCACTGATTGCTACGGGACATTGTTTGGACTCTGCAAAACATTTTTTTTTTTTAATTCGGAGGTTAGATATACACTAGCAAAGTTTCCTAGTAATTCAGCTTCCCAAAGTGCTGATGGTAGAGTGAATATCAGATTTTCAAGCGTACAGATCCAGGTGCAGTGTGACATAACCTCCCAAGTGATTTTGAAGATCTCGAAAGTACTCAGCCTACCAAGATAAACAAACCAGTCCCATGCCTCCCTGCATTTTATATAAAATGGGGAAGAATGAGAGAGTATGAGAAAAACCCTTATTAATCTATGGTGTTGCTCTGATTTACTGCTGAGAACCGTCCCTTTTTGATTTAAGGAGATTTACAAAGAACCGTCTGTTTCCTTGTTTCTTTTCAGCTGAAGTGCAGAGTGAAATTGAAAGAATCTTCGAGCTGGCAAGATCCTTGCAACTGGTTGTCCTGGATGCAGATACTATCAATCATCCAGCACAGCTTATAAAGACTTCTTTAGCTCCAATTATCGTCCACGTGAAAGTATCATCTCCGAAGGTAATTAGTCCGCATCTGTCTGCGGGCAAGGGCCCTCCTTTTGAAATGTTAAACCTTCCTGGGGAAAGGAGGTGTACCCAAACAGGAGGAGGTTGAGGGAAAGACCTTCAAAAGAAAAACGGTCTTAATCCAGTGGGGAACAAAATGATCAGATTCCTCAAATCAAAATGAGCTCTTTGATGTCTTCAGTCACCTAAGTGCGCCCCCCCCCCCCGCCCCGCCCCACCACCCCAGGACATTTATTCCCTATAATAAGCAACGTATATTCCTTCTTCTCTCCTTCCTCCCATCTCCCCTCAGCAAATTCACTTTCTCAGTCAAGCTCACTTTTCACTGGAGTGGGGGTTCCTCTCCTCCCGCTTCCTAGGGGCAATTGCTCAAAAATTCCTGCCCATTTGCCACCTGCCTTGGAAGATTCCCTGCCTCTCGCTCTTATCTCCTCCCATCCCCTCCTTTCCCTACTTCTAATAATAAATAGAGGTGGTATTTGTTAAGTGATTACTATGTGCTAGGCACTATACTAAGCACTGGGGTGGATACAAGCAAATCGAGTTGGGCACAGTCCATGTCCCACACGGGGCTCACAGTCTCAATCCCTATTTTACAAATGAGGTAACTGAGACACAGAGAAGTGAGGTGACTTCCCTCTCCTTTCTCCTCCCCAACTCTCCATCTCCTTCAATCAATCGATGGTATTTATTGAGTGCTCTCTGAGGGCAGAGAACTGTACTAAGCTCTTGGGACAGTATAATTCAGCGGAGTGGGAGAGTTGAAGGCACGATCCCAGCCCTGAAGGATCTTCTTGTCTAGTGGAAGAGCTGACAGTTATCACAACTCTCTCTTCCGTCCTCAACACCTAGAGGATTACCTGTCCTCCTCCTCCTCCCCTTGAAATATTCCCGATTTCATCCTGTCCCTTCAGAATAGAGGGAATGAAAAGGAAATGGGTGGTGGAGAGAGAGAGATGGGGGCGGGGGGCGGCTGAGGAGGCACATGGATGGGAAGGGAGGGAATGGATGGAGGAAGCAGGGAACTGGCTTCTGGAAGGATGTGACGTTTCAATGAGAGTAAACAGTCGGACAGTAGTGGTGACACAAAGACCGAAAGTACGGGCGGAAACCATCAAAGAAGGAGAGGTTTTGTTACAACAAACTTGGCTCTCGCTGTAACGGAGAATGCCTCCTTCACTGTTCAAGAGTCTCTGACAGGAAGAACAGCAGGAGTTTATTCCAGAGCAGACTAGAGATGGAGCCCACTCCCACAGTGAAATGGGAGCATCTGAAGTCAGTCAGTCAGTCAGGCGTGTTTATTGAGCGCTTACTGTATGCAGAGCATTGTACTAAGTGCTCAGTAGAGGACAATATAACAGACACATTCCCTACCCACAGAGAACTTGCAGTCTAGAGGAAACTTACTGTGTCACGTCTCACCCTCTATTTCCAAGTCCCCAGTCTGGAGGTTGCATGCTCACCGCGCAACCCCCAGCTCAGTCTGTTGTTTTTTTTTAATTGTATTTAATATTTGTGGTATTTGTTAAGCGCTTACTATGTGCAACATACTGTTGTAAGCACGGGGTGGATACGAGATAACTGGGTTGGACACAGTCCCCGTCCCACCCGGGGCTCAAAGTCTTAATCCCCATTTTACAAATGAGGAAACTGAGGCCCTGAGAAGTGAAACGAGTTGGCCAAGGTCACGCAGCAGACAAGTAGCAGAACGAGAATTAGAACCCAGTTCCTCTGACTCTCAGGCCTATGTTCTTTCCACTAGGCCACACTGTGTTAAGCGCTTACTGTGGGCCAGGCACTTTTCTAAGCACTGGCATAGATACAGTCAGTTTGGTTGCAGTCCACATCCCGTGTTTTTGACCCGCTGGCTCTCGCAAAATAAACCCCTCAGGTTCATGTCGTCTTCCACCAGGTTTTGCAGCGGCTGATTAAATCCAGAGGAAAGTCCCAAAGTAAACACTTAAATGTTCAGTTAGTGGCAGCTGATAAACTTGCACAATGTCCCCCGGTAAGTACAATTGTGCATTTCCTCTCATCGTTTGTGCCAGGGGATCGTTGCTCCCAACTGCCCTTTTAGGGGCATTTTTTTGGGGGGGTGGGGAGGAGAGCGTTGGGCACGTGTCGGAGAGTGTGATGGCAGTGGGCATTGTCTTCTGGGAAGATCATCTGTTGGTAGGGTGGATTGTCTGTAACTTTCAGTTTCATCTGGGGAAGAGAAGATTCAGTGTCTTTTTTTCCAGTTCCCCTGCTTGATGGGGTCAGTTTGGCCAATGTGGAATTTGTTACCTCAGGAAGTTGTGGGGACAAAACTATCAATCGGTTCATGAGGGAAAGTTGGAGGGGAGAAGGGGTCTGTTGGATGATCCAAACCTAACCGTGCAGGTGGATGCTTAGAAGGGTAGCCATCGCACGGTTCTGTCAAGCATCTCATCGCTGTGAACACAGACAATCAGAGGCTGGATGGACCACTGGTTTGACCCTGAAATGGCATCTCACATGGTGTCTTCTCCTTTGGACCCGAACAAGGCTCCTCAACCTCCTTAGGACAGGCAACAGTCTCCCTACCCTCCATCTTGGCGGGGTGTGCTGCCCCAAATGGGTCTAAGTTGGATTAAGCAAAATTACCCTGTCCCTCCTCCCGGCTCCTTTGTAGGAAGATCCTGAGGAACGGAGTATCCCTTTGCAACATTGGAGGGGGAAGGCAGCACCTTTAGTCTCAGGGCCATTATGGAATTCAGCTTTATCTCGGGTGACCAGAGAAATGTGTGGTTTCCGCCAGAAAGTCAGGAGTTGACTCTCCCAAAAGATGAGGATACCCAAATCAGAATGCTCAGAAACCTTGGCAAGGTGGTAGAGAACTGTAAAAACCCAATGTCATTGAGGAATCAGACCACTGGACCACCCAGTCCCATGTTTAGAAGATATTTGAAGGGAAAAGTGTGATACGTAGAGGTGAACCATTGACCGTCCCTGACTTTTCCCTTTCATCATCCATTTTCCCCTCTGCTAATCCATTGTGGACTGCTCATTTTTTTATGGTATTTGTTAAGCGCTTACTATGTGCCAGGCTCTCTACTAAGTCCTGGGGTAGGTACAGGATAATGAGGTTGGACACAGTCTGTGTCCCACAGTGGGTCACAGTCTTAATCCCCATCTTACAGATGAGGTAACTGAGCCACAGAGAAGGTCACACAGCAGACAAGCGGAGGAGTCAGAATTAGAACCCAGGTCCCTCTGATGCCCAGGCCCATGCTGTATTTACTAGACCACGCTGCTTCTCAATTCATTCACCAAGTAATTTGTTCAGGATTTTTCCAAACTCCTCTTAAACCTGGCGGTGTATTTCACCTATGCAAATTCCATGTTTACCAGCCCCCCAAGGGGGATAGACAGAGCACCTGAATATAATCCTTCTTAGTTACAACGAGGCTCGGGTTTCCAAAAACTGATGCCATGCCCTCTGAGGCTATAGTAACACTTTGTGTTCGATGAAGACATACGATAGCACCTAGCAGAGAATTCCTACTCTCCTCTATAGAAGCTAAAGAGCCATGTAAGCCTCTAACATTACAGTAACTGTAGTATTTATATATATCCCCTCCACTGCCGTCCTTTATTTTTCCATTGCAGGAGGGGCTTGAAGTTATCCTGATGAAGTGCAAGCCACCTCAGGTGTCCTAGGAAGACTATGCCCTAGATTTTGTTCTACCACATTGGGAAGTTTCCACTTCCACCAGAAATAAGGCAGTGTGGAGTCCCTGATATCCTCCACAAATAGGGAAGACAATCCTTCTTTGCTTCCTGCCTGTGCCCAAGAAAGAGTGTGTTTCCTGGTGCAGCCTTGTGAATCTCTTCAGAGGGCTCAGTTCTGAGTTCTACTTCTGGAACTCTCCCTGATCTTCAGAGAGACAAACAATAATAATAATAATAATAATAATAATAATAATAATAATAATAATAATAATGGCATTTATTAAGCGCTTACTATGTGCAGAGCACTGTTCTAAGCACTGGGGAATTTACAAGGTGATCAGGTTGTCCCACGTGGGGCTCACAGTCTTCATCCCCAATTTACAGATGAGGGAACTGAGGCCCAGAGAAGTTAAGTGACTTGCCCAAAGTCATTGACAAGTGGTGGAGCCGGGATTTGAACCCATGACCTCTGACTCCAAAGCCCGTGCTTTTTCCACTGAGCCACGCTGGGGGTGGCCTAATCATTCCTAAACAATCCATTGAAGACCCTGTCTTGATTATCAGCATCATCAGTGGTATTTATTGAGCACTTACGATGTGCAGAGCACTCTATGAAGCACACGAGACAGTACAACAGAATTGGCAGACACATCCCCGACCCCAACATATCTACTATTAATAGGAAAGATGTTGAGGTGGCAAATGACCTGCACCCATAATAGGGTGATTATTTGTTCACTGGGAACGTCCGTTGAAAATCTCCTGGAATCCCAACTCTTCCTCTGTCATTAGCCGTCACCTAAGTGAGAACGTTGCCTGCTTGCTCTTCTAGTGCCTGACAATATTGGAGCTGCTCTTGGGCCATTCATTCATTCATTCAATCGTATTTATTGAGCACTTACTGTGTGCAGAGCACTGTACTAAGCGCTTGGGAAATCCAAGTTGGCACCATATAGAGACGGTCCCTACCCAACAGTGGGCTCACAGTCTAGAAGGGGGAGACAGACCAGAACAAAACATATTAACAAAATAAAATAAATAGAATAAATATGTACAAATAAAATAAATAAATAGAGTAATAAATACATACAAACACATATACATATATACAGGGCCAGGGAGAGGTAGGGGAAGACGGTTGTTTTTTTCTGACCAAATCCTCTTTTGGGTCTTCTATGCTGCAGCGGACAAGAGGCTGAGTTCCTTGACAATGGATATATCAAAATCATAAATTAGTTATATTGATGTCTGTCTCCCCTTCTAGACTCTAAGCTCACTGAGGGCAGGGAACATATATACTAATGTATTGTACTGTCACTATCATTTAGTACAGTGTTGTGCACACAGTAAGCGCTCAGTAAATAGCATTGATGATGGTGATGAAGAGAGGGTCTCCGGTTGATCGTTTTCTTTGTTCCAGGATTAGATCTTTTACTTTCCTGTGGGGTTTGGCCGCTCTATTAGAAGTAGGATCTACTGCCCACCTCTCCTCCAGGAATCAGTCGTTTTTTGAATGGTATTCGTCAGTATGTGCCAGGCACATACTAAGCGCTGGGGTAGATGTCCTCTAAATCGGCTGGACACAGTAGCGTGCCCAAGGTCACCCAGCAGGTCAGTGGCAGAGCCGGGATTAGAGCCCAGACTCTCTGGCCCGTGCTTTTTCCACTAGGCCACGCCGCTTCTGAGTGGGCTTGGACTAATGGGATTTTCTTGCCCCCACCAGGAAATGTTTGACGTCATTTTGGATGAGAACCAGCTTGAGGATGCATGTGAGCACTTGGCAGAATACCTTGAGGCCTACTGGCGGGCCACCCACACAACGAGCAGCACCCCCATGACGCCCCTGCTCGGGCGAAACCTGGGCTCCACGGCGCTTTCCCCCTACCCCACCGCCATTTCAGGATTACAGGTACCCCCCTGCCCGCAGCCACCACCTCGACCCTTCCCCGGATGACCAGTTCGGTACCCCGTGGCGAAGCCGTTCCGGCTTCTGAATCGCCGATCCGGCGGCAGAGACTCTTGGGGCTCTTCTCTGTGAGGGGTCGAGGTGCCAGCGGGTCCCTCGCGCCTCATTCCTTCTCTCGCTGTAGTGCGTCATAATGATAGTCACAACTGAAAATCGCGGGGAGTTTATTCCACGATTAATGGCAGTCTCTAAAACGCTACTCTGGCTGAAATGTTCACAGCAAAAACTCTGTGTGGGGAAAACAGTCCAGGGGAATGCGGTTCATTCATTCATTCAGTCGTATTTATTGAGCGCTTACTGTGTGCAGAGCACTGTCCTAAGCGCTTGGGAACCCATGACCTCTGACTCCCAAGCCTGGGCGCTTTCCTTCTGAGCCACGCTTTAAACAGACACATTCCCTGCCCACAACAAGCTCACAGTCGAGAGGAGCTTACAGTCCCTGAGCGCTTTACAGATGAGGGAAATGAGGGACACAGAAGTGTGAAGTGACTTTATACATATTTATTACTCTATTTTATTAATGATGTGCATATGTTTGTACATATTTATTACTCTATTTATTTTACTTGTACATATCTACTCTATTTTATTTTGTTAGTATGTTTGGTTTTGTCTCCCCCTTTTAGACTGTGAGCCCACTGTTGGGTAGGGACTGTCTCTATATGGTGCCAATTTGTACTTCCCAAGCGCTTAGTACAGTGCTCTGCACACAGTAAGCGCTCAATAAATACGATCGATGATGATGATGATGAAGTACAAGTTGAGACGGTCCCTACCCAACAGCGGACTAACAGTCTAGAAGGGGGAGACAGACAACAAAACAAAACATAGTAACAAAATAAAATAAATAGAATAAATATGTACAAATAAAATAGAGTAATAAATACGTACAAACATATATACATATATCCAGGGGCTGTGGGGAGGGGAAGGAGGTAAGGCGGGGGGGGATGGGGAGGGGGAGGAAGGGGAGAGGAAGGAGGGGGCTTAGTCTGGGAAGGCCTCCTAATGTGATTGCCTTTGACAGCTGAAAGTGAGCATGGGGAACCCAAGAAGCGGCTCAGGATTGGCCTCAGTCCATTGTAGGCCGGTTCTAGGCCCTGTAAAACTTGCTGCCTCATTTGGGACCGTAATAAGAATAGGAATAATTGGGGTATTAATAATAATAATAATAATAATAACGTTGGCATTTGTTAAGCGCTTACTATGTGCAAAGCACTGTTCTAAGCGCTGGGAGAGATACATGGTGATCAGGTTGTCCCGCATGGGGCTCACAGTCTTAATCCCCATTTTACAGATGAGGTAACTGAGGCTCAGAGAAATTAAGTGACTTCCCCAAGGTCACACAGCAGATGTGATGGAGCCGGGATTCGAACCCATGACCTCTGACTCCAAAGCCCGTGCTCTTTCCACTGAGCCATGCAGTGTTAAGCACTTGCTGTGTGCCAAGCACTACATTGAGCACGAAGCTAGATACAAGATAATCAGATCGGACACCACAGTCCCACATAGAGCTCCTAGTCTGAGGAAGGAGAACAGGTATTGGACCACCATTTTACAGATGAGGAAATTAGGGACAGAAGTTGTGACTTACCCAAGGTCACCCAGCAGGCGAGTGGTTGGAGCCGGGATTAGAACCCAGGTCCTCTTGATGCCCAGGCTCTCTCCACTAAACCTTGCTGCTTCCCCTGACGACTCTCTCAATAAATACGATTGATTGATTGATTGATTGATTGACTCTCTCTGTAGGCTTTAAGCTCACTACGGGCAGGGAACGGGTCGGCTAATTCTGTTGTATTGTACTCTCCCAAGTGCCTAGTCCATAGCGAGCACTCAATAAATACCGTTGATAGATTAATTGGTATCATCATCATCATCAACTGTATTTATTGAGCGCTTACTATGTGCAGAGCACTGTACTAAGCGCTTGGGAAGTACAAATTGGCAACATAGAGAGACAGTCCCTACCCAACAGTGGGCTCACAGTCTAAAAGGGGGAGAACAGAGAACAAAACCAAACATACTAAGAAAATAAAATAAATAGAATAGATATGTACAAGTAAAATAAATAGAGTAATAAATATGTAAAAACATATATACAGGTGCATGTGACCTAACAGAACAGTAGTGGGGAGTCAGTCAGAGGAGCCTATTTATTGAGCGCTTACTGTGTGCAAAGCACTGTACTAAGTGCTTGAGAGAGTACAGTATAGCAATGTAAGAGACACATTCCCGGCCCATAACGAGTTTGTAGTGTAGAGGGGGGAGTCAAAGATGGAATCTGGGTGGGGGAAGGCAGTGTGGGGCCTGGGGGCGGTCACTAAGGTTTCTGGGCGTCCACAAGGCTCAAAGCCAATAGGCAAGCTGCCTCTTTCTTAACTTGGGTCCAGAGGCAAGGTCGTAAGAGCTCCACTCTCAGATCCCGGAGCCCTCCAACCTTTAGGACGGTGTGGGCCAACGCCGAACGGAGCCCACAGAGAGCAAAATGGACGATGACCCCGGTTCCCTGGGGGAGGGGGACGACGGAGGGCTCCGTACCAATCGTCGACTCTCTCGATCCCTCCAGAGCCAGCGCATGAGGCACAGCAACCACTCGACGGAGAACTCTCCCATTGAACGACGAAGCCTAATGACCTCTGACGAAAACTATCACAACGAGAGGGCCCGGAAGAGTCGGAATCGGCTGTCTTCCAGTTCCCAGCACAGCCGAGATCATTATCCTCTTGTGGAAGAGGAGTACTCTGACTCCTACCAGGACTCTTACAAACCACATAGGAACCGAGCCTCTCCCGGGGGATATAGCCATGATTCCCGACACAGGCTTTGAGTTTAAGACCTCCCCTCCTCTCCCGCCGGGGGAAGGAATTCATCCCCATCCCTCGACCACTTGCCATCCCATATCTAGGACCAACCAACTAACTTAACATGGCAGGTACAGCGCAGCTTGGCTGTGCTTACAGGCTGCTGACATTGGCTACTGAATAAGGGGCAAAAAATACACATCCTTCCCTCTCGTTTATGTGGAAACGAATTGCCCAATCGTACAGTTTTTTTGGTTTTGTTTTTAGTGTGACATCCACATTAGCACAGACCTTTTTTTCCTTCATTAGGTATTAGACACATCAGTGTGTAATTTAGGGTATTTACCAAGGCACATATAAAATAATTTCCTGTGCTGGAAATTCCAAATGACCAGTTCCAGTTGGAACCAATTTATAAACCAATTCCTGTTGGAATTTGGGTGAATTTGACTGGAAAGTCTACTTGAGCATGTTGCAATCAATTGAAAAATTTGAAAAAAAGAATGCTAATGAATATGAGAAAAAAAAAAACCACAATTCCAATACAAGCCAAAAGGAGCTACAGTATTTATTTGCTGGAAGCTAAATTTACACTGACGGTTGGAATATAGAAACATTTTAATGTACACGTTAACTTTCCTGAATGGCTTTTTCAGACTTACCAAATGAAATGTTGATCGTGCCAAATAGCTCAGATTAACGCGGCAGTTTTGCGGTATTTTCAGCTTTCCGTGTTGTAGCCCCCCGGCCCCCGTCTATCCTCCCCATCCCTCCCGTGGCTTTTGCTGTCAAAGCGTTTTTCTTTTGTGTAGTCTTTACCACTGTTTCTCTCCATGTCAGCAAGGATCATTTGAATGTCTTCTGCACTGAGAAAGGGGGAGAAGAAACAGGAGGCCCAAACGCGTAGCAAGGTGGTGCGATGAAATGGGCCGAGTTCCTCTCTTTGGTCAAGCGAAATCCCACAGATCAAATTCATCCAGTGTCAGGCAGAAAGAACAAGGGGGAAGAGAGGGGAATTCTTCTCCCACACAAGGTTTGCCCTTCTAAAGAAGGGTCTTGGTCTCTTCCCTCGATTATACACATATGGATTCAGTCCTTTACCCACCTGCACAGCTGAGCACCTTTGCAGCATGTACCTGCGGGGGAACTAAAGGTTCTGGCCCTACACTTATCGCTTCATAACCCCCTTGAGAAAGATTTTTTTTTTTTCTAATGTCGTCACTTTCGATTTTAATATTGAAGCTGAGCTTCTCCCGAGTGTGGTGGGTAAAATTTTTGAAGTGATCGGAATTGAAAAGCTTGAAATAAAAATGGACATAGCACCCAAAAGACCCCGCGAAAATGATAACGCCGACATTTTTAATGCGTAGAATTATAGCATAAAGGAATTTGGAGATTTTTTGCTGCCTTGTTTCTAATGAACACTTCCCTCCCCGACCCTCTTCTGAGATTTGGAAGTGATTTTCTAGGGGACTCGTTTGTGTCATTGGAGACCTTGTGTCTTACCATTATAACAGTAATAATAATTTTGGTATTTCATAAGCGCTTACTATGTGCAAAGCACTGTTCTAAGCACTGGGGAGGATACAAGGTGATCAGGTTGTCCCAAGCGGGGCTCACAATCTTAATCCCCATTTTACAGATGAGGTAACTGAGGCACAGAGAAGTGAAGTGACTTCCCCAAAGTCACACAGCTGACAAGCGGCGGAGCCGGGATTAGAACCCGTGACCTCTGACTCCCAAGCCCGGGCTCTTTCCACTGAGCCACGCTCACGAAGCCTTAGATTCAGAATAGTCCAGGTAATTAGTGGAACTGACTCTAATTTTGGAAATGCTCAACTATCGTTAAACAGAGAGACTTTTTCAAAGCATGCATTTTTTTAAAAGCTGGAAAGGGCCTATGCTTAAAAATCCTTATTCTCCGGTTCACGTCTCGAAGCCTTGTCTTTGAAAATGGTAATGATTTATTGGTATGTTTTCTCGTTTTCTCTTCTCCAAGCCTCCTTTCGTTCAGGCTGTCAAAGCATGTAGCAGTTAAATGATTTTCCTAGCCAGTCAGACATTTTTAGTTTTCTGGACCAATTGCCAAGGGGAGTTTGAACTCCTCTGCCCTTCCATCTCCTCTTCTGTGGCGCGTCTCCCGCTAGGAATCTGATTAACTAACTATTGGAAATGCAACTCATGCCAGATTTTTGATGCCAATTCCCCACGTTTGTCTTCAGCAAATGAAAAGGTAGCAGATTCAGCTGCGACCTTTAGGACTGCCTTTTGGGTTTGTTTTGTTCGGACAGTATGGCCATCTAGAGAATCCATTCAGATCATCTAACGTTTCAGTTTCACGTCGTTTGAAAAGCTGCATTCATCGGAATAATCGAACAAGAACAATCACATAGACGAGGGTGTAACCTGTCATTTCTAATATTTTCAGCTAGAGCACAGATGAGCGTTCTCCAGTAATTTTAAAGCGTAGTTATTAACATGTACAGCACACATTCGCATGAGAAAGCAAACAGGCAAAACATTTTTCTATAAGCTTTACCAGTTTCTTGTTTGTGTGCATTAAAGTATTAATTGCAAAGAATGCACTGAGATGTATAATTCTAGACTAGACAGTTAATCAGCTTTATTCTGTAGTAACATTAGTGATTAAACCACTTAATGCTTGAAGATATTTACATAGTAGGGCAGGAAGCTACAACAGGTTTTGCATATATTTTTCTGGACAAGATTAGTCGCGTCCTTATTTTGGGTATAAAGATATCATTTAATTTAAAAGCCTTTTGAAGCTCTGTTTTTTAGGTCTTCCGTGTCGTACTCGTAAAGGAAATGGTCAACACAAGATATCTGCATAAAATTCACCTTCCACTTCGTGTCCAGAGACACCATGAACTTTGTTTCGCAGTCTCATCCAAAGGAACCCAGATAGTTGTGATGGGGCATGTCATGTATATTTTCTTAACAGACATTTTAAATTTAGCAGATTTTTCACCTTCCTTGTGTGGGCAATAGGCTTATTTTCTGCAGATGAACAAAATAAGGTCCATTTTTCTTTTTTACACTTTAAATTGTGTGTGTGTGTGTATATATATATATATAAAAGACATTAACTACAGAAATACATAAATGAATGAACTCAGTTTTATTTTTGGCAAGCATTACCATACACCTTTTTTAAAGAACAAATACTTGTTTTTTACTTCATTTGAACGGTGTTAATTTAGTTTAAAAGTAACAAATTTTAATTCACAGGGGGAAAAAAATAACCTGCAGTGTTATCTGAACCATTTTAATTCAGTAGAAACCATGTATTAGAACTTCTACAGTGTTAGCCAGCCGTCTTGTGATATATTATGCAATGGCTTCATGTGAAGTTGTGGATTTAACATAGTCCTCGATGAATAGAAGTAATAGCAATTTTTCAATCCTAGTATCAATTCTCTTTGAACAGGGTTATATTGTTTAACTGCAATACGTAAAGCAGTACTTAGAAATGTTTATAATTGATCGATGGTTCTTTGTTTTAGCTCCGTTTTCATTTTTAAAATACTGGTCTCGATCACTTAGATTGTTAGTCCGTGCTAGTATGGCAATCTTAATTACACGATCAGTTTAAGGTATGGCACTTATTAGCGTGCACTGAGAGATTGTTACAAAAAATGAGAAAATTAATGAGAAATTGCTTGTTCCTTTCTAATTTTTTTTTTCTGTTGTAGGGGAGAAACTAAAGATATTTTTGAGAATCGGTAGCCTTTTTTTTTACCTGTTTACTTGAACTTTTTTTGGTGGGGGTGAGTTGCACCAAAAGTGAATTTCCAAATTTAAAGTCTGCAAATGAACATATCAGGAAAATTGTATGTAAATGAGGGGTGTGTTAGTCCAGAATGCTCCTGGGCAAATTTACTACAAGCTGGCATACGGTTGATTTGATTCCTTTATTTTGTTTGTAGCTAAGAAAGAAAAAATAGTAGTCGTTGCCCTTTAATGATCGCCCTGAATGTATCCTTTGGACCAGAAATCAGCCTGACTTTAGGAAACAAACATGACAGGCAAAAACGATGGAAACGTTGGAACAGCTGACCTTCCTTCAGAGTTTAATTGCATTTTATGGCCCCGTTATGTTCGTATTTCAAAACCTCCAATTCCAACAGTTTCCCCATTCCCACCCACATTCCTTCCTTCTTTATATACTTTCCTGGGTGCCGGTTGACAATTACCTGGAAGATTCAAAACTGAGCAAGTTGGTCGAGGAGTAGAGAAACTGCAAGGGGGTATTTGGCAATTTTCTTAGCTTCCACTTGAGTCTGGCAAAAAAAAAAGTGATTTACCCTGGGTGTGCCCAAACCTAATAAAGTTGTACTCTGTTACGTTTGGAGGTCACCTTTACCTTTGACCCCCGTCTTATACTTCCAAT
Source organism: Tachyglossus aculeatus (assembly GCF_015852505.1). Classification (NCBI taxonomy): domain Eukaryota; kingdom Metazoa; phylum Chordata; class Mammalia; order Monotremata; family Tachyglossidae; genus Tachyglossus; species Tachyglossus aculeatus. Next base: position 43,673,759 of record NC_052074.1, on the reverse strand, counting down.
GAACAAGGACCATCGTTGCATTGTAAGAGAGTTTGCAGAAACTTGGTTCCTTAATTCTATCTAAATCGCCATCTTCGGGAACTTTCTAGGGTAAAGGAAATGGGGCCCTTCCTCTCGTGTTCTTTTTAAACCTTCATTTCCACGGTGCCTGTGATTTTTGCGTGTTGAATCATGTCACACCCTGATTTTCGAATGACCAACCTTCGGCCCATTGTATATTGTAGTTTGTGGTAATACTTCTTTAAACCTGTAATTCTCCTACTTGTACTAGCTCAGCTATAAGTTACGACATCCCCAACTGGGTAGTTTTCGATGAGACCTTTCTCCTGTTGCCTGGACAGTCTCGCCTAAAGAGTATGTCGCCTCTTATATGGCAATTATTCATTCAGTCATTTATTGAGCGCTTACTTTGTGCAGAGCACTGTAGCCATTCCTTTCCCTGCAGTGCACTGTCCTTGAATTTCATTATTTAATCCAAATGAACCTATGTTAAAGAAAGGATGTATTCCTAGAGCCATAGAAACTACCGAATGAACTCTTATAAAAGGGCTGTCACTTTATTTGCAAAGAAATTCACTTTAAGGAAGACAAACCTATTTTTCTCTGATTTGGAACCAACGTGTATATGAGAAGCGACATGGCCTAGTGGAAAGAGCCCGTGCTTGGGAGTCAGAGGACCTGAGTTCTAATCCCGGCTGTGCCGCTTGTCTGCTGTGTGACCTTGGGCAAGTCACTTCACTTCTCTGGGCCTCAGTTTCCTCATCTGTAAAATGAGGATTAAATCCCACTCCCTCCTACCTAGACACTGTGAGCCCCCTGAGGGACAGGGACGCTGCTCAAACTGATAACCTTGTATCTACCCCAGCGCTTAGAACAGTGTTTGACACAGAGTAAGCGCTTAATAAATACCATTATTATTAAGAGTATTATTATTTTTATTTATACATGAATCCCTGATGTACTTTCCCTTTGCTTCCTTGAACTGAGTGAAGCGTTTGGCGATCGAAGGGAAAAGAAATCTTTAAAAGTGTATTTAGAGTGGTTTTGAGTGGTACATTTAGTAGCTCTTCTTGATATTCGTCAAGGATCAAAAAGACGCCATCCATTGAAACAAAAATCTCTAGCTCTGCAGTCCTTTCAGAAGTGTTCTTGGTCTGTTTTGAGTCCCTATTCCTCAGTCAATGGTGATTAAATCTCCTTTTTAAGGGCCTGACCCTGTTTCGCTCAGATGTCACTCGAGGATGATCAGGCTCCTAATGGAAATTACTGTGAGCTCTGTTGGCTTAAGGGGTGTATCCGATATGCAGGGTCATCATTGCTATATTATTGTGTACTATTTATTCATATGCCTTACAGATATTTTCGGAGACATTATTAAAAGGAAAGCATTCTATTGCCAAAATAAACCTTTGTTGTTACTTCTGATCTGTCTTAGCACTAGAAAATCAAGTAATGTAGCAAGAACATATAGTGTACAGTACAAAATTATAAAATATATAGATATATTTTGCCAATAATATAAGGTTAGAGAAAGGAGAAAGAAGCACATTTGTTATAGCACAAATTTACAACAGAATCCATTGTTACATTTGGCAGTAGTATTTTTGCAAAAGTATATAGATTTAGTTCCAAGTTTCATTGGATTTACTTCATTTTCTGTCACTTTGAACTTGCTGCCTGATACTTTTTCAGCAGTTTATTTTGTAGCCTTGCAGTTTGTGGATGTAATTGATTTTAGTTTCTGAAATGAAATCCCCTTCCATGCGAATGTATTAAATTTTATTTTGTGATAAAAGAGAATATTATGTTCTTATTATGTTTACTAAAGAGTACTGTTATAATCGCAAGTGAGCTTTCAATGCGTTCTCACACGTTATTTTGGGCATGTCTGAAAACTTCAGTATTTTCATAGTCCAAGATCGAAATGATCCCTCAAAACTCTCAATAATTAGCTTTCGGGGACTCTTAAATTTGTTTCACGTATGTATACTATCTAATCATTTGGAAAACATCATTTAAAAACCATTAGCTTTCATGAAGGAGTAAAAAATAAATCAATGATATGCTAAAAGTCATATGGACCATCTATCCAGACTCTGCCCTGTGGGCTTTTCATCGTCCAGGCTACTTCCATATCTCTTTTTACGGTTAAAAAAAAATGCCTTTATGAAACCAAAATGCAGCAGTATTATTTTTCCTAATTTACCCTCTCTTAATTTTACTTCTATTGGTACGTGTAGCATCCTAAAGGCATGCTGGGTAAAATATACTATGCAATTGTGTACAGTGTTGCATGTTTTGCTCTCCCTCCGCTTTAGTGGCTTTAAAGGACAAAAAAAATGTGGTGTTATTTTTGTGAAGAGAAACATTTATCAGAGAAAATGCAGACTGCATGCTTACAATTATCCTAATTTCTATGGATTTGTTTTATGGACTTTCGATGTGTAAAGAACCAACTGCATTAACAAAATTTCTTTTCTACAATAAATGAAAAAACTATCCAAACTTGCGTTCCACCTCCCTCGTATATGTGTCTGTCCAGAGCTAATCAGCTCCGCAGGAGCAGTTAGGGATTCCAGGAAAATTTCCCAGAGGAGGCAGTGCAAATGGAGACAAATCCGAAAAGTAAGAGGATCAATATTAGGAGATTCTGGGGAGAAACACTAAGATCCTTTGGGTGCCCTGAATGAGGCTCTAATTTGATAAAGCAGAATGCCCTCAAGAAGGTTTGGGGCAAATCTTGTCATTAATCTGAACCCCCTTAAAAGAAGTGTGCGAAGAAATTTCTAATTGTTGCCCATCCATCTCTCAGCCCCCAGCACTTATCATACATACGGGTAATTTATTTATATTAAAGTCTTTCTCCCCCTCAAGACTGTAAGCTCTTAAGTGAGCAGGGAATGTGTCTACCAACTCTCTTATATTGGACTCTCCTAAGGGCTTAGTACAGTGCTCTGCACATAGTAAGCTCTCAATAAATACCATTGATTCCTTGATTGAAAAGCCAACGGTTAGCAGAGAAGCAGCATGGCTCAGTGGAAAGGGCCCGGGCTTGGGAGTCCGTGGTCATGGGTTCTAATCCCGGCTCTGCCACTTGTCAGCTGTGTGACTTTGGGCAAGTCACTTCACTTCTCTGGGCCTCGGTTACCTCATCTGCAAAATGGGGATTAAGACTGTGAGCCCCATGGGGCAACCTGATTACCTTGTATCCCCCCCCCCCCCCCGCCAGTGCTTAGAACAGTGCTTGGCACATAGTAAGCACTTAACAAATACCATTATTATTATTTTTATTATTATTAGCAGAAACAACTAGAAACTTACCCAAGGGATCCAAGTGGCTTCTCTAGTGGATAGACGTACTGATGATGACTTGGGAGAAGCAGCGTGGCTCAGTGGAAAGAGCCTGGGCTTTGGAGTCAGAGGTCATGGGTTCAAATCCCGGCTCCGCCACTTGTCAGCTGTGTGACTTTGGGCAAGTCACTTCACTTCTCTGGGCCTCAGTTACCTCATCTGTAAAATGGGGATTAAGGCTGTGAGCCCCACATGGGACAACCTGATCACCTTGTAACCTCCCCAGTGCTTAGAACAGTGCTTTGCACATAGTAAGCGCTTAATAAATGCCATTATTATTATTATGAGTGGTATTCAAAACTAACGGCCAGAAGCATTGGGTGCGTTCAGGATACTGCTGTTTACGCAGGTCCTAACCCTTCTCACTGCCTATAAAACCCAGCATTTCTCTACCTTGCCAAATTCTCCCTTCCTGCTATACCCTCCCTCCCAAGAATTTGTCTCCCAAGTTTCCGCCTCATTCTTCCCTCCTCTCTCACCCATCGTCTGGCCAAGCAGGCCGAGAAGTGAGATTCTGGGAGACCAAACTCAATTACATTGGAATTGCAATTCCACTGCAGTCGAGTCACGTCCGACCCAGAGTGACGCCATGGACGCATCTCTCCCAGAAAGTCCCTGCTTCCATCTGCAATCGTTCTGGTAGCATATCCATAGAGTTTTCTTAGTCAGAATGATGTAATAATAATAATGGCATTTGTTAAGCACTTACTATATGCCAAGCACTGTTCTAAGTGCTGGGGGAGATAGAAGGTAATCAGGTTGTCTCACAGTCTTCATCCCCATTTTCCAGATGAGGTAACTGAGGCCCAGAGAAGTGAGGTGACTTGCCCAAAGTCACACAGCTGACCAGTGGCAGAGTCGGGATTAAAACTCTAGACTGTGAGCCCGCTGTTGGGTAGGGACCGTCTCTATATGTTGCCAACTTGTAATCAATCAATCAATCAATCATATTTATTGAGCACTTACTGTGTGCAGAGCACTGAACTAAGCGCTTGGGAAGTACAAGTTGGCAACATATAGAGACAGTCCCTACCCAACAGTGGGCTCACAGTCTAGAAGCGCTTAGTACAGTGCTCTGCACACAGTAAGCGCTCAATACGATTGAATGAATAAATGATTGTCCTCTGACTGCTTACTCCTTCTTCCTCTCCCCTTCGTCCCCCTCTCCATCCCCTCGTCTTACCTCCTTCCCTTCCCCACAGCACCCGTATATATATGTATATATGGTTGTAATATTTATTACTCTTTATTTATTTTACTTGTACATATCTATTCTATTTATTTTGTTAATATGTTTGGTTTCGTTCTCTGTCTCCCCCTTCTAGACTGTGAGCCCACTGTTGGGTAGGGACTGTCTCTAGATGTTGCCAACTTGGACTTCCCAAGCGCTTAGTACAATCAATCAATCAATCGTATTTATTGAGCACTTACTGTGTGCAGAGCACTGGACTAAGCGCTTGGGAAGTACAAGTTGGCAACACATGGAGACGGTCCCTACCCAACAGTGGGCTCACAGTCTGAAAGGGGGAGACAGAGAACAAAACCAAAACTGAAGCACGCTACTTAATTCTGGGACTTGTTAAGTGCTTGCCATGTGCCAAACACCATTCATTCATTCATTCAATCATTTTTATTGAGCGCTTACTGTATGCAGAGCACTGTACTAAGCGCTTGGAAACCACAATTCGGCAACAGAGAAAAACCCTGCCTAACATCCGACTCCCAGTGTAGAAGTGATGCTTAGCCCCGCCCCCCAACCCCGCACCCGACTGCGCAGGCGCCGCTCACCCTTGCTGCCTCGCCCTTTCATAACCAGGGGAAAGGGGCGGGACGATTCTTAGCCCCTCCCACACCCGACTGCGCAGGCGCCGCTCACCCTCGCTGCCCCGCCCTTCCACAACCAGGGAAAGGGGCGGGGCGATTCTTAGCCCCTCCCACACCACACCCGACTACGCAGGCGCCGCTCACCCTCGCTGCCCGGCCCTTTTTCACGAGGGGGAAAGGGGCGGGGCGACGACTAACCCTCTCCCACCCCCCCGCCGCCCTACTGCGCAGGCGCCGCTCCTCCTCGCTACCCGGCCGTTTTTCACGAGGGGGGGAAAGGGGCGGGGCGACGACTAACCCTCTCCTCCTCGCCCTACTGCGCAGGCGCCACTCATTCATTCCTATTTTAGACTGTGAGCCCAATGCTGGGTAGGGACTGTCTCTAGATGTTGCCAATTTGGTACTTCCCAAGCGCTTAGTACAGTGCTCTGCACATAGTAAGCGCTCAATCAATACGATTGATGATGATGATGAGGAGGATATTTGCTAAGCTCTTGCTTTTACAACCGGGGGAAAGGGCGGGGCGACGGCTAGCACCGCCCACACCCGACTGCGCAGGCGCCGCTCCCCCTCGCTGCCCGGCCATTTTTCACGAGCGTCTCACAGTTTCAGACTGTGAGCCCACTGTTGGGCAGGGACTGTCTCTAGATGTTGCCAATTTGTACTTCCCAAGTGCTTAGTACAGTGCTCTGCACATAGTAAGCGCTCAATAAATACGATTGATGATGATCGTATATATGTATATATGGTTGTACATATTTATTACTCTATTTATTTATTTTACTTGTACATATCTATCCTATTTATTTTATTGGTATGTTTGGTTTTGTTCTCTGTCTCCCCCCTTTCAGACTGTGAGCCCACTGTTGGGTAGGGACTGTCTCTATGTGTTGCCAATTTGTACTTCCCAAGCGGTTAGTACAGTGCTCTGCACATAGTAAGCGCTCAATAAATACGATTGATGATGATGATGCTAAGCGCTTGCTCTTACAACCGAGGAAAGGGGCGGGGCGACGGTTAGCCCCACCCACACCGACTGCGCAGGCGCCGCTCGCCTTCGCTGCCAGGCCTTTTTCACGAGGGTGAAAAAGGGGCGGGGAGATGGTTGGCCCCGCCCGCACCGACTGCGCAGGCGCCGCTCACCCTCGCTGCCCAACCCTTTTTCACGTGGGGAGGAAGGGGGCGGGGCGACGACTAACCCCTCCCACCCCCTTCGGCCCTACTGCGCAGGCGCCATTTATCCTCGCCGTTCCACGAGGAGGGAAGGGGCGGGGTGGGGGGGGAACGGCCGAGTCCCCCTCCGCCCTACTGCGCAGGCGCCGTTCGCCCTCGCTGCCCAACCCTTTTTCACGTGGGGAGGAAGGGGGCGGGGCGACGACTAACCCCCCCACCCCCTTTCGGCCGTACTGCGCAGGCGCCGTTCATCATCATCAATCGTATTTATTGAGCGCTTACTAGGTGCAGAGCACTGTACTAAGCGCTTGGGAAGTACAAATTGGCAACACATAGAGACAGCCCCCACCCAACAGTGGGCTCACAGTCTAAAAGGGGGAGACAGAGAACAAAACCAAACATACCAACAAAATAAAATAGGGTAGAGATGTACAAGTAAAATAAATAAATAAAGAGTAATAAATATGTACAACCATATAGACGATCATCGTCAATCGTATTTATTGAGCGCTTACTATGTGCAGAGCACTGTACTAAGCGCTTGGGAAGTACAAATTGGCAACGTCTAGAGACAGTCCCTACCCAACAGTGGGCTCACAGTCTAAAATGGGGAGACAGTGGTGAGAAAGGGCCGGGCATCCTCGCCGCTCCACGAGGAGGGAAGGGGCGGGGGGGTGGACGGCCGAGTCCCCCCTCCGCCCTACTGCGCAGGCGCCGTTCGCCCTCGCTGCCCAACCATTTTTCACGTGGGGGGGGGAGGGGGCGGGGCGACGACTAACCCCCACCCCCTTTCGGCCCCACTGCGCAGGCGCCGTTCATCCTCGCCGTTCCACGAGGAGGAAAGGGGCGGGGTGGGCGGGGTGACGGCCGAGTCCCCCTCCGCCCTAGTGCGCAGGCGCCGTTCGCCCTCGCTGCCCAACCCTTTTTCACGTGGGGAGGAAGGGGGCGGGGCGACGACTAACCCCCCCAACCCCCTTTCGGCCCTACTGCGCAGGCGCCGTTCATCCTCGCCGTTCCACGAGGAGGGAAGGGGCGGGGTGGGGGGGGGAACGGCCGAGTCCCCCTCCGCCCTACTGCGCAGGCGCCGTTCGCGTTCGGCGCGGCCCGCCCGCCCTCTCTAGCGCCGCCCCTCCCCCTGCGGGTGACGAGGGGGATCGCCGCGCGGGCCACGGTGGCCGGCGAGGGTCGTTCCCGGCCGTTCGGCGATGTCCGCGAGCCATGAGCGCGCGGGGGCGGCCGGGGCCTGGGCCTGGGCCGGGGCCTGCGCCTTCGTCGGCCTCCCCTGAGGCCCGCACCGCCTTCATCACCGCCATCATCATCATCACCATCATCATCATCACCATCATCACCCCACCATGGGCATCCTCTTCACCCGGATATGGAGGCTGTTCAGTCACCAGGGTGAGGACGGGCCGCGCGGGGGGACACCGTCTCCTCACACCCTCATCCCTCCCCTCAGCCCCTCTGTATATGTGGGTGTGTGTGTACAGACTTATTATCATCATCATCAATCGTATTTATTGAGCGCTTACTATGTGCAGAGCACTGGACTAAGCGCTTGGGAAGTCCAAGTTGGCAACATCTAGAGACAGTCCCTACCCAACAGTGGGCTCCCAGTCTAAAAGGGGGAGACAAAACCAAACACTCCTGTATATATGTTTGTGCATATTACTCTATTTATATTTATTTTACTTGTACATATCTATTCTGTTTATTTTATTTTGTTAGTATGTTTGGTTTTGTTCCCTGTCTCCCCCTTTTAGACTGTGAGCCCGCTGTTGGGTAGGGACTGTCTCTATGTGTTGCCAATTTGTACTTCCCAAGCGCTTAGTACAGTGCTCAGCACATAGTAAGCGCTCAATAAATACGATTGATGATGATGATGATGATATTTATTACTCTATATTTACTTGTTTTGCTTGGACATATCTATTCTGTTTATTTTATTTTGTTAGTATGTTCGGTATTGTTCTCTGTCTCCCCCTTTTAGACTGTGAGCCCACTGTTGGGTAGGGACTGTCTCTAGATGTTGCCAATTTGGACTTCCCAAGCGCTTAGTACAGTGCTCTGCACACAGTAAGCGCTCAATAAATACGATTGATTATTGATTTTACTTGTGCATGTTTATTCTATTTACTTTATTTGGTTACTGTGTTTTGTTTTGTTGTCTGTCTCCCCCGTCTAGACTGTGAGCCCGCTGTTGGGTAGGGACCGTCTCTAGATGTTGCCAACTTGGACTTCCCAAGCGCCTAGTATAGTGCTCTGCACACAGTAAGCGCTCAATAAATACGATTGATTATTGATTTTACTTGTGCATGTTTATTCTATTTACTGTGTTTGGTTACTGTGTTTTGCTTTGTTGTCTGTCTCCCCCTTCCAGACTGTGAGCCCGCTGTTGGGTAGGGACTGGCCCTGTATGTTGCCAACTTGGAGTGCCCAAGCGCTTAGTCCAGTGCTCTGCACACAGTAAGCGCTCAATAAATGCGATTGATTGATTATTGATTTTACTTGCGCATGTTTATTCTATTTACTATATTTGGTTAATATGTTTTGTTTTGTTGTCTGCCTCCCCCTTCTAGACTGTGAGCCCGCTGTTGGGTAGGGACCGTCTCTAGATGTTGCCAACTTGGACTGCCCAAGCGCTTAGTACAGTGCTGTGCACACAGTAAGCGCTCAATAAATACGATTGATTGATTGATTATTGATTTTACTTGTGCATGTTTATTCTATTTACTGTATTTGGTTACTATGTTTGGTTTTGTTGTCTGTCTCCCCCTTCCAGACTGTGAGCCCGCTGTTGGGTAGGGACCGTCTCTAGATGTTGCCAACTTGGACTTCCCAAGCGCTTAGTACAGTGCTCTGCACACAGTAAGCGCTCAATAAATACGACTGATTGATTATTGATTTTACTTGTGCGTGTTTATTCTATTTACTGTATTTTGTTAGTATGTTTTGTTTTGTTGTCTGTCTCCCCCTTCCAGACTGTGAACCCGCTTTTGGGTAGGGACCGTCTCTATATGTTGCCAACTTGGACTTCCCAAGCGCTTAGGACAGTGCTCTGCACACAGGAAGCGCTCTATTCATTTACTTATTTTACTTCCATATATTCTATTTATTTTATTTGGTTGATATGTTTTGTTTTGTTGTCTGTATCCCCCTTCCAGACTGTGAGCCCACTGTTGGGTAGGGACAGTCTCTAGATGTTGCCAACTTGGACTTCCCAAGCGCTTAGTACAGTGCTCTGCACACAAATGCTCAATAAATATAATTGAATGAAGTAAGCGCTCAATAAATACCATTGAGTGAGGGAATGAATGAATGAGTCATCATAATAATGACTGTATTTGTTAAGCCCTGCTATGTGCCAAGCACTGTTCTAAACGCTGGCGTAATAACATTTGTGTACTTCTACATATTTACTTTTACATTTACTTTACATTTACCTGTACATATTTACTACTCTATTTATTTTATTAATGATGTATGTATAGCTATAATTCTATTTATTCTGATTCATTCAATCGTATTTATTGAGCGCTTACTGTGTGCAGAGCACTGTACTAAGCGCTTAATTCTGATGGTAGAGAAGCAGCGTGGCTCAGTGGAAAGAGCCCGGGCTTGGGAGTCAGAGGTCATGGGTTCTAATCCCAGCTCCACCGCTTGTCAGCTGTGTGATTTTGGGCAAGTCACTTCTCTGGGCCTCAGTGACCTCTTCTGTAAAATGGGGATGAAGACTGAGGCCCACGTGGGACAGTCTGATCACCTTGTATCCTCCCCAGTGATTGGAACAGTGCTTTGATCAGGTGGTTCCAGTAGGGCTCACAGTCTTAATCCCCATTTTTCAGATGAGGTCACTGAGGCCCAGAGAAGTGAAGTGACTTATAATAATATTCTTCTTATTATTCTCTTCCTAGAAAACCCTACTGAGAGCTCACCTCCTCCAGGAGGCCTTCCCAGCCTGAGTCCCCCCCCTTTTCCTCTGCTTCTCCTCCTCCCCTCCCCATCGCTCCCTCCCTCTGCCCTACCCCTTTCCCCTCCGCATGCAGTGGTGTATATTTGTACATATTTATTACTCCATTTTATTAATGATGGGTATATAGCTATAATTCTATTTATCTGTTATGACGGTATTGACGCCTGATGTGTATATAGCTATAATTCTGTTTATTCTGATGGTATTGACACCTGTCTACGTGTTTTGTTGTCTGTCTCCCCCTTCTAGACTGTGAGCCCGTCGTTGGGTCGGGACCGTCTCTATATGTTGTCGATTTGTGCTTCCCAAGCGCTTAGTACAGTGCTCTGCACACAGTAAGCACTCAATATATACGATTGAATGAATGAATGAATGAATGACTGTTAGCCCCATGTGGGACAACCTGATTGCCTTGTATCTAACCCAGCGCTTAAACAGTGTGTGGCTCTTAACAAATACCATTATTTTTTTTATTATTACTACAAGGGAATCAGGTTGTCCCACATGGGGCTCACAGTCCTAATCTCCATTTTACAGATGAGGGAATTGAGGCCCAGAGAAGTGAAGCGACTTGCCCCAAGAACACACAGCAGCCAAGGGGCGGAATTGGGATTAGAACCCACGTCCTCTGACCCCCAAGCCCATGCTCTTTCATTCATTCATTCAATCGTATTTATTGAGCACTTACTGTGTGCAGAGCACTGTACTAAGCGCTTGGGAAGTACAAGTTGACAACATATAGAGACAGTCCCTACCCAACAACGGGCTCACAGTCTAGAAGACAGGCTCATCTCTGTTGTATTATTATATTTTACTCTTCCAAACGCTTAGTACAATGCTCTGCACACAGCGCTCAGTACTGTTGACTGACGCACATCCCTTGCCCTTTTGTTTATTTTTATTTGTTTTGCTGCTTAGACAGGTTCATTCAATTGTATTGAACACTTACTGTGTGCAAAGCACTGTACTGAGCGCTTGGGAGATTACAGTATAGCACTAGACACATTTCTACCCACAAGGAGCTCACAGTCTAGAGAGCATATCTCGAGCATTGGCAGAAAGTGGCTTTAAACAATCTTTATTTCAGTCAATTAGTGGTATATATTGTGGGTTTACCAAAGTTACTATAAATACTGTACTAAGCACTTGGGAGAATACAACAGAACATTTGAGTCCCAAACCTCATCTTCAGTAGGTGGGAGGGCCTGGGGACAGGAAAAAAAAGGGGACTAAAATTAATCAGATTCCTAGAGTGACATTGCTGTAATAACTTTGGGCCAGTCCAGGGAAGTTTTGTTTTTTTTTTTTTCAAAACAAGAATTTGAATTTCACCTTGAAGCAGGACTTCTTCAAGTGGTATTTATTGTGGGTTTACCAAAGTTACTATAAACACTGTACTAAGCACTTGGGAGAATACAACAGAACTTTTGAGTCCCAAAACTCATCTTCAGTAGGTGGGAGGGCCTTGGGACAGGAAAAAATAGCAGGACTTCTTTATGAACGTGGGACTTTAAAAGCTTAACGAGTACAAAATGAGGGCCTCTTCTAAATGGGAGAAACTTGGCAGGGGTTGTGCTGTTGAGTGCACTTAACAAACTATTGCTAGGTGATGTCAGTCCCCTTTGTCCTTAACATAAAAATGAGGAATTTTGCGGGGTTCACGGCTGGGGGGAGAGCAGAAACCCCAGAGGGAGAGAGGGAAGGAAACTGAGAATATTAGAAACTAATATTTCACTTTTCTAATTATTAGTTTCTAGTATTGTTTTTTTCTATCCAAATGTCATTTTAGCTGTCATTTACATAGAGAGTTGCCCCCCCCCTTTTTTTTTTGCCATTGGTGGTGATGTCATCAACTGTGTGCTAAAGGGTTCGGATTCAAACGTGAATGGGGATTACTACATACCCACCTGCCCTGCCCGCCCTTTATGGTTCATGTCCCTGCAGAGTAAAGATGGTGCTCAGGATGCAACTTGCTTGCCAAGCCCTCCTGATTATTTGCCGAAGCTGCAGTATTTGACATGATTAGGAGACAGCTGAAAGTGGCACAACAATTTTTCATTTTCCTGTTGTGGTTTTTTTTTTGTTTAAGTTAACAAATACTTTGTCCCATTTGAAAAAAGAGCCAGGCAATCGATGGCATTTATTGAGCATTTACTGTGTGCAGTGTACTGTATTAAGACTGTGAGCCCACTGCTGGGTGGGGACTGTCTCTATATGTTGCCAACTTGTACTTCCCAAGCGCTCAGTACAGTGCTCTGCACACAGTAAGTGCTCAATAAATACAATTGATTGATTGATTAAGCGCTTGGGAGAGTACAATAAACAGAATTGGCAGATACATTCCCTGCACTTAGTACGGGGCAGAACTAGTAGACACATTCCCTGTCCATAACGAGCTTATGTTGTAGAGGATGCGTGTTAAAAGGCTCCGTCCCCCAATTCAACTCCAAGTCTTATACTCCATTCCCTTTAAAAATGTTATGGTATCTTAAATCTATAAATTACCATAACTAAAAATGAGTTAGTTAAAATGAGTTAGTTAAAAATGAGTTAAAGTCCCACCTATAATACACATTCAAGGCAAATGAGGTGCTGTTCCGAATGAGCGGTAAAGAAGGCTGCCGGGTTCGGATGTGCCTGCAGGTTTTAATGTTCGGTACAGTCACTGGTTAGCTCTGTGTAATAATAATAATAATGATAATAATGGCATTTATAGTTAGTTGCTACTTCGAATGGGTAAACAATGAGTTCCAAGCCTGCGACTTTGTACCCCTCGAAGTGGACTGGGCCTGTGCTGGCTCATCGGTTTTATAAGCTGAGTGTTTTGGGGTGGTAGGAGATGCCCAATTCTAGGAATGTGAAATGAGCGGTCTTGGGTGAACCCTGTCACCCGGGCCATCTGGAACAGTCTTTCCGCCTGGTGCGTGGCTGAGCAGAGTGCACAGGGAAAGGTAACGGCCAAAGTTCAGGCCACATCACGCTGAGGTGAGCTGAGACATCCAAGGAACAGGGCCCGGCTCATTGAGAAGCAGTGTGGCTCAGTGGAAAGACCACAGGCTTGGGAGTCAGAGGTCATGGGTCCTAATCCCGGCTCTGCCACTTATCAGCTGTGTGACTTTGGGCAAGTCACTTAACTTCTCCTTGCCTCAGTTACCTCATCCGGAAAATGGGGATTAAGACTGTGAGCCCCACGTGGGATAACCTCATTACCTTGATTACCCCGCACTTAGAACATAGTAAGCTTGGCACATAGTAAGCGCGTAACAGATACCAAAATTATTATTGCGGACGTCTTGGGTATGTGTGTGTGTTTGATCTGCAGTGTTTGCATTTGTTTGCATTTATAAATCATCATCAATCGTATTTATTGAGCGCTTACTATGTGCAGAGCACTGTACTAAGCGCTTGGGAAGTACAAATTGGCAACATATAGAGACAGTCCCTACCCAACAGTGGGCTCACAGTCTAAAAGGGGGAGACAGAGAACAAAACCAAACATACTAACAAAATAAAATAAATAGAATAGATATGTACAAATAAAATAAATAAATAAATAGAGTAAAAAAATATGTACAAGCATATATACATATATACAGGTGCTGTGGGGAAGGGTGGGTTTCGAAAAGTCAGTTGTAGTTAGGGTCACCTGTTTATTTTTAGTTTTTGGCTAGCTGTTGCTTCTCGGATCTGGCCCTTGTCAGAGCCATATATTGGTTAGTAAACTCTCTTCAAAGAGAAGGACATTCCGATGAACCCTCCAGCTGGGGTAATGAGAATGATTTCTGCACATTTGAGACAGCAGCCTGCCCACTCAGTGTTGATTGCTTGAGGAGTGGACTAGTTTTGGAGTAATTTTTATGGGGAGAATAGAACAGCTGGCCCCATCTCCCCTGGGGTCCAGAACAGGAAGAATTTAGGTAAGGAAGAGCTTTCTTTCATTGAAAGGCGGTGAGAGAGCCGAATTGGGTGCTTAAGGGTGAAGGGGTACCTGAGTTCCTGGGTGGTGATGCGGTAATTCTACCTGAGGGCTGGAGAGTGGACGCGATGGCCTCTCCGATCACAGTTGCTTCAGATGAGCTGGCACGTGGATTTTTGGATCCCTCATTCACCATTTTCAATTTTGTTTCTCACTGTGAAACGTGCACCTTTCCTAAGGTTTAGGCAGATTTCTTTGGATGACAGGATTTGTTCATTCATTCAGTCATATTTATTGAGCGCTTACTGTATGCAGAGCACTGTACTAAGCGCTTTGGAAGTACAAGTTGGCAACGTGTTGGAAGTACAGTTGGCAAGGATGGTACTAGAATACACAGAAGCACTGTGGTGTAGTCAGTCATATTTATTGTATGTATTGAGCGCTTACTGTGCGCAGGGCTGGAAGTCAGAGGACTTGGGTTCTTATCCCACGTCTGCCACTTACCTGCTGTGTGGACTTGGACAAGTCACGTCACTTCTGTGCCTCAGTTCCCTCATCTGCAAAATGGGGATTCAATACCTGTTCTCCTGCCCACTTACACTGCGAGCTCCCTATAGAACGTGATTATCTCGTGTCTGCGCCAGTGCTTGGCCCACAGTAAGCACTTATTAAAATACCTCAATTATTACAGAACATATAAATGATAATAAAAAATTAGCTTTGTATGCACCCTTATCTTTGAGGCAAGTGCCCCTTGGATATCGTTTTATAGTTCTCCAGATTTTCATTTGCCTCACCCAAATTTTCCTCATTTTTTCCCCATGGTACCAAAGTTTGCCCTCACCTACCCACTACCCACTAAGTCTGTGAAGTGGGAAAGTGTTGAGAGGCAGTTTTTCTCCTCCAGATTTGTTCCTCAAGCGATTTGATGAGAAGCTAGGATATACTAGAGTTAGGATTCAAAGGCAGCAGAATGCACCGAGGAGACACTGTGAATAACAATTATGATATTTAGTAAGCACTTACTTTGTACCCCGTACAGTCCCTGTGAAGAACACAGGGCAATTAGAAGAGGTGTGATTTTGTATGTGCACGTCTGTGACTTGTGCAAAATAATAGTAATAATGGTACTTAAGTGCTTACTCTGTGCCAAGCACTTCTCTAACCACTGGAGTAGATACAAATTCATCAGGTTGGACGGAGTCCGTGGCCCACATGGGGCTCACACCCTTAATCCCCATTTTACAGATAAGGTCACTGAGGTACAGAGAAGCGAAGTGACCAAGTTCACACATGGTGGAGCAGGGACTAGAACCCAGGTCCTTCTGACTCTCAGGCCTGCATTCTACCCACTAAGCCACACTGCTTCTCCGAAGTGTACGTCCAGCTGAATAATTCACCAAAAAACCTAACTGTGCCAAATGGTTGCTTTTGAGGGAATCCGGGAGTAATAATAATGATCAATATCCCTGAATTATGCAGCGGTATGCATTGCCCTTTGTCCACCTTCTTTCCTTACGCTTAACTGCTGTTTCATTCAGTCGCTTTTTTAAATACCACTGGCACAAAACACAACCCGCTTCCTGGACTGGATCATTAAGATCATCATGTTTTTATCCCTTATCGCACCTGTAGGTTTGAATGTTCTCGGTTAAGGTTCCTGGCATGTTGAATTAATTCTTGCACCCTCCGTGTCTCCCTGTTCCATTCTCTCACACCGCCTTGTTGGCTTCCTCCTTTGCGGCCCTGCTGCATCTTTTCATCTTTTTAGACTGTGAGCCCACTGTTGGGTAGGGACTGTCTCTATGTGTTGCCAATTTGTACTTCCCAAGCGCTTAGTACAGTGCTCTGCACATAGTAAGCGCTCAATAAATACGATTGATTGATTGATTGATTTTCATTCATTCAATCATATTAATTGAGCGCTTACTGTGTGCAGAGCACTGTACTAAGCACTTGGGAAGTACAAGTCGGCAACATTTAGAGACGGTCCCTACCCAGCAACGGGCTCACAGTCTAGAAGGGGGAGACAGATAACAAAACAAAGCGTGTAGATAGGTGTCAAAACCGTCAGAACAAATAGAATCACAGCTATATGCACATTATTAACAAAATAGTAAATATGCACAAGTAAAATAGAGTAATTTCTGCTCGTCTCTCTCCCCCAGTAACATCCTTTGCTTGAGGAGGGGAGATTGGTGGTTGAAACAGAGCAGCCATTGAAAGTCAGCCAGCCTTGGGAGCTGGGAGAAGATGTAGCATTAACATCAGGGACCTCTCCCCCTCCCCGACTCTGAAAACTGGAGATGTATAAGGCTCAGTGTGTGGTTTCTACATAGATCTGTTGCTAGAAATGTAGATCCTTTTGTTAGAGCCCCTTTTGAGGGGGGCAGGGGGCTCCACATAGGGCTACGGGAAGTAGTCTTTTAAATGATGTGGTAGCCCTAAACAGTTTGAAGATTTGAATTACAAGTGACTCTATAGAGCACAGTTGCCAGTTAAAGCTAAGGTTTTGAACGGATTCTGAGCATTGAACAGGAATCAGGCAAATGGAGGTAAGGCGATAGGAGGGGAAGCAAGCTTGGGAAGAGGAGCTTCGTGAACAGAGCCACCTCCATTTCTTGATGCTTTGGGTGTGTAGGTACCTCTTACCTACATTCCAGCCCAGGGGAAACCATTTCAACTTAAGAAAGCATTGCATAATTTAAACCGTTGGGCCTGAAGTTGAACGTGAGAAAAATTCCCATTCTCATGCCATCAACCTCTCCCTTCTACCTACCCCTCCAGTCTCCTTTCACCCTCACGATGCCTCCACCCCAAATTGGAAGTGGGCACTAAAGTGCACAGTTTGGAGGCCTGGTTCTTTCACTCACTCAAAAGTAGCCGTTGAGTGCGTGTTGGGTCTCAAGCTCTATCCTAAAAGATGGAATGGAGGATAAACTAGATACTTTTACACTGTGAACCTGCCCTCCTTCCTTGAGATGCAGAGACCCTGAAACTTGAGAAGGATTTCTTGCGGTAGATTTTCTGCCAACACCCCAAGTATTTTTCAAACAGCTACAGGCCATTCGGTAGTGAGTAGTGCAATTTTCAACTGAAAGTAATCAACTTGTGCCTTTTTTGCTTAAGTGGCAGTCTAGGATCATCCTTTTTTAAGCAGAGGAAATTAAATAGTAAGGTTTTTCAACTTCAGGATTTTCAACTTTTCAGGATTAGGCTACACTGTGTTAGGTCCCTGGCCCCAACCAGCACCAAAGTCAGCTTGCATCAGGTGCTGGAGGGACAGAGGCCCCTTTCCCTGCCCTCCCTCCCCTCCCTCTTTCCTGCCTTCTCCTTTCCCTTTTTCCTTTCCTTTTCCTTTCCTTTTCCTTTTCCTTTCCCCTTTCCCCTTTTCCTTTCCCCTTTTCCTTTCCCCCTTTTATTTCCCCTTTTCCTTTTCCCTTTTCTTTCCCCTTTTCCTTTCCCCTTTTCCTTTCCCCTTTTCCTTCCCCCTTTTCCTTCCCCCTTTTCCTTCCCCCTTTTCCTTCCCCCCTTCCTTCCCCCCTTCCTTCCCCCTTTCCCTCTCCCCTTTCCCTCTCCCCTTTCCCTCTCCCCTTTCCCTCTCCCCTTTCCCTCTCCCCTTTCCCTCTCCCCTTTCCCTCTCCCCTTTCCCTCTCCCCTTTCCCTCTCCCCTTTCCCTCTCCCCTTTCCCTCTCCCCTTTCCCTCTCCCCTTTCCCTCTCCCCTTTCCCTCTCCCCTTTCCCTCTCCCCTTTCCCTCTCCCCTTTCCCTCTCCCCTTTCCCTCTCCCCTTTCCCTCTCCCCTTTCCCTCTCCCCTTTCCCTCTCCCCTTTCCCTCTCCCCTTTCCCTCTCCCCTTTCCCTCTCCCCTTTCCCTCTCCCCTTTCCCTCTCCCCTTTCCCTCTCCCCTTTCCCTCTCCCCTTTCCCTCTCCCCTTTCCCTCTCCCCGTTCCCTCTCCCCTTTCCCTCTCCCCTTTCCCTCTCCCCTTTCCCTCTCCCCTTTCCCTCTCCCCTTTCCCTCTCCCCTTTCCCTCTCCCCTTTCCCTCTCCCCTTTCCCTCTCCCCTTTCCCTCTCCCCTTTCCCTCTCCCCTTTCCCTCTCCCCTTTCCCTCTCCCCTTTCCCTCTCCCCTTTCCCTCTCCCCTTTCCCTCTCCCCTTTCCCTCTCCCCTTTCCCTCTCCCCTTTCCCTCTCCCCTTTCCCTCTCCCCTTTCCCTCTCCCCTTTCCCTCTCCCCTTTCCCTCTCCCCTTTCCCTCTCCCCTCTCCCCTCTCCCCTCTCCCCTCTCCCCTCTCCCCTCTCCCCTCTCCCCTCTCCCCTCTCCCCTCTCCCCTCTCCCCCTCCCCTCTCCCCCTCCCCTTTCCCTCTCCCCTCTCCCCTCTCCCCTTTCCCTCTCCCCTTTCCCTCTCCCCTTTCCCTCTCCCCTTTCCCTCTCCCCTTTCCCTCTCCCCTTTCCCTCTCCCCTTTCCCTCTCCCCTTTCCCTCTCCCCTTTCCCTCTCCCCTTTCCCTCTCCCCTTTCCCTCTCCCCTTTTCCTCTCCCCTTTCCTCCCCATTTTCCTCCCCCCTTTCCTCCCCCCCTTTCCTCCCCCCTTTTCCCCTTCCCTCAGACTCTCTGCATCTGCATCCTCCCTCTTGTCTCTCCCATCTCCTGTCCAAACTTCACTTTGCTGCCTGGATCATATTTCTACAAAATCGTTCAGTCCCTCTAGACTGTAAAGCTCGTTGTAGTTTGGGATGATATTTTGCCCTCCCAAGGGCTTAGTACAGTGCTCTGCCCACAGTAAGTGCTTAAGAAATACCATGGATGATGATGGTGATCTTCCCAGGTCCTCAAAAGCCTCCAGTGGTTGCCCATCCACCCACCCCTGTATCAAACAGAAACTCCTTACCTTCGACTTTCAGACACTCAGTCAGTTCTCTCGCTCTTCCCTAATCTTGCTGATCTCTTGCAATCCAACCCACCTATTCCGCGCCTCTAACATCATCAACCTACTCATTGTACCTCGTTCTTGCCTGTCCCTCCTTTGCCCATGTTCTCCTTCAGGCCTAGAACCCCTTCCCCCTTTGTGTCTGACAGTCCACCGCTCTCTGCAGCCAAAACCCTCCTCAAGTCACATCTCCGAAAGGACTTTGCAGATTAAGCCCTTTATTTTCCCCATCCTCCCTCCAACTGATTCAACTATGCACTTGGCAATGTACCCGTTAAACCCTTTGACACTCATCCCAGGCCCACAGTACTTAAGTAAACATTCTTAGAGTCTACTATTTCCGCTGTCCCTAATCTCTTTTAATGTCTACCTCCACCTGTTGATTGTAAGCTCCCTGTGAGCCGGCTTCACATCTACCAACCCTGTTGTGCTTTCTCAAGTGCTTAGCACAGTGCTCTGCACACAGTAAGTGCTCGATAAATGCCATTGGTTGCCTGATTGATTCTCCTTCTCCCTCTCCCAGCGTAGATGTGATTGGGATCTACTCTTTTCCCAGTGATTCCATTCACCAGGAAAATTAGAAGCCCCTGGCTTGCTATGTACATTTGGGAGGCGCTCTGATTTAGAGTTAAGAGAGTGGTCTAGTTCTAAGCCGCTTATTTTACCCCACTTTTCATCATTATCAATCGTATTTATTGAGCGCTTACTGTGTGCAGGGCACTGTACTAAGCGCTTGGGAAAGCACAACAGGGTTGGTAGATGTGAAGCCAGCTCACAGGGAGCTTACAATCAACAGGTTGGCAACATATAGAGACAGTCCCTACCCAACAGTGGGCTCACAGTCTAAAAGGGGGAGACAGAGAACAAATCCAAACGTACTAACAAAATAAAATAAATAGAATAGATATGTAATAAATAGAATAGATTCTCAAGTGAAATCTATTCTATCCTCGCCTTCCATACTTCCCAAATAGGAGGAGTTAGTAAAATAATTTAATTTTTACTGCTCGTATCATCTCTAAACTCCCTATAACCACCTGGCTGAGAGAGGGGAATTTAGGACTTCGTCCTAATGTTGCTCTTGACCCTAGTTGGACCTTGAGGGTTACGTGATGTTCCAGTGTGCTGTGTCCCACACCACGGCAGGGGAGTGGTGCCAGAGAGGATTGTTCGGTGCCAGGCAACCCTGAGCCTTGGCAGTAAATTAGCTGTGGGCAGGGAATCAATCAGTCAATCAATCGTATTTATTGAGCGCTTACTATGTGCAGAGCACTGTACTAAGCACTTGGGAAGTACAAATTGGCAACACATAGAGACAGTCCCTACCCAACAGTGGGCTCACAGTCTAAAAGGGGGAGACAGAGAACAAAACCAAACATACCAACAAAATAAAATAAATAGGATAGAAATGTACAAGTAAAATAAATAAATAAATAAATAGAGTAATAAATATGTGCAACCATATATACATATATACAGGTGCTGTGGGGAAGGGAAGGAGGTAAGATGGGGGGATGGAGAGGGGGACGAGGGGGAGAGGAAGGAAGGGGCTCAGTCTGGGAAGGCCTCCTGGAGGAGGTGAGCTCTCAGCAGGGCCTTGAAGGGAGGAAGAGAGCTAGCTTGGCGGAGGGGCGGAGGGATTGGGGGCATTCCAGGCCCGGGGGATGACGTGGGCTGGGGGTCGATGGCGGGACAGGCGAGAGCGAGGTACAGTGAGGAGGTGAGCGGCGGAGGAACGGAGGGTGCGGGCTGGGCTGGAGAAGGAGAGAAGGGAGGTGAGGTAGGAGGGGGCGAGGTGATGGCCAGCCTTGAAGCCCAGGGTGAGGAGTTTCTGCCTGATGCGCAGATTGATTGGTAGCCACTGGAGATTTTTGAGGAGGGGAGTAACATGCCCAGAGCGTTTCTGGACAAAGATAATCCGGGTAGCAGCATGAAGTATGGATTGAAGTGGAGAGAGACACGAGGATGGGAGATCAGAGAGAAGGCTGGTGCAGTAGTCCAGACGGGATGTATGGGGATGGGGGGAGGTGGGTGTTTGCCTCGGATGAGCTTGGGGAAGGACTCCCTTCCCTTCTGGACTCCCTTCAGGGCCCACTATGGCCAATCTTCTCAGTCCCTCTGGTGGCCCTGGAACTAGCCCAGCCGCTGTAGCCCAGGGCACATCCCAGACTGGCTGCTGGCCAGGAGGCCCGCCCTGCCGTCTGTCCTAGCCAGGAAATTGCACCACTCACCTGGGGGGCCAAGCAGTTTCACCTTTTAGCTTGCCCGGTGCCACGCTCTTAGACAGCATTTTGGGCTTCTTGGGATCAAAGCTGTTTTCAAAACTGCGACACGTCACTTAGGATTTTATGGTTCTGTTTCATAAGAGGAAGTTTGGAGCGTTTAAGCCTGCCTCTAAGCTCACTGTGGGCAGGGAATGGGTCTGCCAACTCGGTTATATCGTACTTTCCCAAGTGCTTGATCCTGGGCTCTGAACAGAGATAATAATAATAATGGCATTTATTAAGCGCTTACTATGTGCAAAGCACTGTTCTAAGCGCTGGGGAGGTTACAAGGTGATCAGGTTGTCCCACATGGGGCTCACAGTCTTAATAACCATTTTACAGATGAGGTAACTGAGGCACAGAGAAGTTAAGTGACTTGCCCAAAGTCACACAGCTGACAATTGGTGGAGCCGGGATTCGAACCCATGACCTCTGACTCCAAAGGCCGTGCTCTTTCCACTGAGCCACGCTGCTTCTCGCAGCGATGGTCTCGCAGAGATGGTTGGAGACAGACATATAAGTGAGCCCACTGTTGGGTAGGGACTGTCTCTATATGTTGCCAATTTGTACTTTCCAAGCACTTAGTACAGTGCTCTGCACATAGTAAGCGCTCAATAAATACGATTGATGATGATGATGATAATATGCATGCTTAACAAATTCTGACATTAAGGTGGATTGCCTTTTGGAGTTTTATCCAGAGCATCAGGTTATTTACCCATGGCATCTTTTATTTCAGAACACAAAGTTATTATTGTTGGTCTGGACAACGCAGGAAAGACTACCATTCTTTATCAGTTGTAAGTATTTAAACGTTTTTTTTTTAAATAGTTATGCCACCAGGTGTGATTTCAAAAGAGATGGAATAAGTTCTGTATTCTCTCGGGACACCAAGCTAGTCATTAGTGCTTCAAAAAAGGAATCAAATTCTAACCAGTCATTGTGTTTAGTTCAAATGATGATGGGGAGTCATTCTATCTTTTCCTTGGTTTCCCCCATCTGTGAATAGTAGAAAATGCTGCAGTGAGGCTCTAGTTAGGCCCGTGGGATCTCCCTAAGCCTCCCTTCAGAGGTCTTAAATCCCCACCTCTCTGCCGTGCAGCGCTGGCAACAGTGCATAAGGGGGGAAAGGCCCTTAAGAATGAGATAATTAAGCCTGATGCCCATTTGGCATTTGTTGTAAACTTTTGAGAGTCTGGTACACTGCTTCTTGTGTTGAATGGAGATTCTTTAAAATGAAGTGTCACTTTGAGAAACCGATCCTCAGGACTGCGGTTGTCTTTTATTCCAGTCTGCAGGGGTAAATAAAATATTGTAACCAATTGCCGAGTAACTCCACAAGGCAAAAAAAAAAAAAATAAGAAAAAGTTTGACATTTAGGATCAACACGTTTGCAAAACCTCTAGTAAAGAGAAAGTCCAGGATACGTGTCTAAGTGGCCCTGGGCAATTTCCCTAACCTCTCTGGGCCGTTTTTTCCTTACCTATAGTTGGGAGTAATAATAGCAGCCGTTTTCCTTCCTCATAGAGTGTTCTGAGGTCTCATCATGATGCAGATTTTCCCCTTGCAAACCCGGAGTACAGTTATAGGCCTCCCCAGATCTGGAGAGGGTAGCAAAGCCAGCACCCCTGTCCCCATCAACTCTCAGATCAGAGAATATCCAGCTGCCCGTGAAGTCATGGTGGGGCTGAGAACACTAGCTTCCTCTGCCCAACAGTTCAGAGCAGAAGCGACAGAGTATTTGTGGGTAGAGAGGGGTTGGTGAGCCCAACCAGGAAAAGAATCCAGAAACCTAGATCACCCAGCTTCCAGCTGAATTAGCCTAAATGGGCTAATTTTGTTCTTTAGCAA
The DNA here is from genome assembly GCF_015852505.1 of Tachyglossus aculeatus. NCBI lineage: Eukaryota > Metazoa > Chordata > Mammalia > Monotremata > Tachyglossidae > Tachyglossus > Tachyglossus aculeatus. Next base: position 43,650,484 of record NC_052074.1, on the reverse strand, counting down.
GGCGTGTTAACCGTGACCTGCTTATTTTTGCAGTTCAATGAATGAAGTGGTGCACACATCCCCTACAATAGGAAGCAATGTGGAAGAAATAGTGGTGAATAATACCCGTTTCTTAATGTGGGACATTGGCGGACAAGAATCTCTCCGTTCTTCGTGGAACACTTATTACACCAATACTGAGGTAATCGTTTCAGTGAATTCACTCCGTTTTCAAGCCACGTGTGTCTGCCCTTGCAGGCGCTTTTTTCCTGGTGCAGTTCTAGGTCTGGTGATGCTCCACAGTGGTGCTGCCGTATGAACCACCGAAACAATTTGAGGAGTTCGGGCACTCTTTGGAATGCAAGGATGAAGGTTTGATAAAATCTACGCAGACGGAGCCGTTCGTCTGTTCAAGTTGAGGAGACTGTTTTAAGAGCGTGTAGTAACAGGGGAGTACAAGTGAGATGCCAGCCTGGCTTTGCAGAGTATGGGGGCGTGGGTTCTGTCCCCAAAAGAAGGAGCTTATTAACGTTGCAGATGCTAAAAGTAAGATCCTAAGATATTTTTCCAACCAAGCTAGGTAAGAGCCCAGAGAGAAGAACTGATCTGCGGACCTTCATACCATCTCTCCCGTTGCCCCTTTCCGAGGCGGTCTTCTCAGACCGTTCATTTGGTTACACCTAGGTTCAGAGCATTAGAGAACATTTGCCAACCACTAAAGAGATCATAGAGCAAAGATTGCCAAGCGCCTCTCACTTGAGAGTGTTAAAGGCACAGGAAATGCATCTTGTTTTAAGTTGACGACGCAGAATTGTTCCGTGTCTTCCCTCCCCGCAGAAAAGCAAGTGGGCGTTCGGAAGAGCCGGTGAAAGCAAAGAACTGTTTGTAAAATGTTTTCTAAATCTCTTTCCCTCCCCCTACATGACGTATTAGATCATGTTTCCAAGTAGGGAAAGGGAAGAAATGACGTATTATCATCATCAATCGTATTTATTGAGCGCTTACTATGTGCAGAGCACTGTACTAAGCGCTTGGGAAGTACAAGTTGGCAACATATAGAGACAGTCCCTACCCAACAGTGGGCTCACAGTCTAAAAGACGTATTAATGCATCTTGTAGGCGGTAGTCCAGTGGAAACCAACACGATCAAAATGTTTAGGGATGAAAATGGCCCCCACCCATTTATCCATTAAATGGACACACAGTGGAGGTGTGTCCCGCTATCCACTCCACTGCTGGCGAGGAGGACTGAGACTGACAGGCTCCCTGTGTTTTTTGAAGACAGATAGGTGAACATCTTCCGAAGGAACCCTGGGTATATTAAAGGAAGGATCCTGATGGAATCGACCCACGGCGAGTGCAAGAATGGGGCAGGTCAGTTAGGCCAGAGCTGCTCCATTTCCCTCGTTGCTGTTTTGGTGGCTCACAGGATTAATTAAAGCAGCCCTCCGCTCAAGGGGAGGACTGTGAACTCTGGAGCCGATTCTTATTTCTTCCCGAAGAACTGCATACATAGCGGTGCCACCAAGGTTCATGATAATGAAATTACTTCATAAACTTCTGACATTTGTTTTTGTGTGGGATTATTGATGCCAAGTTTTAGGCCGAATTGTACGTATCTTAGAATCAGGTCTTAGTAGGGTTTCTGTTCACCCGAAAAGCGCTAGCATCCAGAAAGTATTTCCTTGGTTCGGAATTCAGCAAACAACTCGAGCTTGACTTGCCGTCAGTGCCGTCCTTACGCACGAGAGCCCCTCTCCTTGACATTTGTAGTTTTCCGAGCCAATTATGTGGGCACAATCAGGTTTGATGGTCTCAGAGGATTCAAGCGGTATGGTCCTCTACTTGTGAAAAAGGGTTGTGTAATTCTTAATGAGCCTTTTTTGATATTTTTAGTTCGTAATAGTTGTGGTGGACAGCACAGACAGAGAGAGGATCTCCGTAACCCGAGAAGAGCTCTATAAAATGCTTGCACATGAGGTGAGTAGCTTTTCCTTTGTCAGTGTTTTTGTGAGGAGTTTCTTCCTTGAAAAGGGCACAGTTGCAGTAGTTGGAAGAGTGCAGTAGACGAGAAGTAGTCTACAGTCTGGAGTGCCCCTTGGGACTCACAGTGTAGGAGAAGGGGAAGGTGACACCTGGAGAAAAATCACAAGCACAATTTTAGACAAATTTAAACAGTGAGAGAAAGTCAGGCAGTGGCATTTATTGAAGGTTTACTCCGCGTAGTGCACTCTATTAAGCACTTGGGAAAGGACAATGGAATAGAATTGGAAGCAGCGTGGCTCAGTGGAAAGAGCCCGGGCTTTGGACTCAGAGGTCATGGGTTCAGATTCCGGCTCTGCCAATTGTTATCTGTGTGACTTTGGGCAAGTCACTTAACTTCTCTGTGCCTTGGTTCCCTCATCTGTAAAATGGGGGTGGAGACTGTGAGCCCCATGTGGGACAACCTCATCACCTTGTATCCCCCCAGCGCTTAGAACAGTGCTTTGCACATAGTAAGCGCTCTGCAAATGCCATCAGTATTATTATTATTAGATATGATTCCTGCTCTCAAGCAGTTTATCATAGCAGTAATAATAATGGCATTTGTTAAGTGCTTACTATGTGCCAGACACTGTTCCAGATGTTGGGGTAGATACAAGATGAGAAGCAGCGTGGCTCAGTGGAAAGAGCCCGGGCTTTGGAGTCCGGGGTCATGGGTTCACATCCTGGCTCCGCCAATTGTCAGCTGTGCGACTTTGGGCAAGTCACTTGACTTCTCTGGGCCTCAGTTCCCTCATCTGGAAAATGGGGATTAAGACTGTGAGCCCCACGTGGGACAACCTGATCACACTGTAACCTCCCCAGTGCTTAGAACAGTGCTCTGCACATAGTAAGCGCTTAATAAATGCCATGATTATTATTATTATTATTATAATTGGGTTGGACACGGTCCCTGCCCCACATAGGTCTCACTGTACAGACGAGGGAACTGAGGCCCAGAGAAGTGAAGTGACTTGCCGAAGGTCACGCAGCAGACAGATGGCCGAACGGGGATTAGAACCCAGGCCCTTGTGGTGCCAAGTGCTCTATCCACTAGGCCACACTTCTCCCTGCCCCAGATTAGGCTGCCCCATTCGAAGGGCCATCGTTTAATGAAGGGAACACAGGCTTCTGGCTCGCAGGGTTGGTTGGGGACGTGGCCCAGCCCATGGATGCCCCCAACTATGGTGAGGGAGCCTTGGATCGGGGGAATGGCAGGCTTGTGCCCACCCTTATGCTTCTGGTGAGGTGGAGTTTCCCCCATTTCTCGTTGTGAAGAAAGGAGGGCGGCCTGAAGCTCAGGCTGACCCCAACAGACCCTGGGATCCCCAGGGGGGGTTCAGCTTGTGAAACGCTAATTGCCGTTGTTTTCCTAAGATTTTGATCCTTCCTTGGCTTTAAATGTGCACATAGTAAGCGCTTAACAAATACCATTATTATTAGTAGTAGTAGTAGTAAAGCTGGGAGACCCACTCTAGGCCAGAATTGGTTTTACCTGCAGCCAGAAATACGGTGAATTGTATTCTGGACAAAAAAAAAAATGTAAGCTCACGGTGGGCAGGGAATTTATCTGCTGCCATTGTATTGTACTCTCCCAAGCGCTTAGTGCAGTGCTCTGCACATAGTAAGTGCTCAATAAATACCATTGATTGATTTAAATAAAACGCTTCTTTCTCTTTTCTCATATACCTGTATCTTTTCTGTTCTGCATACCCATGGCCGTCTTTTGACCAATTCTGGGAGCTTAAAATTTAAGCCGCGGGGTAGCGGCGGCAGTTTGCAAGTAATATTGGAGCGCTCTCGCTGAGAAACAGCCCCTTAAGGATAAATAATCATCATCATCAATCGTATTTATTGAGCGCTTACTATGTGCAGAGCACTGTACTAAGCGCTTGGGAAGTACAAATTGGCAACATAAATAATGATAATACTTATGGTACTTGTTAAGCACTTACTATGTGCCAAGCACTGTTTTAAAGCACGGGGGAAGAGATACAAGTTAATCAGATTGGACATAGTCCCTGTCCCGCATGTGGCTCACACTCTTAATCACCATTTTTCAAGTGAGGTAACTGAGATCCAGAGAGGTTAAATGTTGCACAGCAGACAAGCGGCAGAGCCGGAATTAGAACCCAGGTCCTTGTGATTCCCAGGCCCATATACTCTATCCACTAAGCCACGCTGCTCCTGCGTGAGGAATGCTGAGAATCTCAGGAAGTCCTGGTTTATGTAGACAGGAGCACAGGTGAGGTTCTTTGAGGTTTTACCTGGAAGCCGCAGTTGGCCTTTCCCCAGTGAAACTCGAGTGAAATCGAACTGCACGTACACCCAGGCAATTCCATGTGAGAAGCAGCGTGGCTCAGTGGAAAGAGCCCGGGCTTTGGAGTCAGAGGTCATGGGTTCAAATCCCGGCTCCACCAACTGTCAGCTGCGGGACTTTGGGCAAGTCACTTCACTTCTCTGGGCCTCAGTTACCTCATCTGTAAAATGGGGATTAAAGCTGAGCCCCCTGTGAGACAACCTGATCAACTTGTAACCTCCCCGGCACTTAGAACAGTGCTTTGCACATAGTAAGCGCTTAACAAATACCATCATTATTATTATTATTATGTGGATTGAGCCCCATTTAGGGAGGGCAGCCCACTGCCCTGCCCCATTTAAGTAGAGCTCTATCTGTAATTTATATATTCTTAATTTATGTACATATTTGTCATTTATATTAACGACTCTCTCCCCCTTTAGACTGTAAGATCATTGTGGGCAGCGAATGTCTGTGTATTATGTTGTACTCTCCCAAGTGCTCAGTTCAGTGTTCTGCAAGCAGTAAGCGCTCAGTAAATACGATTGACTTAGTGGTAACGGAGGGTGCACCTTACATGTCACTTCACGGATTAGCCTCGCAGCTGCTGGGACCCTGAGTTGGAAGTTACAGCAGTGCATGAATACACGGGAGCCTGGAACACATTATTGTACAGTTGTTGATTTAGCTTTCCATTTTTATTTACCTCGCATATGCTCCATATGCCTTCGGAGGAAGCAGCGCATAGGGAGTAGAGCCCCACCGGTAAAATACATCAGCAGAAAACTTCTGCAGATGTGGAGCCTGAATGATAACTCGCCTACTCAATAGGACAAAAAAATAAAATGAGAAGGAAAGCACGATGAAGGCATTCTGTAGAAAATTCTTTACAGCAGAGGGGTATTTTAATTAAGCACCTTTCCTCGCTTGAAGTATCTTGTCTTACTTCTCAGCCGTTTTCGGTGATTTACTAAATCCTTCAGCTCGACCAATTATTTCAAGTGGGCATGATGAGATGGCGTGGGTGGTTGAAGAACTCAACTTTGTTGCTTTTCTAAAAGCCGCAATCTGTCCACCGTCTCTCTTCATTTATCAGCAAGACAGCAGCCAGTCATTGCCCACGGAGCACATGGAGCAAGAGTAGGTTTGGAAGATCATTTTAGAGTTGAAAAATACATTTTGGGGTCAAATTTGCACAGAAATCCCCCCCCTCCCAAAACTCCACTGGCATTAAGTGGATATAGTGTCCCGTGGGTGAAGGTACTGTTGATGAGGCTTTGTAATTCCATCCTGCCTCCAGGCCTGCCTCTGGAACCTCTATACCACTGGGACACAGATGGGTTCTGAGCCTTTTTCCATCTGCCAGGAGATTTGAGGAGCAGAACAATAAATCCTAAACTGGTTTATGGTTACTAATTCGACATGCAGGAAATAAATGGGAAGAGGAATCACGTATGTGTGAATTTAGGGTGGTTACTTGGACGGATGCTTCAAATACATTTGACAGAAGTGCTCCGTACAGGTGCTTAAGTACCGTGGATGGCTAGTGTGGGAGTCAGTTTGCAGTCTATTTTCGTTCATTTGGGTTTTCCCGATGTTTTGGGAACTGTGGATATTTTCCAAGATGTGAGTGATTAATTGATCAGTCAGTCGGTGGTATTTTTTTTGAGGGTTCACTGTGCGGAACACTCTAAGTGCTTGGGAGACTACAAGAAACTAAGTAGACAGGATCCCTGCCTTTAAGGACCTAACAATTTTGAGGATGGGAGACAGACATAAATACCTCTGTAAGACCCTACAGGAAACAACGCTCTGTTATTTCGCAAACACCTGAAATCCCATATTTACTCACTTGGTTGCCCCTCTCTTTTGCACAATAATAAGTTTAGCAGTGGAGAGGAGAAGGGAAAGGAAGTTTAGAGAACACCTGTGACTAGCGCTTAACAAATACCATTACTGTTAAGTGCTCCACAGCCTAGGGGGCACATGATGAATCAGTCAGTCGTATTTATTAAAGCACTTACTGTGTGCAGAACACTATTCTAAGTTCTTGGGAAAGTAGAGTATAACAGTCAACAGACACATTCCCTGCCCACAACGAGCTTACAGTCCAGAGGGGAGCTTCTCTCCACTGTGTATTCATGTTCTGGCCCTTCTACTCTCCTCTCCAGGGAATGAACCCACATCAGAGAGGAAACTCCCTTCCCCAGGAGTGGATATGTTATCATGTCGTGACCCATCTCCACTTCCTTCCCCCGTGCGTTCACCTATTACTACGTACAGTTATGGGGTACAAAAAATAATGGTGCGATGGAGGCAATTGTAGGAGTAAATACAGTATTTTGAGTTTTGGGATCCCAAACTGTCCCCAGTTGTGTGTAATAGAAAAGTTTTTCCTATCGCTTCTCTTCCATTGATGCTCTTAAAATCTAAATCAATCAATCGTATTTATTGAGCGCTTACTATGTGCAGAGCACTACTAAGCACTTGGGAAGTACAAGTTGGCAACATATAGAGATGGTCCCTTCCCACCAGTGGGCTCACAGTCTAGAAGACTAAATGCCCTCCAAATAGTAAAACTCCAGTAAAATATTCCATTTCATTATTTAAAAACAGCTCAACTATTTCAATAGGAAACACGACGAGGGAGTGGGATCACAGTTTATCTCCCATTTGTATTTATTTTTTACTGGCTCTGAGATCATTTTAAAAATCAATGTATGATTTAATCATATAGAGTGTTATCAACCAGTTAGCTTGCCCTAGTGGCGTGAGAATCCGAGCATGTGGGTTCTAATCCTGGTTCCACAGCTTGTCTGCTGTGATACCTTGGGCAAGTCGCTTGATTTCTCCGGGCCTCAGTCGCCTCAGCTGTAAAATGGGGATTAAGACTGTGAGCCCCATGTGGGACGGGGACTGTGTCCAACCTGATTATCCTGTATGTGCCCCAGTGCTCGGTACAGTGCCCAGCACGTAGTAAGTGCTTAATAATTCTACAATTAGTATTATTATCCTGAATTAATCCAAGCTAGCAGGCCACCTGGGAAGAGCTGGTCATCATCATCATCAATCGTATTTATTGAGCGCTTACTGTGTGCAGAGCACTGTACTAAGCGCTTGGGAGGTACAATTCGGCAACATATAGAGACAGTCCCTACCTGACAGTGGGCTCACAGTCTAAAAGTCATGCTCATAAGTAACTGTGCTTTGAATATCACACACTAATGTTTGTGGGGGTTCTCTTCAAATGTCTTCATCAAAATAGATCCTCTTCCTGGTGAGTTATCTTGGGGCCCCATCTTGATAAGAACAGGTTATTGCAGTTTGTTTATTTTTTCACTGTGCCAGTAGGGATTGCTAATGACTTGGTGACCAACACCTAGTTTTATAGCTCTCCTCCCAGTATTAGGGAAAGTAGTTTGGCGATTTTTATTTAGAAGAGATTTCAACAAATCAAGAGATTTCAGTTTCAAGAGATTTCATCAACTACCACTGATCGATTCAAAGTTTTGGATGCAAAAACATCACTGTGCACTTTGTAGCTCAGAGAATTGTTATGACAATCACAGCACCTGTATATATGTATATATGTTTGTACATATTTTTTACTCTATTTTATTTGTACATATCTATTCTATTTTATTTTGTTAGTATGTTTGGTTTTGTTCTCTGTCTCCCCCTTTTAGACTGTGAGCCCACTGTCGGGTAGGGACTGTCTCTATTTGTTACCAGTTTGTACTTCCCAAGCGCTTAGTAGAGTGCTCTGCACATAGTAAGCGCTCAATAAATACGATTGATGATGATGATGATGATGATGACAAATACAGGAACTGCCTTTTTGTAGCGTGCTATGTTCTATATTGTTAACCCGGTTTGCTCTTTCTTCTGAAGCTTATGATAGAGCTGTAATTAAAGGAAAGGAAAATAGTCTTCCCTGCCTTCCTTTGAATTGTTCGCTGCTAAAATAGCACACTTGTCATGATGTCTAGGCATTTCTGTGACAGGTCCAATATAACTGCGGAAACAACCGTGAAGTCTTCAGAGCGATGCGAGGATTTAGTGTGTAAACCCCTAGAAACATTAGTGACTGTTGTGTAACTTAAATGTCCTGACACTTGTCCTCCACCGCCCGCGAAGAGAGGTGGGACAGTCCGCTTTTGCATCTGGGCCGAGGAGTACAGATTGTGCCCTTGAATATGATCGCGGGTGAGGAAGACCACGTTTGGGCCGAAATGTCCGTGGAAGTTGAAGTGCTGGGGGTTGGAGGGAGGTGGAGAGGAGAAGGGAAGGCAGAAAGCGAAAGGGAAACCAAGGCTCCTCCCACGCCAGTGAGGAGGAGGGTATTTCCGCAGCTGTCGCAGCCCTGCGTTTGTGATCTTAATGCCCCGTCTGTGGTCAGAAGCAGTGTAGATACTGACCCGATGCAACACACTAGGCCATTGTTTCTCAAAGATGTCAGGCCCGCAGCTGGAACTCTGGAGAATAGAAATGGCCTTGCATTTCCTGAGGAGATTTGAACTTGAAGGTGGCACTAACTTTCAGTGTCTAAATTAGAGCAGCCCTGCCAGATAACTCCGGTGCTACTCAGAAAATCTTGGGATCCAGGACATCATTATTGATGACCCCAATTTTTTCTTTTTTTTTTGGTAGAAGACTACTTAGAAACAGGATAATTGAACAAACCTCATTTAGCGAAAAGTTAATGTTAGTAATAATAATGATGGCATTTATTAAGCTCTTACTATGTGTGAAGCACTGTTCGCAGTGCTGGGGAGGTTACAAGGTGATGAGGTTGTCCCATGGGGGGCTCACAATCTTAATCCCCACTTTACAGATGAGGTAACTGAGGCCCAGAGAAGTTAAGTGACTTGCCCAAAGTCACACAGCGGACAGTTGGCAGAGCCTGGATTTGAACCCGTGACCTCTAGTCCGGGCTCTTTCCACTGAGCCAGAGTACTGTGACTGTCACTCTTCTGAATGGGCCTTTTTTACGTGTATAAAAAGGAGACCCTTAGTAACTGCACTTGTAAGAGGCCCACAGTTGTGATGGGGGCGGGTAGAGTCCTTTTCTTTAAAAAGTATTTTAGGTACACTGTTCCCTTGTTTCTTGTGTTTGGAAATATGAATTTTTCCATTCAGAATTTATATGGGTCAGTCTTTAAGGTGAGAGCATCTCTCTCTTTTTTTTTAACTAGTTTTAAGGGCAACATTCTGGCTAAGGTCATGAAAATGGATCCCAATTAATATAATTTGAACTATTTGGAAATGTGCCTCAGGGAGAAATAAATCGTCCTTTTACATTTAGGATAATTTTTTTTTTCCATAGGATCTAAAGAAAGCCGGTTTGCTGATCTTTGCTAACAAGCAAGATGTTAAGCAATGCATGACTGTTGCAGAAATCTCCCAGTTTCTGAAACTAACGTCTATTAAAGATCACCAGTGGCACATCCAGGCTTGCTGTGCACTCACCGGGGAAGGGTAAGGAAATTTTCTCATAAACACTTTGCCTTCATTTTCAGTATTCACTTTGTGTGAAGAAAAAAAGAAGAAACCATAGGGAATGTTAAAACGTGCACCCAGGATCTGAGTTGGTGTCTTTCTTAATATACCATCTGAGTTAGATTTTTAGAGTAGCTTGTTGCGAGAACATTTTGGCCCCCAGCTTTGGCAGTTTTGCCCTCTCCAAGGACTTGAGCCTCAAATTGGTGCCCTGGCATCAGTGGTCTGCTGAATGTAGGCTCAGGGTGGCATCGGAAGCAGCATGGCATAGTGGATAGTCAGAAGGTCATAAGCTCTGATCACAGCTCTGCCACTTGTCTGCTGAGTGACCTTGGACAAGTCACATCACTTCTCTGAGCCTCAGTTATCTGCAAAATGAGGATCGAGACTGTGAGCCCAGTGTGGGACAGGGACTTTGTCCGCCCCGATTTGCTTGTATCTACCCCAGCGCTCAGAACAGTGTCCGGCACATAGTAAGTGCTTGACAAATAGCCGTTATTATTATTATGAGAAGTGGAAGTGAGAGCTCCCCTTTGTCCAATTCCCGTACCTTTTCCAGACCAGCACAAATCTGGGGAAAGTGATGGAAGGGAGAAGTGAGAGAAGAGCCATCACCTCAGATCTTCCCATTTTGCATAAACCACCGGCCTCCTCATTTATTCATATCACTCTGTTGTATTTATTAAGCGCTAACTGTGTGCGGAGCACTGTATTAAGTGCTTGGGAAAGTATAATACTGCATTAAACGGTGACAATCCCTACCCACGGTGAGCTCACAGTTTAGAGGCGGGGAGCCAGGCGTCCACACAAATAAACAGACGTCAGTACAGATAAATAAAATGACAGATAGATACATAAGTGCTGTGGGGCTGGGGGAGGGGAGAGCAAAGGGAGCAAGTCAAGGTGATGCAGCTTAGAACAGTGCATTGCACATAGAAGTGCTTAATAAATGCCATTATTATTATTATTATGCAGAAGGGAGTGGGAAATGAGGAAAAGTGGGGCTTAGTCCGCGACTTCCGCCCTGCAGGGAAGCTATTCAGTAGATCACTCAGCTATCAAAGAGCGGTCTTTTAAATATAAACAGTAGAGCCACCTAGTCAGTTTAATCTTGGAGAATGGATTGTCCATTTAGTTAGGGTATTTTAAGTCCTTGCTAAAAGCTGGGGTGACTGTAAGATGAACAGTTCCATGCGGTGTCTCGTCCTCACTGGGCTCACCTGCTTGCCCTCCAACCTGTTGCACTGTGTTTTTTATTTTCTGGTATTTGTTAAACGCTTGCTGTGTGCCAGGCACTGTACTTAGAACAGTGCTCGACGCTTAGAACAGTGCTCGACGCTTAGAACAGTGCTCTGCACATAGTAAGCACTTAACAAATGCCATTATTATTATTATGATTACTAAGCGCTGGGGTAGATACATGCTAATCAGGTTGGACCCAATCCATATCCCACATGGGGCTCACAGTCTTAATCCTCTAGACTGTCAGCTCGTTGTGGACAGGGAATGTTTGTGGTTGTATTTTAGTCAAGCGTGTAGTACAGTGCTCTGCACACAGAAGTGTGCAGATTTGTGCAGATTTATTACTCTGTTTTACTTGTACATATTTACTATTCTATTTTATTTTGTTAATATGTTTTGTTTTGTTGTCTGTCTCCCCCTTCTAGACTGTGAGCCCGCTGTTGGGTAGGGACCGTCTCTAGATGTTGCCAACTTGGACTTCCCAAGCGCTTAGTGCAGTGCTGTGCACACAGTAAGCGCTCAATAAATACGATTGAATGAATGAATGAACAGAAGTGCTTAATTAATATGATTGGCGATTCAATCTCCATTTTACACACGAGGTAACTGAGGCACAGAGAAGTGAAGTGACACACAGCAGACAAGTGATGGAGCCAGCATTAGAACCCAGGTCCCCTGACGCCCAGACCCGTGCTTTAGCTACTAGGCCGTGCTGCTTCTGCAGTTGGTAGCAGTAGCTCTCTCCGGACTTAGTTTCTCCGGGATGCTCTTCCCCTCTACTACACTTACCCCAAGGCTGCCTTCCCACATTGCGTAGAAACATCCCACTCTGCTTCTTAGGTTTTCATTACCCATGTCCATTCTCCTCTCCAGTAGTGGGGGGGACGGTGTGGTGGGGGACATTCAGAGCTGGCTATTTGTTCGCTGTTTGCCTAGATTAGATATCAGTGAGTGGGAAATGAAAAATGCGTCTAGTGGGCAGAAGGCAGTGATTTACCTTTCTCTTCTTACCCCTCTTGAATTTTGCCAAATTCAAATTACTATGTGCTCTGCACATAGTAAGCGCTCAATAAATACGATTGATTGATTTGCCAAAGCCACTAAATCTCTTTCCAGGAACAAACTTGTACAGCTCTTACTTATGAACCTGGTTGGCATTCTGGGGTTGAATGAATGAATGAATGAATCCCCCCCTCCCTCATTCATTCATCCCTCCGCCTTACCTCCTTCCCCTCCCAACAGCACCTGTGTATTATGTATATATGTTTGTACGTATTTATTAATCAATCAGTCAATCATATTTATTGAGCGCTTACTGTGTGCAGAGCACTGTACTAAGCGCTTGGGAAGTACAAGTCGGCAACATATAGAGACAGTCCCTGCCCAACAGCGGGCTCACAGTCTAGAACTCTATTACTCTATTTTACTTATACATATTTATTCCATTTTATTTTGTTAATATGCTTTGTTTTGTTGTCTGTCTCCCCCTCCTAGCCTGTGAGCCCCCTGTTGGGTAGGGACCGTCTCTATCTGTTGCCAACTTGGACTTCCCAAGCGCTTAGTACAGTGCTCTGCACACAGTAAGCGCTCAATAAATAAAATGGATTGAATTGATTGATTGAGAGGAGCAAGGGGAACTGTCTTAATTTCAAAATAATAGTTTGAAGCAAATTTTTTCCTCTGTGCAATTGCCACTAATCTTCTGCTTGTTTAGAAGTCAAAGAATTCAGCTGTAAACAAGCACAACTCATTTGTCTGATGATTTAGTGCCTTTTTAAAACGTATCTTCTTCAACTGATTTTTTATTTTTTTTTTGCAATTCCACAATTTCATTTTTTCTGCAGATTGTGCCAAGGACTTGAATGGATGATGTCAAGACTTAAGATCAGATGATCACTGCTGACCTCTTTTTCACAGACATTGCATATTCGAAGTGCTGGACTATAATTAACCTGAAAGCTGCAAAAACTGGTGGGTTAGGTATATTTATAATAAACGGATTTACAAACTTTTTCTAGAAGAAGCGACAGTTAAGGCCACTTGGAAGACAAAGATGAACGTTCCGGTTTGGTTTCACATGGACTTCTTCCAAAGTTAGGTCTTAAAGCTGCGATTGACCTCTCTCTCTCTCTCACGATGAATCCTCTCAGGACATTGTGTAGTCTGTGGTGAGTATAAAAGGAGAGGAAGGAACTTTTTTTTTTTTAACCTTTACGCTTTGTCAGTATAACCCCTCCCTTGTTGAATGTCGTCCACTTCTTGTTCCAATAAGTCAGAAAACAAATCAATGGCACGTATATTGACCTTCCAGTATTTTAAAACTGTAATCTTACCAATAAGAATATGTTTGGCATAGACTTGTATGTTCATTGTGTCTAGTCCTCAGGTTTAGATTAACTACTTTGATTTCTGATCAAGAGGAAAATGAACAGCCTACATACGTCGGCCTGGAGTAAGAGTAGTTGTAACTTTGATGGAGGAAATATGCCATTCTCACATTCTCCTGCTGGCTTTCCATATTTTTTAACTTAGCCCAGATCAGGAACCCATTGAGGTCCTACATCTTGGGCAACCCAAGAATCCAATCACAACACAGAGGAATGGAAAATGTCATTCTTTTCATCAGTTTCATTCTTGCACCAGTTGCAGGAGGAGAGTTAAGCGGAGCAGCGAGATGAAACGGTGGCTCGCCTTTTTCCAAAATGTCTCTTATTTTGGAGCTGACGTAATTTCTGGTAATCTTAATGTGTATTCAGTGATGAGAATTCAGTGGGGGGGTTTTCAAGGTTAATAATGGGGAAAAGATGCTCTATGAATATAAATATATATATATATGTATTTGTGTGCGTGTGTATTTCAAAAAATGTATTCTGATCCAAAGAATTGACCCCAGATTTTTCCCAGAGATTTTGGAAAATGATATTGCAAGGATTATTTGGGCATGGATGCTCATCTTCTGGTAGTCCTCTGAGATTTCTCTAGCAGTGAGATTAAGACCCGTGAGAAATGTGTACTGGTCAGGCAGCAGAGATTTTTGATGCTCCTGATGGCTAATAGCAACTCCCAAAGTCTGTTGGTTGAGGGAAGTTTATTTGCACTGTTTTGTTTTTCCGCTATGTTGAGGGTCATTGGTGGTGTTTGGATAAATTTGAAATTACTGCTAAAATGTCTTATGCTTTTCACCCACCTAAAAGTTGCTTAACAAGCCAGAAGAAGGGAAATTCTTGCGAGGTCTTTTTTAAAAACAATTTGATTTCAGATTGGTTCTGAACAGTGGGATGTTTTTGCAAATCATCTGACCAGCCACCAATCTCAGCGGACTTTTGTGCAGATTAGTTTATTAGAACTGTTACGTTTTTGTGGAGGGTTTCTTTTTTCTTTTTTTCTTTTTTTCCACCCTCTGCCATTAAACTTGAACCGCCTCTTTCCCTAACCTATAATATGAAAGTACTCACGTTGATTATATTCAAATCTCTACTTCTCTAAAATTTCAAGATTGTTCCTCACTAGCATTTCAGAGAATTTGCAAGAAATAGTATAAAAAGTGAATACCAACCAGTCTTTTCAAGGGTTCTGGATGTTATATCAGGGAATCAGTGGTTCATGGTCTGAATAATGATAAATTTAGAGTTTGTCTCAGAAAATACATTAGGGAACTAATAAAATTAAAACTCCTACTGGAAGGATATCCAAGGATAAATGAAAAACGTATTTGTTAGGTTGCAAGTTTTCCTATTAGCCTGTATCATTTTTAAAGTGGAACTCTTGTTTTTAATGATATGATGATATACAGGTCATTTTGTTTTTTGCCAAGTGAATCATAAATAAATTTTTTAAAATTCAATATTCAAACTTTTTTCCATAGCCAGGTATTAGCATAGTATTTTTGCGTAGTATTTATCTTTATGCATTTGTTTGATGACCCAACTTCTTCGGTAAATCCTAATAAAAGGAAGAATCACTGCACACTTTTTGCCCTTCCTAACCAATCAGTCAGAGGTATTTATTGAGTGCCTGCTGTGTACAGAGCACCGTACTAAACTCTTGGGAGAGTACAGGAGAGATGGAAGGGTGAGTTTTTAAAAAATTATTATTATCATTATTATTATTATTACTGTTTGCTTCCTATTCAGGGAGTCACCAGCCTATACGGTCGTACTGTCTTGTAATTCCAATTTTATGCAACTAGATAAAGTATTTAAAATTTGGGTCAAGAGTCATGCCCAAAGTGTGATTGTCCATAAATGTGAGAGACAAGGTGACTTAATTTTCTCTTGCTCCACTGCAGGCTACCACGAATGTCATATTCGTGACATAAGAGAATGCATTCAGGGATTACAGAGTACATAAATTGTCAATCATAAAGACAGACCACTATCTTGAAACAAGGGTTTTTTGGGGTTTTGTGTTTTTTTTGGATTGGGACATCTGACACTACCATTATTTGACCCCGAACTGTCTTTAAATGGAAAAAAACGAAGCCTACTTCACGCATGAGACGCCATCTCGACAGAGTTGAAAAGTTCATGTTACTTTTCAATGTCTTCTCAAAAAGACCAATCAGCATTTTTTTTTTTTTTTTGTATTTAATGGAATTAAATGAGAGGAATGCTTTGCTTTAGAAGCAATCCTGCATTTGTAGTATTGGCAAGATTTGGAGAAACTCACTTGTAACGGGCTTGTTTTTAAAGTGATACACTACATTGGTATTCTGATAAAGGGAAGCTTCTTGAGTTATAATTCAAAGTATAAGTGTAGCGTTAAAAATTGACAATTCCAGTAGGAAACTCTTGTGAACAATCAGATTTTTTAAATTTTTCTCTAGCCTTTAAAGGCAGACCTTTCCGGGTAACTCTCACAGTGCTTTCTCGTAATGTTTATTTTAAGAAGGTAAAACAGCTGTCTGTGAAGCAGCGCATGCTTTATGTGCGGTTTTCAAAAAAATGAGTATAATGGGCCGGTCTACTGTAATTGGATTTATGAAATGAAGAACTTTGGCAAATATTCAGAAATTTTGAACTTCATATCTTCTAATGTGACTTGAAAATCTTCTCTCCTTCGAAAACAAAGCTTTTCAGCGAAAGAATGCATCATCATGTCAGGACTCCAAAGGATAGTAGATAGTGCATCTCTGTCATTGATAGAGCAGTCGAAAAAATGGAAGACAAATTGGAAATTTAAGAAGCCAAGGATTAAAAGTGACTAAGCATATATTTATAAAATAGCTTGTGGAAAGGTGTCAGGATACCTGAGGTTAGTCATACAGTGTTTATATCGGTTCTTTTCTTGTGTATCGTACTGAAAAATCTATTCCTTCATGTTCATGTCCGTTGGATGTATTTTATTTGATAGGGACATTTTTACAGTATGTTCAAGAAGTGCCTAAAACTGATTTGTGATGACCATTAAAGTATATCTAATAAATAATGTGGATCTTATCTAGTGTTGTGTGATTAGCCGCTAATATAGCTTCCAAAGTTGTTAGTGCTTGACATAAATTCTCTGCCTAATCAGCGCTACAAATAGACCCTGAAGGTTTGAATGATCTGTATTATTTGATAAATCTAGAGGGTTATCCTTAACATTTGAATTGGGAAGAGCCCAGCTCATCCCGGTTGTAACATAGCACACACAGTGGTGTTTCTCTAGGGGTCATTTGGGGAACACTCTTTTCTCACGCGACTGAACAGCCGAGAGAAGGAAATGAAACAATGGACGTTTGCCCGTTTTGTGGTTATTAAAATACAGCCAAGACATCTGTGCTTTTAGTTTCTGTCATATTTAGGCTTCATTGAAAATTGGTTCGTGTCCTGATCATTTCCTTTTCCCCAAGATCCTTCCTCGTTCTAAATCCTATATTGGTCTCAGTATTTCATGCTCCACTGATGCGTTCGTTTAAAAATGGCAGTTCTGTACTGTGGGGGTTTGAGGTGTTCCAGTGGAAGAGAGGCAGTGTGGTTTAATGGATAGAGCACGGGCCTGAGTGTCAGAAGAACCTGGGTTCTAATCCTGGCTCCGCCACTCTGTCGTGTGACCTTGGGTAAGTCACTTCTCTTTTCTGTTATCTGTAAAGTGGGGATTAAGACTGTGAGCCCCACGTGGGACATGGACGGTGTCCAACTTGATTAGCCCACATCCCACCCCAGCGCTTAGTACAAAGCACTTAAATATAAAAAGAAAGAGATCGACAAGGGGATCTTAAAGTATATCTAATAAATAATATGGATCTTACCTAGTGTTGTCTGATTAGCCACTAATATAGCCTCCAAAGTTGTTAATGCTTGACATAAAATTCTCTGCCTAATCAGTACTACAAACAGACCCTGAAGGTTTGAATGATCTGTATTATTTGATAAATCTAATCTAGAGGGTTATCCTTAACATTTGAATTGGGAAGAGCCCAACTCATCCCGGTTGTAACATAGCACACACAGTGGTGTTTCTCTAGGAGTCATTAGGGGAACACTCTTTTCTCACGCAACTGAACAGCCGAGTTCAGTCGTATTGGAGGCCGGCGGTCAGTTAACGTTTGAAGTGACCCGCAGGGTTTTTCTACACAGGCGTGCGCAGCAGCAAACGTGAGGTGGCAGGTGGCTAGTTTGCCCTCTTTAAAGGCAGGAAGGAAGAGGAGGATTGGACCACACGTTTAATGAATCTGCCGTTCCTGGTCGCGATGTCGACCGAGTGGGTTTGACCCAAACAGCACCGTGGGAAGCGGAGTCGCTGTCACTGCAGTTGTACGTCTCTTCCCCAGCGACACAGGGCCTGTTACAGGTAAGGGGGGTGGCGGGTTGCAGGCTCTTGTTACACAGACAAGAAAGTTGGCATCAATGTGGCTGCCTGAGGGGTGTGAATGTACCAAAACAGCCTGGAATGGGAGAAAAAAAGCCACATCCCAATACACCACATCCAGTGACATCCATCAAATTTGCCCTTTTAGCCTTCAAGTGCTAGAATGTCTGAGAAATGTAAGATCCTGGAGGGGGGAGACTGGGCTGAACTTGGTTTTTGAAGGCACCGGGCATGGTGGATGCTTAACGATGAAATAGAGGGGTGATGACGGCCACTCGTTAAAGCGGCATAACGGTAGATGATCTTTCAGAGTACATTTGTGTGTTGAGCAGCTGTGAAACCTGAATTACATAAACGATCTACTTAAAAGTTGCCAACCATTGGTAACAGGGAATAGGAGCAATTGTCTTCGCCTGCTGTGAGGAACAATAAGGCTATCAGTAACGCCTGTAACTGTATTATCTACTGTTGCATAGTATGTCTTTCGGTTTTAAAGGTTAAGTATAATGGCTCCTTCCCACTACCATTATGTTGTCGGTGTTTTTTTTTATTATAACCCATCATTCTCTACATGTGCAGGGTACCCCCCAGCCCCACGTCCCAGGGAATTTCCATAATTTAGAAAATGATGAATTGGTCTGGGTTTCCCAAATTAATCATTCGAGTTCCGGGAGGGGCATTTTCTTAACTCTTGTGAGGGTGAATTTAGTCATTATTTAAAATCACGGTCCTAGAAACTTGGGTATAAAAAGTGCATTCTGCTATGACAGTGCTCTGCACGCAGTAAGCGCTCAATAAATACTATTGAGTGAATATGATAGGGGACTTGTCTGTCTACCAACAAAGTGAAAACCAAAATGAATGAGCGGGGCTGCCCCCTTAATGCTATTGGGATTAGTTAACACAGATAGGGCTGTACCAAAGGTGAAGTGAAACAGGTAAGTCAAACACATGGAGAGGCAGAGGGCATTTGAGCACTAGAAATTTTTGTTTAGTGAACCATGGCAACATTCGTCAAATCCTGCATCTGTAACCCAAATATGTATGTGTGTGTCTTTGAGTATACACACACCCCAAGTCTTCCAATACCACCGTACTCATCTGTGGCAAGTTAAGCACTTTGGGAGGAGCGACAACTCAGATGTCTAAGGGACCATAATGCTTTCTCTTTTTAAAAAAAAAAATGCTATTTGTTAAAGCTTTTGTTAACAAAAATGCTGTTTGTTAACCGGGGAAGAATTTCTGGAGGAGGTAAATTTATTTGAAGGGATTGACTTCATAATGATGGCATTTGTGACGCACTTACTATGTGCAAAGCACTGTTCTAAGCGCGGGGGAGGATACAAGGTGATCAGGTTGTCCCACGGGGGACGCTCAGTCTTTATCCCTGTTTTACAGATGAGGGAACTGAGACACAGAGAAGTGAAGTGACTTGCCCAAAGTCACACAGCTGACAATTGGTGGTTGTGGGAAGGAGCCCACCAGCGGGGAGGAAGATAGTGGGTGATGAAGCAATTGACGGGTGAGGTGCCGGTTGGTGTGGAGAGCAGGGGGCTTAAAAATCCATCAGGACTCTAACTTTGAAATGAAAAGTCAACCCCAATCTCATTTCACTCCAATTCTTATCCCAAAATTCAAATCTAGGGTATGTACCCTAAAGGTTAGACAAGACCTTAAAATGAGAGAGATCAATGGATAAAATGAGAGATCAATCAGTGGTATTTATTAAGTGCCTACTCTATGCTAAACACTGTACTAAATGCTTGGGTGAGCACAATAGTGTAAAAAGCATGATTCTTGTCCCAGAGTTGTACGTAGCCATTCGATCAATCAGTAGTATTTATTGAGCGCTTACTGTGTGCAGAGCACTGTACTAAGCGCTTAGTACATTCACCATACCCATTCACCAGTACAGTAGGGTTTTGTTTTTTATCTTTCTCAAGATTTCTTACAAATCGAATACTCACATCTTCAAATATCACACTCCTTCAATTTTATTGTTTGGGGATTGCTTTTGCTTTTTCCTTTCCTCATCCCCAATCCAATTTAAACTTCAGAATCCTTCCATAATCTGCCTTTGTCTCTTTTGATTCTCACTTGATGGAAGTCTTTCTTGATGTGATATTGTAAAAAAGTTATTGACTGCTCGTAAAGTTACATTAAAATATCATAGAATATAGTGTTCCCGTATTTCTGATGTATGATCTGCCCCTAAGCAATTCTGCCTTCCTGATTTTCGTAATACATTAAACCACTTCAAAGACAGTGCAACACAACCAAAAACAAGGACGTGTGCGGAGGACGGGGACAGAGTGATTGGAGCAGTGCGAAAATGCTGCAAATTGCACGTGCGGTTACAGAGCAAAGGATGATAGGGTGCCCATCTTGGGAGGTACTGTCAGTTGTGAACCCGTGGGTGAAGTTGGCCGGCAGCAATGTCGTTTTTCAACAGAAAGATTTTCTGTATATAATAACCCACTTCCTTTCATTCTCAAAATTCTGTTTTTTTAAAGAGGCATTTCATTCATTCAATCGTATTTATTGAGCACTTTCTGTGTGCAGAGCCCTGTACTAAGCACTTGGAAAGTACAATCCGGCAACAGCTAGAGACAATCCCTACCCAACAACAGGCTCACCGTCTAGGAGGGGGAGACGGACAACAAAACAAGTAGACAGGCGTCAATACCATCAAAATAAGTAATAATAAGAAGAATAATGTTGGTATTTGTTGAGCACGCGTCAATACCGTCAAAATAGATAAATAATAAGAATAATGTTGGTATTTGTTGAGCACTTACTATGTGCCAAGCACTGTTCTAAGCGCTGGGGGGGATGCAAGGTAATCAGGGTTGTCCCACATGGGGCTCACAGTATGAATCAACGTGTACTTCCCAAGCGCTTAGTACAGTGCTCTGCCCCTCTCTATCCCCCCCATCTTACCTCCTTCCCTTCCCCACAGCACCTGTATATATGTATACATGTTTGTACATATTTATTACTCTATTTATCTTACATGTACATATCCTATTTATTTTATTTTGTTAGTATTTTTGGTTTAGTTCTCTGTCTCCCCCTTCTAGACTGTGAGCCCACTGTTGGGTAGGGACTGTCTCTCTGTGTTGCTGACTTGTACTTCCCAAGCGCTTAGTACAGTGCTCTGCACACAGTAAGCGCTCCATAAATACGATTGATTGATTGATTAAGCGCTCAATAAATACGATTGAATGAATGAATCCCCATTTTGCAGATGAGGGGAACAGGCACAGAGAAGTGACTTGCCCGAAGTCACACAGCTGACAAGCGGCGGAGCCAGGATTAGAACCCATGACCTCTCACTCCCAAGTCTGTGCTCTTTCCGCTGAGCCACGCTGCTTCTCTAATAGAATTATAGATATATGCGCATCATTAATAAAATGGAGTAATATTTGTGAAGCACTTAATATGTGTCAAACAGTATTCTAAGCACTGGGATATTCATTCATTCAATCGTATTTATTGAGCACTTACTGCGGGCAGAGCACGCATGGAATGAATGAATGAATGCCCTTTCCACTAGGCCATGCTTCTACTTCCCGGCCTCATCAGAGTTGTGAGTAGAGCTTTAATCCTACTGGTTTGAGCACTAGTAGCCTTCCCTGATTTTGGCAGTGTTTTTCTCAAAAAGCTTAGCAGAGACTGGCAATTGTCGGCGTGATTTCGCATGAAGAACCGAAAGCCTTACTTTTAAAAGCTCTGGTAAATTTTCCGATTTAATTGCCAGATGTCCCCGGATGATTGAGCAGGATGTCTTACTTCCGGAGTTTGGATTTAAAAGTGAACTCAAGCTTAGTGATTTTATTTTTCCACAGTGTCAAATCGTGTTCTGGTGACTTAACATTTCTCTTTTATCTTTGGAAGCTTAAAATCGTATTCTAAAATATTACAATTTGATAGAGAGGCGGCGTGGCTTAGTGGAAAGAGCGCGGGCTTGGGAGTCAGAGGACGTGGGTTCTAATCCCGGCTCTGCCGCTTCTCTGCTGGGTGACCCTGGGCAAGTCACTTAACTTCTCTGGGCCTCAGTTACCTCATCTGTAAAATCAATCAATCAATCAATCGTATTTATTGAGCGCTTACTATGTGCAGAGCACTGTACTAAGCGCTTGGGAAGTACAAATTGTCAACACATAGAGACAGTCCCTACCCAACAGTGGGCTCACAGTCTAAAAGGGGGAGACAGAGAAGAGAACCAAACATACCAACAAAATAAGTAAAATGGGGATTAAAAGTGTGAGCCCCATGTGGAACAACCTGAGTACCCTGAATCTACCCCAGCGCTTAGAACAGTGCTTGGCACATAGTAAGCGCTTAAAAGATTCCATAATTATTTTAAGCACAGTACAGTGCTCTGCACACAGTAAGCGCTCAGTAAATATGATTGAATGAATGAACGAATTAAACCGCGGACGCGTTCCGTATCCTCCCGGGAACCTTGGGGTTGGACCAAATGACCTGGAAACCCTTTCCAGCTCTTCCAGGGTCCTTCTGGGATTCATTTTAGTGGGATCAAATGTAATTTAATTTGGTAATGTCGGAGAGATTGTTAACCAGCCACTGGAGAACTGCTGTTCCAGCGCTTAAAACAGCGCTCCAGCGCTTAGAACGGTGCTTTGCACATAGTAAGCGCTTAATAAATGCCATTATTATTATTATTTTTTTTTTTACTCTATTTTGTTTGTACATATCTATTCTATTTATTTTATTTTGTTAGTATGTTTGGTTTTGTTCTCTGTCTCCCCCTCTTAGACTGTGAGCCCACTGTTGGGTAGGGACTGTCTCTATATGTTGCCAGTTTGTACTTCCCAAGCGCTTAGTACAGTGCTCTGCACATAGTAAGCGCTCAATAAATACGATTGATGATGATGATGATGATGATGATTATTATTATCACCTCAAAGTGAAGGATAAGAAAATCTGGTATGATTTCAGCCTGCAAACTTTAGGTTAAATAGGAACAGAACCTGTGGTAATGATCGTAGTTGTGCAGTCTCCTTCCCTGGAAAGCTTTAGTCCCTTCCACCCTCATTCTGGAATTCTCTAACTACAAGAGTGTACTTTGTGGTACTCTTTGTTTTCGTTGCGGCGATAGCTGTCTTTCATTTAGAGCGCAACTATGAATACATAAAATTCCACCGTCTGAATGGGAAAGTCCTTGGCGGTTGGAAGTTTAAAACTTGAAAAATCAATTTTGTTGCAGGTAGATTGCCAGTGTGACTTACTGTTAAGAGCATGGGTTTGGGAGTCAGAGGACGTGGGTTCTAATCCTGACTCCGTCACTTGCCTGCTGTGTGACCTTGGGCAAGACACAACTTCTCTGTGCCTCAGTTATCTGTAAAATGAGTATTAAGCCTCTGAAGCCCCACGTGGGACAACGTGATTAGTTTGTATGTACCCCAGCGCTTAGAACAGTGCTTGGCAAATAGCGCTTAACAAATACCATAATTATTAGTATTTTCCTTTTCCGCCATCAGTTATGCAGCATTTAGTTTGTGATATTTGCTTTTTTGCTGATGTTTTATTGTACTCTTATTTCTGGTGCCTGTTCTGTGAATGCTGTAAACTCATTATCGTACAATGCTGTAACTCAGTTTTCCATTTCTGGGGGTCCCTTTTGTCATCATTTCTATTCAAGCCAAGTGCCCCCCGAAGAGTTGGAAAGATGCCTCCCTCTTTGTGAAGATTTGGAAGCAAAGCAGGAAGTTGTTCTAGAAACTAGATCTGCAGACATTCCTGGGGTTTTGTTTCTTAATTTCTTGCTTATTTTATGGTTTTGCCTCTGGCAGGGGGGCATCTCATATCGTGTCATAATCTTCGATCTCTTCATAGTGGTGTTCAGGATGATGTGTATGAAAAACTTCCACACTTTCCGCAAAGTGTCCTGAATGAGGGGTGACTTTCTTCTTCATTACTCACCTGAAAAAAAAAAAGGATTCATCCTCTGATGTGATTCTAGGCTTCTGCACAAGTTTGGCAGCTTTCAGAATGCAGGTGGTTTGAACATGTTGTTCTTGAGGAACTCTTTGGGATCTCTGCCTTCCAACAAACCAAATCCGCTGTAATATATGCCAGTTCCCAGGTCTTACCCTGACCCAGTCGACAGAAAGATGGAGATCATCTGCAAGGTGTGAGGATGGAATGTGCTGCCAAACTTTTGTGCTCTTCAGTTGAATGGGTAAGTTCAGACCAGGGCCCCCAAGTTTTCTAAGGACCGTGATTCGAAAATGAAGCTTATGAATCGATTGAGTGTCCAAAGACTTTATATTTTGTGTCTGTGCCCGGGCAGTGATTAATCAATCAATCAGTGGTATTTATTGAGCAGTTACTAGCTCCTGAGCACTGTACTTAGCACTTGGGAATGTGCGATACAACAGAGTTAGCAGACACATTCCCTGCACACAAGGAGGGTACAGTCTAGAGATTAATAATACAAATGATGAATTCTCCATCCCACAAGGACACGAGCTTTCATCAAAGTTTCTGACATTTAAAAGGGTGAAAGTTTGAAAAGGATCCTAATGATCATTGCACTTTAGCTCTTCAAGGTTAAAATGCAGTTAAGATTTGTGGCAGAGATTTAAATTCGATCCTAGACTGCAAACTAACTCGTTAAACCTTCCTGGGGTACTGGGTTTATGCGCGTTTGTTTTGTAGTATATACTGGGAATAACTCAAAATATCCAGGAATGCTCTAGCAAGACTAGAAAATGACAGACTCTCCTAGTCTACAAGGAGCCCCTTGAATTTGTTTAAAATCCCAAATCCTTACAGATCTGGTGACAATCAGTGACCGGAGTGTGGAAGCCAGGCCTGGCAAATCTGGAAGGTGCATTTGTAATAAAAGGTATCTTAAAGGGCGGATGGGAAATTTTAAAAATTTCAGCTCCCGAAATGTGTATTTGTCATTTTAACCGCTCCCTCCTCGGGGGACGCGGAATAAGATGATGGCTGTCTTATCCAAGGGCTTTGTTTGTGACATTTTCAAAATCGACCCAAGAAGCAGAGTTAGGACTCAGATTCAATAAATACAGTTGAATGAATGAATGAATAGTTAGAACTCACGTCCTCTGACTCCCAAGCCTGTGCCATTTCCACTAAGCCAGGCTACTTCTCTAGATTGTGAGCCCTGTGTGGGACGTGGTCTGTGTCCAACCTGATTATCTCTAATCTACCCCGACACTTAGTACAGTGCCTTGCACACAGTAAGCACTTAACAAATATATATTTAAAAATATATTGCTTCTGGGGGTGTCTCAGGCGAGCCTGCGGTTTGGACAACTAAAGCCAAGTGGCGGTGTCGTGAAATGGGAGGGAGGTAGAAGTTGGCAGGAGAGACACAAGGTTATGACACTCCCAGGGTGGTGGAATCGGAAAGAAAAATACGGTCCGCATCATGGGAGTCATCGCATCCCCTCTGTACCGTGACATGCCAACCCGCTGTGGCTTGCAGCTTGGAAAAGCCGTGTGCCCAGCCCCTTGCGACGTAGAGCAAGATGCTTGTCTCCTTGCTCTTTAGCCTTCTAGGGGAGACTGTCTTCTCGCTAAGTGATTTCCTGTCTGTTTGAAACAGTTCTCCCAACCAGAACATGCTTATTGTAATCATTCCAGATCTAGGATTTTGGCTTCAAGCGGAACGTGTTATTTAGTTTACCAATCAATGAGCTTCTTTTAGGGCTGGACTAACTTCCCAGAGAGACTGTGATTGTGCAGTTTGGGTTTCAGATGAAAATGAAAACCCAGAAGTGCAGATTTAAGACCTTTTCAGCTTTCGATATCTTAAGGAATTTTAAAGACAGAAACCCCAGCACAATTACCACACTTTCCTTGTTTTTTCCTCCATTCCTTTTGCTTTGCTTCTCCTTTTGTTTGGGAACCCTCTTCCCACCTCTTGAAACTTCTGCTAGCTGCACCCTCTGCCTGGAATTCCCTCCCCACCTCAGATCACCAAAATGGCCACATCTGGATAGCCCCATAGGATTCTTACCTCTTTGGGGAATTCTTCCCTGATGAATAGAAAGAGAAGGAGCAATTTTCCTGGTGTGTTACTCACCGCACCTTTGTCTGCTAAGTTGAAGACACCTTTTGTTCCAATGCAGGGCTGTTGGAAGCTGTTTTATGCAGTCAAAATCAGGTGCTCCAACTGGGAATACAAAGTTGTGTGCCTTAGTTACCTCATCTCATGGAGATTAAGACTGGGGGCCCAATGTGGGACAGGGACTGCATCCAACCCAATCACCTTGTATCTCTCCCAGCATTTAGTACAGTGCCTGGCACATAGTAAGCACCTAACAAACCATTATTATTGTTATTATTATTATCATTTCCTGTCTGTTTAAAACAGAGTTCCCAAATCCAGAACTTATTGTAATCATTCCAGGTCTAGGATGCTGGCATCAAACAGTGACGAGCGCTGAACTTGTCGGCTCTGATTTACGAGATAGATCTGGTAGTGGAACATAATTGGCTGGAGATCTTCAAGGACAATTCTGCACCCGTGATGTGGCCGTGTACTCATCTGAACTTACTTTCCTATGAACTTAGTGCCACTTCTAGAAAGCCTCCAAACTTGATTTTTCCTGAACGCTATAAATGGGGTAGTTTCCAAAAATAACTTGTGGGGAGGGACATGGGAAGAGGGAAAGAATGTCCAGGTTTTGGATATCATCATTGAATGGTATTTATTTTTTTGAACACTTACTATGTGCAGAGCACTGTCCTAAGTACAATAGTACAGTACTGCAACTACTCTGAAGTACTCTGGTAGAATTCTACTCATTGGTAAAACCGGGGCTTAATGTGGTACGTTGATTTTTCTCTCTGTCTTCCTAAATACGAAATGATCTCATCCCACGAATCCTGAATAATGCATAACGGATCGTAGAGCAGCTGTCCTGCTGACAACCTTTGACTAACGTTCAGGCTTCGTCAGGCATTCTGATGGACGGCTATCGCATTTACTGCCTTCTGTCAGTAATGACCTTTGTATTGTAAGGAAACTTATTCTGATTGCATAATAGAGAAATTAATGAGGAAAAAAAAAACCAGCTTCCAGGAATGCTGCATTGAATTCTATTTATTACATATCTATTCTATTTTATTTTGTTAGTATGTTTGGTTTTGTCTCCCCCTTTTAGACTGTGAGCCCACTGTTGGGTAGGGACTGTCTCTATATGTTGCCAATTTGTACTTCCCAAGCGCTTAGTACAGTGCTCTGCACACAGTAAGCGCTCAATAAATACGATTGATGATGATGATGATGATGATGAAACAAGGCGTGTCTTCAAATTCTTTCTAGAAGTAAAAAGTCCATTCAGCGGAGTTCTCTTGTGGAGAAGAAGGTTGTGGTGGGTGTGGTAGAAAAGCTATGGTCATTATAAAGGGATTTGGGATCAAATTCCTCATTCAAAGAATATGAAATGGAAAGAGCTCACCGTGTTGGTTTTGATGAGCTTTGTAACTTCATGAGAATAACTCCATATTGCTACCTCCCCTATTTATTTTAAACAAAACATCTTCTGAGGATTTCAGGTGAGCTCTGAAAGACCGAGTAACATAATTTCAGACAGTGATAGTTGAATGCTGTTAAAAAATAGTATTGATTTTTGGTTCTTGACTGAGCCCCCTCCTTCCTCTCCTCCTCCTCTCCCTCCCCATCCCCCCACCCTACCTCCTTCCCCTCCCCACAGCACCTGTATATATTATTATACAGATTTATTACTCTATTTTACTTGTACATGTTTACTATTCTATTAATTTTATTTTGTTCATCTGTTTTGTTGTCTGTCTCCCCGTTCTAGACTGTGAGCCTGTTGTTGGGTAGGGACCGTCTCTATATGTTGCCAACTTGTACTTCCCAAGCGCTTAGTACAGTGCTCTGCACACAGTAGGCGCTCAATAAATACGATTGAATGAATGAATGAATAATACAAGAATCGTATATCTTAAGTACTCCGTATAACCTCAGCACAGGACTAAGTACAAGGGGCTCACACCATAAGAGGTAAGAGCTGTGGGTGTCCTAGCCCCATTTTTCAGATGGGGAAATTGAGGTCGAGTCACACAACAGGTAAGTGGAAGAGCCACGATCAGACCGCCAAGCTCCTGACCCCCATCCTCATGCTCTTTCCATTTGGCCATTCTGTTTTCCTTCCAGTTTCCCCGCCGCCCACCCATCCCACTTTTATTTATGTTCTGGAAGCCAGTGGGGATAGCTGAGATCTCAGCCAGCTGCGATCTCTCACACAAGAGATCCTACGGAGGAGGGCCAACAACAGGAGGAATAAGAGTTGCTCATCTTACTAGCTTGAGCTACATGGCTTTTCACAGGGCAGAAGTGGGTCCACTCCATTTTGTACTGAACAGAGAATATTCTAATATTCACTCTAATAGTACACCTACAATAACCCTTACGGTTTGCTAACACAAAGAAATTGTCATTGCTGGGGAAGGCTGATTTTTTTCCAGTTATTTAAGTGCTTTTTTTTGCCAAGTGCTGCACTAAGCAGAGGGGTAGGTGCAAAATAATTCAGGTAGACACAGTCCCTGTCCCAAATGGGGTTCTGTCTACGTAGGAGAGAGAACGGGTATTTAATGCTTATGTTCCAGATGAGTAAACTGAGGCATAGGGAAGTTGTGACTTGCCCAAGGCCACATGGCAGGCAAGTGGTAGAGCCAGGCTTAGATCCTAGGTTCTCGGACTGTCAAACCCACGCTCTTTTCACTAGGCCATATTGCTTTTCTGAATCTCAAGTTACATCTAGTAATGTCTTTGTTTTATGGCATGCTTATTATCCCTTGCTGAACTTTGTAAGGAGTGAATATTGCTCTGAAACTTTCTTGAAATCACAGAATCTTGTGGGGAGGAAAGATGGAGACTGGGAAGTTGGGATACTTTCTCATTTAGATCCATTTCCTCTCAAATGCATGGCTTTTTGCTCAAACCCATGCCTTTTTCTATCAATACCCATACCTTACTAGTGGCGTTTCCTTGCCAGGTGACTTTTTAAGACTTACAGGAAATATGGGGCTCTTTTTAATCTTTTAGTCTAATCTTTACATAATACCATGTCTCCAATCCACAGCCTTTCGATGTCACGGGAAGTTTGATTTGAATTTTCAAAAATGTAAAATGTTTCGGTGTATCAAAAAAAAAGGGGTAAATATTTCACTTGAAAAAATTCAGTTCACCAGATAACTTAAGTTTGAGTGGCCGATAAAGAAATGTTATTCTCTTTGGCTAATCTACCCAGAGGCCTTTCTGTTGTTTACCTTGAAACTGAAGTATGTCAAAATCTAATATGGTTGAAGTGAATGTCAGTCCCCAATTGAATTAAAGCAGATATGCATCAGCAAGAACATGTAGCTGTAAAGGAAATTTGTAGTCATCCTATCATTAGATTTATTATCAGTGTGTGTGACAAGTGTTTGATGTATTTCATTTTAAGATATTTTCATATGAATAATATAATGGAGGTTTTCTCAAAAGTGCACAGAACGGCTCATGTTCCCTGATAGTTTGGTATTTCCTGTAATGTATTAATAGGATGTACCTTTGAATCAGGAGTCTTGGTTACAGATGTCTAATTTAAACCCCAAATGGATCACTATTCAGTGATGTAAATGACTATTCATATTTACAACACATTTAAAATCTTCTGTACTATAATCAGAAATGCAGCAATTTCATTCACCTTGGTTTTGGCTGTGAATTAACTAATAATAATTATAGTACTTGTTAAGCGCTTACTATGTGCCAGACACTGTATTAAACGCTGGGGTGGGCACAAGCAATTCGGGTTGGCCATAATCCCTTTTCCCACGTGGGGCTCACAGTCTCAATCCCCCTTTTACAGATGAGGTAACTGAGGCACAGAGAAGTGAAGTGACTTGCCCGAGGTCACACAGCAGACAAGTGGCGGAGCTGGGATTAAAACTGATGACCTTCTCAACATATATTGCTGAACAAGTCCATTACACAAAAAAATGTTTTGAATTTGGGTTCCATTCATGTCTCTTGGATTGTGAACCCCAAGTGAGACAGGGACTGGGTCTGATTTCATTATCTTGTACCTGCCCCAGTGCTTACCGCAGTGCTTAGTACCTAGTGAACACAGAACAAATAATAATGATAATATCTCATTAAATCATTAGTATCTTAACAAGAAAATTGGAAGTAAACAGCGGCAGTCAATCATTTTGGTCATTTGATATTAGAAAACAAGCTAATTAAAAGTATTTATATTCTTTCCTTATGGGAGGGCTAGATTGTAGAGTGAAAGTTTCCACGCTGCACTTTTCTTTGATATTTTTTTGCATTGATAATTTTCTGAATATTGTTACTATAAACAGCATACATCTGATTCCTGCAGTGCATAAAATAACCGAGTGCAGTGGCCGAGCCCTTATTCAAGGACAGAGTGCTGATTGTATTTTTTTCCGTAGGCAGTGTAATTCTGCAGCAGCTGCCCCTGTCCATCCTGTATAATAGGGTTTTAAAAAAGACTGTGAAGTCATCTGCATTTCAGGAGCTCCCAAGTTACAGTTTTGAAGGAAATGATCTGAAAGGCTGTTTGTTAAAATCAGCAGAAATCCTGAAAGATCTTGTTGATATAAATCACATACTCATGGTATTAATATGTTCTTTTAAATTACAAACAGCTGCCTGAGCCTTACTCCCTTCCTTTTTTCACAAGAGTAATCACTGTTATCATTATCGTGATATATGTTAAGTGCTCACTATGTTTCAAGCACTGTACTAAGCGCTCGGTTAGATCATCAGGTCTCATATGGGGTTGAGTGGGAGGAAGAACAGGTATTGAACCCCCATTTTGCAGATGAGGCACAGAGAAGTCAAGTGACTTGCCTAAGATCCCACAGTGGGTAAGTGGCACAGGTTGACATTGTAAGGGGAAGAGAAGGTGAGGATTCTGGGTCATTATTAGCTTAGGCGTGAAGCCAACTTAAAATGTAGGAAGAGTGTGGTTTGCGGTGCTGAATGTCCCTGGGAGCAATGTAGTGTAGAAATACAGGCTGGACAGTTAGCAGAGAGGAAAGAGGGCATTGAGTGTTTTCCAAATAAGGTGACTTTTTTCAAAATATTTAGTTCCAATTTGAGCACCATTGTAACAGCAGCAGCAGGCCATTAAAATGTCCCCTGCTGCTGGGCTGCTGATGGATGAATTTGCATCCCGTAAATGTCCCACACAGCTAAGTGCCCTTAGCTAGAGACAATCCAGGCTGTAACCATGGGGGTGGGGGAGGGTTGTTCACTTGTCTAGGAGCCTTAAATCTGGACCTTGGGTCCCCCCCTGCAGCACCCCACCCCAACCTCCGGCTGACGGGACTCAAAGTTGGGTTCCGTTGTCGGTCTCTTTCATTTCGGGGAAGCAGATCGTCTTCTACCGATTGCTGTAGTGCAAACGTGTTGGTCTCTGCCAGGATAGTAATGGAGGCCGGAGGAGGATGTTACCCTCATCCCTGAGGATGTTCTCTATGGAGAAGGAGGGAAGGTGAATTTCCTGGGGGCTCCAGGCCCTGACTCACTCCCTCTCTTTTTTTTTTAATGGCATTTATTAAGCGCTTACTATGTGCAAAGCACTGTTCTAAGCACTGGGGGGGATACAAGGTGATCAGGTTGTCCCACGTGAGGCTCACAGTCTTCATCCCCATTTTACAGATGAGGGAACTGAGGCTCAGAGAAGTTGTGACTTGCCCAAAGTCATACAGCTGACAAGTGGGGGAGTCGGGATTTGAACCCGTGACCTCTGACTCCAAAGCCCGTGCTCTTTCCCACTGAGCCACGCTGCTTCTGTCTTCATCCCCCATCCCAGCCCCACAGCACTTCTGTCCATAGCTGTAATTTATTCATTTATATAAGTGTCTGCCTCCCCCTCTAGACTGTAAACTCACTTGGGCAGGGAATGTGTCTGTTTACTGTAGCGTCGTACTCTCCCAAGCGCTTAGTACAGTGCTCTGCACACAGTAAGCCCTCAATAAATATGACTGACTGACGGACTGTGGGCATAGCCACCCATTCCACCACTACAACCCTTCAGGTTTGTCTTTGTTTTTAAGGGAACCTTTTGTGTTTTCAGCAACTGGCCATTAGCATTGCCGTGGTCATCCTTGTGATATGAAACACCAATGTGAAGTTATCCGATGGAACACAAGCAAGATATCCAGAGAAGAAAAAACCCTTTCCTCTCTCGTCAACCTTCCCGAAGTATGGCGGAATCCTGGGCCTCCACAGACACCTCGATTCTTACCGGAGTTCACACCCTCTTTCCCCAATGGCCCGCGAGAGAACGGCTGCTCCAAATATTGGTAAGGAAAATATAATTCATCGTCACTTTCCTCCCAAGCCCCCACCTGATTGGTTTGGGGGGATTAAACGTGTCCCGAATGAGGTTTATTTTCCTGCTGCCCTTTCTAGAAGTGAGTCAGCCGTGCTGACTCCAAGACAGTGCCCAGCTATGACACCAGCCTGCTAAGTTTAATAAGCAGCGTGACTCTGCGGCAGGCACTATCCCCACAAAAAGCCCTCAGCGAAGAGTCGCGCTGACTTTCGGTCTGCCGAGGAGAGTGTTTACGAGTTCTCTTGGAGATGGAGGGTGGCCTGGCCTCGCTAAAGGCCTGAGTCGACCCAATCAGTAATGACCTGGGCCCTTTCTATCAGTGGGTCAGAGCTGGCTTGATTTTGACCACCCTCGTAGTCTTCCCTTTTCTCCGAGAGACCAGAAATCCTCAGTGCGGATTCACCCAGGTATTCAAAGTCAAGTTCTCCCCACTGGCTCTGGTTTCATTCATTCATTCAATCGTATTTATTGAGCGCTTACTGTGCGCAGAGCACTATACTAAGTGCTTGGAAAGTTGGCGACATACAGAGACAGTCCCTACCCAACAGTGGGCTCACAGTCTAGAGCCCTAGGGTCTACCTAGAGTCTAGGTAGTTCCCCTCCCTCTGCTGCATCAAAAAGATGAAGTGCTTTGACCTCGTCTACATTTAAAGGAGGGGGGAAATTTGTCTCCCTGCACCTTGCGTAGTGCATCCAGCGGGCTCTCCGTAAATGCTCCCGGTGATAATGATGGCGAGCACAGCCGTCGGTAACGGTACCGATCTCCGGAGCGGCGGCTGGAGCCGATTGTTGGGGACTGTTGGAGTCAGTCAATCGTATTTATACTGAGCACTTACTGTGTGCAGAGCACCATACTAAGCGCTTGGGAGAATATGACATAACGGTATAATGGATACATTCCCTTCCCACAAGGAGCTTACGCCTAGATGGGGAGAGAGATGTTATTAATACAAATACATAAATTACAGATAATGTACCTAAGTTCTGTGGGGCTTGGAAGGGGGATGAATAAAGGGAGAAAATCAAGGCGATGCAGAAGAGAAGAGGAAAAGAAGCCCTCTTGGAGGAGATGTGCCTTCAATAAGGCTTTGAAGGTGGGGAGAGTCATTGTCTCTTGGATAGTTGTCTGTCCGAGGTGGGCAGGATGTTCCCTAGTTGCTCCCTGGGGTGTTGGTGCTTTGTTCAATAGTTCCCAATCCTTCCTTTCCCATTGAGTCAACAGGCCCAGGTCATCTGCTACAGATATCCCGAAGAGTTTTTTCCCAGGGGAAACAGGATTTCAGTGTAAACTAGGGAGAAGGATAACTAGGGAGAAGGGAGAAGCCACGCAGAGAAGCAGCGTGGCTCAGTGGAAAGAGCCCGGGCTTGGGAGTCAGAGGTCATGGGTTCGCATCCCGGCTCCACCACTTGTCAGCTGTGTGACTTTGGGCAAGTCACTTAACTTCTCTGTGCCTCAGTTACCTCATCCGGAAAATGGGGATTAATCAGTCAATCAATCAATCAATCGTATTTATTGAGTGCTTACTGTGTGCAGAGCACTGTACTAAGCGCTTGGGAAGTACAAGTTGGCAACATACAGAGACAGTCCCTACCCAACAGTGGGCTCACAGTCTAAAAGGGGGAGACAGAGAACAAAACCAAACATACTAACAAAATAAAATAGAATAGATATGTACAAGTAAAATAAATAAATAAATAAATAGAGTAATAAATATGTCCAAACATATATACATATATACAGGTGCTGTGGGGAAGGGAAGGAGGTAAGATGGGGCGGATGGAGAGGGGGACGAGGGGGAGAGGAAGGAAGGGGCTCAGTCTGGGAAGGCCTCCCAGATTAAGACTGCGAGCCCCACATGGGACAACCTGATCACCTTGTTTCCCCCCAGCACTTAGTGCTTCGCACATAGTAAGCACTTAACAAATACCATCATCATTATTATTATTATACGTAAAAAGTGGGACATTTCTGAATTTGGATGACTTCAAAGAGTAAGATTTGTCTTTCCTAACCCTTCCCCTGTTTTCTGAAAAATCAACCCAAGCTGCAAGCCCTTCGGCATGTGTGAGTGAAACAGTTTTCAGGAAATTAGTGAAATGAACATGATAGTTCTGTGGTCCACAAGCTTTTTCTGTCAGAGCGTTCACTGCTGGCAGAACATTTTGGGGAGAGCAGATTGAGAGTGGTGCTGTTAAAGCAGACGTGCACACAAGATGAAGTAAATACAACGGGTTTTATTTGTAGCTTGGCTTCTAAACTATTCATTTCGATGACTGATTTTTGTGCAGTTCACTCAGTCGGTAGTTCTGAGTGCCTATTGTGCAGAGTACAGCGTGAAGCCCTTGGGAGAGTACAATCAAATGAATGGACACAAACCCTGCCATCCAGGAGCTGCTAATAATAATAATAATTATGGTATTTAAGTGCTTACTATGTGGCAAGCACTATTCCAAGCGCTGGGGTAGATACGGGGTAATCAGGTTGTCCCACGTGGGGCTCACGCTTTTAATCCCTTCCCTTCCCCACAGCACCTGTATATATGTTTGTACATATTTATTACTCTATTTTACTTGTACATATCTATTCTATTTATTTTATTTTGTTAGTATGTTTGGTTTTGTTCTCTGTCTCCCCCTTTTAGACTGTGAGCCCACTGTTGGGTAGGGACTGTCTCTATATGTTGCCAATCTGTACTTCCCAAACGCTTAGTACAGTGCTCTGCACACAGTAAGCGCTCAATAAATACGATTGATTGATTGATTGATTGATTCCCAGACTGAGCCCCTTCCTTCCTCTCCCCCTCATCCCCCTCTCCATCCCTCCATCTTACCTCCTTCCCTTCCCCACAGCACCTGTATATATGTAGATATGTTCGTACATATTTATTACTCTAGTTATTTTACTTGTACATATCTATTCTATTTATTTTATTTTGTTAGGATGTTTGGTTTTGTTCTCTGTCTCCCCCTTTTAGACTGTGAGCCCACTGTTGGGTAGGGACCGTCTCTATATGTTGCCAACTTGGACTGCCCAAGCGCTTAGTACAGTGCTCTGCACACAGTAAGCGCTCAATAAATAAATTGATCCCCGTTTTACAGATGAGGTAAGTGAGGCACAGAAAAGTTAAGTGGCTTGCCCAATGTCACACTGCAGATGAGTGGCGGAGCTGGGATTAGAACCCATGTCCTCCGACTCCCTAGCCTGTGTGCTTTCCACTGAGGCACACTGCTTTAGCTAGGAAGACAGACACTAAGAACTTAGGAGAAAGTAAGAGAGCATATAAGACGTATTCAAAACTACCAAGGCTGGGTTGTTGGTGACCCCCTCTAGATTATAAGCTCCTTGTGGGCAGGGAACATGGCTACTGACTGTTGGACTGTATTCCCCCAAACGTTTAGTACTGTGACCTACACACAGGAAACGTTCAATAAGTACCAAGGATTGATTGTGAGTGCATAAGTGTTTAGGCGGCCCTTTAAGTGCGGACTCGGGAGTTGAGGGGTAGGAGAAGAGGTTAGAAGCAGCGTGGCTCAGTGGAAAGAGCACAGGCTTTGGAGTCAGAGGTCATGGGTTCAAATCCCGGCTCCGCCAATTGTCAGCTGTGTGCCTTTGGGCAAGTCACTTCTCTGTGCCTCAGTTCCCTCATCTGTAAAATGGGGATTCATTCATTCATTCAATCGTATTTATTGAGCGCTTACTGTGTGCAGAGCACTGTACTAAGCGCTTGGGAAGTACAGGTTGGTAACATATGGAGACGGCCCCTACCCAATAGCGGGCTCACAGTCTAGAAGGAGGAAGAGAGAACAGGGAGATCGATCTGTAACTGACTGTGAACAATCAATTGAGATAACTCATGAAGACTGTGAGCCCCCCGTGGGACAACCCGATCACCTTGTAACCTCCCCAGCGCTTAGAACAGTGCTTTGCACCGAGTAAGCGCTTAATAAATGCCATTATTATTATTAACTGAATCGGGGCAAGCCTCCTGAAGGACCTGTGGTTTCAGGAGGACTTTGAAAATGTGGAGAACTTAATCCCGGCTCCGCCAACTGTCAGCTGTGTGACTTTGGGTGAGTCACTTGACTTCTCTGGGCCTCAGTGACCCCATCTGTAAAATGGGGATTAAGACTGTGAGCCCCCCGCGGGACAACCTTGTAACCTCCCCAGCGCTTAGAGCAGTGCTTTGCACGTAGTAAGCGCTTAATAAATGCCATCCTTCTAGACTGTGAGCCCATTGTTGGGTAGGGACCGTCTCTATATGTGGCCAACTTGTGCTTCCCAAGCGCTTAGTACAGTGCTCTGCACACAGTAAGCGCTCAATAAATATGATTGAATGAATGAATACGGAGGAGGAGAGGTTTCCAGGTAGGGGGCAAGGGTTTGGCGGTGGGAGAGAGGAGAACAAGGCACGAAGAATAGGTTAACTTGAGAATGAAGGAGAGTGTGAGCTGGGGTGTAGTGGGAGAAGGGTGTTTAAGTGGGAGGGACTTTGCTAATTTGAGTGCCATAAAGCCAATGGTCATGACTTTCTGCTTTGTGTGGAAAGGGATGGGCAACAACTAGAGATTTGTGAGGAGTGGGGAGGAAAATGCAGGCATTTTTGAAAATCACTCTGGGTTTTTGAAAATCACTCTGGGTAATAATAATAATAATAATAATAATAATAATAATAATGGTATTTGTTAGCAGAGTGTTAGCAGGGTAACAGAGTGTAGTATGGACTGAAGAGGGTAGAGAAGGGAGATCGGCGAGGAGGCTAATGTGGTCAAGCCGATTATGACACGCACCTACCTGGACCAGCGTGGTGGGAATTTGTTTAGAAAGGGGCGGATCTCGGAATGAGGGTGTGATTAGTGAGGGAGAGAAGCAGCTCGACATAGTGGATAGAGCACGGGCCTGGGAATCAGAAGGACCTGGTTTCTAATCCCCGCTCCACCGCTTGTCTGCTGTGTCACCTTGGGCAAGTGTCACTTCTCTGTACCTCAGTTACCTCACTTGTAAAATGGGGGTGAAGACTGTGAGCCCCATGTGGGACATGGACTGTGTCCAACCTGATTAGCTTGTAACTATCCCAGCGCTTAGGACGATGCCTTTAGGCTTTGTGCCCACAAAAAAGTTTACTTTTTACTACCAGAAGACCCAGACTCAGTGCCTGTGCAACTACTCTCGTGATTCCTACAAAATTCCGATGAAAATCTATCTGAAAAAGGAATGGAAAAAGACAATCTGGAAGCACGACGGAAAAGCACAGAACTGGGAGTCAGAAGACCCAGGTCTACCACTTACCTGCTGCGTGACCCTGGGTGACTGACAACCTCTCTGGGCCTCAGCTTCCTCCTCTGTAAAATAGGGATAAAGTACCTGTTCTCCCTCGCTCTTATACTGTAAATCAAGTGGGGGGCAGGACCCGTGCCTGATCCGATGATCTTGTATTAACTCCTGCATTTAGTACAGTGGTTGGCACATAGCGGTTCACAAATACCGTTATTATTACTATTATTATTATTATAAATTTTCCAGTTTGGCAACCTGATTTCATTAGAATCTGCTGTCTGATTTCTTTCAGGCCAGGCTGTCAGTAACGATTACCGGTGAGGAAAACTTGGTGCCACACAGTTCCTGTGCTCTCCAGCAATTTTGGGTCGATGTTCCAGAATCCCCATGTGAGGCAGGTAAGAGATCATCATCATCATCATCAATCGTATTTATTGAGCGCTTACTATGTGCAGAGCACTGTACTAAGCGCTTGGGAAGTACAAATTGAAGAGATCTATGAGGCCTGTTCCCTGTGTCACTAAACTGTAGCCAGAGCTCAAAGGCATGGCAGCTGCTATTTGATAACAAACAGGAGCACAATATGAAGGCACAACTGTTTCTCTTAAATGATATTAATAGAAAAATCTGGTAAACAAGAAAGAAGGATGCATTACCAAGGAGATCCTGTTTCTTGCTAAAGAAACAGTAATCCCTGCTCATTACACGTTTTAGTTGAAGAATAAAGTGATCCGTTATATCACAGATTATTTTAAGCAATATTGTGAAGGGTATTGGTGTTGAATTCAAATGAGCCTACGGATTCTTCCCTGTATTCATTCATTCATTCATTCAATCGTATTTATTGAGCGCTTGCTGTGTGCAGAGCACTGTACTAAGCGCTTGGGAAGTACAAGTTGGCAACATATAGAGACGGTCCCTACCCAACAGCGGGCTCACAGTCTGGAAGGGGGAGACAGACAACAAAACAAAACATATTAACCAAATAAAATAAATAGAATATATATGTACAAGTAAAATAAATAGAGTAATAAGTCTGTACACACATATATACAGGGGCTGTGGGGAGGGGAAGGAGATAAGGCGGGGGGGATGAATGAATGAGGGAGGGAGGGAGGGGATGAGGGTGTGAGGAGACCGTGTCTCCCCCCGGCCCATCCTCACCGTATTCTCTCCATTCCTCTGAGATAGTCGTAGAAAATGTTTAAACAACTGCCCAATGGGGTAAAGGAACGTGTGCCTTTTTTAATGGCATTTGTTAAGGGCTTACAGTGTGTCAAGCACCGTTCTAAGCACTGGGATTGATATATTAAACAGGTTTGACACAGTCTCCTTCCCGTATCGGGTTCAAAGTCTAAATGAGAAGGAGTACAGGTATCGAGTCCCCATTTTACAGTTGAGGAAACCGATCCAGAGAAGTCGTGATGTGCCCAAGGTCACATAGCAGGCAAGTGACAGAGCTGGGATTGGAATGCAGGCCCGTTGTTGGGTAGGGACCGTCTCTATATGTTGCCGACTTGTACTTCCCAAGCGCTTAGTACAGTGATCTGCACTCAGTAAGCGCTTAGTCAATACGATTGAATGAATG
The DNA here is from genome assembly GCF_015852505.1 of Tachyglossus aculeatus. NCBI lineage: Eukaryota > Metazoa > Chordata > Mammalia > Monotremata > Tachyglossidae > Tachyglossus > Tachyglossus aculeatus. Next base: position 43,611,401 of record NC_052074.1, on the reverse strand, counting down.
AATGAATGAATGTATTTCCGAAAACAGGCCCCATCAAGTGATTTACAGTAAAACAGAAAGCAGGAGGCCTCAAAAGCACCCAGTAATTTAAAGTGCTATTCTAACAGGAATTGGGCTCGGACCTCAAGGAAACCAGGTGGGCTGATAGGCATGAGCGATATCAAGTTAATCAATTGCCTAATTTCACATTTTATATAATAATAATAACGATGGCATTCTATTAAGCGCTTACTATGTGCAAAGCACTGTTCTAAGCGCTGGGGAGGTTACAGGGTGAACAGGGGCTCACAGTCTTCATCCCCATTTTACAGATGAGGTAACCGAGGCCCAGAGAAGTGAAGTGACTTGCCCAAAGTCACACAACTGACCAGTGGCGGAGCCGGGATTTGAACCCATGACCTCTGACTCCAAAGCCCTTGTTCTTTCCACTGAGCCACGCTGCTTCTCATATGATGAAATCAGATCTGGCTGGCACATTTTTTATTTTGTTAGTATGTTTGGTTTTGTTCTCTGTCTCCCCCTTTTAGACTGTGAGCCCACTGTTGGGTAGGGACTGTCTCTATATGTTGCCAATTTGTACTTCCCAAGCGCTTAGTACCGTGCTCTGCACATAGGAAGCGCTCAATAAATACGATTGATGATGATGATGATGACATCTGGGTAGCTCTCACAGGAAGCCATGCCCCACACCGAAAGATGTTGCACTCTCTGGCCTGGAGAATCACTCTTTCTGGAGCGATTCGCCTGTGGTCCTTCTGCCGGTCAATAACCAGGGCCCCCGATATCGACTTTGGTGAACTTCCTGGCCGGGCGGCCCCGAACGAGGCGAACTGGCGGCGATTCACCCTGCAAGTTGGGCGGGTTGGAGTTGCTCTACTAGTCTGAACCTTCAGGGCTGGAGATGATCTCTTCTCCTTCAGGTGCCTTTTCTAGAATTCATCAACCTTTAAGGCCAGGGAGCTTTCCGTCCTGCTGAGCTCTCATTTCTCTAACTGTCCATTCCCCCTGGCTCTGCCCACTGCAGAGAGGAAAGGAAAACGGATCTAGGCCCTGGGGAGTAGAGAGACCGCTGAAATGGGAAAGGACCCTGGTTCCCTAACTCCTCGCCCACCCTACAGCAGTCTATGAGTCTTCCCTGTGCTCCTGAGGCCCTGCTGAGAGCTTCAAGGCCCTGCTGAGAGCTTCAAGGCCCTGCTGAGAGCTCACCTCCTCCAGGAGGCCTTCCCAGACTGAGCCCCTTCCTTCCTCCCCCCCTCGTCCCCCTCTCCATCCCCCCATCTTACCTCCTTCCCTTCCCCACAGCACCTGTATATATGTATATATGGTTGTACATATTTATTACTCTATTTATTTATTTATTTTACTTGTACATTTCTATCCTATTTATTTTATTTTGTCGGTATGTTTGGTTCTGTTCTCTGTCTCCCCCTTTTAGACTGTGAGCCCACTGTTGGGTAGGGACTGTCTCTATGTGTTGCCAATTTGTACTTCCCAAGCGCTTAGTACAGTGCTCTGCACATAGTATGCGCTCAATAAATACGATTGATTGATTGATTGATTGATCCTGAGTTGGGAACAAGAGTGGCATTCCCATGGAGACGGCCCCCAGATGGAAGAGTTCTGCTTGCTCTCAAACTCCCTGAAACTGTGGCTCAGGGTCTGGCTGATCAGGGGGCAAAATCCCCTGCCCCGAGGGACAGTTAGTGGGTGTTGGTGGCAGCTCTCCTCCAGGCCCTCCCTGCCCTGGGCCTAATAATAATAATAATAATAATAATAATGGTACTTGTTAATCATCATCATCATCATCATCAATCATATTTATTGAGCGCTTACTATGTGCAGAGCACTGTACTAAGCGCTTGGGAAGTACAAACTGGCAACATATAGAGACAGTCCCTACCCAACAGTGGGCTCACAGTCTAAAAGGGGGAGACAGAGAACAAAACCAAACATACTAACAAAATAAAATAAATAGCTTAGTTAATCGCTAAGTTAATCGCTTAGTACATGCCAGGCGCTGGGATAGATACAAGTTAATAATAATAATCATTTTGATCGTTAAGCGGTTACTATGTGCCAAGCACTGTTCTAAGTGTGGGGGAGATACAAAGTGATCAGGTTGTCCCACGAGGGGCTCACAGTCTTAATCCCCATTGTACAGATGAGGGAACTGAGGCCCAGAGAAGTTAAGTGACTTACCTAAAGTCACACAGCTGATAAATGGAAGAGTTGGGATTAGAACCCATGACCTGTCTCCCCCTTCTAGACTTGTCTCCTCCTTCTAGACTGTGAGCCCACTGTTGGGTAGGGACCGTCTCTGTATGTTGCCAACTTGTACTTCCCAAGCGCTTAGTACAGTGCTCTGCACACAGTAAGCGCTCAATAAATACGATTGATTGATTGATTGACCTCTGACTCCCAAGCCCGGGCTCTTTCCACTGAGCCACGCTGCTTCTCTGTCGTCGTCGGGTCGGGACCGTCTCTATCTGTTGCCGATTTGTCCTCTCCCAAGCGCTCCCAAGTCCAGCGCTCTGCACACAGTCAGCGCTCAATGAACACGACTGAATGAATGAATTTAATCAGGTTGGACACAGCCCCGGTCCCACATGAGGCTCACAGTCTTAATCCCCATTTTACAGATGAGGGAACTGAGGCCCAGAGATGTGAAGTGACTTGCCCAAGCTCACACAGCAGACATGTGGCAGAGCCTTCTGACTCCCAGCCCGGCAGTTCTGTTCATGATGAGGAAGGAGAAGAAGAGGGGGAGAGAGGGGCCGTCTCAGGAAACAGTGACTGCAGCTATCCCGTCTTATAAAGGCGAAACTCTCTCATTTTTTTTTTTCCAAGTAGGTGGGGGGTCTCATTGGTACTCTTTTCAGGACAGATGACGTACGTGGCTTAGTGGAAAGAGCCTGGGCTTGGAAGCCAGAGGCCGTGGGTTCTAATCCCCGCTCCACCATTTATCAGCTGTGTGACTTTGGGCAAGCCGCTTAACTTCTCTGTGCCTCAGTTACCCATCTGTAAAATGGAGATGAAGACTGTGAGCCCCACGTGGGACAACCTTGTATCTACCCCAGCACTCAGAACAGTGCTTGGCGCATAGTAAGCCCGGTACCCTGCTGTGTTTCCTGCAGAATGTGCACTTAATGGATATTAAATAAGTCCAATTTTCAACCATCAAAGTAGGTAGAAATTGGACTAGATTGTTAATCTTACCCCCTTTAGGGGCAGGCTCCTGTTGGATCACTGGTCCTCTGCCAGCTTGCTTCAGTCCCCAGTAATATCACTGAAGGAGATTAGCTGACTCTTCCCCCTCCCCCCAACCGCCACAGAGGACAAAAGGAGAGGCCACAGACAGCTGTGTGGACTTGACATCATCTCTCCGATTAGGCACCTTAAAAACAGGGAAAAGGAAAAGAAGGTCCTTGCTTCCTGTGTGGAAAAAACGCCCTGGTTACTGAGGAGCAGGATTATCCAGGAAAGGGCAGCTAAACGGAGGCTTTGGATTCTTCCTTTTAAAGCGGGTGGTTTGGAAATGCTGGATCTAGTTGTTTTTTGTTTTTTAATCTAAGGTGTGTGTGTGTGTGTGTGTGTGTCTTTTTGTGGGGATCAAGTACTACAGTCTTTTTCATTGGAAAGTTTACAAGTTTAAACGAGTGAGCCATCCCTCCTCCCCATTACCTCCTTCCCCTCCCCACAGCACCTGTATATATGTATATATGTTTGTACGGATTTATTACTCTATTTTATTTGTCCATATTTATTCTATTTATTTTCTTTTGTTAATATGTTTTGTGGTCTGTCTCCCCCTTCTAGACTGTGAGCCCGCTGTTGGGTAGGGACCGTCTCTAGATGTCGCCTACTGGGACTTCCCAAGCGCTTAGTACAGTGCCCTGCACACAGTAAGCGCTCAATAAATACGACAATGAATGAATGAATGTGTCTTAAATTTGCAGGTAATAAAGCAAACCTACTACATCAAATATCCGAGGGGATAGCACCATTCGGAGAAAGGAGATTGGTCTTGGAGTACTTTCATTCATTCAATCGTATTCATTGAGTGCTTACTGTGTCCAGAGCTCTGTACTAAGAGCTTGGGAAGTACAAGTCGGCAACATCTAGAGACGGTCCCTACCCAACAACGGGCTCACAGTCTAGAAGGGAGAAACAGACAATGAAACCAAAACATGTAGACAGGTGTCAAAATCGTCAGAAGAAATAGAACAAATAAAATACGTAGTCCCACCTCTAGTTCTGCTCAAGTATCCTGACTTCAGCATATCCTCTTGACTTCATTTTAGGATTTTTCTCCAGCCATACCTGCTCCCCCGATTGCTATCTCCTCATGGGTGAAGGAAAGGGTGCTGGCTGATAATGAGGGGAGGGCTAAGAGGAAAAACTGAGGTCCAGCAACTGTTGCTGTCCACTGAGGTGGGTAATCTGGGCCAATCAAACTACAAACTATTGGCCAAAGAATCCCTTCCTATGGGGTCTCCTGTGATGGATACCCACTCATCTGTATAACGCACAGCAGATAGCATTATTGCAAGTCACCCGTTAGCCTCATAAGCACTTAATACAGTGCTCTGCATCATCATCAATCATCAATCATATTTACTGAGCGCTTACTGTGTGTAGACCACTGTACTAAGCACTTGGGAACATATAGAGACAGTCCCTACCCAACAGTGGGCTCACAGTCTAAAAGGGGGAGACGGAGAACAAAACCAAACACACTAACAAAATAAAATAAGTAGAATAGATATGTACAAGTAAAATAAATAAATAGAGTAATAAATATGGACAAACATACTCTGCACACAGTTAAGTGCTCAATAAATACGATTGAATGAATTAGAAGCTGAAAATGTTTCTACCACAGAGAAACAGAGAAGCAGCGTGGCCTAATTGGTAAAGCACAGGCCTGGAAATCAGAAGGACTTGGGTTCTAATCCTGACTCCACCACTTGTCTGCTGTGAGACCTTGGGCAAGTCATTTCACTTCCCCGGTGCCTCAGTTACCTCATCTGTAAAATGGGGAGTCAGACTGAGAGCCCCATGTGCAACATGGACTGTATCCCACCTGATTAGCTTGTATTTACTCCAGCGCTTAGTACAATGCTTGGCACCTAGTAGATGCCTAACAAATGCCATAAAAAGCCCAAACACATGACTGCAGGATATTTTTTGGCTTAAAGATGTTTTGCACTGAGCAGAACAGACTCGTGTGTGTTTGTGTAGGAGGTAGGTAGATAAGGGTAGGAATTCAGGACAACAAGGGGGGGTATTGTGGAGAATACGATTTTTATGATAGCATAACTCTAAGCATGATTACAAGTGTTTCAGGGACAAGATTCCCATATATTCCCAACTGTACCTTCTGTCAATGCCATGGCAACTCCCACTCAACCGAATGGTAACCACAAAATGCTGTCCTTGAAAGAATAATGTAAGGAGGTTCTTCAGGCTCAAAACACACCTTGACGAGTGCTCTGAGCACTAAGAGCTAGGCTGACCTGAAATTGAATGTAGGAGAGAAAAATACACCATGACGTTGTGACTTTTGCCACCCAGGATATCATCTTCAGTGATGTGATTTTTAAAAAAATGTAATTCAGAAGGAACAAATACCACAGCTATTATTATGTCAATCTAAAAGAGCCTTTTAAAATGACTTAAGTAAAAGGGAACCAAATTCAGACCCCTCTAGTTTCCAAAGAGCTTGTAAAGAATCGATTTACCCTGGGATCCCAAAAAACATGTTTGTCTTCAGGAGCACTGAATCACAGTCACGTGTGGGCTAGAGTGACTTGAATGATGGATGAGTCAATAAAATGATTCAACAAAAGTTGAACAGCATTCTGAACTAAATAACTGGGGAGAAAGTCCAGACCTGCTGAGAAGACTTAGTAAGATTGGCTGTTGGGTTGGGGGTTATTTCTGGGGGGGGGCTGCCTTCTTCTTGGAAGTCCTTGTAGTCAGGCTCAAAGGCTAAATCATCATCATCATCATCAATCGTATTTATTGAGCGCTTACTGTGTGCAGAGCACTGTACTAAGCTCTTGGGAAGTACAAGTTGGCAACATATAGAGACGGTCCCTACCCAACAGTGGGCTCACAGTCTAAAAGGGGCTAAATCACCAGCGGTGTCAGGAAGGTTGGTCAGCTTTGAGTGCCGACTAAGGCCTATGAGGACAGTTTGAGTTTGGAAACAAAAATAATTGGAGGGATAGTTTATAGTGGGAGTAGCACAGATTGAGCCAATGAAAAATTGGGCAAACCAGAAAGTTTTCTGGAATTGATCTGCAAGGTGACTCCTGAAACTCACAGCAGAAGAGCTGATCGCAGGCCTGGAAGCCTGAAGGACCTGAGTTCTAATCCTGCCTACGCCCCTTGTCTGCTGTGTGACCTTGGGCAAGTCGCTTAATTTCTCTGCACCTCAGTTACCTCATCTGTAACATGGGGATTAAATCTGTGAGCCCCATGTGGGACATGGACTTTGTCCACCTGACTAACTTGCATCTACCCCAGCGTGTAGTACAGTGCCTGGTATATTATAAGTGCTTAACAAATACCTTTGAAAATAAAAAAGTCTAGGAAAAAAATATTTTTGGAGAAGATTCATTAAAGACTTCCAAGAATGTGGGAAATTAACATGATAAAAAAAGGCTTTCATTTGCCACATCAGTGAGACATTCATATTTTTAAGTCTTCCTGGAAGTTTTCCAAGAAAATTAAGCTTGGGAGTGAGAGTTGGAGAAACTATTAAGCTCAAAATAAAAAATCATCAAATTATGAGGATGTGGGAGTCTTGGGGGTCATCTAATTCAAATCCCTGCCTCCAGGACAGGTCCACAACTAAACCATTTCTGACTGTTGAAAATCTCTCCAAGGCTTATTAGACTTTTAGGAAGAAAAGCCCTTTCTGTGGGAACATCTGCTGAATTTCCGGGAGGATAGAGGGTTTTGGGGTTTTCTTAATGGTATTTAAGCACTTACTATGTGCTGGAACTGTACTAACTGCTGGAAAAACAAGGTGTGCTAGGTATAATAATGGTGGCATTTATTAAGCACTTACTATGAGCCAAGCACTGTTCGAAGTGCTGGGGTAGATACAAGGTAATCAGGTTGTCCCACGTGGGGCTCACAGTTTTAATCCCCATTTTCCAGATCATCATCATCAATCGTATTTATTGAGCGCTTACTGTGTGCAGAGCACTGTACTAAGCGCTTAACAGGCACAGAGAAGTGAAGTGACTTGCCCAAAGTCACACAGCTAAGTGGCGGAGTCAGGATTAGAACCCAAGACCTCTGACTCCCGAGCCTGTGATCTTTCCACTAAGCCACAAAACTAATTAGGTTGGACATAGTCCCTGTCCCACATGGGGCTCACAGTCTTAAACCCCATTTTCCAAGATGAGGTAACTGAGGCAACAGGGAAGTGAAGTGGCTTTGGGACACAGCCCCTGTCCCAAAGGAGACTCACAATCTAATAATGTCTTGCATCACTTGTTCTTCCTCTTGCTGTATTTGTGAATTGCTTTTATCTATCTTTCCCATCAGATTGCAAACTTGTGGAGGACAGTAATTGCGTGCGTATGTGTGTTTCTATTGTACCTGTCTAAGCGTTTAGTATAGTGCTTCTTAATCTATAGACAAGCACAATAGACAAGTGGCAGAACTGGTTGGGTCTGAATCATTAAAGGTTTACCCATCTCCCTCCTCAACAACTTGAAACTCTTCATTGTCGGCCACCGTAACTCATGCCATTTTTCCCATCCGCTCTCTTCACCCGCCATTTCCCAGTTCATTCTAATCCGTACCTCATTCTTCCCTCTCCTGCCTCCAATCTCTTGCACATGTTGTCCTTCCACCCTGAAGCTTTCTCTCCCCTTGACCTCGTCAATCCATCGAACCACAAACTCTCCATCTTCAGTGCCCTCCAGAAATTCCACCTCCTTGGGTAAGCTGCCCCTGATGAATTCTTAGCACCCCAACCACATAAACCCAACCCCACTTTAGCCCTTATATGTTTCATTCCTATTTATCTTCAGCACTTACCTGTGTATATTTCACTGGTATGTTCAATTATGTATTCAGCTGTTCATCCCGATGCACTTGTAGTAAAAATAATAACGATAAGAATAATTTTGGAACCTGTTTAGCGCTTACTCTGTGCCAAGCACTACACTCAGCTCTGGGGTAGATAGAAGATAATTAGGTCAGACACAGCCCCTGTCCCAAAGGAGATTCACAATCTAATAATGTCTTGCATCACTTGTTCTTCCTCTTGTTCTATTTGTAAATTGCTTTTATCTGTCCTTCCCATCAGATTGCAAACTTGTGGAGGACAGTAATTGTGTGTGTATGTGTGTTTCTATTGTACCTGTCTAAGCGTTTAGTATAGTGCTTCTTAATATATAGGCACCCCCCCCACCCAAAAAAATATCAGTGAGGATGGTGGTTGGCGACTAAATGAGTGACTGGAGTCTGGTCAGTTTGGGGGAGTAACACCTGGACCCCAGCCTGCCATTTTCATCCCAAACGAAAAGCCGTGTTTGGATGTGGAGGGGATGTACGTGAATGAACCAGGGCATTGGGGAGAGAGTTTCCAACTTTGGCAGACTGTGAACGCATTATGGGCAGGGAATATATCAGTTATATCGTTGTGTCATACTCACCCAACCACTGAGTACAGTACCCTGCACACGGTAAATGCTCAGTAAATATGATTGATTGATTCTGCATCTTAATCTGGCTCAGTTTCCCAGAATTGCTAAGAAGGAGAAGTCAGTTTGCAAGCCAGGGGAAGCAGAGGAGGGGATGGGGACCCTGCGGGGCAAATCTTACAAAAAATAAGCAACAACCATGGCCTCAGGCCACTAGCTCATTATTCCTCCCAACCTCTTAGGTGGAAATCAGGTGGGCTACCTTATAGCAAATGCACCGAAGCCCACAGATTGGGGTCAGAGTGGAACAACAGCCAGGCCCCTCCTTTGGTGGGCATGTCTCCGGTATTTTTTTTCCTTTAAAATGATCTACAGAATTGTTCATTCCTTCCACCGCCCCCCTGCCCCGCCCCGCATCATTTCTTTCTTCCAAAGACACAATATAGAGATAATTGATGCCGGAGCTTATTATCTCACTCTCATTTCTCCTCTTAAATGTTTGCAAAGCTGTGTAATTATGCATCCAGTGTGGGAGGCTCTCCTGATCATCCTCCTGTCTTCACCATTTCAGCAAAACATTTCAAAAGCCAAGAGGGGTGGGGGAGGAAGAGAGAGGGAAAGGTTCATAGCTGTTTTCTCAGTCCTAACGAGGCCCCAGGTGTAGCCCTCGGCATTTTTGAATGACAGCTTCGGGAAGTAGAGCCCCTGAATCCAATGCTCAGAAGAGAGGAACGGAGGTGCTGTTATTCATTTGGTATGAAAAATGTTGGCCGTATTAGGACTCGGCTCTCGCCTGTACAGGAGAGTATAGGAATTGAAATTCACAGAACATCCTAAAAACTCCCGCGTTACAGCTCAGAGTTCCCACCTCCTCACCCAACCAACCTTTAACGGGGTGAGGAGTCACCAAGGCTGTTTTCAGTCATTTGGCCTTCCTGAAGCAGGAAGGAAAATGCCTCCCCTGACACGTGAAGAGGTCACGTGCATGAAGTTGTCACACAGGAGACCACCCTAAATCTCTGGGGGAAACCCCCGGCCCCTCCCAGAACCCTGTTAATCTAGGCTCCCCTCTCTTCCTTTTTCACCCTCCTACTTTGTGATAATAATCAATCAATCGTATTTATTGAGCGCTTACTGTGTGCAGAGCACTGTACTAAGCGCTTGGGAAGTACAAGTCGGCAACACATAGAGACAGTCCCTTCCCAACAGCGGGCTCGCAGTCTAGAATAATAATAATAGTTAATAATCATTATGGTACTGGTTAAACTCTATGTGCCAAGCACTGTTCTAAACTCTGGGGTAGATATGAGACAATCAGGTTGGACACAGTCCCTGTTCCACGTAGGGCCTCTTAACCCCCATTTTACAGATGAGGTAACTGAGGCATGGATAAGGTCACATGGCAGGCACATGCCAGAGCCAGGATTATGAAGATGGGGGAGTCTTGGGGGTCATCTAGTTCAAATCCCTGCCTCCAGTGACTAGTGAAGAGCTAAACTGTCAGGTTTGAGTTTTAACTTTGATTCCCATTCCACCTTTGGGGTGGAGGAAGGACAAGATGATCGTATTGTTTTTGTTGGAAGCCAGGACTCCATCCCTAGCTTCTCTCCTTTCCCACTCAACGACTGTAAACCAAGGGTGAGGGAAAAGTGAAGATTTCGAGTCTCTCTGCATCCTGGGGGCACCTGACTTTCTAGGATTTCACTTGGCAGCATGGCTCAGTGGAAAGAGCACGGGCTTGGGAGCCAGAGGTCATGGGTTCTAGTCCCGGCCCCGCCACTTGTCAGCTGTGTGACTTTGGGCAAGTCACTTAACTTTTCTGTGCCAGTTACCTCATCTGGAAAATGGGGATTAAGACTGTGAGCTCCACGTGGGACAACCTGATCACCTTGTATCCCCCTCCAGCACTTAGAACAATGCTTCACACATGGTAAGCACTTACCAAATGCCATTATTATTATTACGGCCTATGACATGAGAGGTAAAAATACAGCCAAAATCTAATTAGACTCTAGATAACTTTTTTTTTTATCCACTGGATCATCTGGGTGGCAAATAGTGCCTGTGGCCGATGAGATAATCAGACTATTTGAATCATGATTTCCTCCTGATGGAGGGAAGCTCACTTGCCACTCATACCACCTAACAAAACCCATCTTTTTGACGGGAGGTGATAATCCAGAACTCTTTATAAACCCTTAGCCCTCAAAATGATTGCGGAACAGAAAACAATACATTGTGATCACCTCTGAAATTGCAACCCCACTAATGGATGGATGGACTAATGGAGCCACGAGAAGCAGCGTGGCTCAGTGGAAAGAGCATGGGTTAGGAGTACTAATCCCGGCTCTGCCACTTGTCAGCTGTGTGACTTTGGGCAAGTCACTTAACTTCTCTGTGCCTCAGTTACCTCATCTGTAAAATGGTGATGAAGACTGTGAGCCCCACGTGGGACAACCTGATCACCTTGTATCCCCCCCCCCCCGCCCCGCCCAGCACTTAGAACAGTGCTTCACACTTAGTAAGCACTTAAAAAATACCATCATCATTATTATTATTATTTCCATTTGGGCTCCTTGTCCAGGCTCTGGTTTTGCTGTGCAGCTTTTACGTTCTGAGGCTCAGAATAGAGTAACTTGATCGGAAAAGACTTAAATTATGTTAATTTATCAAGTGGATAATTGCTTACTAACGTTGAGCTCCTGCCGCAATACATTGTTGTAGCAAGCTCTAATGTTTCTAATACCTCTCTAAGGTAAGGCGTTTTATTATACATTTCTTTTCAGATTTTCTGTAGCACCTGGTGTGCACTTGACACTATTATGAGAATCAGTTTTTATTGGAGAAGGTTATTCCCCAGGGCGTCTCTGTGGGATACGGCAGTGATTCATTCATTCAGTCGTATTTATTGAGCGCTTACTGTGTGCAGTTACTACATGTGGGTAAAGTGGGCTGGAGAGATGACGTAGGTTACTCCCATCCCACACTCTGAACCCAAGATGGAGAAACTGAGTCTTCCCAAACACCACACTGGAACCTCCCTGGCCTTTTTCATTTTAATGGTGTTTTTAAGTGCTTACTATGTGCTGGGCACTAGAGAAGCAGCATGGCTTAGTGGAAAGAGTCTGGGCAATTGAATGAATGAATGGGCGAGGTAGTCAGAGATCGTGGGTCCTAATCCCGACTCCACCACTTAACAGCTTTGTGACTTTGGGCAAGTCACTTAACTTCTCTGTGCCTCAGCTACCTCATCTGTAAAAAGGGGATTAAGACTATGAGCCCCATGTGGGACAACCTGTTTGCCTTGTATCTACCCCAGCGCTTAGAACAGTGCTTGGCACATAGTAAGCATTTAACAAAGACCATCATTATTATTATTATATTGGGCACTGTATTAAGCTCTGGGGTAACTACAAGCTAATCAAATTGGACACAGTCCATGTCCTACATGGGGCTCAAGGTCTTAATCCCCTTTTAAAGGTGAGGTAACTGAGACTCAGAGAAGTGAAGTGACTTTCCCAAGGTCACACAGCAGAGCTGGGATTAGGCTCCCAGGCCCGGATTCTATCCACTGGGCCATGCTGCTTCTCAGGGAGGCCTCTTGGGACAGGTGGCCCTTGGACTGAATTCACTTCCTCAGCACTAACTGGAGTCAGATGCCCCCCATTAGGCTCTGCAGAGAGGGGAAGTCAAGCCACATGAATTCTTCTCTAGGCCCGACTTCCAGATTTTTAATTCACCGTGTCAACCACACTTCTCCACTTCTTCACAACATGGGGCTGCCCCCAGTGTGCTGTTAAAAAAAAAAAAAAACCACCCCCTCGTAATTTGGGGGTACTATATAAGCCTTGTTTAGTTGCCCAATTTTCTGAAGGGATTTTCTGTCCTTGCCGGGTGGCAGCAGCAGTTGCTTGTTGCCCTCCTGTCTGCCTCTCTGGTCCCTTCTCAGCAACTGTTCTTATTTGACTTGAAAGGGCCGTCTGTCAGCAGAGTTCACGAGAAGGGAAGTCCCGCTTTAAAATGAGAGAAATAATCAATCGTGTGGCTCTAATGTAATAACTGAGCTGTTTAACTTTGGAGTCCACCCATTCTTCATCAGGGTATCTTAGCTCATGCCCTGAGGAAAAGATGTGGTCCCTTTCCTCGAGGAGAATAATACTAGGAATGCTTGTTGAGTGCTATTTGTCAAGCACTGTACTAAGCACTGGGTTAGATGGGAGATAATCAGGTTGGTCATGGTTCCTGTCCGACATCGGGCTCACGATTTAAGTAGGAGGGAGGACAGGTTTGGAATCCCTATTTTACAGATGAGGAAACTGAGACAAAGAGGGGTAAAGTGACTTGCCTGAGGTCACATAGCAGGGTGATGTAGCCTCCACTAGGGCACACTGCTTAGGGATGTAGCTTCAGGATGAAAGCTACATTCGTTCATTCACTTGATCATATTTATTGAGCACTTATTGTGTGCAGAGCACGGTACTAAGCACTTGGAAAGTACAGTTCAGCAATAGAGACAGTCCCTGCCCACACCGGGCTTACAGCGACACTGTTCTTTCTCTAGCACAGTTCTCATGTGAGTCTTAAGCTATCCAGTCACAGAGCTTTTCCATTAGAGGGTAAGGGACAAGCTCATCGAAGGTGGCGACCAGATGGTCATTCTTTTTTAATGAAGCACCCTTCAGTGCCCAAGACAAGACTCTGACCAAAATTGGCGGTTGGGAGAGTACAATGTAACAGAGCTGGTAGACAAAGTCCCTGCCCATGACGAGCTTGCAGTATAGCATCTGGATGGGTTTGGGGACATGACATTCATCAGAGAAGAATCCACACAAACGATTCCAACGATCCCGTTTGACGGTCCTCCTAATCCCTTCCACCTTGTTGCTTGAACTAAATGGTGAGCTCCTTATGGGCAGGGGATGTGTCTACCAACTTGTATTCCCCTAAGCACTTAGTTCATTCTCTTCATACAGTAAGTACTCAATAAATATGACTGATCGATTGGATATAGATGGAACTGGAGTCAGATGCCCCCCTTTAGGCTCTGCAGAGAGGGGAAGTCAAGCCACATGAATTCTTCTCTGGGCTAGACTTCCAAATTTTTAATTCACCATGTGAACCAGACTTCTCCACTTCTTCACAACATGAGGCTGCCCCAGTGTGCTGTTAAAAAAAAACCCACCCCTCGTAATTTAGGGGTACTATGTAATGTTGCTCTAAGATAATATTGCTGTACTACAGCAGGCTGGGAAGGGGGAATTCTAATCTCTTTTTTCCAGTTTGATTCCATTATTTGGGTATTGGAAGTATCGCTTCCCCATCACGTCAAAACATAGGACTCTACTGATCTTAGTCACAACAGCAGGGCACATTTTACATGTGCGTCCGTGTTTATTACTTTGATAAAATTGATAGAGTGAATAAAGGTCTTTGGGATCTCATTGAGCAAAAGATGCTTCTTGCACAGTCAGAGCCCCGGAATTACTTGCCAAATCATCCTCAACATTGTTGATTCCTCTGACAGCTCCTGAATTTAATAAGGATGAGCAGAATAAAGAATATAAATTCAATTCACATGTAGGTGAAACCCTGCGAGGCAGTTTAGCTAAAAACCCCAGTGATTTTTGGATAGTCTCTGTTAAGAAATTATTAGCCGCTTTCTCTTGGTGGAATTGTTGAACAGGTGGCCTTCAAAAGGATCACTCAGTATATTTAGCATCTGAAACTTGAGCAACTCACAGTCTTATTGGCTGTTCTGGCCACATGATAATTTAGGAGCTGATGCATCTGGTCTGCTCTTGCCTGGAGTTCTCAGGAGGGAAGAGTTGGAGAGGCTTTGCTGCTTGGGGAAATTAATTTTATGTTTCACTGGTAAGGACGACCTACTTATTCTTTTGTTTTTTCAGGGCTGGGGGGAGATCCAATTTCTCTGGGATCTTTTGAGTAAGGACAGGGGGAGGTTACCGGGAGCAATTAATGAGAAATGGATCTGAAACTGGGAGGTGGCTCAGCTTTCAGGATCCTGTCAATAGCCCCACAGTTGGTTATTGACTTGATTTGGGCCTTTACTAAGCAATTTGCTGACTGTTTGGTTAACGTTCGTTCCCTGGTTTAATGAGACCATTTTCTACCCTGGGTGTTTTTTTCCCCAAAAAATATTTGTGCTAAAAACAGGACAGTGTTGTATGTCCCTATATTTAACCTGTTCTAGTGGGCTGCATTTGCCTCAGATGGAATGGCAGTTTCACCAGCTAAACAAAACCAGCCCGGCGCTTGGGGGTATTGGCTTACACGGCACATATCTTGAAATCAAGAAACAGCTGTTCCCAAACTTCATCTCCCAGTGAGTGGAACAGGGCTGTGTCCCTGAGTATTAAACTAGAGAGCTAAAAGTCTGACAGCACCCCTGGACCCCAAATCATTCTGCTCATCACTGAGTTTGGGGCTTGAGGTCAGAGCCCCAGACTTTGTTGGCTACTCAAATTGTATGACTTTTGATGTTTTCCAGGTGTGTGAGAGAGCTGCAGAAATGTAAAAGAGAGAGTATCTGCTCAAGCCAGTGGTGTGCGGAGAGAAATTAATCCCACCCCCTTGAGGTCTTTATTTTTTTCTTTTTAGTTTATCCAGAGGTTTCCTTTTGCTTGATATGAGTTTTCTGATAAAAAACCAAATTTACAGAACAAGTAATTATGCTGAAGCGTAGGTCTTGTGATGAGCTGTAACTTTCTCAAGCCCTGAGTATCTTTGCAGAAAACTCCAGCACTTGTAACAGAATCATGAGAACAGTTCTTACACTGGGCACTTTGTATGGAAATGTTGTCCTTGGGAGTTGTTGAGAATCTAAATGTTATGTTCCCTTCTCAAGGGAAAAAATACCGATGTAGCTAGGTTGAACCTTCAGCTAGGGGCAATAATATTAGAGAGATATGATTAAGGACAGCAAGGCTATGCTTTTTAAAGGCTCATTATGACTGTCTACTTTAGCTTTGCCAATAAAATATAGGAATGTAAAATACACAGATTGAACGTGGCCACCAGTGCTTCATGAGATTTTAATATATAATTTATTTTCTTTTTTCTGGAATTTACAAAGTTGGTAGGTGACAGAGTACTACTCTGGCAAAATGGCAGACGAGGATGAATATGAGGAGGTGATCGAGGTAAGATGGACGACTTTTATGGGCTGAATTTCTTTGGCGCCCTTCACTGCATTGTAAGCAAATTCATCATTTTAAAAAAGACATTGCCTGTTAGCACAAACTCCCAAAGACTTATCATTCACCTCTACCAAATGGTACTTTGGGTTGAATTTCACTCTAATTCTGTGGGAATCAGGTTTGAAAGGAAATCCAACTATTGCTTCTCTTTCAACTTTCAAGAAAAAAAGTGAAAAGTTGAAGGCCGTTTTTTGTGTGGGTCTTGTTAACACGAAAAGAAAGCAATGGGGAGATCAAAGGGAGAAGGTAAATGGCAAATCCTATTTGCTATTAGTCCCTTGATCCAGCGGAGAAGATAGGGGAAATGGGGGCAACCGTGTTGATGAATTTCCAAGACTTGTTGGATCAAGAAATTAGAAGGGTTTCCTTTTTCTGGATTCCAGACAACTCACAGGCAAGAATTGCTTCTCCAATTTCCCTCTGGTGTCTTTCTTTTTGCCTGTGGAATTGGTGGAGCATTTAATTTGGGGTGAAATTTAAAAAAACAAGGAAATCTTATAGGACTAGTTGTCCCCTAAGATTGATATGAAGCGACTCTTCTTTTGCCTCCAAAGGGCTAATGTTTATTCAGTGGAGATTCACTTTTGTTTTCCTTCACCAGCTCTAACCTTTGGTTCCGCTGTTTTCAAGGGCAACTATCAGAGGTTGAGGGAAAAATATCACAGTGACTCTTGGGCTGTGAATATGAGATTGCTTGATATTTGCCAAACCCTGTAGAAGGAGAAATTCTGGACAGAATAATTAATGTTGTGGTCAGATGTCATACAACAGGCACGTTTTTGGGCCCCAACTTGAATAAAACATCATTTGCCACTTTCCGTAATCGTGGTCTCCCTGGAAATTAAAGCTAGTACTTGACCAGTCTGATTCAACCACATTGCATACAAGAACAGAGTCTTATTTACCAGCAGTTTTATAAAAGACTCTTCCTTCCATACCTTTTTTGTTCCATCACTGCTAATAATAACATTTATTAATAATAATAATAATAATATATGCTATAATCTTAGCATTTGTCAAGCACTGCATGAAGTGCTGGGATATATAGAAAATGATCAGGTTGGAAAGAGTCCCTGGCCCACATGAGGCTGACAGTCTAAGGGGGAGAACAAAAATTGAATCCCTATTTTATAGATGAGGAAACTAGGGCAAAGAGTAGTTGTGACGGAGCCAGGATTAGAACTCCTGACTCCCCAGCTTGTGCTCTTTCCAGTTGCTCAGGCTCCTTCTCCGACAAATTCCACTTGCTGGCCCAGTCCGACCCGAAATCCGCGTCACTAGTGAGAGAGTGAAGCAGCTAGACCCTTTCACGTACCTGGAACTGTAGGTTGGCTGTCTTTTTGATGTCAGTTGAAATTCCATGTGCTGCGATGGAATAGGCAAAAAAACTAGGCCAAAAGACCAGTCATAAATCTTCAGAAAGCAAAAATACTCCCCCAAACCCCATACCAAAATGAGTAAGTTATTTTCTTAAATAATTGTTTAAATATTTTCTGAAGAGACAAATTAACTTGGAGCGTTAGAACCCAAGCTGGTTTTCAGCCTCCATCCACCTATCTGCACAAGGTAAGGGCTCAATAATTCATCATCATCAATGATATGTATTGAGTGCTCACTGTGTGCAGAGCACTGTGCTAAGCACTTGGGAGAGTACGATACAACAGAGATGGCAGACGCGTTCCCAAGCGTACAGTCTCGAGGAGGAGACTGACATTAACATAAATAAATAATTTATAATATGTAACATTATGCAGACCCGTGCTGAGACCTCTCAAGAGGGATCAATCAATAGTATTTATGGCATGGGAATGAGGTCACCTGACCTGGAATACCTCCGACTGATTGATATACCCTAAATCAAAGGAAGGAAATGAAGGAAACAGTATGTAATTATTGGCACTAATGCAGTGGATAACCATCAGAATTGGCGCTGAGGTAAATGTAACAGATCCCGTGAACAAATTACATTTTTGTAAGGGCAGCTTTCTTGGGGCATAACTACAATATTGTACTAATGCTAAAATTTCAGTGACAGAAAAACTGCCTTAGCAATCATATTGCTATTTCAGCTTTAGCGAACAGCAAGCAAAATACTGAGGTAATAATTATAATAGTTGTGGTATTTGTTAAGCGCTTACTATGCGCCAAGCGGTGTTCTAAGCAGTGGAGTAGATACAAGTTAATCAGGTTGGACATAGCCCATGTCCCACACGGGGCTCACAGTCTAAGGGAAGACAACAAAAAGCTATTAAGTTAAATTTTTCCATTCAGGTCCGTGTGTATTTTCGAGCACTCTCAGGCTACGTGGCACTTCATTATCGGTGTCAATCACTAGTGCTTTTTCCTTTGCTAATTATGCCAAGATGGTGCACTGGAACCTTCTCATGAACGGGTTGGAGAGTGGGCTGTTGCTGGGAAAGTGTCAGACATTCCCCCCTCTCCCCTCCATCCCCACAAGCACGTACAACCTTGTCTATGCACTCAATCCTCCCACTCCCATTCCTCTGTCTAATGGAGGGATTCAAACAGTCCAGAAGAGAGAGATTGCGGATTAGAAAAGGTCATCTTTTTGGAACCTTGTCCTCAAGCGCGGGAGGACTGGGGGAAACTTCTTCCTTGTCATCGCTGTGATGATCTCTAAATAGTTCTTACTCAACCCCCTCCTGTAACTCACATTTGACTGGGCACAGTTGAGGCAAGCAAACTGGTTACAGTTCATGCCAGCTGTTTTTCTAACAGAAAACAACACCGAAGGGCAGGCACGCAGCTAGAGAGATGGATCCGTGAATGATTGTACAACAAAAGAGACTGAGTACAGCAGAAGCGAGGTCCGTGAACAAGCAAGAATGCATATAGAAGCAGCGTGGCTTAGTGGAAAGAGCACTTGGGAGTCAGAGGTCGTGGGTTCTGATCCTGGCTCCGCCGCTTATTAGCTGTGTGACCTTGGGCAAGTCACTTAACTTCTCTGTGCTTCAGTTACCTCATCTGTAAAATGGGGATTAAGTCTGTGAGCCCCACATGGGACAACCTGATTACCTTCTGTCTACCCAGCGCTTAGAACAGCACTTGGCACATAGTAAGTACTTAACAAATACTATTATTACTATTATTAGGGAATGTCCCGTAAAACTAGACACGGGCTTGGGAACACCAAATGGAATGAAATCAAGCAAACGATTCTCTAGCAGTCTGAGCTGAGGATGAACTGAGTTGCGTCTCCAGCAGAGGAATCTCGTGATGGAAAATGTAGTGTTTTCTCTTTTTTCCACAACACAAAGGAAGTGGAGTGAAAGATGCCCTGAGCTGATGGAGGGGCGGGAAAAGGCTCAAATGATCCAAGGGGTTCTTTTTCCATATCTTCTCCTGGTGACTCCTGGTTCCCACAAAACTTTGCTAATGTTTCCATCGTAGAGTAGTGCCCCTTACATATCACGAATAAAATGTCAGCCAACTTCTAATCCTGGCCTCTCCATTGCCGGTGTTGGAAGAAGAATCACTTTGGACAGGGTTTCCAATTTCAGGAGGGTTCTCACCTCCGGCCCCAACCCCAGCCGCCTCTCTTTCCGCGCACCGCTCCCATCCACGCTCCCTAAAAGTGTGTATGGAGAAGAGGGGTGGAGCTGCCTGGGAGAAGGGTGACTTTGTGGCTAGAAAATGCTCTAGCCCAGAAGGCCTTTTCGGTGGCCATCATACAGCTAGCATGGTAGGGTAGGAAGAAGGCTCTTATCTCACTAGAGAGCAGAGTCTGGAAGATTGGGACCAAGGAGGAGTTGGAAATTCCCTGGGGGAATGCACAATCCTCTGGAGTGCAAGAGGTAGTCAGCCCCGGTCTTTGTCTTTGACCAGTGGTGTTTCTTGATCACTTACTGTGTGCACTGTACTAAGCACTTCTTGTCACACTGCTGGGAAGGAGCCTAGTTCAACTGCATCTCTGGGCACGGCGCTTCCTTTCCAACTTCTCCCAGGTCCCTAGAATCACGAGACTGGAAGTGTCCTGGAGCGGTCATCAAGTCCAGTGCCCCCTTTCAGGCCAGGAAGCTTGGGTGAAGGAAAGAGGATCTAGGAAATTCGGTGTGCCCATTAAGCTTCACCTTCCAAGTGGATGCAGCCCCTTCGTTCTCTCTTGAGGAGAATTCCGGAAGATGGCGAAGGGCGGCCTTGACCTCAGAGGCAGGGATTCAGCCGGAGAGCAAACATCATTTGACCCTCTGGTCATCCCTCCGCTGCGTATCCCCAATACAAAACAAATAAGGTTTCCTCACATGTTGGCAGGGTTTTCAGCCAGTCAATTGTATTTATTGAGCGCTTACTGTGTGCAGGGCACCATACTAAGCGCTTGGGAGAGTACACTATGACAATAAACCGACACGTTCCCTGTGTTTTCCAGACTATTCCAAGAAATAAAAATGCCTTCTACCTCTCTGGCCGTACAGCCCCTTCACATCCCGCCCACAGTTTCTCAAACACACTGAGATCGTGTCCGTTGACCAGGGTCGGGAACTTGGATGAGTTAGAGTGGACGTGGGGGGTGTTCGTGGGAAGTGATGCCTGTTTGTGCTCTGTTTGTAGTACTACACAGAAGAGACGATCATCGAAGAGGTGCCTGGGGAGGTAAAGGCCTCCATGTATTTGCACAAGCTATATAGTGTGTAAACCACAACGAGCTTCACCCTATCCTCAGTCCTACACCGGCCATCAAGGCCGCAAGTGGAAGGGTGTGAGGAGAGGGGGAAGCCGGAAATGGGGGCCGAAAACAAGGGTTTTGAAGAGTTATTTCACCAACTTGAACACATGAAGTAGTAGCCAGAATGTCTAAGGGTGGCTTCCTGATAATCTTAGAGGTTCTATTTATGGTAGAGATGATAACTGGAAATAGAGCCAAAGAAACTCCTATCTCCACCTGTTGCGGAGGCCACGTGAATGGATTCTACCCTCTGCTGAGGCATGCGGTATCGGTTCAGGAAGTTTCCAAAGTGCAGACCATCGTCATAGAGTGGGATTCTATGTTGATGCCATGCAATGCTACTCGGTATTTCCATAAATTCCGAGTAAGCCGTTCAGATAGATATTCCAACTTGGAATTCTCATTTCAAGGTGAAATACCTCTCTTATGACGAAGCTTTGCTTGAAAATTTGGCTTTGGGTGGAGTTGTCTCCTTGAAAGCGCTGAAAGCAGTGGTGCAACGGGTTTTCATTTAGTCCTGTCATTTAAGAGATTATGACTTTATGGAGCCTGACTCCCGCAGACAGAACACGGGATTAGTGTCCCGGAGGTAATCTTGTATTCATGCTGTATAATGCCTAGAGAAAATCAAACAGACGGACTAGTATGCTAGCAGAACGACGAACAGGCTAATGAGGCAACATTTCTCACAAGAGAGAGGAGCTCCAGCGAAAAGAAGCCCTAGCTTCTGGGTAATAAGGCTTGTTTCCTAGTCTTGACTCACTTAAGACCCTGGGCAAGTCTTTTGACCTCAGTTTCTTCATCTGAACATTAGGAAAACACCTGACTCGGCTCATTACTAAGGGAGGTGGGGAAAACAAATGACACGCTCATTCATTCAGTCATATTTAATGAGCTCTCACTGCGTGCAGAGCACTGTACTAAGCACTTGGGAGAGTGCAATGGAACAGTAAACAGATACATTCCCTGCCCACGACAAGCTTAGTCGAGAGAGGGTTGAAGCATTTTGTGCTTCTAAAATAAAGGCGTGTTATGGATTCAGAGCCTTGCCATCCTTTCACAGCCAGGGTCCATCAGGTCAAAAAAGACCTGTTTTGGAAATGAACAAGCTAAATGAAAGACCGGTTGCATTTCGTGATTGATTCGAATGCTTAAAGAATAATCCAACTCGGTGCAATAGAGCAAACAGCAAGCGTAAACAACGTTTTTCAAAAAGCTTTTGTTAGCCACTTGCTCGGTCTATTTCACAGGGATTACTAGCATCAGGAGCTTAATTGGTGACTTTTGGCTCCTTTAATGTGAAGCACAATTTGCCTAAGCCTCAACTCAAATAGAGCTTGGCCCTTTTCCATGGGGTTAATGCTATTTTATTTGGAGATGTTTTACCGCCATTTTAAATGTCTGCATGCAAGCGCATAAGCAAGCTTTCATCCGGTAATGCAAACCACAGTCAGGTCTGAGATTTGGGTGCGAGTTGGGTTTGTAACAGTTTTATTGGTTAAATGGTTCTCTTGGGAGACTGTTCAATGCATATTTTGCTTTGGATATTTGCAAAATTTTGCTCTTTAACTCCGGACTCTTAATACTGGCTTCAAGACAGTAGACTTCATAGTTGAAAAACCTTGTTATGGTCATTTTTTGTGACTCCAAAATCCCCAATTCCCTCCTTAGACGATTACAAAAGTCTATGAAACGACGACAACCTCATCAACTGGATATGAGGAACCAGCCAAGCCGGTTCAGAGAAAGAGAACCGTACGGAAGAAAGTGGACTCTTCCAAATTCATGACTCCTTACATAGCACACAGTCAGAAAATGCAAAATCTCTTTAGCCAGGTATGTTCCTACAATCCTTGATCTCCACAGGAGTTCTACTTTGGTGGTTGGGGGGGATAATTTCAATCTCGTTGGGCTTTTTCTAATATATTGCATTTTTTGTCTAAGGAAATCTACTTTTTGCTCATCCTTTGCATTCACCTTTCTGGCACTTGGTACGATCACTGCCGAAGCAGCCTCTTTTTTTTTTAATCCAGCATTTGTTAAGCGTTTACTATGTGCCAGGCACTGTACTAAGCACTGGGGTAGATACAAGCTAATCAAGTTGGACACAGACCGTGTCCCACGTGGGGTTCACGGTCTTAATCCCCATTTCACAGTCGAGGTAGCTGAGGCACAGAGAAGTTAAGCGGCTTGCCCAAGGTCACACAGCAGACAAGTGGTAGATCAGGGATTAGAGCTAGGGTCCTTCTGATGTCCAGGCCTGTGCTCTAGCCACCAGGCCATGCTGGTTTTCTGCCTCTTGCTAAGTTATGGCACTATAATGCAGCATTTTACCTGCGGGACCGACGTGTGGGCCGAAGAAATGTTTGCTGCACTGTTGCTCACTTGCTCTTTGTGCTCCAGCAGAAACACGATTGGCCCAAATGAGAGAGTGGGCATAGCCATGCACCAACCACTAGCACTAAAATCAAGGTCTCCATGCAGGTTCTCGATCCCTAACTCTTTGTGACTGGACTGCGGCTCCTTCGTTGTCCTCCGCAGGAGCAGCCATCACCTTTACCTGGTGCTGAGCACTGTACTAAGCACTGTGGTCCTTAGAAAGCAATTGGCACGGGGGAATACAGCCTCTGCAGTCCCTGTAGCAGTTAGGCAGAGATGCAATTAAAATGCACATAGCTATTGAGGTACAAGTAATTTAGACTGTGAGCCCACTGTTGGGTAGGGACTGTCTCTATATGTTGCCAATTTGTACTTCCCAAGCGCTTAGTACAGTGCTCTGCACATAGTAAGCTCTCAATAAATACAATTGATGATGATGATGAAGAATCCACAATGATGGGATAGGAGATGTGGGGGGGAGGGAGAAAGCGTGACAGTTTGCAAGGGGTCTAGAAAAATGCTACATGTTAATTATGACTGAGTAGGAGGATAATCTTTAAATGGAGTAACCTATAGAATATAAAAATATATTTGGGAACATTGCAGCATTAAGGAAGACCCCCCCCCCCCCCACCACCACCACACACACACACACACACAAATATCTGCCAATAATAGGAATTATTATTGAAAAAAATGTATCTTAGATTTTTTTAAACAACATAAAATAGAGGACTCAGTTATGATCTCGGATGATCCTCTCTAATCCCAGGACTGTAAATGGCCATTCGTGTGTAATTCTGCAAGTTTTGCAGAATTTGGCCACTGTTTTCCAAAAACTTTTGAGTAACTCCAGGTAGTGGGACTGACGTTCCTAATTAGATTATAAACTCTCTTTAGGGAAAGGTCTAGGTCTTTCGGTTTTATTGAACTCTCTCAGGTGCCTAATAAAATGCTCAGCACATTGTAGGTGCTTAATATAGATCACTGAATAAATGAACAAATGGGTTTAGCTAGAACAACTAAATTGGCCAGTCATTTAATTTGCTGAACGAAATTTGTATGATTCAGTCTGTTGGTTGTAAAACACCATCCTGCCTGCTCCTGGCCTCTCTTTTCTCACTGGATCTCGGCTGCCCAAGCCCCCATTTGTTTTATTTATTGAGTGTTTACTGTGTGCGGAGCACTGTACTAAGCACTTGGAAAAATACAATGGAACAGACACATTTCCTGCCACCCACAACGAGCTTACAGTCTAAAATCTTAAAAAATCTTAAAAAAGAATTTTTTTGACTGGGCTACCTTTTTAGGAAATCTGAGTTGCAGTGACACCCTGGCTCGGATTCCCTTATTCTTACGGTGGATGCTTAATACAGTGGCTTTTCTAGGCACAGAAAATAGGCGAATCTATTCTGCATAAGCAATTGGAGTCTGTTAGGATAAGCTAATTTACCAGCCACTGGCATTCATTGCCCAGAAGGACTGGGATTTTATTTTCTCTCTCTTTCCCACCACTTGAATAAAATTTCCACCGAGAAAATCACTGAAGGATGTGCCGGAGGAAATTGCATGTAGCAATTTTCTGCTGCCCCTGGACTCCGAAGTGAGTGAGCTCAGGAAGACCCACAAATAAGTGGATGATTGCTTTGTGGGATTGCAAATGGACCTTGTCATGTTCAGTGTTTCTGCAACAAATGATAACGAACAAGGTCTTGGGCCTTGCTGTTTCCACAGTGTTTGCCTGTGTCAGGCTAACAGTCAGGGTTCTCTTTCAGAATAAGTACAAAGAGAATTTTGAGAAAGCCAAAGGACAGCCGTATGCCACCACCTCCGATACCCCCGAACTTCGCAGGATCAAGAAAGTACAAGATCAGCTCAGCGAGGTGAGTACCGCCTCTGAGGATGGAGTGAAGAGAGGAAACCCTTGAATACCAAGGTCAAATGGGATGTGGTTTTGGCTTCTGGTAGGCGGGGGAGGCTGTTGTACCATGAGGTATCATGGGTGGTCTAGGAGGAGCTAATCAGAAAGCAGCTATAATTATAATAATATTGATATTTGTTATGCGCTTATTATGTGTCACGCACAGTTCTAAGCGCTGGGAGAGATACAAGCTAATCAGGTTGGACACAGTTCACATCCCACATGGGGCTCACGGCATTACTCCCCATTTTACAGATGAGGTAACTGAGGCATAGAGAAGTCATGACTTAAAAGTCTGACGACAAGTGGAGGAGCCGGGATTAGAAGTCAGGTCCTTCCGATTCTCAGGCCCGTGCTCTATCCACTAGACCATGCCGCTATGCTCTAGGTTGCTGAGGTAAGTACAGCGCTTAGTACAGTGCTCTGCACATAGTAAGCGCTCAATAAATACGATTGATTGATTGAGGTAGCGTACTCCAAGGTATATCTGGGGATGGGAGGTAGGGAATATGAAATAGTCATGGCAGGTCAACGCTGTACCTCCATTTGCTAAACGGCAACTTCAAGCAGCGGCAAACAAGGAGGAGTCGGAGAAATTCGATGATGAGACCAACTTCCTTGATGAAATGCCAAAAATCCACAAGGGGGACTATGAAAATTTTACTGAGCGAATTTGCCAGCGAAATTAATTTGATTCAGCCTGTTGTCGACCTAATACACTTCCGCCTTCTCTTGGGCGAGCTCTTGACCTCCCTGTGGGGGGGTGTTCTCAATAGGTTAAGTACCGGATGGATGGTGACGTCGCTAAGACGATCTGCCACGTGGACAAACAAGCAAAGGACATAGAACATGCGAAGAAAGTGTCGCAGCAAGTCAGCAAGGTAAGACCAGATGGGCAGTGAAAGTGAGGAGAATGTACTCACTGCTGTGGACGTGACTCCTGCTCTCTGACTTGTCCCGTGAGGAAGGCAAAATGGCACCCTTCTGGTCTAAAATGCAATTCGGGGTTTTCTTGTCTGTTTCTAGGTCCTGTTTTACTCTAATGGGAAAGGTAGGTGAGTGAGAAGGGGGCGTGATTTTAATAACGCGGAATTGCAGGATTACAGTTTATCTGACTTGTCCTGTGAGGAAAGCAAAATGGCACCCTTCTGGTCTAAAACTACAATTCGGGGTTTTCTTGTCTGTTTCTAGTTCCTGTTTTACTCTAATGGGAAAGGTAGGTAAGTGAGAAGGGGCCGTGATTTTAATAACGCAGGATTGCAGTTTATCACTGAAGGAAAAATACTCTTTGGGATGATTTTCACTTTAATCGAGGATCTGGCGGAGGGTGTTTAATTCACAGAAGGTGCCCTGAATCGAATCTGGGACCTTCCCACCTAGAAAGGTCTAGACACCTTCACCTCCGACCGCCCCAATATGCTGAGAAAGGATTTACAGTCTTTGAGGCCTCCCTGGTGGGTAGGTGGCTACCCTGAGACATCAGCTGAACACCATCTAATCTAATTAGTGAACAGCTTCAATTAGAGAGGCTCAGCAGTCCATCAGCCCACTCCCTCCCGGGTCCCCTCTGGGTGGTGAAGCAGTGCCCCTTGCTTGCCAGCCTCCACGTCTAGCTAACTGGCACCATCCAGTCCCCCCAGGAGGACCAGTTAGCCCTCCTGGCCCAATAGTACCTATTCGGGTACTAGCTAGTTAACAATTCCTCCCTGTGCCGTCCGCAGGTTTTGTACAAACAGGATTGGGAGGACACCAAGGATAAGTACCTGCTTCCCCCCGATGCTCCAGAGCTGGTCCAGGCAATCAAGAACACCGCCATGTTCAGTAAGGTAAGGGCAGCCACTTGGCCTGGAAAAGTGCCATTTCTGCCTTGAGTCTCTTGAGGCCTCTAACCCCCTGGTCAATTCGGAGGCACCAAAATTTACCTTTCATGACCGGCAATCTGTTGGTAGAGTTTCTGGAGTCTCCTGGCCATTTGCTTCTCTTCCATTCTTCCATACTTCACGCCGCTGCCCGGATTGTCTTCGTCCTGAAACGCTCTGGGCACGTTACTCCCCTCCTCAAAAATCTCCAGTGGCTACCAATCAACCTACGCATCAGGCAGAAACTCCTCACCCTGGGCTTCAAGACTGTCCATCACCTCTCCCCCTCCTACCTCACCTCCCTTCTCTCCTTCTACAGCCCAGCCCGCACCCTCCACTCCTCTGCCACTAACCTCCTCACTGAGCCCCATTCTCTCCTGTCCCGCCGTCGACCCCCGGCCGACGTCATCCCCCTGGCCTGGAATGCCCTCCCTCCGCACATCCGCCAAGCTAGCTCTCTTCCTCCCTTCAAGGCCCTACTGAGAGCTCACCTCCTCCAGGAGGCCTTCCCAGACTGAGCCCCCTCCTTCCTCTCCCCCTCCTCCCCTTCTCCATCTCCCCCGCCTTACCTCCTTTCCCTCCCCACAGCACCTGTATATATGTTTGTACATATTCATTACTCTATTTTATTTGTACATATTAATTCTATTCATTTTATTTTGTTAATATGTTTTGTTTTGTTCTCTGTCTCCCCCTTCTAGACTGTGAGCCCACTGTTGGGTAGGGACCGTCTCTATATGTTGACAACTTGTACTTCCCAAGAGCTTAGTACAGTGCTCTGCACACAGTAAGCTCTCAATAAATATGATTGAATGAATTTTTCTACCCGCCGCTGTCCATTAACACTTCCATGGGACGGGAAAGGGGACGTGGAGGAAGTAAAACTCACAGCAGATTTGCTACTTGATGTCCTAGCGAAATGAATGATTGGAGGAAAGTAGAATAGAAAGTGAATACTTTGGGAAATCTGTCTGTGAATTTCACTACTGTATGTGGCCTCAGTTGAGCAGTGAATAAATGCTAATTTCCCCTACCTCCCCTACTCTTCGTGTCACTTTTGTGCTTGGATCTGTTTCCTTTCATCATTAAACGTTCACCCCACCCTCGGCCCCACGGCACTTATGAACATATCCATAATTTATTTTAACGCCTGTCTCCCATGTAGCCTGTACTTTCCTTGTGGGCAGGATTCCTGCCTATCAACTCTGTTGCGTCGTATTGTTCCAAGTACTTAGTGCAGTGCTATGCACACAGTTAAGTGCACAGTAGATACCATTGATTGGTTGGATTGCAGGTGCCCTCTTTCTAACACTTTCTGCTTTTCCCACAACCAGAAACTGTACACCGAAGACTGGGATGCTGACAAAAACTTATTTTACCCCTACAACGACAGTCCCGAGCTGAGGAGGGTCGCCCAAGCCCAGAAAGCTCTCAGTGACGTAAGTGGCACTACGGATTGATTGTGGAAGGGAGTTCCCTTGGGCCAAGCTGGCGAATTTTGGTTCATGGGAGGAATAGGTTTTCAGGTTTCTAGGCATATTTCTTGGAGGGGTTAAATGGAGCCAAATGGTGAAATTTGACTTTAGTATATGCAGGGTTTACTATGAGTACTAGGTGGGCTTTGGAGCTACAAGCAACAACTGCACAAAATACCTCTTCTGTATAGGGTCTGGTTTCTAGGGTTCAGGTGGTATCTGTAGCTGCACGGGAGAGGTGATTCCCCAGGGGACTAGAAGCAGAGGTGTGGCCGGACCCTCCTCTCCCTAACTAGCTGTGGCGGTCAGTCAGGAATTGGGGGGAGAACAGTCTTCATTCCCAGCTCTCTGTTCCATCACCTCCTATCTTTTAGCATTGTTTGCGGGATGGGGAAGGGTTCTTTCCCTGAAGATTTTTGGCTTTTGTGGTCCCCCACCCCCGAGTGCAATTAGTGCTGAAAATGGCTCCCTGGAGGATCAAGGGGAGGGTGAGAACAGGATCCACAACAGTTTTGGAACTGTTCTGTACTCCAAATCTGGATAAACTCAATCCACCCGGAGCAGGGGGCAGGACCTAGGGGCCACAAGTGACCCTTAAGTCCATATGTTATACTGTGCTCTGCCAAGTCCCTAGTACAGTGCCCTGCACATAGTAAGCACTCAATAAATACCACTGACTGACAGATGTGGAGTTCGGTAATCCATTCCACTGAGACTCTGGGATCCTTTACTGCCATGCTTGTACCCAACCAATCATTCTCCCCAAATCTTTGGGATTTGGTTTTGTTCCCTAAGAAAATCTGAGGTCTCTTCAATTCTGAACCAGCATCCTTCAGTCTCTTTATTTCTAATCATTTCTACAGTGTTTCCAAGTGCTGTCAATACAGAACTGTTTGCTTCTGCTCCTCCTTGCTCACACGCTATTCCACCATTTGAGACGTGGAGGAAAAGTAGAAAAGGGTGGGTCAGAATCTCCCCAGTGCCCTGGCCACTGCCTGACAGTAGCCTGGGGGCTTAACAAAGTGCGATATACTTTTCAGGCCATGAAGGTCTTATTGAGCTCCCTGAATCTCCTCACATACCAACTCTGTTGCACTGTACTCTCCTCTCTCAACTGCTTACTACAGTGCTCTGCATGCAGTAAGCACTCAGTAAATACCATTAATTGATTGATTGACTCCTAATTTACTTCTGGGGAAGCAATGATCGTTGGAGACTCTAGAGCCTCAACTGAATGGTGCTGATTCAAACCAGACCCCATTTTTGCTTCTCTCCTGAGATTAGCTTGTCGATTCCATTCCTGGCTCTGGTGCCATTTTGCTGGCTTACATTAGGGCTCAATGTGGGCTTTAGTGGAAGTTTTCTGTAATACATTTATAATAATTTGTAGTAATGGTTTGTCTCCCCGCTAGACTGTAAGCTCCTTGTGGGCATGGAACATACCTGTCAACTCTGTCATATCGTAGCCTCCCAAGTGCTTAGTACAATGCTC
The DNA here is from genome assembly GCF_015852505.1 of Tachyglossus aculeatus. NCBI lineage: Eukaryota > Metazoa > Chordata > Mammalia > Monotremata > Tachyglossidae > Tachyglossus > Tachyglossus aculeatus. The sequence goes on along the minus strand of NC_052074.1, from coordinate 43,581,705 downwards.
TGCACACAGTAAGCGCTCAATAAATGTGATTGATTGACTGGAAAGAGCCCGGTCCTAGGAATTAGGAGATCTGGATTCTCCTTGCCTCCTGTATGATCCTGGGCAAGCCACTTAACCTCTCTGGGCCTCAGATTCTTCATCTGTAAAGTAGGGATGGCAAATCCTGCCTATTATTCCTCATAGAGATTTGGTGAGGATAAAGTGAGCTGTGAAAGCATTTTGGGACACAAATGCCCTTTCCAATTTATTAAAACTATTTGTATTAATTATTGCTCTGAAAAATGCAGAGAGAAATGGTTGCTTCTCTCCCACCGGGCCATTCAGGGACTTTGAGATCTTTCAAGGGAAAGGTACAGAATAGAATCACATCTGAAGTGTCCTCTGGGGCTTTCTGTTCCTGCCCATCAGGAACGTAAAAGGTATCTCGTTACTTAAATGTCTATTAATATCTCCGCTAATATTTCTATCATTTCTTTGGCAACCAGCCCTTAGACAGTGCTGTCACTCACTACACGTGGCCCAGAGTGGAAATGAAGACTCTCATGGCCTCGTTTCTTTCCCAGAAACTTGCCGTTCTTTAGGGGGCTATTCTACAGCTCATTTGAAGGCATAGAGAACCCCCAAATGCATCGTTGCGGAATTCCAGCTAATACATCCCTGTACCATTGAGGCTAATCCAGACCCTGTCTGCACTGAAGTTCCTTCTCTCAATTTATCAGCCCGCAGGCAACGCCAGAGGAGGCCCAGCTAATTCCCCACCGACTATCCTGTTTCCTCTCTGTCTCTCTCCCAAGAGTGATTAAGCCGGCCTTGAGACTGAGCATTGGCCCCAGGGACCCAGGGTTGGCAGAAATCCATTACCCTAGGTCTCTCCTTTGTAAATCCTATTTCAATAGTATTGATGGTTTATTTTGGGGGGATGGCATGGAGGGGGACTTATGCTTGGGGTAGAATTTTGTGTCTATTTTGTGCAGTCCCACCCTGTACGTTTCCTTGGTTCTGTTAACCTAGAGGGAATAACTTCAGATACCGGAGTTATAAATGGTGAGTAAGTTAACCAAACACGGGATTCCTTAAACACCCTCTCCGTCCCAGAGGAGTATCCTGGACAAACTCTCTCTTGCCTATGCCAAAGCCGATTCTGTTTTTTGCAGATTGCCTACAAGAAAGGGCATGAAGAGCGGAAAGCTCAATTCACGCCACTGGCAGACCCACCCGATATAGAATTTGCCAAGAAAGTGACCAATCAGCTGAGCAAGGTAGGCCTGCAGCTATGGAGAATGTAGCTTCCTGCACCTTCAAATAGCCTTTCATATCAGGAGGCGCTGAGGTCCAGTGGGAAGAGCTGGAATCTGGAGTCGAGAGACCCGGCTCTAGTCCCAGCTCTGCCACTGGCCTGCGTTGTGATCTTTGGCAAGTCATTTTCATCATCATCATCATCATCATCAATCGTATTTATTGAGCTCTTACTATGTGCAGAGCACTGTACTAAGCGCTTGGGAAGTACAAATTGGCAACATATAGAGACAGTCCCTACCCAACAGTGGGCTCACAGTCTAAAAGGGGGAGACAGAGAACAAAACCAAACATACTAACAAAGTAAAATAAATAGAATAGATATGTACAAGTAAAATAAAGTAATAAATATGTACAAACATATATACATATATACAGGTTCTGTGGGGAAGGGAAGGAGGTAAGATGGGGGGGATGGAGAGGGGGGCGAGGGGGGGGAGGGGGACGAGGGGACGATTTTCCCTCCCTGTCCCTCAGTTTCCTCATCTGTAAAATAGGGCTAATGATCCTTGCCCTTCCCAGACTAATAGGGTTATCGTGAGGATAAAATGCAGCCTGGCCTACTGGAAAAGAGCACAGCCTGGGAGTCAGAGGTCTGGGTCCTAATCCTGGCTCTGCCACATGCCTGCTGTGTGACCTGGGGCGAGTCACTTCACTTCTCTGTGCCTCAGTTCCCTCATCTGTAAAGTGGGGGTTAAGACCTTGAGCCCCATGTGGGACGGGGACTGTGTCCAACCTGGTTACCTTGTATCTACCCCAGCACTTAGAACAGTGCTTGGCACAGAGTACATGCTTAACAAATACCACAATTATTATTTTTACTGTTATTATTAGCTGTGTTTAAGAAAAATGAAAGCACTGAACAAAATACAAGAAATTAGTGAAAGAAGCCGGTTTACGTCATACTAGGATTCAAACACTAGATGACATTTGTGTATCTTTATATATAATAGCATTTCATTGGATTCTATATGTACTCACACACAGTTAGTTCTATCAATATATTAAGTTTTCATCAGAACCAGGGTTTTTTTTTCCTCTTAAACTAGTGTAATTGATCAGCTGAACAGCCTGAGGGTTGTAAGGGATTATGAAAACTGGTTCAGTGATGCATTCAGATAATATTGACAGATGAAAACTTTCTTTAGCATGAGCAACGCCCCAACTATGTTTATGGGGAATCGTTTTTTTTTATTTGCAATCATACTATACTCCGTTTAAAAATCGTCCCCAGCCTCAAAACAACCCAAATTTGGCATTTGGCATTTTCCAGGCTTGGAAGAATAAAAGCATTGCTCGCTGTGTTTCAGATGCAGAATTAATTTATATGGACTCTGTAATTTTGAGGCCTGGTTAACAAAGGTATTATTAGCATCTAAACCCCCTGTTTTATATTTGGATTAATAACCTCTCTCAGGGAGTCTTGGACTTGAGATATAGTGCTGGGTGGAAGATGATATCAGAGGGGACCGCATTAAAGGCATTTTGGATAGAGTTGAACAGGCCCCCTGTGGAATTGGGTAAACAGTGGGGAATCCTTGGAATATTGAAACGTTGGTATTCCGAAGACCGGGAGAGGGTCGGGAAGTGGAGGAGAGGAATGAGAAGACGGTTCCTTCAGCCTCTATTCTATCCCGTGGAAGTGTGGAGGGGGAAGAAGGATGTTCAAACCCCTGGGAATCTAGGCCAACCCAGATTGGAGTCAATGGGGAGACATGGGAGGGTTGTTTGCTCCCTGTTCACCCCTACTTTCCTCGGGCTTCATGGTTTAGTATTCATAGGCTCTGGAATCAGATTCAGAGTTCATTGCAAGATATGGAAATGACCATTTTGGAAATTAAAAATCAAAGCCCAACACCAGTTTTATTGCTTCTTTTTTAAAAAATCTTCCCTGTAGCAAAAGTACCATGCGGATTATGAAAATAAAGTCAAAGGCAAGTGGAGTGAGACACCTTGCTTTGAAATTGCCAATGCAAGAATGAATGCAGCTAACCTTAGCATGGTAAGTAAATTTTTTTAGACAGCGTTGGTACCCACCAACAGAATAAAGTTTGCGCTTCTCTTTTTGCCTGTCGCAGATGCCAAGAGTGCATTCTTCAGGAATTCTAAAAACTCTCTGGCCTAACCCTTTCCTGCACCAGACAGGAGGCCCTTCTATACTTCGGTAAAGCTCATTAGGAAGAAAATTTGATACCATCTCTCATTTAGTAACCTATTCTAGGGTTTACTAAATTTCTGCCATTAGAATGTTTTTCTTTAGGTCTGACCTAAATCCCTTCTGCAGTAATTCAAAGTCATTTCCACCTATGCAGTCCTCCCCAGTCAATCAATCAATGGTATTTATTGAGTGCTTATTGTGAGCGAAGCACTACACTAAATGCTTGGGAGAGTATCATTCTTGAAGACTTTCCTTAGTCTTCTCACCAAGATGAAAAAGCCAGTCTTTTTTTATATATTCTCTGTGGTTCATTCATTCATTCAATCGTATTTATTAAGCGCTACTTTGTGCAGAGCACTGTACTAAGCGCTTGGGAAGTTGGCAACATCTAGAGATGGTCCCTAGCCAACAACGGGCTCACAGTCTAGATGGGGGAGACAGACAACAAAACAAAACCTGTGGACAGGTGTCAAATCGTCAGAATAAATAGAATTAAGTCTAGATGCACATCATCAACAAAATAAATAGAATAGTAAATATGTAAAAGTAAAATAAATAAAGTAATGAATCTGTACAAACATATATACAGGTGCTGTGGGGAGGGGAAGGAGGTAGGGTGGGGAGGATGGGGAGGAGGAGAGGAAAGAGGGGGCTCAGTCTGGGGAAAGAGGGGGCTCAGTCTTGACATTTTTTAATTTGTCCTTTTGGTCTTTTCTGAGGTCTTCACAAACCAGTCAGGTTACAGGGCTTGAATGAGCCACTGTATTTCAGTGGCAGGTGAGTGGGTTAGTATTCAGAAGGAAGTTTAAGATCACAGAAAAGCCATCCATACTTGTTAGTATCTTGCTTGCTTCCTTACCAACAGCACTGCATTGCTGCAGCATCGCCTCATTACGTTTTAATGTCTTCCAGAAAAAATACCAGGAAGACTTTGAGAATGCCAAAGACCAAATTTACTTTATGCAGACGGATACCCCGGAGTACCAAGTTAATAAGCGAGCTGGAATCGCTGCTAGTAAGGTATGTTGACTTTATTGCTGCTGCCTAGATGGCATTTAGTGGATAATTTTGCCCTTTAATGAACAAAAAAAAGATAATTCCAAAGATGAAGAATATTTCAGAATCTGCCTGCTTCGATTGCCCTCTCAAAGGTACATTAACTCTATTCTTTGGGTGACTTTTTAAATCAGTTCCTTTTACCAGGAAACCTCCTTTCTCCTGAGGTTTCAATTGCAGGAAGAAATACTTTCTTCCCAAGACCAGATTCCCCATGCGAGAATTTCCTAGACCAGGTGTACATGAAATGAAAATCTGGCCTTCTGTTTGCAAGCAATACGATTTCAGAAGTTCTCAACAAGGGCTGAATCTGCCCTGGGTAAAACTAACAGCTGGGTGAAAAAATGTTAGCGAACCCAGGTTTTTCTTACCTGCCTTTAGCGACATTCTGTGTGTTAGGTACTTGATGTCAGGAGGATGGAATCCTACTGTTCTCTGTATCTTTTCAGCCCCAGGAGATGCAAAAGCATCAGATTGAGCTGGTACAGACAGCTCTTTCCTCTTTTCCCCCTTGAAATTGCATCTTCGGGCCTGCCTTTTACTGCTCGGCCCTGTAGTTGTAGCTAGGGCGCCTGCATTTTGCGGGCCGACCTCCAACCCCCAGGGTCAGAAAAAACCCCGGATCTTCTCTGTCCACCCAGGGAAGGTTGGGCACCTGGCTTCCTGTAGCAATCAGCAGCCTGTGGCTCCAAAAGTGTCCGATTGCGTCGAGCAGTCTCTGCTGACATTCGATTTGCCCCAGATACAAGCTAGTTTCAAACCCAAAACAGAATTTTCTGCTGGAAAGTTTGCTCCAGACAAGTGCACCTGTAAGTGCAGAAAGCCATGGACTCTTGAATTTAGGTGTCTTTATTTCCTCAAGTGCACACTTGTAACTCCCTAGATAGACCTTGGTGATAGACTTTCGTGCAGAAAGACCAGGCCATTAGATTCTGTTGTTTGCTGGGGGCTTTTCCTAGCCTCCATGCCTTTGAGTTGCTTGCTTAAATTATTGGACAAGAATCCTTGAGATCGAATTACTGTGTGAAATGTTGTTAATATTTATGAAAATTTATGGGAAGAGAGAATCGATTTGTGAAACAGCATGCAAGCCGTCTCGTTGGCAAGAACCATTCTGAAATGTAATTTCCCACTTTTTCTTTCCCTCATTCAGGTGAAATACAAACAAGACTATGAAAAGAATAAAAGCGTGGCCGATTATAACGTGCTTCCCGCTACAGAGAACCCGCTGCTCAGGCAATTGAAGGCTGCGGGGAATGCCCTCAGTGATGTAAGTCTGCATCCCTCAGCCATATTTGCTAAACCACAGCTGTAATGGATCCTGAGATTAGAAACAACCTCAGAGAATGTCCCAGAGAGCAGTTTCCCCATAGCCATCCGGCCTCTGAGAGGATTCGAAGAAAGTGTGTGTTTCTCCCAGTTTTCCCTCGGTGTTTTGTCCAAAACGCAAATCAGGCTTGAAGACAACCACTTGTCTGCAGTCCTGAAACACTTCCACTCTGAGGATCGGGGGGTGGACTTGTCCCCCAGGGCCTTGTAGCTGTGTCACAGGTGGCTGCTGCTTGGGCGTATGAGGGGAGAAGTAAAGCCAGACATAACACTCTTCCTGCTTGCTCTCCTGTCTCCCCTGCTACCAAACCCAAGCCACGGCAGATGCCAGGGTAGAAGAAGAAAGGAGAAGCCTGAGCTTCTCTTGGGGCTCTCCCTAGGAGCTCCCTGCTTGAGGGGTAGGGTTATCTACCATTCATTGGGTTTTCAACTGGCCCGTTTCCCGACCAGGATAAATATGGAACTGGGTGATTTTATTTCTGGCTTAAAAAATTTCAGTGCCGAGGCCCCTTCTGTCACAGCTTCTGCCGTCAAGTTCTGTGTTTCCAACTTGGCCTGAGAGTTTAATACCCACCTGGGAAGGGATTGCAGTGGTTCTTAAGCACATGGGGGGATCGAGACCGTAGGATCAGCCTGTCTCAGGAGAATTTCCTGGAAATGGCGCCTGTTGATCTCATCATGTCATGCGGCATGGGTGGCGGCGCAAGTGTGTGTCTCGGTCCAGAATTTCTTTGGTCCATCAGGCTGCAACCCTGTTTGATGTATATGTTGCCAACTTGTACTTCCCAAGCGCTTAGTACAGTGCTCTGCACACAGTAAGCGCTCAATAAATATGATTGATGATGATGATGATGGTGTCTGGGAGGTAAGCTTGGGAGCATATATATATACATATACATATATATATATATATACACATATATATATATATACACACATATATATATATGTATATATGGTTGTACATATTTATTACTCTATTTATTTATTTATTTATTTATTTTACTTGTACATTTCTATCCTACTTATTTTATTTTGTTGGTATGTTTGGTTCTGTTCTCTGTCTCCCCCTTTTAGACTGTGAGCCCACTGTTGGGTAGGGACTGTCTCTATGTGATGCCAATTTGTACTTCCCAAGCGCTTAGTACAGTGCTCTGCACATAGTAAGCGCTCAATAAATGCGATTGATTGATTGATTGATTGAAGATGGTGAAGGTGACTTAGCTGGACGTCCCAAATGAACCTGGCCTATAGGGGTCAAGCTTTTCCATGGGGGGCTTGATTTTATAGAATGGTTGTTAAACCAAATCCTTTTCTACTCAGAGAACACAAAAGATAGTGACTGAAGGTTTAAAGGAATTTTAACTTGGACAATGGAAAAAGAGATCTATAAGGCCAATGGATTTATAAGCCGGGTCTTAATGAAGGAAAATAAATCTGGCATTAAAACGTTCTTAATTTAGCTTTAGCCTTCAGGGGAAAAGATTTAAATTTTCCTCATAATTCCTCTGACAGTGTGCTAGGTTTCCTCTCAATGTGGTAGGTAACTGTCCTTTGAAAGGTAATACACTATTTAATAAAGTGGCATGTGGTATACTTTTTTTAGTTAGCTTTTTTTCTTTTTGAAATACCATCTCAGTGGATATTATTCAGGGAGTAGAATTAAAATGCATGTCCCCCAAAGCCTTGGGTCTCTCTTTTCAAGGTACACTTCCCCTGTTGGCTAAATTTCCCAAGCCACTGATTGAATAACTTTTTTTTTTAAGGGCGTTGGAAAGCAAGAAAGAATCCGAGGTACCCTAAACTCTGTTAAACCCTTAGGTGGGACTGACGTCAAATCTTCTGCTGTAACTGTTTTCTTTTTCCTCTGACAGAAATTATATAAGGAAAACTATGAGAAAACAAAGGCAAAGAGCATAAACTACTGTGAGACTCCTAAATTTAAGATGGATACCATTCTGCACAACTTCAATGATGTAAGCCTTGCTGCAATCGTTGGTTTTGATTGAGTCACGGGCCCCGTGTTGCCCAGATCTAAGTCGCTTGGAATGGAATGTGTTTTTGTCTTTCAGAATAAATATAAAGATGCCTACATGAAGAATATTCTGGGACATTACGTGGGCAGCTCTGAAGACCCGTATCATTCCCACTGCATGCAGGTTGCAGCTCAGAACAGTGACGTAAGTGTCGAGACAATTGGGTGCCTTCCCAAAGGCATTGTTTTAGGGAGCAATGAAGCCGCCTACCTATTCACGTTGTCTTCTTTCTCGCAGAAAAATTACCGGGCCGATTACGAAGAAGACCGGGGAAAGTGCTACTTCCCCCAGACCATAACTCAAGAATACGAAGCCATCAGGAAACTAGACCAGTGTAAAGATGTAAGTCCTCAGGCAGGCACTCCTGAAAGGAGGCCAGCTGGTTCATGCAAGTCGAAATATTTCAGTTCTGCAGTTTCTCCTGGCCCGCGGTGGTCAAGCCGTGTGAGCAGTAGCGTGGAATGTTCAGATTTTTTTTGGTAACCATCAAAGCAAGTGAAATTAAGAGAGCGCCACATCCCCCTTCTCACGCCCACTCTCAGTTGCTTTTTAAAAAAATCTATCACAAATGCTTTCTATTAGTGGCTTTTTGATTTTTTAAGACACCCAGGAGATGTGAGGAACATAAAATGTGTGTGCTTTAGTCCAGTTTCAGTGGCAGCAAAATGATTTAATACCCATTTTGACTGCAAGTGTTGAAACCTATAAATGCAGTAACTGTAGCGTTTTCCCCAAATAGACCACTCTGGTTCACCCGGGGCAAAAATGGGAATTTGTAGTTTCTTGCACAGTGTTTGGCATAGAGTAAGTGCTTAATAAATGCCCTCAGTATTGTTAGTAGTAGTAGTAGTATCAGTATCATTTTTACTGTATCCTCTGGGAGATCTCAGATATTCAGGTACTAAATCATTTCTTCATGTGTATTCTGCCCTGGTACAAATTTCTCATAAAAATCTGGCCATACTCAGTAAATTCCCGTTTCTGGAATATGTCTTTCTTTGCCCTGGAATCAGTCCTCCAAAATCATCTCAAAAAATGAGGATTCAGAAGCACACTTCCCTCTGAGGAAGTGTCCATTATGCAAGCTGGGGTTGAATAATAGAATGAAACTTTATTGGAGTGTGAGCTTATTAATAGGCTGTGCATATCTGGGGGATTTGTTGTGGAATGCCTACTGAATCGAGGTCTTTGTTTCCAGCATACCTACAAAGTCCACCCTGATAAGACCAAATTCACTCCGGTCACTGACTCTCCTGTTCAACTGCAAGCCCAGAAAAATACCAAGCAGCTGAGCGATGTAAGTATCAAGTAATAGCCAGGGAATCCAAGTCGATCCCTTTATTCCAGACAGTTTTATATCTTATCTAGCCCATCCCTGAAGCCTTTCTTTATTTCCATAATGAACACCTGCACCAGAGATGAACTTATCCACAGGCTAAAAAACATATACCCTGATTTGGCTGAGAAAGTTCCTGGTCTTTGTAGATTGCCCTTTGTAGATCACCCTTGTAGATTGTAGAGAAACAGCGTAGCTCAGTGGGAAGAGCACGGGCTTTGGAGCCAGAGGTCACGGGTTCAAATCCCTGCTCCGCTGACTGTCAGCTGTGTGATTTTGGGCAAGTCACTTAACTTCTCTGGGCCTCAGTTACCTCATCTGTAAGATGGGGATTAAAATTGTGTGAGCCCCCCGTGGGACAACCTGATCACCTTGTAACCTCCCCAGCGCTTAGAACAGTCCTTGGCACATAGTAAGCGCTTAACAAATACCAACTTTACTATTACTATTACTTAGCAATTTTAGGAAAAAAAATACAAATATCCCAAAAAAACTTGTAATCCCTGGTTGATATTGATCAAGTTCAAATGCTTGAACTTCCAAGACCAAGCTGGGTTATGCTCAGTACACTCTTTTCTACAGTATTATATTATTATAGTATACTACATTAGCATATTATAGTATACTCCTTCTAGAATGTGAGCTCTCTGTGGGCAGGCAACGTGTCTACCAACTCTGTTACGTCATACCCTCTCGAGCGCTTAGGACAGAGCTCTCTCTGCACACTGTAAGTTCCCAATGAATAGGATTGATTACAGTTCACTGTGTGTGCATACGACGATGTCTTCCGACACCATGCCGTGCTCTATCCAGACAGTTGCACCTTGGAGTAAGACTGTTCCCTAATTCCCTAACAGTGTCCTATCCAAAAGGCGCGCTGAAAAAATGCATCATATTCAGAGTAGCTCCCATAGCATTTTGGGGCTTGAATGCCTTGCATTCCCTCCCTTCGCATGGCCGAAGAGAGGTAAGGGGAAGGCTTGCAAGCTTGCAGTGGTGTCCCAGCTTTCAGTGACAAGGGAGACGGTCAGTGAATTGCTATAGACTGGGCCGCCAGAGCCTTTTATGCTACTCTGCCCTTCAAGAGCTTCCCCACCCCATAAGGAGGGCGAACCCGGCACTGATTGGGCATTTCCATTCTGACCTTCAGCTGAATTACAAAGCGAAGCACGAGAGTGAGAAGTTCAAATGCAACTTGCCCGCAGATGCTCCAGCTTTTATCCAGCACAAGGTCAACGCCTATAACCTCAGCGACGTAAGTAACGGTTTCTCTCGACCCAACGTCGTAGGATTTGTTGGTAGTCTGGGATATTTTGAGTTTACCCACCAGAACTGTAGCTCTTGAAAGATATAAGTCTGGAGTTGAACAATGGACCATCTAGCCCAATATACTGTTTTCACTGGTACATCAAGGGCCGCTTGAAGACTGTGATAGTTGTCCTCTTTGACATCCAACCGTAGGGATGTGCTTTCTAATGTTCCTAACTTTTTCCATGAACAAACCACCATCCACAAACCCTTCAAAATCTATCCTGTCCTATCTCTCAGCCTTTCTTTGTTCATTCATTCATTCATGCAATCGTATTTATTAAGTGCTTACTGGGTGCAGAGCACTGTACTAAGTGCTTGGGAAAGTACGGTGCAACAGTAAACAGTTATGTTCCCTGTCCACAACCAGCTCATAGCCCAGAGGGGTGTACCACTAGGAATATGATTGGGATATTGAGAAGCAGCGTGGCTCCATGGAAAGAGCCTGGGCTTGGGAGTGGGTTCTAATCCCGGCTCTGCCACTTTTCAGCTGTGTGACTTTGGGCAAGTCAATTAACTTCTCTGGGCCTCAGTTACCTCATCTGTAAAATGGGGATTAAGATTGTGAGCCCCACTTGGGACAACCTGATCACCTTGTATCCCCCCAGCACTTAGAACAGTGCTTTGCACATAGTAAGCGCTTAACAAATACCATCATCATCATCATCATCTTGAACATTCTAGCCACTGTAATTTCTTTTCCCAATTATCTATCAAAGAACTGTCATCTACCAATCTAGCTAGACCTCTTTTGAAACTTCTATCCTCCCTGACGTTGCTATCAAACTCTCATGGAGGAATAAACATTGCAGACAACACAAGTGATGAAAAATATTAGTCAGAAACCTGCTCCCTGAATTATGTATCTCCCTCTCCTTTCCTGTTAGGTTTTTATCTCAGTGGAAAACAGCAGAACTCTGTGTTTGTGTGTATGTATAGGAATTGGCTTTTTAGATGGAATTGAGTAATTATTTTGATTTCAGGCATGTAGATGAACCTCTTACATGGTACCTTTCCTTCCAACTCCGCTGATGTCTTGGTGGCTGATGGGCAAGGCACCCATGTGGAGCCGGGTGGTGGTTCATAAATAACCTGGGACATATTGACATTTTTAGTTCCATAGCTACATTTCCAGTGTTTGTTGCCCCTTTAGATGTGTCCTTGTTTCTGGGTTGATATGTATCCCTTTTGCAGGTGCCAAATGCCTACCTTCATATATATGCTTTTACCGTGTGAAACAAGATGATGTCTTAGTAAAGCATGGCACTATTAAAGGGATGGGTGGTCTCTTCTCAGCACTGGTCCTCACTATTCTCTTCCTGAAATTGCGGGAAAAGCCATTAGCTTCCCTGGCCCTCAGTTTCTGAATCTGAAGAGCACGGGCTTTGGAGTCAGAAGTCATGGGTTCAAATCCCGACTTTGGGCAAGTCACTTAACTTCTCTGTGCTTCAGTTACCTCATCTGTAAAATGGGGATTAAGACTGTGACCCCCCCGTGGGACAACCGGATCACCTTGTAACCTCCCCGGCGCTTAGAATAGTGCTTTATGCCTAGTAAGCACTTAATAAATCCCATCATTATTATTATTAAAATAAAATATAGGTTAGTACCATCTCTGCCACAGTAGTCAAACTGGGGACTCCTTAAGATTCTGGAGAAGAAAGGAATCACGTAATGCACCTTTCATTAAGGAAGACTTCTCCAGAAATATGACTTCTTATCATAGATCCAGGAACTTCTTTTGAATCAATCAATCAATCAATCAATCAATCGTATTTATTGAGCGCTCACTATGTGCAGAGCACTGTACTAAGCACTTGGGAAGTACAAATTGGCAACACATAGAGACAGTCCCTACCCAACAGTGGGCTCACAGTCTAAAAGGGGGAGACAGAGAACAGAACCAAACATACCAACAAAATAAAATAAATAGGATAGAAATGTACAAGTAAGATAAATAAATAAATAGAGTAAGGTCTTGAAGGTCTGAGGGAGGGGTCGGTGAGAAATGAGTATTGGACTGGCATCAGAAAATAAGGCCTCAAATCTGTTCTTCCCGCTTAATGGAAAGATTGGTATTGAATGGGGCCTCTCTGAATACCTGTGTGTGATTGTTTTCCACCCAGAATGCTTATAAGCACGACTGGGAGAAGAGTAAAGCTAAGAAGTTTGAGATCAAGGTTGATTCCATCCCTCTCCTGGCAGCCAAAGCCAACAGCAAGAATGCCAGCGATGTAAGTTTTGCCTCAGGGGCTGGGGTGGGGTGGGTGATGAGCGGGTGGAGGGGAGCTGACCATCGGCGGTGTCTCTGCAGGTGTTGTACAAGAAAGACTACGAGCAGAGCAGAGGGAAAATGATTGGAGCCCTGAGCATCAATGATGATCCCAAGATGCTCCACTCTTTGAACGTGGCCAAAAACCAGAGCGACGTAAGTGCCCCTGCCAAACTCTCTCGCTTCTGACTTTAGGGTGAACCGATCTCTGAAATTCCGAGAGGTGATCGGTGCATGTAAAGTGCCACTTCTACTCTCAGGATCCACAGGACAAATCAGGTTCTGACGATTTTGGGTTGAAGGAGACGTGATTTCCTCAGTGCTCGTTTGAGTCGAGAGGAAGCAACTCGGTTATATTTAATTGTTGTGTCCCTTGGCTTGGGGGTGGGATTTAGATAAACATCTCTGATGGATTTTGTTGTTTAGAAAATTATGGGACAGTTATGTCATTATCCTCAGGATGTTTACAAAAATAATTTTGAAATAGCTTCAAATAGGTATTTTTTTAAATGAAGAAGAATTGTTTCGTGCCCCAAAGCACCTTTTTTTAAAAAATTGCATCAGAGAATGTTTTCTTCTCCTTGGTACTCTTCAAATTACCCAAATCTATGTCTAACTTCAACCTTGGGAAAACAGAAAAAGAATATGAGATTCACGCTCTATTGTATCTGGCAACAGATACATAAATGCTGGGGGCTGAGGAGGGTGGGGAAGGAAGGATGCAAATTCAAGCGCAAAGATGATGCTCTGATTTTCCATGTGCCTCTCTACTTGGTGTGGCTGTCTTTGTTAGGACAAAGGTAATGGAATTCCCCCCGTATTTGTTGTAGCTGGAGACTTTCCAGGGAAGAAACATTATCTTTCTTGCATTTGCTCCAAGATATCGTGGAATTGATTTCTTAATTTCTCATCTCTCCCGTGGCTCAGTGGCTTTGGAGTCAGCGGTCATGGGTTCGAATCCTAGCTCTGCCAGTTTTCAGCTGTGTGACTTTGGGCAAGTCACTTAACGTCTCTGTGCCTCAGTTCCCTCATCTGTAAAATGGGGATTAAGACTGTGAGCCCGCCAAGGGACAAACTGATCTCCTTGTCACCTCCCCAGCGCTTAGAACTGTGCCTTGCACATAGTAAGCGCTTAATAAATGCCATCATTATTATTATTATTACCCTCCCATTTATATGTCAGCACTTCAGCACCACTTAAGTACTTGAGAACTCACATCCCTGCCCAACCCCCCATAGCAAATACGGACATCTATTTATCCTCATCCATCTCCCCTACTAAATTGTAACCTTCTTTAGGGCAGATGTAGATCTACTAATAATGATGGTATTTAATATTATTTAATTAATTTTATTAATTAGTAATTTATTATTAATTTAATAATGATTAATTTATTAATTTAATAATGATGGTATTTGGAGAAGCAGCTTGGCTCAGTGGAAAGAGCATGGGCTTTGGAGTCAGAGGTCATGGGTTCAAATCCCAGCTTTGCCAACTGTCAGCTGTGTGACTTTGGGAAAGTCACTTAACTTCTCTGTGCCCCAGTTACCTCATCTGTAAAATGGGGATTAATACTGTGAGCCCCCATTAGGACAACCTGATCACCTTTTTACTTCCTCAGTGCTTAGAGCAGTGCTTTGCACATAGTAAGTGCTTAAATACCATCATTATCTACTAGCTATTGCAGTCTCCCAAGCATTTGGTGCAGTGCTCTTCAGGCAACAAGTACTCAATACACAGTCATTCAGTCATATTTAATAGGTGCTTACTGTGTGCAAAGCACTGTACAAAGCACTTGGGAGAGTACAATACAAAACAAACAGACACATTCTCTGCCCAAAATGGGCTCACACGATTGATAGGAAAATGATTTAAGGACTCTTATTGGTGTGCCTGGTATTCTGGAGAAAGTTGATTTTTAAAGGTAAACGTGAATTCTGATGGCTACTGGCAACCAATTTCAGAAGAAAGTGACTTCTAAAAAGCGATATCTGTCTTTAACAGCTCAACCATTAAGTATTCATTGTAGTGCAGGGTATTGTTATTGAATTGCAATAAATACTTATTTCCCGATTTTGAAAAAGATTATAATGGTATTTGTTATTAGAAGACAGCAGTCTTTTAGGTAAAAGCCTTTTGCATCCGTTCCCAAAAGGCACTCAAACTTATCAATTTTAGGCTTTGGCAGTAATTAATCTACTATTCTTTGATGCTTGGTTTTCTCTGGAAAACAGCTCGTTTTGAACGTGAATGTTACCAAGATCACGGTGTATTTTAAAACCTCCTTTTGAGTGAAGCTTTTGTGTGAAATGAAACCTTTTGTTTACCTCATTCATTTTTCATTGTCAGAGATTATACAGGGAAAACTACGAGAAGACAAAAGCCAAGAGTATGAATTACTGCGAGACTCCTAAATTTCAGTTGGATACCCTTATGAAAAACTTCGGTGAGGTAAGCAGTGGTGCTTCAGTCATCACTTCTGATTGAATCATAGGCCCAGTGTTTCACCGAATGGAATGTATTTTTTTTCTTTCAGAATAAATATAAAGATTCCTACGTGAAGAATATTCTGGGACATTATGTGGGCAGCTATGAAGACCCTTATCATTCCCACTGCATGAAGATTGCAGCTCAGAATAGTGACGTAAGTGTCGAGACAATTGGGGGTCTCTTCCCAAGGGCAGTGTTTTAGGGAGTGATGATGCTTCTATCCTAATCACATTTCCTTCCTTCTCGCAGAAAAATTATCGGGCCGATTACGAGGAAGACCGGGGAAAATGCTACTTCCCCCAGACCATAACTCAAGAATATGAAGCCATCAGGAAACTGGACCAGTGTAAAGATGTAAGTCCATCCTTCCAGAGAAGCAGCAGTGTCTAGTGGATGGAGCATGGGCCAGGGATTCAGGAGGACCTGGGCTCCAAAACCATCTCGGCCACTTCATCAATCGTATTTATTGAGCGCTTACTATGTGCAGAGCACTGTCTGCTGTGTAACTTTGGGCAAGTCACTTCACGTTTCAGGGCCTCCGCTACTCCTCTGTTCAATGGAGCTAAGACTGTAAGCCCCATGTGACATGTGGACTGTGGCCAGTCTGGCTTGTATCTATCCCAGAGCTTAATGCAGTGCCTGGCAAATAGTAAGCGCTCAACAGATAGCATTTTTAAAAAAGTCTCCTCAGCACGTGCTCCTGATTTACGGGTTGTGTTTCAAGAAAACCCGATGTTCATTAAGGAGACTATTGTGGCATCTAGTGGTCAGAGTGACTTTTCAGAGTTCTAGGTTTTGAAAATGCATCATTGTTCCTTGAGGTATGATAGCCAGAAGTATCTTTCAGCCCCCTCAAACAATTTCCGGACCGATAAAGACCCGGTTTCTTTTGAAAGGATCTGTGATTTTTGGTTGACTCGTTCATTTCCCTCACATAGATTTTTGTTGAAAAACCGGGGTAAGTTTAGGCATAGAGTGGACTGACTGGAGGAGAGGTCGAGAACGTTCAATAGGAATTGTTTTGGAAAATCAGCTAACAGAGTCTGTCTTTTCTAGCACACCTACAAAGTGCACCCCGATAAAACGAAGTTTACTGCAGTCACTGACTCTCCGGTCCAGCTACAAGCCCAGATCAATACCAAGCAGCTGAGCGATGTGAGTATCTTGAAATATCCAAAAGCCCCCCAAAATCAAGTAGACCCCACCTGTGTGCTTCCTACAGACCTACCTTGATTGAAATGAAAATGATGTAGCTATTTCCAGATGGAACAGGTCTCGTCTTCACCAAGGCAGGACTTTCACCCCTATTGGTCTGATTGACTGCTACTCTCGTCCAAGTAAAATATGGTTTGGAGAAACTTAGGAGCCACTATAATTGTGCACAGATCATCTGGGTGAGAAAAGTCTGGTACTTTTTTTGTAAGAAGGGTTGGAAGAGTAAGAAAGGGTGTGGATAAGGTCAGGAGAAGAGAGGACATTTAGGAATGAAATTGGAAATTGAAACCAAGAAGTTTAGCCAGTCTACATCCTAGAAAGTCTGAGACCGAGCTTTCTATCCACTGGGATTGGATAAGCGTAGAGGAGGAACTGGGATGGGAGGATTTCTTTGGCTTCTTAAAATATTCTCTTTGGCTGAATCTCGAGGCTGCTCTCCTTGGAGGAATAGCCAGAGTGTCAGAGTGGAAGGGGTCTGAAAATGGTGGCCCAAAGCTTTGTTTCAAATCCCGGGAGGGACTTTACTGGGTTTAGCTTTTTAGATAACTTCCAAGTAAGGCATGAAATGGAAGGGAATATAGCCTATAATATTACGTGAGTCACTTGTGCCTTCCAGCAGAAGGCAGTTTTCCAGGTCTGTGCTGCCGCTTCTCCTGGAATCCCACGTTTCCTCCACCTCACTCCAACTCCTTCCCTTCTCCTCTAATGCTGCCATTCAGAGGTTATTCTGTGCTGAAGTGGCTCTCCATCTAGAATAAGCGTAGGTCACCTGGTAGTTTACCCCCGGTACCGATTGGGTGTTTCCATTCTGTCTCTCAGCTGAACTACAAAGCGAAGCACGAGAGTGAGAAGTTCAAATGCAACGTCCCAGCAGACGCTCCAGTTTTCATCCAGCACAGAGTCAATGCTTACAACCTCAGTGACGTAAGTTTCTAAAATGTCCTGTGTTTCCTGTTTCCACAAGAGAAAGGGCGCTAGCACACATTGTGCCTGACAGGGGTTTCACAGCTCACTGTAAACTGAGGAGACCTTAGAGTCACTGGACTGGACAGGACTTTGAAAGGTCTTGTTTGTAGTCCAAACTCCTGCCTCCAGGCTTGCAAGGCACCTTTCCATTTTGAGAATGGGGTGAAAAGAGAGAAACGTTTTGCGGGAAGTGCAGCATGGCTCAGTGGAAAGAGCCCGGGCTTTGGAGTCAGAGGTCATGGGTTCATATCCCAGCTCCGCCAATTATCAGCTGTGTGACTTTGGGCAAGTCACTTAACTTCTCTGGGCCTCAGTTACCTCATCTGTAAAATGGGGATTAAGACTGCGAGCCCCCTGTGGGACAACCTGATCACCTTGTAACCTGTATATATGTATATACCTGTATATATGTATATATGTTTGTACATATTTATTACTCTATTTATTTATTTATTTATTTTACTTGTACATATCTATTCTATTTATTTTATTTTGTTAGTATGTTTGGTTTTGTATCCCCCTTTTAGACTGTGAGCCCACTGTTGGGTAGGGACTGTCTCTATATGTTGCCAATTTGTACTTCCCAAGCGCTTAGTACAGTGCTCTGCACACAGTAAGCGCTCAATAAATACGATTGATGATGATGATAACCTTCTCAGTGCTTAGAACAATGCTTTGCACATAGTAAGCGCTTAATAAATGCCATTATTATTATTAGATGGTGCATGTGGTAGGTTTTGAAGAAGTCTTTTCAACCCCTCTCAGAGGCTCTCAGATTTCACCGGAAGCCTGGCATAAATGGATTGGGGCTTCAAACCAAACAGCTATGGGAGTGAAGGTTTTCACTCCCTTAACATGCCTTCAGATGATCTCACCCCGTAGTTAGAAACATGTGGGTAAAATGTCCCACTTCACCCCATGGAATTGCCTTCTACGTTTCCAAGGAGTGTGACAATACCTAGTATTCCCATCCTGGTCTGATTAGCTTCCAACTGGAACATGACTGCGTAACTGGAGCCATGGAAAGTATCTCTGGCTGTTCCCCCTCCTTCATACTACCAGTTTTGTCCAATTAGCTCGAATCCTGCCCATTTTTTCACCTAGGCTGATCCCTCTCTCAACTTCCAGCTTTTCCGAGCCGTCATAAACCTTGAAGGCCTGGTTGATGTGGGTGATGTCCGCTATACTCTAGAGCATTAAATCTTTAGGTTCCTCTTCTTTGTGTGAATTTCCCCACCAGAATGCTTACAAGCACGACTGGGAGAAGAGTAAAGCTAAGAAGTTTGAGATCAAGGTTGATTCCATCCCTCTCTTGGCGGCCAAAGCCAACAGCAAGAATGCCAGCGATGTAAGTTTTGCCTCAGGGGCTGGGGTGGGGTGGGTGATGAGCGGGTGGAGGGGAGCTGACCATCGGCGGTGTCTCTGCAGGTGTTGTACAAGAAAGACTACGAGCAGAGCAGAGGGAAAATGATTGGAGCCCTGAGCATCAATGATGATCCCAAGATACTCCACTCTTTGAAGGTGGCCAAAGACCAGAGTGACGTAAGTGCCCCTGCCAAACTCTCTTGCTTTTGACTTCGGGGTGAAATGATCTCTGAAATTCTTAGAGGTGTTTGGGGGCATGTAAAGTGCCAATTCTACTCTCGGGATCCACGGGACAAATCAGGTTCCGGGGACTTTGTGTTGAAGTTATGAAGTTATGTTGCCAACTTGTACTTCCCAAGCGCTTAGTACAGTGCTCTGCACACAGTAAGCGCTCAATAAATACAATTGATTGAAGTAGAGTTGATTTCCTCAGGGCTTTTTAGTATTTTTATTTTATTTTTTTAATGGCATTTATTAAGCGCTTACTATGTGCAAAGCACTGTTCTAAGTGCTGGGGAGGTTACAAGGTGATCGGGTTGTCCCACGGGGGGCTCACAGTCTTCACCCCCATTTTACAGATGAGGTAACTGAGGCACAGAGAAGTTAAGTGACTTGCCCAAAGTCACGCAGCTGACAATTGGCGGAGCCGGGATTTGAATCCATGATCTCTGACTCCAAAGCCTGGGCTCTTTTCACTGAGCCACGCTGCTTCTCCATTTTCTTGTTTGAGTCAAGAGGAAGCAACTAGGTTATATTTAAATGCTTGCGTCCCATAGCGTGGGGGTGGAATTTGGAGGAGAAAAACATCTCCGTTGGATTTTGTTGTTTTGAAAACTGTGGGACAAATTATATCATTATCCTAAGGATGTTTACAAAAATAATTTTGAAATAGCTTCAAATAAGTATCTTTTAAATGAAGAAAAATTGTGTCATGCCCCCAAACACATTTTTTTAAATTGCATCCAAGAACATTTTCTCTTCGTTTGTTACTCTTCAAGTCACCCAAATCTGTGTCTAACTTGAACCCTGGGAAAATGGAAAAAGAATACGAGATATACAGTCTATCGGGCAACAAAGTAGAGCAAGTAGTCATCAGTGGAGGCCGAGTTGAGAAAATTAGCCCTTCCTAGAGACGTGAAGTTCAGTGAAGCTGTAAGCAGCAAATGTATAGGTGAATTATCTAGTCACTTGCCCAGGAGTGTGACAATATGAAAGTCCCAGACCCTACTCACTCTCGCTGTAGCATCATAGACAGCAGCTTATGAATACCTTTGGACTATTCTTCCCTCATGTCTGGGATTTAATGTTTACTGACAAGTATGAGCTCACAACAACTATCAGGTCAGCCAAGGACGTCACTGTACACAAACTGATCTGTTATGACATCGATCCCATCACCCCATTTTTTTATGTGAAGCAACAATTTGCCCACCTTCATTTTGTACTCATTGGCAAAACCACCCTCTCTCTGCCACTCTGTGAAACTTGTGCTGTTTTGAGAGTGTCAGCGTCCAAAACAAATGAAAGGGAAAGCTATATTGGCCTCGATCATTTGTTCTCATCTCACAGCTCTCCTTGTGTGTTCATCCAGTGGATTGAAGTGTAGTGGATTAACAGTAATCTCCTAATTAACCACGAGTGGTGAGCAGAGTAACCACTAATAAATCTGCTAGATAATTATAGTGACTTTTGTTATACACTTATATGCTAAGCGCTGGGGTAGGTACAGTATAATCACAGTCCCTGTTCCACAGAATGATCAGAAGGAAGGAAAGCATGTGCCCAACCCCCCCGCCTTTTTTATTACAGATGAGGAAACTGAGGCAAAGAGAGGTTAAGTGACTTGCCCAAGGTCCCATAGCAGGCAGTTGGTGGAGCCAGAATTAGATTCCAGATCTCCTGACTCCTAGCCCTGGATTCTTTTCCCTGGTCCAAGATGCTTCTAAATTTTTCTTCTAGATCCGGGAGGGCAAGGATCGTTTCTTATGCTGTTCTCTCCCAAGCACTTAGTATTTTGCACCTAAAAGTTGCTCAGTACATGCTCCTGATGGATTAATTGTGCCTATAGTTATGAAAGAAAAGCTAGGAAATCAGTGAACTGGAGGTTTCAACAGGGCATGTTCTTGAGGTAATTCATTTAGCAAGTTTTTGCATCTCCATGTAATGTGCGTGGCATGGGATGCTTCATCTGAACACCAATTGGTGTTGAGATTTGAGTTGGTGATGATGTGATCAATCAATCAATTGTATTGGGCGCTTACTGTGTGCAGAGCACTGGGCTAATCACTGAGGAGAGTATAGTATAACACATCTGATAGATATATTCCTTGCCTAAAAGGAGCTTACAGTCTAGAGGGGTAGATAGACATTAATACAAATAAATAAATTGCAGGTATGTGCATAATGTTTGTGGGGCTGAGGTGGGGAGAAGAAAGGATGTGAATCAAGGGCAAGGATGATTCAATTTCCTGCGCACTTCACTTGGTGTAGCTGTCTTGGTTAGGATAAAGGTAATGGAATTCCCTCGGGCTTGTTGTAGCTGGAAACTCTCCATAGAGGAAGCATTATTTTTCTTGCATTTGCTCCAAGGTATCTTGGAATTAATTCCATAATCCCAGGTACTCTCCATCCCATTCATTCCCATCTACTACTTCAGCACTTCGTCACAACCCTCTCCAATCCCACCATAGCAGTTATGGGCTTATATTTATCTACGTCCATCTCTCCTACTAAATTCTAAGCTTCTTGAGGGCAGATGTTAGGTCTGTTACCTGTTATACTCTCTCGAATACTTGGTACAGTGGTCTGCACAAAGCAATTGCTTAATAAATACGATGACTGATAGGAAAATGATTAAAATCCTCTTTTTTTTGTGTCTCTGTGGGCTTTAGTTTTCTGGGTCCTGGACAAATCACTTAATAAAATGGCAGGATTGGAGATGAACATGAATTCTGATGGCTCCTGGAAATCAATTTCAGAAGAGTGACTTCTAAAGAGAGAGATCTGTGCTTATCAACCCAACCACTGCATATTCATTCATTCAGTCGTATTTATTGAGCGCTTACTGTGTGGAGAGCACTGTACTAGGCGCTTGGGAAGTACAGATCGGCAACATATAGAGATGGTCCCTACCCAACAACAGGTTCACAGTCTAGAAGGGAGAGACAGACAACTAAACAAGTAGACAGGTGTCAATACCATTAGAATAAATAGAATACTCTTGGTATTGAACTGCAATAAATAACAATTTCTTGATTTTGAAAAAGATTATAGTGGTATTTGTTATTAGAAGACAGTAGTCTTTCAGGTAAAAGCGTTTTGCATCCATTCCCGAAAAACACTCAAACTAATCAATTTTAGACTTTGACAGTAATTAATTTACTATTCTCAGATGCTTGGTTTTCTCTGGAAAACAGTTCATTTTGAACACGAATGTTACGATAATCAAGGTGTATTTTAAAACCTCCTTTTGATTAAAGCTGATGCTTAAAATGAAGCCTTTTGTTTACCTCATTCATTTGTCATTGTCAGAGATTATACAGGGAAAACTATGAGAAGACAAAAGCCAAGAGCATGAATTACTGCGAGACTCCTAAGTTTCAGTTGGATACCCTTATGAAAAACTTCGGTGAGGTAAGCAGGGCTTCAGTCATTGCTTTGGATTGATTCAGTCAAAAATCAAAGATCAAAAATTGAATCACGGGCCCGGTGTTTCACCAGATGGAATGTATTTTGTCTTTCAGAATAAATATAAAGATTCCTACGTGAAGAATATTCTGGGACATTACGTGGGCAGCTTTGAAGACCCTTACCATTCCCACTGCAAGAAGGTTGCAGCTCAGAACAGTGACGTAAGTGTCGAGACAGTTGGGTGTCTCTTCCAAAAGCATTGTTTTAGGGAGCGATGATGTTTCTATCCTATTCACGTTTTCTTCCTTCTCGCAGAAAAATTACCGGGCTGATTATGAAGAAGACAGGGGAAAATGCTACTTCCCCCAGACCATAACTCAAGAATATGAAGCCATCAAGAAACTGGACAAGTGTAAAGATGTAAGTCCTTCCTTCCAGAGAAGCAGCAGGGTCTAGTGGATAGAGCATGGGCCTGGGATTCAGAAGGTCCTGGGTTCTAATCCCGCTTTTGCCTCTTGTCTGCTGTATTATTTTGGAAAATTCACTTAACTCCTCTGTGCCTCAAGTTATCTCATCTGTACAATGGGGACTAAGGCTGTGAACCCCATGTGGGGCATGGACTGTGTCCAATCTGATTGACCCCAGCACTTAGTACAGTGCCTGGCAAATAGTAAGCACTTAACAGATAGTTTTAAAAACGTCCTGAGTTACAGGACGTGTTGCAAGAAATATTTTTTGTGTGGTTTGGTTTTGTTGTCTGTCGCCCCCTTCTAGACTGTGAGCCCGTTGTTGGGCAGGGATTGTCTCTGTTGCCAAATTGTACTTTCCAAGTGCTTAGTACAGTGCGCTGCACATGGTAAGTGCTCAATAAATGTGAATAAATGAATTAAATCCTGTTGTTCATTGAAGAGACTATTGTGACATCTAGTGGTCACAGTGATGTTTCAGCATTGTAGGATTAATAATAATAATAATAATAATATTTGTTAAGCGCTTACTATGTGCAAAGCACTGTTCTAAGCGCTGGGGAGGTTACAAGGTGATCAGGCTGTCCCACAGGGGGCTCACAGTCTACATCCCCATTTTACTGATGAGGGAACTGAGGCCCAGAGAAGTTAAGTGACTTGCCCAAAGTCACACAGCTGACAGTTGGCGGAGCCGGGATTTGAACCCATGACCTCAGACTCCAAAGCCCGGACTCTTTCCACTGAGCCACGCTCCTTCTCCAGGCCTGATAGCCAGAAGTATCTTTCAGCCCCCTCAAACAATTTCCAGACCGATCAAGATCCAATATCTCTTAAAATGATCCGTGCTCCTTGTGGTTCACTAGTTCATTTCCCTCAGATACCGGATAGATTTTGTTTAGAAACCGGCTGTCAGGGATAAAATTGGCTGACGAGGGAAGGGTCAAGGATGCCCAATAGGGATTGTTTTGAAATCGCTAACAGAGTCTGTCTTTTCTAGTACACCTACAAAGTGCACCCCGATAAAACGAAGTTTACTGCAGTCACTGACTCTCCGGTCCAGTTACAAGCCCAGATCAATACCAAGCAGCTGAGTGATGTGAGTACCTTGAAATATCAAAAGAAAAACCAAAAAACAAACCCCAAATCAAGTAGACCCTCCTGCATGATTCAATCTTGGCAGGCCTGACTTGTTTGAAATGAAACTGTTGTAGCTATTTCCAGATGGAGCAGGTCTCGTCTTCACTAAAGGCAGAACTTTCACCCCTATTGGTCTGATCTAATACCTCTGTAGTCCGGGAAAAGTATGGTTTGGAGAAACTTAGGAGGCACTATAATTATGTATAGATCCTCAGGGTCATAAGTGTCTGGTAGTTTTTTGTAGAAAGTGTTTTAAGGATAAGGAAGGGTGTAGAATGGGGCCATGGGAAATGGACACTGACTTTGGGTCAGAAGAAGACGGGGCATTTAAGAATCCAGTTGGAAATGCAAGCCATTTTGATGCTGCTCTTCTTGGAGGACCAGCCAGAGTGTAAGGGGTCTAGAACTTTGATTTGGAAATGGAGTTCCAGTGGACTGCACAGGCAAAATGGTGGCACTATACAGCTCAAACTCCAGGAGGGACTTTGCTGGATTGAGTTTTTCGGATAACTTCCATGTAAGTCAGGAAATGGAAGGAAATACAGCCTGTAATATCGCAATAGTTCATTCATTCATTGTCGTATTTATTGAGTGCTTACTGTATGCAGAGCACTGTACTAAGCACTTGGGAAGTACAAGCTGGCAACATATGGAGACGGTCCCTACCCAACAACGGGCTCACAATCTAGAAGGGGGAGACAGACAAAACAAAACATGCGTTCTACTGTTCACAAGTCAACTGATCACTCTTCAGGAGGGCTTTATCCAGCCGCCTAAGAGCCTCGGGAAGTTTGGAGGACCTACTTTTCAGTGTCGGAATTACTGGGGTTGGTGCTGGTTCAATGTAGTGGGATTATTCCATCGGAAGGCACTCATCCTTCCCTGCTGGCTCCGGTGGATCGTCCGAGCCAAGTGAGCCACGAGGTCCTTGGCCATGAGTATGGGTCACGTCCACCCCTGGACCCAAGTCTAAGCGGCTGCTTTCTTGTGGGCTCCCGTCCAGGTGGCCGTGGTTACTTCTGCCATCCAGCAGAAGGCTGTTCTCTAGGACCGTGCTGCCCCTGCTCCTGGAAATTGACCATCCCCACCCCCACAATCCCTCCACTCCAACTAAATGCTGAAAAATGGCTCTCCAACTAGAATAACCGTGGGTCACCAGGTAGTTTGCCCTTGGCACTGACTGGTTGCTTCCATTCTGTCTCTCAGCTGAACTACCGAGCGAAACATGAGAGCGAGAAGTTCAAATGCAACGTCCCAGCAGACGCTCCAGCTTATATCCAGCACAGAGTCAATGCCTACAACCTCAGTGACGTAAGTTTCTAAAACGTCTTGTGTTTTGGGTTTCCACAAGAATAGTGAGTGCTTCTTCCCGCCCTCCAAAGAAGAGGTTGATGTGGGTAGCGTCTGCTATGCTTCAGGGCATTAGGCCTTTAAGAGCCTCTTCTGGGGGTGATTTTCCCCTCCAGAATATTTACAAGCATGACTGGGAGAAGAGTAAAGCTAAGAAGTTTGAGATCAACGTTGATTCCATCCCTCTCCTGGCAGCCAAAGCCAACAGCAAGAATGCCAGCGATGTAAGTTTTGCCCCAGGGGCCGGGGCGCGGTGGTTGGTGGGTTGTCCCGGCGGAGGGGAGCTGACCATCGGCGGTGTCTCTGCAGGTGTTGTACAAGAAAGACTACGAGCAGAGCAAAGGGAAAATGATTGGAGCCCTGAGCATCAATGATGATCCCAAGATACTCCACTCTTTGAAAGTGGCCAAAAACCAGAGCGACGTAAGTGTCCCTGCCGAACTCTCTTGCTTTTGACTTAGGAGTGAACTGACCTCCGAAATTCTGAGAGGTGATAGGTGCGTGTAAAGTGCCAGTTCTACTCATAGGATCCAGGGGACAAATCAGGTTCTGGGGACTTCAATTTAAAAAGAGCCGTTTTCCCCAGAACTCCTTACTTCCTCTTTTAAGATAAAAGAAGAACTAACCAGGATTTGTTTAATACCTATTTGATTCCTCCAGCATGTCTCTGTCAGTATATCAGAGGAATACAGTACGTTAAGCCTGGTGTTAGTTTAGGTAAGGTGAAGAAGAGTTCCAGATATTGCAACAAGATAGTTCTAGAAGGATATTGTCATGATCCCCTTTCATTGATGACAGTGAATAATATTTCCATCCCCCATTCTTGTTCTGAAAGAATTCATTCTTGGCACAGAACATCCAATTCGAGGGGCAGCCCAGGACAGATGTAGATGGCTTTTCGTTTATGCCAAGGTCCAGTTATGGGTAACTGAAGAAAGCCCCGGTTAGTGTAAAATGACTCTGTAATTAACAAGAACAGTCACAAACTCCATCTTCCTATTCCCAAAGCAGTTGCTTTGGAAGACACACAAAAGAAAAGGAGGATCCTCTTCAGCTTCTCATTCTGGGAAAGCCGCTTGGAAATTTTGCTTCTTTTCTAGTTTTGTTATATTATTGCGTCATGACAGGTGCCAGTGGTTGAAATTGCACCTCATTCATTCATTCATTCAATCGTATTTATTGAGCACTTACTGTGTGCAGAGCACTGTACTAAGCGCTTGGGAAGTACAAGCTGGCAATATATAGAGACGGTCCCTACCCGACAGCAGACTAACAGTCTAACCTCTCAACTGCTGTTTTCATACCCTGGAGATGTTGCATGGTAGAAGTAGAAAAGGAAGGGGAACTGCTAAGGAGAATAGAAACTGAAGCGGAAAAACATTTCTTGTTGGTCCCTATTGCCCCTGGGGCAAAGAATGGGTTCTGTCCCCTGATTATCCAGTACATAACTGCAGCATCCCATGCATCTTCTCTTTCAAATAAGTTTGAAGATAATGTAATTTTTCTGGGGAAAGGAAAAAAGGAAAACACACCCCTTTCAATGTTTGCATCCACCTCTAAAAAGTTGTTGCAGTTATAAACACGAGCTCTCTGTAATGGGCCTAACGCCTGTTGGACCCGTACCCTAGTAACAAGCAATTTCATTTTCGCAGCTTGAATACCGAAAGAATTACGAAAAGGCAAAGACTGTCTATACGACACCTCTGGATATGATCCAGGTCACCCAGGCTAAGAAATGTCAAGCAATTGTTAGCGATGTGGACTATAAGCACATCTTACACAATTACAGCTATCCCCCTGATAGCATCAACGTGGACCTGGCGAAGAAGGCTTATGCGCTGCAGAGTGATGTGAGTAGTTTACTTTCATCTTAATAATAATAACGATGGCATTTGTTGAGCACTTACTATGTGCCAAGCACTGTTCTAAGTGCTGGGGGGGATACAAGATAATCAGGTTGTCCCACATGGGGCTCAGAGTATTAATCCCCATTCTACAGATGAGGTAACTGAGGCACAGAGAAGTGAAGTGGCTTGCCCAAAGTCACACAGCTGACAAGTGGCGGAGCCGGGATTAGAACCCATGACCTCTGCCTTCCAAGCCTGTGGTCTTTCCACTGAGCCACACTGCTTCTCTAATGCTGTCACTATTACCAATGAAATAATCAGGGTCATCACTGTGCAAATATCACTTTTTTCTACTTCGGGGTAACATAGTGGAGGCGTGATGTGTATATGTTGTGAAGTACGTAGGTCAAAGGGGCTACTTTAGACACAGTACTAAACAAAAGTTAGCCATAAAGAAGCTTCTGCCTGCTGAAATGACCACGTAAAATGACCACGCAAACCCCGTTAATGTTTGGGGAATTTGTTGTTGATTGTACATAAGTATTTTCAGCCACATCCTTTTGAAAGTGTCCCATCTCAACACTAGTTGTGTCTTCCATTCATTCATTCAGTCATATTTATTGAGCCCTTACTGTGTGCAAAGCACCGTACTAAGCGCTTGGGAGAGTACGATATGACAATAAGCAGACACATTCTCTGTCCACAACGAGATCACAGACTAGAGGGGGAGAAAGACATTGTTATAAATTAAATAAATTAGAGACATTACAGATATCTATTTTGTCTTCAAATACTAAAGGTAGGCAGGCACACCCGTGGGAGAATGCATCCCTTTGCAGAGCTTGGTTAGTAAGGAGGCGAGTGTTAATTACTTTGATTGAACTGGTCACTAATCTCTGTTTTTCCCTCTGAACCAACTGTTTTCCAGGTTGAATACAAAGCTGACTATAACAGCTGGATGAAAGGCTGTGGCTGGGTTCCATTTGGTTCCTTGGAAATGGAGAAGTCAAAGAGAGCGTCAGATATCCTCAATGAGGTAATGGAATCCAGCCGGTTCAGGTCCTAACTCGCGTCTAGGATTATTTTAACAGCCCACAAATGTGGCCCTCGATTTAAATCTTGGGACTGAGACCATTTTGGGAGTTCTGCCATTCCATGATCCCACATTCTTCCAGTGATTCCAAATTCTTTCACCCCAGAAGTCCTGGTTACTCCCGTCCATTTCCTTAACTCTTTCCTATTAATAGTAGGAGTAATCACATTTATTAAGTGCTTACTTTGTACAGAACACTATACTGAACTCTGGAAAAGAAGACACAGGTGGGAATTAAACACGGTCCCTGTCCCTTTGGGGGCTCCAGTCTAAAACTGAAAACGGGAGAGGGGACTGGGGACAGCTACATAAGGAGAGATTAAACTAAGCACTAAGACGACATGACCTAAACAAAGATCAGAGATCCTCTCACATGAGCTATCCAGGAGACCAAAGTTGGATCTCTTCATTGGGGTTATGAAGAGATGTAATCTCCAGCTGCCTGTCATCTCTTCCCCAGAGGGCAGCGGGGATCTAGAATGGCAGGAGACAGAAATGCAAGGCAAATTATCCCTTTAGGCTGATGTAACCTCCTCCGTTCCTTCTCCCAACCAGCACTGTCCTTGCTGGGATGCCCGTCCATGCAACAAGTTTTAGAGTTAAAAACGTTTCTCATTTCCACCCGGTCCCACCTTCAGCCATTTGGCTGCCCTAACGTGGGAAAATAAGTGCCAGCTCCCAGCTAAGGGGCAATTGCCACAGAAACAGGTGTCCTTTGGAAGTCTGACCAATTTGCCTGCATCCCAAGGAGTTGTGGCATAGGGAGACTGGGCGCTTTCCAGTTAGTCAGTGGCTATCACTCTGCCACCCTCCCTTTGATGAGCTCCCTGAGGTGCCTGCCTCTCTTAATTACCTCCTGAAGCTAAGCCAGAAGCAGATGGCTTAGTGGATAGAGCTTGAGCTCCTCACCTCCTTCAGGAGGCCTTTCCAGACTGAACCCCTTCCTTCCTTTCCCCCTCGTCCCCCTCTCCATCCCCCCGTCTTACCTCCTTCCCTTCCCCACAGCACCCGTATATATGTATATATGTTTGTACATATTTCTTACTCTATTTATTTATTTATTTATTTATTTATTCATTCTTTCATTCATTTATTTATTTATTTATTTATCTTGTACATATCTATTCTGTTTATTTTGTTAGTATGTTTGGTTTTGTTGTCTGTCTCCCCCTTCTAGACTGTGAGCCGGCTGTTGGGTAGGGACTGTCTCTATGTGTTGCCGACTTGTACTTCCCAAGCGCTTAGTACAGTGCTCTGCACACAGTAAGCACTCAATAAATATGATTGATTGATTGATTGAGCCTGGGAGTCAGAAGGACCTGCGTCCTAATCTTGGCTCTGCCACACGTCTGCTGTGTGACCTTGGGCAAGTCACGTCCCTTCTCTGGGCCTCAGTTACCTCATCCGGAAAAAATGGGGATAAGAGTGTGAGCCCCCTGTGGAACAGGGACTGTATCCAACCTGATTAACCTGTATCTACCCCAGCTCTTAGAATAGCGTTGGGCACATAGCAAGCGCTTAACGCATACCATAATTATGATGATGATTATTATTAAGTCGTTCCTGTTTCCATCTTTCCAAGCAATCCAGTCTCTCGGTCCTCGGCTTCCAAGCGTCCGCCAGTGAATCAGTCAGTAATATTTATTGAGTGCCATCTGGGTGCAGAGCACTGTATTAAGCGCTTGGGGGGAATCCAATAAAAATAAAGGCACAGTCCTTGTTTTCAAGGGGCTTACTGTCTACTTTGAAGTATTTATGGGCTTCTGAGCACCAGGGCCAGACCCATATGGGGAAAATTGTCCGAGTGTCGCTCATCCGTGCTCCTCGGGCATCCTCATTATAATTCGGGATCATTCCTCATTCAGCCATATTTTTGAGTACCTACTGCATGCAGGGCACTTGAGGGTACAATAAAAGCCAAATACGTGGTCCCTTACTTCAAGGAACTTACACTCTAATGCTTAGGCCTTAGCCTGTAAGACAGTTTGTGAATCCTCCTGACTAAATAATGCCTCTGTAGATGCCAAGCTCAGGGTACTTTAGGTGACATCTTGAAATTCAGTAGAAACAGCCTCATTTTATAGCCTGAAGCCAGAGATTAAACGTGCTTTAATTGCCTTCCACAATTCCCGTTTGGTTTGCACTGTACTAAGAATGTTTTTCCGTCTATGTATGGCATAAGGCTTCTGAACTGTGTTCTGATTTTATGGAAATATGGTGTTTTAGGTATAAGAAGATTATCCCCAAAGCAAAGTAAATCTCCAGGAATTTGTACAGCCATGAGTGTAGGTTTGGAGAAAGTAAAACATAGTTTTGTTTTTTTATCTACCCAACAGAAAAAATATCGCCAGCATCCAGATACTCTGAAATTTACCTCAATCGAAGACGATCCTATTATTGTTCAGTCCAAAATCAACCAGGCCCAAAGGAGTGACGTGAGTTTTCAGCTAAGCCCTCTGTTTAATTGGGTCAGTTACCCCTGGCCATTTCCAAAGAGTCCAGAATCATCTTGTTTTATGTTGAAAATGTTCCCAATGCCTCTAGCAGTGAAGACATCAAATATGTTTTCCAACACCATCCCCCCACCAAAAAAACCCAGCTTTGGCTACTACTCAACTTAGCGAATCGTGGACTTGCCCTCAATTTCCACATTTGATCATTTCCCCGTGGGAAATGTACGAAGCTACCGTGAATGGCAGAGAGAGCCAGAGACTAGGGGCTCTCGCAGTGATCGGCGGGTAGAAACAAATGAGGAAATGATGTTCTAGGACTCTCTGGGTTGAGAATAAGTCCGTGAAGAAAAGAGGCTGGCCGGTCACCCCATTTCCTGGGCTGGGACACAAGGAACAGTTAGCCGTAGGGAGGGCTTTCCAAAGGTCCTGGCAGGACCATCCACAAGAGAGTCCAGAGTTCAGGAAGGATCTGGGGTTGAGGCCTCGGGATCACTAGCCGCTGACCACACTGCCTTGAGGATGGACATTGAAAGGCCTACAAAGACAAAGCCGAAATGCACATTCTCATGGAGTGAAAAAGAAACCCCCTCCTTTCCTCTCTTATTTCCCTCCCCGTGGTGGGCGGCCACTGTGGGTGTCCAGATACAGGCTGGGGGGAAGCTCCAGTCTCCCTTCCCCTTCCTTGTCCCATTCCTCCAGCCAATTCAAGCCCGGTGGGTATCTTCCTAGGTATTTCCCGGACCATCAGAATGAAGCCTGTCAGAGCTGTAAGATTTCCTTAATAGTTCATTGGACTCCTTTCTGGCTAGTGAAAATTAGTCTTTTCCATCAGAGGGATAGGGCAGTACCAAGGACTTACCAGGAAAAGGGAACAGGGTGATGAACTTAGTTTCCAACTCTAAATATGGTGCTGTTCCTCATTCCAGTAGCACCTCCCCTTCTCCCATTATCACTGTGCAGAGGGGCCTTTGCTTCCTGGGGCCCCTCCAATGCAGGAACACCTGTTAAAAAGTACCGATGTTTCCACTGAGATCCCTAGATGAAGGAGATCTGACAGATTGTAAATCTTCACCAGGTGCAATTGTTACAGCTCTAGTTGATTTTTTTTTTCCTCTCTCCCCCTGGCA
Organism: Tachyglossus aculeatus; assembly: GCF_015852505.1. Lineage (NCBI taxonomy): Eukaryota > Metazoa > Chordata > Mammalia > Monotremata > Tachyglossidae > Tachyglossus > Tachyglossus aculeatus. The sequence continues at coordinate 43,549,773 of NC_052074.1, read as the reverse complement.
GATCCTCTATAAAGCCAAAGGAGAGGAAAGGCTCCACAAGTATGACCTTCCCACCGACTTCCCGCAGTTCATCCAGGCCAAAGTGAACGCCTATAACATCAGTGATGTGAGTTTCCCCAGGGTGCCGCGGGTGCTTTTTCATGATGGCCGTGCCAACGGCAGAGAGTAATCGGGCTTTTTTTTCTTTCCAGTCTATGTACAAACTGGACTTGAAAGATTTGAGGAAAAAGGGTTACGACCTCAGAACGGATGCTCTTCCTATCCAAGTTGCCAAAGCTGCTCGGCAGGCTGCCAGTGACGTGAGTTGAGCCCCTTTTCGGGTTTCAGCCATGAAGCTCCCTCTTTGTCTGGGCTGATATCAACGGAGGGTGGATTGTTGCTGGGCTAGGAGGAAAGGCCTACTTCCACGAAGAAGACTCCTAACTCAGCCAAACTGGGAGTGCTACCCACGATTTTATTTTATTTCATTTTTTGGTACTTGTTAATCACTTGCTACATAATAATAATAATGGCATTTATTAAGCACTTACTATATGCAAAGCACTGTTCCAAGCGCTGGGGGGATACAAGGTGATCAGGTTGCCCCACGTGGGGTTCACAGTCTTAATCCCCATCTTACAGATGAGGTAACTGAGGCCCCGAGAAGTCAAGTGACTTGCCCAAAGTCACACAGCTGACAAGTGGAGGAGCCGGGATTTGAACCCATGACCTCTGACTCCAAAGCCCGGGCTCTTTCCGCTGAGCCACACTGCTTCTGTCAAACACAGTTCTATGCATTGTGGTAGATGCAAGTTAGCAGGTTGGACACATTCTGTCCCACATTCATTCATTCAAGTCAGTCGTATTTATTGAGCGCTTACTGTGTGCAAAGCACTGTACTAAGTGCTTGGGAGAGTACAGTAGAACAACAAACAGACACAGTCCTGCCCACAACGAGCTCACAGTCTAGAGGGGGAGACAGACATTAGTATAAATAGATAAATTACACATGGGACTCACAATCTAAGTAGTATAGGAGAACTGAGGTGCAGAGGAGTAAAACGACTTACCCAAGGGCATACGGCAAGCAGTTAGCAGAGCTGGGATTCGAATCCAGGTCCTTTGACTCCCAGGTGAAGGCTCTTTCCGGCTCAGTGGCTTGGGAGGGCTTGGGAGTCAGAGGTCATGGGTTCGAATCCCGGCTCCGCCACTTATCGGCTGTGTGACTTTGGGCAAGTCACTTAATCAATCAATCAATCAATCAATCAATCGTATTTATTGAGTGCTTACTATGTGCAGAGCACTGTACTAAGCGCTTGACACTGTACTAAGTACTTAACTTCTCTGTGCCTCAGTTACCTCATCTGTAAAATGGGGATTAAGATTGTGAGCCCCCCGTGGGACAACCTGATCACCTTGTAACCCCCCCAGCGCTTAGAACAGTGCTTTGCACATAGTAAGCGCTTAATAAGTGCCATCATCATCATCATCTTTCCACTAGGCCATGCTGCTTATTGGAAAGGTTTTTCTTTGTGATCTTTTAGGGTAACAAGTTTCAGGATGGGCAGTTCCTATAGTTAAACTTAATCTCTTGCCCATGCTAAATTTGGTAGCCTCCTGTGTGCAGAGGCCCCTGCCCTGGAAAAACCCACCGTTTAATGGGTTGTGTTCCGTCTTTAGTGGACATGAGGAGCAGCTGCCTCATTTCCTCACTAGCCTCCTTGTAAAAGATTTAGAGGAGCCGTAGTTAATGACTTAACGGTTGTACTGATACTGTTCTCATGGATTGGCGTCGGGGCTGGTTCTAGTAGATATCAATTAGATGTCGCAAGCTGGAAACAGCAGCCTTTATTTTCCCCCTCTCCTGCGAGGCGTCCGACATGCCCCCAAGCTTGGACTTAGTAACAATGGAATCCTTGCGTTTCACCCACGATAGTTATTGTGATATTTGCCAAATGCTTACTGTGTGCCGAGGACGGGGCTAAGCGCTGAAGTCAGTACAGTGGAATCAGATCAGACAGAGTCCCTGTCCCATAGGAAGCTCACCATCTAAGAGAGGGAAAATAGTTATTTGATTCTCATTTTACAGATAAAGAAATAAGGCAGAGAGAAGTGGCTTGCCCAAGATCACAAGCAGATTGTCCTAGTGGGTAGAGCACTGGCCTGGGAATCAGGACCTGGTTCTAATCCCAGCTCTGCCACTTTGTCTGCTGTGCGACCTGGGGCAAGTCACTTCACATCTCTGTGCCTCAGTTTCCTCATCTGTAAAGTGGAGATTAAGACTGTGAGCCCCATGTGGGTCAGGAACTGTGTCCAACCCGGTTTGCTTGTATCTAACCCAGTCCTTAGTACAGTGTCTGGCACACAATAAGCACTTAAACACTTAGAGAAGCAGCGGGACTCAGTGGAAAGAGCCCGGGCTTTGGAGTCAGAGATCATGTGTTCAAATCCCGGCTCCGCCAATTGTCAGATGTGTGACTTTGGGCAAGTCACTTAACTTCTCTGAGCCTCAGTTCCCTCATCTGTAAAATGGGGACTAAGACTGTGAGTCCCCAGTGGGACAACCTGATCACCTTGTAACCTCCCCAGTGCTTAGAACAGTGCTTTTCACATAGTAAGTGCTTAATAAATGCCATTATTATTATTATTATTATTATTAATGAATGCCATTATTATCTTACCTTATTAAGATCACACAGCGGGCAGGTGGTGAACTAGGTTAGAACTCTGGTCTTCTGACTCCTGGTCCTGTGATGGTTCCACTAGGCTACACTGCAATTGTTGTGCAATTGTCTTCTCAAATTATGGGACCCAATCCTGAGATTTGGAAGCAAATTTTGAAAGAACAATATCATTTTTTCTCTTTAGCTTTTAAGACCGTGAATCCATTGTGGGCAGGGATTGTCTCTATTTGTTGCTGAACTGTACTTCCCAAGCGCTTAGTATGGTGCTCTGCACACAATAAGTGCTCAATAAACGCGACTGAAGGAATGAATGAATTCCTGGCCCAAGTTCCATGCAATCCTTCTCTCCAGCCTTGTCCGTCTAGAATAGCATCTCATTTTTTGTTCGTGTAGACTCTCACTCCAGTTAGTCATCTATCCATTTTATTGTTCAGATCCTTTGAATTCTTTTCAGCTCTGATTTTCTAGAGTTATTTGGTGGGTCCCGGTGCATCCTCATCGAAAGTACGTACTGACCACCTTCAGTGCACAAGGAAGGTTATTGGCCAACCTTTTGCGGTTATCAAACAAGAGAACTCTGTCATTGCACTTCCTATTTCGTAAAGCAGATGAAAAGGAAATAATGTACCCATCCCTTCATCGGGGCAGTTCCTGGGAAATTCAGCTGCGTCACTCTCACTGTTATCCCAGAAGGCTGTTCAACTTTAATTTTTGTTCTTTGTTTCCTGTTGTGATCCCTCTGGTTTGAATAGGTGCATTACAAAAAAGATTATGAAAAAGCCAAAGGGAAAATGGTGGGTTTCCAGAGTCTCCAGGATGACCCCAAACTGGTTCATTACATGAATGTCGCCAAGATGCAGTCCGAGCGGGAATACAAGAAAGATTATGAGAAGTCGAAGACCAAGTACAACACCCCGTTCGATATGTTCAACGTGGTTGGGGCCAAAAAGGCTCAGGACCTGGCCAGCAACATCAACTACAAGCATCAGCTGCACCATTACACGTATCTCCCCGACGCCATGGACCTGGAGTTGTCCAAGAACATGATGCACATTCAGAGCGATGTGAGCGACATCTGCTTTTGAAATGGAAATGCTCAGGGGTCGGTGTTTTGAGGCGGAGGAGCAGCTTCCCTTGGCACCAGCAAATCACCTCTCCTCCTCCTCTCCCTTGTTTTGCAGAATGCCTACAAGGAAGACTATAATAGCTGGATGAAGGGACTTGGGTGGGTTCCCGTCGGCTCTCTGGAGATGGAGAAAGTAAGGAAGGCAGGGGATGCCTTGAACGAGAAGAAGTATCGACAGCATCCAGACACTCTGAAATTTACCAGTGTGATGGATTCGCCGGTTATGGTCCAGGCCAAACAGAACACACAGCAAGTCAGCGATGTGAGTATGCTGTCAGGTGGTCATCGCAACCCCCTTTCACGACACAACCAAGAGCTCTGTGTTGCATTTGAACGGGAATTTCCTTTTTGCCTTAATTACACCTTATTTATCACCTTCCTGGCTTTTGCCCCTCAGCTCGGCTCCCGTTGGAGCACTGTTTTACGTATTGACTCCGGCCCGCTGTAGGAAATTTGTACCAGAGCGTTGGATCCATAGGGTCCGTTAACCGCTAGGTCATTGGTGACTCATCTTCTAGCTGACAGTATAGCTTTCCGACTGCCAGCAGAGAGAAAGACAGGTAGAGGAGTTGGCTAAATGTGGGTTCTAATTTAGGGGGGGCAACTGTGGGCCTCATTGACCATTCAAGACGTTTTGAGAAAAGATATCCAGGTGTCTCGGTGACTGGCCGGCTTGGCTCAGCTATTGGTTAGCCAAACTTGGCGTGGCATCTCTTGTAAAAAGGAAGACTTTTACCTATGTTTTCCCTGTCATCATCGTCATCATCAGTGGTATTCACTGAGCTCTCAGTATGTGCAGACTACTCTACTAATCACTTGGGAGAGTACAGGGCAGCAGATTTGGCAGACACATCCCTTGTCCACAATGAACATGCAGTCTAGAGGTTCTCCTGCCTCTTTCAAGCCTAGCAGTGAGAGAAGTGATTCTTGTGAACGAACAGGTAAATACGCGAGTGCCGAGGGGATTGAGGGGATGGCATCCCCAGAAATGGGTGAGATTAATCAGGGAAAGCTTCCTAGAAGGGGCAACTTTTTAGAGGAACCTTGGAGGAGCTAAGGGTCACAGTTTAATGCGGCTATAGTGGGCAGGAGTTTCAGGCAAGAAGGAAGCACGAGCAATGGGCTGGAGGTCAGAAAATTGAGAGGAGAAGGATGATTTGGAGATTTTCTTGAGATAATAATAATGATGGCATTTGTTAAGTGCTTACTATGTGCTAAGCGCTGGTGGGGGGATACAAGGTAATCGGGTTGTCCCACATGGGGCTCACAGTCTTAATCCCCATTTTCCAGATGAGGCAACTGAAGCACAGAGAAGTGAAATGACTTGCCCAAAGTCCCCCAGCTGACAAGTGGCGGAGCCGGGATTAGAACCCATGACCTGACTCCCAAGCCCGGGCTCTTTCCATTAAATTACGCTGCTTCTCAATGAACTGAAGTGAACTGAGATGAAAAGAGTACGAGCTGAGCATAGAGCATTTTTCTTGGAATGAAAGTAGGGTATGAGCTGAGGGTAGAACACCAGCTGAGGCGTAGTAGGAGACTTTCAATCAATCAATCAAGTATTTACTAAGCACCTGCTGTGTACAAAGATTAGTACTAATCACTTGGGAGTGTTGAATAGACCTTCAGAGTGTTATCCTGGCCCTCAAAGAACTTTCCATTTTTCGCTATTTCCATTTCTCCAGGATTCTTCCTCTCCATAGCTTGATTTTTTTTTTTTGTCTTTTTTTAAAAATTAATCTCAGGATGCCCAGGTGCCTGATGGCCTTTCTCACAGTAATGTGGGCTTGTGGAAAATAATTGAATCTTGAAGATTGCAAACATTAATCTGACAGCATGTGGTGTCGACAGTGAGTTTCATTAAGTTTTTTTTCATCGTTGTATTCACAGAAACTGTATAAAGCCAAAGGAGAGGAGATGAAACATAACTTTACCATCTGCCCCGACCTACCTCAGTTTATCCAGGCCAGATGTAACGCTTATAACATCAGTGAGGTAAGTAGTCTCTCAGTGGTCGTGTTGAATGCAAAAATTACTAATGAAGTGCATTTCTTACTGAAACTTAGGTCATGAAAGGGGCGGTCTGTGAGCTACAGTCTGTGTCGGTGTAACCTTGCCATGGACAGTCCTGAATGAGTGGTGAATAACAAATTTGGTGTTGAGTAGGTTGGACTTGAATTCTGGTGTGTTGCATTGGATAAAAACCAAGCTCCAATCTTCATTTCCACTCCAGGCGTGTTATAAACGGGACTGGCAAGACTTAATAGCCAAAGGGAATAACGTCCTGGGAGACGCCATCTCAATTACTGCAGCCAAAGCTTCAAGAAACATCGCTAGTGATGTAAGTACTCATTTCAGAAGGTATTTGTGATATTTGTTTTGAAAATGTGATTGAATTCATCCCACGGACATCTCAATTCATTGACTTCACCCTCCGAATCCCATACAAAGTGGTTCTTTCGCTTAAAAAAGTTCTCCGTTTCTTGACGTGATTGATGATTCCTTGCCATTGAAACCAATTGAAGGAGCTCTTAGAGAAAGGACAGTAATTTTCAGGCCTGGTTTGCAGCCCAGATTACCTCCAAAGGCACATTTCCCTGACATCCGGCATTTATTTTCAGTAGGGATAGATCGACTGGCATTAGCTGCCTGAATTCAGAGACTGCGTGCACTAAAATTGTACAGGAGAGGGTTGAAGTGGGTCAGATAAAATGAACAATTTTCCTAGCCAAATGGGAGGAGGCCCATTACTCTGAAATATGGTTGTATTTCAACTGGAGACCACTTATCTACTGTGCATGAGCTCTCAGTTCATTTGTCACTGAAAGCTAAATAAACAATTACTCTGTAGTGTGTTCTTGCTTTGGGGGAAAACTGAAAGCGTAAAACCAAGTAGAGATTTTGCCGTTCACCCCAAAGAAAGCTCCACAGTCAATTCATCTCCAAAGGGAGAAGAGTGAAGAGAAGATAGTAGTAGTAATGGTATTTATTAAGTACCTGATGAATGTGCCATCCTATACTAAATGCTTGGGAAGCCACAACACAAGTAAAAGACAAATTCCTCGCCCAGGAGGACCTACAATCCAAGATACAGGTCTTCAATTCAAACTGACACTCTTGACTCATTCATTCATTCATTCATTCAATCGTATTTATTGAGCACTTACTGTGTGCAGAGCACTGTACCAAGCGCTTGCACTGCACTAGACTCCTGACCCTTTCACAAATAGAGTAAAATAACAAGTAGTTAAAAGTGTCTCTCATTCACAGTGGGATCCTCTTTGGAGACAATAATAATAATTAATAATGGTATTTGTATAAACATCTACTGTGTGCCAAGCACTGTACTAAGCACTGGGATAGATACAAGATACAGCGTGGCTCAGTGGCAAGAGCCTGGGCTTTGGAGTCAGAGGTCATGGGTTTGAATGCCGACTCCACCACATGTCTGTATTTTACAAGTATTTTACTTGTCCATATCTATCCTATTTATTTTATTTTGTTAGTATGTTTGGTTTTGTTCTCTGTCTCCCCCTTTTAGACTGTGAGCCCACTGCTGGGTAGGGACTGTCTCTATATGTTGCCAATTTGTACTTCCCAAGCGCTTAGTACAGTGTTCTGCACATAGTAAGGGCTCAATAAATACGATTGATGATGATGATGATGATGATGTCTGCTGTGTGACCTCAGGCAAGTCACTTCACTTCTCAGAACCTCAGTTCCCTCATCTGTTAAATGGGGATGAAGACTGTGAGCCCCACGTGGGACAACTTGATCACCTTGTATCCTCCCCCAGCGCTTAGAACAGTGCTTTGCACATAGTAAGCGCTTAACAAATACCATCCTTATTATTATTATCAGGTCAGGCAGAGTCCTTCTTCCAGGAGGGATTGGGCTCATAGTTTAAGTAGGAGGGAAACAGATATCGATTGTGATCTATTAGTATTTCATATGCCCCTTTCTGACATAGTCAATGGATTCCCTACCATTCTGTGTGTCTCCCTGTTCAACTATAGTTATGCATCCAGTAGCTTTCCTTCAGTAACCGAGCTCTGTCTCTACAGTATAAGTACAAAGAAGCTTATGAAAAATCGAAAGGAAAGCAAGTTGGTTTTAGAAGTCTCCAAGATGATCCCAAACTAGTCCATTACATGAACGTTGCCAAGATGCAGTCTGACCGCGAATACAAGAAAAACTATGAGACGACCAAGACCTCTTACCACACGCCTGGGGACATGGTTAGCATCACTGCTGCGAAGATGGCTCAGGACGTCACCACCAACATCAACTACAAGCAGCCCATCCACCACTACACCTACTTACCGGATGCCATGAGCCTGGAGCACTCCAGAAATATGAATCAAATTCAGAGTGATGTAAGTGTCTTCAGACGTGTGGATGGGCGCTGGTTTCATCGGTAGCGATGGCGTTCTTGGCCAGCTCAACTCCGGCCGCACTAAAAACCCCTTAAAAATACCCCTGAGCAACTTTGCATCCAGGAAAATGGTTTTACAGTCTTAAAAGCTGTGGAGCGCACAGCCTATGTACTGACTGAGCCCGCTGTTGGGTAGGGACCGTCTCTATATGTTGCCAACTTGTACTCCCCGAGCGCTTAGTACAGTGCTCTGCACACAGTAAGCGCTCAATAAATACGATTGAATGAATGACTGATTTGCTGTGTTTAGCTAATGACCCCATGAAGTACGCTGAAAAATTTGAGACGGTATTTGTTTCAGCATGCAAATGCAGTCTCTGAAAGATTTTGTATTAAACTATGGCTTCATGATCATCTCAAACCTAAAAATGGCATATAGGGACCTGAGGATGCTGCTCCTTGAAAGATTGGGGAGGGAAAATGAAGAGCTAGACTGTAAGCCCGGGATGGTCAGGGATTGTCTCTCTTTATTGCTGAATTGTACTTTCCAAGCGCTGAGTACGGTGCTCTGCACACAGTAAGCGCTCAATAAATACGATTGGATGAATGAAAGAGCTAGAAAAACTAGGAGAATCATTCCTGCACTGTTGAAATCAAGAGGGTCATTTTTTAGATCGTTTTTGGAACCAAATGAGTACGCTTAAAACTATACTGTGATGAGTGAGGGGTTCACGCGATCGAGCTTCATTGGAAGAAAGTTTTGTTGGTTATATTCCTTCACCCTGACATTTCTCCTTTTTAGAATTTATACAAAGAAGATTACAACAACTTTTTCAAGGGCATTGGATGGATCCCAATCGGCTCTCTGGAGGTTGAAAAAGTCAGAAAAGCAGGCGATGCACTGAACGAGAAGAAATATCGCCAGCACCCAGACACGATCAAATTCACCAGCGTGACTGATTCTATGGGAATGGTCTTGGCCCAGCAGAATACCAAGCAATTAAGCGATGTAAGCACTTCATTATGCGTCACAAGGAACCCAGCCCCTAGATTGGCTTGAGGGAACTTTTGGATGAGGTTTATATGTCTGATGGACGCCATAGTTTTTCAGTATTACTTGGTTAAAGACATAAATTCCAGTAACACAAGTATTTGGACATTCAGAGGCAGGGCTGCATCAGGGTTTTCCAAAGGACAGTGAGGGTCCCTCACCTTTGAAATCGCTTGCTCCTGAATCCATCAGGGGTGGAATTAGGAATTCGGCACTTGGATGCCGTAGCTGGATCCAAATGCAGAACCATGAGCTCTTTTGGCTGGTTGTCAATAAGCCTGCCGTACGGAAGATTCCCCAGTCAACATATGTGGTAAGCATAAGGCTTCCTGTGTCTGGATGTGGCCTAATCACAAAGAATCAGCTCTCTGGAAGCAAATTGCTTCCTTCCTACCCATTCTACTCTGTCCAGGCACCATTTCTAACGTGGTAAACTGGTAGAGCTCAGAGCTGGAAATGATGTAATTAATGCCTAAAAATACACTTTGGTCTGAATTCCCATAGTTCAGGCAAGGAAATGTTGTGCACTAGAAGCATCTAGATAGTGGAGACCAAAGGGGAGGTGTGGGGAGGGAGAAATATTGAGTGATTTGCAGGTTTTGTCTCAGCTGTGCTACTGTTTTCTTGGCCTAGTGTCAGGGTGCGTGAACTCAGAATGTCTATGAAGGGTAATGAATGCCTAATCTTGCTTCCCGGTTGCAAGATTAGCTACTCCCTAGTGTTTTCAGGCCCAGTGTGATTAGAGTCAAATCTCAGTTCTTCTAAAAGTGGCCATTAATTGATTATCCAGTTATAGTCCCCCCCAGCCACCTCCATCTTTTTCCCTGCCTTCTTGACAGTGTCACTCGAGTCACACCTTCTCTGTTAAGTGTTTGGGAGGAAATCAAAGCAATCGGTCTTGCAACTTTTGAGGAATTCGGGTGCTAGGTGTGAGGAGGAAGAGATGGCAGTGAAAACTACCAGCTAGCTATGGAAGATTTTTTTTATTCATAGACTTCACACATTCAAGCTCTCCTTGTGTCCTATTGTCATAGTTACTGAGGCTTTCATCTAAAATTACAAGATCAACCCTCAGTCGAGGGTTTATTAAGCACCCAGGGCATCCAGAGGAGTTTCTCTTTCATCTGCATGCTTTCCTAGCAGTGACTGTGCTACTTGATATAGTTATTGCAGTTTGTTGGATGATTATTGAACATTAGGAAGAATATTTTTATGTTCTTGTCCCCTATAACATGGGAAAGGAATTTTCAATATTTTTAAGAACTGTATACCTTTGAACCCAAGGTTTCATTTGACATAACCCCCCACCCCCAACCTCTCTAACCAGGTCTCCCTAACATAACATTAGAGAAGCAGCGTGGCTCAGTGGAAAGAGCATGGGCTATGAACTCAGTGGTCATGGGTTCAAATCCCAGCTCTGCCAATTGTCAGCTGTGTGGCTTTGGGCAAGTCACTTAACTTCTCTGTGCCTCAGTTACCTCATCTGTAAAATGGGGATTGACTGTGAACCCCCCGTGGGACAACCTGATCACCTTGTAACCTCCACAGCGCTTAGAACAGTACTTTGCACATAGTAAGTGCTTAATAAATGCCATTATTATTATTATCATTATTATACTTTTGTGAATTCTTTCTTGTACCGAGCCCTTCCTCCCTAGTTCAGTTTCTCCCTCACGTGCAGACTTTCACGCAGCCACCTGCAGAAATGCTCTCCAAAACTGAGGTAGCCTTCTGGTGGAGTGAAGATAAGTAGCAGGTGACCAGAGAAAACTGTTCTTCATCATAATAATAGTAATAATAATAATTTTGGAATTTAAGGTTTTACCATGTGTCAAGCATTGTACTAAATGTTTAGCTGTCCCCCCACCCGATGCACATGGAAATACCTCTAGGGGAGCGGAACCCGTTATAGACAATTTGTTTGTATTCATTAAAAGTATAAATACAGAACAGCACCGATTAGGAGGTGATGTTTGGTCATCAGATCAGTTGATAGATGCGCTTTCTTTCTTCTTTCTAGCTGAAGTATAAAGTGGAGGGGGAAAAAATGAAACACACGTATACTTTGGACCCTGAACTCCCTCAGTTTATTCAAGCCAAGGTGAATGCCCTGAACATGAGTGAAGTAAGTATTTGGAACATTATTCAACAATTTTTGGCTTGGTGGGATTATTTAAAGGTCACCAGTTTTTTCCTCAGTGATGAATTACACTTTGAGGATTTGTATGGAAGGTATATGAAATGTATCATCTTTAGTATTACTAATTTATGACATTATGTACAGAATTTAAGTACTTACTATGTGTCAAGCACTGTTCTAAGCACTGAAGCAGATTCAGGTTAATCAGGTTGGACATAATCCCTGCCCCTCATGGGGCTCTCAGTCTAGGAGGTAGAACAGGTTTTGAATCGTCAGTTTACAGCTGAGGAACCTGAGGCACAGAGAAGGTAAGTGACTTTCCCAATGGCATGCAGCAGGCAACTGGCAGAGCTGGGATTAGAACCCAGGTCCTCTGACTCCCAGACTCGGGATCTTTCCACTAGGACTTGCTGCTAACATTGTTTGTTTGAATTAGAGAACTATTAGAGAATTATTGGGCAGGGATTGGGTCCTGGGTGACTGTCCTGTCCAGTTTCCATTCTGAAGACAGGATCGCTTTTAACTCAGAAGGAGAGACTATCCTAGTCTCGAAGACCTCCAAAAATTCCCTGATCTTTCATGTTTTAGCCACTCCTTCACCCTCAGGAAATTCTTCCCATTGCCTACACCAGCTATAGTGATAATAGTATTTATTAACCACTTACTGCATGCAGAGCATTGTATTAGGCACGGGGAAAGAATACTTGGGTGGAAATTAGCCATAGCCCTTTTCCTTCAAGGGACTCCCTAAATCTCTTATGCAGTAATTTCATTCTATATTCTCTTCTCAGCTCTGGAGATAAAGAAAAATTAGTATCTTCTGCGAAAGAGCCCTCTATATACTTGAAGCCAATACCTAAATCACCTCGTAAGCTTCTCCTCTAAAAACTGAATAATCCCCATAGAAAAACAGAAATTAAAACCTAGAATTTATCATTCCTGCAAAAAGGTGGCCTGTTACACCATTCCTCCTCATAAAATTCTTGGCTGTGAGCCCACTGTTGGGTAGGGACCATCTCTATATGTTGCCAACTTGTACTTCCCAAGCGCTTAGTACAGTGCTCTGCACACAGTAAGCGCTCAATAAATGCGATTGAATGAATGAATGAATGAAAATGCTTCCGCCAGCAGGACAGCCTCAGGTAGAAGTTTTTGAAAGTGAATCACCTTCTTGGAAAGCGGTTTGAACGGAGGGCAGCTGCTTATCTCTGAAAGAAAAACAAAAAAAAGCAAATAGGTGGAAATGAGGATAGCATGGAGCTTCCTGTTCCCCTTCTCCGTCAATTGGACTTAATCTCACACCTTCCTTGGTTTCTATTTTCTCTTTTCTCAGGCTCACTACAAAGCAGACTGGAAGAAGAGTCTTGCCAAGGGTTATGATTTGCCAACAGATGCTATTCCAATCCAAGCTGCGAAAGCATCACGAAACATTGCCAGTGATGTAGGTATAATTTGAAGGACTGGTGGGAACTCTAGTGTCTTGCTCCAAATTGTGATGCTAAAATTGGAAGTCTAATTTTTCAGCAATATCTCAGCCCCACTAAGGAATGACAGTACACACATCAGCAACATTTTCTCCGAGTGCTCCACTTTAAGCTATTTTAAAAAAAATTTAGTCCAGGAACCTTTCATAGAAAGGGAAAAATGGCCTCATTCTGACTTTAAAAACTGTAAACAGTTGAATTAGTGGCGAGTTGCAAAGCTTTTATTCACCTCTGGCCGTGAAAGTTGAAAATTGTTCAGTACTATAGAATTCCCGTAGTACTAATGAGCTCTTTTTGCTCTCCAACCATCTGAGTTTTGAGTCGTTCTTGGATAGGTGCATCAGAAATAGCTGCAAGTGGGAAATTTCTGATATAATAGTTGGCTGACCTTGATGGGTGCACGCTTAAAAGCTCCAGTCTGAATTTCTTTAGTAGACTTCATTCAGATGTTTAATGTTATCAATCAGTGGCATTTATTGAGTGCTTATAGTGTGTAGACCACCGTAGTAAGTTCTTGGGAGAATACAACGGAATTGATAGGAGGTTACAGTTATTTTAGAGGAATGGATTTGTCTTGGCTGGAAATGACTTCAACGAAGTCATCCCGCCCTGGCCTTCTGCCCCCATTTTGAGGGGAGGTTTTAGTCGATCGATTAGATGGTTGTGTCCCCTTTTTTCGCCTGTCTATAATAATAATAATAATAATAATTTGGTATTTGTTAAGCATTTACTATGTGGCAAGCACTGTTCTAAGTGCTGGGATAGATACAAGTGATCATGTTGTCCCATTTGGGGCTCACAGTCTTGATCCCCATTTTACAGATGAGGTAACTGAGTCACAGAGAAGTGAAGTGACTTGCCCAATGTCACCCACGACCTCTGACTCCCAAGCCTGGGCTCTTTCCACCAAGCCACACTGCTTCTCTATCCAAATGTCTATCCAAATGTCAGGTGGGATGAACTCAGGAACCCAGGAGGCCTTCCCAGACTGAGCCCCCTCCTTCCTCTCCCTGTCTCCCCCCTCTCCATCCCCCCATCTTACCTCCTTCCCTTCCCCACAGCACCTGTATATATGTATATATGTTTGTATATATTTATTACTCTATTTTACTTGTACATATCTATTCTATTTATTTAATTTTGTTAATATGTTTGGTTTTGTTCTCTGTCTCCCCCTTCTAGACTGTGAGCCCACTGTTGGGTAGGGACTGTCTCTATATGTTGCCACCTTGTACTTCCCAAGCACTTAGTACAGTGCTCTGCACACAGTAAGCGCTCAATAAATACGATTGATTGATTGAACATGCTCATAGTCTTTCGAAGAGCCCGCTCACATTGTTTTGTGCTCTCTCCTCCTCTAGTACAAGTATAAGGAGTCATATGAGAAGGCCAAAGGGAAGCAAGTGGGATTCCGTAGCCTGCAAGATGACCCTAAACTGGTTCACTACATGAACGTGGCCAAAATGCAGTCAGAGCGGGAGTACAAGAAGGGATACGAAGCCAGCAAGACCCGGTATCACACGCCATTGGACATGATCAGTGTGACGGCGGCTAAACAGTCCCAAGAAGCAGTGACAAATACCAACTACCGACAGCCCATCCACGATTACACATTCTTGCCCGATGCTCTGCCCCTGGAGCATTCGAAAAACATGATGCAGCTCCAGAGCGATGTATGTAATTCCCGTTGTTAACAATGACTGTGGTGTTTAAGAGCTTAGAGCCAAGATAATCAGGTCCCGCATGGGGTTCCCATTCAGTAGGAGGGAGAAGTATTGAATCCCCATTTTGCAGATGTGGGAACTGAGGCACAGAGGAGTTAAATGGCTCACCCCAGATCACAAGGCAGAGAAGAGGTGGAGTGGGATTAGAGCCCAGGTCCTCTGTCTCCCAGACTCGTGCTCTGCACTAGCCCACACTGTTAAGAGCGATCACCTTGTTAAGGGAAGCAGACCGGCCATTATTGGCCGACGCAATCAGTATTAACCAATAGCATTCAACCAAACTATCTCAGTTTTAATGTCTTTAAGTGGAAACTTTGGATCCTAAACCAACCAAACCGAGGATTCAGGACTTTGGTTGAGCTGAGTTAGGTTTAGTCTTTATCTTCATTCATGTTTCAAATCATCCTTCCCTTCAGAGCTTAGTACAGTGCCTGGCACATAGTAAGTGCCTCACAAATACAATTATTATTATTCACTCAATCAATAAAAGGTATTTATTGTATGCTTACTATGTACAGAGCACTGCTCTAAGCACTTGGGAGAGTACAATTCAGCAGAATCAGCAGTTACCTCCCTGTTCATAATGAGCTCACAGTTAATGGCACATAAGCATCCTGGGATAAAGTAGATGAAACAATTTTGGAGCACATAAATGTAATACCTAATTCTCCCACAGATTAGGTATAATGAGAAAGCAGTCTATTTCCTCTACTAAGCCTAATCTAAGTTTCTGAGCTTCTGGGTTTTGGAGGAGACCATGTTCTTTCTTTGCCTCTCCAGGCTCGTTATTTCTGTGAAAAATGCCAAGACAAGATGGCATTTGTGTTTCTTGTTCTAAATCTCCACTGAGGCCAATTCTTTACTGGCCCCATTACTGGAGAGAGAACCTTATGTTACCATTTACAATGTTAGACTGTGACTAAATCCAGCAGCCGCGGCCACTAAAGTCTAGAGTTTGGTTCCTGCCACCCTGCCTGAAACACTCTCCACTCTTTTAAAGAATATCTACAAGTCGGACTTCACCAACTGGATGAAAGGAATCGGCTGGATGCCCAATGAGTCCCTGGAGATAGAGAAGGTGAAGAAAGCGGGGGAGATTCTCAGCGAGAAGAAGTACCGACAGCACCCCGAAAAACTCAAGTTTACCCTATCCATGGATTCCATGGACCAAGTGCTTGCCAAAAGCAATAAACTGACCATGGATAAGGTGAGCGCTCACTTGATGGGAGGGAGAGGACAACAGAAGGGGAGAGGAGGAAGTGGGGGGGAAGAGAGGGAGAGAAGGAAATATCGAGTTGGCCCTGGGGAAGGTTCTCTGGTCACCAGTCATCATCATCATCAATCGTATTTATTGAGCGCTTACTGTGTGCAAAGCACTGTACTAAGCGCTTGGGAAGTACAAATTGGCAACATATAGAGACAGTCCTTACTCACAGTCTAACACAGTCAACACAGTAACTAAACTGTTCAAGGACTTGGCTGTCATGTCCACTCGCCAAAATAAGGTGTTTGACTAGAGCCTGACACCGTCCTGAGACCTGGAGCTAACTTCACTCCCACCGGCTTTTTTCTACCTCCTGCCACTGTGGATAAGTTCGATCAAGAACTAAAAGCAACAGAGGTGGCAGAAATTCTATGCACCCTCCCCTCTAGTGATTATTGCATTCTGCTCAGCCTGTGGAAGGGAGGAGAGGAGGAACCACCATCGTCCGCAACCCCATCCCTTCTAGCTGGACCTCCTTTTTGAAAGCGAGGTGGGCAAGGAGGGGCTCACTAGTTAATCCTTAACCCAGGGCCCCCATTTCAGTTCTGCCATCTGTGGAGATCAGCGTTCAGTTTATAATCATCTAGCATCTGCTCCAGAAGAACAGCAAAGGTGTTGGTTAGTTGTGAGAAACCCTCGCACATGAGTAGGGAGATTCTGGCCAGTCGACATCTGGTAGCAAAAAACCTGGCCAAGGGATTGTGGGAGTGGAGAGATGAGGGTGGTTATAAAAGGGTTAAGTTAGGGATGTAATAAGGGTCAAAACGTTAGATTCAAGGAGCTGCTCTATCCTGCTCTATCCCAAGTAGATGGACAAGATGCTGCCCAGAAATGCATGCGGATTTGGAGGATCAGAGCAAAGGCTTAATAATTTGTTATTGTTCCATCTGCTTTCCAGCACCTAAATGTTGTGATTTGTCTGTTGTAGAGGCTGTACACCGATAAGTGGAACAAAGAGAAGACCACGATCCATGTCATGCCAGACACTCCCGATATCGTGTTATCTAGAATAAACCAGATAACCATGAGCGATGTGAGTAGCGAAAGCCGAATGGGCCTTTTGGCCCACTTTACCCACCCACGTGTGTTGTTAATTTGCAAGAGGACAAGATCACAAGTTTTAACTTTACTAAGATGATATGCTTTCTTTTCCGTTGTGGGGATTAGAAACTCTACAAAGCTGGATGGGAAGAAGAAAAGAAGAAAGGTTATGACCTAAGAACAGATGCCATCCCAATTCAGGCTGCCAAGGCGGGCACAGATATTGCAAGTGATGTAAGTTCTCGTGCTTGACCCCCATTAGGAGAACTGTTCCCCTGTAGTGTTGTATTTCACCTTGGACATCCTCCCCTCTATCTTAAACCTCCCTCCCACACCCACGCAGGTGAGCGATCAGTGGTAGTTCTTGAGGGCCTCCAGAGTGTGAAGCACTACCCTAAGCACTGGGGTGAATACAGCAGACACAAGACAGCGTGTTTCCTGCCCTCAGGGAACTCCCAATCTAATGAGGGAGATACAGACAATTATTTGTTGCAAACAGCGGGACCCTAAGGAAGAAAAGAACATAACCGGTAGTAGGACAAATACAAGAACAGCTGAACTAATAATTGAATATGCAAATGAAAGCACCAAGAAAATGTGCTGATTGATGCTGAAAATTAGGGATAAAATACTTACGTGTTAAGGGTACTGCTGGAACAGGGGCAACTAACAGATGATTTGGGGAATGCTTCCTGAAAGGGGTGGGATTTTAAGGAGGGCTTTAAAGATGGGGAGAGCTATGGTCTGGCAAATTTATGTAAGGAGGGATTATTATCCAGGGCTGAGGGAGCAAAGCAGAGCAGCAGATAACTTGGCACTAGATGAGCCAATTGCTAATTAACTGTTCCTGCCTCTAAATGTTGGTTTCCCATTGCTGGCAAAATAGTCGCTCCCCTTACAGATCTTTGAAATATGCCTAGGGGTGCAGACATGTTGACAGCCCCTAGCTCCGACATTCTCATGGATGTGCTCTCTCTCTCTCTCCCTCTCTCTCTGTCTCTCCCCAGTACAAATACAAAAAAGCTTATGAACAAGCAAAGGGGAAGCACATTGGCTTCCGGAGTCTCGAAGATGACCCCAAACTAGTGCACTTCATGCAGGTGGCTAAGATGCAGTCCGAACGGGAATACAAAAAAGGTTACGAGAAGTCCAAGACATCGTTCCAAACACCGGTGGACATGCTCAGCATGGTGACAGCCAAGAAGTCACAAGAAGTGGCTACGAATATTAACTACAAGAACCTGATACACTCATACAACCTCCTCCCTGATGCCATGAATTTTGAGTTGGCCAAAAATATGATGCAGATCCAGAGTAATGTAAGTGAAAGTCAGGGCACAGCCCCGTGACAATGGACTCGGAGGTGCCAGTAGCGACTTAGTACAGTGCTAAGCGTTTAATACAGGGCTCTGCACACAGTAAACACTTAATAAGTATGATTAAATGGATGACTAAATAAAGGAAAGAGAACCTCAGTGAGTGTTCAGCGCTCCCATAAGTTTTAAAACCGATGTTTAGTGGCTGTCAGGCCGAGGAGCAACCCTTCAATTAAACTGTGATATACTCACCCCTGGAATATTGCAGGTTCCTACATCATCATCAATATTTACTGAGTACTGACTGTGCAGACCACTCTACTAAGCACTTGGGAGAGTACAAAACAATCTCATAAGGATTCAAACAGGGCTGGAGGTTTAGAGAAGGGCCACCAAAATGGACAGGGGAAAGAAGTTGCTTCCATTGTCTAGGAAGATGAGGATTGAGATGGGAGATGAAGGAAATTTATAAAATCATGGAAATTGGCCCCAGAGAAAATAGGGAATTGCTGTTGACCAACATCCACATTATCTTGTCCATTGAAGCTTACAGTTGAAGTGTTCAAACCAAAGAAAAATAAAAAGGTTATTTTTCACCCTGCGGAGGGGTAAGCATATGGGAATTTTCACCACAGCTATTAGATTCCTGTAGCCTCAAAGGGAGTTGGATAAATTCAAGAAGTCTTTAATGAGTTCTTGATGAGGGTAATCCACAAGCTTAAGGGTGAATGCCAAGGAAGAAAACCTGGGAGGAAGACATTGGCATAGACAGAACACTGGGTCCATCAGATTGTTGTTCTGAAGCAGTGCTGGATTTTAAAATTTGGTTCAGTACATACACTCAGTTCTGTCGCAGTGTGTTTCACTGCGTGCTTTGGCTAGGATGCCGTGGGGAATTGGGAATTATCATCCAACACCACTCTTTGGCTAGGATTCTGTATGGAATTAGAGTACATTCTTCCGACATCCCAAGCCTCTTGGGCCACAGAGATATGTGGTATCAGAAGAGACGGTTTATGTATACACTCTTGCAGTGGGCATAATGAATACTACCATGTAAGTTTTCATGAACTTAAGATTTTGAAGAATGCAGTCCCTACCTAATAGGAGAACAGAGTGTAGAATGAGGAATCATCTAAATTAATGAATCACTGTATCCAAAGAGGGAAAAAAAAATCCATGGGAAATTGACTTTTCCATTCTGAAGGCAACAAAGACAGTAAACTAAGCTGTAAAACTGCCTCTGTTGAGGCTGTTTTCATTGTGGATAAAACAGTGTAATGAATATCACCAAAAGCTGGACAGATGTTGAACTGCACAATTTTTATTCCTCTTAATATTTGCTAGCAAAAATCTCTAAAAACAGTTAATAATGTTCATTAATTATTTTGAATGAACCCTCATAGCTTCTTATAATGTCATCTGTTCCTGTTTTTCTTTCTTAAAGAATCAGTATAAAGCTGACTATGATGATTACATGAAGGGGATTGGCTGGCTACCCATAGGCTCCTTAGAAGCTGAGAAGAACAAGAAAGCCATGGAAATCGTGAGCGAAAAGAAATACCGACAACATCCAGACACCCTGAAGTATTCCACGCTGATGGACTCCATGAACATGGTTCTAGCCCAGAATAATGCAAAAATCATGAATAATGTAAGAAAACATTTTAAACTTGGACTGTTCTACCTACATCACAGAGAATTTAACAAGTCTTCAAGTTCCTGGAAGTGCTCAGTGCCACTGGAATTAACCAATGGTTTTTAGGGAGTACTTGCATGTAGAACACTGTACTAAGTGCTTGGGAAAATACAATAAGATAGAGTTGGTAGATGTGATCCCTGCCCACAAGGAGCTTACAGTCTACAGGAAAGTCATAAGGCACTGGCAATTGCTTTAGGAGTTTTATTTTTGCGAGTAATGATGTAAGCCAGTCCTGCCAATATGTGCCCTCAAATTGCCAATCCGCAAAAATCCCCAGGAGGCATTCTTTCATTCAATCAATCGTATTTATTGAGCGCTTACTGTGTGCAGAGCACTGTACTAAGGGCTTGGGAAGTACAAGTCAGCAGCATATAGAGACGGTCCCTACCCAACAACGGGCTCACAGTCTAGAAGGGGGAAGACAGACAACAAAACAAAACATGGAGACAGCTCAGTTTCAATTCCCATTTTACAGATGAGGTAACTTAGGCACAGAGATGTGAAGTGACTTGCCCAAGGCCACACAGGAGACAAGTGGCAGAGCCATTCGCTCATATTTACTGAGCACTTACTGTGTGCAGAGCATTGTACGAAGGGCTTGGGAGAGTACGATATAACCGACACACATACAGGGCCTCGGGCCCCGTCCCCTGCCTGCCCCTAGGCCCCAGGACTACTCCAGGGCGTGCGGCAAATCAATACTTATTTATATGTATGTGTGTAAATGCCATCAAGTCGTTTCATGCCGACTTTATGGACATATTTTCTTCAGAATGTCCTAACATCATCTGTAGTCATTCTTGTATGTATATCCGTAGAGTTTTCTTGTTAAAAAGACGGTGGTTTGCCATTGCTTTCTTCCGCTCAGTAAAAACTTCAGTCTCTGTCATTGTCTCTGATCATCCGCCTTTGACTCTTTCCCGTGCCGCTGCTTCCCAGCCAAGGTTAATTGACTTTGACACTTTGGCTTAGACCTTTGCATTACGGGCAGCCTTGGAAAGGGAGTATTTCTCAATAGCATAGCTCGAAGCCTCAGGCTTCGTTGGCGAACACAAACTCTCCTGCCACAATAAGGTGTCGTCATAGGAGAGAAGTCTTATTGCACGTGAGCACTTATGTGGATTAAACTGCTATTCGCCCATGGTGGGTGGATGGTAGCTCTTTGGGACATGGTACCCATGGAATTTCGGACAAATGCATGACCTCAGACATGCAACGTGCATGCTTGAACGTTACCTGGATTTGCTCAGCTGTTATCTGAACTGGTCAGAACTCTAAAATCAGGAATCAGCATCACTCTCCCCATCCCCATCCCCCCTGCCCTACCTCCTTCCCCTCTCCACAGCACCTGTATGTAAGTTTGTACACATTTATTACTCTATTTATTTTACTTGTATGCATATTTACTATTCTATTTATTTTGTTAGT
Organism: Tachyglossus aculeatus; assembly: GCF_015852505.1. NCBI lineage: Eukaryota > Metazoa > Chordata > Mammalia > Monotremata > Tachyglossidae > Tachyglossus > Tachyglossus aculeatus. The sequence goes on along the minus strand of NC_052074.1, from coordinate 43,528,459 downwards.
GTTGTGCATCTAGCTTTACTTCCATTTATTCTGTTGACTTGACACCTGTCCACATGTTTTGTTTTGTTGTCTGTCTCTCCCTTCTAGACTGTGAGCCCGTTGTTGGGTAGGGACCGTCTCTATATATTGCCAACTTGTACTTCCCAAGCGCTTAGTACAGTGCTCTGCACACAGTAAGCACTCAATAAATACGATTGAATGAGTGAGGTGTGTGAGGGTGTGAGGTATAATCAGCACAGATTAGAGAGGGTAATGTGGAAATGACTCTAACGTGGAAAGGAAGGTAGACACAACTCTCCCACACTCTGAGCCTCTGAATGGTCTGAATTTGGGAGATTGCTCCCATTAAATCATTTTTAGGCTCCTTAAAATGAAGGAAAGAAAATAGGGATTGGAATGAACAAGATTTTAGGGTTATGAAATTGCAGGATTTGGGGGGATTTCTGACTCTTGAGTGTTTTCCTTTCCAGCAACTTTACAAGCAAGCATGGGAAGCTGACAAGACCAAGGTTCACATCATGCCAGATATCCCCGAGATTGTTTTGGCAAAGGCAAATGCAATCAACATGAGTGATGTAAGTATTCCCCTTCTGGAGCATTCTCTGCTCCTTGAGAAGACATTAGAAACATTTCAAAGGCAATGATCGTCTAATGCTAGGTTGGGGCCAAAATGAAATTATATAGCCAGAAATTATTTTTTTCAAAAAATACCCTTGGCCCAACCAGACATCCCCTTTCTGTGTATGTTTTCTCCTCCTCCATATGCATGCATCTGTCTGTGTATGCATCTAACCCCTGCCTCACTGCCACCTTTCTATATTTTTATATGCGTGTGTACATATACACACACAGACACACTCTAATTCATGTTTAATTTGGATCTCAAAAATAACTACCTACTTCCTTGCTTCATTGGCAGTGCCCTCCCAGACTGTGTTTTGATCCATGAAAACCTTATTAATTTTTCCTAAGTGTTTTAATGGATTTTCATATTTTCAGAGATTTCTGTAATTCACTATTTTAATTTTGCCTGTTGGATAAGCCGCAGCACAGTCGCTGAATGTCATTTGGCATGAATGGAACTCATGGGCATAGTCTATTTTGGCATCAGGCTGGGCTTTCTCCTTTTGTGAAAAGAGACCTTGGTTTCTCCTTCCAGAAACTCTACAAGCTTTCCTTGGAAGAGTCCAAGAAGAAAGGGTATGACCTCAGGACGGACGCGATTTCCATCACCGCTGCCAAAGCATCTAGAGATATTGCTAGTGACGTAAGTCTGACGGAAGTTTCCTGACGATCTCTTGGGGGAAGATTCATCCTGAAACAGGAATTGGGGGAACCCAGGAAAGTCTTGTTAAAAGAGCGTGCTGTTGGCCAGGATCAGTTTGGTTGGTTGTAACCGGTTGTAGCAAGTGCTTGATCTTGGGGCTTCTGCATGCCACCTTCAGATACGAATTCCTAAATGGTGTAAACATAAAGGCTTCGATGAAAGGAGACGTGGCAGGATGATAGATGGTTACATTGTAATCTACAAGACAAGGGCCTCAAAAAGTCTCTGTTACCCATCTGAATTCGCTCCAAGGGAAACAGCCTCAGTGAGGGTTGGAAAACTGAAATTCCTAGTTGCTTTCTTCTTTCTCCCTCCCCCTCAACTTGAATCTCCGGGACCCTCAAAGTATCTCCCCGTCTCTTTGCAGTACAAGTACAAGCACAGCTACGAGAAGGAAAAGGGGAAAATGGTGGGCTTCCGCAGTCTCCAGGATGACCCGAAACTCGTCCATTACATGCAAGTGGCGAAAATGCAGTCGGATCGGGAATACAAGAAGAACTATGAGACAACCAAGACCAGATACCAGACCCCCGCTGATATGCTCAGTGTCACAGCAGCCAAGGACGCGCAGGCCAATATAACCAATACCAACTACAAACACCTGATCCACAAATATATCCTCCTGCCAGACGCCATGAGCATTGAACTGACCAGGAACATGAATCGCATTCAGAGTGCGGTAAGAAGTAGGAGAAATAGCATTATTTATTGAGCACCCATGTGGAGCGTGGTCTAGTGGGTAGAGCCCAACCCTGGGAGTCAGAAGGACCTGATTTCTAATCCAGGCTCCACCTCTTGTTTGCTGTGTGGCCTTGGGCAAGTCACTTCACTTTGTTGTGCCTCACTTCATCTGTAAAATGGGGATTAAGACTGTGAGCTCTATGTGGGGCAGGGACTGTGTCCAGCCTGATTAGCTTTTATCTGCTCCAGCGCTTAGTGCAGTGTCTAGCACATAGTGCTTAACAAATACCGTTAAAAAAAAGCTGAGCCTCAGGGCTGAGGATCGCAGCCCTGGGCCGTTACCCACTAGAGTTTGAAGGAGACGCAGCCTCACGTGTAGGGGGAGAAGGCGAAGACACACGCTCGCTGCGTTGGGGAATGCATGGCTGCTGCATGAGCTTTTTTCCCATGGGACCAGAGTAGTAAGCGCACGTGGATGAAAGCAGTGGGAAGGGGAAGACAGGGTCTAAAAGGCTGCAGAGGTATCATCCCTTAGCCCTTGAGAATTTAAACTGGGGGAGGCATGGATTGGACCACCCAACCCCCGCGATTCCCTAGTCTGCCCCATCCCAACCTACGCATCGTCCTGGCTCGGGGCCCCGGGTCAACCTGATCCCGTGCGGCTCCCTCTCCCCGGCCTGGGTTTGTCAGTTAGACCCCTCTGTCTCTCCCCCACAGAACGAATACAAGCAGGACTATAACGAGTGGTACCGGGGCCTCGGCTGGAACCCAGCTGACTCCCTGGAGGTGGAGAAAGCCAAGAAAGCGACGGAGTACGCCAGTGACATGAAGTACCGCCAGCAACCCAGCACCTTCCCGTTCAAGAAGCTGACCGACTCCATGGACATGGTCCTGGCAAAGCAGAACGCACAAACCATGAATAAGGTCGAGCGCAGATCTTTCAATCTCCCTCTTTGTCGGAGAACGCTTGTTGTTCACTCCCCGTCCAAATGGCCCTCGTCCTTGTTACTTTTAACTCATACCTCTCAGGGCATTTCAAATACCTGTTTCACAAAACCTGCAGATCTCTGTGTGGGTGGGATCCAGGGTCCATCTCATACGACCCAAGTCTTGCAGTTTTGGGGACATGAAAGATTACTACATTGTCAGATGAAAAGCCGATTCCTCCTTGTTACCCAGATAGCTATTCTAATCAACTCCCTCATCTTCGCTCCTTTAGTATCTGTATACCGTCGACTGGAATAAGGATAAAACTCAAATTCACGTGATGCCCGATACCCCGGATATTCTGCAGGCTAAACAGAACCAGACGCTCTTCAGTCAGGTGAGAACATTTACAAAATATTTTGTGCCACGACTGTCGAAGGAATTCTTCTTCGCCATCCAAAATACCGAGGGGCTGGGGAGGTCATTGGCAAAGGGAGAGAAAGCAGTTGATTAAACTTAACGCCAACGGGCAGGTCATCAGATATTGAATCAGAAGAATGCGTGGCCGCCACAAAGCCTTTAACTGAGACCGATTCCCTCATCTCAGGACATGAATGTGACCTTAGTGTGGGTGAGGGCCACAGTGGAGCCAGAGAGCCACGGCCAAACAGAGAATGGGATGAACAGAAACAGCAGAGAAGTTTTGGCCCAGATGGGCCTTTCCATCCCACTTTCTCCACGCAGTTAATCTGCGCTTTCTCCCGGCTGCCTTCTGCTAGCTCTAGCTCTGGGCCTCATGTCCTGTCCTGGCTGGGGATTTATATCAGGCCCCAAGAAAAAGTTGTCCACCTCTCCTGGGAGGAGCAGGTACTTAAGAGGCGGTAGATATAGGAGATTTTTTTTATGGCAAGTTTACCCAGAATCCGGTATTTACAGAGTAATCGTGTGGGTCTGTAAGATCTTAGCCTTTGTTCTTCCTCTCAGAGACATTAGCCTCGGAGGTGGGCATTCCATGGGTGAAATTAGGGGTATATAGTGACTTCTGTCTTCTGTTCCTCGCTCTCTTTTCAGATTGCTAAAGGTCCATTAGATGGAGTGACATAGGAAGTCTGTGGAAGTAACGGCAGATAGTGGTCTCTCCTCTCAACCAACCAGTCAGTGGGAGTTAATGAGCGCTTTCTCTGTGCCGAGCACTACGCTCAGCATTCAGGAGACTAGGATAGAGTAACTAGTTAATGGTTTTCTGCCCTTTAAGGAGTTACCTATTGAGCACCTATGTGTACAGAGCACTGGACTGACCCCTTGGGAGAGCACAATAGAGGTAGAAGAGACCATCCCTGCTCTCAAGCAGTCTACGGTTTAATACTCTTCCTTTTGCTCATGGGAGGGGGTTAGCCCCCAGCCCTCCTGGACAATAGGGGGAGAAGGCATTTCCTATAGAGAGAAGTCCTCACTCCCTTCCCAGTCAAGTCCCATCCAGTAACCTTGGGAATTAATGCCATCTCATTCCCTTTGGGAGGAGAAAACATTCCAGTTCTGAATAGGCATATTCCTGGTTCTTTGTTGATGGGGGAAGAATGATGATGATATTTCTTTTCATCGTTAGAAACTGTATAAACTCGGATGGGAAGAAGCACTGAAGGAAGGCTACGACCTCCGCCCTGACGCTATTTCAGTTCAGTCGGCCAAGGCATCAAGGGACATCGCCAGCGACGTAAGTAACGTCAGCTTAGGACTGGCACTGCCCGCCGCTGGTGTAGGCCGCCGAGTTCACAAATGTGTTCATTGAGAGCAAAGGCCAATGAATCACTTCCTTTTTTGTGGGGGTTTGGAGAGGTACCACTACTTTTACAAAGCATATCCCATCACCATGGGCTGTTTCCAATGCACTGCACAAGTCAGAGGTGGAAAATATCTGCTGCGTGCAGGCATTGGCTGGGAATTTCCATAGATTTGCAGGGGTGAGTGGCTGGGCCCCAAGTTCATGTCATGTCTCTGGGGCTGCCCAGAAGGGTCTGCTTCTGTGTGACTTTGGGCAAGTCACTTAACTTCTCTTAACTTGTGCCAGTTACCTCATCTGCAAAATGGGGATTAAGACTGTGAGCCCCCTGTGGGACAACCTGATCACCTTGTAACCTCCCCAGCGCCTAGAACAGTGCTTTCTGTACTGTACTGTACTGTTCTGTATTAAGCACACAGTAAGCGCTTAATAAATGCCATTATTATTATTATTATTATTATTATTCCTTCACCTGGGTAGATCCGCTACCACCAAACCACTCCGCCATCTCTGAGGCTAGTGCTTCTAGGTTTCTCCGTGATGCCAGCGCTTTCCAAGAAGAAGCATGGCTAGGTAGAGGAGAGTGGCAGATGGGCTGGGAGTCAGAGGCAGAATCCCGGAGCAGCAAGGAAAGGAGCAACCCATGGGAAGTACATGACGGGCTGATGTACCAGGCTGAATGGCTAAGAGGCCACTCCATGTTTTAGCGGGCTGCCCTGTCAGAAGGGGACCATCTGTTGCTTTCCTAAATTTCCAGTGTGTCAACATGATAATATTACTGGCCCCTTCCCTGTAGAGGGTACTCCTTGGGAGACATCCAAGTTGGGAATCATTTCTTGATATCCAGTCCACCTTTGTGTTGCTTCATTTTGTCTGGATGTCTCCTCCAGAGACATGAAATCTCATTTCTGTCAGAGGATGTAGAACGTTTGAAAACTGTTGTCATCAAATATGTACCTCTGTAGACAAGGTCTTTGCCACCATGAACATTGATGGCATTGACACCTGTCCACACGTTTTGTTTTGTTGTTTGTCTCCCCCTTCTAGACTGTGAGCCCATCGTTGGGTAGGGACCGTCTCTGTATGTTGCCAACTTGTACTTCCCAAGCGCTTAGTGCAGTGCTCTGCACACAGTAAGCCCTTAATAAATATGATTAAATGAATGAACATTGATGCCTCTAGATGAGGGGCATATCTAACCGTAACCCTTCCTCCTCACAAGATTTCAGTGCACAGTGGGCTCGTAGAATTAGACTTTTAACCCCACCTTGAGAGTGTCTTAACTGTCTAGATCAAATGGGTGATTTTCTGAATAAAGATCTCCAGAGAGAGAGAGATCCATTTTTTCACTCTTTGTACCGCTTTGATCCTACATGGCTCGGTTTTTAGGGGAGAGGAATTAGAAAAGGTCCTGAAGCTTTTCTGTGACACAGAAACAGCATGCCGTAGTGGAGAGTGCTTGAGCATGAGCCTGAGAGTCAGAAGGTCATGGGTTCTAATCCCTGCTCTGCCATTTGTCTGCTGTGTGATCTGGGGCCCGTCATTTCACTTCTCTGTGCCTCACTTGCCTCATCTGTTGTGTGGGGATTGAGATTGTGAGCCTCACGTGGGACTGTATCCAACCCGATTTGCTTGTATCCACCCCAGCGCTTAGTGCAGTGCCTGGCACATAGCACTTAACAAATACCATTATTATTATGATTACTAGATACCTCTCTTCCCACACAGTCATCCCCTGGGAGACTCTCTCCAGGTTTCTTCACTCAGGTGCTGCAGAGCTCAGTCCCTAAAGAATCAAACTAGATTCACTAGTTTCCAAACTGTTGAGCCTTCACTTAGAAGGACAAAAATATCTAGCTGTATGTCCAATTTGAAGATTGTTTACTTTTATCATAAATGTTTATTCATGGGTTAATAGCACAGCATGGAAAACTTGTAAATCAATCAATCAGTGGTATTTATTGAGCGCTTACTATGTACTTGGGAGAGTACAACAGAATTAGCAAACATGTTCCCTGCCCACAACGATCTAACAGTCTAGAGGGGGAGATTTGTGCCATAGGCTTACATAGTGCTGCAGAGAAGAAAACATCTGTGAGAGACTGCCCATTTACAGTTGTAACACTATTTACTTTGCCTTTCCGTCTGTGATTCCAGTATAAGTACAAAGAAGGCTACCGCAAGCAGCAGGGGCACCATATTGGATTCCGTAGCATTCAAGATGACCCCAAATTGGTGTTGTCCATGAACGTGGCCAAAATGCAGAGCGACCGGGAGTACAAGAAAGACTTCGAGAAGTGGAAGACCAAGTTCAGCAGCCCCGTGGACATGCTGGGCATTGTGTTAGCCAAGAAGTGCCAGGAATTGGTCAGCGATGTGGACTACAAGCACCCTCTGCATCAGTGGACATGCCTGCCGGACCAGAATGACGTCATTCAAGCCAAGAAAGTGTACGAGTTGCAGAGTGAGGTGCGGTGCTTCCTTCGATGTAAATAGTTGACGCTATTCGGTGATGTCATATGTCGAGAAAGGGAGATCATTTGTGGCCTGGGTGGTAGACTAGAATCAGTGCTTAGATATCTTGGTTTTAAAGTGCTCATTAATGCACCGCATAAAGGGCTGACTCTCTTGAATCTGTTCTGTCCCTTGCCAGAATTTGTATAAGTCTGATCTTCACTGGCTGAAGGGAATTGGGTGGAGTCCTTTAGGCTCTCTGGAAGCTGAAAAGAATAAGAAGGCTTCTGAAATCATCAGCGAGAAGAAATACCGCCAGCCGCCAGACAGATTTAAGTTCACCAGCCTTCCTGATGCCATGGACATCGTTTTGGCGAAGACTAATGCCAAAAACAGGAGTGATGTAAGTGAACTTTGGGGGGAGAATAATATGAGAATTTGGGGAATGGTCATCAGACTTTTGAACCTCCTCTTTCCCATGTGAGGTACTTGTATAGCTGCAAGTTGACTCTGGTGTCTTTGACCCTCCGGCCCATACACACGAATCCCAGATGAGTTCTGAGAGGGCCGTAGAACCCCTCCGAGCTGGCACATTAGCCAGTGGTGGGTCTAGGAGCCATTCACTAGCCCAACCTAGAGAATTTGCTCCCTATGGAGGAGTCAGGCAAGGTCAGTCTGAATGGTATTCCTGTGGAATGTACTGAGCCTGCTCAAAAAGGCCGAGCACAGTTTTTCAACCCTGGGAAATGATACCTCCCTCCAGCTGACATTCATCCCAATTCATCTTTGGTAAGGGAAAACGAGGGCAATCTATCTGCTGACCTGTTTGCTCTAAGTTAACTGCCAAGTCTCTAAGGAAAAGGTTTTCTTTTACTGTTAAAAGTTTGCCACGAGCCCTCAATTGTTCTGTTAGTTCATCTTTCTAGTTCTGTGTGTTAGTCCTCCCTCCCATCACAAGCGGGCCATGAGTCACATGAGAGCTACTTTCCCATCCAAAAAACAAAAGTTGGATAAACACTTTATGCCAAAGTATTCTGAGGTTGATTGGCAAGAATACCTATTACACTGACCCCAGAGGGCCGTGGATGTGCTTTCCATTGTCAGTCAGCTGGTTCTCTACTAAGAGGCGTTTATCCAGGGGCTCTGTGTGAATCTGGGCCTGCTCAAGGCCTAAGAGTTCCTGGAAAACAGGGTTTGCCCCACAGTGAATATAAAAATCTTGAATTCAAAAAACAAGATTGTTTCTACTGCTATTTCACATGTCTTCAAGTTGCTTTAAAAGAACAGTTTCAAAACTCTTTAAAATCATAGACACTTATCTAATGGAGACCAATCTGCCTTGATTTTGGAACATTAGTAATGTGTTAGAACAATGCTCTTGTTTCCTGATCTGTTAATTGGGGATTCAATCCCTGTCCTTCCTGCCACTTAGACCATGAGCCCCACTGGGGACGGGGGCATCTTGTGGCTACCCCAGAACTCAGTACAATGCTTGGCACGTCATAAGTACTGAACCTCATTCACGAGTCCGTTGGTGGGGAGGATGGAGAGGAGCACTCTTTCGACTGCTCTATCTCTGGTCTTTTTGCCCTCTGTTCAGTCCAGCTGTCAATCAGGGTAATTGAATGGCAACAAATGGGTTCCTGACTCTTCCATTCCCCCAGCTGAAATGTTCCGATTTCTCATTCTAGAGACTCTATAGGGAAGCTTGGGACAAAGACAAGACGCAGATCCACATCATGCCAGACACTCCCGATATCATTCTGGCTAAAGCGAACTTAATCAATTCAAGTGACGTAAGTAGGGTTTGGGCAATGTGTCCTCAATGTCTCCTTTGTTGTGCATTATTTCTGTTCATTATTATCATGACCCTCATTCAGTACATTCATGACATTCCTAGAGGGGTAAAATTCTTCAGACTGATATCAAACCCATGGCTGTCTTTTAACTAGTAGACTATGAATGAAAATTGACCATCTGCAAAGATGTGTCTGTCTAGGAGAATTTCCTTGGACTCTCAGCACGATTTCTTAATCAGTCAGTTGCATTTATCAAGCGCTACTGGGTGCAGAGCACTGTACTAAGCGCTTAGAGTTCAAAGCAACAATATAGCAGACACATCCCCTGCCCACAATGAATATAAAAATCTTGAAGTCAAAGAACAAGATTGTTTCCACTGCTATTTCACATGTCTTCAATTTTAAAGAACGGGTTCCAAACTTTTAAAAATCATAGATGTTTAATTATTGGAGATCAATCTGCCTTGATTTTGGAACATTAGTAATGTGTTAGAACAATGCTCTTGTTTGCTGATCTGTAAATTGGGAACTCAATCCCTGTCCTTCCTGCCACTTAGACTGTGAGCCCCACTGGGGACGGGGGCATCTTGTGTCTACCCCAGAACTTAGTACAGTGCTTGGCACACAGTAAGTACTGAACGTGTTCCACAATTATTATTATTGTTTTTGAACAGGAATTTCGTGATATACCGAAAGTTCATACAAAGGCAATGTGAATTTAATTCGATTTTACCAAAAGAATCATCACTAAGTAGAATTGGTTCAGTACTCATGTGGACAGAGCACTGTACAGAGGCTTAGGGGAGTACAGAACAGGTTGAGTAAGAGACTTGGTTCCTGTCCACAGGGAGTTTACACTCTAACAGGGAGATGATGGAAGCAAGTTATTCACAAATAGCTGGAGGAGGAGAAAGGAAAAGGCTATAGCTGGTGATAGGAGTATGGAGGGATACAGACTTAAGTGTAGATTAGTCTAAGTTAACCATATGCACAAGAGCTAAGGAGAATAAACATGAGTGTTAAGGACAGCTGTTGGTGGATGCAACCTGGGGAAGATGGAACTTAATGGGGGAAGACCTTTGGGAGGAGGTGGGTTTCAAGAGGGTTTTGAAGATGGGGTGGGTTCTGGCTTGACTGAGCTGAAAGAGGAAGAAATTCCCCATTCAGACAGGAGGAAAGACTTGAGCAGGGTGTCGTTAGCAAGGTTGTTGAGAATGAGATACAACGAGAGATCTTAAATGGGAGGAAGGAGGAATAAGACTATTATAAATAGAATAAAACTTGTATTGGACCCTCCCAAGTTCTCAGTTACTGTATAATGCTCTCTGCATACAATGGGTGCTCAATAAACACTATTGAAGAAATGGCAACAGATCAATCAATCAAATTGTATTTATTGAGCGCTTACTTTGTGCAGAGCACTGTACTAAGCGCTTGGGAAGTACAAGTTAGCAACATCTAGAGACAGTCCCTACCCAACAGTGGGCTCACAGTCTAAAAGGGGGAGAGAGAGAACAAAACCAAACATACCAACAAAATAAAATAAATAGAATAGATATGTACAAGTAAAACAGATCATTATTAATTTCCAATCCCACTTTCATTCATTCATTCAATTCATTCAATCATATGTATTGAGCACTTACTGTGTGCAGAGCACTGTACTAAGCGCTTGGGAAGTACAAGCAACATATAGAGACGGACCCTACCCAACAAGGGGCTCACAGTCTAGAAGGGGAAGACAGACAACAAAACAAAACATGTCGACAGGGGTCAAAATCATCAGAACAAATAGAATTAAAGCTAGAGGCACATCATTAACAAAATAAATAGAATAGTAAATATGTACAAGTAAAATAAATAGAGTAATAAATCTGTACAAATATATACAAGTGCCGTGGGGAGGGGAAGGGGGTAGGGTGGGTGAGAGGGGAAGGAAGAGAGGAAAAAGGGGGCTCAGTCTGGGAAGGCCTCCTGGAGGAGGTGAGCTCTCAGTAGGGCTCTGAAGGGAGGAAGACAGCTAGCTCTCTTTAAACCAGAAACAGTATGGGTAAGAAACTCTCCAATTCTTGGCAATTTGTAGTTCTCAGTTTCTTAAATAATCATTTTTTCTTCAACAGAAACTCTACAGATTAGGCTATGAGGAATTGAAGAAGAAAGGTTACGATCTCCCTATTGATGCCATTCCAATCAAGGCAGCCAAAGCTTCCAGAGAAATTGCCAGTGAAGTAAGAATCTATCCTTGGCATATATCACTGACTTCTTTGCAATTTACGTACTCTTAGCTTTTCACCAGGCTCCGACACTTTCTCGGGCTAAATAAAACTTTGCCGGCGGCAAAATGCGGAAATGACTCTTTTCTTTTTCACCAGTACAAATACAAGGAAGGTTACCGCAAGCAGCTTGGCCACCACGTCGGAGCGCGGGACATTCAGGACGACCCCAAGATGATGTGGTCCATGCACGTAGCCAAGATCCAGAGCGACCGGGAGTACAAGAAAGACTTTGAGAAGTGGAAGACCAAGTTCAGCAGCCCAGTGGACATGCTGGGGGTTGTCCTGGCCAAGCAGTGTCAGATCCTGGTGAGCGACATAGACTATAAGCATCCTCTGCACGAGTGGACCTGCCTGCCGGACCAGAATGATGTCGTCCATGCCAGAAAAACCTATGACCTTCAGAGTGATGTAAGCTTCGGTTGAGGGAGGGGTTGTTTTGGTGAATTCTCTATTTGTGTGTGTGTGTGTGTGTCTGTCTGTCTGTCTTGTTTTTAAATGCACTTTCCATCAAGATTGCTTTAGTGGGGTGGGGCACTTGCTAGAAAGCTTACCTCCTCTGAAGTGGAGGTCACAACCCCCTCTTGCCCCATTGATGAGAGTAATAAGCCCTTGGGACATTACTTGCTGCAACTTGTTGTAGTTTCTGGCCCCCAAAATGGGAAGACCCTTCCTCCACCAGACTTCCCCACTCCCCGGGAGTCAAAACTGATGCTGTTCTGAGGCATCTTTCACTTGACATTTGATGTTCCCCCCTCACCCCCAAACCCAAAGTGCTTAGGTACATATGTTCAAATTATATATTATAAATTATGTATTTACATTAATACCTGTCTTCCCCCCTAGACGGCATACTTGTTATGGGCAGGAAGAATGTCTGCTAATTCTGTTGTACTCTTCCCAAGTTCTTAGTACAGTCCTCTGCACATAGTGAGCGCTCAATAAATGCCATTGATCAATTGATGAGGATTAGGAGTCTTTCCCAGACTGAGCCCCCTCCTTCCTCTCCCTCTCCCCCCAGCCTTACCTCCTTCCCCTTCCCACAGCACCTGTATATATGTATATATGTTTGTATGGATTTATTACTCTATTTTATTTGTACATATTTATTCTATTTATTTTATTTTGTTAATATGTTTTGCTGTTTGTCTCCCCCTTCTAGACTGTGAGCCCACTGTTGGGTAGGGGCCGTCTCTATATGTTGCAAACTTCTACTTCCCAAGCACTTAGTACAGTTCTCTGCACACAGTAAGCGCTCAGTAAATACGATTGAATGAATGAATTTGTCTGGAGTTCCTATGCCCTTTTTTTCATCCAGTCCTATTCTCAGTTCACTATCCTCATTGGATTTGGGAAGGAGTGACAGATCCTCCCCCAGTCCCCCAAGAGTAGCAACCTGCTAACCACCTGGTACTCTGCCATTTCAGAATTTGTATAAGGCAGATCTCCAGTGGTTAAGGGGCATTGGCTGGGCTCCCAGTGGCTCCCTTGAAGATGAGAAGAACAAGAGAGCTACCAAAATTCTGAGCGACAACGTATACCGCCAACACCCAGACAAATTCAAATTCTCCAGCCTCCTGGACTCCATGCCAATGGTTTTGGCCAAGAACAATACCGTGAATATGAACCAGGTGAGTGTTCTTTGGTGTGGAATCGAGACCCATTCAGGGAAGCACGTATTCACCAATCGTTTGAGCTCCTATGAAGTAAAATGGGCCTCTAAGAGAACACGCCCTGTGTAGAGAGAGAGTGGGTCCATTGGACTTTATGTCAACTGGCTACATCTCTGAGTAATTGCGGACGAACCCTTAGGAGATCCAGACAGTAATGAACATCTTCTTTTCTTTTGTTATCTGCCATCTGTCCCTTTTTATTTTGGGGAGTCTCGTTTCTCACCCCGGAATTCTCTTTAGCCTTTGTTGGAAATTTAGAGAATTAACAGTGTTTTTTTTTCCTTCCTTTTATATGGTTTGTCTATAGAAAGCTAAAGAGGGGATGAAAGATGAGGTAGATGGCAAATAGTATGTGTATACTGTATTCGACAACACCTTTGTGTAATGCTTAAGCTAAATTCACCTTATGGTACCTGCTCACAACTAGCTGGTTTATTTGTTTTGATTTGCGAGAATCATTTGAACGGGTTTTCCTATAGTTGTATGGCTTTGGCGTCTCAAATAATTCTATTAATTTTGTTCCTTCCAGCGCCGTTATACAGAAGCTTGGGACAAAGATAAAACCAGCATCCATATTATGCCAGACACTCCGGAAGTTTTTCTGGCAAAACAGAACAAAGTCAACTACAGTGAGGTAAATGACTTGTGTAGATCAGAGTGTTGCATCCATGTTTTGGCTGTTTACAATATTTTCCCAGAAGGTGCAGCTCCGAACTGAAACACCCGCTTCTTTGTTACCATTTTAGAAACTCTACAAAATGGGCCTGGAAGAATCCAGACAGAGAGGCTACGATCTGCGCCTGGATGCAATCCCCATCCAGGCAGCAAAGGCCTCCAGGGACATCGCAAGTGAAGTAAGTCAATTGGAAAGGTGTTTTGTGAAATCTGGTGACAAAAGATTTCCTGCTTTCCATCTCAATGGTATTTGTTGCAGGCTGAGTCATCGTTAACCCAGTTATTTATCTTTCGGGCAAAAGCCACACTCGGAAGATAGCTTGGTGTTGCTGGATGTAGTCACGCTACAGTGATGGATTCTCAAAAGTCACTGATCCAGGGTTGCTTCTTTTGTGCTGGAAAAACATCCAGTTGTCCTTGAATGCGAATTTGGCTTAGAGGCCCAATGAATTCCCCTCTCCCTCTTAAAGCATCAAACTCATTAGACAGTTCATACACAGTCCAAGACCTTATGTGCTGAGCTCAGCTTCCGGCTCATCTCCGCAGAGGGCAAGGTGACTGTGGTGTTGATTTTTGGTCACCTTCAAAATTGTATGGGCCATGGTAATTGGCCTAGGAGACAACACTGGTGAAATATTAATGGCTTGCCCTAGATGTCTTAAGTGTTTAGGGAAATTAGACATACAGAACATATAGAACCTGTGGAGCCAGAGGATGAAACCAGGAAGACCTTTTGGTAGCCACAGCCATTTCCCCTCTTTTGTCCCCCTTATCCCATTTCCTTCACAGAAAACCCAAGGCCACCTACCACCAAGTAAGTGTTCCTTTTGGGGAGGAATGAGCCAGTGTGAACAGTTGTGGATAGGAGCGTTCCACCTTCCAAATTCTTTTTCCCACTTTCAAAACGTCCACCTTTGTTTCTAAATGTTCCTCTCCACCCTGCTGAGGAGCACTTTCCAGACAAACGTAGTCATTTGATCAGTTGGTGGTGGGTCAGATTCCTGCTGTTAATACCTTTAACACTTTCCCAAGAGCTTCTTGTAAACAAACAATAGAAAAAGGGAAAATATCTTGAGGAAAAAGAGAGGGAAAACATCTGCCTCATAGAGACCCAACAGAAGAATGGAGACGGAAAGGTTTGCTTAGAGCAGGAATCCAAAAGGGCAGCGGTGGCTTTTTATGACTATGAAATAAAGTGTCAATGAACCATTTTCCTCTCTCCTTCCTTCAGTACAAGTATAAAGAAGGTTACCGCAAGCAGCTCGGCCACCATATCGGTGCCCGGGCCATACATGACGATCCCAAGATGATGTGGTCTATGCACATAGCTAAGGTCCAGAGCGACCGGGAGTACAAGAAAGATTTTGAGAAATACAAGACCCGATTCAGCAGCCCAGTCGACATGCTGGGAGTTGTATTGGCCAAGAAGTGTCAGGAACTGGTCAGCGATGTGGACTACAAGCATCCTCTGCATCAGTGGACATGTCTGCCAGACCAAAATGATGTCATTCATGCCCGGAAAGCCTATGACCTCCAGAGTGATGTGAGTACTGGTTTTCAAAATGGAAATAACAATAATAATGTTATTTGTTAAGCACTTACTTTGTGCCAAGCGCTGTTCTAAGCCCTGGGGTAGATACAAGGTAATCAGGGTGTCCCACTTGGGGCTCACAGTCTTAATCCCCATTTTACAGATAAGGTAACTGAGGCACAGAGAAGTTAAGGGACTTGCCCAAAGTCATAGAGCTGACAAGTGGTGGAGCCGGAATTAGAACCCGTGATTCCCAAGCCAGGGCTCTTTCCACTAAGCCACACTGGTTGGACTGTTGTAGCTGAATAAATGCCGAAAATTAAGGTTAACATTTAGTGCAATATTTCAGCAGTATTAAGGCTCCAGACTCCTTTGCTGCCTTGGACAGTAAGGAGGACCAGGATGATCACGGTCACAGAGATCTTTTCAACACCTATCTTGGTTGCCCTAATTTCCTGGATGTTGTCCCAGTAATGTGTATGGCCACAGACTGGAGTCTTGAAAACTTTTTGTTCCTCCTCCCGTGCTCCAAAATGAAACTCCATCTAAGTTCCGTGAAAGTTTATGCTAATGATCAATTATTCTTTCCGCTTGCCATTAAACAGAATCTGTACAAGTCAGATCTCCAGTGGTTGAGAGGCATCGGCTGGGTCCCCATCGGCTCTGTAGACATTGAGAAATGCAAAAGGGCGACGGAGATTCTGAGCGACAACATTTACCGCCAGCCTGCAGACAAGCTGAAATTTACCAGCGTGACCGACTCTCTGGAGCAGGTCCTGGCCAAGAACAATGCCATCACCATGAACAAGGTCAGTCCTGAATATTTTGAGAAATAGATTATCGGTTCCTAACTGCAGATAATGGAAAAAGTGGAAGTAGTTAGCAGAGTAGAAGTAATCACCTGAATCCTACACATCATTGATTTTACCCACATATTTACCTCTATTCATAATAGTCAATAAGTCAGTCAGTTGTACTTACTGAGCGTTTACTGTGTGCAGAGAACTGTTCTAAACATTTGGGAGAGTACAAAACAACACTCAACAGTTACATTCCTTGCCCACAGTGAGCTTACAGTCTAGAGGGGGAAAAAGACATTAATGTAAATAAATAAATAATATCTAAGCTCAGCATTAATATCCATGCCATAGATATCTTGTTGTCATAATGCATAGGTTTCTAAATCATTCATTTTTTCTTTTAGATATACTGTCAGATGAGGCATTTTGTATTCTTATCTTAGTATGTCCCTACAGCGGTCATCAATAGATGATAAATTCCATGTATTTTGCTTTGGTTGTTCTCTCCAAACGCTCAGTGTAGTGGTCTGTACCGAGTAAGTGCTCAGTAAATACCACTGACTGAAAAACGATCCCATTAGGAACTGAACCATTGTTAATATAAATGCAATATTTAACTCTCCGTTTCTAATTGTGGTAAAATTGTTCTGTGAGGCTTAAATCCCTAATTGGCAGGTGGAATTTGGGATTTTTAACTTTTCGATCATTTCCTTCGTAGCGTTTATATACCGAGGCTTGGGACAAAGACAAGACACAGGTCCACATAATGCCCGATACACCAGAGATTACCCTGGCAAGGCAGAACAAAATCAACTACAGCGAGGTGAGAGGAAATTCTGGCTGTTGGGCAACCTCCCAGGGAATCAGGGCGATTTGGGGAGGATCGGTGACAGTTGGCAAAGGGCCTACGGATATTTTGTCAGTTGGGAATCAATACCCAGGCAATGCCACACACTGAACAGTGCTAATTGGTAAGTCACTGCTGAACTGTTGCCTCGGGCAGGCCTCTTTGTTTTCTCTGTTTGCGCTGACTAATTGGCGATCTGCATATGCAAACCACTATTGAAAATATGCCTGCCTGCAGCCCAGCCAAAGTCAATTTGGCTCTAAGTCTTTCTCTTTAAAATAGTGAAAAAGCCTTGAGCCTGTGGCTCAAGATGCCATCAAGGATGAATACTCCCCTCCCGGGGTGGAGTCAGCCCTAGTGTCCCCGAGGAAGAGAAAAAGTACTTTCTGTAACTTTAGGGAGAATCACCCCATAGGGAACCAAATGAATGTTTCATTGTTCCTTCCAATTGTTCCTCCCCCAGAGTCTGTATAAACTGGCCAATGAAGAGGCCAAGCAGAAAGGCTATGATCTGCGCATAGATGCCATCCCCATCCAAGCAGCCAAAGCATCCAGAGACATCGCCAGTGATGTAAGATATTATCCTTTCCCATACCTGTCTTGTGCACCTTAGCACGTGCAGAAGGCTAAGGTTGGAGGAGATGATTTCCCTGAATTATGGAAGGGAGCCCTTTGGAATTGTGATGCATGATTTTCAAAAATGTAGTGTCGAAGACCTACTAAATAAAAAGGAAAAACAGACTGTAACCCACAGGATAGAGGATATTTTGTGATGGAGGAAGGGCTATCTCAAGAAATGTAGACTGATGGGTTAAGCAATAGAATGGTCCCAATGGGACAGAGGTGGGCATAGAGGTGCTTCTTAGAGAGAGTCCCCCTCTCCCTTTTGGAGATGGGGCTCTTTCTTCATCCTTTCTCAACTTGAAATTCCATCAGGGACATTCAGGGTCATGTTCCATGCTACACACTGTAGCTCTCGTGAAAATTTGAATTTGCCAGACTAGGGAAAGCGGAGAGCTGACTGGAGGGGCCAGTTTGGAGGATGAGCCTTCCCAAGCTCATCCTCACCCGAAGCGCCTGGCCCAGTAGGTATCCCAGAGGCTGATAGGGAGGTAAGTACGGCTTAGGTTCCTGAGGGACTCCATCCGAGACTGTACAGGGAGGAAGAGGATTCCTCCTAGCCCAAGGTCCTTCTTCAGGAGCTGTAGCAGGACTCATTTCCACAGAGTGATTATGACTTTGGCAAGTTGACCAAGGTATAATTTTGGTGACAAATTCTAATCCCCACCCCCCAGTCATATGAAGCCATTTTAGAAATAGAAAATTATCCATTTGCTCAGATAGTTTATGCTGTTCAGACGTAACCTGCCATCCTCTTTATGAATCTTTTGAGGTGGAGAGAGGGAAGTGAACCAGCAAAGCACATTTTGTGGCTGATACTTATCTGTGCATTTCCATTTCCCGTCTTTACTAGAAGCTTTAAAAAATACTGTACAGTGGAATTTAGAATCCAAACCCAACGTATTGTAATTGGTACATCAAAATACATTTTTTTAATATCAGTACAAGTACAAAGATGGCTACCGCAAGCAACTGGGCCACCACATCGGAGCGCGGAACATCCATGACGACCCCAAGATGATGTGGTCCATGCACGTGGCCAAGATCCAGAGCGACCGGGAGTACAAGAAAGACTTTGAGAAGTGGAAGACCAAGTTCAGCAGCCCGGTGGACATGCTGGGGGTTGTCCTGGCCAAGCAGTGTCAGATCCTGGTGAGCGATATAGACTATAAGCATCCTCTGCACGAGTGGACCTGCCTGCCGGACCAGAATGATGTCATTCACGCCCGGAAGGCCTACGACCTTCAAAGTGACGTGAGTACCGCCCTTGGTCGTTTACTTGGGAGAGCATAATATCCCAACATATTGAAATGATCACCAATCATTAGGGTGTGGACGTCATTCGGTTGCTCGATACTTCAGGGATGGAAAAAAACTAGAAAATTGACAGCTCTAAAATGATGGATTATGACTTTGGGAGCTAATGGATAAACCCCCTTCCTCCCCCGCCACCCCCTCCAAAAAAATCATTTTGCACATTATTAGTGTGGGAGACATGTGAGCTCATTGTGGGTAGGATTGTCTGTCTTTATTGCAGTATTGCACTTTCCCAAGTGCTTAGTACAGTGCTCTGCAAACAGTAAGTGCTTAATAGAGAGGCAGCATGGCCTAGTTGAAAGAGCAACGGCTTGGGAGTCGGAAGATGTGAGTTCTAATCCCGGCTCTTCCACTTGTCTGCTGTGTGACTTTGGGCAAGTCACTTAACTTCTCTGTGCCAGTTACCTTACCTGTAAAATGGGGATTAAGCCCCATGTGGGGCAACCTGATTACCTTAATCTACCCCAGCCCTTAGAACAGTGTTTGGCACATAGTAAGCTCAACAAATACCATATTTATTATTATTATTATTATTATTAATAAATGTGATTGAATGAGTGAACTGCCTGGAATAGAGGCAGGGGAAGCAGCATGGCTCAGTGGAAAGAGCCCGGACTTGGGAGTCCGAAGTCATGGGTTCTAGTCCCCGCTCCACCGCTTGTCAGCTGTGTGACTTTGGGCAAGTCACCTAACTTCTCTGTGCCTTGGTTACCTCATCTGTAAAACGGGGATGAAGACTGTGAGCCCCACGTGGGACAACCTGATCACCTTGTATCCACCCCAGTGCTTAGAACAGTGCTTTGCACATAGTAAGCACTTAACAAATGCCATTATTATTATTATTATTATTAATGGAGTAAACATTTTCTGTTCACAACCTCCTCCTGCTATGCATAGGGATGGTTGATAGCTGAAGAGTCAGTTTTAGAGATATTAAAAGATTCACATTCTATTATACTTCTCATTAGTGTAGGGAGATGCATTTTATTTTAATATGCACACGAGCTGCATAACGGAGTCTTTTGTATTTTTTCATCTGTATAATTTAATCTCCAGCATCCCACTGGGGGAAGTTACCTTCTTTCGATTGTGACTTGCGAGGAGGAGGAAATATTTTTTAGCAAAAATAATTTTGTATTTATTGTAGTTTTCTTTCTGTTCGAGTCACAAGATCTATTAAAACAAAACCAAACAACAACAACAAAAGAAACCCTCTGATCCCTGAAGGGATAGGTGGAATTCCATCCCGGTTGGGAAGAAAATCTATCCTTTCAGTTTCCCTGAGGCACTGCTTGGATTCCAGATATCTGTTCTGTGGATAATGGCTTTCTAGTTGCTCTCCTGCCATAATAAAGAGTCACCCAGCACCTCCAAAGCCCTCTGTTTCTTGGATTGGAAAGCTTACGCATTTCTGACCCAAGATTTCAGCCACTTATGTTTTATATCATGCCAAACAAAGTTCCAGAGAAATCTTTGGAGGATTTTGGAGGTTGAGGATGTGCATTGGGAGTAATTTGGGGCAAAAATCTTTTTAATGGAGTGCCTAGAGTATTAGACAACCCCCTGGGTGTGCACATGTCCACTCCCCCAACTCCCACATTGGTTAGAGCCAACAGAAATGGCAGGAGTTATACTTCCCAATGACCCGTAAGGCAGACCCCCATCCTTGTAGATGGAGGAGATTTGGGATACCCTAGATGTGCACTGTGAAATGAGAGAATGGATAAGTTGGCTGGTTAAAGACTGTTAATTCTTTGCGGGCAGGGATCTTTTCTACCAACTCTGTGCTCCGCATTTCCCTCAGTGAATACCACTGATTCACTGGCTAAAGACCATGTGCTTCTTCAGCTCTTTCCTGGGAGAAATTAGAAAATATGGGTATGTTAATTGTGGCGTTTATCTTTCACTATGTGCTAAGCACAGCGGTATGCGAGATTATTAATTCAGACATGATCTCTGCCTCACACAGGACTCATTATTTATGGGAGCGGGGAGAGGGGACAAATGCGTAGAGCAGTAAGAACAGACAGTAAATCACGAACAAGCAGAGTAAATTTAAAATGATAATCAAATTAAGACCCTTAAATAAGTAGATCAGTACCTGGAGGGGGCAGTCCTCCCCAACCAGAGTCTCATCATCAATCGTATTTATTGAGCGCTTACTGTGTGCAGAGCACTGTACTAAGCGCTTGGGAAGTACAAGTTGGCAACATATAGAGACAGTCCCTACCCAACAGTGGGCTCACAGTCTAAAAGGGGTGTCTCTAGATGTTGCCAATTTGTACTTCCCAAGCACTTAGTACGGTGCTCTGCACATAGTAAGCGCTCAATAAATACGATTGATGATGATACATGTTTGTACATATTTATTACTCTTTATTTTACTTGTACATATCTATTCTATTTATTTTATTTTGTTAGTACATTTAGTTTTGTTCTCTGTCTCCCCCCTTTAGACTGAGAGCCCACTGTTGGGTAGGGACTGTCTCTATATGTTGCCAATTTGTACTTCCCAAGCGCTTAGTACGGTGCTCTGCACATAGTAAGCGCTCAATAAATACGATTGATGATGATGATGATCCCCCCTTCTTCCTTCCCTTCCCCACAGCACCTGTATATATGTATATATGTTTGTGCAGATTTATTACTCTATTTTACTTGTACATATCTATTCTATTTATTCTATTTTGTTAGTACGTTTGGTTTTGTTCTCTGTCTCCCCCCTTTTACACTGTGAGCCCACTGCTGGGTAGGGACTGTCTCTAGATGTTGCCAATTTGTACTTCCCAAGCGCTTAGTACAGTGCTCTGCACGTAGTAAGCGCTCAATAAATACGATTGATGATGATGATCCCCCCCTTCTTACCTCCTTCCCTTCCCCACAGCACCTGTATATATGTATATATGTTTGTACAGATTTATTACTCTATTTTACTTGTACATATCTATTCTATTTATTTTATTTTGTTAGTACGTTTGGTTTTGTTCTCCGTCTCCCCCTTTTAGACTGTGAGCCCACTGCTGGGTAGGGACTGTCTCTATATGTTGCCAATTTGTACTTCCCAAGCGCTTAGTACAGTGCTCTGCACATAGTAAGCGCTCAATAAATACGATTGATGATGATGATGAGTCCTTTGTTACAAGCTGTCGCCATCCTCCCAATGTTGAAAAGAATCAAACTATAGAATTCTGTTCTGCAGCGATCGACAGGAGGCAGGGAGACCCTTCCAGGTCCCAGGCAGATCTCGGAGTTTCTCTTCTTAAATGGACTGCATTTGGGTCACTGGTTCTGCCCAACCTCACTGTTGGGTAGAAAAGGCATTAATTCCTTAAGTCCCCGATGTGTGTGGGCCCCCATGAAACATGCCAATCCATGGACTTGTCCTTTCTCCGCTTGCCATTCACAGAATCTGTACAAGTCAGATCTCCAGTGGTTGAGAGGCATCGGCTGGGTCCCCATCGGCTCTGTAGACATTGAAAAATGCAAACGGGCGACGGAGATTCTGAGCGACAACGTTTACCGCCAGCCTGCAGACAAGCTGAAGTTTACCAGCGTGACCGACTCTCTGGAGCAGGTCCTGGCCAAGAATAATGCCATCACCATGAACAAGGTCAGTCCTGAATATTTTAAGAAATATTTTATCTGTTCCTAACCGCAGGTAATGGAAAAAGTGGAAGTAAAGTAGCAAAGTAGAAGTAGTCAACTGAATCCTACACATCATTTATTTTACCCCAATATTTGCCTCTATTGATGATAATGTCCATCAGTCAGTCAGTCATCAGCGCTTAAAACAGTGCTTTGCATATAGTAAGCGTTTAATAAATCCCATTATTATTATTATTATTTGTACTTACTGAGCCCTTACTGTGTGCAGAGAACTGTTCGAAACGTTTGGGAGAGTACAAAACAACAATCAACAGTTACATTCTCTGCCCACAGCAAGCTTACAAGTCTAGAGGGGAAAATGCATAGGTTTCTAAATCATTTATTTTTTCTTTTATGTATACTGTCAGATAAGGCATTTGTATCCTTAGCCTATCATCTCCAAAAAGCGGTCCTCAATAGATTGCAAATTCCTGAAGGGCAGGGACCGTGTATTTTGCTGTGGTTGTTCTCTCCAAGCGCTCAGTGCAGTGCTCTGCACCCAGTAGGTGCTCAGTACATACCACTAATTGAACAACGATCCCCTTAGGAACTGAACGATTGTTAATGTAAATGCAATATTTAACTCTCATTTGTTCTATAAAGCTTAAACCCCTAACTGGCAGGTGAATTTTGAGATTTTTTAACTTTTCGATCATTTCCTTCGTAGCGTTTATATACCGAGGCTTGGGACAAAGACAAGACGCAAGTCCACATAATGCCCGATACACCAGAGATTATCCTGGCAAGGCAGAACAAAATCAACTACAGCGAGGTGAGAGGAAATTCCGGTTGTTTCAGGGCGATTTGAGGGGGATCAGTGACAGTTGGCAAAGGACCCAAGGATATTTTGTCAGTTGGGCAAAGCCACACACTGAACAACGCTAATTGGTAAGTCACTGCAGAACTGTTGCCTCAGCCTCGGGCAGGCCTCTCTGTTTTCCCTGTTTGTGCTAATTGGCGATCTGCATACGCAAACCACTATTGAAAATACTCAACCACTGTTTGACTGCAGCCCAACCAAAGTCAGTTTGGCTCTAAGACTTTCTCTTTAAAATGGTGAAAAAACCTTGAGCCCATCACTGAAGATGCCATCAAGGATGAATACTCCCGGGGTGGAGTCAGCCCAAGTGTGTCTGAGGAATAGAAAGTACTTTTTGTAACTTTAGGGAGAATCGCCCCATTCAGAACCAAATGAATGTTTCATTGTTCCTTCCCCAGAGTCTGTATAAACTGGCCAATGAAGAGGCCAAGCAGAAAGGCTATGATCTGCGCATAGATGCCATCCCCATCCAAGCAGCCAAAGCATCCAGAGACATCGCCAGTGATGTAAGACCTTCTCCTTTTCCATACCTGTCTTGTTCCCCTTAGCATATGCAGAAGGCTAAGGTTGGAGGAGATGATTTCCCTGAAATGTGGAAGGGAGCCCTGTGGAACTGTGATGGGTGGTTTTCAAAAATGTAATGTCGAAGAACCACTAAATAAAAAGGAAAAACGGGTTGTGACCCACAGGATGGAGCATATTCTGTGATGGAGGAAGGGCCATCTCAAGAAATGTAGACTGATGGGTTAAGCAAAAGAATGGTCCCAATAGGACAGTGGTGTTTCTCAGGTGGAGTCCCCCTCTCTCTTTTGGAGATGCGGCTCTTTCTTCATCCTTCCTCAAGTTGAAATTCCAGCAGGGACATACAGGCTCAAGTTCCATGCTACACACTGTAGCTCTCGTGAAAATTTGAAATTGCCAGATTAGGGAAAGCGGAGAGCTGATCGGAAGGGTCGGTTTGGAGGCTAGCCTCCCTAAGCTCACCTCCACCCGAAGGGCCTGGCCCAGTAGGCGTCCCGTAGGCTGATAGGGAGGTAAGTACAGCTTAGGGTCCTGAGAGACTCCATCCGAGACTGTACAGGGAGGAAGAGGGTTCCTCCTAGCCCAGGGTCCTTCTTCAGGAGCTGTAGCAGGACTCATTTCCACAGAGCGATCACGCTTCATTGTGACTTTGGCAAGTTGACCAAAGTATAATTTTGGTGACAAATTCTGATCCCACCCCCAATCATGTGAAACCATTTTAGAAGTAGAAAATTATCCATTCGCTCAGAACAAATGATAGCTTATGCTGTTCAGACTTAACCTGCCATCCTTATGAATCTTTTGAGGTGGAGAGGGGGGAGTGAACCAGTAAAGCTCATTTTGTGGCCGGTCCTTATCTGTGCGTTTCCATGTGAGCCTCCCGTGGGACAACCTGATCACCCTGTAACCTCCCCAGCACTTAGAACAGTGCTTTGCACATAGTAAGCACTTAATAAATGCCATTATTATTATTATTATTACCCATCTTAATAGCAGCTGTGAAAAAACACTGTACAGTGGAATTTGGAATTGAAACCCAAAATACTGGGGTTGTTACATCAAAATACATTTTTTTTTGGTATCAGTACAAGTACAAAGATGGCTACCGCAAGCAACTGGGCCACCACATCGGCGCGCGGGACATCCATGACGACCCCAAGATGATGTGGTCCATGCACGCGGCCAAGATCCAGAGCGACCGGGAGTACAAGAAAGACTTTGAGAAGTGGAAGACCAAGTTCAGCAGCCCGGTGGACATGCTGGGGGTTGTCCTGGCCAAGCAGTGTCAGATCCTGGTGAGCGACATAGACTACAAGCATCCTCTGCACGAGTGGACCTGCCTGCCGGACCAGAACGATGTCATTCACGCCCGGAAGGCCTACGACCTTCAGAGTGACGTGAGTACCGCCCTTGGTCATTTACTCGGGAGAGCACAATATCCCAACATATTGAAATGATCACCAATCAGTAGGGTGTGGAAATCATTCGGTTGCTCGATACCACAGTGATGAAAAACTGGAAAATTGACAGGTGAGCAGCCCCAAAAGGATGGATTATGACTTTGGGAGCTAATGGGTACAACCCCCTCCTCTCCCACCCCCTCCAAAAGAAAAAATTGTACACATTATTAGTGTGAGAGACTTGTGAGCTAAGCAGCGTGGCTCAGTGGAAAGAGTATGGGCTTGGTAGTCAGAGGTCATGGGTTCGAATGCCGGCTCCGCCACTTGTCTGCTGTGTGACTTTGGGCAATTCACTTCACTTCTTTCTGCCTCAGTTCCCTCATCTGTGAAATGGGGATTAAGACTGTGAGCCCCAAGTGGGACAACCTGATCACCTTGTATCCCCCCCAGCGCTTAGAACAGTGCCTTGCACATAGTAAGCGCTTAACAAAACCCACCATTATTATTATTAGGATTATTGTGGGTAGGAGTGTCTGTCTTCATTGCTGTATTGTATTTTCCCAAGCGCCTTAGTACAGTGCTCTGCAAACAGTAAGTGCTTAATAGAGAGGCAGCATGGCCTCGTTAAAAGAGCAAAGGCTTGGGAGCCAGAAGATGTGAGTTCTAATCCTGGCTCTGCCACTTGTCTGCTGTGTGACTTTGGGCAAGTCACTTAACTCCTCTGTGCCAGTTACCTTATCTATAAAATGGGGATTAAGCCCCACATGGGATAACCTGATTACCTTGTATCTACCCCAGTGCTTAGAACAGTGTTTGGCACATAGCTTAACAAATACCATAATTATCATTATTATTATGATTATTCTTACTAAATGTGATTGAATGAATGAACTGCCTGGAATGGGGTAACATTTTCTGTTCACAGCCTCCTCCTTGCTAAGCGTTGGGATGGTTGATAGCTGAAGAGTCAGTTTTAGAGATATTAAAAGATTCACATTCTATTATATTTCCCTTTAGTCTATGGAGATGCATTTTATTTTAATATGCACACGAGCTGCATAGCGGAGTCTTTTAGATTTTTTCATCTGTATAAATTAATCTCCAATAACCCACTAGGGGGACTCACTTTCTTTGGATTGTGAGTTGCGAGGCGCAGGAAACATCTTTTTAGCAAAAACTATT
The DNA here is from genome assembly GCF_015852505.1 of Tachyglossus aculeatus. Lineage (NCBI taxonomy): Eukaryota > Metazoa > Chordata > Mammalia > Monotremata > Tachyglossidae > Tachyglossus > Tachyglossus aculeatus. Next base: position 43,502,185 of record NC_052074.1, on the reverse strand, counting down.
TAGAATTTACTGTAGTTTTCTTTTTGTCCGTTTGAGTCACAAGATTAATTTAACAACAAAACCAAACAACGACAACAAAAGACACATTTTGATCCCTGAAGGGATAGGTGGAATTCCATCCGTGTTGGGAGGGAAATCTATCCTTTTAGTTTCCCTGAAGAACTCCTCGGATTCCAGACATCCGTCCTGCGGATAATCATCATCATCATCAATCGTATTTATTGAGTGCTTACTATGTGCAGAGCACTGTACTAAGCGCTTGGGAAGTACAGATTGACAACAATTTGGATAATGGCTTCCTAATTGCTCTCCTGCCATACTAAAGAGTATATGCTTACATGTTCCTGACCCACGATTTCAGCTGTGTATGTTTTACTTCATGCCAAAGATCCAGAGAAATTTTGGGAGGATTTTGGAGGTTGAGGATGTGCACTGGGAGTAATTTGGGGCAATAGTCTTTTTAATGGAGTGCCTAAAGCATTAGACAACCCCCTGGGCGTGCACATGTCGACTCCCCCAACTCCCACATTGGTTAGAGCCAACAGAAATGGCAGGAATTCTACTTCCCAATGATCCGTAATAAGGCAGACCCTCATCCTTGTAGATGGAGGAGATTCGGGAGCCCTAGATGTGCACTGTGAAATGAGAGTATGGATAAATGGGCTGGCTAAAGACTGTAAGTTCTTTGAGGGCAGGGATCTTGTCTACCAGGACAAGGGGAGGGCAGGGGAAGCAGCGTGGCTCGGTGGAAAGAGCGGGGGCTTTGGAGTCAGAGGTCATGGGTTCAAATCCGGGCTCCTCCACTTGTCAGCTGTGTGACTTTGGGCAAATCACGTCACTTCTCTGGGCCTGTTACCTCATCTGTCAAATGGGGATGAAGACTGTGAGCCCCCCAGTGGGACAACTTGATCACCTTGTAACCTCCCCAGTGCTTAGAACAGTGCGTGGCACATAGTAAGTGCTTAATAAATGCCATTATTATTACTATTATTATTACCTACTCTGCTGTCTTGTACATTCCCAAGTGCTCAGTAGAGTGCTTTGCACACAGTAACGCCCTCAGCAAATACCATTGATTCACTGGCTAAGGACCATGTGCCTCTTCAATCCTTCCTGGGAGAAATTAGAAAATATAGGTATGTTAATTGTGGCATTTATTTTTCACGGTGTGCTAAGCACAGCGGTATGCGAGATTTTTAATTCAGGCGTGATCTCTGCCTCATACAGGACTCAGAATTTATGGGGGTGAGGGGAGACGGATGCAGAGAGCAATAAGAACAAACAGTAAATCACGAACAAGCAGAGTAAATTTAAAATGATAGTCAAATTAAGACCCTTAAATAAGTAGATCAGTACCTGGAAGGGGCAGTCCTTTGTTACAAGCTGTCGCCATCTTCCCGATGTTGAAAGGAATCAAAAAGTAGAATTCCGTTCTGTATCGATCGTCAGGAGGCAGGGAGACCCTTCCAGATTCCAGGCGGATCTCAGAGTTTCTCTTCTTAAAGGGAGTTTAAGGTCACTTGGGTCACTCGTTCTGTCCAACCTCACTGTTGGGTAGAAAAGACAGCTCACTTGTTTTTAAAATGTTCTTCTTTACCTTTGGAACGATTTGGAATGACAGGGGGAATTCTGACATTTATAATGCTGGATCTAATTCAGTTTCTAATGGTAAATCATTTTGTGATAACCCCCGGCCAGCAATTCATGAGTAATGGCAGCATGGCTTCTTCACCCTTCCCTCTCCATTTCTGGGACTAAAATTTTGAAAAGGGATTCTATCCTTTTGGACTAATCTGGGGTACGATTGTTGCTGAAAAATGATTCTGGGACTTAGACATTTGGAAAACTCGAAAGGAAGACCCACTAATTACGTATTCAGCAAATAAGATCCAAAAAGAACATATGCCAAAGCTAGGATACCTAATCATTTCAGAAGCTATTTACCATGTAAATACAATACAGGGGAATGTGAATGAAATTTGATTGTAATCTGTTTTCACATTTGAAATGTATTTATTGGTATTGACATAACATCTGTCTTCTGAAGAGCACAAGGGCCTACCCCTCTCCTATTCCCTCCTATATCCCACAAAGATAGGTAGAGGCAGGCCCTGATATTTCCATTTTAACTGAAGCACAGGGCAGTGCCCAATATTACCAGTTAGTGGCAGAGATGGGTTTCTTAGCTCCCTACCTGTTCTACCTTCCACTACATTACCTTCTTGTTCTGAAAGATTTAAAACAAACAAATCCAAGAAACCCTCAGTCTCGATTGTGATCCCCTGACCTTTTTAGATCCCCCTTTTAGACTGTGAGCCCACTGTTGGGTAGGGACTGTCTCTATATGTTGCCAACTTGTACTTCCCAAGCGCTTAGTACAGTGCCCTGCACACAGTAAGCGCTCAATAAATACGACTGATGATGATGATGATGATTTAATTCCTCAAGTCCCTCTCTCTCCCCAGTGCACGTGAGGCAGCGAGCGGGGGATGTTCACGTGTGTGGGCTACGGAGAACCTCCGTGCCCCGATCCAACATTCCTCACCATGGACTCGTTCCTTCTCTGCTTGCCATTCACAGAATCTGTACAAGTCAGATCTCCAGTGGTTGAGAGGCATCGGCTGGGTCCCCATCGGCTCTGTAGATATCGAAAAATGTAAACGGGCATCAGAGATTCTGAGCGACAACATTTACCGCCAGCCTGCAGACAAGCTGAAATTCACCAGCGTGACCGACTCTCCAGAGCAGGTCCTGGCCAAGAGCAATGCCATCACCATGAACAAGGTCAGTCCTTCGCCTCTGGGTAACAATGGGTAGAGAAGCAGCGTGGCTCACTGGAAAGAGCACGAGCTTTGGAGTTTGAGGTCATGGGTTCAAATCCCAGCTCCGCCAACTGTCAGCTGTGTGACTTTGGGCAAGTCACTTAACTTCTCTGTGCCTCAGTGACCTCATCTGTAAAATGGGGGTTAAAACTGTGAGCCCCCCATGGGACAACCTGATCACCTTGTAACCTCCCCAGCGCTTAGAATAGTGCTTTGCACATAGTAAGCGCTTAACAAATACCATCATTATTATTAAGGGAATTATCACAAATCCCGTACCAAGGCCAACAGCTTGTCGGTGAATTATTTTGCCCCTCTCATAACTGTGGGAGTTAAAATAATCAATGGAGTTGGAAGATCACACTTACCTTTTCAGTGATGTGCTTTATCCCGCCATCATCAAAACAGTTTCCGCTATCATCAGTCCCACTGACATTCCTCCGGGCAATCAAAACTCCTGCAGACTAAAGTTTTGGGTTTTCATGTTTCCGTGTTCAGTTCTTTTAGGAACGTCTTAGTCAACAATTCCGTTTTAACTTCTTGTTAGTACCAGTAATAGATTTCTAAGTTGCTATGCTGATGGAGACTCATTTTGTTTTGCAGCGCTTGTACACAGAGGCTTGGGACAAAGACAAGACACAAATCCACATAATGCCTGATACGCCTGAAATCACACTGGCAAGGCAGAACAAAGTCAACTATAGTGAGGTGAGAACCTGTCCAGAGAGACTCAGACTTATTTCCGATGATTCTTTTAGTTGGAGCTTTTTCTCTGCTTGAGAGAAAAAGCAAGTAGGAAAAAATCGATCATTTCACATTCTTCGTACACTAAATTCCATACTTCATGCCCCACCTCCACACTCATGAATACACCCACTCTCTCTTTTTCTCAAAGCCTTCCATTCCAGTGAAGCACTCCAAACTCTTTCATCCACTTCCACACACTTCTCTTTTTCCCTTTCACCACCCAGTTTGGTTTGTTTACTCATTTTCTCCTATTTCTTGCTCATCACCCAAGGACGTCTTTCCTATGCCAGAATGATGGTCCATCTATCCCGGGATTCTACCTATAACCATGACAACAGGATGCTTGGAGGAGTAGTATAATGACTCCCTTTCTTCATCTCCTAGTTCCTCGTGCTTTTCTCTTTACTACTTTGACTCTCCCTTGGGTCTTGTTCTCTTTTTCTTTGAGTGCTCTCCTCCCTTTAATTTCCTATGGTCCTGGGGTGCTCCTTTTGTTATTGTTTTTCCTCCAATTATCCATTACCAGTTTTGTTTTTATTTCCCCTTTGATTTCCTCTTTTTCTCTTTCCTTCTGAAATTTTTTCGCTCTTTCCCACCCTGGTCCTTTGTTTTTCTTCTCTTAGCTTTTCCTCCCTCTTCTCCCCAATGTTTTTTCCCCCTCACATTTTTCCCTCTCAGCTTTGTGGTCCTCTGCCATCCAGGAAGTTGCTCTCTGCTCCAGAGAGGAGAGAGAAGGAGAGAATTCTCCTTTCGCTCCCCAAGGGCTAGTTTCCCTCCCAGCTTGACCAAGACTTACGGATTCCTTGGAGAGTTGGAAGAAGGGGAGGATGGCAGAAACTCTGGTCTTCCCATGGGCAGTGCCATCCAGGAATCTCTTAGCTTGGAACAATGGGGCTTCCATTTGTGTTCGGGGCTGGTTGTGTGATGAATGGCAGTGAAGCTTGGTCCGACTAGGCCCTGAGTGTTCGGATGGGCAGACAGCTCTCTTTCCTCTGCTGAGCCAGAACTGGTGGTAATTCACTAGCCCTCTGGAAAGGACCCCGTTCTGACCTCCTTCCAACCACAAATCCCCTGGTACTGAGCTATTTATTTGCATTTCCTCTTGCAGAACCTCTATAAACTCGCCAATGAAGAAGCCAAGAAGAAAGGCTACGACTTGCGCATTGACGCTATCCCGATCCAAGCAGCCAAAGCATCCAGAGACATTGCCAGCGATGTGAGTGGTAAACTGCCATGTGTTTTAGAGAGCAACACTCTCATGTTTCCACTGAAATGGCAAGATAACTAATGGAGGCAAATTAGTTTGGACTGTGAATGGGAGGGGGAAATTGGAGTTTAATAAATCAAAGGAGCGCATAATTTCAGGAGGATTAAACGTGCTCTCAAGTCATGGGTTCTCTTTCCCACCCTGCTCTCAAGTCATGGTCATGGGTTCTAATCCCGGCTCTGCCGCTTATTGGCTGTGTGACTCTGGGCAAGTCACTTAACTTCTCTGTGCCTCAGTTACCTCATCTGTAAAATGGGGATTAAGATTGTGAGCCCCACGTCGGACAACCTGGTCACCTTGTATCCCCCCCCCCCCCAGTGCTCAGAACAGTGCTTTGCACATAGTAAGTGCTTAATAGATACCATCATTATTAATTTTAAGTCGTTTTTTCCCAGAATTGACCATGACTCATTCCACGTTTAAACAATTTACAATCAGTGGTACTTGTGGAGCGTTTACTCTGCTCAGATCACTGTGCTGAGTGCTTGGGATAGTACAATAGAGTAAGGAGACACGATCCCTGCCCTCAAGGAGTTTACAATCTAGTGGGAATAAACAAAGAAAATAAGTGTGCAGGTGAGCCATGCTTCCCACCATTAGTAATGGAAATTTGTCTGCACACTTTGCACGCCCAGCCTGTACCAAAATATGTTAGGACAACTTCATGTTATAATTGAATGCTAGGAGGGTCTCATAGGGAACCCGTGAATCCTCTGGAATAAGAAATTGGAATGGAAAGAGTTTAATCCTCTGGGATAAGAAATTGCAATGGAAAGAGCTTCTGCCATTCTCAGAATGTCCATCATTGAACTGCTGACCACACTCCTAGTTGAAATTAAATTCATTTATTTCCAACATGGAGGATGAGAAATAACTTTATTGGAGGATCAGTATAGGTGGGATTTTCTCCAGGCGGGTTCATCAGTGTGATTTGGCACCGGTTTTTGAAAGTTCCAGCTCGGTGGGTGTCTTTCATCATCCCAAATACTTTACCCCCTCTGGAATTGAATCTCGGTGGTATTGCAAGACAGCACTGGCCTTTCTTAAGTCCACAAGGCCATCACACAAAAGTGAGTCTCCCAGATGTACGCTACAGCACCCTTCTTTGCACTTGACGTGATGTCCTGCCTACTTGGCTGCCTTAAAGTTTTTTTCAAAGGCAATTAAAAGGTTGGCAGAGCTTTCTTCTTTCCCCTGCCTCTTCCTTGGAGGAAATAGGCTTAGGTAAGCATAGGCTAAGATCCCCAGGAGGATGTCCCTTCCATCCCCTCAGGCCATGTAGTCGTAGCACTACATGCAGATCCCGGGGAGTCTGCTGGAAAAGGGGATAGAACCCATGGCTGGACGAGGGCAGGATGGACTGGAGACTGGGTGGGTTTTCCAGAACTTTCTGACCGGCTCTGCTGGGCTCCTGTGGGGGTCATTACCTGGACACACCGGATTTGGGCATGGCTGGGACCACCTCAGCCAGAGCACAGCTGCAAGCATAGCTGGGATGTCTCTAGTCCCTCTAGTCCCAATCCACCCTCACCCTCAGAATCGGTCTTGAAGGGAAGACCAAAACCCTTCAAGGGGAATTGTGAAGTGGAGGTTTTTTGTGCAGCGATCTGTAGTTATTAAGGCTTTTTCTGCTCAACATGCAAAAAAAAAAAACAGGTGACTTATGAAACCATTCATTTCTCCCTGTTGGATTACATTAATCAATCAAATTTTCAGCCCTGTCAACATTACTGGGACCCATCGGGTTAATCAGGATTAGCTGGAGTTCAAAACCACAAATAATTCTCCTGGAAAAAGGATCTCCTAAAGAGCACGTTGTGACTTCAGCTTTTCAATTTAATTGAGAAAATGTGAAGATTGATTAATCCCAGAACAATATTTCCAAGAACAATGTTTCCCATTACAGTACAAGTACAAGGACGGTTACCGCAAGCAACTGGGCCACCACATCGGAGCGCGGGACATCCATGACGACCCCAAGATGATGTGGTCCATACACGCGGCCAAGATCCAGAGCGACCGGGAGTACAAGAAAGACTTTGAGAAGTGGAAGACCAAGTTCAGCAGCCCGGTGGACATGCTGGGGGTTGTCCTGGCCAAGCAGTGTCAGATCCTGGTGAGCGACATAGACTACAAGCATCCGCTGCACGAGTGGACCTGCCTGCCGGACCAGAATGACGTCGTCCATGCCAGAAAAACCTACGACCTTCAGAGTGACGTGAGTATCGAATGCTGTGAGGTACCGTTTTGTAGGGCTGACGTTGAAGTTGATATTTGTAAATGGACTTTGGGGAGCAGGTGGTGAGGATGGAGTCCCAACTTCTAGCCGTCTTTCGGCAGTGAGGAGGGAGAGGAGAGTAGTGGGAAGGCTGCTTTGGAAAGAGCATGCCATACACCTTCAAGTGAGCCACACTTGCTAATAGGGTACACCCCAACATATGTACATTACCAGGATACATCTATCCCGCATCGTGGGTTTACTTGACTTGTCTAAGGGTGGGAGAGAATGAATCCTGCCACAGTTTTGGTTTGGGACCCCCCGCTTCAACCCTTCTAGACTACTTCATGACATTTCCCAAATGGGGAACGTTCCTGTTGCTTCGTTCCATTTCTCCCCAGTTCTTCTCCATACAGTCAGTCTTAGATCCTACGATTTAGTTCCTTCTGCCTCTGCTCCCAACAGAATATGTACAAGTCAGATCTTCAGTGGTTGAGAGGCATCGGCTGGGTCCCCATCGATTCCGTGGATGTTGTAAGGTGCAAGAGGGCTGCCGAGATCCTGAGCGACAGTGTCTACCGCCAACCTCCGGAAAAGCTGAAATTTGCCAGCGTGACCGACTCGTTGGAGCAGGTTTTGGCCAAAAATAATGCCATCACTATGAGCAAGGTGAGCCTTTGGCTTCTGGAGAAATTAATCAAGGCCTTTTGCCATTAAAAGATTAAGAACCAGATGAATTTTGGGGCCTGGCTTTCCTTCTGCATATGATTTTCACCAACAGCGGGACTATGGCAATTGTGTTCTGTGCTCACTTCATAATTTATGTGCTCTGGAACTATCTTGGATAGTTTCTGCAAACAGGGAAATAATTTTTCTGGCTCTGAAGGAAGTGAAACTATCATCTAATGATAACTATGGTATTTTCATTGTCAACTGTATTGAGCGCTTACTGTGTGCAGAGCACTGTGTTAAATGCTTATTATGTACTATGCACTGTGGTAGATAATCAGGTTGGACACGGGGCTTACAATGTAAGTAGGAGGGAGAACAGGTATTGAATCCCCATTTTATTGATGAAGAAACTGAGGCACTGAGAAGGTGAGTGACTTGCTCAAGGATACAGCAGCCAAGTAGCAGAGCCCGGTTTAGAACCCAGGCCCTCTGATTCCCAGGTCCACGCTGTTTCCACTAGGCCCTGCTGCTTCTCATCTCAGAATTCAATCCATTTGAGCGGTACGTCTGCTTTACAGCATTTGCTGAGCACGTGAATTCCGATGGCATGACTGGGTAATATGCCGTCAAATAGATGCAGAGAGAATCCAAGCAAACCTCTATATAGATTAATTGTCTCCAAGAATTAGCTAGTGTGGACACAATCAAGCCAGATCTCTTCTGTGCCACCCTATTGATGATTCTATGGTCTAGGTGACTCTGCAGCTCCTTGTACAGATATGTTTCCAGTGCATTCATTTCAACCTTCTCCTTTGCAGCGCTTGTACACGGAGGCCTGGGACAAAGACAAAACTCAAGTCCACATAATGCCCGACACGCCCGAGATTACGCTGGCAAGGCAGAACAAAATCAACTACAGCCAAGTGAGTTTGCATGCTGGCATTATTCTCCCCATCTGCTCAAACTTCCTCTTTAGTTAAATGTGATCATCCTATTAAGACTTGGTTCAGATTGTGTTCCCCAGATGTATCCGTCGTCCCTGGAAACATTACCGTCCGACAAATCGGGTTGTCCTGAGAGTAACCGATCCATAATCTCTATTGAATATTTACTCGGTTCCCTGAACTTAATCTGTGCACTGTACTAAGCCTTTCGGTAAATTCAGTAGTGGATACAATCCTTGCCCTCAAGGAGTTTACAACCTAACAAGGGAGAGAAACACTAAAATAAATTACAGGTGGGGGAAGTAACAGACTTTGAAGATTAGAGGAGGAGGTAGTACCCATTTGCTCAACTTGAGTCTTGTTTACTCTTTTGGGAACCTAAAACGGTCCAGATTCCCCTGCGGATGGTACTGTGTTGTGGCTAATAATTTTAGTTAAGCTTGATGTAAGCCACGAAATTCATTTGCAAGTAGAAGAAAATACTTAATCTGTAGATCCCCGTCCATTCTCAAAAACCAACAGATGGGCTCTTGGTTCTCAACATCCTAGACTTCCAGTAACTAAAGTAGGAGTTGATTGGCAAGACTCCGAACGTTTCATTTAAAGAGCTGCCTTTAGTACCGAAATAAAGGACCCAGAATTGTCAGCTTCTGTGTTCAAGCTGGGGAGATGTTTTGTTTTTTTAATTTATTTATGGTATCTAAGCACTTATTATTCTAAGCACTGGGATAAGTATGAAATAATCAGGTTAGACACAGTTCCTGTCCCACATCAGGCTCACAGTCTTAATCCCCATTTAACAGATAAGGCAACTGAGGCACCGAGAAGGGAAGTGACTTGCCCAGGGTCACACAGCAGACAAGTGGCGGAGGTGGGATTTGAACTCAGGTCCTTCTGACTCTAGGCCTTGGAAACCAGGCCCTGACTCTATCCACTAGGTCACGCTGCCTGCCCCCATAAAACTCACAGTTTTATCCCTTTTCTTTCCCAGGACCGACTGCGAGCAAAAAGGCATTTCTCTTACAACACAATTTCTCCTACACCCCAACACATTCTTGCAAACTCCTGCGTTATCTAAAAATTGCATTGAACCAAGAATTATTTCAATGGGAAGTAGGGACTGGGGGGGAAATTGTTCATTAAAATAGAACCTTGGCTTCTATCACTCAAGGTGAAAATAAAGAAAGTTGTGGAAGATACAGGCTAAAACTTCAAGTGAGCCATTGAAGTGCTACTGTATTTGACGTGTTGGACATTTCTCTGACACCGATAGTTGGCCCTTGACATCTGGTGTGGATCCAGTTTGTACCACTCAAAATGCATTTCTAGTAAACAGTATGTTGGGAATAGTTGTGATCGGTTCCCTTTGCACTACTAGAGAAGGATTGATACCAGATTGTCACAAAACTGGCATTTCTTTGGAGCATCATTTTTGACACCTACATCTCATAATTGATTAAAAGCCAATTTACAGCTGAATTATAACTATGCACCCCTATTCTTCCCTGTTCTATTCAAATCAGGCACCGAAAGCCCACTCTGTAGCACAAATGATGCTTTCCCAGCATTTCTCCACAAATTCCACCCAGATCTCTCAAAGCAGCATGGCATAGTGGCTAGAGCACAGGTCTGGTTGTCAGTAGGTCATGGGTTCTAATCCTGACTCCTCCACTTGTCTGCTGTGTGACCTTGGGCAAGTCACTTCACTTCTCCGTGCCTCAGTTACCTCATCTGTAAAATGTGGATTAAGACTGTGAGCCCCATATGGGACAACCTGATTACCCTGTATCTACTCCAGTGCTTAGAACAGTGCTTGGCACATAATAAGTGCTTAAGAAATACCATTATTATTATTATTATTAATAAGTCATTTTTGAAAGTTCTCAACTTAAATTACCTCCCCTGGGTTTTAGGGCAATCTTTAGGAAGCTACTCATATATTGTCCATAAAAATGGAATGGGTAAATCAAATGAAATATTCATCTTGCAGTAATTCCTTTGAAGAACTATTAGCTTTGAAAACCTTGTGAATTCAGTGTTTTGACCTCTAGGTTATTCCTCTGATGTTTGTGCAGGACACTGAGTTTTTGCTTGACATTTTAAAGAAAGGCCATGTAATTAACCTGCATCCAAAAGTTGGCTTCCTTTGACAGAGATTCAATATTTTCGAGTATGAATATGAATGTTAAAAAAGTTATCATTTCTTTCCTCAGAGCCTTTATCGACTTGCCCTCGAAGAGTCAAAGAAGGAAGGTTACGACTTGAGGATTGACGCTATTCCAATTGTTGTCGCTAAAGCATCCAGGGATATTGCCAGTGATGTAAGAACAATTAACCAAGCCTTACCTACTCTCTTGGGATAAGGCCAGGCATTTACTACTTCATGTTGCACCTCATTGAATTCAGTGTAAAAGACTTGGGGCGGAGGAGGAAGAGAATGAACTTTGGCTGGAAAATAAAAAGGCCAGTTCCCTCGTCTAAGGGAGGCCCAAATCTCATGGAGATGATCTCCAGACAACCGAAATGTTTCCTTCCTCAAGTTTTCCAGTCTAGAAAAAGTTGAAGCTAGTAGTATTGGTATTTTTTCAGACCAAAGAATTTCACTGCATGCTGGGGAACGTACAAGGATTCCTTAACATGTTTAACTTAACCTGTGCCCTCCCCCCACTACTAATAGTCTGTCCTTCCCAATAATTCAGAGAGAAATCCTCCCACTCTAGAGGATGTGAAAGGAAAGTCGTTGGGGAATAACAGTCCATGGTTTCCCTCCACTGAAGAGTGCTGTCCAACAACTGTGCTCATGCTTTAATATTTCCGCGTCTAAAGTTACTGAACAGTAAAACCTGGGAGGATGATTTCATGAAGCAAATTCTTCTGTAGTAGCACAACCATGGTCCAAAACCCCAAATACCCATTTTGGGGTTCCGACAGAACACGCGGGGAGAACACTTCTCTTCCTGCTTGATCATTTGGTGTTCCCTCCTTGGAAGTGACAAAGCTCAATAATGAAAACCTGGCGGTGTTTATTTTTCCCCCTCTTTTGGTCCATTTCAGTACAAATACAAAGAGGCTTACCGCAAGCAACTTGGCCACCATATCGGCGCCCGAACCGTGCGTGACGACCCCAAGATAATGTGGTCCCTGCACATAGCCAAGGTCCAGAGCGACCGGGAGTACAAGAAAGACTTCGAGAAATACAAGACCCGATTCAGCAGCCCAGTAGACATGCTGGGCATTGTGTTAGCCAAGAATAGCCAGACTTTGGTCAGCGATGTGGACTACAAGCACCCTCTGCATGAGTGGACCTGTCTGCCGGACCAGAATGACATCATTCACGCTCGAAAGGCCTATGACCTCCAGAGTGACGTGAGTATTTGCCCACTGATCAATAGTGGTGTGAAGTGGGCACTTACTTTGTGCAGAGCACTGTACTAAGAACTTGGGAGAGTGCAGTACAACAGAATTAGTGGGCACATTTCCTGCCTATAATAATAATAATAACGGTATTTGTTAAGCGCTTACTTTGTGCCAAGCACTGTTCTAAGCGCTGGGGGGTATACAAGGTAATCAGGTTGTCTCACGTGAGGCTCACAGTCTTTATTCCCGTTTTACAGATGAGGGAACTGAGGGACAGAGAATAATAATTGTAATAATTGTGGTATTTGTTAAGTGCTTACTATGTGCCACGCACTGTTTTAAGCGCTGAGGGGGGGATACAAGGTAAACCAGTTTGTCCCACGTGGGGCTCACAGTAATGACATAATGAAGGTGTTTCTGAAATATTACATGCGATAGGTGATTCTTGCCACAAATCCACTTAGGAAACCCATCGCCACGGTATTACCTTTTAATGTTCTCTTTGGTCAGCCTAAAGCCTTGCTCATTTATAAATGAGCAATCTGTAGCCTCCTCATCACCCCCACTGAAGCTGCCACTTATTGAATGCTCTCTGGGGGGGCTTGCCCTGACCAGTCACTTCCAGCGTGGCTCAATGGAAAGAGCCCGGGCTTTGGAGTCAGAGATCACGGGTTCAAATCCCGGCTCCGCCAACTGTCAACTGTGTGACTTTGGGCAAGTCACTTAAGTTCTCTGTGCCTTAGTGACCTCATCTGTAAATTGGGGATGAAAACTGTGAGCCCCCCGACCTGATCACCTTGTAACCTCCCCAGCGCTTAGAACAGTGCTTAGCACATAGTAAGCACTTAATGCCATTATTATTATTATTCCACTCTGCCCCCGTGGAACCTAGCTGGCTCAGTTAAATGACGACCATGGTTTTTATCTGCTCAATTGCAGAATCTCTACAAGGCAGATCTCGACTGGTTGAAAGGCACTGGCTGGGTGCCGATTGGGTCCGTGCCGGTTCTTCACGCGAAGAGAGCGGCAGAGATTCTGAGTGAAAGCATGTACCGCCAGCCTCCAGAAAAGCTGAAATTTACCAGCGTGACCGACTCTCCGGAGCAGGTGTTGGCCAGGAATAATGCCATCACCATGAACAAGGTGCGTTATGTGTCTTTGGAGTGACGTTACGGGGCTCCTTCAAGGAGGGTTTGGCTGAATTCATCAATGATAGGGTCCGTAGCGGGTCATTAGAGGTAACAGCCAGGAACGCGTAGCGAAATATTTGTAACCATTAGGATGGATGACAGAGAGAGCAGTCACTGGACTGTTCTTCCACGCATCTTGATGCCGTTGACGGAGTCAGTATACTGGTCTGGATATCGTTGCCTTCGGTCTTAAACTCTTTTTGTCATGCAGTATGGGGAATTAAATCAGGTGAAACCTCTGTGTAACTAAAGGGCTTTCTTTTATCCAAATTTAGCAGGGAGTGGTCTCATCTTCGGCTGCCAAACACCTCAGGAAATCCCAGCGGGAACTTCAGGAAGCAGAGCCGTGCTCTGCTCCAAATCCCACCCACGGGGGGAAGTGAGGAGATTTATGGATCCTCTCTTCATAGCCCCCAGGACTCAGAGTATGGCAAGTCCTTCACTCCTGTCCTACCCAAGTCTTGCCATCAGAATATTTCGTAGTCCCCAGGCTTTAAAGACAAATTTAGTTTACTCATGTACGGCATTTAGAGAAAACCTCAGTATAGTGGGAGCAAACAAAGACACTATTGTAATGCATGGCCATGCAATTCTTTGCATTTAGCAAGCACTACTCATACAATATCTTTTTAATTGTATAAATTCTCTTTGCTGTGCAGGGTGGGGAATCATTTGTACTCAGAAGGCTGGGTGCATGAGAATATTTGACCTATTGATACAGATCCAGATCGCTTACCCACAGACATTCATTCATTCATTCATTCAATCATATTTATTGAGTGCTTACCATGTGCAGAGCACTGTACTAAGTGCTTAGACACTTGGCAAGTGCTCACACCATCACATCCCTTTCATCTTGGGAGAAGCAGTGTGGCTCAGCGGAAAGAGCCCGGGCTTGGGAGTCAGAGGTCATGGGTTCTAATCCCGACTCCACCGCTTGTCTGCTGTGTGACCCTGGGCAAGTCACTTCACTTCTCTGTGCCTCAGTTCCCTCATCTGTAAAATGGGGATTAAGACTGAATCCCACGTGGGATAACCTGATTGCTTTGCATCTACCCCAGCACTTAGAACGGTGCTTGGCACATAGCGCTTAGCAAATACCATCATCATCATCATTATTATTATTATCTTTTCTTTTCCATATCTGGACTGCTTGCATTCTAGCCTGTTCATTCAGATTTTTCCTTCAGTCTTGGAGCCAGACAAGTAAGGTCACTGGAAAGGAGGACCTTCATCATTCCTCCTATTCCTCCTTCTCAGAGAAAGAGCAAGTAATTCTGTCTCCTGTTCTTCTCTAGCGCTTATATACTGAAGCGTGGGACAATGCCAAGAAAACAATCCACGTCATGCCTGACACTCCAGAAATCATGCTAGCAAAGCTCAACCGAATCAACTACAGTCAGGTGAGTGGCTGCTAAATGTTCTCGGAAATCGGGGAGGCCCCAGCGGCTTCAGCGGAGCCTAGTGAAAATAGCACGAGTCTGGGAGCTGGGAAACTTGAGCTCTAGTGCCAGTTCTGCCATTGACCAGGATGCGTGACATCAGGCAAGACATTTAACCTCCCTGGGCCTCAGTTTTCTCATGTGCAAAATGGAGATGAAAATATTCCGTCTTCACAAGGGGGTTGTGAAGAGAAAGTGAAAATAATCAGATTGGAAGATACTTTTACTGTTCTCTTTGGGTTATTTGGGCTTTATCTCTCCTGTATCCCTGGCGTGCTAGGATCATGAGAAATGTTTCATCCCCAAGTTAAATGATGTTCTGTGTGGCTGGGCTCATGTATGATGGAATTCACCAACCCCCTCTTTGTCCAATCCCAAAGATTCAAGGCTTAGCAAAGGAGTATGGGGGGATTTTACAGGCAGGGGAGTGTGGGGAATGTATTCTCTGAGCCACCAGTATATCTCCGTTACAATAAGAGGAGACGGCCATGCGGGGTGATGGGTCAGTTAGCTGTATTTCAGTCATGGATATTGGACCGCTCGAACATAGAGTGTATTAAGGCTTGACGTCATTTTGGCAACCTGTATTTTCTGGACTGCGATTTTCCTTATGGGACTTGAGCATGATGAAATTACACGAGCACATTGCATACCCTCTTTCCAAACTTGACCTCACGAAGCTGTTGGGATAGAAAATGAGAGGGCATTGGAGCATGTTTTAGCTCCTGGGGGAAAACGTTAATGACATAGAGAGTATTGTTGCAATAAAGAATGACCCTCTTTTTCTTTCTTCTCTATAGAAACTCTACAGACTTGCCTTAGAAGAGTCCAGGAAGGAAGGTTATGACTTGCGCCTGGACGCCATACCGATTCAAGCTGCCAAGGCCTCCCGAGACATTGCTAGTGATGTAAGTAGGCGTTCCGAGGCCAACAGGGAGATGTTTCTTACACAGAAGTGCCTGCATCTGGTAGTGTTCAACTTTCCACACCAGCACTTCGATTATTCCCACCACCCTCCACGGATATGCCCATCTAATGAACTGGAGTCCCAGATCATTCATTTATTCGTTCATTCGGTCGTATTTTTTGAGCACTTATCAGGTACGAAAGACTGCACAAAGCGCTTGGGAGAGTACAATATAACAATAAACAGACACATTCCCTGCCCACAACAAGCTTACATTCTAGAGACCAGCTTACATCAAGGCAACCCTTTCAGAGGATTCTTTCAGTCTTATCCAGTGAAGAGAGATACACGCAATCTTGTGACATCCTGTGTTTCACCATTACGTTAATCCCTACTCCGTTCCGACGCGTTCAGAACAAAAACCTAGAAATTAAGCCTGATCCAGTGCAGCCGAACTGTAACGTTCCTCCCGCTGTCCCCCACCCTCACGCCCGAATCTCGCCCTTTCTCCACGAACGTACTCTGAGTGATGAAAATGACTGCTGGCGTATTGGGTGGCGAACGCAATGGTGCAGTAAGGGCCACTCTTTCAGTGCACACATTGCATAAAGGTTCCCGAGTCACGGATGGGACTCGGAGCCATATTCTCTCCCTTGGTAAGAGCTCACCATAGGACCGTCATCTTCAAACCTGAAGGACAGCCCCATATATAATCCTTTTTGGTTGTATGTGCCTATCAGTATTAATTAATTAAGGCATTCGTTAAGGGCTTATAGGGTGCCCAGCACTGAACTAAGCACTGGGGTGGATACAAGATAATCAACAAGTTGGGGGGAAGTTATCAATCAATCAGTGATATTTATTGAGCCCCTATGAGGGCAGAGCACTCAACTAACCGCTCAGTCCATGATTCCCAACGCCTCAAGAACTTCTGGTGGTTGCCCATCCCACCTCCACATCAAACAGAAACTCCTTATCATAAGCTTTAAAGCACTCCATCACTTTGTCCCCTCCTACCTCCACTCCCTGATTTCCCGCTACTGCACAGCCCGCACGCTTTGCTCCTGTAATGCCTCCCTACTCTCTGTGCCTCAGTCTCATCTGTCTAGCTGCCCACATTCGGCCTTTGAAGTGGAACACCCTCCTTCTTCATATCATCATCATCATCAATCGTATTTATTGAGCGCTTACTGTGTGCAGAGCACTGTACTAAGCGCTTGGGAAGTACAAATTGGCAACATATATCCAACAGACGCTCACTCTCCCCACCTTCAAAGCTCATCAAGAGGCTTCCCTGCCTAAGCCCTCATTTCCTCTTCTCCCACTCTCTTGCAGAATTGCACCCTTTAGTCACCTTCCTTCAGCCCCATAGCACTTATGCGTATACCCATAATTTAATTTATTAATATTAATATCTGTCCTTCCCTCTAGACTGTGACCCCATTGTGGGCAGGGGTCGTGTCTACCAACTCTGTTATATTGCACTCTCCCAAATGCTTAGTACAGTGCTCTGCACACAGTAAGTGCCCAATAAATAATAATGATAACGATGGCATTTGTTAAGCGCATACTATTTGCAAAGCACTGTTCTAAGCGCTGGGGGGAAAACAAGGTGATCAGGTTGTCCCACCTGAGACTCACAGTCTTAATCCCCATTTTACAAATGAGGGGACTGAGGCTCAGAGAAGTGAAGTGACTTGCCCAAGGTCACACAGCAGACATGTGGCGGAGCCGGGACTAGAACCCATGACCCCTGACTCCCAAGCCCGGGCTCTTTCCACTGAGCCACACTGCTTCTCAAATGCAATTGATTGATTGATATTTGGGAAAGTACAGCTGAAGCAAAACACACATTCCTGCCAACAAGAAACTCACACTCTCTAATGGGAATGAAGTGATTTTGAATGACGATGTGAAAAGAGTTTCCAATTTCAAAATGTTTCCTTCCACGGGATCGGAGGGAATTTCCGAAAAGATGGCCCCCTGCTAAAGAATCAGTCACAATTAGGTCCTCATTTTTAACGCTGTCTTTCTTGACCTCCTCAGGCCAAACAATTCAGGACAATTAGACAGTGTTTGCCAGCCGGTGCTGCTTGTAGATGATGATGGTATTTGTTAAGCGCTTACTATGTGCCGAGCACTGTTCTAAGCGCTGGGGAGGTTACAAGGTTATCAGGTTGTCCCACGTGTTGCTCTTAGTGAATCTTTGCCCACTGTCAGCTAAGATTTCTCCAAAATTTTAATCACTGCTATGGCCCTTGCCATGGTGGGGCATGTGGCCATCATCACCTGCAAGAATTTTAATGACATTAAAACAACGTAAGGAATATTAATCAGGGTAAATTTATGAAAAGAGCAAACCTCTGCCGCCTTTTATACTTCGCCCAAAATGTGATCCTGAATGAGTGTACAATCAAACTAGGCCATTTCATCCTAACAGTGCGCAGCGATGACCGCCCGCCTGGCTTTTTTGTTCACTTTCAGTATAAATACAAAGAGGCTTACCGCAAGCAGCTTGGCCACCACATCGGAGCGCGGGAAATTCAGGATGACCCCAAGATAATGTGGTCCATACATGCAGCCAAGATCCAGAGCGACCTGGAGTACAAGAAAGACTTTGAGAAGTGGAAGACCAAGTACAATACCCCAGTCGACATGCTGGGCATTGTGACCGCCAAAAATAGCCAGACTTTGGTCAGCGATGTGGACTACAAGCATCTTCTGCATGAGTGGACCTGCCTGCCGGACCAGAACGACGTCATTCATGCCCGGAAGGCCTATGACCTCCAGAGTGATGTGAGTCCAAGAGAGTAGCCTGCCTGCTTGGAGGGGATTTTAAGAGTCATATATTTAGATTATATTCATATTTATATAATAGAAGAAGAATGCGTGATGGGTCCAGTCAAGCTAAGTCCTTGTCACATCCTCAGTGATTTTAATGATAATAATAACTGTGATATTAAGCACTTTCTGTGTGCCAAGCACTGTTCTAAGCACAGGTAATCAGGTTGGCACAGTCCCTGCCCCACATGGGGCTCTCAGTCTTAATCCCCATTTTACAGGTGAGGTAACCAAGGCCCAGAGAAGTGAAGCAACCTGCCCAAGGTCACGCAGCAGGCGTGTGGCGGAGCCAGGATTAGAACTCACATCCCCTGGTTCCCCAGCCAGTGCTCTTTCCACTAGGCCACCCTGCTTCTCTAGCATAGAGAGGTTGAACACGACCATTAAGCCGTGTTTGATTCCCGCGGTGGTGGGGAAAAGGGCAGACGGGGCACTGCCAGCCCTGACTAGAGTAGTCGTTCCCTGATGAAACAGCCCTAGGTTCTTGGTGAACTTGTCAGTGTGCCCACAGATGCCCAGCCATTGCCACAGCTCAGGTCTGTTGGTGGGGTCAAATGCCTCTCTGAGATCCGTGAAATCACTGAAGAAGACCCGTTCTCGGTGTTACTCCCTTTACTTCCCTGGCATCTCCTGCTGCACAAATCATCGTGCATGACACCCTCTTCAACTGGGGTGACCAAAGAGAAAAACACTTCGAATGAGTTTCGAAGAGCGGATTTTGGGCTTTGATGGAAGTCACTTGAATGGTGTAGATAAAGCAGTCAGCCAAATGGGGCCTAGTAAGGCAACGCTTAGAGCGACAGTCTTCTCTCCTTTCCCTTGATCTAACTCAACCAGGGAAAGGTATTTGGGTAGTGTCTGGCCAGCATTTCCTCTTTAATTACACTGGGCACCGATTGAGCCTTCTAGAGAATAAATAATAAACAAATCATCCAAGGGCATTCATTTAATCGTATTTATTGAGCGCTTACTATGTGCAGAGCACTGTACTAAGTGCTTGGGAAGTCCAAGTTGGCAACATATAGAGACAGTCCCTACCCAACAGCGGACTCACGGTCTAGAACAGTTTAGCCATTCCCTAAAGATCTCCCAGCATGAAATTCATTCATTCAATCATATTTATTGAGTTCTTACTGTGTGCAAAGCACTGTACTAAGCGCTTGGGAAGTACAAGTTGGCAACATATAGAGACAGTCCTTACCCAACAGTGGGCTCACAGTCTAGAAACAGTGCTTTGCATATAGTAAACACTTAATAAATGCCATTATTATTATTGTTATTATTGTTGTTATTATTATAATTATTATTATTATTATTATTATGTGGTTCACAGGTGCCAATGCCTCATTCTGAAGGTAGGGATGTCCTAGCATGAGTAAGGCTGGGAACACTGACCAACAGCTGCAGGGGAACCAGTAACTTTGGCCTCCACATCTGGTAGCCCGAAGCGGGGCACTGGCAGCCATCATTCCCATGTAGTCCCATCTATGTCCATTTTAGCCATCCTGGTGTTTCAGCTAGTAGAGCCCCGTCTTTATGCTTGTGAATAGTAAGTTCATTCTGGGCCAGTCATCTTATTATGCAGAGAATTCATTCATTCATTCACTCATTCAATTGTATTTACTGAGCGCTTACTGTGTGCAGAGCACTGTACTAAGTGCTTGGGAAGTACAAGTTGGCAACATATAGAGACGGTCCCAACCCAACAGCGGGCTCACAGTCTAGAAGTGGGTATTGATAAGTATCCATCAGTGGAATTTAGTGAGCACCTATTGTGTGTGGAGCAGTGCGCTAAGCACTTGGGAGAATCCTGCCCTCCTGGAATTTCAGTCTAATAGGTACAAATAACATCTAGAGTGATGAAGGTTTCTCTCCCTTTCAGGCTATTTACAAAGCTGACCTGGACTGGCTCAGAGGCATCGGATGGGTTCCCATTGGTTCCGTGGATGTCGAGAAGGCAAAGAGAGCGGGAGAGATCCTCAGCGAGAGGAAGTACCGACTGCCTGCTGACCAGCTCAAGTTCACCTGCATCACAGATACCCCGGAAATCGTCCTGGCGAAGAGTAACGCCCTCAATGCGAGCAAGGTGGGAACCCACTTTCTCCCTCTTTCTCCCCACCCTCCTGGAAATCCTAGAGTGGAGATTCTGCCGTCACTCAATCAGTCAATCAGTGGTATTTATTGAGCACTTACTGTGTGTAGAGCGCTGTCCTAAATGCTTGGGAGAATACAGCATAGCAGAGTTGGGAGACACGTTCCCTGCCCACAGTGATCTCTCAGTCCAGAGGGAGGGATCTGCAGGTGGAGATCACAAGGAGAGATCCAACAGGTATAGATTTTCTTTGCTTAGGCTCGAAGATCATATCTGCAGCTGCAGAACTGCTTGGGTAAGGGAGGACAATGTCACCAACATTGTCGACACCCCCAAAGTGGTGCTGGCGAAAACCAATTCCCTGCAGATAAGCGATGTAAGACCTGCGCGACCCTTGTCTTCCCCGCATCTGTTTTCCTCTCTCGGTGCTGTGGGACGGAGAGACTTTTAGGAAGCTAAAGGGACCTATTTCTTACTGTGTGAGAGGGAGGTAGAGACAGATGGAAAGGGAGAGAGACCATTCCCTCCCTTGGGAAGTCACGTGACTGTAATTCCTAGAAGAAAACCTAGCCGAGAGCTCCAGAGAGTCAGTGCTTCCCTTTGAGGGCAGCGTGGCCAGCTTCCCTGCATCGGGGTGCAGAAGGTGCCCTGTGAAGGGCCGATACCTCAACCAGCAAAGATACACTCAGCACAGGGGTGCGAAGGAAGGCAGAACTGGCCTCGTCCTAGTTACATTTGCTGGGAAATCAGTTGTTCTCATTTCAAACGACATCACCTTCCATGGCCCAGAGAGCCCCGGAAAGAGTCACGCTGTCCTTCAGAAAGTTCCGGCCGAAAGGGTTTTACAAAGAGTTTTGTTTTCTCCCTCCAGCACCTCTACACTGAAGCCTGGGACACTGACAAAGCCACCATTCACGTGATGCCAGATACACCTGAAATCAAGCTGGCCAAGGCCAATTCCGTGAATGTCAGCCAGGTGAGAGTGCTTCCAGGTTCTGGGTTTTTTTTCCAAGCCCAAGGAACAAATCCAGGCATTGACATGCTCACTGTAACACTTCCCTCTACAGCTACATCTCACTTTTTTCAAATTGACTGGCGAAGGCTTTGGAGGTGCTTAAGTTTCTGTTTTCGGATTTTCCTCCTTCTAGAAACTTTACACCAAAGGATGGGACGACTCAAAGATGAAGGACTATGACTTCAAATTAGATGCAATTTCCATCCAAAGGGCCAAGGCCTCAAGAGATATCGCCAGTGATGTGAGTACCCCAAGGGCTAATTTTCCAGCATGCCAGGGCTCAGGAATGCCCTCTTCCAGCCACAGTTTCCCCTTTGGTCAGTCAGTCTACCATATTTATTGAGTGCGATCTTCTAGTCTAAAGGGGGAGACAGGCATTGATATAAATAAATTACAGAGATGAACATAAGTGCTGTGGGGGCGAGAGCAGGGGTGAATAAAGAGAGGAAGTCATGGCAATGCAGAAGGGAGTTGAAGAAAAGGAAAAGAGGGCTTAGTCAGGGAAGGCCTCTTGGAGGAGATTCGCCTCCAATATGGCCAAGAACAAGTTGGAGCTACTCTTCTGTGCCATCAGCAGGCCTGCCTCTTTCACTGTTGGCCCTGCCCATTTGACTGATGTCTCTGCATTCCCTCTGGTTGCCATGAGTAAAATAATAATAATAATTATAATATCTGTTAAGCGCTTACTGTGTGCCAAGCACTGAACTAAGCACTGGGGTAGATACAGATAATCAGGTCCCATTTGGGGCACACAGCTTAACTAAGGGGGAGAACAGGCACTGAATCCTCATTTTACAGGTGCGGTAACCGAGGCAAAGAGAAGTTAAGTAACCTGCCCTAGGTCTCACAGCCAGCAAGTGGTCGAGCCGGAATTAGAACCCATGTCCTCTAACTTCCAGTCTTTCTGCCAGGCCACGCTGCTTCTCTCACACACATTGGTCGTATTTGAGGGTCATCATAGCGTATTCTTCGTCAAGCCTGGAGCTGCCCAGAGTTCCAGCATAACCTGACCACCCCCTCATTTGACCCCTTTAAGGTTTTAAGTTTAGAATGTAGCCATCGGAAAGGAACACACACTGTGATGTATGCCTAAAATTCATTCAGTCGTGTTTTTTGAGCCCTCACTGCGTGCCAAGCACTGTACTAAGCGCTTGGGAGAGTACAAGATAACAAAGAGTGGCCTCAAACTGATTTTGTGAGGCAGATTGTTTTAAGTATTGCTTTTTGATTTCCTCCGTATTTCTCCCTCCACCTGCAACTCTCAAAGCCTGCTTGATCTTTGTGCTCTGAGTTTCTAAAGCCTGATTTCTGCCATTCACTAGTACAAATACAAGGAAGCATACGAGCAGCAGAGGGGACATCACATCGGCGCCCGGTGCGTGGAAGATGATCCCAAGATTCTGTGGTCAATTCATGCAGGAAAGATACAGAGTGAAAGGGAGTACAAGAAAGATTTCCAGAAGTGGAAGACCAAGTTCAGCAGCCCGGTGGATATGCTGGGCATCTTGCTTGCGAAGAAATGCCAGACCCTGGTCAGTGATATTGATTATCGCAACTATTTTCACTACTGGACGTGTTTACCGGACCAGAATGATGTCATCCATGCCAAGAAAGCCTACGATCTTCAGAGCGATGTATGCCACTGGTTCTCTGTTTTCAGAGCCTCTTTTGATTATTTTGGTTTTGAATCGGAGGCGGGGGGGATGGCAGGAATCAGGATTGGGACTGCCTAATAAAACATGCCCTAGGTTTTCAACATGTCACTGCTAAAATAGATCCAGATGCCAAGAACATTTCCTCCTTCATGTGGCCTACATGGATGATTAGCTGTGAGGACTGTCCCAACATGCTATTAAAGGAACAGCCAAAATCAGCCTAATTCTTCATTCATTCATTCATTCAATCATATTTATTGAGCGCTTACTGTGTGCAGAGCACTGTAC
Organism: Tachyglossus aculeatus; assembly: GCF_015852505.1. Taxonomy (NCBI): domain Eukaryota; kingdom Metazoa; phylum Chordata; class Mammalia; order Monotremata; family Tachyglossidae; genus Tachyglossus; species Tachyglossus aculeatus. Next base: position 43,478,728 of record NC_052074.1, on the reverse strand, counting down.
TAAGCGCTTGTGAAGTACAAGTCGGCAACATGTAGAGACGGTCCCTACCTAACAATGGGCTCACTTCTTGACCTTTAGAGTGTTCTCGTGCAGATCGTTTTTACCTGAATTTTCTGAAATTATTAAAAAAGGGCTTGGAATTTAGAATCACTGAGTCCAGTTCTCCCCGATATCTTGGTTTACCCTCTAAACGTAAGGCATTTGAGGTATTATATTAACTCTTTCTGATTTCTAGTGGACCCTAAGCTTCCTTGTGTGAATAAATAAAAGACCCCCTAGTATTCCTCCCAAAGTGCTACCCAACTCCTTGTCAAGTTAATACCAGCACTGGGAGAACTGGCCTTCTCTACATCATTTTCTCCTTCATCCGTAATTTTGATTTTTAAAAATGTGTTACGCCTTCACAAGCTAAGAGCCCCAATGAGGGAAATCCCGAGGTTCATTTCACTGTCAAAAGTCTATTCCTATCGCCAGCTACTCATCCAGCCGACGTGCAAGGGCTAGTCTCTAGACCTGGGACTTTTTCGATCGCCTCTCAGTTCGCGCAGTTGAAACTAGTGATGGGATCGGGCGTATCTCTTGATCTGTAGAACGTGTACAAGTCAGACCTGGAGTGGCTCCGTGGCATCGGCTGGACCCCGGAAGGTTCGGTGGAGCTGATGCACGTGAAGGGGGCCCAGGATCTCGTGAACGAGCGACTCTATCGCACGCGGCCGGAGACCCTGAAGTTCACCAACATTGTCGACACCCCCGAAGTGGTGTTGGCGAAAACCAATTCCCTGCAGATAAGCGATGTAAGACCCGCGCGACCCTTGTCTTCCCCCCGTCTGTTTTCCTCTCTCGGTGCTGTGGGGCGGAGAGACTTCTAGGAAGCTAAAGGGACCTATTTCTAGAGGCCATCCCACCCCTCCCTGATCAGTCCCCGACAGACGGGAATTTAAAGTCCCCGGCGAGAGAGGCGGGAGAGAATTTTGTAGAAAGAACCTCCTCCAAGAGTACAACAGCTTTCTCATTTCCCTGTGCCTCAGTCACCGGTCTGACATATTCTTTTGAGTTCCCTTGGTATTTTTCTCCTCTACTTCTGTTGTCTTTCACTCCATTCCTGGGAAATAGACGTTTCTCTCTTTAAGACGCTGCACCAGTTGCCCTTGCGAACAAGTAAAGAGATTTTCTTTTTCGTGGTATTTGTCAAGTGCTGTTCTAAGCACTGGGGTAGATGCAGATTAATCAGGCTGGATACAGTCCCTGTCGCACATGACTCTCATAGTCGAGGGAGGAGGGAGAGCAGATATGGAGTCCCATTTTGCAGTTAAGGAAATTGAGGCACAGAGAAGTGAAATGACTTGCCCAAGATCACACAGCAGGCGAGTGGCAGAATGGGATTAGAACCCTGGTTCTCTGGCTCAAAGGCCTGTGTTTTATCTACTAGGCATGCTGCTTTCCCTGCCCTCAGGGGGATAGATAATGCCAAATTGAATTACTACCCCTGTCCCATCCCAGGCCTTCCAGCCTATGGGTTTCAGGCTGATGTGGAAATGGGTATGTCTTAAGCCGGAATCTGTCTTCCTCCTCCATTCTTTATCGCTCTGCTCCTCCTGGCCTGCCCTCTCTCCTCTTCTCCCCTGCTCTCCTGCATTGCATTTCTGCCCAGCTTTTTTTCAGCTCCCAGAATCAATCAATCAATCGTATTTATTGAGCGCTTACTGTGTGCAGAGCACTGTACTAAGCGCTTGGGAAGTACAAGTTGGCAACATATAGAGATAGTCCCTACCCAACAGTGGGGTCACAATCTAGAAGAGAAGAGTCAGCTTTCGGCTTCCAGGCTGCTGGCTATATGCCACCTGGGCGGGGTAAATCTGATGAATTCTAATAAAGGGAACTAGCCTTGTGAGAGTCAATTCTAATCCCCATATTGGAAAATATGTCCTTTCTTCAAATAAGGATATATCATCCCTCTCATTTCCAACGGCAGACATTCGGTGGTATTTGTGATTAACATGAGACCTAATGTTAGAAACAGTAACCGACGGAGCCTGATTCTCCCAGGGTCTCCATGGTTCAGGGCTCGGAGAATTGCATTTTACTAATTTAGGTCCTAAAGAGATAATTTCGTGTACGACTGTTCCAGAGGCTAAACCTCCAGGTTTGCCACATCATGTTGTTAGAGCACTGTCCTGCAATAACAAGCTTCCCCTATTCCATCACCATCAGAATCTGTATCACGAGGCATGGAATAAAGACAAGGTGAACATCCGCATGCCCTCCGACACGCCGGTGATGCTACAGGCTCAGCTCAACGCCGTGCAGATGAGCAACGTAAGTGAGCTGTGGAGGCGCTCCATGTAAACTCCCGTACGATACGATGTCTGTCAACCAACGCGCTCCACCGTGGCCTGACTTGCTGAGGTTCTGGAAGGAGACTTGGGCTCTTTTCATTTTAACTAGGGTCTTTATCAATCAGTGGTATTTATTGAGCGCCTACCCTGAGCAAAGCACTTGGGAGAGTAAATACAACAGAGTTGGTAGAAGCTTTCCCTGCCCACAATGACCTTACAGTCTAGAGGGGGAGACAGACACTAATATAAACGAATAAATTACAAATACGTACATTGTTCTCAGGATGAATTCTCCTTCCTCCATTGCAACGTTGTGTCTGTGTCAATATGGTCAAAGGGAATTGGAGATTTGATCCAGTTAGACTGCAAATGAGGATCATTGGAAGCTGGTTAATGTGATTCACCTATTCACATGAGGAAAATTCACTGGAAAATAGACAAATCTCCGTTTTGTACTGGGAAACCCAGCCTTAGTGCCGTGTATTTCACCCAGTTACGGACAAATTCTGCTTTGATTTGTCAAGCAGATGGTTCCCTATATAGTCAGAGACAACCTCAGCTGTGGGGGTTTCTCTTTAAATATTAAGAAAGGGAATGGTACGTAATCTGCGGTGTTTTACAGAGAAATTGGTGGTTTGGGGGCTGTGATGATCTCTCCTGACAATCTGGGAAGAGCAGTGGTAAATGTATTTTTGCTATTTTCCTGGATTCACCTATGGCCTTTACTGTCTCGTGCACTCCTCCCAACAGAAACTGTATCAGCAAGACTGGGAAGAAGCCAAGCAGAAATGCTATGACTTGAAAGCCGATGCCATCGCAATCAGACGAGCAAAAACTTCTAGTGACATTGCTAGCGAGGTATGGATGACTCGTCCTTTCCCGTTTGGGCTAAACTACTGCTCGTCGCGCTAAAATCAGTGGTCCCTAGGTATATTTCTATTGCTCCTTATTTTCTCAAGGTCTGCAGAGAGTCTTTTTTTGTCTTGGGTTGGGGACTATTTGCTCAAGCGAAGTTATTGTGGTCTCTGAGCATTTTAACTGCAAAAATTGCCATTATTTCTCATAATCAGAAATATCTTGGAAAGAAAAGGAGGGAAAAGGGGATATTTTGGCTTAGGCCCATCGGTCAGAAATGGAAAGTCTTGCCGTGAGGAAGGGAGACATGCGATGCCTTGAGGAGCTGGTTGTGGGGCGAAGACATCATTTTCACCACCGCCTTTTGGACTGGACTCCCAGACTCGCTCATCCCAGGTCTCTGACTAAGCCTCAGAGCTCCCAAGCGGGGCTGAGCCGAGCTAAGAGTTTAAGACCTTCTGACCCAGCAGGAAGACCATCTGCGCTTCCCAAGCCCCGCCCCTGGCTCCCTTCCCTCCTGAAAGCTCCCAGTTCCCACTGACAAGTTGACTTCCCGGATTGTGGGAACCTTTCTTTTGTATGCAGAATCCTTGTTGTTTCCCAGCATTCAGGGTGTCCAAGTTCCAGTGTGTGTCAGCTGCGCAATTGATTGATTAATCTTATTTATTGAATGCTTACTGGGGGAAGATCACTGTATTAAGGGCATGGAAGGGTACAGTAGAGCAGAATTGGTAAACGCGTTCCGTGCCCCCAATGAGCTTACAGTCTAGAGGGGGAGATAGACATTAAAATGAATAAATTATAGGTATGTACGTAAGAGCAGCAGGGCTGAGCGGGGGGTGAATAAAGGGGGCAAATCCAAGTCCAAGGGCGATGCAGAAGGGAGTGGGAGAAGAATAATGAGGGCCTGGCCAGGGAAGGCCTCTGGGAGGAGATGGGCCTTCAATAAGGTTTTGAATGTGGGGAGAGGGAGGGCTTTCCAGGCCAGAGGCAAGACTTAAGCGAGAGGTTGGCAGTGAGATAGACGAGATGGAGTCTATCATATAGTGAATATGTTGGCATTTCATTACACAATGTGGCCCGGAGGCAGGCAGACATTTTCAGGGATGGTGTGCTCCGTCCAAGGGGCAAGACCTGCCGGCTTGGTGTGGCCTGTGGCTGCCGAGATTGCCAGGAAGGCACTTGTGCGGGCCTGCATGCGATCACCTGAGGTGGAAGCTGGCACGGCTATTGGCCAGACCATGCCGCTGACCTCTAGCAACGCTTGCGGTGGTTACCGTGCTGCCCACTCAAAGCACCACAGCTAAACCCGTCTTCTTGGATGCCCCCTCTCATCCAATCACAGAGCTTGAGGGGATCCGGATGGTGAGATTTGTTAGTCATGTGCTCCTTGCAAGCAATTTTTAAAGAAAAGTAAAATAGATAGTGAGCATCCTAAATCTCTGGGAAAGCATGCAGGCATTTCTGAACAGTGGAATTACCAGGCTGCCAGGGCAGGAACATTCCTCATAATGTTTCTGGTTTGGCTACAAGCAGAATATATAAAAATCCTCAAGAGGCCGGCTGCCCTTGGACATCTAGTAAGCCAGAGGAAGATCAGATAATGACGGGTCTCCGTTCCTGTCCAAAGCCCGTCCCTCCCTAGTTCATAAACCAATGCCAGTGACCAGGAAATTAAATGAGAAGCATTGCCCTGAGGGCATCTTTCCACAGTTTACCGTAACTGCCAAGGGCTTCATTGCAGATATTTATGCTGCAGGTGAAAAATCCACCTCACCCTTCCTGGGGCGACCAGAGGGTACTCATTGTGGAGGAGATGGGATCTCAAAACCTAGACGGGGACCCCGTGGTTAAAGATGCCCAATGAGGTCATCCGACGCGTACCCTGTGAATGCCAGCAGGCCTGCGCTGCGGGTGGGAGAGGGTTTGGGAAATGTTTGAAGAAAAAGTGTTTCATTTGATGTTTCCGGTATCCGTGTCCACCTTCCCACTGGCGTAGTACAAGTACAAAGAAGGCTACCGCAAGCAGTTGGGTCACCACGTAGGTTTCCGAACCCTGCAAGATGACCCGAAGCTCGTGTGGTCGATTCACGCTGCCAAGATCCAGAGCGACAGGGAGTACAAGAAGGAATATGAGAAGTCGAGGACCCACTACAACACACCACTGGATATGATGGGGATTGTTCAGGCCAAGAAATGTCAGGTCCTCGTCAGCGATATTGATTATCGCAATTACCTGCACGAGTGGACGTGTCTGCCCGACCAGAATGATGTGATCCAGGCTAAGAAGGCCTATGAACTGCAGAGTGATGTACGTATCAGCCAAGTGTTGCTATCGACTGGGGGGGCCCACTGGGTTGTCAAGCACTGGAGTATGTGAGCACTCGTTAGAATATGGTTGAAGTCATGGTCCGTGCCCTCATCAAGCTTCCAATTTATACCCTGCATGACATGATTGTTTCAAAAGCTTCAGTGTGCTCCCCTGGAATGGTTGACCATATTTTGAACCAACTTATGATAGGATTGTGCCACGAAACCACAAAGATAGCTGGTGACTCCTCCCCCACCCCCACCCCCAACCTTTTTAAGGCGAATTTGCACCATAGGGATCCCAAGGCTGCACGGTCTAATGGGCAGAGATAGGATGAGAGTCCCAGCTCTTATATTTCCCTGCTGTCTGCCCTTGGGCAAGTCACTTAACTGCTCCGTGCTCTGGTCCTCTCATCTATAAAATTCAGACAACATAGTTACTTTCGCTTTCTCTTTAGACCCTGAGTCCCAGGTGGTATAAGGACTGCGTCTGATCTGATCGTATTATATCTATCCCAGTACTGAAGCGCAAACCTTGGCACAAAGTTTAACGATTACCACCATTATTAGCACTACTATTAGAAGCCCTCCCGCAATCCCATTAACTGAGCGTGGTGAAAATAAAGACACTAGAATCCCAGCCATCTAGCTAGAAAGGGCCCCTGGCTTGTAGCCGGGTAGACATCGAAAGAGAGTTGACGTCCCACAGCAAAGCCAGAGGATGGTTTCTTTTGGAGGCTTTAGGAGGTTGGGCTGAAACCCAATTGTTCGCAGTATGGGGCCATCCAGCGAGCTGACCTTTCTCCACTTTGGCCACGCTCTTTCTGCTTCAGAATTTGTACAAGTCGGATCTGGAGTGGCTGAGAGGGATCGGATGGCTACCAAGTGGTTCTGTGGATGTGATGCGAGTGAAGAAGGCCCAGAACCTCCTGAATGAAAGGCTGTATCGCACCAGGCCAGAGACCCTCAAGCACACCAGTATCGTTGACACCCCTGAAGTCATCATGGCCAAGACGAACTCCCTTCAGATTAGCGAGGTCAGATTGCCGCTTCGGCAGCCCCGGTGGGGTGGAGGGGATTCTCCTTCGTCCTAAGGGAGAGGGGGTGTTAGTTGCAGAGCCTCCGGTTTCACTTACCTCAGAGACACCGAAGAAAGGAAATCATCCCCTTGCAAACAGTAGAATTTTTCTCAAGAACAAAGGATCTCAATTCATTCCATCGCATTTATTGAGCGCTTACTGTGTGCAGAGCACTGTACCAAGTGCTTGGGAAGTACAAGTCGGCAACATACAGAGACGGTCCCTACCCAACAACGGGCTCGCAGTCTAGAAGGGGGAGACAGACAACAAAACAAAACATGTAGACAGGTGATGAGCCATACATTCAGATTATCCAGCAATTTGAAAACCCCACATTTCATTTATTGTGAATTAAAACTCACACCAGCCAAGTGTTTTATCCAGGGAGTGGCACGTTCACACTCAGCCAAACCTTTCGCGGATTTCGACTCCAAATTGTGTAGGTGCCGGAAATCACATTTGACTGTTCTCGAGGGTTGTCTTTGCGTTGCCGCTGCCACCTCTTATTAATTGTACATTTTGATCCATCTGCAGGACAAGGGAGTGTGAGAAGATGGTCCCCTTCCAAAATAATATTTTTGATTCTTTTCATATTTCCACTGTGGGATGGCCATGTATGATATCAACCCTGTGACTCGGCAGTTATAATTTGAAGTTCCTTCAACCACAGTTAGGCCGTGACTGGAGTTTTGTGGGAAGGAGATAGGGTGGGCATATGGGTGGTGACATTAGTTACCCACATACACCTTTCGAGGCTCCTTAGCAGCACCTTGATTTTCGGGAAACCCTACCTTGAGGATGGGATCCATTTGATAGGCTCCCTTAGGGTCTGTCACACTATACTACATACATCCTGTTTATAATCTCCGTGTTTTTCCTGCTCTCAGCCGCTGTATCGAGATGCCTGGGATAAAGAGAAAGCAAATGTCAATGTCCCTGCTGACACTCCTCTGATGTTGCAATCCAAAATCAACGCCATGCAGATCAGCAATGTAAGATATGGGCAGGCGGAAAGGGCGTTTTCTCCACAGAACAGGGTCTCCCTAGCCATATGTTGCCCTGGAAGTTGATTTCTCTGCTATGTGTTGTGGTAAAATTGGAAAAGAAACATTAATGATCACTTTTAGGAATTTTAATTTTACCGTGCAGCAAACCACAATGCAGCCTATGTGTGGCAACATCTTAATTGGACCATAAAGTGCAGTGATTCCAAGTGTGACTGTGAACGATAATGAGTAAATGTATTGCCTTTATTTTCTAAGCGAACTTTGCTTTTTATCTCGAAATGACCATGACCGTGAAATGAAATGAAATGACAAATGACCACGTATTTCTATCGAAATGTAGTTTGTGCCTCCTTGATTTCCTCTCTTAAAAACAAACCTTTTAATTTTGAGTACAGTTTATTTTATATTGTCATTTCTGCCCTCTGACGCGCCTCAGTTTCATAAATGAAATCAACCTCAAGTTAAACCTGGGGGTTAAGGGAGAAATATTTTTTCAGTGATTGACAGCTTATATATTTCACTGTATGTATCCAAGGCTGCATCAGTCACTAAACATGCCTCCTTTAGGTTTTAATGCGGTGCAATCATTTCCTTGTAGAAACAATACCAGCAAGCGTGGGAAGATGTCAAGATGACGGGTTATGACCTCAGAGCCGATGCCATTGAAATCAAGCATGCCAAGGCTTCTAGAGACATTGCCAGTGAGGTAAAAATCTGTGTTCTTTCATTTCTTTTGGGGACCTTGCCTGTTACTAAGTGGGAACCAAGCGGTATTTACCCTACAGATTTACACTTGTCTGAACGATCGATGCTCAGGTCCTAGGAATTGGTAGAGAGAGCGCTTAGAACAGGGCTTTGCACATAGAAAGCGCTTAACAAATGCCATCATTATTAAATACTGTCTTTGTCTTGCTGCCAGTAAATTGTATTGGAACCCCAAATCTCCCAAGTGTTTGTATAATTTAACTTGTGGAAAACTCCCGAGGCGATCTCTGAGCAGTCCGTGGTAATCGAAGTACAGTCTTGCGAAAGTCTCTCCATGCCAAGTGAGAAATGACTTTCCTCTGATTCCATTTCCCAGTACCTGTATAAAGCCGCTCACGAGCAACAGAAAGGCCACTACATTGGCTGCCGCACGGCCAAGGAAGACCCCAAATTGGTTTGGGCCGCGCACCTGTTGAAGATGCAGAACGACAGAGAGTATAAGAAGGCCTACAATGACTCCAAAGCCAAGATAACCGTTCCGGGGGACATGGTGTCCCTCAACACCGCCAAGGAGAGCCAGGCCTTGGTGAGCGACGTGGATTATCGCCAGTGCTTTCACCGCTGGACGTGCCTGCCTGACCAGAATGATGTGATCCAGGCGCGGAAGGCCTACGACCTTCAGAGCGATGTAAGTCTACGAGCCTACCTCAGGGAGCATCAACGGGGGCAGCTGAGGTATAGCGTTACTCTACCCAGGGAAGGGGCATTGACGATATGGCCCTGAGTATCTTCCAGGCAAACGCCACGGTAATCAAAGGCTACTCCCTCCCGCAAATGAGAAATTCACTCTGCACAAGGGGATTCCTGCCACACTGTTATCTTGATATCGTTCAGCTCCTCTTTCCTCCCTCCAGTTTTCTTCACTGTTTCTCTGGCCCTTAGGTCGGGGCATTTCAGAGAAGCAGCGTGGCCTGGTGGAAAAAGGGTGGGCTTGGGAGTCAGAGGTCAATCAATCAATCAATCAATCAATCGTATTTATTGAGCGCTTACTATGTGCAGAGCACTGTACTAAGGTCCTGGTTTCTCATCCCTGCTCCAGCATTTATCTGCTCTGTGACCTTGCTGTAGTCACTTAACGTCTCTGTGCCTCCGTTCCCTCATCCGCAAAATGGGGATTCAATGTCCTCTCTCCTACTTAGACTCTGAGCCCCTTGAGGGACCCAATTATCTTGTATCTACCCCAGCGCTTAGTACAATGCTTGGCACATAGTAAGCACTTAGCAAATACAATTATTATGGTTTTTATTCACAGGGAACCTTTTATTATCTTCTCTTCCAAGTTTCTGAAGTGCGTGTAGCACACTGGAATGCCACTGTACCTTGTGCACGTCTTGCCAGTCCTCTCCCCGGTACCCTGAGAGGTTTAGCAGGCTGGGCATGGATCACTCAGACTTCTGATTTTCATTTAAAAAGAACATCTTCTTAGCCAAGAGAAGTAATGTCACCAACATTGTTTACAGATTACGAGCAATATCCTGGCCATCTCTCTTGAAGAATGAGCGAAAGCTTGGTCCGGAGTCCCAAAATCAAGTCAACAAGAGATGCTGAGTCTCTTGTTTTTACTTTTTAACAATTTTGGCCCTAGTGCCTTTGTTTGACTCTGTGAATCATAGTTATTGAGAAGTATGACTCTTCCATAGAATAGTCATTGGAGACCCTGGAGGGATGGTGTCAGGATTCAGGGTAACTGTCAGGGTAATGTTTCTTAATCAGATGGCTGTCCCCGGCTACCATAAGAGGTCAGGCCCCCAAAAGATAAAGAAAGGGAAAGGTGGGGATCTATGTGGCTTGGAAAGATGGCACCAGGTGGCCCTTTGAAAATCGTTTCGAAAGAAGAAGCTCCTCTTATGTCTATTGGTGTTTCCCTAATGGAGGCCAGACCCCTGAAGACTTGAAGGGAAGTTAGAAAGGAGGTCACAGAGAGAAAATCACCGAATTCTCAATGGCTGCTTGATGGTGGCAGGAGTGACTAAAGGGGCTATATGAACAGATTGAACTAACCTTCACCTTTTGGGCCCTTTCCCGGCCCTCTTTTCCCCATTCCCTCCCTCTTCCAGAGTTCCAATTTCCTGCAAGCCCAGAGACCTCCAGACTCAGGTTAAACATTTCTGTGCTGAAGAGTTTCCCGTCACTGTGCTACTGCAATGAGGATTTTAGCCCAGGGAGGGTTTAATGCATTTTATCGTTGTGGGAAAATAACTCGGGTGCTGCTTTTTCCGTCACATCTTGGTTCTTTTCTCCCGCCAACCCAGGCCATCTACAAGGCTGATCTGGAGTGGTTGCGAGGGATTGGCTGGCTGCCCCAGGACTCCCCTGAGCAGTTGAGAGTGAAGAACGCCCAGGAGATTCTGTGTGACAGTGTCTACCGGACCCCTGTGGAGAAACTCAAGTACACCAGCATCGTCGACACACCCGAAGTTGTTCTCGCCAAGACAAATGCTGAACAGATCAGCATAGTATGTGGGGCTAAGAGCAGCGGGTGGTTCAAATACTAATGGCAGCTGATATCTCTGCGATCTGTACGGGGCCTCGGACATTGGGAGCAGTCGAAAGTCTTGATGATTAATATCGACCGTCACATTTTAACGTGCGGGGAATGAATGGGACTTCCAAGGGGCGCTAACCTGGGGGCTTTTTGGACCATTATCATTGAGACTTCTGTCCCAGAGCCGATTTCAGGGACCCATTTTCAAGTCATTTTTCTTTTTCAATTTTGACAGCCCAAGTACAGAGAAGCTTGGGACAAAGACAAAGCGTCGATCCACATCACGCCAGACACTCCTGAAATCAACCTCGCCAGAACAAATGCTGTCAACGTGAGCAATGTAAGTAGGCTAGGGCTCTCTTCCTCTTTCTTCCCCCTCATCTTCCTTTTTCCTCCTCCTCCACTTGTCCTGTCAGAGGTGTGGAGATCAAAGAGCTCTGCTCTATCCCCAGCCTGGGACCCAAGGGCTCCTGTACCACAGGCCACCCCCAAAATTGGGACAACAGGAACTTCGTCCGATTTCTAGGTCATGGGGAAGACAGTACGATACCCCATTCCTCTAGCACAAGGAAGTCGTGTTCTTGTAGAACCCCACTTTAAGGAAAACTCAGGTGGTTGTTTTCTCACCCCACATCCACGGGGTGCTCTGCACACAACTTTTTATTACGGCAGAGTGTCACGACCCATCCAGACAGGTTTGTGTTGAGCGAGAACGTCCCCTAACTCCGCCCTTGTGTCTTATCCAAAATGCCAAGTGATGAGCACGTGACCCGACAGTACTTGCCTGGACTTAAGTTGCTGGGCTGGCTACTGGTCCTCAACTTTCAGGCAGCTGAAACGCTGGGAAAAGAACAGGTTATCACTCAGGAAAACTGACCTCCATTCCACGTTTATAGAAAGCGCTTGCAAAGCCAAGACAACAGCCTGGCTTAGTGGGAAGATCTCGGGCTTGGGAGTCAGAGGTGGTTGGTTCTAATCCCGGCTCCTCCACTTGTCAGCTGTGTGACTTAGGGCAAGTCACTTAACTTCTCTGTGCCTCAGTGACCTCATCTGTAAAATGGCGATTAAGACTGTGAGCCCCAAGTGGGACAACCTGATTACCTTGTATCTACCCTAGCGCTTAGAACAGTGCTTGGCACATAGTAAGCGCTTAACAAATGCTATTATTTTTAGTAGTAGTAGTAGTGGTAGTAGTAACGAATTGATCTTTGGAGCCTAGTGAGCTATTTTGGCGGTTCCATTTTCCAATAAGCCTCCATCCGTGAAGCAAGAGATTGGAATCCCTATAAATTTCTCACTTTTCACCCAGGTGCAGGGATGGAGCCACAATACCTGGGGGTTACCTGACAAGGAGCTAGGAGTGGATGAATGGGCATCTTCAGAAAGGAGGCACATGATATGTTGGGTGGCAGACTATGGGAACTCCCAGCAGGGATCCGAAGCATCTGAGGGGCTATCGGGAGGGAAGCCAAGGATGGGGGAGGGACATAAGGGAAAGAATCGACTTCTAGCGGCGTCTGAACCCCAGTCCCATCACCATGTTCCCATTGGAAGAGGGGTTGGTTTAAACACAGCCACCACAATCCCTCCCTGCCTTGCGGTGCTGAAATTTCATCCGGCGACAAGGCCCAGAGGTCTGGACCGCTATGCACTGGTTTCTGAGCTAACACTTTGGTTTCTAGGAAAAGAAATGGGGGGAAGTGAGGAAGAAGAGAGGGATTCTGAGGATTCTGGTGTAGAAAATGTCCACTTATGTAGAGTGTCTCGGCTGGCTGGTTCTGTTCAACAGAAGGGCAGTTACTGCGGAACAGAAAGAAGCTAATTATCAGTTGTGTTTAGACAATTGTAACCTATAAATGAGACTTTGGAATTTAGTCACAGGTGTTTTTTGAACCAGTATTTACCAAGACTTAAGAGAAAGACACCCTGAAGCTTTAAAACTGGGCCCAGTTAATGCCCCAGAGAACTTTTCAAACTGTTCCCTTCGGTCGAGCTTCCTCCACTTAATTCTGTTTGGGATGTGAAATCGTTTACAACCTTAAGCCGGAGCAGTGCTGTGAGCTTCTGTCTCTTTCAGAAAATTTATAAAGAAAGCTGGAATGAAGTGAAAATGAGCTGCGACGTGAGGCTGGACGCCATTCCAATCCAGTCTGCCAAGGCCTCCAGGGAGATTGCCAGTGATGTAAGATGCCATTTTTGACATTTTTTTGTATCTTGACAAAGGTTGCCGGGTCTTCCGGTGGCACTTGGAAGATTCACGGGATGTTCTGTTATTGCTTCTGCAGTATAAGTACAAACTAGATCACGAGAAGCAAAAGGGACACTACGTCGGGACGCTCACAGCTCGGGATGACAACCGGATCCGATGGGCCCTCCTGGCGGGCAAGATTCAGAACGAGAGGGAGTACAGGATGCACTGGGCCAAATGGAAGAACAAATTTCAGAGCCCAGTGGATATGCTCTCCATCTTGCATTCCAAAAATTCCCAGGCCTTGGTCAGTGATGTGGATTACCACAATTACCTGCATCAGTGGACGTGTCTGCCTGACCAGAATGACGTGATCCAAGCTAAGAAGGCCTATGAATTGCAGAGCGACGTGAGTCTGTTGCGTGGTACTATCCCGGGTCGGATTTGTGTGCTGCATGGACGAGCGTGAATCTCCATGTGTAAACAGGGATGCCTGGACCAAAAAATTCAGTTCGGAAATTTGGGGCTCTCACATTCCATATCTGTCTGTGCTTCTTGTAGGGACAAAATCAGGAAAGCCAGTGCAGTTCATTTTGGGGTTGGGTGGGGAAGAGGTACCAACAAGAATGTCTATTGGTAGAGAAGCAAAACAGTTATATGATGTAAAAAAAAAACAAAAAACCAGAGGCTTTTATCATTTGTCTTACAGTGCTGAGGATGGGGGCAGTTTCTTGCGACACTGGTTTAGCCAAATGGAGTCCCTGAGTTCATTATCTGTTTCTGTCTTTGCAGGTTGTTTACAAAGCTGATTTAGAATGGCTGCGTGGAATTGGGTGGTTGCCCAATGACTCCGTTTCTGTCAATCATGTCAAGCATGCCCAGGACATCTTTAGTGAGGTCAGTCTTCGGTCATTTGCTTCATCGTTAAATGTCTTTCATGCCCGGAACAGCTTCAGAGGGTTGTGTCTGAGTATGGCTGGTGTTTTAGGAGAAAAAGCAGGTCTTCCGTTTTGAAATTGTCTACATTTTCACTGCATCTGATGCTGGACGTTTCCCATTTGTATTGGATGGATGGTATTTCCCATCCGGAACGACAAATGGGCCTGAGACCTGCCCAAGGGAATGGATGTTAGTGGCTTGCCCAGTGCCTCTCGTTCACTCTTGTCCCTGTCAGCCACGTTTCCCTGGGGCACTGAGGTCAACGAGCAAAGAGGTGGGCAGAGGGTGGCACGTGATGAAGTATGTGTGAGGAAAGTCTTTGCTCACACGATCTAACTACAAATAGAACTGGGAGCAACCAGATGGACCTGGTCCTCTAAAATCAGTGGAGGCCATGGCAGATTTTCCACTTCACTTTAAAAAAGCAAGATAGAAAAAAAAAAACAAAACGGCCACAGAGATGCCGTGCTACTTTAACTGGTGAAGGAACATTCTTTTCCTGGCGCATTCCTAAACTCCAGTAGTTAGTTCGTGGGGAGAGAATGTGTGCATACAACTGTCTCCTTTGCCTAATTTTGATATTTTTTTTTCCTTGTAGCAAAAGTACCGCACCAAGATAGAATCTCTCAATTTCACCCCAGTGGATGACAGAGTTGACTACGTGACCGCGAAGCAGAGTGGCGAAATTCTCAACGATGTAAGTGTATTGTTTGATTTTATCAAAGTTGCGCTATTGATTTGCAGAGCTTACTAGGCTCTGAACCTAAGTTTTTCTAGTTGTTGGATAAAAGAGTCACAAATGTGAAATGTGGGGCTCCGAGCTCTCTTACTTCTGGGCAAGTGATACTTCCTCTGCTAACTTTCTATCCCACCAACTGACTTTTCTAGATTAAATACAGGAAAAATTGGAATGACACCAAGTCGAAGTATACTCTGACAGAAACGCCAGTGCTGCAAGCTGCCCAAGAAGCAGGCAGGATCCTTGACCAGGTAAGAGTTTTACACATGTAAACGATTGCCACCCAGTGCTGAGGCTTTGGGAATCTGTCCAAAGATACTGAAAGATGTCACTTACCAGGAACATGGCTGCCTGCAGTCCTGATGGACTAACTCAGGGATATCCCCACTGGCATTTTGTTTTGTTTTGTTTTCTATCTTCTAGTACCTGTACAAAGAAGGCTGGGAGAAGCAGAAAGCGACCGGTTACATTTTGCCACCGGATGCTGTGCCGTTCGTTCACGCCCATCACTCAAATGATGTCCAGAGTGAGGTAGTGGATTCTGACTCTCTGTCTCCTTGAGCTGAGGAATGTGGTCTTGGATTCTGGTGGTGGTTAGGGGGTGTCTCTCTAGTCTTGGTACATTCTCCTCTCTGGCTCCTCAACACGGTCTTGGCATGGAGAATGGGAACCACACAGCATCATCATCATCATCATAAGCGCTTGGGAAGTACAAGTTGGCAACACATAGAGACAGTCCCTACCCAACAGTGGGCTCACAGTCTAAAAGGGGGAGACAGAGAACAAAACCAAACATACCAACAAAATAAAATAAATAGGATAGATATGTACAAGTAAAATAAATAAATAAATAGAGTAATAAATATGTACAACCATATATACATATATACAGGTGCTGTGGGGAAGGGAAGGAGGTAAAATGGGGGGATGGAGAGGGGGACGAGGGGGAGAGGAAGGAAGGGGCTCAGTGTGGGAAGGCCTCCTGGAGGAGGTGAGCTCTCAGAAGGGTCTTGAAGGGAGGAAGAGAGCTAGCTTGGCGGATGGGCAGAGGGAGGGCATTCCAGGCCTCCCTCTATCCACATGATCAGAAATAGCCTTCAAAGCTCTGCTCTCCATTCAGTAGCTCTATTGGAGTGTGGTGGAGATAACCATCCATCCGAGATTTCCTTTCTCTAGACCATTCCCTCTCTGACTGGCTCCCATTAGGCCATTCCGATTTTCGCCCGTCCATTCCTCGCCAAACCCTCCAAGGCGGACTGGCCATCCCAGTGACACTCTGCACGTTTCCCCCCTTCAGCTCAAATACAAGGCTGAATACGTGAAGCAGAAGGGTCATTACGTCGGCGTCCCCTCAATGAGAGATGACCCCAAACTGGTCTGGTTCGAACACGCGGGCCAGATTCAGAACGACAGGCTGTACCAGAAGGATTACCACAAAACCAAATCCAGAATCCACATCCCCGTGGACATGATGTCGGTCCTGGCGGCCAAGGAGGGGCAGACTTTGGTCAGCAACATTGATTACCATAATTACCTGCACCGATGGACCTGCCACCCTGACCAGAACGACTGCATTCAAGCCAAGAAGGCCTATGAACTACAGAGTGATGTAAGTGGTTGGAATGGCAGGGCCCTCATTCATTCATTCATTCATTCATTCATTCAATCGTATTTATTGAGCGCTTACTGTGTGCGGAGCACTGTACTAAGTGCTTGGGAAGTACAAGTTGGCAACATATAGAGACGGTCCCTACCCAACAGCGGGCTCACAGTCTGGAAGGGGGAGACAGACAACAAAACTAAACATATAAACCAAATAAAATAAATAGAATAAATATGTACAAGTAAAATAAATATATAAAGAGAGTAATAAATATGTACAAACATATATACATATATACAGGTGCTGTGGGGAGGGGAAGGAGGTAAGGCGGGGGGAGGGGGAGGAGGGGGCTCAGTCTGGGAAGGCCTCCTGGAGGAGGTGAGCTCTCAGTAGGGCTTTGAAGGGAGAAAGAGAGCTAGCTTGGTGGATGTGCGGAGGGAGGGCGTTCCAGGCCAGCGGGAGGATGTGGGCCGGGGGTCAACAGTGGGACAGGTGAGAATGAGGCACAGTGAGGAGGTGAGCGGCAGAGGAGCGGAGGGTGTGGGCTGGGCTGGAGAAGGAGAGAAGGGAGGTGAGGTAGGAGGGGGTGAGGTGATGGACAGCCTTGAAGCCTCAAATGATAAAGGAGATCACCTCTAGGATTATAACCCGGTAGCCCCCCGGAAACTCTTTCCCAGTCCGCTTAGGTTCAGCCGCTGTCCGGGTCACTTACGGGTGGATTTGTTTCTCTCTGCCTGCATGTAGAACATTTATAAAGCCGACCTGGAATGGCTCCGAGGTATCGGTTGGATCCCCCTGGATTCCGTCGAGCACGTGAGAGTTACAAAGAACCAGGAGTTGGTCAACCAGGTAGGGAAAAATCTTAGTGCCGCTGCCTGACCGCAGCAGGCTTCTGATGGGCCTGGAGGCTTAGGCCCACCCCGATGGATTCTGTCTCTTTTCAGGTTAAATACAAGAAAGATGCTCTCGACAACTATCCCAACTTCACAAGCGTGGTCGACCCTCCGGAAATTGTCCTGGCCAAGATTAACTCTGTCAATCAGAGTGACGTAAGTCTCTTTTTTGAACTGGGGCTGTGGCAGCACTTTGAAGAAATCATTTAGGAGCCTGGATCTTCCTAGGGTGGTCTTAACCCTGAAGTTGCTGTTAAGGAAGGGTGATAGAGAGATTCACAGTCAAGTGACATTTTGTAAAGTGTTGTAAATGTTATCTGGTTTCTCGGCCACTCGCTTGTTCTTGTCAAAGCAATTGGATGAACTGCCGACCAGATTAGGGGCTCTAGATTAGCAACTAACCCAGTAAACACCTTGCAACAAATTGCCCAGTTTAGATAATAATACTCATGATGATGATAGCAAAAATTGTGGTATTTAAGTGCCTACTGTGTGGTAAACACTGTATTAAATGCTAGGGTAGATACAAGATGATCAGGTCCCACATGGGGTGCACAATCCAAGTAGGAGGGAGGACAGGCATTGAATCCCCATTTTTGCAGATGAGGGAACTGAGGCACAGAGAAGTTAGTGACTTGCCCCAAGGTTACACAGCAGTAAGTGGCAGAGCCAGGATTAGAGCCCAGGTCAGCCAGTCAATCAGTTTGTATTTATTGAGTGCTTACTGTGTGCAGAGCGCTATCAAGTGCTTGGGAGAGAACAGTATAACAGACACATTCCCTGCCCACAACGAGCTTACAATCTAGAGGGGAGCTGCATCTCAGGTCTCGGGCTGAGTTCTGTTGTGCGTTCCAGAGATGTGCAGGCATGTACGTGTACTAATACAAAACTGAATTCCTCCTACAGGTGAGATACAAAGAAACGTTCAACAAAGCCAAGGGCAAGTATATCGGTTCTGCAGATACGCCCCACTTGTCGCACTCGAGAGACATGGCAAAACTCTACAGTACCGTAAGATAAACGGTGTTCGTGATCCCATTCTTAGTATTCGGTTTAGTCGTACAGCAATTTGGACATACTGAAACGCGTGTGTATTTCCTGGGTCTAGATACTATATAAAGGTACCTGGGAAGGCAGCAAGGCCTTCGGCTACACGTTGGATGAGCGCTACATACCGATCGTGGGAGCCAAGAACGCCGACTACGTGAACAGTGAGGTCAGCGGGGCTGTTGCCTAGGGTCCTGGGTGATGAGGAGAGTTGGTGGGGGGACCGACGGTTGGGGCAATCCTCAGTGACCAACCCCTGTCCCGCCACCCCTGACGCTGGTCCTCCTTTACAGCTTAAATACAAAGAAGTGTATGAGAAGCAGAAGGGCCATTACCTGGCCGGAAAACACATCAGCGAATTCCCCAGTGTCATTCACTCTCTGGATTTCCAAAAAATGAGGAGTGCGGTAGGATGGGGGAGGGGAAGGGAATGGGGACAGGATGGAGATGGGGAGGGGCAGGGTGGAGGGGAGGAGAAGGGAGAAAGATGAGCGGGTCGGAGGGGAAGGGGAGAAAGAGAGGCAAGTGATTCGAGGTGTACGGGTAGGAGAAGTTTCACTGAGATTCTGTCAGTCACCGCTTCGATTCACTGATTTAGATTCGGCATGCGTGCTCTAAACCTCCTCTCATCTTCATTTTGGTAACCTTCCCCAGCTGAACTACCGAAGGCATTACGAAGACACCAAAGCCGATGTCCATATTCCCAATGACATGCTCAATCACGTCCTGGCCAAAAAGTGCCAGTACATCCTCAGTGACCTGGAATACCGCCATTACTTCCACCAGTGGTTGTCTCTGCCCGAAGAGCCCCGCTTCGTCCAGGCTAAGAACGCCCAGGAGATTCTGAGCGACGTAAGCAGTTTCCAGAGTTCCTCGGGTCCCCAGTGTCAAGGGCATTGCAGGCTGTGGTCCTCTCTCTCACCTGTCCCCAGGTTTTCTCGGCTCTGACTGTAGCGGGTGGGGAAATATAATTTCCTCTCGGAGTGGAATGCCAGCCCTACCTCTTCCTCACCAGGCCTTTGGCCCAAACCTTAACAGCAACCCGAAAGCAAAGTATGAAGAGTGTTATTATGATCTCCTCAACGCTTCTGCACAACTTGAGCCCTTAAGCCTGGTTGGGATGAACACAAGTCATTTAAGTCATTGGAAGCATCTGGCCTAGGGGAAAGAGTTTATTGAGCATTTACTGTGTGCAGAGCACTG
Source organism: Tachyglossus aculeatus (assembly GCF_015852505.1). NCBI lineage: Eukaryota > Metazoa > Chordata > Mammalia > Monotremata > Tachyglossidae > Tachyglossus > Tachyglossus aculeatus. The sequence continues at coordinate 43,459,279 of NC_052074.1, read as the reverse complement.
TACTAAGAACTTGGAAAATACAGTTCAGCAGCCAAAAAATTCCATCTCTGCCAATTGCTTACTATGTGACCTTGGGCAAGTCATTTCACTTCTCTGTACCTCAGTCAGTCATAATTATTGAGCGCTTACTGTGTCTGCAGTGCTCCGTACTAAGCGCTTGGGAGAATACAACAATATAACAGACACATTCCTGCCCAAAACGAACTTAGCTTCCTCACCTGTAAAATGATAATTAAATACCCATTCTACCTCCTAGTTACACTGTGAGCCTCATGTGGGGCAGGGACTGTGTCCAACTAGATTAACTTGTGTCTATCCCAATGTTTAGAACAGTGCTTGATATATATATATATATATATATATATATATATATATATATATATATATATGTGAGCCCACTGTTGGGTAGGGACTGTCTCAATATGTTGCCAACTTGTACTTCCCAAGCGCTTAGTAGAGTGCTCTGCACACAGTAAGTGCTCAATAAATACGATTGAATGAATATATATATTTACATATATATACATCTATAGTAAGTGCTTAACAAATACCAGAATAATAATAAACACTTGAAGCCTTCCATAACACTTATGTGCATTTCTTCTATTCCTTGTTACTTAAGTACTAACTTAGGTACAAATCCCCTTTTCCTTCTTCCTGCTACCTGTAATTTTAGTCTCCATCTGTCCTAGAACTGTGAGCTCCTTGAGGTCGGGGATCATGTCTTCTAATTCCATTCTTCTCTCTCCTAAGCGCTTAGAATGCACACAGTAGGCACCGCTGTTTAATCAGTTTTTGGGGAGCTTCTCTGACTCCTTTGTCTTTTTCAGGTTGTGTATAAAGATGACTTGAATTGGCTGAAAGGAATTGGGTGCTACATCTGGGACACACCACAAATCCTCCAAGCCAAGAAGTCGTATGACCTCCAAAGTCAGGTAAGCAAATCTTGGCACCGCCCACATGTTCTGTTTCGTGAAAAACATTAAAGGGCGCACTTCACAGGTAACACCGTAAAAAGATCGGGGAATAGCTGAAAGGAGTCGGGAGTCGGAAGAAAAGCTAAGTTAAGAAAGAGCTGGATTTGGCTATTCCTTCTCTCTCTCCACAGCTGCAATACACCGCGGCAGGAAAAGAAAATTTGCAGAACTATAACCTTGTCACCGATACCCCGCTCTACGTGACGGCCGTGCGGAGTGGCACCAATGCTAGTGAGGTGAGGTGATGGGTCATTTGTCCTGCAAAATGCCATTTTCCTTCTCTCTCTCTCCCTCCCTCCCCCACCCCAGCCATTTTTGAAGAGTGATTGGGCTTGCCTTACGGTCTCTTTGCCTGTAGGTGAAATATAAAGAAAACTATCACCAGAACAAGGACAAGTACACCACAGTGCTGGAAACGGTAGATTACGACAGAACCAAGAGCCTGAAGAGCCTTTTTAGCAGTGTGAGTTGGGGTTTTCTCGTTCTTCTGAGGGAGCCCGGGGCCCCACAGATAAGAGTGGGGATTGAGTCTCTTTCCCTTGAGAGAAATTAGCTGTTTGCTTTGGTCTCTTTAAAACAAGCAATACATTGCTGAGGAACAAAACGGCCCTCTGGTAGGGCAGCCAAATTCCCTGGAAACAGTGCCCTGTAATGAGCTCTCGCAATCAGAGTGGGTGGGGCTGGGAATTGCGGTCCCAGACCACCCATCTGGGCCCCAAGAAAGTACTTTCTGGACTACTTACACCAGTAAGTTCCCCTTATTCTTGTGCCCCATCATGCCAGGTTCAACCTCTGTCAGGCAAGGGTCATTATATCGGGGCAGAGGGGTCTGTCCAGCTGACACAGAAACACCTCAGAACAGCTTCGCTCGTGACATTTCTTACCCACAACAAGAGGCTTCTTGGCTAGAGGCTCGACCTTCTGGCAAACCCCTCAGACCTCTGGAGAAATAATGTGGATTTTGATTGCTTTCCAAAAAAATTATTTCCCAACTGACCCCTCACCGGTAAATCCCCTCAGAACCTGTACAAAGAAGCCTGGGAGAGAGTGAAAGCCACCAGTTACCTCCTGCCAACCAGCGCGGTCTCCTTAACCCATGCCAGGAGCCAGAAGCACCTGGCCAGCAATGTGAGTGAACCGGAAAGACGGCCCCGGGTTCTTTGGGGTTGGTCTGCCTGTGGCGTCAGCAGGGTGCCTTTGCTGCCGCAGTTAATTTGTAAGGCTTCTCAGGGTTTCGACCTGCTCTTCACCTTAGAAACCCGGCTGTGCTCTTTGGGGTTCAGGAGCACCGTGGGCGTTGGGGAGCCTGAACTACAGTCCAGAAACCACGTGCATGTTTCCCGAACGTTGCAGCGAGTGGTTGAAAATCCATAAGCCCTGTAGCCCTTATTTAACACCATATCAATCAATTGTATTTATTGAGCACTCACTGTGTGCAGAGCACTATAAGAAGTGCTTGGAAGAGTACAATATAACACTATAGCAACTGACTGAGTCCCCTCTTTCCTCTCCCCCTCCATCCCCCCCCGCCTTACCTCCTTCCCTTCCCCACAGCACCTGTATATATGTATATATGTTTGTTCATATTTATTACTCTATTTATTTTACTTGTACATATCTATTCTATTTATTTATTTATTTATTTAATTTTGTTAATATGTTTTGTTTTGTTCTCTGTCTCCCCCTTCTAGACTGTGAGCCCACTGTTGGGTAGGGACCGTCTCTATACGTTGCCAATTTGTACTTCCCAAGTGCTTATTACAGTGCTCTGCACACAGTAAGTGCTCAATAAATACAATTGATTGATTGATTGATAAAGCAGAGTTGACAGACACAGTCCCTGCCCATAAAGAGCTTACAGTCTGCTGTGTGACTTTGGGGAAGTCACTTAAATTCTCTGGGCCTCATTTACCTAATCTGTAAAGTGGGGATTAAGACTATGAGCCCCATGTGGGACATGGGTTGTGTCCAATCCAATTTGCCTGTAGTACAACAGTGCCTGGCACAGAGTAAGCATTTAAATACCACAGGTATTATTATTATTATTACCAATTAATCAATCATATTTATTGAGCACTTACTGTGTGCAGAACACTGTACTAAGTGCTTGGGAAGTAGAAGTTGGCAACATATAGAGACAGTCCCTACCCAACAGTAGGCTCACAGTCTAAAAGGGGGAGACAGAGAACAAAACCAAACATACTAACAAAATAAAATAAATAGAATAGATATGTACAAGTAAAATAAATAAATAAATAAATAGAGTAATAAATATGTACAAACATATATACATATATACAGGTGCTGTGGGGAAGGGAAGGAGGTAAAATGGGGGGGATGGAGAGAGTAAATTGTTTATCTGCGAGATCATCCCCCGCATCATCAAAGTACTAGGGAATGGGGAACATTTAGAAGAAGAACAAGGAAAGAGTGTAAGAAATGGAGAGGGTGGAAAGAAGGGAATCATCAGAAACAGTATCGAAAACAAAAAATGTGGTTTTCTGACCCTATAAAGCCATGGCTTGGTTACACCCAAAACGCTGACTGCAGTCCTCGTCACTGCCTCTTAGGAAGGATGGAACTGAGCTGCAGAAGGGACAGAGAAGAGCAACAAGGATTATCCAGGGGATGGAGAGGCTGCTGGGGAAGGAGAGACTGAAAAGATGAGGGTCCTTCATCCTGGAAAGATGAAGGCTGAGAAGAGGAACAGGATTAAAGTCTAAAAATTGTGAACGAGGGTTGGAGGGGGTGAGCAGAGAATCATTTTTCACCAAACCCCCCTCACAACCAGGACCAGGGGCCATTTGTGAAGGTGATAGGCTCAAAACAGTCCAAACTTAGTTTTGGACTAAACTAAATCCCTCATCTTGGCAAGCACAAGGAATTTCTTCAGGAAATTGTGCAGGCCCAAAACAGCCTTTGGTTCAAGAGGCATTTGGACAAATTCACGGACCAGAAATGTGGAATGGGTTCTATAGAGAAAGTTAGACATGGAGAGAGAAAGGTGAGGGATGTTAAGTGGTCCAAACCTCCCCGCAAGGAGTCAAACAAGCAGCCTTCAGTTGTAACTGTTGGAGACAAGAGTGATGGGCTGCGTCCCCACAGAATCCCCATTGGTCTGGGCCAGTTACGGTAGGGCTAATGCTTTTGAAATGCACCTTTTTTCTTGAAAAACCTACAGTCTATTAGGGAAGGAAAATAGAGAAACTAAATGAATGCATGCCAGCTGCTGAGTTGCCAGACGGGATAGCTCGATGAAGAATCGTGCGCGTGTCAGTGTGAATTTGGTACATCGGTGGTCATGAACCTTTTCCTATTTAAAACCCTGTTTCTTTCCTCTGTAGCTCAAGTATCGGGAAGAATACGAGAAGTTTAAAGCGCTTTATACCTTACCCAAAGGTGTCGAAGATGATCCGAACACAGCCAGATGCCTCCGCGTTGGCAAGTTTAACATTGATGTAAGTAATCCAAGAGGGAGGTCTTTAAATGGGATGCAGTCAGAACGTCTTCTATCCATCCGCCAAAAGAGTTCCAACTCGGTTTGCGGGATGGCAAACGGGTAAATGTGTGTGTAGGTCGAGAATCTGGCCTGTCTGTGGCATAGCTGCTTAACTCTTCTCGGAGACCCAGCAGCTTGGCAGAGAGGTTTGCAAATTAATCATAATTAGCTTTCTCAGCCCAGGGAAATGATTTTCCCAGAGTAATAATAATAATGATGATGATGATGGCATTTGTTAAGTGCTTGCTATGTGCAAAGCACTGTTTTAAGCGCTGGAGAGGATGCAAGGAACTTGTTAAGCACTTATTTTGGGCCAAGCACAATATTAAGCACTGGGGTAGATACAAGATAATCAGGTTGGACATATTCTCTGTCCCACATGGAGCTCACAGTCTAAGTAGGAGGGAGTAGGATTTAAACCACGTTTTACAGATGAGGAAACTGAGGGACATAAAATTGAAGTAACTTGCCCAAGGTCACACAACAGACAAGTGATGGGATCGGGATTAGAACCATGAACATCAGTGATATTCGAGTGCTCACCATGTGCAGAGCACTGTACTAAGCACTTGGGAGAGTACAACACAGGAGAGTTGGTGGACACGTTCGCTGCCCTCGACAAGCTGGCGGCAAAGAGGCCCTCTTCCTTCCAGACCCTTGCAGTTGCCATTAGGCCATGCTTGCTTCCCCGTAAATAACCTACTACTGCTTCAACTTCACAGCGCCTGTACAGGTCGGTCTACGAAAAGAACAAGACAAAAATCCACATCATGCCAGACATGGTAGAGATCGTTTCTGCTAAAAACACCCAGAAGAAAGTCAGCGAGATCGACTACCGCCTCCATCTCCACGAATGGATCTGCCACCCTGACCTGAAGATCAACAGTCATGTCCGGAAAGTCACCGACCAGCTGAGCGACGTAAGGACCCCACGGGTCGCCTGCAGAACGGTTTTCTGCTGGAAAGTGTCAGGATCTCCCAGCTGAACAACTTTCCCAAGGGGCTTCCGGGTGGTTTCCCTCAGTCCGTAATGGCTTAAGTGCTGTCCTGCCTGGAAGCAGGGGGATGAACGCGATGACCTTTAGGGATTCTGGATCTTTGACTGAATAGGAGCTGGGAAGAGCCAGCCGAGGGACATTTGGTCACTGAAAAGGTTCCTTTTCTGCCTTTCCCATCGGGTATGAGTCCAAAGCGGGTCTGATTCAAACCTCACCCCCCTGCCCACCTCCCGTGTGCCCCAGAGTTACCAGGATTACCCAATAAAGGCCCCTCAAATCACCCTCTCGTGTCCTCAGTTGCCCCCATAGGGAGCTCCAGATATGATGGGCACTGAGAGCACTAAGCAGCCCATGTATGAGAATCTCTGCCCTTAAGTCCACAGAGGGTTCCAGGTGAAATGGTCTAGCAAAACCAAAATGTGACTTTTTGGACAACCACCCACCTATCCTGTCAAAGGATAAAGCAAGAAGAGTAAACTGCAAAAGAGGACATTATATCTAATCTTCAAATCTTCACGTCAGCATAGGGACCCATCCCTTCTACCAGATTTCTGTAATCCTGCAGCCTCCCCTTGGTGTAGTTGGTTCATCGACTTGTACTTCCCAAGCGCTTAGTACTGTGCTCTACACACTGTAAGCGCTCAATAAATACGATTGAGTGAATAGCACCAGAGCTGCCTGGCAGATCGACTCCACTTCCACCCTGGAGGGGCTTAGAGTGGAGCCAGTAGAGCTGGAGGACTGTCTTGCCCCATAACAGTCCTTTGGTCCCCGGGTTTTTGGTCCCCGGACAGCTTCCAGGGTGTTCGAATGCACTGTCATGGACTTCTCACTTCTTCTCGCTTCGCCCTGTCAAAATCCTCTAGATTGTGTACAAGGATGACCTCAACTGGCTGAAGGGGATCGGTTGCTACGTGTGGGACACCCCGGAAATCCTCCACGCCAAACACGCCTACGACCTGCGCAGTGACGTACGTTCGGTCCTGGTTTTCATCCCGATTTCTACCTCCTTGCCCCTCTTTTCTTGAGAAGAAGGGAACGGGGAACTACGAATGAGGCTTTCCCTCACAGTGCAAGGAGCCCCAGCATGGCCGTCCCTACCGATGCCTCTCCTTCCCCTTTATTGCTTCCACTGGATTTCTTTTAAAAGGCATTGGTGAAGCGCTTAATATATGCCAGGCACTGTACTAAGTGCTGCGGTAAACACAACGTGATTAGGTCGGATTTGGTCCACGTCCCTTGAGGGGCTCACACTTTCAAATCCCCATTTTGCAGATGACATAACTGAAGCCCAGAAAGTGAGGTGACCTGCCCAAAGTTAGCCAGCAGACAAGTGGTGGGCCGGAAATAAAACCCAGGTCCTCTCGCTCCCCTGTCCCGTGCTTTTTCCACGAGGCCATGCTACTTCTCAACTTGGGGTGCTAAGAAACGAATAGGCCATAGGAAGCAGCTCATAGAAGCCATCACCCAGCTCTTGGTAGCAGTCAGAATTGGCATTAAGCATCGGCCAACATGGTTCCCTTTGCTCTCTCCCCTCTGCAGATCAAGTACAAAGCTGAAATGGAGAAAATGAAGAATGACTACACCCTGGTGACCGACACTCCTGTCTACGTTCAGGCAGTCAAGAGTGGCCAGCAACTCAGTGATGTGAGCGACAAGTTTTAGGCCTTCGAATAGGGGGAGTGTGGGCTAGGAGGAAACACATACAACCAGGCCGCAGGCTAGTGCCTTCCACCTCGCAATAGGCAGAAATCAAGGTCACGGTCCAGTTGAATTCTCCACCCTCCCTCCCCGCAACGTCCTTCTAACTGAAGGTCCAGGGTCTTGAGATGACTTGTACCTTAAAATGGTGCCACCATCTTGGTTTCTAGGGTGGAGTTCAAAGTCAAGGGCTCCTTTCTTGTGAATGAATCTACTTGGCATTTTCCTCAGGACGTCCTCGCACCTTATCGTCATCTCATTTCCTATTGTGCTGATGGGAGGAATTGGAAGTTTCTTCTCCCCCTAGCTGGGGAGTTGATTAGATTGTAGGAAGGGACTTGACAGCAGGGACCATGTATTTTCCTTCTGGTTCATGCTCCCGATCAGTTGAGGAGTCATGGTCCTGTCCCTGTTTTGGGGGATTTCCGTCCTAATAGTAATAATAATGATGGCATTTGTTAAGCGTTTACTACGTGTGAAGCGCTGTTCTAAGCGCCGAGGAGGATACAAGTTGATCAGGTTGTTCCACAGGGGGCTCACAATCCTAATCCTCATTTTACAGATGAGGTAACTGAGGCACAGAGAAGTTGTGACTTACCCAAAATCACACAGCTGACAATTGGCAGAGCCGGGATTTGGATTAATGACCTCTGACTCCCAAACCCGTGCTCTTTCCACTGAGCCACGCTTCTTCTCTATTCTGTGGACCAGCAAGAAAATAGGATTGTAAATATGAATTTCCCCAGAAACGTGTGGTTTGCCTCTTTATTTTTTTTCTTTAGATGGGGCATATACATTCATTTTAACAACAGCTTGCCCCTTGAAATCGATAACCTTCTGGTAAAGCTGAATTGATCAGCAGACTTTGCCCATCACTCTCCCCAGCTTCAAAGCTCTACTAAAATCACAACTCCTCCAGGAAGCCTTCCCTGACTAATGTCTCCATTCCCCCCCAAACCCAACTGTCTCTCCGTACTGCATCTCCTATGCATTTAGTCCCACCTCCGAAGCACTTTGGTATTCAACCCCTCATTCAACAGGACTTGCGTACATACCTTAAAACTTGGTTACTTCCCACACCTATAATTTATTACAGCGTCTGTCTCTCCTGCGAGGCTGTAAGCTTCTCGAGGGCAGGGATGGTGTCTAGTTACTCTATTGTAGTCCCCCAACCACTGAGCTCAGTGCTGTGTACAGAGCAAGCACTCGATAAAAACCACTGATTCGTCGACTTCTGTCTTCTAGGCTGTTTACCGCCACGAGTACGTGCACAACGTTAGAGGCAGAGTGGCTCCCACAACCAAAACAGTGGATTTGGATCGAGCCCTTCACGCTTACAAATTGCAGAGCGAAGTGAGTATTGAAAACCCATGAATCCTTCGAGATGTAAGTTAGGGGGTCATCCATGGCCGGTTCTACAACACGCAGACGTGGCTCATCCGAACCCGCCAGCGGGGAACCGAGGTGTAGCCCTTTCCCGGGTCACGTGACCCAGAGGGAAAAATGAAGATTAGGAACACCATCTTCGCCGGCAGGCGTCTAGCTGATCCCGGGCCAGCCCAAAGATGAGATGAGATCCCTGAGGGTGTAGGATGAGAATATACCAGCAGCCAGCGTCCATGGTAGGATGAGAATATCAACCCCCACAAGGTTGGCCTTTAAAACATCGTTTCTCCCGGGCCACGTTTTCAGGCCGACGAAGCGGGAGTGGGATTGAGGGTTTTGAGAGGGGGCCAGAGTCCGGGCCAGCAGGTCTTCTGCAAACCAAGCAGCCCCTGCCTCCCATATTCTGAGGTCAGACTGAGCAGGGCCATCTTTTCAAGAGCTTACGATGTGGCTCGAAGGCTCTGCTTTGGGTGCAACTCGAGAGTCCTTTACATATAGGACATTGGACTTCACTTTCTGACTCTGCCTCGCCTGACCTGTGGCCCCTGCCTTCTGACCCCGGGCTTGTCTCTCTCAACCACGGAGTTAAAATAGTCTAACGGGCCTCGTAGATCGCTTCCCTGTGGCTCCTCTGCCACACTTGGTTCTAACGCTGGCTGTCCAGAAGGGAAAAGTGCCCAGGTGAAAACATGGTGTGAGCTGGCCCTTGAGGGCAGGTTCAGTAGAGGCTATTTTCACTCCTCTTTTCTCTTCTTATGCAGAATTTGTACCGGAAAACTGGTCTACACTACCTCCCCACTGGCTATAAGCTCCCGGCTGATGCACCCCACTTCAAGCATGTTAAGGATATCAAGTACATTAGTAGTTATGTAAGTAGCATTTTCTGCTGGAACAAGAGCAGTGACCACTTGGCAGTTTTGCAGGGCTGGGCGGGGAGAAGAGCAAGGCTGCCTGTCCACCATTTGAGGCCTGGAAGACTGAGGAGTTTCACCCATCCCACCAATCCTGTGCCTTCAGGGAGAGCGTGGAGCCTCAGATTGGGAAATTAGCACAGCATTTAGAGATCTAGACCCAGGAATGCTCTGGATATCCGACCGTCCCCCTGTTTCCCCCCTCTCCCGCCCCCCAGGCACCAGAAAGACATCACTGGTGCTCAGTATAGTCTCCCAGCAAGACCGGGGTCAAAATGCCTGTGACTGAGGGAACAAATCCTAACCCCATTAAGGAGGCTTTTCCCTCGCCAGCAACGGCTCCGAGGCTTCTGAAGTGAAGATGGCTTTCCAGCCCCCCAAAATGATCAGCTTGACATCAGCTTTTTCTCCCGATCCTACTGGCCGGAGGATGCGTCGGTCCTCCCCTTTGCAGGGGCTCCCCGAGAGAGCAGTCGCTTTGGATCAAAGACCCTGTGCCCAGTAGATTTACGTATTTGCTCATTCTCCCCTCCTTTCTCTAATTCTAATGTTGGTTTTACAGTTTAAATACAAAGAAGCTTATGAACACCTCAAGGCATACGGCTACACCCTGGGACCCAATGACGTTCCTTTCGTGCATATAAGGAACGCCAACAAAGTCACTAGTGAGGTAAAGTAGATGCCTCGGTGGGGAAAGGTGGAGGTGCATGCAATAAGTTCAGTAGCAGCTGGAATTTGCATTGGGCAGTGTTTCTTGTTCTTTAGGGGAGAAGGATGGATCGTTCTGCTGATGTCCTCTTCTCCTTCACTACTGGGCAATACTTGATTATCGGTTTGACCATAGTCAAGTCCTTGGTTGATTACAAACCAAATTTCCTGATTTTTTTTTCCTGCTGTTGTTGTTCTTTTGGCTGCACGATCTCCTGTCCTGTTGAGAAATTCCTAATGTGGCTCAGTCAGGAGATAGGCTAACAAAGCTAGTAGCTATTTCCAGCAAGAAAGGACTGAGATTTAGAATATTTGATTCATTATTTCGATCCCAACAAACCCTGACTCCCACCAAGGGTACCTGTGATTTGAGATCTGCATCGGGGTTGGTGATTTGGTACCCGAAGCACACGCTGAATCTGAGGAAGACTTTGGGCGTGACATCTTTTCTGCTTCTTACACCATGGGTGGTGTTCCTCTTTCTTCTCCTTAACATGTGGAGGATAGAAAAGGGCCCTGTCCATTCCCTCCATGGTTCTCCCGTAGCTCTGCATCTCTTCTGGGGACTGTGAGAAGTGTAGGTGGGTTTCCTTAGACTGACTCATAGGTGTGAAATGCTTTCTCCTGTGGTGCAGAGGCTGTATAGACAACTGTACCACAAACTGAAGGACAAGATTCACACGACCCCAGACACGCCTGAGATCCGCCAAGTCAAAGCCACACAGGAAGCTGTCAGCGATGTATGTATTTCCTCGGGATGGGAAAGGGCGTGTAGCAAAAATAAAGGAAATCGGTCAGAAGCAGTGTGGCCTAATGGCAAGAGCGTGGGCTTGGGAGTCAGAGGATGTGGGTTCTAATTCCGGCTCCACCGCTTAGCTGCTGTGTGACTTCGGGCTAGTCACTTCACTTCTCTGGGGCTCAGTCACCTCATCTGTAAAATGGGGATTAAGATTGAGAGCCCAGTGTGGGTCAAGGATGGTGTCCAACCTGATTACTGTGTATCTACCCCAGTGTTTAGAACAGTGCTTGGCACATAAAAAAGGACTTAACAAATACCATTGTTATTATGTTTTAAAAATAATAATAGTAAGAAGAAGCTGCATTCTTCCCTCCTCGGCCATGTTTGGTCTTTTTTTTTTTTTTTACCTCTGGGGTCCAGCCCGTTTTGTGTCCACCCCTCTTTTGTCTTTTCCTCCCTCCTCTGCACCTCTCCTTTCTCTTCTCCCATCTCCCCCATGAAAGCCACTTTTCTCTGCTCCTGCAGCAGATTTAACAGTAATGTCAGCCAGGTTGGGAAGGGGCCTGATTGGGACAGACTTGCGTTACTTGCCTGACTTCCCGGACTTCCCGTATCCGTGCATAGCTCCTCCTCTTCCCTCTGCCCTCCCCAAACAGGTAGCCCAGTGGGAGCCCAAAATTGCGTTCCCCTCTGGCCGTTGCCCCACTGGTCAACCCTTTCTCTCTGCACCCCTTCCCATCTTCTGAATCTTTTTTTCCTAGTTGATCTACAAGTCCAACTTCTTCAAGATGCAAGGCCACATGATCTCCCTGCCATACACCCCTCAAGTGCTCCACTGCCGCCACGTGGGAGACATCACAAGTGACGTAAGTAGCCAACGATGGAGGTCCTCTGGCTCAGGAAGGTGTGGCCAGGAGGACTGAATAGGTCACCCAGTTCCACAGAACGCTCTGAGCATCCAAGTGGCCGGCCCACTGATACAAGCTTTTCCACCTGATGTCCTCGAGGGCTTGCCGGAGGCCAAATGAAGGGGAAAGAGCCCATGGGCTGGGGAGGGAGACTATATAAGGGATGGGGACCCACCTGCCCTTCCTTAGCCAGGGTGTGCAAGAGGAAGCTCTCCAGGTGGGAGCTCCTCAGAGTGACCTCGTAGCTAGAGTCAGGGGGACCTGGCTTCTAATCGCGACTTCTCTACTTCTCTGCCGAGTGATCTTGGGCAAACGACACTGGGGAAGCAGCGTGGCTCAGTGGAAAGAGCCCGGGCTTTGGAGTCAGAGTCCATGGGTTCGAATCCTGGCTCTGCCACTCGTCAGCCGTGTGACTTTGGGCAAGTCGCTTAACTTCTCTGTGCCTCAGTTACCTCATCTGTAAAATGGGGATAAAGATTGTGAGCCCCCCGTGGGACAACCTGATCACCTTGTAACCTCCCCAGTGCTTAGAACAGTGCTTTGCACATAGTAAGCGCTTAATAAATGCCATCAAAAAAAAATGACTTCACGTCTCTATACCTCAGTTCCCTCATCTGTTAAATGGGCATTGAGAACGCGAGCCCCATATGGGACAGCGACTGTGTCTGACCCGATTTGCTGGTGTCCACCCCAGCACTTAGGACAGTGCCTGGCACACCGTAAGCACTTAACAAATACCACAATTATTATTATTTTGATTTTGTGCTCCCCCCCGATGGGCGTTGTCCCCATTCCTCTTGCCCCACTCCCACCCTGCTTCACTGTTCCAACCCGAAAAGAGGGTTCTAAGGCCTGGGGTGCCTTGGCTCTGGGCTCTCACAGGAACCAAGGTCCTGGGGGAGGAGTAGTAAAGAGGTAGCAACAGGCCAGCCCCCAGCAAGGTGAAAGGTGAGAGTGACCTGAAGCGTCAACCAGCTCCTTGAAGACAAGCGAACTGGAAGTCCGAGGCCTTACGGGCTGTATTTAACCTGTGGAGAGTGATGCGATTTCTAGCGTTCAGTCTGCTTAGACGTCGGCCTTCACAAACTCACTACATCTGGATTTCTTTTTGGCTCTTCAGATTAAATACAAAGAGGATCTCCGGTTACTGAAGGGCCTGGGCTGCTTCCTGTATGACACCCCCGATATGGTCCGTTCTCGCCACCTGCGGAAGCTCTGGGTAAGATCCCATCATCATCATCATCATCAATTGTATTTATTGAGCGCTTACTATGTGCAGAGCACTGTACTAAGTGCTTGGGAAGTACAAATTGGCAACATATAGAGACGGTCCCTACCCAACAGTGGGCTCACAGTCTAAAAGGGGAAGACAGAGAACAAAACCAAACATACTAACAAAATAAAATAAATAGAATAGATATGTACAAGTAAAATAAATAGAGTAATAAATCTGTACAAACATATATACATATACACAGGTGCTGTGGGGAAGGGAAGGAGGTAAGAGGAGGGGGATGGAGAGGGGGATGAGGGGGAGAAGATGGAAGGGGCTCAGTCTGGGAAGGCCTCCTGGAGGAGGTGAGCTCTCATCCCAGCCCTGGGACGCGTCTGTTTGTCCGTTGCCGATCCCTAGATGCGCCTGGCGATTGCAGGGGACCGGCCAGGAGGTCGTATCTTGGCCCCTTCTCTGCCCACCTCAACGTGGCCACCTCTGAGTACAACATCCCAGGGACTCTGGCCGAGCAGGCCCGGCCCTTATTTCTCCCTTTCATTTCCTTTCCAGTCTAACTACGTGTACACGGACAGTGCAAGGAAGATACGGGACAAATACAGCGTGGTGCTGGACACCCCTGAGTACAGGAAAGTGCAGGAGTTGAAGACCCATTTGAGTGAGGTAAAGTTGATGCCTCTGTGCTGATTTAGTGCCGCATTCGTGAATTTTCAGAAGTCAACTCTGCTCAGTGCATCCTGCCTTCCAGTGACCCTGAATTTTTGGCATTCGGAGGGGCTGGATTCCTACATTCTTTGGCTGAGTCATTGTTTACATTAAAGGCCTTCAGTCTCTTTTCTGTCCATTGGCAGCTACTTTTTAAAAAAAATTTGGTTTCTGTTGTCTCTTTTGCCCCAGTGGCTTCAGTTTGTGAAATAAATATAGCCGCAGAAAGTTTTTTTCAGCAAATCTAATGGTAATAATGTGTGTTCTTTTTAATGTCCAGATCGTGTACAGAGCGGTGGGCAAGAAGCAGAAGTCAAAGTTCACTTCTATTGTCGACACTCCTGACTTTTTGAGGGCAAAGAAAGGGCAGAAGCTCCAGAGTCAGGTGAGATGGTTATTCTTACAAAAGAGATGCAAAGAAGACAGGAGTCCTCTTCCTTAGGCTCCTGAAGGTTCCCCGTGGAGTGGGAGGGGCCGGACACTTTTCAGGTGATGCAGCCTCCCAGGGATACTCCGGTTCACCAACCCTACGAGGCCGAGGCATTGCTGATCATTTTAAAAGATGTAGCATTTCCCCGCCCTGCTTCTGCTGTACACTATAAAGGTTGGCTAATGTCACTTCTTATCCTTTTCAGGGACCGTATTACACGCATGTGGACGTGTGTAGTTGCCATCCATCCTTCCTGCTCTTTATTGCAGTTGAAATTTCTCTGGCAACTCTTTATATGGAGGACTTGAGAGTTTAGAGTGCAGATATTACCTACCCACTGTCTTCAGGCAAAGGAGCATTACTGATTGACACGCCCACCCCCAAAACGAACTTGCTGAGGGTGCCATGGGAAGAAATTCATTCATTCAATCTTATTTATCTGTGTGCAGAACACTGTACTAAGTGCTTGGGAAGTCCAAGTCGCCAACATATAGAGACAGTCCCTACCCAACAACGGGCTCACAGTCTAGAAGGGGGAGACGGACAACAAAAGAAAACATGTGGGCTGGTGTCAAGTCGTCAGAACAAATAGAATTAAAGCTAAAGGCCTCCCATACGGTCCTTGTCCAATTTCTTACTGGTATTTTTTTTTAACAGGGCTGACTTGACACTTGTTAGAGTGAGGAGTGTGCTTGGGAGATCACCACTACGTGGCATATATTGGGAATAGAGAATAGGCATGGATTTGCTGACGTTTCTTTCTCTTTCTTTCCCTGTAGTATCTGTACGTTGAGTTGGCCACCAAAGAAAGACCTCATCACCACGCCGGCAACCAGACCACAGCCCTGAAGCATGCTAAACACGTGAAGGACATGGTCAGCGAGGTATGATGGGGACCCAGCCCCGGGATAAGAATCACGAGTGAAAAACTTATTGATAAACGCGATTGACATTTTTCTGTGAATTGTACTACTATTTATTTCTACTTTGTCGTCATTTCATTTGATGTCCAGCATGACACATCCAAGTTCATTCCCCCAGCTGACATCTTCAATGAGCTTTTATTCTGAGAAGTGACTCAGGACTAGTCATCATTGGTGGTATTTACTGAGTGCTTACTATGTGCAGAGCATTGTACTAAGCACTGGGGAGAGTACAGTCAGTGAAATTCTGGATGCAAAACTAATCTCAAGTTAATATATGTAAAAACAGAAGACCATTAACAGTGTTACTACGGGATCAAACCAATGGTCCTTCCACCCCAGGATTATGTCCCTGACCTGGGCATGGGATAGAGGAACAGTGAGGTTGTTGCCCACCGAGTGAGATTGTTGCCCACCTGGACATCCATCCTAATGGTAACAGATGTGCCCACCAACACCCCTTTATGGACCACTTGTCCATGAATCCATCCAAACCCCTTTTTACTCTGCAGATACAAAACGCCCCAGCACTTCATCATTCATCACGATATGGGCTAGGGTGCCTGAAAGCAGTGGAAATCGAGCTTGGTTCTACTTTGTCTTTTTGTTCCCTAGAAAAAGTACAAAATTCAGTACGAAAAGATGAAGGACAAGTACACCCCAGTCCCCGACACGCCGATCCTCATCAGAGCCAAGAAAGCTTACTGGAACGCGAGCGATGTATGTTCCAAGAATCATTGCTCCCTCTTGCTTTCCCCGGTCAGGGAATGGGAAGGGCAGCAGAGGGGTATTGGGGCACCATGGGCAACTACCACAGAACTACCATGAAATGCAGAGAATGTCTATATTATCAAACAATCAAAGGTATTTACTGAGTGCTTATTGTTTATAGAGTGCTGTACTAAGCGCTTGGACCGTCTCTATACGTTGCCAAGTTGTACTTCCCAAGCGCTTAGTACAGTGCTCTGCACACAGTAAGTGCTCAATAAATATGATTGAATGAATGAAAGTATAATATGATAGAGTTGGTAGACACAATCCATGCCCACAAGGAGCTTACGGTCAAGAGGAGCGTGGAGTTTACTCTGAATCATCTATTTAAAATGACTTCTAGGTCCCAGCCAAGTGTATAATCGAGGAAAAGATCAGACGTCGTCACGGGGTTGGCAAGTGACCGTGCCCCTCTTCTGCAGACAGGGCTTAAGGCTCTCTTGGGGGGTGAGGCTAGATAGCTCAAATGTCTAGCGGGCAACTCAGAGCCAAACGTGGGTAGCGGTCTGAAGCGGGGAGGGGTGGGCATATCTCCAGGGGGGAATTCACGCAGAGGCACCAGTTGGAAAGTTGTTTTGAAAGCCAGTGGTTCCCTGGATGGCCCAGGAGGGAAGATTTCTCTGCTGCTGGGACCGTGTCTTGGGGAATACTGGGCAGTCCTGGCTCTGGCAGTTGTACAGAGAAAGACAGTTCTCTTAGACCAGATCTGGAGTTGAGCTTTCACGGAGCTAGTGGCAATAATGGGGTAGTTTGGGGGAATAGGGCCCCCATAAAATGATTGCTCTCCCTTCTGTTGAGATTCAGATGACCATATATTATTTCCAACAGAACAGGGTCATGCCATATAGCTTCCCATAAAGCCTGTCAGGAAGCACCGCACAGATTCTAGTGGACTTCTAGTGATTCCACCCCAGGGAGAACTCCCACCAGCCGACCGAAAGGCTGCATCCAACCGATACGCTTCTCCCCTTTCCAGTTACGGTACAAAGAAACGTTCCAAGCCACCAAAGGCAAATACCACACCGTGAAGGACGCCCTGGACATTGTGTACCACCGCAAGGTCACCGATGACATCAGCAGCGTACGTACCCCCCGTTCTCCAACTCAGCCTCTCTGAAGCGGCTCTTTCCCTCTTCGTCCCAGCTTTTCTCTGCCGCGTGCATGTGTTCGGGCTGGGATTGGCGGGGGTGCACTCGTATACCATCCGAAAACCCACGTGAGCAGCGAGAAGAATCGGAGCACTCTGTGGATGTCACAGTTCAGCCTCTCCTACATGGGCCGAGACTCCGTCGTCACTGTCACGTTTCTACCCTAGGTGAAATACAAGGAAAACTACATGAGTCAGTTGGGAATTTGGAGGTCGATTCCGGATCGTCCGGAGCACTACCACCATCGGGCAGTCACCGATGCCATCAGCAGTGTGAGTGCTAACGTTTTTCTGAATTTTTCTCCGTACATTCGTGTTCGCACAGGCATCCTCACCAATACACAGCTTCTGCCCATTTTATATATTCCATATGGCTTCACAGTCTCAATGGCTAAAGTGTTTTTTTTTATTATGGGATTTGTTAAGCGCTTACTACCTACTAGTACTATGTACTGTGTACTTAGAGAAGCAGCGTGGCTTAGTGGAAAGAGCTTGGTCTTGGGAGTCAGAGATTGTGAGTTCTGATACCGGCTCCGCCACCTGTCAGCTGTGTGACTTTGGGCAAGTCACTTCACTGCTCTGGGCTTCATTTACCTCATCTGTAAAATAGGGGTTAAGCCTGTGAGCCCCGCATGGGACAGCCCGATTACCTTGCATCTACCCCAGCGCTTAGAACAGTGCTTGGCACATAGTAAACGCTTAACAAGTACCATTATTATTATTCATTCATTCATTCATTCAGTACCCTGTACAAGGGTATTCATTCATTCATTCATTCGCATTTATACCCTTGTACCCTCCCCAGCGCTTGGAACGGTGCTTTGCACATAGCGCCTAATAAATGTCGCTATTATTATTACCTCCTTCCCCTCCCCACCGCACCTGTATATATGTATATGTTTGTACATATTTATTACTCTATTTTACTTGTACATATTTCTTCTATTTACTTTATTTTGTTAATATGTTTTGTTTTGTCATCTGTCTCCCCCTTCTAGACTGTGAGCCCGCTGTTGGGTAGGGACCGTCTCTATCTGTTGCCAACTTGTACTTCACAAGCGCTTAGTACAGTGCTCGGCACACAGTAAGCGCTCAATAAATACGATTGAATGAATGAATGGTGTGTGCAGAGCACTGTACTAAGCGTTTGGGAAGTACAAGTTGGCAACATAAAGAGACGGTCCCTACCCAACAGCGGGCTCACAGTTACTATGGTTGAGTTGCTACAAGCTAGGCAGATTTGACCCAATCCATATCCCGTATGGGGCTCACAGTCTTAATACCTGTTTTACAAGTGAGGTTGCTGAGGTTTAGAGAAGTGACTTGCCCAAGGTCACTCAGCAGACAAGGCATGGAACCGGGATTAGAACTCAGGTCCTTCTGACTCGTAGGCCTGTCTATCCACTAGGCCATGCTGATTCTCAGGTTCACTCTGGGATTTTTAGTGTGTGTGTGTGTGTGTTCTTGATGAATGCGCAGAATGATAATACTGTATGTATCGAGGTCTGTCTCCATAGAAATACTTCCTCTGGATGAGTCTTGTCCAGTTGCCCTTTCATGTTATTGTTGACACATAATTTTGGGCACAAATTGACACAGGCATTAAAACAAGCCAGAACACTTTCTTGCACTCAGAATTTTTAATGATACCCTTGGCATGAAAATGCAGTGAACAGAGTGACTGAATACATCCTCAGCAGCAGCGGCTGGAGAAACCCAGTGGCATTCCAGATTTCTGGGAGCCAGAGGTCATCCCCGACATTCCCTCCTGACCCTCTGTCCCTTCACAGGTTAAATACAAGGAAGACCTGAACTTGCTCAGGGGAATCGGCTGCTACGTTTGGGATACGCCAGACTTCGTTCTGGCAGGACAGAACAAGTCTCTGTACAGCAAGGTGAGGCCTTCCCGCAGTCTCCGATCCCTTTAAGGATGGGTTTGATTCTGTTAAAAGTGGTTCTGAAGGGGCATTTTAGGGCCGGGGACGGCAGAGAGAGCTGTGGGAACAATGGCTTGGTGTGACCGAGCAAGTGGCAATGTCTATTATATTTGAAATTAGACAGAGCATTATCCACATCTCTAAAGAACAGGCTTTGTGGGGGGGAATGTATTTGTTAATTCGTTGTAGAATCTCTCTAAGTGTAGAAATGACCAGTTCTCTGAATTGGGCAAAGCCAGGGAGAGAGGGCATATGGATTCACCTCCTGGTGATGATTCTAAAACTCATCCCCTTCAAGGGTTTGGACCTAGGGGAGGAGGACAGTCATTGATGGACATATCCCTGGGGTAGATTGGAAAAAACATGGACCATTTCCTGGGGTGTGGAGAGATAGGACCAGAAGCTGCCCGTGGGAGGACTGACGCACACAATCTCTGGAGCGTCTCAGAGACAATTCCCCTGTCCGGAGGCACTCACTGTATTCACTGACACCCAGAGAATGTCCATTTAAGGGCAGCCTTCCCCTCATCCCTCCCTCTCAGAGAACTCTCTAGAAATCCCGAACTGTCCCTCCTCTCCTCGGGGTCCCTCGACCACAAATCATCTCCAACAGCTTTTTCTGAAGAAAATCTCCGGGTGACTGGTTTTCCGGCGTTGCAGATCCAACAATTTTGTGAACTCCCCTCCGCTCTGCCTCCCAGTAAACGATGAGGTCATTTTGAATATGATTGTTTCTGTAAGCCAAGTGGACGCTGTAGGAGAGGGAGTGGGTGAGAACCCCCTTCTACCTCCCCTTTCTCCTCCCCCCTTAGAGCACTTGACCCCTTGAAGCCCAAGAACATAGTTTCGCTGTAGACAGGGGAGACTTGGGACAAATGCATTTTATCCAACATGGGGTGTGGAGTCAGAGGAACCAGAGTCGAAAAGACCCACTGGGACCAGGATTCTTCTAGTGTATTTGGTTATTTTTTAAGGCCTTGAGAGTTGGGCTACCATGTCTGCTTCTCTCTCAGAGGGGATCACCTAATTGGTCTGAACAGGCTACTAGGGTTTGTTGGGTTTGGAGCTGCTTTAAGAAATTGATTGTGAAGTTATTTCGAGGCTCAGCAAATTTGATTTTTAGAATGACAACTGGTCTGGCTTTCTCTAGTGTAAATACAAGGAGTTATTTGAGAAGACAAAGTCCCAATTCAAGTATGAAGCCGACTGCCCGATCAATAGACATTTCAAGCACGCGACTCAGCTGCTGAATGAGGTATGATTTTCATCCTGCTCTGGTTTTCCAAGCCACAAGATATCATCAGGTGAACAGGGAGTTCAGGCCAGCCAAAGGGCAATGAGGGAGAAGGTATGTTCAGGTAAAAGAATGTGTGTGGGAATGGGATGAAACTCAGTAATGCATTCAATCAAATTTATTGAGCACTTACTGTGTGCAGAGCACTGTACTAAGCACTTGGAAAGTACAATTTGTCAACAGAGACAGTCCCTACCCAACAACGGGCTCACTGTCGACAGTAATGAGACCTGCATGTTAATTATGAAAATGACTGCCAGAACCAATCTTTGAGCCCATCAGTAATAATAATAATAATAATAATAATAATAATAATAATAATAATAATAATGACGGTATTTGTTAAGAGCTTACTATGTTCAAAGCACCGTTCTAAGCTCTGGGGAGGTTACAAGGTGATCAGGTTGTCCCACGGGGGGCTCACAGTTTTAATCCCCATATTCCAGATGAGGGAACTGAGGCCCAGAGAAGTGAAGTGACTTGACCAAAGTCACACAGATGACAGTTGGCGGAGCTGGGATTTGAACCCATGATCTCTGACTCCAAAGCCCGGGCCCTTCGCACTGAGCCATGCTGCTTCTGAGCTATGAGAAGGATCTTGCTGCAGGTTGTAATCAGTGGTATTTATTGGGCACTTACTGTGTGGAGACCACTGTACTAAGCACTTGGGAGAGTGCCGTTCAGCAGCGTTGGTGGACATGTCCCTTGCCCACAGTAAGGGAGACCACAGGGCCGCTGATGGTGGGATTTATAAAATCTGGCAATCCGCCGCAATGGATAAAGCTAGGGTTCCATGATTGCCTGCCTGCTGAACAAGAATCCTCGGACTGACTTTTTACCAACTGTAGTGCTCTTGACAGCTTGATGAGTGGACTCAGTAGATACCCCTGATATGAGAGGAATGTATTAGCCACACAGGAGTAGTGAAAGATTCCGCCTACCCTTCTCTGAGTGCGAAAGATCCATCAGAATCTTTACCAGGTTAATTTAAATACAAAACTCAATGAAAAGCCATCACTAAATTAGCCTGCAATTTGATGGTTGTCTACTTTATTTCCAGCTTCCTCTCATTTTGAAAGCAGACACCAAGGTTCAAAAGTAGGACACGAACTTAACCTCAAAACTCTTCCTCAAAGTGTAGCACTGGTACCTGCATTAGCACAACTTTAATTTTTTCATTTTGTTTATGGATCCTTGTTTGGTTTCGATCCCATCCCCGCCCTTGGTTGTCCTCATGGAAAGTGGTCTGTCTCCCTAATTATCTGCTATTCCTCTATTGGTGCTCAAAGAAGCAGAGAGCATCAGGTTAGATTAAGTGAACTTTTGTGGGCGAGGTGACTTCAGGGCTTCAGAAGCAGAATTTATTGAGGGCCTGCTTGTTACTGTGCAGTTCAGTAGGTGCTCCGGAGGTACAGAATAAAGAAAGAAATTAGCCTGAGCATTGAAATGAAGTTCAGTTGTTTTGGTGCTTAGGGCCCAGAATTTTAAACCACGTACTAAAACCTTGTTTTAAATTGAAGTTAGGGAAACTGTCGTTGATGAAACGTTGTGATGAAGGTAGAGCATATATTTGGAGGTAAAGAAGTCAACTGTCGGGATCATTTGAATGCCCACTAATACTGATGTCAATTGTGGTATTTATTCATTCATTCAATTGTATTTATTGAGCGGTTTGTGTGTGCAGAGTGCTATTATTATTTATTAAGCACTAAGTGCCGGGGTAGACACTAAATAATCAGGTTGGATGTAGTCCCTGATCTACATGGGGCTCCCAGTTTAAGGAGGAGGGAGGACAGGTATTTTATCCCCACTTCTCCCACAATCCAGACCCATCCTAGGCTGGATCCAGTGAATTCCAAATTACCGACATTGCCTCCCGTCAGTATTATGCTTCCAGATTTCCGAGGTGTCGCCCTCCCGATGTTTGTCT
This sequence comes from Tachyglossus aculeatus, assembly GCF_015852505.1. Taxonomy (NCBI): domain Eukaryota; kingdom Metazoa; phylum Chordata; class Mammalia; order Monotremata; family Tachyglossidae; genus Tachyglossus; species Tachyglossus aculeatus. Next base: position 43,437,084 of record NC_052074.1, on the reverse strand, counting down.
TTTCCTTTGCATTTTTATCCTGTTATAATCTCCCGCGCTGTTCCGAGCAGAAAAAGTACAGAGCTGATTATGAGCAGCGGAAAGATAAGTACAGTCTTGTGGTGGATGAACCTAGACATCTCCTGGCTAAGATGGCAGATGAACAGATCAGCCAGGTACTGTGAGGGGGCCGGCTGTCATCACGCCCCTCTGCGAGGTGTCGTCCCGTCTCCAGCCGAGGATGTCATAGGTCCCGCCTATGATATTGCCGTGTCCTGTTTCAGCGTCTTCCGATGGTTTCCGTACCGCCACCCAAATAGCCCGAGGGCTTTTTGGGTGAGCCAGTCCATACTCTACGTACTCTCTCCCATACTGAGGGCAAAGCAGGAAGAGATTCATAAACTGGAATAGCGTATCCTCAAATTGTGTTCGATTGCAAAGCCAAAAAAGGGAGGCGGACCCACTGGTCTCTTTCTTCGATTTTTTTTTTCCGATCAATCCCGGCTATTTATCCAAAACTCAAGGGGGAAATTGAGACACCACAGGACCGCCCCCGCTTTCATGAGTCAAGGGACCATTGTCCACTCTCAGGACCTTGGACCACTGGTTTCCTTGGCCACCTCTCTGGATGCGAGTACCTAGAGTATCTTTGCCTACATCTCTTCACTCTGAGGTGACTGAGATCTAGTGCCCTGTCTTCACAAGTCTCTTTTGTGCCCTCCCCCTTACCCCACTCTTTGCATGGACAGAGAAAATATAAATCTAGTGCCAAGATGTTTCTGCGAAACGGATGTAATGAAATTCTGCGCCCTGATATGTTGACCGCCCTCTACAACACCCACATGTGGAGCCAGGTAAGGTCGGATGAGTGGGGAGAAGAGGCCGGCAAGACTTTCCGGGCCCGCCTCTTAGCTCTCATTGACTTGTTTTCCGCCAGTTTCAAACTCCTCGCCTGCCCAGGGTTACTGGAAATGAGTTCTGAGCAGGCCCAAGGGGACAGACAGGATGCCTGCTCCCACCCAGAACTCTTCACAAAACTCTGTGATCATTCCCAGCTACGTTTCGGCAGCGGAGCAAATGCGACTCTTCAGCTAAAGCATCTCCCTATTGCCAGGGGTGGGTGGTAGTGGTAACAGCAGCAGTATTTATTGAGCACCTGCTTGGCACTTGGGAAGTACAGAATAATGAAGTGGCTCATTCCACAAGCACCTGCCACTCTAACGGGGGAGACGAACATAAAAATATCAACCACTGTAGTGGTCAAAAGAAACCGAGAGGTCATAGGTGCATGAGTGCTGAGGAGGGTGTAAATAAATTGATGAGGGCTTGAGTTGGCTGGAAGGGCGATACAGTTCAGGGTGCTGGGAGATTAATCAGAGAAAGTTCATTGGTGCTGGGGGGTTAATGGAGGAATTCTTGATGGAGGAGGTGGAATTTTAGGAGAGTGGGAGGGAGGGCGTGAGTGAAGGGCTGGAGGCGGGACAGTTGGGAACGAGATTCAGTTAGAAGGTGAGTTTGGGAGGAGCCAAGACAGCAAGTTGGGGAATAGCAGGTAAAGAGAGCAGGTAGCCCAAATGGGGTCGGAGGGCCGAGAGCCTTGGTATCTAAAACAGCACCAGTCATTCAGGTTTCTAGCCGGTTTTCTGGAGTTTTGTGCTCACCCAGCCACGTATTCACCCATCGGCATGCTTCCCCACTCCGTGGACCCAGCCCTCGTAGTCAATCAATCAATCAATCAATCATATTTATTGAGCGCTTACTATGTGCAGAGCACTGTACTAAGCGCTTGGGAAGTACAAATTGGCATCACATAGAGACAGTCCCTACCCGATAGTGGGCTCACAGTCTAAAAGGGGGGGAAGCGCTGTCCAAGCGCTGATTGCAATGAGGCTGGTCCTTTTACACGTTCATAGCACCCCTCCGCCCCCCACCCCTCCCCCGAGTCAGCCGCATATGCTAGCGTTGTTTAAATCGGGTAAAATTCCACTCCCAGTGTCTATCTCTGCGTGAGGAACAGTTGCCATCATCCCTGATGAAAAGGCTTGCCTACCAAGCCAAAGGAAGCATACGCTGCCCTCTCTCAAGCGCATGCAATTTCCTGTGTAGGGCAGAGATCCAAGACAGTGGGCACTGGTGGTTATCCGGGGGCTTAACACTGGGTACACCACCCTATGCTAAAACCCTGCACTTCTCAGATGAACCGAGGAGCTATTTAGAAAACACCTTTCAGTTGGATACAGCAGTGAATTGCAAACTTGGTTTTTGCAACCTCTGGAGTCCGATTAAACCATGCCGAATGAGAAAAATGAGGTCTCCTCGTAGGCTTCCTGCTCCTGTGAGCTCAATTTCTCACTTGGTTTATGATCAAATATTTGTGTTTGCCATCTTGTCACTGTTTTGTGTGTAATGCTTGGTGTTGCTTGTATACGTGCATGATTATCTCATTTGTAACTGGAAGATTACAAGGTTTGAGGGGGGGGGTTGTTACCAAAAAGACTGAGATTTTTTTGGAGCACATGACTTGTTCTCATGTTTTGAATTTAGTTTATTTTTTAAAAAATTTTGAATCTTTATTTTATTTTTTTATGCTGGAAACAAAATCAACCCTCGAGGGGGTAGTAGAAAGAGACTGATTTGCTATGGTGTGTTCCATTTTGGATTCATTTTATTTTGTCCTATTGGTCTGGTGTCTTCTCTCTCCCCCACTATCTATGCTCTCACACTTGGATTAGAAATTTCCAGCATGAGGGGTTGCTTCTGAATTCTAGAATAGCTCTCCTCCCTGCTAGGGCCGGTCACCCGTGGACCTGCAGTGTTAAGAGAAACCCCTTTTTTTTATCATCATTGTCACTGGTATTTATTGAGCGCTTACTATGTGCAGAGCACTGTACTGGGCGCTCAGGAGAATACAGTACCAAAGTGTTAGCAGACACATTCCCCGTCCACAATGAACTTGTAGTCTAGAGAGGTTAGTATCCTTGAAGACCCGCTCTTCACTTCCTGAGGTTAATACTTTCTTCCCTCCTTCTCCCAGATCAAATACCGGAAAAATTATGAAAAGTCCAAGGACAAATTCACTTCTATCGTGGACACCCCCGAACAGCTGCGCACTACAAAAGTCAACAAGCAAATCAGCGATGTAAGTGGACAGATTGGGAAGCCATCCCAATGGATGAGAAGCAGCGTGGCTCAGTGGAAAGAGCGCGGGCTTTGGAGTCAGAGGTCATGGGTTCAAATCCCGGCTCCGCCAATTGTCAGCTGTGTGACTTTGGGCAAGTCACTTCACTTCTCTGTGCCTCAGTTACCTCATCTGTAAAATGGGGATTAAGACTGTGAGCCCCCCGTGGGACAGCCTGATCACCTTGTAACCTCCCCAGCGCTTAGAACAGTGCTTTGCATATAGTAAGCGCTTAAAAAATGCTATCATTATTATTATTATTATTATTATTATTATTATCCCACCAGTGAACCTCCCCACCCCCGACCAGCCCTAGCCACGTTGGAAGGCCTATGGGATGGCAGAAAACGATAGATTAAATAAACAGTTCCCATCCCACCCCAATTTTCTGGCCCTCAGCCTGGGAGAGCTCACCCCCGGGAACTTTCCCGGTGGGAGAAACATAAAGGCTGATGCGTTGTCCTTCTTACCATCCCCCTTTCAGATCCTCTACAAGTTGGAATATAACAAGGCCAAGCCAAGAGGCTACACCACGATTCATGACACTCCGATGCTCCTCCATGTTCGCAAGGTTAAAGACCAAGTCAGTGATGTAAGTAGGTTGGGGCTTTGGGCTCATCTCTCAGGTACCACTTGTTGGGCCGGAACGGTCTTGGGCATCAAATGGACCCTCACTCAAATCTGTCAGGTTCTGTAGGCACATAAGAGGAGTCAATCCTACGGGCTGATGGTTGATGTTCGAATTTGGTGGGGACGGGGGAGGAATAAAATGGGTTTCATTTTCAGTCACCAGCTACGCAGCACCCTGGACTTCGGGGTTTGTTTCCTGCAGTGAGTGAATAATAATAATAATGATGGCATTTATTAAGCGCTTACTAGGTGCAAAGCACTGTTCTAAGTGCTGGGGAGGATGCAAGGTGATCAGGTTGTCCCGTGTGGGGCTCGCAGTCTTAATCTCCATTTTACAGATGAGGTAACAGAGGCACAGAGAAGTTCAGTGACTTGCCCAAAGTCAGTGAATCAATGGTATTGATAAAGTGCTTCCTGTCTGCAGAGCACTGTAGTAAGCGCTTGGGAGAGTACAGTATAACAGAGTTGGTAGACGTGTTCCCTGCCCACAACGAGCTTACAGTCCAGAGGGGGGACAGACGTTAGTATGAATAAATTACGGATATGTACGTAAGTGCTGTGGGGCTGAGGGAGGGATGAATAAAGGGAGGAAATGAGGATGATGCAGAAGGGAGTGGGAGGAGAGGAAATGAGGGCTTAGGGAAGGCCTTTTGGAGGAGATGTGCCCTCAGTAAGGCTTTGAAGGCAGGGAGAGTAATTGTCTGTCAGATTGAGAAGCAGCGTGGCTTAGTGGAAAGAGCACGGGCTTCAGAGTCAGTGGTCATGGGTTCAAATTCCAACTCTGCCAATTGTCAGCTGTGTGACTTTGGGTAAGTCACTTAACTTCTCTGTGCCTCAGTGACCTCATCTGTAAAATGGGGGTTGACTGTGAGCCCCCCGTGGGACAATCTAATCACCTTGGAACCTTCCCAGCGCTTAGAACAGTGCTTTGCACATAGTAAGCGCTTAATAAATGCCATCATTATTATATGAAGAGGGAGGGCATTCTAGGCCAGAGGCAGGACGTGGGCGAGAGGTTGGCGACGAGATTGAGGTACAGTGAGTAGGTTGGCACGAATGAAGATAAAGGATTCCTGGGTGAAAGATTTGAGTTGGTTTTTAGGCGGTCCAGACCGCTCCCCAGAAGAAAGGATTCCTGGGGAAAGATGGGGGAAAGCACAAATGGTTTTCCCCTGGGGAATGACGAGAGCAAGCGAGATACTGTCGGTCTGACTCCCGGCTGCAGGCCGCTCCTGCTTGAATGAACCGGGTGGCCCAGGGGTCCTTTCAGCCCTGTTATTCTGTGATAGTGGCCCAGCAACACTGCCTCAATCAATCAATCAATCAATCGTATTTATTGAACGTTTACTGTGTGCAGAGCACTGTACTAAGCGCTTGGGAAGTACAAGTTGGCAACATGTAGAGACAGTCCCTACCCAACAGTGGGCTCACAGTCTAAAAGGGGGAGACAGAGAACAAAACCAAACATGCTAACAAAATAAAATAAATAGAATAGATATGTACAAGTAAAATAGAGTAATAAATATGTACAAACATATATACATATATACAGGTGCTGTGGGGAAGGGAAGGAGGTAAGATGGGGGGGATGGAGAGGGGGATGAGGGGGAGAGGAAGGAAGGGGCTCAGTGTGGGAAGGCCTCCTGGAGGAGATGAGCTCTCAGTAGGGCCTTGAAGGGAGGAAGAGGGCTAGCTTGGCAGATGGGCAGAGGGAGAGCATTCCAGGCCCGGGGGATGACGTGAGCTGGGGGTCGATGGTGGGACAGGCGAGAACGAGGCACGGTGAGGAGATTAGCGGCAGAGGAGTGGAGGGTGCGGGGTGGGCTGGAGAAGGAGACAAGTGAGGTGAGGTAGGAGGGGGCGAGGTGATGGACAGCCTTGAAGCCTCGCTATTCAACTGTGTGTAGGGATGAGGGTGGGCTGGAGGAGAGATTACTTCTTCTGTCATTAGAAATATCAGTCATCCACCAGTGGGAACCAGAGGCAGGAGTGAAGTCATTTTCTCCTGGTTGGGTGAGAGAGGGGGATAACGGGAAGAAAAGAGATAGGGAGATATCCCACCCCTTCCCCCATTAAGAATGAGTAAATCAGCCCTTTCCTGGGCACTAAGTCAGTGGGGTCGGAATCTAGTTCAGCTACCCAACCGTCTTGTGAGGCGCTGGTGGCTATCACAGCATCAGAAGCCTCATCTTCCAATTCCAGTGATGGACCATCGAGGTTATTGTTCCACAGAGAGGCTGGTGACAGTAAACTTCCAGGTCTCTGTGCCAGGGTATCTTCTCATGAAAGAAAACTCAACCATGTTTGCTCCTGCAGAAAGTGGGGGCCTCATCCCTCAGTTCCCATCCTGAGCTGGTTCCTTTCATTGGCAGTGACCATTTCGGGCTTTAAATAGAACGTATCTGTTAGGTTTAAGCTATCTGATCTTCTTTTCCATGACCCTCCAAAATCTTGATTATTTTTTTCCATTAAGAATCCTGCTAACTGTGCTTCCTTCTGCAGCTGAAATACAGAGAAATTTATGAAAAGAACAAATCGAACTGTACCATCGAACCGGAAGCCGTGCACATAAAGGCAGCCAAGGAGGCCTACAAAGTCAACACTAATGTAAGTGCCAGGTCTTTTCTGTTGATCCTGGGCCGTGCGTGTGAACGCGCAGGCCTGGGATTCTCCTTAGTCTTCTTTTCAGCTAATTAGCCGATGGTACCGAGTGCTTACTGTGTGCACAGCATTGTACTAAGAGCTTGGGAAGGGAATGGTGACTGTGTAGTGGCCCAGGGGAGACCAGTTCCCTGTGGGCGGCCCGTGTTCAGGCACCTTGGCGAAGAGGGTCCTTTCTCTCTCATTTAAAAACAGCTGGATTACAAGAAGCAATACGAAGCCACCAAAGCTCACTGGAAGTGGATCGCCGACCGACCTGACTTCCTGCAAGCGGCCAAGTCGTCCTTGCAACAAAGCGATGTAAGGGAAACCTGAAGCAGCATGGACCCTGCACTCATGACTGGCTTAAGTCCTCTTAAAGTGGCAAAGAAAAACCCAACCTTTCTAGTGGCTTCTTCTTAGTCTGCCCCTGCCCCTACCTCCTAAGGCACGATACAGGGGCAGGACCCGATCACGGTAAAGGAGTTGGGGCGATGTTAAGTAGAGCGGTAACTTAGGGGCACAGGTGTCCGTTCTGCTCATGCCACGAACTTCAGACACCTCTGTTGGGCATCTGGGAGGCAGGAGAGGTGGGAGCGGGAGGGAGTCGGTGACGGTGAGCCCCTGGCTCGGGTGTTGGAAATCCTATCAATCCTAAATTGGGAATTTGAAATGGGGAAGAAGGTGAGTTTTTAATGTCAAATCAGAATGAGTCTGTATTTTCTGCCTCCTAATCCACGTTGCCATGGCCATTTCCTCACCCTTTTCCCTCTTCTCTTCTGCCTCAGTTCGAATACAAGCTCGACCGCGAGTTCCTGAAGGGTTGCAAGCTCTCGGTCACCGATGACAAGAACACGGTGCTGGCTCTCAGGAATTCTCTAATAGAAAGTGATGTAAGTGTTTTCCCATCGCTGGCTCTGAGCCCCAGTTGGATGCCTTCCGGCCGACTCTTCTCCTCAACCACCCTGGTGGGCTCAGGAGATACAGGCCCGCAGGGCATCGGGGAGGCTTTGTGAAAGCTCACACCCACCATGTACTAGGTTTTAGGAACTGTGCCAGTAGCCCCGTCCTTTTTGGCATTGGAGAGACAGCAAGGCCAAGGGTTTTCGGTTCACTCCACTGCACTTTCTTAAGGTTATATCACACACCTCTAGGTTTACGACTGGGACGCAAAAATGGCACCCACAAGGCAATGCTAGAATCACACAGTGAAAGTTGCTTCTCAGGTCTTCCCCACGAAGCATCGCCTTTGAGCTTTGGAAATACGGAATTGTGCAGTATGTCTCCCCCTTTTAGACTGTGAGCCCACTGTTGGGTAGGGACTGTCTCTATATGTTGCCAATTTGTACTTCCCAAGTGCTTAGTACAGTGCTCTGCACATAGTAAGCGCTCAATAAATACGATTGATGATGATGATGATGCAGTGAGGCCTTGCAGGGCGCTCTCGGTTTCCCACAGAATCCCATTTTCCTCCGCTTCCCTGGCACTCGGGGTCTCTGGAAGCCGGCCACCCCGGATCACAGGATTGCCGTTCTCTCTGCAGCTGAAGTACAAGGAGAAGCACGTCAAGGAGCGAGGAACCTGCCAGGCCGTACCGGACACCCCTCAGATCCTCCTGGCGAAGACGGTCAGCTCCCTGGTGTCTGAGGTAATAACTGCCGGTCTCTGCTCCGATCCCCCGGAGGCCTCGGCCTGCACTCGGCACCCCTGCCCCTCTTCCCCCTGAGCGGGCCGAGTCTGGCGTTCGGCCTCCGAACCCCACATCTGCCTGAGGGCCGGGGGGTAAGAACTGAGCCTTGGGTGTGTTTGTGTTCCCAGAACAAGTACAAGGACTACGTGAAGAAGCACCTGGCTCAGGGGTCTTACACCACCCTCCCCGAAACCCGGGACACGGTTCACGTCAAGGAAGTAACCAAGAATGTCAGTGAAGTAAGTGCCGGGAACCAGCGAGATTGGAACCTCCTGCTCCCCTGCAGCCGCCGATACGCTGGGAGACTGACACGGTGCTCTCAGGGGCATGGCCACCCCAGAAGGGGCCGAATGCATCCCCGGCGGCCAGCCAGTAGCCACTTAAATTGCTTTGGCAAGCCGGGTTTAGCCCGTGAGCTTCAACACGCCTAGCTCTTCCGCGGGCCCAAGAGGCAGCGGCTCATTTAAAGAGCCCAGAGCATTTTCTCTCCATATTCTAGTAATAATGATGATGATGGTATTAAAAACTTACTGTGCACTAAGCACGGGGGAGGAGGTACAAGGCAATCAGAACAGACCCAGTCCCTGTCCACCATAGAGCCTGTAGTCAAAAAGAGGAGGTCAGGGGTATTTTATTTCCACTTTACGGATAAGAAAACTGAGGCACAGAGAGGCTAAGTGACTGGCCCAAGGGCACACAGCAGGCTAGTGGCAGAACGAGGATTAATAATAATGATAATAATAGTAATAATGTTGGTATTTGTTAAGCGCTTACTATGTGCCAAGTACTGTTCTAAGCACTGGAGGAGGTACAAAGTAATCAAGGTTGTCCCACGTGGGGCTCACAGTCTTAATCCCCATTTTACAGATGTGGAAACTGAGGCACAGAGCAGTGAAGTGACTTGCCCTAAGTCACACAGCTGACAATAATAGTAATAATGATGGCATTTATTAAGCTCTTACTATGTGCAAAGCACTGTTCTAAACACTGGGGAGGTTACAAAGTAATCAGGTTGTCCCACGGGGGGCTCACAGCCTTAATCCCCATTTTACAGATGAGGAAACTGAGGCCCAGAGAAGTGAAGTGACTTGCCCAAAGTCGCACAGCTGACAAGTGGCGGAGCTGGGACTAATAATAATAATAATAATTTTGGTATTTGTTAAGCACTTACTATGTGCAAAGCACTGTTCTAAGCGCTGGGGAGGATACAAAGTGATTAGGTTGTCCCATGTGGGGCTCACAATCTTAATCCCCATTTTCCAGATGAGGTAACTGAGGCCCAGAGAAGTTAATTGACTTACCCAAAGTCACACAGCTGACAATTGGCAGAGCCGGGATATGAACCCGTGACCTCTGACTCCCAAGCCTGGGCTCTTTCCACTGAGCAACACTGGTCATTCATTCATTCATTCAGTCGTATTTATTGAGTGCTTACTGTGTGCAGAGCACTGTACTAAGCGCTTGGGAAGTACAAGTTGGCAACCTATAGAGACGGTCCCTACCCAACAGTGGGCTCACAGTCTAGAACCTGTGCTCTTTCCACTAGGGTAGGCTACCTCTGGTTCAGCAGCAAGATCTAGGAAAGCAGCATTTACCTCTGCTAGGTAACTTCAGGAAAGACCTGCAAATTCATTCAATCGTATTTATTGAGCACGTGCTGTGTGCAGAGCACTGTACTAAGCACTTGGGAAGTACAAGTTGGCAACATATAGAGACGGTCCCTCCCCAACAACGGGCAAATGTGCCTGCCCTCTGCCAGACAGGTGGTATCAGAGAAGCAGGTCTAGCGGAAAGAGCACGAGCCTGAGAGTCAGAGGACCTGGGTTCTGATCTTGGCTCTGCCGATTATTTGCTGTGTGACCTTGGGCGAGTCACTTCACTTTTCTGGGCCTCAGTCCCTAATTGTAAAATGGTTCCGTAAACTGTAAATACTTGTTTTTCCTCCTATTTAGACTGTAGGGCAATCTAAGGGCAGGGCATACAGGGAAGGGACTGTGTCTGACCTAATTAACTTGTACCTACCCCAGCATTTAAGACAGTTTTCAATAATAATAATAATAATAATAATAATAATAATAATAAAAATAAATAATAATAATAATGGCATTTGTTAAGTACTTAGTATGTGCCAAGCACTGTTCTAAGTGCTGAGCACTGTTAGTAATCGCTTAACAAATACCATAAAAAAATATTTTAAAGCTGCCCCTGATCTCTGAAGAAGCCAGGGGAGGTAGATTGGAAGTTTCTGTTTCTCCCAGGTTCTGTAAGGATCAGGACGGTGTTCCCAGTGTTGGGATTTCTCCCCACCCAAGGCCCAGGAGGGCAACCTACTGTCCCATCATCAACCTGTTGGACTGCAACTCCCCAGAGTCCCCACAGTCCAACACTTTCAGCCTTAACCCCGCTCTGCTGGCCCACACTGGGCAGAGCGGGGCAATCGGAAGGACCGCCCATGACCCCCCCAATTTCCTCTTTCTGCCCCATCAGACCAATTACAAAAAGAAGTTCGTGAAGGAGAGAGGAAAATCTAATTACTCAATCATGCTGGAGCCACCGGAAGTGAAACACGCCATGGATGTGGCGAAGAAGCAGAGCAACGTGAGTTTCCCCCTCAGAGAGGGCCGGGCCCAGGGGACCAGAAAGAGCCCACGCATGACTAACTGGCTCAAGGAGCTCATTCACCTTCGGGGAGTTTTCTCTCATTGTGCTCTGCCATCTTTCTTTTGAGGAGAAAGGTATTTGAAATGCTCAAAAGGTTTGTATAACGTGTCTTCTGACGAAAGTCTTCCTGGTTCCCCGGCCCAGGTCGCTTACAAAAAAGATGCCAAGGAAAATCTGCACTACACCATGGTGGCAGAGCGCCCGGACATCAAGAAAGCCACCCAGACGTCCAAGCTGGTCAGTGAGGTGAGTGACTTGGTTTCCCTTCCCTTCTGCCACTGGATGGGGGAACTCGGGGTCGCTTCACCAGGGTCTCAACTAGCTCAGTGAGCTGCCCAGCTGCTGGAGTAGAAGCTGTTGTTTCTCCTAAGCCATGTCGGGTTTTTTCCTGCCCAGGTGGAGTACAGAGCCAAGCACCGCAAGGAAGGAAGTCACGGGCTGAGCATGCTCGGCCGTCCAGACATCGAACTTGCCAAAAAGGTGTCCAAACTGACTAGCCAGGTAAGAATGAGAGCCTTGAGGGAGGTCTGAGTTACAGACCATGGAAACACCTCAGAAATCTTACTCTGTGGGCAAGATGGCACGGGGGGGGGGGGGGGGGGGGCGGCGGCTGTTGGTTGGGTTTGAATGGATGTATGATCCTTACTTTTTCTCAAATTGTTATTTAGAAAAAAATGTATAGGCATTGTCCTCAAAGGCGAAGGGAATTAGAGCAGCAGTTTCTGTGATTAGCGAGAGGGAGAAAGAGGTATACTGTGCTTCGTGACTGTATTATTTTCTCAGTACCCAGTTCCTCGGGCCGTGGGGTTTTTAAGGGTCCATATCCAGCCGTGAGCTGGTGACAGAACACATGGTAGACCCGTGGACAGGGACTTGAGGAGTCAAAATTGGGTTACTCTGTCCTCCATTTCAATTCAATTCAATCGTATTTATTGAGCGCTTACTGTGTGCAGAGCACTGTACGAAGTGCTTGAGAAGTACAAGTTGGCAACATGTAGAGACGGTCCCTACCCAACAGTGGGCTCACAGTCTGGAAGTTTTGTTCTCTATCTCCCCCTTCTAGACTGTGAGCCCACTGTTGGGTAGGGACTGTCTCTGTATGTTGCCAACTTGTACTTCCCAAGCGCTTAGTACAGTGTTCTGCACACAGTAAGTGCTCAATAAATACGATTGATTGATTGGAAGTGAAGAACTTCCACTGCCAGGCTTCCTTGATCTGGTCTCACTGGAATAACTCCCCTCCCCGGACCGGTCAGTCTTCCCCCTCCCGCCACCTACTGTGGTTTGTTCCGAAGGAAGTCCCGGGATCGAGGCTGGGTCCTGGCGGTCGGTGCTACCACAGCTGTAGCAAACCTGCTCCCTTAGAGCTTACCTGGAGCTCCTGAAGTGGGTGGGAATTCAGACACAGCAAATCAAGTGACTATCCATCACAAACTTCATGGAAACTGGAAATGGAGTAACAGAATTAGGAACATCATCCTCTCTGCTTTGGCCATTTTGACCACTAAGCTGCATCTCAGGACCCGCCCAGGATTAAGAAAAGAAATGAACTCGTTGACCCTGTCAGACCAACTCCAGGCAGGGAGTTGTATATATGTTTGTACATACTTATTACTCTATTTATTTACTTATTTTACTTGTACATATCTATTCTATTTATTTCATTTTGTTAATATGTTTGGTTTTGTTCTCTGTCTCCCCCTTCTAGACTGTGAGCCCACTGTTGGGTAGGGACTGTCTCTATATGTTGCCAACTTGTACTTCCCAAGCGCTTAGTACAGTGCTCTGCACACAGTAAGCATTCAATAAATACGATTGATTGATTGATTAATTGATCAGAGAATTCTAGCTCTTGTCATTGATGTCTCTTTCTTTATCATTTGCTCTATCCCCCTCACTCTCTCGCTCCCTCCCTCTCCCCTTCTTTCATGTTTGTCCAGCCCCAACCTCAGGCAGGTGGGGGTTTTGGAATGATTGGGGTGTTTGTCTTTGGTGCTAGATTAAATACCGAGAGAACTTCGACAAAGAGAAGGGCAAGACGTGCAAGTTCAACCCCAAGGACAGCCAGCTCTACAAGACCATGAAGGATGCCAGTAACTTGGCCAGTGAGGTACGAAAGTGTGTGGAGAATGACATTTCCCCTGGAGTTTGGGGCGCTGGCCCAAAACCCCACTGGGAGAGCAGACTCCACCTCCTGAGATTTCCCTTTGTCCCCTGCTTTGGTCTTGCAGGTCAAATATAAGGCAGATCTCAAGAAACTTCACAAACCGGTGACTGATATGAAGGAATCCCTGCTGATGAATCACGTTCTGAGCACCAGCCAGCTTGCCAGTTCGGTAAGATCACTCCCCCTGCTCTCACTCCCTGGGCTGGTGCGGGCCCCTCGCTCTCTAAGCCAGTCCCAGATTTTTGCAGTTTTGGCCCCTTGATCCCCGCCCCAGTCCCAGGCCACCAGCCCCGATATTAGTCTGGTTGTGTTTTTATTTATTTTAACCTGAGGCACTACAGCTATCTGAAATGGACAGAGGGAGGGAAATTGGTTGGGGTTTCCTTACCTGAAGCGTTTCTTGGCATCCTCCCCCTCAGTACCAGTACAAGAAGAAATACGAGAAGAGCAAGGGCCACTACCACACAATACCTGATAATCTGGAGCAGCTTCATCTGAAAGAGGCCACAGAACTACAGAGCATAGTAAGCAGATCAGAGGCGTCCTCTCCCCGGCCCCCTCCGCGCCCTCAGCCAGGGGGATCTGTTCACTGAGGCCTCGGGCTAGAAGTGGCATTCCCCTAAAGAGCCTGTCTTAACCCAGCTTTCTGCCGTCAGGTGAAGTACAAAGAAAAGTATGAGAAGGAGCGCGGGAAGCCCATGTTGGACTTTGAGACCCCAACATACATCACTGCTAAGGAATCCCAGCAGATGCAGAGTGGGGTAAGACTCCCAAGCCGTTCTCCTGGCAATTGGGTCATAGGACCACCGACACCCACACTCCAGAGTCAAGTTTCCTCGCAGTTCTTCCAAACCACCGCGAAGGGAAACAGATGCTAAGTGGCAAGAGTACTGTAATCTGGCTCCGGAACCCAGTATAAAAGCTGTCAGAGGGCTAGGGCCACAGCTGTCCGGGTTGACGCTTAATAAACTAGATTATGGTACTAGATTCTGTAATTTCCAGAAGCTGAATCCAGATGTTCCTGTACAACTCCAGGGGCTCTCTTCCTTGCTTGCAGGTGGAGAAGAAACTGTTTGTATTTTCAGTACCTCCAAGAGCAGTTTCTCTAAAGCCTCAGTTGGTCCTGGTAGAGCCAGAGAGTGTATTCTTGGCTTAGTGCTTTTTCTTCCCTTGTGCTGAGAACAAATGCAAGAACTATTTATCTTTTTACCTCCTTTTTAATTTTTTTACCTTCCTGCTCTCTGTAGAAAGAATATAGGAAGGAATACGAAGAATCCATTAAAGGCAGAAACCTTACAGGCCTGGAGATCACTCCGTCCTTATTACACGTCAAATACGCTACCAAGATAGCGAGCGAGGTAATGCTGTTGGCTGTTCGTCTCCGCCTCTCGAATCGGTCCCCTTCTTCCGTGGGGGTTCTTGACCACAGTCGTCGCCGGTTAATTTGTCGTGTTCAGTATCGAGGTTTCCCAGGTTTTGGCTCCTCCACCCGGTTGTATTGCCCAGGCCTTTCCTTAGGATTGCCTCAGGGCATTCCCTGTCGGTGGGCTCAGTGTTTCAGCTCCCCTTACAATTTCCCATCTTTTTCCCTTGGAACTGAACAATGGGGGAATAAAGCTGACTCTGCGTCATGGCCCACCTCTTTAAAAAGTTCTAGGCAGTTCTCATTTCATTTGCTAAAGCAAAGGGTGGCTCACTTGGGGACCCCAAGAGGAGGAATAAGAGGCATATGCTAAAGCTGATGGGCAGTTTTTTGGGTGTAATTTTTGATTCCGTAGAAAGAGTATAGGAGAGACCTGGAGGAGAGCATCCGAGGGAAGGGGCTCACGGAAATGGAGGACACGCCGGACATGCTAAGAGCCAAGAACGCCACTCAGATCCTGAACGAGGTAGGACGGAGAGCCGGCTGGCCCCGGTTCATGTAGGAGGTTATGCCCACCTGGTGAGTCAGACCGACGCTCCTCCCAGCTCGAGGGGCATCTGTCAGAGCATCTGGACCTTTTCTGCACTTGGGATCCATTGTGCTGCACAGCAGATGGCCTCGTCCGTGTTCTTTGTCATAGGAGGCTGGGTTTACATCTGGGGATATTCCAATGGGGTCCTTTTCCCGGGCTGGCCAGGCCAGAAAGACTTGTGACCGGGACCTTGCCGGGGAGGGTGGGGCTGGGCTGGGAGACTGTCGTGGTCCAACTGAGCAGGGGGTTCTTCAAACACCAATGGAAGGGGGCAGAACTTAGTTTGAAGGGACCTGGGGACCCTCCCACTCTCTCCCCTGGCCTTCATATGTGCCCTTTGTGGCTTACAAAGAAATTCATCTTTACAAGTGCTGTTGAGTCCTTGAAGCGGGGCCTGAGGGGCTGCACTCTAAAATGGTTATTTTCATCCATAGAAAGAGTACAAGAAGGGACTGGAGCTAGAAATCAAAGGGAAAGGCCTGAACGCCATGGCGAATGAAACCCCGGATTTCATGCGAGCCAAGAACGCTACCGACATTGCCAGTCAGGTGAGGGTCCCTCCTCCTCCTCCTCCTCTGCGACCTCTGTGGACACCGTCAGAGTCAGAATCCTGAGCCAGATGGACCACTGCTCTGATCGGCTGGTGGCAGTCCCTTTGGTCATGTGTATTTCAAGAACTGTCAGTGGTTAGGGCGGGCAGACAGCAGCCTTGCGGATAGTTAGAAGGCTCTCCCATACCACCAGGAATGTTAATCCCCTTCTCCTGGCCAAGAGTGGGATCAGTTCTTGAGCGAGAACCGAGCCTCGGAAGGTTGCTGACCCTCAGCCTTCTGCTTTGCTTCTTTTAACAGATTAAATATAAGCATTCCGCAGAAATGGAAAAGGCCAATTTCACCTCTGTGGTGGATACTCCGGAGATCATTCATGCTCAGCAGGTCAAGAACCTCTCAAGTAAGGTAAGGGCATCTCAGAGACCCGGAATCAGCCGTTGTGTTGATCAGTCGGAATACGGCACCTCCCCTTGGTTCTCACCTGTAATCTCAGAGATGATGTCTGTGCTCAAATCCTTCAGCCAACAGAAGTAACACAAGCACCCAGCCTGGGCTGAAGAGCCCCAGCTTTCCCCTCCTTTCCATCCCTCCTCCACCCGGGTCCTGTCCCTGTCCTTTTCCACAGTCGGACTCCCTCGCCAAGGGCCGACAATGCTGCCTTTCTCTTCCCTGCTTGTCCTGTTGCCTCCCACTTCCCCAGATCCCTGCCCGCCTTCCTTCCCACTGCTCTTCCTCCTCCTTTCCTCCCTCTTGATTCTGCCTCTCCCAGTGTCCAGCCAGTCCCTTTCTGGGACACCCTCTCGGAGTCACCCAGTAAATTCACAGTGTGGGTGACTTGGGTAGCGTCAACTTGTGCACATGGTGGAGGCTGTGGAAAAGCTTGTGTGCACTGCCTCTGTGGCTCCAGATGATGACAGGGTGGCCTGGAGTGTTTTAGGCTTGGGCCTTTGCCTTTGGGGACTAAGGCCTGCTCAGAAGCTGCGAGTCTTTAGGCCCGGCAGCCTCTGAGGGCCTAATAATCATGAATTTATTTTGCAGTTTTATTTTTCCAAAGTGTTTTCATCTCAGTTATTTAATTTTCCCCCGACAACAGCTCTGTAAGGTAAAAAATGTATTTACGCGCTTAGGATGTGCCATGCACTGTACTAAGTGCTGGGGTGGAGAAGCAGCGTGGCTCAATGGAAAGAGCCAGGGCTTTGAAGTCAGAGGTCATGGGTTCAAATTCCGGCTCTGCCAATTGTCAGCTGTGTGACTTTGGGCAAGTCACTGAGCCTCAGTTCCCTCATCTGTAAAATGGGGATTAAGACTGTGAGCCCCCCGCGGGACAACCTGATCACCTTGTAACGTCCCCAGTGCTTGGAACAGTGCTAGTAAGCGCTTAATAAATGCCATTATTATTATTACAATTATTATTATTACAAGCAGATCAGGGTGGACATAGGTTGGGTCCCATTTTACAGATGAGGAAACTGAGCCTCAGGCAGGTAAAATGGCTTGCCCAAGGTCAGCCATAGGCCAGGGGCAGAACTGAGACTAGAACTCGGGTCTCCTGATATCCAGGCTGTTAATCTTTCTGCGAGGCCACGCTGCCTCTCATGCTCGGTTTTTCTCTGAATACGTCATCAGAAAAAATACAAGGAAGAAGCTGAAAAGTCCATGTCGTATTATGAGACGGTCCTGGACACGCCGGAGATGGAGAGGGTCCGGGAGAACCAGAAGAACTTCAGCATCGTATGTATCCGGTCCATTCCCGGCTCGGCCTCCCTTCCGCTACCCATCCCAGGCCTCTTAAACAGACCCAAATGCGGGGACGTTGGGGGGCTGCCCAGAGCAGGGCAAGAGACAAATGAGGGGGGCCTTTGTTTCCAGTTCAGTTTACGTGGGCCAAACGGGAGCTGTCAGAATGCGATCCCTATGGAAAATGGGTAGCATCCTGTTCCTGGGAGAAGCAGCATGACTCAATCATCAATCAATCAATCAATCAATCATATTTATTGAGTGCTTACTGTGTGCAGAGCACTGTACTAAGCGCTTGGGAAGTACAAGTTGGCAACACATAGAGACAGTCCCTACCCAACAGTGCGCTCACAGTCTAAAAGGGGGAGACAGAGAACAAAACCAAACATACTAACAAAATAAAATAAATAGAATAGATATGTACAAGTAAAATAAATAGAGTAATAAATATGTACAAACATATATACAGGTGCTGTGGGAAAGGGAAGGAGGTAAGGTGAGGGGGATGGAGAGGGGGACGAGGGGGAGAGGAAGGAAGGGGCTCAGTCTGGAAAGGCCTACACGTAAAATAAATAGAGTAATAAATATGTACAAACATATGTACCAAATGCCAACAGTCCCTCTCTACACACTTATCTAATATGTTTTGTTCTCTGTGACTCAGTGGAAAGAGCTCTGGCTTGGGAGTCAGAGGTCATGGGTTCTAATCCCGACTCCACAACTTAGCCGTGTGACCTTGGGCAAGTCACTTCACTTCTCTGGGCCTCACTTACCTCACCTTTAAAATGGGGATTAAGACTGTGAGCCCCGCGTCGAACAACCTAATTACCTTGTCTCTCCCCCAGCTCTTAGAACAGTGCTTGGCACATAGTAAGCGCTTAACAAATACCATCATCAAATCAATTTAGCCAGTCGTCTTCTCTGACCACCTCCAGGCTGTGACCCCCCAGGTCTTGATGGATTTCGTTTTTGCCTGAAGACCGCAGGAGGGTGATGGCCATGGGGGCAGTTTGGGGGTGGCAAGCTGTTTCTTTATATCAATATCTGTTTCCCCCTCTAGACTCTAAGTTCGCTGTGGGCCGGGAATATTGTTGTAGGGTACTCTCCCGAGCACTTGGTAGAATGCTTTGCGCACAGTAAGCGCTCAGTAAATACGAATAAAAGGGGAGGCCATGGGCCATGGAGACAGCAGCGGGAGGGAGAGATTGGTGTGGGCGACGGGCCACGGAGGCTATTGGTGAGTCCCCGTGTTGAGGCCGTCCGGCATCCAGGTAAATGGCAGCCTCCGACTGACCACGCTCTCCCACGGGTGTCCTCTGTGGCCTGGTGCCGGAGGAGTTTCCAGACCCTGGGGACTACTCCAGCCTCTTGCTGCTCCCTTGACCAGGGGTCGCCGGGGGCCGAGCCTTGACCGGGCTTCTACTGGGTTTTTTGCAGCTCCAGTACCAGTGCGACCACAAAAACACGCAGGGGAAGATCACGGCGGTACAGGACACGCCGGAAATACTACGCGTCAAGGAAAATCAGAAGAACTTCAGCTCGGTATGGGTCCTCCCGGCTCCCCTCCCCAGCACCTCCCCAAATGTGTCCACCTGGTTTTCTGAATCGATCGGAACAGGCCGCTCTTCCTCTCTCCCGCTGGGCACGATCCTCAGGGGGCATTCCCTCCAGCCCCTTGCAACCCCAAGGGCCCAGGACCCCAGATCCGAGCCATCTGCGGGGCAGAGCGGGCCGATCTGCTCGGGGCCGTGGGGCTGGAATCCCATCCGATGTCTGGAGCGTCACTCGATTTTATTTCTGACCCCCAGACTCTGTTTTGCATTATTTGCCAAGGGGAGAGAGCCGGAAATCTCTTTTCACTTGGAGGGCATGTGCTGACCCAATGTCCATGGTCTAGTGAAAAGCAGCAGAACACAGGCTTGGGAGTCAGAGGTCACAGATTCTAATCTCCACTCTGCCACTTGTCTGCTGTGTGACCTCGGGCAAGTCACTTCACTTGGGTTACTTCATCTGTAAAATGGCAATTACGACTGTGAGCCCCAGGTGGGACAATCTGATTACTTTGTATCTACCCTAAGCGCTTAGAACAGTGCTTGGCACATAGTAAGCGCTTAACAAATACCATAATAATAATTATTATTATTATTGTGTCTGGCTGAAAAGCCGGAGGGGGTCTGAATGGAGTTCAACTTCTCTGGGCTGGGCCCTCATTCAAAGTCCCTTGCATTGGTTTATTATTTTCATCTTCCAAGAGTATTTAGATAATCATTATGCGCACACTCGGTTCCCCAAGAACATAGGGACTGTGTTTCTGACAAACCGTGTGTTGAAGAAAACGCACAGAGGGGCACAGCTGTTACTTCCCATCTTCACATCCCATTCTATTCAGTCATGGGCTTAGAACAGTGCTTTGCACATAGTAAGTGCTTAATAAATACCATTATTATTATTATTATTATTATTATGTTCTCTTGGAAGAACAGGCCTTAACTCTCCTACATCTTTCTATTCCAAATGCAGCGTGGCCTAGTGGAAAGAGTAGAGGGTTGGGAGTGAGAGGGTCTGGGCTCTAATCCTGGCTCTGCCACTTGATGATGATGATGGCCTTTATTAAGTGCTTACTATGTGCAAAGCACTGTTCTAAGCGCTGGGGAGGTTACAAGGTGATCAGGTTGTCCCACAGGGGTCTCACAGTCTTAATCCCCATTTCACAGATGAGGTAACTGAGGCCCAGAGAAGTGAAGTGACTTGCCCAAAGTCACACAGCTGACAGTTGGTGGGGCCGGGATTCGAACCCATGACCTCTGACTCTAAAGCTCGGGCTCCTTCCACTGAGCCACGCTGCTTCTCCTCCTGGGTGACCCTGGGCGAGTCACTCAACTTCTCTGTTCCCCAGTTTCCTCATCTATAAAACGGGGATTCAAAACCTGTTCTGTTTCCTGACCTATCTGACCTGAAAACCTATCTATCCCAATACTTAGTACAGCGCTTGGCACTTAGTAAAGGCCGTAGTAAACACGTATCACAGTTATTATTATTATTAATAATAATAGATTATTAGACTATTAGTCTATTAGACTAATAATAATAGTCTTCTAGACTGTGAGCCTACTGTTGGGTAGGCACCGTCTCTATATGTTGCCAACTTGTACTTCCCAAGCACTTAATACAGTGCTCTGCACACAGTAAGCGCTCAGTAAATCGATTGATTGATTGATTAAATGCATAAGTTCACTATGGGCAAGGAAAGTATCTATCGACTCTGTTATATTGTATTCTCCCAAGCACTTAATACAGAGCTTTGTACACAGAAAGCACTTGATAAGTACGATAGATTGACCGATTGTTAGTAAACACATATGCTGCAGAAGAACTAAGTGTATTTATCAAATGTGGCACACATTGTCCTAAGTTCTGGGGTGGATACAAGACATTCAGAACAGACATAGTCGATTTTCACATCAGGTATCCTCCTGTCACCCCTTCAAGGAAAGAATTATTATCCCCATTTTACAGATGAGGAAACTGAGGCCCAGAGAGGTTGGGTCTTGCCCAAGGTTGTCCTGCAGGCAGAGCTGGGACTAGAACCTGGATCTTCGGACTCCAGGGTCCTCTGCCGTTTTCATTAGGCCACACGATTTCCCATCAGGCTGAATGAGAAGCATTGTGGTCTAATGGAAAGTGCATGGACTGGGAGTCAGATGAGTCTGGTTCTAATCCCGACTCCTTCAATTTCTTGCTGTGTGACCTTGGGCAAGTCACTTAACATCTCTGTGCCTCAATTTCCTCATTGGTAAAATGGGGATTAAACACCCGTTCTTCCTCTTACTTAGACTGCTTGCCCCATATGGGCCGGAGACTCTGCCCAACCTGATTAGCTCATATATGCCCTAGCGCTTAAAACAGCGTTTGGCATACATTAAGCGTTTAACAGATGCCGTAATTTATGTGGTATCTCTCTCCAATCAATCAATTGTATTTATTGAGTGCTTACTGTGTGCAGAGCACTGTGCTAAGCGCTTGGGAAGTACAAGTTGGCAACATATAGAGACGGTCCCTACCCAACAGTGGGCTCCCAGTCTAGAAAGGGGAGACAGTATCTGCCAGTTTATAACTCCGTCAGCAATTCTGGATTAGGGGTCAAGGATAGTGCTTTCCTTTCCCGACCTTTCCCGCAGCGGCCTCTCAGCCGGTCAGGGTCGTCGGGGTCGGCTCCGGCGTCTCGGTTTCACGCTCGGCGTGTTGGTTCAACCATTCAGGTGCTGTACAAAGAAGATGTCACCCCGGGGACAGCCATTGGGAAGACCCCAGAGATGGCAAGAGTGAAGCAGACGCAGGATCACATCAGCTCGGTACTGGAGTGGATTTTCAGCCCTAACCCCTTTCCCTCCTTTCCCCCCCAGTTCTGAGAGCAGTCACCCCTGGATGCATCCAGAGCAAGGGCCTCAAGTTGAGAGTTAAGCGGGGAGGTTGTGTCTGACTCTGTCACCCCTGCGACCCCTTCCCACTCTTCCAGCGCTTAGAGCAGTGCTCGGCACATAGTAAGCATTTAACGAATACCATAATCGTTATTATTATTATTCTCCCAGGGTGCTTGCGGTCTGTCAGGGGGCTGACTTGAAGATGGGGCCCCCAAGGTGGGGTCGATGTAGGGGAGGGGGAGGAGGGCGAGGCAGGGGCCAACGTGAGTCACTTTAAGTAGACCTGGCGATGACTGCCTCTTAGGAGATTGACCCCCATCTTCTCCTCGATGCCGGCTGTCCTGCAGCAGGAGGGATTTAGGGTCGATACCAAGAAGAACTTCCCGAGAATGGAAGTTGCTAGACAGTGGAGCAGGTAAAGGTGGAGGTTATGGAAACTCCTTCCCTGGATTTTTATGAAATCCTAAACCCGGGCGGTTTAGGTTTCCACCTTCCAGGAGCTAAGAGAGATGCCCTTGATGAATTTTGACCCTGTCTTCCTGCCCGATGGTTCCGTGCTGCTGTGCTGCTGTGTGTTAAGGAAGCTGGTCAGCTTACATGCTCCAAAAGCAGGCACAAGACAGGCAGGTTCCGGCCAGGGATGTGAGCAAACACCATTTTTTTCGGTCTCACCCGACTGCAGGTCAAATACAAGGAAACTATTGGACAAGGAATTCCGATTTCCGACCTTCCCGAAGTGAAACGTGTCAAGGAGACGCAGAAGCACATTAGCTCGGTAAAGGCTGCTGTTTTCTCTGCTCATCCGCTCTGTGTGTACGGTCTCCCCACTCACTGTCTGAACACCTCACCCTCCTTACTGCACTGATTGGCCGTCTTTTTCTTCCTTCTCGTCCCCTTCCACACTGTGACCGCACCACTCGGCAGGGCAATGGAGGAGGGTCAGATGGGGGAGTGATCTCTCGCTTGGTTCCAGAGGCTTGGAGCTTCTCTGGAAAATCATCTCTCCTGAACTGTTTAGGAGGTCATGTGCTTGGAGACAGGGGGTTAGACCAGATGATCCCTGGAGGATCATCAGGTCAACACGTAAAGAGTTGGTAATTAGAGGATCGGGGGCAGAGGGTCTTCATCATCATCATCATCCGAACGAATAGCTCCCAGATAGGGCTACAGGCAAAGATAGTTGACAGTAAGAGATTTATATGGCGTCTTCACCGCCCCAGGCCTGTCCTTTCCCACGGCTTCTTCTTCTCATGAAATGCTTTTGGTCTTGGGGGTTTTGAATAACCGAGGAGAGCAGGGAGGAATCAGGCTTCCAGGCCTGCCTCTGAAGCCACTTCAGCAGGGTGCCCAGCACCTAGTGGGTGCACAATAAATCCTGCTCCTGAAGTGCTCGGGGGCCACCAGGCTTCCTCGGCAGAAGAGTCAGTCAGTCATATTCATTGTCAGTCAATCAAATTTATTGAGCACTTACTTTGTGCAGAGCACTGTACTAAGTGCTTGGGAGAGTACAATGCAACAATAAACAGACACATTACCTGCCCACAGCGAGCTGGCAATCTAGAGGACTGCAACCCGAGGAACATGGCTCAGCCAGAGCAGGCAGCCTAAAATGACAGCCTGTTGAGGGTGGCCTCGTTTATCTTTGGAGCCATCCTCCGGCATCTACCTGTCTCCCTGCCTGGGATCCCACAGTCAGCTGGGAACGTCGCTCCCTTCTGAAGGAAACCGCTTTTTTTTTCTGGCTTCGGAGGTCCGGGGGCCTGGAGCGACTTCTTGACCTTTTCTCTGGGAAAATATAAACTGGAACTGTAGGGCCCAAACAGAGCTCCACAGACTGGAGCTGCCTCGTTGGCTGGGGACAACTTCTCTTGCCCCCAGCTCAATCCTTTCACGAGTTCTCAGGTCCAGGACAGAATTAGTAATTGGGCCCCTCAGTTGTGCTTGTAAAGATGGCAGGGTCTGGAAGAGGTTTCAAATCTTTCTTCTCCTTTAGAGCAGGTGGGGATTTTTCCCATCCAAATGAAGGGTCGGTTTCCCATCCCATCTAATAGGGGCTGGGCGGGGAGAATCCCCCACCCCTTCTCACCGTCTGCTGGTTCTTGCATCCCGCAGGTCATGTACAAAGAAAACCTGGGCACGGGCACCCCCATCACCGCCACCCCGGAGATCGAGAGAGTCAAACGCAATCAAGAAAACTTTAGCTCGGTACTGCTCCGAAACTGACCCCCGAACCCTCAGCCCTTCCCTTCTTTTGCTAACCCTGATTCATAACTCCTCCCCTTCTTTTTTTTCCTTTTCTCTTTTTGTGAGTGTGTTTCTCTCAAAGTAGCACCCTAAAACACCGATCCCACCCAACCTGGGGCTGATCTCCAGGGACACATTCCTCCAGAGGATCTCAGCATTTGGGTTGACTCCGTGCGGGGGCTTATTGAGAGTGGTCTAAGGAAAACGTGGGCCTGATAACTCAATATGTTGTCTCCTCGTCGTTTGAATGACCCAGCTGCTGGTCATTCAAAGACAGTGACCATTTTCCCTACAAAATACGGCTCCCCCAAAGTCCCTTCTGCCATTCTCTGAGCCGTTGCGCGTGTTTTGAGAGCCTCTTGGATACTTTTTTGTGTCTCGCAGGTTCTGTACAAAGAAAATCTGGGTACGGGAACCTCAACACCCGTCACTCCAGAGATGGAGAGAGTCAAACGCAATCAAGAAAACTTTAGCTCGGTATTTCTTAGAGGATTTAAAAAGTTCCCCTAATGTTGTCTTTTAAAATAATCCTTTTAACCCATGCCCAACAATTTAACCCTCCCCCTGTAGAACAACTAAATATAATGGAGGGAGTGTCGTCAGGTAATACTCTAGCTTTCAACACGTTAGCACGTGTTGAAACACGTTAGCAAACCTAACGTGGTTATTTTATATAATTCTGCTGTGAAATTTTAACCCACCTTCATTCTCATTCCCGCTGAAAATCGGGTAATATTTTTCAGAGTTGATTGTTTCCTCCCTTAACAGGGGATGATTCTAACACTATTGACGTGATGTTTCCTGGTGCAGTGAAAGTTTAAAGTGAATAGATGTATGTGGAATTTAACTTTTATTCCTCATTGCTGTATTAGATGCCTTTCATGTAGCCTGTAGGTCCCTTTAAAAGAAGCGAGTAACAGAGGCTCAGACAGTATAAATCCACAGATGAAGAATCTTTTGGAAAATGGCAGTGGTATACTAGTTCAGGGATACAGCTCTCCTGGTCTTAATCCATTATTTTTGAGATTATCTACTAGTTGATCCTTCTGGCCCCTACTGTAAATACCATTTTGCTCTGGTATTTTCAGGCCCATATGCACATTTTTTTCTCCCTTTTCTTCTTACTTTTTTTCCACTTCAAAACAATTGTTTTAAGAACACTATTCTTAATTGATCAACAGTTGACCATTCATTCAATTGTATTTATTGAGTGCTTACTGTGTGCAGAGCACTGTACTAAACGCTTGGAAAGTACAATTCAGCAACATATAGAGACAGTCCCTACCCAACAACAGGCGCTGGCCCTGTTGGCCTTCTCTTGGCCCTCACTTCACCCTGGTTGATGCCAGCCAAACACAGAAACAGACCAAGTTGTAGAGGGTGGTAGTTCCTCTTCAACTCCAGTTTCAATGAGATCTCCTGCTTTATCTAAAGCCCTGCCCCTCTCACTCCCAGAGGCCTGCCATGGTCCAGGACTCTGAATCCCTCCTTCTGTCTGTTCTTGCGATTTTCTGGATTATGTAATTCTCCGAGGCTCTGGCCATGGTCTCCTCTCAACTTGCCCGTTGGAAGGTTTGGCCTTGCTTTTTTTAATGAATGAGTCTGTTTGGACGCTAGTAAGGCCGGTGGTGGTGAACTGCTTTCTCGTCTCTCGGGTCAGGTTCACGTGGGCGGGTTTTCTAAAAAACTGAGGCCGCTCTGGTGGCTGGAAGTTATGTCAGTGACCAGCCCAGGAATGTTAGGTAGTTACAGGTTAAGATTCTGTGCTGATTTGCCCAGGCCTCCTCCTGAATTCAGCCTGAATTCAAGCCAATTCACTGCTTTGGCTAGAGGTTTAACCTTAGTGGTCCCTTGGTCCACATGGGTCTCCTTCCCCCAGTGGCTTCTGTTCCTTCCATCAGAGTCACTGACGAGCGGCCTCATGACCCTAAGCATTTTCGTGGGACATTCTGGGTAGTTTGTCACCATATGCTAACCTCTGTGAAACATCTCTGGAACCCAAGCACTTAGTACTCTGCACACAGTAAGCACTCAGTAAATAAAATTGAATGAATGAATGAAAAACAAAACGAAACAAAGGCCGACCGCTTCCCGAGGCAGCGTCTCAGAACTACATCCAAGCCGAGGCCTGAATTTCAGAGAAGGTTCAGAGAGTGGAGCTTAATCCGGCCCTGTTGGCCACAGATAAGTGAGGCTGAAGAGTCAGCTATCTTCCCCAGTAATCCAGATCACTTGGGCCAAAGGGGCGTGAGAGATGGGTGATACTGGAATCTGAGGCACAGCCAGAGAGGGTGAACGGTCCCAACTCACCCTTGGGTGGGACAGGATTGAGAGAGAGCCTCAAGGCTGACCCAGTGAGCGGAGGGCTGACAGATGCTGTTGTTTCTGGATGCTTTCTCGTCCCACAGGTGTTGTACAAAGAGAACATGGGGAAAGGCACCCCCTTGCCTGTCACTCCCGAGATGGAGAGAGTCAAACACAATCAAGAGAACATTAGCTCGGTATTTAATAAACCAAAAAGCTCCCCCTAACTCTTTAAAAGTCAGCTCTTTTAACCCTTTTCAGAAGTCTAAAACCTAGGTCCTTCTCCTGATTCATAACTCCTCCTCTTTTTTTTCCTTTTCTTTTTTTTTTGTGTGTTTTTATTTCAAAATAACACCCTGAAACACCGATCCGACCAACCTGGTGCTGATCTCCAGGGACACATTCCTCCAGGGGATCTTAACATTTGGGGTGACTCCATGTGGGAGCTTATTGAGAATATTCTAGCCAAACGTGTGCCTGTTTTCTCAATATGTTGTCTCCTTGTCGTTTAAATGACCCAGCTGCTGGTCATTCAAAGACAATGCCCATTTCCCCTCCAAAATACGGCTCCCCCGAAGTCCCATCTGCCGTTCTCTGAGCTGCTGTGCGTGTTTTGAAAGCCTCTTGGGTGCTTTTTTGTGTCTCGCAGGTTCTGTACAAAGAAAATCTGGGGACAGGAATCCCAACACCCATCACTCCAGAGATGGAGAGAGTCAGACGCAATCAAGAAAACTTTAGCTCGGTATTTCTTAGAGGATTTAAAAAGTTCCCCTAATGTTTTCTTTTAAAATAATCTTTTTAACCCATACCCAACAATTTAACCCTTCCCCTGTAGAACAACTAAATATAATGGAGGGAATGTCATCAGGTAATACTCTAGCTTTCAGCACAAACCTAACGTGGTTATTTTATATAATTCTGCTGTGAAATTTTAACCCAACTTCATTCTCACTCCCGCTGAAAATCGGGTAATATTTTTCAGAGTTGATAGTTTCCTCCGTTAAATAACAGGAGATGATTCTAACACTATTGACGTGGCGTTTCCTGGTGCAGTGAAAGTTTAAAGTGAATAGATGTATATGGAATTTAACTTTTATTCCTTGTTGCTATATTAGATGCCTTTCATGTACCCTGTAGGTCTTTTTAAAAGAAGCAAGTAACAGAGGCTCAGGCAGTATAAACCCACAGATGAAGAAAACTGTTTCTATTGGAAAATGGCAGTGGTATACTAGTTCAGGGATACAACTCCCCTGGTCTTAATCCATTATTTTTGAGATTATCTACTAGTTGATCCTTCTGGCCCTTACTGTAAATATCATTTTGCTCTGGGGCTACTTTCAGGCCCATATGCACATTTTTTCTCCCTTTTCTTCTTACTTTTTTTCCCCAATTCAAAACAGTTGTTTTAAGAACACTATTGTTTGTCGATCAACAGTTGACTAACTTTCCCTTATGGCATTCTCTTAGCTCTCCCTTCATCCTGGTTGATGCCAGCCAAACACAGAAACAGACCAAGTTGTAGAGGGTGGTAGTTCCTCTTCAGCTCCAGTTTCAATGAGATTTCCTATTTTATCTAAAGCCCTGCCCCTCTCACTCCCAGAGGCCTGCCATGGTCCAGGACTCTGGATCCCTCCTTCCATTTGTTCTTGCCAATTTCTGGATTATGTGATTCTCCGAGGCTCTGGCCATGGTCTCCTCTCGACTTGCCCGTTGGCAGGTTTGGCCTTGCTTTTTTAACGAATGAGGCTGTTCGAACACTAGTAAGACTCGTGGTGGTGTACTGTTTTCTCATCTCTCGGGTCAGGTTCACATGGGCAGGTTTTCTAAAAAACTGAGGCCGCTCTGGTGGCTGGAAGTTATGTCAGTGACCAGCCCAGGCACGTTAGGTAGTTACAGGTTAAAATTCTGTGCTGATTTACCCAGGCCTCCTCCTGAATTCAGCCTGAATTCAAGCCAATTCACTGCTTTGGCTAGAGGTGTAACCTTAGTGGTCCCTTGGTCCACACGGGTCTCCTTCCCCCAGTGGCTTCTGTTCCTTCCATCAGAGTCACTGACGAGCGGCCTCATGACCCTAAGCATTTTCGTGGGACATTCTGGGTAGTTTGTCACCATATGCTAACCTCTTTGAAACACCTCTGGAACCCAAGCGCTTAGTAGTCTGCACACAGTAAGCACTCAGTAAATACAATTGAATGAAGGAATGAAAAACAAAACGAAACAAAGGCCGACCGCTTCCCGAGGCAGCGTCTCAGAACTACATCCAAGCCGAGGCCTGAATTTTAGAGAAGGTTCAGAGAGTGGAGCTTAATCCGGCCCTGTTGACCACAGATAAGTGAGGCTGAAGAGACAGCCATCTTCCCTAATAATTCAGATCACTTGGGCCAAAGGGGCGTGAGAGATGGGTGATACTGGAATCTGAGATGCAGCCAGAGAGTGTGGATAGTCCCAACTCGCCTTTAAGTGAGAAAGAACTGAGAGAGAGCCTCAAGGCTGACCCAGTGAGCAGAGGGCTGACAGATGCTGTTGTTTCTGGATGCTTTCTCATCCCACAGGTGTTGTACAAAGAGAACATGGGGAAAGGCACCCCCTTGCCTGTCACTCCCGAGATGGAGAGAGTCAAACACAATCAAGAGAACGTTAGCTCGGTACTTAATAAACCAAAAAGCTCCCCCTAACTCTTTAAAAGTCAGCTCTTTTAACCCTTTTCAAAAGTCTAAAACCTAGGTCCTTCTCCTGATTCATAACTCCTCCTCTTTTTTTTCCTTTTCTTTTTTTTTGGTGTGTTTTTATTTCAAAATAACACCCTAAAACACCTATCCCACCCAACCTGGTGCTGATCTCCAGGGACACATTCCTCCAGGGGATCTTAGCATTTGGGGTGACTCCATGTGGGAGCTTATTGGGAATATTCTAGCCAAACGTGTGCCTGTTATCTCAATATGTTGTCTCCTTGTCATTTGAATGACCCAGCTGCTGGTCATTCAAAGACAGTGCCCATTTCCCTTCCAAAATACGGCTCCCCCAAAGTCCCATCTGCCTTCTCTGAGCTGCTGTACGTGTTTTGAGAACCTCTTGGGTGCTTTTTTGTGTCTCGCAGGTTCTGTACAAAGAAAATCTGGGGACAGGAACCCCAACACCCATCACTCCAGAGATGGAGAGAGTCAGACGCAATCAAGAAAACTTTAGCTCGGTATTTCTTAGAGGATTTAAAAAGTTCCCCTGATGTTTTCTTTTAAAATAATCTTTTTAACCCATGCCCAACAATTTAACCCTCCCCCTGTAGAACAACTAAATATAATGGAGGGAATGTCATCAGGTAATACTCTAGCTTTCAGCACAAACCTAACGTGGTTATTTTATATAATTCTGCTGTGAAATTTTAACCCAACTTCATTCTCACTCCCGCTGAAAATCGGGTAATACTTTTCAGAGTTGATAGTTTCCTCCCTTAAATAACAGGAGATGATTCTAACACTATTGACGTGGCGTTTCCTGGTGCAGTGAAAGTTTAAAGTGAATAGATGTATATGGAATTTAGCTTGTATTCCTTGTTGCTGTATTAGATGCCTTTCATGTATCCTGTAGGTCTTTTTAAAAGAGGCAAGTAACAGAGGCTCAGGCAGTATAAACACACAGATGAAGAAAACTGTTTCTATTGGAAAATGGCAGTGGTATACTAGTTCAGGGATACAACTCTCCTGGTCTTAATCCATTATTTTTGAGATTATCTACTAGTTGATCCTTCTGGCCCTTACTGTAAATATCATTTTGCTCTGGGGCTACTTTCAGGCCCATGTGCACATTTTTTCTCCCTTTTCTTCTTACTTTTTTTCCCCAATTCAAAACAGTTGTTTTAAGAACACTATTGTTTGTCGATCAACAGTTGACTAACTTTCCCTTATGGCATTCTCTTAGCTCTCACTTCATCCTGGTTGATGCCAGCCAAACACAGAAACAGACCAAGTTGTAGAGGGTGGTAGTTCCTCTTCAGCTCCAGTTTCAATGAGATTTCCTATTTTATCTAAAGCCCTGCCCCTCTCACTCCCAGAGGCTTGCCATGGTCCAGAACTCTGGATCCCTCCTTCCATTTGTTCTTGCCAATTTCTGGATTATGTGATTCTCCGAGGCTCTGGCCATGGTCTCCTCTTGACTTGCCCGTTGGCAGGTTTGGCCTTGCTTTTTTAAACGAATGAGGCTGTTCGAACGCTAGTAAGACTCGTGGTGGTGTACTGTTTTCTCGTCTCTCGGGTCAGGTTCACATGGGCAGATTTTCTAAAAAAACCGAGGCCGCTCTGGTGGCTGGAAGCTGTGTCAGTGACCAGCCCAGGCACGTTAGGTAGTTACGGGTTAAGGATCTGCTTTCTGTGCTGATTTGCCTAGGCCGCCTCCTGAATTCAGCCAATTCCCTGCATTGGCTATTGGTTTAATCTCAGTGGCCCCTTGGTCCAAATGGGTTTCCTTCCCCCAGTCGCTTCTGCTCCATCCGTTAGAGGCACTGACCAGAGGCCTCATGACCCTAAGCATTTTCGTGGGGCATTCTAGGTAGTTTTGTTCGTCACCATATGCTGACCCCTGTGAAACATCCCTGGAAAATCAAAACATTTAGATGAAGGCCCGAAACAAAGGCCGGCCGCTTCCCGAGGCAGCGTCTCAGAACTACATCCAAGCCGAGGCCTGAATTTTAGAGAAGGTTCAGAGAGTGGAGCTTAATCTGGCCCTGTTGGCCACAGATAAATGAGGTTGAAGAGTCAGCTATCTTCCCCAGTAATCCAGATCACTTGGGCCAAAGGGGCGTGAGAGATGGGTGATACTGGAATCTGAGGCACAGCCAAAGAGGGTGGACGGTCCCAACTCGCCCTTGGGTGGGACAGGATTGAGAGAGAGCCTCAAGGCTGACCCAGTGAGCGGAGGGCTGACAGTTGCTGTTGTTTCTGGATGCTTTCTCGTCCCACAGGTGTTGTACAAAGAAAACATGGGGAAAGGCACCCCCTTGCCTGTCACTCCCGAGATGGAGAGAGTCAAACACAATCAAGAGAACGTTAGCTCGGTATTTAATAAACCAAAAAGCTCCCCCTAACTCTTTAAAAATCAGCTCTTTTAACCCTTTTAAAAAGTCTAAAACCTAGGTCTTTTTGGCTTTATCAACTTATCCAAATTTTTTAATAAGCCTCCCCCCACTCCAACTTTCAACCCTTAATCTGGCAATTTTCTGCAACTCACTCACTCCGATTAAGTTTGGAAATAATGCCCTGGGGTCCTGAATGGCTCTGGTTTGCTTGGGAGCGTTTTTGTTCCTTTTGGATGGTTCAGCCCCAACCCCATTTCTTCTAAGCCCGCTCTGTGACTTTTCTTCTGACTCTGCCTGGTCTTCCAATGGTGCCATTGGTTATAAAGTTTTTTGTAAAGGGTGTCTTAGAGTCTGGGTCATCACCTTAAAAGATATTTCCCAAACAAGTTGAAAGACATTTTAAAGACATGACTATTAATATTTGGACCTTTTGAAGACCATTCAAAATGGCCTCTCACAAATTTCCAGGTAAATCACGTCCAGCCACATGCCTGGATCCATGTCACAAATCCAAACCTTCCTGGACTCGCTATTAACTCCGAGAAGAGAAGCAGCGTGGCTCAGTGGAAAGAGCACGGGCTTTGGAGTCAGTGGTCGTGGGTTCAAATCCTGGCTCTGCCAATTGTCAGCTGTGTGACCTTGGGCAAGTCACTTAACTTCTCTGGGCCTCAGTTCCCTCATCTGTAAAATGGGGGTTGACTGTGAGCCCCCCGTGGGACCACCTGATCACCTTGTAACTCCCCCAGCGCTTAGAACAGTGCTTTGCACATAGTAAGCGCTTAATAAATGCCATCATTATTATTAACGCTTTCCATTTTAAAATGCTTCCCTCGTGTATTAAGGCCCCTAATGCCCCTTTCCTCTTGATTAATTTTTGCATCGCATCCGCGGAAGAAGGAAAACCACGTCAGTTAATACCCGTCTTTGGTTTTCATTAATTCACTCACGGCTGTGAAGATCGAATTGCCTTAATATGCAGGAAAAACTCCTCCCCGTAACATTTCTTAATGATCTCCCGTAAAGCTTTCCTTGATGAAACGTGGAACTTGGCCTTGGAAGCTGGAACTAGCCGCTTGGCTCCCGTTGCACCTGGTCTGGGCTGGGCTGTTTGCTGCCGTGTTCAAAATGCTCTCTCGTTTTGTGCAGGTGCTCTATAAAGAGAGCCTGGGATCGGGCACCCCAATCCCCATCACACCTGAGATGCAGAGAGTCAAACACAATCAAGAGAACTTTAGCTCGGTATTTGGAAAAGAAAAGAGCCCTCCCTTCCTTTTCTCCCCCCACCCCGCCCCAAACTGTCCTGGTCATTTAACCCCGTAATACAGTGAGCTCAGCGTCCCCGTAAAACTGCTGCCCTCAGTTTGCCATTAATATCCGCTTTTCAAGGAGAATCCTTTCCCTAGGTCCCCTTCGAGATTTGGCTAAAACCCCGCTCCAGACAGGTTGCAAAACCTCTTAACTGTTTTCTTTCCTGAGTTCTAGTCTTCTTTTCCTTCTGATCCTGTTCATCTCTGATATTTGACTTTTAGCTCTAAGATGACGCAGATTTCTAACAACCTCGGACCCCGAGGTAGCCGCTTTGGGTAGTAGAGGACCCCCAAAACTGAAAAAGCAGTGCTTGGCCCCCGAGACTCCCATGGGATTTCGATTAATTTAGCCATTGGTCCCACCTCTGGCTCCTCTCTCCCCTTCCCGTGCCAGCGGGACCCCACGGGGAAAGCCCCGGTTTGTTCTTAAAGCTTGACTCCCAGTAGAACTTTATTTATTGTCGCTTTTCTGGATGCTTTCTCGTCCCACAGGTGTTGTACAAAGAGAACATGGGAAAAGGCACCCCCTTGCCTGTCACTCCCGAAATGGAGAGAGTCAAACACAATCAAGAGAATATTAGCTCGGTATTTTGGAAAGAAAAACAGAGTTGCTCATGGTTTCAAATGACGCACATTAATCCTAACCTCCGCTTCTTTAATTTAAAAGCCACGGGACTTCCCGCTCCACTTAAAACCTTAATTTCTCCCATCACTACTCTGAGCCTTAACCCTGTAGTAATTAAGTTTGGATTAATTTGTAGATTGAATCCAATTTTGTGTGAGGTGACGGTTTTCCTCTTAACTTTATGGAGGGGGAAAGGGTATTTATTGACCTTTGGGTGTCTCTGGTTCTACCAAACTATTGTGGTGGTGGGTTTTTGTTTGTTTCACTTGACAATGGAGAACTTTTGTTCTCTCTGTTTATACTCTTCTGGGGCTTTTCCTGTGTGCCCCCTAGCTTTTTCACTACGGCGACTCCTCAGCTCCTCTTCCAGTCCAGAGACAGCGAAATGACTGACCCTTCCCCTCACAGAAGCGGCATTTTCTGGCTCTCTGATTTTTTCATAACACCCTAACGCATTAGAGTGTTTGGGATTTTATGACTAACGGCTTCGAAAGCCCTACCCCTTCGAAAGCCCTGCCCTTCAGCTCATTTCAAGCTCCCCCTGCCCACCCAAAGACTCACCCCTTCGAATGGAGAGCTGTGATGTTTGTGGTCCAGCCCTCTCCCTTCCTCCTCCTCCTTTCTCCGCCCCCCTATATCCTTCCTGTACCCCACCCTTCTGGAAAGCCCGGAGCTTGACTGGACGCCTACCCAGGCACGATGGCAAGCCGGGAGGGTGCTGAGCTCTGAGGCTCAGACCGACTGTCGGGCCAGCAGGCTGGGGAGGAAGCTTCCCAAGGGAGAGGACCCTAGCTTTTTCACAACTACTCCTCCTCAACTCCTCTTCCAGTCCAGAGACGGTTCAATTACTGACCGTCTTCTCACGGAAGCAGCGTTTATAGGCTCTCTGATTTTTTCCTGACATCCTAACGGATCAGAGTGCCGGGTCCCCGTGGTTGCCCACCTCCCTCTCTCCCTGCTCCCGGGTTTGGAGCTGGGCAGCGGTGCAGAGGGGAGACTCCAGAGCCCTCGTTGGCCCCACGGCTGGGCTGAGTCTCTGGCGGGCCTGGGTCGGTGACCGGGAATGCCCCTTCCCTCAGCACACCCACACACTCCCTTCTGGTAGTGGTGGGGCCGGGTTAAGCAGCTCTAGTCCCGGATAACTTGTTTGTG
This sequence comes from Tachyglossus aculeatus, assembly GCF_015852505.1. NCBI lineage: Eukaryota > Metazoa > Chordata > Mammalia > Monotremata > Tachyglossidae > Tachyglossus > Tachyglossus aculeatus. The sequence continues at coordinate 43,402,775 of NC_052074.1, read as the reverse complement.
TCTCGGTGCATAGCAAAATGCTTGGCCCGCAGTAAGAACTTAATTAATACCATGATGACGATGGTGCTGTAAAGCCTCTTGAATCCCCAACCCCTCACTCTGATTTACACCAGTTCAAGTTGTACAGGACGGAGTCCCTTTCCCCCAGGAGCCTCCCCCGCTCCCCCAAAGCTTCTCTTTGGGGTTCAGCCTCGCGGGTCCTCAGGCCACCGACGGTCACGAGCAGCCAGGCAGTGCTGGCTACAAGGAAAAGGAGGCCCAAGCGGGTTCTGGGTTGCCCCGCGGGGACCTCGCCGCGGTCCGGCAACCCCGTCGTGTGGCCGGCGGCCCCGGGCCAGGTGGCGGGTGGCCCGTGTCTCACCGTGCGGCTAACAGCCTCGGTCCGGGTCCCCCGGCCAGCTCCGCGTGCCCGGGCCGAGCCACGCTAACGTTCCCTCTCTCTTCTCTTCCGGCTTCCGGGCGACGGCGGCTCCTGTAGATTTTGTATAAAGAGAGCATGGGGAAGGCCACACCAACGCCCACGCCCGTGACTCCCGAGATGCAGAGAGTCAAGCGCAACCAAGAGAACATTAGCTCGGTACTGTCCTGAGGGAGCCAGGCCCCATCTCCCCCGCCCCATCACTTCGGGTCCCATCGTAGGCTCCTGCAGCTCCCAATAACCGCTCACCACTCACTCCCCTCCTACCCCAGCCCCTTCCCCTCTTTTTCCTCTCATCCCCCCGCCCTACCTCCTTCCCCTCCCCACAGCACCTGTCTATATGTTTGTACAGATTTATTACTCTGTTTATTTTACTTGTACGTATTTACTCTGTTAATGATGTGCATCTAGCTGTACTTCTGTTTATTCTGTTGACTTGACACCTGTCCACATGTTTTGTTGTCTGTCTCCCCCTTCTAGACTGCGAGTCTGTTGTTGGGTAGGGACCGTCTCTCTATGTTGCCAACCTGTACTTCCCAAGCGCTTAGTACAGTGCTCTGCCCACAGTAAGCGCTCAATAAATACGATTGGATGAATAAATGGGGCAATTTGGTGTCTCTTCACCATGACAACTTTCCCCTTTCCTTTGACTCCTGACTTTAAAAGCTCCCTTCAGCAGAGACGTCCTCACCAACACGGGGACGGATTTTTTTTAAAAAGTCACGTTTGGAAACGGGATCAATCGGGCCGTGGCGGGGTCCGGCGTCCCGGTGAGTCCGGATGCGTTTTTATCTCCCGCAGGTGATGTACCGAGAGAGCGTGGGGAAGGCCACGCCAACCCCCGTCACCCCCGAGATGCAGAGAGTCAAGCGCAACCAGGAGATCTTTAGCTCGGTACTGTCGATCAAACCATCTGCATGTTTATTGAGGCCTTACTGGGGGCAGGGCGCTGTACTGGGTAATAATAATAATGATGATGGCATTTATTGAGCGCTTACTGTGTGCAAAGCACTGTTCTAAGTGCTGGGGAGGTTACAAGGTGATCAGGTCGCCCCACGGGGGGCTCACAGTCTTCATCCCTGTTAGTACTTCGGAAAGTTCAACAGAGTGAATAGATGAAGAGCTGACAGTCTAGTCTAGACGGACATTAAAATGAATTGCACGTAGGGGAAAAGAAACAGGGTGAGTTGATGGAGTATATAAATGCTTAGCAGGTGCTGACAGTAAATAGGTGATGAAGTAGGGATGGAGGAGGGGGTGGGGAGATGAGAGATTAGTTGGACAAGGCTGTTGTCCCTGTATATATGTATATATGATTGTACATATTTATTACTCTATTTTATTTTACTTGTGCATATCTATTCTATTTATTTTATTTTGTTAATATGTTTGGTTTTGTTCTCTCTCTCCCCCTTCTAGACTGTGAGCCCACTGTTGGGCAGGGACTTGTACTTCCCAAGTGCTTAGTACAGTGCTCTGCACACAGTAAGTGCTCAATAAATAGGATTGATTGTTGGACATGAGAAGTGTTAGGATTGGACATTAGTTGGACATGAGAAGCAGCGTGGTTCAGTGGAAAGAGCCCGGGCTTTGGAGTCAGAGGTCAGGGGCTCAAATCCCAGCTCTGCCAATTGTCAGCTGTGTGACTTCGGGCAAGGCACTTCACTTCTCTGTGCCTGTTACCTCATCTGTAAAATGGGGATTAAGACTGTGAGCCCCCCGTGGGACAACCTGATCACCGTGTATTCTCCCCAGCGCTTAGAACAGTGCTTTGCACATAGTAAGCGCTTACCAAATACCATCGTTATTGTTATTAAATGTGTGGACTGGGTTGTAGTGGGAGAGGAGCAAGGATTAATAATGGGGAGGAAACCGATCGAAAGCCTTAGCAGTTGCCGGTTGAGGCTTCCGAGGATTGGAGAAGCGGGCGCAGAATGGAGTTTTATAGAAGTGATCCAGGCAGCGGTGGGAAGTATGGACTGGGAAAGGGAGACTCTCCCCTTCTCTCAGGCCATTATGTGTCTACTGTGAGAGATCCCCCCACGCTTATCCGCCTGGCCTTTCTGCAATTCCAGCCCAACCTGAACTTCCTCTCTTGCTTTTGAGAATAACTCTCAAACAGCTTCGTTTTCTGCCGTGATTCCGTCCGGGTTGCGATGATGTTGCTGTCCAGCTAACCCCAGCTAAACAGCGAGAGCCAAGGGTTTTCCCCGCTCTCTGACGCCTGGATGCTTTCTGGATCCCACACAGGTTTTGTACAAAGAGAACTTGAGAAAGGCCACGCCGACTCCGGTCACTCCCGAGATGGAGAGGGCTAAGCGCAATCAAGAAAACATTAGCTCGGTATTGTCCAGGATGCCTACGGCACAGATAACACCTGAATTAATCCTCTAAAACCGGGCACTTCCCCTTCTGGTCGCTCCCACGTTAATTTAACAGTGTGCCCTGCCCAAATTCCAAATGATCCGACTAAGACGTAACATTTTAATTAACACCAATTCTCTCCCCCGACCCCGGAGCCTCGCGATTGGCCCCGGACCCCTCAACTACTGCCAGCGCTTTCTTAAGGTGTTCGATCAATCAGTGGCATTTATTGAGCGCTTTCTTAAGGTGTTCGATCAATCAGTGGCATTTATTGAGCGCTTTCTGTGTGCAGAGCACTGTACTAAGCACTTGGGAGAGTACAGTATATCAGACACGACGTTCCCTGCCCGCAGCAAGTTGACCTCCAATCAGCCTGAATCTGGTCTGTCTTCGATGTTTTAAATGTATCAATCAATTGTATTTATCGAGCACTTACTAAGTGCCGAGGGCTGTTCTAAGTGCTTGGGAAAGTACAATACAACAGAATTCACAGACATGTTCTCTGCTCACAATGAGCTTACAGTCCAGAGGGGGAGGCGGACATTAATATGAATGAATAAGTCATTTATAATATATAATTTAAAGATATGTTCCTAAGTGTTTTGGAGCTGAGGGTGGGGAGAATATCAAGTGTCCAAAGGACACAAATTGAGGGTGTGAAATGGGTAATATTCTGAAATATTTTAGACTGTGAGCCCACTGTTGGGTAGGGACTGTCTCTATATGTTGCCAATTTGTACTTCCCAAGCACTTAGTACAGTGCTCTGCACATAGTAAGCGCTCAATAAATACGATTGATGATGATGATGATGATGATGAAATGAATGCCCTTTGGCACCGATGATGTTGTTTAGCTTATTTTTCAGCTACGACTTTGGTTTCCACAAGTGTATTTAATATTAGCACAACCTAGACAGGGCTCTCTCTCCCTTCCCACCCCCTGCAGCAGAAGCTTGAGGAAAGCAGACCGAAAGGGATCTAAATGCCCATTTTGGGTTGGGGATAGAGTCCGAGGCTTGGATGTTCCCGTTTGTTCGGGGCCAGTGGATGGACCGACCGTTCATTTCTAAACTCCTTCAAGACGCTGCATCGTCCCCGCTTGTTTCTAACTCATCCGTCCCTCTCCCCCTCCTCGTGACGGGGCCCGCGTTCAGAATCAAAGCCGCTGCTGTTGGCTTCGTGGGAGGTAGAGCCCGAGACGGGCCTAAGCCCGCCGGTCAGCCGCCGAGGCTGTGCCCCCTCACGCCCCGTCTGTCCCGGGCAGGTCCTCTACTCGGACAGTTTCCGCAAACAAGTCCAAGGCAAGGCGGCCTACGTCATGGACACCCCAGAAATGAGGCGTGTGCGGGAGACCCAGCGTCATATCTCCTCGGTAAGGCGTGAGCGTCTGCACCTCCTTCCTCCCCCTCTTCGGAACTCCTTTCCCTCATCCCTCCCCATCCCAACTCGGATCCCCCTCCTCCCCACGTCCGGTCTCAGGTGAAGTACCACGAGGACTTCGAGAAGCACAAGGGCTGCTTCACGCCGGTGGTCACCGACCCCATCACGGAGCGCGTGAAGAAGAACACGCAGGACTTCAGCGACATCAGCTACCGGGGCATCCAGAGAAAGGTGGTGGAGATGGAGCGGAGACGAGCCGACCAGGACCAGGAGGCGGTCACGGGTAACGGGGTGGACAATATCAAATGCTCCAAGAACGGTCTTTCCTGCTCTGGGCCGTGGGCGAGGGCGTGGAGCGCTTCAGGGAGCCCATCAGTGGTACTCACAAAAGAAGCAGCGTGGCTCAGTGGAAAGAGCCCGGGCTTTGGAGTCGGAGGTCGTGGGTTCTAATCCCGGCTCCGCCACTTGTCAGCTGGGTGACTTTGGGCAAGTCACTTCCCTGTGCCTCATTCCCTCATCTGTAAAATGGGGATGAAGACTGTGAGCCCCCCGTGGGACAACCTGATCACCTTGTATCCCCCCCCAGCGCTTAGAACAGTGCTTTGCACATAGTAAGCGCTTAATAAATGCCATCATTATTATTATTATTCTCTGAGCCTCAGTTCCCTCACCTGGAAAATGGGGATTGAGACTGTGAGCCCCCCGTGGGACAACCTCATCACCTTGTATCCTCCCCAGTGCTTTGCACGTAGGAAGCGCTTAACAAGTGCCATCATTACAGCACCGTACTAGACCCTTGGGAGAGAACAGTAGAGTTAATTTATAATAGCATTTATTAAGCGCTTACTATGTGCAAAGCACTGTTCTAAACGCTGGGAAGGTTACAGGGTGATCAGGTTGTCCCACGGGGGGCTCACAGTCTTAATCCCCATTTTATAGATGAGTTAGCTGAGGCCCGGAGAAGTTAAGCAATTTGCCCAACGTCACACAGCGGACAAGTGGCGGAACAGGGATTAGAACCCATGACCTCTGACTCACAAATCAATCAATCAATCGTATTTATTGAGCGCTTACTGTGTGCAGAGCACTGTACTAAGCGCTTGGTAAGTACAAGTTGGCAACATATAGAGACAGTCCCTACCCAACAGTGGGCTCACAGTCTAAAAGTCTAAACCCGTGCTCTTTCCACTAAGCCACACTGCTTCCCTAGTTAATTGACAGGATTCCTACTCTCCAGGATTTTACAGTCCTAGTTGCAGGGTGGGGAGAGGAAAGGGATGGCTGCTAAGATAATTTTGGGGTAGGAGGAAGACCCAGAGAGGTGAAGGAGTTTGTGCTGAAAACACTCAGGTGACCAGGGGGTGGTAGGGTGAAATATAAATTTCCACCATCTCTCCCTTTCATTCAATCGTATTTATTGAGCACTTACTGTGTGCAGAGCACTGTACTAAGCGCTTGGGAAGTACAAGTTGGCAACATCTAGAGGCGGTCCCTACCCAACAGCGGGCTCACAGTCTAGAAGGGGGAGACGGAGAACAAAACCAAACATATTAACAAAATAAAGTAAATAGAATAGATATGTACAAGTAAAATAAATAAATAAATAAATGGAATAATAAATATGTACAATCAATCAATCGTATTTATTGAGCGCTTACTATGTGCAGAGCACTGTACTAAGCACTTGGGAAGTACAAGATGGCAACATATAGAGACAAACATATATACATATATACAGGTGCTGTGGGGAAGGGAAGGAGGTAAGACGGGGGGATGGAGAGGGGGACGAGGGGGAGAGGAAGGAGGGGGCTCAGTGTGGGAAGGCCTCCTGGAGGAGGTGAGCTCTCAGTAGGTCCTTGAAGGGAGGAAGAGAGCTAGCTTGGCGGAGGGGCAGAGGGATTGGGGGCATTCCAGGCCCGGGGGAGGACGTGGGCTGGGGGTCGACGGTTTCTAGACCGTGAGCCCACTGTTGGGTAGGGACTGTCTCTATATGTTGCTGACTTGTACTTCCCAAGTGCTTAGTACAGTGCTCTGCACACAGTAAGCGCTCAATAAATACAATTGATTGATTGAGACAGGTGAGAACGAGGCTCGGTGAGGAGATTAGCGGCAGAGGAGTGGAGGGTGCGGACTGGGCTGGAGAAGGAGAGAAGGGAGATGAGGTAGGAGGGGGCGAGGGGATGGACAGCCTTGAAGCCCAGGGTGAGGAGTTTCTGCCTGATGCGCAGATTGATTGGTAGCCATTGGAGGTTTTTGAGGAGGGGAATAATATGCCCAGAGCGTTTCTGGACAAAGATAATCCGGGCAGCAGCATGAAGTATGGATTGAAGTGGAGAGAGACACGAGGATGGGAGATCAGAGAGAAGGCTGATGCAGTAGTCCAGACGGGATAGGATGAGAGCTTGAATGAGCAGGGTAGCGGTTTGGATGGAGAGGAAAGGGCGGATCTTGGCAATGTTGCGGAGCTGAGACCGGCAGGTTTTGGTGACGGCTTGGATGTGAGGGGTGAATGAGAGAGCCGAGTCGAGGATGACACCAAGGTTGCGGGCTTGTGAGACGGGAAGCATGGTAGTGCCGTCAACAGAGATGGGAAAGTCAGGGAGAGGGCAGGGTTTGGGAGGGAAGACAAGGAGTTCAGTCTTCAACATGTTGAGCTTTAGGTGGCGGGCGGACATCCAGATGGAGATGTCCTGAAGGCAGAAGGAGATGCGAGCCGGGAGAGACAGGGAGAGAGCAGGGGCAGAGATGGAGATCTGGGTGTCATCAGCGTAGAGATGATAGTTGAAGCCGTGGGAGCGAATGAGGTCACCAGGGGATGATGATGATGATGAGACCTTGCAAAGCTCCCTAAAAGCCCCGGACCCACCCCGGGGCGACTGACTCGAGGGCCCAGCTGAGCGCCCGCCGCTGAGGTGTCCGTTCCTCCTCAGGCCTGCGCGTGTGGCGCACCAACCCCGGCTCCGTCTTCGACTACGACCCGGCGGAAGACAACATCCAGTCGCGGAGCCTGCACCTGGTCAACGGTGGGTGGTCCCCTTCCCCCCTGTATATACGCATATACGTTTGTATATATTTATTACTCTATTTGTACATATTTATTCTATTTATTTTGTTAATACGCTTTGTTTCGTTGTCTGTCTCCCCCTTCTAGACTGTGAGCCCGCTGTTGGGTAGGGACCGTCTCCATATGCTGCCAACTTGTAATAATAATAATAATAATGGCATTTATTAAGCGCTGACTATGTGCAAAGCACCGTTCTAAGCGCTGGGGAGTTTACAAGGTGATGAGGTTGTCCCACGGGGGGCTCACAGTCTTCATCCCCATTTGACAGATGAGGCCACTGAGGCCCAGAGAAGTGACGTGACTGGCCCGAAGTCACCCAAGTGGCGGAGCTGGGATTGGAACCCATGCCCTCTGACTCCAAAGCCCGGGCTCTTTCCGCTGCTTCCCTTAGGTTCCCTTCCCTTGTACTTCCCGAGCGCTTAGCCCAGTGCTCCGCACACAGTAAGCGCTCAATAAATACGATTAAATGAATGAACGGATTGGTTGCCGTTGGAGCAACGGGTGGGGAAAGGGGTCCGGACCCACCCCGATTTCAACCCTCATGTCTGGGGCCTCCGCAAACGACTCCTGGCTGGTTGAGCAACGAGTGGGTTCGGCCCCGGCTGGCGGTGCCCTCCATCAGAGAAGCAGCGTGGCTCAATGGAAGGAGCCCGGGCTGTGGAGCCAGAGGTCGTGGGTTCAAATCCCCCGGCTCCATCATCATCAATCGTATTTATTGAGCGCTGACTGTGTGCAGAGCACTGGACTAAGCGCTTGGGAAGTACAAACTGGCAACATAATCGGCCCCACCAATTAGCTGTGTGCCTTTGGGCAAGTCACTTCTCTGTGCCTCAGTTCCCTCACCTGTGAAATGGGGATCATCATCATCAATCGTATTTATTGAGCGCTTACTATGTGCAGAGCACTGGGCTAAGCGCTTGGGAAGTCCAAGTTGGCAACATATAGAGGCAGTCCCTACCCAACAGTGGGCTCACAGTCTAAAAGGGGGAGACAGAGAACAAAACCAAACGTACTAACGAAATAAATAGAATAGATATGTACAAGTAAAATAAATAAATATGTACAGACATATATACATATATACAGGTGCTGTGGGGAAGGGAAGGAGGTAAGATGGGGGATGGAGAGGGGGACGAGGGGGAGAATAATAATAATAATAATGATGGTATTTGTTAAGTGCTTACTATGTGCAAAGCACTGTTCTAAGCGCTGGGGAGGTTACAAGGTGATCAGGTTGTCCCACGGAGGGGCTCACAGTTTTCATCCCCATTTTCCAGGTGAGGGGACTGAGTCCCAGAGAAGTGAAGTGACTTGCCCAAAGTCACCCGGCTGACGGTTGGCGGAGCCGGGATTTGAACCCATGACCTCTAACTCCAAAGCCCGGGCTCTTCCCACTGAGCCGCGCCGCTTCTCTAAAGACTGGAGGAAGGCTGTGAGCCCCCCCGGGGGGACAACCTGATCACCCTGTAACCTCCCCAGCGCTTAGAACTGTCAGCTGTGTGACTTTGGGCAAGTCACTTAACTGCTCTGGGCCTCAGTTACCTCCTCTGTAAAATGGGGATTAAAACTGTGAGCCCCACACGGGGCAACCTGATGACCTTGTAACCGCCCCAGCGCTTAGAACAGCGCTTTGCACGTAGTAAGCGCTTAACAAATATCATCATCATCATCATCTGTAAAATGGGGATTAAAACTGTGAGCCCCACACGGGGCAACCTGATGGCCTTGGAACCTCCCCAGCGCTTAGAGCAGCGCTTTGCACATAGTAAGCGCTTACCAAATATCATCATCATCTGTAAAATGGGGATTAAAACTGTGAGCCCCACACGGGGCAACCTGATGACCTTGTAACCGCCCCAGCGCTTAGAGCAGCGCTTTGCACATAGTAAGCGCTTAACAAATATCATCATCATCATCATCTGTAAAATGGGGATTAAAACTGTGAGCCCCACACGGGGCAACCGGATGACCTTGGAACCTCCCCAGTGCTTAGAACAGCGCTTTGCACATAGTAAGCGCTTATCAAATATCATCATCATCTGTAAAATGGGGATTAAAACTGTGAGCCCCACACGGGGCAACCTGACGACCTTGGAACCTCCCCAGCGCTTAGAGCAGTGCTTTGCACATAGTAAGCGCTTAACAAATATCATCATCATCATCTGTAAAACGGGGATTAAAACTGTGAGCCCCACACGGGGCAACCTGATGACCTTGTAACCTCCCCAGCGCTTAGAGCAGCGCTTTGCACATAGTAAGCGCTTAACAAATATCATCATCATCATCTGTAAAATGGGGATAAAGACTGTAAGCCCTCTGTGGGACAACCTGATGACCTTGTAACCTCCCCAGCGCTTAGAGCAGCGCTTTGCACATAGTAAGCGCTTAACAAATATCATCATCATCATCTGTAAAATGGGGATAAAGACTGTAAGCCCTCTGTGGGACAACCTGATGACCTTGTAACCTCCCCAGCGCTTAGAGCAGCGCTTTGCACATAGTAAGCGCTTAACAAATGTCATCATCATCATCTGTAAAACGGGGATTAAAACTGTGAGCCCCACACGGGGCAACCTGATGGCCTTGGAACCTCCCCAGCGCTTAGCACATAGTAAGCGCTTAACAAATATCATCACATAGTAAGCGCTTAATAAATGCCATTATTATTATTATTATTTATTATTATTATTATTATCTGCCACCCTGCTCACCCCCTCCGAGTCCGGGAGCCTTTTTTGTGTCTGCCGGTGGCCGGCCGGCTGGCTCCTCTTCCTCCCTCCCTGTTTCCCCCCGCACCACGATGAGGGAATCGAGGAAGCAGGCGAGCGGGCTGCGGTTGAGCCATCGGTCAGGGACTGTAGTAGTGACCACCAGCGTCTCTTTATCTGTGTCCGTCTCGGCCCCAGTCCAAGCCCAGCGCCGCAGCCGCGACCAGTCCCGCTCCGCCAGCGCGCTGAGCACCAGCGGCGGGGATGAGAAGTCGGACCACTCGGATCATCACCTTTCCCACTACAGCAGCGGAGCGGGGAACTTCTTCTCGGCCACATCCACAGGTCAGCGGGCCCGTCACTGTACTAAGCGCAGTCCCCCCCGTCCCGCGTGGGGCTCCCAGTCTCCATCCCCAGTTTACAGACCGTGAGCCCACTGGTGGGTAGGGGCCGTCTCTATATGTTGCCAATTTGTACTTCCCAAGCGCTTAGTACAGTGTTCTGCACATAGTAAGCGCTCCATAAATACCATTGATGATGATGAGGTCACTAAGGCACAGAGAAGCGGAGCTGGGATTCGAACCCACGCCCTCCCGATTTCCAGGCCCGCGCCTTATAATAATAATGACAGCATTAAGCGCTTACTATGTGCCAAGCACTGTTCTGAGCGCTGGGGGGGTCGACAAGGTGATCAGGTTGTCCACGGGGGGCTCGCAGTCTTCATCCCCATTTTACAGGTGAGGTCACTGAGGCCCAGAGAAGTGAAGCGACTTGCCCAAAGTCACACAGCTGGCAAGTGTTGGAGCTGGGATTCGAACCCATGACCTCCGACTCCAAAGCCCGGGCTCTTTCCACTGAGCCGCGCTGCTTCTCTATGTGCAAAGCACTGTTCTAAGCGCTGGGGAGGTTAAGGTGGTGATCAGGTTGTCCCACAGGGGGGAGGGGTGCTCCACAGTCTTCATCCCCATTTTCCAGATGAGGTCACTGAGGCCCAGAGAAGTGAAGCGACTTGCCCAAAGTCACACAGCTGGCAAGTGTTGGAGCTTGGGATTCGAACCCATGACCTCCGACTCCAAGGCCCGGGCTCTTTCCACTGAGCCACGCTGCTTCTCTATGTGCAAAGCACTGTTCTAAGCGCTGGGGAGGTTAAGAAGGTGATCAGGTTGTCCCACGGGGGGCTCCACAGCCTTCATCCCCGTTTTCCAGATGAGGTCACTGAGGCCCAGAGAAGTGAAGTGACTTGCCCAAAGTCACACAGCTGATTAGTGGCGGAGCCGGGATTTGAACCCATGACCCCCGACTCCAAAGCCCGGGCTCTTTCCACGGAGCCGCGCCGCTTCTCCGCAAAGGAGGGAAAGAAACCAAAGGTTTTGTACAAAAGAGAGAAGCGGCGTGGCTCCGTGGAAAGAGCCGGGGCTTTGGAGTCAGAGGTCACGGGTTCAAATCCCAGCTCCGCCACTAATCAGCTGTGTGACTTTGGGCAAGTCACTTCACTTCTCTGGGCCTCGGTTCCTTCATCTGTAAAATGGGGGTTAAGACTGTGAGCCCCCCCCGTGGGACAGCCTGATCACCCTGTAACCTCCCCAGCGCTTAGAACAGTGCTTTGCACATAGTAAGCGCTTAATAAATGCCCATCATCATGATTATTATTATAAAAGGAGGGAAGAAACCAGGTGTCGCCCCAAGCCCTGCCTGCGGAGAGAGGGCCCGGAAGGAACTGCCTTTGGGCAGCGCCGTCTTCTCCTCCTGCGCGCGCGCGCGACCCATTTCTTGCCGACTTGTACTTCCCAAGCGCTTAGTACAGTGCTCTGCACACAGGAAGCGCTCAATAAATACCACTGATTGATGGTTTCTTTGCCCACAGCTTACAAGCACGCTAAAACCACGGAGCTGCCCCAACAGAGGTCGTCTTCGGTTGCCACTCAGCAGACGACTGTGTCCTCCATCCCGTCTCACCCGTCGACTGCCGGGGTAAGTGAACGTCTCCACCCCGACCCCCCGAAGCCGGCTGGTGCTGGTGTCTACACCGCCCACGGGGGCGGGAACCCCGAGCGCCACGGTGGGCCCCTTCCCCAGGACCATCGCTGGTGTCCGGGCCCGTGGGCGACCAAATAATGGCACTGCTTCCGCACTCCTTTCATTGAGCGCCTTCAAGGGTAATTACCACTCCCGCCCCCTCTCTCAATTCCTTTTCAATTAGTACTCATTTAACCGTATTTATTGAGCACTTACTGCATGCAGAGCACTGTCCTCAAAGCGCTTAGTACAGTGCTTTGCACCCAGTAAGCGCTCAATAAATACGGTTGAATGAATGAATTCCCTTCTAGACGGTGAGCCCGCTGTTGGGTGGGGACCGTCTCTAGATGTTGCCAACTTGGACTTCCCAAGCGCTTAGTCCAGTGCTCTGCACACAGTAAGCACTCAATAAATAAGATTGAATGAATGAATGTATTGAGCGCTTAGTACAGTGCTCTGCACACAGTACGTGCTCAATAAATACGATTGAATGAATGAATTTATTGAGTGCTTAGTACAGTGCTCTGCACACAGTAAGCACTCAATAAATGTGATTGAATGAATGAATTTATTGAGTGCTTAGTACAGTGCTCTGCACACAGTAAGTGCTCAATAAATACGATTGAGTTAATGAATGAATTTATTGAGTGCTTAGTACAGTGCTCTGCACACAGTAAGTGCTCAATAAATACTATTGAATGAATGAATGAATGAATTTATTGAGCACTTGGTCCGGTGCTCTGCACACAGTAAGCGCTCAATAAATACGATTGAATGAATGAATGAATTGATTGAGCGCTTAGTCCGGTGCTCTGCACACAGTAAGCGCTCAATAAATGTGATCGAATGAATGAATTTATTGAGTGCTTAGTCCAGTGCTCTGCACACAGTAAGCGCTCAATAAGTACGATTGAATGAACAAATGAATTTATTGAGCGCTTAGTCCGGTGCTCTGCACACAGTAAGCGCTCAATAAATACGATTGAATGAATGAATGAATTGATTGAGCGCTTAGTCCGGTGCTCTGCACACAGTAAGCGCTCAATAAATGTGATTGAATGAATGAATTTATTGAGTGCTTAGTCCAGTGCTCTGCACACAGTAAGCACTCAATAAATACGATTGAACGAATGAATTTATTGAGCGCTTAGTCCGGTGCTCTGCACACAGTAAGTGCTCAATAAATACGATTGAATGAACGAATGAATTTATTGAGCGCTTAGTCCGGTGCTCTGCACACAGTAAGCGCTCAATAAATACGATTGAATGAACGAATGAATTCATTGAGCGCTTAGTCCGGTGCTCTGCACACAGTAAGCGCTCAATAAATATGATTGAATGAATGAATGAATTTATTGAGTGTTTAGTACAGTGCTCTGCACACAGTAAGCGCTCAATAAATACGATTGAATGAACGAATGAATTTATTGAGCGCTTAGTCCAGTGCTCTGCACACAGATAGTTTAGGTCAAGGGGTGAATTTGGGAGGGAAGCGGGGAAGTTCAGTTCTGGACATACCGAAGGGGGTGTCAACCAGACAGCCCCGTGGAGATAATAATGATGATGGTATTTGTTAAGCGCTCACTATGCGCAAAGCACTGTTCTAAGCGCCGAGCTCTGGGCGGAGGGGGGCTAGGACAGGGCCTTGAGGGTCTCTCGTGGTTAGGGAGAGAAGAGGAGGCAGAGAAGGAGCGGCCCCGGAGCTAAGAAGCGAGGCTGACGGGACACGTGTCCAGGAGGAGGGTGGTCCAGGGAATCAGAGGAGACGCAGGAGGAAGTTGGAAGCATAAGTTGCACGGAAGAGGGTGGGCCGTGCTGTTTGAACACTTCCCCCCGTCCCCCCCGAGCAGAAAACCTTCCGGGCTATGTACGATTACATGGCGGCGGACGCGGACGAGGTGTCCTTCAAGGACGGGGACGCCATCGTCAACGTGCAAGCCATCGACGAAGGCTGGATGTACGGCACCGTCCAGCGGACCGGACGCACGGGGATGCTCCCGGCCAACTACGTGGAAGCCATCTGAGCCCAGCAGGCTGAACTCCACTAAAAAACTTCATCCTCCTCCCAGCCGGCGCTCTAGACATCTGCTGATGTAACAGACGACTCATTCTAACCCTTCCAAGGTAAAAATGACAGCTGGACTTGCCCACCGTAGCCTGCCAATCAGACGAGTTGACGTCGTCTGTTTCCACTCCTGACCCGAAATGACGTACCTTTTCGTTTCAAAAAGTCCAGCCTACTCAATGTATAGAAGCATCTGATGCCTTAAAAAATCACCAAAAACCTATTATTTTCCCCCCCCGTGTGTTGAAGATATTTTTATTGGAGGCGAGCGACCTGGAAATGAACCCGGAGAAGCCTCTTCTCTCTCTGGCCTGCCCGCTGCTGAATGCATGCGTTTTCAGCCGGGCTTTCCAAGGTTGCACGGATATTAGTGACAAAATAAAGTTCCCACTTCAGCAGCAGTTTGTCTCCAGCCCTTCTGATGATTTCCCAAAGTCCTCTCCCTTCTAGGAAATACTTTTAACCGGGACACGTAAAACAGAACAAGGCACGCAGAATTGTCTCTTCTCCACTAATGGTTTCACAGCAACTCCCTGGTGCCCATTAATCAATCGATCGTATTTATCGAGCGCTTACTGTGTGCAGAGCACTGTACTAAGCGCTTGGGACGTACAAGTTGGCAACATATAGAGACGGTCCCTACCCAACAGTGGGCTCACAGTCTAAGAAGATGTAGATGTACATTAAGTAGATGTTCAAAGTCGGCATAGCACATGGGTTGTTTCTCTCACTTTGGCTTTGGCCAATTTTGTCGCACTTTCCACACAGTAAGTGCTCAATAAATGCCATGGATGATGACGCCACAAAGCCTCCCAGAGGCTAGGGCTCTTAGGGGCTAGTAAAATGATAATAATAATGATGATGGCATTTATTAAGCACTTACTACGTGCAAAGCACTGTCTAAGCGCTGGGGAGGATACAAGGTGATCAGGTTGTCCCACGTGGGGCTCAATCAATTTATTGAGCGCTTACTGTGTGCAGAGCACTGTACTAAGCGCTTGGGAAGTCCAAGTCGGCAACACATAGAGACAGTCCCGACCCAACAGTCTTAATCCCCATTTTCCATCCTCATCAATCGTATTTATTGAGCGCTTACTGTGTGCAGGGCACTGTACTAAGCACTTGGGAAGTACAAATTGGCAACATATAGAGACGGTCCCTACCCAACAGTGGGCTCACAGTCTAAAATAACTGAGGCCCAGAGAAGCGAAGTGACTTGCCCAAAGTCACCCAGCTGACGATTGGTGGAGCCGGGATTTGAACCCATGACCTCTGACTCCAAAGCCCGGGCTCTTTCCACTGAGCCACGCTGCTTCTCGTGTGGCCCGGCCACGAAGTCCAGCAGGGTCAGCTCAGGCCTCTGAAGCAAAGGGGCCGGATCCCTCGGCCTCTGGGCCAGTCCTGCCCCTCCATCATCAATCGTATTTATTGAGCGCTCACTATGTGCAGAGCACTGTACTAAGCGCTTGGGAAGTACAGATTGGCAACATATAGAGACAGTCCCTACCCAACAGTAAATTGTAACTTGCCTCTAGTGTTTTTGTTCTCCTTTCAGCTAGCTGTAGAAGACAGTGAATGTGAATGCATTTCCTGACATCATCAATCGTATTTATTGAGCGCTTATTGTGTGCCCTCGTCCCCCTCTCCATCCCCCCATCTTACCTCCCTCCCTTCCCCACAGCACCTGTATATATGTTTTTACTCTATTTATTTATTTAATTTATTTGTACATATCTATTCTATTTTGTTAGTATGGTTTTGTTCTCTGTCTCCCCCTTTTAGACTGTGAGCCCACTGTCGGGTAGGGACCGTCTCTATATGTTGCCAATTTGTACTTCCCAAGCGCTTAGTACAGTGCTCTGCACATAGTAAGCGCTCAATAAATACGATCGATGATGCAGAGCACTGTACTAAGCGCTTAGCACTGACATCCGTGAGGTCGGTCGTGACGGTAAGATTCGATTCAGGGCAGGGACCGAAAACGGGGGCTCGGGACTCGTCCCTTTCTAAGACTCCGTCCCGGTGGGTTTGCTTTCCTCGAGCCCCCCGCTCACTCGGCCTTCCCCTCATGGTGACTCGGGGCCGCTGCTCGAACTCGACAAGACGGTGAACTCGTCCCAGCGCTTGGCACACAGTAAGCGCTTCCCAAACGCCGTCGTTATTACTCCAAGACAGCCACTCGATTTCTGTAGTTTCAGACCCTTCTCAACACTCACAGTCACGTTTCGGGGGGGATAACGAGAATGGCAACGCTGCAACCGCTCACCTCCAGGAGCAAGGGAAAGGGAGGTAAGGAAAAAAGTACTGGCCTTGCTTTCCACGATGAAAATACACCTGAGAAACTCGGTCCGTTCGGATGCGCCGATTCTTCAGGTGGACGGGTGCGGATTCTCTGCCGTTTTCCTCAAACGTCACTTTAGCTGGGAAGCACAGACAGGGCAGGTCAATAGCAAGACAGGCAGGAAAAAACTGGGGACACCAGGAACGTCGACAAGCGACCATACGTTTTTCCCTTCTTTTGAAAAGAGTTCTCTGTTCCCCACAAAAAAACAGGCACCGGAAGCATTTTTACTTTCATGTTTTTTTATTTAACAGTGAGGAAAAGTGCAACAAAAACTAATTTTACCAGTATTTTCCCTTCAGTAACATTTGTTAGCAACTGCATTTCCATGAAGGCTATTTGCTTATCAAATATAGAGACCTTTCGCTAATGTAAAACTAAACTATTTTAGAAAACGGGGTCCGCGTCAGGCACCAAGTGTTATAGGGGAAGCAGGAATCGTTCGGAACCCGGCAGTGACCAGACTGTACCAGGTTCTTTTATTTTATTTTTTCCTGCCTTACACGTTGATACAATATTAGAAGGCTCCCATCTTTAGTGGAGATAGAAATACGGTGAGGGGGGGAGGAAGAGGCAGCCACAGGGCCAAATGGACAGTTACTAACAAACCACAGCCTTTCTTTCACAGGTGAAACTTAACTCCCGTCTGTAACACAATTGTAATTCCTGGAAAACAGAGCAACGAGAAAGGGAATTTCTCTTTCAAGCTGCCCCAGTGCCCAATGCAGATGCCTCTTTTACGGCTAAGGAACAGACTCTAGCAAAATGTGTACGTTTGCGGGCATTAGAGTGGTGGCAAGGAGCAGAGGTAGACCCAGTGGAAATCTTTTCAGAGAAATTAACTTGGGTAAGTCGACATTTTTATTACACTTCCCATTAATAAGTATTTTTGTGAATTGCAAGCAAATCCAAGGTGACCATTATTAGGCCTGTGCCAGATCTATTCCAGTTGTTAAGTAGACTAGACCACTATTCTCCCCCTTGAAGAACTACAGCTCTAAATTTCCAGGTAAATGAGAACTAGACTCTTTGAACTATGGCCGTACGGTAGTACGGCGCTACACAGGGATGGAAAATAAAAGAAGTCTGCTTCCAGACTCATCGACCCGAATTAACTCTCCTCCTCTAAAAAGTGCAGTTGGCAGGAAGTTAAATGAAACAGAGACAGCTTGGGGGGAGAGGGAAGGAACTGAAAAGTCCTGGAGATAAGCATTTGTAAAGTTTAGCATGAAGATTATTTTCATTGCATAACAGTCTGGTGCTTATTTCTGCCAATACGAAGTAGCAAAAATACCCCACAAACATCGACGATCAATTTTGCGAATCGGTTAGTTCACTTCCCAAGTAACTTCAGTGTTGGTACAAAACCGCAAAATTAATCTGCGGCGGGGGGGGGGGAGTGAAGCCTAGCTCTGAATTGGGACCGCCATAAATATATATAAAAATATACAAGCCCAGTTGTTTGAAACAAAATGTTGTCACCGAAGATCCGATTTGAATCAACTCCACTCTGAACCCTCCCGTGAAAGTTAAATTGAGACAATGTCCGATAATAGCAACGAAATTGTCACGCAGAGTCCCTTTTCCCTTCCACTATGTACAGTGCGGGGGAGAGGGGGCAGGCATCCCCACAGATGGCCAAAATGCTCGTGACTCGGTCCTTCGGAGTTGTTATGGGAGGAATACCCTGGGCCAGACCAAGAAACCTAATTCCCCAAATCCCATCACCGCCTCTGAATCAAGACCCTCCCCAGTCAAACGACGCTTTGCTGGTCTAACTTTGCCAAGAAAACGACCTGTTAAGAGAGCCCCCATACTGGCGCTGTTACATTTCTAAAGTGCTTTAGGGGAAGAGTGGCTCTTTTAGTGAAACATTAAGACAGAGCAATCAGCTGTAGTCCAGGAGAAGCTTCACGTCTTTCCTAGCAATTGTCGAGGGCAAGGGAAACCCTTTCCCGGCCAGTTACCGCCCAGATGGCTCCAAGGACCGCTGGTAAAAGCACGGAACAGAGAACTCAACCTTGCAGTGAGGGAGCAAACTCATGATTTCACTGGGCACTCACCTCCACAAATTAAGACCTGATAAATGGTGTCTATTAAGGCGGCAGGGGTATTAACCAGACAATACTCACAAACAGGCTCTTTATCATCATTCCCTGTACCGATTTCACAGTACATCCACTATGTTCCTCTTTTAAAAAAGACCGTGCTCTCCACATTTATTCATTTTAAATAAATGAACAGATCTAAGGAAGTAGAAGGTTGCATTAGTCAGTCTGCTATGGTTAAAATCGTCCCCACCACTGATGTTGAACAATTTTATACAAATTCACAGACTAGCAGAATTTACGTATCTTAATGGGGCCCTTAAGCTGACATCAGGGAGACATTCAAAATTTATTTTGGCATCTTTCTATTCAAAAAGCCAAACCCTAAGCTTGGTTTATTTGGAATCCAATAGAGAGCACAATTTTCTCTGGTGATCTGCCACACCCAGAATTCTGCCTGAAGAATGGGGGAAAACCCTTCTCCCGTTATCTCACACAGGGGCAGTTCGAAAGAACCTTGGAAGACACACACGATCAAAACTGCCTTTCAGTTTTACTTAACGAAGCAAGAAAAGCAGCATCTTTTTTCCCCACCACCAGTTTACAAGTATTATGGATCACCTAGATCTCATTCATTTTCTTCCCAACTGATCTAAGGTTCCCCTCTTGCTTATATTTCACAGCTACCTTGTCAATGCTTCTACTCTTGAGTTCTAGTCTTTGATCTTAAACAAGTTTAGCAGGACACACACACACAAACACATAAGGAGCCAAGTGATATTAACTCTACATAAAGTGCAAAACAGCTCCGAGAGGTTGGAAAAAGGATTTTCACAAATAAACCAAATTCCTCCATTTCTTTGATGGAGTTGGGTCTCATGGCTCGTTGAGGGCCACCTCAAAAATACCCAAAACGGCATACTGCCGGGAGTCCAAGCCTAGCCCTACTGGCCTAGCTATAACAAGTTGCAAGTTTAGAAAAATGAGTAATCTTGGATTCATTTTCCATTTCTCTATCAATTTCTTCTTTGTTCAGGACTGCACAGCTGCCTGCCGCAGTTTTGAGTCATCACCCTCCTTCCCGTGCCTATTCTGGGTTTTGCTTTCATAGCCCAGAACTAAAGTAGTCTAGAAATTTGGTCCAGTTCTGTTCAAAGAATATCAAATCTTTTGAATCCAGCAAGTCAAAAACACACAACCTTCAGGGTCAAGCAGTGTACTGGGTTCTAAACATCATAACCCATCACTTATTGAAGACAGTACTTATTAATAAGTACAGTCCCATCCCATCTAACACAAAGCCAGATGCCACCAGCCTGTAGTTTGCAGGAATGTTCCTGAAATGAGACTTAACTACTCCGTGCATTCCAAATTTACCTGTTTATATCTTTTTTGCTGACCTCCATCGAGACTACGAGCACCTCGTGGGCAATGAATGTGTCTACCCAATCTGTAGGATAATATTCTCCCCCAAGCAGAGCACAAAGTAAGAGTTCAATAAACACTACTGATGGAGGTGACTAGAAGAATCGGGCTTTGAAGTCTTTTCAACCAGATTCTTGGAGTCCTTAACTTTTTGCGGGGAGTAGGATTAAATTTAAGTAAATCAAAAACTCCATTACTTAACATTCAGCCCTCAAAATTCCTTGCAGTCGTCACTAAAATCTCAACAACCTGAACTTCTGAACTGAACTTTACCTGAAATCTTTACCTGAGATTTGTTCAGTTGTAAATCTTGGGGAGTGTTTTCACTGCTTGGACGATGCGGTTTGGTCACAAGGCTGATCTTATTCCATCTTAAAATTACTGCTCCGATTGTAATTTATGCTCTCAGGCTGCAAAAAAGCCACTGGTGCCCATAACCAACTCATTCTCAAGTACTATACAGGAAAGCTATTGTAAGGGTGCACACTTACATCCCATGTAGGAAACTTCAAATACCAGAAGTGAAACTGAATACATTCTAAGGAGGTGACTGGGGTAGAAGAAATGGACAAAGAAATCAGAAGGAAAGGAGAAGCTGGATAAGGAGAGAGAGACATTTGGTCCACAGAACTTTGTTTCAAACCAAGGCAGTGGCAGAGAGGAGCTTTCTGTAAGAATGATTATGAAAAAAACCTGGATTTTCTAACAAACCTCTAAATCCACGTGAATATTTTAGAAAAGCTCAACTAAGGGATCACAGAGTCATCTGGGGCCAAGTTCCTAGTTCCGTAATATGAACAAAATCGGAACGGAATACATTCACAAATCTGTCACTGCCGAAGCACGCTTAATAAATCAACCTAATTTTATCCCAAACAAACATGGTGTGCTTATTTTGGCAACCAACCTGCTTTTGCTTGCAATTGCTTTCCACTTCGCATTTTCTGTTCCTAAAACAAGGGGACAATCAAAGGGATCCTCGATCCCAGACAGGTGGCGTCAAGGAAGGGCTTCGAGGAAATAGCATCAGACCATTATTCGTGACCCCTGCTCTCTGGGGGCCAATTAATTTGTTTTCCTTTCGAAAAGGTCGAGGGCGGATCAACTGCTCTGATGTAGAGAGAAACGCCACTCGCTTTCCCTATCTTGCTTTACTAAGTGGTCACGGCCAGGTCACTCTGGCAGCCTCAACAACTCGCAGGACATCCTGGCTCCCCCTTAAATACTCCTCGTGTCCCTCTGCTAAGGAAAAGGAGGAAGCGAGGGCCCTGTGGAGCAGGCGACCGGCAACTCCACCATCTAATCACACCCCTGCTAGACAAGCCACTCATTAGCACATTTGGACGAATCTATCCAACCGCGGACTGATTCAGTTGTCGGCTCTTTGAGGTCAGTTCCCCAAGTGCTTTACTACACAGCTGTTATCGATCCGTTCGGCTGAACTGAGGGACTCTGCCAAACATTTCCCTGGATTTTCACTACCCGGTTCTCTCGGCCGTTAGAAGACAAGTAGGAAATTTAATACTAAAAGGTAAGACTCTTCCTCCCAAACGTTAGTCTGCCGGTCCTTGCTAACCTAATCTCCAAACGTTTACTGCTTGCTGTTCGGCATTTAACTAAGTTACATCAAAATGGTCTACGTAAAATAAAACCAAATTTGCTTGAGGCTAAGGCTGCCTTAAATTAAAATTTTCATTTGTACAGACATCATTTTCAAATTACCTGCAGCAATCTCATCAAGAACTCCAGCCCATTCGTAGTGGTACTACAATTCATAATATATACAAAAATCAGTATCCATAATGAGAAACCAACGATTCTTACGAAAAAGGTCTTTATGAGAATCTGCAGGGTAGTCTATGTTCAAAGTTGCAACTCATAAATTAAAACCAGTATCTGTAACCTATACAAAATATACAAATGGTGTTTATGTCTGATATATATGCTCTTTAGGACTACATATCCTTGGGAGAATACTCCAGCGTATAGAGCTGTCCAAAAAACTCTGATATATTAAAAAAAAGTGAATTTTGGGGTCAGATGGTTTTCAGAGGCCAATTCATCAGGAGATTATCCACAAAGGTTGTCACTTAAAATACTAAAGGTAAAAAAAAAATTTTTCTTTTTAAGATTGACAACTCATACTTTCTCAATTTCATTTCAAAGCTTTTGTTGTTGGGCATGTAATATACAGAGTTGAAATAAAAACATCCTATATTTAAAACATACTGAAGTTATTAGGGAAGAAGGGGTTTCAGGTTGAAAATACTTGGAGTATGAATAGCAGCCAGGAAACAAATATTTTACACAGAAAAGAAATCCTGCAAGGTTTTTTCTTTTAATTGAACTTACATCACGACAGGCTTCCTCACGCTTAAAAGTTTTTCATGACTATCCAGTCTTAGGTCTGAAAATTTTTATGGAAAACTTCAGAGCTGGCAATCCCCCTCACTAAACCACACGTAAGTCGCGTCTTTACTCCGATGTTGCGTACGGTTTCTTCTGAGAGGAAACCCTACGAGCAGCTTTCGTGGGGTGCCGATTTCCAACGAGACTGTAGATTTTTCATTATGCAGTTTGTCATGCTCCCGAGCTTCTCTTGCATTTCGAATAGCTGGCTTCCCGAATAGTGCTGGAGAGCTTCCGAAGTTAGTTGCAGCGCAAGGGAATTGATCTGTACCAGGAGATCCTTAGGCTCCTGGGAGTCCGTGACGGAAGAAGCAGGCTCAACCAAATCTAAGAGAAAAGTCAGCACAATTACATAAGCCACCATGTTTACCTTCTTGGATATTCCATTTGCCCCCGGGTAACCCTCTACGGAGAAAAGGTGCTGTCAATAGGATTAGAACACATTCCTTTTCAAACCTTCCATTTAATAATGTTTTAGGTTCTAGGAATGTGTCTACCCAACAGTAAGTACAAGGAAACCAACTGCAAAGGAATAGAAAATTCTGGGGCATCATCTCGGCCTAGATATGGATGCTTGTGTGGAGCGTGAAGACGAGTGAGGCACCGTAGCCCGGTGGAAACAAAACGGGCCTGAGAGTCAGAGGGCCTGGACCGCGTGTGTGCGACCTTGGGTAGATCCATCGTTTCGTCTATCCTCCATCAACGGTATTTATTAAGCGCATACTCTGTGCAAGGCACCGTACTCAGTCCTTGGTAGTACAACAGAGTAAACAGAGACAATACCTGCCCTCGAGGAGCTTACCATCTAGCAAGGTAGATACAGAAGGGGTGAGGGTGGAGTGACTACCTCGGTGCTTAGGCTCAAGTGGATGGCTGATGCATTAGGGAGGGAAAATAGGATGGGGAGATGAGAGATTACTCAGGGGAGGCGATGTAATTTTACTAAGGCTTTGAAGTCACTTCACTTCTCTGTGCTTTAGTTACCTCATATGTTAAAAGGTGATTAAGACACCGGGTCCCATGTGGGACATGGACTTGTGTCCAACCTGCCAACCTGATTAGCTGGTATCTACCCCGGTGATTAGTATAGTGCCTGGAACATATCTACATATGTTGTACATATCTATTCTATTTGTACATACCTATTCTATTTATTTTATTTTGTTAGTATGTTTGGTTTTGTTCTCTGTCTCCCCCTTTTAGACTGTGAGCCCACTGTTGGGTAGGGACTGTCTCTATATGTTGCCAACTTGTACTTCCCAAGCGCTTAGTACAGTGCTCTGCACACAGTAAGCGCTCAATAAATACGATTGATTGATTGATTGGAACATTGTAACAAAAACCATTTAAAAAAAAAAGGTGTGAAGAAGGATGTGTGGGACACCATACTCGTCCAGTTCCAACTGCTCACTAACACTTCTGCTTTTCCCCACCCCCATCTCTTACTTCTCTGAAGGTGAAAGGATGGAAGACCAGATGGTCAGAAAGTGTTTTACTAGCAGGTTTGGCTCAATTTCCTGGTGTATTCTAAATGAAACCTCTGAAAAACCAACCACAGAAACCATAAGAGCCCATGTTAACCTGTATGAAAAGCACCGTGGCCTCTGTGGCTTTGGACTAGTCACCTCACTGCTCCGTGCCTGTTACCTCATCTGTAAAATGGGGGTGAAAACCGTCAGCCCCATGTGGGATACCCCAGTTTGTATCTACCCCAACGCTTAGTACAGGGATAGTAAGCGCTTAACACATACCTTAAAAAAGGGCAACTGTGTTTTCAGACCATCTTAAACGACTGCAAACAGTTTGAGACTACCCCATATTTACTGAACCAAAACGGTCACTTAAAGGTGGGAAGTGGACAAATGATTTGGGCAAGATGACGCGGACTATATTTGGCCAAATTTACCTGTAGCAAGTCTTTCTTCATCAGGAGAGGTAGGTTTATTGTCCACTCCATTCACTAGCTTATCTGAAGCATCCAATGCTGTAATTTCTTCAAATCCACGGGATTTCATCTTGATGGTCGTGTTTGGCAGTAGAGGAAGAAGAGTAATAGAAAGAACTAAGTTAAACTTTAAATAAAGGAATACTAAAATGAAATGGAAAATGGAAATGAAATGTATGACGGTGGCAATTCAGAAATTAGAGGGAGTCTGTCGTACTGGCAGAAAAGACGCCAGAGAGAGAAGAAAATCGGGAGAGAGCAAGAGGAGAAAACAGAACCTTTGGCAGCAGCCAGAGCAGGGTAAAAAACAAAGTTTGCTACAGCAACAAAGAGCAAGGAAGGGACAATATGAAAATGTGAAGAACAAAAAGAGCTGAAAAGAGAGGGAAGAGAGCTGACCGGATGCTTAAAAGTCAGTGGTCAGGAGTTTCTGCTTCGTGTGGGGAAGAACAGGGGTAACCATTATAGGCTTTGTGAGGAGCTGAGATATGGGCAAATGATTTTATAAAAATCATCTGCTCAGCAGAATCAAATATGGACTAGAGAAGGGAAGAGAATGGAGACAGAAGACCCAAGAGGAGGCTGATGCAGGATAGCCGAGGTAAAACCAATGGCTGTACCATGGTGGTAACCAGTTGAATGGAGAGGAAAGCAGACGTTGGGAGGAGAAATTGACATGATTTAGTGATAGACTGAAAGTGACAGCTAAGAGACAGTCGAGGATAATAGCAAGGCTGTGCATCTTGGACGCAGGAAGGGTGGTGATGCTGTCAAATGTGATGGTTGGTGAGTATTTGATTAGGGAGGGAAGATGAGAAATTGAGTTTTAAACACTGAATGTAAGGTGCTGGTGGGAACATCTATGGAGATGTTATGAAGGCAAGAGGAAATGCCAGGATACAAAGGTAAGAAATTGGTGCTAGCGATATAGCCTTGGGAGCCATTTGCATAGCCGTGGTATGAGGGGCACCCACAGTTACAAGTGAGACACAGATGAGGAACCAGAAAAAGAGACAGAAAAATTCCTGGAGTATGTACACTACAGTTACCACTGTACAGCTACACCCAGATTCTGGATAAAAAAAATCCAAATGCCTTACACACTTTCCAGACACCGCATGTCTAAAAGAGTAGTTATCGTGCAGTCATTATTGTTACAGCTTTGTTTGCACTGTTATATTGTTTTTCAAAAGCAATTTTACCTGTTGCTCGTGATATACTCTAAGAGCTTTTTTAACGTTGGAAACTTTTGGAGAACGAATAGGGAGACTTTTGATTTCGGCTGCTGTAAGAGTACTCAGGTCGCCAATTGTTTTAATGTTCTTTGCACGGATTAGCTGTCCCAGACCTCTTGCCCTGTAATGTAAGCAGTTGCAGAAGGGGAAAAAAATGACCGAGTTCACAAATGCGGTTAACACTTTTTCCAAATTTCATTCTGCCCTTATGAAACACTTGCCCCATCACACTCATTCACACTCCAATCTGTTTTAGTCTTCTCTCCATATTTTCTTCCTCTCAATCCCAGGCCTTAAAACAAACATCCTCTACTAAATGAACTACCTCTCTCTCCCATTTCTCCTAAATCTTAATCCACTATGACATGCATGCTCTTAATTGGAGTTAAGATTCCACTTAACATGTTGCTACAAATTAAAATTCACCCATTGCAAGTGGAAAATTGGAGGAATGCATAGGTGCGTAGGTGATCAAAAAGTTGTAGTGTATAATTACACTGAAAACATTTGCATGCATGCCAAAATACAAGAGTCCCACTTTCCCAGAAGTGGTAATTTAGATGGGAAAGTAGTCACATACCACATGTTTGAAGTAATCTGGGGCAAAATGATGTCAATTGGTGCTCCACAGCTCATCAATGCTGGATATACGCTTTCATTTGGGGATGGCAATGATTCTTTGGTCATTTCGGTCATCTTGGAAAAAGAGAGAACTTGTGAAATAAGAATCGTGAGACTGAACATGAGAAAATCAAGAGGTATTTGAAACTAAAGAGCATCTTACTAAACATTTCTTTGAGCTCTTAAATTTAGGGCTACGTGATCCTGGGGACAGAAATCCCTTGGTTGGAGTGGTGTTATGCTAGACAGGAAAAAGGGAGAAAAAAGAATCTCTCAAACCCTAAACATTAACATCTTAAAATCAATTCAATAGTTAGCCATAAATTAGAAGCGCCTTCCGAAATGTTCAATTAGAGTTAGATTAAATGCATCTAATTAAAATAATCTAAGTTTTCACTTTAGATTTCTCTCACTGCACTGTTCAAGAACTCACTTAGGTAAACTCAAGCTTTTAAGTACTTACCCCTTTTAACTAACACTGCAGGTATGCGCACAACCATTTCTTCCAACATGGCACTGAATTCTATCTGGACAAACAAATTTTCTTGGAACAATATTCCCTAATCCTGCTCACTGCAGTCTATTCAAAATGCATCGGATAAATATGAGGTATAGAACAAGATGCTTAGTACAGTGCTCTGCACATAGTAAGTGCTCCATTAATTGATAGACTTATTTTTCCTTGGCACTTCTGAAAAACTATGCAGCTATAGAGACTATTTCCAAGCAATATTTAATGAAGAGAAACACTGACCATAGCTTACCTTGGATTGTGAATTAGATGGAATTTTAAGGCTTCTAGCTGTTGGGGAACTGTTTGATGAATGGGGCCTAACAACGGGGCTTCTCCTATCAATATCATCGGCCAGGCCTGCTTGGTAAATTGGATCTGCAAAGGATACTCGGCGAATCTGTAAATGTGTAAGTTACTATTAGCTAACAAAATGAATCTGATTATTCTGGGGCTTCTGACAAGCATTAAATAGCTAATCAAAGATGGAGGGTGGGCTTCAAAGCTCAATTCATTTAATTGGTCACTAAACGTTCAACAAATCATCTGCAAGCAGCTATTTCTCAGCCCCTTTCTCTTCTACCCCTTGTTTCCCATTCTCCAGCTACCCAGAATTTGGGTTTAGGGGTCAGAGAGGAAGAGGGGGGGAAGGCAGGACAACCCAGGTCGGTGTATGAACATACACAAGTCTCCCACTAAATTGTGGTCAACTGTGTCGTTTCCCCATATGTATCCAAAACTACTGTAATTACAATTCTCTAATACGGTTCCTTGACAATGATCGTTCCTTGGATCATGAGCTGCGACCCTAATCATCCAGATGTTAAACCTGGTCTCTGGTGCCCTCTTCACCATTACTAACCCAGACAGCACGTTTATTGAGAAAAGTAGTTGATTCCACAGTGCTTTAAAATGTCCGGCCACTGCTGACTTGTAACTTGGCCGCTGAAACTGACGGCCTGTAAAGAACTCAATGACACACCCCCAATTCCAAAGAAAGTGAAGGACAATAATCTGGCCCACTTGCTCGCCACAGCACAGCTGATACAGTCAGCCTTCGGCTGTCAAAACAATTGATGATGCTCCTTAGTAGTCACATAGCCCGATTATCATCTAATCCAGCCTCTCCCCACTCCTTTCTATACTGCATTGCTGCATGGATCATCTTACTGGAGCACTGCTTGATGAGAAGCAGCATGAATGCCTCTTATGAGCTGTGTGACTTTGGCCACACGTTACAACTTCTCTGTGCCTCAGTGACCTCATCTGTAAAATGTGGATTAAGACTGAGCCTCAAGCGGAACAACCTGATTACCTTGTAATCTCCCCCCGGTACTTAGAACAGTGCTTGGCACATAGGAAGTGCTTAATGCCTTAATTATTATTATTACTATGTCTCTGCTCCTCAAAATCAAGCCTGGGCTCCCTTGCAGTTTCCGTTCCTCCCAAGTCAACCTTCTAGCCGTACTCACTTTACTGTCCTCCCTCCCCAAATCGTACACACCACAGCTCCCCTTCATTCAATGTCCTCCTAAACCCCACCTTCCCCTCCATCCCTTCAGCCAACTTAAAAACTTACTTACACCCTTAGTACTCATGTTTCTATTTCTGTTCAATTTATTTTGATTTTGCTTCCCCCTTTATAGGGGAAGCTCCTTGTGGGCAGGGAATGTGTCTCATTATCCCGTTCTTCCCAAATGCTATTACTAACACTCTTTCAATTACAACTCCTACCTTGGTGACAGGTGATGGGGTCTCATCTTCTTGAGGTCGTTTTATTCCTCTTTTTAAAATACTGGTGGAGGGCGAAGCTGAAGGAGACCACACACAGCGTGTTTGCACTCCACTGGGACTTTCATTTGCTGTGGCCAGAGATAAAGCGTCTAGCCCCTTCAGCTTTTGAGGAGAGGAAACATTACTTTCTTCTGTGATCTGTTCTGAGGCTTCATTAGTGGAAGCTGAGGTTTTCTCTACTTCCTCTGGAGCTGACTGTACTTCCTCTAAAATCCCAACGCTGACATTTTCTAGACCGGGCTGATCAAGGTCACAATCGACTTTTGTTTCTTCCAACTTCTCGCCATCCAGAAGGCTTTCATTAGGTTTATCCACCTCAACATCCCCTTCTTCAGCCACTGGTTCCCCAGATTTAACTATTTCGCTGTTCTTGTCTTCTGCCTTGGCTTGTTCACATTTGTCAGCTTCAATATTGACTTCAAATTTACGTGGTTCAGCATTCTCTTCGGGCTTCAATGCTGTGTTCACATCGGTCCTCACACCATGAAATCCCATCTCTCCTGCCTCTTTTTCTTCAGGTTTCACGGGTTGAGCGTTCACGCCTTCCTCCTCCGTCTGTTCGACTTCCGTTTGTTTGGATTCAGCACCTGGCTTGCCCACTTCTTCAGTCTTTGTTTCTCTGGGTTCAGCATCCTGAGCCTCCATTGTTTCCTCCTCTTCCTGTTTGGAAGCCTGAGTGCCCATTCCTCCCTCCTCCGCCTCTTCCGACTTAGCACATCGAGTATTCATTTCTTCCCCCTCGGTCTCTTCAGACTTAGCACATTGAGTGTCCATGTCTTCAGGCTCATCTTTATCAGTGTGCGCTTTGAGTTCACCTCCGGAACTGGCCGTTCTCTCTGGTGTCCCGTTTTTATTTATTTCCTCTCCTAACGAAGTTACCGGCACTTCTGTTTGCATCTCTACAATGGGAGTATGTTCTAAAGGAGCTAAGGAGCCATCATCATTTAATAAGTGTGGCCTATCAGTTTGGCCTTCCACTTCAGTCGGCCCCTGCTCTTCGAGGGTTCCGTCACTGAAGCTGGTTTGATTTTCTAAACCAACCCTTTCTACGGGAAGAGGTTCCTGAAACGATTCCACGGGACTTTCTTTCATCTCGCTTTCAAGCACGGAGTCAATCAGTGAATCTTTAAAAGCCCAAGTTCCCTGCAAGGGAGCTTTTTTTCCCAAGAGAGGGCAGAGCTGAAAATTTTCTGCTGCAGTGACTGTTGTCTGGGCACCTGCCTTTTTGTGTTCACTGAGGTTTACATGTTGATCATCAGGGGTCTTTACCTCTGTGAATGATTTTTCTTGAGACTGTGACTTTGCTTCACAGCAATCACAACTCTTTGACTTCCTCACCCTCCTACTTCTCTTGTGGTGGCACTCCGGAGTCTGCGGAGGTTTTTCAGACGGCGAGGAGATAACGGAGAAACCTCTGTCGGAAGGCACTGTGGTATCTTCCATCGAATCTTCCTTATTCAAGTTTTTAGTCGCGTGCCTTGTACTCAAAACTGGCTCAGAAACGCATGGGCTTGTAAACGAGTCTTCTTTGGCAGTGTCAGTTTTGAGTTTTCCATTTCGGTTCTGCCCACCAACCTCTGACACATCAGCACACTGGTTAATAGTGGAATAGGTCCCTTCGTCTTTCGACTCACAAGTCTGAGATATTAACGGAATCTTTGGGTCTTCTTCTGGACTCACTTCACTCCTATTCTGCACATCCAAACTCCTCCCTTCTGTTACAGTTTCTGATGCTATATACTCTTGACTCCCCATTTTTTCTTCCTTCTCTTTGTCTTCAAGAGGGTCACTGGTTTTGTTTTTCCACTTCCCAGATCGTTTCTTTTTAGAACCATCTTCTTTCGTTTCGGAGCTATCTGACTCCGAGTTTTCAATGCTAGAGAGCAAACCCTGCGATGCCCTCCTTGTCTGGTATCGCGTGCGTCCCCTTGCTGGTTTCTCACAAACCTTATCTGAGCCAGAGTCCTGACTATCTCCATCCGATTTTACATTCTCAGCTTCTGTTTTTTTAATACTTTTGTTTATTTCGGTTTCACTGGTAGTTTCTTCAGGCAAACTGCTCTCCTTCTTAGACAGGTCGTCTTGTTCATCTTTAACTTTTGCAGAAGCCTGCTTCTGCTTTGGAGAAAAGTCATCTTTTAGTTGAGTAATCCTCTTCTGGGGACATTTTTCTTCCTCTTTTCGTCTTTCCTTTTTCTGGTGGCTGTTTTCTTTGTCCTGGCTACCGGTGGCACACTCGACATTTTCCGATCGTCGTCTTGAGGACCGCCTAAGTGGTTTTTGATTGGATGATATCTGCGGGACCTGGCTGTCCTCGTTAGACATTTGATCTGTTGGTATTTCTTCTGGAGGTGTATTTTCTTTGGATTCCAAATTGGATCCCGCCTCACGATCTCCTTCCGTCGTAGCCTTTTCCATTGCTGCGACATTTTCTTCCTTCAGGTTATGATCTGGGGTTTCATCTTCCAGTGATGCAGGGCCAGGTACATTAGACTGGGTCTCGAGTCTACCTTCTTTTTCTGTAATTTGACCAGGGGCACAAATCTGTTTACTTTCCACAGATGGGGATTCTTGACTTTTCTCCTGTTCCGACCGCGTTAACAACCTGGCTCTCTTCCTTCCCGACTGTTCGGCTTTATTTTGTCTGCGACTTGCTCTTTTCGCCCCCACCACAACTTTTTCGGAGTCAGGTTTGGAGGAATTCCCTGCTCGGACCTTCGCTTTAGCTAAAGTGCTTGTTGCACCCTGACCAACGGGCACGGAATCAGCTGAAGAGGCTCCAGATGCAGTGGTCAAGGCAGATGGACTAAAAGGTCTGTTCTCTGAACTATCGAACTTCTCCAAGGTAATGAAAGATTGCCGGCGGCTCGTGGGCTGCGGTGGTGTCCCAGACACAATTCCACTAGATTCCACAATTCCACTTAGGAGTGAATGTTCTGGAGAAGGGGACTTGGAAATTATTCTAGTATCTTTTTCTACGTCATCCTTACTGCTCAATAATTCCGAATTTCTTTTTGGAGGAACAACTTGGTTACTCTGAGTAGACGCTTTATCAAGAGGCTTGTTCGTCTTTCCAAATTCACTCTTCATCTCTTCCTCCTGCAGAGAAATTAGCACAGCGGTTAAATACCAAGAATTATCCCTTCTGCTATATTCTCTGGTGGAGTGGAGCCCTATAACATAGCTGAAATTGCAAAAACTAGGTCAGGTCTGGGGTAATACAAAAAAATTAACGGAGATGACGAAATACATCTTATGTGGAAGAATTGGGGGTGTTAGGGTTGTTTATGCCACAGGAGGCGAGGGAAAGGCCCAAACCACTCAAATATGAAAGATTTTTTTAAATAAAATGCCAATCTGACATTTCTTAATGTGCACAGATGAATGAATGAGAAACGAGCACAAATTAAGATGGAGAAATTTCTGTTAGGCATAAGGAAAGCCCAGAGTAGCAAAACAAAACAAAAAAACCTATAACATGCTACCATTAGGTTAGGGAGGTTCCGCCCTAGAGATCTTCAAAAACAGAACAGACAAGCTACCTATTCTTCATGGTTATTTTTTCACCTGGAGGCAGAGGACATGAGCAGATCGCTTAAGATCTTTTCAAGCTCAATCAATTTATGGAGCACTCGTGTGCAGAGTGCTGTACTAAGCACTTGGGAGAACACAATATAACAAAGTTGGTAGCTACGTTCCCTGCTCAAGGAGCTTAAAGTCTAAAGGGAGAGACAGACATTAATGAAAATAAATTATGGATATGTATATAAGTGCTATGGGGCTGAGGGTGGGGTGAATAAAGGGTGCAAATTCAAATCCAAGGGCAAAATAGAAGGGAAAGGCCAAAAGGGAAATGAGGGCGTAGTTGGGGAAGGCCTCTTGGAGATGTACTTTTAATAAAATTTGGGAAGGGGTGGGGAAGAGAGTGATACAGATGTGACGAGACAGCCTAGTGTGTAGGCTAGGTTGTAATAGGAAATCAGAGAGGTAATGGAGGAGGGAGAGATCTGATTGGAGTGCTTTAAAGAATTCCTGTTTGTTGCAAAGGTGGAAGGGCAACCACCAGAGGTTCTTGAGGAGTTGGGGGGAAATGGACTGAAATTTTGTATAACAGTATTCCGGGCAGCAGAGTGCTGTATGGACTAAAGTGGGGAGAGACAGAAGGCAAGGAGATCAGCGAGGAGGCTGATGCAGTAATCAAGGCAAGAAAAGAGAAATGCTTAGAATAACGTGCTAGCAGTTTGGAAGGAGAGGAAAGGGTGGGTTTCACCCGGTTACTGGACACCAGTAACTCTCCTAAAACCTCCAATATAACTATCAGAACATACCTGAAATTCTGAAGGATTATCCTTTGGTTCTTCAATCCGAGTCCCTTTTTCCCTATAGAAATGTATGCAAATTAGACAGCTTATCATTTGATGAATGAGATCAATTATTACCAAAGGGTGAAGTAACCATACTTACATAGACTCTTCTTGAGAATATTGAGAAAATAAGGCTGTGTCTTGGGATACATCTAGGTTATTATACATAACAGGAATGTCAACTCTGCAAAAGCAAATATTTCTTATGTTTCTTTCACTTTGTACAATCCGAAAAAGCATTCTTGGTTAGATCAGTGCTTACAGTACTTTTTTTTTTAATGGCATTTATTAAGCGCTTACTATGTGCACAGCAATATTTGGCTCATAGTAGGTACTCAATAAATCGTCACTTTTCCAAATGGACAGATGCTTACAACTTTAGAAAATTACCATGAAAACAGAGTTTAATGGTATGTTGAAGCTGGGAAGCCCATCACACCTAATGAACAACGTCTTATTACATTCAGATTTTAGGGGAAAGATGGAACAGCATATATGACACTTTCATTCCTACTCTCTATGATGAAGCAAATTCAAACCATTTTGGTAGGTCAATATCCAAAGCTTTCACAGTCCTAGAATTTAGCAAGGTAATAATAATTATTATTATTTTTAAAAATACTCTCCCAAGCACTTAGTACGGAGCTCTGTAACACACTAAGTGCTAAATACCACTGATTGACTGAGTCTCCATCTGAACATACAGAGTTAAGTCTTCTAGTGATATACATTTTGCTGAGTGAGGCATGTAGAGGCTTATTTATGCACGTGGCTTACTCATTAGGGTATTATTACTCAATTAGCAGTCCAGACATGATCCCTGCAATCACTGATGTGCTGTTTTGGGTTATAAATATTACCTCATGTAATAGTAACATTACTATTACTTCAAAGAAAAAGTAAAAACGTGTACAAATGGTGAATTGCAAATCTTCGGAAAATTCATGCAATCTTGTTATAACTAACTTCAAGAAAGTACCTACTTAAGTCTGTCATTCTGAAATAACAGTACTTTGAGTATTACTTGACATACATGGGCCACAAGCCAGGACTTATTATTCAGTGTGAGCTTTCTGTTAATGAAATTTGTTGTAGTAGTAATAGTATCTATTAAGTGCTTACTGTGCGCAGAGCACTCTACTAAATGCCGGAAAAGAATACATAGATGGGAATTAGTCACAGCCTTGTACCAAAATGGGACCTGGCTGCGGACTGTCAAGACAGATTACAAACCTTTTTGTTCTAAGCACTTCTTTCTGATGTTCAGTCAGTGCTCTTTCTTTTGTCTCCTTTCCTTCCGGAGGAATAAATACAAAATCAACAGACTTCTCCTCTTCCAAAAGAATCTCATTTTTCGCTTTGGGAGATGAAAATTCTAATTTCAACTATAAAAAGAAAGTTTTCGTATTTAAGTTTTTAAACATAGTGCTCAGTCCATACCCTTCTCAATTCTATGATTTTTTCTACATAATATGAGAGTTGGAGTTACTTCTTTTAAGACTATAACACTGACTACAGCATCCATTTAAAAGCAAATAACTTTGATGGGACCCAGTCTTCTGTTTGTGAAGACTTTATAATACAGCAAAACTCTAAAGATCACAAGAGAGCCAGGCAGCCCTTATCAGTTATTCCACTCCTTCATTCTTTTCTTCTACCCTCTATAAACCCTGACATTCCTGGGCCTATTTTTTCAGATCTCCACTCCTCACTAACTATCCACTCATCCTTTCTAATCTTCCTTCTCGGGCCTTATGTTTCTTGGTCCAAATCTTCTTCATTCCTCTCCAACTTCATTTCATTTTTTCACCCATCATATTAATTCTCTTCATCCTTTCTTCCTATTTAAAAGACAAAAACTAAACCTCCCATATTTATGTACCATTTTTTATAGTTAAATGACATGGACCTTACCTTAGCTGGTGGCTTTGCATTTTTTTCCTTCAAATCTTTTGCTTGTGACAACAAGGAATTCCGTTTCCCACTTGACTTGACTTTTACACCACTGATCTTTGCATCCAACTGCGTGTTTTCAGTCTAACACAAAAAGCAATTTTCAATGTGAAATACAAAGCACAGGCAAAATAAAGTTCAGTTTTATTGTAGGTTTCGTGACATTACATCATCACATCCTCTGCATTTTGTAAGTTTTGGGTCTCCTCATTTCAAAAATCATAAGCTTATCCTGCCCAAATCAGATCTGTCAAATTGATTTCAATGCAGTCACTTCTGTAATGCAGAAGGTATGTCCCCAAAGATCCTTGAAGTACTGTGTTCACGGCTTGATCGAAACAGTACGCACGCACAAAATCATTTCCTTTGATGCTGTATCACCCTATGTCTAGAAGAACCAACTGTAGTTTAAAATCCTATTACTCTGGCAATAAAGATAACCTTTCCATTTAAGGACAGCAACTACGCTGCATTTCAAAGTGCAGGAGAGCGCTGCATTTTTTGCTTGGCTTTCACTTCAGTATTAAAAAAAAAATCTAGTACTAGGCATTGCCGAGTAAATACTCAACTGCGGTTCTGAAAACGGTTCGGTCCGTATTTCCCCACTCCTCAAAACCTCCAACGGTTGCCTATTCACCTCCGCATAGAATAGACACTCCCTGCCGACGGCTTTAAGGCATTAAGCTCTCTCCCTCCTATTTAACCCCATTCATCTCTTACTACAACCCAACCCACACTCTCCACACCAAACACCAATTTACTCTCCGTACACTGACTCATCTATCTCACCCCTGGCCCCTTGATCACATTCTTCCTTGGGTCTATAACTATTCCCCTCACTTCATTTTACAGTCTACCACTCTCCCCATCTTCGAAACTCTCCTAAAATCACATCTCCTCCAAGAGGGCTTCTCAGACTAAGCTCTTTATTTTCCCCTGTCCACCCCCAGTATTGACTATGCCCTTGGCCGTGTACCCACTAAGCATTTGAACACTTACCCCAGCCCCACAATACTTGTGTAAATATTCTTATACTCTATATTCCCTAAAACAAGTCTACTTAAATATCTGCAGACTGTGGGCTCCTTATGGGCAAAGATTACATTTCCCAGTTCTGATATATTGTCTTTTCCCCAAGCACTTTATTCAGTGCTCAGCACATGGAAAGCCCTCAAATACCACTTGTTGAATTATTGAACTGGTGGAGTTTAGACGTACGGAAAGCCACCACGCCCAGAAATTTTTCTAATAAAAACATCCTGCAAATATCTATTCCATTAAAGGAGGTCAAAAATAATGAAATCCAAAACAGGAAAACAGTAAACATCATTACTGGAAAGCACTTATTAGACCTTAGAATGCCATACATCAGAGTTCAAGACAAAGAACATGGACTGTTCAATATAAATGAACAGTTGACATGCCCTGTTCAATGTAATACGGAGGTGTAAACTGTTTGCCTTCGAAACCGTTCAGTGTAATTTTATCTTTTTCATTCTCATTTGCTTTAACTTTTCCCTGTGATTCTATCCTTCCCTGTTCCCTCCCGCTCTCCGACCCCTCTATTAGATGGCTTGTTCCTCGTCAACCAGGTTTAGCAAATGAATTTGATGCCTTTGCTTTCTCCACAATAATTTGGCCAGGGTTTTTACACATCGCAAGCAATGTTACGGATATATTAAAGTTCCAGACATCAGTCCTGAAGGAAAAGAACACCCATTCTCCCCATCCCCAAATTAACTGCCCCAGTTAGACGGTAAAATACTTACTGGCTCTGAATATGGCCCGCTAGATTCCTCTATTACATCAACACTTTCAAAACCAGGCAGCAGAAGTAGAGTTTTTTGTTTGGCTTGATTTAATATAGGTCTTAGAAAAAGAAAAATCAAAGTTGTAACAAGGAAAGCAAGAAGTATTAAACTGACAGTTTTCAATTTTTTATGCAAAAGTTCCATTTTGTTTTTGCACTGACTTAATTTTACTCCCACAAAAAATGTAATAACTTTCCTTCCATTCAAATTCAACGCTTATTTCTAGTACTAAATATGCCAATAGTGTGAACACAAACACCAAAGACAACTTACTTCAACTCTTCGGGATACGTTAACACTGTCGCTTTAGCAAACGTTGCATTCCAGAATTGGGCACTCTGGTTTCGAATCTGCTTATTCTTATGCAGCATTATGCTGCACAGTAATGGTGAAAGCTGTTCTAAAAGCTCATTATCGTAATTTCCAGTGTAGCGAGACTGTAAGCAGAGGAAAATCTCTCCCAAAAGCTTTTCTGACTAGGAAATAAGAAAAGGCATGAAGACATTTAGAGGGAAAATGGAAAGCTATAAATCTTCGCGTTCAAAAAATCTGCCATTCCAAGAATGTTACTTTATAAGAACGGATATGGATAGGAGAAATATATTTACATATATGAAAATGTGAGACTGAAAGCCAGGAGTTATTAAAACACAGTTCCCACTGATGTTATCCCTCTAGGGCAGGGCACCACAGATACACAGTGGGATTAACCCACTAGTGGATTGGTGCCAACACTGCCAAAGGAACCTACTGCTCAGAACCAAGGAGCCACTGCAGTGTGTGGAAGCACAGGATTCTTTAAACTCCTCTTAAAACCTCTCATTTTCACGCCGGTTCGTTATCAAGAGGTTGGAATGATCTCCTCCTCCTCTGTTCTCCCATGCCACCAAATAATTGCTCGCTCCTGCTCTTAGACTACAGGTTTCATTTGCTTCTTGGGAATTAGTAATCACATTAGTAATCACAGCCTTCCCAGACTGAATCCCCTTTTTCCTCTCCTCCTCCCCATCCCCCCGCCCTACAGCACTTGTATATATTTGTACAGATTTATCACTCTATTTATTTTACTTGTACATATTTACTATTCTATTTATTTTGTTAATGATGTGCACATAGCTTTAATTCTATTTGTTCTGATGATTTTGACACCTGTCTACATGTTTTGTTGCCTGTCTCCCCCTTCTAGACTGTTAGCCCTCTGTTGGGTAGGGACTGTCTCTATATGTTGCCCACTTGTACTTCCCAAGCGCTTAGTACAGTGCTCCACACACAGTAAGCGCTCAATAAATACGACTGAATAAATGAACACAGTGATGATGCCAAGTGAGTCCTTAAAAATAGCAAGAGTATTTTTTGTTTAGAACATTTTTCAACTAAATTTTTACCTTGTTGCTGAGGCTGCTGTATATTTTGGGCCTATCATCACACCTATGAAGAAAAAGTTAAAACATGGATACAGTGACCACGATATTCTCAATTAATTGCAAGTTGCTCAAGTAACGCTGGTAGTAAACGGATTTTGTTTGGTATGGATAACATGATCACCCTCAAATTGAATTTAAAAGGAATACCATTAATCAGAGATCCCAAGGAAACAAAACATTTACATTAAATGTCCTTTATCTCACGGTAACTTTTGTGGCTGGATTAAAATACACTTTTTAAAAAAAAAAATACCAGTTACATTACCAACAGGGTCTTAAAAATTCTCAAAATACTTAGCTCTTGGTCTAACAGCAGAAAAAAATTAACATTTTTTTTTCTTAAAATACAGTCCATGTTTAGAAATTTGGATAAAATCACGAATGCTTACCTTGAGTTTTCATAGAACACTGCCAAAGGTCTTGCCAAAATTGCAAAAATTGTCCGAATCACTGAAGGCAAAGAAATGTGGCCCAAGACACTGGACATAATGCTCACAATTGAACTACCAACGGGAAGGAGAGCATCGGGGCGTTCTCTGGAACTGAGTCGATGGAAAGAGTTGATCGCCCTCACAATAAATTTAAATAAGGAGGCCAGCTTCCCTAGGGGCTCCTTCTTCTTCTTGGACCAATCTGTAGGGGTCTGTGGTGCTAGAGCAAAGACGATGATGTTAAAAAGGAAAGGACTTAACACGGCACCTTTCCAAGTTCAATTTAGTGCAACCATTCAGAATGACTTAATGGGAGTTTTAGGAAAAAAAAAAAAAATCAATGTATGAATCCTACCAAAAAAGTTTAAATGTTTGGTCACTTGTTGGGCTAGTGACAGAGTTGGTCTTAATTTTTTCTTCTGTGATTCTGGGATTTACAGACATCACAGAGGAAGAGGTTGATTAATTTCCATATCCTGTAATCATATTTAAGGAAGGACAACCTTTTCATTTTATTACGGTTAAGCTTAAAACAAGTTGCCCCGAACTTGAACTAGCTACTCCGTTGGCCAGGACAAGAGCAGAGGTAGTGGAAAGTATGAGGTCAGAGAACACCAAATTCAACACATCTGTACCTGTTATTTTTCCATTATGCACGGACTGGCATAGCACTTCATTTCCAACTAAATCTTGACTCACAATTTTACCATCCAAAGCAGAAACACATTCTAATTTCATACTACCAATTTTCATGACTAAAATACTCAGCAAAACTCTGAGGTGTTTAAAAATATATATATATTTTGAATCCCATGATTGATATCCTACTAAATTTATTTCTACAAGCGGCTTTGTCGAGCATATCAATTCAACTGACAATTGAACACTAGGTAAGAAATATATCTGGGCCAACTTTTTCTCAGGTTGAAAGAAAACAGCATTTTCACAATCTCTTGAATTATCATTGAACCACAGTCTACAATTTCAAACAATCCAAAAACTATGTTTAACTCCTCATGAAGAAATATGGTTGAGGGAGGTAGAGAAAAGCAGTGTGGCTTAGTGGACAGAGCACGGGACAGAGTCATAATGACCTGTGTTCTAGACTAGGCCCTGCCACTTGTCTGTTGTATGACCTTGGACAAGTCACTTCACTTCTCCGTCTGTCAATTACCTCACGTGCAAAATGGGGATTAGACTGTGAGCTCCACGTGGGATATGAACTGAGTCCAACCTGATTAACCTGTATCAACCCCAGCGCTTAGAACAGTGGCTGGCACATAGTAAGTGCTTAACAAATCCCATGAAAAAAAAAAGTACCAATTTAGCAATCTGTGAATATGCTTCAAAAACCACTAATGAAAAATTATAGTGCCTTGTAAAAATGAGACACTCATCAATTATTTCCCCCTGCTCCAGAGCCTCTAGGCACACCCCAGAAAAAAATAAATCTCACTGGCACT
This sequence comes from Tachyglossus aculeatus, assembly GCF_015852505.1. NCBI lineage: Eukaryota > Metazoa > Chordata > Mammalia > Monotremata > Tachyglossidae > Tachyglossus > Tachyglossus aculeatus. The sequence continues at coordinate 43,362,985 of NC_052074.1, read as the reverse complement.
GTAATGTCTACATTACAGACATTACCTTGAAATGAAATGAAACTACAAAATTCAGCCCGGCCTCTGGAAAAAGCTGGTTTAAACTGAAACTATTTATGTAAATATTGGCATCAAGTTTATGAGCTTCAGTAGGTGAAAAAATATTCCTTACATTTAATTACTGGCTGATACTTAGTACTGTAAGGTGAAAAATCGATGCAGTCAACCATTACTGTTATAATGTGAACAATCCCATCCAAAAGAGGCAAGTTCTGCGTAAAAAAGAAAAAAAAAATTAGGAACATTGAATGACTGATGAATTCTTCCCTCTCTGCACATAACCCAGAATATATTACTAATTAATACTCCCGTCTAGTTAATTTAAAAGAGCTACTTTCAAAATTAATCATCTCAACACTGTCTTCTGCATGATTATTAACTGGCAGGCCAATGAAACACCCATTTTTTTTCCATCATTCCTTCAGCTGCCCTGCAAAGATTTTTTTTTAAACTGAAAAAGCTTTCCTAAAGGATAATGACGTGTCAAAATTTTCAGATACTTCAAGTATTGAGGTACATTAACTCACTGCTAAGGCTTCATCATCCATTCCCAACATTATCTTGGCACAGAGTTCCTCACAGCATAAGTTCTCTTCGGCTGTTGCCACCAAGGCTGCGCAGCGGGCAAATGCGCGATACAATTCTGACCAGGTTCGTAGTAAGGACTTCATGGAGGGCTTGAAACAGACAAAGCAAATATAGAAGAATGGTCTGGAAATAATCACACCCCCCACAATGGAATAGATGATACAATACACCATTGTTTCTTTATCTTAACTCAACTTGTACTTCCCAAGCGCTTGGTACAGTGCGCTGCACACAGTAAGTGCTCAATAAATAGGATTGAATGAATGACACAGAAGGGGGGGAAAAAGGCTGAATGAGAAGTCAAAAAGTGGAGATGGCTAGGATGATCACTCCAACTGGAGAGTTTAGAGCTATCGTCTCTGCTGCAAAGGAAGCAAGGAGTACAGGTGCAGTGCTTGTGTAGCCTTGCGTGTTATAAACCCTTGGATGGCCCAAATGTAAACAGGCTGAGCCTCGGTTCTTTGGCACCTGGGCTCCATCGGAGTCTAAGGAGTTGTCAGAGCGCCCAGCCTTCGTTTCTAGGTGTGTGGGCACTGTTGTACAAGGGCAGACCTACTTCACAAAAACAGTAAGACCTACACAGCTGCACCACTGCCCCCAGCTCTCAGCAGGGTTGTCTGAGCCCATGCAAGACTCTGCAGACTGAAGCAGTGCTTGGTTTTCCCATTACTTTCTCAAGTTGAGGTGCCCTCAAGTCTTAAGTGACGACGAAAGGGGAAAATCCACACCTAACAAGGCTTAATTGGAGGAATAGCTATAGCTTAGCAATTAAGAAATGCCGTACTGCCAATCATCAGGAATGACGAGGGTTACATCCTTAAAGAACTCTACATTTAAGGACAATTTGCAGCGAAGTACCCTTGCCTTTATAAGCACTGTGCACATGCCTGCAGCCGTTGTGTCAGCCAGCATGCTGCACTTTTTCAAGACGGTCAAGCTTTGTCAGAAGGACAGTCCCAAATTTGCCAAGTGCTCTACGCAAAATGCGATGCGAAGATATATGTTATGGGACAATTGACTGTATAAGGGAACCAAATGGAGAGGGTGAAAATAGAGTAATAAACAATTTCTTTTATGAAAAGTTCGACGTAAATTTGAAAACTGTTGCAGTTTCATCGCTTCAGAATGGAAAGGGATGGGAGACCAAGACAGTTTGCATTCACTCCAGATGGCTGTAGACTGTGAGAGCATTCTAATAATCTCATTCACAAAAGAGATGATTTTAGGATGAAGGTTTGCTCACCCTGAAAATATTTCTATCAGTACAAAAGTCTGATTTACTTACAACGTTAAAATGTTCATAAACCATATTCAAGCATAAGATTCAAGAAATTCTTTAAAATCAGGGGGGTGGAGGGGGACAATCCATGGGAGGCTTAGGTTTCAACTGGGAAAGTCTTTCCTATCAAGAATGTTCTAATGAAGAAATCTAGAAATCAACATGAAAAGGTAAGCACTTCTTAAATAAATGTAAAATGCTCATTACCGGCGGGAAGTCCACTACTGGAAAAATGTGGTTTATAGGTAGCATCAGTGCACTATATACAGCGCTGAAATTGTGTTCTAATGCATCTCCCTGGTTTACTTCATTGGTCTGAAAATGACACACACAAAAAACTAATTAGATAGTATGCAAACAGCCCATTCTTTAGTCTTCCCTGTGCCCAAAATGCTCATCTTAAAGAAAGACTTGAAAGCAGCTAAACCCCAAGACAGGTTACATACATCACCCCTTACCCACCCAATAATCTGATGAAACCCTTAGAACCCTTATTTTTTTAAACTGAGGAAAAAAAAAACTCTTCCAAAGTGTCTTTTTTCAAGGAGCTTAAAGGATTCTAAAAGCATACTACAGATTTTGTCCAAAATATTCTTAAAAAGCATTCCTTTTGGGGTATTCTGATTTTCTAAGTGGGAAATGGATAGGCATGAAGCAGAACATTAGTCTACCAAGATGGCCTGGGACAGCACTCAAGGTATCCTGCCCCTATTGAGAGCTTTTTGAATGAACTAATCATTCTATGCCCACAGATCAGAAGAAATCCCCCCCAAAATATATTTCGACACTTACAACATTTAAATACACACACGACATACCCGGTTTATAAGTTCAGTTAAAGGGTTGACAATAATACTCCACATCCTCCAAAGGTGCTCCCTATTTTTCAGGTGCTTTGTGTTTTGATTAATAACACTGAGGACTGATTCACTGAAAGCAAGGGGAGACGTTGGTCCAGAAAGAACGTAGCCTACAAGGGTTTCCAGGTTTAGAAAGAACCTAGAGGTAAAAAGAAAAAAAATGCATATATCCTCTTGTGAAGTTATCTTTGTGAGAATAAGAAATACTTAAAAGCCTATTTCCTTCACGTAATCCTAGGGAAATAGACTAATGTTGGGAAACTCTTCCCATTCGCTGTAAATAAGTTATTTTATTACATTTTTATAATCACCAAGCGTGCTGCTCGTAGCAGTCTGATACAGAAGTCAAATCAATCATGTGCACAAACTTTCCCTGGATGTGTGCAATGCCTGGGCTAATTCACAGCATAAAAGAGGCGCAATAGAATGAATTCAACACACACTGTTACCAAAGATATGCTTGCTCAAAATGTGTGCGTGTGTGTGTATAAATATATATCTGAATGCTCTGCAGTAAATTCTTCAGTTCATTCATTCAATCGTATTTATTGGGTATTTACTGTGTGCAGAGCACGGTACTAGGCGCTTGGGAAGTATAAATCAGCAACATATAGAGAAGGTCCCTACCCAACAATGGGCTCACAGGATAGAAGGGGGAGACAGACAACAAAACAAATAGACAGGTGTCGATATCATCAGAATAAATAGAATTATAGCTATATACACATCATTAGTAAAATAAATAGAATAGTATGTACAAATACACACAAGTGCTGTGATGGGGGAAGGGGGTCAGGCAGGGGGGTGATGGGGAGGAGGAGGAGAGGAAAAGCGGGGGGGGGGGGGCTCAGTCAGTTGGATACTTTAAGAAAATGAAGACCTCATATATATCATTATCCCATTCATGTAGGTTACTAAAGCCTTCCCTGAAATACAGATACTCAAATGCTGAAACCTGTGAACTAATTTTAATTGCACTCTACTAGCAAATAATTACTTGGACAACAAGTTTTTAAAAGAACTGTGAATTTGAGCTCCAATCTAATCACTTCCCTTAAACGTTTTATCTTCTCATGTACCACCTTTTCTATGGGAAGAAACAGAATAGATTGCTTGGGAGTTTTCCTATCTGAATTTGAGGAAATCACTGGTAACAGTCACCTTGGCAGAAACAAATCTTAGTTGTCAATCAAGAGCATTTACCTTTCATCTGTTGCACCGTTTTCCAAAAGATTATTGTGGAAAATAATCTGAATTAAAAACAAGGCTGGAGTTCCCTGGAGTGAGAGGAGAAAGGCAGTTGTTCAGTTTTTTGGAGGTCAGGTAAATGTTGCTATCTTATGCCCCCCGCCAAATCTGGGAGAAATCTGAGAAAAAAATTCTAATCCAAACGTGAAAATGTAATTCCTGCTCTTACAAACATGCACAGGTAGGGGAGACATACCAACAATGACAACAACAAAAAAAGATTTCTAAAAGTTTATTTACTTAAAATTGTGATGCCCTCTAGACTTTTAAGTTCACTGTGGGCAGGGAATGTGTCTTTTACATTGTACTCTCCTATAGGCTTAGTACAGTCGTCTGCACAAAGTAAATGACTGCCCTATTCTTCCCTTCCTATTTAGCAGGCCACTGGATGTTCTGTTCTTATGGCAGAGATGCCAGGCTGGTGTCGCCCTGCCCAACTCAGCCACCCCATGACAACATTCTTCTACTGCCCTCTCGGTAGAATATTGTATAGTTGACCTCATCGTATTTCAATTTTCTCCACTTTGAAAGTATTTTGACTGACATGATATGAGCGAATAAAGCCCATTTCAATTTACCATTAGCTAATTACAATGTATCTATTTAGAATAGATAATGGAAGAAGCGTTGGAACAGGGGGTCTTTCTCCTAAATACGATATAAAGTGTTTTGGCAAATTTTTCAGTCCTGAAGATGCACTGATGCACTTTACATTATTTCCCATGGGAAACGAAACTTCATTTAATGTTCTTTTGCTTCCACAGAACCAATTAAGAGCACTAAGATGGATTATAATAGTATTAGGTATGTTACAGTAAGTGAACTGATGCGCTTAGCACAGCTTTTAATAAAGTGCCTCTGAAATTAACAGAAAAGACTAGTTTATCAATAATAATAATAATGATGGCATTTATTAAGCACTTACAATGTGCAAAGCACTGTTCTAAGCACTGGGGAGGTTACAAGGTGATCAGGTTGTCCCACTGGGGGCTCACAGGCTTAATCCCCATTTTACAGATGAGGTAGCTGAGGCCCAGAGAAGTGACTTGCCCAAAGTCACACAGCCGACAATTGGCGGAGCTAGGATTTGAACCCATGACCTCTGACTCCAAAGCCTGGGCTCGTTCCCCTGAGCCACGCTGCTTCTCTAGTTTAATGCTAGACCACCATGACCCATTACTAAATGCATCCTTGTCCTGAATATTAAACACTGAATAGTCACAAGTGACTCAAATGTCTTTAAAAAGTCAGTGAGTTACAGAATACTCAAAAATACGTGTTCTCCCCCTCTAGAATGTACACTCGTCGTGGGCAGAGAATGTGTCTTTATCGTTTGATTGTACTCTCCCAAGCGCTTAGTACAGTGATTTGCACACAGTAAGCACTCAGTAAATACAACTGAATGAATGAATGAATGTTCTCCCTCCCAACCCAGCAGCACTTCGGCACAAATCTGTAATTTATTAATGTCTGTCTCCCCCTCCGGCTACAATATAAGCACACTGTGGGCAGGGAATGTGTCTATTATTATATTATACTCTCCCAAGCACTTAGTACAGTGCTCTGCACACAATAAGTGCTCAATAAATACACAGAACCAAGTATTTAGTGCCTGAGCTATCCAGAATTTTTCCCAAATGACTTCTGCATCCGACCTGCTCATCCACCCATTTCCCTACAATGAACAGGGCATACTGGGCTTCATTTCTAGAAAAACTAAAGGTTTTTTTTTCCCCTCGAGCTTTTTTTTTTTTTTTAAACTTCTCACGTAAAATACTTACATTAAGGAGATCCATGTTAGCAATCTGATATGCTGGTGAGCCTAATACTTTCTGAGGCAGATTTTTAATCGCTGTTTCTATTAGAACCTGAGGAGAGAAACCAAAGCAGAGAGCTAAAGTTTATTTACAAAATTTCTGCAGCACTTAGTGTAATTTCAATCTTTAGAGGAATAAAACAATATTATCGCCGCAGTATCAACTGTTCAATGTCAAGTCTGGCTGTGCCTCCCTGGGACAAGTGCCCCTCCATGTCCCCCCCACCCCCCCCCTTTTTTTTTTTTTTTATAGCCCTCTCCCTTGGAAAACTCCTCTCTTCCCTTCTCTGCAGTCTCACAATTCCTCCTGCCTTCAGGACATCTCTATTTGGATATCCTGCTGACAGCTCAAACTGAACGTGTCCAAAACAGAGCTCCTATCAATCACTCGTATTTCTTGAGAACTCAATGTGTACATCAGCTTTAAAACACTCCATCACCAGTACAGTGCTCTGCACACAGTAAGCGCTCAATAAATACGATTGATGATGATGATCATCTTGCCCCTTCCTACCTTATCTCACTGCTTTCTTATTACAACCCAGACTGAATTCTCACTCTTCTAACGCCAACCTACTCATCTTCTCAATTGTTTATCTCTCCACTAACCTCTCGCCCGCGTCCTACCCCTGGAACACACTCCGTCTTCATATTAGGTAATTACTCTCTCCACTAAGAGGACTTGCTTAAGCCCTCATTTTTTCCTCCCATTCCCTTCTTCGCCACCCTTGCACTCTGCTTTGAACCCTTTAGTCACCTCTCCCTCAGCCCCGCAACACTTAAGTCTATGTCGTAATTTGCTTATATTAATGTCCCCCCTTCTAGGCTGTAAGCTCTCTGTGGGCAGGGGATGTGTCTACCAACTCTGTTATACTGTATGCTCCCCAAAATTTAATACAGCTTGCTGCACACAGTAAAGACTCAATAATGACTGAAATGTTCTGAAGGAAGTCCCATTTCTGGCCTGAAGTCTCCATGGGCAAGTCTAACGTTAAGGTCCAATTAACACTCGCAGGGATTGAATGATGTCGATACGGCCAAAATTTCTGGGGCCAAACTAGCAGCTAGTTCTGCCTTCAAGCCCACAATGGTGAACCTGATGTCTTCACAACACTCACTCTCTCAGCAAACTGCTCTTCAAACTTTTCATCCTTTCGCCCTGCTGGCCTTCTAGGCAGCCTGGGTGGTTTGGGCAACCTCTGGATTTCAGAAAATGTACAACCCCAACCCTCCCAAGCAGCGGGTATGGATCAGGCACACTCTCAAGCAAATGCCATTACACAGGGATTCAGCCAATGAAAAAAATAACCCAGTTCGGAAGACCTCACCCTAATGTTTTCAGTCCTTCGGGGCTGAAGAGCAACCAGGAGTGTCATGGGTGAAAACTCACTAACACAAAAAAAATTGCAGCCTACCAATGAGAACACAGGCACAAAAAAGCAAACACAAAAAAGAAAACCGCCTCCGGGAAAGCCTCCTACAGCAAACATATAACGAACATAACAATTATTTCGTTTGTTTTAAAGCCATATTCCAAATCTCCAAGGACAGGCCGTGTACCCTGCTTTAACCAAGCCAGTGAGATTTTAATTACTAGCGAGCAATTCCAGCTGGCAAGCTGAACAAAGGACTTGGCTCCTCACAGGGAACCCACCATGGATAATTTATGAAATAATTATAAAAAACACATGTACATATGCTTACCAATGTCTTCGACACAGGAAGGGCGTTCGATGTCACTATGTTTTTTAAAGCCTGTAGCAAGAGGGTTAATACTTCCGAACCTTGTCTCTCTTTTTTGTTACCTAAAAGTTTAGAAACCATAAGCTTGGTTAAACTCTAATAATGAAGAGCAGAGGATAAAATTACAGTACAGAAGAGTGATACCTACAAATCAGGTGGACGTACACCTCACCCCCCATTCAATAAAGCCGAGTCATTACAGGAGGTATTTAAAACATTTAGGGGAAGTGCTCCGTTTTTTTCTGCTACGTATTTAAACTGTAAAGAATCCAAATGAGTTGGTGCTACACTTGTCTCAGTGTGGCATTTTGATACGACCTGCTTACCTGATTCAATCACAGACTTCACAAAACCAATCAGATCCAACCAAATAGCATTAATCATGGCATCTAAAGGAAAAAAAAATGCTGCTTAAATTGGCGAGCACTTTGGCAAGAAGACCTCAACAGAGAGTTGCTTCCAAATCTGAATAAAAAGTCATAGCCCATCTCTCAAACCTTTCAGAACACTAATTCCCCTTTTAAAATGTAATCTCTTGGAGAGGAGAGATCACATTTTTTTAAAGAAATTCTTTATTGACAGCTTTGGCCAACACCCAGAATTCATGCCAGAGTGTAGCACAGTGGCCAAATATCAGGCAATTCAATCCTGAGCCTCAGCTCGCTCTTTCCTTAGACTGGAAGCTCCTTGTGGCAGGAAACTCGTCTACCAACTGTGTTACTTTCCTGAGTGTTTTAGTACAGTGCTCCGCACACAGTAAGTGCTCAATATATACCACTGATTGATTGATTTCCCCAACCCAGGCCTCCTCACTGTTTCTCCTGCCACTTTCAGGTCTGTGCTACTTTCCTCCGTCCTTGCCCACCTTCTCTCAGGCAACAGAGGAACACGATCCCAGAATAGCAACATGCAAGGTAGGAGAGGACTGAGTGCAGCAACAAAAAAATGGCACAAAATTCAACAGCCATGAGAGATCTGTGGCATAACTGATCTACTAATGAACCCATAAAACCAACAGACCTCCTGCCCTCTTCCTCTACATCTTGCATGGAAATGGCAGGAGAGCTACAAAATGTAGTGAGTGCCAATTTTATGCTACACTGCTTGGTTCTGGGTTCAAGTCAACATAAATATTATTTCTTTTTTCATCATCAAGATTTTTAAAATTTAAAACCAAAGAATTAAACATCAGTGATAATGAAACAAACCACCCTCTTACTAATGTTAAATCCCCACACCAAACTACTACCACATTAGCAGTTCAGAAATACACTTTCCCCTTATGTATTTACCGGAAGCATCTTTTCCAACAGCAATGAAGCCATCCTGGACTGCAGCAATAAGTGTATTTGCATGTTTGCAAAAAAATGAAGGGCTACTGATTAAAGGATGTTGAAGAGGCTCTAATGGGGGGAAAAAAAGCAATGGTTGTGATTTCTAAAGAATAAAACAAACTTTTCTAAAACCAAAAATGTTCTAAATAGCAAAAAGCAAAACGATTTTTAAAGTTTTAAAAGTTAATAGAAGTATTTAACCTATTAAAAGTGGAAGAGCACGGTCTGTATTTTGATACATATGAATGTTGAATAGCTAATAATATTTGGGGAAAAAAAATAGACTGTAAGCTTGTTGTGGGCAGGGAATGTGTCTGCTATGTACTCTCCCAGGCACTTAGTACAGTGCTCTGCACACAGTAAGCGCGCGATAAATATGATTGATAAAAAACATTTAAGAAGAATACCTAAACTAAGCACCAGTTTATTTTGCTTGGCAAACTCCAGAACTTCTGGTCCCAACAAGAAGTGAAGCAACATTTCAATTCCCAAGAGCTGAATGGAAGGAATTGCGGCCATGCCGCCCATACTTGTACTCAGATTCATCCTGGGAGTTACCGAGTTTCCAAATGGGAAAGTTCCTTAGGGAGAGAGGGGTAGGGGAGGGGGAAAAAAAAGAGAATTGGTGGCACTATTAGTAACCTAAAACAAACTTACTTCAGCTAATAACCCAACAAACCATTTTCAAGAGTAAAGGAGTTATTAGGAATAACTCTTACTGGCCTTGTTTATAAAAGCACATTCATTTTTCACCTCATCTTTTACGTGCTTTCAGTCTGTGAGAAATGGGTCAAATGAGTGGTATTTTGAAAATTACCGCATTGATCCAAGGTCCCAATGAGACTTGCCTTTTTTCTGTACCAGGCATTATGGTGCATCCCCAGGCATGAGTTACACATGAGTTATCTTGTCCATTTTCCTTGTCCAGAGGCACAAGGCATAAAGGCCTAACATACCCAAGACCCTCTCACAAACCTCTATCTGCATTTTTATACTTGTTCTTCAATGGCTGGATCATATATAAATTCTGAACCCAGGGCTCCAAGATTTAACTCCCACTGACCAGTGAGGGCTCAAGATTCCCACCACTCCCACTAACTCACCACCCCCCATTTGCATTTCAAGGGGGCTCCTTGGAAAAGCCTCAAGATCCTGCTGAGTCTGAAACCTTTAAACAGTCCCATCAAGTGCTTATTTAGTACCAAGGGAGAAAAATGAGTTTGGGAGAGACAGTATTTTATATCCAGAGTTGCCCTGGCTTTAGAGAGCACTCTAAGTACAGTCAAACCTGAATGACAGCCCAACATCACAAAGACAACTCATTTTAATTCCCACGTTGCAGTTCGGTTTCTTAAGATTTAGAAAGTTAATTTTTAATGACATGCAATTGGAATTCGTAATGCAGCTCTGAAAACCTAACACCTGTAATAAGCAAATTTGGTTTAAATTTAAGTAATCTACTATTCTTACACATATCCACACACACAAACCTCTCCAAAAAAAACCCCACAAAATACAAAAACCCACCAAAAAAATACCATCATTTAATAAGAAGCCCTTAAATGTTAATCAAAAGGATACTTTATTATATATTAACATTAACATAATGTTGATACTATATAATGATGACATTTTAAGTACTTACCTGCCAGGCACTGTACTAAATGATGGGGAAGAGATACAACCAAGATTAACAAGTCAGACACACATAGTCCCTGTCCCACTGGAGAAACAGGCATTTTATCTCTTTTTTACCAATAAGGAAACAGACATGGAGAAGTAAAACAGGTCATGTAAACAGGCCTGTGGTGGAGCTGGGAGGAGAACCCACACCTCTCAATTCCTGGTCCTGTGATCTTTCCACTAAGCCACTCTGCCTCCTGCAAAACTTTGAGGCTTCTTTTACTATTTCTGATTTTTCCAAAAATCCAAATATTACAGTTGTAATATTACAATTTTACCTATCGCTCCTGCTTGCAGACAGTAGCACAATTTCAACATCTACAAATGCAAATCTTCATAAGGGACTTTAAGTACTGAATGGTTAATTTCAAGAAAATGGTACTTTCTATTCCTTAATTCGCTGCACTATAACATTTGCAGCTAAAAGTGATTAATTACTTATTGTCCAAGCATAAGAGCTGAAGTATTCTGTACCTGCTTTTTGCCCAGAAGTTACATTGTTTAAGCTTTGATTAGCTGCTCCTCGGGAGGGAGTGCCTTGAGATGTAGTATTCAAGTCTATACTTAAAGTGTTCTGAATCAGTGGAACGCAAACCTAAAAGGAGGAAAAAAGTCCAATATAAATGTTTTTTTTTTAAAAAAAAAAAGCAATCTCAGACTTGTAAATTCTAGGACCCTTAAATAAACACCAATTTATTAAGTAGTAGTCACCAACAGAATACTTATGGTAGTCATTATACGGAAACTATTCAACTTCTTTCCTCCTATCAGACAGATAATCGATCTTCCCCATTTCAAAGCTTTATTGAAGGCACATTTCCTCCAAAAAACGTTCCTAAGCCCTCCTCTTCTCCCATTCCCTTCGGCGCTGCTCTTTCTTGCTCCTCCCTTCATCCTCCATCCCATCCCCACAACCCATATAACTCCTGTATAGAGCCGTAATTTCTTTATTTATATTAATGTCTGTGAGCTCGTTTTAGACAGAGAATGTATCCATATGTTGTAACACTGTACTCTCCCAAGCCTTAGTACAGCACTTTGCACACAGCAAGTGCTCAATACATATGGTTGAATGAAAGAATGAAGCTATTTCTTAGTTATCTCATATCCAAGAACTGCCAGTACGTTTTTCATTCCCTTGGGAATGACAGGCACTTTAACCATGCAACTTAGACCACTCAGTGGATCACTACAGTCAACCAGACCCTACCCTAAGTCAAAATACTATCAACTGTACTGCCACCAGACTTCTCATCAGGAGAGAGCAATCTAATGAGGCAGGATAAACACAGACCAAGAGAAATTACTGAACAAGAAGCCGCTCAGGGACCCCATCCTCCAACCTTTGTGTTTCTCATCCTTGCGCAGCTGACACTGTTTTTCAGTTCTGTTAACCCTGCCGCAACCGAGGCTAAGAGTGTAGAGGATGGAGAGCATCCCCTGATTGTTAATGGCTCCTGACTGCAGTCCAAAGGACAGCCAAAAACAGTCAAGACTGAATTACTGAAGGTGTCAGGATTCAAAACAATCTGTCCCTTTGTATTACCTGTTCAAAATTAGCAGGAAGATGAGATCCGAGCCTCATCAGTAAATACCACCACACTTCCAATTTAGTAAGTGCCAGGGCTTCTGTTCTCACATGGATAGAGCTCAAAGGCTGCATTAATAACTTCAGTCTCTTTGCGCTGCACAATATCTCTTGAGTCAGACAAAAGGAGAGCAAAAAAGTTATTCTTAGGGATATAAGACAATCACAAAAACAGCACATAAACATAACAGGATTAACAAGGGAGAGCATCAAGGGCAACCAAAGAAAAGGTACTGGGCTGTTAGCCTTTTCATCCTCTCAGTCCAGAAAAACATCAAGAGGGGTACCCAACCACCTGACAGAAATGAGCCCCTGAACCAGACAAACCAAGAACAGTCAAACTCTTGCCTAGGTTAGCCACCCACTATACCACCATACTAGGAGATTTTGACATTTCTGAGTATTTATAAAAATACAAGTCCTCAGCAACTTGTCAAAGGGTCCTTTTGTGACCTTGCAAATGCAAACATTTCACCTTAAAATGAGAATCTTGATAAATACTGTCGACTGGCTTTCAGGGACCCTGTGCTGTTACTCTGAATTTTTCTGGATCATCATCAAGAATTGACTGTTCTACCACAAAAGGTAAAGAATTTATACGAGTGTTGTACCCAAATTTCAATTCCACGCTGCCATTTTAAAGGTTTTTTTTTAAAAAAAGGCTAAAATTCAACCCACAATATCACTGTCTCCCTCCATTTAGTTATAAAATGGGGAGAGCCTGTAGAGGCATCCACAAATTTCAGAAGATTGGGAAGGAATTGGCTGTAGCTGTTGTGACCACTGGACTCTGGAGAGTCTGACTTGAGTGGGAAGAGCCTGAAAACAGCTCTTTCAAGTGCAAGGTTGCGATGCTTTTACTGTGTTTCCTCATGTGCCTGTCCACAACCTCCTGCTCCTCTGCTCCTGCCTTTTTTGCTTGTAAGTCAGCTGCGGGCCAGGACCAAAACTTAGATATCGCTTTTATATTTGCCCCCAGCACTTAGCACCGTGCTTTGCACATAGGTGTTCAATAACACCACTGAATAAATGAATGAACTTTTTTTAGTTTACCTGGATTAAGGGCAAAATTATCTATGAGACTCTTCCACGCAATGAAGGCTATTTTTTTAATCACTGGAGCTCCACTGCGAAATCCAAGTTCTTCTAGTTGCAATAACGAGTTGATAAAACTCCCACTGCGATGCAAAGACTAAAGAGAGCAGAAGGAATACGTTTAAAGTGAATTCAACACAACGCTCCTTCCTGGAAACTTACTCCAAAAGTATAACACCCTTACCTTGCCTAGAAGCTTGACAAACAGAGGCCATAATTTCAAAACGTAAGTCTCATTTTTGGTCATGAATAACTTCTGGAGTTCAGAAATCAAATTCTGCAAGCAAACAGAAGATCTTATAAAAATGGAACTTTCAAAAAGGCAAAAACATTTGAAAAATACATGCATTACAATATTATCAAGAAGACGCTTCGCCGAACACCACCTCTGGTCATCAGCTCTGGAGAATAGTCATTAGGGTTTTTCCATCCACGACAGATGTCCCACAGAAAGCCACTACTCAGTGACCTTACTGAAGAAATGGATGCTTAGCGTGCTATCACATTCAAATGGATAAACTGACATAATTCATTTGCAAAAAACCTCTGTGGCTCTAACCACCTCAATCAGGGAACTTCCATTACAGATTCTCACCAAAACCAATCAATGACCAGTCTTATTCCCGTAGATCTTCCAGGGGCAACCAGAGGGAGGGTCTTCATGAGCTCTCCACGTGATTTTGCAACATGCCCTCTTGGACAGACCTGACTTCTACATATCCAGCATATTTGAATAACATGCGTCACCATTCCCTGACAATGAAAAGGTATTCCTCCTACAATACACTGCTCAGCCATTGTTCCAACTGAGAGCAAGGTGTTCTGGGGAAGATGGTTTGAAAACACCATGGTTACGGAAAATGCGCTTGTTCTGTAGTTTGCTGGCACAACTCAGTAAAGCAACTGCCAGCTGAACCCATTTCGAAACCACTTATAAAGTCCCGTTTCTAGATGAAAATTAATTTGCTGAGCGACGCAAATAATGTTGCTCAGCAATCCTGCGATTCTGGTGTAAGTAAACTTTTAAAAGTTGAAATACTAACAAACTGATGCTTAAATTCATCAGATAAGCAAAGCCTATTTAAAAAAAAACGATCAGAATTAACACACTAGGGGTCTGATTCAACAACTGCACCACAGAAGTCAATGATATGCGCTTACTATGTGCAGAGCACTATACCTACAGCTTGGGAGAGTACAACACAACAGAATTAGCAGACGTGTTCCTTGCCCTAAATCAGGTTAAGACACTTCCAACGGTTCAGCAGCCTAAGAATTCCTTTAGGTGGGGTGGGAGGCGAAGCTGATAAAAGTATTAACTTACAGTAGTCATGAGTTGCTCTGTTATAGCCGCCACTTCTTGTTGTTTCAGAAGTAACAGTGGCATTCCCAACTCCAGGGCGGCCGCACCTCGCATATGCACTTTTTGTGCTGAATGTACGACGAGAGGTATGACCATCTTGGCCCACCTTACTGCTTCTTCTCCCATCTGAACTGGAGCTTGCTCTAGTAAACTGAAAGGAAGTCAGAAGAATATAAAGCTGCAAAAGTTTGTAGGAGTGCATTTGCCCTCACTTATGATTAAAAACTAAAATTTCTCTGTAGTTTGCAACTCCAACTAATGGAATCAATATTTGCTGTCCCCGTTACGGGTCAGAATTCCCTCTTTTCTTTTTCTAAATTGACACTTTCAATCAAACAGCCAGTGCCTCTACCCACACCAACTCTCCTCAAATGTCTGGGCCAACAACTGACTCCCAATTCTCCATGACAAGTGAAAAATTAGAAGAAATATTTAATCAGTTCACAATTTATCATGGAATATGGGAGCCTAGTCATGGTTTGAGGCAATTGATGAAATGAGGCCTCGGGTATCTTACTACCAAACCCTACCATTACATAAAAAATACAAGTACACAATCAGTGCTTTCATTCTTGCCAATTTAGCAAAATAAAGACTTTGGGAAAAAAATTTGGCCGTTTAAGGGCATTAATACACTAGCTAACTTGTAAAACACGAAATGTTTCATTCAGGTTTTGCTGCTAAAACCCACAACCCTTAGTCAAACAATCAGTATGGTGAAGTGCTAATTTTTGAATTTTCATTAATGCTTAAGTTTAGTCATATTTCAACACATCTTTTAACAGAAGAACTCTGCGAGGCCTAGTGGAAGGAACATGGAACGAGATCCAGGTCTTAGTCTCCAGAGGCCTGCTGTAAGATCCTGGGCAAGTCACTTAAACTTCCTAAAGCGATGAGGGCCAAGGACTGTGTCCAATCTGATTTTCTTGTGACTATTCCAGCACTAAGCGATCCTTTGGTACATAACCGCCAGTTAATACAGGTCATTATTTTTAGAATAATAATCCAATGATGCATAACTCAGCTTTCTTCCCCTCCAACCCCTAGTTTAAAGTTTAAGGTGGTAACAGTGGAAAACAAAAAGCATATTTTCATATTATTCCTTACTTTCAGTTTGTTAACCAGAAACTTTTGATCAAAACCTGATCTTCCTAACCTTTTTAGGTGGAAACTGGTTCCAACCTCCATCATTTTTATTTTCACTCTGAACTATGTGGCTGTGTCCCCAAATTTGGATGGGTGCCTGAACTTGCAAATTAAAATTAAAGCAGGTGGAAGTCAGAAGTGGGTAGCCTGTCATTTGTTCTCCAGGTGCTATCTGACTTCACTACACCTGCACCCACAGAACCAAATAAATAATTGCATCCCGGCAAATGTCACAGCACCTGAAGAAATTTTCAAACTGCCACGTGCATTTTCCTACAACAATAATGATAATAATAATAATAATAATAATAATAATAATGGCATTTATTAAGTGCTTACTATGTGCAAAGCACTGTTCTAAGCACTGGGGAGGTTACAAGGTGATCAGGTTGTCCCACAGGGGGCTCAGTCTTAATCCCCATTTTAAGATGAGGTAACTGAGGCACAGAGAAGTTAAGTGACTTGCCCAAAGTCACACAGCTGACAGGTGACAGAGCCGGGATTTGAACCCATGACCTCTGACTCCAAAGCCCGTGCTCTTTCCACTGAACCACGCTGCTTCTCCTGACACATCTCTAAAAGCAAAACATTGATGGTTTTAAAGAAAAGCATTTACCATCTATTTTATTGTGAACACCAAAGTGTTCACATTACCTATTTTCATAATATTTGATATTATGAAAAAACGTACCGTATAATGACATTTAGAGCTTCATAATCAACTACCATAGAATGCACATCTTCTTTATTAAATACTATTTCTAATGTTGTAATTATACTGGGCACCTGGGGGAAAAAAAGTAAAACACAAATTAAGCATGATCAATTTTATTTTGTTGACCAATGCACCCCCCAAAAAAAACCATACCAACCACTTTGCCAACGATTTCAGCAGGGAAAGTCTGCTTAGACAGGACCCAAAGTGCTCGAGTGCGTGTGTTTTTGTCTGAAGTCTTCTCAGCAATACTGTTCACTTCTGAAAGCAATCCTTCCATTTCCGATTCTGCAAAATAAACGTAATTTTTTTTAATTTAACACACTATAAGTTGTAAATATATGGTAGAGGACAAGCTAATACACATTTTTCTTCTTAAATTACTTTAAGCACTTGGGAGAGTACAACATATCACGAGTAATAGGACAACCTTTCAACACAAGGTGGGAAAAATAGACATATATCAACCAACTAAAACATTTCACCAACGGTGTTATTTCTTATGTGCTTACTGTGTGCCAATGAACTGGGGTGGAGATCATTAATTAATGATGGCATTTATTAAGCGCTTACTATATGCAAAACACTGTTCTAAGTGCTGGGGAGGTTACAAGGTGACCAGGTTGTCCCACGGGGGGCTCACAGTCTTAATCCCTATTTTACAGATGAGGTAACTGAGGCCCAGAGAAGTAAAGGGACTTGCCCAAAGTCACACAACTGACAGCTGGCGGAGTTGGGATTTGAACCCATGACCTCTGACTCCAAAGCCCGTGCTTCTCTAAGAAAGAAAAGGAAATCACAGACACAGGCCTTGACCCCCATGAGGCTCACAGCCTAAAGGGTTGAGAGAGCAGGTACTCCCCATTTTACTGAGGAGGAAAGAGACCCAGAAGTTAAGCTAAATTGCCAGAGATAGGAAAGAGACCCAGAAGTTAAGTTAAATTGCCAGACATAGGATTGGAACCTCGGATTCACTAGGGTAGGCCGCTAAACAGCTTGTTCCCAAAAGATCAAAGTAATTGGCAAAGTAATGTAACATTAGAATACAGAAGGGAGCGTGAAAATGAAGACAATGAGATCACAGGTAAATGTGAGTCCATCATTTACTATTCTTTCAAAAACAACCCCACCCTCTCCAAGCGCCAAAACAATCATCGATCCATCTTCCCTTCACTCCTGAATTTACTGGGCATATCTACCTACAAATACACTGATCAGATGCTCAACATTAACCCTTCCAATCTGAGCAACTTCTTTATGCAAACAGCATACGAAGTTCTGCCCACTGTGGCCACAGAGTCCTTTTTCGACAATGAAATCGTCAATACTAGTAGTAGTTCCTCTGCTACTGCTGCCCATCCGAACAGCTGGATTAATCCTACGAGTCGGACTGCTTTGTCCAAATGGAAAGTTAATAACAAAAAATGATATTCACCCATGTAATAGCTTTTTCCAGAAGTTAGCAAAAAGCAATGTAGAATTGTGGACAGGAATACAAACTATAAGTAAATGAGTCACTTTTACACCAACACAACTCTAAGAAATTGAAACTGCAATAAAAGCATTTTTCTACCTGACAATCCGGATGCAATTTTGGAATTATGCAGACAAAACCCCAAAGCCTGTAGTGCGGCACAATTCAGCTCCGAGTTCTGGTGAGAAATGTGAACCTGCAAAAACAAGTATGCTGCTGAAGATTACATCCCACATATTTTTTTTTGTATAATGTAAAGCATTCTAAGTGTCAAAAATGATTTGGATGACCTGCAAATCACCGTCAAACGTTTAATGCACTTTTAGAATGTATACATGGCATTGTATTAAGTGTTGTGTTTGCTGAGTGAAGTACAATTGTCAATCTATGCCTAATACCACTCAGATTAGACTGCAAACCCTCAAGGGCAAGGAGTCTGTTCCTCAAGTGCTGGGTAAAGCCCTTTATATAAAAGAGGTGGCCAAGTCTCACATACGGGATATAGCTGAGGGAGGATGGAGATAACCTACCCGAGGTGGAAGGGTGTTCTGGGAGGAGGCAAGCACGAGGGGAAAGGGCGAGAGCAAGACACTGCACTCTGCTGCCATGAAATACATACCGAGTTATAACTGCGCACACACACAATGACCGAAAACAAGCCCTTTTGGCCACCCCTGCAGTAGGCGTTCAATTTCAAAAACTACTGAATGAAAATACAATGTCGATATTGGCCATGAAACGACAGGGTCAACTGTTCACAAACTAAAAAGGTTTGTTTTAAGGGGAAAAAAATATCCTTTGAGTCCGAATTTTGCTTCTCACAGTCTTTCTAAATAACCTTGGTATCTCCTTTGCACTGAGGATTGTGATCTCTATTAACAGTGCAATCCAAATAATCTATGGGTACGGTGCCAGAGGAGCAAGTGGATAGCTATTCCAAAACCTAAATTTTTTTTTAACGCTGCTGCTCCTGGGTTTTTTCAGTAATAGAGGAAAATCCTCCGCCATTCCTTAATAAGCCACTCTGGATGTCAGTAGATGGAGGGCACTGGTGCCTGCAGCCCCACACGCTCTTCTGAGCCCCCTCCTTCTTCTCCCCCTCCTCCCCTTCTCCACCTTACCTCCTTCCCTTCCCCACAGCACCTGTATATCTGTTTGTACGTATTTATTACTCTACTTATTTATTTTACTTGTACGTATCTATTCTAATTATTTTATTTTGTTAATATGTTTTGTTTTGTTCTCTGTCTCCCCCTTCTAGACTGTGAGCCCACTGTTGGGTAGGGACCGTCTCTATATGTTGCTTGTACTTGTACTTCCCAAGTGCTTAGTACAGTGCTCTGCACACAGTAAGCGCTCAATAAATACGATTGATTGATTCTGTTCTATGGCCACTGTTTGCCCCTTTTCTCCCAGTCACCTCACTACATGTGACCCCGGACCTAAGGAACCAGATGAGAGCACGTAGACAGCGTGATGCAAACTCTCCCCACAACTGCAGAAATAACAAGAGCATGAACTAACAGGACAATATTCCATTCCCCTCTTAATGCTAACCCCAAATGGTAAAGGACTGGGAAAGGTGCCCTACTATATTTTCAAGGACAAGGCGAGCATGAGATTGTCATCGTGACCACGAATACCCTCAACCGTAAAGCAGCATCACCTCCAAACGGGACAACTATTTCACACGGCTTATTGGTTACTTCCAGGTAGGATGGGGTGACTTTTACAGTTATCTGATTTCACTATCACCCCCTATTGTATTGGTATCAAAAAAGCCCAACTGAGACTTTCAAACACTCCCAGGAAGTAAAAGAACAACTTCAGTGAACATCAAAAATACAAACCTGAAATACTTTACAAAGGCGAGAAAGCTGTTTCCCAATTTCTAGAGCAAATTCTTTTCCTTCTTCCCCTGTCAAACGACTTCAGATAGAAAAGAATAAACACGAATTAAAAACAAAAACACAAGATATCAACATACGCATAAGAGATCATGCCTCGCCATCGGTTATTAAACCAAATTTAAGAGCAGAGTAACCAAGTGATCGCCCCTTAAGTAACAAATGTACTTCTAGCCCTAAGTCTGCATTTACTCCTATCTGATGAGGCCTTAGTCACTTAACTAGTGGATGTTTGATACTATCTTAGTCCCATTCTAAGCCATCTTGGACATGATAGAAATGTGACGCCTCAGGGGCTAAAAGCTTTTTTGTTTTTCAACTTAATAGACAAGGGTTACAACCTATCCTGGATGTACAAAACCCACGCACGAGCTTAGGAGAAGGCGAAGTCTCTCTTAGATAGCGGATCCAAAATTTCCAGCAAGATAAGTTGGCCATACCGCTCAAATAGCTTCCTACGAAAAAGTCAGTCATTCCTTCCATCATATTTATTGAGCGCTTACTGTGTGCACAGCACTGTACTAAGCACTGCCAGGCCTGCAGGTGTTGCTTTGGAAGGGAAAGGCATGCCGGAATTGGGGGCTGCCCTTGCAAGGATGTTGAGGGCAGCGGCTGGTGCCCGGGATGCCCCTTGTTTTGGGGGGCACACCTTCAGGCTTGCAATTCCATGCTGCGAGGGGATCCACATGGATTCCTCCTCAAAATACACACTCACTGCTGGGATGCACCACCCACGCTCAGTGTTTGCAACCGCCTCAGGCTACCCCTGCTACATTCCGAGAGGCAAATAAGCCACTTGACTTTGCACCTGAATTTGTTCCCTTTATTCATCCCTTCCCTCAGCCCCACAGCACTTATACCCATAATTTGTTTATTTATATTAATGTCTGTCTCCCTTTCTAGACTCGAAGCTCGATGAGGGCAGGGACCGTGCTACCAGCTCTATCCTGGTGCTCCTCCTAAGCGCTTAGTCCAGTGCTCTGCACCCAGTGAGCGCTCGATAAATGCGGGAAGGGACTGTCCTACCAGCTCTCTCCTGGTGCTTCTCCTAAGCGTTCAGTCCAGTGCTTTGCACCCAGTGAGTGCTCGACAAAGATGACTGACTGATTGATTCGCCTGTTGCCCTGGGCCTGTTCAATCCACCAGACTGATAAATCGATCAATCACTTTTATTCAGCGCTTACTACGTGCGGCAGACTGAACTAAGCGCCTGGGCACAAATGTGATAACAGAGCTGGTGGACACATGGGAGAAGCTGCGTGGCTTAGGGGCAAAACCCCGGGCTTGGGAGTCGGAGGTCGTGGGTTCTAATCCCGAATCCGCCGCTGGTCTGCTGTGTGACCTTGGGCAAGCCGCTTCCCTTCTCTGGGCCTCAATGACCTCATCTGCAAAACGGGGTCGAAGACTGTGAACTCCAAGTGGGGCAACATGATGACCTTGGATCTCCCTCCAGTGCTCAGAACAGTGCTGGGCACACAGTAAGCGCTTCACAAATATCATTTACTGTTATTATTATTCTCAGCCCAGTACGTGTTTTACAGTCTAGATTGTGAACCACCCCCGTCTTCTAGACTGCGACCCCGTGGTGGGCAGGGATTCTCTCTCCTTATTGCACTTTCCAAGCGCTAAGTGCAGTGCTCTGCACCCAGCAAGTGCTCAATAAATATGATTGGATGAATAAATAGATGGATCACTAAACCCCCAGCCGCCCCCCAACATGGGCAAGGCCTGTCACTCTTTATCATAGTCCTCCCCCAAGTGCTTTGCACATAGTAAGGACTCAGCGAATACAATGGGATGAGTGAAATGCAATGGAGTGAATGAATGAAAGAATGGTGTCACCCCCCCACACACACACACACACATCCTCCCCCAAGCGCTTAGCCCAGTGCTCTCCACACAGTCAGGGCTTAACGAATACGATGAGATGAATGAAATGCGAAGCAGTGTGGCTCAGTGGAAAGAGCATGGGCTATGGAGTCAGAGGTCATGGGTTCAAATCCCAGCTCTGCCAACTGTCAGCTGTGTGACTTTGGGCAAGTCACTTAACATCCCTGGGCCTCAGTTCCCTCAATTGTAAAACGGGGATTAAGACTGTGAGCTCCCCGTGGGACAACCAGATCACCTTGAAACCTCCCCAGCGCTTAGGACAGTGCTTTGCACATAGTAAGTGCTTAATAAATGCCACTATTATTATGGAGTGAATGAATGAATGAATACACATTCCCCACGCTGCACTGTTCTTCCCCAAGTGCTCAGCCCAGTGCTCTGCACAAAGTCAGGGCTTCATGAATACAATGGGCTGAGTAATAATAATAGCAATAGCATTTATTAAGTGCTTACTATGTGCAAAGTGTGACGGAGTGAGTGAATGAATGAATGGTACACACACAAGAACATACAGACACACACAGGTCCTCCCCCAATGGAGGGAATGAAATGTGACAGAGTGAAGGAGTAATAATGATGGCATTTATTAAGCACTTACTATGTGCAAAGCAGTGTTCTAAGCGCTATGAATGAATAAGTGGTACACACACACACACACACACACACACACACACACACACGTCCTTCCCCAAGCGCTTGGCCCAGTGCTCTGCACACAGTCAGGGCTTCACGAATGCAATGGGCTGAATGAAGTGTGATGGAGTGAGTGAATGAATGAATGGTACACACACGCGCGCGCGCGCACACACACACACACACACACACACACACACGTCCTCCCCCAAGTGCTTAGCCCACTGCTTTGCACACAGTCAGGGTTTAACAAATAGGACGGAGTGAATGAAACACGACGGAGTGAATGAATAATAACGATGGCATTTATTAAGCGCTTTCTATGTGCTTTCTATAGCCCATTTGAATGCTCTGAGTGCTACAAATGAATACGTGGTACACACACCCCCACACACACGGCCTCCCCCAAGCATGGCTCAGTGGAAAGAGAACCCAGAGGTCATGGGTTCGAATCCCGGCTCCGCCCCACGTCTGCTGTGTGACCTTGGGCAAGTCACTTAACTTCTCTGAGCCTCAGTTCCCCCATCTGGAAAATGGGGATTAAGACGGTGAGCCCCACGTGGGGCAACCTGATCACTTTGTATCCCCCCCCAGCGCTTAGAACAGTGCTTTGCACATAGTAAGCGCTTAACAAATGCCAACATTATTATCATTATTATTATTAGCCCAGTGCTCTGCACACAGTCAGGGTTTAAGCAATAGGATGGAGTGAATGACATGCGATGGGACTGAGTGAATGCGTGCGTGAATGAATGAATGGTTCCCACACATATACACACACACACGTCCTCCCCCAAGCGCTTAGCCCAGTGCTCCGCACCCAGTCAGGGCTTCACGAATATGATGGGATGAATGAAATGCGACGGAGTGAATGAATGAGGGAGTGAATGAATGGTTCGCACACTCACACACACACACACACTCACCCCCCGCCCCCGCCCCAAGCGCTTAGCCCAGTGCTCTGCACCCAGTCAGGGCTTCATGAATATGATGGGATGAATGAAATGCGACGGAGTGAATGAAATGTGGGAGTGAATGAATGGTTCGCACACTCACACACACACACACACTCACCCCCCCTCGCCCCAAGCGCTTAGCCCAGCGCTCCGCACACAGTAAGCGCTCAACAGATACGAGTGAATGGATGAACGAATGAATGAACCAATAGGACGGGGTGAAAGAAATGCGATGGAGTGAATGAATGAGGGAGCGCCCCAAGCGCTTAGCCCAGTGCTCTGCACATAGTAAGTGCTCAACAGATACGAGTGAATGGATGAATGAATGAATGAACCAATAGGACGGAGTGAAAGAAATGCGATGGAGTGAATGAATGAGGGAGTGAATGAATGAATGAAGAGGGAGTGAATGGAGAGTGAATGAATGAATGAGGGAGTGAATGAATGAAGGGGGAGTGAATGAATGAAGAGGGAGTGAATGAATGAATGAGGGAGTGAATGAATGAGGGAGGGAGTGAATGAATGAATGAGGGAGGGAGTGAATGAATGAATGAGGGAGGGAGTGAATGAATGAATGAGGGAGGGAGTGAATGAATGAGGGAGTGAATGAGTGAATGAGGGAGTGAATGAGTGAGTGAATGAGTGAATGAGGGAGTGAATGAATGAATGATCCCCCCCCCCCCACACACACACACAGCCGTCCGTCGATGGGGGGTCAGGGATGAAGGGGGGTGGCGGTGTGTCGGTCCCCTGACCTTCCCAGGGTGAGGTAGGCATCGGTCTGCTCTCCGGGGGCGGCGTCGGGGTCCTCCAGCGTCTCCAGCAGCGGCGTCAGCGGGCCGCGGCCCGCGCCCGGCGCCGCCATGCTGCCCTGGCCCGCGGGGGAGGACGACAGGGCGACGATGGCGGGCCCCGGCCCGGCCCGGCCTCTTTTTTACCTCAGGGGAGGACCCCCACCACCACGACGACGACGACGAGGGCGGCGCGGCCTTTCCCGCGCTGCAGCCGCGCGCGCGCGCACGCACGCAGGCACGCAGGCGGGCACGCAGACACGCAGGCCGACAGGCACGCACGCTCGCGCCGCCCGCCGTCCGTAACGCTGGCGGGGCTCCCCGGACTAAGATGGCGGCGCCAGGCGCGAGGACGGCGCGCGGGGGGCGCCTGCGCGTGTGCGCGCCCTCTGGCGCCGGGCCGGGCAGGGCAAGGCAGGGCGGGGCAGGGCGACGCCCGGGGAGCGCCGACTCATCGATCCATCCCCACAGCCTGAACGCCCTCATTCATTCATTCATTCATTCATTCATTCATTCATTCATCCGTCCGTCCGTCCATCCACTCACCCACCCATCCACCCGTTCATTCATTCACTAACTCACCCATCCATCCATTCATTCATCCATTCAGCCATCCACCCATCCATTCATTCATTCACTCACTCACCCACCCATCCATCCATCCGTTCATTCAGTCACTCACCCATCCATCCATCCGTTCATTCATTCACTCACCCATGCATCCATCCTTTCATTCATTCACTCGCCCATCCATCCGTTCATTCATTCACTCATCCATCCACCCATCCATCCATCCATCCATCCAACCATCCATCCACCCAACCAACCATCTATCCACCCATCCATCCATCCACCCATCCATCCACCCATCCAACCATCCATCCATCCACCCATCTAACCATCCACCCATCCATCCATCCACCCACCCACCCATCCATCCACCCATCCAACCACCCATCCATCCATCCATCTATCCACCCATCCAACATCCATCCATCCACCCATCCAACCATCCATCCATCCATCCATCCATCCATCCATCCACCCATCCAACCATCCATCCATCCACCCATCCAACCATCCATCCATCCATCCATCCATCTATCCACCCATCCAACCATCCATCCATCCACCCATCCAACCATCCATCCATCCACCCATTCAACCATCCATCCATCCATCCATCTATCCACCCATCCAACCATCCATCTATCCACCCATCCAACCATCCATCCATCCACCCATCCACCCATCCATCCATCCACCCCTCCATCCATCCATCCATCCATCCACCCCTCCATCCATCCATCCATCCATCCATCCATCCATCCATCCATCCACCCATCCATCCATCCACCCCTCCATCCATCCATCCATCCATCCATCCGTCCATCCATCCATCCATCCATCCATCCATCCATCCATCCATCCATCCACCCATCCATCCATCCATCCCTCCATCCATCCATCCATCCATCCATCCATCCATCCATCCATCCACCCATCCATCCATCCATCCATCCATCCACCCATCCACCCATCCATCCATCCATCCACCCATCCAACCATCCACCCATCCATCCATCCACCCATCCAAACATCCACCCATCCAAACATCCATCAATCAATCAATATCAATCATATTTATTGAGTGCTTACTGTGTGCAGAGCACTGTACTAAGCACTTGGGAAGTACAAGTTGGCAACATATAGAGACAGTCCCTACCCAACAGTGGGCTCACAGTCTAGAACAGGGAGACAGAGAACAAAACCAAACATACTAACAAAATAAAATAAATAGAAGAGATATGTACAAGTAAAATAAATAAATAGAGTAATAAATACGTACAAACATATATACAGGTGCTGTGGGGAAGGGAAGGGAAGGGATCCATCCACCCATCCATCCAACCATCCATCCATCCACCCATCCATCCACCCATCCAAACATCCATCCATCAATCGATCAATCAATCATATTTATTGAGCACTTACTAAGCGCTTAGGAAGTACAAGTTGGCAACATATAGACACAGTCCCTACCCAACAGTGGGCTCACAGTCTAGAACGGGGAGACAGAGAACAAAACCAAACATATTAACAAAATAAAATAAATAGAAGAGATATGTACAAGTAAAATAAATAGAGTAATAAATATGTACAAACATATATACATATATACAGGTGCTGAAGGGAAGGGATCCATCCACCCATCCAACCATCCACCCATCCATCCACCCATCCAACCTTTCATCCATCCATCCATCCATCCACCCATCCAACCACCCATCCATCCATCCATCCATCCATCTATTCCACCTTCTAGACAGTGAGCCCACTGTTCGGTAGGGACCATCTCTATATGTTGTCAACTTGTACTTCCCAAGCGCTTAGTACAGTGCTCTGCACACAGTAAGCACTCCATAAATACGATTGAATGAATGAATCCACCCAACCATCCATCCATTAATTCATTCATTCATCCACTCATCTATCCATCCATCCATCCGTTCATTCATTCATTCAGTCACATTTATTGAGCATTTACTGTGTGCAGAGCACTGTACTAAATGCTTGGGAAGTACAAGTTGCCAACATATAGAGACAGTCCCCCCCCAACAGTTGGCTCCTGTATATATGTATATATGTTTGTACGTATTTATTACTCTATTTATTCATTTTATTTGTACTTATTTATTCTATTTATTTTATTTTGTTAATATGCTTTGTTTCATTGTCTGTCTCCCCCTTCTAGACTGTGAGCCCGCTGTTGGGTAGGGACCGTCTCTATATGTTGCCAACTTGGACTTCCCAAGCGCTTAGTACAGTGCTCTGCACACAGTAAGCGCTCAATAAATACGAGTGAAGGAACGAATGAATTCATCCACCCACGCATCCAATCATTCATTCACTCATTCACTCACCCATAATAATAATGATGATGGCATTTGTTAAGTGCTTACTATGTGCAAAGCACTGTTCTAAGCGCTGGGGACGATACGAGGTGATCAGGTTGTCCCACGTGGGGCTCACAGTCTTCACCCCCATTTTACAGGTGAGGTGACTGAGGCCCAGAGAAGTGAAGTGACTTGCCCAAAGTCACACAGCAGACAAGAGGCAGCCGGGATTTGAACCCATGACATCCTACTCCCAAGTCCGCGCTCTTTCCTCTAAGCCACGCTGCTTCTCATCCATCCACAGTAAGCGCTCAGTAAATTCGATTGAATGAATGAATGAATGAATGAATGAATGAAGCTGGGATTTGAATCCATGACCTCTGACTCCCAAGCCCGGGCTCTTTCCACTAAGCCACGCTGCTTCTCTTCATTCATTCATTCAGTGGTATTTATTGAGCGCTTACTGTGAGCAGAGCACTGGATGAAGCGCTTGAAAAGCCCCCCTCCTTCCTCTCCCCCTCCTCTCCCTCTCCATCCTCCCCGCCTTACCTCCTTCCCTTCCCCACAGCGCCTGTATATATGTATATATGTTTTTACGTATTTATTACTCTATTTATTTATTATTTATTTTACTTGTACATATTTATTCTATTTATTTTATCTTGTTAATATGTTTTGTTTTGTTCTCTGTCTCCCCCTTCTAGACTGTGAGCCCACTGTTGGGTAGGGACCGTCTCTAGATGTTGCCAACTTGGACTTCCCAAGCGCTTAGTACAGTGCTCTGCACACAGTAAGCACTCAATAAATACGATTGAATGAACGAATGAATGACAAGTTGGCGATAAAGAGAGACAATCCCTACCGAGCAACAGCCTCACAATCTAGAAGGGGAGAGACAGACAACAAAACGAAACAAGGCGCCGTTGTCCCCGCCCGGGAGGGCCTAGGGAGGAGTCCGTCCCTCCAAAAAAGACAAAATCCATAATAACCATAATAATTGCGGTATTTGTTAAGCGCTCACCGTGCGCCAGGCACTGTACTAAGCGCTGGGATGGAGACAAGCAAATGGGGTTGGACATAGACTCATAGCCTCACTTTTCAGATGAGGGAACTGAGAAATGGAGTGACTTGCCCAAGGGTACGCAGTAGACAAGGGACGGAGGCGGGATTAGAACCCATGACCTTCGGAGTCCCAGGACCGTGCTTTAGGCACTGCACCTTGCTACTTAGTTGCAGCATGGCCTAGTAGATGGAGCTGTGGTCTGGACGTCAGAAGGACCTGGGTTCTAATCCCGCCTCCCCCACGTGTCCGCCGCGTGACCTTGGAGAAATCACGTAAGTTCTCTGTGCTCAGTTCCCTCAGCTGTAAAATGGGGATGAAGACTGTGAGTCCAACGTGATTACCCTGTATATATATATATATATATGTTTTGTACATATTTATTACTCTATTTATTTATTTATTTTACTTGTACATATCTATTCTATTTATTTTATTTTGTTAGTATGTTTGGTTTTGTTCTCTGTCTCCCCCTTTTAGACTGTGAGCCCACTGTTGGGTAGGGACCGTCTCTATATGTTGCCAACCTGGACTTCCCAAGCGCTTAGTACAGTGCTCTGCACACAGTAAGCGCTCATTAAACACGATTGATTGATTGATTGATTACCTTGTAACCTCTTCAGTGCTTAGAACAGTGCTTTGCACATCGTAAGTGCTTAATAAATGCCATTATTATCATTATTATTATTAGCTTGTATCTACCCCAGCACTTAGTACGGTGCCTGAACATAGCAAGAGTGCTTAACAGATAAAAATAAAAAAAATCCATCAATCAATGGTATTATTGAGCGCTTACTATGTGCAGAGCACGTTGCTAAGCGCTTGGGAATGGACAGTTAGCAGATACGTTCCCTGCTCATAATGAGCTCTCGGTCTTAGTGGAGGACACAGGGTGCTGGCAGTATCTACTAATTCTTTATCGAAAGGCGGAAAGCTTGGATTGAACATTTTCATCTTTTGAGTAGAGAAGCAGCGTGGTTCGGTGGAAAGAGCCCGGGCTTGGGAGTCAGAGGTCGTGGGTTCGAATCCCGACCCTGCCAATTGTCAGCTGTGTGACCTTGGGGAAGTCATTTAACTTCTCTGGGCCTCAGCTACCTCGTCTGTAAAAGCAGCGTGGCTCAGTGGAAAGAGCCTGGGCTTTGGAGCCAGAGGTCATGGGTTCAAATCCCGGCTCCGCCAATTGTCAGTTGCGTGACTTTGGGCAAGTCACTTCACTTCTTTGTGCCTCAGTTCCCTCATCTGTAAAATGGGGATTAAGACTGTGAGCCCCACGAGGGACAATCTGATCACCTTGTAACCTCCCCAGTACTTAGAACAGTGCTTTGCACATAGTAAGCGCTTAATAAATGCCGTTATTATTATTATTATTAATAAAATGGGGATTAAGACTGTGAGCCCCTCATGAGACAACCTGATCACCTTGTAACCTCCCCAGTGCTTAATGAGCCCACTGTTGGGTAGGGACTGTCTCTATATGTTGCCAATTTGTACTTCCCAAGT
Organism: Tachyglossus aculeatus; assembly: GCF_015852505.1. NCBI lineage: Eukaryota > Metazoa > Chordata > Mammalia > Monotremata > Tachyglossidae > Tachyglossus > Tachyglossus aculeatus. The sequence goes on along the minus strand of NC_052074.1, from coordinate 43,333,380 downwards.
GCTTAGTACAGTGCTCTGCACATAGTAAGTGCTCAATAAATACGATTGATGATGATGATGATTATTATTATTATTACTAAGTACTAGGAAAGAATATACAAGTGGGAATTAGACAGGGTCTCTGGCCCTCTGTACTGAGTTAAGCATTTGGGGGTAATACAACTGAAGAAGAGGACAGAATTTTGAAGTCCTTAACAAATGCCATTATTATTATTATTTAACTGAATGTTAAGGCCATTATTATTATTATTTAACTGTATTTTAAGGCTTTTCATACTTAGAATTCCCCGTGCGGTGGCAAGCAGCCTGGCAATCCTGTACAGAAGTTGGCATCATCATCATCGATATTCATCGAGTGCTCATTATGTGCATAGCATTCATTCATTCTTTCAATCGTATTTATTGAGCGCTTACTGTGTGCAGAGCACTGTACTAAGCGCTTGGGAAGTACAAGTTGGCAACATATAGAGACGGTCCCTACCCAATAATGGGCTCAAAGTCTAGAAGGCACTGTACTAAGTGCTTGGAAGAGTACAAAACAACAGAGTTGGTAGACACCTTACCTGCCCGCAGTAAACTTACAGTCTGGGGGGAGGAGGAAGGCTGACATTAATATAAATAACTAATTTATAATATCAAATTTAGTCTTAAACAGGTACCTCATAAAAGCATATGCCCACCCCAGAGGTCACATGTATGTGGAGGAACATAAACACAGAACAGTGCTTTGCACATAGTAAGCGCTTAACAGATCAATCAATCGTATTTATTGAGCGCTTACTATGTGCAGAGCACTGTACTGCTCTTAGTACAGTGCCATTATTATTACTATTATCTTAGAAAACTGTGTAAATCCCAAGAAACAACACAGCAGGCGAGTGGGGGAAGAAGTGTTCAATCAAACAATCAGTCAGTTGTATTTATTGAACACTTACTGTGTGAAGAGCACTGTACTAAGCTCTTGGGAATGTACAATAGAGTGAAATGATTGCACAGCAGGCGAGGGGGGAGACATGTATTAAATAATTTACAAGTAGGAGGAAGAAGTGTTCAACCAATCAATCAGTCAATTGTATTTATTGAACACCTACTGTGTGAAGAGCACTGTACTAAGCTCTTGGGAATGTACAATAGAGTGAAATGATTGCACAGCAGGCGAGTGGGGGAGACATGTATTAAATAATTTACAAGTAGGAGGAAGAAGTGTTCAATCAATCAGTCAGTCAATTGTATTTCTTGAACACGTACTGTGTGAAGAGCACTGTACTAAGCTCTTGGGAATGTACACTAGAATGAAATGATTGTACGGCAGGTGAGTGGGGGAGACAGGTATAAAATAATTTACAAGTAGGAGGAAGAAGTGTTCAATCAATCAATCAGTCAATTGTATTTATTGAACACTTACTGTGTGAAGAGCACTGTACTAAGCTCTTGGGAATGTACAATAGAGTGAAATGATTGCACAGCAGGCGAGTGGGGGAGACATGTATTAAATAATGTACAAGTAGGAGGAAGAAGTGTTCAATCAATCAGTCAATTGTATTTCTTGAACACTTACTGTGTGAAGAGCACTGTACTAAGCTCTTGGGAATGTACACTAGAATGAAATGATTGTACGGCAGGTGAGTGGGGGAGACATGTATAAAATAATTTACAAGTAGGAGGAAGAAGTGTTCAATCAATCAATCAGTCAATTGTATTTATTGAACACTTACTGTGTGAAGAGCACTGTACTAAGCTCTTGGGAATGTACAATAGAGTGAAATGATTGCACAGCAGGCGAGTGGGGGAGACATGTATTAAATAATTTACAAGTAGGAGGAAGAAGTGTTCAATCAATCAGTCAATTGTATTTATTGAACACTTACTGTGTGAAGAGCACTATACTAAACTCTTGGGAATGTACAATAGAATGAAATGATTGCACAGCAGGCGAGTGGGAGAGACATGTATAAAATAATTTATAAGTAGGAGGAAGAAGTGTTCAATCAAACATTGTCAATTGTATTTCTTGAACACTTACTGTGTGAAGAGCACTGTACTAAGCTCCTGGGAATGTACAATAGAATGAAATGACTGCACGGCAGGCGAGTGGGGGAGACGTATTAAATAATTTACAAGTAGGAGGAAGAAGTGTTCAATCAATCAGTCAATTGTATTTATTGAACACTTCCTGTGTGAAGAGCACTGTACTAAGCTCTTGGGAATGTACAATAGAATGAAATGATTGGTTTCACGTGGTTCTTTAGTAACTGTTCACCTCAAGACATGCCTTCCACAAATTCTGTGATCTGAGTCAACATGTTGGCTAGGTAGGAGAGCTTTGCTTATAATACACGCCAGTTCACAGACTGCCAATAAAATAGATAGCTAGTTTAATATCTAATTACTACCCTGTATAAAAAGAGCTGCCATTATGTGAGCAATTATGGTGTAGATTCCCTTTCACTCTAGGAACTTAGAATGCCCTAAGAGAAGCATCATGGCTCAGTGGAAAGAGCCCGGGCTTTGGAGTCAGAAGTCATGGGTTCAAATTCCGGCTCCGCCACTTGTCAGTTGTGTGACTTTGGGCAAGTCACTTCAATCAATCAATCAATCAATCAATCGTATTTATTGAGCGCTTACTGTGTGCAGAGCACTGTACTAAGTGCTTGGGAAGTACAAGTTGGCAACATATCGAGACAGTCCCTACCCAACAGTGGGCTCACAGTCTAAAAGGGGGAGACAGAGAACAAAACCAAACATACTAACAAAATAAGATAAATAGAATAGATAGGTACAAGTAAAATAAATAAAATAAATAAATAAATAAATTTATTTTACTTTTACTTTATTTTACTTCACTTCTCTGTGCCTCAGTTTCCTCATCTGTAAAATGGGGATGAAGACTGTGAGCCCCCCGTGGAACAACCTGATCACCTTGTAACCTTGTAACCTCCCCACTGCTTAGAACAGTGCTTTGCACATAGTAAGTGCTTAATAAATGCCATCGTTATTATTATTATTATTATTATTATTATTATATACATCCTCTGTCCATCACGTTCAAATGTGTTTTGACTTTGACCAGGCTGACTTCCAATATCCTGTCAAACACAGGCACTTCCATCTCACCATCTCCAACTGTTGGAGGAAGGTAGTGATATTTTCGGGAGAGGACTGTGAGGATGAGAAAAGGTGGGCAACCAAAGAAGCTGAAGTTCTGCATGGAAACTGATAGTTTTTAACCTTTACTCTTTGAGCACAATTCCTCCCCCCACCCCAAATCCCAAGAATTCTAAAGGGGTGACTATTTTTTCCTTCATGCTGCATTTGATGTCCTCGTGTTTCTGCTCAGATGTGGATGAGGTGGGCTTTTCACAGCTGAGATCAGTAAATAATATTTATTGAACACTATCTGTGCAGAGCACTGGACGTCTGGGAGCGGACAAGAGTCAGTGAACATGATTCCCTCCCCCAAGGGTTTTCCAGTCGAACAGGAGAAATGGGCACTAAAATAAATTAGAGTGTGGAAAAAGCGATAGACTGTAAAATATATGAATATAAGTGCAATTGTGTGTGTGTGTACATTCAAGTGCTGATGTGATGTGGAAGTGCTGAAACAGCAATTTGAAGAGATTAATTAGGGGTGTCTTCCTGGGGTAGATGTGATTTCAGGAGAGGCTGAAGATGGGGTACATGGATGGCCCTGGGTGGAGAACATTCTGGAAAAAATATGGAAATTGACACTCTTCAACGAGCAAAAGAGAGGATCAGTAGCTGTCACACTTGAGGAGTTTGCCATTTCCCCTATCTGTAATTTGTTTGGATGTCAATCTCCCCAACTAGGTCCTTGCAGGGAATGTATCTACCAAGTCTGTTGTAGTCTCCTAAGTGCTTAGTTCAGTGCTCTGTACAAAGTAAATTTTCAAGAAACACTGCTTACCCAACCAGTAAGAATTTTGTCCAATTTAATGCTTTTCAATTCTGTCCTCTGTTTCTCTCAACATCAGCTGGGTTAGGGGGTGGCAGATTTTAAAGCTACAAATCCCTGAAGAACAATATCCCTGATCTGAGGTCTCTCCAAAGAGGAATGGGTCAATCAAATAGCTCTCATCATTGCCAACCTGCATTCTGAGAAGGGAGAAATGGAGATTCACAGAATTGCCATTTTTCTGAAGAATGATATTTATTTTGTATTTTCCCCCACTAGTGTTAACGCTTAGACTAGGAAATTAGTACACTTTTTTTTAACTGTTTTCCCATTGTAAAACTGCAATTAACAGCTTAACATTGTACTATACATAATCAGTGCAGTACTTACAAGGACCGTTAAATTCCACGGTGAGAAACATGAGCATCTGACAAAGACAACTAAAATTCTACTAAAATTAATCAAGTCAGTTCCACATCAGTACGTGCTAACGAGTTCTAGCTCGTTGAGTGGTAAACATTAAAAGGAGTCACGAAGAAAGCAGCGAGTCAGTTTTGTTCCACTTCTGATGGGAGCAATTTGCCATTCTTTTCTCGAGGCTGGCATTGCAGTGTGAGGTTTTTTTATTTCCCACAGAATGCCAAAATCAATTCCACCATCAATCTTACTGAGTACTGTACTAAATTCTTGGAAGAATACAATATATCAGAGTTGGCAGGCATGTTCCCTGTCCACAATGCGTTTCCTGTCTAGAGCACTGTAAAATCTTAATGTTTCAGCCAATGTTCATTTCTCACAACTGTAGGCCTTTCCTGTGATCTACAGGAGTTAGAGAACCACATTTAAAAGGAAAGGAGTTTACACCACTGTCTACTCTACACAAGTAATAACAATGATCATAGTGATGGTATTTATTACATATTTATTTATTATAGTATTTATTACATTAGTAGTTATTATTTAGTATAGTATAGTATTTATTACATTACATAAGAGAAGCAGTGTGGCTCAGTGGAAAGAGCACGGGCTTTGGAATTAGAGGTCATGGGTTCAAATCCCGGCTCCACCAACTGTCAGCTGTGTGACTTTGGGCAAGTCACTTTACTTCTCTGTGCCTCAGTTACCTCATCTGTCAAATGGGGATTAAGACTGTGAGCCCCTCGTGGGACAACCTGATCACCTTGTAACTCCCCAGCGCTTAGAACAGTGCTTTGCACATAGTAAGTGCTTAATAAATGCCATTATTATTATTATTATTATTTTTACTATGTGCTAAGCATTATATCGAACACTGGGGTGACATAATAATAATAATGATGGCATTTATTAAGCGCTTACTATGTGCAAGGCACTGTTCTAAGCACTAGGGAGGTTACAAGGTGATCAGGTTGTCCCACGGGGGGCTCACAGTCTTCATCCCCATTTTCCAGATAAGGGAACTGAGGCCCAGAGAAGTGAAGTGACTTGCCCAAAGTCACGCAGCTGACAAGTGGCGGAGCCGGGATTTGAACCCATGACCTCTGACTCCAAAGCCCGGGCTCTTTCCACTGAGCCACGCTGCTTCTCCCTTCTTCTTCTTCTGATTACATAAGGTAATCAGATCAGACATAGTCCCTGCCCTACCTGGGGCTCAAGATCTAAGAGGGAGGAAAAACAGGTAATAGTAATAATAATAATAATAATAATAATAATAATAATAATAGTAATAATAATAATAATAATAATCACTGTTCTAAGCACTGGGGTAGATATAAGGTATCTTTTAGACTTTTAGACCTTTTAGACTGTGAGCCCACTGTTGGGTAGGGACTGTCTCTATATGTTGCCAACTTGTACTTCCCAAGCTCTTAGTACAGTGCTCTGCACACAGTAAGCGCTCAATAAATACAATTGATGATGGTGATAATAATAATAATGGCATTTATTAAGCGCTTACTATGCGCAAAGCACTGTTCTAAGCGCTGGAGAGGTTACGAGATGATCAGGTTGTCCCATGCGGGGGCTCACAGTCTTCATCCCCATTTTACAGATGAGGTAACTGAGGCACAGAGAAGTTAAGTGACTTGCCCAAAGTCACACAGCTAATTGGCAGAGCCGGGATTTGAACCCATGACCTCTAACTCCAAAGCCCGTGCTCTTTCCCACTGAGCCACAATGCTTCTCTAGTGATGATAAGGTAATCAGGTTGAACACAGTCCCTGTCCCACATTGGGCTCGCAGTCATAATCCCCAGTTTACAGATGAGGTAACTGAGGCACAGAGAAGTCGAGTGACTTGCCCCTGGTCACACAGCAGACAAGTGGCAGAGCAGGATTAGAACCCACGTCCCCTGACTCCCAAGCCCCTGCTGTTGCCACTTGGTCATGCTGCTTCCTACTCCAGCTGTGGTTTTAAGTGATATTTTGGACGACTCTCAGACATCAGATTCTTAAATCGTTTCCCGACAGAATTGCGTGTGATGCACTCAAGGTGAGATTTCAATGTTGGGAGGACAAATCGGTGACAGTGGTGTCACAATTCCCGAGAGTCACATCCCTGTTAACAGGTGCTGGTGAGGGACCGCTTGGATGAATTCTCTGGAATACGAAACCTATTCGTCAGATTCTGGCTGGCGCTGAGCATTTGGGAGCTAATCCGTGATAAATATATTTTTCCACGCTTCATGCTCTTCAGCTGATTATATTTCCCAGACTAGTTCTTGCTAAATCAATCAATCAATCAATCATATTTATTGAGTGCTTACTATGTGCAGAGCACTGTACTAAGCGCTTGGGAAGTACAGATTGGGAACATATAGAGACAGTCCCTACCCAACATTGGGCTCACAGTCTAAAAGGTGCCCACCGCCTATTTAAATGGCTCTTGGATTAAGGTTTGGAAAATACTGTTTGCTGAAGGTGAGATTTATCGTCATCATCAATCGTATTTATTGAGCGCTTACTGTGTGCAGAGCACTGTACTAAGCGCTTAAAAATAATAATAATGGTGGCATTTGTTTAGCGCTTACTATGTGAAAAGCACTGTTCTACGTGCTGGGGAATACAAGGTGATCAGGTTGTCCCACGGGGGGCTCACAGTCTTAATCCCCGATTGACAGATGAGGTAACTGAGGCACAGAGAAGTTAAGCGACTTGCCCAAAGTCACGCAGCTGACAATTGGCGGAGCAGGGATTTGAACCCCTGACCTCTGACTCCAAAGCCCGGGCTCTTTCCACTGAGCCACGCTGCTTGTATTACCCCAAATGCTTAACTCAGTACAGAGGGCCAGAGACCCTGTCTAATTCCCACTTGTATATTCTTTCCTAGTACTTAGTAATAATAATAATAACATTTATTAAGCACTGAGGAGGTTACAAGGTGATCAGGTTGTCCCATGGGGGGGGCTTACAGTCTTCACCCCATTTTACAGATGAGGTAACTGAGGCCCAGAGAAGTTAAGTGACTTGCCCAAAGTCACACAGCTGACAATTGGCAGAGCCGGGATTTGAACCCATGACCTCTGACTCCAAAGCCCGGGCTCTTTCCACTGAGCCACGCTGCTTCTCGTGATCTTAAAAGATCTTAAATGATCTTAAAAGAGTAAGAACTTGATGAACACTATTATTAATAATAATGATTATTATAATGTATTTGTTCATTCATCCATTCAATCGTATTTATTGAGCGCTTACTGTGTGCAGAGCACTGTACTAAGCGCTTGGGAAGTACACGTTGGCAACATATAGAGACGGTCCCTACCCAAAGTGGGCTCACAGTCTAAAAGACTGTTAAGCGCTTACTAACTGCCAAGCACTGTTCTAAGTGCTGGGGTAGATCAATCAATCAATCAATCAATCAATCGTATTTATTGAGCGCTTACTGTGTGCAGAGCACTGTACTAAGTGCTTGGGAAGTACAAGTTGGCAACATATCATCATCATCATCATCAATCGTATTTATTGAGCGCTTACTGTGTGCAGAGCACTGTACTAAGCGCTTGGGAAGTACAAGTTGGCAACATATCATCATCATCATCAATCGTATTTATTGAGCGCTTACTGTGTGCAGAGCACTGTACTAAGCACTTGGGAAGTACAAGTTGGCAACATACAGAGACAGTCCCTACCCAACAGTGGGCTCACGGTCTAAAAGGGGGAGACAGAGAACAAAACCAAACATCCTAACAAAATAAAATAAATAGAATAGATATGTACAAGTAAAATAAATAAATAAATAGAGTAATGGTAAAATAAATAAATAAGTCACTCAGTCCTTGTTGCAAATAGAGCTCACATAAAATGCCCTCCCTCTGCCCATCCGCCAAGTTAGCTCTCTTCCTCCCTTCAAGGCCCCACTGAGAGCTCACCTCCTCCAGGAGGCCTTCCCAGACTGAGCCCCTTCCTTCCTCTCCCCCTCGTCCCCCTCTCCATCTCCCCATCTTACCTCCTTCCCTTCCCCACAGCACCTGTATATATGTATATATGTTTGTACATATTTATTACTCTATTTATTTATTTATTTTACTTGTACCTATCTATTCTATTTATTTTATTTTGTTAGTATGTTTGGTTTTGTTCTCTGTCACCCCCTCCTAGACTGTGACCCACTGTTGGGTAGGGACCGTCTCTATATGTTGCCAGCTTGTACTTCCCAAGCGCTTAGTACAGTGCTCTGCACACAGTAAGCGCTCAATAAATACGATTCATTGATTGACTGATTTTTAATCCCCATTTTACTGATGAGGTAACTGAGGCCCAGAGAGGTTGACAGCAGACATGTGGTGGAGCCAGAATTAGAACTCAGGTCCTTCTGATTCCCAGATCCAAATTCTGTAGTGCTATTATTATTACTTTGGTCATAGAATGTGCTCAATTAACCTCATGGATTGTTTGATTGAGAAAAGAAAGGCAAGAAACCTTTCTTCACACATCACTCAGTGGCGCTTGCTCGGAACACCAGGAGGCAGGATTTGAGAAACTCCCGAAACTGGCCAGTGTCTAAAATATCCATAGTTTCTAATAAGCCCATCTTGTTTCAATTAAATCCAGTAATACGAAACCTCCTTTTCTCGGAGACACTCACAGGAAGATATTTCAGAGAGGCCGGTTCAAGTTAACGTTGCTTCATAACTAAAAACAACCTTCCTTGCTGTGGAATCATCATCAATCGTATTTATTGAGCGCTTACTCTGTGCAGAGCACTGTACTAAGCGCTTGGGAAGTCCAAGTTGGCAACACATAGAGACAGTCCCTACCCAACAGTGGGCTCACAGTCTAAAAGGGGGAGACAGAGAACAAAACCAAACATACTAACAAAATAAAATAAATTTTATTTATTTTAATGATTGTTTTCCATTATTACCCCTTGAAGGAGGACTCCAAAGAGCAGTAACGATGGCATTTATTAAGCACTTGTTATATGGAGAGCATTGGTTGACAACTTTTTCCTCTGGTTTTTCAGACATTGCGTTTCCTCCGAAGCTGTAGCTCTTCCTAAACTGAGATTTGGAAACTGAAGAGGTGGGGTTAGGGAGCTAGAATTAAAATAAAATAATAGTCATAAAAAAGTTTAGGATCATCTGTGAAAAATAAGCCAAATCCCAAGTGTTGGGGGTGGAAATATTTCTAAATCACATTGACTCCTGAAAAACAAAACAAAACAAAATTCTTTTGGGAAAGTTTACAACAGAACTGAGAATGAATGTTTAACTCAACACCCAAAAATCTTCTTGACCTTCTACAGAGAAATCTTAAGGAAGTGATCACGTAGCATTTCAGGTGATCTCTCTTTTAAGAGGCAAACTCAAATCTACACCCACTCAGAGAAATCGAATGTAACAGAGAAACTGTATAAATCAAACTGAATAGGGTAATAAATGACTAAGAATCAGGAAAGCTGGCCTTAACAAATCAGGAAGAACAAGAAAAATGACGGGAAGGTTATAGATAGGGTGTTTGCATAAAGGAATGAAAATTCTGATTTATCATTCCCTCAGGGTAATTTTGCTGTTTGACCAGAGGGAAAAACAGCCCCACAGGGCTTTTGAAAAAGGGAAATCGAAGTCTGGTCAGACAATAAATCAATAAAGCAGAGCACTGTATCAGACCAGTCCAAAAATGAAGTGTGAGGATGGATATTTGAGTCTATCCAAGACAATCAGGAATGGGAGGGGAGGGTGTCTTCTCTCAAAAAAAAAAAAAAAAGAAAATCAAGAAAAGAGAGTTACAAGGTGGAACATAAATAAGGATATTTCTTTGGATTTTGCTTCTCCCTATGACGACATTTCGCTCTCCAGAATGAATATGATATTCTCTTGGTCGACCATCTTTGTGTGACAAGTTTAACAATTTTGTTTTAAATGCTATAGCTATATTACGGCATTCTTCATTAGTGAATCTAATTACTAGGCTGCTCATATTATTTTGTTGAAGACTGGATCATTGGAGCGCTACCTCAATTTTGCCTGTCTTCTGTCTCCTCAATAACCTTCAGTGGTTAAGTGCAGGGCTAAAATCCTTCAGCATTCAAGGATGACCCTACTGCTGTGGGATTTAAATTAAATACACTCTTACTTGGAGATTCAAGCCTCTAAAGCCAACAATCAATCAGTGGTATTTATTGAATGCTACAGTGTGCAAAGCACTTGAAGGAGTATAATGCATCAGAATAGGTAGACGTCAACTCCGCCCACAAGAAGCTTACAGTCTAGAGGGGAGATTACAGTCTAGAGGAGCAGCTGCGGTCGACGCAAGAAAAGCTGACCACATTCTGTGACATTTGATAGATTTCTTCAAAATTGTCTGGGGCGGCCTATAAAAATCCAGGACTGTTCCAGCCCAGTGGAACGGACGGTCAGCCTGTTAATTACTGAACATAAGTTCTTTAGAAAATCCAGAGATCTTCTAAATGAAAGACCGTCCGATTAAACTATCTGCCACAACAAAAATTCTCACTGGACCCAGGTGAAGATTGAGAGGGTAGGGGCAGGAGCTGTAGGTTTTATCACTATTCTGCTGGTTCTCCATTGATCAGTACAGTGTGGGGCATTTCATTCATTCAATCGTATTTATTGAGCGCTTACTGTGTGCAGAGCACTGTACTAAGCGCTTGGGAAGTACAAGTTGGCAACATATAGAGACGGTCCCTACCCAACAGTGGGCTCACAGTCCAGAAGTCTGCATTTGTGCCCAACACATTCACTTGAGCAGGAGGCAATGTATCTGGTGTCCATCTTCTGTGAATCCAGACAATTGGGCAAAACATGTAAGAACCCAAGTGGTCAGACATATTACCTTGTCTTCAAACCTTGTGGGCAGGGAACACGTCCTCACTGCTCTCTTATTATAACTCAACCCACACACTTTGCTCCTCTAATTCCATCCTACTCACTGGACCTCAGTCTTCTCCATCTGGCTGCTGACCTCTAGTCCATGTGCTGCCTCTGGCCTGGTCCCTCTTCAGATCCAACAGACAAATACTCTCCCCACCTTCAGAGCTTTATGGAGGGCACATCTTTGGCCCTGGAGTCAGAGGTCATGGGTTTGAATCCCAGCTCCGCCAATTGTCAGCTGTGTGACTTCGGGCAGGCCACTTAATTTCTCTGTGCCTCAGTTCCCTCATCTGTAAAATGGGTATTTAGACTGTGAGCCCCCTGTGGGACAACCTGATCACCTTGTAACCTCCCCAGTGCTTAGAACAGTGCATTGCGCGTAGTAAGAGCTTAATAAATGCCATCATTATTATTATTATCTCCTCCAAGAGGCCTTCTCTAAGCCCTCATTTCCTCTTTCCCCACTCCCTCTGCATCACCCTGATTTGTTCCCTTTAGTCACCCTTCCCACATGCCCACACTACTTCTGTATTTATCTGTAATTTATTTATATCAATGTCTGTCTCCCCCTCTAGACTGTGAGCTCATTGTGGGCAGGGAATGTGTCCACCAATTCCATTATATTGTACTCTCCCAAGTGCTTAGTACCGTGCTCTGCACACAGTAAGCGCTCAATAAATACAACTGATTGATATTGTGCTCTCCCAAGTGTTAGGTACAGTGCCCTACACACAGTAAGTGCTCACTGAATATGACTGATCGGTTCAAGAGGCAAATGAAAGGCCTTCTCAAAGGGCTCAGAGCACTGAATTAAACACATGATCTCCAGGATGGCTCAGAGGACAATAGTAACCCAATAAAAGTTTCTGGATGAATTTCCCCTTCTATCATCATCAATCGTATTTATTGAGCACTTACTATGTGCAGAGCACTGTACTAAGCACTTGGAAAGTACAAATTGGCAACAAATTCTAGACTGTACAAATTCTAGATTGTGAGCCCACTGTTGGGTAGGGACTGTCTCTATATGTTGCCAACTTGTACTTCCCAAGTGCTTAGTACAGTGCTCTGCACACAGTAAGCGCTCAATAAATACGATTGATTGATTGATTGGAGGCTTTCAACATCCCCTCCTTACCCTTCCCTGGATCTTAGTTGCTCCCTTCAGATGCACAGGACACACCTAAAAGTAGTTTGGGGGGGGAAAAAAAGTCACCAGATCCATTAGTCTTAAATGTTCCAATGCTATCTCTCACCTTAGCCAGCTAATGTTTGGGAAATTGGATGCTGGGGGGGGCATTTGAGTGGCATTTTCAGCATGGAAGGGCTGAAACGTGTTGGGTTGTGTCTCCAGACTATAAACTCATTGTGGGCGGGAAATGTGTCTGCTTATTGTTATAGTGTACTCTCCCAAGTGCTTAGTCGAGTGCTTTGCACACAGTAAGCGTTCAATAAATACTACTGAATGAATGAGTGAGTTGTGTTTGGGAAGGTAGGAGATGAGGCTTCCTTTGGGAGTTTTCCTCATTGTCCAAGAATCTGCCTGATTGACAGCTGCTGCCTGGAGTTGCTAGGAATCTCTCCTGGCCTGGAAGCAGGATGCAGAGTCAGGGGGGTCAGAAAAGGCATTTACTGAGTGCAGAGTACAAAACAACTGAGTCCCTGCCCAGAGCGAGCTTACAGTCTAAAGGGGGAGGCAGATATCAATCAGTAGACATGCGTTGTCTGAGATTTTCGAATGAACTCAGGGCAGAAGGCTACGTGACTCCTGAAAATATTGACCTTGTGTGTAAGAGATACTGTTTGGTTTAGGCTTGTGTAGCCTCTGACCCTAAACAGACCTTTTTCTACCCAGAAACTTATGAAATCAAGCCTAATCAATAATAATAATAATAATGATGATGGCATTCATTAAGCGCTTACTATGTGCAAAGCACTGTTCTAAGCGCTGGGGAGGTTATAAGGTGATCAGGTTGTCCCATGGGGGCTCACACTTTTAATCCCCATTTTTACAGATGAGGGAACTGAGGCACAGAGAAGTTAAGTGACTTGCCCAAAGTCACACAGCTGACAATTGGCGGAGCCGGGATTTGAACCCATGACCTCTGACTCCAAAGCCCGGGCTCTTTCCACTGAGCCACGCTGCTTCTCTATACAGACATACGGACATGGACATGGAGGAGGCGATCTGGATAAATAAAAGAGGATGGGTAAGAATATTGTGGGAGAGAAGAACTAGGAGATGACAACTGTTAGATTCTCAAATTTTAACCTGAAAATTGCTCAATGATATATATTTATTCAGGCACTCCCAGATTCTACGAAAATATATCTGGGGGCCTTACCATCCAGGAAATGCCTAATAGAATAAGTCTCTCAATCTTGCAGCACATCTCTCAGTTTCTCTGGCTTCTGAACAATAATTCGGCTTGCCTCTTGAAGGTTTCCCTTATCGTTTTCATCTGAATTTGCATTTTCATCCTTCAGAGTAACATTCCACACAAGTACACACAGGCAGTCCGATGGTTGAAGCAAAGGAGGCACGCGAATGTCACCTCTCTCCACAAAGACAACAACTATTGCTTTTTCCTTTTTGAAATTGAGGCCCAAAAAAGGCTTCCAAACTAATGAAAAAAGCTTCATGGCTAGGTCTCTTTTATGTTTCCTCAGTGTCTTTTTTTTGGTGGTGACCTGTTGGCCTACAAATGGCCGAATTTTCCGGGGAGAAAGTTTTTACTTCCTTGGGAGGTTGCGCTAGAGTTCTTGCCGTCACTGGGTTTGGTTACGGGATCCACGGCAACGTATTTGAGTTGGAAGCCTCCCGCTGTCACTGAAGCATCTGATAAAAATTTCAAGGTCATGACGTTTCCTGCAGCAAGAAAGAACAAATTGCTTACCCTCTTTAAAGCACTCAGTCACCTTGGTGAGTTGAGGAAGAGTGATAGTTTGGTCCAAAAGGAGAACAAAATGAGTTGTAGCCCTGCATGATACTTCCCGCTTTGAGCCTGGCCTCAGAATCTCAAAGGACTACAAATCTGTGCTTTGATGCACTGAGGGTAAATCTGAGCGATTTCCTAGTATATTTAAACCATTCATTTGTAACAAAAAAAAGTTCTTTTGGGTGGCAAAGAATGGACTGGCCTCTATTTTTCCTGTTTTTCTCAAATTGCCCTTATCTTTCCTGCTATTTCTCTTACTGGTTTCATTTCCTAACCTCTCGCCTATTCTGTTTGTTCATGTTAGTGTTTGTAGCTCTCTGAATTTGAAAGTTTGTTTTTCTAGGCTTCTAACCATTGGGAAGAAAAATGTTTTCTTCAGCTTTTGATTTTCTATTTAACTCTTTGACTGACTTCAATAGTGTCCTCCTCAAAGGTTTGCTGGGTTATCCACTAGATGGGTTGGTGATTATTAAACAGTCACTTCTTGATTTTCTATGGTAATGAGGGAGGGGCATTTTGGATTAGTGAAATCCACTCATTGTCCCCAAACTTCATAGAAGTCAACTGTTCCAAACTTTTCCTCCAAATTAAATAATAATGATGGTTTTTGTTAAGCATTTAGTACAGTGCCTGGCACGTAAGAAGTTTGTTTTGTTTTGTTGTCTGTCTCCCCCTTCTAGACTGTGAGCCCGTGGTTGTGCAGGGACTGTCTCTAGATGTTGCCGACTTGTACTTCCCGAGTGCTTAGTACAGTGCTCTGCACGCAGTGAGCACTCAATAAATACGATTGATTGAATGAATGAACAAATGGCAAATCAGACAGAACTGAGTTTCTCCTAAATATTAGTGAGGCCAGGTTTCAGTATCAGCAACCATTTATTGGTCATCTACATGGTATACGATAGTGAAGTACGTAGTTTATGGAGACTTAAAAAATGGACAAACTGTCTGCCCTCAAGGAGCACAGGGGAAAGAGCACAGGCGTGGGAGTTGGAAGGACCTGGGTTCTAATCCTGACTCTGCCACTTGTCTGCAGTGTGACCTTGGGCAAATCATTTAATTTATCTGTGCATCAATTCTCTCATCTGTAAAATGGAGATTCAATACCTTGTTCTCCCTCCTATTTAAGGCTGTGAGTCCCATGTGAGACCTGATTATCTTGTCTCTACCCCAGCTCTTAGTACGCTGCTTAATACATAGTGAGTGCTTAACAAATAAGAGAAGCCGCGTGGTTCAGTGGAAAGAGCCCGGGCTTGGGAATCAGAGGTCATGAGTTCAAATCCCGGCTCTGCCAACTGTCAGCTGTGTGACTTTGGGCAAGTCACTTCACTTCTCTGGGCCTCAGTTCCCTCCTCTGTAAAATGGGGATGAAGACTGTGAGCCCCAAGTGGGACAACCTGATCACCTTGTATCCCCCCAGTGCTTAGAACAGTGTTTTGCACATAGTAAGTGCTTAACAAATACCATCATTATTATTATTATTAATAACAGTAATAATAATAATGAGAAGAAGATCACAGCCAAGCAATGAAAAGCAAGAAAAGCAGTGTGTCTCAGTGGGAAGAGCCCAGGCTTAGGATCCAGAGGTCATGGGTTCTAATCCCAACTCCGCCACATGTCTGCTGTGGGACCTTGGGCAAATCACTTAACTTCTCTGAGTCTCAGTTACCTCATCTATAAAATGGGGATTAAGACTGTGAGCCCCACATGGGACCACCTGATCACCTTGTATCCCCCCAGCACTTAGAATAGTGCTTTGCACATAGTAAGCATTTAACAAATGCCCTTATTATTATTGTTAAGAGAGATAGCTTCATCAGGAGGATTCAACTATTACCCAGCCAGTCTATTATCATTTAATCCTCAGAAATTCTCCCTTGATTTGTGAATCCTCTGACATCCCTTTTTCACCCAAATGGGAAGGAGGGCTTGAGTCTGTCCAGTGGAGCCCCTTCCTTCCTCTCCCCCTCATCCCCCTCTCCATCCCCCCCCATCTTACCTACTTCCCTTCCCCACAGCACCTGTATATATGTATATATTTTTGTACATATTTGTTACTCTATTTATTTATTTATTTTACTTGTACATATCTATTCTATTTATTTTATTTTGTTAGTATGTTTGGTTTTGTTCTCTGTCTCCCCCTCTTAGACTGTGAGCCCACTGTTGGGTAGGGACTGTCTCAATATGTTGCCAACTTGTACTTCCCAAGCGCTTAGTACAGTGCTCTGCACACAGTAAGCGCTCAATAAATACAATTGATGATGATGATGATGATGGAGCCTGATCATCAGTGCGCTCAGGCAATCTGCGACAATGGGTCTAATTCCAGGTCTGCCACTTGTCTGTTGTGTGACCGTGGGCAAGTCACTTAACTTCTCTGGGCCTTAGTTACCTCATCCGTAAAAGGGGGATTAAAACTGTGAGCCCCATGTGGAACTGTGTCTACCCCAGTGCTTAGTACAGTGCTCGGCATATAGTAAGTACTTAACCCAGACCTTTTTTTTGATAAAAAGGCCCTGCTGAGAGCTCACCTCCTCCAGGAGGCCTTCCCAGACTGAGCCCCTTCCTTCCTCTCCCCCTCATCCCCCTCTCCATCCGCCCCCCCCATCTTACCTCCTTCCCTTCCCCACAGCACCTGTATATATGTATATATGTTTGTACATATTTGTTACTCTATTTATTTATTTATTTTACTCGCACATATCTATTCTATTTATTTTATTTTGTTAGTATGTTTGGTTTTGTTCTCTGTCTCCCCCTCTTAGACTGTGAGCCCACTGTTGGGTAGGGACTGTCTCAATATGTTGCCAACTTGTACTTCCCAAGCGCTTAGTACAGTGCTCTGCACACAGTAAGCGCTCAATAAATACAATTGATGATGATGATGATGATGGAGCCTGATCATCAGTGCGCTCAGGCAATCTGCGACAATGGGTCTAATTCCAGGTCTGCCACTTGTCTGTTGTGTGACCGTGGGCAAGTCACTTAACTTCTCTGGGCCTTAGTTACCTCATCCGTAAAAGGGGGATTAAAACTGTGAGCCCCATGTGGGACTGTGTCTACCCCAGTGCTTAGTACAGTGCTCGGCATATAGTAAGTACTTAACCCAGACCTTTTTTTTTGAAAAAAAAGGCCCTGCTGAGAGCTCACCTCCTCCAGGAGGCCTTCCCAGACTGAGCCCCTTCCTTCCTCTCCCCCTCATCCCCCTCTCCATCCCCCATCTTACCTCCTTCCCTTCCCCACAGCACCTGTATATATGTATATATTTTTGTACATATTTATTACTCTATTTGTTTATTTATTTTATTTGTACATATCTATTCTATTTATTTTATTTTGTTAGTATGTTTGGTTTTGTTCTCCGTCTCCCCCTTTTAGACTGTGAGCCCACTGTTGGGTAGGGACTGTCTCTATATGTTGCCAATTTGTACTTCCCAAGTGCTTAGTACAGTGCTCTGCACATAGTAAGCGCTCAATAAATACGATTGATTGGTTGATTGAGAAAAGAGCGGTACCTGTCTTTTGATTCTGTGCCCACAGGTGGGATGGAAATCTGTACCCATAGGTTGGAGAGCTAGAGAGCCTCCCCTCTGACCCTGACTTTCAGCCTTTACCGCCTCAGCCCATGGAGCAGAATTCACACCCTCATGCTCCCCTCATCTATTTCAGAGGGAGGCCAGGAATCAGTCTACCAAGAGCGGCAAGTTGGATGTTTTAGACCCCATTACCTGTACTAATGATGTCTTCGGGAAGGGCGTCTCCACAGTATCTGGAAGGTAAGATACAGACATGATTTGAGAAGATCTGAATGAACATTACACAACTTCTGAAGCAGCTAATGGGAGGATCGTGGGCCTGAGAGTCAGAGGACATGGGTTCTAATCCTGGTTCTGTTGCTGGGTAACCTTGGGCAATTTCCTTAACTTCTCTGGGGCCCAGTCTCCTCATCTGTAAAATGGGGTTGAAATATCGGTCCTTCCTCCTGCTTAGGCTGTGAGCTCCATGAGGGGCAGGGAATGGCCCTGCTGAGAGCTCACCTCCTCCAGGAGGCCTTCCCAGACTGAGCCCCTTCCTTCCTCTCCCCCTCGTCCCCCTCTCCATCCCCCCATCTTACCTCCCTCCCTTCCCCACAGCACCTGTATATATGTATATATGTTTGTACATATTTTTTTACTCTATTTATTTATTTATTTAATTTATTTGTGCATATCTATTCTATTTATTTTATTTTGTTAGTATGTTTGGTTTTGTTCTCTGTCTCCCCCTTTTAGACTGTGAGCCCACTGTTGGGTAGGGACTGTCTCTATATGTTGCCAATTTGTACTTCCCAAGCGCTTAGTACAGTGCTCTGCACACAGTAAGCGCTCAATAAATACGATTGATGATGATGATGTATCCAACTTGATCAACTTTATCTAGTTTAGTTTATCTTGATCAAGTTTATCAACTTTGGGGAAGCAGCGTGGCTCAGAGGAAAGAGCCCGGGCTTTGGAGTCAGAGGTCATGGGTTCAAATCCTGATTCCACCGCTTGTCAGCTGTGTGACTTTGGGCAAGTCACTTCACTTCTCTGGGCCTCAGTTACCTCATCTGGAAAATGGGGATTAAGATTGTCAGCCCCACATGGGACAGTTTGATCACTTTGTATCCACCCCAGCGCTTAAAACAGTGCTTTGCACATAATAAGCGCTTAACAAATACCAAAATCATTATTCTTATTATTATACCACCACTTAGTAATGTTTGGCATATTAATAAATACCAAAATTGTTACCAAATTATTGTTTTTTTCACAATGGGCAAGAGTGCATCACCATCACTATGTCCTTGGTGCTCCACTTGCCTGTTCTTGGGACAAATATTTTCCTGGGGGAGTCTCAACTGCCTAATTAGCTAGATGGATTGGGGAATCCTGGAAACAACGATGCTGACCTCTTCATCAACCCCACCTGTTGAAGCTGTAAAGCCAGAAGAAAGATCACAACACTCCCCTGTTTGTGTTCCTAAATTGGGTTTCTCAGTTATAGGTGGAGTCTTCTATAACCAAGGAAAAAAATCTCATTATAGTAATTATGGTATTTGTTGAGCGCTTACTATGTGCCAAGCACTGTACTAAGCGCTGGTTTAGGTTCAAGCTAATCAGGTTCGACACAGTTCATGTCCCACATGGGCCTCACGATCTTAATCCCCATTTGACAGATGAGGTAACCGAGAGCCAGAGAAGTGAAATGACTTGTCCAAGGTCACACGGCAGACAAGTGGCTGAGCTGGGATTAAAACCCAGATCCTTCTCACTCCAGTAGGCTTAAGGGTTAAGGAGATGGAGGAAATCGTCATCACCTGCCCACAAAGCCATGAATGTCATCGTAGCTGTCGTATATTTCTAAATAGTCAGCCAGGCAAGACGTGTCGTCTTCAAGATCAAAGTCCTGGAAGCTCAGGTGAATGCGCTGGCCGTACTTCAGCCTGATGTGCCAGTAGCAGATTTGATCATCTTCATATTCATTTGGGAAGCCTGGGGATTTAATGATGCGCTTTGGATCTGTGAAGATGCCCCCACACTCTTTTGCTGCAAAAGGAAAATAAGAAATGTAAGAACACTCCAGCTCTACTCCAGCTTTTGAATGGGAGGTAATGCATGGGGTCTGATGATTAACTGCTTTTAAAGAAATCTAGTGAGCATAATCTCCTTCTAAATAGCAGTGATTATAAAATACAGTAAAGTATAATGCTGATTGATGCATTAAGAAAGGTTGTTTTATTATCAGTGTATTAAGCAGTTGTCAGCTTGTTTCTATTCCCATGCCTAGTAATGTGCTTGGCTTCTCTGCATCTCTCCAGATGTGACTTGTCCAGACGCTGTCTTTCATTGCAGCAGTCAATCAATCAGTGATATTTATTGAATGCTTATTGTGTGCAGAGCAGTGTACTAAGCGAATACGATGCAACAGAGTTAGGACATTCAATCAGTTCTCTCATCCCTCTTAAACCAACCTATTCGCTGTGCTTCTCTCTGGCTACTAACTTCTTGCTTACACCCTCCCTCCTGCCTGGGACTCACTCTCGCGTCGTAGTCAACAGAACACCACTCTCACCTTCTTCAAACCCCTTCTGAAATCACATCTCCTCCAGGAAGTCTTCCCTAATTCATTTCTCATCTCTACACCCTATAGCGCTTTCCTTCTGGATTGCAAACTCTTTGAGGGCAGGGATCATGCCCCCTAATTCCACTCTATTCTCCTAATGCTTAGTACAGTGCTCACACACAAGAGGTGCTTAATAAGTAGTACTGATCAATTGATCCTTCAGGGGTCAGAGAGAGAAAAACAAAGAGGTAAAAAGAAACGAGGGGAAAAGGGAAAGAGAGAGGCAAGGACAGACCAGGACTAAGGAAACCTGGAGGCTCAGAAGAGAGAGAGAACACAATCAGTTTGGAGAGTGGTTTTGGTCTCTGTTTTCTCTCTCACGGCCTTTATTTTTGATATGAAAACAACAAAATTATTGAATCAGACCTGAGCAGACCCTTCGTGAGCTCTGAGTGTTTAATAATGAACTCTGTACAGGCTCAGAAAGATTCACTCCTTCCCCCAGATTCTTCTACATCCTCCAAGATTTTGTAGGCAGGGAAAATGCCTACAAACTTTGTTGTATTGTAATAATAATAATAATGGTATTTGTTAAGCTCTATGGGCCAAGAACTGTTCTAAACACTGAGGTAGATACAAGGGAATGAGGTTGTCCCACATGGGGCTCACAGTCTTAATCCCCATTTTACAGATGAGGTAACTGAGGCACAGAGAAGTTAAGTGACACATCTGAGGTGGCAAAGCCAGGATTAGAACCCACAACCCCTGGCTCCCAAGCCCAGGCTTCTGCCACTAAGCCACACTGATCTCCCAAGCACTTAGTACAGTGCTCTGCATACAGTAAGCGCTCAGTAAGTACAATTGATTGATCCAGTGATGCACGAAGAAGGTCTTGAGAATCTACGGAGATAAAGACTCTGGACACGCCTTGTACCAAATTCCCAATATCTGCGTGGGAAGAGTGATGATTTTTTCCAAGAGTTTTAAGCATCCATGAAGTAGCCCTTTACCAAAAGTGGAATTCTCCTCAACGCACCGTGAGGGTTGTAGCAATAAGCATCCCATCTCTCACTCCGGTTGAGGCGAAATCCGTAGTCGATGATGCCGGTTTTTCCAAATCCACAGTTGGGTCCGGCTTTCACAATGGGATACCCTACTCGGCCTTTAGCCATCCACCCAGCAGCACAGACGTGGAATCCTGCAGGAAAAAGGTAAGTTTGAGGAACGGTTACGGAAACCTTCTCTGGGCTCAGCGTGACCCATGATAAAAACTTGGTTCCATGCAATGTATTGGTGGTCCATCTTCAGGCTTTGTTGAAGAACAGATATACAAAACGTTTTTGCTATTCATGCTCCTGTTCCCTCATTCCTGATTTTTCTTACCCTGATTGTCCATCCCTCGTTCATACATCAATTTACTAGACATCAGTTGTATTTATTGAGTGCTTACTATCCAGAGAGCAGTGTGTCAAGTGCTTAGGAGAGTATAATATGATAATGTAACAGAGTTGGGACTTGCATCATAAGGTTTCCCCTGCCCAAGTTAATTCTCCAACTGTAAAACCTCATTTGTGTAACAACTCCGAGATGAGCCAGGCCTGGGCACAGGATGACAGTATAGCCCAGTGGAAAGATCATGGGACTGGGAATCAGGAGGCCCAGTCACCTGCTGGGTGACCTTGAGCAAGTCACTTAGCCTCTGTGGGCCTCAGTTTCCTTATCTGTAAAACAGGGATAAGATTCATGCCCACCCTCCCTCCCTCTTAGATTTTGAGCCCATTTGGGACAGGGACTGTACCAGTTCCAATTCCCTTGGCTCTTAAAAATTGATTAATTTGCACACGGGAAGCAGCGTGGCTCAGTGGAAAGAGCACGGGCTTTGGAGTCAGAGGTCATGGGTTCGAATCCCGACTCTGCCACATGTCTGCTGTGTGATCTTGGGCAAGTCACTTAACTTCTCTGGGCCTCAGTTACCTCATCTGTAAAGTGGGGATTAAGACTGTGAGCCCCACGTGGGACAACCTGATCACCCTGTATTCTCCCCAGCGCTTAGAACAGTGCTTTGCACATAGTAAGCGCTTAATAAATGCCAATTATTATTATTATTATTAATCATTACCATAAAGCTCTGCTGATGGACTCCATTATTTAGAAGTCACCATGCTCCAGGGTTTTAGACGAGAGAACGCACGTCCAAGGAGATGAATATTTCTCACCTACCTGGAAGGACTGGAGAAAAATGGCCCCATGCCCGTTCCCAACTCCGTACCTATTTTCCTGGCTGCTTCCAGTTGCTGATAGGTGGCAAGGTGACCCCCTTCAAATTCACAGACTGCTTTGGCCTCGGTATAGGTTAGCTTGTATTTTCCAGTCCGGGCTTCCCGGTGGTAGACTCCCGCCGCTTGTTCTGTGGGATTACAACATTTCATCAATTAGACATCTCCAAGTCTCATAGCCTAGAGCAAGTTCGGTGCTCCTCAGAGGAGGGTGACTTCAGTAATCTACACTGCCAAAGGCTCCTCTGGGCACTGATCCAGTTGGAGAGCAAAGCGGGTTACTCCTCTGGTTGTTTACACGATTTAGCAAGCCTCAGGAAAATGTGAATGAGGGTGATTTTGGGGAAATTTTGGGGACGCAGGCATACAGGGAATTCCCCAGATTACACTGATGTTATATTGTACCCTTCCAAGCTCTTAATACACTGAGTTGCACACAGTAAGCCCTCAATAAATACGATTAATAATAGCAACAGGGGAAATGATCTGAGTTTAATTTAATTGCCTATATTGTGTGCAAAGCACTGTACTAAACGTTTATTTGTTTGATACCCTAGCTCGGGCTTCAACCACCCCATGGTAAAATCACCTCGAGGATGCAACTTACATTATTTAATACCCATCAGGTTATACCCATCCCAAAATACAAACAGCACATTAATACGATATGTAATAGTAATAATAGTCATATTCGTTAAGTGCTTATGCTGTGCCAGGCACTGTACTAAGCACAGGGGGGGATACAAGCAAATCGGGTTTGACACAGTCCCTGTCCCACCTGGGGCTCACAGTCTTAATCCCCATTTTACAGTTGAGGTAATTGAGGCACAGAGAAGTTAAGGGATTAGAACCCACAAGTCTGGGCTCTGTCCACCAGGCCACACTGCTTACATGATGCTTTACTCTACACGTATGACTGATCAGTCCTGACATACCAGACAAATGATACAGGTAAGTAACCTTGTCCCTTCTTCTCTGGGTTGGTGTTAAGGAGTCAATGAATCTTAGAGGAAGGCCTGCCCACAGTTTTTGTCGGATTTGCAAGCCGTTAAAGAGACCCTTGAGCAGATGACCAAAGAGGTTGTTCCATGGGGGAGGCAACAATCCGGAAACAGATGACGCAGCTGTCGTTCAGTTAACTGCATCTTATTGAAAGGAATCACTGTCCATTCGTATATATGTATATATGTTTGTACGTATTTATTACTCTATTTATTTTACTTGTACATATCTATTCCATTTATTTTATTTTGTTAATATGTTTTATTTTGTTGTCTGTCTCCCCCTTCTAGACCGTGAGCCCGCTGTTGGGTAGGGACCATCTCTATATGTTGCCAGCTTGGACTTCCCAAGCACTTAGTACAGTGCTCTGCACACAGTAAGCGCTCAATAAATACGATTGATGATGATGATGATGATGTGAGCCCACTGTTGGGTAGGGACTGTATATGTTGCCAACTTGTATTCCCAAGTGCTTAGTACAGTGCTCTGCTCACAGTAAGCGCTCAATAAATACGATTGATTGATTGATTCGTGGCTCAGTGGAAAGAGCACGGGCTTTGGAGTCAGAGGTCATGGGTTCAAATCCTGACTCCGCCAATTGTCAGCTGCGTGACTTTGGGCAAGTCACTTAACTGCTCCTGGCCTCGGTTGCCTCATCTGTAAAATGGGGATCAAGACTGTGAGCCCCTAGTGGGACAACCTGATCACCTTGTAACCTCCCCTGTGCTTAGAACAGTGCTTTGTACATAATAAGCACTTAATAAATGTCATCATTATTATTAAGGACCTCACTGAACCTGGACATTCTAGATCATCAATGTAAGTTGCAGAAACAAATGAAGAAGTCAAATTTTCTCCGCCACCAGCTAATACCTTGGGACTAATACCTTGGGATTCCCTGCCTTACCTCCTTCCCTTCCCCATAGCACCTGTATATATGTTTGTATGTATTTATTACTCTATTTATTTGTTTTACTTGTTTATTTATTCTATTTATTTTATTTTGTTAATATGTTTTGTTTTGTTCTCTGTCTCCCCCTTCTAGACTGTGAGCCCACTGTTGGGTAGGGACTGTCTCTATATGTTGCCAACCTGTACTTCCCAAGCGCTTAGTACAGTGCTCTGCACGCAGTAAGCACTCAATAAATACGATTGAATGAATGAATGAATGAATGAAAGTCTTGCTTCAATTTTCAGGGAAAGAGGTGAATTTACAAATCTGATTAAAGAAGACCCTCACAGAGAGAGAAATTAACTGTGTCCAGGGGTATTGAGAATGAGCTAGTCTGCTATAAGGGTTTTATGAAGGAAAGGAGGCTTTGCCCAACGGGAAATGCTTCCCTACAGTTGAAAAACAATCACTGTCATGGTGATTGACAGAACACACTCCCCTTCTTCCAAACCCTTCTGAAATAATATCTCCTCCAGGAAGCCTTCCCTAATTAATTTCTCATCTCTACACTGTATAGCTCTTCCCTTCTTGATTGTAAACTCATTGAGGGCAGGCATCATGTCTGCTAATTCCACTCTATTCTCCTAATGTTTAGTTCAGCGGTCGCCCACCATAGGTGCTTAATAAGTACTATTGATCGATTGATTGATTCTTCAGGGGTCAGAGACGGGAGCCGATAAACTGCCCGCACCATGACGGAAAACTATCTAACATGCCCTTATTTCAAAAGCAAGGGGTCTTTCCAAATATTCAGTCAAAATTCAATTTCTATTGGTTCCGCAGATGACATTTTAATTAGCTGACTTCAACTGACTGTGAGTAATTTGTCCAAGGCTACAAAACCATCCAACCGAGGCAGACTGAAGTAATGAGAAAATATGGGCTTGATTGTTGCCACTCACTGGCAAGGATCAGAAGCCAGAAGCCTGTGGGAGCGACCTTATAATGTCACTGTAACAGAGATTTAGGCCTGGATTTCACCGCTGAGATGATGAGGAATTCACTGTAACCCACAAAATGAATTGTTGTGCAAGTCAGTCTCACTGTCAGCATCTACCAGAATGTTGGAGTGTTTATTTGGCAGCAGATGTCTCTGCTCTGTGTGCTTGTCTTACTCTGGAGAAACAAGTCACTTAACTTATCTGTGCCTCAGTTTTTTTCATCTGTAAAATGGGGATTAAACATCTGCTCTTCCTCCTACTTAGACTTGAGCCCTGTGAGGGACAAGAACTATGTACGACCTAATTATCTTACATCTACTCCAGTGTCTGGCACACAGCATGCACTTAATGCTACTATTACTACTATACTACTACTAAAAATAAGCTGAAATCTGCACTTTTCCCTCCAATCAATGGTATTTATTGAGCTCTTACTGTGTGCGGAGCACTGTTCTAAGAGATAGGGAGGTTACAATACAACAGAATCGGTAGACATTTTCCCTGCCCACAATGAGCTTACAGTCTAGCGGGGGAGAAAGACATTAATTTAAAAAAATATTGTCAGCCTCCAAGGGGCATACTGTGGGCTAGAAGCAGTAAAAGTAGTGGTGGTATTTGTTAAGCCTGAATTGAGTGTAATGAAATGTACCACATACTTGGGAAAATAAAACAGAAGCATATTACTTTCCTTGCTCTCAGGGAAATTAAACTCAGTATCTACTCAATAAGTGCCTAACCCTAACCAGTCAGATGATTCCCACTGTCTGGTGTGAAGATGGTTTATTTGAGCTGGGCTGGAAAAGAAGAGATGGAATGAGAGCACACAAAATTTAAGTCAGACTCCTTAATGAAGTCCTGATGGTTGCATTTCCACAGACTGGCACACCCAGGAAGGGACTCCAGTTCAGTCAGTCAGTCGTATTTATTGAGGGCTTACTGTGTGCAGAGCACTGTACTAAATGTGTGGGAGAGTACAATACAACAATCAGTAGCCACATTCCCTGCCCACGTGGAGCTCACAGTCTAGAGGCAGAGGAGACAGACATTAATGAAAATAAATAAATGACAGATATGGACATAAGTGGTGTGGGGCTGGGTGGGGGATAAATAAAGGGAGCTAGTCAGGGTGATATGGAAGGGAGTGGGAGAAGAGGAAAGGAGGGCTTAGTCAGGGAAGGCCTCTTGGAGGAGATGTGTTTTCAATTCTGATCTGGCCCCTCCTTACACAGCACAGAGTTAAGGTCAAGTTTGACTGAAAGAGATAGTGAATAGAGCCCGGGACAGAAACTCAGACAGACCAACCGACGTTCTAACTCTGGTTTTGCACTTATCTGCTGTGTGACCTTGGGCAAGTCGCTTCACTCCTCTGTGCCTCAGTCACCTCATCTGTAAAATGGGGACTAAGACTGGGAGGCCCAGGTGGGACATGAATTATGTCCAACTCAATTAGCTTGTAACTACCCCAGCATTGAGTGTAGTGCCTGGCACATAGTAAGCTCTTATAAATACCATATTCCAAAAAAAGATGCATTTAAGTCCTTTTGCTGGGGTGTGAGTCAATGTCTTTTAGGCCACCTCTGAAGCCTCAGCTCTTCTCACGATGGAGGAAGGGCTCTCTCACTAAGCAAACTCTACCAACATGGAAACAGCATGACATAGTGGATAGACCATGGCCCTGGGAGTCAAAAGGACCTGGGTTCTCATTCCTGCTCTAAGCCCCAAGTGGGACAGGGACTGGGGCTAACCTGATTAACTTGCTTCTACCCCAGTGCTTAGTACAGTGCTTGGTACATACTAAATGCTCGAGAAATACCATAAAATGACGACACACTATTATATTGTCCCAAACCCTTCACACCATACGTGCTCGATAAATATCATTGACCGACAACTTTCTCTGCAGTTGGGTTTGGGATCTGGCAAGTGAATCTCTCACACAAGAGTGTGTGCAATTCTCACATTTTTTTTTGGATGTGCCAAGCACTGCACTTAGCGCTGGGATTGATGCAAGCTAATAATAATAATAATAATGGCATTTATTAAGCGCTTACTATGTGCAAAGCACTGTTCTAAGCACCGGGGAGGTTACAAGGTGATCAGGTTGTCCCACGGGGGGCTCACAGTCTTCATCCCCATTTTACAGATGAGGGAACTGAGGTCCAGAGAAGTTAAGTGACTTGCCCAAAGTCACACAGCTGACAATTGGCAGAGCCGGGATTTGAACCCATGACCTCTGACTCCAAAGCCAGGGCTCTTTTCCACTGAGCCACGGTGCTTCTCATGCTAATCAGGTTGGACATAGTGCATATCCAACATGGGTTCACAGTCTTTATCCCCATTTTACAGATGAGATAGCTGAGACACAGAGAAGTTAAGTTCATGCATTCATTCAATTGTATTTATTGAAATTGTACATATTTATTACTCTATTTTACTTGTACATATTTATTCTATTTATTTTATTTTGTTAATATGTTTTGTTTTTTTGTCTGTCTCCCCCTTCTAGACAGTGAGCCCACTGTTGGGGAGGGACCGTCTCTATATGTCACTAACTTGTACTTCCCAAGTGCTTAGTACAGTGCTCTGCAAACAGTAAATGCTCAATAAATACAATTGAATGAATGAATGAATTAATTGATTGAGAGCTTACTATGTGCAGAGCACTGCACTAAGTGCTTGGGAAGTACAATTCAGCAACCTATAGAGACAGTCCCTACTCAACAACGGGCTCATAGTCTAGAAGGGGGAGGCAGACAACAAAACAAAACAAGTAGACAGGTGTCAAAACCAACAGAATAGATGAATAGAATTATAGCTATATACACATCCTTAATAAAATAAAGTAATAAATATGTACAAATATACACAGGTGCTGTGGGGAAGGGCGGGGGTAGCGCAGAGGGAGAGAGAAGGGGATGATGGGGAGGGGAGGAGGAGCAGAGGAATGGGGGGCTCAGTCTGGGAAGGCCTCCTGGAGGAGGTGAGCTCTCAGTAGGGCTTTGAAGGGAGGAAGAGAACTAATTTGGCAGTTGTGTGGAGTGGACGTGTGGGTAAGTGACTTGCCCAAGGCCAAACAAGTGGTGGAGCAGGAATTTGAACTCAGACCTTTTGACTCCAGGCTCATTCTCTTTCCACTAGGCTATTTCTAAATTGATGAATCAATGCCATCTGTATTTACAGTCTGGATGCTTCATTTTCAAAAGCTTTATCCCTCTAAGATTAACTGTACTGTTCACTCTACCTAGAATCCTGGCCACAGTATTCTACAATGTGGCCCATTCAACTAATTCTACTAACATGCGCAGCATGAAAATTAAGGAACCCTAAAAGCAGTTAGCTAAAGCATTCTCGGATTCCTTCTTGGATCTTTTGGTTTTCTTCTGCTGTCTTGTGATGGGGATATTTAAAGAAACAGTCCATTTTACTTTTTATCTTTTGTTTATTTTGACTGTGGCGTCTCCCTCAAAACTTACATTTACCACTCATAAATGTAGATAAGAAGCAAAAGGAACAAAAATGGTGGGAACGCAGTCAGAAATACTCTATGTTCTACGAAAATTCCAATATTTAGAAAATCAGACAAAGAAAGCATCCCCTAAGACGTCTTACTGGATTTCTGGGAATGGCAGTTTTGTCTTCAGTATTTGAAAACAGATTTAGAATGTATTCAAACCAAGTAAAGCCAGTTCATTTTTCTCAAAGAACCAGGAAATCTAGGTTACATACTACCCTGAAATTAGAACAATTAAATGGTCCAAATTGTGGAACTTGAGTGAAAAATCAATCTCCTTTAATTTCTTTCCACCTTTGGAGGTTTTAAAAACCACTCTTTAAATTTTCCTCAAATTCTTTTCAGATAAAAAAAAAAATGCGTTCAGAAATTCACTAGTTGAAGTTTGGCTGGACATTGTCCACCTACAGTGAAATAGAGAGAAATCCAGAAACCTGCTAAGCCTGACACTCTTCCGCTTAAACAACCCAGAAATTTTCCCCCACAGTGAGCTCATGAATGAAGCTACTTACCCAGCCAAATGGAGTTGTGAAAGATTCCATCCTTAAATCCCCATTCCCAAGTCTCATCCCACAGCAAGACAAAGAAGTAAATCAAGGCTATCATCTCGCCAGTTCCAGAAAATAGGTAATCGTCTGTGGGGAGCCGGAGGATAAACTCTTGTCACAAGCAGCTGCTTCGATCTGACTGAGACATCTGGTTTCCAGCCTTAGTTTAAGTAGTCTTTTCGGCTGTGAGGTCAGCAAGCCTTGCTCCAATTGCATTTGCGGCGTATCGAAACACAATTAACTTAGTGTCTGAATTTGTTCGTCTGACTCATTTGCATCTAGGGCCAAAACTCAGGGAGTAGGCTGATCGTTGGATTTCTTCCCCACACCAGGAGAGTCTCACCTATCGAACCGATCTGTTGTTTCAGCCTCTCTTCGGTCAAATCCTTCCTTGGTTATTCGGAAGTTTTGAAGGGTGCGATTTCTGAGTCGGGTTTCAGCGAGTCCAACCGATGTTTGAGAAAACCTAACTAATCTGTAGCATTTTCTGTGTATTAGGAAGGGATATTCTGATTGGGTGCTGTCATTCCCTGGGCTGAATTAAATTAGGGCTTTGTGATTGGTGAGACAAGTGGAGGAGAGCAACCTATAGGTAACATAAGGAAAATTAAAGTACCCAGAACATCCAGGGTGACCAGACATCCCACGATAGTTGGGACAGTTCTGAAAATCCAGACAGTCCAGATCTGGAGCCCTGTGAATCCACCAGTTATCAATCATTCATTCATTCAGTTGTATTTATTGAGCACTTACTGTGTGCACAGCACTGTACTAAACTCTTGAAAAGTACAAATCAGCAATAAAGAGAGACAATCCTTGCCCACACCAGGCTTACAGTCTAGAAGAGGGGAGGCAGACATCAAAACAGGAAAACAGGCATCAATATCACTGGTTTGGGGGAAGGAATTTCCAACTGTGGAGATCACTAAATTGGCTGGTCCTCAGGGGAGTGAAAATCACTAGACACTATGCCTTCCTTGTGGGGAAGACATTCATTCATTCATTCATTCAATCGTATTTATTGAGCGCTTACTGTGTGCAGAGCATTGTACTAAGCGCTTGGGATGTACAAGTTGGCAACATATAGAGACGGTCCAAAACAGTAAACAGGCATCAAAAGCATCACTATCAATGAATAGAATGATAGATAATGTGAGCCCACTGTTGGGTAGGGACTGTCTCTATATGTTGCCAATTTGTACTTCCCAAGCACCTAGTACAGTACTCTGCACGTAGTAAGCACTCAGTAAATACGATTGATGATGATGATGATGATGATCAAAACAAGTAATAATAATAATAATGGCATTCATTAAGTGCTCACCATGTGCAAAGCACTGTTCCAAGCACTGAGGAGGTTACAAGGTGATCAGGTTGTCCCACGGGGGGCTCACAGTCCCAATCCCCATTTAACAGATGAGGTAACTGAGGCCCAGAGAAGTGAAGTGACTTGCCCAAACTGGGTGCAGGGCACTGCACTAAGCGCTTGGGAAGTACAAGTTGGCAACAGATAGAGACGGTCCCTACCCAAGACAAGTCAGAGGGGTGAAGAATGGTGGGAAAACAAAGTGTAATAAAATCAATGAATCATATTTATTGAGCGCTTTCTGTGTCCAGAGAACCATACCAAGCTCTTGGGAGAGTACACCGTAACAGACACATTCCCTGCCCACAGAGAGCTTTCAGTCTAGGAGATGATCTTACATTCTAGTTTGTCCATGGTGTCCAGTCAATTTGGTTGGAAATGGGGCAGGGAGTGGCAAATGGAACGATTCTCAATCACTGGTGTTTATTGAACACCTATTGAGAGCAAAACTGTTCTAAGATCTTGGAGAATAGAGCAAAAAAAAAAAAAACCATATATTTCCTGCCCTCAAGGAGCTTGCAATCTAATGGGAGAGACATGCAAAAATGAATCAGAAATAGTGGGAGCAGGAAGAAGAGCAAGTGTAAAACCAATCGATCGTATTTATGGAACTTTTGCTGGGTGCAGAACATTGTACTTTATTGAACACCTATTGAGAGCAAAACTGTTCTAAGATCTTGGGACAGTAGAGCAGAAACAAAGCATATATTCCCTGCCCTCAAGGAGCTTGCAATCTAATGGGAGAGACATACAAAAATGAATCAGAAATAGTGTGAGCCGGAAGAAGAGCAAATGTAAAACCAATCGATCGTATTTATGGAACTTTTGCTGGGTGCAGAACATTGTACTAAGAGCTTGGGAGAGTACAATATAACAGGGTTGGTAGACACAATTCCTGCCCATAGTGAGTTCACAACCTAAATGGGGAGACAAACATTAATATAAATAAATAAATTATGGACATGTACAAAAGTGCTGTGGGGCTGAGGGAGGAGTGAATAAAGGGAGCAAATCAGGGCAACACAGACCGGGGGTAAAATATTAGAATACATAATTGAATGTACAATTGCACACATATAGATATATATAGTCTGACAATGCAGTTGGAAGTGGTACCTTTTCCCACAAAAAGTCCAGCGTGGCCTAAAATTTTGGAATAGACTTGGAAGCAATCTGCTTCAGAACGGACTTGACATTGTGAAACTGTGCTTTCCCAGTAGGAAGCGTGGTTTATTTATTTAGCCACTTGGATCTATTATATATATTTATTTATTCACTCAGCTATGGTATGACAATAATAATAATGGTGGTATTTATTAAGCATATACTATGGGCTATGCTCTGGGGTAGATACAAGATAATCAAATCGGACACAGTTCTCTTCTCAACTGAACTCAGTTTAAGGGGAAGTGATTTTTAACCTCATTTTACATATAACAAAACCAAGGGTCAGAGAATTAAGCGATTTGCCTAAGGTTACATAGAAGGTGAGCGTAGAGCTGGGATTAAAACCCGGGTTTTGTGACTTAATAATAAATAAATAATGGTGGTATTTGTTAAGCACTTACTATGTGCAAAGCACTGTTCTAAGTGCTGGGGGGCTACAACGTGATCAGGTTGTCCCACTTGGGGCTCACAGTCTTAATCCCCATTTTACAGATGAGGTAACTGAGGCACAGAGAAGTTAAGTGGTTTGCCTAAGGTCACACAGCTGACAAGTGGCGGAGCTGGGATTCGAACCCATGACCTCTGACTCCCAAGCCCTCGCTCTTTCCACTGAGCCACGCTACTTCCTCTGACTTCCCACCCCATGTTCTTTCCACTAGACTATATTTGCCAATTTATGCCCACTGGCGGTTCATTTAGGCTATCCATTCCGTGAGTGCAGAAACCTTGATTTTTTAACTTCATAACAATAATAATAATAATAACGATAATGGTATTTAAGTACTTCCTATGTGTCAACCACTGTGTAGAGACAGGCTAATTAGGTTGACACACTCCCTGTCCCATATGTGGCTCACAGTCTTCACCCCCATTTTACAGATGGGGTAACTAAGACACAGAGAAGTGAAGTAAATTGCCCAAGGTCACATGGCAGACAGGTGGCAGAGGCAGGATTAGAACTCAGGTCCTTCCGACTCTCAGGCCCCTGCTCTAGCCACCAGGCTACGCTGCTTCATGCTTCTTCCTTATGTCCTCCAAGATGCCACGTCCTCCCCCTTTGAATGAATGAATGAGTATTTATTTTCTTAATGATCATCTAGCTTTACTTCTATTTGTTCTGACAACTTGACACCTGTCCACATGTTTTGTTTTGTTGTCTGTCTCCCCCTTCTAAACTGTGAGCCCATCGTGGGGTAGGGACCGTCTCCTATTTATTGAGCGCTTACTGTGTGAGAGCACTGTACTAAGCGCTTGGGAAGTCCAAGTTGGCAACATATAGAGACGGTCCCTAGCCAACAGTGGGCTCACAGTCTAGAAGGGGGAGACAGACAACATAGCAAACACTTAACAAATACCAAAAAAAAAAGGGGGGGGGGGATATGTTGATTTAAGACTTTGAACCGCAGGGGGAGAGGGGCTCTGTCCAATCAATCAATCAATCAATCAATCGTATTTATTGAGCTCTTACTGTGTGCAGAGCAGTGTACTAAGCGCTTGGGAAGTACAAGTTGGCAACATATAGAGACAGTCCCTACCCAACAGTGGGCTCGCAGTCTAAAAGATTGTTTTGCTTGTACTCCAGCGCTTAGTACAGTGAGTGGCACATAGTAATCGCTTATCAAATACCACAATATGATTCTTATTAGACTATCAGAATAAACACACTCACTGCCCACAGAGAGCTGACAGTCTAGAAGGGGATACGGACATTAACGCAAACAGGAGGCAGAGGAGCGTCGGAAGGGTGAGCCTCCCTCCTGGCGCGGCCAGCGCTCACTTTGATTCAAGTAATTATTGGGATGACCCTCTCCTCAGACCCCCTCAGACCCAGACCCTGGAGTCAGCACAATTCCCCAAGGATCTGCTCAGGAGAGACACAAGGTAAAGCGTGGACGAGAACGGCCCGCCGTCCTTGGCTATCGAGGCTCCCTCGGGGCCGAGGCTCCATTGGGATGAGCTGGAATGGAAGCGTGCCCGGCCTTCCTGGCACCAAGAGGCTACTACATCCTTCTCTAGCCAGCATCCATTAGGAGTGGTGAAAGGAACCAGTCCCTCCCTGTTCACGTCCTCCAATCGGATTTATCACTCCCCGGGGCTACCAGCGATGTTTCAGCTCCCTGACATGGTGGAAGATAAGACATGCCAGAGGAAAGAAGCCCAGTTTAGTGGATAGAAATAGGCCTGGGAATCAGAAGTTCCTGGCTTCTAAACCCGGCTCCGCCACTCGTCTCCTGGGTGACTTTGGGCAAGTCATTCCACTACTCTGTGCCTCAGTTCCCTCATCTGTAAAATGGGGATTAAGACTGTGATCCTCACGTGGGACAACCAGATTACTTTGTATCTACCCCCATATTTAGAGCAGTGCTTGGCATATAGTAAGCACTTAAACAATATCATTATTATTATTATCAACAACAACAACAACAATCGTATTTATTGAGCGCTTACTATGTGCAGAGCACTGTACTAAGCGCTTGGGAAGTACAAATTGGCAACATACAGAGACAGTCCCTACCCAACAGTGGGCTCACAGTCTAAAAGGGGGAGACAGAGAACAAAACCAAACATACTAACAAAATAAAATAAATAGAATAGATAAGTACAAGTAAAATAAATAAATAGAGTAATAAATATGTACAAACATATATACATATATACAGGTGCTGTGGGGAAGGGAAGGAGGTAAGATTATTATTATTAATAGACATTCTAGGCATGATCCCTGCCCTCAAGGAGCCTACAGAGACACTCCACTTTTCAGTTATCCATACTCCCAAGCATGGGCTTTTTCCACTAGGCCACACCGCTTCTTTAAATAAATAAATGCCTACATACGTAGAGGTGGCTATTGTGTTGTTGGGCGTGTGGTTTCCAGTGGGTTGGCTGTTTTCCTTATTGCCCGCTGGGTCCACCCCAAGCCTCAGAGGTTTAGTTTCCGAGAACATGCTGGGGTCTCCGCGCAGGAGAAGCCTCAGGCGGCATTTTCCTTGGATTATCCTGAGGTCAGAGCATCTGAGAACAGGGCGGCCCGTTGTCTGGTTTTATAACAGTTTCCGGCCGGTCTGGTACAGATGCCTTTAGGTCTGACATTTTGCTTCCGAGCTCTCAGACTCCTTCCACCGAGCCT
This sequence comes from Tachyglossus aculeatus, assembly GCF_015852505.1. Taxonomy (NCBI): domain Eukaryota; kingdom Metazoa; phylum Chordata; class Mammalia; order Monotremata; family Tachyglossidae; genus Tachyglossus; species Tachyglossus aculeatus. Next base: position 43,298,242 of record NC_052074.1, on the reverse strand, counting down.
CCGGCTGCCGAGTGCCGCGGCTCGGAAGTGGTGTCTGCATTCGCTGGGATCTGGGAGGAGAATGTAGTGGCCCTGGAGCCAGTTGTGGCTCCAGGAGTCAGTCTTTTAGACTGTGAGCCCACTGTTGGGTAGGGACCGTCTCTATATGTTGCCAATTTGTACTTCTCAAGCGCTTAGTACAGTGCTATGCACACAGTAAGCGCTCAATAAATACGATTGATTGATTGATTGATTGTGGGGGGCGGTCCTGGGGTCCCCCAGATAAGAAGCAGCGTGGCTTAGTGGAAGGAACGCGGACTTGGGATTCAGAGGACATGGATTTTAATCCCAACTCTGCCACTTGTCTGCTGTGTGACCTTGGGCAAGCCGTGCCTCAGTTACCTCATCTGGAAAATGGGGATTAAAACTGTGAGCCCCATGTGGGACAACCTGATTGCCCTGTATCTGCCCTAGTGCTTAGAACAGTGCTTGGCACATAGTAAGTGCGTAACAAACACAATAATAATAATAATAATGAGCACTCCAGCTTCAGGTAGTCTTGGAAGGACTTCCACGAAATGACACTATGACGAGTCCGGAGGTCATGGGTTTTAATCCCGACTCTGCCACTTGTCAGCTGTATGACCTTGAGCAAGTCACCTTACTTCTCTAGGCCTCAGTTACCTCATCTGTAAAATGGGGATTGAGACCGTGAGCCCCACGTGGGATAGGGACTGAGTACAGTGCCTGGCAAATAGTAGGGCTAAACAAATGCCATAATCATTATTATTATTATTACAATGTGTGCTCTACTAATGCTTGTGTTGTCAAATACGCTTCCCCTTCTAGCATCCACAAGGACCTTCAAAGGTCACCCTACCTGCTTTCAGGGCAGTGACAAGTGGGGAAATTTCTATAGCCTTGAGGGGCACATCATCGAAACCACCCCCCTGCCCCATCCCTGTGATAACTGGTTCAGCTCTGCTACCTAAAAAGTCAAACAAGATGGATCAGTAGCATCAGAGGACTTGAGAAGGATCTGCTCAAAGGCAGACTAAGGGCAGAGTCATTTTATCATATTTATTGAGCACTTAACTGTGCGCAGAGCACTGTACTGAGCACTTGGGCAGAGCTGGCCAGAGATAACTTGGCACCTGACAATTTGTTTTAAATCATCCCCATCCAGTTATTCATTCATTCAATCATATTTATTGAGCACTTACTGTGTGCAGAGCACTGTCCCAAGCACTTGGGCAGAGCTGGTCAGAGATAACTTGGCACCTGACAATTTGTTTTAAATCATCCCCATCCAGTTATTCATTCATTCAATCATATTTATTGAGCACTTACTGTGTGCAGAGCACTGTACCAAGCGCTTGGGAGAGTACAATGTAACAACAAACAGACACATTTCCTGCTCACAGCGAGCTCACAGTCTAGAAGGGGAGACAGATATTAACATAAATAAAGGAATAAATTACAGACATACATAACACACATAAAATGATTTGTAATTATGTTTTAAGAAAACATCACACTGCACATGTAAATTCAAACCTTTAAATCTGACTTGTAAATTTCTCATCAGATTTCCACAGAAATATGAACAAATACCATTTGATAGTCCATTTTCCTCAGTGAGTACAGGGTCTCTAAGGAGAACCCAAAGCTGTGGTTTTGCTTTGGTATACTCTGGGAACAGATGGAGGGTTTGGGGGAACAGAGTGAATATGTAAAAAGGAGTTACAAAAACCAAATACAGTCTTTTATGACCGAGGTCCTGTCCAGGAATGTAGCAATAATTGGCAGTCTTTGAACACTCAAAACAGCTATAAACCCAAATGTGCACACGTACACATATAAATGCTTGCTGTGCCATAGATTTTACGTCTAGCTCAGGGAACTCTTTGAATTGTACAGGGGTAAGTAAGTAACATCCATCCATCTACGCAGGTGTAAGAGAAATTTTAGACCTTTAATCTTCTCTCCCCCACCTTCATTCCCTAGCTCACACTCTATCAGTCAATCAATCAGTTGTATTTATTGAGTGCTTACTGTGTGCAGGACACTACTAAGCACTTGGGAGAGTACAATGCAACAATATAACAGACACATTCTCTGCCCACAATGAGTTTATAGTCTAGAGGGGGACTCCCTCTTCTTCCTTCAAATCCACGGGACCACAAAATCTCCCCAAGTTCAAAACCCCCTTAAAATCCCATTTCCTCCAACAAGGTTTTCCTGATTAATCACAACGCCCACCCCGAGCACTTAACCTATTTTATTCCTTTCTTCAGCACTCATTTACCTATGCATATTTTTCTTTATTTACGTACATGATTTATCTATCTATCTGATGTTTGTTTCACTGTTTCATCCTAATGTGCTTTACTGCTCTGTGCTTTATCCTTGCACTTCCCCCAATTTTCACTCTCTGAAAATAATTTTTGTCTGTTTCCCCCATTAGATTGTGAGCTCTCTGAACGGTGGGAATGTATGTTATGCTACATTTGTATTTTCCCAAGCTTTTCGTACAGTTCCCAAAACTCAGCAGGTACTCAATAGATACAACTGATAGATTGGTTGATCCTATGTAACTCCAGGAATTTTCCCCTTTTATGACTGAGAATTCTTCCAGAATTGCATGAGGATCAAATACAAAGTACCCAAGGAAACGGAATATATCCAATAGAATATGAGCACATTGGGAAATTTGCCTGGCTTTGTTGCCTGGCGAACACATGGAGTATTGTGTATTATTAAATGTACTAAGAGCTGACACCAAACTGAATGAATTGAGTTCAGAGGCAGACCATAGAACAATCGTACTGCTCCACAAAAACAGGTTTACATTTGAATAAACAAGCAATAGGACTCATGGTTCGAATGATTTTGAAGGAATTCTTTACAGGGGTTAAAGGACATTGCCTTTGAGATTTATTTTGCCAAGAAAAACAATGGTAAATTCTAATCTTAACCCATTTCTATATACCACAGAGTAAAGGGGAAGATAGGGTATTTGAGAGGACATAACAGTTTGTCCTCTTTATAACAGCTATGTGAACTGGAAAGGGAAGAGCCAACATCACAACTGTGGACACACAAAGTTGGCTTGACGTTCAGTTGACGACACAAAACAATGATGAAGTAGGCTCCCATCAGACATGACGGATGAGCCTTGGTCACGGAACTTTAGATCCCAGAACTTGTGAGAAGGAATTAATTACAGGGCTCGTGGTTTGCACTTGGTTTGTGCAGTTTCCGTGGAAATCTCTCCGCCTGTAGACCAGGCTTGGGAGGGAGAAGAGCTGATGGAATACGCCTCAAGAAACACGTCACTTCACGTGCAAGTAGCAGGAATAATTGTTTCTCTGGAAATCTGCTTGCTTTATATGAAAAACCCTTTCGTGAGAAAATTAAAGCAAGATATGGCAAGATTTTCATGAGAAAATTAAGGCAAGATATTGAGAAGCAGCGTGGTTCAGTGGAAAGAGCATGGGCTTTGGAGTCAGAGGTCAGGAAATTGAATCCCAGCTCCGTCGATTGTCAGCTGTGTGACTTTGGGCAAGTCACTTTACTTCTCTGTGCCTCAGTTACCTCATCTGTAAAATGGGGATGAAGACTGTGAGCTCCACGTGAGACGACCTGATCACCTTGTATCCCTCCCAGCGCTTAGAACAGTGCTTTGTGCAAAGTGAGCGCGTAACATATGCCATTATTATTATTACAGCGCTTGACATAGCAAGTGCTTAAGAAATAAAGCAATTAGCAATTATTATAAATTAGGTGTATAAGTGTTTCTCTCTCAAAGACACTCAGACTCATGAATGCAGTCTCACAGTTGGCAGTGTCATCTTCAAACCTCAGGACAAGGCAGAGGTGTTCACTACAGAGAGTCCGTTACAGAACTACCTCCAGTTTGGGAGTCAGTCAAGCACTCAATCAACTGAATGTTCGCTTCTGAGATTTTATTTTTCATTCCCAGATCTTTGTCTCCCTCCTCCTTGCAGTTTAAATCCTTTCATTAGCCTAATTTGAAAAAGCTGCAGCTACAGTGATGACTCCACGTGCCTTGGTGAAAAAGTCTAATGTAGCTTCTTAGCCAATTCTCTGAACATATTTCCTGCAGGGTGATGTTTTTCATTTTCCTCATGGAGTTTGCCAGTATGAGGGTGGAGGGGAGGATGAGAGGAGGGAGGGGAGAGAGAGGAGGCAGAAGTAATTGCTTGATTGCTATTGGCTCTTATCATACCTCTCAATCAATCTATCAATCAATGGTACTTAATTGAGGGCTTACTATGTGCAGAGCACTGTACTACACTCTTGGGCTACTACAAACAGAATTAGCAGAATAAGATTTACCTTCTAATTTCAGTAAATCCCTCGTTTCTCCTCCTCCTCAACAGTCCGTGGATATGCTTTTCACTGTCAACTGTTATAACCACTATTCTGATACAAGCTCTCATCACTTTTGTCTGGAAGATTGAAACAGCCGCCTTTGTGGTCTCCCTGCCTCCAGCCTTTCTCTTTCATTCATTCAATTGTACTTACTGAGCGCTTACTGTGTGCAGAGCACTGTACTAAGCTCTTGGAAAGTCAACCCATCATTTAGCTGCCCATACCATCTTATAGAAATGTCCACCTAAATGCAACAGTCTACTTCTCAAAAACCTTTAATGGCTCCTCATGCTGCTTATGTATATATATATATATATATGTATGTGTATATATATATATATATATATATATATATATATAAACTTTTGACTGTCAGTTTCAAGCCTCCCTAGTGGTTGACTCTTATCTGGTGACAGAGGAGCTCAAATCTATTTATTGAGCGCTTACTATGTGCCGAGCACTGAACTAAGAGCTTGGGGGAGTACTATACAACAGAATAATACAACTGTACAATACAACCATACAATTCATTCATTTTAATTCATTCAATCGTATTTATTAAGAGCTTACTGTATGCAGAGCACTGTACTAAGAGCTTGGGAAGTACAAGTTGACAACATACAATGCAACAGGAGCAGGTACTGAAGGAAGGCTGCCGTACACTCCCCCAAGATCCCACCAGAAGAAGAAAGCAAACAACCCCTTAAATAAGAACCCAATATGGCCACCTTTATTCTCCACCCCTTCCCGCACCCAAATTTGCTGTTCCTAAATATACTACAGAATGAGCCTAAATCATCTAATAATCATCATTCACTGGTTCAACCGACATCTATGCTAATGACTAGCATCTGCTGGGTGGATTCTTTGTGAACCTAAACATATAATTAATTAGCTCCCACTTCACATTCCACAAATTATCCCATACCTCGTGGAAATTAAACATTCCTATGAAACTCCCTACCAAGTAAGTCGGTTCTCAGAGTCGAGCTGAATCAATGCAAGGCCCCCGTATAAGCAGACGTTACCCTTGGTCAAACAACCCAAATATTCTGAATGACCTTGAGGGGGGTGATGGGGAGATCTACACACTTGTCTACACACTTACGAACAATCTTCCAGCACTTCTGCACTTAACTTCTACTCATCCTGAACTCTTTTGTGTAGACGTTATTCTTTCAATCCTATTTATTGAGAACTTACTGTGTACAGAGCGCTGATGTTATCCATCTGAACATTCAATTGCTGGCTTTGATTACTCTATTTGTGTATTTTTTTTGTCTTTCTTCCCCATTAGTGAGTAAACTCTGTGTGGGCAAGGAAAGTGTCAATTCTCGGTTTTGTACTTCTCAAATGCTTTGTAACAGGGCATTGCCCCCAGAGGGTGTTAAAGAATAATAATAATAATAATAATAATGATGGCATTTGTTAAGCGCTTACTATGTGCAAAGCACTGTTCTAAGCGCTGAAGAATCCATCAATCATATTTATTGAGCACTTACTGCAGGCAGAGCACTGTACTAAGTGCTTAGGAGAGTTCAATATAAAGAGTTGGTAGGCACATTCCCTTACCACAAGAAATTTACAGACTGGAGTGGGGAAGCAGTATTATAAATAAATTACATATATGTACATTAATAATAACAATAATAATAATAGTGGTATATGTGAAGTGCTTACCTATGTGCCAGGCATTGTACTAAGCTCTGGGGTTGATACAAGCAAATCGGGTTGGACATAGTCCCTGTCCCATGTGGGGCTCACAGTCTCAATCCCCATTTTACAGACGAGGTAACTGAGGCCCAGAGAAGTGAATAGACTTGACCAAGGTCACATAGCAGACAATGGCCAAGCCGGGTTTAGAACCCATGACCTTACTCTATCCATTACGCCATGCTGCTTCTCCTTAGTGCTGCGGGGCTGAGGATGGGGTGAGAGAAAGGTACAAATCAATCATTTAATCAATCAATCAATAGTATTTATTCAGTGCTTACTAGTATAGAGTCCTGAATTGGACATTTTACATAATAGCATTAGAATAAAATGCCAAGCCCCATGTCCATAGACTGCTCCATAAATCTGGTTACTGCGGGTATTTCTTTGAACTCGTTATGGTATTTGTTAAGCGTTTACTATGTGTCAAACACTGTTCTAAGTGCTGGGGTAGATACAAGATAATCAGGTCAGATACAGTCTTTGTCCTACACGGGGCTTACTGTCTAGGTAGGAAGGAGAACAGGTATTGAATCCCCATTTTGTAGTTGAGGAAACTGAGGAGTTTCTGAGGAGGAAACAGAGAAGTTAAATGACTGGCCCAAGATCACACAGCAGAGATGGGACTAGAACCCAGGTCCTACGACTCTTCTCTAGAGTCCACTAGACCATGCTGGCATGAGGGGGCTAATTTATTTTTAACTGCTCAAGGAGCTCCAGAATGATTTCCCTGGTAAAGTTGGCCTTGTGCCGGATAAGTAGAATCTGTTGGTCCTGCATTCCTTGCAAGCATGCAGTTTTCCAAAGTTATTCAGAGTGTAAAAGGTCCTTGTGGTTTGGGAGGAAAACTGCAAACCAATGGCTCTTTCCATCTCTTTTTGTCCATAAAATGGGCCAAACCAATTATTCACTTAGCTTTTAAAAGCTGGACCCCATCAGAGCTAATCATACCTATTACTCTGCCTGCAAAGTCAGGCCAAAGCATTCTGAAAAGATAGATAAATCCTTGCAATGAAATGCCAGTTCATTCATTCAATCGTATTTGTTGAGCGCTTACTGTGTGCAGAGCACTGGACTAAGCGCTTGGGAAGTACAAGTTGGCAACGTATAGAGACGGTCCCTACCCAACAGCGGGCTCACAGTCTAGAAGGGGGCGACAGACAACAAAACAAAACATATTAACAAAATAAAATAAATAGAATAAATATGTACAAATAAAATAAATAAATAAATAGAGTAATAAATGCGTACAAACATATATACATATATACAGGCCAGTTCAGTGCCTCCCTCAAGTCTATTTTTTAGTATATAAATTAAGCACATAAAATAATTAAAGGATTAGTCTACATTGCCCTTAGGAACCTAGAGTCACAAAAGGTCTCATTGGGGTCGCCAACTGTCCCACTTTACCCTGGACAGTCCGATTTTCTGCTGGCCATCGGCAGTGGGTACTTTTACGTTAATTCATTCATTCAATCGTATTTATTAAATGCTCACTGTGTGCAGAGCACTGTACTAAGTGCTTGGGAAAGTACAAGTACAACACAACATTAAACAGTGACATTCCCTGCCCACAACAAGGTCACAATCTAGAGTGGGGGAGGCAGACATCAGTACAAATAAATAAAATTCCAGATCTATACATAAGTGCTGTGGCTTTTATTTTTTTATTTTTAAATGCCCAGCAACGATATAGGTTCTGTGAATTCCCTCCTGGGAGACACTGGGTAACTTACTGAACCACTCTGGGACGCCGTTTCTTCATCTGTAAAATGGGAATAGGATACCTGCCCTCCCTACCTTTTAGACTATAAACCTATGTAGGACAAAGAATGTGCCTATCCTGATGTTCTCATATTTACATACTAAACCCTTTATAATGATCATAGGTAATTACCCTGACTTTGAGGGGAGATCTTTGATGGGTAGTATTCAGAGTAATAATAGCATTTCCTGAGTGCTCACTGTGTGCAGAACATTTTACTAGACTGTAGTAAATTCTTCTACATTCTTCTACATTGTAAATTCTTTTACATTCTTCTAGACTGTGAGCCCACTGTTGGGTAAGGACTGTCTCTATGTGTTGCCAACTTGTACTTCCCAAGCGCTTAGTACAGTGCTCTGTACACAATAAGCGCTCAATAAATACGATTGATTGATTGATTGATTTTACTAAGTAATACAACACCTCGTTGTGGGCAGGGAATGTGTCCGTTATATTGTACTCGCCCATGCACTTAGTTCAGTATGCACTCAATAAATAAGATTGACTGGCTGACTGGAAATTAGGCATGGTTCCTGCCCAGCATCTCGCTTTCATTCAGTCATTATTTATTGAGCGCTTACTGTATGCACAGCGCTGTATTAAGCACTTGGGAGACTGCAAAATAACAATAAGCAGACACATGCCTTGCCCTCTGTGAGCTTCCAGGCTAGAGACTGTATACCTATCAAGATGGGGGAGAGATCTCTGAAAGTCCCTTTTCTACCTCACCTAGATTTCCCCATTTTGGCTCAGAAACAGGAAATCATGAAATAGGCTGTTCAGAGTACGTTCAGAACATGGAAATGCTTCACTGGAAATCTGAATTAGGCAATTCCAAACACTCACCCAAGTTGGAAAGACCACGGATGAATAACACAGTTCCGTTTTGGCCCCTAAATTGCCTCATTTGAAGACTAATATTTGCAAAGTCTAAAGAAATGAGAATTCCCTCCCCTTCCCCACCCCTGGAAGCTGCAGACATTACCATGATGTTTATATGGACTGTGCTTTTTAAAATTAGTTCTTTCGTGTTTTCACATCTTTCTCATTCCCCCAGGACTTGAGGCCATCAGATGGTGATGTCAGATTTACTATGTTCCCTCCTCCCTTATTTTACTTGTACATATCTATTCTATTTATTTTATTTTGTTAGTATGTTTGGTTTTGTTCTCTGTCTCCCCCTTTTAGACTGTGAGCCCATTGTTGGGTAGGGACTCTCTATATGTTGCCAGCTTGTACTTCCCAAGCGCTTAGTACAGTGCTCTGCACACAGTAAGCGCTCAATAAATACGATTGATTGATTGATTGATTGATTGATCTGTGACTCACAAGCCCTAGCATTAAACTAGCAGCGGACGTAAGATAGAAATTGAGAAGCAGCGCGTATATACCTGTATATATGTTTGTACAGATTTATCACTCTATTTTACTTGTACATATTTACTATTCTATTTATTTTATTTTGGTAATATATTTTGTTTTGTTGTCTGTCTCCCCCTTCTAGACTGTGAGCCCGTTGTTGAATGAATGAATGAATACCTGCATCCCCCTCTAGACTGTAAACTCGTTGTGGACAAGGGAATGTGTCTACCAACGCTGATATATTGTGCTCTCCCAAGTGCTTAGGGCAGTGTTCTGCCTACAGTGAGCGCTCAATAAATACGATTGGATGAGAGGGAAAAGGCTCAGCATCAATTACAATGGGGAAGGCCCCTCTACATTAGCACCTCTACAGTGATGTGTTAATGCAGAGCGTTTGGATAACAAAGAAAAGTTGGGGGGGGAGGGAGGAGAGAGAGAGACAGAGACCTTGGCTGGATGTTTGAGGGAGTCACTCTGTTGGTGAACCCTGAATCTTCCTAATCAGGAGGCCAAATAAGGGGCAAATCAATACTACTACTACTACTGCTACTACTACTACTACTACTAATGGTATCTGTTAAGCGCTTACTACATTCATTCATTCAGTCATATTTATTGAGAGCTTACTGTGTGACTGAGCCCCCTCCTTCCTCTCCCCCCCACCTTACCTCCTTCCCCTCCCCATAGCACCTGTATATATGTATATAGGTTTGTACGGATTTATTACTCTATTTATTTATTTTATTTGTACATATTTATTCTATTTATTTTATTTTGTTAATATGTTCTGTTTTGTTGTCTGTCTCCCCCTTCTAGACTGTGAGCCCGCTGTTGGGTAGGGACCGTCTCTAGATGTTGCCAACTTGGACTTCCCAAGCGCTTTGTCCAGTGCTCTGCACACAGTAAGCGCTCAATAAATACGATTGAATGAATGAATGTGTGCACAGTAAGCGCTCAATAAATACGATTGAATGAATGCATGTGTGCACAGTGAGTGCTCAATAAATACGATTGAATGAATGAGTGTGTGCAGAGCACTGGACTAAGCGCTTGGGAAGTCCAAGTTGGCAACATCTAGAGACGGTCCCTACCCAACAGCGGGCTCACAGTCTAGAAATGGGGAGACAGAGAACAAAACAAAACATATTAACAAAATAAAATCAATAGAGTAAATATGTACAAGTAAAATAAATAGAGTAATAAATCCGTACAAACATAGAGAACAAAACAAAACTTATTAACAAAATAAAATAAATAGAATAAATATGTACAAATAAAATAAATAAATAGAGTAATAAATCCGCACAAACATTTATACATATATACAGGTGCTGTGGGGAGGGGAAGGAGGTAAGGGGGAGGGGGAGGAGGGGGAGAGGACATGCCAAGCACTACATGCCCAGCACTGTTCTAAGCGCTGGGGTAGATACAATAATAATAATAATAATGGCATTTGTTAAGCGCTTACTGTGTGCAAATCACTGTTCTAAGCGCTGGGGAGGGTACAAGGTGATCAGGTTGCCCCACGTGGGGCTCACAGTCTTCATCCCCATTTTACAGATGAGGGAACTGAGGCACAGAAATGTGAAGTGACTTGACCAAAGTCACACAGCTGACAAGTGGAGAAGCCGGGATTAGAACCCACGACCTCTGATTCCCAAGCCCAGTTTCTTTCCACTAAGCCACGCTTGCTTCTCAAATAGACCTTACTGAGCTCCGTTTATGAGACTTGCCCTGAATTGGCCCGGGGAAATCCTCCAAGCACGTGAACAGGGAAAATCTCTGCAAGGGTTAAATGTAGACGGTCAAGGGTTAAGCTGTTATTTGTCTAGGAAGGGATGGGGGAGAGGGGGGAGAAAGGGGGAGGAGGGAGGAAGGGTCAAAGGGCACCGGAGTAGTGGCTATACAGGAGCCTGGGATTCAGAAGGTCATGGGTTCTAATCCCAGCTCTGCCACTTGTCTGCTCTGTGACCTTAGGCTAGTCACTTCACATCTCTGTGCCTCAGTTATCTCATCTGCAAAATGGGACTGTGTCCCACTCAATCTCACTTGGAGAAACAGCGTGGCTCAGTGGAAAGAGCCCAGGCTTTGGAGTCAGAGGTCATGGGTTCCAATACCGGCTCCACCAGTTGTCAGCTGTGTGACTTTGGGCAGGTCGCTTAACTTCTCTGTGCCCTCAGTTACCTCATCTGGAAAATGGGGATTCAGACTGTGAGCCCCATGTGGGACAACCTGATCACCTTCCCAGCGCTTAGAACAGTGAACGGCTCATAGTAAGCGCTTAACAAATACCATCATTATTATTATTATCATTAGTGGCTTACAAGATAATCAGGTTATCCCATGGGGGGGCTCACAGCTTTAATCATCATTTTGCAGATAAGATAACTGAGGCACAGAGAAGTTAAGCGGCTTGTCCATGGTCACAGAGCAGACAAGTGGCGGAGCCCGGATTAGAACCCACGTCCTCTGACTCCCAAGCCCAGGCTCTTTCCACTAAACCACACTGCTTCTCCCCCTTCTAGACTGTGAGCCCACTGTTGGGTAAGGACCGTATTTATATGTTGCCAACTTGTACTTCCCAAGCGCTTAGTACAGTGCTCTGCACACAGTAAGTGCTCAATAAATACGATTGATTGATTGACTGATTGATTAAGGCCCTGCTGAGAGCTCACCTCCTCCAGGAGGCCTTCCCAGACTGAGCCCCTTCCTTCCTCTCCCCCTCGTCCCCCTCTCCATCCCCCCATCTTACCTCCTTCCCTTCCCCACAGCACCTGTATTTATGTATATATGGTTGTACATATTTGTTACTCTATTTATTTATTTATTTATTTATCTTACTTGTACATTTCTATCCTATTTATTTTATTTTGTTGCTATGTTTGGTTCTGTTCTCTGTCTCCCCCTTTTAGACTGTGAGCCCACTGTTGGGTAGGGACCGTCTCTATGTGTTGCCAATTTGTACTTCCCAAGCGCTTAGTACAGTGCTCTGCACATAGTAAGCGCTCAATAAATACGATTGATTGATTTATTGATTGATTGATTGATTGATTTTCCACTAGGCCACTAGCCTCTTCTCTTCTTTCCCAGGGTGTGCAGGTCAAAGAGGGCGTTAAATGGAGGCTGGGGTGATATCTTCTAGTCAGTTTTGGGGAGTAGTTTTACAGAACCTGACACCTCACTTATTTACAAAGTGCTTACTAGGTGCCAAGCACTGTGTTAAACCCTGTGGAAGATAATCAGATAAAAACCAATTAAGCCCTCATTTCCTCTTCTCCTCCTCCCTTCTGCATTACCCTTCAACTCGGTTTAGTACCTTTTATTCACCCCCCTCTCAGCCTCACAGCACATAGGGCTCAGTGAGAAGAGCCCGGGCTTTGGAGTCAGAGGTCATGGGTTCAAATCCCGGCTCTGCCACTTGTCAACTGTGTGACTTTGGGCAAGTCACTTCACTTCTCTGGGCCATTTTTCTCTCATCTGTAAAATGGGGATTAAGACTGTGAGCCCCACATGGGACAACTTGATCATCTTGTAACTTCCCCAGCGCTTAGAACAGTGCTTTGCACATAGTGAGTGCTTAATAAATGCCATTATTATTATAGGTACATATCGGTAGCTTATTTATGTACGTCAGTATCGTCTCCCACTCCAGATTGTAAGCCTGCTGTGGGCAGAGAACACGTCTACCAACTCTGTTATATTGTACTCTCTGGAGCGCTTAGTCCAATCAATCATATTTATTGAGCACTTACTGTGTGCAGAGCGCTGTACTAACCACTCAGGAGAGTGCAATATAACAGACACATTCCCTGCCCACAATGAGCTTACAGTCAGTCTAGGTGGGGAGATGGATATTAACATAAATAAATAAATTACTGATATTTATGTAAGTGCTGTAGGGCTGGTGGGGGGGGAGGAATAAAGGGAGGAAGTCAGGGTGATGCAGAAGGGAGTGGAAGAAAAGGAAAAGAGGGTTTAGTCAGGGAACACTTCTTGGAGGAGGTGTGCTTTTAGAGCAATTGTCTGTCAGATATGAGGAGAGAGAGTGTTCCAGGGCAGAGGCAGGATGAGGGTGAGAGACGTTGGCCACGAGGTAGCCAAGACAGAGGTTCAGCAAGTAGTGACATTAAAGGAGTGCAGTATGCAGGCTAGGTTGTAGTAGAAAAGTAGCAAAATGAGGTAGGAGGGGCAAGGTGATTGAGTGGTTAGGGGTTTCTGTTTGATGTGGAGGAGGATGGGCAGCCATCGGAGGTCCTAGAGGAGTGGGGAACTATGGACTGAACATTTTAGTCGAGAAATGATCCAGCCAGCGGAGTGAAGTATGCCCTGAAGTGGGGAGAGACAGGAACCTGGGAGGTCAGCAAGGAGACTGATGATACACTAACCAAGGTTGGATAGGATAAAGTCATGGATTAATGTGGTAGCAGTGTGGATGGAGAGAAAAGGGTGGATTTTAGCAATGTTATGAACCAACGGGATTTAGTGATAGATTGAATATGTGGGTTGAATGAGAGAGAGAAATCAGAGATAATACCGAGTTTACTGGCTTGTGAGCCAGGAAGGATGGTGGTGCTATCTACAGTGAGAGGAAAATTAGGGGAAGGACAGGGTTTGGGTGGCACTTAGTACAGTGCTCTGCATACAGTAAGCGCTCAATAAATACGACAATGAATGAAAGGTAAGAAGTTCTGTTTTGGACGTGGTAAATTTGAGGTGAAGACAGGACATCCAATAGAGATGTCTTGAAGGCAGAAGGAGATTCATTCATTCAATCATTTAATCGTATTTATTGAGCGCTTACTGTGTGCAGAGCACTGTACTAAGCGCTTGGGAAGTACAAGTTGGCAACATATACTGCATATACAGACGGTCCCTACCCAACAGCAGGCTCACAATCTAGAAGGGGGAGACAGAGAACAAAACAAAACATAGTAACAAAATAAAATAAATAGAATAGTAAATATGTACAAGAAATCAATCAATCAATCAATTGCATTTATTGAGTGCTTACGGTGTGCAGAGCACTGTACTAAGCGCTTGGGAAGTACAGTTGGCAACATATACTGCATATACAGACGGTCCCTACCCAACAGCAGGCTCACAATCTAGAAGAGGAGACAGACAACAAAACAAAACATATTAACAAAATAAAATAAATAGAATAGTAAATATGTACAAGGAATCAATCAATCGTATTTATTGAGCACTTACTGTGTGCAGAGCACTGTACTAAGCGCTTGGGAAGTCCAAGTTGGCAACATGTAGAGACAGTCCCTACCCAACAGTGAGCTCACAGTCTAGAAGGGGGAGACAGAGAACAAAACCAAGCATATTAAGAAATGCATTTCAGCAGTGAATTTTACAGATGAAGAGGGCCAATGATCTGATCCAGGTTATACAGCAGGCCGGTAGATGGGATTAAAATCCAGCTCTCCTGACACAGAGTTCCACATTCTTTCCAGTAAACCACATCAGGCCTCCCTCCTAACATGTGCATCTCTCTCTCTCTCTCTTGGACTGGGCAGTCCCTGAAACGCCTTCTGATTCTTCTGGGGAAACAAAAACTGCTTTGTGGGCTCAGCTACATGGGTCTGATTTGCAGCCAGGACAGCAGATCTTGGCCGGGGACTTTTCCATTCTGTTTACTAGAGATTTTTCTAGTCCCTCCACCGAGTCCTCTTGGCTTCCCCCACAGACAGCGTCTCTCAGGCCATGCATGTTCCAAAATGCACCGGAGCCACAGAGAAACTGACCACTGTCTCCAGTTCTTTCCAGGAAGTGAACAGATCTAGGTTGAGTCACAGGAATCTGAGGCAACATGATTCATTCATACATATCTTTTGGAGGTGGAAGTTTTCCACCCTCCCAGATCTGCAGAGGGTGATCCCTGCTCTGCTTCTCCCAGCCCCGCCACCCAACTCCCTTGTGGGTTTTAATACTTCTTGCCTACTGGATTGCTATGAGACACACTACGTTTGCGCTGTTGGATGCAGGTCTTGGGCTCTGGAGATGATGACCTCATGGGCCCTTTTTTCTTACTTCTGTGTCTGGGATTCAGATGAGGTCAGAGAGCTCATTTCCCTGATGGGCAAGTCAGGGGGTTCGTGCGTCTTCACAGTAATTCCTCTCCTGGTTCTCCTCCTATCTCTCTGGCCACTCGCTCTCATCTCTTTCCTAGTCTCTTCCTCTGCCTCCCTTCCTCTAACTGTGGGAGTCCCATAAAGCTCAGTTTTGGGGTCCCTTCTATTTTCCATCAACTCCCCTGCCCTTAGAGAACTCATTCACTTCTACAGCTTCAATTACCAACTCCAGTCGGATAATTACTAAATCTACCTCTCCTTCTCTGCAGTCTCACAATTTTCCATCAACACCCCTGCCCTTAGAGAACTCATTCACTTCTACAGCTTCAATTACCAACTCTAGATGGATAATTACTAAATCTACCCCTCCTTCTCTGCAGTCTCACATTTTCTCCTGCCTGTAAACTCATTATGGGCTAATTCTATTGTATTGTACTCTCCCAAGCACTTAGTACAGTGCTCTGCACATTATAAGCACTCAATAAAATACCATCACCAACACCTCAAACTTAACATGTCCAAAACAGAATTCCTCATCTTCCCACCCAAATCCTGTCCTCCCCTGACTTTCCCATCACTGTGGACAATACCACTATCCTCCCTATTACACAAGCCCATAACCTTGGCATCATCCTTTTTTTAATGGTATTTGTTAAGCACTTACCATGTGCCAGGCACTGTTCTAAACACTCTAGTAAATACAACCTAATCAGGTTTGCCACAGATCCACATGGGGTCACAGTCTCAATCCCCATTTTACAGATGAGGTAACTGAGGCACAAAGAAGCGAAGTGATTTGCCCAAGGTCACACAGCAGACAAGTGGAGCTAGGATCAGAACACAGGTCCCTCTGATTCCCAGGCCTGGGCTCTATCGAGAAGCAGCGTGGCTCAGTGGAAAGAGCCCGGGCTTGGGAGTCAGAGGTCATGGGTTCTAATTCCGGCTCCAGCACATGTCTGCTGTGTGACCTTGGGCAAGTCACTTAACTTCTCTGAGCCTCAGTTCCCTCATCTGTAAAATGGGGATTAAGAATGTGAGCTCCACGTTGGACAACCTAATCACCTTATATCTTCCCAGTGCTTAGAATAGTGCTTTGCACATAGTAAGCACTTAACAAATGCCATTATTATTTTTATTATTATCCAGTAGGCCACACTGCTTCTGACTCATTTTTCACTCAACCTCGACTCATTTTTCTCTTTCAAACCACGTATTCAACCTGTCACCAAATCCCGTTAGTTCTACCTTCACAACATCGCTAAATCTGCCCTATCCTCTCCATTCAAACTGCTACTATGCTAAACCAAGGACTTCAGTCAATGTTATTTATTGAGCACTCACTGAACCTCCCTGTTGCCTCCCTCTCTCCACTTCAGTCTTTATTTCACTCTCCTGACCGGATCATTTTTTCTAAAAAAATACTCAGTCAACATTTCTCCACTTCTCAAGGACATCAGGTGATTGCCCATCTATTATTATTATTATTATTATTATCCACATCATTGGCTTTAACACGTTCAATCAGCTCATTCCCTCCTACTCCGCTGATTTCCTGCTAATAATAATAATGGGATTTGTTGAGCGCTTACTATGTGCCAAGCACTGTACTAAACACTGGGGCGATACAAACAAATCAAGTTGGACACAGTCCCTGTCCCATGCGGGGCTGACAATCTCAATCCCATTTAATGGATGAGGTAACTGAGGCACAGAGAAGTGAAGTGATTTGTCCAAAGTCACACAGCAGACAAGTGGCAGAGCTGGGATTAGAACCCATGACCTTCTGATTTGTAGACCTGTTTTCTAGCTACTACACCATGCTGCTTCCCATCTCTCATTCACTCCCCCACTTCTCATTCATCTCTCGTCTTTCTACCCCATTTCTGTCACCCCTCTCCCTCCCTCCATCCCATTTTCTCTCTTCCCCCATCACCTTTGTTTCAATTCTAACAATTTTCTAAAGTAGCTGCTTGGGCTACCTGGTCCTACTGACACTTTTTTGAAGTTGGTGAAGTGAATTGGGGAGCAAGAGCTAAGGGTTGGATCTCTGGATGAAACTCCAGAGGCTGCTGTGCTTGAAATAAACCAGTTGCTTTTATATTCACGGTAAAAAGTTCACACCTAGTGAAGCATTTATTTACTATCATCACCATGAAACAAACACAACAAATCTGAGAAAGTTGCCTAAGTGGGGCTGGAGGGAGCGAAGTCAACAAGCTTTCTCATCTTTTCCAGCTTTTTTGGAGAGATTTCAAAAAAAGCCCACAATGAAGTGTCCTCTCCTTTCTTTCTGGACTTGTCCTGTGAACTGTCAGAAATTCCGTGGATATGGGCTTCCAAGTGTAAAGTCAGATATGCAAAAGTTCATTTTCAATCTCTGGGCAACTTTTGATCCTTCATTACACCTTCTGAGAAACAGATTAATCCAAAGGCATCAAACAAACAGTGGAAAAGCAATTGAATCAGTGTTGAAGTAAAGCGATGACACCTGGAAAAGATCTAATTTAATTATGGTATTTATTAAGAACCTACTATGGGCCAAGCATTGTGTTGAACATTGGGGTAGATTCAAGATAGTGAGATCAGATATAGATCCTAATCCCCATTTTACAGGTGAGGAAACTAAGGCTAGGGAGGTTCAGCAATTTAGCCAAGATCACCCAGCAGACCAGGATTTAGAACCATCTCCTGCCCAGTTCTGTGTTTATTTATTTAACAATATTGTGCCAAGCTCTGGGTTAGATACAACATAATCATATCAGACACAGTCCCTTGTCCACAGTCCACAATACTTGAGAAGCAGTATGGCACAGCGTAGCTTAGTGGATAGAGCACAGGCCTGGGAATCGGAAGGTCAGGAGTTTATTCATTCATTCAATCGTATTTGTTGAGCATTTACTGTGTGCAGAGCATTGTACTAAGCACTTGGGAAGTACAAGTTGGCAACATACATGGTCCCTACCCAACAACGGGCTCACAGTCTAGAAGGGGGAGACAGACGACAAAACAAAACGTGGACAGGTGTCAAGTCCTCAGACCAAATAGAAGTAAAGCTAGATGCTCATCATTAACAAAATAAATAGAATAGTAAATATGTACAAGTAAAATAAATAGAGTAATAAATCTGTACAAATATCTATACAGGCGCTGTGGGGAGGGAAAGGAGGTAGGGCATGGGGAATGGGGAGGAGGAAAGGAAAAAGGGGGCTCTGTCTGGGAAGGCCTCCTGGAGGAGGTGAGCTCTCAGTAGGGCTTTGAAGGGAGGAAGAGAGCGAGCTTGGCGGATGGGCAGAGGGAGGGCATTCCGGGCCAGGGGGAGGATGTGGGCCGGGGGTCGATGGTGGGACAGGCGAGAACGAGGCCCAGTGAGGAGGTTAGCGGCAGAGGAGTGGAGGGTGCGGGCTGGGCTGGAGAAGGAGAGAAAGGAGGTGAGGTAGGAGGGGGCGAGGTGATGGACAGCCTTGAAGCCGAGAGTGAGGAGTCTGCTGTGTGGCCTTGGGCAAGCCATTTCAGTTCACTGTGACTCGGTTACCTCATCTGTACAATGGGGATGGAGACTGTGAGCCCCACATGGGACAGAGACAGTGTCCAACCTGATTTGTTTGCATCCACCCCAGCGCTTAGTACAGTGCCTGGCACATAGCACTTTAACAAATACCACAATTATTATTATTATTATCCCATGCCTGCATCTCTATCCCCATCCCTGGCTCAGTGGAAAGAGCACGGGCTTGGGAGTCGGAGGTCATGGTTTCTAATCCCGGCTCCGCCACTTGTCAGCTGTGTGACTTTGGGCAAGTCACTTAACTTCTCTGGGCCTCAGTTACCTCATCTGTTAAATAGGGATTAAGATTGTGAGCCCTTCGTGGGACAACCTGATCACCTTGTATGCCCCCAGCGCTTAGAACAATGCTTTGCACATACTAAACGCTTAACAAATACCGTTATTATTATTATTGTTGTTGTTATTATTCTAGACCATGAGGTCATTGTGGGCAGGGATTGTCTGTATTTATTGCTCTACTGTACTTTCCCGAGCGCTTAGTACACAGTAGGCGCTCAGTAAATACGACTGACTGAATGAATGCCCCTCTGCCCCTCCTCCTAGGCCAGCTGAGGGTGTGGATTCAGCCTCCAAACGAAACGAAACTGAAAGAGGCTTGCCCTCCAAGTCCCACTGTTTGGTTTCAAGATCCTGAAACTTGCTGCCTCTAAATCCCCGCACCCATCACAATCCAGGGGTCGGGGGCCGGCCAGCAGTAAGTGGGAGTGAAGGCAGAGTCCGAGACCAGCGGAGGCTCCGAGGTAGGAAGGAGAGATCAGAGGGGAAGGAGGGAAGGGTGGAAAGAAAAGACCTGATCTTCCTTGGCTGAACTTGGGGTAAGACCTGATCCTCCTTGGCTGAACTTGGGATGTGCCCAGGGCTGGACATTAAATTTACTAGTGAGTCCCAAGTCCCAAAGTTTGGTTTTCAGAAACCAGAAGCGTAAAGCAGGGGGGGAAACCTGTTTATTTATGGTATTTATTAGTCTTGCCCTAGGGTCCAAGCACTGTGTGAAGTGCTGGATTAAATCCAGTTGCTGCTGATCATTCATTCATTCATTCAATCGTATTTATTGAGCACTTACGGTGTGCAGATCACTGTATTAAGCGCTTGGGAAGTGGAAGAAGGGGTCGATAACCCAAAACTAGAGAGGGCAGACACCCGGAACAATAAGGAGGTATTACAACGAGCAATAACAGCAGATTCAAATTGCGAGCAACCAAATCAGAGACATTATGTGAGCAGTTAAAACAGAACTTAATGGGTGTGAGCTTCTTCCTGCTCCAAGGGTGATGCAGAGGTTCTCTTCTCTTTCTCTATGGTATTTGTTAAGCGCTTACTATGTGCCAAGCACTGTTCTTAAAGGCGAGATACAAGGTTGGTGCTGTAGGACACGGCTTGGGGGAGGTGCTGAGTTGAAGAGGAAGGAAGGAAAGGGGAAGCAGAGAAACACTTGGTGACTTGGAAACTTCAGTCAAGGTAACGTACTGTAATCAGTCAATCAATTAATAGTATTGATTGAGGGCTTAATAATAACAATGATAATAATGGCATTTATTAAGCGCTTACTATGTGCAAAGCACTGTTCTAAGCATGGGGAGGTTACAAGGTGATCGGGTTGACCCACAGGGGCTCACAGTCTTAATCTCCATTTTCGAGATGAGGTAACAGAGGCACAGAGACTTGCCCAAAGTCACACAGCTGACAATTGGCAGAGCCGGGGTTTGAACCCATGACCTCCGACTCCAAAGCCCGGGCTCTTTCCACTGAGCCGCGCTGTTTCATATACGTGCTCTGCACGCAGTAAGCGCTCAATAAGTACGGTTGATTGAATTTCCGGGCCTCGTTCTGAGCACTGGGGTAGATAAAAGCTAATCAGGTCGGACACAGTCCCTGTCCCACATGGGGCTCAGGACCTAAGTAGGAAAGAGTAGGATTTATCTCCAGTTTACAGATGAAGTAAGTGAAGCACAGAGAAGTGAAGTGATTTGTCCAAGGTCACACAGCAGACAAGTGGGGGTGCCAGGATTAGAACAAAGGTCCTTCTGACGCCCAGGCCCGGGCTCTATCCATTAGGCCGCACTGCTTCTCATCAGCTGTGTGGGTTTTAATGCAATCCAGAGAAGTCCAGGGGATGGGACTTAATGCAGCTGGACTGATGTGGGCGTACATGGGATTATATAGTCACGATAATAAGTGCTCAGTGAAGGACGTGCTCAAATACTCTCTTAGTCTTCATTCCTAATGCATTTTCCAAGCTGGACAAAATCATAAAATGATATGATGTGTTCCATTAAAGTATTTTTTCCCAGAAAACGCCTTGGATGGGATTTCCAGGATGTATAGTTGCCAAGAGCCACGTCTCCTGGAGAAACGCTGGGACGAAGTCAGTTTCTCTCTGTTTTCCTTCTCCAGGTTCAGATGGATTCCACAGACCCAGAGTCACTGAAACCGGTCCGTGACGTAAGTAGGTACCTGTGTCCGGAGGGATTGTAGTCTCCCAAGCACTTAGTACAGCACAGTTAGTGCTCAGTAAACACGACTGAATGAATGACAAGGAGGAAACAGAGACTTGGGACTGTTTGTTGAAGTTGGTACGGCACCCAGAAATCTGGGGTGAGGGGTGACCCCAGAAAGTTCATTCATTCAGTCGTATTTATTGAGTGCTCACTGTGTGCGGAGCACTGTACTAAGCACTTGGAAAGTACAAGTTGGCAACATATAGAGACGGTCCCTACCCAACAACGGGCTCACGGTCTAGAAGGGGAGGACAGACAACAGAACAAAACACGTACACAGGTGTCAAAATCGTCAGAACAAATAGAATTATTGGTATATGCACATCATTACCAAAATAAATAGAATAGTAAATATGTCCAAGTAAAATAAATAGAGAAATAAATCTGTACAAATATATACAAGTGCTGTGGGGAGGGGAAGGAGGTAGGGTGGATGGGGAGGAGGAGAGGAATAAGGGGGCTCGGTCTGGGAAGGCCTCCTGGAGGAGGTGAGCTCTCAGTAGGGCTTTGAAGGGAGGAAGAGAGCTAGTTTGGTGGATGTGCGGAGGGAAGGCATTCCGGGACAGGGGAAGGACGTGGGCCGGGGGTCGACGGCGGGATGGACGAGAACGAGGCCCAGTGAGGAGATTAGTGGCAGAGGAGTGGAGGGTGCGGGCTGGGCTGGAGAAGGAAAGAAGGGAGGTGAGGTAGGAGGGGGTGAGGTGAAGGACAGCCTGAGTCTTGATGGTGAAGAGGAAATAAGGACTGAGCAAGAACATAATAATAAGTAATAACTATGGTATTTGTTAAGCGTTTACTATGTCCCAAGCACCATTCTAAACTCTGGGGTAAATACGAGGTAATCAGATTGGACACAGTCCCTGTCCCACAGGGGACTCACACTCTTAATCCCCATTTTACAGATGAGGTAACTGAGGCCCAGAGAAGTGACGTGACTTGCCCATGGTTACGGAGCAGACATATGGAAAAGCTGGGATTATTAATGCGTTATGTAATAACAACAACAACATAATAATAATAATGGTATTTGTTAAGCACTATGTGCCACACACTGCTCTAAGCTCTGGTGTAAATACAAGGTATTGAAAATGAAGTCTATTTTAAACTAAAGACTAACAATCCCAGCCTTTTATCAAGGCAGCAGAAGGAACAAGAAGCCTTGAGATCAGTGGAGAAGGTAATTTTGATCTGAAACATCCACATTATTATCCCTAAGTGCATTCGTTAAGTGGAGAAACAGCGTGGCTTTGAGGATAGAGAGGGCTTGGGAGTCAGAAGGACCTGGGTTCTAATCCTGGCTCTGCTCCATATCTGCTTTGTGACTTTGGACAAGTTACTTCACTTCTCTGTGCCTCAGTTACTTCTTCTGTAAAACGGGGATAAGAACGTGAGCCCCATGTGGGACAGGAACTGTGTCCAACATGATTAAGTTGTATCTACCCCAGCACTTAGAACAGTGCTTGGCTCATAGTAAGCATTTAACAAATGCTATTAATAATAATAATAATAATAATAATAAGAGTATGCGTGGGGCTGTACAAAACAGAAAGACAGGATCTCTGCCCGTGATCTAGGAGCTTTTAGTCTGAAACTGACAATAGTGATGTGGGGAATCATGAAGGGGAAGCCGACAAATACACTGTTAATGGGTGTAGGATTAATGCACATAACAATTGTCAGGTGATTGTCTGCACTAGAGGAACATTTTTGTATGGTATGAATTATTTTTCTGCTTCCTGATGTAATAGTCTTTTGAGCAGATGACACATGGATTTTATGAATTTCCAACTATTTCTGAACTCTGCTTAAATTAGCATTTTGGTTTTGGGCCTTTACCTAGTGTCTGCAAGATCACACACAGTTAGATGACGACCCGGTTGAAATAAAAAAACTTCGAGAAGAATTGACCCTATGGCGGGTATGTAAAGAATGCAATTTTTGGAACTAAGTTTTTCTTCTAGAAAAAAAAAAAAAGACAAATCAGTCCGCTTGCCCTTGAGTGCAGTTTGAGGGCCTCAAGTGAATTGTTCTGTAGAAATTCAGTGTTATATCTAGGAAAGAATCCACCCTGCAGGTGAGAGGTCTGCCTTTGTCTCTCTGGGTTCATGTCCTCATTTCTGTCTTTGTTACTCTCTCTGGATTCTCTCCGGGAATCTGTGCGATTCCCGGGTTTTTGAGTCTTCTTGTATGGGCGTAGATTGGTTTTCTTGTATGTAGGGGTCCCTCCATATGCAGGGGTGTGTGTGTGTCCATCTTCCTCTGTGAGTTTCCTTATTTTCATTTTCTCTGCCTGTCTTTGTGTCTGTTGGTGCATCCTTGGTGTAGTATTTCTGTTGGGTGTTGGCTTTCTGGATTCTTTTCTTTTCATCTATTCCTTACTGTCCAGTTTGGTGCTTTCAGTCCCTGGGCCAGTCTTGCTAAACTGAGGCACCGCCTCAAAGTCAGAATGAGGGTTTTTCAGGCTCAAAACAAAAGGTTGGAGATTCATTCATTCATTGTCGGATTTATTGAGCACTTACTGTGTGCAGAGCACTGGACTAAGCGCTTGGGAAGTCCAAGTTGGCAACATCTAGAGACGGTCCCTACCCAACAGCGGGCTCACAGTCTAGAAGGGGGAGACAGAGAACAAAACAAAACATATTAACAAAATAAAATAAATAGAATAAATATGTACAAATAAAATAGAGTAATTAATGCGTACAAACATATATACATATTCATTCATTCATTCAATCGCATTTATTAAGCGCTTACTGTGTGCAGAGCACTGTACTAAGCGCTTGGGAAGTACAAGTTGGCAACATCTAGAGACGGTCCCTACCCAACAGCGGGCTCACAGTCTAGCAGGGGGAAACAGAGAACAAAACAAAACATATTAACAAAATAAAATAAATAGAATAAATATGTACAAATAAAATAGAGTAATAAATGCATACAAACATATATACATATTCATTCATTCATTCAATTGTATTTATTGAGCGCTTACTGTGTGCAGAGCACTGTACTAAGCACTTGGGAAGTACAAGTTGGCAACATCTAGAGACAGACCCTACCCAACAGTGGGCTCACAGTCTAGAAGGGGGAAACAGAGAACAAAACAAAACATATTAACAAATTAAAATAAATAGAATAAATATGTACAAATAAAATAAATAGAGTAATAAATGCGTACAAACTTATATACATATTCATTCATTCATTCAATCGTATTTATTGAGTGCTTACTGTGTGCAGAGCACTGTACTAAGCGCTTGGGAAGTACAAGTTGGCAACATATAGAGACGGTCCCTACCCAACAGTGGGCTCACAGTCTAGCAGGGGGAAACAGAGAACAAAACAAAACATATTAACGAAATAAAATAAATAGAATAAATATGTACAAATAAAATAGAGTAATAAATGCGTACAAACATATATACATATTCATTCATTCATTCAATCGTATTTATTGAGCGCTTACTGTGTGCAGAGCACTGTACTAAGCGCTTGGGAAGTACAAGTTGGCAACATATAGAGACGGTCTCCACCCAACAGTGGTACAGGAGATGGAGATGGTGATGGAGATGGTGCCTTAGGGCCAGGCTTGGGTGCCCTCGGGGTTGGGGCTGGGCCTGTCCAGAGCTGGGTGGCCCCTGCCAAGAAGAGGAATCTCCCAGATGCTTTTGGCCTGAGGGGCTTTTGGGAGATCACAGAAGAATTAGGTCATGTCGGTTGACAATTTTTAAGGAAAAAGTGGCCGTCGCCGAAAGAGAAAAGTCACAGCTACTTCTCGAGAAACTCACTGCCGATGAAGAGAAAAAGAAGGCGGAGCAAGAACTAGCAGAACTAGAGGAGGAAATTAAAGGATGTAAGGAGAGGCCTCACCAGGAGGAAAAGCAGGTAGACAGAAAACCTTAAAACGAGCGGATTTGTCAGCCACACTTTGTTCAGGAGTATCTGCCACGCTTGATGGTTTCTGTTTACTTTTCAGAGAGCCAATGATAAAACAGGCCAACAAAAGCTCGAAAGGCAGAGCTGTGGAACTGATTTGCAAAAGAACAAGGTCGATTTACAGGTACCCTTTATTGGTATTATAATTATTATTATTATGTTTGTTAAATGCTTGCTCTGTCTCAAGCCCTGTTCTAAATGCTGAGGTAGTTACAAGTTAATCAGGTTGGACACAGTCTGTGTCCCGCCTGGGGCTCACAGTCTAAGTGGGATGGAAAATGGACATTTAATCGTCATTTTGCAGATGAGGAAACTGAGGCACAGAGAAATCAAATGACTTGCGCAAGGTCACACAGCAGGCCAGTGGTGGAGTCAGCATTAGAACCCACGTCCTTTGACTCCCAAGCCTGAGCTATTTCCATTAGGCCATGCTGCTTCTCACTGTATTCCCCCGGTAGACTAGAGGGAACACAGCAATCCTGAACGGTATTCTTTGTTCATTCATTCATTCATTCAATCGTATTTATTGAGAGCTTACTGTGTGCAGAGCACTGTACTAAGTGCTTGGGAAGTATGAGTTGGCAACACATAGAGACGGTCCCTACCCAACAGCGGGCTCACAGTATAGAAGGGGGAGACAGACAACAAAACAAAACATGGAGACAGGTGTCAAAATCATCAGAACAAATAGAATTCTAGCTATATGCACATCATTAACAAAATAGTCATAAATATGTACAAGTAAAATTAATAGAGTAATTAGTTGGTACAAATATACACAAGTGCTTTGGGGAGGGGAAGGAGGTAGGGCGGGGGGGATGGGGAGGAAGAGAGGAAAAAGGGGGCTCGGTCTGGGAAGGCCTCCTGGAGGAGGTGAGCTCTCAGTAGGGCTTTGAAGAGAACTAGCTTGGTGGATGTGCGGAGGGAGGGCATTCCAGGCCAGGGGAAGGACGTGGGCCGGGGGTCGATGGCGGGATGGATGAGAACGAGGCACAGTGAGGAGATTAGTGGCAGAGGAGTTGAGGGTGCGGGCTGGGCTGGAGAAAGAGAGAAGGGAGGTGAGGTAGGAGTGGGCGAGGTGATGGACAGCCTTGAAGCCGAGAGTGAGGAGTTGATTTCTGAATGACTCTGAGATTTAATCAATCAATGGTGTATATTGAGCATTTACGATTTGCAGAGCACTGTACCAAGTAATGTAATATAATACAATATGATACAATATATTGGAAGACATGATTCCTGCCCACGGGCACTTCCAGTCTAGAGGAGGAGACAGGCATTAAAATAAATTACAGAGAGGAGAAATGGCAGAGTGTAAGGACGCAGCACGTAAGAGCTGGGGAGCTGAGAATGGGGTGAATATCGCATTCATTCAATCATATTTATTGAGCGCTTACTGTGTGCAGAGCACTGTACACGCTGAGAGGGTATAGATCCAAGTACACAGGTGACGCAGAAGGGAAGGTAAATAGAGCAAATAAGGTCTTAGTCAGGGAAGGCCTCTTGGAGGAGATGTGATTAATATGTGGAGTTCTACGTTTGCATTTCGGTTTCACGCCGTTTGCGTTCTCCCTCCACTTTGGCCAAATCAGTTCATCGTGCTCAAACTCTGGAGCTGTCTCAAACCTTCCAAGAGGGAATATGGAAATAGATAGGTAGAGTTGGGCCCCTTGACTTAAATTCCACGTCTTTCTGGCAGGATTAACATTTTCCAAAGTCTGGAAGAAATGGAAACTTTTGAGAGACATTGAGTGATTGCCCATTTCTGCCTGGCCCTCTGCTCTATTTGGAATGTTTGGAATGTTTCCATGCTGTTTCCAAAAGGTTGATCTTACAGTGCTCTAAAATCCCACTGGAGCTAGTGGGAGTTCTACAGGAGGAATGGAAGATCAGGTCTAAGGAGCATGTAGATAGGAAATAAAGGGAAATTAACAATTGTCAGCCGTGTGTCTTTGGGCAAGTCACTTCACTTCTCTGTGCCTCAGTTCCCTCATCTGGAAAATGAGGATTAAGACTGTGAGCCCCCTGTGGGACAACCTGATCACCTTGTAACCTCCCCAGCGCTTAGAACAGTGCTTTGCACATAGTAAGCGCTTAATAAATGCCATTATTATTATTATTATTATATTATTTTTGATTTAGTGATAATAATAAGTAATAATTACGGCATTTCTTAAGCGCTTACTGTGTGCCGAGCACTGTTCTAAGCGCTGGGGTAGATATCAAGGTAATCAGGTTGTCCCATGTCGGGCTCACAGTCTCAATGCCAATTTTACAGATGAGGTAACTGAGGCACAGGGAAGTTAAGTGATTTATCCAAGGTCACACAGCAGGCAAGTGGTGGGGCCAGTTCTAGACTGTGAGCCCACTGTTGGGTAGGGACCATCTCTATATGTTGCCAATTGTACTTCCCAAGCGCTTAGTACAGTGCTCTGCACACAGTAAGCGCTCAGTAAATATGATTGAATGAATGAATGAATGGACCCACGTCCTCTGACTCCCAAGCTCGTGCTCTAGCCACTAGGCCACGCTGCTTCTCTTAATTTGGTAGTAGTAGTTGTAGTACTGGTAATAATATTAATAGTATTTATTGAGCACCCATTCGGTATAATGCACTGTACTAAGAACCTGGAAAAAGTACAATAAAAGCACGAGACGTTCCCTGCCCACCCAAAACTTTCACTGTAGCAGGGGAGACTGGTGTGTGTCTCTAAAGCTGTAAGGAAGGATGACTTCTTTTATTTCTTGTATTTTTCAGGGCCCTAGTTCAGTGCTCTTTCCTCAGGAGGTGCTCAATTCATACTGTGGACACTAATACCCGCCAAGGGTGAGGGGAATTCCAAGCAGGTAGAAGCCAGAGTTAACCAGAATCTAAGGGAGCAGAATATCTGGAAGCCAAGAGGAAGGGAAAATTCTGAGCAAAGAAATTAGCCGAGACAGAAACGACAGCAGGATGGAAAGATGGGAGAAAAAAAAAGGGTAAGGATAAAGTCCAGTGGGCCCAGCCACATAGAACTGAGAAAACTGGGTGGAGAGAAAGGGGGCATCCTTATTACAAACCCCTCGAGGAGAGACAGGCTTTTGTCACTCACCCCAATAGGGACAAATTGGAGCATATGGAAAGGGACTTGGCATCTCTCATATCCTTCCTTCTCTCAACATGATTCCTGGTTCTTCACCAGAAGGAAGAAATGAGACAGCAGCAGGAAGGGGTAAGGAGGAGAGAGAAAGTTGGGAGAGAGAGAGAAACACAGAGAGAAAGAGAGAGAGAGAGATCTATAAACCAGATATCAGACTATCCTGTGAAATCTCTGAGGGTCTCAGTGAGTTCCCTATAGCCTCCATTTTCTGGAGAGCCAACAGGGAAGCAGTGGGAAGGCTGGAAAATCGGCTGAGGACCAGTTCCGTCCACCATGAGAAAGGGTAGCCGGTGGGATGGGGAGGGAGTCTGTTTTCTGGGCTGGCATCTTGAAAGGGAGATTAAGTCCAAACCGAGAAATATAGAAGTATTAGGGATCCCGGCTCCGCCACTTGTCTGCTGTGTGACTTTGGGCTAGTCACTTCACTTCTCTGGGCCTCAGTTCCCTCATCTGTAAAATGGGGGTTGAGACTGTGAGCCCCAAGTGGGACAAACTGATCACCTTGTATCTACCCCAGTGCTTAGAACAGTGCTTGGCACGTAGTAAGCGTTTAACAAATACTATTATTATTATTATTATTATTATTATTATTATTATATTCGCCTGACTTGCCAGAACAGGGCACTGAGGGCCAAGAATCTAGAAACACCTAACTGCCGATTATTGAAGTTTGCCTGAGATGTCCTTCAGGCAGTTTAAAGAAAACAACTCTCGAAGTGGGGCTGAGCACTACCTCTCTAGACTGTAAGCTCACTGTGGTCAGGAAATATAACTGTTTATTGTTATATTGTATTCTCCCAAGCGCTTAGTACAGTGCTCTGCACACAGTAAGCACTCAGTAAATATGATTGAATGAGTGAATGAATCGAATGATTGGCTGTGGGGAAGCAGTTTAGCTTTTCGAGGCAGGCAGCCAAAATCTCACTCTTCGAGAGGTTCAACACATTGGACAGAGCACTGGGAGGAGTGGTGAGGCAGAAGTGGGAGTCTGGATCTGATGATCTAATTTGAGAATAGAGATCTCTAGTAGAAATTTGATTCATGTCTTGTATTGGTTGGATTAGATTAAAGAGGATATCCCCGAAAAGGACATGAAGTTTACATCATTTGAGATCTCCAAGGATGACAAGAGGGTTTTAGATATCTCCTGCTTGTTCCAAGTGAGAGCCCAGATTCCGTATGAACTGGAGGAAGGACAAGCCCTCATCACTTTTGAGGCAGAAGAAGGTATGGCTATAATAATAATAATAATAATAATAATAATAATAATAAATGATAATTATGGTATTTGTTAAATGCTTCTTATGTGCCAAACACTGTTTTAAGCACTAGGGTAGACACAAGGTAATCAGGCTGGACACAGTCCCTGTATCACATGGGGCTCACAGACTTAATCCTCATTTACAGATGAGGTAATTGAGGCCCAGAGAAGTGAAGTGACTTGCCCGAGGTCACATAGCAGCCAAATGGCAGAGCCGGGATTAGAACCCACGTCCCCTGACTCCCAATCCAATGCTGTTATCATTAGGCTGTGCTACTTCTCTACACCCTAAGCTCCTCTCCAGACTCTGAGCTCTTCTCTGTACTGCAAACTCCTCTCTAGACTTTAAGCTCCTTCTGGGCTGGGAATATGTCTGCCAACTCTGTTATACTGTACTCCCCCAAGTACAGTACAGTATCAATCAAAAAATGATTGATTCATTTTCCAGAATCCATTTGGTCTACTTGGGACTTAAACATAAAGGAGCCCGAGGCCGTAGTGAAACTTCTTTAGAGCCTAGAAAATTGGTTGAGGGTGGTGTGATGTCATGCTTGTTGTCATAAGAACATATGTCATTTCTGGGGCAGATTATCGGCCCAGCCAGCCCTGAGTCTGTCTCCACGGCAGCAAGAGTTTGGAGGAACTAAGTGGTAGGCCAAAGCTATCTTCATCGTTTCCAATCTGCCACCTAACATCCCTAGCTCTTCTCTAGTAACCCAGCCCTGAATTTAACCAAACTCTTCATCATCATCAATGGTATTTATTGAGCGCTTACTATTTGCAAAACACTGTACTAAGCAGTTGGGAGAATACAACACAGTTGATAGACACATATGCTGTCCACAACTAACTCTTGAACCTACTGTATTTTTACAAGAAGACAAGATTTAAGTAAGAATATTTGCTTTTGATAAGAATGATAGCTAGACCACCACTCTCCCCACCTTCAAAAGCTTATTTAAACCTCCTCCAAGAGGCCTTCCCCAACTAAGCCTTTATTTTCTCTTCTCCTACTCCCTTCTGTAACACCCTTACACTTGGATTTTCACCCTTTAGTCACTCTTCCTTCAGCCCCATGGCATTTATGTGTGTATCTTTAATGTATTTATTTATATTAATGTCCATCTACCCTTGTAGACTGTAAAATCATTGTGAGCAGGGAATGTACTCTCCCAAGTTGCTTATTAGAGTGCCTTGCACTCATTAAGTGCTCCGTAAGTACAATTGATTGATGGATTGATTAATGGATTGAATATTCATAAATTAAAAATAAAACCTTCCTATATTTAGTTGTGTCTAATTTCTAATGTGGTAAAATTCATGACTAGTGCTACCCTTCTGAACTTCCTTGTTATTCTGCATCTTCATTAAGGAAAACCAAAGTTGTAATCCATGTCAGAAGGTCACAGTCCGTGAACTCTAGACATAATGTTGATTCAAAGTATAATTCAATGAAATTGTGTAGGGTAAATGTAGTACTAACTTTATAATTCATTTCCAGCCTTTTATCCTGTAAGATAAGCTACTGCCAAGATGCTTAGTAGTATTGGTCAACAAGGGAAAAAAGGATCAATGAATCAATCACTTGTATTTAGTGACTAAACTGTGCAGAGAACTGCACAATAGAACACAGTAGAATTAGTTGACAGGATTTCTGCCCTTAAGGAGTTTACAATCTAATGGAGTGTAGGAAGGTTGAGGAGTGTATAATTGGCGTGGAGTCTTTAAGCTGTACTGATCCTTATATTGTCAAAATGCTGGGGAAATATGTTTTTTTTAAGGAAAATCATTCCTACTCCAGAGACAGTGCTCAGCCCTTGGGACAAAAATTCTCTTCCCACAGGAAAAAAAAAACACATTCATGAGAAAAAGATGGCTTTGAGATCAAAGTTTTCCAAAGCCCTCTTAACATCAAGGAATTTAAGACTTTCTAAATTACCTTTCAGTGGCCCAAAATATGATCAAAAAGGGAAAACATCTCGTGAACTTGGAGAATGGAACGGTGGAACTGGAGGCTAAGCCTGTGCCACTCAAAACAGGTGTCACTTTTCAGGTAACCGAAGAGCAAAGAGTTCGTTTCTTTCCTCTAAGGAAGTCACACGGAGACTTTAGACTGTAAGCACTTTGAGGGAAGAGACCAGGTCCTGAACTTTTAATATAGTAGGGTGCTTGTTTGTACGTCCCCTCTCAGGATCGCACCTGGGGAGTTTCTACCAGGCGCAGCTATGGGAGGGAGAGTCAAAGCAGAAGTCTACCCACTCCATTCCTACTTTGGGTAGTGGCTAGCGAGTGGAAGCAATCTGCTACAAGTCACCTTCATTCATTCATTCATTCATTCAATCATATTTATTGAGTGCTTACTGTGTGCAGAGCCCTGTACTAAGCGCTTGGGAAGTCCAAGTCGGCAACATATAAAGACGGTCCCTACCCAACAGCGGGCTCACAGTCTAGAAGGGGGAGACGGGCAACAAAGCAAAACATATTAACAAAATAAAATAAATAGAATAAATATGTACAAATTGGGCAGCAGTGGCGTGGTAGAGAGTCGAGGGTGGAGACTCACGTTTACTGCGCAGAAGAAGGCAGTGGCCAACCACGTCTCTATTTTTACCAAAAAACTCTACCGATCCATTACCAGAACGATTGCTGATGGAGTTGTGGCATTCTGGGGGAGATGTGTCCATGTTATCTCTATGGGTCGGACACGACTCGACAGCATAAGACAAGAGATTCTGTACTTGTTTGGCCCACAGTAGACTGTAAGCTCACTGTGGGCAGGGAATATGTCTGTTAAATT
Source organism: Tachyglossus aculeatus (assembly GCF_015852505.1). Lineage (NCBI taxonomy): Eukaryota > Metazoa > Chordata > Mammalia > Monotremata > Tachyglossidae > Tachyglossus > Tachyglossus aculeatus. The sequence goes on along the minus strand of NC_052074.1, from coordinate 43,265,748 downwards.
CTTGGGTTGTACCCTTCCAAGTTCTTAGTATAATGCTCTGCACGCAGGGACTGCTCAATAAGTAGGACTGATTGAGTACAGTCCTCATTTCACAGCAGGCACTCAGTACAGTTCTCTACACACAGGTGCTCATTATGCTCTGTAAGCCATAGGCTCTTGATAATAATAATAATAATAATAATAATAATAATAATAATAATAATAGCATTTATTAAGCGCTTACTATGTGCAAAGCACTGTTCTAAGTGCTGGGAAGGTTACAAGGTGATCAGGTTGTCCCATGGGGGGCTCACAGTCTTCATCCCCATTTTACAGATGAGGTAACTGAGGCACAGAGAAGTGAAGTGACTTGCCCAAAGTCACACAGCTGACAATTGGCAGAGCCGGGATTTGAACCCCTGACCTCTGACTCCAAAGCCCGGGCTCTTTCCACTGAGCCACGCTGCTTCACTATGATGTTCTGATGTTTTGTTTTGTTGTCTGTCTGCCCGGACCGTCTCTATATGTTGCCGACTTGTACTTCCCAAGCGCTTAGTCCTGTGCTCTGCACACAGTAAGCACTCAATAAATACGCTTGAATGAATAATAATAATAATAATAACGATGGCATTTGTTAAGTGCTTACTATGTGCAAAACACTATTCTAAGCGCTGGGGAGGTACAAGGTGATCAGATTGTCCCATGCGGGGCTCACAGTCTTCATCCCCATTTTACAGATGAGGTAACTGAGGCTCCGAGAAGTTAAGTGACTTGCCTAAGGTCACACAGCAGACATGTGGCGGAACTGGGATTTGAACCCATAATCTCTGACTCCAAAGCCCAGGCTCTTTCCACTGAGCCATGCTGAACGAATGATACAGTACTCTGCAGACACGTGCTCGTTTATACAGCATTAGTGCTCATTTCCATGCCCTGAACCTATTAGACACTCAGTACATACTTCTGATGACGACAACGATGATGATATGTGGCAATTATGTAGAGTGGTGAATTGTGTGTAAGAATAAGCGGGATCCAAGCTCAAAGCTCCTTGGAATTATATAATGCATTGGGTCATCTCTGTTGGTACGATTAATATGATAATTAATACAATAAATACGATTGATTGGTGCGAGCGCAGCTGGTAGGCAAATGGCTCATGCAAGTGAAATTCATTCATTTCCAGGTCCACGTAACGGTTTCTCAAAAGAAGATCAACGTTTCCAACATTCCCAAGTTGTTACCCAGAGAGCAGATGAGAGACAAACTCGAACTGAGCTTCTGTAAATCCCGCAAAGGCGGAGGCGAGGTCAAAAGTGTGGATTACGATCCCCGGTCCCAAACTGCCGTCATCACGTTCCTTGAGGCAGGAGGTACGAGGGCAGTTGTTTGGCATGTGGATAAGACTTTTATTACATTAGCGTGTCTCCACTTAGTACGTCTCCAGTCCCTGAAGGGACTCCGTGTGTGGTTCCTTTTGCTCAGGACTTGTTCTTTCCCCACCTTAGCCAAATTCCCTCCCTGCCGTCCCGGAACTAGAACGTCTGGCTTGGTTTCTTGGTGTCCGGTAATTGTTCTGTGGCCCAGCTTTAAAAGAACAGTGGCGGGCTGGTTTTAGGAGGACTCTTCTTGTCTCTATTTAATCTCCATGTTGAGAAGACAAGCCGGGTGGCCGAGTATCAAACCAGCTGGGTCTTGGACCGTTTTTTTACCCACACGAATGCAAATGTTTTCAAGTGTAAAGCGGCTGTAGTGAACAATGAATGTGCTCCTTGGGCAAATTTAGCAGATTCCATGGAATGACAAGGGTGGGAGAGAATCCTCCACGTGGAACTAATCTGTCCTTCCTCTCAGGCTGAGCATTCCTCCTTCAGATGATTAACAGTTTCCAGAGAAGGAGATTCGACGGTCTCCCATGGTTTTGTGGCCTGGAGCCCATTAACTGTTCTTATTAATGTCTAATTTGAGCATGTCCTGCTGTAGCTAACTCAAGAATGGGGAAGGAAAGCTTTCTCTTGGGCAGGGTTTTTTTTTTTGGCAGAGATGAAACAACAGGTTGATCTAAGTATATATTTTCTGTAGGGAGGGTAGAAATTTTTGGACGATTCCCTATTACTTTTCATTATGCCCTCTAAATCAAAACCACTTGCAGTGATAATTTTATGAACCACCTCTGGGGATGAGAGAATCAGAACAGATTGGGTAAGCTGCATCATTAAATGTGCTAGACAAAGGTAACTGGCATTTTTTTAAATCTTTCTAGTCACTGAAAATATTTTGAGAAATAAAGTCTACCCTCTCAAAACAAATGAAAACTGCTATGAAGTTACTGTTTCTCCATATACGGAAACACGCTTGGAAAAGTTTCAGGTAAAGTCATTTTGTTTTTAAAATTTTCCCATATTGTGAACTAAAAAGGCAGTAGCCACTAATAAAAAGCAACTTAATTCTGTCCAGCTAGCAGTGGCTAGTGGCTGTTTTTAGGGAAGGTTTAAATCACTCATAAACCACTTATAGGAAACTCCAATGTTCCTTTATTAGGAAGAAAAATTGAAGTTGGGTTTTCTCAAGCAAACAAACTGCAGTGATAAGGTGTATAGGCCACAGATTTCTTTGAGAAAGTTGAGCGTTATATCTTTCAGCCTACGCTGGAGTTCTTATTTTACATGGCATTTACCGGGGGGACCCAACTTTTCAATTTGGGGGTTGGAGGAGTGGACTTGGCGGGTGGAGCATTGATTCAGGGGTTAGGGTATTGGGAGGAGTTTCGATGGGAAGAGTTTTGTATGATAGGGAAGGAAAATATGGGTGAGGAAGGAAGAAAGAATTGAGGGGGAAGAGGAGCTAAGGAGGGGAAGGAATCAATCACTTCTATTTATTTAGTGCTTACTGCATGCAGAGCTCTGTACAAAGTGCTTGGGAGAGTCCAGAATAATAAAGTTGGTAAGCAAGTCCTCTGCCCACAGGAGCTTGCAATCTAGAGCGGGGAGAGGAATGGGAAAGGAGGAAAGGGAAAGATGGAGGAAGGAAAAGGCTTTCCCTGTCCCCGTGGGAATCTGGAACCCTGCGAAGACGAGATATTGTCTACTGTGTCCCACCTGATGAACTTGTATCTACCCCAGTGCTCAGAGCAGTGCTTGGTACACAGTAAGAGCTTGACAAGTACCATAATTACTATTATTATGAGAATAATAATAATAATATTATTATTATTAAGAGAAGCAGCATGGCTCAGTGGAAAGAGCACGGGCTTTGGAGTCAGAGGTCATGGGTTCAAATCCCGACTCCGCCACATGTCTGCTGTGTGATCTTGGGCAAGTCACTTAACTTCTCTGGGCCTCAGTTACCTCATCTGTAAAATGGGGATTAAGACTGTGAGCCCCACGTGGGACAACCTGATCACCCTGTATCCTCCCCAGCATTTAGAACAGTGCTTTGCACATAGTAAGCGCTTAATAAATGCTTATTATTATTATTATTATTATTATTATTATTATTATTATTATTATTATTATTATTATTATTATTACCCCAACCCTGTGTGCCCCACCAACAACTGAGGCTGGGACACCCTGGTCAGAAATGGGGCAGGAGCTTCATAGCAGCGGCACCAATGTTAAAGAGCATAGGACAGAGAGTCAGGATATCCGGGCTCCAATCCCAATTCTGCCGCTTGCCTATTGTGTGACCTGGGTCAGGTCACTTAACTTCTCTAAGTCTCAGTTTCTTCATCTGTAAAATGGGAATAAAATTCCCTCCCACGTAGACTGCCAGTTCCATGTGGGGCAGGGACTGTGTCTGATCTGATTTTCTCACATCTATCCCTGTGCTTAACCCCATTTCTCGGCCCATAGTAAGCCCCTAATAAATATCATCATCATTATTATTAAGACTAACGTTTCCTGTCTCTCGGTCCCACGTTCCTTCCACTATGTCTCTGTGCAAACAGCCAGAGAGTGAGGAACTCATGCCTGTTGTCTTTTCTTCCTGGCAGGTATTTGAAGGGATTTCCAGGAGAACGATCCTTCTGACTGGTCTGAAAGACATCCAGGAGGAAGAAGAAGACCTGGAGGATCTGATTCATATTCACTTTCAAAAGGAGAGAAACGGGGGAGGCGAGGTAGAAGTTGTCAAGTGTGCTCTGAAGCGGCCTCTGACCGTCTATTTTGAGGAAGATACACAGGAAAGCGTTTGAAGTCAGACGGCTGATCAGGGACGCGTAATTTGACCATCGTTTGAACTCTGGACTAAAAAGACTGCAGGTCTTTCCCTCTTTAGAATAACAAATCTAGAATGGTCTAATTTCTTTTTATGCTCAAAGACAAAATGAAAATCATTTGGTGGTCCTTTAATAAAAGGGATTGACATTTATGTCTGGTATCTTTGTATATTAGCTGCCTCTTTAGGCAATGTACTGCATTAAAGTCTCTGTCTTTCTCAAATTAGATGTCTGGATACCTGACTCACAAACATAGTAGGCTCTTAACAAATACCATAAGCATCATCAACCCAGATCCAGGCTACAGGATGCGTATTGGGAAGGAATATCTTTAGTGATGAGAAAGAAGAGGTTTGAGAGCAGCCTGTCAAGATGAGCTTTCTTTGTTGTTGGGGTCTTTTTTCAGCCCACAGATGTCTCTTATGGTGAAATCCAGTTTCCATCCAAAATTGGCATAACATTCCTTTTTGTGAAAAGCAGGGTGCAGCCAAATTTTACTTCACTGGGAAAGTGAGTGTATAGCTTGGTTTCCAGTCTGGGGTGCTGAGGAGATAAAGCTTAGGTTTACCAGGAGATAAAGCTTAGGTGAAGACATTCAAGGGAAAGGTGTTGATGTTTATTTACAGAAATAAGAATAATGGTATATTTATAGTAATAATAATAATGATGATGGTATTTGTTAAGCACTTACTATGTGCTGAGCACTGTTCTAAGCACTGGGGGGATACAAGGAGATCAGATTGTCCCCCATGGGGCTCACAATCTTAATCCCCATTTTACAGATGAGGTAACTAAGGCACAGAGAAGTTGAGTGACTTGCCTAAAGTCACACAGAGATTAGAACCCATGACTTCTGACTCCCAAGCCCGTGCTCTTTCCACTGAACCACGCTGCTTCTCTGAGCCACGCTGCTTCTCTATAACCTTAGTATTTGTTAAGTGCTTCCTATGTGGGAGAGCAGTATGGCTCAGTGGAAAGAGCACGGGCTTTGGAGTCAGAGGTCATGGGTTCAAATCCCAGCTCTGCCACTTGTCAGCTGTGTGACTTTGGGCAAGTCACTTCACTTCCCTGTGCCTCAGTTACCTCATCTGTAAAATGGGGATTAAGACTGTAAGCCCCACTTGGGACAACCTGATCACCTTGTAACCTCCCCAGCACTTAGAACAGTGCTTTGCACATAGTAAGCGCTTAATAAATTCAATTATTATTATTATTATTATTATGTGCCAAGCATAGACATAGATATAATCAGATCAGACACAGTCCCTGTCCTAGAAGGAGTTTATAGTCTGAAGGAGAGGGAGACCAGGTATTAAATCTCCATTTTACAGGTGAGGAAATGGAGGCCAAGAGAAGTAAAGTGACTCACACAAGATAACATAGCAGGTGGGTGATGAAATCAGGATTAGAACCCAGCTCCTCTGTCTCCCAGGCCCATATTTATTCCACTAGGCTATGCCGATGACCTAGTTGTAGCACACGAAAACGGGTTTTTTAAGCCAATTTTTTCAGGTATCACATAAAAGTAGGTGGGGTTTTCTTTCAAAAGTCTACTATAGGGCAAGCGGGCCCAATTTGTCCTCAAAATTAAGAAAACTACTCTTTCTTAGTGTCCTGAAAGTAGGTCATCAGGCACAACCGTGACCTGACTAAATCCCAGGAAATTCTTTTCCCCTGGCATGATTTTCCTTTTCAGGTTTGGAAATCCTTGACACCACCACTTTACTTCTCTTTAGTCTCCCTCCCCTTCAGACCATAAACTCTTTTTAGGACAGGGACTGTGTCTGATCTGATTGTATTATGTCCCTGTCTATGCTTGGCACATAGTAAGCACTTAACAAATACTAAGGTTATTATATATATATATATAAATATACTATTATTCTTCACCTTATAGCACCTCTGGCATGACCCTTACCAGGATGGACTGGCCTACAGGATGCTGGCAAAAATGTGGGCATCTCTGGGTCATGTAAGGATCCTTCTGGCTTAGTTCCTCAGGGTTCAAAGCTGCTCAGATGATAACAGCAACAATAGTGACAGCAATAAGAATGACAACAAGAATAGTAACCACAACAACAATAACGATAATAATAATAAAATGATATTTGTTCATGTTTACTATGTGCCAAGCACTGTACTGAGCTCTGTGGTAGATACAAGTCAATCAGATATTATACAGTCCGAAGTGCTTAGTGCAGTGCTCTGCACTAGAGAAGCAGCGTGGCTCAATGGAAAGAGCCCGGGCTTTGGAGTCGGAGGTCAAGGGTTCAAATCCCGGCTTCACCACATCAGCTGTGTGACCTTGGGCAAGTCACTTAACTTCTCTGAGCCCCAGTTCCCTCATCTGTAAAATGGGGATTAAGACTGTGAGCCCCACGTGGGACAACCTGATCACCTTGTATCCCCCCCAGCGCTTAGAACAGTGCTTTGCACATAGTAAGCACTTAACAAATGCCATCATTATTATTATTATTATTAATATTATCCCGGCTCCGCCAATTGTCAGCTGTGTGACTGGGCAAGTCACTTCACTTCTCTGTGCCTCAGTTACCTCACCTGTAAAATGGGGATGAAGACGGTGAGCCCCCCGTGGGACAACCTGATCACCTTGTAACCTCCCCAGCGCTTAGCACAGTGCTTTGCATATAGTAAGTGCTTAATAAATGCTATCATCATCATCATCACACAATAAGAACTTGGTAAATATGACTGACTGGTTGATCAGACCCAATCCAGGTCCTACACGGGGGGAGAAAGAATGAAGCATCTTTCTTTTACAGAGGAAAGCATTGAGGCACCAAGAGGTTAACGACTTTCCCATGGTCCCACAGCAGGCAAACCTGGATTAGAACCCAGGTCTCCTGAATCCCAGGCCTATAGACTTTGCACTAAGTTGTGCCGCTTCAGTGCTCAGGAAGCTGGCTGACGGAAGTAAAGGTGTTTTTGTTGGGGTTCTAGAGAATGACGTCCTGTTGGCCTCTCTTCCTTCTATGCCACTGGAGCTCATAGGACTGTTCCTTAGGGCAGTAGCCCCAGAAATTCATTCATTCAATCATATTTATTGAGCGCTTACTGTGTGCAGAGCACTGTACTAAGCACTTGGGAAGTACAAGTTGGCAACATATAGAGATGGTCCCTACCCAACAGTGGGCTCACAGTCTAGAACCCATTGAGAATCAGCGGGGCTTAGTAGAAAGAGCACAGGCCTGGGAATCGGAAGGACATGGGTTCTAATCCCGGCTCCGTCACATGTCTGCTGTGTGCCCTTGGGCGAGTCACTTTACTTCTCTGGGCCTCAGTTGCCTCATCTGTAAATAGGGTTAAGGGTTAAATAGGGTTAAATAGGGTTAAGAGTCTGAGCCTCATGTACTTCCCAAGCCCTTAATACAGTGCTCTGCACACAGTAAGTGCTCAATAGATATGATTGAATGAATGTGGGACCGGGACTGCGTCCAATCTGATGAACCTGTAACTACCCCAGAGCTTAGAATAGTACTTGGCACATAGAAAGTGCTTAACAAGTATCACAGTTATTCTTATTATTATCAGATTCCCCTCCCCTCCCCAACTCTCATCAGCCATCCACACTGGGGCTGGACAGATGGGACTCCATTTTCTATATCCCACAGTTTCCCTTGGGACACTCGGCATCCTGGCTTGGGGCGGGCTTCAGTCCTAAATAATAATTATTGTATTTGTTAAGCGCTTACTCTGTGCCAGGCACTGTACTAAGCGCTGGGGTGGATGCCAGCAAATTGAGTTGAACACCGTCCATGTCCCACGTGGGGCTCACAATCTCAATCCGCCTCATCCCCTTCTTCCCCCTCATCCCCCTCTCCATCCCCACCATCTTACCTCCTTCCCTTCCCCACAGCACCTGTATATATGTATACATGTTTGTACATATTTATTACTCTATTTATTTATTTATTTTACTTGTACATATCTATTCTATTTATTTTATTTTGTTAATACGTTTGGTTTTGTTCTCTGTCTCCCCCTTCTAGACTGTGAGCCCACTGTTGGGTAGGGACTGTCTCTATATGTTGCCAACTTGTACTTCCCAAGCACTTAATACAGTGCTCTGCACACAGTAAGCACTCAATAAATACGATTGATTGATTGATTGATCAATCCCCATTTTATAAATGAGGTGACTGAGGCACAGAGAAGTGAAATGACTCACCCAAGGTCACACAGCAGAGACGTGGCGGTGCCGGGATTAGAACCCAGGTCCTTCTGACGTGCAAGCGGGGGCTCTAGCTACTAGACCATGCCTAAATCTTCACTGCTGCTTATTTGGTGAACGCTGCTTCTTAGAAACTCACTGCTTGCTTTGCTCCAAGTAATAGAACAATGGCCAGGCGTTCTCCAACTCTGCAATGCAAGGCCCAAGATGCTTTTAAAAGCTTGTTATGTAATTGGCCTCACTGAGACCCGCTTGTGACCAGTGGCAGGTTGCCCATCCCGGGGAAAGGGAAACCACTTCCAAGTTTCTACGACAAAGGGCTGGGGCTCCACAAGACATTCCTTCCCTCTTCTCTCTCTGCCAGGACCGCTCTCAGGAGACCGAACTGATTTCCTTCATTTCAGGGCCAAGATGTTCCAGAGAACTTTGCTGAGAATTGGGTTTGCCTCAACAGGGAAAACCTCCCTTCCTCTCGGCAACTTCTCCTCCTCTCCGCCCTGCTGTGTCTCCAGGGGCGGTCCGAATCGGACCTCACCGACATAGCTTAGTTTGGGGTGGTGGAGACATTGCACCTTAAAGAGAGGATTCTTCCCAAGGTGGTCCTGGTGGGAAACAAAGAGATAAGTATGTTGAGTGTTTGCATCTGGGAAGACTGTTTTCAAATGATGCACGTTTGGGATTTATTTCGGGGCCTTGGCCAGATTGTGCAGCTTCTACAGATAAATCCAAGTGTGGTGTCCAAAACACCGTCTGGTTAAATCCAATTCTCTGCCAGGAAAGGGGAGACATTGGTGAAGTTGTGGCTCCATCTTGCGGTCAAATGTGAATTCATTATTATTACTATTAATAATATTATTATTAATAATAATAATGGGATTTGTTAAGCGCTTACTATGTGCCTGTCCCAAGGTGACCCTGGGGTACCGGCTATCTCCAGGTCAAATGCTCTCTTCCTCCCTTCAAGGCCCTGCTGAGAGCTCACCTCCTCCAGGAGGCCTTCCCAGACTGAGCCCCTTCCTTCCTCTCCCCCTCCGCCCCCTCTCCATCCCCCCATCTTACCTCCTTCCCTTCCCCACAGCACCTGTATATATGTATATATGTTTGTACATATTTGTTACTCTACTTATTTATTTATTTATTTTATTTGTACATATCTATTCTATTTATTTTGTTAGTATGTTTGGTTTTGTTCTCTGTCTCCCCCTTTTAGACTGTGAGCCCACTGTTGGGTAGGGACTGTCTCTATATGTTGCCAATTTGTACTTCCCAAGCGCTTAGTACAGTGCTCTGCACATAGTAAGCGCTCAATAAATACGATTGATGATGATGATGATCTTGTGACCACCTGAGCCAGCAGGCAGAACTCAGAAGTGAGGGTGGGATGATGACGATGATGGCATTTATTAAGCGCTTACTATGTGCACGGCACTGTTCTAAGTGCTGGGGAGGTTACAAGGTGATCGGGTTGTCCCACGTGGGGCTCACAGTCTTAACCCCCATTTTCCAGATGAGGGAACTGAGGCCCAGAGAAGTGAAGTGACTTGCCCACAGTCACACAGCTGACAAGTGGCGGAGCCGGGATTTGAACCCATGAACTCTGACTCCAAAGCCCGGGCTCTTTCCAGTGAGCCACCGCCCCCACAACCAAAACTGCTAGATTGACAGCCCGAGCCGGGAATATAGGTGTCCCTCGCCCCCGTGCCAATCCAATTAGGTATGGAAGAGGGGGAAGGGCAGAGATTGGATAAACTGAGGCCGGAAGCTGGAATGGCCTAGGAGCACAGGTGAGAAATACCTGTCGTCTCTGACCTTCTGGGCCCATGTGTCTTTCTCTGCCTAGAAGGCCAAATGCCCGCTCTGCAACCAGAACCAACACACTGAGGCCAAGGGCCGTGGGACGGGTGAGTGTCTCGCTGAACGTTCACGGGTGGGACCCATGTTCCCCGCTTTGGATGGGGACAATCAATCAATCAATCGTATTTATTGAGCACTTACTGTGTGCAGAGCACTGTACTAAGTGCTTGGGAAGTACAAGCTGGCAACGTATAGAGACAGTCCCTACCCAACAGTGGGCTCACAGTCTAGAAGGGGGAGACAGAGAACAAAACCAAACATACTAACAAAATAAAATAAATAGAATAGATAGGTACAAGTAAAATAAATAAATAAATAAATAGAGTAATAAATATATACAAACATATATCCATATATCCAGGTGCTGTGGGGAAGGGAAGGAGGTAAGATGGGGGGGATGGAGAGGGGGACGAGGGGGAGAGGAAGGAAGGGGCTCAGTCTGGGAAGGCCTCCTGGAGGAGAGGTTTGGCTTATCCATCCATTAATGAGGAGGAAAAGCAAAAATAAAATGACTTCAGGCAAAATCTCAAATCCCTATCAAGTTGCTAAAAGTGACCTTTGGAAAAAAAAATCACCCATTATACTTTCTTGTACGTGAAACGTCTCAGGGCAGCTGAATCTTAAGTAAATAAGGGAATAAATCAGCAAAATGGGACACGGCATCTCTTCATTGACCTGCGTTTTTGCTGATATGATACTCCTGCCATTTTTGATTCTAAATCAGAACTATAAAATGACCACGGAAAAGCAACTCAGTCACTGAAATCCTAGTTCCTGAGTGCCCTGGACAAAAGAGATTAATAGCTTTCAAAAGTCGGTCTTTACGAGTCAGTTTATCATTCCGTTGCTGCTTCTCTAACTATTGGATTGTTTCAAAGATATAGAGCTATAACAGACTCTCAGAAGGCAATACTGAATTCAGAAAAAATGCTATTATTATTATTATTATCATTACTAAGCGCTGGGGTGGGTACAAGCAAATCGGGTTGTACACTGCCCCTGTCCCACATGACGCTCACAGTCCCCATTTTACGGATGAGGTAACTGAGGCACAGAGAAGTTGTGACTTGCCCAGGGTCACACAGCAGACAAGTTGTAAGGTCCTTGTGGGCAGGGATCACACTCTCACAAACACTTGGGACAGTGCTTTGTAGCCAGCATTATTGATTAATCCATTGATTGGGGAACCTAACAAAAATTATTTACAAAGAATGGAACTGGAGGAAGAACAAGAAAATAGCAGGAAGAGGTGCAAATGGCCTAATTTCTCTCCCTTCTTCCTCAAAAGAAAGTTGTGGCAGTTTAGGTCAGCCTAGAAGGGAGAGCACAGGCCTGGCAATCAGAAGGACCTGAGCTCTAATCCTGCTCCACCACTTGTCTGCTGTGTGACCTTGGGCGAGTCACTTCTCTGTGCCTTAGTTACCTCATCTGTAAAATAGAGATTAAGACTGTGATCCCCATGTGGTACAGGGACTGTGTCATTCATTCATTCATTCAATCGTATTTATTGAGCGCTTACTGTGTGCAGAGCACTGTACTAAGCACTTGAGAAGTACAAGTCGGCAACATATAGAGATGGTCCCTACCCAACAACGGGCTCACAGTCTAGAAAGGGGAGACAGACAACAAAACAAAACAAAACTAAACAAAACAAAACGTGGTCAGGTGTCAAGTCATCAGAATAAATAGAAGTAAAGCTAGAAGCACATCATTGACAAAATAAATAGTAAACATGTACAAGTAAAATAAATAGAGTAAAAAATCTGTACAAATATATATATTGGTGCTGTGGGCAGGGGAAGGATGTAGGGCAGGGGGACGGGGAGCGGGAGAGGAAAAAGGGGTCTCAGGCTGGGAGTGTCCAACCCGATTTGCTTTTATTGATTCAATTGTATTTATTTAGCACTTACGATGTGCAGAGCACTGCTCTAAGCACTTGGAAAGTACCATTCAGCAATAAAGAGAGACAATCCCTGCCCACAACGGGCTTATATTCTAGAAGGGGTGGGGGGTGGGGGAACAGACATCAAAATGCTTAGTACAGTGCCTGGCACATAGTAAGCACTAAACAAATACCATAATTATTATTATTATCATGAAGGATTTAGAAAAAAAAAATTTCTGATTTCCCCCAGACTTGCCTTAGCAGGATGAGGCATATGGGCAAGGAAAGTAATGGTATAGATCTAGCCAGGTTCTCAGGGACCACAGGGTGGAGGTGTGGGATTATCAGGGTTTGGGAGAACAAAACAACGGTGAATTCAGTTTCTTGGCCACCACTCTCCTGGTATTAAACCCTTGCACCTCATCCGAAAAAGAGGTAAAAACGACTTCCTCGTTAGGGTGTGACGAGGGTTTTAAGATAAAGGGGAGTTTGGGAGATATTAACACAAATTGGTTATTATTCTGGGTTTATCAAACTGCCAAAAACCTAAAGAACAGAAGAAGGCGCTCACACACCATTCTTCGTTGCCAAGTTCAGTACTGCAGCTAGCGCAGGAATAAAGTCCTTTGGGCCACCGTTGGACAGCCCCATATCAATTGGGAATAGATCCCAGGAAGAAGGGGGCAGGAGTTGGTCTGTGAGCCTTGGAAAATAGGGATTTCATGTCTGAAGAAACAAGAGGAGCAGCGTGGCTCAGTGGAGAAGAGCACGGGCTTTGGAGTCAGAGGTCATGGGTTCGAATCCCAGCTCTGCCACATGTCTGTGGACATGCTGCGTGACCTTAGGCAAGTCACTTAACTTCTCTGAGCCTCAGTTACCTCATCTGTAAAATGGGGATTAAGACTGTGAGCCCCATGTGGGACAACTTGATCACCCTGTATCCACCCCCAGTGCTTAGAACAGTGCTCTGCACATAGTAAGTGCTTAACAAATGCCATCATTATTATTATAAGGGATCTTGGAAGCAGCACAGGTCTGGGAATCAGAGAATCTGGGTTCTAATCCCCACTCGACGGCTGTGTGATCTTGGGCCCCTGTTTCCTCATCAGTAAAATGGGGATTAATTCCTTCATTCAACTGTATTTATTGAGCGGTTACTGTGTGCAGAGCACTTTACTAAGCACTTGGGAGAGTACGATATAATAATAATAATGATGGCATTTATTAAGCGCTTATTATGTGCAAAGCACTGTTCTAAGCGCTGGAGAGGTTACAAGGTAATCAGGTTGTCCCACGGGGGGCTCACAGTCTTCATCTCCATTTTACAGATGAGGTAACTGAGGCACAGAGAAGTGAAGTGATTTGTCCAAAGTCACCCAGCTGACAAGTGGCGGAGCCGGGATTTGAACCCATGACCTCTGACTCCAAAGCCCGGGCTCTTTCCACTGAGCCACGCTGCTTCAGTATCTCAATAAACAGACACATTCCCCATCTGTGATGATCTTACAGTCTATCGGGGTAACACCTGTCCTTGCTCCTACACATACTGTGAGATCCAAGCTCATTATCTTGTATCTACCTGACCACTTAGTAGTAATAATGATAATAATAATGACATTTATTAAGCACTTACTGTTTGCAAAGCAGTGTTCTAAGCGCTGGGGAGGTAACAAGGTGATCAGGTTGTCCCACGGGGGGCTCACAGTCTTTATCCCCATTTTACAGATGAGGTAACTAAGGCACAGAGAAGTTAAGTGACTTGCCCAGAGTCATAGGGCTTGGCACATAAGCACTTAACAAAAACCAAAATGATAGCAATAATAATTAATTATCAACTTGCCCAAGGTCACACAACAGACAACTGGCAGAGTCGGGATTAGAACCCATGACCTTCTGCCTCCCAACCCTGTGGTCTATCCACTACACGATGCTGCTTCTCCACTGTGCCACACTACTATTATCATCCTCATCATTATTCTCTAATGTTTTTGCTGGAAATTTCTTCTTGGGTTGCAGCTTCAGTTTTACGGCCCTCTTTCTCTTTTTTTATGCTATTTGTTAATAAGAACAATGACGGCATTTATTAAGTGCTTACTATGTGCAAAGCACTTTTCTAAGCGCTGGGGAGGTTACAAGGCAATCGGGTTGTCCCTCGGGGGGCTCACAGTCTTCATCCCCATTTGACAGAAGAGGGAACTGAGGCACAGAGAAGTGAAGCGACTTGCCCAAAGTCACACAGCTGACAATCGGCGGAGCCGGGATTTGAACCCGTGACCTCTGACTCCAAAGCCCGGGGTCTTTCCACTGAGCCAAAGTGCATAGGTGATGCAGAAAGGAGAGGGAGTAGGGGAAATGAGGGTTTATAGCCAGGGAAGGCTTCTTGGAGGAGATGTGATTTTAATAAGGCTCTGAAAATTGGAAGAGTCGTTGTCTGTTGTATATGAAAGAGGAGGAATTTCCAGGCCAGAGGGAGGATGTGGGCAAGGGGTCATTGCCAGAGCTTAGCGCACATCAAGGGCTTAATAAATGCTATAATTTTTCTACATATTTTGGCTAACACTCGATAGCAGAATTAGGGAATCTGCTTCCAATATGTGCCAGAAGAAACAACTGTGCTCATGAGAGTCGTGTCAGACCCTGTATAGGTACTACAATAAGAGTTTTTCTTCACATGGGGTCTCATAAGAACACATCCCCCACATTATAGGAGAAGTGGGGGCAGATCTCAGCCCCTTTAGTACTATTATTTTACTAATTCCTTGATTCTGTAAAGCACTTTAATTTCTCAAAGCACTTTCCCGTTACTTAGCTCATTTTGTTCTCCCGACATCCCTGGGAGGTAGAAAGGAACTATTATTACCTCCATTTTACAGATGAGGAAACTTGTAATAATAATAATAATAATGACATTTATTAAGCCCTTACTATGTGCAAAGCACTGTTCTAAGCGCTGGGGAGGTTACAAGGTGATCAGCTTGTCCCATGGGGGGCTCACAGTCTCAATCCCCATTTTCCAGATGAGGGAACTGAGGCACCGAGAAGTGAAGTGACTTGCCCAAAGTCACACAGCTGACAAATGGCGGTGCTGGGATTTGAACCCATGACCTCTGACTCCAAAGCCCAGGCTCTTTCCATTGAGTCACATTCCCAAGCGCTTAGTACAGTGCTCTGCAAACAGTAAGCATTCAATAAATACGACTGACTGACTGAATGAATGATGTTTGTTAAGTACTTACTATATGCCAGTCACTGTACTAAGCGCTGGGGTGCATACGAGCTAGTCAGGTTGGATAGTGCCTGTCCCTCATGGGGCTCACAGTCTTAATCTCCATTTTATAGTTGAGGTAACTGAGGCACAGAGAAGTTAAGTGACTGGCCCGAGGTCACACAGCGGACAAGTGGCAGAGGCAGGATTAGAACCCAGGTTCTTCTGACTCTGAGGCCCGGGCTCTATCCACCAAGCCACACTGCTTCTCTAATGTGTTCCCCCAAATTACTTAAACTGCCCCCTCTTTTCTCCCACAACATCAAGGCATTTAAATGGTATTTAACAACCAGAAATTGATGGCTTATGCCGACAAGCAACTCTAGGGAGGAGGTCGGTCTGAGTACAGGTATGGGAGCCAAACTCAGTTTGCTGCTAAGAGTGAAAGATCCCAGCTGAAATGTGTAGACATCACCATTGCCCACCAACTCCCTAAAGTTGCTGCCTGGTAACAACATTTCTTGAGAGGACATAGGTCTACAGGAGCAGGGCTCAATCAGCAAGCTGGGCAGGGCATTTAAGTCAGAAGAGGGAACAGGTGTGGGCTCTTACCCTGTTGCGTCGTACTGTGGGAAGTTGTGTTGGAAGACCTGCTCTGTGCGCTGACCTGTGAGTATCATCATCATCAATTGTATTTATTGAGCGCTTACTGTGTGCAGAGCACTGTACTAAGCGCTTGGGAAGTACAAGTTGGTAATGTATAGAGACAGTCCCTAACCAACAGTAGGCTCACAGTCTAAAAGGGGGAAGACAGAGAACAAAACCAAACATACTAACAAAATAAAATAAATAGAATAGATATGTACAAGTAAAATAAATAGAGTAATAAATATGTACAAACATATATACATATATACAGGTGCTGTGGGGAAGGGAAGGAGGTAAGATGGGGGGATGGAGGGGGGACGAGGGGGAGAGGAAGGAAGGGGCTCAGGCTGGGAAGGCCTCCTGGAGGAGGTGAGCTCTCAGTAGGGGCTTGAAGGGAGGAAGAGAGCTAGCTTGGCGGATGGGCAGATGGAGGGCATTCCAGGCCCGGGGGTCGATGGCGGGACAGGCGAGAGGAGATTAGCAGCAGAGGAGTGTGAGTAGCCACACTCAAGACGTGGTCAGTCTCTCTAAGGGGTTTGCTGGTGTATTCTTTCTGTCTGTGTGGGTGTCCAAGCATTCAGATATATTCTAGCCTTCTCTCCCCCCCCCCCTTTTTTTTTAAAAAAAATAATAATAATGACATTTAAGTGCTTACTACGTGCGATGCACTGTTCTAAGCGCTGGGGGGAGGATACACGGTGATCAGGTTGTCCCACATGGGGCTCACAGTCTTAATCCCCATTTTACAGATGAGAGAACTGAGGCTCAGAGAAGTGAAGTGACTTGCCCAAAGTCACACAGCTGATGAGTGGCGGAGCCAGGATCAGAACCCGTGACCTCTGACTCCCAAGCCCGGGCTCTTTCCACTGAGCCATGCTGCCCTCTCTAGCCATGCTACCACTATAATAATAATAATAATAATAATGACATTTATTAAGCGCTTACTATGTGCAAAGCACTGTTCTAAGCGCTGGAGAGGTTACAAGGTGATCAGGTTATCCCACGGGGGGCTCACAGTCTTAATCCCCATTTTACAGATGAGCTAAATGAGGCACAGAGAAGTGAAGTGACTGGCCCCAAAGTCACACAGCTGGCAATTGGCAGAGCCGGAATTTAAACCCATGACCTCTGAATCCAAAGCCTGTGCTCTTTCCACTGAGCCACGCAGCTTCTCTATCAATCAATCATATTGAGCGCTTACTGTGTGCAGAGCACTGGACTAAGCGCTTGGGAAGTCCAAGTTGGCGACATATAGAGACGGTCCCTACCCAACAGTGGGCTCACAGTCTAGAAGGGGGAGACAGAGAACAAAACCAAACATATTAACAAAATAAAATAAATAGAATAGATATGTACAAGCAAAATAAATAGAGTAATAAATCCGTACAAACATATATACATATATATACAGGTGCTGTGGGGAAGGGAAGGAGATAGACTGTGAGCCCACTGTTGAGTAGGGACTGCCTCTATATGTTGCCAACTTGTACTTCCCAAGCGCTTAGTACAGTGCTCTGCACACAGTAAGCACTCAATAAATATGATTGATTGATTGAGGTAAGGCGGGGGGATGGAGAGGGGGAGGAGGGGGAGAGGAAGGAGGGGGCTCAGTCTGGGAAGGCTTCTATGTGTCAAGCATTGTTCGAAACTCTGGGGTAGAGAAAATCAAGCCCAATACAGTCCCTGCCCCACGTGAGACTCACAGTCTAAGTAGGAAGGAGAAAAGGTGTTGAATCTCCATTTTGCAGCTAAGGAAGCTGAGGACAGAGAAGTTGTGACTTGCCCAAGGTCAGAGAGCAGGCAGGTGGCTCAGCTGGGATTAGAACGAACGTCCTCTCGCTCTTGGGACTGGGCTTTATCCACTAGGCCGTGCTGCTTCCCTGCCTTCCTTTTCTTTCTCCCAGTTGAATTAAACTAACCATCTGAGTGTTTGATAGGCTGCTCAAAGGATCACAGAAATCTCTCTGGCTTAGCACACATCCAGCGCTTAGGACAGTGCTTGGCACATAGTAAGCGCTTAACGAATACCATCATCATTATTATTATCAAGGGCTTAATAAATGCTATAAATAAATGCTCTGTCACCGCCAGTATTGAAGGGCCAGGTTCTCCTGGATGCCACATGAATAACTAGAGCAATCCTGTGTCTTGGAGCCCTGAGCGGGGACATTTTAAAGAGCTTGAAATGCCACAGATTAGTCTTGAATCGATTATGGTATTGTGGTACTTGCTAAGTGCTTGCTATGTGCCAAGTGCTAGACAAGGAGCTGGGATAGATATAAGATAAACAAGTTGCATCCACGCTGTAGAAGCAGCATGGCTCAGTGGAAAGAGCCCGGGCTTTGGAGTCGGAGGTCATGGGTTCAAATCCCGGCTCCACCAATTGTCAGCTTTGTGACTTTGGGCAAGTCACTTCACTTCTCTGTGCCTCAGTTACCTCATCTGTAAAATGAGGATGAAGACTGTGAGCCCCTCGTGGGACAACCTGATCGCCTTGTAACCTCCCCAGTGCTTAGAACAGTGCTTTGCACATAGTAAGCGCTTAATACATGCCGTTATTATTAAGTTGGATAAAGTCCTCATCCTACATGGAGCTCACAGTCTAAATAGAGAAGAAGCGTGGCTTGGCGGAAAGAACCCGGGCTTGGGTGTCAGAGATCATAGGTTCTAATTCCAGCTCCGCCACTTATCGGCTGTGTGACTTTGGGCAAGTCACTTAACTTCTCGGTGCCTCAGTTACTTCATCTGTAAAATGGGGATTAAGATTGTGAGCCCCACGTGGGACAATCTGATCACCCTGTATCCCCCCAGTGCTTAGGACAGTGCTTTACACATAGTAAGCGCTTAACAAATACCATCATTATTATTATTAATAAGGAAGGAGTAGGATTTAATCCCCATTTTACAGTTGAGGAAACTGAGAAGTTAAGTGACTTGTCCAAGATCACATAGCAGACAAATAGAAATAGAATAGAAACCAGGGTCATCTGGCTCCCAGGCTTACATGCTTTCACTAAGCTATGCTGTTTTCTTATTTATTAAGCTCCTACTATGTGCTTGGCACATGATAAACTGGCCAGACATAGCTCCTGTCCTGTAAGGGCCTCCTAATATAAGAGGTGGGGAGAGCAAGTCTCTTGTTCCCATTATGCAGATGAGAAGACTGAGGTGCATCACAGCTAAATGACTTACCCAAGGTCACACAACATGTCAGGGACAGAGCTGGGCCTAGCGAGAAGCAGTGTTGCCTAGATGGAGCACAGGTCTGGGAGTTAGCAGGACCTGGGTTCTAATCCTGGGCTCCGTCACTTGTCTGCTGGGTGACCTTGGGCAGGTCATTTGACTTCTCTGCACCTCAGTTACCTCATCTGTGAAATGGGGATGAAGAGTGTGAGCCCCACGTGGGACAGGATTGTGTCTAACCTGATTCTCGTACCTATCCCAGTGCTTAGTACAGTGTCTGACACATAGAGAAGCAGCGTGGTTCAGTGGAAAGAGCATGGGCTTGGGAGTCAGAGGTCATGGGTTCAAATTCTGACTCCACTTGTCAGCTGTGTGGCTTTGGGCAAGTCACTTCACTTCTCTGGGCCTCAGTTACCTCATCTGTAAACTGGGGATTAAGATTGTGAGCCCCATATGGGACAACCCGATCACCTCGTATCCTCCCCAGTGCTTAGAACAGTGCTTTGCACCTAGTAAGCGCTTAACAAATACCAAAATTATTATTATTATTACTACTTAACAAATACCATTTAAAAAACAAAAACAGCTTCTTCCAGTAGGCCAAGCTGTCTCTCATCTGCTGACTATTCTGATGCTTGGAACTGTGCCCGGCACATAGCAAGTGCTTAATAAATATTATTGATATTATTATTATTAAAGCAGTATAGAACTAGACACTTCTCTCTTTTTTTAGTTGTTTTTAGTGACCTGTCCTCCCTCATGCTGCAAAGCTGCATTTCATTCATTCAATCATATTTATTGAGCACTTACGGTGTGCAGAGCACTGTACTAAGCGCTTGGGAAGTACAAGTCAGCAACATATAACGACGGTCCCTACTCAACAACGGGCTCACAGTCTGGAAGGGGGAGACGGACTGTAAAGACTCAGGTGCCAATAGAAGTCTCTCTCTGGAACAATATTCAAGGATCTGCGCAGTCTCCATCCTCCAATAAAATGGCTCCCAGATTGTCATCATGTTGTATCACATGCCTGGCGTGATGCCTTCAGCGCTTAGAACAGTGCTTTGCACATAGTAAGCGCTTAATAAATGCCATCATTGTCCTGCGTTCAGCAGGCCTTCGGTCTCCATCCTCATTGCTCAACACACAGGAAACTTGTGTTTGGCTTTGGAAAAATTCCTGGGGCCACGACACGGACAAACCAACGGATCAGGATCCCATTCAAGTCATTCAGTTCTTCAGTGGTTGCCTTGCACTCTGTTTGTTTGTGTTTTTCTTAAAACCAGAAATCGCTGGGGAAATCAAGCTTTGCAGCTGAAACAAAGGGAATTATTTGAGCAATTCAGCCCCAAACCTCTCTTCTTGTTTGGGTGATCCATGTGTATCCTTGTTGTACCAGTTTTTGAAGCACACAATAACACAAGGCTTATTAACATCAACGCTGGGTCTCTGCTGCTTCCCCACTTGAATTTAATTATGATAGGCATGACGTGCTAATTGATTTTTACTAAAGCCATTCATTATGAAGCGTAGCTTTCTTCATAGTTTATGAAACGTTTTGCATAATGAGGAATTTGGCTCTTCAAATAAAAAAAAAGGCATTGTTACTTTTTGATTTATGCAGCCGGGGCAAAATCACATCCAGTCCTGGATGTCACTGGAGATGGTGGAAGATTAGAGCAGAAAAGATATTCCCTTTCAGGGGGTAGTAATGAGCAAAGTGTCTTTCATTTTAATTTTTTTTATTAGAAAATGTCAAATAAGGCTGACGGGTCAGTCCAAACAATAGCTGAGCTCACCATACCCTGCGGTTTCACAACTGCCATGCAACAGCCTACGAAGTCGAGCTAAGCCAGTCAAGCTATTGTTATTTTGAGATGATACTGGCTAAAGAACCATACCTGACAGCGAAGGGTGAGCACAGAAGAAAATGGAAAAAGCTAGTAGAAGTTGAGACCCCTTTCTGTAGGGCAGTCTGTTGATTAAGAGCCGTATGTGGTCTTTTTATTTAAAAAAAAAATGTCAGTCAAATGTATTTATGGAGCGCTTACTGTGTGCAGAGGTCTGTACTAAATGCCCAGGAGAGTACAGAACAACAGTAAACATGCCCATTCCCTGCCCACAATGAGCTTACGGTTTAGAGGGGGAGACAGACATTATATATATATAAATGCTGTGGGCCTGGGAGGAGGGATGAATAAAGGGAGCAAAAAAAATGGGTTTGATGGTTCAGGTGTAAGAGCTGGAAATATCATTTGGGCCTACCAAATCAATCAGTGGTATTTAATGAGCACCTGCTGTGTGCACAGCACCGTACTAAGAGTTTGGGAGAGTACAATGTAATAGAATTGGTAAACTTGTTCCCTGCCCTTAACGAGTTTACAATCAATCAATCAATCAATTGTACTTATTGAGTGCTTACTGTGTGCAGAGCACTGCACTAAGCGCTTGGGAAGTACAAGTTGGCAACATATAGAGACAGTCCCTACCCAAAAGTGGGCTCACAGCCTAGAGGAATACTGCGTACTCTTGGCCGCTGCTTTTTAGGAAGGACAAAATAACTGGAAAGGTAGAACGACAACCTAGATGCTCAGAGGGATGAAACAAGCTTCCAAGGTTCTAGACTGTGAGCCCGCTGTCGGGTAGGGACCGTCCCTATATGTTGCCAACTTGTACTTCCCAAGCGCTTAGTACAGTGCTCTGCACACAGTAAGTGCTCAATAAATGTGATTGAATGAATGAATGGGCTGGCAATATGAGGGTTCAGTGTGTATGTGTGTGCGTATTGGGGAAAGGCTTAGAAGTGGGGGCATCTGTCAGCCAATAATAACAATAATTGTGGTATTTGTTGAGCGCTTGCTGTGTGCCAGAACGAAGATTAAGACTGTGAGCCCCATGTGGGACAGGAACTGGGCCCAACCTAAGTATCTTGTATCTACTTCAGCGCTTAGAACAGTGTCTGGCACACAACAGGTGCTTGACCAACGCCATCATCATCATATGAAGAGGCGGGGGGATTCCAGAGCAGAGACAGGACTTGGGGGAGAGGTTGGCAGTGAGATAGATGAGATGGAGGTACAGTGAATAGGTTGGCACTGAGATGTGTGGGCTGGGTTACTATGTGCAGAGTTTGGACTGTGAGCCCGCTGTTGGGTAGGGACTGTCTCTATATGTTGCCAACTTGTACTTCCCAAGCACTTAGTACAGTGCTCTGCACACAGTAAGTGCTCAATAAATAGGATTGATTGATAATTTACTAAGTGCTTAGGCAAGTACAATACAACAGATTTGGGAGATGCATTTCCCAGCTACAACACCCAGCTACCCCTTCTAGGCCAGCTGTTGGCATCCCCTTCCCCAATTAAGCCCTCTTTTCTCCAGCTCCTCCTCTCTTTTGCATCATCTGTGCACTTGGATCTATGACCTTTGGGCATTTACTATTGGCACACCCTCAGCCCCCGGCACTTATGGATATGTCTATAAATCATACATTGTAAATGATTTATATTAATGTTCATCTCCCCCTCTAATAATGGTATTTAAGCGCTATGTGCCAAGCACTGTTCTAAGCACTGGGGTAATAATAATAATAATAATGCTGGGTCTCAGAGTCTTAATCCCCATTTTACAGGTGAGGTAACTGAGGCCCAGAGAAGTTAAGTGACTTGCCCTGGGTCACACAGCAGACAAGTGACGGAGCTGGGATTAGAACCCGTGTCCTCTGACTCCCAAGCCCGGGCTCTTTCCACTGAACCACGCAGCTTCTAAAACTGTAGACTCTCTACTGCTCTAGACTGTAAGCTCACTGTGGGCAGGGACTGTGTTTACCAACTCTGTTGTATTGTACTTTGTGCTTAGTGTCCTAACCAACCATATTTACCGAGTGCTTTACCCTATTTAGGGCCCTGTACTAAGTGTTTGGGAGAGTCCAATAGAGTTAGTAAACCTGATCTTTGCCCTCAAAGAGCTTACAGTCTAGCAGGGCCATTAGAACAGTGCTTTGCACATAGTAAGCGCTTAACAAATACTATTATTATTATTGGACACTAAATTACAGGTGGGGGAAGGAATAGCGTACAAAGATTCCTTGAAGAATTATTGAAATCCAATTGCTTTAAAAACAGAATCAAAAATCTGTCTCTGTCGTGTAGGGGAACAACAATTTTTCTTGTTGTCTTTTCAATGGAAATGCAGAAAACTAGGGTGAAGTTGTGCCCGCTATTTCTTAACATCCTAGAAAACATCCTAGATTGCATTGCCTGGCAGTAGCTGAAAACCATCTCACTCGTTTCACTGAATTGTTTTAATTTTCTAGACACAAAAAGGAGCTTTAATTATTCTTTTGAATTCCCTAATCCTCTGCCTATTCAATGGCCCAAATTATAAAATTTGAGGTTAGGAAATTTCATGCTCCTATTATGAAAGTGAATGTACTACGGAGGGAGCTTAGTCTCTGGACTCTTACAACCCCACAAAAATGTCAGTTTTCAACTCTCTCCCTTCCTGGCCCTGTTTAAAAGGAGCCAAGGGGCTCCACCACAATACTAGCTCAGAAAGAATTCTGGTGTAATTTTACTTCTCTTAAAAAAGTCACTCTGCCCCAGAGGTTAAAGTGTTTTAGCTTTTATCTCTCGTGAATAGGGTGAAGTTGGTCCTTAAATGGTGAGCGCTCCGTGCCGATCACACTAAGTATAGTATGTCAGGACAGGATCACCGACAATGAGATCCAAGACCTTCTGTCAAAAAAACCCGGTTTTCAAAATAACACTGATAACTATTCAATCGGGCTCATGTTATTATTTTGGATGAACAAATGTTTAATGAACAAATGAAGCAATGTGGTTTAGTGGATAGAAGGCAGACCCCGGAGTCAGAAGGTCGGGGGTTCTAACCCTGGCTCTGCCATTTGTCTGCTGCGTGACTTTAAGCAAGTCACTTCACTTCTCTGGGCCTCGGTTACCTCATCTGTAAAATGGGGATTAAGACTGAGCCCGATATGAGACAGGGATTGTGTCCAACCTGATTTGTTTGCGTTCCCCCCAGCGCTTTTTTTTTAAATGGAATTTATTCAGCGCTTACTATGTGCAAAGCACTGGGGAGGTTACAAGGTGATCAGGTTGTCCCCCGGGGGGCTCACAGTCTTAATCCCCATTTTACAGATGAGGGAACTGAGGCACAGAAAAGTGAAGTGACTTGTCCAAGGTCACACAGCTGACAAGTGGCGGAGCCCGGATTTGAACGAAAGCCTGTGCTCTTTCCGCTGAGCCACGCTGCTTCTCTGGTACAGTACAGGCTTAGTACAGTGCCTGGCACATAATAAGCAGTTAACAAATACCGCAATTATTATTACTATTATTAATAACAGTGGCCTCATCCATTTTACCCTGGGCAGTCCCTTCCTACTTTTCCACTGAAGTCTACAGTATTTTCTTTAAGGCTTTCTATGGCTCCTTAATTGTCCCTCTCTCTGCAGGGCCTCCATACCAGAAGCCTAAATATTCAAGTCAGCCAACCCAGATACGCAGGCTGCCCACAAACACATATGTATTCAGGTTCTTCTCACATAGTATAAAGGCAGATCAATTTGCTGTCTTGTAGTAGACTCAGAACTTGCCCTGGGTTGAATTTTAAATCCTTTTGGTGCCTGAAAAAAAAAAAACCCTTTTGGATTTCTCCAGCCACCAGACTAGAATAAAGGGTGCCGGGTGTTTTCATCCAAAATAGATGCAAATCTTTGGATTTTCAGTCAGTCAACTTTATTGAGCACTTACTGTGCGCAGAGCATTGTACCAAGAGAGTACCATATGCAGAGTTGGTAGATATAGTCCCACCCCACAGCGATCTTACACTCTAGGAGGGGAGATGGATGTTATTGTAAATAAATTATGGATATGAACATAACTGCAGTGGGGTTGAGGGAGAGGTGAACATTCAAGTACAAGGGTGATGTAGAAGAGAGTGGGAGAAGAGGAAATGACAGTCTAGCCAGGGAACGCCTCTAATTTTTGGTTATCGGCCAGTATTGCTAATTGAGCCCTTACTGTGTGCAAAGCACTGCATTTAGGAGCGTAAAGTAGCGTTAGACACAATTCCTTGTTAGATACGATTCCTGCCCTCAAGAACTTAAAATCAACTAAAATCTAAGCACAGCTGCATAATGGCTCTGCTCTTTCAGGACATGTGATCAAAAGAGAAAAGTAATTGTTTAGGTGGTGGATTTTAAGGTAACCTTGTATTTTCTGGAGCTAGAGATGGCATCTTTAAGGTGACCCTTTATTTTCTAGAGCTAACACTTGGGGCAAAGTCTTGGTTTCAGAGCAAAGTGCAAAACCACTCTCAGCGGACTCAATCCTATTCAAGCGTTCGGCTGCCTCTAAGGCTGCTGCTGCTGCATGTTTCTTTTCCCCAAGGAAGCTGTGGCAATTCTTAGCCAATTTCAAGAAAGGTTTATCCAGTTGGGTCATCATCATCAATGACATTTATTGAGTGCCCTCTGATTGCTAAGCACTGTCCTAAGCATTTGGAAAGTACCGCAGAAGCAAGATATGATATTACTGCCCTTTAGGAGTTTACAATCTAATGGATTTTGGCCTGACTTCTGAAACTGTTTTGAGTATATACAGGAATTGGGGAAATGAGAAACAGTATGGCTTAGTGGATAGAACACGGGGCCTGAGAATCAGAAGGGCATGGGTTATAATCCCAGCTCTGTCACTTGTCTGCTGCGTGACCTTGGGTAAATCACTTAACTTCTATGTGCCTCAGTTGCTGCATCTTTAAAGCGGGGGTTGAGATGTGAGTCCCTTGTAGGACGTGGACTGTAACCAACCTGATAAGCTTGTATCTACCCCAGCACTTAATAGAGTGCCTGGCAAATGGTAAGAGCAAATCAAATACCATAAAAAAAGTAGGGTAGCTTTTAGGCCACTTACCATTAGACAGTCCCACTGAGGGTCTAATGAATAAAGCAGGGTTCTGAGAATGGGAAGATATTCATTAATTCAATCGTATTTATTGAGCACTTACTGCATGTATTAAACACTTGGGAGAGACAGTACAATATAACAATAAGCAGGCACATTCCCTGCTCACGAGTTTACAGTTTAGAGGCAAGTAGAGGAATCCAGGCAGACTGATCTCCAAAAGCTAGTCCACGCTGCTTATCAATGGCTCACCATTATTGAACTGCATAAAGAGAATGGATTTCATTTTCTGCCAAGCAATTTTCTGGCTGAAGTGGATTTACAGTGATGGGGTTCTTTTTTGGTAAGCTTGGTAAAATGAGGCAATTCCCCAAATGGTCAAGATACTAAACTCCGGAAATCATCATCATCATCAATCATATTTATTAAGTGCTTACTGTGTGCAGAGCACTGTACTAAGCACTTGGGAAGTACAAGGAAATTAATTTTAGACCTGCTCAGAGGCTTTCCTTCAACTAACCTGCTTTTCTTTGTCAAGGCTACCAGCTGTTCAGGACATTTTATAAAGACCCAAACTGGTCCACAGTTCAACAAGGAATTACTTTTCAAATGGAATCAAAGGCATTTCAGTGTCCAAGAAAAAGATGTGACCCAGAATCTCAGAACAGTTGCTACCTTACTAGACCTTCCCCTCAAATCTATTTCTGTTCAAAGAGGGGTAGAGTTGGAGAGCTTGGCTTCCCTTTAATGAGATTCCCACCAGGGCGGACTCATCTGGGAATGGTAACAGGGAAGGAGGCTGTCTACTCTAGAGGCTTTGCTAAGGAGGTGGTAAGTGAGTTGGTTTTAGCAGTTGTGGCTAAGTGGATGATTCTGGGGCTTGAGGGCATGATACTTCTCAGAATCCCTTCAAGTGTCTTAAGTCGGTTGGCTTGAAGTTTAAAGGATAGTCAGCCCAAGAGAGAGCAAAGGGGAACTGCAAGGGGATTAGGCCAAGGTGCGGAGTGATGCGAGAAACTCGTGAATTGAAAACTTGAAATAAAGGTTCCCTTGCTAGTCAGCTGTTTGATGCTTTCGGAGGTTTGAGTGATTTTGTTGCAGTGGAGATCTGCCCCAAGAAGGAGGGAAGGAATCTGAGCTATGTCTTTTCACTCCCCGATCCATTTGCAGTCGCAATTATCCCCAACATTCAAGGGGACAACTGCAGTGGATAAAATCCACAGATCATACCCAAATCCATTTGAATAAGTTTTTAACTGTCTTCCCAAACCTTTGGGATAATAATAATAACTGTGGTATTTGTTAAGCATTTACTATGTGCCAGGCATTGTACTAAGTGCTGGGGCGCACAAGTAAATCGGGTTGGACACAGTCTTGTGGTTAGACACAGTCCTTGTCCCATAAGGGGCTCAATCCCCATTTTACAGATGAGGTCACTGAGGCTCAGAGAAGTGAAGTGGCTTACCCAAGATCACATAGCAGACAAGTGGCAGAGTTGGGATTACTCATTCATTCATTCAATCATATTTATTGAGCGCTTACTGTGTGCAGAGAACTATACTAAGCGCTTGGAAGTACAAGTTGCCAACATATAGAGACGGTCCCTACCCAATAGTGGGCTCACAGTCTAGAATTGTCATTTAAGGCCTGTGGGGTTGCACTAAACCCTTTGAAAGATCACCACTCCACACTTTTGCTACAAAGACCTGGGCGTGCACCCCCATAAAGGGCTCGATAAATACCACGGGCCGACTGATTGGTTGATGGACTGAGTGTACCAGTGCGACAAACAAAACTTAGCCGGGAACCAAATACAATGAGGCCTCCCCCAGGACAACGGATCTGATAGCCCAAACGCTTGCTGTTGCTGTAACGGAAAATATGAATTGTCACTGCTTTCTCTTTAGCCTGGAGAGGAGAGAGGTCACATTAGTCCCCTGCTGAAATGGGGAGAGGGGATGTGAACGTTTTTCATCCTGCCTTTCCATGTTACTAGGGCCATCAGGAGACCTGGGCCAAGGACAGGGGCCTGACGGTAAATGCTTAAAAGAAACCACCACTGTTATTTTTATTATTCCAGGACCAAAGTGAACCCAAAAAAGGATTTACGTGAAGCAAACGAGAAGGGCTGTGAAAAGGCTCCCTCCTCCCACGGCCGGTGAACGGGAAGGGGAAAAAACGGATAACAAATTAGAACCCATGACCTTCTGAATCCCAGGCCCATGCTCTATCCCCTGCACCTGCGTGGCCTAATGGAAAGAGCACTGGCCTTGGGAGTCAGAGGACCTGGGTTCCAATCCTGGCTCCTCCGCTTGTCTGATGTGTGACTTGGCCTAGTCATTTCACTTCTCTGCGCCTCAGTTCCCTCATCCGAAAAATGGGGATTTGACTGTGAGATCCATATGGGACATGGACTGCGTCCAACCTGATTGTTTTAATTCATTCAATCATATTTATTGAGCGATTACTGTTTGCAGAGCACTGTACTAAGCACTTGGGAGAGTACAATATAACAAGCAGACACATTCCCTTCCCACAAGAAGCTTACAGTCTACTTCATTAATAATAATAATAATAATAGTAATGGTATTTGTTAAGCGCTTACTATGTGCAAAGCACTGTTCTAAGCACTGGGGAGGTTACAAGGTAATCAGGTTGTCCCACGGGGGGCTCACAGTCTTCATTCCCATTTTATAGATGAGGTAACTGAGGCACAGAAAAGTTAAATGACTTGCCCAAAGTCACACAGCTGACAGTTGGCGGAGATGGGATTTGAACCTCTGACTTCAAAGCCTGTGCTCATTCCACTGAACCACACTGCTTCTCTTCACAGTTTTTAGTACTGTGCCTGGCACATAGTAAACACTTAACAAAAGCCGTTTAAAAAAACACAAGAACCCTTCCCCAGAGCTACGAACCAGAGAAAAAGATAGTAAGAGCTTAAATATCCCAATTATGCGCTCTGTACTAAACGCTGGGGAGATGCAAGCACATCCGACACGGTCCCTGTCCCACATGGGCCTTGCATTCTGAGGGAATGGAATGGATGTGTGGATGGAAGTGATACTCATCAGAGGAATAGTCAAAAGGCAGTCCAGCAGGAAGGCAAAGGGGAAACAGCAGGGTCCACAAATTGGACCCGCAAATCAATCAGTCAGTTGCACTGAGCGCTTATTGTGTGCAGAGCACTGTACTAAGTGCTTGGAGAGTACCATACAACAGAATTGGTAGACATGTTCCCTGCCCACCATGAGTTTACAAAGGTCTAAAGTTCTAGAGCTTACGGTCCACTCAGGTATGATATAAGCAGAAGATGAAACTAGTCAAATGTTGCCACCTTCTTCCCTTCAAAGGCCTACTGAGAGCTCACCTCGTCCAGGAGGCCTTTCCAGACTGAGCCCCCTCCTTCCTCTCCCCCTCCTCCCCCTCTCCACATCATTAGTATATATGTTTGTACAGATTTATTACTCTATTTTACTTGTACATATTTACTATTCTATTTATTTTATTTTGTTAATATGTTTTGTTGTCTGTCTCCCCCTTCTAGACTTTGAGCTCACTGTTGGGTAGGGACCGTCTCTAGATGTTGCCAACTTGTACTTCCCAAGTGCTTAGTACAGTGCTCTGCACACAGTAAGCGCTCAGTAAATACGATTGAATGAATGAATGAATGAATTTGCTTTTTAAATTTAGCAGTCCTGCAGCTAAGTGTATCAGATATCTCAAACCCACCTCCTCTCTACTAAAATGGAGTTGTCCTGCTTTGAAGCTTGGGACAGGAGAGAATCCAAGGAGGTCATTGATCTCTCTTCAGAGACCCCAAATCCTGTCCATTAACAACTCATGGCCAAGAGCTAGTATTAAAATGCTGAATTTGAGAGAGAGTTCAGTAGGACTTAAAAAAAAAAAAGACATGAAAAATTTCAAAAGCTTTTGAGTTTGACTTTCCTAAAGGAAGGAAACTTTCCAGAAAGGTATAGAGGATAGAAGAGAGGAGGAAGAGTCTGGTAAAAAGGACATGTCGTGAAGACGCTGGAGAGTTTCATATACTAAAATCAAACCAGAGGTTTCAGAGTCACTGTTAAAATACTAAAACATCACGTGGATTAGTCCCTATCCAGAATATTCCAAAGTCGTGGGTGATCGTTTATGCCACACAGGCCAAGATATAAGTACAAGTGGGGGGTATTTTGAATATGCCGCATTTTTACGGGCTTGTCTTGCATTCCTAATGGCATTTTAATAGGAGTTTTGTATATAGGAGATTTAATCCAGATTCAGATTTCTACTCTCCCATCATCTGGTACTTGTTTGCAGCCTTGCGTTTAGTCTGCTAATGGAGGCAACATACTTGGCAACAATGTAATATTTTTGAGTTGCCCCACGGTCATTAATCTGCGTCCAGAGATTATTCCCTCGGTCACGAGCCACAAAACACATATGCTCAGGCAATTAAGGGTCACGTCTAGCTTAATGGGGCTAAGACCAGCGCAGTGGTTCAGTGAAAGCGCTTTCCCAGAGAGGCCACCCGGCTGTAGCAGATCTTCCAGGGAGTGATGACTGTAGCACTGACTTGGAGCACATTTTTTTTCTAACGGTATTTATTAATAATAATGGTATTTATTAAGTGCTTATGTGCCAAGCACCGTTCAAAGCACTGGGGTAGATCCAAGGTAATCAGGTTGCCCCACGCGGGGTTCACAGTCTTAATCCCCATTTTAAAGATGAGGTAACTGAGGCCCAGCGAAGTGATGTGACTTGCCCAAAGTCACACAGCTGACATGTGGCGGAGCTGGGATTAGAACTCATGACCTCTGACTCCCAAGCCTGTGCTCTTTCCACTGAGCCACGCTGCTCCTCAAGCACTTACTATAAGCATTTACTATATGCCAGGTACTGAACTAAGCACTGGGGATGATACAAGATAATCATGTTGGACACAGTCCATGTCCCACCTGGGGATCAGAGTCTTCATCCCCATTTTACAGATGAGATAACTGAGGCACATAGAAGTGAAGTGACTTGCCCGAAGTCACACAGTCGACCAGTGGCGGAACTGGAATCAGAATCCAGTCCAAGTTGTTCTTCCTCTCCCACCTTCTGGTTCGTTTGTCAATCACGAGTAAGCCTCCACCCCACTGATGATGATAAAATTGTTTTGTGATTGTTTTCCTTTCAACCACTTCCATGGTTAAGGATCTAACTTCTCTCTAGTAAATTCTCTCCGTTCTACTGTACTCTCCCAAGTACAATGTTCTGCTCACATTCAGTGCTCAATAAACGGGAAGCAATGCAGTCTAGTGGAAAGAGCTTGGGCTTGGGAGTCAGAGGATCTGGGTTATAATTCTGACTCTGCCAGTTGCTCGCTGTGTGACCTTGGGCAAGTCACTTACCTTCTCTGTGCTTCAGTTTCCTCAACTGTAAAATGGGGATTAAATACCTGTTCTCCTTCCTAGCTAGACTGTGAGCTCTGTGTGAGACACGGATTGAGCCCCTTCCTTCCTCTCCCCCTCGCCTCCTCTCCATCCCCCCCATCTTACCTCCTTCCCTTCCCTACAGCACCTGTATATATGTATATATGTTTGTACATATTTATTACTCTATTTGTTTATTTATTTATTTATCTTACTTGTACATATCTATTCTATTTATTTTATTTTGTTAGTATGTTTGGTTTTGTTCTCTGTCTCCCCCTTCTAGACTGTGAGCCTGCTGTTGGGTAGAGACTGTCTCTATGTGTTGTTGACTTGTACTTCCTAAGCGCTTAGTACAGTGTTCTGCACACAGTAAGCACTCGATAAATATGATTGATTGATTGATTGTATCAGGCCTGATTCACTTTACTTACCCCCAGTGCTTAGAACAGTGTTTGATACATAGTCAGTGCTCAATAAATAACATAAAATATTAAAAATACCATTGATGAGGGACAACCATTAGCAATGATACCCATTTTGACTTTATTTTAACACAAAATAAGACCCCTTTTCTGTGCAGATTATAGGCAAGTGTCAAATTCTTCCCCTGAAAGCTAGACCCAAAACAAGAAGTCAAGTTGAGGCTAAGATCAGTTCCTTTGTAACGTAGCCTGCTTAAACAGAAGCAATTTTCTTTAGCTCCCGGAAGACTCAAAGTAGGGGAATAGTTCCTTGAATGACTACTACAGCTCTCTGGACTG
The DNA here is from genome assembly GCF_015852505.1 of Tachyglossus aculeatus. Lineage (NCBI taxonomy): Eukaryota > Metazoa > Chordata > Mammalia > Monotremata > Tachyglossidae > Tachyglossus > Tachyglossus aculeatus. The sequence goes on along the minus strand of NC_052074.1, from coordinate 43,233,482 downwards.
TAAACTCACCCTCTAGATTGTAAACTCACTGTGGGCAGGGGACATGTCTGCTTATCGTTCCACTGTACTCTCCCAAGCTCTTAGTACAGTCTCTTCACACAGAAATAGCTCCATAAATATGACTGAATGAATGAGAGAGATTCCTCTTCAGTTTGGGAAGAGCTGTAGCAATTTATGACAGAATCGATCAGATTGAGACAGTCTATCAACTCTGTTATGTATTTAGTACAGTGCTCTGTACCCATTAAGTGTTCAAATGCCACTGATTGATTGGATCACTGATGAAAGGAGGTCTCAGAGTCTTTTCCTTCAGTCCTTGGCAGGGTGTAGGGAAATTTGATAGTAACTCAGAGGCCATTTTTAGCTGATAAACTGTCTGAAACTGACTACCACCCGCTCCCTTGAGACGTGTTTTTCCTCCAACTTGCCTCGTGTCCACCTTTTTCTTCAGTGGCCCTTAATTGGTGCTTTTTTTTCTGAATATCAGCAGTCCCCGTCGAAGGGGAAAGCAACTCTGAATTCGGTTCATTATCATGGGGCTACTCGTTGGGAGAAGAGGAATTATTCTCCTCGTGAGGAGGTCAGAGCCCACTGCGACTGTCCATGGGGCCAGAGGTGTGGGAAGCAATGAGCTTGGAAACCGAGCTCAGGAAGCAAGGTGTAAACTCTTCTACAGCCAGGCAGGCCGGAGTCACATGTTGGATTTTTCACCATCGTTATTGCTATTTCTGAAGGAAGCCAAGTGCCCCAGAACGCTATAATTAGTTTTTGTGTGGCCTGCACTTAGGCCCCAGAATTTTTGCGGCAAGGGTGATATTTAGTCCAAACACTGTCCTGCTGGCATTGGAAACCATGGCAACAGTGATTTCTGATCATTCATAAGCTGTTTAATTTGGCCTAAACATTTACAGGCATTATTCTCCCAGCTATTTCTGAAAGTAATTTTTTTTTACTTCAAATATTTCAATGGACATAAATTTTTATTATCCTCAAAAAACTCTTCTGGAAAACGCTATCCCATCAGCCTTTCTTTCTCAAGAGCCCGAGGGAAGAAATGATTTACAATTCACCCCTCTTTTGGTCCCCTCCTCTTGGAACATTTTGCTTAATCTTAAGGCAGGATCAAAGCGTGAGGCCTCAGACAAGGACCAGACTCATCTTTTGAACTGACTCACAATGCAGATTTCCCATTTTCCCGGAAAGTGGCAGAATGATGCAGTCTGGGGAAATTGTCTGCATTTAAGGGGAAAGCATAAAGAAAGGAGCTTGGATGTAAAAGGAGACATTCTCTGATTTCTGTGGGGGCATTTCTCTGCTTTTTTCAACGGTTTCCTCATGCAGTGGGAGAGCCTGTCTAATTTGAGTATAATGACTTTGCTGGTGTGTCTGATTTTACTTATTTTGAGAGCATTAGCTGGAATGATCTATAGACTGCCATAAGGGAGGGTCGTCAGGAAGAAGCTGAAAGGAGCGTGGAATAGCTCCATCATTGACATTCTTTACATTTCTCTTGCGATCTCAGTTTAAAAGCTCCCACTCAGGTAAAGTGTCTTGGGATAATTTCACCACATTTGTCAAAACGTTTAATATGCAGGGGAGTTTCCTCCCCTGCGGTGAAGTTAATGTATAGTTTTATCCTCTTCGGTATGCACCGGGCAGGGGAGGGCAGTCTCCTTTTGTTGATACAATATTTACCAGCCAGAATTTAAAAGCTGCAAATCTAATGGTGCCAAAATGGTTTTTTTTTTTTCCTTTTGAAAACTAAAGAATTTGTGGGAGTAGGAAGTTTTATTTTGCCGGCGGCGATAGAGGCTGAGTTTATATTTGGTTTTGAAGAGGGACGGTTTGATACCTGGGAAAGAAAAACTGTCAGCTTGTCGAGATAATCTTCTCCTTCAGATGCCATCGAGTTGCTTCAGACCTTAGCGACTCCATAGACAACCTCTCCAGAATGTCCCATCTTCTGCCGCACAAGTGTGGCTCAGTGGAAAGAGCCTGGGCTTTGGAGTCAGAGGTCATGGGTTCAAATCCCGGCTCCGCCACTTGTCAGCTGTGTGACTTTGGGCAAGTCACTTAACTTCTCTGGGCCTCAGCTCATTTGTAAAATGGGAGTTAAGACTGTGAGCCCCACGTGGGACAACCTGATCACCTTGTAACCTCTCCGGTGCTTAGAACAGTGCTTTGCACATAGTAAGTGCTTAATAAATGCTATTATTATTATTATTATTATTATTATGCATATCCATAGAGTTTTTTTGGTCCAGACACGGAAGTGGTTTACCATTGGCTTCTTCTACTTGGTTAAAAACTCAAGTCTCTATTTTCTTTGATCAGTGTTTTGATCACTTGACTTTCCCGTACCACTGCTGCTCAGTCCAGGTGAATCAACACTCTGACACTTTGGCTTAGACCTGTCCACTCCGGGTAACCTATGCGACACAGCTCTAAGCTTCATCAGTGTACGCAAACTCTCCTGCCACGATAAGGCATTGATTCATAGGAGACATTAGTTATTTAAGCTGAGAATCCTTCTTTGGCTTGTGATTTCCCCCTCTTCCATCCTTCCCCGAAGGGGGTGCCCGCCCCACCCCCATTTTTCTCTCTCTTGGTCAGTGAATTTGGTTGGATTCTGACATTTATTCTGGACCACACATCTTAGGAGGTCTCAGTGACAGCAAGTTCTAGTTAATGTTGTAGAGTAAACTATAAATAACAAAATGGCAGGAGTCTGGGTTTCTACTGATGCCTTAGGGTTGCCTGGCTTCCGCTGTATTGCATATTCATAGATAATTGAATCTTTGCTCAAAGCAGAGCTGATGGTCCATTACTCAAGAAAATCAGTCCATGCAGATGCCCAATCTAAATAATTAGTTTTTCAGTGCATATTTATCACCACCACTCCCTGGGTTCACTGGAGAGTTTGCTCAGGGTGTGTAGACATGACTACAATGATTTGAATCCCCAATTTTGGTGTGGGTTGGTTCATTCATCCATTCGCATTTATTGAGCGCTTGCTCTATGCAGAGCTCTGTACTAAGCACTTGGGAGAGTACGATTCAACAATAGACAGACACATTCCCTGCCCTCAGCGAGCTCACAGTCTAGAGGAATAGAGTAAGTGGTCCGTGGGGAGAATTGAACCCATGACCTTGGAGTCATTAGCACGACCCTCTAACCAACCGAGCTAACTGGCCGACCCCAGTATTTCCGGTGCTCATTAAGGAATGGGGAACCTTGAAGGATCACTGCTGCTAGGCCATCCCATCCAGTCCCAATTTCACCAGGGTGTGAAATTAGATCAGCCTTTGAGGACCTGCATATCGACAGCACTGTTTTAGGCGCCAGGGAGGTTACAGAAACTGAGCTCCCCGTGGGACAACCTGATCACCTTGTAACTTCCCCAGCGCTTAGAACAGTGCTTTGCACATAGTAAGTGCTTAATAAATGCCATTATTATTATTACTGAGCACTGACTGTGTGCAGAGCACTGTACTAAGCGCCTGGGAATAATGATGACATTTGTTAAGCGCTTACTATGTGCAAAGCACTATTCTAAGCGCTGGGGAGGATACAGCACGATTCATTTTGTTCAACTCTTCAGTAAGAGTCCTGAATATCTGTGGCTTGACATTTTCAGCCAAAAGCAATATTTTCCTCGAATTACTGAGACTTTGCATTTTAAATCCAATTCTCTCAATGCCTAAAATTAATCTTTTGTCGTGTTAGCCTCTTTGGAAAGGTCCTTCACTCTACTGGCCCACTAGTAGACTATTCATTTTGTTAATGATGTGCATTATAGCTATAATTCTATTCTGACAATTTTGATTTCACCTGTCTACGTGTTTTGTATTGTTGTCTGTTTCCCCCTTCTAGACTGTGAGCCCGCTGTTGGGTAGGGACTGTCTCTATACGTTGCCGACTTGTACTTCCCAAGTGCTTAGTACAGTGCTCTGCACACAGTAAGCGCTCAATAAATACGATTGAATGAATGAATGAATGACAGGGTAGAATCAAAACTGACACCTGACGAACAGATGGACTTTTCGCTTCCATCCTTTTGAGACATCTGTGAGTTTAGTCCTGCCATATCGATCTTAGAAACATCCTGTATACCTTCAAGCCAGTTAGATTCGTTACACTTTGGAGTGACAGGGCTTCCGCTCCTGGAAAGTGGAACGTAAAAGTCTTATCGCGTCCGTCAGAGAGACGTGCCTGCAGCATATTTTCCAAGGAGAGTGAATTGCTGGAGAGAAGAGCAGAGCACATTTCATAATGGACAAGAGATTAATGATAGGAATGACACATGGAGGAGAAATTGGGCTCAGGTCTGCTGGGTTGACGAGTCCATCTTGGGGATTATCATGAGGTCATTTATGAATCCAGCTCATCAGGAATAGGAGGGAGAGGACATTGGCTAGAAAGAAGTATTGCAGGTTAATTCTGATGCCAGCTTAATCCCCTGGTTTGTAAATGTTTCTCACTAGGTGTAGCTAATCAATCAATTCTGAGTGCTTACTGTGTGCAGAGCACTGTACTAAACACTTGGGACATGCATAATCCATAAAATCTTCAGAAAATAGGCCTTTTTCGTACACCAAGTGAATAATAATCATAATGGTAGTATTTATTAAGTGCTTACTTTGTACTAAAGTACTGGGGCAATTACATTAATAATGATAATTATGGTATTTGTTTAGCACTTACTATGTGCCAAGCACTGTTCTAAGCAGTGGGGTTGATACATAATAATAATGGTATTTGTTAAGCGTTTACTATGTGCAAAGCACTGTCCTAAGCACTGGGGAGGTTACAAGGGGATCAGGTTGTCCCACGGGGGGCTCACAGTTTTAATCCCCATTTTACAGATGAGGTAACTGAGGCACAGAGAAGTTAAGTGACTTTCCCAAAGTCACACAGCTGACAGTTGGCAGAGCTGGGATTTGAACCCATGACCTCTGACTCCAAAGCCCATGCTCTTACCATTGAGCCACGCTGCTTCTCCAGCCATGCAGGCTGTCCCACGTGGGGCTCACAGTCTTAATCCCCATTTTACAGATGAGGTAACTGAGGCACAGAGAAGTTAAGTGACTTGCCCAAGGTCAAACAGCAGGCAAGTGACAGAGCCGGAACGAGGACCCATGTTCTCTGACTCCCAAGCCTGTTCTCTTTCGACTGAGTCACTCAGGTCCCACATGAGGTTCACAGTTTAGGTAGGAAGGAGAAAATAAATCCCCATTTTGCAGATGAGAGAACTGAGGCACAGAGACGTGGTGACTTTTTTTTTTTTAAATGGTATTTGTTAAACACTTACTATGTGCCAGACACTGTACTAAACACTGGGGTAGATACAAGATAATCAGGTTGGACACACTCCATGTCGCACATGGAGCTCAGTCTTAATCCTCATTTCAAAGGCGAGGCAACTGAGGCACAGAGAAGTTGTGACTTGCTCAAGGTTGCATAGCAGACAAGTGGAGGAGCCGGAATTAAAACCCTGGTCCTTCTGACTCGTTCATTCATTCATTCAATCGTATTTATTGAGCGCTTACTGTGTGCAGAGCACTGTACTAAGCGCTTGGGGAGGACAAGTCGGCAACATATAGAGGCGGTCCCTACCCAACAACGGGCTCACAGTCTAGAAGGGGGAGATAGACAACAAAACAGAACATGGAGACAGGTGTCAAAATCGTAGGAACAAATAGAATTAAAGCTAGATGCACATCATTAACAAAATAAATAGAATAGTAAATACGTACAAGTAAAATAGAGTAATAAATCTGTACAAATATCTACAAGTGCTGTGGGGAGGGGAAGGAGGTAGGGCGGGGGGGATGGGGAGGAGGCGAGGAAAAAGGGGGCTCAGTCTGGCCCCAAGGCCCGTGCTCTATCCACTGGGCCACTGCTGCTTCTTGCCCAAATCACACTTGCTGAATCATCTGATTTGCCCACCAAGCTAGAAAACACCATCTCACGGGAGGTTTGGTGCAAAATCAATCAATCAATCGTATTTATTGAGCGCTTACTGTGTGCAGAGCACTGTACTAAGCGCTTGGGAAGTACAAGTTACCAACATATAGAGACGGTCCCTACCCAATAGTGGGCTCACAGTCTAGAAGGGGGAGACAGAGAACAAAACCAAACATATTAACAAAATAAAATAAATAGAACAGATATGTACAAGTAAAATAAATAGAGTAATAAATATGTACAAACATATATACAGGTGCTGTGGGGAAATGATACCTGCTCTCCCTCCTACTTAAACTTTTTCTGTGCCAGGGAAGATGTTGCTTTTTTTTTTTTGTAAAAAAAACCAAACCTTTCTGGGGAAACCTACTTGATTACAGAGAACCAAGCAATTTCTCCAGGCCCCTCTCTCCTGAAAGTTTGGTTAGGCAGAACAGAGGGCATTTGTGCATTCTTCTAAGCATCTCCCTAACTCCCAATTGGGGCCCTTTCTCTGTCTCTAGCAACTCCAAATACTCAGTGCAAACAGAAAAGCCTCCAGCAAGATTCTTTTTGTTCTTATGGCTCAGAGAGTTCAGCCTCAATCCCTTGCTCACTGTATTTCAAAAAAGGGGTTTGGGGTGGGGGGGGAGTAAATAAATCATACGCCAATTTAAAGAGTCATCTTATCTAAATATTATAATTTACTCTATTTCTATGGCCCACAATGAAAAGTTAAAGTAATCCCAAATCCAATTTAAATTTTTATATACTCTTCTGGGAACTTGTAGAGGGAAATGTTTACATTCTGGGTAGCAACTGGAATGGGTTAGAAAAGTATTTGGTAATAAACAAGTGTGCCCGCTGCAATTTTAGCTCACACGCTCACACACCCACACCTTCACACATGCACACGTTGACAATTATTATCCTCAGGTGTGTTAGAAAGTCATTTTTGCCAGTCCTTGCGGTTTTAGCCGAATGCCGTTTATACACGGGCGCCCTCTGAATTCTTGGAAGCTACAGTTGCGTTGTGGGACTAATGGCCGGGTTTGGCTGTGGGGCTGGGAATCTTAGACGAATAACTTGCAGAGCCCCTAATTAAAGCGGGGCCAGTGATAGTTAGCAGGGGGGTAACAAATGGGTCATTGTGAGGCTCTGTAAGTGTGGGTTGCCCTCACTGAAAGGAGCGGGCGGGCCTGCAAAGCCGAGCAAAAATAACACAAAGGGACCCCGAATGAACGTAACGATGGTAAATGGATCCTAAATGCGCTATTCCCCCTGGAAGGATCAGCCTGAACTGGAGTGCGGAATTGATCGGGTCTCTGCTAATTACAAACCCTTTCAAACCTTTGCTGGAGCTGAAATAATGAAGTCCAATTAATACTGCCATTTGAGGCCTGGGAATCACACAGACTCGGGGTTTGCCAGGGACAATATGGAACCCTGTGAGGCCTCCGCGAGGGCAGAGGAGACTTCTGTTCTTTGATGATGATGGCATTTGTTAAGCGCTTACTCTGTGCAAAGCACTGTTCTAAGCGCTGGGGGGGATACAAGGTGATTAAGGTGTCCCACGTGGGGCTCACAGTCTTAATCCCCATTTTACAGATGAGGTAACTGAGGCTCAGAGAAGTTAAGTGACTTGCCCAAGGTCACACAACAGACATGTGGCAGAGTCGGGATTCAAACCCATGACCTCTGACTCCAAAGCCCGTGCTCTTTCCACTGAGCCACTCTGCTTCTCTAGCTGCTATCCAGGTTCTAGGGCTTTGGAAACAAATAGCCTTTTGGCTGAGTTTGGCCTTTCCTGGTAGAGGGGCTGGGGACTTTGGGCAAGAGGCAGTAAAATTTGAGAGCGCAGAAAGTCACCTGTAGATAGCGGAAAGTCCAGTTCGGTGTGGGCTGGCCCTCTCAGGAAATTGTCTTTTGCCAGAGGGGACCCCAATCCTCCCTAGAATCCCATTAATTGAGCGCTTACTTTGTGTAATGCACTGTACTAAGCACTTCCGAACTGCTGGGTGAGGGGGCTGGAATCAGTCAATTGTGTTAATTAATAATGATGGTATTTGTTGAGCGCTTACTGTGTGCCAAGCACTGGGGTAGATACAAGGTAATCAGATAGACCCATTTTACAGATGAGGTAACTGAGGAACAGAGATGTTAAGTGATTTGCATCACACAGTAGGCACTCAATAAATACGATTGAATGAATGAATGAATCACTTCACATCACATCACATCACTTTGCATCACATCCCTTCTAGACTGTGAGCCCACTTCTGGGTAGGGACCGTCTCTATATGTTTCCAACTTATACTTCCCAAGCGCTTAGTACAGTGCTCTGCACACAGTAAGCGCTCAATAAATACGATTGATTGATTGATTTGCCCAGTCACAGAGCTGATAAGTGGCAGAGGCGGGATTAGAACTCACGACTTCTGACTCCCAAATCCATGCTCGCTTGCTGTGTATAGAGTAATAATAATAATACCTATGGTATTTAAGTGCTTTCTTTGTGCCAGGCACTGTTCTAAGCTCTGGGCTGGATACAAGCAAATTGGTTTGGGTTGAGACTCACCGTACTCTTATTAATACTTTGTACTGTGCTAAGCGTTTGGGAGAGTACAATATAACAGACGCATTCCCAGTTCATGGCTATGTAAAGTTGGTCTGGGGGTTTTGTGTCTACCAACTCGGTTGTATCATACTCTCCTAAGAACTCAGTACAGTAAATGCTCATTAATTACCATTGATTTGATGTATTTGGGGGAATGGGTTAAGGGTTAGTGAAGCAGCATGGATTAGTGGAAAAAGCCCTGGGAGTTGGAGGGGACCTGGGTTCTAATCCTGACTCTGCCACGTTCCTGCTGTGTGACCTTGGATATGTCACTTACAGGACCAGGTCACATATAGTAAGTGCTTACCAAATGCCATCATTCTTCTTTTTCTCCTTCTAATTATTACTCCTACCTTGCCTCCGATGGAAGTGATGTAAGATTGGGAGCTCGTTGTGGGCAGGAATTTGCCTGCTAATTCTGTTATATTGTACAACATATATACATATACACATATACATACATACATACAATATATACGATATATATATCGTTGTATCATAAGTGCTCAATAAATACGATTGAATGAATGAATGAATAAAATGAGTTTTTTGGGGGAAAGCATTTTAGATATCAGAAAGGCTATACAAATTCAGTCATGTAAAGGAATATCATTAAAGGATCTAATCAATCCAATGAGTGCCTATTGTGTGCAGAGCACTGTACTAAGTGCTTGGGAGAAGACAATAGAATTAGTGCATACGATGCCTACCCTCAAAGGGTTTACAATCTAGCAGCCCCAGGATTCTACGGCTAAGCTGTCCTTGACCTAGGGACTCAGCACCAGCTATTTGTTGCCGAATTGCACTTTCCAAGTGCTTAGTACAGTGCTCTGTACACAGTAAGTGCTCAATAAATATGACTGACTGAATGAATTCTGTTTTTTAATTTTTATTTTTAAAGGCACAGGTCACTTTCAGCTCCGAGATACTTCCAGAAGCCATAGAAAGATCAGATTTGATGATTTTCTTTTTTATCATTGTTAAAAGACAAGCAGCGTAGCTTAATGGAAAGAGCTTGGGCTTGGGAATCAGAGATCGGGGGTTCTAATCCCGGCTCTGCCACTTATCAACTGTGTAACTTTGGACAAGTCACTTCTCTGCGCCTCAGTTACCTCACCATGGGGATTAAGACTGAGCCCCATGTGGGACAACCTGATAATCTTGTACCTACCCCAGCGTTTAGAACAATGCTTGGCACATAGTAAGCGCTTAACAAATACCATCGTTATTATTATCATTCTTATTATCAAAAACAAGTTTCAAATTCTCACATGCATGTGCGCTTTTCTCTATGTAGGTGTAAAAGCAGAACAGTGACGTGGGTCAACGGCAGGAAAAGAATCACAGAACAGGCTCTCCGAAGAACAGTTGGATGTATCCATTCAGACAACGGCGCCGTCATCTGCAGATCCCCAGAGACCCTGGTAAGGCCTACCTGCAGGCCTGAGGAACATTGGGTAAGTCAGAAAGGAAAGGGAAGGCCCAGAGTACGTAAGCGATGAATTCTGGTGTTGAGGGAAATCATGAAACATGAGTCAAATTGGGCTCTAGAGAGTGAAAGAGCTGATTCCACAGAGAATCCCAATGCCTTCAGCCAGACACCGCTGTTGGCATGGTTATCCCCCATTTAGGAGTTGGCGAGCCTGCTTCCGTGACTGAGAGTGCTTTTTGAGAGATGTCTTGCACGTGCACATGATTTTGTCCACAGGTTAAACTGGAAACATGGACCCAAAAAGGCCGAAAATTCAAATTGTTCAGGAAAGAATATGACACGTCGACAGGTTGGGCTTAGTTTGTGTATTTGGCATTCAGCACACATTCAGCAGTTTAAAGCATTTAGGTGAACACATTGTATATTTAAGTTTGTAAATACCTAGCTCTTTTTTGGGATGCTCTCTCTATAGTAGTGTTGATGGTTTGCTTTTGAAAGTATTTTTGATAAACTGAAGTTTATCTTCAGTCATCTATCTTATGGGATGAAGATGCCTCTGGTGAAATTTAAGAGTGTGTGTTTGTTTGTGTGTGTGTGTGTGTGTGTGTGTCTGACTGAAAGACCATTGGAGGCCCCACTGCATTGTGATCACACAAAGATTGTCACTTTTGCATCCGTATTTTCTGCAGCATTTTTACTACAGAAAGTAAAGGCAAGGGATGAGTGGTGATTTTTAAGACGTTGTATGTTTACCGTTGAATGGAATTGGATATTTTGTTGAATTTGAGGAATTCTGGAAGTCAGCAAATCTACAGTTAACTGTCGGAATATTTTTTCTTGTAAAAAATTTTATCTTTAAGCAGTTTGCATTCACCAATTTGTACTTTTCACTACTCTGGACAGCACTTTGTCTGTTGTATGGTAATACGTCTTAAACAAGATTCGGCTCTAATTTGCTCCAATACCCGAGTCCTGAATTGATAGTTGGAATAATTGAGAGAGTTCTAAACTGCAAGCAAAGGACTTCCTCTATTCTTGCACTCAATATCACCCCAACCCATTTTTTATAATCAACCCCAAATGGAATGATGATCTTGAGAAAGCGGGAATTGAATCTTCCTGCAGAATCCATAAACGATTGGCTGATGGCGACAAACCATTCTGACCTCGGAATGCATTTCCATAAAACCACTTTGAGTTTGGAAGAAGGCTTTTCATTTCCTAGCCAAAGAAAAACTAGCAGACCACAAGGCAACAATCCAAAGTGAACATTTGTTACCCCCAGGCAAGCCTACGTTCGGCACCTCAAAAATCTTCAGAAATCGAAAACAAGGTTTGGTGGGAGCCTGTTTAGGTAAAACAAAAGGGAGGTTTCCTCACTTGTATCTCCAAAATCTCTCCTTCGTGTGTTATTTTTATTTATGGAATGACAGTGAACCAAATAGCCTTATTTCCATAGATTTGATTTTTCCAGTGCACTGTTCACCTAACCTTTCACTAACTTTCGCATACTCAATGGAGCATGTAATTACTGTACCATAACAAAACCGTGGGGGATGGAGGATGGGTTTGTGGTGAAAGGTATAATCTATGGAGGTAGTCATCAATAAATGTGCTCAAGAAATCTTCAATTTATTCTGAAATTCTTAATAATGGCATTACCTTTTCCCCCCACATGGACACATTAAATTCTTCCAGTTGAGGGAAAAATATGATTAAAGGCACATACGCAGTGGAGCCGGGCTGAAGTTGCTCTGAAAATTAAAATCTTCTGATTTAATTTATGGGTTAGGAATAGAGTGTCTAGATATTGCTTCTTTCCAAGAACCTGAATGCAAACCTGGGAGTGGAAACTTTCATTATTCTGAAGCTTCAAAACAACCGGCATCTTATAGCCTAGAGAGATAAGCAAAGCATTGCTAGCATCCCACTTTTGATCTTACCTGTAAATCTGGTATCTTGAATTAAATGTGAGGCAAATATTAGCACTGGTTTTTTTTTTTGTGGAAGGGTACTTCTTGGGCTTTAATTTTATGAACATGCACAATACATGTTCCCCACCCCCACGTACACAAATGCATGTATGTGCCTAGAATATTAAATAGCTATATTATCCCATTTTAATAGGCTGCTTTAGGAAGCAGCATATTTCAAATTTATGATTTTTTTCTGGAAGAGAGAGCCTCATTCCATTTCAGAATGATAGTGCTTTTGTTGAACTAAAAATATTTAAAAAAATCAAAAATAGAAACAACTTTTGAATGGGGAGGAGTGGATGACTGTTCATTGAGACTACCAGCCTTTCTGGCTTCCACTAAGTAATCCTTTGCAGAGAAAGGTAATTTCTAGAGAAGGTTTTCTGGGGAAAAAAAAGCTTCCCCTTGTTAGACTCACTCTGATTTCTCTTAGCCCCTGTAGTCCTATGCTTATTTTCATGATTGGGCTAAAGATTCAAGCTTCGGGAGAAAAACATCCTTTCAAGGCATTCCATCTGATCAGCATGGTTAAAATGCTGGTTAACTTTCCACTGGATCAAGGTGACAGCTATTTGCCTTTTCATGAGTCCAGAAGTTTTATCATGAGTCCTTTGGAGTGCTTATTTCATTTCTCTTGGATTGGGGGAGGGAGGGTCACCCTAAAACAACTCATTATTTCACAGGGAAGACATCTGGAATCTTGGCTTAGTGTCGGTTGAGTGTTTCTTTTCTTGGCATACGAGGTATCTGAATATGCTGAAGCCAATATGGCTTTATAGATAGTGAGCCACCTATCTGGTGAATTCCTCAGGAACCAATATCGGAGGAGGGTGACTCTTGATATCATGCTTAAACTGGTGGTGTTAGAATAATAACAATAATAATAGCATTTATTAAGCGCTTACTATGTGCAAAGCTTAGAAGTACATGTCACTCAGAGCTTGTCTTTTGTGCGGGAGTGTGTGTGTGCGTATGAGATATCAGTTGTATTTATTGAGCACTTACTATGTGCAGAGCACTGAACTATGCCTTGGTAGAGTACAATACTACAGAATTAGCAGATACTTTCCCTGCCTTTTAATATTAAGAAATAGCTAACCTTTAGTATACCAATGGCCGGCCTGATAGTGGAAGAAATGTGGGCTTTACCTTTCATTACTACCTTTTTGCTGGTGGGTGGTTCCTTTTGGGAAATGGGGAAATTTTCCCTGTCCTCATCCCTTACCAATGTTCCAGCTAGAACAGCTGCGGATAAAGTCTCTGTTTTGTTTTAAACAAATTCTTTTGGAATGGGCCCTAGAAACTTTCTCCTCCACTGGTAGCTGATTCTAAATTTTTTTTAATTTCAGTATGTGGCCTCACTGATCTCAGTTGAAAAGCTTCCACTACAGTTTCTGTCTGTGTCCGTCGTAGTTGGGACCCTTCAGCTTTGACTAGGATTCCAAAAGGCTAGCCTGACATTTGCGAGCTGCGTGCCAGTTCATTATTGAGACTGTGCCTCATTGGGTCTTTTATTTTGCCCTCCAGCAGTTGGTTGTGTATCTTAGTGCCACCCATTCTTCTCTCAGGTCCCACCCAGCTGGTGTTAGGCTGTGCTTCAGTGTTAGAGAGATAATAATTAATGATGGCACTTAAGAGCTTTCTATGTGCCAATCACTGTTCTAAGCACTGAGCCTGTTCAAAGCCCTGGCTGTACCTAGGATTTCATCCACTCTCCCTGGCTTCAGTAAGTGCTAACTATCTGTAGTTTTTGAAAATGGACAGCTCTGTATGCGCTCCACAATATTTGATGTAAAACCTGATTACCTTGTCTCTACCCCAGTGTTCAGAACAGTGTTTGGCACATAGTAAGTGCTTAACAAATACCACAATTAGTGTTACTATTATTAGGTGTAGTTTATTGGCAACAGCAGAGGACTAGAAGCCCGACCTGGGTTCTCATCCTGGCTCCATCACTTGCCGGCTCTGTACCTCTGGGATACTTCTCTCCTGTCTACAAGTTTTGTTTTGTTGTCTGTCTCCTCCTTCTAGACTGTGAGTCCGTTGCTGGGTAGGGACCGTCTCTATATGTTGCCGACTTGGACTTCCCAAGTGCTAAGTACAGTGCTCTGCACACAGTAAGTGCTCAATAAATACGATTGAATGAATCTCAATTGTTTATCTCTCCACTAACCTCTTGTCCGCGTCCTACCCCTGGACAAAATCCATGCAAGCCTCATAGTTTATCCTCATGACAGACCCTGCTACTTCTGGACAGCTCTGGTGCTCCTTATGCCTTTCAGTTTGACATTCTGACCCTGCTTCTCCTCAGGCCTTTTCTCTCAGCAGCATTCCAGCATAGTTCCACAAGGTGTGAAGTGATCAACCCCTGAGGGGTTTCCCTCCTTTAAGGCAAAGTCACTCCGTTTGGATTAGTTTGATTTCCAAGTGGTGGTGAACTTGGTTCTGGGCCTCAAAAAAAATCCTTCTCCAGTGGGAAGAAAAAAATAAAATGTTTTACACGGTGAAAAAGGGCATTTGGGATTGTTCGTTCCCCCCTTTCCACTCTTAAACCAGTATGTTGGCAGTTTGAGGTAGTTGAAGTCTTCTGGAGAAGGCACCTTTCTATTTGGGCACCGGAAGAGGTGGGAGGGAGGAGGGGAGGAAGAGTGGGAAATCATCATCATCATCATCATCAATCGTATTTATTGAGTGCTTACTGTGTGCAGAGCACTGTACTAAGCGCTTGGGAAGTACAAATTGGTAACATATAGAGACAGTCCCTACCCAACAGTGGGCTCACAGTCTAAAAGGGGGAGACAAAACCAAACATACTAACAAAATAAAATAAATAGAATAGATATGTACAAGTAAAATAAATAAATAAATAGAGTAATAAATATGTACAAACATATATACATATATACAGGTGCTGTGGGGAAGGGAAGGAGGTAAGATGGGGGGGATGGAGAGGGGGACGAGGGGGAGAGGAAGAATCTGCTGCCCCACTCCCAACTTTCCCACTTGAAGTCATGAATGTAAAATAACGATGCAGGTCCCTTGCTGCCTGTCTCTAGACCAAACTCTCTGCAGAGCCTGGACGGAACCTTTGCTGACCTGAGGGCAAATTGGCATCAGAAACTGGATTCCGTGTTGGTGTTGGAATTCAATCTTGGATAGGCACTGGTCTCCAGAATAGACAATGAGTTTGTCAGTTGGGATGACGTGACTGTGCCACATCAAGAGTTGCTATTTCACTGGGTGAAGGGTCTTCTGGGATTTGTTGCTGAATCGTACTTCCCAAGCACATAGTACAGTATAGTAGAGAAGCAGCATGGCTCAGTGGAAAGAGCCCAGGCTTGGGAGTCAGAGGTCATGGGTTCGAATCCCTGCTCTGCCACATGTCTGCTGTGTGACCTTAGGCAACGCACTTAACTTCTCTGAGCCTTAGTTACCTCAACTGTAAAATGGGGATTAAGATTGTGAGCCCCTTGTGGGACAACCTGATCACCTTGTATTCCCCCAGCACTTAGAACAGTGCTTTGCACGTAGTAAGTGCTTAACAAATGCCATCACTATTATCATTATTATTATTATTATTATTATTATTATTATTACAGTGCTCTGCACACAATAAGTGCTCAATAACTATGATTGTATCAATTGCCTTTCTGGGCTTCACCCCACTTTTACAGAGGAAGGGAGAGAAGTGAGTCCTAGGAAGGCAATCTGTCCCATAATTTCTCCCTTGCTTTCCCTCTGCTTAGATTAATCTCCCTCCTGTGGAACAGAGTTGTTTTAAGATTTTGGTATAGCCAGGACAGTGGTCAGTCACCCCCTGCTGATTCCCTATATGTGCTCTTCTCTCCACTTGTCTTCCTTTCCTGGCCACGAAGGGACTACTTAGCAGCTAATATCTCAGGACAAAGGGGTAGGAACCATTCAATAACCCAAAGGAGACTCCCCACTCCAGTCACAAAGTCCAGTGCTTAGAACAGTGCTTTGCACATAGTAAGCGCTTAACAAATACCATCAAAAAGCAAAAGCAAAAAATGGTCACTCTCTCTGACAGTAAGCAGACTGGACCTCCGTGTGTCCCGTGATGCTCTATTTTGGCCAAGGCAGCCACTAGTCTCCCCTTACTGAGGCCACTCACCTTGGTGCGTTCTGGGATAGCCCATGCTCTGGTCCATCACCAAAGAGGCTTGTGATAGATTCTAGGACCTTGGTTCTAATCCTGGCTCTGCAACTTGCCTACAGTGTGACCTTGGGCAAGTCACTTCACTTCTCCGTGCCTCAGTTACCTCATCTGTAAAATGGGGATTAAGACTGTAAGCCCCATGTGGGACAAGGACTGTGTCCAACCTGATTTGCTTGTGACCACCCTAGTGCTTAGTACAGTGCCTGGCACATGCTAAGCGCTTCACCACTACCACAATTATTTTTATTATTAGGTCAAGTCTCCTGGATAATCTTCTAACTTGCTCTAAGGTTACAATGTCTTTAGTATCACTAGCCCCAACCTTCCTACTCTTGCCAGCAGATAGAGGAGCAGAGGAAAAGGTCTTGGAAACCCCCCTGCCACTAATATTAGCAGTGTAGATTTTCTGTTGGAGTTTATATTGCTATTTCTTTTCTCCCTCTTCTAGTCTTTGAAATTGAATTCTCAATGGGTTGCAAAGAAGGGTAGTTTAAACCATAAATGCAGGAAAACCCAGGGAAATATTCCAGTGAAAGAGAGGATAAGAACTTAAATTAGTGCTTAAATTGTAGGGGGCTCCCAAGTTTTGCGAGCTAAAGGTGTGCATAGGAGGAAGAGAAGATTTAACCTGCGTAGAATGTGCTAGTGAAGGATGTAGAAATCATTTTGTCCATATTGCAAACGTGTTATCACGGTGCCAAGAACCACTGGCTGATATGAAGAAAGAATACATTTTCGAGACTGTCATTCCCCAGGGAGAAAACACCATCAATACCCAGCTGCAACTCTGTCGCTCAGACAGGCTTTGCCTTAACAATGGCAACATTCACCATAATTACTTTATCATAAGTAGAAACATGCAGGCACTAAAAGGGTCCTGTGTTTGATTGGCAGCTCAGCGGGGGGTGGGAGGGGGCAGGAGTGAATTGGTGGCAGCTTTTTATTATAACTGCCTCCAGAGCAGGATGCCGTCACCAGCTCTTAGAGGAAAGATTTTCCTTGTGGCTTTGGCCAGTGGTGTGAAATATCGACAACGATGGCAAAATAGAGCAGGCAGGACAGTGGCAAAGTCAGATGTCAGCTAGCGGAGGGTCACATGGCCTTGTTTTAGGAATCAGATTCAGCAGGCCCAGGATAGTCTTTCAGGATCAAACCGCGGCTCACTGGGGAGTCTTGGGAGAATGTACGCTACGCCGGCACAGTGTTGCTGGGAACTGTTTTGTCAAAAGGTTTCAACAACCCTGGGAGAGAGGAGTGGAGGGGAAGGGGGAGTAGAGGTTGAAGTGGGATGAGGTACCTGTCCCAAGGGACTGAGAGAGAGAAGGCTTTAGAAAAGCAGGAGCAAGGAGAGTGTCGCCTCAATTTTCAATTCAACTGGGGAATTATGGGGGTGACAGATTTGGACACTTTGGGTAGCTCAAATGGTCGCAATCCAGCTAATCTGAATGAGTTTGCAATCCGTGAGGCTTTGATTGATCTGGTATTTAGGACTTCCTACTACCAAGAGAAGCATGAGGAAAGAAACTGAGGGGACTGTACTTCTAATTCGGCATGTCCACCCCCAATTGATCCCCAAAACCCAGGTTGGAAATGGGTTAATGGAAAGCGGATCAAAATCTTAACCTCTCATTTCTCTTCAGTTCCATTTGCTGGGTTCCTCCGTCCTGCACTTTATGTCTTCTGAGGGAGGTGAATTTGGGAAACTCCTACTAAATCTCTGCAGTCACCTACACGGCCAGGAAGTTGGAACCCTCACGGGGTGTGTGTGGGTGTGTGTGGATGTTTTGGAGGGGAAATTCCCAAGGTACAGAGAGAGGGAGCCAAGAAGTTGGGCAGGTGGCTGTTAGCAGGGTTTCAATTCAGTTCTGGAGATCCCTTTCCAGAGCCTCGAACTCTGTCTTCCGAAATAGAGTAGAGAAGCATATGATTACTGCAGGCCTGTAAACTATAGTTTTCTTTTTTGGGCAGCTGCATCTAACTGCCTCCCTATCTTTCACTACATTCATTCATTCAATCGTATTAAGCGCTTACTGTGTGCAGAGCACTGTACTAAGTGCTTGGGAAGTACAAGTTGGCAACATATAGAGATGGTCTCTACCCAACAGTGGGCTCACAGTCTAGAAGGGAGAGACAGACAACAAAACAAAATAAATAGAATAAATATGTACAAATAAATAGAGTAATAAATCCGTACAAACATATATACAGGTGGTGTGGGGAAGGGAAGGAGGTAAGGCCGGCGGGATGGGGAGGAGGAGGAAGGGGAGAGGAAGGAGGGGGCTTAGTCTGGGAAGGCCTAGGAAATCACTTCTACCTAGATACCAGCTAAAATTCAGAGCTGAGGGTTTAAGTTGTAATAAATAGATTCCATATTAGGGATGGATGTTTAACACAACACAAGCCTCAGTTTCCCCCATTTTAATGTGTGCCACTTGTCAAGAAGATTTGGGTTCTTAACTCACATCTGTGTCCGTCTTGGACAAGAGACGGTTAAACAAACATTGATTTTTTTTTTTTTTATCAGCATCAGAATGGGCTCCAGGTCAGGATATTTTATTTCTGCTGTTATGCACCAGTGAACATTTTTTAATTAATCAGAAAGCCCAGTAGCAGCAACCTTAATCCTCTAAATAACCTTTTCAAGAAAACACCCCCTACTCTCTCCCACCCTGTAGAGAAAATGGTTTCAATCCATTAGCCCAAATTTTTCATCTTAATTCTCTGCAAACGTGGCTGACTGGTAATTATTTTGCCTTCCCAACTGGCCATTACATAAAACAAGAGGCAGGCCTGTTGCAAATCTCTTCACCACACCCCCTAAATCAATCTCCGCACTGCGTGATGAAACACTGGATTAAAGATGAAACGGTTTTAGCTACGCGTTGTGATTTCCTTACCATGAACATAAGCCTTAGAATGACCAGATGGATCTGTGTTCTGCCTTCCCCTTGCCTTCTTTTTAAACCTACGGTGACCCAGAGACAGGGTGGCTACTGATGATTTCCCTCCCAGACCTCTGAGAGACATGTGTGATTTTTATAATCAACCACCTGATTCTGGCTGGAGAAGCTGTGGGGCCTAAAGTGGAAAAAACACAGGTTTGGGAGTCAGGGGATCTGGGTTCTAATCCCGATTCAGCCAGTTGCCCGCTCCGTGACTTCCTCTAGACTGTAAGCTCACTGTGGGCAGGGGATGTGTCTACCAACTCTCTTATATTGTTCTCTCCCAAGTGCTTAGTACAGTGCTCTGCACAAAGTAAGCCCTCAGCGAATGATTGACTATTCTGTGCTTCAGTTTCCTCATCTGTAAAATGGGGATTTAATGTCTCTTTCTCACCTACCATGAGCCTCACGATAGTGGGGGACTGCGCTCGACCTGATTAACTTGTATCTACTCCAGTGATTAGAACAATGCTTGGAAAGTAACAAACATAATAATAACAAATATTATAACAATAATCAATGGTATTTATTGAGCACTGACTGTGTGCAGAGCTCACTGATAAGCGCTTTGGAAAGTGCAATAGAGTTGGCAGACAACTTTCCCGGCCCCCCAGTGATGAAGAATGGATTTGGAAAGACAACACTGACTCATGCTTTCTCTCATCTAAAAGTCATAGAGTGGAGGTGGGGAAATAAGCTTTGCGCACAGTAAACGCTCAATAAATAAGACTGCATGAATAACACAGACAACCTTTTGTAGGGCAAATATCTACATGACCACCATTACTGAAACTGGCACTTGTGGGTAGATCCTGTTGTGAAAGTTGGGAAGCAGTGTGGTCGAATGGTTACAGCAAGGACCTGGCTTCTAATCCTAGCTTTGTGACCTTGGGCAAGTCACTTAAATTCTCTGTCCCTGTTACCTCGTCTATAAAATGAGAAGTGAGACTGTGAGCCCCATGTAGAACAGGGACTATGTCCAAACCTATCTAGTATCTACCCCAGCACTTTAAACAGTGTCTGGTACATAGTAAGTGCTTAACAAATACTAGGAAAAAATAAGTGTATATATCCAGCTTTCTAAGGTAGCAGGGACTACAGCCTTGTAGGATCTGTGTGAAGGAAAGCTAATGCTTTAGAACTTGGCCGGTCTCTGCTACACCCTCACACATAGCCATGTTTAAGACAGCTGCTGCTGGAAGAACTTTTTGTAACTCTACTGTCACATTTGAATGGAAACATATAGTAAAAATATGCATTCTGACAGAACTGGTTGAATTTGGCCCATTCTCTTCCTACCTTCCACCACTCTCCTCTCCTTCAAAGTCCTATTGAGGTCATATTTCTTCCAAAAGGCCTTCCCCCATTAAGCCGTCTTTTTCCCAACCTCTCTCTCTTCTGCATTGTCTATGCACTTGAATCTGTACCTTTTTGGTGTTAGGTATTCACCCCAACCTCAGCCCCATAGTACTATGTACCTGTCTGTAATCATTCTTTTACCAATTCCTGTCTCTCCTTCTAATAATACTAATGTTGGCATTTGTTAAGCACTTACTATGTGCCAAGCACTACTCTAAGCAGTGGTGTAGATTCAAGGTAATCAGGTTGTCCCAGTCTAATCCTCATTTTATAGATGAGGAAACTGAGGCACAGAGAAGTTAAGTGACTTGCCCAAGGTCACACAGCTGATAAGTGACAGAGCCGGAATTAGAACTCACGACCTCTGACTCCCAAGGCCGAGCTCTTTCCACTAAGCCACGCTGCTCATTGCGAGTAGGGAATGTGTCTACCAATTCTGTTGTTTGTATTATACTTTCCCAAGTGCTTAGTATTTTATTTTGTTAGTATGTTTGGTTTTGTTCTCTGTCTCCCCCTTCTAGACTGTGAGCCCACTGTTGGGTAGGGACTGTATATGTTGCCGATTTGTACTTCCCAAGCACTTAGTACAGTGCTCTGCACACAGTAAGCGCTCAATAAATACGATTGATTGATTGACTTAGTACAGTGCTCTGCACACAGTAAGCACACAATGAATATCGTTGATTCAGGAGGTGGAATCGGGCCCAAAAGAATTGGAAGTCTATTCCAAAGTTTGCTTGATCTAATTGCAGGAGATTGAATTTAGCCTGTCTGTCTCTCTCTCTGTATTAGAATTAGAATTCTGGTGTCTATGATTACTATGTATGATTTTAAAATTTTCAGAACGCCTCCAAATCATTTTCTGGCCCCTAAGTCATTACCTGTGGTTGATCTTCTTTCATAAAACGGCTCGTGGATTACTCACATTATCCTGAGGCAGAGAACTGGGCGATGCCTGCAATTTTGGAAAAGTTCCACATAGTAACAGCCTCTACACAGTTCTGGTGTCCCCTGGCTCTAGTGGAGCAGGCATTTGTGCACTTATCATACCATTCCCTCTTCCTTGTTCCTCTTCTGTCCTGCATGATCCCCACGGAGTCATCATTACGGTATTTTAAGATCTTACTATGTCCCTGGCACTGTGCTAAGTACTGGGGTGAATACAATATAAACAATTCAGACAAAGTGACTGGCCCAAGAGAGGCTCACTAATCTACGTGTGGGAGGACAGACATATAGAGAGATTATATGGATAATTAAATCTGAGTGGGGGCATTTAAAAAAAGAATATAGGAAATGAAAGATAAGAGGCAGAATAGGGAGTTGACCAGCAGTAGGAGAAAGTGCCGTTCCTTCAAATTTCTCAAACCTCAGATGACCTCGTGGAAGCAGGATAAGGAGGTATTTAGCTTCCCTGGCAGAACGCTCAGCAAGAAATAGGATTTAGCTCATTTTTCAACCCATGTTTACACTCTAGCCAGAAGTCAGCACTGACAAATAGGATTTCCTTATGCACTGTGAAAGTCTTTTGAAAATATAGCCCAAATAGCAGTTTATTGAAAGTCCTCCAATGTAGACACAGACACCCACAGGAAGCATTTCAGTACAGAATGGGAGGGGGGCGGGGAAAACAATCTCCGTCTCCTCCAAACCGGGCCTGGATGATATTCTTGTCATACAATGCGTGATAATGTTTCTATTGCTTGCTTTGGAATGGCTCTCTTCTGCCAAACTTCATATAAACATGCCACACTCTACCATTGTTTTGGGAAGCTTCCATGCGAATGATTGCCACCCAGATTTTTGAAGACTGCTTCTGGCATTTCTTAATATTCCCTTGGAAAAGATCACTTGGCGAAATGGAGAGGCTGGCTTACCACAGGAGGGGAAGGAGGGGAACAGAGCACATTATGGACAAATGGCACAGTGTTCGGCTTATGGTTTGTTACCTGCTAAACGTGAGAAGCAGCACAGCATACTGGACCGAATCAAGGTCATGAGTTCTAATCCTGGCTCCTTTACTTGTCTCCTGCGACCTTAGGCAAGTCACTTTACCTCTCTGTGCCTCTTATTCATTCATTCAATCATATTTATTGAGCGCTTACTGTGTGCAGAGCACTGTACTAAGCGCTTGGGAAGTACAAGTCGGCAACATCTATAGTCCCTACCTAACAATGAGCTCACGGTCTAGAAGGAGGAGACAGACAACAAAACAAAACGACAGTAAAATAATAACAACAACAATGGTATTTAAGTACTTGCTATGTGCCAAGAACTGTTCTAAGTGCTGGGGGTAGATACAAGGGAATTAGGTTGTCCCATGGGGGGCTAACCTTTCTGTTTTTATGCAAAACTGAGGCACAGGATGATCATATCTGACAGATGATCATTCTCCCCACCTTAAAGGCAGATCTCCTCCAAGCGGCTTTCCTGAAGAGGCCCTCATTTTCTCTTTTCTAACTCCTTTCTGTGTCACCCTTGCAATTGGATTTGTACCCTTTATTTGCCCCAAAGCACTTATATACACATCTGTAATGTATTTATTTATATTAATATCTGTTTCCCTTCTAGACTGTAAATTCGCTGTGGGCAGGGAGCATCTCTACCAAATCTGCTATACCAAGCTCTTAGAACCATGCTTTGCACGCAGTAAGCACTCAATAAATATGATCGGTTCATTGATTTCCAGGACCCCAGAGGCAATCCGTGGCGGTCTCTAATGGAGCTCTCTCAAGTTTCCAACAGTGCAAGTGAAACATTCTGCAATCCAAAGTTTGCTTTCGTAGTCAAACGCTCTTAGCACAATTACACCAAGAAATTGACTGGATCTGAATGAGACCTCGCACGAGCCCTTCATTAGAACCGCTGAAAGGAAAATATAAATAGGAAGCTCCCTTAATGTGGAAACAGAGCGGCGTTTCAATGTTTTAATTTTCTCAGCTCTAGGCAGCTGTGATTAACCTGGCAAATCAGAGATGCGGCTGTTGCGGATTATTCCAACAGCTGAGACCGTTTGGCAACCCACTGTCCTACATGGTTACAGATCTCTTCAGATAATGGCTTGGCTTCCCATCCTGCTCAGGGAGCTGCCCCCGGGCCTCTTCTGGGAAGACCCAAAGATGCCAAATGCTGGGTTTCAGAGCCAAGCTTCCCTTGGCTCAGTTTCCGCCGTGGGCCAGACCCTATCCGGGCTTTGATAGGGACGCCGCAGACCAGATCTCAGAGGGATGGACTAGCCGTTGGCCTCCCCTGAGGAGACCGCTCAGGCCAGAATGGAGAACTGCAGAGGGGGGAAGCGGCCCGATTGGATGGAGGCCACTCCACAGCCACCCACCTGCTCTTGGCTTCTGGGGCCCATGGTGGAGGTCTCAGAGGGGAACTTCACAATGTTGACAGAATCACCCGGTAATGGCTGAAGCCAAACCTAACTCCCCAAGAGGGATAAGCCTGCCTCTCTCTCTCTCTCTCTCTCTCTCTCTCTCTCTCTCTCTCTCTCTCTCTCTCTCTCTCTCTCTCTCTCTCTCTCTCTCTCTCTCTCTCTCTCTCTCTCCTCTCTCTTCTCTGTCTCTCTCTTCTCTCTCCTCTCTCTCCTCTCTCTTTCTCTCTCTCTTTCTCTCTCTCTCTCTCTCTCTCTCCCTCTCTCTCTCTCTCTCCACACACACACTTATACATACATGTATGTATGTGTGTATATATATAATGTATGTATATGCACATATATAATGTATGTATATATATAATGTATGTATGCACATATAATGTATGTATGTACATATATAATGTATGTGCATATATAATGTATGCATATATACATATACATATATACATACATAGAGAGAGAGAGATACACCCTGTGTATATATCTTTAATTGCATTTATGGTATTGACACATGTCTACTTGTTCTGTTTTGCTGTCTGTCTCCCCCTTCTAGACTGTGAGTCCACTGTTGGGTAAGGACTGTCTCTATATGTTGCCAAATTGTACTTTCCAAGTGCTTAGTACAGTGCTCTGCACACAGTAAGCGCTCAATAAGGACAATTGAATGAATGACTGAATGAATAAGCCTGGCCCAAGGGCTGGATAATGGTGGCCCTGCCGGCAGCTGGTTTCGACTGAATCCATTAATTCGGCATCCCTGGTTCAGTCATAAATTTTCTATGTCTCCCTTTGTGTCCTGTAGTCCACTGCATGGCTGGATTCAGCTGGCTGACGGGTCATAATATAGCCAGCCCACTCTCCCTCCTCTTTTGAAGTGGTCATGAAAGTGGCATGTGAAGATATAGAACAGCGCTTTGCACATAGTAAGCGCTTAACTAATACCATCATTATTATATTGATCTGGGTCTACCCAGCTCTGTATTCTCTATGGGTTTTCTGCAGTAGAGTCCCTGCTCCAAACTGTAAGCTCCTTGTGGGCAGAGACATGTCTATCTACTCTGTACTCTCCCAAGAGCTTAGCACAGTGCTCTACACAAACTCACAAACTATATTCTCTCTCTCAATCATGTTTATTGAGCACTTACTATGTGCAGAGCACTATGCTAAGTGATAGGGAAAAATCTCCAGGCGATGGTTAATCACAATCCTATGGTGGCAGTTAAGCACTTTGCAAAGTACCAACCACTGTACTCAGTGCTTCTGGGAATACAAGATAAGCAGGTTGGGCCTAATCTCTGTCCCTCATTGGGCTCACAGTCTAAAAAAATTCATGTGCAGAGTCACAGACCACATTGGGGTAGGGTATTTGGTTTCTAGGCTCAGAAAGACCAGCAAGAGAAGTTCAGGTCTTTCATGACCACGTGTTGTTTCTCCTCTAGGTCTCTAAGCACGATTCTTGCTATGTACCAGACTCAATGCCCAAAGCAGAAAATTTCTGGCTGCGTGTCTGGGAAAATATACCGCAAAGCCCTGAGGGCAAAATGGTATCTTGTGAATATGGAGTCCAATTCTCCTCTTTTGGGGATAGATTGTAAGCTCCTTAAGGACAGGAGCATGGTCTACCAATTCTTGTATTTTACTCTACCAAGGGCTTAGTACAGTGCTTTGCACAAAGTGAGTTTTAAATAAATACCATTGAGTAATGGATAGGGGAGGCCAAGGTGGGAACTCTAGGTTGCGGTCAGACAGAGAATTGCTCTTCTGGTTTCCTTTTTCAGTCTGGCCCTCATCACACCCTTTTTGAGACCATTAAATTCTATTTTAAATGGTTTACATTATTGTCTCTCTCCCTCTTTAGACGGTAAGATCATTATGGACGGGGAATGTGTTCACCAAATCTATTGTGTTGCACTGTCCCAAGTGCTTAATATAGTTCTCTGCACAAAAGAAGAAGAAGAAGAAGGTTGGCAGGTCTAAGGTCTTGTATACCAGGGGATAAATCAAAGATATTTATTGAGCACCTAACAGCTGACACTACATGGCGTAATGGATAGAGCCTGGGCTTGGGATTCAGAAGGTCATGGGTTCTAATCCCTGCTCCACCACTTGTCTGCTGTGTGACCTTGAGCAAGTCACTTCACGTCTCTGTGCCTCAGTTTCCTCATCCATAAAATGAGGATCAAGACCGTGAGCCCCAAGTGGGACAGAGACTGTGCCTAACCCGATTTGCTTGTATCCACCCCAGCACTTAGTAGAGTGCCTGGCACATAAGAAGCACTTAATAAATGCCATAATTATTACAATTATTAGGTCGTGCCAATATGGGAATCCACTCGAGCTGCATTTTCACTCAGATTCTGAGGAAGTTCATTCCATCACCTGTGAATTAAGGACCACAGCGATATTGAGCTAGACAAGGAGCTGTAGTTTTTTCCCAAAAGTAACTGTTTCCCGTTTCCCCCTCGAATAGAATGGGGGAAATGGATGCAGCAGTCAGAGAGCAGTTTGCCTGAGTAGGCCTTTCCCTGCCCATGAGGAGCTTACAGTCTAAAGGGCATTGAAGGTCAACTGTAAACCATGTGGCATAGTGGTAAGTGTCTCTGGCTGAGGGGCAGGGCAATCTTACATCTCATATCTTCATCTGAGGAGAAGCCTTGGAGGTTGGGAGTCACGAGCAAACGTAGCCCTGCTGGAGACTGATTGTCCTTGGCTAACTGGTGAGCCAAAGATGTGAATAGCGCACATTTTTCAGTCCCATTTTTATACCTGGAGGGTAACACTGTCAGATGTGCTCTTCAAATCTAAAGGGCAATTCAGTATTTCATATATAAACATGATATGTAATTTACCGTCAGGGGATATGGTTCCTACACTTAGTGCTTGAATGCATATGTGTAAATTTCTCCCATATATGCATGAAATATAAATGTTCCTCATATTACCCACTAGGGAAAAACACACCAGAATAAAATAATGGAAGGATCCCTGTCGCAGCAAATGCTGCGACTATTTCTGGTCACTTAAGAGAAGAGATATGCTGATTTAAGCATTTTACAAAAGACCAAATCTAAAACTCAAATGAAATAATATATAGGGAGGTTTCTTAGGCAAAGCTATCAAAATTAACTGCCTATTTCTTACCTCATAAAGAGGTCCTTAAAATGAAATGTGACCGCTTTCATATTAAGTCTGGTTTGTTTCATTCTAGAAGGGACTGTTTTCAATCTGCCCCTGCTCTGTGCCTACATTATAATTTTTAGTCCCAGCAGGAAAGAGCAGGTGAACATGGAAAAAGAGATTTCAGAGCAACCATTAGAAAAATAATTTCGAGCACCTGAGTGAGGCAAAGTTTCTCTAGGGAATATGTCCAGGAGTCTGCATTTTCAGGAATATAGGAAAATTAAGATGGCATCATCAGCTTTTAGGATAATTTGATTTCGTTGAAGCTGGGATCTCAGCAACGTAGTGTGGCACATTAAAATGGAATAAGGCCTCATGAATATAACATTAATTTCCACAGCGTAACACTGCATAAGGCAATTCATTCAGAAGAGGCTAAGTGGCTTCCTGGAGGAAAAATGGATTTTTTCTGTCACAATCAACCCCCCCGCCCCCCGCCTGGAACTCCCTCCCATTTCAAATCTCTCAGGTCACAGCTCTTCCCATCCTCAAAGTCCTCCTAAAGTCCCACACCCTCCAAGAGGTCTTCCCCAACTAATTTTCTTCCCTCCCAAACCTATCCTTCCAACTACCACTTTCTCCTCACAGCCATTGGTAATTCTTGGGTACAAATCAATTCACCTATTTGCTGGTTAAGCATTTATTTATTCACTTCTCTGCTTTCACATTCTGATTTTCTTCCTAATGGTCAATCATTTGACCATTAAAGGTCTCCTCCTTTAGCTCCTATTCTCTTCAAGGCCAGGGACTTGAACCTCTACTGTATTTTCTCAAGGGCTTAGTCCACTGCTCTGCACACAGTCCACAGTCCTCAGTAAAAACTGTTGAATGATTGATAAGATTCTAGCTGGCTGCACCAGGAGAAAGCACCAGATCATGGGGGAATTTTATTTATAAAAGTACAGAAGCAGGATCGATCGACAACGAATGCCAGAGCCTGCCTTCCCTCTCTGAATTTTCCATTTGATTTTCTTTCATAGTCTACTTTTCTTCCAACAAAAGCAAATGATATCAGAATGCTCGGGGCCAAGCCCCTCACTCCAGTGTGGAAATTTTGTGTTTACCTCAAGCAAGGGAAGTTGGGCTATTGGAGAGAGGATCTGGGCCATGTCTTCCCAGAAATCTTGCGAAGAAGAGAGTGTGCTTCAGATGTCGACAGACCTGATATACCTGCTGGGTTGAGTTGCTTTCCCTTAAAAATGATGGAGTGTCTACACCTAAAGCGCACAATAAAAATCTGTTGCATAATTGATGTATTTTTCAGGCTTCTAACTGGCTACGTACACCAAAAGAAAGCACCAGCTGAGGGAGGAACTGTATAGAGATATATATCAGTCAACTGTGATGACTGAGCATTTACTGTGTGCAGAGAATCAATCAATCAATCTTACTTATTGGGCACTTACTGTGTGCAGTCACTGTACTAAGCAAGAACTGTACTAAGTGCTTGGGAGAGTACAATATAACAGAGTTGGGTAGACATGTTCCCTGTCCACAATTAGCTTATAGCCTAGAGGGATTTCAAGGAATACTTAATTCAAGGAATAACTGGGACAGATTAAAGACTAGGAAAAATGCCTCCACAAAATAATTTTGTCAGGAAAAGGGACATAGTCTTGATTCGGTGATTTTTTTTTCTTCCATCCATTTTATCTATATTCTTCATAGTAATTCTCCTGACATAGACTGATGTTTTCATTCGAGTCATACTTAGGGAGCTCTATCAGCCTATACAGAATTTACTTGATTTACTGTACATACTGTCATTAATTGCAGTGCTCAATAAATAACCACTGATAATGATGATGGTAAAGTTCTGGATGGATTGGATGTCTTTTTTTTAATGGCATTTATTAAGCGCTTACTATGTGCAAAGCACTGTTCTAAGCGCTGGGGGGCTACAAGGTAATCAGGTTGTCCCATGGGGGGGCTCATAGGCTTCATCCCCATTTTACAGATTAGGGAACTGAGGCCCAGAGAAGTGAAGTGACTTGCCCAAAGTCACACAGCTGACAATTGGCAGAGCTGGGATTTGAACCCATGACCTCTGACTCCAAAGCCCGGGCTCTTTCCACTGAGCCGTGTTGCTTCTCCAAGTCTTGGACTTGGATCAGGCTGATCTGACCCAGGCTGGCCTGGCAAAGAATATTGGAACACCTCAGCTGTTCAACTTTTAATTCTTTATTTTTTTTATGGTATTAGTTAATAATAATAACAATAATAATGGCATTTATTAAGCACTTACTATGTGCAAAGCACTGTTCTAAGTGCTGGGGAGGTTACAAGGTGATCAGGTTGCCCCACGTGGGGCTCAGTCTTAATCCCCATTTTACAGATGAGGGAACTGAGGCCCGGAGAAATGAAGTGACTTGCCCAAAGTCACACAGCTGATGATAGGTGGAGTAGGGATTTGAACCCTTGACCTCTGACTCCAAAGCCTGGGCTCTTTCCACTGAGCCACACTGCTTCTCTGTATGGGTGGCAGGCTCCAACCCGTGACCCCTTTCTTCAGGAGAGTGGGCCTATACCCTCTCCTCCCAAGGGGCAGGGCTGAGGGCAACTCTTCCTCCGGGAAGACCCCTGCCCCACCTGAAGTCCTCCTCTCCCTCAGAGGGGAGCCTGGGGCCTGGTCTTTGCCCTCCCACCCAACCTCCTACCTACCTACTTCAGTGCTCACTGTGTGTCAAGCACTGTTCTAAGTGCTGGGGTAGATACAAGCCAATCAGGGTGGATAACAGTCCCTGTCCCATGTGGGGTTCACAGTCTAGGAGGGAGAACAGGCATTGAATCCCTACTTTGCAGTTGAGGGAACTGAGGCATTGAAGTCAAGTGATTTATCCAAGGTCATACCGCAGGTAAGTGGCAGAGTTGTTACTCCTGGATCCCAGACCCGGGCTTTATCCATTAGGCCACACTGCTTCCCAAATATGAAGCTCTAAACTTGATGGGGGTTCTAATCCCAGCTCTGCCACCTGTCTGCTGTGTGACCTTGTGTAAGTCACTCAACGTCTCTGTGCCTGTTAACTCATCTGTAAAATGGGGATTGAGACTGTGGGACAAAGGTTGTGTCCAACCTGATTTCCCTGTATCTACTTCAGTGTTTAGGACAGAGCTTGGCACATAGTAAGTGCTTAACAAGTATCACTATTAATAAACACTGAGGAGGGGGAGAGAAGGGAAGGAGCGGTGTACCAAACTTGTCCTTTACAAAAACCCATTATCCATTGTAGAATCTTCTACAACTTTTGGTCTGCACGGCTTCCTGCGGGAATGACTTCCAAAAGTTAGCCACCCTCTGGGAGAAGGAATATTTCCTTGTTTGTTTTGAATTTCCAACCTTCAGCGGGTGTCTCTCATCTTGGTGTTATGGAATTAGGTGAACAATAATTCTGCATCCCCCCCCGTCCACACAATTCATGATTATTTCTAAACTTCAATCATCTCCCCTCTCAGCTTTTGAATTTTCAGACTAGAGAAACGTCACCTTCTTGACCCGTTTTCGTTCGGGAGCCGTTCGGGTCCCTTGGGAGAGAATGAAGGAGAGAGGAGGCATGGAAGTCGGAATAAATTTCTTCCTTCCCCATCTGGGAGGGTACTTGGCTTATTCCCTTCGAGACATGAAAAGGAAATCATCACGATGGTGTGTGGCACACCCCCCGTTACAGTATGGGGGAGGTGGTGGGAGCTCTCTTAATGCAAACGTCTTCCTTCCCACCAGTCTCTGATCTACGGTATGACTCTAATTTGCCTTTATAGAGAGCTATCTGCTGAGATAATTCTATGCATCCTTTGTATTCTCCTCTTATGTTTATTTCATTACAATATTTACAAAAGGATCTGAGGCTGGAGTCACTATGCAAATGAAAATATGAATAGATGATTTGGCGGGATATTAAAATTCATTAACCCTATTTCCATTTAAACCATTATCATGGATATTTGAGCACTGTGCACCTGCCAAAACGCGTGATAATCCCCATCAACGTTACATCAAATAGTCTATTCACCGTCTTTATTTCCTTGTCAAGCAAAGTAAAAACTTCCTCGTGTTGGACGGTCAGAGCCCTTTCTGAGCTGATTTGTTTATTAGATTTTCTATTCTTGGGGAGGTTTGTTACCAAGTTCAACTCAGTTTTTGGCGTTCACTTTATTGATTCCGATAAAGAATGGTTCCACCGCTCCTCTCCTTGAGTGGCTCCCCTTTTCACTCCCTGGAAAATCCGTGTCGTAGGGAAGATGGGCAGACAGGCTTATGGGCGCGTTCCCAGGCCCTGAAAGAAAAGCGGGTGATGAGGGGAAATCAGATTTCAGGGTTAAAGCGGCAGGGATCCAGGAACTCCCCACATCCTTGTTCCTTCTGTAATTGCCAGTCCATTTTTCTCCTGTCCTGGACTCGGGGCTTCTGCCCTTCTCTTTCACTTCTCATCTCCCGTAGTCACCATTATCACCCCATTCCTCACCCCTTCTTTCTGTTTGCGCCCTTTTGATCATGGGGCAAACTGGCTTGCTCTTGGGAAATCCACCTGTGTCGGTATTTTGGAGGGTGAAGAGGAGGGGGCTGCTAAATATCGGGGAGGAGAGCTCGGGAGCGCTTGGCAAACAGAAGGTGAAGAAGTCTTTGGAGAAGCAGCGTGGCTCAGTGGAAAGAGCCCGGGCTTTGGAGTCAGAGGTCATGAGTTCAAATCCTAGCTCCGCCATCTGTCAGCTGTGTGACTTTGGGCAAATCACTTAACTTCTCTGTGCCTCAGTTCCCTCATCTGTGAAATGGGGATTAAAACTGTGAGGCCCCCCCGGGGGGCTGATCACCTTGTAACATTCCCAGTGCTTAGAACAGTGCTTTGCACCTAGTAAGCGCTTAATAAATTCTATCATTATTGTTACTATTATGAAGTCTGATCATCCTGATTCAGCGGTTGTACTTCAACATGTTCAGCATGTGGTACAAACCCTAGAAGGTGATCCTGACATTCTTGGTGGTAGTATTAGTAGGAGTAATAAATGCTATTTAGTGAACACCCACTGACCACAGTGCTTTGGGAAATACAATGAAGATGAGGCATGTTTCAGTCAACAGCATTTATTGAGCACTTTGTGCAGAGCACTGTATTAAGCACATGGGAGGGGACATTAGAGTTGGTAGGCAAGATCCTTGTCTCCAAAGGAGCTTACATTCTGCCAGAGCAATTGTCTCTCCACCTTAATCAAGTGGATTAACTCTTGTTGGGATCCCAGGTTCATTCAGCAATGCTTTGAGGTGAGGGTAGACAGGCAGTATGGTCTAGGGGATAGAGCACAGGCCTGGTAGAAGGACTCCGCTACTTGTCGGCTGTGTGACCTTGGGCAAGTCACTTCTCTGGGCCTCGGTTACCTCGTCTGCAAAATGGGGATTAAGACTGTGAGTCCCTTGTGGGACAGGGACTGTGTCCAACCTCATTAGCTTGTGTTTACCCCATCGCTTAAAACAGTGCCTGGCACATAGTAAGAGCTTAACAAATACAATTTTTTTTTTTAAAAAAAGAGAGGCTGCCAGCCCCATTCTTGAGTAAAGAAATAGAGATTCATACTGACTGACTTGCAATCCTAAAATGAGCTCCTAGAGGAAGACAGGGAGTGAGATAAAGTGTGGGAAGTTGAGGGGAATAGGAAAGAGATTGGAAAGAGAGAGGTGGGAATGGAGAGCTGAGAGGAAGTTCTGATGCAATATGTGCTTAACAAATAAGCTTTATTATTACTACTAGCAGAAAGAACGAAAAGGAGGAGAGGCATGAGGGAACCATTATTATAATTATTAAGGGCCATTTCTGATTCATAGCGAATCCACAGATATACTTTCTCCAGAACGTCCAGCCCTCTGCCTTAATCTGCAACATTTTTAATGCTTCTTCCATTGTCGTTGTTATGGTCTCTATCCATCTAGCTGCTGGTCTGCTTCTTCCACATTTTTCCTGGACTTTTCCCAGCATTACTGACTTCTCCAGAGAATTAGTCCTCCTGAATACGTGCCCAAAACATACTACTCTAAGTCGAGTCATTTGGCTTTCCGTATACCACTTTGGTTTAATTTGCTCCAAAATCCATTTACTTGATTTTCGGGCAATCAATCAATCAATCAATCGTATTTATTGAGCGCTTACTGTGTGCAGAGCACTGTACTAAGCGCTGGGGAAGTACAAGGGGCAGTCCATGGTATTCGCGAAAGCCTTTTCCAATGCCACATTTCAAAAAAAAAATAATGAGGGAAACAAGGGAAGGAAAATAGGAATGGAAGAAGTGGTTGGGTGTTAGCTTGTGTTCTCTGTAGAAGACGGGAGGGCCTGAAGCCGGGAAGAGTTCTGGGTTGGCAACGATGGCGTCGGATCTGTGGTTTTAAACCGTGGCATTGGGAACTTTTGTTTGAAAAGACGCTTTGAACAAGCTCACGGGCATGCTTGGGGCCCGATTCATAATATGCTAATTTTCATCCTTCCTTATTTCCTATCATGCTTAGAGTTTTAACGGACTGGAAAACTACAGAGATGCAAATTACAGTTTGATAGTATTTTTCTTTGGGAGGTTGCTCTGTTTTGCAAAGATAATGAATATAGGCCACAAGTTAACAGGTGCAGGAACAATACATGCCAAGAATAAGGCAGTAAAGAGATGGTCTCCTTGATTTGAGTGGTCCAAATCAACATATGCAAGAAAATATGGTGATGTAGAAAAGGGAAAAAAGAAACATGATAAGGAATTAGATTAGTTAAATGAATAAGCATTTCATTCAGATCATCAAAATAAAGCAGACATACTAAGTCTGGGAAGACAACTGTATTCCCTATATGGGAAAGGAGATATCCTGGATGAGCTTAAGGTATGTTTTAGTGATTGTGGTGCATTCTCAAACAAAGAGAGATGCACACCCTCCCACGAACGCCCACACAGAAAGCTGGCTGATTCATTTTGTCTCTATCGAAGCTCCTGGGCCTGTCCTTTTGTGTTTTCCCTATCTAACCTAGGCACAACCAGTTTATAAT
The DNA here is from genome assembly GCF_015852505.1 of Tachyglossus aculeatus. Classification (NCBI taxonomy): domain Eukaryota; kingdom Metazoa; phylum Chordata; class Mammalia; order Monotremata; family Tachyglossidae; genus Tachyglossus; species Tachyglossus aculeatus. The sequence goes on along the minus strand of NC_052074.1, from coordinate 43,199,461 downwards.
CCACATCCAGTGCTAAAAACGGTAATGCTAAAAATGAAAGTTATCCTGATGACTGATCCAGATGTCCCTGGCAAAAACCATTGCCCACAATTCTGGGTGGAAATACTAACAATCTCAAACACCGAAGAAGAGGTACATGTAAAGCGCTTTAGAGATCAAAAGGACATTTCTTTTTGTTACAGGAATTGTGGTCATGTGTATCAGCTCCAACGGCGAGGGTCTGCTGTATGGGGTTTCTGATGCTGCTTCTATTGTCTGTGAAAGGCAGCTTGGTATGCAAGAGAGAAAAACTCACGATCCATGTGTGATATTGAAATTGTGGATGTCTTTGAGCTGTAACAGAACTGCACTGTATCTTGGCATTCTGTACCCCCCAAAACAGAACCCTAACATTGGAAAAAATAGCCAAAAGGAACAATTGAGTTTGGTGGAGGCAGATGGAATGTATTTTTCTTTTGGTGGTATTTGTTAAGCAGCATGAGCAGCGTGGCTCAGTGGAAAGAGCTCGGGCTTTGGAGTCAGAGGTCATGGGTTCAAATTCCGGCTCCACCAATTGTCAGCTGTGTGACTTTGGGCAAGTCACTTCACTTCTCGTCTCTGTGCCTCAGTTACCTCATCCGTAAAATGGGGATGAAGACAGTGAGACCCCCGTGGGACAACCTGATCACCTTGTAACCTCCCCAGTGCTTAGAACAGTGCTTTGCATGTAGTAAGTGCTTAATAAATGCCATCATTATTATTCCCCCTTCTAGACTGTGAGCCCACTGTTGGGTAGGGACAATCTCTATATGTTGCCAACTTGTACTTCCCAAGCGCTTAGTACAGTGCTCTGCACAAAATAAGCGCTCAATAAATACGATTGAATGAATGAATGTTAAGCTGTTAATACGTGCCAGGCACTGTATTAAGTGCTGGGGTAAGATACAAGGTTATCAGGTTGGACACAGTCCACTATCCCACATGGAGCTTTCTGTCTTAATCCCCATTTTACAGATGCAGTAACTGAGGCCCCCAGGAGTGACTTACCCAAGGTCACAGAGCAGTCAAGTCGTGGCGCTGGGTTTAGAATTCATGTCCTTCTGATTCCCAGGTCAGTGCTTTACTCATTGTTATGCTGCTTCTCCATTGGTTTCCCCTGAAACAACACTTAGGCAATCGATGATATTTATTGAGAACTTACTGGATGCAGAGCACTGTTCTTGGGAGAAGGCAATATGACAGAGTTGGTAGATATGAGGAATTGTGATAGAATATGGTAGATCCAGGGGGTTGCAGTCTTTGAGTTGAGTTCCCAGCTCCAACCTGGCTTTGCTAGCTAATCTTGGACAAATACTTAACCTTTCTGGGCCTCAGCTTTCCTATCTGAAAGATGGGTGGATGCTATCAGTCACTTATACGTACTTTGAGGTGCTAAAACTAAAGGCACTTTATGACTGGAGTCCGTTACAGACAGTTCCTGGACATGAGATTTTTTTTCCCCTTGTTGTTTTTGAAAAATCTATGTTTCCCCCACCTGACACCCAGAGTCTGCAACATAAACCAGAAGACATTACACATTTTCAAAATCAAAGAAGTTCTTCACGATTAGGACCATTGTTCAAACTAGAATATGTGATGGATCTCTGGATAATAATAATAATGATGGCATTTATTAAGCGCTTACGATGTGCAAAGCACGGTTCTAAGCGCTGGGGAGGTTACAAGGTGATTGGGTTGCCCCATGGGGGGCTCACAGTCTTCATCCCCATTTTCCAGATGAGGTAACTGAGGCACAGAGAAGAGAAGTGACTTGCCCAAAGTCACACAACTGACAATTGGTGGAGCTGGGATTTGAACACATGACCTCTGACTCCAAAGCCCGAGCTCTCTCCATTGAGCCACGCTGCTTCTCAGTTACTACTACAACTACTACTACTACTACTACTACTACTACTACTACTTGGTGTTTAAGCACTTATTACATGCCAAGCACTGTACTAAGCGCTGGGGTGGGTACAAACAAATCGGGTTGAACACAGTCCCTGTCCCTCATGGGGCTCAGTGTCTCAATCCTCATTTTACAGATGAGGTAACTGAGGCCCAGAGAAGTAAAGTGAGAAGCAGCGTGGCTCAGTGAAAAAGAGTACAGGCTTTGGAGTCAGAGGTCATGGGTTCAAATCCCGACTCCGCCAATTGTCAGCTGTGTGGCTTTGGGTAAGTCATTTAACTTCTCTGTGCCTCAGTTACCTCATCTGGAAAATGGGGATGAAGACTGTGAGCCCCGCATGGGACAACCTGATCACCTTGTAACCTCCCCAGCGCTTAGAACAGTGCTTTGCACATAGTAAGTGCTTAATAAACACCATCATTAAAGTGACTTGCCCAAAGTCACACAGCAGACATGTGGAGGAGTCAGGATTAGAAGCCATGACCTTCTGATTCCCAGGCCTGTGCTCTGTCCATTATGCCAACTTATGTTGCCAACTTGTACTTCCCAAGCGCTTAGTACAGTGCTCTGCACACAGTAAGTGCTCAATAAATGATTGAATGAATGAATGAATATGCCATGCTGCTTCTCCTTAGAGTGTGAGCCCTGTGTGGGACAGAGACTGTGCCCGCTTGATGATCTTATTCATTCAATTGCATTTATTGAGTGCTTACTGTGTGCTGAGCACTGTACTAAGCACTTAGTTTAGGCAGGAAAAAATATCATTTTGAATATCATTTCATCTGATGTACTTCCTCAGAGATCTCCAGGTTCTCTGAGGGCCCTGGGGAAACACCTGGCATCCACATTGCTGGAAGGAGAAGTTTAGCATTGCTAGGGATTTGGTTTGTTTGGGAATTTCTGCAGCTTTCCTTGGTTGGGAAGAGACCGAGATCAGCAGAGGGCGGTAGAACCAGGATAAAGGATGGGAGGGAAAACCCAATCCAACGGCAATGGAGAAGTTCCCAGAAGGAATTCAGCCGCCTTAGTGGAGGAGGTCAGGAAGAGTTCAGGCAGGATTTCCAAAGAGAAAAGCTGGGTGAAAGGAAGAAAGAAGGATCAGAAGATAATTAAAGTGAAAATGGGAGAGGGTGGAAGCAAAAAAACAAAACAAAACAGAACCCAGGGTAGAATAAAGAGATTTGATTAGCCGCTGTCCTTACCCACAGGAACACAAGACAGAGGGATCATCTTAGCACCAGTCTTTTCAAAAAATACCATTATTGTTATTATTATTTTCACCTGGCGGCTTTTCCCACATGAGAATACTGGCACTTGGGGGCATTTAGTTAAGAAGCAGCTTTGTCCTTTCTCAACCCGTCATAGGTGGCGGCCGGGTGGAGGAAAGCCCTGGTGTTACTTGGCCGTTCCAGACTCCTCGGTGTTTTCCGGTGTCCTTGGTTCCCAGAATCCCCACTCCAGAGACTGGCCTGGAATGTCATTTGCCAGCAGTCCACAAGCTTCACTGCCTTCTGTGTGCAGAACACTGTAGTAACTTCACTTCTCTGTGCCTCAGTTACCTCATCTGTAAAATGGGGATTAAAGCTGTGAGCCCCTGGTGGGACAACCTGATCACTTTGTATTCCTCCAGTGCTTAGTGTTAAGTAAGCGCTTAACAAATGCCATTATTATTATTATTAGTAGTAGTAAGGACGTGGGAGAGTACAGTAGACCAGACCCCCGTCCTCAAGAAGCTTACAGTCTAATGGAGACAGATGGTAAAATAATTTTTGGCTTTCAGTCAATCCTATCTACTGAGTACTTACTGTGTGCAGCGCACTGTACAAAGCGCTTGGGAGACTACAATATAACAATGAACAGACACATTCCCTACCCACCAGGAGGATCGAAGCCGAAGTGTCATTCCCTGGGCCCCGCAGATTTGGCAAAGGCTCAGATGTATAATTCACATGGTAATAAATGATAAATGAAATTGCGTTTCTACTGGGCTTCTCCGTACTAGTGATACTAATGGGTTTTTTATCACGGAAAAAATTTCCGGTGCTGATGGACGAATAAGAGACTCTTAAAACATCCCAAATGACATTATTTACAACGATCCCCTTCTTTCCTCCCTGCATTTCCAACTCATCGGCATCTGCTTTCTTTCTCCATCAGGCTGTATTTAGTGCTTCATATTTTTCCGAAGCTGCAAATAGAAATGAGAATTGGGGACGTAAATATTTCCCTCCTCCCAGTCAGTCTGCCCTCTCTCCATTCTCTCGGCTCCTTCCAGGCTCTTGTTTTCTTCCTTGTTTCCCGAAAGCCTTTGATTCCATAATTAGTCCTTTTTGACTATTCTTTTATCTTGTCTGTCATATTGCGAAAATGTTCACCAGGCTGGCTGCAGGAGAAGAGTGTTTTTAATTCCGAATGAAAGGATTGGTTGAGTCCTCTCCTTCTATCTTCTCCCCACTCTCACATCTAAATGCTGCCAAGAGTCAATATTGCAAGCTTGCTAGGGAAGATGTTATGATTCATTTCTCTGTTTGGACCAAACAGTGGTTGCAGTCCCACTTTGCCCTTAAATAAACACGCTTATACAAGTTAAGGGATCCTGTGAGCCCCATGTAGGACCTGATTATCTTGTATCTAGTACTAGATACAAGTATCTAGTATCTAGTATCTTGTGCTAGATACTTCACTTCCTCTGGGCCTCATTCTCCTCAACTGTAAAATGCGGATTTGAGACCGTGAGCCCCAAGTGGTACTGGGACTGTGTTCAACCCGATTTGCTTGTGTCCACTCCATCACTTAGTTCAGTGCGTGGCACATAGTAAGCCCTTAATAAATACCATCGTTGTTGTTATTATTCTAACCCCATTCCACCACTTGCCCACTGTGTGACCTTGGGCAAGTCACTTAATTTCTTTATGCTTGTTTCCTCATCGGTAAAATGGGGATAAAATACCCATACGCCCACCCCTCAGATTATGCCCCATGCAGGACAGCGACTGTATCCGAACTGAGTGTGTTGTATCTACTGCAGTGCTTAGCAAGTAATAAGTACTTAAATGCCCAAGCTTGTATTTATTATTGCTATTTTTTTTTTGGATGGCATTTATTAAGCGCTTACTATGTGCAAAGCACTGTTCTAAGCACTGGGGAGGTTACAAGGTGATCAGGTTGCCCCACGGGGGGCTCACAGTCTTCATCCCCATTTTACCGATGAGGGAACTGAGGCACAGAGAAGTTAAGTGACTTGCCCAAAGTCACAAAGCTGACAATTGGCGGCGTCGGGATTTGAACCCATGAACTCTGACTCCAAAGCCCGTGCTCTTTCCACTGGGCTTCTCTGTGTGAAGGCCTTATTACCAAGGCCTTCTCAGCTCTTCTTCTCTCCAACATAGTCCCAGGAACCTCTGTAAGAAGGCTCTGATGCCAAAATGGATTAGCCTACCAGAGAAATGTGGGAGAGTCCCGAGGGATGTCACCTGTTAATTGACAAAGAAAACCAAAAAATTCCCAGATATGTACCAGCTTAAATAGTAGTAGGGCATTCATTCATCTGGCCCTAACCAGACAGTCCTGTTTTCAACTGGCTTGTTCCCTGTCCTGTTTGGAAACAGAATGGTCTAGTAGAAAAAACACAGTCCTAGGAGTCAGAAAACCTGGCTTCTAATCTCATCATTTATGTATAGCTCTACAAATTATATTATCAATGTATTTATATTAATATCCGTCTCTCCCTCTAGGCTAAAAGCTCACTGTGGACAGGGAATGTGTCTACCGAAGCTGTTGCATTGTTATCTCCCAAGTGCTTAGTAGAGTGCTCTTCACACAGAAGCACTCAGTAAATACCACCGATGATGATGATTATGATGATAATTCTGCCTCTGCCACTTATCTGCTGTGAGTCCCTGGACATGTCACTTAACTTCTCTGCACCTCAGTTACCTCTTCTATAAAATGGGAATTAAAACTGTGAGCCCTGTGTGGGACAGGGACTGTGTCTAACCTGATTTGTTGTATCTGCCACAACACAGTGCCTGGCACATAGTAAGCACTTAAATACCATTAAAAAGTGGCATGCTCCTTGCCCACAGGGAGCTAATACTAGAATGGGAGGGACAGACGTGAAAATATTTTCAGTATAAATCAAGGTGAAAGAAACAGTTCCTGTTTTCAGGCTGGTTACAATCTTAAGTGCTGAGGGACAATTAGAGATAGAAAAGAACTATTTTAGCGTTCTTCTTCCTAGGAAACTCCCTGCCTCATTGTAGAGTCAGACTGTTTTTATATGCAAATCATCTTTAGTTGACTTTTCACTATGAATCAGTGATATTAATGTTTTATTATGTTAGGCAAATATTTATTTATCAGGTCATGTTACTCCAACAACCACCCTTTGCCCTTATATTCCTAAGACAAATCTTAGCATTTATGTGCCTAGCAATGCCTGTAGTCTACATTTTATTCATTTATTGGTCTTTCCATACTTTGGTTTCTGCTGGCCAATTCTCTGCTTTTTGTAAATTATTTTGTGTTTTCCTGTCTTCCCATTAAATAATAATAATAATAATGGCATTTATTAAGCACTTACTATATGCAAAGCACTGTTCTAAGCACTGTGGAGGTTACAAGGTGATCAGGCTGTGCCACAGGGGACTCAGTCTTAATCCCCATTTTACAGATGAGGTACCTGAGGCCCAGAGAAGTTAAGTGACTTGCCCAAAGCCACACAGCTGACAATTGGAAGAGCTGGGATTTGAACCCATAACCTCTGACTCCAAAGCCCGTGATCTTGCCACTGAGCCATGCTGCTTCTCTTAAATGGTGTCTGTTACACTCCCCCAGGGGGAGTCTCATCAGCCCGACTCTGCTATTTGCCTTGTGTATGGCTTCAGGCAAGTCACTTAATTTCTCCGTACCTCCATTTCCTCATCTGTAAAATGGAGATTCAGTACCTGTCCTCCCTCCCCTTTAGACTGTGAGCACCATGTGGGAAAGGAACCATGTCAGATCTACTTGCATTGCACCTTTTCCAGTTAAATTCTTAACTATTATTCTTCCCTTCTAGACCATTAGCTCGATGTGGGCAGGGAATGTTTCTACCAACTCTGTTACATGGTACTCTCCCAAGTTCTGTCCGCAGTAAGCACTCAATACCGCTCCTCCGCCGCTAATCTCCTCACCGTACCTCGTTCTCGCCTGTCCCGCCATCGACCCCCGGCCCACGTCATCCCCTGGGCCTGGAATGCCCTCCCTCTGCCCATCCGCCAAGCTAGCTCTCTTCCTCCCTTCAAGGCCCTGCTGAGAGCTCACCTCCTCCAGGAGGCCTTCCCAGACTGAGCCCCTTCCTTCCTCTCCCCCTCGTCCCCCTCTCCATCCCCCCCATCTTACCTCCTTCCCTTCCCCACAGCACCTGTATATATGTATATATGTTTGTACATATTTATTACTCTATTTATTTATTTATTTATTTATTTATTTATTTATTTTACTTGTACATATCTATTCTATTTTTTTTATTTTGTTAGTATGTTTGGTTTTGTTCTCTGTCTCCCCCCTTTTAGACCGTGAGCCCACTGTTGGGTAGGGACTGTCTCTATATGTTGCCAATTTGTACTTCCCAAGCACTTAGTACAGTGCTCTGCACATAGTAAGCGCTCAATAAATACAATTGATGATGATGATGATCTTACCCCATTGCTGGAAACCCTGGGTACAGCGGCATTCATGTCCACCCAGTGAGTTGGCAGCTAGGAGACAGTTTATGTTTGGAAGAAAGAAATAATAATAATGATCATAATAATGATAATGATGGTGTTTGTTAAGCACCTACTATGTGCTAGGCACTGTTCTAAGAGCTGGGTAGATAGTAGATACGAGGTAATCAGGTTGTCCCACATAGAGCTCACAGTCTTAATCCCCATTTTATAGATGAAGGAACAAGGCACAGAGAAGTTAAGTGTCTTGCCTGAAGTCACACAGCTGATAAGTGGCAAAGCCGGCATTAGAACCCATGACTTCTGACTCCCAAGCCTGTCATTGTAATTTGACTTGTAAGAAGATATTATTATTGTTAATCATCATCATCATCATCATTATTGCTGTTGTTATTTCTCAGGAAGAGGCAAGAAGTTCCCAAGCCTACTCTGGTCAGCTTCAGACCCACAGTCCTTGGATGCTTTGGCTTCTCTGTAGCTTTAGACTCAGTCCCTGGAAGAGCAGTTAAGCAGAGTAGTAGCCATAGTAGCAGTAAGTGCTTATTGTGTGCAGAGCGCTTACACTGGGAAAGAACTAGACACCGCCACGTATTGACCAAGTTTCCCATCAGAAAATCTGCACTGTCACGATAATTCTCTTTCCTTCTACAAATGTGGGAAAGCTCCTCAGTGAAATGAACGGGAACCCAGGTGGTAGATTTCTCAGCTCCACCGTTCTGCGGCCTCTTATTGCCAAGGCTCATAGATCACCCGAAAGCCATCGGCTGAAACCCCCAGATTTCTGCTATTACACTTAAAACAGGGGTCAAACGACAAAACGCTGGAGGAAAATCCCCCCTTATATCTCCATCAGAAAACCCCAAATCCCAGAAAATCCCGTGATTTGTGACACTGTTGTTAATTTGATCCACTTCTCCTTGAAAAGCTCCTCAGAGGGTTTCCTCGCCTCTTGTTTGTGGAATGGCAGAGATAATTCATTAACTGCTAAGACATTCAGGACAAGGACAGAGTCGGGCCTCCCAAACATCACGGAAATCAATAAATGCAATCTTCTTCCAACTTCTCAGCTTTTGACATCCTTCCAGCAGTAAACATTCAGTGGTGGCGGCAAAACAAATTCGAAAAAAACGATAAAAAAAGGAATCTTGTAGTCAGCACTCCAACTCAGACTAAATTTCTCATGTAAATAGCTCATGAATATTTTGAGCTTCAAAGGCCCTGGGTATCTAAAAAGGGAGCTATTAGGAATCCAGCTTTTGGCTTTGATTTCTTCCCGGAATGCTTAATTATGCTCAGCATTTTAATATGCTAAAGAGTTTTATTGCTCCGAAAGCCATCACTTTCTGTAAGGATTGCTGCTATTTTGGGGGTTGGCAGGCTGGAATGCCTCACGTAAGATGTCATGGTGGCCGCCGTAAAGAGATGAGTCAGGAGGAAGCCAGGACTGGTTTTACACAGATGGATAATGGCATCATCAGCCATCTTCTCCTCCTGGGGGTGGGCAGAGGGGATTGTACAAAGTGGTGCAGTAGGTATTATTATTATTATTGAATATTGAAGTGCTTATTCTGTGTCAGGCATTGTACTAAGCCCTGGGGTAGATACCAGATAATCGGGTTGGATGCTGTCCTTGTCCCACGTAGTGTTCCTAGTCTTAACCCCCGTTTTACCAAAGAGGTAACTGAGGCACAGAGAAGAGTCAGCAGGACCTGAGTTCTAATCCCAGTTCCACCTCTCGTCTGCTGGGTGACGTGCCCCCAAGATCACACAGAGGACAAGTGGCAGAGCTGGGATTAGAACCCAGGTCCTTCTGATTCCCAGGCCTGGGCTCTGTGATCCTTCTGGGATTAGGGAGTGGCGTTATTTTGGGAAACACAAGTCAAGCATCATCTGGAGAAAACCACCAAAGAGAAAACCCAAACCGGCTGACTCTGAAGAACCTTAGTTTGAGGTCAGTCTCCTGTCCAGGATCTTGCTGCTGCTAAACTACATCTGATCATGTTCAAAGGCTCCAAAGCCAAAAGAAAACACACAGACATCTCGCTGAAAGTTTTCTCTGGTTTCCTGACCTAAGGGTGAAATTTAAGTCACTGGACTTCATCAAAAGTGTAGGTTGGTTTTTTTTTGATTCACTAGAGGGAAAACGATTCCCTCATCCTGTCTAGAAATAGTCCAAGATTGCCAGCTGAAGCATCTCTATCTAAAGCCCCATTTCTCTGTAGATATATCTGTCTTTCCCTGTATAGTGTAAGCTCCTTGTGGGCAGGGAGCGTGCCATTTTGGCTTTCCACTTCCCAAGCTCTTAGTACAGTGCATTACTAGTTAATTAAGCATTTTGCTTTATGAAGCACTTACCTAGACTTACCTAGACTGTCACTTGGAACGGAGGTGTAGGGACGGGAAGAAAGGAGAGATAATTCAAGATGTTGGGGAACACCAAACGTTTCTGTGAGAATGTAAGAATATGCAGGGACCCAGACTGTTTATTCTTTTATTGTACTTTCCCAAGCGCTTAGTCCAGTGCCCTGCACACAGTAAGCGCTCAATAAATACAATTGAATGAATGAATAAAAGGCCAAGACCCTTGTACCCAAACATGTTGTGTAAATCTGGGTGAAATGCACTGTATCTGAGCAATATAAAAAAAAAATTCTCCATCCCAATTACTTCCCTTTAAGTAGGGCCCAGTGATAGATATGCCTTCCATCTTCACAGCCGGATCATTTTCAGTAATTTTTCAGCTTCTAAATTTGCAGCAGGTAAAGAATTTACATCACTGAAAAATGATAGAGCGTCGGTCTCCAGGCGACCTCTGGAGAAATTTGATCATGAGCGTTTTCAGGGGAGATATTTGATTTTTCGATTAGCCAAGATGGTAACTTCCCCCTCTAACGACAATCTGTCAGGTTATTCACTGATGCGGCCTGATGTTGGGGCATTGCAGGTTTACTCATTAGAGTCACAGGCGCTCGGTGATTACAGTTTTCCAAAGAAGCTCATAATGTGTATTGTGTCAGGAACATTACCCTGGATCATGAGGGCTCATTCAAGGAAAATGGAAAAGTGGCAAAAATCACTTGCGAATTCTACTGCTGTTAATATTGAAGGAGCAAGTTACTAACTCAAAGAAGGGCTGACTGCCATTAAAATGAGAAGGATTGTCTAGTCAGATAGGCTTGGTTGTACACAGTATGGTGAAACAGATTTTTCTTAGGTTAACAGGTTGACTGTAGGCAGATTTTTTTGCACATAAAAATGCTGGTTCTGTGATGATTAATTATAACAGCAAATTAAAGGGACAATATTACGGAATTCTACTGGACAGGAATTCACTCTTCACTTCAATTATCTGCACAGAAATCCCTGGTCTGTGCCTACTTCTGGTCTTTCCTCTCTGTCATCGCCCCCGTCCTTTCTCCCCAGTGGCTGGCTTTGCTAGATATCCTGATCAATAAAATTTATTGAGCACCTCCTGCGTGCATCAGACTGTAATAGGCACTTGGAAAAGTACAAGAAGCTTGTAAGACACCATCTCTGCTCTCAGCCCTGATGTGGGGAGATGCTTGCTTTGAGACTTTCAATTCCAGGACAATCCCTTCTGCCTCTTGAAGTCTCTTCTCCTCTTTCCCACATTTCTTCTTCCTTCTTTCTCCTCCCCTTTGCTCAACTCCTGCCCCTACCATAACCTAGTCCTCTCAGTCACCTGGGAACCCTCTTGACTGTAAGTTCGTTGTAGGCAGGGAATTTGTCTGTCTCCCCCAAGCACTTAGTACAGTGCTCTGCATGCAATAAGCGCTCAATAAATATGATTTAATGAGTGAACCTTTTCTGAGGCAAAAAGAGCTATTGGTGGGGTCCAGAGGGAGACAAACATTTATTTCATATCTAGCAATCACTCAGTGGCTTCACGTTTGCTAAGGGTTTTCATACTCATCCCACCTCTGATCTCATAGCACTTATGTACTTGTTCTTATGCTCTGGTTTGTCCCCAGTATATGATTTATTTTAATGCCTGTTTGCCCATCTACACTGTAAACTCCTTAAGGGCAGGGATCATGTCTACCAACTCTTCCAAACATTAGTACATTGCTCTTCACCTAATAAATGCTCAATTTTTTATGATATTTGTTAAGCGCTTACTATGTGCCTGTGTACTGGGATAGATGCAAGCTAGTCAGGTTGGACACAGGCCATATCCCTGGGACTCCCAGGTTAATCCCCATTTTGCAGATGAGGGAACTGAGGCACAGAGAACTGAAGTGACTTCCCCAAGTTCACACTGCAGACAAGTGGTGGAGTCAGGATTAGAATCCAGGTTCTTCTCACTCCCAGGCCCTTGCTCTACCCACTAGGCGATACTGCTTCTCAATAGATACCATTGATTGATTGGAGTGCCTATTATATGCAGAGCACTGAACTAAGCACTTGGGAGAGCCCAATTGAATTAGCAGACATGATCTCCACCCTCGAGAATCTTAAAATCTTCTAGGGGAGGAAAGAGAGATTGGAAAGCTAGGGGAATAAGTGTTGAAATAATGAACGAAAATTGATATGTATGAAAGTGCTTCAGGTGGCTGTGAGAGCATCAGTCCTAAGGGGGCAGTGGCTAGAAGAAAATTAATCAGAGATACGTCCCTGCTTCTTGGACTGCCATTTTCTCATGGATAAATGGAGATTACACCCCGCCTTGCCCTGCATCCGAAGGATACAGCGTGAGGATTAGAAGATAGGTGAAAGCACTCTGGAAAATAAGTGCTATATAAGTGAAAAGTGGCACTGAATCCCTCGAATTAAGGGATCAGAGCCAGTTCTGCCCCTCTCTCCACCCTTCCATCCCCTCAACGCTTGTAGCTTGGCCAATGAAGATATAATAATTGTGGTAATTGTTAAGAGCTTACTATGTGCCAAGCACTATTCTAAGCGCTGGGGTAGATGCAGTGTAATCAGGTTGTCCCACGTGGAGCTTACAGTTTTAATCCCCATTTTACAGATGAGGTCACTGAGGCCTAGAGAAGTCAAATGACTTGTCCAAAGTCACACAGCTGATAAGTGGCGGACAGGGATTAGAACCCCATCCTCTGCTCTTTTCCACTAAGCCATGCTGCTTCTCTTATATACAAAGATATGTACAAAGGACTTGGCCCCCGGCTTCCTCTTGATGCGTGGAAAAATATTTGGACCCCAGAAAATCATGTCTGTGACCTGAATGTAGACTGTATGCTCCCCGTGGGTAAGGAACATCTCTTTTACAGTGTACTCTCCCAAGCTCTCAGTACAGTGCTCTGCACAAAATAAGTTCTCTGCACCCAGTAAGTGCTCAATAAATACCATCGATTGATTGAGTGGCCTCTGACCACTTGGCCTGCGAGTCTTAGCTGAATTCACTCAGTGCTATATCGGTGTGATACGGAGCACCGGACACTAAACCTAAGACCCAGATCCTGCCCTCAGGGAGCTTTGCAGTCCAATCTATCACTATCCACTCGAAAGAAGGAAGAGTAGAAGCAACGGTTCCCTTCTTGCGAGTAGCAACACGGTCTGCTCCAAGTGACTGTTGGGATTATCTCATTATTACTCTTTCTAAGTCTGGTAAGTTCGCGTCAAGGCTCCGAATGTTACCAGCTGTCTGCTTTATATTCGCATGCCCAAATTATATTTGACATTTTATTCTAGCATTTGTAATTATATAGAAGTGAAATGTTAAGTAAGTGATCTGATTATGGCGGAGAGGGGAGCTCCAAAGAGTATGTCTATTTATATGTCGATCGGAAGCTATGGGAGAATAATGCATGTCTAGGGGTTGATGTGTGTCTATGTTTTCATAATAATAATAAATGATGGTATTTAAGTGCTTATTATGAATCAAGCCCTGTTCTAAGTGCTGGGATAGATAATAATAATAATGATGGTATATGTTAAGTGCTTACTATGTGTAAAGCACTGTTCTAAGCGCTGGGGGGATACAAGGTGATCAGGTTGTCCCATGTGGGGCTCATAATCTTCATCCCCATTTTACAGATGAGGTAACTGAGGCACAGAGAAGTGAAGTGACTTGCCCAAAGTCACACAGCTGACAATTGGCGGAACCAGAATTTGAATTCATGACCTCTGACTCCAAAGCCCGTGTTCTTTCCCCTGAGCCTTGCTGCTTCTCTGATTGCATCTGATTAGCTTACATCTGATTAGATGTAAGCTAATCAGGTTGGACACAGTCCCTGTGGTTTAACTCCCCATTTTACAGATGTAGCTCAGTGGGAAGAGCTCGGGCTTTGGAGTCAGAGGTCATGGGTTCAAATCCCAGCTCTGCCAATTGTCAGCTGTGCGACTTTGGGCAAGTCACTGAACTTCTCTGTGCCTCAGTTACCTCATCTGTAAAAATGGGTATTAAGACTGTAAGCCTCCCGTGGGACAACCTGATCACCTTGTAATCTCTCCAGTGCATAGAACAGTGCTTTGCACATAGTAAGCACTTAATAAATGCCATTATTATGATGATGATGATGATGATGATGAGATAACTGAGGCCCAGAGAAGTGAAGTGACTTGCCCAGGGTCACCCAGCAGGCAAGTGGAAGAACTGGGATTAGAACCCAGGTCCTTATGACTCCAGGCCCATGTGTTACTCCAAGGTCATGCTGCTTCACCCAGTTAGAATAATAACAATGATGGCATTTGGCTTACTATGTGCAAATCACTGTTTTAAGTGCTGGGGGATACAAGATGATCAGGTGGTCCCACGTGGGGCTCACAATCTTAACCCCCATTTTCCAGATGAGGGAACTGAGGCCCAGAGAAGTGAAGTGACTTGCCCAAAGTCACCCAGCTGACAAGTGGCGGAGCTGGGATTAGAACCCACGACCTCTGACTTCCAAGCCCGGGCCCTTTCCACTGAGCCAGGCTGCTTCTCCAAGTGAGTCTCCCATCCTAAAACCGTATCCCAGCTGTCCACGGAAAAGTCTGAATCCAGAAGGGATAGCTGCAGGGCTAAAAGAGGGAGGCTTTTCGGGATCTCTCTGATCTGGTGCTGTTCCTTGCAGGGCTCGGGGAGGAGGAGGTGGGACTTGAGACCTTGTTTGCCTGAGTGTGGAGGGCACAAAGAGACATGGGTGGCAGCCTCCTTTTTACATTCAGGGAACACTTCCCTGGAGTCATTTTTCAACTGAAAGTTCAACATTTACCTGTGTCGGTGTGTATCAGTCGGTCGTATACATTGAGCCCTTAGTGAGCAGGGGACTGTACTAAGCACTTCCACGTCCCCCAGTGAGTTGGCACCTAGGAGACAGTTGATGCCTAGGAGAATAAAATCTTAGAATGTTCATTATAATCTGACTTTCAAGCAGAGAACCATCTCTGCTGAAAATGTTTATTTAAATTTTTCAAGGGCCAGTTTGCTGAACAAATATTTGTTGGGAAATTCATGGCACAGTCTTACCGAGAAACTTGGTGGATGGATCTGAGCTGGTCAGTCAGTTGTCTTTATTGAGCACTTACTGCATACAGAACACTGTATTAGAGCTTGGGAGAGTACTGTCTAACAATATAACAGATACATTCCCTGCCCACAATGAGCTTTCGATCTAGAGGGGGAGGCAGACATAAACAGAAATAAGTAAATTTCAGATACGGATATAAGTGCGTTGGAGCTGGGAGCGGCGATAAATTCATTCATTCATTCAATTGTATTAAGTGCTCGCTGTGTGCAGAGCACTGTGCTAAGCACTTGGGAGAGGACAATACAGCAAGCAAATCAGCCTCAGTTCCCTCATCTGTAAAATGAGGATTAAGACTGTGAGCTCTATGTGGGACAAGGACTGTGTGCCTCCTGATTAGTTTGTAGCTCTCCCAGAGTTTAGAACAGTGCTTGACACGTAGTAAGCACTTAACAAATACCATCACCATCATTTATGGCTGAATTGACTGCAGAATAGTGCCAGTGCTGGGCTGGAGGGCCATGACCAGGAAAGAGGTTGCCTTGGTAATCACTGCAGTATGGCCCTTCTATATTGACCAGTTATTTCCCAGCATTTCTACTACTCCTGTCCACTCTGTAGAATGGCCTTATCTAGTTAGTTCTTCAGTCAGAAACTTTCATCCCTGATGGAATAGCCTCAACAGGCCAAACCAAGACTAGAACCCAGGTGTCCTGATTCCCAGAGCCGTGCCCTTCCTACTGGACTGACAAGCCAGCAAGATGAGGAGAAAGGACAAGGACAATAAAGAGAAGGGAAAAGCCAACCTGCTGAAGGTGAGTAGATTTTGATTAATGGCGAAGACAATAATTGAATTCTGAAACCGGATCAAAGAGGGGATTTTAGCAATGTAAACGGCAAGAGAAAGGGATTACGTGATGAATTCCAAATGGGCCTAATTAAGAAAAATCATATAAACAAAGGGAATATAATTTACTTTTGTGATTGGAACTGATGATTTGGTGTTTAGGCCATGGACTAGCAGAGATATCAGAGCAATTTTTCAAGAGCAGAATGTCTTACGCTGCAGAATGAGGATGGCAATTATTTCAGCCAGAAATCTGTAAATCAACTTTTTGCTGAGTTTGCCTGTAGATTCAAACCTGTTTGGATTTCACTAAAACTTCATCTTTCTGAGGAAGAGAGATTGTTTTCTGATTTTGGTTGGATACAGGCTTTTTAGCAGTAGTAATAGTATTTATTGGGTACCACTGAGTGCAAAGAACTAAGTTTTTTGGAAAGTACAAAACAGACACATTCCCTGTCCACAAGGAACTTAACACTTTGTTTCAGATAGGCAAGTTCGTGGAAATGGAGTCAATCAATCAATGGTATTTATTAAGCACTGACTGCATGCAGAGCACTGTACTGAGCCTTTGGAAGATTAGAATATAACAAAGATGGTTGTCTCTATCCCTGCCCACAAGGAGCTTACCATCTAGAGGCTTTTTGGAATGAAGTGGGCCTGTTGTAGATGAACATTACAGGTCCCCAAGTGCTTTAGGGGAAGAATATTTATCCAGTGATTTTTTTTTTTTCCCCCCAAATTTCCAGATCAGGCAACTTGGAATTTGGTAATCTCATAGTATTCTTAGTGTCATTCATCTGCTTCTGGGGTGCATAAAAAGGCCAATCCATAAGCGCCTTTGGATCTCTGCACTTTCCATTAAATATCTCTAGGAAGTCATTCAAGGTCGAGTGCCCACAGACAAAAGTACGAAAATAAGGCCTTTACAGAGTTGGACATGTCAGCGAGGCAGAATGAAAAGGGCAGGGAGAAGAGAATAGTTCTCTGAACATTTGAGATGAAATCCGCAACGAGTCGCCTGCCTCGTTAGCAGACTTTCTCATTAAATCAAATTCAGGTTGAATTGAACAATGTCTGGGTCATGGTAGATCTTGAGTTTATGACCTTCTCTCATTACGGACTGGGCCTTAAAGTCATGCTTTTTAGCTCCTTTGACTGAAGAGTGGGACTGTTTTGCATTTCTATCTTAGGCCCAGAAATCAATTAGATCTAACTGCGATTTAAAGGTTCTTTATCTCTGCAACTGAGCATATTTTAATTAAGGGAACCGGCATAAGTTGGGATAAAGCACCTCATCTGTCAGCTGAAAGGTATTTGAGCTCTTTCCAAAGACTGTTTACAAACACGTTGCTAATTGTTATAGGCCTCATTCTCAAAAGGGAACTTCCAAATGAAGCTACTCCAATTCCTCCCTTCCAATAACATACCTCTATCTTTGGGGAAGCCATCCCGGTCCGGAAACAAAACAGGAGTCATTGCCCTATAAAGCCGTGTCCAAAGAAATATAGTAGTAATAATAGTATTTATTAAATACTTGCTAGGTGTCGGGCACACAGAGAAGCAGCGTGGCCTAGTGGATAGACAACGAGCTCGGAGTCAGAAGGACTTGGGTTCTAATCCCGGCTCTGCCACTTGTCTGCTGTGACCTTGGATTTCACTTCTCTGTGCCTCAGTTCCCTCATCCATAAAATGGGGGGTGAAGACTGTGAACCCCATGTGTGTTACACTGTTCTAAGCTCTGGGGTAGATACAAGTTAATTAGGTAGGACACAGTCCCAGTCCTGCATGGGGCTCACGGTCTTAATCCTCATTTTACAGATGAGATGACTGAGGCACACAGAAGTCACTTGACTTGCCCAAGGTCACACAGTGAACAAGAGGCAAAGCCAGGATTAGAACCCCATTCGTTTCCACCGCTGAGTTCCCGGTCGTGTACATAGTCGCGACTCTGGTATCCCCTCAAAACCGAGATTAAGAAGTTGTTGTTTGACCAGAAATCAGGTTCTGCCACCCAATTAATCAGTCGTATTGAGCGCTTACCGTGTACAGATCACTGTACTCAGAGGTTGGGTGAGTACACTATAACAGCGTTGGTAGACATATTTCCTGCCTACAATGAGCTTACAGTCTAGAGGACCGTAAACTACCCTTTGTGGGAATGTCTTAGCTCTGAGGGAATTTGGAATTGGCAGGCACAGAAGGGGAAAATCGAATGGAATCAAGGGCACCCCCTTATTAAAAATTACAATATCATTTGCTATTGCCCCATTAAATGCGCTACGACTCACATATGGTGGATAATGGTTCGGTAATCGATACTAAAGGTTTTGTAAGTGGGAGCATGTAAAACTATTTATATGCGGTCTTTCGGGATGTTTTTATCATGGTTTATGATCCTTTATTAGGAGAAAACATCTGGACATCATTTATCATTTATTAATAATGCATTTGCAATGTTTCATTAAAGCATTTCTTTGCCTTATGTAGGTTAAACATAAATGCATTTGATGAGCCTCCATCATTTAGAACATAAACCTTAGGAGAGTGGTTAGGAAAAATCCTGTATGGTTCCAGTCAAAAGAATTTACAATTCTGATTGAGTTTGGGAGTGAAAAAAAGGCTTCCGTGGTCCTAGTCTGAGCTAATTGTATTCCTTAAATCCACAAGACTTTCCACTACGCTTGATCTGCTTCCTAGTAAATCAAAACTCTGCTAATTTTTATGGCTCCACTCTCCAGACAATCCAATTTCAACTGATGGGTTAGGAAATCCAAATTCCCATCCTGGTTTGTAGGGTAGAGAAGCCCTGTGTTTGAGAACCCCATTCTGTTGTGGCAGATGGATCAACAAATTCCGCTGAATGAATGGAGACTTCCATCAAAAACCACAAATGAGCTTTGACCCCCATGTGAAATCTTTGAGTTGAGGATTCTGGGCAGAAGAATTGATTCCAGTGGTGGTGGTCTGTTCAGTTTCTCTCTCAATCCCAATCAACCAATCAATTGTATTTATTGAACACTTACTCTGGGCAAAGTACTGTTCCAAGTTCTTGGGAGAGTACACTATATAAGAGTTTGCTTATAATGGTATTTGTTAAGCGCTTACCATGTGCCAGGCACTGCATTAAATGCTGGGGTAGATACAAGCTATTCAGGTTAGATACAGTCCCTGTTCCACAGAGGGCTCCCAGTCTCAAACCCCATTTTACAAGATGAGGTAACTGAGGCACAGAGAAGTGAAGTGGCTTGCCCAAGGTCACACAGTAGATGAATGGCAGAGCCAGGATTATTGTACTCTCCCAAGAGTTTACTACAATGCTCTGTGCACTGAAAGAGCTCCATAGATACTATTGATTGGCTGTTTCACTCCCCCCACCCTCCTCCCCACACAACCACCTGGCAAGGTGTCAGCGGCTGATGGAATGAATGGCCAACGCCAAGCAAACTGGCTGATGAGGCTTTGGGAGATGCTATGAATTCATTTCTCAGTGGAGCCTAATTCTCTGGATGGAACGTAAGTTGTCACAATCCATTCCCTGGAGAATTACCTCCATCACTCACATCCTTGTCCTTCTGAAAAATTAACTGGGCTGCAGATTGAAATAGGTTCCCTGAGGAGAATTAAGTTTTCTATCTCCCCCTGTAGAGTATAAACTCCTTGTGGGCAGGGATTATGTATACCAATTCTATCATATTGCACTTTCCCAAGTGCTAATGTAAAGTGCTCTGTACACAGTGCTCATAGAAATGACCTCTGATTGATTGCAATGCACTGAACTAAGCTCTTGGGAAAACAGATCACCATCACTCAATTGTCATCTTCAAATATGAAAGACAATAGACCTGTTTATCAGAAAGAAAACTATTTCGGATGTTTTGTTCTTATAAGATCCAGTATGTAGTATTTCCCTAAATGCTGAGGCAAGTTATTGTGGATTGGAATAATAATAATGATGGTATTTAAGAGCTTAATATTTGCCAAGCACTGTAAGCTCCTCGAGGGCAGGGGATCATGTCTTTTAGACTGTGAGCCCACTGTTGGGTAGGGACTGTCTCTATATGTTACCAATTTGTACTTCCCAAGCGCTTAGTACAGTGCTCTGCACATAGTAAGCGCTCAATAAATACGATTGATGATAATGATGATGATGTCTACTAATTCTCTGTCTCCCAAATGCTTTGTACAGTGTCTCACGCACAGTAGGCACCCAGTAAATAATATTGGTTATAATAAGTTCGAGAAGCATATGTGTCAACTTCACCCCCTAGTATTCTCAGGGTCTTTTGATTCATTTATTAAGCCGAAAAAATGAGCATTTGAGAGATCAGGACTCTGGTGGTTGATCTGAATTTGTTAGTGTTTGCTCGCCGCTGGTTCTCAGTATAGTCAAGATCATGTATTCTATCTAGACTCTCCATAAGATATCCCAGGCAATAAGGTCACAATTCCAGAGTGGAAACAGCGACATTAAGTCCAGGCCAGCAGAAACAGGTTTCGTATGCCTGTCTTGGGCCTTGGGGAAAATCTGAACTGTGTTTGAGAAGCAGCCTGGCCTAGTGGATAAAAAACGGGCCTAGGAGTCAAAAGGTCATGGGTTCTAATTCCAGTTCTGCCATTTGTCTGCAGTGTGGCCTCGGGCAAGTCACTTAACTTCTCTGTGCCTCAGTTCCTCATCTGTAAAATGGGGATCGAGACTGTGAGCCCCATGTGGGACAGGGACTGTGTCCAACCCGATTTGCTTGGGTCTTTCCCAGCACTTAGTACAGTGTCTGGCGCATAGTAAGTACTTAAAAAATACCAACTTTATTGTTATTTGGCTAGGAAATGGCTGTTTTTCCCAAGTGATGAGTGGTATATTGTCCACTGGGGCTTTGGGTCTCCTCCTTGATTTGGGAAACAACGTGATCTACTGGCAATGGCATAGGCCTAAGAATCAGAGACTCGGGTTGTAAACCCAGCTCTTCCACTTGCTTGCTGTGTGACCTTGGGCAAGTCACTTCTCTGGGCCTCACTTTACTGCTCTGTAAAATGAGGATTGAATACCTGTTCTCCCTCCTCCTTAGCTTGTGAATCCCAGGTGGGGCTGGGCCTGTATCCGACCTGCTTATCTTGTATCAATCCCAGTGCTAAGTACTGTAAATTTGTTGAGAATTTCCTATCTTGAGAGTATAGTATATCAGAGTTAGTAGGCATTGTTCCCTGACCACAAGGAGCTTATAGTCTAGAGCGATTAGAGCTTAACAAACACTATGATTATAAAATCAAGTGCTTAGTACAGTGCTCTGCACACAGTAATCAATCAATCGTATTTATTGAACGCTTACTGTGTGCAGAGCACTGTACTAAGCGCTTGGGAAGTACAAGTTGGCAACATATAGAGACAGTCCCTACCCAACAGTGGGCTAAGCGCTCAATAAATACGATTGATTGAATGAATGAATTATTATCGATTTGAAAAGAGTGTTAAAACATCTAGTTGTTGTGTAGGGGGACTTGGAACAGTCTCTGACTGGCAGGAGGATGTTAGAGGGAGGAAAAACTCACCAGCTGCAGTTCTGTTTCCATGAGAGTGTGTTCACAAGTTGTTTAGTATTTTCCAAGTGTTTAGTACAGCACACTGTACCCAGGGGGTACTAAATACATGCTATTCACACCACTACAAGCCTGGCTGCCTATGGCGAACAGTGCACAGTGAGCTTTGTGGGTTTTCCCACAGCATTCCACACGGTAAAAATCCAGCTCTTCAGCAAAGAGAAATACCCACCTCTTTTAGCGAGCGGAGCAATTTGTATCTCTCCGTTCGCATTCAGGAAAAGTCATTTAAAAATGCCCCCCACTGTTTTAAATGGCCCAAATGCACTCCGCCAGCCTCCGATTGCTAAAAGGCAGCGTTTTCTACCGAGCCTTTGAAAAGAACGTCCCGTGTCTATCTTTATTGTGCCAGAGCAAGGAAAATGGCTTTTTCAAAGCAGTCGACGCTCTCCTTTGCAAGGCAGAAAAGTTGACCCCAAGGGGAGAGCTGTCATGCATTTTCAAGGCAGAGAGTTTCCCTGGACTCAGCGTGCCCTGCTGCAAAGATCCATCCATGGGGCATGGTGACGCAGCCATGGATCATGTCAAGTTTCCTATGGAATAAATCACAGGTAGAGCAGAATGCCCAGAGATCACACACCACGAGACTCTTGCAAAGGAGAAACGGGATTCGAATGTTCAGCCGGGTGAAAGGACACGAGTTATTTTTCAGGGGGAGTTTTGTCCACAAAATAAAGCAGCATCGGCACTGGTCTGGGAGTTAGAGGACCTGCGTTCTAATCCAGGCTCCGCCAATTGCTTGCTGTGTGACCTTGGGCAAGTTACTTAACTTCTCTGGGCCTCATTTTCTTCCACTGTAAAATGGGGATTCAAAACTCATTCTCCCTCCTGCTTAGATGGTGAGCGCCATGTGGGACAGGGAGTGTGCCCCACCTAAGTAACTTGTACCTACACTGGCGTGAAGCACAGTGTTTGCCACATAGTAAGCGCTTAACAAATACCATTAAAAAAAGGTAGCCAGGGAGCTGGATGTTGTAGCAGAGGGGGAAAGGGAAGCAGGTGAGTTCTGTCCTTTTTGACTGTGAGCCCACTGTTGGGTAGGGACTGTCTCTATGTGTTGCCAATTTGTACTTCCCAAGCGCTTAGTACAGTGCTCTGCACATAGTAAGCGTTCAATAAATACGATTGATGATGATGATGTTCTTTTAAGATTGGTCAGAGTTCTGAAATTCTACCCCAACCCAGGAGGAGGTTTTTGTACTGAAGCCCCACTATTTCTGGTGATATTTCAATACATTTACTTCCTGAGTGTAAAATAAGCAGAATTTTTCTGAAGTGATTTAGATTCCTTTCAGGTCCACCCCCACCCCACAGTGGACACATCTGCCCGGCTTCTCATTTTTGGGATTTTTCTCAGAGCATAAGCAAATCCACCTGCAAAAGGGGACAAAAAGAGAAAGATATTTGGACATTTGATATTCGCCCGACCCCACAGCACTTATGTACAGATCTTTAAATTATACATTATAAATTACTTATTCATATTCATGTCTGTCTCCCCCTTTAGACCGTAAACTTGCTATGGGCAGTGAATGTGTCTGCTAATTCTGTTGTATTGTACTATACTAAGCACTTAGTACATTGCTCTGCACACAGTAAGTGCTCAATAAATACGAGTAAATGAATGAATGAAAATGAAAATGCTCACTCCCTCCTAGACTGTGAGCCCGTTGTTGGGTAGGGACCGTCTCTATATGTTGCTGATTTGTACTTCCCAGAGCTCTTAGTACAGTGCTCTGCACACAGTAAGTGCTCAAAAAATACGATTGAATGAATGAATGAATAAAAGTAGTAAGCTCTCAATGAATGATTGATTGAAAGTGGAATTAATTAGTAGTATTTAAGGAGCACTTACGTATTAAACACTTGGGAGTGAATAAAAAGGTTAGTAGAATATTATGCATGTCTGGAAGCAATAGGAGCACAGAAATTGCCTTTTCCTTCTTATTATGCTTGGTTTCTTGGTGGTTTGAAAAGATTTAATGGGCGGAGAGCACTGTACTAAACACTTGTGGAATTTTTCTACCCCTGCTCCTCAGCAAGCAGGCTCACTCTCTCATCAGGGTTGTCAACTTGAACTCACGATGAGATGTAGTTTGGGATAAAAGAAGGCCTAAGCAAAGGTACCGTCATAAATAATGAGACACAATATTTCCACAGCTGGGCAGCGGCAGATGGTTTTGTTTTTTAAGTTTAATGAGACTTCCTTCCCTTGCAGTTAGGAACGTCAACTCTCTCAAGATCTGTCATCCTTCTTATAGGGGGCAGGTGAGGGCTGAGACCTGGATTTGAACTCAGAAATACCCAGAATCTGAGGTGATAAGGATTCACTCTCACCAGGCAGACCCAAGTAAAATGTCTGTAAAATGTTGAGAACTCTACTTAGCTGAGATGTTTTACTTGCCATCATAGTGCTGCTAGAGAAGCAGTGTGGCTCAGTGGAAAGAGCCCGGGCTTTGGAGTCAGAGGTCATGGGTTCAAATCCCAGCTCCGCCAACTGTCAGCTGTGTGACTTTGGGCAAGTCACTTCACTTCTCTGTGCCTCAGTTCCCTCACCTGTATTAAAACTGTGATCCCCCCGTGGGACAACCTGATCACCTTGTAACCTTCCCAGCGCTTAGAACAGTGCTTTGCACATAGTAAGCGCTTAACAAATACCATCATTATTATTATTATTAGAGGGTAGGGTTAAGGAGTGAAGCTCCAATCTATGCAGGTAGATTCTGCCTGAGGCAAACTCAAATGATTCAGTCAATAATATCTATTAAGTGTCTTGAAGACCCTAGTATTTTTCCCACAGTAAGCCCTCTCTGATTTGATTGTTTATGAATACAGAGCACTTTACTAAGCAGTGGGTAGAGTAAACTAGAGGTAAAAGATATGATCTGTAGCCTCAAAGAACTTACAGTTTATTAGGGTAAATAGACAATGTTTTACAGGCAGGAGACAAAAGAGAATGGATGGATGGCTGGGTAAATAACCCTTAAGTAGTAGAGTATATCACCTTTCAGGGTCACACCTGGAGAGTTTCCAGTACTCTACCAGTCACGACTATGGGAGGGAGAGTCAAGCAGACCTATTTCATTCCTAGCTTGGGCAGTGGCTAGCGAGTGAAAAGCAATCTGCTACAAGTCAAAACTCACCTGTGCTGGGCAGCCACGGCATGGGAGAGTCAAGGATGGTGACTCAGGTTTATTGCATGGAAGGAGGCAATGTTGCCACTTCTGGATTTTGACCAAGAAAACTCTCTAGATCCACTACCAAAACCAAAAAACCAAGAAACCAAAACCAAAAAACAAAAACCAAAATCCACCAGATGGAGGTGGGGCATTCTGGGCGAGATGTGTCCATGGCCTCACTATGGATCTGACATGACTCGACAGCATAAGACAACAGCAAGAACATTAGAGTATATAAATTGATACATTGAAAAGTGCTCCAGGTGGAACGGAGTACATTAGTACTGGCGACGGAGGACGTGAACTGAGTAAAAAAAGTAATCAGGAAAGGCCTCCTAGAAGGTGTGGGATTTCAGGAGGGCTTTGACGATGGGGAGAGCTGTGGCCTGATGGATTTGAAAGGGGAGGGAGGTTTGGGCAGGAAGAAGGGAAGTAAACTGAGGGCTGGAGGTGGAAGAGGTGAGGGTGAGGCCCGGTGAAAATGTTCACTTGGGAAGAGCCTAGAAACTGGACTGGTGAAGAGAACAGTTCAATAAAAAGCCGAGAGGCAGAGAGAACTCCAGGAAGCTAGCAGCGTAAGCTTCTGCTTATCCCTCAGATTAGAGCTTGGCTCTTTCAGCGATTCCATGTGAAGCTATCCCCTTGGCACCATCGCCAGGATGTGCCCTATTTTAGGGAGCCACTTCCAAAGACAGGCTACATTCTCTGAGGCATCCATATCGGGGTCACCAGCCGTTTGGGGCGGGAGGAGTTTTACATCAGTGGCTCAATTGTTCATCATTATTATTACTCATTCATTCATTCAATCATATTTAAAGAGAGCTTACTGTGTGTAGAGCACTGTACTATGATCTACTCTCCCATATACTTAGTTCAGTGCTCTGCACACAGTAAATGTTCAATAAATATGATTGACTATAACAGAGTTGGTAGACAAATTCCCTGTCCACAGTGAGCCTGAGTTGCACTCAATAAATCCCAGTGGTTATTATTATTATTATTATCATTATAGTGAAGTGTTTATGATGTGCCAAGCCCTGTTGGTAGCTCAGAAGGTAGATATGGGTCAGGAATCACTGCAAAACTTAGAAATAAACCTCCGATTGGAATGCTATGGCTACAGCTCTGGGTGGCCACAGCGCTGGGTTGATGATATATATACCTGTATATATGTATATATGTTTGTATGTATTTATTACTCTATTTTACTTGTACATATTTATTCTATTTATTTTATTTGGTTTATATGTTTTGTTTTGTTGTCTGTCTCCCCCTTCTAGACTGTGAGCCTGCCGTTGGGTAGTGACTGTCTCTATATGTTGCCGACATGTACTTCCCAAGCGTTTAGTACAGTGCTCTGCACACAGTAAGCGCTCAATAAATACGATTGAATGAACGAATGAATGAGCCCGATATTCTTGTCTACTGTGTGAACTTGGGCAAGTCATTTCATTTCTCTGTGTCTCAGTTCCCTCATCTGTAAAATCATCATCATCAATCGTATTTATTTATTGTAAAATGGGAATTAAGGCTGTGAGCCCCACATGGCCAATGTGATTGGCTTGTATCTACCCCAGCACTTGGTAATAATAATAATAATGGTAATTGTTAAGCACTTACTATGTGCAAAATACTGTTCTAAGTGCTGGGGAGGTTACAAGATGATCAGGTTGTCCTAAGGGGGACTCACAGTTTTAATCCCCATTTTACAGATGAGGTAACTGAGGCACAGAGAAGTGAAGTGACTTGCCCAAAGTCACACAGCTGAGAGTTGGCGGAGCTGGGATTTGATAGTACAGTGCCTGGCAGATAGTAAGAGCTTAACAAATACTATAAAAACATCCACTAGCCCTGAGGATTCAAAGAGCCGAATTTTGGGATTTATCCATTTGTATTTCAGTGCTGATCCTGTATTCCTATGAGAAAATGTTCAAAAACCAAATATAGCCGATTAGGATGGTAAAAGCAAAACTCTAACTCTCCCCAAAATGTTTCCTAAGGTCAAAGGTTCTGGGCTGGCTGTGAATCTAAGAAACTCTGAAAATAGCAAAGAAGCCCGAGTAGCAGTTAGTATGAGCCCCTCTAGGTCAGAAATTATGTTTTACGCCTCTTCCAGATAGCTGTCTTGAGCATCCAGTACAGTGCTGAGCATGTACTGAGGTTCAGTCCATGCTTGGGTTGACAATGGCCACTGGATATTTTAAGACCAAGATGAGGACTTGGATTGGACCATTCTGAGATTGTACATATTTGTCATTTATTTCTATTAATGTCTGTCTCCCCCTCTAGACTGTAAACTTGTTGTGGGCTGGGAATGTTTCTGTTCATTATTGTAGTGTACTCTTCCCAAATGCTCAGTACGATGCTCTGAACACAGCACTCAATAAATGATTGAGTGTGATCTTATATCAAAAGTCTAGGCACCATAAAAGCTATCTGTTGTTTAGAGGACTGATTTCTCATAATTCCTCTAAAGGACTAGGCAATTTTAGTGACCAGCAAACTGGAAAATGTGAAATACTCCAAAATGGCAATAAATTCAGATCTGGTCCATGAAAAGAGGCATTTTCCTGGATGTTCCCGCCCTCCCAAGGGAAGCAGCATAGCCTAGTGGAAAGAGCACTGGCCTAAGAGTCAAAAGACCTGGGTTCTAGTCCCTACTCTGCTATTTCCTGCTATGTGACTTTGGGTAAATCACTTAACTTTTCTGTGCCTCACTTCCCTCAACTGTAAAATAGGGACTCAACACCTGTTCTCCCTCCTACTTAGACTGTGAGCCCCATGTGGGACAGGCTCTTTGTCCAAGCTGATTAACTGGTATCTAACCCAGTGCTTAGAACAGTTGCTTGACACATAGTAGGCTCTTAATACTTGTAATAATAATAATAATAATAAAATAATTCTACCTCTTGAACCTGACTTTTGAATTTGAAACACTTAGGAACATGTATGACTCTTACTGGGTGAAATTACTGATCAAACCACCTTTCCAGAAGCCAACTGAACTTAGACCCAAATCGTTAACATCTTGCCATGTTGATATCATTCTTCAGTAAGTATTTCAATTTTCTACTGTCTTCATCTCACAGATTTTTAATTTTCTGTTTCATTTAAGGTCATTAAGAAACATTACTGAAAAGGGGGTAAAAGAACTCGAGTTTAGTTATTTTTAATTTACAGTGACACATACTTTGGCTGATTTATAGCACTAACTAAGGTTATCATAATAAAGTGTCCGTTCTCCTTGATGATTTTGGATTGTATTTCCAGATGGATGCCTTTTCCATTAGACTTCTACCAAATCATGTGACAGACGATTCTGTCAGCCCATTGGTGCTAAGAGTGAGTTCTTAGGCAGGAACTTCTTGGACATCACTATCGATACTTGGACAAGCATGGGAAACAATAATTTCTAGTCCAATTTCTCATTAGCCATGAAGCAGTTCTGTTGAATGACATCCATCAGCTTCATTCCCACCCACTGAACTATTCCCTCCGGTTGTTCCGCCCATCCTCCTAGGAAGCCCCTGGATGTGGGACTCTAGGAAAGGGATGGTTTGCAGATGCCAAACTTTCATTTTGAGCATGGAATGAAATGAGGGCAGGAATTTGGGGAGGGATGAGGAGGAGACATTCTAAAGAGCTCATAGGTTAGAAAGCCACCATTTTAAATCTTTTAAACCTGGAATTGAACTCTTGTCTATCTCGCCGCTGTCTTCTTTCCCTCGTCCTGCCTCTGACCTGGAACCCCCTCCTTCTTCATCAATCAATCGATGGTATTGAGCCTATATGAAGCACATGGGAGAGAGAATACGGTACAACAGAATTAGCAGACACATTCCCTGCCCATAACACGCTTACTTCATATCTGACAATCACTCTCCCCACCTACAAAGACTTATTGAAGACCCATCTCCTCCAAGAGGCCTTCCCTGACTAAGCCCTCATTTCCTCTTCTCCTACTCCCTTCTGCATCACCCTTGCACTTGGATTTGCTCCCTTTATTCACCTCTCCCTCAGCCCCACAGAACTGAAGTATAAATCCATCATTTATTTCTTCATAATAATGTTTGTCTCCTCTTCTAGACTGTTAGCTCGTTGTGGGCAGGGAACGTGTCTACCAACTCTGATATATTGTACTCTCTCAAAGTGCTTAGTACAGTGCCCTGAACTCAGTAAGCACTTAATAAATACCGTTGATTGTCAGAAGCCTAGAATGAGTGAGTTTGGGAGGCTAGGTTGTAGGAGTCACTAGGGTACATGGTTTGTGCCCTTAGAATGGCTCATGGTGGCTTGCTCTGGGTAGGCCAACATCAGAGAAGTTTTCAGTGGTCCTAAGGTTTTAGTTTAAAAGTGAAGAAAAAATGACAGGTTGGAAAAGTCTTCTTGCCCAGTCTTGGGAGAGTGTGTCTCCCAACTTGAATTGTATTTCCCCAAGTGCTCAGTACAGTGCTCTGCTCCCAGAAAGTGCTCAATAAATAGCATTGATTTATTCATTCAGCTCAGTCATATTTATTGAGGGCTTGCTGTGTGCAGAGCACTGTACGAAGTGATTGGAAGAGTAGCATATAACAATAAACAGGGAATGTGGGCATTCCCTGCCCACAACGAACTCACAGCCTAGAGCTCATTGATTGAAAGTTAAAATCGAGTCACACCAGAGCGGAGCCAACGGATTTAAAGGTGCCGTGGTAACTGGGCTGAGCCAGAAGCTGTGTTCTGGTGGCTGGAAGGCATGCTAGCAAAGGATGACTCAATCCCCAGCCGCCAAGGTCCGTGAGGCTCGGCTCGGATCCGAACAAATGCTAAGAGTGTCTGCTTTGAAACAATTCCAAGCGGGACAGCACTGTGGCATTCACTCTTTTCCCGGTGCCTCGCTTCGGATTATGTTGTCTAGGTTCCACCCCTCATCTTGCCTCACGATTTGGGACTTCACTACAGTTCTCATTTTGCCAGCAAACTGTTGTCCTCCTGTTTCCGTTGCGCTGAGACTGGCACAGAGTTTTGTAGGCGCTCCTGGGCAACTTTAGGGAAAATATACCAATGATTTCCATCTGCTCTTATATTACACTGCTTGGACTTCCATGTTCAGGCTGCATTAGGCTCAGTAATGGCCCCAATGGACTTTTGGTTAGCTCAGGATCCCCAGAGCCTTTAACACTACATCCCCCATCCCCTCTCTAACTTTTCCACTCTGAGAAGTTTCTGAGGGGGAAAGAGAAAGTGCTTAAGTTAAAGATAAGACTCAATTGACCATGAAAATAATACCGGTTGTTCCTCAGAAATAAAGTGGTTGAACCACAGGGCTCCTCCGGGCACAAAATGATCTGAATAATTTCTCTTTTTCCCCCAAGCCTTCTTCCCTTCAGTTTTTTCCTGTCTTTCTTTTTTCCTTCTATCCCGACCCCAATCCCCGTCTTCCATTTCTCCCTTCCCAGAAATCCCTCTTTACAGGGGAGCGCTCGAAGAGAAGAGAAGTAATTGGTCATTTACTGGAAATGAATGGGAACGGGCTGGGGGTGTGTGTTGGAGGGGGTGCTTGTCTGGGTTTCCATGGAAATCGGTAATTTGTCCGCAGGGGATGGGAGAAGGGGCAGAGGGAATGACCAGTCTCCTACTGAGAAGGTTGCTTGGTCGCCAAACACCTCAGGCAGAGACACGGCAGTGTCCAACAGAAACTCTGTTTCTCTAAACCTGCCAACATTCATATTCTTCTCTGTAGGAGTAAAAATTTGGGAAATAAATGACAGCAGACAGCTCACGGCTGATTTGTGTTTTATCTCCTCTGTAGACCTGAAAAGAACCCAAAAACAAACGAGACAAGGGTGCAGATGTCACATCATATTGCCTAACTTTGCATGACAATATCTCATTTTGATGCCACTAATTTAGATTAATTAAATACAGGACTAAATGTCTGTGAAATATCCCACACTAACACCAGCTGGGTACCTAGCTGGAATAGCAAGCCAAAGGCAGAATCTCATTTCCAAAATGATTCCACGTGATCCTGGTCTTTGGGCAGACACTCTGCCTGAGCAGCATACCCCGTATCAATGATTTAGAGAAATGGGTTAGAGTAGAGAGCGTGTGTCAGCACCAACCAGCTACAGCATCCTCTTCCGACTTGCTTCTGGCCAACATTTCTACTGGGAGTTTTAGCGTTTTAAATGGAAGGTTAAAATGTCTGCTGATTTTGTTTGTTTTTTTTTTAATTATTTTCACCCTCACAACCCATCTGTTCGGAAATCTCAAATGGGCAAAGTAAGAGAGGTTGGAGTAGAGAACTAGGCTAAATTTTCATGTTTTTCAATATTGCAAACCATTTTCAAAACATTTCGGGTTTCGCCAAACACATTTCCCTTAATTTTTGAAATTCGTTTGAACTTTGGGCAGAATGTAACCCATATGTTTCTGGCCGGTTCACTCTCAAATCATTAAAATGCTGTTTTTGCAAGAACACATGGTGTCCAGGAAGCATTGTACACTTTTACAAATGTAACCCTATAAAGCTTTTTCATTTTAGATTTTAGTATTTTTTTAAACAGGGTGCTGTATCCTGCCAGAAATAAGCACACCTCTCTACCAAAAAGTTAAATTTAGTGTGAAGCGCTGAATTCATGATTTTTTGTGTTGCTATAAGCTTAACAAAATATGGTCATTTGCACCTAATGAACAACGCATACATATTTATGTAACCTCATCATCCTCCCTGGACTCACACGCACAGGACTACCTTGAATACCTAGCTATTTCTCCTCCTTTCCCCTCCTATCTCTAAATCATTTTGGGTCTGTCTCCCACCACTAGATTGTAAGCTACATGAGGGTAGGGATAGCATCAACTGACTGCACTGTATTTTTCCAAGCCCCTATAGTACATTACTCTGCAAGTTGTCGCTCAGTACATTCGGGAGAAAAGAAACAAAACACTTCTGTATAGGTAGCTTATTTGTGAAGAGAAATACTAAAGAATATATAGTTTTTTTAAATTTTAGCAAAATGCAGCCCCTGCTTATCTCGCCAGGTGTGTACCTACAGCTATTGCTGAGGTGGGAGGGGAAGAGAAGGTCACACATTTGGTGTAACTGGGCCTAAAACACTCTCTCTCTAACTACCGGGTGAGTCTGCAACATACAACATAGCTACAGAGCTGTAAGGTCTACGTACTTTTTAGCTGGTATGCGGTGTTGTATTTTTCAGACTGTAATAGCTCTATCATTTCTAGATCACCTCCATTAAGTACTTATCAAACCATAAGGCTGACTTCTTCCCGCGGTCATTTGTTCCTGTTAATCGAGGATCTGCAGCCCAGCTGCCCACCCCTGACAGTGGTCATTCAGTGAGACGGATTTCTGGAAACTTTATTTCTTCCCCCATGACATTTGAAACGGCGCTAACTTTTTCCGATTAAATGACAGATCCTGGCCTAGGCCGAGAACGTGCTTCAGTCCTCTGTTAACTTGCTTTTCTGTCTTTGAAACAAACCGACTCAGCTTCCTCAGCTGAGGGTGGCCCGAGCCCAGATTTATTTCGATAAGGCCTTCGTCATCAAACCGACCCGGCACCTCGCTCTCGTGAACGATGGGCCTTTTTGCTGAGAGCCTCCAACATGCGCCCCTCCATCGATTTATCTTTTCTCTAATACTCAGGAAAGATGAATACCTCAGTTCTCCATGGTTCCATCTTCCTCATTAACAGGCACTGGAATAGATACTGGAATAAGCGCTTAGTACAGTGCTCTGCACACAGTAAGTGCTCAATAAATACGATTGAATGAAATACACCAAGCGCTGTGTGAAAGAGAAGTGCGGCTTAATTCTTGCAGCCATTTCTCAGATGGGGTCCACTGCCTTCTTTTCGGGTCCCTCAAATGAGCTGTCTGAGTTGGAGGAAACCAGGATCGGCACTGGCAGACTGGATTCCAAGTCAGTCAGTTGGCGGTACTTACTGAGCACCACACATTTTATTCATTCAATCATTTGTATTCATTGAGCACTTACTGTGTGCAGAGCACTGTACTAAGCACTTGGGAGAACACAATATAGCGATAAACAAACACATTCCCCGCCCACAACGAGCTTACACAGAACTAGGTGACTGGGTGTATTTAGACTGTAGACTCTAGACTGTAAGCCCATTATGGGCAGGGAATGTGACTGTTTATTGCTGTATAGAACTCTCCCCAGTGCTTAGTATGGTGCCCTGCACACAGTAAGCATTCAGTAAATATGAATGAATGAATGAATGTTTACCAGAAGCAAGACAAAGGCCTCCTGCCCTTAAAAAGTTTCCAATCCAGCAGGGTAGATGACAGATAAAAGATAAAAATGATTTCCAAATAGCGGAAGCAACAGGAAGCAATGCAAACATCAGGATGAAATAGCTGATGAAAGGAATGTACAAGTATGTGAAAAGTAGATTGGCCCAGTGGAAAGAGCACGGGGTTGGGAGTTTCGTCTTCTGTAGAAAGGGAATTAATCAATAGTATTGACTGCTTTCTGTACTAAGCACTTGGGATAGTACAATATAACAGTCACATTCCTGGCTCACAACGACATCCTCTGAGAGGTCTTCCCTAAGTCCTCCTTTCCCACTTCCTTCTGCACTGCACTTACTTGCTCCCTCTATTTATCCCCTCTTCCCAGTCCCATAGCACTTAATGTATGTATCTGTCATTTCCTTCATTCATTCAATCGTATTTATTGAGCACTTACTGTGTGCAGAGCACTGTACTAAGCGCTTGACAAGTACAAGTTGGCAACATATAGACGGTCCCTACCTAACAACGGGCTCACAGTCTAGAAGGAAGAGACAGACAACAAAACCTGTAAACAGGTGTCACGTCACCAGAAATAATAGAATTAAAGCTAAATGCACATCTTTAACAAAATAAATGGAATAGTAAATATGTACAGTGCTTATATATTTGTATTCATTCATTCATTCATTCAATCATATTTATTGAGCGCTTACTGTGTGCAGAGCACCATACTAAGCGCTTGGGAAGTACAAATTAAGGATTCACACTTTGAGCCCCATGTGGGACAACCCTGATTACCTTGCATCCCCCCAGCACTTAGAACAGTGCTTGGCACATAGTAAGTGCTTAACGAATAAGAACATTCTTCTTCTTATTATTATTATTTATCTATTTTGATGGTATTGAAGCCTGTCTACTTGTTTTGTTTTGTTGTCTGTCTGCCCCTCCTAGACGGTGAGCCCGTTGTTGGGTAGGGATTGTCTTTAGCTGTTCAGTATCTGTCTCTTTGTCTAGACTATAAGCTCATTGTGGGCAGGGAATGCACCTGTTCATTGTTGTGTAATACTCTCCCAAGCACTTAGTACAGTGTTTTGCACGCAGTAAGCATTCAATAAAATACGATTGACTGAGTTCAGGGTCCCCCGGATCGGCTTGAGAAGACAGGCAAGAGTTACACGATGCTAGGCCTTTTCTGGTCTCGCTGTGAACATTGGTTTCGCAGCTGGGTTTGTCGGGGACTCGGGGCACGAGAGTAATTTTCCACTACAAAATTCCTTCCAGTCTGGGCGCTTTACCTTGCCAACAACACCACCCAAAGATGGCAAGTTTGTCTGAGAAATGCCAAGGACATGAAAAAAAAGAAATGAACAGCTGAATCAACGCTTGCTAAATCCTGGCTAACTTGGAAACTCAATGCAGTGCTGAAAAATAAAACCCCCAAAAACCAACAGGTAAGAAAAGGATGAGAACAAATCTCCAACTAATCAATGAAAGATCACCTCTAATCAATCAGTCACTTCTGGGGTGAACGGATTCCATAGGATGAGGAATAGGAGAAGCAAGGATGAGCCAAAGAATCAGTCAATTAATGGCATTTAATGCGTGCTTAGTGTGTGCAGAACACTGTACTAACCACTTGGGAGAGTAGGATATAACAATATTTTATTTGTACATATTTATTCTATTTATTTTATTTTGTTAAAATGTTTTGTTTTGTTCTCTGACTCCCCCTTCTAGACTGTGAGACCACTGTTGGGTAGGGACCGTCTCTAGATGTGGCCAACTTGTACTTCCCAAGCACTTAGTACAGTGCTTTGCACACAGTAAGCACTCAGTAAATATGATTGAATGAATGAATGAACAATATAATTAATTGTATTTATTGGGTGCTTACTATGTGCAGAGAGCACTGTACTAAACGCTTGGGAGAGTATAATTCAACTGAATTAGAAGACATGTTCCCTGCCCAGAGCGAGTTTACAGGCTTGAGAAAAGGCTGTAATCCTTTAATCCCAAACTTCCTCTAGCCACAAAGCTCAATGCGGGCAGGGAATTCATTCAATTGTATTTATTGAGCGCTTACTGTGTGCAGAGCACTGTACTAAGCGCTTGGGAAGTACAAGTCGGCAGCATACAGAGATGGTCCCTACCCAACAATGGGCTCACAGTCTAGAAGGGGGAGACAAGGCAACAAAACATGTTAGGTGTCAAAATCGTCAGAACAAATAGAATTAAACCTATATGCACATCATTAACTAAATAAATAGAATAGTAAATATGTACTAGTAAAATAAATAGAATAATAAATCTGTACAAATATATACAAGTGCTATGGGGAGGGGAAGGAGGTAGGGTGGGGGGGATGGGGAGGAGGAGAGGAAAAAGGGGGCTCAAAGGGAATGTGTCTACCAACTCACATTGTTGTATTGTTTTCTCCCAAGAGCTTAGTGCAGTGCTCTGCACAGAGTAAGTGCTTGGTAAATACAATTGCTTGATTGATTTTGTTCAGAATTGTATCCCACTGCTTTTTTTTTTAATGGCATTTATTAAGCGCTTACTATGTGCAGAGCACTGTTCTAAGCGCTGGAGGGGGATACAAGGTGATCAGGTTGTCCCACGTGGGGCTCACAGTTTTAATCTCCATTTTACAGAGGAGGCAACTGAGGCTCAGAGAAGTTAAGTGACTTGCCCAAGGTCACACAGCAGACATGTGGCAGAGTCGAGATTCAAACCCATGACCTTTGACTCCAAAGCCCGGGCTCTTTCCACTGAGCCACGCTGCTTCTAAATGGTTAGGCCACTGCTTGGCCTAACTGGGGTGGGCCGTGATGGACATTAAGTCGTTTAACTCCCGGGTTTCAGTTGCCTGTGCCTCGATTATTTTTCACACCATTAACCTGCTGCTCAAGACTTCCCTCTCCCTTAACTCTTTGGAGAATGGATCAGTCACCGCAGACCACTATTGGAAGTCAGCTCTGCTGTCTGTCTATGGGAGAAAAGGGCTTTGGGACTGAGAGGGCAGATAAGGTTCATAGGAGAGAAATTTATATTTGATTTATAGAAGGTCATTCAAGGAATCTTAATAGACAAGAAAGGTGGACCAAGGAATGTCTCCCACCTCCAGCTGCCGGGAAGAGGAGAGGCTCTTAATGCCTTCACTTTGTCTTTAAAAACATCACAGAGGAAGTTCAGACAGGCCCACGGGAGAACGAAGCCAAGCCAGGACAGGGGGAGAGAAAAACGGAAAAGACCCTGAAAAGCGGAATCTATTTTCAGCAGCGGGGCTCGACAACAGGCCCTCTAGCACACCTCGGCAACAAATTCATTCATTCATTCAAGGGTATTTCTTATTATAATAATAATGGCATTTATTAAGTGCTTACCATGTGCAAAGCACTGTTCTAAGCACTGGGGAGGTTACAAGGTGATCAGGGTTTCCCACAGGGGGCTCACAGTCTTCATCCCCATTTTACAGGTGAGGTAACTGAGGCCTGGAGAAGTTAAGTGACTTGCCCAAAGTCACACAGCTGACAACTGGCGGAGCCGGGAGTTGAACCCGTGACCTCTGACTCCAAAGCCCGGGCTCTTTCCACTGAGCTACACTGCTTCTGAGCGCTTACTGTGTGCAGAGCACTGTACTAAGCACTTGGGAAGTACAAGTCGGCAACATATAGAGACGGTCCCTACGCAACTGCGGGCTCACAGTCTAGAAGGGGGAGACAGACAACAAGACAAAACAAATGACCATTACTGCACTTTCTATTCACATTCTTCAACAGGGCATTAGTTGTGCCGACGGGCTGAGAGAACCTTGAATGAGGACTAAAAGTCCCCTGTTAGGTGAATGGTGGCGTATCCCTGGATTGTAAGGTCCTTGTGGGCAGGGACCAGGCCTATCAACTATTATATTGGACTTTCCCAAGGGTTTAGTACAGTGCTCTGCACAGAGTAAGCGCTCAACAAATGCCAGTCATGTATGTTCTCTCCCCACAAGGAGCTGACATTCTAATGGGGTGAACAGACATTAAAAAAACTTCATAAAGTGGAAACTGAATAACTAATTGAATGTTCAATCAGTCGTATTTCACTCAGTGAAATTATCCATACCTCTGCAAGTACTGAGAATTAGTATAAATAGTATATAAATACTGGAGGTGGCTCGTGGGTAAAGAGCCATGATTTAATCAGATTGGAAGAGGCTCTGGTGGTTTGGGGTTGTGTGAAATTTTAACTTCACCTTTTGGCCTAGGTAGAAGGACGCTCTGTCCTTTCTGCTTGTTTTCTCCATGCAGACGCTTCACTTTCCAGCCCTCGATGACAGCAAATTTCCAACTTTGTGAGCCCTCCCAATAATGGGCCTTTAAAAGACAGACATCTTAATTAAAATTAACCTGTGAGACTCAGGTTGTGCCAAAATGTGCAAGACGATTTGGAAGGTTGAGAAAATTATCTGAGTTACTCACCCCTAAAAGCCTCCTTTGTATTTTGCCCAAACTCCTGGAACTCAGCTCAACTCTTTCATTCATTCATTTATTCATTCAATCATATTTATTGAACGTTTACTGTGTGCAGAGCAATGTACTAAGCGCTTGGGAAGTACAAGTCGGAAACATATAGAGACGGTCTCTACCCAACAGTGGGCTCACAGTCTAGAAGGGGCTCACAGTCTAGAACTCTTTACTCCAGACTTTGCCTGGAAGAAATGAGAAGCAGCGTGGCTCAGTGGAAAGAGCATGGGTTTGGGAGTCAGAAGTCATGGGTTCAAATCCTGGCTCTGCCAATTATCTGCTGTGTGACTTTGGGCAAGTCACTTCCCTTCTCTGGGCCTCAGTTACCTCATCTGTAAAATGGGGATTAAGACTGTGAGCCCCTGTGGGACAACCTGATCACCTTGTAACCACCCCATGCTTCAAAGCAGCATGTGTAGTGGTTAGAGCCTGGGCCTGGAAATCAGAAGGTCATGGGTTCTAATTCTGACTCCACCACACATCTGCTGTGTGAGCTTGGGCCAATCACTTTACTTCTCTATGCCTCAGTTACCTTATCTGTAAAATGGGGATTGAGACTGTGAGCCCCATGTGGGACAGGGGCTGTGTCCAACCCAATTATTTGCTTGTCTCCACCCCAGTGCTTAGTATAGTGCTTGGCACCTAGTAAATGATTAACAAGTACCACAATCATTATTATGAAGCAGCATGGCTCAGTGGAAAGAGCCTGGGCTCTGGAGTCAGAGGTCATGTGTTCAAATCCTGGCTCTGCCAATTGCCAGCTGTGTGACTTTGGGCAAGTCACTTCACTTCTCTGGGCCTCAGTTACCTCATCTGTAAAATGGGGATTAGGATTGTGAGCCCCCCGTGGGACAACCTGATCACCTTGTAACCTCCCCATTGCTTAGAAAAGTGCTTTGCACATAGTAAGTGCTTAATAAATGCTATTATTATTATTATTATTATTAGAACAGTGCTTTGCACATAGTAAGCACTTAATACATGCTATTATTATTATTATTAAATCACCCAAGCTTAACTCCAGACCCCCCACCCCTCACTCCCCTCTAGACCGGGGACTCACTATGGGCAGGGAACGTTTTTACCAACTCTTGTTATATTGTACTCTCCCAAGCACATAGTACAGTTCTCTTTATGCATTAGAAGCAGCATGGCTCAATGGAAAGAGCATGGGCTTTGGAGTCATTCATTCAATCGTATTTATTGAGTCCTTACTGCATGAAGAGCACTGTACTAAGCGCTTTGGAGTCAGAAGTCATGGGTTCAAATTCCTGCTCCGCCAATTGTCAGCTATGTGACTTTGGGCAAGTCACTTCACTTCTCTGGGCCTCAGTTCCCTTATCTGTAAAATGAGGATTAAAAAACTGTAAGCCCCCAGTGGGACAACCTGATAACCTTGTAACCTCCCCAGCACTTAGAACAGTGCTTTGCACATAGTAAGCACTTAACGAATACCATTATTATTATTATTAGGCACTTAATATGATAGATTCCCACACAATTTCTCTAGCCAGACCATGCAGAGAGGATGGGTCAAAGCTACCGCTGGTTGATGAGCTGATGAGAAAATGGGGAATAATAGCAGGCCATGCCCTAGTGCTGCAGTAAGAGCAACGTCTCCTGTTTTCCAAGGCCCTGGGGAAGAAGCCATCCCCAACCTCCCTTGAGAGTCTGTCTTAGACTTAACAGTTGCCACCTTATACCAGTTCTAAGTTGCCAACTTGTACTTCCCAAGCACTTAGTACAGTGCTCTGCACACAGTAAGCGCTCAATAAATACGATTGATTGATTGAACAGTTCCCTGCCATCTCACGGCAGCCTGCCTTGTTGCTATGTAAGAACACCTCATCGTGCCTTCAGTGGTGGTGAGAACAGCTGGCTACCAGCCTTCAGGCAGTGAGCCCGAGAAATTACACTGAAAATGTTGATATTTTTGTTAGAAATAATCCCTAGCACCAAATACCACTGCAGTGCCTTTGGAGAAACTCTAGATTTTCCAGATGTTTTTGAATGATGGCATTTCCCTTTCCCTCCTCCCCCTCAGCATTCCTAGGTAAAAGCAGTCAGATGGTATTTAAAAGTTCGAACCAGTGTAGTAGCTGGGTTCAGCCTGCTTCTTCTCGGTAGCCGAGTGTTTTGAGGGACCAACAAAACAATGAGAGAGATAATTTTGTGTCTGTCTCCCCGATTAGAGTGTTAGCAACCCATGGGTGGGGGAATCTCACGTTTCTATTGAACTTTTTCAAATGCTTAGAACAGTGCCTTGCACTCAGTGGATGGTCAATATGATAATAATAATGGTATTTGTTTAGCACTTACTATGTGTTGAGCACCGTTTTAAGCACTGGAGTGGGTACAAGGGTCCCACATGGGGCTCGTGGGCTCAATCCCCACTTTACAGATGACATAACTGAGGCGCAGAGAGGTGAAGTGACTTGCCCAGGGTCATACAGCAGACAAGTGGCAGAGCCGGGATTAGAACCCAGGTCCTTCTAACTCCCAGGCCATATTATAACGGCAACTATAAATCAATCAATTTGTATTTATTGAGCACTTACTGTGGGCAGAGCACTGTACTAAGCACTTGGGAAGTACAAGTTGGCAACATATACAGTCCCTACCCGACAGTGGGCTCACAGTTTAGAAGGGGGAGACAGAGAACAAAACGAAACATATTAATAAAATAAATAGAATAGATATGTACAAGTAAAATAGAGTAATAAATATGTACAAACAACAATCTTCTACAGTCTTCTAGACTGTGAGCCTGCTGTTGGGTAGGGGCCGTCTCTATATGTTGCCACCCTGTACTTCCCAAGTGCTTAGAACAGTGCTCTGCACATAGTAAGCGCTCAACAAATACGATTGAATGAATGAATGAATATATACATATATACAGATATATATACTACTGTTTCCCTTTCCAGGTGTCAGACCTCTGAAGTTTGAAAGACTGATTTTGTGACACCTCCAAGTCATTTGTTTTGTGATGGGTTTCCCCACCCCATCTCCTCCCCCGCACCCTGCCAAAGAGAGGGCTCTATGGAAGTCTTCTAGACTGTGAGCCCACTGTTGGGTAGGGACTGTCTCTATATGTTGCCAACTTGTACTTCCCAAGCGCTTAGTACAGCGCTCTGCACACAGTAAGCACTCAATAAATATGATTGATTGATTGAAGTTGGGTCTTTGT
The DNA here is from genome assembly GCF_015852505.1 of Tachyglossus aculeatus. Classification (NCBI taxonomy): domain Eukaryota; kingdom Metazoa; phylum Chordata; class Mammalia; order Monotremata; family Tachyglossidae; genus Tachyglossus; species Tachyglossus aculeatus. The sequence goes on along the minus strand of NC_052074.1, from coordinate 43,158,818 downwards.
ACTTACAGTGACAAGCTAAGCCAGGTCTAAATCATGCCCTTCGTTCTGGCCCTTCATTTTCTTCTGTTTTGCAGCAATTCATTCATTCAATCGTATTTATTGAGCACTTACTGTGTGCAGAGCACTGTACTAAACGCTTGGGAAGTACAAGTTGGCAGCAATGCGCTAATGTCTGCAATTTGTTTTCCCCTGCACCTGAGTCTCCCTCCAATCCAGCCCCGCTGAAGTCACTAAACAAATATGTGAGCTGCCTATTTTCAAATTAATGGCACATGCTTCTGGCCTTTGGGTCCCGGGCAGGGAATTGAAATAGTCACGGCAGATGGAGGCGATCCGGCATTCAAGGGGAATCGCAGCGATACGAAATCAATCGAATTTATTGAGCCCATACTGGGCGCTGAACACTTTTCTCAGCGTTTGGGCACATGCCATAGGATTAGTAGATGTGCTCAACTAATCTGTAAAATGGGGACTGAGGTTGTGAGCCCTTTGTGGGAGAGGTCCAACCTGATTTGTTCGTATCCACCCTAGCTCTTACTTAGAACAGTGCCTGGCACATAGTAAGCGCTTAACCAATACCCCAATTATTCTTATTTTCATTCGAGAGCGCACGGAGTTGGGAGTCAGAAGACCTGGGTTCTAATTCCACTCGCGTGTTGTGTGGGCAAGTCTCTGTGCCTCAGTTTCCTCAACTGTAAAATGGGGATTAAATCCTACTCCCTTCCACCTAGACTGTGAACCCCATGTGGGACAGGGACTGTGTCCTTAGAACAGTGCTTGGCACATAGTAAGTGCTTAATAAACACCCCAATTATTATTATTTTTATTCGAGGGTGCACGGACTTGGGAGTCAGAAGACCTGGGTTCTAATTCCACTCGTGTGCTGGGTGGGCAAGTCTCCGTGCCTCAGTTTCCTCAACTGTAAAATGGGGATTAAATCCAACTCCCTTCCACCTAGACTGTGAGCCCTATGTGGGACAGGGACTGTGTTCTTAGACAGTTCTTGGCACATAGTAAGTGCTTAATGAATATAACTATAATAATTGTTCACAAGAAGACATCTGTAGCCAGCAGGCCAGGAAAAGCAGTTGCAGAAGCCAAGATAAAACCTCATTCTGGGCAAGGAATACGTCTACCAACTCTGTTGTACTCTCCCAAGTGCTTAATACAGTGTTCCACACACAATAAGTGCTCAGTAAATACGATTGATCGATCTTAGAGGAGGTAAGGGTGAGAGCTAGAGACCATTTTTGTGTGGGCATGGGGTGGTCAGGACAATTAATTCCTCACCAGTCTGTTCAGCTTATGGAAAACTCCATCTGTGGCAACATCCATGACAACTAAGGAAAATCATGGACATACGGGAAGCAGCATGGCCTTGGAACCAGAGGACCTGGGTTCTAATCCCGGCTCTGTCACTGGACTACTGTGTGAACCTGGGCAAGTCACTTAACTGTTCTGTGCCTCAGTTTCCTCCCCTGCGAAATGAGGATTTAATATCTTTTCTCTCTCCTACTTGACTGTGAATCCCATGTGGAGCAGGGACCGTGTCTGGTTTGATTAACTTGTAGGGCCTGGGAATCAGAAGGCCCTGGGTTCAAGTTCTGGCTCCACCACTTGTCTGCTGTGTGACCATGGCCAAGTCACTTCACTTCTCTGGGCCTCAGTTACCTTATCTGTAAAATAGGGATTAAGACTATGAGCCCCATGTGGGAAAGGGACTGTGTCCAACCCAATTACCTTGTATCTATCCCAGCGCTTAGAACAGCCTTCCAGGAGGCCTTCCCAGACTGAGCCCCCTTTTTCCTCTCCTCTTCCCCATCACCCCCCCCCTCCATCTGTCCTACCTCCTTCCCCTCCCCACAGCACTTGTATCTATTTGTACAGATTTATTACTCTATTTATTTTACTTGTACATATTTACTACTCTATTTTATTACTGATGAGCATATAGCTATAATTCTATTTATTCTGACGGTTTTGACACCTGTCTACAAGTTTTGTTGTCTGTCTCCCCCTTCTAGACTGTGAGCCTGTTGTTGGGTAGGGACTGTCTCTATATGTTGCCTACTTGTATTTCCCAAGCGCTTAGTACAGTTCTCTGCACACAGTAAGCACTCAATAAATACGATTGAATGAAAGAATGAACAGTGCCTGACACATAGTAAACACTTAACAAATACCATAATAATAATAATACCTCTCCCATGCTTAGAACAATGCTTGACACCCGGTAATCACTTAAATTCCATAAAAAGTGTGCATTCCCACTTTATAGATAAGGAAATGGAAGCCCAGAGAGGTTCAAGATTTGCTCAAGGTTCCACAGCAGACCAGAAGCAGAGCTGGGACTCAAACCCAGATCTTCTGACTCCCAGCTCCACCGACCGACCCTCAGACCCCTCTGCCATCTTGAGACCCTCGCTAAGTTGGACCCCTTTGTCAGTAACCTGTGTTAGGTTCCCTGGGCTTCAGGTTTGGTGATCCAGCAGTGAAGTCCAAGTGGTCTTTCTCTTTGTGGGCAAACTGAAGGGACCCTTTCTAGTCTGTAAGTGTGTCTGCAATGTCTGTTATATTGTATTCATTTATTCAGCTGGATTTATTGAGCATTTACTGTGTACGGAGCACTGTGCTAAACACTTGGGGGAGTACAATACAAAAATAGACACATTCCCTGCCCACAGTGAGCTTCCAGTCTAGAGGATAAGCTTGTTGTACTCTCCCAATCACTTAGCATAGCGCTGTGCGCACAGAAGAGCTCCGTAAAATACAGTTGACTGACCAAAACATCTTGGTCTCCTGGTATCTCCTCCTAATTACGTCTGGGAGAAGGACAAAGGCTGAGGAATCAAACTCAGATCTCTTAAGCTGTCAAAACAGCATGGCATAGTGGATAGACCACAGGCCTGGGAGTCTGAAGGTCATGGGTTCTAATCCCGGCTCTGCCACATGTCTGCTGTGTAACCTTGGGCAAATCACTCTGCTTTTCTGGGACTCAGTTATCTCATCTGCAAGATGGGGATTGAGACCATGAGCCCCTCCTGGGAAAGGGACTGTGTCCCACCCTATTTGCTTGCAATAATAATAATAATGATAGCATTTATCAAGCGCTTACTATGTGCAAAGCACTGTTCTAAGCGCTGGGGAGGTTACATGGTGATCAGGTTGTCCCACGAGGGACTCACAATCTTAACCCCCATTTTACAAATGAGGGAACTGAGACACAGAGAAGTTAAATGACTTGCCCAAGGTCACACAGCTGGTAATTGGCAGAGCCGGGATTTGAACCCATGATCTCTGACTCCAAAGCGTGTGCTCTTTCCACTGAGCCATGCTGCTTCTCTTCATAATAATGATGATAGTATTTGTTAAGTTCTTACTATGTGCCAAGCACAGGGGTTAAATACAAGGCAGCGCTTAGTACAGTTCTCTGCACTCGGTAAGCGACTCTTGGTCTTCAGTTCCTTCTGCCACGACTAGCTGCTGCTGGCGGCCATGGTCAGGTCACATCATCTTGAGTCCATATGTTGTACTTGCTATAGCAGGTTGGCAAGGTTTGTCTTCCGGCCTTATTTATTACCACTAACGAGCTTCTTGGGGCAGGGCCCTCGGGCCTCAGACGGAAAGTTTACACCTACTAAGGGAGTCCAGGGGAAAGCAATTAACACTTACGTTTTCTGGAGTTGAGCGGATGGGAACCAGCTGAGAATTCAAAGGATGCTTGAGAGCTGCCCAAGCCGGCTGGGGGGTGGGAATGACATTTTTGGAGGCTTCTCCCTGGCTGTTGGGAAGGGAAAATCACTTCTCGTGGATTTCTCAAACCGCACTGGCACGACCCTGTCCTGGGGCGTGGCTTGGTTTGGACTGAAAACGGGAATCCAGGCCTGGGAGCCGGAGAAACTTTTTTTATTTTTATTTTTTGATGGTATTTGTTAAGCACTTACTATGTGCCAGACACTGTACTAAGCACTAGGGTAGAGACAAGCTATTCAGGTTGGACACAGTCCCTGTTACACATGGGGCTCACGGTTTTAATCCCCGTTTTACAGCTGAGGTAACTGAGGCCCAGTGAGAAGTAGCATGGCTTGGTGGAAAGAGCCCGGGCTTTGGAGTCAGAGGTCATGAGTTCAAATCCCGGCTCTGCCAATTGCCAGCTATGTGACTTTGGGCAAGTCACTTCACTTCTCTGGGCCTCAGATACCTCATCTGTAAAATGGGGATTAAGACTGTGAGCCCCCCATGGGACAACCTGATCACCTTGTATTTACCCCAGCGCTTAGGACAGTGCTTGGCATATAGTAAGCGCTTAAGAAATGCTATTAAAAAAAAGTGACTTGCCCAAGGTCACACAACTGACAGGTGGTGGAGCTGGGATTAGAACCCAGATCCTTCCAACTCCCACTCTCCACTGGGCCATGCTTGGAGAGTAGAGTAGGTATTCATGATCTCAAGGATCTTACAGATCAATAATAATAATAATAATAACAATAATGATAATGGTATTTGTTAAGCACTTAATATGAGCCAGGAACTGTCCTAAATGCTGGGGTAGATACAACCAGATCGGTCAGACACAGTCCCTGTGCCACTTGGGGTTCACATTCTCAATCTACATTTTACAGATGAGGTAACTGAGGCACAGAGGAAATGAAATGACTTGCCCAAGGTCACACTGCAAATAAGTAGAGGATCTGGGATTAGAACCCAGGTCCTGACTCCCAATCCCGTGCTCTAACCAATGTGAGACAGGGACGGTGCCCATCCTGATGATCTAAGAAAGACTGTAAGCTGGTTGTGGGCAGGGAATGTATCCGTTTATTGTTGTATCGTACTCTCCCAAGTGCTCAATACAGCGCTCTGCAACGGTAAGTGCTCAATAAATACGATTGAAGGAATGAATCTACCCCAGCGCTTAGTAGAGTGCTTGGCACAGAGTAAATGCTTAATAAATACCAGAAAAGTCTCCCCTAGGGAGACTCTGAGCCCGCTGTTGGGTAAGGTCCGTCTCTATATGTTGCAAACTTGTACTTCCCAAGCGCTTAGTACAGTGCTTTGCACACAGTAAGCGCTCAATAAATACAATTGAATGAATGAATGAATGTGTCCCCCTCAAACCTGCCATGGTTCATCCACTCCAACTCCAACTGACCTTCAGGGGCTACTTCACCCTACCCACAAAGTGGGAACTCAAATCCATTCCTGTGCATGTCCCGTGAAGTAGTTTGGACGGGTAACACCACCACCTCAGCATTACCTTCCATCGACACGGGATATGACTGCGTTCAATTTCCCTAGGGGAAGATACTGAGCCGGTTTTCATTCTCTTTGAAGCCTGGCTATTTGCACTCCAAAGAGGTTAGAATCTTCAAATAGAACCAAGCTCAATAGGCTTTAAACCCAATATTTTTCTTTAAGACACAGGAATGTGGCTTTCAGGCCCAGGCTGAGGGAATTACTAAAACAATTCTCTCAGCATTTCTGTTATCATCACCATCTATCTCCCCGCGGTAGACTCTGAAATGTATTTGTTGTTGGTGCAGGTATTTTGGGTAGGTAAATAAAACCAGGAAACTCTATGCTTGGACACCCAGGTTGGATCCGTTATGTTGTTTTACAGTGAACAAATGTTTCAGGCTCTACTCTGCCCTGTTGGGGTTGGCAGGAACACAGCGGGTGCTCAGTGCATATTTTATGATGATGGAGACTAAATTCATTTAATGAGATCATTTGATTTGCATTTTGTTCAGTATTAAAAGAGAGACCGCGCTCATGCTTTTATTCCCTCAGACGGCCCAGATTTCCCTGTGTCAGAGGGAAAGCTTCCCAAGAATCGTAACACTGGGACAATGGAAATTTCCAGCAGACAATGGGCAAACTACAAATCTAAACAGAAATGGTAGAACCGGGGCTTAATCCCGCAAGAAAAACTCTGTTTATTCAGGCAACGAGTTTGGCCTAGTGGAAGGACTCAGAGGATGTGGGTTCTAATCCCACTCGTCTACTGAGTGACCTTGGGCAAATCGCTTCACTTCTCTGTCCTCGGTTACTTCAACTGTAAAGTGGGGATTAAGACTGAACCCCATGTGAGATGTGGATTGTGTCCAACATGATTCGCTCATACCTACCCCAGTGCTTAGTACAGTGTCTGGCACACAGTAAGCACTTCAGCTGCCATTAAAAAAAGAATTGGCGACTGGGAACCATAAAAGTATCCGCTCAAGCATAAAGGACAGGAAGATTAACTGGGAACATTTAGCTCCTTATTTTGTAGCACTTAATTGCATGATTCAGAGATTCCCTGCTTGGCTTCCTTTGTCCAGAGCTACAGTTTTAGCTAGAAAAGGGTGAAATTGTCGACTTCTAACAAAGTCCTTTAATTCTTGATTCGATAAGCGCTTGTAATATGCTAAACCCTGGGGTAGATACAACACAATCTGATCAGACATAGTCCCTGTCCCAGGTGAGGTTCACGATTTAATAGGAGAGCCGGTATCTTATCCTTATTTTTAACAAAGGAGGAAACTGAGGTCCAGAAAGATGATGTGTTCTGCCTGAGATCCCGCTAGAATCCTGGTCCCTCTACTCCCAGTTTCATGTTCTTTCCACCAGGCCCTGTTTAGCCAGCCACCTACCTTATTTATGGAGAAAAAATGGTCTTAGTGGAGAATTAATCGCATAGGGGGTGACCCATGCAATTCAAGCCCCATTAACTACTGTAATGTTAACTTTATTCATTCATTCATTCAATTGTATTTATTGAGCGCTTACTGTGTGCAGAGCACTGTACTAAGCGCTTGGGAAGTACAAGTTGGCAACATATAGAGACGGTCCCTACCCAACAGTGGGCTCACAGTCTAGAAGGGGGAGACAGAGAACAAAACAAAACATATTAACAAAATAAAATAATTAGAATAAATATGCACAAATAAAATAAATAAATAGAGTAATAAATATGTACAAACATAACACAGCTAGGCCTAGTGGATAGAGCACGAGTCTGGGAATCAGAGGACCTGGGTTCTAATCCCAGCTCTGCTTGCCGTGCGACCTTGAGCCAGTCACTTCTCTGTGCTTCAGCTTCCTCACCTGTAAAATGGGGATTAGATACCTGTCCTCCCTCTTACTTACCACTAGATACTTGACAAGGTAGGTTAGGATGGAGGTCAACAACCCTAGTCTTCCCTAGACCTGAACAAAGACCCGATGGTCTCCCTGGAATTCCTAGGGATCAGCTGCCGGGGCAGATTTACAGTGCTCTGCACACAGTAAGTGCTCAATAAATACGATTGAATGAATGAATGAATTTTGAAGCTGATGAGTGGAATGGGAGAATATCGCATCTGAAACTGGAAGCTCACTGTGGGCAGGGAATGTACCTACCAGTCTTTTTGTATTGTACTCTCCCACCCAAGCACTTAAGACAGTGCTCTGCACATAGTAAGTGCCACTGATTGATTGATGCTTGATCCATCCCAACAGACGAATGCTGGGAGAATTTTGCTGCTAATGGGATGTCAGTTGGAGGTGATTCTTGGTAGGGACAGTTTCACGGTGAAAAGATGAGTTCAAAGAGATCTGGAACATATTATCATCATCAATCGTATTTATTGAGCGCTTACTATGTGCAGAGCACTGTACTAAGCGCTTGGGAAGTACAAATTGGCAACATATAGAGACAGTCCCTACCCAACAGTGGGCTCACAGTCTAAAAGGGGGAGACAGAGAACAAAACCAAACATACTAACAAAATAAAATAAATAGAATAGATATGTACAAATAAAATAAATAAATAAATAGAGTAAAAAATATGTACAAACAAATATACATATATACAGGTGCTGTGGGGAAGGGAAGGAGGTAAGATGAGAGATGATAAGACCCCCAGTCAGAAAATGTCCTTAGTGGAATTTAATTGCCTCATTACCAAGATCAGAAATTCATCCTCTCTTTCTTCTCCTTCCTAATTATTTTGTGTCTTCTCCTTCGGAATCACTTCCCAATCATCACCCAGAAGTACCGGAGGATGATCATCTTGAATCGACATTTATCCCCAAAGCACTCCTACCACTGCTAGCTTGGCACAACCCAAAGTGCACCCTTCTCAGAGGAATCCTGACCCCCCCCCCCCCTTTAGACTGAAAGCTGGTTGTGGGCAATTCCAACTCTGTTATACTGTATTCTCCCTAGCTCTCAGTACAGTGCTCTGCACACAGTAGGCGCTCAATAAATCCTGGTGGCAGCGGGGCCTCCTGGAAAGAGCATGGCACTGGGACTCCAGAGACCCAGGTTGTATCCCACTTGCCGGGTGGCTCAGGGTAGGTATTTCCTTAACCATTTTGGACATCAGTTTCCTCATCTGTAAAATGGGGACAAGAAATCTGCTCTCCCTCTTCCTTAGAATGTGAGCTCTGCGAGGGACAGGGACTGCCTCTGATCTGGTTATCTTGGCTAATTTATATTTTATATTAATGTCTCTCTCCCCATCTAGGCTGTAAGTTGGTTAGGAACCAGGGAATGTCTCTACCAGAGAGAAGCAGTGTGGCTCAGTGGAAAGAGCCCGGGCTTTGGAGTCAGAGGTCTTGGGTTCAAATCCCGGCTCTACCAATTGTCAGCTGTGTGACTTTGGGAGAGTCACTTAACTTCTCTGGGCCTCAGTTACCTCATCTGTAAAATGGGAATTAAGACTATGAGCCCTCTGAGGGACAGCCTGATCACCTAGTAACCTCCCCAGTGCTTAGAACAGTGCTTTGCACATAGTACACACTTAATAAATGCCATCATCATTATTATTATTATTACCAACTCTCTGAAGGCGCACTCTCCCAAGCGGTACTCTGCACATAGTAAACTCTCAGTAAATACCACTGATTAATTGGTTAGCCCAGTGTTTGGCACATAGTTAATGTTTAATAAATTCCGTTAAAAAAAAAAACCCTGTGTGGCCCTAAGTCAAGCTGAGGTAGAATCACTCTAAATCTGATCAGTTTAGGGCAGTCCCAATTTTTTTTAATGATTTTGTTAAGTGCGTACTATGTGCCATGCACTATACTAAGCGCTGAGGTAGAGACAAGCTAATTAGGTTGGGCATAGTCCATATCCCACGTGGGGCTCGCAGTCTTTATCCCCATTTTACAGATGAGGGAACTGAGGCACAGAGAGGTGAAGTGACATGCCCAAGGTCACGCAGCAGAAAAGCGGTGGAGTCAAGATTAGAACCCAGGTCCTTCCGACCCCTAGGCCCATGGTCTATCCACTAGGCCATGCTACTTCTCAGTCCTCTCTTCCGCAAGACCTCAAGCCCTTCAAGTTAATTACTCAACTTGAATTTATGGGTCTCCCTCCCTGTCATTGCCACAGGGCAAATAGTGCCCGCACCAATCAATCAATCAATCAATCATATTTATTGAGCGCTTACTGTGTGCAGAGCACTGTACTAAGCGCTTGGGAAGTCCAAGTTGGCAACATATAGAGACAGTCCCTACCCAACAGTGGGCTCACAGTCTAAAAGGGGGAGACAGAGAACAAAACCAAACATACTAACAAAATAAAATAAATAGAATAGATATGTTCAAGTAAAATAAATAAGGAAGTAAGGCCAATTTACAAGTTCTACAGGAGGGGACTGTCCTCTCAGGACTTGTAGATACCCCAGCTGCTGATCAATTGATCAATCAATGGTATTTATTGAGCACTTACTGTGGGAAGAGCACTGCACTAAGTGCTTGGGAGAATACAATCCAACAGAGTCTGTAGACATGTTCCCTTCCCTCATGGAGTTTACAGTCTTAATTCAATAGCTCCTCATGAAGCTGTCACCCACCCTCCTTCCACCAATTTTTTTTGATTGCTGGCCATGCGTTACCTACGTATTTTCTCCAGTGCTTTGCACACAGTGGCCACTTAATGTTCTTACAATAGGAAACCGTGTTGTCTAGTGGAAAGAGCATGGACCTGGAAATCAGAGGATCTGGGTTTTAACTGCAGCTCCGCCACTTGTCTCGTCAGGTAGAAGGGCTTGTGTTCTCTATGAACGCATAGAGAAGATGCTTCTAGAGAAGATGCTGCTTCTAGAGAAGCAGCGTGGCTCAGTGGAAAGAGCCCGGGCTTGGGAGTCAGAGGTCGTGGGTTCTAATCCCGGCTCTGCCAATTGTCAGCTGTGTGACTTCTCTGTGCCTCAGTTCCCTCATCTGTGAAATGGGGATGAAGACTGTGAGCCCCACGTGGGACAACCTGATCACCTTGTATCCCCCCAGCGCTTAGAACAGTGCTTTGCACGTAGTAAGCACTTAACAAATACGAAAATTATTATTATTATTCTATTTGAGGCAGGGAAGCGGCTGAGAGAATGTCTAATTTTTCAAAGAAACATGAGTATCACAGCTAGAGGAGCTTTTTGACTCGGGGGAGGAGCAAGGATCAAGTCACCATGGAATCGAAACCATCTGAGAAGAAATGTGGCTAATAATAATAATAGATGGCATTTATTAAGCACCTACTAAGAGAAGTAGCAGGGTCTAGTGGATACAATCTGGGCCTGAGAGTCAGAAGGACTTGGGTTCTAATTCTGGCTCTGCCATTTTTCTGCTGTGTGACCTTGGGTGAGTTGCTCATATCTCTGGGCCTCAGTTCCCTCATCTGTTAAAATGAGGATTAAGATTGTGAGCCCCATGTGGGATAGGGACTGTGTCAACCCAATCGGCCTGGATCCACCCCAGGGCTTAGTACAGTGCCTGGCGCATAGTAAGCACTCAACAAATGCCACAGTTATTATTATTATAAGAAAAATTCTGGCTGGAAGTTCCAGCTGTTGAGCGAGGCCTCCTGTCAGAGGCCTCCAGATGAATGCTAATTGGTCTGGGATGGCCAACGACCCCTTTGTTTACTCCTGATGGAATCCATTTAGCCCTGAAGAGTTTTGGCCCATGTACCTCTCAAGCCAGGGAGACTCAACAGCACCCTGTCTTCTTCATTTTCTTGGAATTTGGGAGTAGCTACTCTTAAGAAAGCTCTCTCACTCTACGTCGAACAAGCCTGCTTGGGTTTGGGGAGGAGAGGAGACAAAGGGAGAAGAAACAGAGCTCACCAGTAGTATTTATTGAGTGCTTGCTATTCAATCAGTCAATCGTAGTTATTGAGCTCTTACTGTGGGCAGAGCACTGTACTGAGCGATGGGGAGAGTACACTACAACAATAAATAGACACAATTCCCTTTCCACAAGAGCTGACAGTCTAGAGGACCAGGTTACAGTCTAGAGGACATAACAGTGCTCTGCACATAGTAAACATAGGTTCCTTTGGACATACTAGAAAACCCCTCTGGACCGCAGAAAGAACACTTGTGTTCCTAATAATTGCAATAATTATGGCATTTGTTAAACGCTTACTATATGTCAAGTACTGCTATAAGCGCTGGGGTAAATAGAAGGTGATCAGGTCTGACACAATCCCTGTCCCACATGGGGCTCAAAGTCTAGGGAGGAGACTTTTAGACTGTGAGCCCACTGTTGGGTAGGGACTGTCTCTATATGTTGCCAACTAGTACTTCCCAAGCGCTTAGTACAGTGCTCTGCACACAGTAAGCGCTCAATAAATACGATTGATGATGAGGGAGAACAGATATTGAATTCCCCTTTTACAGATGAGGAAACTGAAGCATAAAATCCTCATAATATAGTAGATTTCTGAGTCCAACACCACACTTTAGACTGTAAATATCTCATGGGCAGAGAAGAAGTAGTAATGGTACTTATTGAATACTCACTGGATGCAATGCACTGTACTAAGTGCTTGTGGAAATACACCATTCGTCCCCTGCCTGCAAGAGAGTTGCAGTTTAATGGGGGACACCATATCCATGTGGAAGCAGCATGGCTCAGTGGAAAGAGCACGGGTTTGGGAGTCAGAGGCCGTGGGTTCTAATCCTGACTTTGCCACGTCTGCTGTGTGACCTTGGGTAAATCACTTCTCTGAGCCTGAGTTCCCTCATCTGTAAAATGGGGATTAAGACTGTGAGCCCCACGTGGGACAACTTGATCACCTTGTATCCCCCCAGTGTTTAGAACAGTGCTTTGCACATAGTAAGCACTTACCAAATGCCATTATTATTATTATTATGTCACTTCTGCATGCTCCCCAAGTGCTTAGTACTGCTTTGCAAGTGATGGAGTTCAGTTAGTGCAGTTAACATCGACACGTCAATATCTCACCGTTCCTGAGGCAAGAACTCCTCTTTCCCATCTTGCCTCACAAATTTCACTCGGTTCACTTCAGCATTTTCCCTTGGCTTTTTTTTTCTCTCTCCCGCTGCTTTCTCATTGGTGATTTCCAGAAACGCATCTTATCGTATTTCGTCTCTGACTCACTCCTCTCACCCACCAGGCCCTCTTTATCAAATTAGCCAGAGAATTGTCCCAGTGACCCTCTTCGTTAGAGACCAGGAGGGCTTCCACGGCCTAAGGCTCTTTGTAATAATGATCCTAATTCAGATTAGAATAATATGATGGTTCTGAGAATCACTTCTCAGAGAAGCAGTGTGGCTCGGTGGAAAGAGCCCGGGCTTTGGAGTCAGAGGTCATGGGTTCAAATCCCGGCTCCACCAATTGTCAGCTGTGTGACTTTGGGCAAGTCACTTAACTTCTATGTGCCTCAGTTCCCTCATCTGTAAAATGGGGATGAAGACTGTGAGCCCCACGTGGGACAACCTGATCACCTTGTATCCCCCCCAGTGCTTAGAACAGTGCTTTGCACATAGTAAGCGCTTAACAAATACCGTCATTATTATTATTATTATTATTTCGGTCTTCTTAGACTGTAAGCTGCTTGTGGGCAGGGTATGTGTCTACCAACTCTGTTATACTGTATGCTCCCAAGCGCTTAGTACAGTACTCTGCACACAGTAAATGATTGATCATAGGCCACTGATGGTTCTGGAAGTCCCAAAATGTCATATCATTTTTTTTTTAAAGACCGAACAGGTTTCCCATTGAAATGGGATATTTTCCATCGGGAGGCCCAGCCATATGTCTCTGAGAGGACAACGCTCTCAACGCTCCATTGTATCAAACCGAGGTTTATACCCAGAGACAGCTGAGAGGATCCTTGGATAATGTGCATTCCCCCTACATCCGGACAGAAAGCACACATCCGTTCTCCCCACGTGCGGAAGACGAGCAGCTGAGAGATCTTTATAAATGATACTCTCCATAGTCCAGTTGTTGGCTCGGGTAGTCTGACCATTCCCCTACCTGCCAAAAAAAATAATAGAATTTAATTTTCGGAAACTTCATTCCTTCGGTTCTTAATCCAGAAATACCTGAGTGGTGGGATGGGAACCTGTGTAACTCACACCAGTGTGACTGGGGGTTACATTGCTGGAGTGGTGGTCTGGAGGGAATGCTTCTGTTTACTGTTATATTGTACTCTCCCAGGTGCTTAGTGCAATGCTTTGCACGCAGTTAGTGCTCAATAAATATAATTGAGTTGAACTGAATAGAGTAGCTGCTCTGTACTTAGTAGCTGAGCGCAAGATTTTCCCTCATAAATTCATCATGGGTAAGGAATGTGTCTGCTAATTCTGTGGTAATGTTCTCTCCCAAGCACTTAGTACAGTGCTCTGTACATACACTCAGAAAATATGATTGACTGATTGACTTTGATAGGGCCACCGTCTGTGGCTGATTCCCAAATGTTCATGGCTCCAGCATGTCATTTGAGGTTAGCCTCAACACTTCCTCCGCCCTAAGGCTGTGACCCCATTTCAGCTCACTGCAGAAACGCCATTTGGGCATCCAGTTGTCATCCATTCCCCTGGTATGAAGGAGCCAGGGTTTGGAAGTCAGAGGACCTGGGTTCTAACCCCAGTTCTACCAATTGCTCTGCAAATTGCTTGCTGTGTGACCTTGGGCAAGTCGCTTCACTTCTCTGTGCCCCAGTCTCCTCAACTGTAAAATGGGGATTCAGTGCCTGTTTCCCTTTCCTAATTAGCCTGTGAATCCCATGTGGTTCAGGGATTTTGTCCAACCCAATTAACATACCTGCCCCAGTGCTTAGAACAGTGCTTGACACATAGTAAACATTTAACAAATGCCATTATTATTATTGTTATTATTAGCCTTCATAATTCAGATTTCTGCTTCCTTATCTTTCCCTGGATCATTAGTCCCTGTTGCTTAAATAGCCTATATCTCCATGTTCCCAAGGGGAGTCCTGTAAACAGTGTTTGCCCATAACCTCAGACTTCTTCAGATTAATCATCATTGGTCTATGGCGTTTTGCTTACTCTGAGTAAAGATTTATCACTCAATGAGCATTTATGAAACACCTACTGAGTGTTAAGCACCACACTAAGAGTTGGGGAGAATGCCACAATAGCAAGACACACATTCCCTGCCCTCAAGAAGCTTAAAATTGAATTATACCATCCCAGTGGGTTACAGGAAGCCCTGTTATCAGTCCTCCAAGAGGCTTTACAGTCCGATTAGTTGGTATCTACTCCAGAGCTAAGTACAGTGCCTGACACATAGTAAGTGTTTAACAAATACCATCATCAATCATCATCATCAATTGTATTTACTGAGCGCTTACTATGTGCAGAGCACTGTACTAAGCACTTGGGAAGTACAAATTGGCAACATACAGAGACAGTCCCTACCCAACAGTGGGCTCACAGTCTAAAAGGGGGAGACAGAGAACAAAACCAAACATACTAACAAAATAAAATAAATAGAATAGATATGTACAAGTAAAATAAATAAATAAATAGGGTAATAAATATGTACAAACATATATACATATATACCCTCACCCCAAAAACCCTCCCCCCCCCAAAAAAAAAAGCATGCCCAATAGCTTTGTGGGGAATAGAAGAAAGAGAAGGAAAAACCCAAGAGTCTTTTTCCAAATAAATAAAAATAAAAGTGGTAAAGAATTGGGCAGAAGCCAACTAGAAATTGGATTTCTTGTTAAATGTCATTAGACTTTTATCAGGATTAACTGGTGGTCTCAACAGAATAAACTGACTTTGTTCTGCTACAGGATGTTAAAGAAGCAGTGGACACATTCCCTGCTTTTATCCGGGATGGCTGTTTATCCTCTCCCTCCGCCACCCGCTATATCATAGTCACTGCCCAGTGGCGATAATAAAATCTAGTCCGCCTTTTAAGGAGCCAAACTGTGGTGTCAGCGTGTCACTAACTTCATCAAGATATGCATCTCCAGAGGTTGCCATGGCGAACATGGAACCAGAGTTCTCCTAACGAGGGAGCGAGCTATCTCTCGCTGACAGCAGACAGCGGCGTTTCAGGCATGTCCTATTAGCGCTTTTTGTACCTCTGGACGTGACGGCTCGGCAGTTGCTTACATTTCTGGGAGACCGGCGGGGGTGTGCAGTTGTGTCCAATCGTGAACTGTCACCGAAGAATCTGACAGTGGAATTTCTAGGTTGGAAGCCCATCAGGCCAAGGCGGACCCTGGGGAGATGCGTTTGACTGGGACTTTGTCCTTGACAGTTTTATTACACAAAGCGAGTCCTGAGCTGCTGCTGGTGTGTTTGTGTGTGTGGTGTGTATGTGAACAGGACAGGGGCAGGGGGGAGGGGGAGGCTCCTCAGCATCTTTCCTTATAAAAAGAGAGACGATGCTACCGGCAAACAGGATATGCGTCAGAAGCCGCAGTGGCGTTAAATGGCAGGTCGGCTTCTGAGGTGCCGGTTGGCTGAGTGTATAAGAGAGGTGGTTCTGGCACCCGTTCCAGGGATCCAACCTTTAGCATTGTGACAACGGTGGTGACCAGCCGCTGCTGAGTATCAAGGCGGCAGCTCATTTCAAGCTCTCAGGAGCGTGACTAACCTCCTCTCAGGAACTTCCACCACACTCTACCATCTTTGACCACCTAACATACTCCTCTCTGACCTCTTTCCACTCCCTCATCCCTGATTTCCTTCCTCTTCCCCCTCACTGACATTTCTCTACCCCTTCCTAACCTCCTGACTCTCCCCCTTCTCTGACCTCCTTCCTCATCCTCCTCCCTGACTTTCTTTGACTCCTTCCTTCCCCCCCAACTTCCTTCCTCATCTCCCTTCCTGATCTCCTTCCACTTCTCTCTCTCTGACCTCCTTCCCTGACATCCTCCTTCCCCCTTCTCCTCTCCCCCTTCCCTGACCTCCTCCTTAGAGAAGCAGCATGGCTCAGTGGAAAGAGCACGAGCTTTGGAGTCAGAGGTCATGGGTTCAAATCCCAGCTCTACCAATTGTCAGCTGTGTGACTTTGGGCAAGTCACTTCACTTCTCTGTGCCTCAGTTACCTCATCTATAAAATGAGGATTAAGATTGTGAGCCCCACGTGGGACAACCTGATCACCTTGTATCCCCCCAGAGCTTAGAACAGTGTTTTGCACATAGTAAGCGCTTAACAAATACCATTATTATTATTATTATTCCTCTCCCCCATCTCTGACCTTCCTCATCCCCATCCTGATCTTCCATTTCCCCCTCTCTGGCCTCCTTCCTCTCCCCCATCTCTGACCTCCTTCTTCTCCCCCATCCCTGACTTCCTCTTCATGCTCCTCCCCAATTTCCTCCCACTTTCCCATCTCCACCCTCCTTCCTCTCCCCAATCCTGGCCCTCCTTTCCCTCTCCCCTCCCTGACCTCCTTTTACTTTCCCCCTTCTTATCCTCCTTCCACTCCCCCTACCCTAGAAGTCAGATGTGGCTGTGTTTGAAGGGCTGGGCTGATAAAAGCCATATCTCTCATTCACCTCCCATATTTTTCTTCTGAGGGAGCAGGGGAGGTCTCTGATGGACCAAAGACAGACCCCCAGTCTATCCACTTCCATCTCCTGCATGTGGCTGTGTTTGAAGGGCTGGCCTGATAAAAGCCATATCTCTCATTCACCTCCCATATTTTTCTTCTGAGGGAGCAGAGGAGGTCTCTGATCGACTGAAGACAGACCTCCAGCCTATCCACTTCTATCTCCCGCCTCGTCAAGTGCAGGCTCTGGAGATTCAGGCACCAAAGTATAGCGTGGTGGCGGCTGTGACACTCACCAACTTCAGAGGGGCCCTGGAGACCCCAAGAGTTGCCCAATAATAATAATAATGTTGGTATTTGTTAAGCACTTACTATGTGCAAAGCACTGTTCTAAGCACTGGGAGGAACACAAGGAGATGAGGTTGTCCCATGTGGGGCTCACCGTCTTAATCCCCATTTTACAGATGAGGGAACTGAGGCACAGAGAAGTGAAGTGACTTGCTCAAGGTCACACAGCAGACATATGGGGGAGGCGGAATTCGAACCCATGACCTCTGACTCCCAAACCCACGCTCTTTCCACTGAGCCATGCTGCTTCTCTATAGGAATCTGCAGTTAAGCACTGACCACCAAAGAACAATCAATCAAAAGGGTTCACTGAGCACCTATTGTGTGCAGAGCACTGAGCTAAGAATTTGGGAGAGTACAACAGATTAGCAGACATGATCTCTGCCTTCAAGGAGTTTACAGTCTGGCAGATGGACGCTAAATCAGCCAATCAATGGCATTTATTGAGCGCTTACTATGTTCGGAGCACTGTACTAAGCACTTGGGCAACCACAATACAACCATTAGCAGACATGCTCCCTGCTTATCGTGTGCGGAGCACTTTACTAAACCCTTGCAGTAAGCAGGGAGGTCTAGTGGAAAGAGAAGGGGACTGGGAGACAGAAGATCTGGGTTCTAATTCTGCATCCACCACATACCAGTTGGATGACCGCCTTGGGCAAGTCACTTCATTTCTCTGTGCCTCAGTTCCTTCATCTGCAAAATGGAGATTCAGTACCTGTTCTCCTTCCTACTTAGACTGTGAGCCGCATGTGGGACTTAATTATCTTGTATCACCCCAGCACTTAGTATGATGCTTAGCACATAGTAAGCACTTAAAAAGGCCGCAATTATTATTATTAATTATTACAATAAAATATACATGATCTCTGCCCTCAAGGAGCTAACCATTTAGTGAAGACCTTAAATAAATTCCAGGTGGGAGGAAGCATTACAAGAAGCTGCATGGCCTAATAATATTAATAATGATGACATTTATTAAGTGCTTACTATGTACAAAGCACTGTTCTAAGCACTGGGGAGGTTACAAGGTGATCAGGTTGTCCCATGGTGGGGCTCAGTCTTCATCCCCATTTTACAGATGAGGTAACTGAGGCACAGAGAAGTGAAGTGACTTGCCCAAAGTCACACAGCTGACAATTGGCGGAGCCGGGATTTGAACCCATGACCTCTGACTCCAAAGCCCATTCTCTTTCCATTGAGCCACACTCCTTCTCACGCTGCTGCTGCCCAGTGGATAGAGTGTGGGACTGGAAGTCCGAAGGACCTGAGTTCTAAACCCGGCGCTGCCATTTGTCTGCTGTGTGACCTAGGGCAAGTCAATTTACTTCTCTGTGCTTCAGTTACCTCATCTATAAAATGGGAATTAAGACTGGGAGCCCCATGTGGGACATGGACTGTGTCCAACCCGATTACCTTGTATATGTTACAGTGCCTGGCACGTAGTAAGCACATAACAAATACCATAAAAAAACAACTGTTTTGACTCAGTGACTCCTAGGACCAGAAGTGGAATGATGTTCCAGAAGCCAAAGATTCCTAAGCTCTTTGTTTAGCCCCTAGAACAGCCAGCTTATTATTTGTTTTATCATTTCCTTCCTTCTGTAGATCACATTTACTCATTATCTCATCTCTGCTTTTCCTTTCTCATTCAGAACCTCAGAGATGATCATTTAAACTGATTTACTTCTGGCTTTATGACCGCAGGGAGCAGCTGAAACAACGAGAAAATCCCCTACCCCTGGCTAACCCGCATATTTTATTGACTACAAATAAACTCCATGGCAGGTGCCGGCAGGGAGATAATATTATAATCAAGTATTCAGAGAAGGTTAGGTTGGCCCTATTCTCTCTGTTTTGAATAATCTCTCAATTTGCTGACTCATTTCTGTAAAACAAGGCACACGGATTTCTGAGATGGGACACAAACACTCCTCAAAAAGCCGCAGGACTTGGTGAAATCGCCGAAAAAGGCGATAGATAGCGTTCTTTCAGGATGAAGAATCGCATCGGTTGCAGCAGCAGAGACCGTGGGGCGAGTCGAAGCTGATCACGGTGTCGCATTTGGAAAGCGCAGAGTAAATAAGTCTGTGATGATGAATGTTCAGCTTTTCCCGCTGGTGTCTCGTAGTAGCAAACCTCAACGGATTTCTTGGGAAAAATCATCCGTCTCGAAAGGTCTTTTCTGGTCGGTTTGTTTTCCGTGTCCTGCTTTCAGACCCTCATAGGAGTCGGGACGGTCTTTGCGATGAATGTCTGATGGTGGGATCTAACCCTGGGCTTCTGCCTGATGCGATGAATGAGTGACAGGCCTGAGGGTCACCCCGTTGCATCTTCCACCTCATCTCCTGGGCCGTTTCACCTCATTTTCTGGGCCGTACCACCTCATCTTCCGCAGCCCCGCTTGCCGCTGGTTCCCATTGATCTCCCTAAAGCCGTGGGGGCTTCTTCGGCTCCCCGCACCAGTGGATTCCCAGGATCAGGTTTCGGAAGAGTTTCTGATTCTCAGCCCTGATAGAATTCAGCGAACAGCTGAATCGCCTCATTCTGGGACAGTTTAATCACAGCATTGTGAGTTAAATGCATCCTTCACACACTACTTTTTGCTTTTTTCGGTGGTTCATTCAAAACCTTTTCTTTTCCGGCCGTAGGGCAGCTCATGTCTCTAGCGATTGGCAATTCCCATGAACAAATTTCACACCCCGTAGTCTTCTCTGTGAAATGATACCTTTAATTTTCATTCTGTCATTACTCTGTCCACTTCTGGGCCTTTAATAATAATAATAATGGTACTTGTTAAGCGCTTACTATGTGCCAAGCACTGTTCTAAGCGCTGGGGTAGATATAAGGAAGTCAGGTTGGACAGTCTTTGTCCCACATAAGGCTCACAGTCTTAATCCCATGTTACAGATGAGGTAACTGAGGCCCAGAGAAGTGAAGTGACTTGCCGAAGGTCACACAGCAGACTTGTGGTGGATCCGGGATTAGAACTCATGACCTTCTGACTCCCAAGCCTGTGCTCTATCCACTAAGACACGCTGCTTCTCCAATCTCTCTTAACAAGCTCTCTTCGGTCAGCCTGTCTTGTCTGTATGGATGCTGGAAATCCGTTGAAAATTTACTCTTCCCTACAGACCTCGCATCCTGAATGGATGCAGAAAAACGTGAATGTTCTCCATCAGTTTGGGAAAATGCTCAACAAATATGGGTTTTCTAATTTTCAAAATTAGCCTCTTTGATAGAGAAACAAGATGCTCCATCTTGAGCAATGGAACTCACCTGGAGAATGATGGGAGCAAGCACAAGTAGCCAACAGGACTATTATCCCCTCTAGACTGTAAGCTCATTGTGGGCAGGGATCGTGCCTGCCAACTCTGTTCTTCTGACCTCTCCCAAGCACTTAATATAGGTCTGTGCACACAGTAAGCACTCAATAAATACTATTGATTGCTTCTGTTGTTCTTTCCCTGAACCTAATGAACTTTCAGTTCATAGTATTATTAGCATTTATTAAGCACCTGTGAGGTCCAATGGACTCCATTAAGTAAATTGAAGTGAAGAAGCAGCATGGCCTAATAAATGAATAAATAGTGATGGCATTTGTTAAGCACTTACTATGTGCAAAGCACTGTTCTAAGCGCTGGGGGGGGAATACAAGGTGATCAGATTGTCCCACGTGGGGCTCACAGTCTTAATTCCCACTTTACAGATGAGGGAACTGAGGCTCAGAGAAGTTAAGTGGCTTGCCCAAGATCACACAGCAGACATGTGGGGGAGCCGGGATTAGAACCCATGATCTCTGACTCCCAAGCCAGGGCTCTTTCCACCGAGCCACGCTGCTTCTCTAGCAGACAGAGCTCGGTCCTGGGAGTCAGAAAGACCTAGGTTCTAGTCCCGGCTCCTCCACTTGTCTGCTGTGTGACTTTGGACAAGTCCCTTTACTTCTCGGTACCTCAGTTTCCTCATCTGTAAAATGGGAAATAAGACTGTGAGCCCCATGTGGGACATGGACTGTGTCCAACTTGATTAATTTGGGTCTACCCCAGTGCTTATTCAGCGCTTAGAACAGTGCTCAGCACTTAGAACAGTGCTTTGCACATAATAAGCGCTTAATAAATGCCATCATTATTATTATTAGAACAGTGTTATTAGAGCAGTGCTTAGAGAAGCAGCATGGCTCAGTGGGAAGAGCACAGGCTTTGGAGTCAGAGGTCATGGGTTCAAATCCCGGCTCAGCCAGTTGTCAGCTGTGTGACTTTAGGAAGTCACTTAACTTCTCTGGTCTTCAATTAACTCATCTGTAAAATGGGGATTAAGACCGTAAGCCCCATGTGGGACTACCTGATCACCTTGTAACCTCCCCAGCTCTTTGAACAGTGCTTTGCACATAGTAAGAGCTTAATAAATGCCATTTAAAAACAAAACAGTGCGTGGCACATAGTAAGCGCTTAACAAATACCATGAAAAAAAGTGACCTATTCCTTGCCCATAGGAAGTTTGCCCTTTACTAGGCAGGAGAACACCAGTTATCATGCCCAATACTGTTTTGGCACATAAACCAGACTCCTGCAGCAGCCCTCAGTTTCTCCAGAGTGCCCACAGAGAGCAAATTTAGTAAGACCATATGCCAAATCAAAGAATCCCCTTCAGGGAATGCTTAGAAGATGAACTTTGCCTTCCACAAGGGGAAGGCTGAGATGCCTTGAGAAATGCATTTGTATGCATTCCTAGATAAGGCAGTATTTATTCATTCAGCCATGACTCCAGTTCTGCAAGAACGACCCCGCTTTTCAAATAATTTGCATGGTTGGGCAAAATACTGCAGGAAATACAAAAACTCCCAGTTTCCCATCCAGAAAGGGATTAGGGCAGTGGGGCGGTGGGGTATTTTCATTGGGGGTGGAGCTCTGCCTCTTTGCAATTTCTATCAATTTATCAATGGTATTTATTGAGCATTTATTGTGTGCAGTGCACTGTATTAAATGCTTAGGAGAGTACAAGAGAAGCACGTGGCTCAGTGGAAAGAGCATGGGCTTTGGAGTCAGAGGTCATGGGTTCAAATCCTGGCTCCGCACAGCTGACAGTTGGGCAAGTCACTTAACTGCTCTGTGCATCAGTTACCTCATCTGTAAAATGGGGATTAAGACTGTGAGCCCCCCGTGGGACAACCTGATCACCTTGTAGCTCCCCAACACTTAGAACAGTGCTTTGCACATAGTAAACGCTTAATAAATGCAATTATTATTATTGTTATTATTACAGGTTCTCTGGCCATGATGAGTTTACGGTCTTCTAATTGCGGGTGTTGCTCAGCCGTTTCCTTTGGAAGGCCAGGTTATCGAGGGAGGAGCAGAGAGGAACTGGAAGCCAGGTAGAGATGGAAATTCCTCCATCTCATCTCCTCTCTCTTCCACCCTCTTGGCCTGGGAAGCCACATGGCCTAGTGGAAAGAACACGAGCCTCGGAGTCGGAGGACCTGCATTCTAATCCCGATTCTGCCCCTTGCTTGCTTGGTCAAGTCAATGAACATCTCTGGGTCTTCGTTTCCTCATCTATAACGTGTGGTTTCTTTTTATTTAATGTTATTTGTTAAGCACTTACTATGTGCCAGACACCCTACTAAACTCTGGGGTAGACACAAGTTAATAATAATAATAATAACTGTGGTATTTCTTAAGCACTTACTATGTGCCAAGCACTTTATTAAGCACTGGAGTGGGTACAAGCAAATCTGGTTGGACACAGTCCCTGTCCCACATGGGGCTCACTGTCTCAATCCCCATTTTACAGATGAGGGATCTGAGGTACAGAGAAGTGAGGTGACTTACACACAACAGACACGTGTGAGCCCACTGTTGGGTAGGGACTGTCTCTATATGTTGCCAACTTGTACTTCCCAAGAGCTTAGTACAGTGCTCTGCACACAGTAAGCGCTCAATAAATACGATTGATGATGATAGAGCCGGGAGTAGAACCCAGGTCAGAATGACCCAGGTCTTAATTCACTGCCTGTTTTCTTCCCCTGGGAACTGTGAGTCCCATGTGGGACAGGGACTGTGTCTGATACACATATGTTGTATCCACCTTAGTGCTTAGTACAGTGATTGATATTTATTAAATGCTTAACAAATATCACAATTATCATTATTATTATTATTATTATTATTATTATTATTATTATTATTAAGATGACCGGGGTCAGGCTACCACTGGACTGTGGGCAACTCTCTCAACAGTTGGAGAGGGTGGCGAAAAGAGAACCCAACTCCTTAAGTGCTTAGTACAGTGCTCTGCACACAGTAAGTGCTCAATAAATACGATTGAATGAATTAGTTCTCTCCAACGTGAGGTGATGGACTAAATTCAGAAGCCAAGTGGAAAGCTGTAAATACGTCTCCTTTTGGGAGGATTTTAGGTTGGTTATTCTTATCTTCCCTATTAGAATATTAAAGGTCCTGAGAGATGGGATTAAGTCTGGTAAGGAAGATGTTTCTTTATGGACTCTCCCAAGCACTTAGTACAGTGCAGTGCAGACAAATACAATAATACAATTGATTGACAGGGTCTCAAGGAGACAGCTGATGATGACAACAACTATGATGATGATGACAATGTTAATGATTAGGCTTTGGGTGATGTTGAAAATGATGATGATAATATAGATATTGATAATGATGACAGTAGTCAAAACTCACCCATGCTGGGCAGCAGTGGTGTGGGAGAGAGTTGAGGGTGGAGACTGGAGTTTACTACGTGGAAAGCGGCAATAGTGAACTGCTTCTGGATTTTTACCAAAAAAACGCTATGGATCCGCTGTCAGAATGATCGCAGATGGAGAGTGGGGCATTCTCGGAAAGATGCATCTGTGGTGCCGCTGTGGGTCAGAAATGACTCAACAGCGTGAACAAGTGACAATGACACTGATTTTGATGAAAATAGTAGTAGCAATGATGATGAGGATGATGATTCATTCATTCAGTTGTATTTATTGAGCGCTTACTGTGTGCAGAGCACTGTACTAAGCGCTTGGGAAGTACAAGTTGGCAACATCTAGAGACGGTCCCTACCAAACAACAGGCTGACAGTCTAGAAGGGGGAGACAGACAACAAAACAAAACATGTGGACAGGTGTCAAGTCGTCAGAATCTGTGCCTCAGTTACCTCATCTGCAAAATGGGGATTAAGACTGTGAGCCCTCAGTGGGACAACCTGATCACCTTGTAACTTTCCCAGTGCTTAGAACAGTGCTTTGCACATAGTAAGTGCTTAATAAATGTCATTATTATTATTATTATTATTATGAATAGAATTAAAGTTAGATGCGCATCATCAACAAAATAAATAGAATAGTAAATATGTACAAGTAAAATAAATAGAGTAATAAATCTGTACAAACATATATCCAGGTGCTGTGCGGAGGGGAAGGAGGTAGGGCGGGGGGGATGGGGAGGGGGAGAGGAAAAAGGGGGCTCAGTCTGGGAAGGCCTTCTGAAGGAGGTGATGGTTGCAGTTGGAACTGATGATGATGACGCTAGTGGAAATCAAATTAATTTTGATGCAACCTTATTAAAAGCCCATCTCCTCCAAGGGGCCTTCTCTGACTAAGCCCTCATTTCCTCTCCTCCCGCTCCCTTCTCTGTCACCCTTGCACTTGGATTTGTACCCCTTCATTCACCCTTCCCTCAGTCCGACAGCACTTAGGTACAAATCCATTATTTATCTATTCATATTAATGGCCATCTCCCCTTTAGACTGTAAGTTTGTTTCAGGCAGGGAACGTGTCTACCAACGCTGTTATATTGTACTCTGCTAAGCTCTTGGTATAGTGCTCTGCGTACGGTAAGCACTCAATAAAAACGATTGATCGATTGATGATGATGATCATGAAGAGGATCGTGATGACGACAGGGATGTAGGTTTTGCCGATGACGATAATGAAGATGCGAACTACTAAATTCCACTGCGGAACATCACACGGACTCTTAGTTGTCTAAGAGAGTTAATCCGCTTCTGTAGCACATAACTTCCTGAGAGAAGTTTCCATGCTACAGGCAGTCTGTTCTCTAGTCCATCCAGTAGTGACAACTCTCTTCCCTTCTCTTATCCCCAAGAATCATCTTGTCTCCGACCAATTCAGTGTTTCCTCCCATCATGCTCCATGCAGAGGAGCCAGAAAGGCCGGGCAATTTGGATGTATCGTCTTTTCTCTCTCAGGCAAAGATGAATCGTGGATCTAATTCCTGTTTTCGTTCTTGCCCTTTGTCCAACGAAGCCAGTCATTTTAAAAAATGCAATCATTCTTGCAAAATTTCAGATTCATGGCCAGATGAAAATGATTCATTCTTCTAGAAAAACAACACTGCATTATTAATGAACAGAATCTATGGCGGTATTAAAATCATGCACATATTTCTTAAGATAATTCCCCGCCCTACTTAAGGCAAAAGTCATATTTTTAAGTTTTCAGAGGGCGATAGCTTGCATATCATTTCCTAAATTTACGTCAAATACCATCTAATGTATCCACACAGTGACTAAGTATGGAATTCAGTATTTTAATATAATTGCCCTTTTATATTAAAAGCCTCATTTTAAAAGATCCCTTTCCCTTCCTGAAATATCCCTTTTTTGAAGCGGAATAACAATCATAATTGCAGTGTAGTAGCTCATGACAGATAGTGTTCCAATTTTAGAAAATTAGCTCTTTCCAAGGCTTGCAATGAAGCCCCTTTTTGTCTGACTTCAGTATCAGTGTCATACAGAGCGAGGGTATTATTTATCTCTTCACGGAGGAGAGACACCAAGCAAGGGACTTGCCGAGGCATTATTACATTAGCTAGCATTCGTTCTTCTAGAGGAAGGAAAGTCTAATCAGAAGGATGGCTTTTGTTCCTCTCTTTGTTGTTCTTGGAAAAATGACGTGCTGCCCCACTTTCTCAAGTCAAAACTGAATGGTTTACTTGAGGTCCGCTGATTGACCAAAATCTGGAACCTCACGCAGCTTGCTAAAAATAGACAAAGATACGTTTCACTTAACTCTACCGCTGGAACGGATCCTAGTAATTACATGTTTAAAATCCAAAGTTCATTTCATCGCCCTATGGTATTTATTGAGCATCAACTATGTGGAGAGCTGTACTTAGCACTTAGAAGACTGTCATATGATAGAGTTGATAGACACAATCCACGCCCTCAAAAAACTTGCAATCTAACCATTTGGGAGAGTACAGTAGAATTAATAGATATAATCCTTGGCCTCAAGTAATGCTAGTTGGCTAAAGTTAACTCAATCATTTTTATTAAATAAAAAAATGAGCAGCAGCAGCATGGCTCAGTGGAAAGAGCCCGGACTTGGGAGTCAGAGGTCATGGGTTCGAATCCCGACTCTGCCACATGTCTGTTGTGTGACCTTGGGCAAGTCACTTAACTTCTCTGAGCCTCAGTTCCCTCATCTGTAAAATGAGCCCCACATGGGACAACCTGATCACTTTGTATCCCCCCAGTGCTTAGAACAGTGCTTGGCACATAGTAAGTGCTTAACAAATGCCATCATTATTAGTATTATGTGACAGGCACTCTACTAAGTCCTGGGGTAGCTACAAACTAGTCAGGTTGGACAGAGTCCATATCCCACATAAGGCTCTCGATCTTAATCCCCGTTTTACAGATGAGGTAACTGAGGCACAGAGAAGTGAAATCACTTGCCCAAGGTCACACAGCAGAAACGTGGCAGTGCCGGGATTAGAACCAAGGCCCTTCCCACTGACAAAGGAAACTCAGGAGTCGCAAAAGGTTTCAAGAAAGCAGGAAGTCTAGACAGCTTTACGCAGGTTCTTTCTGAGAGATTTGGGCATACTTCGGATGTTTTCGACACCCAAAGTGCTTAGTTCGCAGCAGAAGTCCAGAGCTTTGTCATTCAATTTCCTTCCTCTAGCTCGTCGTGGGCAGGGAACAGGTCTACCAACTCCGTTGCATCACCCTCTCCCAAGTGTTTAGTACAGCGCTCAGCACACAGTAAGCACTCAATAAATATCATTGATTGATTTCCTAGCTCGGGGACTGGGTTGGTTGGTTGTGTCATCTCGGCAACAGACAGGCAGTGAGGACCGAGGACTCAGGCTGTAGTGAGCCAGGTCTGTTCCCAATTTCTTCCCTGTCTCAATCCGGCAAAGCTTCCTCTCCAAGTTATTCACTCTTCCTGATCCCCTCCCTTCGTAGCTGCTTGAGGTCAGTTTCTCCCTTCCTCCTTGGGACCAGAGGACCAGTTTTTTCTTTCTGCCGGACAGTCCCACTTGGTTAGGAATGTTGCACCCAAAAAAGCAGTGTGGCCTAGTGGAGAGAGTCCAAGCCTGGCTCCAGGGACTTAGATTCTAATCCCGACCCTGCCACATGCGTGCTGGGTGACCTCCTTGGACTGTGAGAACCATGATGGTCAAGGACTGTACCCCCTCCCCCTTTTAAAGGTATTGGTTGAGTGCTTACTATATTCCAGGCACTGTACTAAACGCTTGGATAGATCCAAACTAATCAGGTTGGACGCAGTCCATGTCCCACATGAGGCTCACAGTCTTAATCCCCATTTTCCAGATGAGGTAACTGAGACACAGTGACGTGACTTGCCCAATTCCACACAGCAGACGGAGGCAGAGCTGGGATTAGAACTCACGTCCTTCTGAATCCCAAGCCCGTGCTCTATCCACCAGACAACGGTGCTTCTCAATAATACTAATAATAATGGTGGTATTTGTTAAGCGCTTACTATGCATTGAGCACTGTTGTAAGCTATTCTCAAGATAATGCCCTGATTATCTTCTATCTCCCTGTATATATGTATATATGCTTGTACATATTTATTACTCTATGTATTTATTTATTTTACCTGTACATATCTATTCTATTTATTTTATTTTGTTGTATGTTTGCTTTTGTTCTCTGTCTCCCCTTTTAGACTGTGAGCCCACTGTTGGGTAGGGACTGTCTCTATATGTTGCCAACTTCCCAGGCGCTTAGTACAGTGCTCTGCACACAGTAAGCGCTCAATAAATACGATTGATTGATTGATTGATTGATCTCTCCCAGCTCTTATTACAGTGCTGGGCACATAGTAAGCGCTTAACAAATATAATTCTATTATTATTATTAAAACCCATCAAAGAAGAGCTTGGAAGGAAGTGGCCAGGAAAACAAAAGGCAGCTCAGAGGCCAGCTAGTATCACGTTGGGCCGTTATCAATCTTCTGGCTCTCAGGGGACGCGGAGCGCATTGGCAACGTGCTCATCTGTCTCACGGCCGACCTCAGTGCGGAGCTGTCACCGCCGTCACAGGGCCCGTAATGACTGGTCACGCTGCGGTGAGCTGGAGAAACATCAGCCGGAGAGCCTTGGGCAGACGGGGATAGTAGTGATGGGAGTAATCCGTTCTTTG
Organism: Tachyglossus aculeatus; assembly: GCF_015852505.1. NCBI lineage: Eukaryota > Metazoa > Chordata > Mammalia > Monotremata > Tachyglossidae > Tachyglossus > Tachyglossus aculeatus. Next base: position 43,130,300 of record NC_052074.1, on the reverse strand, counting down.
TGCACACAATGGCCAGAAAAACGTTTGCCCTGATGCAAAAAAGAAATTTGAGGCTTCCCGTAGAATGTTATAATAATAATTGATAATTATGGGACTTGTTAAGCACTCACTACGTACTGAGTACTGGACTAAGTGTTAAGAAGATAATTAGGTTGGACTCAGTCCTTGCCCCAAATGGGGCTTCCAATATAAGTAGAAGGGAGAACAGGTATTGAATCCCCCATTATGCAGTTGAGGAAATGGAGGCACAGAGAAGTTAAGTGGCTTGCCCATGGTCACATAGACAGAAGAGAAGGGATTAAAAAATGTTATTTGTTAAACACTTACAATGTGCCAGGCACTGTACTAAGCGCTGGGATACATATAAGCTAATAAGGTTGAACAGAGTCCTTGTCCCACATGGAGCTCAGCCTTCACCCCCTTTGACAGATAAGGTAACTGAGGCACTGAGAAATGAAGTGGGCTTCAACTGAGGCCTTCTCTGGGCCTCAGTTTCCTCAACTTTAAAATGAGGATTCAATCCCTGTTCTCTCTCCTGCTTAGAGTGGGATCCCAGTTAGGGCAGGGACTATAGCTGGACTGATTAACTTGTATCTACCCCAGCACTGAGAGCGACACTTGACACATAGTAAGTGCTTAATAAATACCCTAAAAATAGTACTAATTATTATGATAGGAAGAAGGGTTACTTTGGGTATTTGTTCCTGGGGTTGTTCTACTTCATTCGTGTGGGCAATTGTGTGGGCAGTTGTTGTGTAAGGATAGAGTCTAAGTTCCCTTTTACGTGAGTGGTTTTTTACATAATAATAATAATGGTGCTTGTTAAGTGTTTCCTATGTGCTAGGCACTGTATTAAGCCCTGGGGTGGATTCAAGCAAATTGGATTGGACATAGTCCCTGTCCTATGTGGGGCTTACAGTTCTTATTTTACAGATGAGGGAACTGAGGCCCAGAGAAGCAAAATGACATGCCCAAAATCACACAGCAGAAAAGTAGTGAACCCAGGATCAGAACCCATGACCTTCTGACTCCAGGCCCGTGCTCTATTCGGTACACCATGCTGCTTCATCTGAATGAGACAGCTTTGTTTGGACTCGAATCAACCATTGCAGCCCTGGTATACAGTTGGTGACACAGTGGACAGCAACTCTGTAAAGTCTGGCCCAGCCACGGGAGTATAATGAACATACTCTCCCAAGTGCTTAGTACAGTGCTTTGCACGGAGTAAGCTCTCAATAAATATGATTAAATTCCACTCCAATGTGGAAATGCAGGGAGTTGACTATCCATGTCCATTCTTACACCTTTATTCTCTGTCCTTTCCCTACCTATGGGAATCTTCTCCAAGGCAGGAATCATGTTTTTGACTTCGGAGTGCTCCCCAGTCAATCAATGGTATTTATTGAGCACAGAAAGTGCTCAGAATAGTGCACTACCCATTCATTCATTCAGTCGTATTTATTGAGTGCTTACTATGCACAAAGCACTGTACTAAGCACTTCAGAAGTAAAAATCAGCAAATATAGGGACGGTCTCTACCCAACAACAGGCTCACAGTCTAGAAGGGGAAGACAGACAACAAAACAAAACAAATAGACAGGTGACAGTTGACATAGAAAGCTGTCAGTATAGTACATATTGGGTACTCAGTACATTGTTCTGTAAACATCGAGTATTCAGTACAGTGCTCACTGGGTGATCTCTACAGTGCTCTGCAAACATTGGGTGAAAAGTCAATACCAATTATGATAGCCCTGTGGAATTTCAGATTTGAGTCTTATGGAAACCTCTAAGGAATGCAGACTTTCATCACTTCACCTCCTTGAAAACTAATCCCGATTCACAATTATTAAACAGCAAACCTGCCGAGGAGCACCTAATGGCTGCATTTTATTTCAGAATTTAATCAAACTCCGTGATAGAGGGTGGCGATAGCAGATCCAATTAACTGATTGCAGGGAAAGCCGACCTCTCTTTCAACACTTGTTTGGCATATTGGGAGAATGGAACGGAGGGAAAATTAAAGTTGCACATATTTCAGGCTCTTAAGATCAGCAAGAAATCTCAGTCAACACGCCTATCGTATTCAGCGAAGTCCTCTGACCTTTTTAGCTCTCCTTCAGAATGTACTGCAACAGCGCTTCCATTTTTCATTTTTCATTGGTATTTCATCTCTTGCCTTTCAGTTGCTCACTCGGCTACATGTGGCACTTTATATTATCTTAGAAGGCATTTTTAGTATCTGCTGCTGTGACATTTAAAAAAAAATCCACAAACTATCCCGTGCTAAATCAAAGCCATTGTTTGGTGAAAATGAAGTCTCATTGGAATTTTATTTGTCTCTCTAAAGCAACGATACTCACATGCTCACCCCCCACACTCCACCACAGTCTTCTCCCAGGGGGACTGGACCTTTCCGATGGGAGGATGCTGGGAAGAACCGGAAGATTCTCCTCAGAAAAATTCAATCCTTTTACTTCCATTCAAACAGGCATCCGGCTCTGAAATCCCTCTGCTCCAGGTCTTTCACAATGTTGCAGACTGCTACTCCAACTCAGCCTGCACACCTTGCTTCTCTAAAGCTGACCTTCTCACTGTGCCTCCATCTCGTCTATCTCACCATGGACGCTCTCCCATGTCCTGCCTCTGGCCTGGAATACCCTTCCACCTCATATCCGACAGACAATGACTCTCTGCGCCTTCAAAGACGTACTAAATAATAATAATAATAATAATGATGGCATTTATTAAGCACTTACTATGTGCAAAGCACTGTTCTAAGCGCTGGAGCACTGTTCTAAACACTAAAGGCACGTCTCCTCCAAGAGGGCTTCCCTACCTAAGCCCTCCTTTCCTCTTCTCCCACTCTCTTCTGCATCGCCCTGCATTGCTCCTTATATTCATCCTCCCTCCAAGTCCCACAGCATTTATGTCCATATCTGCAATTTATTTACTTATTTTAATATCTGTCTCCCTCTCTACTGTAAGCTCATTGTGGGCAGGGAATATGTCTGTTTATTATTATAACGTACTCGCCCAAGTGCTCAGTACAGTGCTCTGCACACAATAAGCTCTCAATAAATATGACTGACTGACTGACTGATAAAAATTGTTGAGCACTGACTATGTACCAAGCACTGTGCTGAGTGCTGGGGGAGATGCAGTAATGAGTTCATGAGTTCATGATGCGGGTCATGAGTTCAAATCCTGGTGCTGCCAATAGTCACTTGTGTGACTTTGGGCAAGTCACTTAACTTCTCTGGGCCTCAGTTACCTCCTCTGTAAAATAGGGATTAATAATAATAATAATAATAATAATGACATTTATTAAGTGCTTACTATGTGCTAAGCACTGGGGAGGTTACAAGGTGATCAGGTTGTCCCACGTGGGGCTCACAGTCTTACTCCCCATTTTGCAGAGGAGGTAACTGAGGCACAGAGAAGTGAAGTGACTTACCCAAAGTCACACAGCTGATAAGTGGCGGAGCCGGGATTTGAACCCATGACCTCTGACTCCCAAGCCTGGGCTCTTTCCACTGAGCCACGCTGCTTCTCTAAGACTGTGAGCTCCCCGTGGGACAACCTGATCACCTTGTAACTTCCCCAGCGCTTAGAACAGTGCTTTGCACATAGTAAGCGCTTAATAAATGCCATCATTAATAAAAGATTGGATACAGTCCCTGTCCCACATGGGCCTCACAGTCTAAGGAGGGAGGACGGCAGGTATCTTATCACCATTTTATGGAGAAAACCAAGGCCAAAGGAATTTGAGAAGTAATTTGGCCAAGGTCACACAGTGGGGCGAAGGCAGGATTAGAACCCAGGTCTCCCCGATTCCCAGCCCCGTGCTCTGTCCTCTAGGCCATGCTGTTCCCTCTGTTTTAGCATTATATCAAGGGATTTATTTTGTGGTTGACCAGTCAGTCTGGAGGGAGGAGGGGAGCGGTTCTTCCTGGCTACGTACGTTCTGACTTGTTGGCTTAAATGTCAGCAGGAGGATCGTGCCATCAGAACAGGACAGCGGGGAAATTGCCTAGTCAAGGACAGTCTCGGAATCACACGTTCCCAATTACAAGCAGGCCACATCTTTCTAATCGTATTATCGGTTTCTCCCCGGGAATCCACGTATCTTGGGGAACAGAATGAAAGAGAAGATCGCAAGGCCACAGATGACATAATTTACTCACTCAAGAACCTGGCTAGATTGATAAGAAAATAGGACCCTTTAAAAGTTTCAAAAACCTGACTCTCACCCGGGACAAATGTTAGCCACGGGGCTGGACTCGGATTTCTATTGTTGCCTCATGACCGTCTGCTCTCTTTTTAAGTATTTAGCGGCTGCGGTTCTGCTCATATCAAATAAGGTCTTTCCGTTCACTCAGTTTACCAGGTCATCGAGAAGATGAATGAATTCCTCCCAGAGCCTGTCCGGTGAAAGCCACCGGATAATTACAGAGTGACGAGAATCAACCGATGTGGAAAAAATAAATCTCAATTTGGGAAGGGGTTTCAAGATCAGGGTGCAGTCCATGGGTGATGTACAAGGGTTCTGCTCTGATGTTTTAGCTTCTCTTCCAATCACCATGGTGACTCGGAGAATTTGGATTTTGTGTGTCTTGGGCTTTATGGGTCCCTTCCAACAGTTCAGTCTGAGGTGAGATTATGATTAAACTCTAAATGAGACAAAGAATATTTTTCTAAAGACTCAGTGGGACAGTGGTGGTTTAACTGGAAGAGTTTCCACTATCTAGATTGTTCTGGGTGACTTTTAGATAGTAGGTAACATGTCCAAATTGGATCTGTTTCACCTAGAGGGGTATTTTCCTCCAGATCTACTCAGTTTTCCGTGCTGCTGCAAATGATAGAGGTGCCCTCTTGTCATTTTTTTTAGTGGTACTTGTTAAGTGCTATGTGCCAGGCACTTTACTAAATGCTGGGGTACGTACAAAATAATCAGGTTGAACCCAGTCCCTGTCTCACATGGGGATCACAGTCTAAGTAGGAAGGAGAACAGTATTGAATCCCCATTTAACAGATGAGGTGACTGAGGCCTAGGGAAGTGAAGTGACTTGTCTAAGGTCACACAGCAGATAGGATTCCAACCCAGGGCTTCTGAGTCCTGGGTCCGTGCTCTTTCTGTGTGCATCACCAGTTCCACGTGAGGCCCCTTCTATGACTTTCTGCATTAGAGCCTTGGGGACGATTGGAGCTGGGGTGGGGGAGACTCAGTGCCTCATTTAACCCTGAAGCTGTCAATCTTCATCCCATCACACAAGACCACTGGCCGGCTCCTCCTACCTTCCAGGCTTTCCCTCCAGGAGAGTCGTTCTTATCAGTGTTAACTTTGCAACTTTATCTTATCTTTTAACTTATCTTTATCTTATCTTTATCTTTAACTTTTAACTTATCAACTTTGCAACTGCCAAGTTGAACTTGAAGGTCTCCTGACAGGCCTTTAATGACCCCATCTGTCCCCCCTGGGCCTCCCCCGCTACCCATACCTCCCCTTTCCACCAAAGGAGAGTTCCACCTGTTCATTCATTCATTCAATCATATTTATTGAGCACTTACTGTGTGCAGAGCACTGTACTAAGCGCTTGGGAAGTACAAGTTGGCAACATAGAGAGACAGTTTCTACCCAACAGCGGGCTCACAGTCTTCTCTCCCTGCCGATAAAGAACCGTTGTCCCATCGAGCGGCTCTGGATGGGCCTGTTGGCTTTTGTGCTTGGTTCAGTGGGTCCCTGGAGTTGAAGGGACTCAGAGACCTGCAGAACCTTCCGGCAGACTTTACAGTTAGGGAACCAGCGGGGCCTAGGAGAAAGAGCCCGGGCCTTGGAGTCGAATCAATCGATCAATGGTACTTATTGAGTGTTCACTGTACAGAGTACTGTGCTTGGGAGAATACAATATAACAGAGTTGGTAGACACGTTCCTTGCCCATAACGAGCTGTCAGTCTAGAGGGGAGGGCTTAGGTTCTAATCCTGGCTCTGCCACTTGCCTTATTGGAGACTCTGGGAAAGTCACTTAATAATAATAATAATAATAACAGACTGTGAGCCCACTGTTGGGTAGGGACCGTCTCTATATGTTGCCAACTTGTACTTCAAAAGTGCTTAGTACAGTGCTCTGCACACAGTAAGTGCTCTGCACACAGTAAGTGCTCAATAAATACGATTGAATGAATGAATGAACTGTGGTATTTGTTAAGCACTTACTGTGTGCCAGGCACTGTACTAAGCACTGGGGTGGATACAAGCATACTTCTCTATGCCTCAGTTTCCTCATCTGAAAAATTGGGATTCATTCATTCAATCGTATTTATTGAGCACTTACTGTGTGCAGAGCACTGTACTAAGTGCTTAAATACTTATTCTCCTTCTCGCTTGGACTGTAAGGCCCATGTGGGACAGGGGATATGTCCAACCTGATGATCTTGTATCTACCCCATCATTTAGTTCAGTTCTTGGCGCACAGTAAGCACTTAAAAAATACTATCATCATCATCCCAGCCTGCCACTTGCCTGATGAGGCACATTAGGCAAATCTCTTGTCTTCTCTGTACCTCAGTTTCCGCACCTATAGATTAGGGATTCTCCCTCCCCCTTCAACTGTGAGCCCCAAGTAGGACAGAGACCCTGTCTGATCTGATTTTATTGTGCCTTCCCTAGTATAGAGGACAGTGCTTCGTACATTGTAAATGTTTAACCAGTTATTAGCAATTCTATTTCCCCGGCTCATAGACTGACCTGTAAACTGTGGGTTGGGTGATGGGTACCTACTAACCCTGCCATTTGCCTAGGGAGGGAGATGAGGTCCGTTCAAGTAATAACAATAATGATAGCATTTGATAAGCTCTTACTATGTGCAAAGCACTCTTCTAAGCGCTGGGGAGGTTATAAGGTGATCAGGTTGTCCCACGGGGGTGGGGGGGCTCACAGTCTTAATCCCCATTTTACAGATAAGGCAACTGAGGCCCAGAGAAGTTAAATGACTAGCCCAAAGTCACGCAGCTGACAATTGGCGGAGCCGGGATTTGAACCGATGACCTCTGACTCCAAAGCCTGGGCTCTTTCCACTGAGCCACAGCTGCTTCTCTAAGTAGATAAATTGTCCTGATTTAACAAAACTTTATGGAGGTCCTGGATTCATAGACTCCCTTGTTTATGTTAAGTGTATATTTGTCTATACATTCAGCTTCTCTCCTGAGCATTCAGTACAGTACACAGGAAGTGCTCCAAAAATAATAATAATAATAATAATAATAATAATGGCATTTATTAAGCACTTACTATGTGCAAAGCACTGTTCCAAGTGCTGGGGAGGTGACAAGGTGATTAGGATGTCCCACGGGGGGCTCACAGTCTTAATCCCCATTTTACAGATGAGGGAACTGAGGCCCAGAGAAGTTAAGTGACTAGCCCAAAGTCACACAGCTGACAATTGGCGGAGCCGGGGTTTGAACCCATGACCTCTGACTCCAAAGCCCGGGCTCTTTCCACTGAGCCATGCTCCTTCTCCAAAAATGCCACCGTTTGATTGATTCTCTGATTCCAATCATCATGTGTGACTTGCCCAACACACAGCACACAGCAGACACAGCAGATGAATGGCAAGAGTTAAAATCTCTGTTCTTTGTGGCTGCCAAGCAGAAGCCTGAGGGTGGTAGAGAAGCAGCGTGGCTTAGTGGAAAGAGCACGGGCTTGGGAGTCAGAGGTCATGGGTTCTAATCCCGGCTCTGCCCCTTGTCAGCTCTGTGCCTCGGTTACCTCATCTGTAAAGTAGGGATTAATACTGTGCGCTCCACCTGGGACAACCTGGTAAGCTTGTATCTCCCCCAGCGCTTTGAACGGTGCTTGGCACATAGTAAGTGCTTAACAAATACCATCATTATTATCCTGGGGCCCCTCCGAGGGAGGACGGCTGTCACCTATGGAGGTGGGATAGGGTGGGGGAAGTCGGGCCAGAGTGTGGAGAGCAGGGAATATCCCATGCAACAAATTCAATGAATAGGAGCATTCCCTGATATACTGAAAACCCCATTTTAGAGTCCACCAGGGTCTCCGGGCTGGGGTATTTAAGCAGCTGTGATCCAGATGTGGGCATCCTTGTGTAATCACCATCCCCATTGTGAGGCTTAAATGTCAGGAAGCTACATTGAGGTATCCCCCACACCTCCCCATCAAGAAGCCATTTGGTAAATGATCTTTTCCTTTGTGCTTAACGGTCCCCCAATGTCAAATTCACCTCACATCGGTGAGCCGTTCCTCTCCAGGATCACTTCTCCACCGTTTCTCATCGTCGTTTCATTTCACGAACACAGATTCTCCTCTCATCCCCCCCCACAACTCCCCATGACCTTCCTCTCCCCTCTCCGCCTCCATCCCTTTCCGAATGGCTACGGTAAATTCCGGTTCCGTGTTTCAAATTCAGGGACGAGGGCAGTTTTTGCTGTCTTGCCGGTGAAGGCTTTCCTAGTGTATATATATGGCTGTAATAAAACTGGCCTGCGGTGAAAAAGAGGGTGATAAATACCTCAGCCTCAACCATACGCTCATAACAGTGGCAGGCTTGGAATCAAGCAGGCCTCCACCGATAGCATGGTCGTGCTCCACTGACCCGGTTCAGATGCTACAGAAAAAGCTCTGTATCACCTCTTACTAACGTCTGGAAAACCTCCTGCTTTTCATCTCCCAGATAGGCCGAAACCAGCCCAATGTTATCCGTTTTAGCGTCTGTGTCCCTCGCTCGAAAGTAAGCTCATTACGGGCAGCGAACATGTCTGCTAATTCTGTTGTATTATACTCTCCCAAACCCTTAGTATGGTGCTCTGCACATAGTAAGCGCTCAATAAATATCATTGATTGATTGACTTATTGACAAGGGACAGAGAAGACTGGGTGGTTCTGATGGCAGACGGCTCATCTTTGCTCCTCAACCAGACCCCGTCATTTAAGCACTGTGATTAATCTGATAGATTTTTCTAATCTCGGTAGGTCCTCTGGGTCCATTTTCCCTGTGCCTAATGGATAATTCCTTGGCAGTTCCTAAATGGGTCCCATTGAATGCAGCTTATTGGTGATTTTCCGTATTGGTGTTTGTTAAATGTTACTATATGCCAAGCAATGCAGTCAACCAATAGTAGTTATTGTGGGCAGCGAATGTGTCTTCCAACTCTATTGTATCATTCTTGCCCAAGTGCTTAGTACAGTACACTGCACATAGGAAGCATGCAATAAATATGATTGATTATTGGGCACTTATTGTGGGCAGAGCACTGTACTAAGCACTTGAGGGAATACATCTAACAGTCTGACAGAGTTGGTAGACATGTTCCCTGCCCACTGCGAGCTTACAGTCTACTAAGCATTGGGGTAGAATCAATAATCAGGGTCCCACGTGGGGCTCACAGTCTAAACAGAAAGAACAGCCACCAAATCCCCATTTTGCAGATGAAGAAACTGAGGTACAGGATAGTTAAGTGATTTGCCCAAAGTCACCGAGCCGACGAGTGGTGGAGCCAGGATTAGAACCCAGGTCATCTGACTCCCAGTCCCCAGTTCTTTCCACTAGGCACTGGTTCCCAACGCATCTAGTGTCGCTGTTGTGTTGACTGTGGAGTGAGTTGGTAATGTCCTGGAGGAGTATTTATTTATTTTACTTGTACATAGTTATTCTATTTATTTTATTTTGTTAGTAGGTTTGGTTTTGTTCTCTGTCTCTCCCTTTTAGACTGTGAGCCCACTGTTGGGTAGGGACTGTCTCTATATGTTGCCAATTTGTACTTCCCAAGCGCTTAGTACAGTGCTCTGCACATAGTAAGCACTCAATAAATACGATTGATGATGATGATGATGGGAACCGGTTCTTGGGGTTTAGAACCGGTGGTTGAAATCAGGATTAGGATGAAGTGGTTGTTGACCTTCTCTCTTGGGTTTATTATTATTATTGAGTGCCGTCGCGTCATTTCCGATTCATAGCGACTCCATGGATATACTTTCTTCAGAACGTCCTGTCCTCTGCCATAATCCACAACCTTTCTAACGGTTCTTCTGTTATCGTTGTTAGGGTCTCTAGCCATCTAACTGCTGGACTGCCTCTTCCATATTTTCCCTGGACATTTCCTACCATTAGTGTCTTCTCCAGAGAATTCATCCTCCTGATTATGTGTCCAAAGTATGCTCAGCTAAGACGAGTCATTTGGCCTTCCAAGGACCACTTTTGTTTAATTTTCTTCAAAATCAATTTGTTTGTTTTTCGGGCAGTATTCCCTAAAGTCTTCTCCAGCACCACATTTCAAAATAATTGATGTTCTTTCTATCCTGTTTTTTCACTGTCCAGCTTTCAGATCCATACATCATCACTGGAAACACCATGGAATTGACAATTTATATTTTTGTGGCAATTGTTACATCAGCACATTTCATGATTTTTCCAGGCTCTTCATAGCAAGTCTTCCTAATCTTAATCTGGGGTTACTGCGTTAAAACTACAGCTGTGGGGAAGGAGATTCTGTAGTTTTTAGTTCTTCTGGGAGATTAGAGCACAGGCCTAGGGGTCAGAAGGACCTGGGTTCTAGTCCTGGCTCTACCACTTATCTGCTCTGTGATCTTGGGCAAATCACTTCACTTCTCGGCGCATCAGGCAGAAACTCCTCACCCTGGGCTTCAAGGCTGTCCATCACCTCGCCCCCTCCTACCTCACCTCCCTTCTCTCCTTCTACTGCCCAGCCCGCAACCTCCGCTCCTCTACCGCTAATCTCCTCACCGTACCTCGTTCTCGCCTGTCCTGCCGTCGACCCCCGGCCCACGTCATCCCCCGGGCCTGGAATGCCCTCCCTCTGCCCCTCCGCCAAGCTAGCTCTCTTCCTCCCTTCAAGGCCCTGCTGAGAGCTCACCTCCTCCAGGAGGCCTTCCCAGACTGAGCCCCTTCCTTCCTCTCCCCCTCGTCCCCCTCTCCATCCCCCCATCTTACCTCCTTCCCTTCCCCACAGCACCTGTATATATGTATATACGGTTGTACATATTTATTACTCTATTTATTTATTTATTTATTTATTTTACTTGTACATTTCTATCCTATATATTTTATTTTGTTGGTATGTTTGGTTCTGTTCTCTGTCTCCCCCTTTTAGACTGTGATCCCACTGTTGGGTAGGGACTGTCTCTATGTGTTGCCAATTTGTACTTCCCAAGCGCTTAGTACAGTGCTCTGCACATAGTAAGCGCTCAATAAATACGATTGATTGATTGATTGATTGATTCTCTGGGCCTCAGTTCCATCATCTGTAAAAGGGGTTTAAGCCCCACGTGGTACAGCGATTGTGTCCAACCTGATTTGCCTGTATCTACCCCAGTGCTCAGTACAGTGCCTGGCACATAATAAGCACTTGAGTACCACAATTATTATTATTATTATTAGAAGATATTCCACCGGGCTTTTGTGCTGGGCCTTTTGTGCTTCCCTTCTCTCCTTAATTTCCTCCACTTTCTCTCTCTTCCACCTCCGTTGCCCTCTGGGGCTGGCACCTTGATGAAATCTGCTGTCCGTTCAAGACTAATCATATTTCAGACATATTTCCTTCAGATTGGGCAGTCAGAATGAATGCTTGGAATGTCAGCCCGTTGTTCTACCTGTCACTGGAAAGTTCACATTACAGGTAACCGGTGCCAGCTAAGTGAACTTCCTGACAGATCCAGGGCTAGGAGACTGCCACAAAGAGCCACCTTGTTCTGGAAGGGAATTATTTATTTTTTATGTTTTTTGTGACATTTGTGAAGTGCTCTCTTCCTCCCTTCAAAGCCCTACTGAAAGCTCACCTCCTCCAGGAGGCCTTCCCAGACAGAGCCCCCTTTTTCCTCTCCTCCCCTCCACCCCCCCTTCCTTACCTGCTTCCCCTCCCCACAGCACCTGTACATGCATTTGTACAGATTTATTACTCTATTTATTTTACTTGTACATATTTACTATTCTATTTATTATGTTAATGATCTTCATCTAGCTTTATTTCTATTTATTGTGATGACTTGACTCCTGTCTACATGTTTTGCTTTATTGTCTGTCTCCCCCTTCTAGACTGTGAGCCCGTTGTTGGGTAGGGACCGTCTCTGTATGTTGCCAACTTGTACTTCCCAAGCGCTTAGTACAGTGCTCTGCACACAGCAAGCGCTCAATAAATACGACTGAATGAATGAATGAAAAAGCAGCATGGCCTAGTGGATAGAGCTTGGGCCCAGGAGTCAGAAGGACCTGGGTTCTAATCCTGGCTCCGCCACTTGTCTGCTGGGTAACCTCAGGCAAGTCACTTCACTTTTCTGTGCTTTAGTTACCTCATCTGTTAAATGGAGATGAAGACTGTGAGCCCCATGCGGGACAGTCTTTTTGTTAAGTGCTTTTAGACTGTGAGCCCACTGTTGGGTAGGGACTGTCTCTATATGTTGCCAATTTGTACTTCCCAAGCACTTAGTACGGTGCTCTGCACATAGTAAGTGCTTAATAAATACGATTGATGATGATGATGATGATGATGACAGTGACTGTACCCAACCCGATTAGCTTGTACCTACCCCAGTGTTGGCTTCAAAGCTCTCCATCACCTTGCCCCTTCCTACCTCCCCTCCCTTCTCTCCTTCTCCATCCCAGCCCACACACTCCATTCCTCTGTTGCTAACCTTCTCACTGGGCCTCCATCTCTCCTGGATCACCGCTGACCCTTGGGCCCATGTCCTGGAACACCCTCCCTCCTCAAATCCGCCAAACAATCACTCTTTTCCCCTTCAAAGCCCTACTGAAGGCTCACCTCCTCCAGGAGGCCTTCCCAGACTAAGCCCTCTTTTCTTCAGCTCCCTCTCTCTTCCACATCACCTCAACTTCCTCCCTTTGCTCTTCCCCCCCTCCCCGCCCCACAGCATTTATGAATATATATCTATATATCGATAATTCTATTTCTATTCATGCTGGTTTACCTGTTTTGACGTCTGTCTACCTCCCAGACTGTAAGCCCCATGTGGACAGGGATTGTTTCTCTTTTTTGCTGTATTATACTTTCCAAGCACTTAGTACGGTGTTCTGCACACAGTCAGAGAAGCAGCGTGGCTTAGTGGAAAGAGTACGGGCTTGGGAGTCAGGGGTCATGGGTTCTAATCCCGCCTCTGCCACTTGTCAGCTGTGTGACTTTGGGCAAGTCACTTCACTTCTCTGGGCCTCAGTGACCTCATCTGTAAAATGGGTATGAAGACTGTGAGCCCCACGTGGGACAACTTGATTTACCTTGTATCTACCCCAGCACTTAGAACAGTGCTTGGCACATAGTAGGCACTTAACAAACCAACATTATTATTATTATAATTATAGTAAGTGTTGAATAAATACCATTGAAGGAATGAATGAATGAATACAGTGCCTGGCACATAGTAAGCACTTAGCAAATAACACAATTATTACATAGGGTGGAGCATCGGATATTCCAGCCTTAATTTCCCACCTTGGCTCTGCCAGATTTATTTTTTAATGTTATTTGTTAACCACTTACTATGTGCCAGGCACTGTACTAAGCGTTGTGGTAGATATAAGATAATCGGGTTGGTCACAATCCCTATCTCACATGGGGCTCACAGTCTAACTAGTAGTAAATAGGAGTTACTCCCCATCTTACAGATGAGATACCTGAGGCACAGATAAGCTAAGTGACTTACTCAAGGTCACATAGCAGACATTTGGCAGAGCCGGCATGAAAACCCAGGTCCTCTGACACCCGTGTGCTTTCCAATTTTATTTATTCAGTGCTTACTGTGTGCAGAGCATGCCACACTGATTCTCTAATGAAATGTCAACAGTGACTTCAAGATCTTTTTTCCTGATCACAGCTCTGATCTCATTCTCACATCCTTGGACTTCAAATTAATAACAAATAATGATAATAATAATCCATCAATCAATGGTATTTTTTGAGTGCTTACTAGGCACAGAGCACTGTTCTGAGCTCTTGGGAGAGTACAATACGACAGAATTAGCGGACACATTCGCTTTCCATAATAAACTTCTAGACTATGAGCCTGTTGTTGGGTAGGGATTAATAATAATAATAATAATGATAATGGCATTTATTAAGCGCTTACTATGTGCAAAGCACTGTTCTAAGCACTGGGGAGGTTACAAGGTGATCAGGTTGTCCCACGGGGGTCTCACAGTCTTCATCCACATTTTACAGATGAGTTAACTCAGGCCCAGAGAAGTGAAGTGACTTGCCCAAAGTCACCCAGCTGCCAAGTGGCGGAGCCGGGATTTGAACCCATGACCTCTGACTCCAAAGCCCGGGCTCTTTCCACTGAGCCACGCTGCTTCTCTGCACTTGTCACTATCTGTTGCCGAATTGTACTTTCCAAGTGTTTAGTACAGTGCTCTGCACACAGTAAGTGCTCAATAAATACGATTGAATGAATGAATGAATAAGCTTACATAATAATGATAGTAAAAAAATAAAAAAATGTGGCATTTGTTGAGCACTTTTTCTGGACCAAGAACTGCACTAAGCACTGTGTAGATGCAAGATAATCTGATTTGAAACAGTCTTTGTTCCACGCGGGCCTCAAAGTTTAAATGGGAAGGAAAACGAGTGTCGAATTCCCATTTTACGGGTAAGGAAACCGAGGCCCAGAGAAATTAAGGGATTTGACCAAGGTTACACAGCAGGCATATTAGTAAAGATGGGATTAGAACCCAGGCCCATGCTTTTTCCATTAGAACACAATGCATTCCCTTCACTTGCTCTGTTAGATTAACATCATCATCATCATCAATCAGTTGATTGATTGATTGATCAATCGTATTTATTGAGCGCTTGCTGTGTGCAGAGCACTGTACTAAGCGCTTGGGAAGTACAAATTGGCAACATATAGAGGCAGTCCCTACCCAACAGTGGGCTCACAGTCTAAAAGAATATTAACATGAATATTATAGAAAGGGCCTCGCTCACCTGAAGTTCTGAATACCAGGCTTGGGGAGTGTTAATCACAGACAGGCTCAGAGGGCACAGTAATCAAAAGCCACTTCTCCCTAGGACATGTACTGAGCATTCCTCCTGAACCACAAATGTGAGCCCACTGTTGCGTAGGGACCGTCTCTATATGTTGCCAACTTGTACTTCCCAAGCGCTTAGTACAGTGCTCTGCACACAGTAAGTGCTCAATAAATACTATTGAATGAATGAATGAACCACAAATGCCCTCTGAAATCCCACTGCTAGAAATTCAAAGAACGTACCCGGCTTCCTCACTGCCCCTTGCCATGAGTTGTATCTAGATGACATTATGTTCCACTGAAGGTTTGATTTAAGTCTGGGTGACGTGCATCTTCTAGTTGTTATTTCACCTGATGTGTCTTCAAGCAGCATCCCCGTCTGTTAAAACTTTTGAACTTTCCTCTGCTTTTTAAGTCACTTTCTTTCTTTCTTTCTTTTTTTTTTGGGTCAGGACATTTCTTAATGCAATATTTAACGTGGCACTCTTAAGGGACTTTCCATGATTGAAGAGAGGATCTTCATTTTGACAGCTTAATGCATTTTGCATGGTGATGGCACCGCGGTCTCGGCTTCCTGAAGGGAAATTCTGCGTTGGATCTCAAAGCTTCCTCTTTCCCTCTGGGAATTCTTGGTTGGCTTTATTCCCCCCTTTCTACCCAGGAGGGGACTCTTGAGTTGCCTCTGGCCCCTTTTTGGGACCTCCCCTCCATCCAGGCGCCGGGGTTGAGGAGATTGCTAAAGTCTGCTGTGAGGGAGCAATATTTTCTGGGACAAAACAGATGTTATCATCTCTTCAGAGCAAAGCACTTATGGCTACCATTCAGGAGAATGTCCTGGAGAACCTTTTTATTTCATCGTATTTATTAAGTCCTTACTAAGTGCCAGGCACTGTATTAAGTGCTGAGGTAGATGCAAGCTAATCAGGTCGGTCACGGTCCCTGTCCCACGTGGGGCTCACAATCTTAATCCCCATTTTACAGGTGAGGTAATTGAGGCACAGAGAAGTGAAGCGACTCCCCTAAGATCACACAGAAGACGAGTGGCGGAGCCGGGATTAGAACTGTGGGCCTTCTGGCTCCAGGCCCATGCTGTATCCACTAGACCGCACTGCTTCTCTGTTTCTTTGCCTGCTGAGTGACCTTGGACAAGTCACTTGTGGTATTGCCTTTATCACTCTATGAGTCAGGAGGCCTGGTAGGGTTTGGGTTGAAATACTGGCCAGTAGTGACCCAGTCAAGGAAAGATGGGCAAGTAGTCGAGAAGTCGACTACTTGAGAAGCAGCATGGCTCAGTGGAAAGAGCGAGGGGTTTGGAGTCAGAGGTCATGGGTTCAAATCCTGGCTCTGCCAATTGTCAGCTGTGTGACTTTGGGCAAGTCACTTCACTTCTCTGGGCCTCAGTTCCCTCATTTGGAAAATGGGGACTAAGACTGCGAGCCCCCCGTGGGACAACCTGATCACCTTGTAACCTCCCCAGCGCTTAGAACAGTGCTTTGCACATAGTAAGCGCTTAATAGCATTTTAAAAAAAGTAGTGTGACGAGCCGAGGTCATGGGCACCATTTTGTAGAAGTGCACTGGGGTAACTGAGCCACAGAAAAGACAAGTGACTTGTCCAAAGTCACGCAGAAGACAAGTGGCAGAGCTGGGCTTAGAACCCATCATCTCTGACTCCAAAGCCCGCACTCTTTCCATGGAGCCACGCTGCTTCTCAAGTAGTCGACTTCTCGACTACTTGCCTATTTTTCCTTGACTGGGTCACCACTGGCCAGTATTTCAACCTTTGGGAGTCTTTCTGACTCCCAAGCTCGTGCTGTAGCCACTAGCCCATCCCTCTGACTCCCAGGGCCTCTTTCATCTAGGCCAAGATGCATCTCATCAATAACGTAATGGCTGTGGGCCAGATTTCAATCAAGGGGTGAAATCCAGCCTTGGATTTGACAGGAAATTCGTTAGGTCCGCCCACGAGCACAGTGACCTGTTTGACCACATTCGCTCTGGGAGATTCCGTCTGGCTTACTGAAACCATCTCGGAGTTGACAGGCAGCGTTTTTGGTTGTGTGCTTCTCGTGATATTTACCTCACCCTGGAACTTACGCTGAATTTATGAATCAAATTGAAGTCCCTGGCACAATCCATAGTTCCAGAGCACTATGACCCAAACTTGAAAATATTCCCGAAGATAAAAATCTTAATCCTCCCACCTGTATCTAGTTCAAATTATCCCAGGTGGTGACCCCTTTCCTGAGAAATGGTGATGTTGGATTCTATAGCTGCAGGAAGTTCATTTCTTCTCTCGATTTATCCTTAAAACACAGGCTGTTGGGGGGGGTCAGGTGGTCAATGCAAGATTACTCTGATCTTGACAATTCTGAAGGGATGGTGCTTTGGTCTGTTCAGATTTATGATCGAGGGGCAGTGATAAAATCTTTCCAAAATAAAAAATAAATATAAACCGTAATCCTCCGATTTGCCTTCCCAAGGTCTTTTTATCAGCCACGTCAGATTTACCAATAAACTGGAAAAACCTCTTTGAGACTGAGCCCCCTTTTTCCTCTCCTCCTCCCCATACCCCCTGCCCTACCTCCTTCCCCTCCCCACAGCACCTGTATATATGTTTGTACAGATTTATTACTCAGTTTATTTTTCTTGTACAGATCTACTATTCTATTTATTCTGTTAACGATGTGCATCTAGCTTTATTTCTATTTATTCTGATAACTGGACTCCTGTCCACATATTTTGTTTTGTTGTCTGTCTCCCCCTTCTAGACTGTGAGCCCGTTGTTGGGTAGGGACCGTTTCTATATGCTCCCAACTTGTACTTCCCAAGCGCTTAGTACAGTGCTCTGCACGTAGTAAGTGCTCAATAAATACGATTGAATGAATGAATGAATGAGAAAGCATACTAAATTGGGCTTTAATTTTTCATGATTTCCCTTTGGAAGGTCGATGGCTGACATGATGTCTGGGAATGCGGAAGTAACCTTCGGCCGTTTAGAAAGAAGCGTGCGGGTTTGGCTCAGAGTTGGGATGGGAGGGAAGCTTAAATTGTGAAAGTAAGGAAAGGGTCTGCATTTCTTTCTTCCTTCTGGCTGGAACTTATTTTAGTGTCTGTCTCTCCAGCTGGATTGTAAGATCCTTGAAGTCAGCAATCGTGTCTCCTAATTCTATTGCACCCTCCCAAGCGCTTAGTACAGCGCTTGGCACATAGCGGGCAGTCAATAAATGCTACCGATTGATATTCCAGATTGCAGAAATTTTGCAATTGGTTACAGATTCCCTCTAGGTTCAACTGACACACAATAGTAATGATAATAATGACTGTGGTGTTTATTAAGCACTTACTACGTTTCTGGCACTTTATTAGGTGCTGGGGTTGATAGAAGCGAATAAGGTTGAACACAGTTCCCGTCCCACATGAGGCTCGCAGTCTTAATCCTCATTTTACAGATGAGGTAACTGAGGCCCAGAGAAGTGAAACTTGCCTAAGGTCACACAGCAGACAAAAGGAGTAGCTGGGAGTTGGTAGACACATTTCCTGCCCCCAGCAAGCTGACAGTCTAGAGGATGAGCTTAAAGTAAGCGCTTAATACCACAATTATTATTATTATTAGTACTACTAATAATCCAGTGTTTGCACAGTGCTTGGCACACAGTAAGCGCTTAACAAACACCATAAGCAGTGTGGCTCAGTGGAAAGAGCTACTTTAAGGCAGGGGTGGTGGGTTCTAATCTCGGCTCTGCCGCTTGTCAGCTGGGTGACCTTGGGCAAGTCACTTCAGTTCTCTGGGCCCTCATCTGTCAAATGGGGATGAAGACTGGGAGCCCCACGTGGAACAACCTGCTTACCTTGTATCCCCCCAGCGCTTAGAACAGTGCTTGACACATAGTAAGTGCTTAACAAATGCCATTATTATAATTATTATTTTAATTATTATGAAGGGCAACTAAATATACATGTGTACCTATAGCACACGGTATTCATTCATTCATTCAATCGTATTTATTGAGCGCTTACTGTGTGCAGAGCACTATACTAAGCGCTTGGGAAGTACAAGTTGGCAACATATAGAAACGGTCCCTACCCAACAATGGGCTCACAGTCTAGAAGGGGGAAAAATAATGACATTTATTAAGCGCTTACTATGTGCAAAGCACTGTTCTAAGTGCTGTGGGGGGATACAAGGTGATCGGGCTGTCCCACGTGGGGCTCACAGTCTTCATCCCCCTTTAACAGATGAGGAAAGTGAGGCCCAGAGAAGTGAAGTGACTGGCCCAAAGTCACACAGCTGCCAAGTGGTGGAGCCGGGATTCAAACCCCTGACCTCTGACTCCAAAGCCCGGGCTCTTTCCATTGAGCCACGCTGCTTCTCTGTTAAGTGCTTACTATGTGCCTAGCAATGTTCTAAGCACCAGGGTCGAGACAAGTTAATCAGGTTGGACACATTCCCTGCCCCACATGGCACTCGCTCTTAATCCCCATTTAAAAGATGAGGAAACTGAGGGACAGAGAAGTGAAGGGACTGACCCAAGGTCACACAGCAGATGAGCTAGCTCTCTTCCTCCCTTCAAGGCCCTACTGAGAGCCCATCTCCTCCAGGAGGCCTTCCCACACTGAGCCCCTTCCTTCCTCTCCCCCTCGTCCCCTCTCCATCCCCCGTATCTTACCTCCTTCCCTTCCCCACAACACCTGTATATATGTATATATGTTTATACATATTTATTACTCTATTTATTTATTTATTTTACCTGTACCTATCTATTCTATTTTATTTTGTTAGTATGTTTGCTTTTGTTCTCTGTCTCCCCCTTCTAGACTGTGAGCCCACTGTTGGGTAGGGACTGTCTCTATATGTTGCCAGCTTGTACTTCCCAAGCGCTTAGTACAGTGCTATGCACACAGTAAGCGCTCAATAAATACAATTGATTGATTGAGTGGTGGGGATGGGATTAGAACCCAGGTCCTTCTGAATCCCAGACCCGTAGTCTATCCACTAAGACGCGCCGCTTCCCATACGCAATCCCAAGGATCGTGGAAGAGCTGTGTCACTTTGATTCTGACTTGGATGGGGAAGAAAAAGAAAGGTGAGGCTGCCAAAAAGAAATAAAGCAGCTTCTCAATGAGTCTGTTGCAATCTAGCCGTGACTGAGAGAGTCGTCTAACCTGACAAGTGTCTCTCAGCTTTATTCTGTCACAAGCGTGGAGAATCCTTTTGTTTCCCAGCTGGTGATCAGTTCATACCTTCCCATGTAAGTATCGTTAGCGAGGTAATTATATCATTAACTACACCAGTACAGATGCTATTCTTAAGCCTACAAATGCCTGATCCTTTTAGAAACTTATTAAGGTGATTGCTTAAATGTTAAATAGAGGCAAGATCTCATTCAACCCTTGAGTGATCACTTTATTGCCTGAAAGCCTCTGTCATCAATAAGGAGATAATTCTTCTCAGGCTATGCCTTGTCACTCCTTACTATCAGCCTAAAAGAATAAGGAGTAACATGTTAAAAGCATCATAATCCTTGTGGTATTTGTTAAGCATTTACTATGTGCCAGGCATTGTACTATAATAATAATAATAATGATGGCATTTATTAAGCCTTGCTATGTGCAAAGCACTGTTCTAAGTGCTGGGGAGGTTAAAAGTGATCAGGTTGTCTCACGGGTGTGCTCACAGTCTTAATCCCCATTTTACAGTTGAGGTAACTGAGGTACAGAGAAGTTAAGTGACCTGCCCAAAGTCACACATCTGACAACTGGCTGGGATTTGAACCCAGGACCTCTGACTCCAAAGCCCGGGCTCTTTCCACTGAGCCACACTGCTTCAGTACTATGCACTGGGTTAAGTACAATACAATCATACCAGGCACAGTTCGTGACCCACATGGGGCTCAGGTTAGTGTGTGTGTGTGTGTGTGTGTGTGTGTGTGTGTGAGAGAGAGAGAGAGAGAGATGACACAAAGAGAACAAGGCCATTTCATGACCAGATCAAGGGCCCGTCTATTCCCCACACACTGTCTCTGATACTGCCAACAATTTTCTTGCAGGGGTTGTGTGCTGGTTGCCTCTTGTGACCCCCACCCCCTCGTTTAATAATCCACATTTTCCCTCTACATCCCAAATGAGATCATATTTACATTCCTTGAAGCAGAGATCGTGCCATCCCAGGAGCTTAATAATAATAATAATGGCATTTATTAAGCGCTTACTATGTGCAAAGCACTGTCCTAAGCTCTGGGGAGGTTACAAGGTGATCAAGTTGTCCCCTGGGGGCTCACAGTCTTAATCCCCATTTTACAGATGAGGGAACTGAGGCCCTGAGAAGTGAAGTGACTTGCCCAAAGTCACACAGCTGACAACTGGCAGAGCTGGGATTTGAACCCATGATCTCTGACTCCAAAGCCCGGGCTCTTTCCACTGAGCCACGCTGCTTCTCTAACCAATGTTGGTATTTGTTCAGTGCTTATTATGTGCCAGGCACTGTTCTAAGCACTGGGGTAGATACAAGGTAATCACGTTGTCCCACGTGGGGCTCACAGTCTTCATCCACATTTGACAGATGAGGTCACTGAGGCACAGAGAAGTTAAGTGACTTGCCCAAGGTCACACAGCTGGCAAGTGGCAGAGCCAGGATTTGAACCCATGATGTCTGAGTCCCAAGCCCAGGCTCTCTCCACTGAGCCACGCTGCTTCTCTGAGCTTAGTACAGTGTTTGGCAATCAGTCCATCAATCAATGGTATTTATTGTGCTCATACTGTGTGCAAAGCACTGTACTAAGCTCTTGGGAGAGGATGGAACAACAGAGTTGGTAGATGTGTTCCCTGCCCACAATGGGCTTATAGTAAACACTCAGTAAATACCCATGATTAATTGATTCCCCATAGTAATCCAAGACCTGTTCCTCCTTGAATCCATCCTCTTCCGATCCTGCAGATGCTTCTGGCTCGTACAATTTCTTGAGGGTTTTAGACCCTTTTAGACTGTGAGCCCACTGTTGGGTAGGGACTGTCTCTATATGTTGCCAACTTGTTCTTCCCAAGCGCTTAGTACAGTGCTTTGCACACAGTAAGCGCTCAATAAATACGATTGATGATGATGATGATGAGGGTGAGATGTATTTGTGTGTCCAGATGTGGCAGAAAAGGCCATCTGAATGACAGCCGACCCCTTCCACTCTGAGTCCAGGGAAAAAGGTTTTGGGCCCTGGCTCTTTTCCGCCCATCTGCTCTTTGATATTCTCCTTCTGAGCATCATGATCTTTCGGAAGTCTTTTTCTGGAAAAAAGCCCTTTCTTTTTGGTTCATGTCTCCTAGCGGCAGTTGGCTGGTCTGCTGCAGCATTTTAGGTTGTCAAAAAACATATCCTACAAGCTAAAAACAGCCACAGGCCAACTGAATTCCCTTTCCGCGTAAATCTGGGAAGCAATTCCCTTGGGCTGGAAGAGGGTCTTTGAAACGGGACATTGGTCTGCTATAGGGCTTTGCCAAAACTGCTCCCTTGTCTCCTTTCAAAGCCCTTCTGAAAGCCACTTCCTTTATCAAGTCCCTTCAAATAACTTCAGGTCTGTTATGATGATGCTAACCCTTGCAGCTTGCTTAGTATTCCTGGGTATTCATTCATTCATTCAATCGCATTTATTGAGCGCTTACTGCGTGCAGAGCACTGTACTAAGCACTTGGAAAGTACAAGTTGGCAACATATAAAGACAGTCCCTACCCAACAGTGGGCTCACAGTCTAGAAGGGGGAGACAGAGAACAAAACAAAACATATTAACAAAATAAAATAGAATAAATATGTACAAATAAAATAAATAGATAAATAGAGTAATAAATACGTACAAACATATATACATATATACAGGTGCTGTGGGGTATATTATCCTCCCCTCTTTTTAATGGAATTTGTTAAGTGCTTACAATGTGCCAGGCACTGTTCTAAGCGCTGGGTTAGATACAAAGTAATTAGGTCGGACACAGTCTATGTTCCACATGGGGATCAGAGTCTTCATCCCCATTTTACAGATGAGGTGACTGAGGCGCAGAGAAGGGAAGTGACTTCCCCAAGGTCACACAGCAGACAAGTACCAGAGCAGGGATTAGAACCCAGGTCCTTCTGACACCCAGGCCTGTGTTCAGAAGGCCACACTGCTTCTCTCCTTCTTCCTTTCCTCTCCTTCCGGACTCTTTTTCCATTTCTCCCCACTATTTTTCCTCTTCCCTCCTCTCTCCTTTCTTCCATCCTCTTCCCCCTCCACGCATGCTCAGAGACATTTCCCGAAGGATTCAGCAAAGACATCTTAAGTAGAAAACTGTGTCCACAAACATGAGACAGAAACACAAGTGAGACCCTGAGTTTGGAGTGGGTTTGGCCATACATAGGGTCAAGTGATTTCTTCTCCAAAAGGAGCATCTTTGCACCCCCGGATTCAGGTTTGGGTTGAGGACCGGAGGGTCGAGGGGTGAGATGCCTCATTGCTGTTACTCCTGGATGCAGGGCAGGGGGCTCTGAACAGCTGGAGAGTGTGGTGTGGTGACAGTTTCTCTAAGCTCCTCCTTCCGCTAGTTATATTAATAATAATAGTAATATTATGACTAGTTATTAGTATTACTATTATTAGTAGTTGTAGTTTTATTACCATTATTAGAGAAACAGCGTGGCTCAGTGGAAAAGAGCCCGGGCTTTGGAGTCGGAGGTCATGGGGTCAAATCCCGGCTCCGCCAATTGTCAGCAGTGTGACTTTGGGCAAGTCACTTAACTTCTCTGTGCCTCAGTTCCCTCATCTGGAAAATGGGGATGAAGACTTTGAGCCCCCCGTGGGACACCCTGATCACCTTGTAACGTCCCCAGTGCTTTGCACATAGCAAGTGCTTAATAAATGCCGTTATTACTATTATTATTATTAATAAAAATTATGGTGCTTGTTATTTGCTTACTATGTGTCAAGCACTGTTCTAAGTGTTGGGCTGGTTGCAAGATAATCAGGTTGGACACTTGTCTTTGTCCCATATAGAGCTCACACTCTAAGTAAGGGGGAGTAGGATTTGACCCCCATTTTACAGATGAGGAAATTGAGGCACAGGGAAGTTAAACGAACTTGTATTTGCACCCGTTATTCACTCCTCCCCCAGCCCCATAGCACTTATGTACATATCCAAAATGTATTTATATTAATGTCTGTCTCCCCCTCTAGACTGTAAGCTCATTTTAGGAAGGGAATGTGTCTACCAACTTGGTTATATTGTACTCTCCAAAGGGCTTAGTACAGTGCTCTGCACACAGCAAGCACTCAGTAAATGTGATTTATTAATTAATTGATTACGTGGCTTATGGAACTGTGGAATGGGCATTTGAACCCAGCTCCTCCGACTCCCAGCAGCGAGACACTATGAATCACGAAATTTTTTCACCCACTATCCAACTCCATGGAAAAATTTGGTCAGGAAGTAGGTCGAATCCAAGACGGTGGTTGGGGATTATGGGTGGATGTGGTTTATCCACACTATCAATTTTAAAAAATACCAACCACTCAGCTACCTCCAAAATAACAAACCTCATGCCACCAAGACCAGACAGGCCCTTGGTGTTTTAGATGGATCAAGAAGTCTTCTAAAAAATTCTCATTTATCAAATTTGGGATTTTAGGGTTGTCTCGCTAGTACATTTGAATTTCGATCTGAAGTTGCAAAATCTGGAAAATCCCACCAATAATAGTGATAACAATACTTGGCATTTGTACAGTGATTTTTTTGGTTGCTTTTCCCCAATCACTTCAATATCATTTTATCTTTACAGTATCCCTGCTGGGTAAGGACAGCATTGCTACTTCCATTTTACAGATGAGGAAACTGAGGTCTGCAGAGAGTGATTAACCAGGCTGAGGTTCTTCAGCAGTCCCCTGGAGAGCTGGGACAAAAACCCAGGTCTTGTCACTCTCAGAGCCATATGCCATTTCCACATGCTGTTCCCTAATCCATATTGCTGCCCTCTGCTCTGTGAAAAAGAAGTCCATTCCCTTTTGGCCAGAGATCGTGAGAAACTAGTTTCGGACTTCCTCTCACTTCATTAGACTGGAAGTGGATATGGAATAAGGGAAAAAAAATGTTGATTAATCTGTGGTCTCAGAAAAAGGTGGAGGCAAAATTTTGAGTAAGTATTTGGGAGGTGGTTTTAGAGTGGTAAGACCCAGGTATAATCTTTTTCCCGAATGAGTTCTTTCCACTCTTAATACTTTTTTATGGTGTTTCTTATGTACTTACTATGTGCCAAGTACTGTACTAAGCGCTGGGGTGGATACAAGATAGGTTGGACATAGTCTCTATTCCACATGGGATTTATAGTCTAAGTAGGAGGGAGGAGGATTTAATCTCCATTTTACAGATGAGGACACCTAAGCACAGATAAGTACAGTGACTTTTCATTCATTCAATCATATTTATTGAGCACTTACTGTGTGCAGAGCACTGTACTAAGCGCTTAATTGCCCAAGGCCACCCTGCAGGAAAGTGGTGGAGCTGGGATTTGAACCCAGATCCTCTGAAAGCCTCACCGCGCAGGCCTGTGCCCTTTCTCGTAGGTCAAACTCTTCCTCCAGAGCTTCTCAGAGGAGCAGCGGTCCCTCCATGGCTGCAAGAAGCAGCAGCGTGGATTAGTGGAAAGAGCACCGGCCTGGGAGCCCGAGGACCTGGGTTCTAATCCCCACTCTGCCATTTGTCTGCTGTGTGACCTTGGGCAAGTCATTTCACTTCTTTGTGCCTCAGTTGAGTCATCTGTAAAATAGGGAATAAGACTATGGGCCCCATGTGGGACTGGGGCTGTGTCCAACCTGAGTAGCTCATATCCACCCCAGCATTTGGTACAGTGCCTGGCACATAGTAAGCACTTAATATTAAAAAAAAGTCAAACATTTCCCAGACTCTGATGTCCCCCACTTTTTGGCTTCCAGAATCAATTAAAGGGTCACCTCGTCTCCTCACCGGGAAGTCCCTCCCCGGACCTGAACTTGACGGGAGATGGAGTCATTCCTTGCCCAGAGGCTGAAAACAAATCATCTTTTAGATGCAAACTTGGCTGAAGCCAACCCTCATGGACCAGAGCCACATTTGAGAACGACTATTTTCTTGATAGAGGCAGACGGCCCTCTGTGGAGCCGGTCCACGTTCAATTGCTCAGACTGCTCTCGGCTTCGGTCGACTCGAGCCCGTTGGAGGTTAGTTTTCCTCAGCGTGTCTCCCTCCTTCCCCCCCTAACTCAGCGAGAGATCTGAAGTGAAGGAGTCAAGTCCCTGGACATGGTCCAAATGGGTACTTTCATTGAATACGATGCCAAGGAGACAATCCTCAGCTAGAAAGGTAAAGAGGGCTTCTGTGGGTCATTGAAGATGACGGTACTTATGATGACGTATCACTCAAGGGTGGTATTTATTATGAGTCACTCATTCATTCAGTTGTTTTTATTGAGCACTTATGGTGTGCAGAGTGCTGTACTAATCGCTTGGCAGAGCACAATAAAACAATATAACAGTCACATTCCCTACCTCCAAGGAGCTGCTGTGGAGGAGAAAGCCAGAGATGGATAGTCAAGAAGCAGCATGTCCTAGTGGATAAAGAGTGGGCCCGGGAGACAGAGGATCTGGGTTCTAATCCTGGCTCTGCCACTTATCTGCTGGTTGACCTTGGAGGTGACGTTGGTACTTTTACCTCCATAGCTTTTAGCTCTCCATCCCCACCCCGTCTCCTATACCAGGCCAGGCTTCTGACAGGACCAGAAAGCCCCCAAGCAGGACTGTAAACTCTAGACTTTTGTTAGCTCGCTGTGGTCAGGGAATGTGTCTGTTTTTATTGTATTGGACTTTCCCAAGTGCTTAGAGCAGTGCTATGCACACAGGAGGTGCTCAGTAAATACAATTTACTGAAAAAGGGCCCCAAGCTGGTCACCCAACATGTGCTTTAGAGAAGCAGCATGGCTCAGTGGAAAGAGCGTGGACTTGGGAGTCGGAGGTCATGGGTTCTCATCCAGGCTCTGCCACTTGTCAGCTGTGTGACTTTGGGCAAATTACTTAACTTCTCTGAGCCTCAGTTACTTCATCTGTAAAATGGGGATTAAGACTGTGAGCTCCATGTGGGGCAACCTGATCACCTTGTATCCCCCCTAGTGCTTAGAACATAGTAAGCACTTAACAAATGTCATTATTATTATTATTATTATTTTCCTTGACTTGTTAGCACATTGAAGGCTTCTTACACTTCCAACCCCCAACCCACTATTTCACCTGCAAAATACCCACCCCTTTATCATTTTTCTTATGGTATGTGTTAAGTGCATACTATGTGCCAGGCACTGTACTAAGCACTGAGGTAGATACAAGATAATCAGATTGGACACAACCCGTGTCCCACATGCTCCTCAAAGTCTAAATCCCCATTTTTCAGATGAGGATTCTGAGGCCGACAAGTGAAGCAACTTGCCTAAAGTCACCTAGCCGACATCAAGCACTTAGCACAGATCTCTGCACACAGTAAGTGCTCAATAAATACGATTGAATGAATGAAGTGGCAGAGCCCAGGATTAGAACCCAGGTCCTTCTGATTTCCAGGCCCATGCTTGATCCACTAGACCATGCTGCTCCTCTCCCATCCTTCACTCCTTCAATATGATTGATTGATTGATTCTCTGCTCCCATTCATCATAGAAAAGCCAGGTTCGGGACTTGAATGCATTGGTTGAGACTTTGGGGCCATCTTGCGTGCCAATCAGGGCTGATCGCCTGGAGGCCGGCCTGGTTTGTCTCTAGAAGGGACGGCTGGACTTTCTTCCGAGCCAAAAACTTTCTCAATTCTTGCAAGTTGAGGCATGCACCGGCGAATAATAATAATGATAATAATAATTTTGGTATTTGTTAAGCACTTAATATGTGCAAAGCACTGTACTAAGCGCTGGGGACGGTACAAGGTGATCAGGTTGTCCCATGTGGGGCTCACAGTCTTAATCCCCACTTTACAGATGAGGTAACTGAGACACAGAGAAGTGAAGTGACTTGCCCAAAGTCACACAGCTGACAAGAGGCGGAGCGGGGATTTGAACCCATCATCTCTGACTCTCAAGGCCGGGCTCTTTCCACTGAGCCACACTGCGAATGTTTTGTGAAGGGCCAGACTGCCCAGGAGTGACCAGCTGTAGATGATTAATAATCAAACCATGTGATTTTAGTGCTCGGGCTGGGTTGGGGAGGAAGACTTCCATTTCTCTCCTTAGCACTGAACACTACTTGTGAGGTTGCAAGTCTTCCTAGCAGACAGGGAGGGAAACGGCTGAGGGATTGCTACACTCAACAGCTTTGGAAAATCTGAGACTCTTGGGAATGCAGCTTTTGGGTTTTGGCAGAGCCAACTCATCCTTCCCGGGGCTGTAAGTTTCGTTCCCGACTCTGCTTTGCAATCCGGGAATCTTCGAGATGGGGTCCATTCCCCGCCTGCAAAGGAATTAAAGGTCTGGGAGTGCTCCATTTTTTTTTTCTGAAATGTAATAATAATAATGATGGCATTTGTTAAGTGCTTACTATGTACAAAGCACCATTCTAAGATCACATATATCCTCTGAACACCGTCTGTTGACCGGGTCGTCTCCTCTGCCTCTAGATGGTTCATTCATTCAATCCTATTTATTGAGTGCTTGCTGTGTGCAGAGCACTGTACTAAGCGCTTGGGAAGTACAAGATGGTTGGAATTGTCTTTCAAGGGCAAATTTTCCCCTATGACTACTGTCCCAGGCAGGAAATTGACTCAGGCTGGGGTGTACTCTTGTTCGGAACTGGGCCTTGAGTGTGACATTTGTATCTGCCTCCCCTTAGATGGAGAGTGGACCAGGTGTGAAGGTTTTGCTAAAATGACAGTGGTATTTACTGTCAGCCCAGTATACTGAACCCTTTGGAAAAAGCACAGTAGAAACTTGGGTTAATTTCCATGCCCTCAAAAGGCTTACACTTACATGGGGGAGACTGACATAAAAATACTCACAAATAGAGCAAATTTTGCATTCTGTAGTCAAAAAAGAGAGGCACGGATCCACACACCATAAAGAGATAGTAATGCTTTTTGAATTAAATTTGACATTATTTTTCCTTCCTACCACTATATTAGTTCTACACAAGGTCTCTTCCCATCTGAGACAGCGTCCCAGGGTACTAATGTCAATAAGCATACATTTTTTTGCACTTACTGTAAGCCAGGCACTGTAATAATAATTATGTTGGTATTTGTTAAGCACTTACTATGTGCCAAGCACTATCCTAAGCACTGGGGTAGATACAAGGTGATCAGGTTGTCCCACATGGGGCTCACAGTCTTCATCCCATTTTACAGATGAGGGAACTGAGGCCCAGGGAAGTTAAGTGACGTGCCCATAGTCACACAGCTGACAAGTGGCAGAGCCAGGATTAGAACCCACAACCTCTGACTCCCAAGCCCGGGCTCTTTCCACTGAGCCACACTGCTTCTCACAAGGTGATCAGGTTGTCCCACAGGAGGCTCACAGTCTTAATCCCCATTTTACAGATGAGGTAACTGAGGCACAGAGAAGTTGAGTGGCCTTCTCAAAGTCACACAGCTGACAATTGGCAGGGTCGGGATTTGAACCCATGATCTCTGACTCCAAAGCCTGCACTCTTTCCACTGAGCCATGCTGTACTAAGCACTGAGGTAGAAACAACAGGACTAGGTTGGACGCAAGCCATGTCCTTCATGGGGCTCACAGTCTTAATCCTCATCATTATTATTTTACAGATTGAAGTAACTGAGGCACAGAGAAGTGATGTGACTTGCCCAAGATCACACAGCAAAGAGGTAGAGTTGGGATTAGAACCCAGGTCCTCTGACTCTCAGGATCATGCTCAATCTGTTAGGCCGTGCTGCTTCTCAGTGTATTTCTAACTCTTTGTTATGCTCTTAACTTTTAGACTGTGAGCCCACTGTTGGGTAGGGACTGTCTCTATATGTTGCCAACTTGTACTTCCCAAGTGCTTAGTACAGTGCTCTGCACACAGTAAGTGCTCAATAAATACGATTGATTGATTGACTGATTAACTGGTTCCATGAGAAGAGAGCAGAGCACTAACTAAACAGAAAGAGAAGAGAGAAAGTGCTGAACAGTGCATAATTTCTCTTAAGAAATCACGTAATGGGCATTGGTGCATTCCCAAGATCTAAATAATTGACCTAAACAATATAAGTATATTGAAAATAGTGACAAAAACTTAATGGATAGAGTTATACGATCAAACAGTAAAATATTTTAAAATTGGTGTCTTATGTATACACATGCAAACACTTTCAAAGTGTTATTCTTCGTAGTTTATTCAGCAAAAAGGGTTATTTTGCTGACACACTAGAGATGCTATTATCTCTGCAAAATAGATCTGTCTAATGTTCAGTGGAAATGGGCTTTTAATCGCTCTGATCAGATCAGTCAGAGCACTTCAAAGGTCAAAGAGGGGAGGAAGAAAATTATTCAAGTCAAGGTAGACTCTACGGAATTGGGGAGAGCAAGAATTCAGTAGGGAATTCTGGAAGGTGTGCTAACAGAAGGGGGTTACAACTTTTGGGTGTGTTGAAGGATACAAGTGTGTGTATGCAAGTATTATTGCATACATATTTATGTATGTAAATTTATTTATTTACATACATATTAATTTTACTTGTACATATTTACTGTTCTGTTTATTTTATTTTGTTAATGCGTTTTGTTTTGTTGTCTGTCTCCCCCTTCTAGACTGCGAGCCCGCTGTTGGGTAGGGACCGTCTCTATATATTGCCAACTTGTACTTCCCAACCGCTTAGTACAGTGCTCTGCACATAGTAAGCACTCAATAAATACGATTGAATGAATGAATGAATGAATAAATAAATACGATTGAATGAATGAATGAATGTTGGGTAGGGACCGTCTCTATATGTTGCCAACTTGTACTTTCCAAGTTCTTTGTACAGTGCTGTGCACACAGTAAGCGCTCAATAAATACGACAATGAATGAATGAAGTATACCTTCACATACAGGTACACCTCTTTTTTTTAAAAAAAATGGGATTTGTGAAGTGCTTACTATGCCAGGCACTGTACTAAGCTCGGGGATAGATACAAGCTAATCAGGTGGGACACAGTCTGCGGCCCATATGGGGCTCACAGTCAAACTCCACTTTACAGATGAAGTAACTGAGGCCCAGACAAGTTAAGTGACTGGTCTAAGGTCACACAGCAAAGTGACAGAGCCAGGCTTAGAACTCAAATCCTTCCGAGTTCATCTGTAAAATGGGGATTAAGACTCTGAGCCCACATGGGACAACCTGATTGCCTTGTATCCCCCCAGCGCTTAGAACAGTGCTTTGCACATAGTAAGCGCTTAACAAATGCCATTATCATTATTATTATTCTGACTCTCAGACCAGGGTTCTAGCCAATAGGCCACCCTGCTGCTCTTTGGTGTGGAGGTGACGCCTCTTGACTGGCAGTGATCCTTTATTGTGGGGTTTCTGTGCTTCAGAGAGGAGATCACCTGTGCCGCAGAACTGCCAAATCTGCACTTCTCTTTCTGCTCTTTCTATCCAGGTTTTGACTCCCACCCCCCCTTGCCGTCTCTGTTCGGAAGAAAGAAGCAGCGTGACTCAGTGGACAGGGCACGGGTCAGAAGGACCTGGGTTCTAATCCCAGCTGCTCCCACTTTTCTGCTTTGTGACACTGGACAAGTCACTAAACTCCTCTGGGCCCCAGTTACCTCACCTGTAAAATGGAGATTAAGAGTGCGAGCCCCATGTGGGACAGGGACTGTGTCCAACCTGATTGACTTCTATCTAACCCAGTGCTTAGAGGAGTGCTTGGCATAATAATAATAATAATAATGGCATTTGTTAAGCGCTTACTATGTGCCAAGCACTGTTCTAAGCACTGAATGTAGTAAGAACTTAACAAACACTATAATTATTGAGAAGCAGCGTGGCTCAGAGGACTGAGCACGGGTTTGGGAGTCAGAGGTCATGGGTTCTAATCCTGGCTCTGCCAACTGTCAGCTGTGTGACTTTGGGCAAGTCACTTAATTTCTCTGTGCCTCAGTTCCCTCATCTGGAAAAGGGGAATTAAGACTGTGAGCTCCATGTGGAGGCTTTCCCAGACTGAGACCCCTCCTTCCTCTCCCCCCCTCCACCTCTCCACCCCCCGCCTTACCTCCTCCCCTTCCCCACAGCACCTGTATATATGTATATATGTTTGCACACATTTATTACTCTATTTATTTTACTTGTACATATTCTATTTTATTTTGTTAATATGTTCTGTTTTGTTCTCTGTCTCCCCCTTCCAGACTGTGAGCCCACTGTAGGGAAGGGACTGTCTCTATATGTTGCCAACTTGTACTTCCCAAGTGCTTAGTACAGTGCTCTGCACACAGTAAGCGCTCAATAAATACTATTGATTGATTGATTGATTGACAACCTGATTACCTTGTATCTCCCCAGTGCTTAGAACAGTGCTTGGCACATAGCAAGCACTTAACAAATGCCATCATTATTATTAAGAAAGTCGGCCTAGTTCCTGTGGCTACCTCCCAGCTGGCAGCTACTGTTTCCCAACAGTCCCACTTCTTCACTCAAATACTCACCCACATACACGTACGCACACACAAGAGCCCAGGCCAAGGAATGCTTCTTGGGGTGACTTTAGCTGGTGAGACACGTCCTTTAAATTCTCTTCCTACTGACAAAGAAATTCCATGTTTAATCCCCTTTCACAACTTACCCGTTCCTCTGGCATACGGTGGGAAAGGACACTTGAGAGTGCCACAGGACACATCCGTATTCCTCTGCTGAGTTTCTTGGTTGGGACTTTCTTCTTTTTAATCATCTCCTTCCAGCCCTCATACTGTGCTCCTGATGGATTTTGCTGAAGGTTCTTTTTCTTAATGAAAACAGCGAACAGGGCCCCGAGAACGGCTCTGACACATGTGACTGGCTGCAGTGGGGAATGCTGACAGATGTCTCACTTTAAAGATGCCCACGACAGGGCTGTGTGCTTGGCTCTGGGATAGCGCTCAACCTTCTGGAGGAAATGCAAAGCCAAATGGGGGAAAAGATCTCCACTCTCCAAGGTCCCCAATGGTTAGAATGCTGGCTGACCTTGGGTAAGTCACTTCATTTCTCTGTGCCTCAGTTGCCTCATCAGTAAAATGAGGATTGAGTCTCCTTAGAGAAGCAGCGTGGCTCTGTGGAAAGAGCACTGGCTTTGGAGTCAGAGGTCATGGGTTCAAATCCCGGCTCTGCCCGTTGTCAGCTGTGTGACTTTGGGCAAGTTAACTTCCCTGGGCCTCAGTTACCTCATCTGTAAAATGGGGATTAAGACTGTGAGCCCCCCGTGGGACAACTTGATCACCTTGTAACCTCCCCAGTGCTTAGAATAGTGCTTTGCACATAGTAAGCGCTTAATAAATGCCATTATTATTATTAAGACTGTGAGCCCCATGTGGGACAGAGACTGGGTCAAGCCTGATTTGCATATTCATTCATTCATTCATTCAATCGTATTTCTTGAGCACTTACTGTGTGCAGAGCACTGTACTAAGTGCTTGGGAAGTACAAGTTGGCAACATACCCCAGCGCTTAGTACAGTGCCTGGCACATAGTAAGCCCTTAACAAATACCACAATTATTATTATTATCTCAATTTGGCTTCACAGCATCATAGGGGTGGGGAAGAATGGGATTGAAACTACCTCTACATTTGGACAGACAAAGAAATGCAGCCCAGAGAAGATGAACAGCTTCCCCCATGGTCACACAGTGGCTCAGCTGCCAAAGAAGGGGCCAGAACCCAAGGTCCCCCTAATCAATCAATCAATCAATGGTATTTATTGAACCCTTATTATGTGCACAGCACTGTATTAAGCACTTGGGAGAATACAATACGCCAGAGTTGTGGTTCCCTGCCCACAATCATCAATCGTATTTATTGAGCGCTTACTGTGTGCAGAGCACTGTACTAAGCACTTGGGAAGTACAAGTTGGCAACATATAGAGACAGTCCCTACCCAACAGTGGGCTCACAGTCTAAAAGAACAATGAACTTACAGTCTAGAGGAAGTTTATCCACATCACATGGGGGCCTTTCACACAGTTCAGTCACAAAGTCTCCCTCAAGAAGCTAGATCACCGTGAGCCCCCCAAGACAACAACACTTCCTGGTTTTATGGAGGAGTTTGGGGTTCAAGAGATTCCCTACCACACTGGGAGCAAGTCGTAACGTATTTTAGCTTAAGCAAATTCACTCGTGAAAACACTGACAGAGAGCGTGGCAACCCTCAAGCGTTTGTCCTTGCAAACTCCCTAGCTACCAGGGGCCCCCTCAAGGCATCTGCCAGGAAATAGATTGTCTCGGGGAGACCCCTTGGGTCCCTATTAAAAATTTCAAGCTCCATGGGTTTGACATTAACGGGCATAAGGTTGCAGCCCACGGGAGACCAGTCCGGGCTATGAAAACATTGGTTCCGCTGAAGAAACAGGTGGGGAAATGGTCTTATTTGTCCGAGTTGCCTGCTGCTTGGGAAGCAGATGACATTGTATCCCGACTTCTGATTTATGAGTTAATATATATCCTCCTGCTTAGGGAGAGGGGAGAAGTGATGGTTGCGTGGAAGGAAAACTTAGCAACGTGAACGTTTCATGTGTTGTCTCCAGATAGAATATCATCTATCTCGCCGCCGACTCCTCGCTCACGTCCTGCCTCTGGCCTGGTACACCCTCCCGCCTCAAATCCGACAGACAATTACTCTCCCCATCTTCAATATTGAAGGCCCATCTCCTCCAAGAGGCCTTCCCGGACTAAGCCCTCCTTTCTTCTTCTCCCACTCCCTTCTGCATCGCCATGACTTGCTCCCTATATTCACCCCTCTCCCTCCAGCTCCACAGTATTTATACATATCTGTAATTTATTTATACTAATGTCTGTCTCCCCTTCGAGGCTGCAAGCTTGCTGTGGGCAGGGAATGTGTCTATTTATGTATTCATTCATTCATTCAATCGCATTTATTGAGCACTCGTGTGCAGAGCACTGTACTAAGTGCTTGGAAAGTACAATTAGAGAAGCAGCGTGGCTCAGTGGAAAGATCCCGGGCTCTGGAGTCAGAGGTCATGGGTTCAAATCCCGGCTCCGCCAATTGTCAGCTGTGTGACTTTGGGCAAGTCACTTAACTTCTCTGTGCCTCAGTTACTTCATCGGCAAAAGGGGAATTAAGACTGTGAGCCCCCAGTGGGACAAACTGATCACCTTGTAACTTCTCCAGTGCTTAGGACAGTGCTTTGCACATAATAAGTGATTAATAAATGCCATTATTATTATTATTATTACAATTCAGCAATAGAGACAATCCCGGCCCACAACGGGCCTACAGTTTAGAAGCGGGGAGACAGATGTCAAGACAAGTTAACAGGCATCAATGACATCAATATAAATATATAGAATTATAGATATAGACACATCAAAACAAGTAAATAGGCATTAATATATATAAACAGAATTATATATATATATATATATACACACAAGTGCTTTGGGGTGGGGAGGGGCGGTAGAGCAAATGGAGTGAGTCGGGACTTTGTGGAAGGGAGGGGGAGCTGAGGAAAATACTCTCCCAGGCGCTCAGTACAGTGCTCTGCACACAGTAAGCACTCAAGAAATGCAACTGAATGAATAAATCAATAGAATTTAGGACTGTCTTAAGACTACTGGGGGTTTGAACAGGCTTAAATTTCGAGCACTCTCAAAAAATTTGAAACATGATTCAGTACTGGAAAGTTTCTTACTTTCCAAAATTTCTGTTTTAGATTAGAACATCATTTGATTAGAATATAGTTACAGTAGTTACAGAGCGGGCATATTGAACTTTTAGGAAAATAGATATCATGGTAGTACTTTTCTTTGGGTTTTTTTTCAGTTGGCAATTCAAAATTTGGTAGCTTTTTAATTCTGATGATGTAGATCTGGCCTACATGTCTGGAAGTTATCCTGGGCTCCGCCTTCTCAACAGCTCTACTCCCCTTAACCCTAGGTTTTCTTCCTGAAGTTCCTGAGGGAAAAATCTCCCCCTATAATAATAATAATAATGGTATTTGTTAAGCACTATGTGCAAAGCACTGTTCTAAGCACTGGGGAGGTTACAAGGTAATCAGATTGTCCCATGGGGGGCTTACAATTTTAATCCCCATTTTACAGATGAGATAACCGAAACCCAGAGAAGTTAAGTGACTTGCCCAAAGTCACACAGCTGACAGTTGGCAGAGACCCATGACCTCTGACCCCAAAGCCCGTACTCTTTCCACTGAGCCACGCTGCTTCTCTAGACTGTAACCTCACTGAAGGCAGGGAACATGTCTACCAATTCTGTTATATGGTACTCTACCAAGAGCTAATAAATACTATTGATTAATTGATTATCAGTTGAAGTAATGGAGATGCCATGGAAAGCCAGGAGACTTAGTTGTCAATGGGAATTCAGGACACCATTGCCCTTGTTTTACCCACCTCCTCTTTGCTATTTCCTTTTTCGGGGATGGTGTCAGTCTGTTGACCATTCCCTTTTTCATCCCCGGAATCAGAGCCCTCCCCTTAGCTTCATCGCTCCCCTTCTTAACCAAACTCCCGTTTGGCGGCCGGAGCCTGATACTGCCAAGCTAATCGTAGCTTTTGTCTTGGCAGACAGTGACATTCTTTCGGGGGAGATTCAAGGCGGCCGGGTTTGCCCTCACGCTTCGACATGGCCGGGGAAGGCTCCAGTTTGGTTGAGGATGTGGTTGCGGATGTGGACCGGGACCAGAGGGGCTGACGGAACTGAGCTTGGCTCGGGCGGATGTTAAAAGCCGGTTTAGGCCTTCTGGCTTGGCTTCGCTTGCTGTGGCTTTTGCTTAATTGGGGAGATTAAGAGAAGTAGTTTGTGGGGCTAGCTCCTTCTCTTGGGGGTGCTTCTGGTTGGAAAGGTGGGAGCAGAGTGAATTTAGGTCTCTGCGGACTGGTAATTGAAAAACTGGACACACCTCAAGGGGCAGATCCCACCGGGAGAGGAAGGGAATTGGAGTCCAGCTTTGGAGAGGTTATTGCTCCGGGCTTTCTCCCACCCCTGACCCTTATCCCGTTACTCATTGGCCCCCAACAAGATTGCGAGGCATCCACTGACAAAGCCCTGGCGTCTGAGAAGCCAAGAACCATTCCAACCCGAGCTAATCGGTAAGGGAAGACTTTCCAGGAGGATGTGGGTACTTTTGGAAGGGGATCTTTCAACTGTGTGTGGTCAACCTAACTGAAGGGGCCAAGCAGCGTGGCTCAGTGGAAAGAGCCCGGGCTTTGGAATCAGAGGTCATGGGTTCAAATCCCGGCTCCACCACTTGTCAGCTATGTGACTTTGGGCAAGTCACTAACTTCTCTGTGCCTCATCTGTAAAATGGGGATGAAGACTGTGAGCCCCCCGTGGGCCAACCTGATCACCTTGTAACCTCCCCAGCGCTTAGAACAGTGCTTTGCACACAGTAAGTGCTTAATAAATGCCATCATTATTATTATTATTATAAGCTAGTACTGGGCATCCCAGAGAAACCCACCCACCTGATCAATCTGTCAATCACTCAATGGTATTTATGGAGCACTTTGTGCAGAGCACTGTACAAAACACTTGGGACAATATGGTACAGCGGAGTTAATGGACCCATTCCCTGTCTTCCCCTCTAGAGCAGAGCTGGGATTAGAACCCGGGTCCTTTGACTCCCATGCCCGTGCTCTTTCCATTAGGCCACACTGCTCCGTGATACAGGCTAATTAGGTTGGATACAGTCCATGTCCCACATTCATTCATTCATTCAGTCAGTCATATTTATTGAGCGCTTACTGTGTGCAGAGCACTGTACTAACTGCTTGGGAAGTACAAGTTGGCAACATATAGAGACGGTCCCTATCCAACAGTGGGCTCACAGTCTAGAAGGGGGAGGCTCCAGTTGAGCTCCCACATGGAGCTCACAATCTTAATCCCCATTTTACAGACGAGGTAAATAATAATAATAATAATAAAAATTATAATAATAATAATAATAATGGCATTTGTTAAGCGCTTACTATGTGCAGAGCACTGTTCTAAGCGCTGGGGGGGAATACAAGGTGATCAAGTTGTCCACATGGGGCTCACAGTCTTAATCCCCATTTTCCAGATGAGGGAACTGAGGCTCAGAGAAGTGAAGTGACTTGCCCCAGGTCACACAGCAGACACGTGGCGGAGCCGGGATTTGAACCCATGACCTCGGACTCCAAAGCCCGGGCTCTTTCCACTGAGCCAAGCCGCTTCTCTAACCGAGGCACAGGGAAATAAAGTGACTTGTCCAAGGTTCCGCAGTGGACAAGTGGCAGAACTGGGACTAGAACCCAGATCCTTCTGACTCCCAAGACTGTGCTTTCTCCACTAGGCCACTGAGATTCAGCATAATGTAGAGTTGGCTAACTTATCCCCTGATGGTTCACATGTTTTCCAGGAGTTCCAAATACTGAGGCAATCCTGGCACGATCTAGTGTGAGTCCTTGTGTGTTTAAAAAGAGTCGCTTTTTCTGAGTGCTGGGTACTTCACGCTGGTCTGGCTGTTTATCGGAAAGGATGAAGAGCCTTAGCTGAAAGTGCAGCTGGATAAGCCAGAGAGTTAGTTCTTAAAGTAGAGCAGAAACTTTGATGACAAAGATACATAGTGTTCTCCCCACCTGGTTCCTTCCCTTCCCATAGCTCTTCTTCCATTTCTCTTTTTTCCAGGCTGTTGCCTCTATGCACCGCTGCCTTCGAGAGTGAGAATCAAATTCCCAGCTCTCTATAGTGGAACTGATGTTCAGCCCACACAGTAATGTAATAAGTCTAGTTGAAATTGGGGAGTTAGCCAATTTCTTCCTAAAAGGAGGTTTGAAAGACCTGGACACACTCACTGTGGAAGTCTAGAAGTTTTTGCCATGGAAGCCGTCTCCTCGATAGCTACGGAAAGATCAGAAATGGAGAGCGCCTTTTGCCTGATGAAATATTTTGCCATCCAGTGTCTTACTAGAAGAAAACTGTGGCCTTTGAGAGCCAGAGATCAAACCCTGCTGGCGCAAAAAGGAATCAATCAGTGGTATTTATTGAGCGCTTACTGTACGCAGAGCATTGTACTAAGCGCTTGGGAGAATACAATACAATGAGTGGGTAGATATGTTCCTTGCCTACAACAAACTGCAATCCAGAGGCTTAAAAACATGTAAGCTATACATTAGTACCGCAGCCTGCATTTTCTGGAATGGAGGAGGGGAGAGGGAGGGTGTGAGTGTGTGTGTGTCCCCAGGAGAAAGGACTTCTGATATTTTGCAGTCCTAGCTCCTAATTCTTCCTGCTGCTTCACTCACTGAGGAGAATCAGAAATGCAGACAAAGCTTTGGATATAAACACTTCTTTCGAGGCTGGTGGGGTGGTTACCACAGCTACCAGTGAAGTCTGCTTCATGGAGTCAATTCCAGGTGACAGGCAGCTTAGTCGTTCATTCATTCATTCAATCGTATTTATTGAGCGCCTACTGTGTGCAGAGCACTGTACTAAGCGCTTGGGAAGTACAAGTTGGCAACATATAGAGACGGTCCCTACCCAACAGTGGGCTCACAGTCTAGAAGGGGGAGACAGACGACAAAACAAAACATATTAACAAAATAAAATAAATAGAATAAATATGTACAAGTAAAATAAATAAATAAATAGAGTAATAAATATGTACAAGCATATATACAGGTACATATACATATGTACATAGTCGAAGATGACACTGAAATTCGGTCTCCACAATACCCACCTGCCAATCCCATATACCTGACCTTCATCGGTTTTCCTTATAGAGAAGCCCCCAGTTTCATCTGAGGGGAGGCTGCACTTTATAAAGAGATCAAGCGGGATCAGAGATCATCCAGTGAATGAATAGTGAGTAATAATTCCTCTTTGTGCTTTGCCTCCATTCATAAAAATGCTCGAGCAGATGTTAGCAGGGCTTCACTGCAGAATAAATACCATGAGAACACAAGAGGCATTGATTATATATCTGGCTTGTAGTCATTAGAGGAAGACAATGAAGATAAAACCAAACCCCCTCAGATTCTTTGCGAGGTCCCAATGTATAGCAAAAGGATAATTTACTGCAATAGAGGTTCAAAGTGTAAAGTTTCTTCAGCTGGATCTGGCTATCCTTTTGCATGCCGTGTCAAAAATCATTAGCTGCTCCACACAGTCTTGGGCATATCGTTTTTCAAATTTTCAAACAGTTACTTTCAAAAATCCTATATCTAGAGTTGTGTCCATTTCAAATCGTCTGCCCAGTGCTAAAGGGAGCTCTATGGATGTCCTCCAA
Organism: Tachyglossus aculeatus; assembly: GCF_015852505.1. Lineage (NCBI taxonomy): Eukaryota > Metazoa > Chordata > Mammalia > Monotremata > Tachyglossidae > Tachyglossus > Tachyglossus aculeatus. The sequence continues at coordinate 43,089,866 of NC_052074.1, read as the reverse complement.
AAAAAAATAGGCTTTTGATTAAAAAGCTCCAGCATTGAGCCAACTCACAAGGAACCAGCGATTGAATCAGTATGTCAGAGACCATGTGGAGTTTGGGCCGGGTTATAAGGATTGCCGCTACGCTCAATCACTGAGCCAAACCTGGATTAGTTGTATGAAGGGTGGCCAGTGTCAGCCTCACATATACTGGACTCGCGGGCACTATGATGTCGCTTGTGTTACACACTGGGCACGCACAGGTGCAGTGATAGCACATGTGTTACACCAGGCGCACATGGGAACAGTGATATCACATGTGTTACATATGTCACATCATATTCTCCTCCTACAACCCAGCCTGCACAATTTGCTCCTCTAATGCTAACTTGCTCACCGTGCCTCCATCTCATCCATCTCACTGCCAAACCACCACCTATGTCCTGCCTCTGGCCTGCACACAGTAAGCACTCAATAAATACGATTGAATGAGTGAATGAATGAACCTTCCTTCCTAAAATCTGAAAAATAATTATTCTCCCCTACTTCAATACCTTATTGAAGGCACACCTCCTTCAAGAGGCCTTCCCTGACTGAGTCCTCCTTTCCTCTTCTCCCACTCCCTTCTGTGTGTCCCTGACTTGCTCCCTCTTTTCTTCCCCCCATCCCAGCCCCATGGCACTTATGTCCATATCTGTAATTTATTTATTTATATTAATGTCTGTTCCCCCCCTTTAGATTGCAAGCCCTTTTGTGGGCAGGGAATGTGTCTGTTTATTGCTATATTGCTATATTGTACTCTCCCAAGCACTTAGTACAGTGCTCTGCAAACAGGAAGCACTCAATAAATACAATTGAATGAGGTTACACCAGGCTCGCACAGGCACAGTGATAGCACACGTTAGACCGGGCTCACAGGGTAGCAGAACGATGCTATACATGTTATTTGCAGAACATTTCTGAAGTTAGAGCATTTCTTTGGGATCATCCCTTAACAGACAGGGAAATGGCCCCTCTAATTCCCTTTATAACTTTAACTTTAACTACCTTTTACTGTAAAGCAACATGGCCTAGTGGAGAGCACGGGATTGGGAGTCAGGAGGACCTGGGTTCTAATCCCACTTTGTCTGCAGCGTGACCTCGGGCAAGTCATTTCTCTGGACCTCAATTCCCTCATCAGCAAGATGGGGATTAAGACTGGGAGTCCCATGAGGGACATAGACCGCGTCCAACCTGTGTCTACACTAGTGCTTAGAACAGTGACTGGCATATAGTAAGCACTTAAGAAATACCGTTTAAAAAAGCATTAAATACCATTAAAGAAATACCATTAAAAAAGCACGCACAAAAAACTGTCAGTTATTAAGAATTCACCAGGAGGGTGGAGGTGATTAGCTCAGGAATGAAAACCAAACATCTTCCTAAAGAAAGAGATTTTTCCAATCTGGATGATGTAGTTGAGATATCTCCAGTCAGTCAATCAAGTGGATTTACTGTGTGCAGAACAATGTACTAAACACTTGGGAGAGTGCCGTAGAGTTTGTAGATATGATTCCTGACCACGAGTTTACAGTTTAATGGGGAAAACAGGCACTTGACTAAATGACACAGTCTATCATACCCTCATTTTGTAGATGAAGAATATGAGGCTCAGAGAGGTCAAGTGACTCACCTAAGCTCACAGAGCAAGCCAGTGGTGGACTGGGTCTCAGCCTTGGTCTTCCGACTTCCAGTCTCTAGTTCTTTCCGCTAGACCACACTGCTGCCCATCTCCTCTAGATGGTAAACTCACTGTGGCTGGGAATATATGTCTGTTTATTGTTGTATTGTATTCTCCCAAGTGCTTAGTACAGTGGTCCGCACACAGGAAGCGCTCAAAAAATGTGATTGGCTGACTGACCGACTGATTCATCTGCTGTGTCCGGAGCCATATTACGATTCGAGCGGCGCGTGGGGTAGCAGAAGGGGTAGAAGAACTGTTCAGCAGCCTGTCCAGGGGGATTCAGGGTAGAATCTTGCAAGCAATGGAGAGCAATGAGATGCCCCAGTAATTAGCTTCCCTCCTTTTCCCAGAGAACAGTTTTGGCGGGCCGGATACTGAATCATTTTAGCAATGGGGACTTGTTAAAGTCAGCACTCATCAGGATTTATTTTTTCTGTTCTTTTTGTCAGCCTTCAACGTGGAAATAACTGAAAACTCCTTTCCTGTCTTCATACCATCAAAATATTATCTAATTATCCATTTGAGGAAAGGGTTACTGTAGCAACACTAACCTCCCCTTGCATACGTATCCAAAATGGAAGGGAAAATAAACATACATGGGCAAAGTTACCCAAGAGACTCTTCAGGAGGAAATCTTGGAGTTGGCTAGTGATAAACGACAAGGCAGACTAAGGGTGTATGCTCATGGGTAAATGTAGACATCTGGCAGAATAATGAAAAATTGATTTGGCCAGATTAATCATTTAAATGCCAATACGTCCAACTGTTTGCAAATGGTTGAAGCTCTTAAATATTCCCTTCCTCCCCGCTGGCCTGATTCCAGCTGACTCCATCCCTTCCGTTGGCCAGAATTCTTCATTGCTGCTTTCATCTTCCCATCGGGTGGGTTGGTGGGGTCACCGGGCCCTACCTGTCTTCTCTACTAAAGGGACTAGAACGTTTGCTGTTCCTGAGTCCTTAACAAATTCGGAGGTTGCTCTGAGGTGGTAAAAACATGCAAGATGAAAATGCAGACATACTATTAATTGTGGTATTTGTTAAGTGCTTACTATGTGCCAAGCGCTGTTCCTAGCCCCGGGATAGATACAAGATAATCAGGTTGGACACAGTCCCTGTCCAACATGGGGCTCACAGTCTTAATCCCCATTTTACAGATGAGGTCACTGAGGCCCAGAGAAGTGAAGTGACCCGTCCAAGGTCACACAGCAGACACGTGGCAGAGCTGGGATTGGAACCCTTTGACTCCCAAGCATGGGCTCTGTCCACTAGGCCATATCCTCTAGCTATGAGGATATGTGTGTCCCCAAACACTTTTCATTCCATTCAGTTGTATTCATTGAGCACTAACAGTGTGCAGAGCACTGTACTAAGCGCTTGGGAGAGTAGAATAAAAGGACACATTCCCTGTCTACCCATCTCACACCCTTGCACCCTCCCTGTCTCCTCTAGACTGTAAACTCATTGTGGCTGGGGATAGGTCTGTTTATTGTTGTATTGCATTCCCCCAAGCTCCTAATACAGTGCTCTGCACACAGGAAGCGATCAATAAATGTGATTGACTGACTAATCGGCCAACTCATCTGCTGTTTCTGGAGCCCTATTGCGACTCGGGCGGCATATATGTGATGCAATTTGCAGGGCCCAACATGGAAATTCTGTTGCCAGTGAGTGAATGGGTGAGGTCTTGATTGGGCCTTGCTCATTCTGAAAAAGTGGGGGGATTTTAAAACTAGTAGGGTTCTACCTGGTGGTCTCTGCTTCAGCATAAGCACCCCCGTGAGCAGGAAACCTGTCCCTTCTTTATGTTGAAATTTACCAAACGCTTAGTACAGTTCATCGCATTCAGTGGGTGCTCAAAAAATACGAATACTAACGTGATTACCCTCGGTTGTACTGGTTTAGGATTTCTGCCAAAGAAGCCCTTTCCGAGTGAATCGGACAGTCCCTCTTTCCTTGCCTAGACAAGCGAAGAAATTCAGTTTATTCTCCATTTCCAAAGTACAGTAATTCCACAGTGGCATTATCCAAGGCAGGGCTTATTTCCGCCACTCCCAACCCATAAATCCGGGTGACAGAACGGAGCTGAATGCCTAGCTGCGGTTGGCGGTGGGTTCACAAATCAGCTGAATCAGAGAGAAATCATGATTTGACGGAAATCGCGTCTGTGCTTATTAGAATGTGCTTGTCTTGCTTTTTCTTCCCAGAAAATTCCAATGAGGCTCTCTTAACTCCTTACCCAGGAAAACAAAGCAGTGCTTGTAAAAGGCAGATCGATCCAGAAGCTGGAGGGATCAAACAATAGACTGCTGCTAATTAATATTTAATGGGCCCATGGATTTTTCCTAAGCAGCTGGGGTGCTAAATAATAGTCAATTAGCAAACGTGTTAATTAAGTCTAATTACACAGCACATTGTGGTTTCTCAGAGGATTGCCACTTTTTGGATTTACATATAAATGTTCCACCACTCATCTTGATCACACCATGCAGCTAATGAATTGATAAGTCATTTTTCTCTTTGCTCCAACACATGAATTTTTAAATTCGGTGTCATCTAGATTTATTTTCACCATTAGGCTCCAGAGTGGCTCTGCTTAAAGACCAACTTAGCAAGCACCAAGTTGAGTTTCTTTTTCATTCCAGCTATTTCGTCAACTCGTTTAGAGGGTTCTTTTTCGGTGGGGCTGCAGGAAAGGACTGTGAGCTTTGGTAAAAAGTTAGCATTTGTCTGCTCTGACTTACAATACACAGTATTTCGGGCCTCTGAGAGCAGTCTGAACAGTAAGTGCTGAGCAATTAGCAGCAGTCTTCCAGCTTTCCTGTTCCTGCCAAAGAAGGGTTTGTGAGCAACAGACGTTGCCTACCGCTGGGAAGAGGGAAACCGTAGAGGATGGAAATTCCATCCAACTGCCTGGCCCGTGGTCCAAGATGGTTTTCCTAAAAGCTGCTGTTGATGTGAGTCCAATGGGTGGAGTGGGTCTTTGGGAATCAATCAATCAATCAGTGGTATTTATTGAGCACTGACTGTGTGCGGAGCCCTGAACTAAGCACTAGGGAGAATCCAATTCAACTAAGTTGGTAGACACATTTTACCGCATCTGTAAAATGGCGATTAAGACGGTGAGCCCCATATGGGATAGGGACTGGGTCCAATCTGATTAACTTGTATGTACTCCAGTGTGTAGTACAGTGTCTGGCATATAGTAAGCACTTAACAACTACCATAAAAAAAACTCCTCGGTGCCTCAGTTACCTCATCTGTAAATGGGGATTAAGATTGTGAGTCCTATGTGAGACATAGACACAACACCTGTATATATGTTTGTACAGATTGATTGCTCTATTTATTTTACTTGTCCACTTAGAGCAGTGCTTTGTGCATAGTAAGCACTTAATAAATGCCATTATTATTACTGTTATTTAGCTTTAATTCTATTTATTCTGACAACTTGACACTTGTTCACATGTTTTGTTTTGTTGTCTGTCTCCCCCTTCTAGAATGTGAGCCCATTGTTGGGTAGGGAGCGTCTCTACATGTCGCCAACTTGTACTTCCCAAGCGCTTAGTACAGTGCTCTGCACACAGTAAGCGCTCAATAAATACGATTGAATGAATGAATGAATGAATGAATGGTTATCTCTATCTGTCCCAGTGAGTAGTATGGTGTCAGGCACATAGTAAGCATTTAACAAATACCATTTAAAAAAAAAAGGTGACAGGCATGGATAATAATAATAATAATAATAACGGCATTTGTTAAGCACTTACTATGTGCAAAGCACCATTCTAAGTGCTGTGGGGGGGTCATACAAGGTGATCAGGTTGCCCCATGTGGGGCTCACAGTCTTCATCCCCATTTTACAGATTAGGTAACTGAGACTCATTTCTGGGTGCTATCCAGAAAAACACAGGCTTGGATAAAGCCTAACTTTCAGGGCCTAGGGAGGGACTGCCTCAAGATGAACCTAAGAGGTCTTTTCAGACTGAGCCCCCTTTTTCCTCTCCTCCTCCCCATCCCCCCTGCCCTACCTCCTTCCCCTCCCCAAAGCATCTGTATATATGTTTGTACAAATTTATTACTCTAATTTACTTGTACATATTTACTATTCTATTTATTTTGTTAATAATGTGCATTTAGCTTTAATTTTATTTGTTCTAATGACTGGACACCAGTCCATATGTTTTGTTTCATTGTCTGTCTCTCCCTGCTAGACTGTGAGCCCGTTGTTGGGTAGGGACCATCTCTATATGTTGCCAACTTGTACTTCCCAAGCGCTTAGTACAGTGCTCTGCGCACACAGTAAGCGCTCGATAAATACGATTGAATGAATGAACCTGGGGCCAATGTCGCCTGTCCTCCCCCTCCTGGCTTCCTTTTGGGGGTCAAACATCCCCCACCTATTGTCCACTTCAGGAAGATGTCAAATAAACAAGAGGAGAAGGCCTGCCCTCAGAGGAAAGCAGCTATTGATGCCTATCTGTCTGTGGCTGTGGAGGGGAAGACAACTTTATTCATTTAGGTCATTGTCCTGAGGCCAGGACTTGCTACTTCATAGTGAGGATGTTAACTGATAACTGTGCTATTCCTTAAGTGGTTACTGTCTGCTAAGTGCTGGGGTCCAAGATAATTAGGTTCAACCCAGTCCCCTGTCTAAGAGGGAGGGAGAATGGGCACTAAAATCCTCCTTTTACACATGAGGAAAGGGAGGCACAGAGAAGCAGCAGGTCAGTGGTGGAAATCCCAGGCCCTCTGAACTCCTGGCCCTTGCTCTTTCTTCTGGTCACGCTGCTTCTTGCATATATGTTGCCAACTTGTACTTCCCAAGCGCTTAGTACAGTGCTCTGCACACAGTAAGAGCTCAATAAATATGATTGAATGAATGAATGAATGAATCTTGCCTAGGTCCACCGTCACCAGGTCCTTGCTGAAGTCTCAGTGACTTCTCAGATGCTTCCTAGATGGGGGATGCTCTTCTTAGCCCCATGGGAGGTTCTGGCATTGTACCTCGTTCTCACCTGTCCCACTCTCGACCTGTCCCATCAAGACGCGGCCCACGTCCTTCCCCTGGCCTGGAATGCCCTCCCTCCACACATCCGCCAAGCTAGCTCTCTTCCCCCCTCCAAAGCCCTACTGAGAGCTCACCTCCTCCAGGAGGCCTTCCCACACTGAGCCCCCTTTTTCCTCTCCTCCTCCCCAACCCCTCCTCTGCCCTACCTCCTTCCCCTCCCCACAGCACTTGTATATATTTGTACAGATTTATTACTCTATTTATTTTACTTGTACATATTTACTCTTCTATTTATTTCGTTAATGATGTACATCTAGCTTTACTTCTATTTGTTCTGACGATTTTGACCCCTGTCTGGTTTGGTTGTCTGTCTCCCCCTTCTAGTCTGTGAGTGTGTTGTTGGGTAAGGACTGTCTCTATATGTTGCTGACTTGTACTTCCCAAGCGCTTAGGACAGTGCTCTGCACACAGTAAGCGCTCAATAAATACAATTGAATAAATGAATGAATCAGCCCTCTTCCTTTTTGGGAATACCCAGCAGTTCCCAGGGAAGACATGTTGGCTGTGGGAGGAACTTGTATAAGCTTCATAGGTTTACTTGTCCCCTGCTCCCCTCAACCACTTGCTGCCCCTCCGCCTCCCAGCCGGGCATCTGCAAAATAAGGGTGACCTTCTCTCAGCCCAGAGAAGCAGTAAGCAGTGTGGCCTAGTGGAAAGAGTGCAGGCCTGGGAATCAGAAGGACCTGGATTCTAATCCCATCTTTGCTAATTACTTGCTGTGGAACCTTGGGTAAATAATAATAATAATAATAATAATAATAATAATGACGGCATTTATTAAGCACTTACTATGTGCAAAGCACTGTTCCAAGTGCTGGGGAGGTTACAAGGTGATAAGGCTGTCCCACGGGAGGCTCACGGTCTTAATAATAATGATGGCATTTGGTAAGCACTTACTATGTGCCAAGCACTGTTCTAAGCGCTGGGGAGGTTACAAGGTGATCAGATTGTCCCACAGGGGGCTCACAGTCTTAATAATAATGATGGCATTTGGTAAGCGCTTACTATGTGCCAAGCACTGTTCTAAGCGCTGGGGAGGTTACAAGGTGATCAGGTTGTCCCACAGGGGGCTCACAGTCTTAATAATAATGATGGCATTTGGTAAGCGCTTACTATGTGCCAAGCACTGTTCTAAGCACTAGGGAGTTTACAAGGAGATCAGGCTGTCCCACAGGGGGCTCACAGTCTCAATCCTCATTTTACAGATGAGGGAACTGAGGCCCAGAGAATAATAATATTAATAATAATAATAATGATGGCATTTATTAAACACTTACCAAATCACTTCACTCCAAGTCTCATTTTCTTCAGCTGTAAAATGGGGATTCAGTACCTGCTCTCCCTTGTACTTAAACTGTGAGCCCCGGGAGGGATAAAGATTGTGTCCGACCTGAATAACTTGTACCTACAGCTCTTAGAACGGGCTTGACACACAGTGAATGCATAACAAATGCCATGAAAAAAATGGACAGCATCCTAGATTCTGGTGGGGGCTGGAAGGTAAACTTCCAGGTCATCAAGGCCATCCCCCTGCCTAAAGTGCTCTGGAAGTCTTACGCACAGTGCTCGGAGGCTCAGAACAAACCAAGTCTTCATGTGCAAGCATGAATCCCCGCAGAATCCTCAACGTATGCCATAGAGAGAGAGACCAAAGGCGAAGTTATGCACAAGGTCAAGGCCCATTAATAGAAAAATAGAAAAATGTTCAAATACACACAGACCACAAATCCAGGGGGGAGGCAGGGAGGATAATTTATTCGCTGAAGTCATTGCAGAAAATAATTAAATGAATTGTTAGGCTCCATGTTTTCAAAGGCGAGCCGGAGACGCGGGCCGGAGTCAGCCACACATTTCCCACAGGAGGGAAAAAAACTATGAATAAAATCAGGACCGTGATACAATAGGTGATTGAGCAATTAGAATCCATAAAAACAGACAAATTATGAGCTGGCTGGGACCACTGAGGGTTTCCTTGTCTTAATTCTTGACGGTGCATATATTATTATAAGCGATCAAAGTGCTAGAAGCAGGAGAGATGCATCAGATTCATAGGAATCAAACTGCACGGAATTGAGTTCTTTGAGTTGAGCCAGAAGACTGGTTCTTTCAGGGGAAAAGACATCGCTCCCAGCTCCTGTTGTGTGGAAGGAGGAGGGGAAACAAGATTGTGAATTCTCTTTCTTGTTCAGTTCTCGGACTTTGCGGCGGTATGGAGAGTGCTCTTACTGGTTTCTTTCCTTTCTTGCTTTCATTCTCACTTCTCTGCTGCCCTACTCTGTCCTCTGTCCTATTTTTCTCATTTATCTCTACAGTAGTGATAATGGTGAATCAATCATATTTATTTAGTGCTTCATTCATTCATTCAATTGTATTTATTGCATGCTTACTGTGTGCAGAGCACTATACTAAGCGCTTGGGAAGTACAAGTTGGCAGCATATAGAGACGGTCCCTACCCAACAACGAGCTTACAGTCAAGAAGTTTCGCGGTCTTAAAGTGTGCAGAGCACTTTAGAGAGCACTTGAGAGAGTGCAATAATAATAATGGTAATTATTTTTGTTAAGGGCTTACTTTGTGCCAAGCGCTGTAGTAAACATCCTGGTAGATACAAGTTAATCAGGTCTGACATAGTCTCTGTCGCACATGGGACTCCCAGGCTAAGCAGCAGGGAGGACAGGTATTGAATCCCCAATTTACAGCTAAGAAAACTGAGGTACAGAGCAGTGAAGTGACTTGTCCAAGGTCACACAGCAAGCCGTTGGCAGGGCTGGGATTAGAACCCAGGTCTTTCCGACTCTTCGGTCCGTGCGCTATCCACAAAGTATACTACTACTCAGATGCTTTTAGACTGTGAGCTCACTGTTGGGTAGGGACTGTCTCTATATGTTGCCAACTTGTACTTCCCAAGCACTTAGTACAGTGCTCTGCACACAGTAAGCGCTCAATAAATACGATTGATGATGATGATGATGATGCTTGCTTGCTTTCCTAAATCTCTGGAGAACACGATTTCTACAAAGTCACCCTACAGTGGCTTTAGGGAAGCTTGCTCCGCCAGGGCCCCTCCCCATCCAGTAGCCAACTCCAGCCTCTCTTCCCCATCGAGGGAAAAGTTTGTGGCCTAGTGGTTAGAGATATGGGCTGGGAGTAAGAAGAACCTAGGTAAATCTTTTCCTTGTTGTTGTTGAGTCACAAACAGTCACTAGTAAAGCAGCTCACAACACTACTGCACACATTGTACTGCCCTAGGAATTTGGGAATGTGCAAAGGAGTTCACAGTCTCCTCCGGGGAGGGAGGGGATGTTATCGGGAAGAAGACAGAGAAGCAAAAAACAATGTATCACCCCCACAGGGAAGGAGGATTCTTCTGTCGCTTCTTCCTCTATGCTTCTCCCTCAATCAATCAATCGTATTTATTGAGCGCTTACTGTGTGCAGAACACTGTACTAAGCAGTTGGGAAGTACAAGTTGGCAACATATGGAGATGGTCCCTACCCAACAGTGGGCTCACAGTCTAGAAGAAACAGTCTGTTCCCTCCCCAGCTCAGGGAGCAGTTAGCCACTGGGGAAACTGCTAGTGTAGAAACAGTTTGGGATTATTTAAGCAGTGCTTTCTGACGCTCCAAAACCACATGCCCAATTCCAGCATTTACAAGTTCAAGTGAAGAACCGATAGCCATCTTGTTCACTGACAATAGTAACTTCTCTCACCCCAGAGAAGCAGTGTGGCCTAGTGGAAAGAGCGTGGGTCTAGGAATCAGAAGAACCTGGGTTCTAATCCCATCTTTGCTAATTACTTGCTGTGGAAGCTTGGGCAAATCACTTCCCTTTGTCTCATTTTCCTCAACTGAAAAAGGGGGATCAATCAATCGTATTTATTGAGCGCTTACTTTGTGCAGAGCACTGTACTAAGCGCTTGGGAAGTACAAGTTGGCAACATATAGAGACAGTCCCTACCCAACAGTGGGCTCACAGTCTAAAAGGGGGAGACAGAGAACAAAACCAAACATATTAACAAAATAAATGGAATAGATATGTACAAGTAAAATAAATAAATAGAGTAATAAATATGTACAAACATATATACAGGTGCTGTGGGGAAATGATGCCTGCTCTCCCTCCTACTTAAACTGTGAGCCCCAGGAAAGATAAGGATTGTGTCTGACCTGACTAACTTGTATCTCCAGGTCATCAAGGCCGTCCCCCTGCCTAACTTCTAGCGGCCCTGGACGTGATCAGGAAAATTTAGGCCAATCCACCATGCTAGTGAAATGTCCAGCATCACCTCATATTTTCCTTCATGCTACTGAATTACCATATTTACATCTTTATGCCCCGTGGGGAGGGAATGTGTCTATTACTTTATTGTATTCCCCCTAGTGCTTAGAGAAGCAGCATGGCTCAGTGGAAAGAGCCCGGGCTTTGGAGTCAGAGGTCAGGGGTTCAAACCCCAGCTCCACCAATTGTCAGCTGTGTGATTTTGGGCAAGTCACTTAACTTCTCTGGGCCTCGGTTACCTCATCTGTAAAATGGGGATTAAGACTGTGAGCCCCCTGTGGGACAACCTGATCACCTTGTAACCTCCCCAGTGCTTAGAACAGTGCTTTGCACATAGTAAGCACTTAATAAATGCCACTTAAAAAAGTGCTTAGTACAGTGCTCGGCAAACAGTAAGCACTCAATAAATATGATTGACTGACTGACTGTTTGCTGCTCTGTAATCTCCTTTCTGTAATTTGTAACAGTGACTGTCTCACCTGCTATATTGTAGCCTCCTTGAGGGCAGAGATTATATCTCCTAATTCTATTGTGCTCTCCCTAGTGATTAGTACAGTGCTCCATACACCTTGGGCATTCAGTAAATACTATTAACAGATAAAGGGGGAAAACAGCCTCATCCCTTCCATTTAGCCAGTGATCCACACACGGATTGTGTCCAGCCTGATTATCTTGTATCTACCCCAGCACTTAGTACAGTGCTTGGCACATGATAAGCACTTACCAAATACTGTATTATTATTATTATTATGAAAGACAACTTCTCTAAACTGCTCCATTGATTTTCCACCATTGCACACCTCTGTTTCAGAACTGGCTTTGTTCTGAGATGATTTAGTGAAGGGCTGATGCCTGGGTTCTTGTTTTTCTCCATCTGATGAGGAAAAATGTCCTCATTAGAAGAAATAAATAAATTAAAGCAACGGCACATCACTTTTAACGTTCATTAAAAGCTGTTTGCTGACACCAGGTGTGAATGACATCAAATACACCCAGCTCTCTTAGTTCTGGCACTGAGGAAAATTCCCGCTGTAGTGTTCCCCCATTTCAGGACACACACTGGCGTAAAAAAAAAATTTCTTCCGATCCCATGTGGTGCTGTATCCAGGTGGGATTACCAAGTGGTTTACCAGCCAAAAAATAACATGTGATCACCCATCCTGACAGAACCGATTGGCATTTCTGCAGCTTGTCCTTAACTGGATATGAGTAGAAGGGCCATTAATTTTTGTAGTGGACACAGACACCAGGCCAAACCAGCAGCTGCTGAAGACAAGGAAGCTGGGATGAGATGAACAGAAAGAGCTTGCCACCTTGGGTTGCATCCTAGAATATTAATAATAATAATAATAATAATGCCATTTATTAAGCGCTTACTAGGTGCAAAGCACTGTTCCAAGTGCTGGGGAGATTACAAGGAGATCAGGAATGTAATCCCTCTGAGTATTTCCTCAAAGTACTTTTTCCCTGCTTCACAGTCTTAGTCCCCATTTTACAGATGAGGTAACTGAGACCCAGAAAAGTGAAGTGGCTTACCCAAGGTCATACAGCTGACAAATGGCAGAGCCTGGATTAGAACCCAGGTCCTTTTGATTCCCAGACCCATGCTCTATCCACTAGGCATCACTGCTTTTCGAAAAACCTCCATGAAATTAGAATCCTTCTTTTGGGGCAATTCAACCCTGCTGTTTTACTACGCTGGTGAAAACAGGCTTCTCAGGGGCTAATTGTGAGCATCTTTCAGTTTTCTTGCTTGACAGATGAGGAAACTGAGGCCCAGAGAAGTAAAGTGACCCGCCCAAGATCACGCAGCATGCAAGTGGTAGAGCCTGGATTAGGACCCAGATCCTCTGAATTTCTACTAGGCCATACTGCTTCTACGCTCTGGAAGTCCTAGTGGAGAGAATATGGAGCTGAAAGTCAGGAGACAGGGATTCTAGTCTGGAGTTCTGGTCTAGCTAGCCTGCTGTGTGCAACCTTAATAATAATAATAATGATGGCATTTATTAAGTGCTTACTACGTGCAAAACACTGCTCTAAGCACAGGGGAGGTTACAAGGTGATCAGGTTGTCCCACCGGGGGCTCACACTCTTAATCCCCATTTTAAAGATAAGGTAACTGAGGCACAAAGAAATGAAGTGTCTTGCCCAAAGTCACACAGCTGACAGGTGGCAGAGCTGGGATTTGAACCCATGACTTCTGACTCCACAGCCCGGGCTCTTTCCACTGAGCCACGCTGCTTCGCAACCTTAATCTCTCCAGGCCTTAGTTTCCTCATCTATAAAATGGGGATAGGATGCTTAATAATTGTTTTTTGTTAAGCTCTTACTATATGCCAAGCACTACATTGAACCCTGAGGTAGTTAGAAGGTAATTAGGTCCCACAGGGGACTCACAGTCTTAGTAACATGGAGAACAGAGTTGACTCTCTCTAGATAATAATAATAACTGTGGTATTTGTTAAGCACTTACTATGTGCCAGGCACTCTACTAAGCACTGGGGTGGATACAAGCAAATAAGATTGGACATAGTCTTGGTCTCACATGGGGCTCCCAGTTTTAACCCCCATTTTTACAGATGGGGTAACTGAGGCTTTTTATAGAGTTGTCCTTCAATTTTTAAGGGAGTCTAGTGACAGTGAAACTCACCTATGAGTGCATGTGTGGTTGAAAAGACCAAAGAACCCACAACGTATACATAAAAAGCTGTCTCTTGTTGTATTGTCATGTTTAATATTTGGAGTTTTTACCATTGTTTTCTCTTTTGTCTCCCAGATCTTAAGCCCCACAAGAGACAGGGGCTGATATGATTATCTGGTGTCTGCCTCTGCCCTGAGCACAATGCACGATAAACAGTAAGTGCTTAATAAATAGCGTAATGAATTCAATGACATCCCCCTTCTTAATTTATATACTTCAATTACCCCTTCTGTTTCGCCTCATTGCGGGTGCTTCCTGATTTTCACAATATCTCTTCCTCTCTTCCCCAGAAATAATTGCTCTTTTCCCCAAAGAATATGCCTTCTAGTAGTTATTCTTTCTTTCTTAAACATGTGGGGAACCACTGTCTCCTTCAATCTGGAAGAAAGCATTTTCCAACTAGAGGCTGAGACTCTTTTGATTCTATTTGTTGTTTTATTGCATTTACTTTCTTTGTTGCTTAACAGAACCGTGGTGTTCTCTATGGTGAAGTAGTTACTTTTGAAATTTACTATGGTTGTCTAAGTGTTTCCTTAGTTCTTCATTCAGGATCTATCAGCTTTTCTGTCCCATTAGGGAAGCATCATGGCCTATTGGAAAGAGCATCGGCCTGGGAGTTGGAAGACCTGAATTCTAATCCCGGCTTTGCTACTCATCTACTGTGTGACCTCGGGCAAGTCACTTCACTTCGCCTCGTCTCAGTTTCCTCATAATGATAATAATAATGATGGCATTTGTTAAGCCCTTACTATGTGCGAGGCACTGTTCTAAAGCACTGGAAAATGGGGATTGTAAAATGGGGATTCAATACCTGTTCTCCCACATACTTAGACTTTGAGCCCCATGTAGGACAGAGATTGTGTCTCACCCAGTTAGTTTGTCTCTACCCCAGTGCTAAGAACAGTCCTTGACACATAGTAAGCACTTAAATATCAATCCACCAGTAATATTTAATGAATGCTTACTGAGTGCAGAGTGCTTACACCGTGTACTAAGCACTTGGGAGAGTATATTAAGCACTAAGGAGCATACAATATAACAGAGCTGGTAGGCACTTTCCATGTCCACAACAAGCTTATTAATTAGGTGTATAGATCAGGGATAGCCAAGTTGCAGCAGTAGAGTTCAGTATGCCTTTCCCAGTACCTCCATGACCTCATCTGTAAAACAGAAATTAAATAACTCTACTCCATCCCGCTCCGGCCGGGAACCTGAAATGGGGCAGGGGTTTTGTCCGATTTGATTGTATTGCATTTGGGTTGTAGATGGAAATCAGGGAGCTGAGGCAGGAGGGGAGATAGTATATTAAGCACTAAGGAGTATACAATATAACAGAGCTGGTAGACACTTTCCATGTCCATGACAAGCTTATTAATCAGGCGTATAGATCAGGGGTAGCCAAGTAGCAGCAGAAGAGTTCAGTATGGCTTTCCCAGTACCTCCATGACCTCATCTGTAAAACAGATCTGTAAAAAATCTCACCACGGCAATGATGCTAAAATAATGGAGATCCCCGTCCGTGATTCATTAGAGGTCGTGGGTTCGAATCCCGGCTCCGGCACTTGTCAGCTGGGTGATAATAATAATAATAATAATGGCATTTATTAAGCACTTACTATGTTACTCTATTTATCCCCTTTTAGACTGTGAGCCCACTGTTGGGTAGAGACTGTCTCTATATGTTGCCAATTTGTACTTCCCAAGCGCTTAGTACAGTGCTCTGCACATAGTAAGCACTCAATAAATACGATTGATGATGAACAGAAATTAAATAACTCTACTCCTTCCCGCTCAGGCCGGGAACCTGAAATGGGGCAGGGGTTTTGTCCGATTTGATTGTATTGCATTTGGGTTGTAGTTGGAAATCAGGGAGCTGAGGCAGGACGGGGCAAGGTGATTGGGTGTATTAAAGCCGATGGTAAAGAGTTGCTTTTACGGTTAGCCAAGGGCTGGGCTAAGCACTGTGGTCGATGCAATACAATCAAATCGGACAAAATCCCCTCCCCATACCAAGTTCACGGTCTAAGGGGAAGGGGGTACAGTTATTTAATTCCCATTTTACAGGTGAGGATGTGGAGGTACTCTGAAAGACATCCTGAACTGTACTGTCACACTAGATCGCCCCTGATCTATACTGGTAACTTAGTGGAAAGGGCATGGGTTTGGGAGTCAGAGGTCATGAGTTCTAATCCCGCCTCCGCCACTTGTCAGCTGTGTGACTTTGGGCAAGTCGCTTCACTTCTCTGGGCCTCAGTTACCTCATCTGTAAAATGGGGATTAAGACTGTGAGCTCCACGTGCGACAACCCGCCAACCTTGTATCTACCCCAGTGTTTGGAACAGTGCTTGGCATATAGTAAGCGCTAACAAATACCAACATCAATAATAAGCTTGCTGTGGGCATGGAACATTTCTGCTAATTCTGTTGTATTGTGCTCTCCTGAGCTCTTAGTACAGTGCACTGCACATAGCAGCGAGAAGCAGCATGGCTCAGTGGAAAGAGCACGGGCTTTGGAGTCAGAGGTCATGGGTTCGAATCCCGGCTCCGCCACATGTCTGCTGTGTGACCTTGGGCAAGTCACTTAACTTCTCTGAGCCTCAGTTACCTCATCTGTAAAATGGGGATTAAGACTTTGAGCCCCCAAGTGGGACAACCTGATCACCTTGTATCCCCCCCAATGCTTAGAACAGTGCTTGGCACATAGTAAACGCTTAACAAATGCCAACATATTATGTTATTATTATTATTATAGTGAGCGCTTAACAAATGTCATTATTATTATTATTATTATTATTATTATTATTGTTACAGCAAGCACTCAATAAGTACCACTGATTGATCGATTGGTGTCCACAGCCTGGGGCCTGGCTGCACCCAACTCTGCTGTGGGAAATGAGTGTTGGCCTCCACTATCATCGACACAATGGGACAATAACTATTTATCCAGGGGTCCCAGGGTTCAACTCAGCCTGTGACATGTTGCTGTAACTTCCATTACCCCGCGAGGCTAGCGAAAACTCAATGGGGCAAACACTGCAGGGAACTTCAAAGCCTGACCTCAAGTGAACTTTCCTGAATCGACTTTTCATGTAGCTCAGTGCGCCTGAACCAGGCTCGGCTCTGCTGCCTGCTACGGAGAAAAGTGATCGTTTTCATGTACATTGTTTAAGTGTTCGATAATATCGTTTTCGAAATAGCCCTCTAACGGAAATCACATTTTGAATGTTTTCCAGGCTCGAGTTGCTATGAATTACGGTGGTTAAATCACTAGTAGAAGTGACGAGCCAATAGGCGAGGAAACTTTAATGTAGACAAAACTGTGATGCAGAGCAAAAAACGCTCCAGGTTTGTGGAGAATCAATCAATCAATCAATCAATCATATTTATTGAGCGCTTACTATGTGCAGAGCACTGTACTAAGCGCTTGGGAAGTACAAATTGGCAACACATAGAGACAGTCCCTACCCAACAGTGGGCTCACAGTCTAAAAGGGGGAGACAGAGAACAAAACCAAACATACCAACAAAATAAAATAAACAGGATAGAAGTGTACAAGTAAAATAAACAAATAAATAAATAAATAAATAAATAGAGTAATAAATATGTACAACCATATATACATATATACAGGTGCTGTGGGGAAGGGAAGGAGGTAAGATGGGGAGATGGAGAGGGGGACGAGGGGGAGAGGAAGGAAGGAGAAGGTGTTGGGAGAATGATACGATTTTCTCCCATTTGCCTTTTAGAGCAATAAGGTGTGTTGCGAAAAGAGACAAGTGTGCCTAGTTGGAAGAGCGTGGGTCTGAAAGTCAGGAGACCTGGATCTTAGCTTGCTGTGTGACCTTGAGCAAGTTCCTTAACCTCTCTGTTCAGCAGTTCCCTCATCTGTAAATCTGGAATAAGACACCTGCTCTTCCTGTTTTTTAGAATGTGAGTGCTGGGTGGGACGGAAAGTGTCTGATCTCACTGTCTTTGTATCTACCTCAGTGCTTCGCATAGAGTAAAGGCTTAATAAGCTGCCACTGCTAATAGTATTATTGTTGCTATTATTATTATGTCTCTGCCAATTGCTCATGTTTAAAATCTAGCCTTTCTCTAGACTGTAAGCTCATCTTAGGCAGGAAATATGTTTGCTATATTGTTCTCTCCCAAGTGCTTAGTATAGTGCTCTGAACACAGTACTTGCTCAATAAATACGATTGACTGATTAATGCGTAGGACTCACGGTTTCTCTTAAGGTGCATCTGTCACCTGAAAATAAAAATCCTGGAGGCCACATCTGGAGAAGTGGCACAGCCTGGCAGGCAGAAGGTCCTGAGTTCTAATCCCTGCCCCACCACTCATCTTCTGGGTGATCTTGGGTGAGCCACTTCACTTCTCTGAGCCTCAGTTCCCTCATCTGTAAAATGGGAATTAAAACTGTCATCCTCATGTAGGACACGGACTATGTCCACCCTTATTATGCTGAATCTACCCCAGTGCTTAGTACAGTGCCTTTCACAGAGCAAGGGCTTAACAAATATAATAAAAAACCAAAAACTACAAACCAGAGTCCCCTCACTCAACAGCTGGAAGATGAGTTGTGTCTCTGTGGCCGAGGTGATAATAATAATAATTATTATTAGGGTCAACAGCAGTCCGGAGTCGGAGCCGACACTAACTCTTAACTCTATGCCCCGTGCTTTTTCCACTAGGCCATACTCCCTCCCCTCCCTCTCTGGACGTTTCTCTTCATTCTAGCTAACCAGCCACAAAATGAGAAATTCAAACTGTTCTCTTGGTATTTTAAGTGATTCATAAAGGTTTATTTCATTATTGCTTTCGGCTCCCATCCCCCAACAGCTGCTAGTTATTAGAAAGCCGCGATAGACTCGCTCGACTTTGACTCCTTTGACTTATTGTATGTGTGCGTGTGAGCCTGTGTATGTGTGGGTGTATGTGTAGGCTCAGGATATTACGTTTGGTGATCCATGGATTGTTTTATACCGTTTATTTGGAATTCGGGCGAACAGGAAACATATTTAGCTCTTAATCATCATGGGAGTAGGTCACATAACACACCTAGTCATGAACCGCTCATAACAAATTAAATATAGCCAGGTGTGAGGGAAAATGACTTCCATATGGTTTGGGGCATCTTGAGCAGGTAGAATTTCATCGGGAAGAAGGGAGGGTGAGGGGCGGAGGGGGAGAGGGCTGCGGTTTATACAGCTCACGGGGAAGCGCCGGCCTCTCTTTGCGGGTTCCTAGGCTCCCCTGGAACTCGCTCGGCTCCTTCATCACCTGCCTGGGGCCCATCCTGGGTGAAAAGATGGACCATTTCTGTGGAAAAAGAGAGGTAGCATAGCTTGTTCATTCATTCATTTGTGCAGAACACTGTACTAAACACTTGGGAGACTCCTTCCCCTCCCCACGGCACCTGTATATATGTATATATGTTTGTACGTATTCATTACTCCATTTATTTTATTTGTACATATTTATTCATTTTATTTTGTTAATATGTTTTGTTTTCTTCTCTGTCTCCCCCTTCTAGACTGTGAGCCCGCTGTTGGGTAGGGACCGTCTCTATAGGTTGCCAATTTGTACTTCCCAAGCGCTTAGTACGGTGCTCTGCACACAGTAAGCGCTCAATAAATATGATTGAATGAATGAATGAATGACTGTGAGCCCCCTGTGGGGCAACCTGATCACCTTGTAACCTCCCCAGTGCTTAGGACAGTGCTTTGCACACAGTAAGTGCTTAATAAATGCCATTATTATTATTATTATTATTATTATTATTATTACTGAGAGGAAACAGCGTGGCTTAGTGGAAAGACCGTGGGCTTGGGAGTCAGAGGTCATGGGTTCAAATCCCAGCTCCGCCGCTTGTCAACTGTGTGACTTTGGGCAAGTCACTTAACTTCTCTGTGCTTCAGTTACCTCATCTGTAAAATGGGGATCAAGATTGTGAGCCCCACATGGGGCAAACTGATGTATCCTCCCCAGCACTTAGAACAGTGCTTTGTACATAGTAAGTGCTTAACAAATACCAAAGTTATTATTATTATTATTACAGTATAAAAATAAAAATACTCATTCCTTGCCTACAATGAACTTGCAGTCTAGGGGGTTGGAAATAACATGGATGGGGAGTCAGGAGACTGCCCTCACCCCAACCTCGACTTCTAGTCCAGGATCTGCCCCTTACCAGCTGTGGGACCTTGGGCAAGTCATTTTCCTTCTGTGTGCCTCAGTTTCCTCATTTAGGAAATGGGAATGCAGTTCTTGTCCTTCTCCCATTTAGAATGTGAGCCCCAGATCGGGGAGGGACTGCATAAGATCTAATTCTTTTGTCTCTACCCTAGCGCTTATAGTAACAGTTTAATAAATATGGTAAGCATGTAGTAAGCATTTAATAAATACCATTATTATTATTATTCTTAGTTTTTGGGCCAGAGAAATATGGACTTTGAACTCAACCTGTTACACCAATCTTATTCATTTGCTACTTGACTGAATTTAGAATTTCACGGCTCCATTTCTTTGACTCTCTGGCCTGTGACCCAGGACTTATGTTCAGGGCTGGACTATTCAGTGGTAAATATCTATACATGAAGTGAAATTTTGAGAGAAAAGTCCAGGTGATCTATTAGATTAGTTAGATTCATTAACACTTATTTAGCGCTTAGTTACTTATTTACTCAGGCATTTCAGATTTGTCAACTGGGGAGTACTGGGGAAACTTTCTTCCATTCAATCGTAGTTACTGGGCACTTACGGTGTGCAGAGCACTATACTAAGCACTGCAGTATAACAACAAACACATTCTCTGCCTTCAGTGAGCTTCTTAGGAATGGTTTACTTGAGTGTCTGTGTTGCCGCCTCTTGGGGTTGAGAACAAGGACAAGGAAAAGGAGGAAGGAAGGAAAGGAAGAGGAGATGGTTGAATTTTTTAAATGCTCCCATTGTCAGTAATTTGTTGTCTATTCTTTTTCCTGTTTTTATTGTAATTGTCTTCCTCCACTTGGGCTGTTAGCTTCATGTGGAACAGGGACTCTGAAACAGTGATCTTGAATCTACTCCCGTGCTGAGGAGAGTGCTTGTGACATAGTAAACATTTGATATATTATATAACCACAGCGAAGAGGAGGGGAGGCAGGGCGGGGAAAGGAGGATGAGGAGGAAAAGGAGGATGGAGAGGAGAAGAACAAGGTGAGAAAGATGGAAGAGGAGAAGGAAGAGATGGGTGAGGAGGAGGGGGAAGAAAAAATAAAGAGGAGCCTGTGTCTACCAGCTCAGTTTTAACATACTACCCTAAGGGTTTAGAAAGGTGCTCTGCAAGTAATAAGTGCTCAGTAAATACTGATTGATTGATTGATAGCTGAAAAGGAGGAGGAGGAAAAAAGAGCAGAAATGGAGGGAAGAAAAGGAGGAAGGAGAAGCCAAATGTTCTGGAAAAATTTAGAGCTGACACTATTAAACAGCCTCTTGCCTATGCCCACTCTGTTCGCTGTAACTTAGGACTCCAGAATCGTTTTCATCCCTGCCTGGGATGAAATCAGATTTCTCATCCAAACAAAGGAGGCCTAGTTCCTATGAGAAAATGGGTTCTGACTGAGTTTTCAAGAAAATTATGCTAGTGCTGCCTGAAATCTGATCTTGAAGAAAGCGAAGGGAGCCTGCAAGACCAGTGACTCGCTATCCTTGTTCTCGTCTTTCACGCTGCCAAACTCTTGCTTATCCCCCTCCCTTCTGCTTGGAATTCCCTCCCCCTTCATATCAATTAATCAATCGTATTTATTGAATGCTCACTGGGTGCAGAATTCCGACTAGAATAGAAGAGACGATTTAGATTAAGGTATTAGATTTAGATATTAATATCTATTTAGATATCCTAATTCTATCTAGAATTCTGACACAGATGTGGGCAGGGAATGTGTCTATTAACTGTTTTATTTTACACACTCGAAGCACTCAACAGTACGTTGCACTGACTAGGTTCTCGATATTTATGGTTGACTGTTTGATTGGTGTACAAATCCCCTTTTTCTTCTTCCTCCTTTCTGTCTTTTTTTAGTGTCTGCCTCCCCTGAGAGACCAGGAGCTCCTCGAGGGCAGGGATCATGTCTACTAACTTCATGGCATTCTCCCAATGCTTAGAACAATGCTCTGCATATAGTAGGTGCTCAATAAATGCTATCCACTGAGCGATTAGTTGGTTGCAGTTGGAAGCTCAAAGTTGGTTCTCCATTCACCCCTTCATATGGTTGTGCTGTAGACAAAACCCACATCTCCTCAGCAGTCTTATATAGACGGGAGAGCGAGGAAAGGCATCCCAAAGGTTTTAAGGTTTTATGTGGGTGCAATTGAATAAGAGTGGATCGCAGGCAATGGAATAATTCCCTGCTTCATAACTGCGTCTCAGGTGCAGAGACTCAGCTATACCAAGAAAAATCACATTGATTTTTATCGGCTTTCGAGTGCCTCGGAAAACATCCAATATTAGCGCGTTTGGAGTGTCTGCTTTCCGTACGTTCTGGTAATCAACGTTGGGAAATTTCCTTGGGGAAGGAGACGGAGATGCCCGAAATAATTGTTAAGTATAAAGCGGTTTCAGGAAAAGATTATTAACTCACAATTGCCCTAAAGACATATATAAATAGCGTGGAAGTCTGAATTCCATGGGGATTTTCTCCACTTAGTCGGCAATGTTAGCGGTGTAATCTGAAATCTCTCCATTAGCCGCGGGAGTGGGCTACGGGAGAAATGGGAAACAGATGAGGGATGTTTCTTCAGACCCGATTTGAAAGAAACCATGAGGTCCTGGGTTTGGGGAAACAGGGCCCTAGCATTTAGATCGGTCTAAACTCACCAGCTCTGATACCAAGAGAGAGGAGAGTTATTTATTCAGGCAGCGTCGGTTTCGAGACCTCTTTGAGAGATCTTTCCATTCATGTCACCTTTATTCAGGGAAAGAAGCAGTCGCCTTTACCGCTGTGGCCGAGTGAATCCCAGTGTAGTCTCTGAGCTGTTGGTAGCATGGCCTAATGGATAGAGAACAGGCCTGGGGGTCAGCAGGATGTGGGTTCTAACCCTGGCCCTGCCACTTGTCAGCTGTGTGACCTTGGACAAGTCACTTCACTTCTCTGGGCCTCAGTAATCTCATCTGTAAAATGGGGATTAAGACTGTGAGCCCCATGTTGTACAGGGACTGTGTCCAACCCGATTACATATTTTTTACTCTATTTATTTATTTATTTATTTTATTTGTACATATCTATTCTATTTATTTTATTTTGTTAGTATGTTTGGTTTTGTTCTCTGTCTCCCCCTTTTAGACTGTGAGCCCACTGTTGGGTAGGGACTGTCTCTATATGTTGCCAATTTGTACTTCCCAAGCGCTTAGTACAGTGCTCTGCACATAGTAAGCGCTCAATAAATACGATTGATGATGATGATGATGATGATGATTATCTTGCATCTACCCCGGCACTTAGAATAGTGCCTGGCATATGGTAAGCGCTTAACAAATACTATAAAAAACACTATTTGTTAAGTGCTTAACTACATGCCAAGCAATGTGCTAAACCCTATGGTACATCATATAGGATAAGAAGATCGGATATAGTTCCCGCCTCAAACGGGGCTCACAGTCTTAGGTGGGAGGGAGAACAGGTATTCAATACCTATTTCATTAAAATGATAATATTAATAATAATCATATTTGTTAAGCACTTACTATGCACCAAGCACCATATTAAGTGCTGGGGTAGATACAATGAAATCAGATTGGATACAGCTCCGGTCCCATGTGAGGCTCACAGTCTAAGTAGGAGGAGTGAACCGGATATTAAATCCTAATTTTACAGTTAAGCAAACTCAGAGCTTGTTCAAATTATGTTACTGTCTCAAGCAAAGAAGTATTCTAATTTTCCAGCCCCAACCACCCCTGAAAACACTGTGTGTTTCCAGAGTCACTCAGTTTGCTCTAGGATCGGTGGTGTTTTGTATTGTTGTCTGTCTCCCCCTTCTAGACTGTGAGCCTGCTGTTCGGTAGGGACCGTCTCTATATGTTGCCGACTACTTCCCAAGCTCTTAGTACAGTGCTCTGCACAAATTAAGCACTCAATAAATACGATTGAATGAATGAATGAATGGTGTTGATGTAGGTTGCCGGGCCCGATTCATGGAATCAATCAGTGGTACTTAATGAGCGCTTACTGTGTGCCAAGGAGCACTGTACCAAGCGTTCGAGAGAATAAAATCCAGTTGGTAAGCGTGATCCCTGCCCTTATGGCGCTTACCATCTAGTCCTTTCATCTCTAGGAAAATTCGGGAAGCATTCTATATTTTTCTACTGTTGCCTGTCTACTTGTTTTGTTTGTTCTCTGTGTTCCCCCTTCCAGATTGTGAGCCTATTGTTGGATAGAAATTGTCTCTATTTGCTGCCAAATTGTACTTTCCAAGTGCTTAGTCCAGTGCTCTGCACACAGTAAGCGCTCAATAAATACTATTGAATGAATGAATGAATAAGAACCATCTTAATGAAAGCCATCCACCCTGCATGGGGGAGATGAGAAGGTATTCTTAGTACAGTGCTCTGCACACAGTAAGTGCTCGATAAATACCATTGATTGAGGTCAGCATTGAAGGGGACTCCAAGAGTGAACTGGCTTACACCGTGGCTCCATGGAAAGAGCCTGGGCTTTGGAGTCAGAGGTCATGGGTTCAAATTCCGACTCCACCAATTGTCAGCTGTGTGACTTTGGGCAAGTCTTTTAATTTCTCTGTGCCCCAGTTCCCTCATTTGTAAAATGGGGATTAAGACTGTGAGCCCCCCAAGGAACAATCTGATCACCTTGTAACCTCCCCAGCGCTTAGAACAGTGCTTTGCACATAGTAAGCACTTAATAAATGCTATTATTATTATTATTATTATTATTATGCCTTGGGGACAGGAATGATCTTCAAGAACGAGCGAGGTATTTCATTCACAATTCTTTGCAGTTTATTGCAGATGCCCGCGTGGAGGACATCCGTGCCAGCTGGGCAGGGTGCTTATATTGTGAGGCCCCCAGAAAGTCAGTCTCTGCAGGGGTAATTTGTTGAGAGACGGAATCGCCTGATCCTAGCCAGACCATTCCCTTCAGAGGTTTATGCGTGTGTGGTCAGAGGGAAAGTCGGCTCTGGAAGAAATGAAGGGGTTTGTCTCTCGGCCAGCAGACACTTGGATGGCAGGGACTGCAGGCAGAGATCAAGGGAAGCGCTAGGAGAGTCCTTTTGAGGGGGGGAATTCTTCAAAAGTTGCCGTGCGATACTTTTGGTCTTTTAAGCCATATTTCTGTGGGTTCTTAGATAGCATCTGGTTCTCGCAGAATGCAGGGTTTGTGTTCTTAGAAACCCTCTGGCAAAGGACCATTCCAGGACCTGGGATTAGAACCCAGGGCCTTCCGCCTGTCGTTCTGGGAATCGGATCTGGGAAGGCAAAATGCCCAAGGACAGAGGAGCTCAGACAGGTCATGCTTTTGACATGACTGGAAAAGGCATCCATCATAGATGACCAGCTGGAAGTAGGGGAATGGACAAGATGACGCCCATCACTCCCTCCCAACTCTAAGAGCCCGTGATTCTAGAATTCCAGATTTATCATCCATTCATGCGAAGAGAACCTTTACCCCTTCTCAAATGCCGTCCACTCTGTCAGGAGGTTAAATTATAAAAGCTAAATCCCAACGGTAGTAAATGCCCATCCCACAATTGAAAATAACTTGCCTGTTTTTGTAGGAAACAGCACAAGTGACTCATTCCAGCACCTATGCCTTAGTCATTGATTCTTCCCTTGTGCAGCTCTGATGATTTGGTCTTCATTTGATTTTGGCTCTTAAATTAGGGGGGAAAAGCCAAAGGGCTCTTTCTGTGCTTGTCGTCTGCTGTACCTTGGTGCTTGGAAAATCAGCCGGCTAATGATGATATCCAGACATTATATAGAGTTTGAACTTGGATCTACACTTGGAAATGCGACCTCTGGACCTTTGATATTTGTCCCTCGCTATGGCACTTATGTACATATCTTTAAATTATACATTATAAATGATTTATTTATTAATGTCTATCCCCCACTCTAGATTGTAAGGTTGCTGCGGGCAGGGAACATGTCTGCCAACTCTGTTATATTATGCTCTCTCAAGTGCTTAGTACAGTGCTCTGCGCACAGTAAGCGCTCAATAAATACCATTGATGATGATAATGGTGAAGAACAAACAGCAGAAGTGACTCATTCCAGCACCGATTCCTCCCTTGTGCATCTCTGATGGGCTGGTCTTTATTTGATTGATTCATTCATTCATTCATTCAATAGTATTTATTGAGTGCTTACTGTGTGCAGAGCACTGTGCTAAGCGCTTGGGAAGTACAAGTCGGCAACATGTTTAGAACAGTGCTTTGCACGTAGTAAGTGCTTAACAAATGCCATCATTGTTATTATATAGAGACTGTCCCTACCCAACAATGGGCTCATGGTCTAGAAGGGGGAGACAGACAACAAAACAAAGCATGTAGACAGGTGTCAAAACTGTCAGAACAAATAGAATTATAGCTATATGCACATCATTAACAAAATAAAAGGAATAGTAAATATGTACAAGTAAAATAAGTAGAGTAATAAATCTGCACAAATATATACAAGTGCTTTGGGGAGGGGAAGGAGGTAGAGCTGGGGGTATGGGGAGGAGGAGAAATTGAGAGCTACTGAGTGCTCACCTCCTCCAGGAGGCCTTCCCAGACTGAACCCCCTCCTTTCTCTCCCCCTCCCCATCCCCCCGCCTTACCTCCTTCCCCTCCCCACACCACTTGTATATATGTATATATGTTTGTACATATTTATTACTCTATTTGACTTGTACATAATTTTTCTATTTATTTTATTTTGTTAATATGTTTTGTTGTCTGTCTCCCCCTTCTTAACTGTGAGCCCGCTGTTGGGTAGGGACCGTCTCTAGATGTTGCCAACTTGTACTTCCCAAGCGCTTAGTACAGTGCTCTGCACACAGTAAGCGCTCAATAAATACGATTGACTGAATGATCATTTCAGGAGTGCGGTCATTGTGCAGTCCCTCCTCCCAACTGGGGTTCAAGGAAGCTTAGAGCACCAGGGATGTTTGAACTCACAGATCCAGTGCTGTCAGGAGACGTGGGAGGGGTTTAAATAATAATAATTGGCATTTGTTAAGCGCTTACTATGTGTAAAGCACTGTTCTAAGCGCTGGGGAGGATACAGGGTGATCAGGTTGTCCCATGTGGGGCTCACCGTCTTAATCCATATTTTACAGATGAGGTAACTGAGGCCCAGAGAAGTTAAGTGACTTGCCCAAGATCACACAGCAGACATGTGGTGGAGCGGGATTTGAACCCGTGACCTCTGACTCCAAAGCCAGTGCTCTTTCCACTGAGCCATGCTGCTTCCCCGATGCAGCATGGCTGCAATCTTCTCGACCAAGGCCATGGAGGGTGAGGCTGTGGGGCGGTGTTCACTCTGCATCCTCAAAGCTCTACTGAAATCTCACCTCCTCCAGGAGGCCTTCCCTGGTTCATTTCTAGTCTCTCCCATCTGCCACGTCAGCACTGCCACACCACCCTGAAAAGCTGTGTGGGCTAATGGATATGGGCTGGGGAGTCAAACGGATCCAGGTTCTAATTCTGGCTCTGCCGCTTGACTGCTGTGTGACCTTGGGTAGGTCGCTTTACTTCTCTGGGCCTCAGTTCCCTCAGCTGTAAAACGGGGATTAGACTGTGAGCCCCCTGTGGGACAGAGACTATGTCCAACCCAGTTTGCTTGTATCCACCCCAGCGCTTAGTACGATGCCTGGCACGTAGTAAGAGCTTAACAAATACCACATTCATTCATTGTCGTATTTATTGAGCGCTTATTGTGTGCATAGCACTGTACTAAGTGCTTGGGAAGTACAAGTTGGCAAGATATAGAGACGGTCCCTACCCAACAGTCGGCTCACAGTCTAGAAGGGGGAGACAGAGAACAAAACAAGACATATTAACAAAATAAAATAAATAGAATAAATATATACAAGTAAAATAAATAAACAGAGTAATAAATACATACAAACATATATACATATATACAGGTGCTGTGGGGAAGGGAAGGAGGTAAGTTATTATTATTACCTAAACACTTCAGTAACTATGCCATTCTCTAGTGCTTATGTACATATCTGGCAGAGTTAGAATTCGAACCCGGCTCTGATGTGCATATAGCTGTAATTCTATTTATTCTGACGGTTTTGACACCTGTCTACATGTTCTATTTCATTGTCTGTCTCCCCTTTCAAGACTGTGAGCCCGTTGTTGGGTAGGGACCATCTCTATATGTTGCCGACTTGTACTTCCCAAGCTCTTAGTACAGTGCTCTGCACACAGTAAGTGCTCAATAAATGCGATTGAATGAATGAATGAATATCTGATAAACTCTACTGCTTCCTCCTATCTAATCACTGTGGTAATTGTGGTATTTGTTAAGCGTTTACCATTTGCCAAGCACTGTACTAAGTAAGGAGATTAGGTACGAGATAATCATCAGGCCCCCTGAGTGGATCAAAGTCTAAATAGGAGGGAGCAGAATTAAATTTCCATTTTACAGATGAGAAAATCGAGACACAGAGAAGCTAAGTGGCTTGCCTGAGGTCACGTAGCAGGGATGTGGAGAAGCTGGGATTAGAACCCAGGTCTTCCAACTCCCAGGCCCTTGCTCTTTCCTCTAGGCCATGCTGCTTCCTTTGTTCTGTCTTGCTGTGTGATCTTGGACAAGTCATTTCACTTCTCTGGGCTTCAGTTTCTCAACTGTAAAATGGAGATTAAGTACTTAGACTGTGAACCCCATGAGGGAAAGGGGCAGTGTCCCACCTAATTAACTGGAAACTACCCCAGCACTTAGAATGGTGTTTGAAATATAGTAAGAGTTTAACAAATAACATGAAAAAAAAAAGGAATCTCCCATTTGGGGCCAATAGAAATGGTAGATTGATAGAAAGTTTATCGTGAGTGGATGGAAATAGATCTGCATACCATCCCATATTCATTCATTGCTCTCTTAAAACTCCAGGTGAGCTGAAATTATGTCTTTCCCCAGCATGGGGCTAGATCAAGACTGATCACAGGAAGAATCAGTCATTTTTCTCCAGGGAAACAGCGAAATATCATCCAAAGTTTACCCATCCTATTTGTCTGCTTTCTTTCATGTGAGCTGTTTATTAAGCACTCAACCCAGATTCAAACCAACCCCACATGTCCCGGCTTCTCAATTTACTGAGGAATTTCGGTCAGACCGTCGGGATAGGCATTCGACTTGGCCCAATTACTGAAAAGGCAAATTCAGCAAAAATGAAAGCAACAACAAAGAGAATGCAAAGGTTGATTTAGGGCTTTGGAAGCTCTGGGCTTATATTCCAGAGCAGAGCTTCACGTGGGAAGCGTTTTGTGGTTGTTTTGGTCCTGGTCATTGTGTGGGCGATGGATTTTGGAGCAGCTCAGCGAGGAAGATGGGGAGAAGAGACTATGGATCTGACCCTTGAGGTGTCATTTATTCAATGCTTACTGTATGCCAAGTGCCCACGTTGGTACGAGATAATCAGACCGGGCAGAGTCCCTGTTAACTACCCTCTGAAGAATGAACTACCCTCAGCTCATTGTTTTAATTAAAAATTATAATCACAAAAACCTTTAACAACCATTCAGTGCATGGAGCTCACAGGTGATATCATATGGTGATATGTTTTGTTTTGTTGTCTGTCTCCCCCTTCTAGACTGTGAGCCCGTTGTTGGGTAGGGACCGTCTCTATATGTTGCCGACTTGTACTTCCCAAGCGCTTAGTACAGTGCTCTGCACACAGTAAGCGCTCAATAAATATGACTGAATGAATGAATGTTAACCCTGTTCTACAGAAGAGGAAACTGAGGTCCAGAAAAGTGAAGTAACTTGAAGAAATTCACAAGTATATACTGTTATATTTTATTCTCCCAAGTGCTTAGTGCAGTGCTCTGCACACAGTAAGCGCTCAATAAATACGATTGACTGAGACTAGAATTTGGGTATCTTGACTCCTCCGGGACAAGCTTGAATGATCCTTGGAATGCCTGGAGGTCAAACTAATGATAATAATTATGGTATTTGTTAAGGGCTTATTATGTGCCAGGCACTGTATTCATTCATTCATTCATTCATTCAATCGTATTTATTGAGCGCTTACTGTGTGCAGAGCACTGTATTAAGCGCTTGGGAAGTCCAAGTTGGCAACATATAGAGACGGTCCCTACCCAACAGTGGGTTCACAGTCTAGAAGGGGGAGACAGACAACAAAACAAAACGCATTGACAAAATAAAATAAATAGAATAAATATGCACAAATAAATGCTGGGATGGATACAAGCAAATTGGGATGGGCACAGTCCCTGTCCCATGTGGGGCTCACAGTGTCAAACCCCATTTTACAGATGAGGTAACTGAGGCCCAGAGAAGTGAAGTCACTTGCCCATGGTCACACAGCAGACAAGTGGCAGAGCTGGGATTAGAACCCATGACCTTCCGAGTCTCAGGCCTGTACTCTGCCATTCTGCTTTATCATGAGGTGATCAAGTCTTACAGAGCCCAGCATCTAAAACAGTACTTGATATTTAGTAAGCGCTAAACAAATACCGTAGCAATATAAATACTACTACTAGTACTACTACTACTAATAATGATTATTAGCTGAGAGATGCGTCATAGTCAAGGCAGCAGAACCGGAGGGACACCAATAGAATGATGACCATTCCTCCAAGATGTTGGGAGAGTGTAGGTGGGAAGGAGTGGAGGGAAAAGAACAGAGGGAAGTGAGGAAGGGAAAGGGAAAGGAAGCGCTTAGTACAGTTCTCTGCACACAGTAAGTGCTCTATAAATACGACTGACTGACTGACTGAATGAATGACTGGAGGGGAGAGAGGGAGGGGAGGAAGAGAGGACCTGACAGAAGAAGTTTGTAAGCTGAAGCAGCTTGGCCTAGTGGAAAGAGCACTGGTTTGAGAGTCAGAGGACCTGGGTTCTAATCCTGACATCCCCACTTGTCTGCTGTGTGACCTTAGGCAAGTCACTTCTCTGCATCTGTCAAATACGGATTAAGACTGTGAGCCCCGTGTGGGACATTGACTGTGTCCAACCTAATTATCTTGTATCTACCCCACTGCTTACCTCAGTGCCTGGTACATAGGGTTAGACAAATAATATTTTTTTAATATTAAAAAAAAAAAACCCAAAACTCCTTGTGGGCAGAGATTGTGTCCACTGACTCTGTTGTATTGTACTCTCCTGGGCTCTTAGTACAGACTCGGCACACAGCAAGTGCTCAGTAAGTAACACTCTTTGGTTGGAGAGGAAGTATAAGTAAAATAGTAGGGAAGTGAAGGTATTGGAGGGGTAAATACGAAGGAGAGGGAGAAAGAGATGGAGAGGAAAACAAGGAAAATGAGAGAGGGAGATGAGAGGAAGGAGAGAGGGGAAAATAAAGAGGGGGAGACAGAAGGAGAGAAGAAGAGGGAAGGGAGAAAGGACAAAAAGGAGGGAATGAAGACAGAAAGGGAACGGGACAAGGCGAAAGATTCATACAAGCAGATGAGAATAATCTTGCTCCTTCCCCTAGCCATCGACTGTGGTCAGCTCCTTTGATGTTTTAATTTTTAAGAAATTGTACATAATGAAAGGTAATTGTAATAATTGGAAGCCAGACTGGAAAAAGAGCGAGAACATACGTTATGGGAAAAGGCTTCCCCCCAGGTCGGGGTGGCGTCGATGGTCTAAAATGCCTTTGCTGATTCTAATTCCTCTGGGCCCATTAAATCCTCTTCAGTGACACAGAGAAGGCCCTAACCTGCTGGGGCTGATAGGCCCATGAAAGCTCATTTGCATACTTAGTTCATCTTCTAGATTGGATGTAATTGGCAAAAACAACAACCACGAAATCCTCGGTGCCTCTGGGGATGGGAGCAACCTGGCTTGGGGATGGTGCGAAGCTGATCTTCTGGGTTGTAAGCGTTGCATCTGCTATCCAGGCGAGAAGCAGTGTGGCCTAGTGGAAAGAGCAGCGGCCTAGGAGACAGAGGACTCGGGTGCTAATCCCGGAGGCGCCATTTGCCTGCCGTGTGAGCTTGGATAAGTCGTTTAACTTCTCTGGGCCTCAGTTCCCTCAACTGCAAAATGGGGATTCAATACCTGTTCTCCCTTCTACTTAGTGTCTGAGCCCCATGTGGGATCTTGTATCTACCCCAGCGCTTAGTACAGTGTTTGGCACATAGTGCTTAACAAATACCACAAGTAGGTGCACACAGTGGTGTTTCTAGTCAGCGCAAGTAGGGTCAAGGGGACCCAGGAAGGCGGGGGGCGGAGAGGACAGGAACCAGCGTGGCTTAGTGGATAGAGCTAATCCCAGCCCCACCACTTTGCTGTGTGACCTAAAACAAATCACTTCACTTCTCGGTGCCTCAGTTACCTCATCTGTAAAATTAAGACCATGACCCTCTTGTGGGATAGGGACTGTGTTCAACCTGATTTGCTTGTATCCATGCCAGCGCTCAGTACAGTGCCTGGCATATAGTAAGTGCTTAGCAAATACTGCAATTATTGTTATAATGGCTACAAGCTTCTGATTTTCCAAGAAGCCTCCTTCACGGATCAGTTATCCCTTGTGTTAATGAATCAATCCATCAATGGTATTTATTGAGTGCTTACTATGGGCAGAGCCCTGGACTAGGATTCAATGAAACGAGAGTTGGTAGACACACTCCTTGGCCACAAAGAGCTTATTTCCCCACCTGTTCGAGTGGCAATAAAACTTCCCATTCCTCTCTCCCTTAGACTGTTAGCCCCTTGTGGGACAAGGACTGAGATGGATCTGATTGTCTGATCAATCAATCAATCAATCAATCAATCGTATTTATTGAGCACTTACTGTGTGCAGAGCACTGTACTAAGCGCTTGGGAAGTACAAGTTGGCAACATATAGAGACAGTCCCTACCCAACAGTGGGCTCACAGTCTAGAATCATTTATTTTGATTAATGTCTCTCTGCCCCTCTAAAGTGTAAGTTCATTGTGGGCAGGGATTGTGCCTGTTTATTGTTGTATTGTACCCTCCCAAGCACTTAGCACAGTGCTGAGCACACAGTAAGCACTCAATAAATACAATTGACTGAGTGATTGGCTGATCGTTCCTGTACCTATATCCAGCATAGTGCTTGGCACATAGTAAGTGCTAAACATGTACTACAATTAATATGACTCAAGGGACTCTCTCTAATGCTCCCTTCTTGCGTAGGTTAGAACACAACATCCATCTGCTGCAGTATATTCAACGTCCTCCTGAGTACACAATAAGGAAGAGGATTCTAGGAAGGCGAGAGAGAGAGTCGATTAAATTTCTCATTAGGCCTGCTGCCCGATGTTCATTATGTCTGTCCTGTCATCCCTGAGATCCAGGCCTGTGGGCCAACACTTCTCTTCATGGCTCAACTAGCAGACACTCCCCCTCTCACGCAGTCAGCGAAGCCACTGAAGTGAAGCGATTCCCGCCGTCGCATTCCCAAGCTGCCACCTCCGATTTGCCACAGATTCCGGCCTTTGCTACCCCGAAGTAGCGGAGAAGAAATAGGTCAGGAGAGCGGAGGTTAATTGAGTCGCTACGGTTTCCTCCAAGCCTCTTGGTACTGGGTCGGTAATCCTGTGGACTTTTCCCTTTCAAAGCTGTAGAGACTGTAGGTTCAGTGTGGCCTGCGGCTCCACCGCCTATCTGCTGTGTGACCTTGGACAAGTCACTTCACTTCTCTGTGTCTCAGTCCCCTCATCGGCAAATTTGGATTCAATACCTGTTCTCTTTCCTACTTAGACTGGGAACCCCAAGTGGGACCTGGTGATCTTGTATCTACCCCAATGCTTAGTACCGTGCTTGGAACATAGCAAGTGCTTCATAATAATAATGATGGCATTTATTAAGCACTTACTATGTGCAAAGCACTGTTCTAAGTGCTGGGCACTGTTCTAAGCGCTGGGCACTGTTCTAAGTGCTGGAACAAATACCACAATTATTATTATTATTAATAATAATGATGATGAAAATGGAAGGAAAGGCAAAACCCAACTGATCAGTGGTATTTATTGAGCACTTTCTGTGTGCAGATCGCTATACTAAGCAGTGAGGCCTAGTGTTAGAACACGGGGCTGTCCCACTTAGGACTCACAGTCTCCAGCCCCATTTTATGGAGGAGGCAACTGAGGCACAGAGAAATCAAGTGACTTGCCCGAGGTACCACAGCATCCAAGTAGCGGAGCCGAGATTAGAACCCAGATCCTCTGACTCCCCAGAATCTGGTCTTTTCACTAGGCCATGCTGCTTTTCTGTCAGCTTGCTTGGGCGTTTTGTCCCTTTGGCATCATGAATCCATTCCGGATGCTTGTGAGAAATCAAGGGGCCATATTTTAAAAGTCATCCTATTTTTCATTTCATTCATTCATTCAATCATATTCATTGAGCGCTTACTGTGTGCAGAGCACTGTACTAAGCGCTTGGGAAGTCCAAGTTGGCAACAGATAGAGACGGTCCCTACCCAACGGTGGGCTCACAGTCTAGAAGGGGGAGACAGAGAACAAAACAAAACATATTAACAGAATAAAATCAATAGAATAAATATGTACAAGTAAAATAAATCCATGTGCATGTTTTGCTTCCCGAATGTGCTACTGGCTAGAAAGAGCAGGGGACATTATTTTTTTCTTAGAGGAGTCATTACAGAGATGATATTCCAAATCACCTCAGTTTACAGACATTAGCAAGCCAGATGTGTAGTTAACGAATTGCATGCCAGGCCAGTTCTCTCTTCCTGAATGGTTTTCTCTGTGTCCTTATTACCTGATTCCTCTTTGGGCTGCCACTCTTGCCCGGGGCCTTAATGATCACAGATGCCCTACCCATTGGAAGAGCCAAATGTCCGCACAAGATTGAAAAGATCCCACCGACAGCACCTCACATCCCAGCACATTAACATAGGTTTTAATATTAGTAATACTAATTTCGACTGGGGAAGCAGCCTGGCCTGGGTTCTAATCTCGCCTCTGCCACGTGTCTGCTGTGTGACCTTGGGTACGTCACTTAAATTCTCTGCATTTCAGTTTTGTCATGAGGATTAAGACTGTGAGATCCACACGGGACATGAACTTTGCTCAACCCGATTGGCTTGGATCTACTGGAGCATTTAGTACAGAGCCTGGCATAAAATAAGTGCTTAACAAATGCCATTAAAAAAATGAATGCAGGCCTCTGGGCCTGGAGGTCTGGAACAGAGCATATGGATGGCCCAGTGACATCTATGTGATGGAGCCATTCAAAAAATGGGTAGTCAGTACACAGTCAATCAGTGGTATTTATTAAGGGCTTACTGGGTATATGTATGACTGTACTCTGGTTAGCAGTTACATTCCCCTCCAAAAATCCCTTTACGTGCCCTTAGAAACACTAATAACAATAATAATAATAACAGTGATAGTGATTTATCACTCGATTTATTTTACTTGTACATATTTACTATTCTATTTATTTTATTTTGTTAATATATTTTGTTTTGTTGTCTGTCTCCTCCTTCTAGACTGTGAGCCCACTGTTGGGTAGGGACCGTCTCTATATGTTGCCAACTTGTACTTCCCAAGCGCTTAGTACAGTGCTCTGCACATAGTAGGTGCTCAATAAATATGATTGAATGAATGAATAATAAAAAAGGCATCTGTTAAACCTGTATTAAGCGCTGGGGTGGATATAAGATTATCAGGTTGGCCATAGTCCCTGTCCTGCATGAAGTCACTCTAAGTAGGAGGGAGGACATATATTGAACTTCCGTTTTACAGATGAGGAAACTGAGGCACAGAGAAGTTAAGTGACTTGTCCATGATGACATAGCAGGCAAGTGGGACAGGTGGGATTAGAACCCAAGTCCTCTGACTCCCAGTGCTGGTAATGCTGTTTCTCTCCTATTACAAATTAGTATTACAAATTAAACCATCTTACTGGGAGCTAAATAACTTTTAATGGATGAGAAGATATGATCTACTGTAAGCTACTTCTACACCGTAAAATCATTATGGGCATGGAACATGTCATTTAATTCCATCGTATTGTACCTTCCCAAGAGCTTAGTACAATACTCTGCACAAAGTAAGTGCTCAATTAATACCACTGATTGATTGACTGATGTTATGCAAGAGAAAATTCTTGTTTATTAGTCAGTTTAAGGCATTAAAAAAAAGACAAAACCGTTTCTCATCATATTTTCATACCTATTGCTCAAAGGCTTCTAAGGCAGGAGATCGATTGGGAATTTTCCTTTCTGTAGCTTCTAAATTA
Source organism: Tachyglossus aculeatus (assembly GCF_015852505.1). Lineage (NCBI taxonomy): Eukaryota > Metazoa > Chordata > Mammalia > Monotremata > Tachyglossidae > Tachyglossus > Tachyglossus aculeatus. The sequence continues at coordinate 43,053,713 of NC_052074.1, read as the reverse complement.
GGAACACCACATTCATGCTCTTGCTATTTTAATAATAATGATAATAATAATAATAATAATAATAATAATGGTATTTGTTAAGCTCTTACTATGTGCCAAGCACTGTTCTAAGTGCTGGGGTAGATATAAAGTAATCATGTTATTCATTCATTCATTCAAATCGTATTTATTGAGCGCTTACTGTGTGCAGAGCACTGTACTAAGTGCTTGGGAAGTACAAGTTGGCAACAGATAATAATGATGATAGCATTTATTAAGCGCTTACTATGTGCAAAGCACTGTTCTAAGCGCTGGGGAGGTTACAAGGTGATCAGGTTGTCCCACGGGGGGCTCACCGTCAATCCCCATTTTATAGATGAGGTAACTGAGGCGCAGAGAAGTGAAGTGACTTGCCCAAAGTCACACAGCTGACAATTGACGGAGCAGGGATTTGAACCCATGACCTCTGACTCCAAAGCCTGTGCTTTTTCTGGTGAGCCACGAGACGGTCCCTACCCAACAATGGGCTCACAGTCTCATGGGGCTCACAGTCTTCATCCCCATTTTGCAGATGAGGGAACTGAGGCCCAGAGAAGTTAAGTGACTTGCCCAAAGTCACACAGCTGACAATTGGCGGAGCAGGGATTTGAACCCATGACCTCTGACTCCAAAGCCTGTGCTTTTTCTGGTGAGCCACGAGACGGTCCCTACCCAACAATGGGCTCACGGTCTCACGGGGCTCACAGTCTTCATCCCCATTTTGCAGATGAGGGAACTGAGGCCCAGAGAAGTTAAGTGACTTGCCCAAGGTCACACAGCTGACAAGTGGCGGAGCCGGGATTAGAACCCATGACCTCTGACTCCCAAGCCCTTGCTCTTTCCACTGAGCCATGCTGCCTCTGGCTTTGAGACCAGTCAGCAGACCCCAGGGAAGGCTCACAAAATGGTAAATGTCTGCAGGGGTTAGTATATTTGGCATCCCACCATCATAATACTAGATTTTCCCCAAGCTCCTTCATCCAGAACGTATTCCTTGTCAGCAGTCAAAACAATTCCGTAACGTGGAGTTCTGACTTCTTATCGCAGTGGGACATGTCATGCCAAGTACAGAGATGTCATAACATCGCAGAACCAGTGACGGCCTTTTGGAACGGAGTCAAGAGCACGGGAAGTGTTTAGGAGAGAGCCGTTTTGGTCCGTATTTGAGGACTAGACTCTAGACTGTAAGCTGGTTGTGGGCAGGGACTGTGTCTGTTTTACTGATATAATAATAATAATAATAATAATAATAATAATAATGGCATTTATTAAGCACTTACTATGTGCAAAGCACTGTTCTAAGTGCCGGGGAGGTTACAAGGTGATCAGGTTGTCCCATGGGGGGCTCACAGTCTTAATCCCCATTTTACAGATGTGGTAACTGAAGCACAGAGAAATTAAGTGACTTGCCCAAAGTCACACAGCTGACAATTGGCGGAGCCGAGATTCGAACCCATGACCCCCGACTCCCAAGCCCGGGCTCTTTCCACTGAGCCACGCTGCTTCTGTGAATGGGGTTCTATTTCTGACTCCACCACTTGTCCGCCGTGTGACCTTGGGCAAGTCACTTCACTTCCTCTGTGCCTCAGTTGCCTCATCTGTAAAATGGGAATTAAGACAAGGAGCCCCATGTGGGACAGGAACTGTGTCCAAGCTGATAATCTTGTACTTATCCCAGCTCTTAGAACAGTGCCTGGAAAATTGTAAATGCTTAACAAATGCCATTTTAAAAATTACCATTTTTTTAAAAAAAGAGTGTCTGACACACAAAACCTTCTTTTCCATCTTCGGTGAAATTTGAGAAGCTGCTGGGTGTTTTGGTTTTTTTTTGTGTGTGTGGATGTTGCTCTCAACAAATTTGTTTTGGTTTCGTGGTATAAAATTTACACCTCTTCTCGTTAACAAAACTGTCATAAATCGTGACTGGGGGTGGGTTTGACAGTCCGGGACCTGCAGAAAATCCCAGACGCTAAGGAAAGACGTTAACATAATGAAGGGTGATTCTGACAGATTTTATTCTCATCCAAGCTTTCGGGACATCACAGCTGCTCTCCTCTGCCACCACCATTTTCTGTGTGAGCTAGTGGCAATACTTGGCTTCAGATTTATCTGCGGATTCGCCTCCCGGAGAATGAAATTTCTTGAATTGACGGCCTCTGAAAGGTGCCCGGGACACAAGAGAGAGAAATTGCGTTCTTGACAATGAAAAGCGGTTGGCATTGTTTGCTTGTCTGCAAAGCGAAGGGCTGCTTTTGAGTCTTCTCCTCATCATTTAAGCTAGCTCTCTTCCTCCCTTCAAGGCCCTGCTGAGAGCTCACCTCCTCCAGGAGGCCTTCCCAGACTGAGCCCCTTCCTTCTTCTCCCCCTTGTCCCCCTCTCCATCCCCCCATCTTACCTCCTTCCCTTCCCCACAGCACCTGTATATATGTATATATGGTTGCACATATTTATTACTCTATTTATTTATTTTACTTGTACATTTCTATCCTATTTATTTTATTTTGTTGGTATGTTTGGTTTTGTTCTCTGTCTCCCCCTTTTAGACTGTGAGCCCACTGTTGGGTAGGGACTGTCTCTATGTGTTGCCAATTTGTACTTCCCAAGCGCTTAGTACAGTGCTCTGCACATAGTAAGCGCTCAATAAATACGATTGATTGATTGATTGATCATTTAGCCTTGGAAAGCACTGTGGTAGCCACTTGTTTTGATCCATGCTGTCCGCCCCGGTTCTCCATAGAGCGAATCTGTAGGATAGATATTCCCTCTTGGTGTTTGGAGAAATGAAAACTCAACACAGAGATCCTCAAAAAATGCCCTCCAAAATCATGAGAGACTCGTATCAGGCAGCTGAATCCACTTCCTGAGATAGTGAGCTCGGTCGCAACACGTATTATTGTTAGGCGATCTGGCAAAAGTGCACAGGATTGGGAGTCCAGAGACTTGAGTTCTAATCCCAGCCCAACCTCTTGTCTGCTGGATGACCTTGGGCAAGTCGCTTAGCTTCTCTGTGCCTTATTTTCCTCATCTATAAAATAGGGACTCATTACATGTTCTTCCTACTTAGACTGTAAGCCCCAAGTGGGATACAGATTTTATTCGACCCGATTAGCTCTACCCTAGGACTTTGCACAGTGTTTGACACATAGCAGGTGCTTTCCAGATATTATTATCATTATTTTTATTACAGCCTGGGAGTTGACGGCCGGCCTGGATTTCTCAGCCCGGTCTCTCTTGTGGATGAGGTTCCCCATCGGCAGCAAAGCCTTTTAGTAGGAGGAGTGAGAAGCAGTGTGATCTAGTGGATAGAGCAGGAGGAGTTAGAAAGACCTGGGTTCTAATCCTGGCTCCACCACCTGCTGGCTGTGTGACCTTGGGCAAGTCATTTCACTTCCCCAGTTACCTCATCTGTAAAATGGAGATCAATATTATGAGCCCCATGTGGGACATGGATTGGGTCCAACCTGATTAGCTTGTATAATAATAATAATAATAATAATAATAATGGCATTTATTAAGTGCTTACTATGTGCAAAGCACTGTTCTAAGCACTTGGGAGGTTACAAGGCGATCGGGTTGTCCCACATGGGACTCACAGTCTTAATCTCCATTTTACAGATGAGGCACAGAGAAGTTAAGTGACTTGCCCAAAGTCACACAGCTGACAGTTGGCGGAGCCGTGACCTCTGACTCCAAAGCCCGGGCTCTTCCCACTGAGCCACGCTGCTTTCCATATACCTCAGTGTTTTAGTTCAGTGCCTGGAACAATAAGCGCTTGGCAAATGCCATTAAAAAAAAGGATGCCCACAGGCACAAAGCGGAATCTACCCGGAATCCCCTGGCTCTGTTACTTCACCAAGCAGCAGGGTTTGGCTTTCTGGGACTGGGATGGGGAGAAGCGGGAAGTGGTTTTAGAGTGTGAGCCCACTGTTGGGTAGGAACTGTCTCTATATGTTGCCAACTTGTACTTCCCAAGCGCTTAGTACAGTGCTCTGCACACAGTAAGCGCTCAATAAATACGATTGATGATGATGATGATGATGATGGTATTTGTGGTATGGTGGGGATTGCAATGGGGGGTGCTCAGAGAATGGGGAAATGGACCTAGGAATTTGGGGTCCGGGAGCCATCTTCTAGACTGTGAGCCCGCTGTTGGGTAGGGACCGTCTCTATATGTTGCCAACTTGTACTTCCCAAGCGCTTAGTACAGTGCTGTGCACACAGTAAGCGCTCAATAAATACGATTGAATGAATGAATGTCCGGGCAACCTGGGGAGCCATCTTGGCTGGCGACACAGCTGGGCCAGTTCCCAACTGAAGGAGGGATGGCTGCCCACATTGAGGAGCTTGGGTCCAACTTGCACTTCCCAAGCGTTCCCACTTGTACTTCCCAAGCGCTTAGTACAGTGCTCTGCACACAGTAAGTGCTCAATAAATACGATTGATTGAATGAATGGGTCAGTGTACCTTTATAATAATAATAATAATAATGATGGCATTTGTTAAGCGCCTACTATGTGCAAAGCACTGTCCTAAGCGCTGGGGGGGATACAAGGTGATCAGGTTGTCCCACGTGGGGCTCACAGTCTTCATCCCCATTTTACAGATGAGGTAACTGAGGCTCCGAGAAGTTAAGTGACTTGCCCAAGGTTACACAGCAGATGTGGTGGAGCCGGGATTCGAATCCATGACCTCTGACTCCAAAGCCTGTGCTCTTTCCACTAGGCCATGCTGCTCCTCGCAGCATGTGTTCCTTTCACTCTTCCAGCTGGCCACCAGTCCAGGGGCTGACTTTTTAAAGTGGGAAGCTACCATTCCCACTGAAGCCAGTGGCCACCCAATCCAGTCTTATACTGGCCGGTTCAGTTTACAGACAGTCTGTCTCCTTTCCGTAAGGAGATGGCTCTGTCCAGGATTCACCACTTCCATGACTTGGAAGCGGCATCTGGGACTTTGCAAGGAACTGGGAGCTGAGCCAGGGGAAGGGGAGCATCACCCTGGGGAAACGTTTCAGATTCCGGTGGCCTCTGTCGAAACTTCCACAAAATGGCCCAGGTGACGTCATTGCGTTTCTCTGTGTGCCGATGTCACACATGTGATATCACGTGTGTCTGGGCACCGGGAATTGTGAGGCCTGTCAGTGATCAGCCCATCTTGGGAGTCTGGGACTCTAGGGGAAGAAGAGGGGAGAGGAAAGGAGGTTGGAAACTAGAATCTCCCTCCTCCTTCAAGACTGTAAGTTCGTTGTGGGCAGGCAATGTGTCAATTGCACTCTCCCAAGCATTTATTACAATGTTCTGCACACATTAAGAGCTCAAGAAATGCAACTGATCGATTCATCTCTGATCTCCTTATGGATGAGTCCAAAGGTGTTTTATTGCTTTGTCTGGCTCCTTTGTCTAGCTATTTCCTGATGTACTGGCTTTGCTTTATCTTCCTCTACTTCATAAGATTCAAACATCTCCAAATCACAGGCTTTGCATAACAAAATATTGCTGTTTCCAATGGAAACAACCTACAGTTATAATGGCAACAATAAAGAGAGGCTTATTCAATGAAAAAGCATCAGACAGGGTTCAGTAAATCAGTAGCTATGATAAGAATGTTTTTGGTTCAATTTAAAATACATCGATTTGAAGCTAAATATAGAGTTGGTGCAGAGATGTTTGGATTCCTTAAATATACCTGTGGGCTTTACTATTTTTAAAAAATTTTTATGGTATCTGTGTACTTACTACATCCCAGGCACTGTAAGGGATACAAGCTAATCAGGTTGGACACAGTCCCTGTCCCCCATGGGGCTCACAGTCTCAATCCCCATTTTACAGATGAGGGAACTGAGGCCCAGAGAAGTTAAATGACTAGTCCAAGGTCACACAGGAGGTAAGCAGCAGAGCCAGGATTAGAACCCATATCCTTCTGACTCGCGGGCCTGTGCTCTACTCTACTTTGGGCAAGTCACTTAACTTCTCTGTGCCTCAGTTACCTCATCTGTAAAGTGGGGATTAAGACTGTGAACCCACGTGGGACAACCTGATCACCTTGTAACCTCCTCAGCGCTTAGAACAGTGCTTTGCACATTGTAAGCGCTTAATAAATGCCATTACTATTATTGTTATCACTCACTAGGCCATGCTGCTTCTCTATTTTACTGACATATATATCTCTTTGGGAGGACTGTATTTGGGGTTTTAAAATATATTAATTCTATGGCAACTGAATTGTCATTTGCATAATCAATCAAGTCTATTTATTTAGCACTTGGGAGATGCAATAAAGTTAGCAGATAGTATATCTCTGCCATCAAGGAGCTTATAATCAAGCAGGTTATAGTAATTTCTGTTTTGGTTTATAACTATGCATTTGTTGAAACCTCTGGGTGACTTGCAAATTGGATTCATGAGAAGCAGAGCAACCTAATAGATGGAGGACAGGCCTGGGAATCAGAAGGACCTGGGTTCTAATCCCAACTCTCACCTGTCTGCTGAGTGACCTTGGGTAAGTCACTTAACTTCACTGTGCCTCAGTTCCCTCATCTGTAGAATGGAGATTAAATCTTCCTCCCTCCAATTTAGACGGTGAGCCCCGTGAGGGACAGGGATAAATTTGTTTGTACCCCAGTGCTTAGAAAAGTGCTTGGCACAGAGTAAACTTTCAAAAAAAATGAAGAGATGTACACGGGAGCTGTGGGGAATTGTGAGTATCCAGGGGGATAGGTGGTTTGAATGTGCTGGGGCCGCAGTTGGGAATGTAAACTTGGACGATTGGAAATTAATCAAGGAAGTCCTCCTGGAAGAGGCATGGTTCCAGAAGAACGGTGAAGGTGGGGGCACCTGTGATCCATCAGAAGAGAAGAGGGAAGGCATTCCAGGAAGCGAGGAGGGCATTAGCCAGAAGCAGCATGGCTCAGTGGAAAGAGCATGGGCTTTGGAGTCAGAGGTCATGGGTTCAAATCCCACCTCCGACAATTGTCAGCTGTGTGACTTTGGGCAAGTCACTTAGCTTCTCTGTGCCTCAGTTCCCTCATCTGCAAAAATGGGAATTAAGACTGTGAGCCCCTCGTGGGACAGCCTGTCACCTTGTAACCTCCCCAGCGCTTAGAAGAGTGCTTTGCATATAGAAAGTGCTTAATAAATGTCATCATTATTATTATTATGTCGTTGGCAAGAGAGATGACCACAGAGCACAAGGCAAAGGAAAACCCCTTGCTGTGGTATTGGGGAAAGAATCTTAAGACATAACATGACCTAGTAGATAGAACACAGGCCTGGGAATCAGAAAGACCAGGGTTCTAATCTTGGGCTCCTCCACCTGTCTGCTGTTTAACCTCGGGCGAGTCACATCACTTCTCTGTGCCTCATCTGTAAAAGGGGGATTTAAGACTGTAAGCCCCACGAGGGACATGAACCGCATCCAACCTGATTAGTGTGTATCTACTCCAGGGTTTAGTACAGCCCCTGGTACATAGTAAGCACTTAATAAACACTACTAAAAAAAGAGGTTGACTTCTACACTAAGGCACACAGTGAGTCTGGATTCCCGAAGTCTGAACTTTGTCCTTGCTTAGCCAGTGATCTCCCGGGCAACCTCCAAAAAGGCCCAGCTTCCCTGTGCCTCAGTTTCCTCCTCAGAAGAGGCCGGTCAGGTCATATTTGTGGAGTCCAGGTTAAACACTGCAGGAAGGCAGCTGCTTTCACTAGCGAGGAACCTGCTCTCCTGAAGGACACTTCAGGAGAGCCTGACCGAAAAAAATCTCCCAAATGGGAAGCAGTGTGGCTCAGTGGAAAGAGCCCCGGCTTTGGAGTCAGAGGTCATGGGTTCAAATCCTGGTTCCTCCACTTGTCGGCTGTGTGACTTTGGGCATGTCACTTCACTTCTCTGCACCTCAGTTACCTCATCTGGAAAATGGGGATGAAGACTGTGAGCCCCCCATGGGACAACTTGATCACCTTGGAACCTCCCCAGCACTTAGAACAGTGCTTTGCATAGAGTAAGTGCTTAATAAATGCTATCATTATTATTGTTATTATTATTATTATCCTGTATCACTCAGACATTACCCCCTTTCATTATGTACTGGTTTTCTTGTATTTTTTTGCTTTTTGGCAAAGAGTGCACGCAAATTCATCTGACTATCAAGACCTCTGACATCCAGGGCGTCAGGAAGAGTCTGTCCGGTCGCCTTGGAACTGCTCCTCGATCCACTAGATTGTAGTTCCTAGAAGGGAAGAATCATGTCTACCCACTCTATTGTACTTTCCCAAGTGCTTACCTTAGTGCTCTGCGCACTCTTGACTGTAGGCTCCTAGAGAGCAGATATCATTGAGAAGCAACGTGGCTTAGTGGGTACAACTACTTCTCTCCCCTCCTTCCTCTCCCCCCAAGCCCCCCCGCCCTACCTCCTTCCCCTCCCCACAGCACCTGTATATATGTTTCTACAGATTTATTACTCGATTTATTTTACTTGTACATATTTACTATTCCATTTAATTTATTTTGTTAATATGTTTCATTTTGTTGTCTGTCTCCCCCTTCTAGACCGTGAGCCCGCTGTTGGGTAGGGACCATCTCTATATGTTGCCAACTTGTACTTCCAAAGCGCTTAGTACAGTGCTCTGCACACAGTAAGCGCTCAATAAATATGATTGAATGAATGAACACGGAACTGGGAGTCAGAAAGACCTGGGTTCTAATGCCGGCTCTGCCGCGTGTCTACTCTGTGACCTTGGGTAAGTCACTTAACATCTCTGGGCCTCATCTGTAAAATGGGGATTGAGTGTGAGCCCCAAGTGGAACAGGGACTGAGTCCAACCCGATTAACTTGCATCTCCCTCGGTGCTTAGAACAGTGCTTGGCACATAATGTTAAACAAGTACCATCATTATTATTATTGTGCATCAATAATAATAATGATGGCATTTATTAAACACTTACTATGTGCAAAGCACTGTTCTAAGCGCGGGGGAGGTTACAAAGTGATCAGGTTGTCCCACAGGGGCGGTCATAGTCTTAATCCCCATTTTCATCATCATCATCATCATCAATCATATTTATTGAGCGCTTACTGTGTGCAGAGCACTGTACTAAGCGCTTGGGAAGTACAAGTTGGCAACATATAGAGGCAGTCCCTACCCAACAGTGGGCTCACAGTCTAAAAGGGGGAAAATCATCATTTTCTAGATGAGGGAACTGAGGCACAGAGAAGTGAAGTGACTTGCCCAAAGCCACACAGCTGACAATTGGCGGAGCCGGGATTCGAACCCATGACCTCTGACTCCAAAGCCCGGGCTCTTTTCCACTGAGCCTTGCTACTTCTCTGTCACGCTGCTTCTCTGCTTCTGTGTTCTCTGTCAATGCTGTTGTACTCTCCCAAGCCCTTAGTACAGTACTTTGCACAGCAATGACTTAAGCTCCTAGAGAGCTAGGGTCACGTCTACCAGCTCTACTGTACTCTCTCAAGCGCTTAGTACAGTACTCCTGCACACAGTAAGCACTCAGTAAATAGCGCTGATTGCCGTGCTAGTCTCAGGCAGGCCGGGGACCGTTGTCACCGACGTTAGCTGAGTGGAGTAAAATAAATAAATTTACTTATTTTACTTGTACATATCTATTCTATTTATTTTATTTTGTTAGTATGTTTGGTTTTGTTCTCTGTCTCCCCCTTTTAGACTGTGAGCCCACTGTTGGGTAGGGACTGTCTCTATATGTTGCCAATTTGTACTTCCCGAGCACTTAGTACAGTGCTCTGCACACAGTAAGCGCTCAATAAATACGATTGACTGATTGACTGATTGGAGGACGCCCCGGTACCTGCTGAGGCAGACCATCCCGAGGCTGGAAGAAAGCCCGTCTTTATTCCTTACAATAACTTCACACCACCCAAAAAGCCACCAACTGATCTGAATCTCTCCGCACCCCTCAGTGGTCGAGATTTGGTTCTGCACAAATGCCTAGCCATTTGCGCCCGAAGAAACAAATGTTTTGCACATGTTCGGAAACAAACCGGGGGGCTTGGGGGTAGGGGGGAGATGCCTTTATTCCCGAGCCAGGAATCTTAATCTGTCCCATAAACAACACACGGCAGAAACCTAGAGGCTCTGGAATGTCACATTTGCTTGACTACACTCCCCGAGAGAAATGAGAGGGGAATGAGGGCCAGGCGGCGGAGAGAAGCGAGTGACCACACTTTAAATGATGGTATTTGTTAATCAATCAATCAATCAATCAATCGTATTTATTGAGTGCTTACTATGTGCAGAGCACTGTACTAAGCTCTTGGGAAGTACAAATTGGCAACACATAGAGACAGTCCCTACCCAACAGTGGGCTCACAGTCTAAAAGGGGGAGACAGAGAACAAAACCAAACATACTAACAAAATAAAATAAATAGAATAGATATGTACAGGTAAAATAAATAAATAAATAGAGTAATAAATATGTACAAACATATATACAGGTGCTGTGGGGAAGGGAAGGAGGTAAGATGGGGGGGATGGAGAGGGGGACGAGGGGGAGAGGAAGGAAGGGGCTCAGTCTGGGAAGGCCTCCTGGAGGAGGTGAGCTCTCAAAGTGACTTGCCCCAAGTCGCACAACTGACAATTGGCAGAGCCGGGATTTGAACCCATGACCTCTGACTCCAAAGCCCGGGCTCTTTCCACTGAGCCACGATCTGTTAAGTGCTTACTATATGTCAAGCGTTGGGGCAGATACAAGCTAATCCAGTTGGACACAGTTCCCTGTCCCACATGGGGCTCCCGGCCTTAATCCCATTTTACAGGTGAGGTAACTGAAGCACAGAGGAGTGACTTGCCCAAGGTCACACAGCAGATAAGTGGCGGAGCTGGGATTAGAAGCCAGGTCCTTCTGACTCTCAGGTCTGTGCTGCATCTTTTAGACTGTGAGCCCACTGTTGGGTAGGGACTGTCTCTATATGTTGCCAACTTGGACTTCCCAAGCACTTAGTCCAGTGCTCTGCACACAGTAAGCACTCAATAAATACGATTGATTGATTGATTGATTGATTGCATCCACTAGGCCATGCTGCTTCTCTAAGTGTCCTTGCAACAACATTGTCAAAAACTCAGAGCCCTTGCCCAAGGCCACTAAAGTCACAAGACAAGGTTGGAAGGCAGGGAATTGATGGGGTTGTGTCTGATTCTTGTCTGGTTCTGCAAATACAGGTCAGGCCTCCTCTGGCCAGTTTAGACCTCTACATGTGTTGTGCTTTCCAAATAGGCCCAAATTAAGCCAAAAAAGGTAGCAGGGTTTTAAGCATTGTGTGTCCTGTTTAACCCAGAGGAGAAAAGATGCTGGGTCCCCTTATGGTTTCTGGATAAACATTCAATCAATCTTATTTATGGAGTACTTGCTGCTTGCAGAGCACTGTACTAAGTGCTTGGGAGGGTACATAGAACAGAGTTGCTAGACACATTCCCTGCCCACAGCGAGTTGAATAATGCCCTCATGCTAAGGAGAACTTTGGTCTGGTTTTATATCTATGGTCTTCTAGTTAATTAATAATGACATTTATTAAGCGCTTACTATGTGCAAAGCACTGTTCTAAACTCGGGGGAGGTTACAAGGTGATAAGGTTATCCCACAGGGGGCTCAGAGTCTTAATCCCCATTTTACAGATGGGGGAACTGATGCACAGAGAAGTGAAGTGACTTGCCCGAAGTCACACAGCTGACAATTGGCGGAGCCGGGATTCGAACCCATGGCCTCTGACTCCAAAGCCCGTGTTCTTTCTACGGAGCCACACTGCTTCTCTGTGACTGCGAGCCCACTGTTGGGTTGGGACTGTCTTTATATGTTGCCAACTTGTACTTCCCAAGTGCTTAGTACAGTGCTCTGTACACAGTAAGCGCTCAATAAATACAATTGATTGATTGATTGATTGATTCTCTGACTAGACTGTGAGCCCGTTGTAGGGTAGGGGTTGTCTCTGTTGCCGAATTGTACTTTCCAAGTGCTTAGTACAGTGCTCTGCACATAGTAAGCACCCAGTAAATACGATTGAATGAATATCTGACAGTCAGTCCAGTTTTCAGGTCATTCATAGCTGGTCTGGTACCGATAAGTCACCAGAAGGCTTTATATGCGCTATTTTAGTTCTAAACACTAAAAACAAGATCCTTCTGCCTCAGCTCCTCCTTGTGGGCAGGGAATGTATCTTTTTATTGTTATTTTGTACTTTCCCAAGCATTTAGGACAGCACTTTGCACACAGTAAGCACTAAATAAATATGACTGACAGACTGAGTTCCTCAACTAGGTAAGGACACCGGAGTTTCGAGGGTGGTGAGAGGGGAGAACGATGGTTCCGGAGCAGTGGAGGGGATCGGTTCGGACGAAACGTCACATATGATCGTATTTCCTCCGGCTGCATGGCTGGCGTAGTTTGTGTCACCTCAGGGGTGATGGAGAGTCTGGATCTGCGAAAAATGTTCCCTGAACACAACTGCCTCACACACACGGACGTGAGGGGTAAACGCAGAAATTCAGCAAGAGGGAGATCCGTCTCTCCCTAGCTTCTGCTCAATTTCATCGCCGGGGAATGGCCAGGAGCCATTAGGGCCTGGAATTCTGGCTAACAAACGAGGCTCGTGGACAAGCAGGCTGTTAATAATAATAATGGCATTTATTAAGCGCTTACTATGTGCAAAGCACTGTTCTAAGCGCTGGAGTTGATTTGCTTCAGTGGAAGATCCGCTAAGGCTCAAGGTGAACACACCGACAGTCCCACATTCTTCTCTCCAGGCCCTACCGCTGGGTTCTAAGAGGGTTTTAAATTTTGTTTGCAGCAGTTGTTTTTTTTAAAAAAGTCAGGGCTTTGATTTTGTTTTGCCATTGAATCATTTGAAACAGTTATTTTTAGATTATAAACGTGTCCATTGGTAATGCCAAATATTCACTGGGCAAAATGGCGTGTTTTCTGTCGCCCTACCTGCTTTTCCCAGATGCTACCTTTTATTGAGAAGGGACTGGCTCTTTTTGAGCAAAGCTTTATAAGGAACGAGAGATAAGGAGGGAAAAGAGAGAGAAGCGCCAGGCGTTGCAAACATTAAACATGACAGCGTCAGGTTGGAGATGTCAAAGTGCTTCAGAAGGAACATGGAATCCCAAGACTTTACGATTCTCACTCATATTAACTTCTCAGATCAATCCGATTTTCACCTACAATGACAGTGCTGCGGTTTCATGACAAAACAAACAGCTACAATTAAATCGCCTGAAACTATCAAATCAGTGGTATTTATTAAGAGCTTACAATGTGCTCAGCACTGTACCAGACGCTTTGGAGAATACAATCAAGTTGGTAAATATGATAACTTCCTTCAAGGAGTTTAGAGTCTGGTGGAATAACCTAAGTATCCAAGCTTCACCTCTCTCAAATATACACATGGATGATGATGATGATGGCATTTATTAAGCGCTTACTATGTGCCAAGCACTGTTCTAAACACTGGGGAAGTTACAAGGTGATCAGGTTGTCCCAAGGGGGGCTTACAGTCTTCATCCCCATTTGACAGATGAGGTAACTGAGGCCCAGAGAAGTGAAGTGACTTACCCAAAGTCACACAGCTGACAATTGGCAGAGTCGGGGTTTGAAACCATGACCTCGGACTCCAAAGCCCGTGTTCTTTCCACTGAGCCACGCTGCTCCTCTATGTGTATACATGTACGTATATGTAGGTATATATATATATATATATATATAAATGAAATCAGGCTTTTTGCCATGATGACTGGCTTTCTAGACATGCTGACTCCAATTCACAATGCTCCAGGAGTTTCAGGCTGGTGGTTACATAGCAGTAATGCTTATAAATGTCCCCTAGTGTCCTGAAAGCATTCAGGGTGTTTCTTCAGCAGTGCCTAACTCACTTCCAGGGAATAAGTTCTGGCCCTGGAAGAGCGGGGATCATAATGAGGAGCAATATTACTGCAATTAGGAACACAGATGAGGTGTAACCAACTCCTCCCGATAGGGCTTTTAGTTTTTGCCAAATTGCAAATTCCGGTGGCGGGACTGTGGGTTCATCATCATCATCATCATCGATCGTATTTATTGAGCGCTTACTATGTGCAGAGCACTGTACTAAGCGCTTGGGAAGTACAAATTGGCAACATATAGAGACAGTTCCTACCCAACAGTGGGCTCACAGTCTAAAAGGGGAAGACAGAGAACAAAACCAAACATACTAACAAAATAAAATAAATAGAATAGACATGTACAAGTAAAATAAATAAATAAATAAATAGAGTAATAAATATGTACAACCATATATACATATATACAGGTGCTGTGGGGAAGGGAAGGAGGTAAGAAGGGGGGATGGAGAGGGGGAAGAGGGGGAGAGGAAGGAAGGGGCTCAGTCTGGGAAGGCCTCCTGGAGGAGGTGAGCTCTCAATAGGGCCTTGAAGGGAGGAAGAGAGCTAGCTTGGCGGATGGGCAGAGGGAGGGCATTCCAGGCCCGGGGGAGGACGTGGGCCAGGGGTCGATGGCGGGACAGGCGAGAACGAGGTACGGTGAGGAGATTAGCGGCGGAGGAGCGGAGGGTGCGGGCTGGGCTGGAGAAGGAGAGGAGGGCGGTGAGGTAGGAGGGGGCGAGGTGATGGAGAGCCCTGAAGCCCAGGGTGAGGAGTTTCTGCCTGATGCACAGATTGATTGGTAGCCACTGGAGATTTCTGAGGAGGGGAGTGATATGCCCAGAGCATTTCTGGACAAAGATAATCCGGGCAGCAGCATGAAGTATGGATTGAAGTGGAGAGAGATTCAGGGTTCAGAGGCCGCTGTCAGCCTACACCAATATGGAACCCGGGTACATAGGTGACATCCCGCGTGACATTTGGCAGAAGTACGCTGATGTTGTCTGACCCTAGAATGTTTTTGTGGCTTAATGGAAAGAACACGGGCTTGGAAGAGAAAACATGGGTTATAATCCCGGTTCCACCACTTGCCTGCTGGGTGACCAACGGGTATGTCACTCAACTTCTCTGGACCTCAATTTCCTCATCTGTAAAAGGGGGATTAAGTTCCTTTCTCCCTCCCTCTTAGACTGTGATCCCCATATCAGGTGGGGACTGGGTCTTATCTGATTGCCATGTTTCTACCTCAGTGCTTAGGGCTGGAGATGGGCCATCTCAAAAGCAGCATTTACTACAGTTGCTGGAACACAGTAAGTGCTTAACAAATACCATTTTCTTAAAAAAAAGAACAAACTGTCCACTACAAAACTGATGCATGTCCATTCTAGACATGTGACTAGTATTCCCTGGGCTGTGAACACCTTGTGGCCTAGTGGTTAAAGCATGGATCTGGGAGTTAGAAAGACCTGGGTTCTAATCTCTGCTCTGCAACTTGCTTGCTGGGTGACCTCGGTCAAGTCACTTAACTTCTCTGTCCCTCAGTTACCTCATCTGTAAAATGGGGATTAAGACTGCGAGCCTCATGTGAGACAGAGGCTGCGTCCAACCTGATTAGCTTGTACCTACCCCAGCACTTAGAACAATGTTTGACACGTAAGCACTTAACAATTACCATTATTATTACTACTAATAATAATGATGGATGCGCTTTCTTTCTAGCAGAAACACCTCCAGTCTTCCTGGGCCTTTCTGCCTGTGTGGTAATAGAATCAGACACTAACTTTTGCAATACTTTCTAATGAGATTGATGTGTGACTACCATTTCTTTTTGCTCAGAACAATACAAAATCTAATGCTGCGTTTCAGAGAATTTCCGCCCATAAAACATGGGAGAATGTGGTTGAGTCATTTTTATTATGTGGATGTTTGGCCAACTTGAAAAATTGATGTTGTTCAGAAAATTGCGGCCTGTTGAGATGAAGGGATAAATTCAACTCACCAAGTCCACTGAATGTTGTATTTACGGCTGGAGCATGTATGGCTGGCGACCTTTGTCTTGCCCTATAAAAATGGGGAGTTGTTTTGCTAAAGTTTCAGAGATGAGTGATTCATTTCCTTCATGGCACATTTCTTTCTACTGAAGTTGTAGTTTCCATGTTTGAAGCAGAAACCAGAAAATGTGAATTTAATTTCGTTGACTTCGGGTCTATTCTTTTCCAAATGAAACCCCTCCGCTTCCCTCCAATAGAAACCATTCCCTTACCACCAAGAACATTTCATTTTGATAACTCCTCAGTGCGTTCGCTTTCAAGGACAAGAGGTTCCTTCTTAGAGTGATCTCAGAGTCCCAAACTACTCTCCAGCCACAAATAAATGACCAAACTTACCAAAAAAGTGATTGTTACCCATCAAAAGCAAAATACCCTCCAAACTCTGATGATGCTGTGTCTTGCCTTATTAACTTATATCTACCCCGGTGCTTAGAACAGTAATAATAATAGTAATGGTGGTCTCCCCCTCCTCCCCCTCCCCATCCCCCCCCACCTTACCTCCTTCCCCTCCCCACAGCACCTGTATATATGTTTGTACATATTTATTACTCTATTTATTTTACTTGTACGTATTTACTATTCTATTTATTTTAATTTTGTTAATATGTTTTGTTTTGTTGTCTGTCTCCCCCTTCTATACTGTGAGCCCACTGTTGGGTAGGGACCATCTCTATATGTTGCCAACTTGTACTTTCCAAGTGCTTAGTACAGTGCTCTGCACACAGTAAGCACTCAATACGATTGAATGAATGAATAGTAAACATTTTACAAATATGCTACTACTAATAAAAAAAATTGAATAACTTTCTGACTTTCTTCCGGAGGAATCCAAGGTGAAGCAGCATGGCTCAGTGGAAAGAGCATGGGCTTTGGAGTCAGAGGTCATGGGTTCAAATCCCAGCTCCACCACTTGTCAGCTGTGTGACTTTGAGCAAGTCACTTCACTTCTCTGGGCCTCAGTTGCCTCATCTGTAAAATGGGGATGAAGACTGTGAGCCCCACGTGGGACAACCTGATCACCTTGTATCCTCCCCAGGGCTTAGAACAGTGCTTTGCATATAGTAAGCGCTTAACAAATGCCATCATTAATATTACTATTATTATTCAGTTTATGGTAATTATGCTATTAAGCTAATAAGCACTCAACCTGTGCAAGCCCTTTTCTAAATAGGCATTGTGGTAATTCCATGATAATCGGATTGATAAGAAGCCAAATCCCACATGGGACCCCCAGTTTACAGATGAGTCAACTGAGGCACAGAGCGTCAAAGGGACTTGCCCACAGTCTCTCACATCCAGCACTTGGCCATTAGCAGAACTGGGACTGATCCCCAGGTCTCCTGACTTCAGGCCCATGCTCTTTTTACCAAATCACACTGCTGGAGTACGGGGGGGCTGGCCATGATGCCGTTTTGAGGAGAAGGGCTTTAAAGTTTGTTTTTTAACTTTGCCACGGAGGAGAGGTTTTATATGGCCGTCACAAGCACTTCTGAAAATGTGATTCGGTTTTTTCAAAGGTCTAGCTGTCTTACCAAATGTATTTATTTGCATGGTTGGTCATAGCTTGGCATTAGAGGAGCGAAGCGTGCGGGCTGAGTTGTGGTAGAAGTGCAGTGAGGTGAGGTAGGAGGGGGAAAGGTGGTTGAATGCACAATTGGTAGGCACTTTCCCTGCCCTCAAGGAGTTTAAAGTCTACAGCTTCTAGGCAGGAGGCTGCTTACCCAGAACCTGGATAACTCCACTTCCCCGGCCTCAAAGAAACCAGGAACTTTGGCTTCAGAGTTCAGTGGATCAAGGAAAAGAGCCTAATAGAAAACCTGACCTCTAATGGAGCCATCTTGGGAAGCGTGAAGGATGAATCTGGGAGATGGCTGCAACCTAAGCCGGAACAAATTGCTAAATCAATAGGAACGTCGTAGGGGCAACCCCCTGGAGATTCAAATACGACCTCGTGAGATGAAGTTAGGAGGAAGGAGACATTTCTACCTGCCAGCTTATCCAGGCTGATTTGCCTAGCGGGTCAAGAAAGTTTATTATTCATTTATTTTCATTCAATCGTATTTATTGAGTGCTTACTGTGTGCAGAGCACTGTACTAAGCACTTGGAAAGTACAAGTTGGCAACATATAGTGACGGTCCCTACCCAACAATGGGCTCACTGTCTAGAAGGGGGAGACAGACAACAAAACAAAACACGTGGACAGGTGTCAAGTCATCAGAATAAATAAAAGTAAAATAAGTAATTGCGCTGCTCGCAGTTAGTTTCCTAACAATTTTGATGGTTGGCTCCAATCACCTGATAGGCAAGTTCTGGAGTCTAGGTGCTAGGAAAGCAGATTTGGTAAGTTGAACTTATCAGTTTTTGGTAGACCGGGTTAGGATCAGCGATTCAACCATCTACAGTGAGGGAGAGAACGTCATTAGCGGATGGCATTTGTGACAGTTGGGATCCTAGTTGGTGTGGCTATTTATTGAGTGCTCACACTGGGCTAGGCACTGGCTAAGTAATGGAGTTCTTGGCATATGGTATAAACCTGGTCTGACCTGATCCCTCTCCCACTGGGTTTCCTAGTCGAGGTTTGGGGTTGAGTCGGGGAGAATGAGTTATAAACAACAAGTCTCTGATAATGGGAATGTTTCAAAAATAGCAAGAGTCAGAAATGAAAGGCAGTAATAGAAAGGTGGATGTCCTGAAAGTCCTCCCCTCTCCATGAAGTCTGCTGGGGCAGCATCTGGACTCCTTCAGGGTTAAGCGTATGTTTGTGTGTGTGTGTTTTGGGGAGGGAAGAGCTGGTCCAGTTGTGGGGGAGGGACCCTAAGCAGACCCCCACAAAGGGTCATGGCAGCTCCAAGCCCAATGGTTTGGTTTGTGCTTCCTGCCCCAATCTAGACAAGTGTGTCTATAGTGGCCTTGCTAAAGCTTATTCCTCACTTTCCATAGGCTTCCCTCTGCGCTGTGTTGTATAAGGACATGTGTGTGTTTCAGGTTTGCACCCCTCTTAGAAGTATCCAGATTTAAGCTATCATGAAAAATTGGGGATTAGCCAGCACAAATCTGTCAAGCCTTTTACCTGTCATGGAGATTAAATACCTTGAACTGGGAGTCCTGGGTGAGACACCTTCTGTGTCTGATCTGGGGGAAGCAGCGTGGCTCAGTGGAAAGAGCGTGGGCTTGGGAGTCAGAGGTCATGGGTTCGAATCCCAGCTCCGCCACTTAGCTGTGTGACCTTGGGTAAGCCACTTAACTTCTCTGTGCCTCAGTTACCTCATCTGTAAAATGGGGATTAAGACTGTGAGCCCCAAGTGGGACAACCTGATCACCTTATATCCCCCCCAGCACTTAGAACAGTGCTTTGCACATAGTAAGCGCTTAACAAATGCCACCATTATTATTATTATCTGATTGTATTGTGTCAATCCCAGTGCTTGGCTCACAGTGAACATTTGCACATTATTATTATTACTATTGATATTATTATTGTTCACTCATTCATATTTACTGAGCACTTACTGTGTGCAGAGCACTGTACTAAGCTCTTGGGAAAGCACAACACAATAAAGAGTGACATTCCCTGCCCAAGCCCTTACAATGTGTCAAGCACTGGGGTAGGTACAAATTAAACAGGTTGAAGACAGTCCCTGTCCCACGTGGAGCTCCCAGTCTAAACAGGAGGGAGTAGGATTTAATCCCTATTTTACAGATGAGGAAACAGGCACAGAGAAGTTGAGTGACTGGCCCCAAGTCGAACAGCAAGGAAGTGGCAGAGCTAGAGCTTGCCTGTGCTGGGTTTGCAGATATTCCCATATTCCTTCTTCCTAGAGCCAGCTGCCATTACACATGAGAGCAAGGTGAGAAACTCAGAATATGTTTTAGTGGCTGGAAGCAAGTCTGTTCCCTTCTCTTGAAAGCCTTTATAAGGCATCGTTCACCACCTCTCCTGCCCTGTTCCAGATCAAAGTGCCAGGCTGGTTTGATATAGTGGGAGAGACATGTGTAAGGGTAGAGAAATGGGAAGACACTCCTTCCCAGTTCTAATGGCTGGCATTTTCCTTAACGTTTCGGTGGGACTGGTGAAACTAGGATCTTGACTTGCACTTCAGTTAGCCCCCAACCTTTGGGCAGTAATGATTACTCAGAGAATATGCCTCAGTATTAATGGCTCTTGGGAATCACATAATCAGAGGCATTGAAAATTAGGAGGTGGTAGGGGGTACTCAGGATCTTGGGATTGTGATGTTAAATTAGCAAAATCTTCTAGGAGTAGGTGAGTTTTCAGGATAGTTTTGAATATGAGGAGGGCTGCAGACTGAAAGATTTGAGCTGGGAGGGGGCTTCAGGTCGGGAGAGGGAGATGGTAGAGCTGAGAATAATAGTAATAATAATAATGATGGCATTTATTAAGCGCTTATTATATGCAAAGCACTGTTCTAAGCACCGGGTAGGTTACAAGGTGATCTGGTTGTCCCACGGCGGGCTCACACTCTTAATCCCCATTTTCTGGATGAGGTAACTGAGGCCCAGGGAAGTTAAGTGACTTGCCCAAAGTCACACAGCTAACAAATGACAGAGCTGGGATTTGAACCCATGACCTGTGAGGTACGATAAGAAGGTAAACTTTGTAGGAGAGTAGAGAGATCAGGCAGGTTTAACCAAGAGTGCTGGTGGAGGGTGTTGAAGTCACTGGTCAGGAGCTTCAGTTTGACGCATCATAATTATATTTCATTTGCCAACTTCTTTGTTCCTGACTTACCTGTTAGACTGTAGGCTTCTCCAAGTCAGGGATGGATCATGTTGTGTGCTTCAGGAATCCAGTCAGTGTTGGAAGTGATGATAATGATGATACCGAAGAGTGATTTGGTTCTAATCAGTCTGGATTTCTTCTAGGATTTTGCCTCTGATTTTGTTACCTTGTCTTATTCTTCTAAGTAATTTGTAAGCTCCTTTGATATGTTTCCCAATGCTGCTGTAGAAGGGTAAAGTATGAATCTATCAGTCCATGGCTTTTAGTGAGCACTTACTGTGTGCAGAGCACTGTACTGAGCACCTGGAAGAGTATAATTTAGCAGCGCTGGTAGACACGTTCCCTTGCCGTAACAAACTTAAAGTCTCTTCGGCTACCTCCTCTGTGGTGGTGATTCCCGAATCTCCATCTCCAGCCCTGATCTCTTTCCCGCTCTGTGGTCTCGCTTCTCTTGCCTTCAAGACATCTCTACTTGGCCGTCCTGTGGACACCTCAAGCTTGACCTGTCAAAAGCAACGTGGCTCAGTGGAAAGAGCACGGGCTTTGGAGTCAGAGGTCACGGGTTCAAATCCCAACTCCGCCAATTGTCAGCTGTGTGACTTTGGGCAAGTCACTTAACTTCTCTGTGCCTGTTACCTCACCGGGAAAATGGGGATAAAGACTGTGAGCCCCCCGTGGGACAACCTGATCACCTTGTACCTCTCCAGTGCTTAGAACAGTGCTTTGCACATAGTAAGCACTTAATAAATGCCATCATTAATCTGACCCCCCTTATGGGTTTGTCTGAGGCACTGGAGAAGATAGTCTGCACAGAGCCATAGCCCCATTGCCCACAATATATACCTCAATTTATACCTTCTCACACTACATCCCAACATAACGTTTTATTTCAGGTATTAATTTTTTCTTCTGCAGAGCCTGAAAAGACTGTGCCCAGTCAAACCTATAACAGCTAACCCTGCATTCTCCTAAGTATTTATCTCCCATCCCATTTGTTCAGATCTCTAAATTCTGAAAAAGCAGAGGAAGAGCTCTATCCAATAAAAGGGTCAAGACTATGATCTCCTCCCCATCTTGAGCTCTATTAGTCCTCAACAGTGTGGCTCAGTGGAAAGAGCCCGGGCTATGGAGTCAGAGGTCATGGGTTCAAATCCTGGCTCCGCCAACTGTCAGCTGTGTGACTTTGGGCAAGTCACTTCACTTCTCTGTGCCTCAGTTACCTCATCTGTAAAATGGGGATAAAGACTGTAAGCCCTCTGTGGGACAACTTGATCACCTTGTAACCTCCCCAGCGCTTAGAACAGTGCTTTGCACATAGTAAGCGCTTAACAAATGCCATTATTATTATTATTATCATTAACAGGATACAATGACATTAGTCCCTATTTAATCACCTGGATATTCAACCAGAGAAGCCGTGTGGCTCAGTGGAAAGAGCACGGGCTTGGAGTCAGAGGTCATGGGTTCAAATCCATGGGTTCAAATCCCGGCTCCGCCAATTGTCAGCTGTGTGACTTTGGCCAAGTCACTTAACTTCTCTGTGCCTTAATTACCTCATCTGTAAAATAGGGATGAAGACTGTGAGCCCGCCGTGGGACAACCTGATCACCTTGTAACCTCCCCAGAGCTTAGAACAGTGCTTTGTACATAGTAACTGCTTAATAAATGCCATTATTATTATTATTATTATAATCCCATAAGGTCTTGCTCTACCTTCCTCATTGATAACTGATTCGGAGAGGACAGCCATTTCATCGCATCTTTTTTTTCATTTACAGTTTCTTGTTTAGGTTCCTAAACTTCTGAGATTAAAACAAGGCTGAAATAAATTGAGTTAAAGAAGGACTCAGTCGTCGTAACTGAAATGGCAAGCCCCAGATTTGATGGAGCTGTGAATGGACCGAGCATGAAGGTGCCGAGACTTCGGACAGCCCAGATTGGAAGTTCTGGGGCTAAGAACTACCAAATCCAGAAGTTCCAGGACTAGGAATCCTTCAGTCCAGCAGTTCTAGGGCTAAACTTTGCCAATATCGGGCACAAACTGATCCCACCCCTGTCCCCTTTTCCCCCTGGAAAAGGGGTTTAAATGGGTGCCAATTTGATGAAGAACAGGGCACCAAGCCAAATTCCTGTGATGTGGCACCCTTACCGCCATTTGCCAAAAGGCTCCTGTCTTTTTATGCCACTGATGTAATTATCATTCAATTCCTAATTATTATTCCTTAATCACTATTGATTTTTCTGCCCTAAATCAGTATATGGTTCTGGAGCCAGTAGGAAAAAAAAAACTCCCCTTTTCTAAAACTTTCCAAAGTGTAACCGAACTGCCTGAACACCAGGCTAATTTTCAGCTCATCCTGTGGCAACTCCATCTTATTTCGGGAAAACCTTGGTTTTCATGGAAAACTTCTGTGATTCCTGCATCTGTCTTAGAATTCGGTAACTAAAAGAGGTTTGCTAAAATCTGGCTCTCAAGATGACATGAAAAGACACGGGCTGGGGTGTGGGAAAATTTCCTACAAAAATGTACCCGTCTGAGAACACGGCACCTCAATCGATAGTGGTTTTCACTTGCTTCAGGTGATGAGCTTAAGTTAAAAAACTTGATAAGTCCCAGCATCCAAACTTTAAAATACTTTGAACTTTTGAGGGCTGCCCATGTGGGATTTTTTTTTTGTCTTATGCCGTCGAGTCGTCTTCGACCCATAGCAAGATCTCTCCCAGAACGCCGCACCTCCATCTGCAATCGTTCTGGTAGTGTATCCATAGAGTTTTCTTGGTAAAAATCCAAAAGCAGTTTATGATTGCCTCCTTTCACGCAGTAAACTTGAGTCTTCACCCTTGATTCTCTCCGATGGTGCTGCTGCCTAGCACAGGCGAGTTTTGACTTGTAGCGGATTGCCTTCCGCTCGTTAGCCACTGCCCAAGCTAGGAATGGAATGGATATCATCATTAATCGTATTTATTGAGCGCTTACTATGTGCAGAGCACTGTACTAAGCACTTGGGAAGTACAAATTGGCAACATATAGAGACAGTCCCTACCCAACAGTGGGCTCACAGTCTAAAAGGGGGAGACAGAGAACAAAACCAAACATACTAACAAAATAAAATAAATAGAATAGATATGTACTAGTAAAATAAATACATAAATAAAATAAATAAATAAATAAGTGAAATAAATAAATAAATATGCCTCTGCCTCTGCCTGACTCTCCCTCCTGTAGTCGAGACTGGTAGAGGACTGGGAACTCTCCAGGTGTGACCCCGCGAGGGGCATGTGGGATTAGCAGAGCCCTAAATAGCAGCCCCATTTTACCGATGGAAAAACTGAGCCCAGAGTGGTTTGAGTAGGAGCACAAAGAAAGATCTCTGGTGGAACTAGATTCACAACACCCTATGATTTTAGAGCTTTGCACCAAGTTTTGGAAAATCTTGGAATATCAATTGTGCTTTCAATTAAGTTATTCTGAGTACTCTATTTATAAATATTTTTGTGTCTGTTTCCTCTATTAGAGTGTAAGCTCCTTGTGGGTAGGGATTGTGCTGTCCTACTTTCCAGAGTGCTTAGTATGGTGCGCTGCATCAAGTGGTTGCTCAATATATACGATTAAAGCTATTAGTATTACAACTATTACTACTAATAATAATGATAGTGGCATTTGTTAAGCATTTACTATGTGCCAGGCACTGTTCTAAGTGCTGGGGTAGATACAAGTTAATCAGATTGGACACAGTCCCTGTCTCACATGGGGCTCACACTCTCAATCCCTATTTTACAGATGCGATAACTGAGGCAAGGAAAAGTTAAGTGGCTTTCCCAAAGTCCCCCAGTGGACAAGTGGCGGAGACAGGATTAGAACCCAAGTCATTTTGATTCTCAGGCCCATGCTCTAACCATTAGGCCACGTTGCTTGCATTCCTACTACTACTATTATTATGACTTAGAGGAAAGAGCCCGGGTTTGGGAGTCAGAGGAGGTGGGTTCGAGCCCCTGCTCCTCCACTTGTCTGCTGTGTGGCCTTGGGCAAGCTGCTTAACTTCCAGCCTTAGTTACCTCATCTGTAAAATGGGGATTAAGACTGTGAGCCCCACGTGGGACAACATGGATACCTTGAATCTACCCCAGCACAGTGCTAGGCACTTAGTAAGCGCTTAATAAATACCATTATTATTACTACTACTGTAAAACCAGTACCATTGCCAATTCTGGTTCCAATCAATAGTCCATCAAGCCCAGGATTCCATCTTTGATCATGGTATAGTATAAAATCTGTATAATCTTGCCTATGGACTTTCCTTTAAGTCATCCCTTATAATAATTAATAATAATTCTGTTATTTGTTAGGCTCTTACTAAGTGCCAAGCACTCTTCTATTGCCGGGGTAGAGACAAGGTGATCAGGTTGTCCCACGTGGGGCTCAAAGTCTTAGTCCCCATTTTGCGAATGAGGTAACTGAAGGCAAAGAGAAGTTAAGTGACTTGCCCAAAGTCACACAGATGACAAGCGGTGGAACTGGGATTAGAACCCACAACCTCCGATTCCCAAGCCCGGGCTCTTTCCACTAAGCCACACTGCTGCTTTTGGACTTCGCGTCTATGAATTTATCCAAATTCCTCTTGATCCAGCTGATAGTTTGGGGCCCTGCAGAACTTCGGTGGTCATGATTTCAGTTCATCTCCCTCTTACAGTGTCATGTGTTTTCTCCTG
This sequence comes from Tachyglossus aculeatus, assembly GCF_015852505.1. Lineage (NCBI taxonomy): Eukaryota > Metazoa > Chordata > Mammalia > Monotremata > Tachyglossidae > Tachyglossus > Tachyglossus aculeatus. The sequence continues at coordinate 43,028,323 of NC_052074.1, read as the reverse complement.
AAACTCCAGCGCTTAGAACAGTGCTTTGCACGTAGTAAGCGCTTAACAAATGTCATCATTATTGTTATTATTATTATTCCTTCCTCCAACTTCTATGGGTATCTCCTTCCTCCCCATGGTGTGTGGATATGTGAACCACGCTAACTGATTCAGAGAAAAAAAACCATTTGCCAACTTGTACTTCCCAAGTGCTTAGTACAGTGCTCTGCACACAGTAAGCGCTCAATAAATACGATTTAATGAAGGAATGAATGAATTTCATAGCTTCTTTTTTTAAAGTTTCACTCTGATTTTGCAAACATGAATCAGGCCCCCTTCCCAACTTTCATCTTTGCAGTCCAAAGGTTCTTGTTGTGAGAGAGGAATCCTTATGAGTTTACGGGAGCCCCTCCGAAATCGGTTCTGGAAGGCTGTTCCGACTCCTTTATTCAGTCAAAAATCCGCCTTGAAAAAAATGCAATTTCAAAAAATCGCCTCATCTCCCCGAAGAGCAACTTATAGGGTATTTTGTGAGTGATAAAGAATAGAGGGTTGAATGAGTTAGGGAGGTTTTGTTTAAAATATGCCTGGGAGAACATAACATTTTAATTTCCCTGAATCAGATTCAATTTCACTAAACAATGCGAACGAGGGAGCACTCAAGCTTCAGTGAATGGGCAGGCTCTCTAGTCAATAATGCAAAAGTCTTAGCCGTGAAGCTCGGGCTGGTAATAAGAGAACTACAGTAAATTCACAGAGCAATGTAGCTATGGCAACTGAAGATTTCAGTCAATAGCCTTTGATCTCCAACATGAGATGGTCATGTCTGATTGCCGCTCGCAATCTTCCTCCCAGAAGAGGTCAACGTGTTCCTGCTGAAGCACTTCAAAGAATCTGAGCCTTAGAAATGCCTAAGGGCTTTGGTACGAGTCCTTCCCGTCTTTGATCAACCCCCCGGATTTTCCAAGCTCTAGCCGGGAGACGTCCAGTGATGGACAATCTTTAGCAAGAGTCGCTCCTCACTAAATTACGGCAGGTAGGCCTGCCTCCCGCAATTAAAATGGAATACAAAATAGTCAACAGGCATATTTGATGATGGATGCTTATTAACGCGATCACGCACAAACTCAAAAACTGCTGCCCTCAGTTCTAGTGTAACACATGATTTTCCGAGAAAACTGACAGGGAATTAGGGAATGTTTGTACAACAACATAATAATGATAATAATTTGGAAGCAGCGTGGCCTAGTGGATAGAGCGCGGGCCTGGGGGTCAGAAGGATCTGGGTTCTAATTCCACCTCCGCCATTTGTCTGCTGTGTGACCTTGGGCAAGTCACTTCACTTCTCCATGCCTCAATTTCCTCATCTGTAAAATGGGATTTAAACTGATGATGATGATGGCATTTGTTAAGTGCTTACTATGTGTCAAGCACTGCTCGAAGCACTGGGGGGGATACAAGGTAATCAGGTTGTCCCACATGGGGTTCACAGTCTTTATCCCCAGGGACAGGGACTGTGTCTAAAACAGATTAGCTTCTATGTCCCCAGCATTTAGTACTGAGTGCTCTGCACACAGTAAGCGCTCAATAAATATGATTGAATGAATGAATGAATGACACATAATAAGTGCTTAACAAATAATAATAATAATGATGGTATTTGCTAAGCACTTACTATGTGCAAAGCACTGTTCTAAGCACTGGGGAGGTTAAAGGTGATCAGGTTGTCTCACGGGGGGCTCAAAGTCTTAATTCCCATTTTACCGATGAGGGAACTGAGGCCCAGAGAAGTGAAGTGACTTGCCCAAAGTCACACAGCTGACAGTTGGCAGAGCCGGGATTTGAACCCATGACCTCCGACTCCAAAGCCCGTGCTCTTTCCACTGAGCCATGCTGCTTCTCATTCTCAAATACCATCATCATTATTATTATTATGCTCAATAATAATACTAGTCATCATCATGATCATAAAATGATATTTCTTTACACTGGTAAGGGCTGAGGGCCGGGATAGATTCAAGGTTCTGAGATTGGACGCTGTCCAATTGGGGACAGATGAGGAGACTGAGGCCCAGAGAGGTTTAGTGACTCTCTAAGGTCACACAGCAGGCTAATGGAAGAGGTGGGGATAGAACACACGTCTCCCATCTCCCGGCTCCACGCCCTTTCCTCTAGGCCACACTGCCTTTCATGTTCCTTAACACTGTGTTTTGCCAACACATGACTCCATTTTCCATTTTCATCTCCTGTTGTACAGGGGATGACCCTGTGAGAGAGGAAAGGTGTGTTGAAGGGGATTATGTTTCCTTTCTCCCGGCAACCTTTTTTTAATAGTATTTGTTAAGTGCTTACTACGTCTCCAGCACTGCTCTAAATGCTGGGCTAGATGCAAGCTAATCGGGTTGGACACAGTCCCTAAGCGATCAGTCTTAATCCTCATTTTACAGATGAGGAAACTGAAGCACAGAGGAGTTAAGTGACTTGCCCAAGGTCACACTGAAGACAAGTGGGTTTAGAACTTAGGTCTTCTGTCTCCCAGGCCTGGGCTATTTTAATAATAATAATAATAATAATAATGGCATTTATTAAGCACTTACTATGTGCAAAGCACTGTTCTAAGTGCTGCCAAATGTTGGTATTTGCTAGGCGCTTACTATGTGCCAAGCACTGTTCTAAGCGCTGGGGTAAATACAGGGTAATCAGGTTGTCCCACGTAGAGCTCACAGTCTCAATCCCCATTTTGCAGATGTAAAATGATGCCAACTTGTACTTCCCAAGCGCTTAGTACAGTGCTGTGCACACAGTAAGCGCTCAATAAATACGATTGAATGAATGAATGAGGTAACTGAGGCACTGAGAAGTTAAGTGACTTACCCCATGCTGTTCCTTAACCTTGATTCTGTACTTTGAGTGGCTGGACTCAGGAAGACACTGCGTTTTTCTCTCACAACATTTTAGCTCCAGGCAGACGTTGCGAGTGATTCAATTTTTAAAATTTTTTTATTCCTCCTCCAAAGACTTGAAAGTGGGGCCATTTTGCCATAGTTACTGACATGCAATCTTACCCTGTTAGGAAAAGCTTATCTTTCCCAGGTTACCATTATTTTAATTATGCAGCTGTGCTATCAGGGTAGTAGTGGGAGCTTTATCGAAAATGTAGTGTGCTGTACTAGACACTTAGGAGGTGGTAATGACAATGATATAGATACCGTGAGCCTGCTGTTGGGTAGGGACCGTCTCTATACGTTGCCAACTTGTACTTCCCAAGCGCTTAGTACAGTGTTCTGCACACAGTAAGTGCTCAATAAATACGATTGAATGAATGAATGAATAAACTCTGACCCTCACCCGAGGTGGGGGAGAGGGGAGGTCCATTCTGTTAAAAAAAATAAATAAATAAAAGCACAGAAAATGATACATGCTTTTGATTTCTGAGATCTCTGAAAGATTGGCTTCTCTGTCGACCAACCCATTTGGCCACATGGCCTAAAGTAATTCCTTAACCTCACGGGTATTGTTTTCAAATAGTTTTCGGCTTTTGCAATGGGTTAGCACACAAGCCCTGATTGTGTTTCTAGACTGTACGCCGGGAACCGGGGTTGTGAAGGGCTTATGTTTGGGGTCCCAAGAGACTTGTCCCGTGTCTCAAGTTGAGCCTGCATGGCGGGGGCGGGCTTTGGACTCGCAGTTGGTTGGCCCCCGTTGCCCTGTGTCAGTTACTGGGGAATTTTGTCAGACAAACAGGCCTCACCCCATTGGTGTGATGAATCTGGCAGGGAGACCTCTAGCCTGATCCCAACATTCTCTCCTTAATAATAATAATGATGGTATTTGTTAAGCGCTGACTATGTGCAAAGCACTGTTCTAAGTGCTGGGGAGGATACAAGGTGATCAGGTTGTCCCACGGGGGGCTCACAGTCTTAATCCCCATTTTACGAATGAGGTAACTGAGGCACAGAGAAGTGAAGTGACTTGCCCAAAGTCACACAGCTGACGAGTGGCGGAGCTGGGTCCAGGGAAAAAGTGGGAATGTTGAGAACAGTTCTGGATGGTGGAAATCACATCCTCAGTGTGAGGATGACTATTGTTATATTGTACTCTCCCAAGTGCTTAGTACAGTGCTGGGCACACAGTAAGAGCTCAATAAATACAATTGAATGAACGAATGAATGATGGGGGTCAAGGAGGATAACCGCCTAATAATAATAATAATGATAATGACATTTATTTAGTGCTTACTATGTGCAAAGCACTGTTCTAAGCGCTGGGGAGGTTACAAGGTGATCAGGTTGTCCCACTGGGGGCTCACAGTCTTAATCCTCATTTTACAGATGAGGGAACTGAGGCACAGAGAAGCTAAGTGACTTGCCCAAAGTCACACAGCTGACAATTGGCCGAGCCAGGATTTGAACCCATGACCTCTGACTCCAAAGCCCGGGCTCTTTCCAGTGAGCCACGCTGCTTCTCACTTGGTACAATGCTGTGCACCTAGTGAGCATTCAGTAAGCGCTATAGATTGATTGCCTGATTTATAACTGATTTATAACTAACTGGTGAATTAGGCTGCTGGACTCACATTCCCTGCTCACAGTGAGTCTAGAGGGAGAGACATATATTAATATAAACAAATAAATTAAAGATATGTACACTAGTGCTGTGGGGCTGGGAGGGGGAGATGAATGTAGGTAACAAGTCAGGGTGACACAGAGGGAACAGGAGAAGAGAAAAGGAGGGCTTAGGGAAGGCCTCTTGGAGGAAATGGGCCTTCAATAATCAATCAACCAATCAATCATATTTTCTGAGCACTTACTGTGTGCAGAGCACTGTACTAAGCGCTTGGGAAGTACAAGTTGGCAACATGTAGAGACAGTCCCTACCCAACAGTGGGCTCACAGTCTAAAAGACTTTAGATAAGGCTTTGAAGAGTGTGAGGAGTAATTATCTGTCAAATCTGAGAAGGGAGGATGTTCCAGGCCAGAGGCGGGACATGGGTGAGAGGTCATATCTGCCGGTGGTGGCAATTTATTCTGTGTCATGCTCTGGAACTGTCTGCCCATCTGTGGAAACCTCCGCGAACTTCCCATAGTGTTTCATTCTTGCCGACCCACTTCACCCTGGAATATGGGAACCATGATACAATGTCAGCTCTCTGTGGAGGCCGGGATTCCCTATGTCTGCCTGTGATGGCTTTGCAACCCTTAAGCCTTATTGGAAATGGAACTAGGGCATGCAGATGGAACAAGAGCAAGGGCAGGGATGTCTGTGCCCATCCGGGTGACTCACCGCCAGACTGTTTTTAGAACAACTTTCTCCTAAATCCCCCATTTCCCCCTAGTGCTTCATCGCTCCCTCAGGTTACTGGAAGGCTCGCTTTGTTGTCGTTTTTTTCCTAATTCAATTAGGAAAAAGCTTTTTGGCGAATACAGAAAGCATTAAGACTTCTTCTGGCATGATGGAATCCTGAGGCCAGGTCTGTGGTTAATAAGAGAGCACTCCGATCCCCATTTGAAGAGCTCAGTCCAGGACTTCAAAGCGGCCAACCGCGAGAAAACGGGTGCGTCCTTGGCCGCGGATGCCTTAGTAGAGTTGATATTTGGTTGGAAACGCCGTTGGTTGTGGAAAGATTCTATCCGTGGGTGTCACACTGAGAAACCCTTGAATATTGTGCTCATGAAAAAGGAGTAGGGTGCCATTTCTGACCCCTGACATTTGAATGAGTTGTACTCTTTATTTTTTTATAATGGCATTTATTAAGCACTTACTATGTGCAAAGCACTGTTCTAAGCACTGGGGAGGTCACAAGGTGATCTGATTGTCCCTCGTGGGGCTCACAGTCTTGATCCCCGTTTTGCAGAAGAGGTAACTGAGGCACAGAGAAGTTAAGTGACTTGCCCAAGGTCACACAGCTGACAATTGGCAGAGCCGGCATTTGAACCCATGACCTCTGACTCCAAAGCCCGTGCTCTTTCCACTGAGCCACGTTGCTTCTGGTACTCCAGTACCAGTAGTTGAGAGGGAAAGGAATTACTGGCTCTATTTGCTCCCAGTGGCTCCAGGAAGAACATATTTTTGTGGGGCCTCCACATGATAATAATAATAATAAAAGGTATTTTTTTAAGTGCTTACTATGTGTCAAGCACTGCTCTAAGGGTTAGGGAAGATAGGAGCTAATCAAGGTGGACACAGTCCCTGTCCCACATGGGGCTCACTTTCTTAATCCCCATTTTACAGATGCGGTAATTGAAGCCCAGAGAAGTGAAATGACTTGCCCAGGGTCACACAGCAGACAAGTGACAGAGCTAGAGTTAGAACCTGGGTCTTTCTGATTCCCAAGCCCGTGCTCTATTCACTAGGCCACGCTGCTTCTCGTGATACATGATGTCATGATATCACACTGAGAACGGCAATATGGAGCTGACTATCCGGTATCATTCAGATCCTGTTGCCACTCACTGCACAAACTCACACACACACAAATACACTCATTCATTCATTCATTCAATCGTATTTATTGAGCGCTTACTATGCGCAGAGCACTGTACTAAGCACTTGGGAAGTCCAAGTTGGCAACATATAGAGATGGCCTCTACCCAACAGCGGGCTCGCAGTCTAGAAGGGGGACATTCACATTTGCGTTTAAGGGCTTGGGACCATTTATTGTCAGGGCTGTCTCCTAGTCCAGTTGTGAGTTTGTATGTGTGTGTGTTGGGGAAGGAGGGGTGTTTGTTGGTGAAAGCTTATTGTGGGCAGGGAATGTGTCTGCTTATTGTTATATTGTACTCTCTCAAGTGTTTATTACAGTGCATTGCATCACAGAAAGCGCTCACTAAATATCAATCAATCAATCAATCGTATTTATTGAGCGCTTACTGTGTGCAGAGCACTGTACTAAGCGCTTGGGAAGTACAAGTTGGCAACATATAGAGACAGTCCCTACCCAACAGTGGGCTCACAGTCTAGAAGGGGGAGACAGAGAACAAAACCAAACATATTAACAAAATAAAATAAATAGAATAGATATGTACAAGTAAAATAAATAAATAGAGTAATAAATATGTAGAAGCGTATATACATATATACATATACATATATAAACATATATACATATATGAATGAAATATATCTTTATGTGTGTCTGAGTATTTCCCAGCATTTAGAACAGTGCTTGGCACATAGTAAACACTTAACACATACCATAATTATTATTATTTATTTATCTCTCTATATTTACTTATCTATTTATTTATTTATTTATTTATTTATTATACTTGTACATATTTATTCTATTCATTTTATTTTGTTAATATGTCTTCTTTTGTTGTCTGTCTCCCACTTCTAGACCGTGAGCCCACTGTTGGGTAGGGACTGTCTCTATATGTTGCCAACTTGTACTTCCCAAGCGCTTAGTACAGTGCTCTGCACACAGTAAGCGCTCAATAAATATGATTGAATGAATGAATGAATGAATGAATGAATTATTATTATTATTATTGCGACTTGGCGGGGCTCCAAGATATAAGCCCAGTGGCTTGTAGTGGCTTCTATTGGCAGCAGAAGGATTCATTCATTCATTCAATCAATTGTATTTATTGAGCACTTACTGTGTGCAGAGCACTGTACTAAGCACTTGGGAAGTACAAGTTGGCAACATATAGAGATGGTCCCTACCCAACAGTGGGCTCACAGTCTAGAAGGGGGAGACAGAGAACAAAACAAAACATACTAACAAAGTAAAATAAATAGAATAAATATGTACAAATAAAATAAATACAGTAATAAATCCGTACAAATATATATACATATATATAGGTGCTGTGGGGAGGGGAAGGAGGTAAGGTGGGGGGGATGGACTGTGAGCCCACTGTTGGGTAGGGACTGTCTCTATATGTTGCCAATTTGTACTTCCCAAGCGCTTAGTACAGTGCTCTGCACACAGTAAGCACTCAAGAAATACGATTGATTGATTGATTGATTGACTGATTGATGGGGAAGGGGAGGAGGCGGAGAGGAAAGAGGGAGCTCAGTCTGGGATGAATGAGGATAGGGATAAACTAGTACAGATCTGTGAGGATGAATTAGTAAAGTCAATGATTGAATGTCCAAATCAATACATAAATGGGGATCTAATCAGAAAAAAAACACACCAAAAAACCTACTTGCAGATAAAGTATCTAAGCTCCAAAGTTAATGCCCTAATTTTCCCCTCCAATTTCAGGAAACAATAGAGAAGCTTTCCAAAAGGACCAGGACTCAATCAATCAATCAATCAATCGTATTTATTGAGCGCTTACTGTGTGCAGAGCACTGTACTAAGTGCTTGGGAAGTCCAAGTTGGCAACATATAGAGACAGTCCCTACCCAACAGCGGGCTCACAGGCTAAAAGGGGGAGACAGAGAACAAAACCAAACATATTAACAAAATAAAATAAATAGAATAGACATGTACAAGTAAAATAAATAAATAAACTAATTAGTAACTCTTGTGTATGCACCCCACCACCACCGCCCACCCCCGCACACAGACACACACAGACTCTCTCTCTTTCTCTCTCTGCGTCAAATCACCTTTCACCTCAGCGGCTTTCTGCCATCTGGAAAGAAGAACACATATTTTTCCATCAGCGACAGTCCCGTCCTGCATCTCAATGTCACCTTCTCGGCTTCAGGCTCCGTCTTTACCATCACTGCGATCGCCCCTCGGTTATCTCGTCTCCCCTGACATGGGGGATGTGGCGGCGTTCTCTGCAGGACTGGCCCCGTCGGGACCTTCAGGTAAATTTGACCTAACCCCAGTGGTCCTTCAAGGCAAGGTCTCAGGAGAGTAATGGTGGCGAGAGATCACAACACGATTTACCTCTCTCAAACCGGTCAAATTTGTGATTGGAGTCGCAGGCCAGAAAGAGGATGCAGGGGTGTAGTTGTGTGAATGGACAAGGTGTAAATAGGGTCTTGAGATTGTGGATTCTATTTACACAATTTCCTGAATTTTGTCAGGTTAACAGGCCGGTTGTGTTTGCCTGCTTTGCTGGAGAAGCAGCGTGGCTCAGTGGAAAGAGCCCGGGCTTTGGAGTCAGAGGTCATGGGTTCAAATCCCGGCTCCGCCAATTGTCAGCTGTGTGACTTTGGGCAAGTCACTTCACTTCTCTGGGCCTCAGTTACCTCATCTGTAAAATGGGGATGAAGACTGTGAGCCACTCATGGGACAACCTGATCACCTTGTAACCTCCCAGCACTTAGAACAGTGCTTTGCACATAGTAAGTGCTTAATAAATGCCATTATTATTATTATTATTATTATTATTATTATTATTATTATTATTATTATTATTACTTTGGCGGGTCCCCATTCACCATTCCCATACCTGGATGGATGGTGATGATTTGCCTGGTTGCATACTAGACAGTCTCATCTCCTGTCCCTGTAACTCGCTACAGGTAGGGAATGTGTCTATTTATTGTTATATGGTATTCTCCCAAGCGCTTAGTACAGTGCTCTGCACACAGGAAGCTCTCAATAAAAATGACTGACTGACTGACCTATTTTAATTCAACTTCTGAGTATGCTTTAGCAGATGACATTGCTCAGCTGATTAATACCTTGAAAAGATACAAATGCTGTGTAACATCCTCCAACCTGTGGAATTTTTTCGACTGCCCATCGTATATTGGCGTGATCAACTGTAAGAGCTCCCAAGGAGCTTTAATGACGGTATCCATGCCAACCATTTCCTGGGTTAATGGGATGTTGCCTCGTGATATGTCTCAGAAGTTATTACGATGGGTTGTGTTGGAGCCGGAGTGAAAACCACCACTGAGGGACCTATTAACTGGTGGTCACCAAGTAAACAAAGATTTTCTTTTTCGGGGAATGGGTAAGACCAGCTTCCAAGGACAGTTCCACCGAAGGGCTCTTCAGCTTAACCACCCAAACTCTATCCTTCACCTGCCTCTCCCATTACTGTAGACAATACTACAGTCCAACCTAATTTACAAGTCTGTAACCTTGGCATTATCCTCAACTCTCCTCTTTCGTGCTCAGTCTTTATCCAAATCCTGATGCTTCTACTTTCACACTGATAGAATCTGTCCTTTCCCCTCCAACCAAACCGCTGCCATGATAATCCAAGCACTTATCATATCCCGCCTTGACTACTGCATCAAGTTTAATGAGCTAATGATGAGGATGACCTGATTCTGAGACCTCCTGATGTAATGAGTACCTAAACTTGTCCGGATGACCTTGGAGGATGCTAAAACCATATTTACTTCCACCAAATAATTAAATCATCAAACCATGAGAAGCAGCATGGCCTAGCGGAAAAAAACACGGGCCGAGGAGCCCAAGGACCTGGGTTCTAATTCTGACTTTGTCACTTCTCTGAGGTATGACCTTGGACAAGTCACTTAACTTCTCTGAACTCCAGTTTCCTCATCTGTAAAATAGGGATTAAGACTGTGAGCCCCATGTGGGACATAAGACTATGTCCAACTTGATTATCCTGTATTCATTAAATTGTATTTATTGAGTGCTTACTGTGTGCATCTGCCCCAGCGCTTAGTACAGTTCCTGGCGCATAAGCCAGGGCTTACCAAATACCAAAAAACAAAGAAAAGAAAAAAAAAAGAAACTGATCAATGGCAGATGACTTCAAATACAAGCTTCGTTTCCTAATGGGAATGAATATCACCCTAAAATTTTTTAACTCTCTTGGAACTTAACCAACTTGTCTGCCAGTCAGATGACCTGGTTTCTAGTGCCAGTTCTGGGACTTGCCTGCTATGTGACCTTTGACAAGTCATTTAACTTCTCTGTGCCTCAGTTTCCTCATCTGTGAAAAGGGGATTTTTTTTTAATGGAATCAGTCACTTATTTTTTGCCAGGCATTGTACTAAACTCTGAGGTTGATAGCGACCGATCAGGTTGGACACAGTCCATGTCTCACTTGGGGCTCACAGTCTCAATCCCCACTTGAGTGATGAGGTAGCTGAGGCCCAGGGATGTTAAATTCAAGCCCAGTTTATGCCTCTCCCCCAACTATGTCTCGTGACCCTTCCCCCTTTCTGATCACACAACACCCCACTAAAGCCCCTCACTGTTCATGTGTATAAATGGATTTATTATTTACTTTCGTGGTTGCTTTTGAGAAGCAGCACGGCCTAGTGGAAAGAGTACCATCTTAGGAGTCAGGGGACATGGGTTCTAATCCTGGCCCTACCCCGTACTTGCTCCATGACCTTGGGAAAGTCACTTCACTTCCCTGTGCCTCAGTTCCCTCATCTGCAAAATGGGGATTCAATACCTGTTCTCCCTCCTACTTAGACTGTGAACTTCATTGTATTTACACCAACACTTATGCGGTGCTTAGCACATAGTAAAAAAGCTTTTAACAAATACCACTTGCAAAGCAAAGAATTTTAAGTTGTAATGGGCCAGATACTTCAGCTCTGAGCCGCTTGGAATTCTTGGAGTCAATGGATTATATTTTTCTGTTTTGTAGAAAGACATTGCCTTTATGAATTTCCATTTTTCCAAATCGCCCCATAAATTGCTGACAAATCAGGAATGAAATGCCACATGATCTGTTTTGGTTCAAGGATCAAGCTAATAACCCTGCCATCCCCTTGTGAGGTATGGTTTGATCCTTCCTAAATACGACCTTCAGGGGACAATTGGAAAGTCAAAAGTCAGAATTTGAGAAGTCTTGCAAGTGTGCTATCCCTGGGTTCTTGAGGAGGAAAGGAAAGCCTTGCCTTTTCCAATATGGCCTTAGAGAAAGTGGATGGATCAGGGAAACTTCAGAATGAAAATGCTTCCGTAAATCACCAAGTCCCTCCCAGCCTCTCTCTTTCAAATATGTTTTGCTTTTCTGAGGCACCAGGGGAAAATAAAAAAGGCAGTTGGTATGCCCGGAACTCAGAACGCACTTCTGTGGGCCAAGGCTCAGGAGTTTAGACAAACAACAGATTATTTAAACATAGACGGAGTCACACATCGTCATGATTTTCAACTAAGTTTGCCTTCCGTTCTTCCTAAGAACTGACCAGAGCCAGTGTCATATGTGACTGCCCAACCAAGCACAAGCTAAATACAATTCTAACTTTGCCAGAAAAGATTGTCACCCTACCCAAATCCATCCCACTTTATTGATGGGTCTCAGTGTCTTGGAAAATCCAGTGCAGCATGATCTAGAGCAGAGGCTGGTGGGTTCCAATTAGTCCTGACGGTGATTGATGGATGTTCACTTGAATCTGTGGTTTAATTGGTTTGAAACCAACAGTGCTTTGTGATCACATTCAGCCGATATTAATTTCTTCCCTGTTCTGGACATAGCGTTCTAGAGGCAAAGCTTCATACAGACAGTTATTACATTTCAATTTCATCCAGTCCAAGAGCTGGGAGACCTTCAATCACCTTCAAGGTTATCTGGGAAAAGTCGGCATGATTTAACTCGATGCGCACAACTTTCTTCTCCCATCATTTGGAATGATCATCCGGACAGAATGGAGGCCATTTCACTGGACAAAGGCAGGTGGTAGCCCAGAATCCCCCTTTTCTCCAGGGAAAATCTTAATGATAGATGAATGAGGACTCAGAAGAAGAGACAGGAGGGTCAGGCAGTAATTTCTATGGACAGGATAATAATTCTGTAGGAAGCAAATGATCTCAGAAATTTGCCACTGACAGCCTTACAGATAATAGCATTTGGGATGCAAATAGCAAGACCCACGACATGATAATGAAGGAGGCTCAGAAAATAGTAATGAAAAAATAATGAAGAGGATAATTATAATATTGTAAATACACAACTCTGCATTGCTGACAGATTACCTCTGTGATGCCACTCAGAAATCTTTTAGGAGGCGATGGAATGACAGTGGAACAATATGGTCATTGTCCATCTCGTGTTTGCTAATAGACTTGGAGTTCAGCAAAGCTCTGAATAATTAGGAGCAGTGGGAAGGAACTGAAAGCAGGGTTTCTGCCCAGGCAGGTTTCTGTAGACCATCAGAGCTGTTGTCTGACATCTCATCTATTATAAAAGATGGGTCTCGACGTATAGAAGCAGACGTAGGAAACCGTCTCATCGAAAGCCAATTAGTGAAGCGGCGGTTTCTGTCTTCTGGTTGGCGGGGGAAAGGTTTTAATGGTGGGTGAATGGAGGAGGGATTCAAACCACAAAACCCCTGTGGGATTTGATGGGTTCAGATGATTCGGGAAATGAATACACTTCAGAGAGTGCAGCCGTGGCTCAACAGATCACCTTTTCCTTAGTTTTGATTATAATGATGGTATTCATTAAGGGACTTTTCATGTGCCAAGCATTCTGCTGCACCCTGAGGTAGGTACAAATAATCAGATTGGACTTGGTTCCTGATCGATCTGGGGCTCACTGTTTTAGCGCTGGGGAGGACAGGGATTTAATCTTTACAGTTGAGGAAACTGAGGCACAGAGTAGTTCTAAGAGGCCTTCCCCAATTAAGTCATCTTTCCCCGCCTCCCTTTCCCTTCTTTATCATTTATGCACTTGGGTCTGTGACCTTTGGGTGCTTGATAGTCACCCCACCCTCAACCCCACAGCACTTCTGTACATATCTTTCAATTACACATTATAAATTATTCATTTTCATTAATGTCTGTCTCCCCCACTAGACAGTAAGCTCTTTGTGGGCAAAGAATGTGTGAGTGTGTGCTGTACTCTCTCAAGTCCTTGGGCGGTGTCATAAATTGGGGAAACAGAAGTTGTGGCAAAGATATCTGGGAACCCACGGTTGTGTGTGCGTATATGAGAATCCCCACAAAGTTCAGGGAGTTCTCCTATGACAAGTGAACTCCAAGTCTATGAGCAAACACGAGATGGACAATGAACATATTGATCCACTGTCATTCCATCGCCTCCTAAATGATTTCCGAATGGCATCACAGTGGTAATCTGTCAGCAATGCAAAGTTGTCCATTTACAATATTATAATTATCCTCTTCATTCTTTTTTCAGTACTATTTTCTGATCACATGTGATAAAAAAAAACCCGTGAGCCCCATGTGGGACCTGATATTCTTGAATCTACCCCAGCGCTTAGTACAGTGTTTGGCACTGTAGTAACAAATACCACAATTATTATTAATGTTGCTTTAAATATACTTGTGACGAATACTGCCTTTGTGTTCACAGTCCCTGAAAACACATTTTAAAATTTGGCAGATCTCTATTAAAATCATTCTGGGTAGCGTTTGAAAGAGGCCTCAGACGATTTTGCTGAAATTTAGCTGTGGGGACTTGGTTCTTAGACTAGAGCGCATGTAAACTCCCCCTCTAGACTGTAAGCTCCTCATGGGCAGGGGATGTATCTACCATCTGTGTTGTACTGTGCTCTTCCAAGCACTTAGTACTGTGCTTTGTCCATGGTTAGCACTCAATAAATATGATCGATTGGCTTGCCTATTCAAATTCCACCTGAAAATACTTTCTTCCTCCCTTATAGCTCTTGAAACCTTTCCCTGTACTAAATAATTTGTACCAAACCATCCTCTGGTTTTGTAGTAACACCTAAATGACAGATTCAAGTGTCTAAGAATTCCTTGTAGATTAGTCAACGTGAAGTTTTACATGGAATTCTGAAAACGTATAATCGACCTCGGGAATGCAACTGTTGGGAGGGATGTTTCGACACCACTCCACCTGAATTCTCTGACACATACCATGAAGCAGATCCAGCAGTAGTAATGGTATTTATTCAGCACCTCACCAGGGCGGTGCACTATACTAAGTGCTTGGGAAATACAATAGAAGCATAAAACAGGCACCCTGATCAAAAGGAGATTGCACTCTAATGGTGGAGTGCCAGATTAAAAGTTTAATCATAAACCCTTTCTGAAATTGGAGATTCTGGTCAGAAATGTGCATTTCACAGAGGTCTGAGCAATTAGATCATTTGTAAATTCAAAGCAAAGTGATATCCTTGCGTTCTCTGGGGCATTGGAGACATCAGGACACAGTTTGGCAGGTTGAATGGAAACTGCTGCTTAGAGACAGCAGGCATGTCTACTACCTCTGTGCTTGTACTCTCCCAAGTGCTTAGTAAAGTGCTCTGCACACAGTGAGCACTCAATAAACACGATAGATAGATTGATTGAGGAGCCAGAAAACTCTTAAACAATCAATCAATTGAATTTACTGAGAAGCAGCATGGTCTAGTGGAAAGATCCCAAATCTGGAAGTCAGAGGACTTGGGTTGTAATCCCGGCTCTGCCTCTTGCTTGCTGTGTGCCCAAGGTCAAGTCATTTAACTTCTCTGTGCCTCAGTTTCCTCAGCTGTAAAAATAGGGACTGGGTACCTTTTCTCCTACCTACTTAGAATGTCAATCCAGTGTAGGACAGGTACTGAATCTGACTTGATAATCTTGCATCTGCCGCAGCGCTTAGTTCAGTGCTTGTCTCATAGTTAGCACTTTCTCTTACCACAGAGAAAATTACTGGAGAATAAACTGCTTTTTCAGTCAACGAAGTAGTCCCAGGATGCGGCTGTATGTTAAGACAAAGCTCGCTTTCTGAACCTAAGGTGGAAAGGAGCAAATCTCTTAGAATAGTGATCGTGGGTAGGAATCGTCATTTTCCAAAGTCCAGGATCCTGGGAGTCATAGTGCACACTCCAGTTGGAGCTGCAGATCTCAACTCTCGACTCTCCCTCCAAGAATCAGGTTCCAAATCTCCTGAGGGAGAGAAGGAATCTCAAAACCGTGGGTCAGTCCTGGGCAGAATCGGCATTTTCTTTTTGCCTCTCTTTCCTTTCCCTCCAGGCTGTATGTTAATATTACTACTACTAATAACAATAATAATAATGATGACAGTTATTTTTATGTTTTTTAAGGGCTTAATGTGTGCCAGGGACTGTACTAAATGCTGGGGTAGATTCAGTGCTTAGAACAGTGATTTGCACATAGTAAGCGCTTAATAAATGCCATCATTATTATGATTATTATCATCCAAGCTGATCACAAAGTTGCACATAGTCCCATATGGGGCTTATAGTGTTAATCCCCGTTTACAGAAGAGGGAACTGAAGCACAGAGAAGTGAAGCAACTTTCCCAAGGTCACCAAGCATATAAGTGATAGATAAGTGATAGAGCTGGAATTAGAACTCAGGTCCTTCTGACTTTAGAGCCCATGCTCTTTCCACTAGGCCATGCTGCTTCTGCTATTGTTATCATTATTAATAATAATGGTGCCATTTGTTAAGCCCTTACTATGTGCCAAGCACTGTCCTAAGCGCTGGGGTAGATACGAGGACAACAGGTTGCTCCACGTGGGGCTCACAGTCTTAATCCCCATTTTCCAGATGAGGGAACCGAGGCACAGAGAAGTGAAGTGACTGGCCCAAAGTCACACAGATGACAAGTGGCGGAGCCGGGATTCAAACCCATGACCACTGACTCCCAAGCCTGGGCTCTTTCCACTAAACCATGCTGCTTCTCATAATATTCTCATAATATTAATGTTATTATTATTATTATTCCTGAGTATTCCCAAGTAAGCCCTCATTTCCTCTTTTCCCACACCCTTTTGTGTTGCCCTTGCAATTGGATTTGCAGGCTTTTTCATCCCTCCCTCAGCCCCCCGTATTTATGTAGATACCTTTAATTCATTTATTTATATTAACATCTGTCTCCCTCCCTAGACTGTAAGTTCCTTAGGGTCAGGGAATGTGCCTAACAACTCTGTTATAATAATAATAATGATGGTATTTGTTAAGCACTTACTATGTGCAAAGCACTGTTCTAAGCACTGGGGAGATAGAAGGTGATCAGGTTGTCTAGAGTGGGGTTCAGAGTCTTTCACAGATGAGGGAACTGAGGTACAGAGAAGTTAAGTGACTTGCTCAAAGTCACACAGCTGACAATTGGCAGAGCTGGGATTTGAACCCATGACCTCTGACTCCAAAGCCCGAGCTCTTTCCACTGAACCAATACAATGCTCTGCACACAGTAAGCACTCAATAAATACAATTAATTGATTGATAAATACTATGTGCTAAGCACCAGGGAACTTAGACTCTTTTTCTAAGAGTGAAGTATAGTAGATGTTAAATTAAGATTCCTACTATCACCATCATGATTACTATCGGGGCTAGAACCTGCCATCAGGAATTAGTTATTTAAATTAACATCTGTCATTCATTCGATTATATTTATTGAGTAGTTACTGTGTGCAGAGCACTGTACTAAGCGCTTGGGAGAGAAGCAGTGTGGCTCAGTGGAAAGAGCCCAGGCTTGGGAGCCAGAGGTCATTGGTTCTAATCCCAGCTCTGCCACTTGTCACCTGTGTGACTTTGGGCAAGTCACTTCACTTCTCTGGGCCTCAGTTACCTCATCTGTAAAATGGGGATTAAGACTGTGAGCTCCCTGTGGGACAACCTGATCACCTTGTAACCTCCCCAGCACTTAGAACAGTGCTTTGCACAGAGTAAAGCGCTTTATAAATGCCATTATTATTATTATTATTATTATAGTAAGTGCTTAACAAATGCCATTATTATTATTATTATTACAATATACTCTCTTGGGAGGATACTCTCTTGGGACAGTGCAATATACTCTTGGAATAATAATAATAATAATAATAATAATAATTATGGCATTTATTAAGCACTTACTATGTGCAAAGCACTGTTCTAAGCGCTGGGGAGGTTACAAGGTGATCAGGTTGTCCCATGGGGGGCTCACAGTCATAATCCCCATTTTACAGATGAGATAACTGGGGCACAGAGAAGTGAAGTGACTTGCCCAAAGTCCCACAGCTGACAATTGGCAGAGCCGGGATTTGAACCCACAAAGAGTGCAAGAAGAGTGCAAGATAATCAGATTAGGCACAGCGTCTGTCCCCCAGAGAGCACATATCCCAGGAGGGAGGGAGAGCAGGTATTTGATCCCCATTTTCCAGATGAGGGAATCAAAGCCAGAGAGGTTAAGAGACCTATCCAAGGTCACACAGCAGGCCAATGGCTGAGCTGAGACTAGAACCCGGGTCTGCTGACTTCCAAACGTATGCCCTTTCCATTAGGTGCCTTCCCGTCATAGCCACCAGCCAGCCAGTGACCGCATTTCATCCACACGTTTTATGCATGCAGAGGTCAGAAAAATGAATTCCAGAAGGTTGCTGATGTAGACAACACATGGTGTTACCAGATCGCCCTCTGGGAGTAACCTCAGAGCAACAGCCAGAGGGGATAGGTGCTTTTTTTTTTATTTTAAGGAAGGAATTTTTACTGCCATCAATATTTAAATACCAGGTTTGGGCCAAACATCCCTGCAAGGAATCTTTCCCTGTTCATTTTCATGTCTTAGGTAAAGAATGTTAATAGCTTGTGATGTGGTTAGTTTTTATTTCCTTTTCAGACCAGCGCTAATGAAATCCAGCCTGTGGGTCCAGACTCGCTGTGCCCCACTGTGTTAACCCTTTGGGATCGAGATGCTTCCCTCCGTGCCATCGGGCCAGTTAGGATGGGGGCCTCAGGGTCCATCTGTCCCTGAGGAAGCCACCTGTGGTCTGATTCTGGCGTCGATAATTCAGTCAGTCAGTCGGATTTACTGAGTGTTTCCTGTGTGCGGAGCCTGTAATAATAATAATGATGGTGTTTGTTAAGTGCTTACTATGTGCAAAGCACTGTTCTAAGCGCTGAGGGGATACAAGATGATCAGGTTACCCCACATGGGGCTTACAATCTTAATCCCCATTTTACAGATGAGGTAACTGAGGTACAGAGAAGTTGAGTGACTTGCCCAAAGTCACACAGCCGACAAGTGGCAGAGTCAGGATTAGAACACGTGACCTCTGACACCCAAGCCCATGCTCTTTCCACTGAGCCACACTGCTTCCCATACTGTACTGCTTCCACTGTATTAAACTCTTGGGAGAATACAACAATAAATGGACACATTCCCTGCCTGCAATGAGCTTTCAGTCTAGGGAGGGAGATTTGTCTATTTATTGTTATATTATACTCTCCCAAGCTCTGCACATAGTAAGTACCTCCCCTTCCCCATCCCCTCCGCCTTACCTCCTTCCCCTCCCCACAGCACCTGTATATATGTATATATGTTTGTATGCATTTAGTACTCTATTTTATTTGTACATATTTATTCTATTTATTTTATTTTGTTGATACGTTTTGTTTTGTTCTCTGTCTCCCCCTTCTAGACTGTGAGCCCACTGTTGGGTAGGGACCGTCTCTATATGTTGCCAACTTGTACTTCCCTAGCACTTAGTACAGTGCTCTGCCCACAGTAAGCGCTCAATAAATATGATTGAATGAATGAATGAATAATAATAATGATGGTGTTTGTTAAGCGCTTACTATGCGCAAAGCACTGTTCCAAGTGCTGAGGGGATACAAGATGATCAGGTTGTCCCACGTGGGGCTCACAATCTTAATCCCCATTTTACAGATGAGGTAACTGAGGTACAGAGAAGTTGAGTGACTTGCCCAAAGTCACACAGCTGACAAGTGGCAGAGTCAGGACTAGAACATGTGGCCTCTGACTCCCAAGCATGCTCTTTCCACTGAGCCACAGTGCTTCTCGTACTATGCTGCTTCCACTGTAGTAAACTCTTGGGAGAACAACAATAAATGGACACATTCCCTGCCTGCACTGGGCTTTCAGTCTAGGGAGGGAGATGTGTCTGTTTATTGTTATATTATACTCTCCCAAGTTCTGCTCATAGTAAGTACCTCCCCCACCCCATCCCCTCCGCCTTACCTCCTTCCCCTCCCCACAGCACCTGTATATATGTATATATGTTTGTATGTATTTAGTACTCTATTTATTTTATTTGTACATATTTATGCTATTTATTTTATTTTGTTAATATGTTTTGTTTTGTTCTCTGTCTCTCCCTTCTAGACTGTAAGACCACTGTTGGGTACGGACCGTCTCTATATGTTGCCAGCTTGTACTTCCCTAGCGCTTAGTACAGTGCTCTGCCCACAGTAAGCGCTCAATAAATATGATTGAATGAATGAATGGATAATAATAATGATGGTGTTTGTTAAGCACTTACTATGCGCAAAGCACTGTTCCAAGTGCTGAGGGGATACAAGATGATCAGGTTGTCCCACGTGGGGCTCACAATCTTAATCCCCATTTTACAGATGAGGTAACTGAGGTACAGAGAAGTTGAGTGACTTGCCCAAAGTCACACAGCTGACAAGTGGCAGAGTCAGGACTAGAACATGTGGCCTCTGACTCCCAAGCATGCTCTTTCCACTGAGCCACAGTGCTTCTCGTACTATGCTGCTTCCACTGTAGTAAACTCTTGGGAGAACAACAATAAATGGACACATTCCCTGCCTGCAATGGGCTTTCAGTCTAGGGAGGGAGATGTGTCTGTTTATTGTTATATTATACTCTCCCAAGTTCTGCTCATAGTAAGTACTCAATAAATACGACTGAAGAACAGATATTAAATTAAATACGTAATTCCTGATGGCAGGCTCTAGCCCCAATAGTAATCATGATGGTGGTATAGGAATCTTGATTTAACATTAACTATACTTCACTTTTAGAAAAGGAGTCTGAGTTCCCCACTTCGAGGAAGACAAGGTGGAGGACAGGCTCCAGGGACGGCGAAACTAGTTGCTCCACAGCTCTGGGTTGACTGTAGCTCACGGTTTCTTCCGAGGGGTTAGAGAAGCAGCCAGGCCTAGTGGATAACATTCAGGCCTGGGATTCAGAAGAACCTGGGTTCTAATCTCAGCTCTGCCATCCTTTTTTTTTTATGGCATTTGTTAAGTGCTTATATGTGCAAAGCACTGTTCTAAGCACTGGGGGATACAAGGTGATCAGGTTGTCCCACATGGGGCTCACAGTCTTCACCCCCATTTTACAGATGAGGTAACCGAGGCACAGAGAAGTGAAGTGACTTGCCCCAAATCACACAGCTGACAATTGGCGGAGCCGGGATTTGAACCCATGACCTCTGACTCCAAAGCCCGGGCTCTTTCCACTGAGCCACGCTGCTTCTCCAAGTGACTTCTTGGGAAAGTCATTTCACTTTCGTGTGCCTCCGTTCCCTAATCTGCAAAATGGGGTTAGAGACTGTAAGCCCCATGTGGGACAGTGACCGTGTCTGACCTAATTAGCTTGTATCTACTCCAGCGCTTAGTACAGTGAAAAGTACAGAGAAGCTTAGTACAGCTTAGTACAGAGAAGCAGCGTGGCTCAGTGAAAAGAGCCCGGGCTTTGGAGTCAGAGGTCGTGGGTTTGAATCCCGGCTCCTCCACGTGTCTGCTGTGTGATCTTGGGCAAGTCACTTCACTTCTTTGTGCCTCAGTTACCTCATCTATAAAATGGGGATTAAGACTGTGAGCCCCCTGCGGGACTACCTGATCACCTTGCATCCCCCCCAGCGCTTAGAACAGTGCTTTGCACATAGTAAGCGCTTAACAAATCCCATCATTATTATTATTACAGTGCCTGGTACCTGGTAAGCGCTTAACAAATACCACTTTTGAGAAAGGATGGGTCTGTATCACCCGGGGAGAGCTGGAGATTAGTTCAACCTGTTGCTTTGGCACGGGACTGTAAGGAGCTGGAAAAAAAAATGCAGAGTTCTGTGTGTGTATGTGTGTGTGTGTATTTATGAGACCATGTTTCTGGGTGAGAGTGTGGGTATATTTTGAAATGTGTGTTTGGCGCTTCTGATTTCCAGTCCCATGCTCTGATCACTGGACATACTGCCTCCCACAGTGCCTTAAATTCTAATGAGGAAAACCCAGCATATAAATCAAGGAATCTACCATAGTGGACAGTGAAAGAATAGATACAAATAATAAGCACGGGGGATAAATAAATCAACCACAATAAGCCAACAGATAGGTGCAGGAGAGCTGAGGGGCCTAATGGGAAGGCGTGACCGGCAAGATGGAGAAGTTAATTAGTTCCTGCATTTAGAGCTAAAGTTAGAATCCCTTCCATAGCAGCTGACCTACTCTCCCGTTCCAACTCTGGATTCACCTGCCGGGATTTTTCTGGAAAGGGCCGGAGGGAATATCGCCAAGTAGCCTTTGGGGACTGATTTTCTGGGCAGCCAGCCTTTGGGGAGGAAAGATTGGCTTCCCCGAGCTGCTCTGTGGTGGTTAGTTAGCAGAGATCAGTGGCCTTCTGCTTGGCCAATGCCGTGGCCTCCGTACACAGACTGGGAAGTGTGATAACTATCGAGACGTCTCTCCAGGGAGATAGGAAGGAAAATAGAAGCCGTCTGGGAGCGGCATTTCCGTCAACCAGCTCGGCTTCCAAAAAAATAGGCATTTTGCCCGAGTTGTGCTTTTTTTTTTAATGGTATTTGTTAAATGCTTACTATGTGCCAGGGACAAGATACAGGGTTATCAAGTTGGACACAATCCACGTCCCACATGGGGTTTACCGTCTTAATCCCCATTTTACAGATGAGGTAACTGAGGCAAAGAAGCGACTTGCCAAGGTCACACAGCAGACAGTGGCAGATTAGAACCTAGGTCCTTCTGAATTCCAGGCCCGTGCTCTATCCGCTAGATCATGCCTCTTTCCATTGTGCTATGACATAACGATAATAATGGTGCTTCCTATATGCTCAGTGCTAAGTTTCTGCTAGGCTAATATTGCGGGCTTCAAGCATGGACTGGGAGAATTTGAGACATCTCTTTGGGGGCATAGTAGGAAAAATAGAATTCCATCAGGAGCAGCATTTCTGTCGCCAGAATCAGCTTCCAAACCTTGAAGCTTTTTTCCGGAGTGGTACTATGACATTACAATAATGATGGAACTTTCTATGTTCTCAGGGCTGAGATAGATTCAATAATAATAATGATGATGATAGCATTTATTAAGCGCTTACTATGTGCAAAGCACTGTTCTAAGCACTGGGGAGGTTACAAGGTGATCAGGTTGTCCCACGGGGGGCTCACAATCTTAATTCCCATTTTCCAGATGAGGTAACCGAGGCCCAGAGAAGTGAAGTGACGTGCCCAAAGTCACACAGCTGACAAGTGGTGGAGCCGGGATTTGAACCCATGAACTCTGACTCCAAAGCCCGGGCTCTTTCCACTGAGCCACGGTAATCAAATCACTCAGTTCCCAGTATCATATGGAGCTCACATCCTCAGAATGGCAATGGTATTTGCTTCAATCAATCAATCATATTTATTGAGCGCTTACTGTGTGCAGAACACTGTACTAAGCGCTTGGGAAGTACAAGTTGGCAACATATAGAGACAGTCCCTACCCAACAGTGGGCTCACAGTCTAGAAGGGGGAGACAGGGAACAAAACCAAACATACTAACAAAATAAAATAACTAGAATAGATATGTACAAGTAAAATAAATAAATGAATAAATAGAGTAATAGCTAACAAATGCTATTAACATTAACAATTAATTAACAAACAATTAACAAACGAATGCTGTTTACTATTTACTCCTATTTACCGTGCTATTTACTTAGTGCTTATTAATTAATCGATGGTATTTATTAGGCACTTGCTGTGTGCAGAGCAGTGCACTCAGCACTTGCTCCCAACACTAGACACTGGGATAAGTACTAATCAGATTGGAAGCAATCCTTGTCCAGTATGGCGCTCACAGTCTAAGAGGAAGGGAGAAATGTATCTCATCCCATTTTACAGATGATGCTGAAGCTCGGAGAGGCTGAGTTGCTCGAAGTCACACAGAGTGCAAGCGATGGAGACGAGTTTAGAACCCAGGTCTTCCGATTCTCTGTCCCAAAGTCTTCCAAGCAGGTGACACTCCCCTAGCTCAAGAAGGAACCGACTGATTTACCCTTCACCTCCTGAGGTCGTGCAGGAGAAAAACACGGCTTCCACCTCGTCTCCACCTCGACTCCTCCTTTTAGACTGTGAGCCCACTGTTGGGTAGGGACTGTCTCTATATGTTGCCAATTTGTACTTCCCAAGCACTTAGTACAGTGCTCTGCACATAGTAAGCGCTCAATAAATACGATTGATGATGATGATGATGACTCCGATCGTCGTGTTAAAGAGCGGAAGATGAGTTTGTTTAACACCTTTGCATGTATTACAAACGCCAGAACACACACTAATTAGATTCCCCAAAGTTGCCACCTTCATTACAGGATGTGCTAATTACCCTGTCAGTAGCTGATCGTATAATTACGGTGTGGGAGTGTTGTTATTTTCAAATGATCTCAGCCAATTCTGCTGGGGAAGACAGAATGCCAAGGGAACTCCGGCTCAGTGCTACGGGTGTGAAGCTTGAAAGGTTCACAGTCTGCCCTCTTCTATTAATTAAGCCCGCTCAGTTCCCAATAGGGGATGACGAGATGACTGAAAAAAAGAAGGTAAAAAAAATCTATTCCATGCCTGGAGGAAATGGGCTTGTCCGTTGGATGGGGAAGCTTGGTAGACCCCTCCATATTAATCCGGCCCTTTCACAGGTGATGAACAGTAGTTATTCATTCCTTCCTTCATTCAGTCATATTTATTGAGGGTTTACTGTGTGCAGAGCAGTGTACTAAGCACTTGGGAAGTACCAATATCACGCCTCTGCACCCGTTTTGGCCTGAACTTGGATGGGCCATGGAAAGAAATCTCAAGCTTCCAATGTAAGGCAAGCCATCTTCAATTGCTTTTCCATGCTCTTGGGCAAGTCACGTAACTTTTCTGTGCCTCAGTTTCCACTTCTGTAAAATGGGGCTTCGATACCTGTTCTCCCTCTCTATGAGACTGTGAGTCCCATGTGGGACAGGGACTGTTTTCAGACAGATTTTCCAGGGCAAGATCAGGACAGTGCTTGGCACATAGGGACTGCTTAACAAATGCTATTGTCATTGTGGTTAAGATTATCATTATTGTATCAAGCCTAGATTCTTTGGTCCAATTTCTCAGGCAGTTATCTTGTTTGTTTTTGACAATGAGGCTGCTACTTATCTTTTTCCTTCACTCTCTTTCCCACCATCTCTCTCCTCTCTCTATTCCTGGTAAAATACCAATGTGGTAACTTACCCAGAATCCACCAGGAAAATGTTCAAATTCCCCTGGAATAGTCAAATCCTGAGCTTCGACCTTCTTAAAATACCAGCACTATATTGTGGTAATGTCACATGTAATATTAATTAATGTTTTAGGTCTTCCCTTAATTCCTAGGGAAATTTTAAAATCAGCCAATCCATGATATTCACCGAGTGATTGGGAGAGTACAGAACAATAGAGTTGGTAGAACTTATCCTTGCTCTCAAGGAACTTACAGTCTAAAGCCTGTAGAACTTTTGTATTTACTTTTTGAACCACTCCTTTGAAGGAAAGATATTTATGGTTTCCATAGTTTTTCTCCCCCCATGAAAACGTGAGATTTTATTTTGTTTAAATATGCTCATTTCAGCACCAGGCAGGCAAATGAATTGGATATTGGTTAAATAATCTTAATGAGGTGTCAGAAGCAGAACAATATTCTCCTCGCTCAGCAAGGTCTTCGCATAATGAAATATTGATTTTTTTTTTACATCACTAAAGATATTTCCCTCCCATTGTGGGAAATGAAGACAAAATAGTTAAAGTAGTTATTGGTCCATGAGGGGACAATTCTCTCTCAAAAATTTAATTCAGTATTTAAAAATCTTTACAAGCTTCATATTCCCTTTACTTATTTTGTTCGATGAGCAGAGCTACGTTCTGGAATTATCTCTGAGAACTGACCCAAATCTAGAGAGCTTTAGTGAAGATTTTGTCTATGTGAAGATTCTCCTTGCTTTGAGTCATTCCACCTTGGCAGGGAGTCGTGAGCCTGCTCTATAAATAAAGTAAAAAGTTGACCCACTTAATAGAATGTGGTAAATTGGAATATAGACTTGTAGGTTCTGCAAAACGATTGTCTTATTAGTCTGGTTTGTAGTCGATGGACTCCTAGTTTAGTACAATGCTGGGTAAACGGTAAGAACTTTACAAATACCATAATGGAAAAAAAAAAGATATATCGGACACAATCCCTGTCCCAAAAGAGTCTCTCTCAATGCAAAGGACCATACTAAGCGCTTGGGTGAGTACCTTAGCCTGAGGAAAGTGGAGGAGACAGACACTAATTAATTACCGATAAGGAAAGCGATAGAAAATACGAGACATGTACCTAAATGCCACTGGGGTTATTGGTATTTCAGGGCTTAAAAGTTCTAAAGTGGCAGTTGGGAGCTATGAAATGCAGAGGGCGTTGACCTTGAATGTTCTTCTTTGAAGAAATTCCAGTATTTTGAATAAATACTTCAAGGGGGAGGTTTATAAAAAACACATTCTTTATTCCCTGTAAATGGCGTTTCAAGGGGTTCTGGCAAAATAGTTGTTTACTAGAGAAATCAGCGTTAACGTTTAGTCTGATTCAAATATTAGAAGCCAAACCAAATGAGGTAACGTTATTCTGTTCGGTGATTGCATGAGATCTCTTACCCAGCTGCTTTGAGGCCTATTTTGTGATGGAAAGCTAGATTCCTTCTCATTTTATAGAGATCTGAAAACCTTTTTCCTAGATTATACCTCGGGACAGAAGCCTCCTATATGAATTTAAATTCATGACAAATTGTGGCAGGAAGGCA
This sequence comes from Tachyglossus aculeatus, assembly GCF_015852505.1. Classification (NCBI taxonomy): domain Eukaryota; kingdom Metazoa; phylum Chordata; class Mammalia; order Monotremata; family Tachyglossidae; genus Tachyglossus; species Tachyglossus aculeatus. The sequence continues at coordinate 43,001,755 of NC_052074.1, read as the reverse complement.
GTGGGAAAGATATAAAATAAATAATGAATGATAATAAAATAAATAATCATTCTGGTTGCCAAATAATTCAATTTGTTAAATTCTGTGTGTAAAATGTCTCCCCCCTCCGCCCCCCCACGCCATAATATCTAAAATAGTGGACAGATTTTGTCCCAGAAACTGTGCAATGGAGGCCAAAGTTAAAAAAAGGATGAGAGCAATATACATTCTGTATATGTTTTTTTAAAATATCTCCGTCTTCGTGAAGTGTGGCTAAATCCACAAATCTTTCTTTGAGCTGGAAACATATGGGTCTCAGATGTCTGAGTCTCAACAGAATTTTTATGAGTTGGTTATAAAGACCTGAAAATAGATGGTTTATGGTGGAAATACATAGAGAATCTTCACGATACCCATGTCAAAGTACCACTGTTTCAGGTAATTATGTAATGGTGATGCTGGGATCGTTCTACTGTGGAACTGACAACCGTGAAATTCATGAAATTCAAATCTCACTTGTAAATATTTGTAAGAAATTGCTTTCTCTCATGTAGTCTTAGGTGAATGAATCATTTCGCTGATGGAGATCCATCAGCCTTGAAGAAAAGACAATAGAGTAACATGACTTCGTTATGAAGGCACATTTTTTTTGTGTGTGATATTTGTTAAACTCTTACTGTGTACCAGGCACTGTACTAAGTGCTGGGGTAGATAAAAGCTAATCCAGTTGGATGGAGTTCACAACCCCAATGGGGCTCACATTCTCAATCTCCATTTTGTAGATGAGGTAACTGAGGCACAGAGAAGTGAAGTGACTTGCGCAGGTTCACACAGCAGACAAAAGGCTGAGCGGGGATTGGAACCCAGTTCCTCCTGACACACAGGCCTGTGCTGTTTCCACTAGGCCACACTGCTTCTTCCACGGCTTCTTCCTGTCGAAAGAAGAGGAAGGTTCCCTTCCAAAGCCATCATTGTACCAGAAAAGGTGAACGTTGACAGCCTTCCACAGAATGATGCTCTACACTTTGCCCTGTCATGGAAGCAGGGGAAAATAAAAGCAAGAAGGTTTGGGAAATGAATTGCGAAAACTTGGGGCTCAAGAAATTAGAGGGAGAAAGATGTGTGTGAACATGTATTTGTACCAAGGACACGGGGACTGGGCTGTTTCAAGCAACGCGTTTCACCCCGGATCCCGCCTCCGCCACTTGTCAGCTGTATGACTTTGGGCAAGTCACTTAACTTCTCTGTGCCTCAGTTCCCTCATCTGTAAAATGGGGATTAAGACTGCGAGCCCCACATGGGACAACCTGATCACATTGAATCTTCCCCAGCTCTTAGAACAGGGCTTTGCACATAGTAAGTGCTTCACAAATACCAAAATTATTATTATCCTTTGGCCAGCAACAAGATGGACCTTGCTGCACTGAAAGATCATGCCTAAATCAGTCAGTCATTCTTGTTTATTGAGTGCCAACTGTGCGCAGAGCATTGTACTAAGCGCTGAGGTGGGGAAAGTCGTGGTGGAGTCTGGGTTATGACTGCTGGTGCTCATCTAAACACTTATCGTTAATCCAAGCACTTATCTTATCCTGCCTCGATTATTGTTACAGCCTCCTTGCTGACCTCCTAGCCTCCTGTTTCTCCCCATTCCAGTCCATATTTCACTCTGCTGCCCGGATCATTTTCCTACAAAAACATCCAGACCACATTTTCCCACTCCTCAAGAACCTTCAGTACATCCACCTCCGCATCAGACAGAAACTCCTCACCTTTGGCTTTTAAGGCACTCAATCACTTTCCCCCCTCCTACACCTTACCTCATTACTCTGCTACTACAAGCCAACTGGCAAACTTCGCTCCTCTAATGCTAAGCTTCTCACTGTACCTCTATCTTGTCTATGTCTCACCCACATTTTTCCCCTGGCCTGGAATTTCCTCCCTCCTCATATCTGACAGACAATTCCTCTCCCCTTTCAAAGCCTTATTGAAGGCACATCTCCTCCAAGAGGCCCTCCCTGACTAAGCCCTCCTTTCCCCTTCTCCCACTCACTTCTGTGTCACCCTGACTTGCTCCCTTTATTCATCCCACGAGAAGCAGCGTGGCTCAGTGGAAAGAGCCCGGGCTTTGGAGTCAGAGGTCATGGGTTAAAATCCCAGCTCCACCAATTGTCAGCTGCATGATTTTGGGCTAGTAACTTAACTTCTCTGTGCCTCAGTTAGCTCATCTGTAAAATGAGGATTAAGACTGTGAGCACCCCCCACCCTCCCGTGGGACAACCTGAATCACCTTGTAACCTCCCCAGTGCTTAGAACAGTGCTTTGCACATAGTAAGTTCTTAATAAATGCCACTATTATTATTATTATTATTATCATTATTATTATCCCCCTCCCAGCCCCACAGAGCTTATTTACAGCACTGCAATTTCTTTATGTTAATGTCTGCCTCTCCTTCTAGACTGCAAGCTCGTTGTGGGCAGTGAATGTGTCTGCTGATTGTTATACTGTACTCTCCCAAGCGCTTAGTATAGTGCTTTGCACACAGTAAGCACTCAATAAATACAATTGAATGAATGAATGGTGTTCTTAGGGTTCTGGTGGAGGGGCTGGAGGCTTGTTTCTGCTTTCCCACCTGTGAAAGTGAGAACTGCTGAGATTCGTCTTGTGGAACCATTTTGGTGAGACTCTTTTTTTAAATGGCCTAGGAGCCACGGGGGGGGGGTTATCAATCAATCAATCAATCATATTTATCGAGCAGTTTTTCCAACTTCAGTCCCGACTTTGAAGCGACCTGGAAAACCTTTGGAAAATGGTAAAGGCGGGAGAAGCAAATTGTTGGTCAGAAGGTATACGCAAAGCTAAGGATTGGCTACTGAGAAACCAAAGTAGAGCTCCTCTTGTGATTCTACCTGAGAGGCACCCAAGCATATGGACTACATTATTAGAAAAGTAATTGAATCAGAGTACAAGATGCGGCATTTTGAGAGACATCTGGAGAAGAAGGAAATTGAGGGAAACAGGGGAAAATACCCACAGGTATGTTTATGACCAAGCCAAGGGAGGGTGGGTTAGTAGGAGCAGATGGCCTTTCCCTATTCTAATCTACTTACTTTCTTCCTACCCATAAGCCTCCAAATCATGTCCATCCCATCGGGTCTAGTGTTCCAGTAGAGACTGACTACACAGATGCATCACCAGTGCAGTTATTTAAAGATTATCCAAAGAATCTTCCTCTTGGGCTGAACTCATCTGTGTCTAGCTGTCAGCCAAAACCAGGATCACATGTTTAGCCATCAGATATGTTTTGGCCCCAGAAGAAATAAAAATAACCACTCGCATGGGTTTCTGCAACAAAACAGGAAATGATCCAGTGCCTTTATTAACTCTGTGATTCGAATTGTGTCACATGAAGGTCTTTGCTAAAAAATAACCAAGAAGAGCAGGGAATGTGGAGAGATTCAAGGAGAAAGCAGCGTGACTTAGTGGGTAGACCATAGGCCTGGATGTGTTCTAATCTTTGCTCTGCCACTGTCTGCTTTGTGTGCTTGGGCAAGTGACTTCACTTCCCTGGGCCTCAGTTACCTCATCCGTAGAATGGGGACTAAGAGTGTGAGCCCCATGGGGGACAGGGACTGTTTTCAACCTGATTAACTTGTATCAACCCTAGCTCTTAGAACAGTTTTGGCACATTGTGAGTGCATAACAAGTAGCGTATATATTATTAAACTTGGAGCTGTAAATTGGGGGCGGTACTGGTTGATGAAAAGAAAGGCTCAGGAGTGCTGTATATTTTAAATGTGCTATCATCAAGACAGACACTATTATAGCTTATTATCCCCTCAAGACTTGAGGGCAGAGAATGTTTCTTCCAACTCTAATGTATTGCACTCTCCCAAGTACTTAGTACTGTGTTCTGCACACAGTAAACATTGAATCAATACCACTGATTGATTGATTGACCGATTGATAGTTCTCCAAGATATAACTAAGAATGCTAGGGTTCCTGAAAGACAAAGGAAAGAAGAAATGATCCCGGGAACCCTTTCTGTATGAGCTCGGCAAGGTATGTTACACAGAGAAGTGGCAGGCGAGAGAAAAGGAAAATCAATCAATCAATCGATCGTATTTATTGAGCGCTTACTGTGTGCAGAGCACTGTACTAAGCGCTTGGGAAGTACAAGTCGGCAACACATAGAGACAGTCCCTACCCAACAGCGGACTCACAGTCAGTTCCGTTCAGTGACTAGTCACTTCACCAAAGGTAAAAAAGCTGATTCCCACTCGATACTTACTACCAGCTCTCGAGCTGGAGCTGGTATTCCCCTCATAATAATAATTACAGTATTTGTTAAATGCTTATTGCGTGCCAGGTACTGTACTAAGCGCTGTGGTGGAAACAAACTAATCGGGTTGGACACAGTTGCTGTCCCAGCTGGGGCTCACAGTCTCTATCCCCATTTTACAGATGAGGTAACTGAGCAGCCTGGAGGACAGACAAGAAATGCCACCACTATCATCATCATCAATAGTATTTATTGTATGCTTACTGTATGCAGAGTACCAATACACGCACTATCCCTGAGTTCTGGCTTCTGGCCTGTCATACAGCAGTGGTTTAGATTGCATCAGATTCTTTTCAGTTTCCTTCCATTCATGCTTAACTTATGTAAGTGACGACATTGGGTGAACAATCTTCTTCCTAACAAATTGAAACTCTAAACTTCCTTTTCCCTCCCCCATTCGCAGCCAGAAGACAGTGTTGATTCCACTGTCTTCCCCTTCTTTACTTCATCAACTGGTATTTTCAAAGTCCCGAACAAAGAGCACTTGTCACAAACACAGCATAAATAAGTTACTTACTGGTTCTGGGAATGAACCATCACCTCTTCTTCATCAGGGCGAGGTCTTGGGCTAATGTAGCATCGTGTAATCGATCTGGTAAATTATTTTACCACAGATTTCTTTTTTTCAGTCTTTCAGAATGGCTTCATCATAATAACGTGAGATGAGACAACTCCAAATTGCCTAACTTATAGATGTTGCAATAAGCTCACGTAACAAAATGGGAAGATTAATCGAAGGCTCTAATTGGAAGATTCATAGTCGGCAGTGCAATGAAGCTCATGGTACTACCTTTCTTGGGTGTTCTTGGGTGTCAGAAGCCAAAGGATTCCTCTGGCCCTCCTGATAATCCTTATAAAACCACCACCTCAATTATCAAGGGGTCCAGGAATGTGTGGGTGGGTGACACTCTAGACTCCAGCGCTTATAACAGTGCTTTGCACATAGTAAGCACTTAATACATGCCATTATTATTATCATTATTATTGTGAATGTTCTTTTGGAGAAAATCAGCCCCCTGAGGGGAAAAAACAGGCTCTGGGTTTTACTTCGTAGTACAGCCTAGTGGAAAGAGCACAAGCCTGGAGTCAGAATCCCAGTTCTGCATGTGTCTACTTGGACAAGTCACTTAAATCCTCTCTGCCTCAGTTTCCTCATCTGCAGAATGAGAATTTAGTACCTGTTCTCCCTTTTAGTTAGATTGTAAGTCCCATGTTTAGCTTGTATCTACACCAGTCCTCTAGACTGTAAGCTCACTGAGAGCAGGGAACATGTCTGCTAATTTCTCTTGGATTGTATTCTCCCAAGTGCTTAGAACAGTGCTTTGCTTAGTACATTGCTTAGTACAGTGCTTGACACATAGTAGGTGCTTAAGAAACAGCACAACTATTATGATTATTATTATCTTGGCATTATGTTTTGATCTGTGCCATCAATAGCATTGTCACACCTCAATGCAAGTTGGAGTTGGACAATGTCAGGTTCAAAATGGCAGCCATGGTCGCAGTAGTGGTAGCATAAGCATTTATTGAGCACCCACTGGGTGCGTTGCACTCTATTGAGCACTTGAATGTCCCAATCTGTGTGCTTCTATTGTGCTTACCCAAGTTTTTAGCACAGTGCATTACACCTAGTCGGGGCTCAGTAGATACCATTTTGACAAGTCAGTCAATCAGTCAGTCGTATTACTGTGTACAGAGCACTGTACTAAGCACTTGGGAGAGCACAATGTAGCAATAGACATTCCCTGCCCACAGCGAGCTTACAGTCTAGAAGGACTCGTATTTGTGCTGTGACCTCCTCCAGGAGGCCTTCCCAGACTGAGCCCCCTCCTTCCTCTCCCCTTCCTTCCCCTCCCCCTCTTCCCACCTTACCTCCTTCCACTCCCCACAGCACCTGTATATATGTATATGTTTGTACATATTTATTACTCTATGTATTTATTTTACTTGTACATATTTATTCTATCTATTCTATTTATTCTATCTATTTTATTTTGTTAATATGCTTTGTTTTGTTGTCTGTCTCCCCCTTCTAGACAGTGAACCCGCTGTTGGGTAGGGACTGTCTCTATACTGTTGCCAACTTGTACTTCCCAAGTGCGTAGTACAGTGCTCTTAAGTGCTCAATAAATACGATTGAATGAATGAATGAATTAATGACTGTTACCTCCAAAATTTAGCCAAAGTCAACTATGATCTCCTTGTTTCATTCCCTTTTAAGCAGTAAGATATGAGTCAATCTATTTAAATAATACAATCTTTTATTCAGTCATTCATTCAATCGTATTTATTGAGTGCTTACTGTGTGCAGAGCACTGTACTAAGTGCTTGGGAAGTACAAATTGGCGACATATAGAGATGGTCCCTACCCAACAACGGGCTCTTTTATCCGATGAACTAGTCAAAAGCCAATCTTCTGATGGTCTCCAGTGAGTCAGCCTCTTCCTCTCCTCTCCCTCTAGCCAGCTAAACCATGTGATTTGTATTTGACTCGATACCAGTAAACAACATTCTTTCAGAGCTGTTTACGTTTCCGAGTTTCAGAGTCTTCCTTGTTATGTTTGGATGTGATGTCTCCGTTTGTGGCTTCATTATGAGCCCTTCAACCCTCCATTTGCTCCACATTAGACTCACAAAGGTCAGAGGAAAGAAAGACGGATGGTTTTGTTTGTAACAGGCCTTCCTTGAGAGGGTGATCTAACTCCATTTAGCTAGCTCATGAGGGAAAGTCGGGCTCGTGAAGGAAATTAGGAAGACTTTTGGAGTCCTGATTTATGGGAGATAATAATAATAATAATAATAATAATAATAATAATAATGGCATTTATTAAGCACTTACTATGTGCAAAGCACTGTTCTAAGCGCCGGGGAGGTTACAAGGTGATCAGGTTGTCCCACAAGGGGCTCACAGTCTTAATCCCCATTTTACAGATGAGGGAACTGAAGCCCAGAGAAGTTAAGTGACTTTCCCAAAGTCACACAACTGACAATTGGCAGAGCCGGGATTTGAACCTGTGACCTCTGACTCCAAAGCCCGGGCTCTTTCCACTGAGCCACTCTAGAGATCTGATCACTTCACTTATCTGTGCCTCAGTTACTTCATCTGTAAAATGAGGATTAAGACTGTAAGCCCCAAGTGGGACAACCTGATTACCTTGTAACTACCCCATTGCTTAGAACAGTGCTTGGCACATAGTAAGCACTTAACAAATACCAGAATTATTGTTATTATTATTATTGCTTCCCTAATCACCGCGTTAACCCTCTCGGGTCTCTAAAGCCTACTCGGGAAAACGTCCCCTTCAGGGTACAAAATGTTCCCTTGGATTTCCTTCTAAAAAGCAATCAGCTCTGTCTCCTGACTGCTGGCTGCAGGGCCATGTAAACGCTGAGCACAGTCACACTGCTGATTTCACAAACCTCAGGATGGCTATTGCTGGAACCATCCCCGTAGCCGCGGTTTGTGACGGTGAACAATGAACCGCCAGGAGCCTGGAATTCTGCACCTCAACCACAACCCCCTATAGAGCCTTGTTCTCATTTTGTGTATCTGTTCACATCTCTATGTTGTCTTAGTGCTTTGTTTCATCTCTCCTTGTGTTTTGGGGGAGTTTTTTAATGGTCTATGTTAAGCGCTTACTATGTGTCGGGCACTGTGCTCAGTGTTGGGGAAGAGACAAGCTAATCGGATTGGATGCAGTCCATGTCTCCCCTGGGAGTCACAGTCTTAATCCCCATTTTACAAGTGAGGTAACTGAGGCACAGTGAAGCAAAGTGACTTGCCCAAAGTCACACAGCTGACAATTGGCGGAGCTGGGATTTTTGCCAAGGCCTGTGCTCTATTCACTAGGCAACGCTGCTTCTCTACGGCACTTGCGATTGCTTAGTACAAGCTTAAGCGCTTACTACAGTGTTCTGCTACAATCCAATTATGTGGCGGCACCAAGTCCCAAACATATACTGTGCTTTTTGGAGGAGTCATTTCTTCGAAGCTGAAATCACCCTATTCAATATCTGCACCGTGAGGGCCTGGAGGCTTCTCTATGGCCACTTTCACCATTTTTTCCTTCTTATCAAAGGAGTGCACTTCAGCTCTGTAAAACAATTTCTGTCTGGCTGCAATTGTGTTTCCTTTTTCAAAACGATATTCCCCCTTGCCCCCCAGCAACGAAAAAGGCACTTTGCAAATCAAACATCAGTTGCCAAGTCCTCTCTTGCTTGAAACTGCACTTTTCTAAGAAGACAATGCCCTCACCCTTCAGAGTTCTATCACTCAACCAGTCGATGGTATTTTTATATTTGTTAAGCGCTTACTATGTGTCAAGGACTGTTCTAAATGCTGTCGTAGATACAATCAATCAAGCCCATCACAGTCCCTGTCCCACGTGGGGCTCACAGCCTAAGTAGTAAGGTGTACTAAAGTGTATTAAACTCACAAAGAAGGAGCGTGGCTCAGTGGAAAGAGCACGGGCTTTGGAGTCAGAGGTCATGGGTTCATATCCCGGCTCTGCCAGTTGTCAGCTGTGTGACTTTGGGCAAGTCACTTAATTTCTCTGGGCCTAAGTTCCCTCATCTGTAAAATGGGGGTGAAGACTGTAAGCCCCTTGTGGGACAACCTGATCACCTTGTAACCTCCCCAGCGCTTAGAACAGTGTTTTGCACACAGTAAGCACTTAATAAATGCCATAAAAAAGTAGGAGGGATCGCTTTATTGAGTGTTTACTGTTTGCAGTGCACTGTACTAAGCATCTGGGACAGTAGCGTATACCAGATTAGTAGACATGTTCCCTGCCCACAAAGAGCTTAGCAAGGAGGTTAGTCGGCCCCGGCCTGGGTTTCTTCAGAGTCCCAACTGAGGCTTGGTCAGAAAAGGGCAGCAGTGCTTATGCGGGAACATAAAACAAGGGACTTCCTGGATTTCTGTTCTAAACAGAGGAGCGATCTTATTCCATAATGGGTTTTCATTCACCTCATTGTTATCTCTGGGGTGGATGCTCTCCTTGTCCAAAAGCACTGAACACAACTCAACTCTCACCCGGAAGCTTTGTCGACTTTGAACAAACTGACTGTTGTTTGAAAGCCCCTTGGGATGATCTGAGGAATCAATGGCATATATTGAGCAATTACTATGCGCAGCACACTGTATGAAGCACTTGGGAGAGTTAGTAGATACATTCCCTGGCCATAAGGAGCTTAAAATCTAGAGCGGGAGACAGACATCAATATGAATAGATGCCTAATTTATAATTATATATATATAATATATACCTTATAAGGTATAATATATACCATATATATATATATATATATATATATATATATATATATACCTTTACCTTTATCGTATCTAACCCCTTCTCCTCCATTTGTCTGTTCTGTGGCCTTGGGCAAAGTCACTCTACTTCTCTGGGCCTCAGTTACCTCATCCGCAAAATGGGGATTGAGACTGTGAGCCCCATGTCTCTATATGTTGCCAACTTGTACTTCCCAAGCACTTAGTACAGTGCTCTGCACACAGTAAGCACTCAATAAATATGATTGATGATGATGAGGATGTGGGACAGGGACTGTGTCTAACCTGATTTCCTTGTATCCACCCCAGTGCTTAATACAGTGCCTGGGACATAGTAAGCGCTTAACACATACCACAATTATTTTTAACCGTATCTTTATACATAAGTGCTGTGTGGGGAACAAACCTACCCATTTTGTGTGATCCTACAGTGTTTGGAGACCTCTGTCAGGAAGGCTGAGGAGAGTCACTCTGCCGAATGCGATGCTGGGAAAAGAACAATATCTGCATTTTGCAACTGGTTTGGCCCACAACTCCAGCACTGGGGACTGGGAGGAACTAAGCAGCAGCATGTCCTAGTACATAGAGCGTGGGCCTGGGCTCTAATCCCAGCTCCGCGATTTGTCTGCCGCGTGACCTTGAGTCAGTCACTTCACTTCTCGGTGCCTCAGTTACCTCATCTGTAAAATGGGAATTAAGACTGTGAGCCCCATGTGGGATGTGGACTGTCTCCAACCCAATTAGCTTGTATTTACCCCAGTGCTTAGTACTGTGACTGTCACATAGTAAATGCTTAACAAATACCATTAAAAAGAAACAAATCAACAAACAAAAAACTGACATATCGACTTGCAGGAGTGAAACCAAACCCAACCCTAAAAGCGAGTCTGAGACAGATTCAGGCACCCAGACTGTCCTTTCCTCCTTTTCTTCTCCAGCTTGCCCAGCCTATGAATGAATCATTCAGTGTTACTTACTGAGCACCTACTGTAGGGCACTGTACTAAGTGCTCGGTTGCGTACAATATGTCAGAGTTAGGAGACACGTTCCCTGCAGGCACATGGAAATTTAGGGCGGCTCAATTCTGCTTACAAGAGAAATTCAAAAAGTAAAACACATGTCGTCCACACCCATTTGGAAAAGCTGCTCTCTCAAGGAGTCAGGAAGCGAGCATCCAATCTCCCCCCAACTCCTGGATGGTTCCCAAGCCATAGCAGTGAAAGGAAAATAATTCCAGCATGCCGCATCTTTACAGAATGTTTACATGATGCTAGAAGCCTTTCCTCTACAACAGAGCTTTCCCTGAGGAGATCACTCCGTGCATTAATTAGGCAAGGAGCTCTCACTTTAAGCAGGATGTGAAAAGAGCATTTTGTCACAGCTCAGTACGGTAAGAACGTATGTGGTTATGGTGACACCTCTTTGGTAAGACTTGTATACTTGAGCTGAAGAATTTCTGAGTATTTTAGTGACTGTAGCCTTGTAGCTTGCCTTTTATCTTGGGAGAGCCTTAACTGGGCAACTGACAGTGAAATCAACTCTTCTCTCACAGCTCAGTGCATCTCCTCAGCATCTTTAAACCCAGTCAATAACATAAAAAATGGATGTCCCTGGGTGGGGTGTCCATGGATGGCGTTAAAGATAATGATGGATTTTATTAATGAGCCAAAGCACTGTGCTAAATGCTGGGGTAGGCTAAATGTTGGGAGAAGCAGCATGGCTTAGTGGAAACAGCACGGGCTTGGAAGTCAGGGGACATGAGTTTTAATCCTGGTTCCGCCACCTGTCTGCTGTGTGACTTTGGGCAAATCACTTAACTTCTCTGTGCCTCAGTCACCTCTATTGTGTAAAGGGGATTAAAACTGTGAGCCCCCTGTGGGACAACCTGATTACCTTATATCTACCCCAGCGCTTAGAATAGTGCTCGGCACATAGTAAGTGCTTAACAAATACCATAATTATTATTATTATTATCGACTCTCTAGACTGCCCCACCCTAGACTGTAAGCTCATTGTTGGCTGTTTATTGTCACCGTTTATTGTTGATAATGATTATGGTGTCGGTTATGGTTTTGTTGTATTGTACTTTCCCCAAGTGCTTAGTACATTGCTCTGCACACAGTAAGCGCTCAATAAATATGATTGAATGAATGAATGAATGGCAATTAGTTGGGATCCAGTTTCTGTCACGCACTATTTCTCTATGGGACTTTCAATTCCAAAGAGTTGGGACTTTCCGTACCATAATTCCCTTCCTTCCTGCAGCATCCCTCCACCAGTGAAATGGTAGTTCAGTACAAGCCAGAGACCTCAAATAAGCTCTAGAGCACACACCACATCTCACCTCCCCAATCAAGCTTGGCCTATGGATCTCTTTGGAGGGGAGTGTGTTCCTCTTCCCCTAGAGGAGGTACAGGTCAGAGTATATTCGAGTCTTCTTTTCTGGACCCTTTGTACCAATTCTCCCAGAGATCTAGCAGGACTAGTTTGGACAGCCTGGGAGGAGCAAGTGGAGAGATGTCTGTTAATCCAATAATCAAACAGTCTCACTATTCTGTCTCTACCATCAACTGAGATACACTTACACACTTTCATCTCAGCAGAATATATATTTTTTCATCCAGGTGACTGTATTCCCAGAAACTTTGATATATATGTGTGTGTGTGTGTTGTGTGTGTGTATAATGCATGCATATATATATATATATATATATATATATATGTAAATATGTCCCCCCAAACCTAACTGGGACCAGAACAGACCCTTGAATTTTAGTACCATCCCACCGAAATTAGGTTATCTTGTCACACTGGCTAAAGTCATGAACAAGGGTAATGGGTTACAAGAAGGAAAGTTAAGAGGGATAGACGGTTCTCATCCCATCCATGATGAGGGGTGCTCAGAAAGGCAATCCTTCATTCATTCAATCATCCAGTCATATTTACTGAGTGCTCACTGTATCCAGAACACCCTACTAAGTGCTTGGGAGAGTGCAATATGACAGTAAATGGACACATTCCCCATCCACGTGGTTCCTCCTGCTGCTACCACTGGGGAGACAGAATCTTTGACCAGATGGACCATTCGGTCAGGTAGGGCATTGCGGAGGTCTTACTTTCTGAAGTCCTTTCCTTGACCTGCTGCTAAGTCATTCAGCTGGGATTCCAGTTACATCCTCTAGACTGTGAGTTGTGGGCAGGGACTGTGTCTGTTTGTTGTTATATGGTACCCTCTCAAGTGCTTAGTGCAGTGCTTTGCACACAGTAAGTGCTCAGTAAATACGATCAAACGAACAGATGGCCAAAGCATCCCCCACTCTAGTCAGGCTCTGGACCTCTAGGCTGAGCCCTGAAGCAGCATTGAGCAGTCTTCCTAAAGGAATTAGTCATGCTTGCTTGAAAAGAAGCAAGCAGGCAGGATAAGAGGACAAGGAATGCTTAACTTAGCAAGCTCCCTGAGCCTCGGGTCTTATTTCTTCTTTGTAGACCAAAAATCCAGAGAGAAAACTTTTAAAGGCAGCTTTAAATGAAACATGACAGCTCTGGAAATTCACCTCTGCTGCTACGTACATGTAATCAAAATGAAATCAGGGTCTGGCTGCAAGTTTATTTCTTTTCATAATTACAGCTTAATTCGACTCCTGACATATCCTTCCATATCCCCATCTTTTTTTCCACAAACATTCCCTCAGCCATCACAATAACTTTTCCCGGCATGCTATTAGATATTTTTTAAGCGGGGTTTCAGTTCAGACACATTTCTGCTGCCAGGATAAACTCGTAGAAAAGTCACTTTGATTCATCCCTTGGCATACAAATGTGGATCCAAGTATGTTTATGTAAATTAATACCTCATTGGATTATAAATGGTAAAGAGTCTCTTTACATATTTGACATCTGCTTTCAGCTGCAGCAGCTCTTTATAAATTTCATTCCTTTGCTCACAAAGCATCTGCTCTCCCTTTATTAATCGAAAATGTTTTTCTTTTCTTTTTTTTTCAACATGTAAGGGCAGATCTAGAAATAACACAGCTACGTGTGACTATCCATTGTCCCCTTACAATTCGGTCATCTAAGCATAACACTTTCTATCAGAAAGGCCTTTGAGTCATTTAGGAAGGTATACATCTCCTGAAATCCTTCCCCTGATATAATTTAGAATGACATGTTTCCCATCTAGTGATCAAGCATGGTGTGAGGTGGAAGATGCCCTGAGAGTACCTCCAGAGAGCATGTTAATACTCGAGATGCATTAATAATAATAATTGTGGTATTTGTCAAGGGCTTACTATATACCAAACATTTTACCAAATTCTGAGGTACATTACATTTAATACAATCAAATACAGTTCCTGGTTTCATTTGAGACTCTCAGGCCAAGGAGGAGAGAGAACAGGTATTTAGTACCCATTTTATAGCTAAGTAAACTAAGGTACAGAGAAGTTAAGTAAGTTGCCCAAAGTCATCCAGAACATAATAATAATGCTAGTTATTATGATGGCATTTTTAAGCACTTACTAAGCACTATAACGTGTCATGGGCAACTCAGTAAGCGCTCAATAAATGCAAATGAATGAATGAATTCAAATTAATCAGGTCAAACAAAGTCTTTGTCCCACATTGGGATCACAGTCTCGGGGAGAGGGAGAACAGGTATCAAATCCTCATTTCACAGATGAGGAAAGTGAGGCACAAAGCAATTAACTGATGGTTGAAAGTTATACAGCAAACAAGCAGTGGAGCTGGGATTAGAACCCAGGTCCTCTGTCTCCCAGGCCGCAGATCTTTCTGCTAGGCCACACTGCTTGAAACGTTAACTTGGAGAGGCAGAGGACTCCTCCAAAGCCATCTCAGTTGGAGGAACGAAGGAAACAGCAAAGAAAGCACCATTTCCTCAGTGAAGCTGATATTACTGCCAAGTGGAAGGAAGACTCAAGTAAACATGCTCAGGACACACAGCAAGAGGAAGAGATCGGAGACACTGATAGAAGGCACAAGTAGTATTAAGGACAAACACAGACAGTAAGAATCAACCAGGGCCCAAAATTTACTCTCTGAATCTCTGACGACGTGACTATTCAAGTCTGCTGTCCTGAATCAGCAGAGAGAGAAGGAGCGACACGCGGTCGAATTTCCCTTGCCACGTCCGAAGAGGCTGTTGGGAAATGAAAGAATCCATGGCTAGGGTTGCAAATGAGACAAGCTGTGACCTGGGCCAAGCCAGGGAGGTAAGATAAAAGAAGAAGCCACCTGTTCGGGGCAGGAAGTTACCTCATTACAGGAAGCTGGCCAAATCCAGGCCAGCGGTCAAGAGCGGCGGTTGGTTTGATATCAGGAGCAGATTTGTTGGCATTCCAGATTCCACTTTAAATGAGGAGTGCTTTGGACTTGCAAAGGAAAGAAGTTGAAACGTTACTTCTGGAAAAGAGAGAGAGAGAGAGAGGAAGAGAAAGAGAGAAGTAGATTACTTAAGATATCAGAGGAACAAGCGGAGGGATTTGTCTTGAGTAATTCTTCAGAAGAGCTGACCCAGGAGATTTCCCTTAATCATACCATCTGGGGCTGATTTCATGACACCTTGAAACCTCTACTGCAAAATCCCTGCTCATCGCTGAGGCACCTGGGATATTGCTTTTTATTTTCCCTCATTAATCCTGACTTTGTGGACCTGGCTTCTCTCTGCTCACAAGTCTACCTGGTCTTCCACACGCACCAACAGAAAAGCTTCTTCGTTTTGCACCCTGTTGCCCTCATCCATACCTTTCTAGCTGACACTTTGGCAACTTTGCAGATAAATTCACCGGACAGCCTGACTGCCATTTTCAGCCCTCCCGCCAGTATGGTCGGGGTGGTAAAGGCGAATTAAATCAGAATACCAACCCAAGAGAAATCATTACCTTCCCTGGGCCTAGACTTATTTTCAAGCCAGTTCTATGCAGTAGTGTTCGTTGGCATTCATCAAATGACTAGGCACTGGTTATCCTCAGTGCTAGGCTCTACGTTTCTCTCTAGGAGCGGGAAATGAATGAAGGGAGCAAGTCAGCGCAATGCAGAAGGGAGAGAGAGAAGAGAAAATGAGGATTTATTCAGGGAAGGCCTCTTGGAGAAGGTGTGCCTAATGCTTAGTACAGTGCTCTGAGTGCACACAGAAAGTACTCAGTAAATACGATTGAATGAATGTGCCTTCAATAAGACTTTGAAGGTGGGGAGAGGAATTGTCGGATATGAATAGGGAGGGGGCTCCAGGCCAGAGGCAGGATGATAATAATGGCATTTGTTAAGCACTTACTATAAGCGCTGGGGAGGTTACAAGGTGATCAGGTTGTCCCACGGGGGGCTCACAGTCAATCCCCATTTTACAGATGAGATAACTGAAGTGCAGAGAAGTGAAGTGACTTGCCCAAACTCACACAGCTGACAATTGGCGGAGCCGGGATTTGAACCCATGACCTCTGACTCCAAAGCCCGTGCTCTTTCCACTGAGCTATGCTGTGGGTAGAGGTCGGTGGATAGATAGATGAGTTCGAGGTATAGTGAATACGTTGGGATTAGAAAAGTGAGCTGTATGGGCTGGGTGCTAGTAGGAGAGCCCACTTGTGTATGTTGCCAACTTGTACTTCCCAAGTGCTTAATACAGTGCTCTGCACACAGTAAGTGCTCAATAAATACATTGAATGAATGAATGAATTAAAGGAGAGTAGTGAGATAAGGTGGCAGGAGTCAGGGTGGTTGAGTGCTTCAAAGTGGACGGTAAGGAGATTTTTTTTGATGTGGAGTTAGATGGGCAACTCCTGAAGAGTCACTCTCCTCACTTTGAGGACTTACCAGCCTTATACCATGCTGGGCTCCAAGGGGGGACTCAACAACTACCAATAATGAGGTCACTGATGGGATACCATTTTATGAAATAGTGAGAAACCTCCAAGATGAAAATCTGAGCCCACCTCTTCTCCCGGGGAACTGTGGGATAGGAGTCAGGCCCAGTTATAGCTGTGGATGAAAAGTATTACGGAAAATATTCACTTAATGACCTTTTCTAAAACCCGAACACATCATCAACCGTGGTTGGGGCAGCTGTGGGCTGTGAGCCAAATCAAAAACAGGGGCAGCGAACTTGGGTCTAGAATGCCTTCCCTCCCTAGTCGCTCTGTAATCCTCAGATGGGCGACCCTGGAGGTCAAGGGGCATGTGTGTGTGTGAGTGAGAGAGAGGAAGAGACAAACAGAGAGAGACAGAGAAAGAAAGAGAGAGAGAGGTAGGATGCCACAGAACAGTCAAGATTAAAAACAGATTCCCAAACCTAGATGTAAATCCTGAAATTTGCTCTTGAAGATTCTGGTCTACTGAGCCCCCTCCTTCCTCTCCCCCTCCTCTCCATCCCCCCGCCTTACCTCCTTCCCGTCCCCAAGGCATCTGTATATATGTATATATGTTTGTACAGATTTATTCCTCTATTTATGTATTTATTTTACTTGTACATATTTATTCTATTTATTTTATTTTGTTAATATGTTTTGTTTTGTTGTCTGTCTCCCCCTTCTAGACTGTGAGCTTGCTATTGGGTAGGGACCGTCTCTATATGTTGCCAACTTGTACTTCCCAAGTGCTTAGTACAGTGCTCTGCACACAGTAAGCGCTCAATAAATACGATTGAATGAATGAATGAATGAATTAAATGATTATCTCATACTTACCCTCACTTTTAGTACAGTGCCTGACACATGGTAAGCACTTAGCAAATATCAAAAAAATAGCAGAGAAAAAAGTCCTTCTGGAGTCAAAATCTGAAGGAACTG
Source organism: Tachyglossus aculeatus (assembly GCF_015852505.1). Taxonomy (NCBI): domain Eukaryota; kingdom Metazoa; phylum Chordata; class Mammalia; order Monotremata; family Tachyglossidae; genus Tachyglossus; species Tachyglossus aculeatus. The sequence goes on along the minus strand of NC_052074.1, from coordinate 42,984,346 downwards.
ACCATCCTCAAACTAGAGGATTTGGGGAATAATAATAATGATAGCAACAATAATAATACTTATGGTATTTGTTAGGCACTTACTATGTGCCAGACACTGTATTAAGCAGTGAGGTTGATACAAGGTAATTGGGTTGGATGCAGTCCCTGTCCCACATTGCGCTCACAGTCTTAATCCCCATTTTACAGATGAGATAACTGAGGCTCAGAGAAGTTAAGTGACTTGCCCAAGGTCATCCAGAAGACTTATGGCAGAGCCAGGATTAGAACCCAGGCATCTGTGCTCTCTCCACTAGACCACAATGCTTTTGTAATAATAAGTTATTATTAATTTATTATTAATAATATTACAAGCCCTGAATCTACCTAGAGCTGCAGGAGACACAAAATAATCAAAATGGGCCCAGCCCTGTTCCACTTGGGGCTCACAATCTAAGAGGCAGCAAGAGGAGATGGCTTATCTTCATTTCAAAGATGGGGTAATTGAGTCTCAGAGAGGTTACATGACTGGCCCAAGGTCTTACAGTAAGCCAGTAGCAGAGCTGGGAATAGAATCTTTAATAATAATAATAATAATGGTATTTGTTAAGTGCTTACTATGTGCAAAGCACTGTTCTAAGTGCTGGGGGATACAAAGTGATCAGGTTGTCCCATGTGGGGCTCACAGTCTTAATCCCCATTTTACAGATGAGGGAACTGAGGCACAGAGAAGTTAAGTGGTTTGCCCAAGTCATACAGCTGACAATTGGCGGAGCTGGGATATGAACCCCTGACCTCTGACTCCAAAGCCTGGGCTCTTTCCGCTGAGCCATGCTGCTTTTCTTTGTCTTCTTGCCACCAGGCCAAACTGCCACAGGATCTTGCTGTACCAACCGATCCTTTGCCAGTTTTGATGGCAAGGGGATTGACTGGAAAGGAAACGGAGGGATTGCTGAGAGGGAAAAGAAAGAAACTGTTTCCTGGAAGGACACACAGTGGGGTGAATAAGGGGTAAGTAAATGAGATTATGTGATCAACCAAAGAATATGAATAGGAGAATGTATATGTGTATATGTTTGGGAGAGGACTTACACCAGCATTTCTCAATCAATCAATGGCTTTTATTGAGCACTTACTCTGTGCAGAGCACTGAACTAACTGCTTGGGAAAGTACAGTGGAGTTGGTAGACACATTCCCTGCCCATAAGAAGTTTACAGTCTGGCGACGGAGATAGATATTGAAATAAACTTTGGATACGTGGGAACATATGGAAAAAGCATAAGCCATGATGCCCTATGTCGAGGAGCTAGAATGGAGAAGACTACTAAATAAGTGAGCTGAACAGATCTAGTATATGTTGCCAACTTGTACTTCCCAAGCGCTTAGTACAGTGCTCTGCACTCAGTAAGCGCTCAATAAATATGACTGATTGATCTAGTAGTTATGAGAATGTGAATAGATGTAAATAGCCAACAATCAACCAATCAATCAGTTGTATTTACTGAGTATTTACTGTGTGCAGGGCAGTATACTAAGTGGTTGAGAGAGTACCAAGTGGATAAAGAGCAAATAAATGAATAGTCAGAGAAGAACAGAGGAGTGGTATAGAGTCTGAGAGAGAAGAGAGAACCAGGATAAATTTTGTAAAGAGCTGGAAGCTGTTCATAATGATGGCTTCGTTCATCCATCAATCGTATTTATTGAGCGCTTACTGTGTGCAGAGCACTGTACTAAGCGCTTGGGAAGTACAAGTTGGAGACAGTACAATACAGAGACAGTACAATATAGAGACAGTCCCTACCCAACAGTGGGCTCACAGTCTAAAAGTTCGGTTCGTTTGGTTCAGAATGGTCCTTCCTAACATTAAAGATATCAGCACGGTTGTGAAATTGCAGTTAATTTATTAGCAAGGTCCCGCTCTTTCTGAGTTTTCATATCCAAATGACCACAGGAAAACGAAAGCAGACTTCGGCTTTTCCAATAAAGCGAAGAGAAATCCTCCGATAGACAGGGTCTTGGATTCGATCCAAACTGCCTCCACAGGGTTAGAAACTTGGGAGCAGTCGTTGAAGTCCCAACAGGGAATCTGTCACGTAGAAACATCTGCCTTGGCATTTCAGAGCTTTGCAGGAAGATTGAGTCATTCTGGATTCACTAAACAGGCAGCCTGGTCTCCCTGGAATCAGAGAACCTGGGACTTAGTCTCAACCTGGCCTCTGGCTGCTGAGGGAATTTTATTTAATTTATTATGCGTCCACTGAGAATCAGCTTGATGCAGTGGAAAGAGATGGGCCTGGGGGTCAGAGGACCTCGATTCTAAACCCGACTCCACCAGTTGTCTGTTGCGTGACCTTGGGCAAGTCACTTAACTTCTCTGTACCTCAGTTTTCTCGTCTGTAAAATGGGAATTCAATCCTGCTCCCTCCTACTTAGACTGTGAGCCCTATCTGGGACAAGGACCATGCCCAAACTGATTATCTTGCATCTACCCCAGTGCTTAGTATAGTGCCTGGCACATAGTAAGTGCTGAACAAGCACCATAATTATTATTACTGAGCTGGGCCACCCTCCCTTTTCTCACCTGTAAACTGGGGATAGTAATACCTCCCTTTCACTTCCTCACAGAGATGTCATGAGGACAAAAGGCGATGAAGAAAATGAGTGAAAATCACTCTGGGGGCATAGAAGTTCCCTACAAGGGTATTAAAAGCATGCACTGTCTTAGACCTGGGCTCTAATCCCAGCTCTGCCAAGTGTCTGCTCTATGACCTTGGGCAAGTCGCTCACTCTTTATGCCTCAGTTACCTCATCTGTAAAATGGGGTTTAAGACTGTGGGCCTCAAGAGTGACAAGGACTTTGTTCAACCTAATTACTTTGCATCCACACCAGCACTTTGTACAGTGCCTGACATATTGAACACTTTAAAAAATTCCATTAAAAAATGTGATGATGGTGATGGAGGCTTTTTTGATGATAATCTGCCATCAAAGAAGAGTTATAGTCATTGAATTTAGATGATAAGCTCCCTTAAGGCAGGGAACTTATGTTTGTTTTCTGCTGCTGCCTCACGAGCCGTTCCTTCAGTTCTACACTCAGTAAACACCACTGATTTAAAGACTGGACTTCCTTGCCGTGAAATTGAAAAGGACTTTTTTTCCCCAAAGTTCTTTCACATCAATCATTTCACTTTATCCTCTCAGTATCCCTGTGAGGTAAGGAGAGGTTGACACTATGAGATTCATTTAATAGATGCATCCCAGACTTTTGCTTTTTCCACTACAAGTTGACTAGCATTATTATTACTATTATTGTATTTTTTAGTGCTTACTATGTGTCAAGCACTGTTTTGAGTACTGGGGTAGCTACAAGTTAAGCAGGTAGGACACAGTCTAAGTAGGAGGGGGAATAGGTATTGAAACTCCATTTTACGGTTGAGGAAACTGAGACTCAGAGAAGTTACTTGCCCAAGAGTAGACAGCAACCATTTGGCAGAACCAGGATTCGAATCCAGGTCCTCTGACTCCACTAGTCCAGTTTTTCTCAGTCGAAGAAAGAAAGATCAGCACAATAGCTTCTGAGTCACCGATCTCTGAGGGGATCCAATTCGGCCAAGGGTGACTGGAAAATTACTTTAGCAGGGGTTTCAAGTCAAGTATTAGCTCTTGAGACATTCAGTATAGGGCCAAGGCCTTTTTAGGGAACCAATGGAACTGGGCCTCCTTGGGGAACCAGTGGAAAACAGTCACTGTCTCAAGTTCTCATTTGCCCAACTTGCTGACCATGAGGTAACCTTTAGAAAAATCTATGCAAGTTTTCACTTCAGCCTCAAATTCTGTGCAATTCTATATCCCCTAGGGAGCTGTGAAAATTATCGATTGTCCATTTCCAATTTGCACGTCGAGTGAATGAGAACATTTGATGATTATAACCATCCCGTGCTTCATTCTTTTCTGTTCCTACTAGCTAGCGTTCTTGTCCAATCCACCATCCCTCATTCTGGGCCTTCCAATCTCCAGTCAGTTTATTTTCAGATCCTAATTCAGTTACCACCTGTCATCTTCACACTTTCAGGAGACTTTCCGGAACAGACTTGTACATATTGGTCCAATTTTGTTCTCAGATGGATATACGACCCTCATTTGTTTCACTGGGCTAGTTTTTTTTCCCCCGATTCCTCACATCCCCACCAAGTGTTTTGATTTCAGGGATGCTCCGCAAAGTCTGGCAGTTTCTGGAGCCAGGCACGGAATCTAGTGTCCAGTGAAATGGGAAGATATGAGTTACGGATGATAAATTCTAAGGCGATGGGGTACCTTAGTCTCCTGGCTATGCATTTGAGATTATGAATAAATTTAGAATGAAACACACTGAGGTCATTTTTCAAGGCACGGGAAGAAGAAAATGTTTAAAGCAGGGGGGCTCTGGGTTTGCACAATGGCACTACGCTTTGTCTGTAACACAAGCCATGGGGCAGCAAAGGCCTCTGGAATTTTTCCTCCACCCATTGAAGGTTACTCAGTCATGTATTGGTCTTCTCAGCCACACTTGCTTTCAACTCTGAACCCTGTAGGACAGGTCTAGAATAAGAATATCCCCAGCGTGGCTCAGTGGAAAGAGCCCGGGCTTTGGAGTCAGAGGTCGGAGGTTGAAATCCCGGCTCCGCCAATTGTCAGCTGTGTGACTTTGGGCAGGTCACTTCACTTCTCTGGGCCTCAGTGACCTCATCTGTAAAATGGGGATTAAGACTGTGAGCCCCCCGTGGGACAACCTGATCACCTTGTAACCTCCCCAGCACTTAGAACAGTGCTTTGTGCTTAATAAATGCCATCATTATTATTATTATTAAGGTGTTAAGTGCTTACTGTGTGGCAATCAAAGTTCTAGGCACTGGGGTAGACAAAAGTTATTTGGGTTAGACACAGAACAAGTCCCACATGGGGCTCACAGTCTTAATCTCCATCGTACACACCCGGGGCCTTCTGGCTCCCAGGCCTGTTCTCTATCCACTAGGCCACATTGTTTCTCGATGCCCCAGTGAATAGCAACCATGCTGGTCTCCAGCTTGAGCAGTCCCATCAGTTAGAGAAGCAGCGTGGCTCATTGGAACGAGCCCGCGCTTGGGAGTCAGAGGTCATGGGTTCTAATCCCAGCTCTGCCGCTTGTCAGCCGTGTGACTTTGGTCAAGTCACTTCACTTCTCTGGGCCTCAGTTCCCTCAATGGTAAAATGGGGAGTAAGATTGTGAGCCCCACATGGGACAACCTGATCACCTTGTACCCTCCCCAGCACTTAGAACAGTGCTTTGCACATAATAATAATAATAATGTTGGCATTTGTTAAGCGCTTACTATGTGCAAAGCACTGTTCTAAGCGCTGGGGGGTATACAAAGTGATCAGGTTGTCCCATGTGGGGTTCACAGTCTTAGTCCCCATTTTGCAGATGAGGTAACTGAGGCTCAGAGAAGTTAAGTGACTTACCCAAGGTCACACAGCAGACATCGGGCGGAGCCGGGATTCGAACCCATGACCTCTGACTCCAAAGCCCGTGCTCTTTCCACTGAGCCACGCTGCTTCTCTAGTAAGTAAGCACTTAACAAATACCAAAATTATTATCATTATTATTATTATTATTATTATTTTTATTATTTTGACCTAACTACACCACAGCCTGGATTTGCTCCCAAATCGAATGAATCTAGGAGGTGAAAGGATCCATTGAGCACTGTCTGGAAACTGCCGTAGTTCTGCTCTTCAGGATCGGGGCCTGGCACATCTCTAATCTCGCAGACAGCTGCCGATTTCTATTTCTCTTGTACTGATTGCCCACTCAGCCGTCTCTTTTAATGAAACGGGCCCTTCTGAAACGAAGCAAACAAAATGAACAAAATGCATTCCAGTAAGCGAATACTTTATGTTCCACAGAACTAATGCCTTACAGACAGTGGGGATTGTGTTGGCTGTCACAGTCGATGCCCCTTGACTGACGTCTTCCTGGAAACTCATTATGGGCAAGGCTAATTCTGTCTCCCGAGCGCTTAGTACAGTTCTGTGCTCATAGTAAATCCCCATAAATAACACTGATTGATTGACCCACCCCTCACTCTGCAGTCAGTCTATAGTATTTATCCAGTGCTTACTGTGTGCAGAGCACTGTACTATGCCCTTGGAAGAGGACAATACATCAACAGACACATTTAATAATAATAATAATGATGGTATTTCTTAAGCGCTTACTATGTGCAAAGCACTGTTCTAAGTGCTGGGGAGGTTACAAGATGATCAGATTGTCCCACGGGGGGCTCACAGCCTTCATCCCCATTTTACAGATGAGGTAACTGAGGCACAGAGAAGTTAAGTGACTTGCCCGAAGTCACACAGCTGACAGTTGGCGGAGCTGGGATTTGAACCCATTACCTCTCACTCCAAAGCCCGTGCTCTTTCCACCGAGCCATGCTGCTTCTCATTTCCCATCTCCTCCTCTCCTGAGTGATGATGATGGTATTTGTTAAGCGCTTACTATGTGCCAAACACTGTTCTAAGCGCTGAGTGGGAGAGACAGAGCTCTGGGGTAAGGGCAGACTTCATCCTCCTTCACTTTGGGGGGCCACATGAATTATCATGTCACTTCTATGATAGGCTAGGGGTCAGGTCAATCACTGTCCCTCAGAGGACTAAGGTGGAGACCTGTAATGTCTGGAATGGGTCTCATGCACAGTGCTAATGGGACTATTCCAACAAGATATTTAAATAATTATGATAATCATAATAATGATGAAATTTATTAAGCTCTTACTATGTGCAAAGCACTGTTCTAAGCACTGGGGAGGTTACAAGGTGATCAGGTTGTCCCACGGGGGGCTCACAGTCTTAATCTCCCATTTTCCAGATGAGGTAACTGAGGCACAGATAAGTTAAGTGGCTTGTCCAAAGTCACACAGCTGTCAAGTGACGGAGCTGGGATTTGAACCCATGACCTCTGACTCCAAAGCCCATGCTTTTTCAGGGGTTCAAATCCCGGCTCCACCAATTGTCAGCTGTGTGACTTCACTTCTTGGTGCCTCAGTTACCTCATCTGTCAAATGGGGATTAAGACTGTGAGCCCCCCGTGGGACAACATGATCACCTTGTAACCTCCCCAGCGCTTAGAACAGTACTTTGACATTGTAAGCGCTTAATAAATGTCATTAAAAAAAATGAAGACTCAACTCCGATCACAGAAGAGAAACTTCACTTCCTAAGCTGTGCATCCGCTGGGCTGCTTCATTTGACATTCGTTTGGTGGGAGAAGGGGCCTTGGCTTCAATCAATCAATTCATAGCATTTATTGAGCACTAACTGTGTACAGAGCACTGTACTATTCAATCAATCAATCAATCGTATTTATTGAGCGCTTATTGTGTGCAGAGCACTGTACTAAGTGCTTGGGAAGTACAAGTTGGCAACACTATTCATGTTCAGACTAAAGACTCTGTCAGAAAAGCCAGCTCCAGTGGAAAAAAACCCATGGCCACTCAAGATACTGTATGGTGGGGAAAGGTGGGGTCCTAGCTATGAGGAAAGCAGCGAGCGGAGAAATGGGGAGAGGAACAGAAAGAAGGATCAACTTCACTATAAAAATACTCCTACTACTACTAATGATGATGATGATGGTATGTGTTAAGCACTTACTATGTGCCAAGCACTCTTCTAAGCACTGGGGTAGATAGAAAGAAATCAGGTTGTCCCATTTGGGGCTCACAGTCTTAATCCTCATTTTACAGAGGAGCTCGTTGAGGCACAGAGAAGTGACATGACCTGCCCAAAATCACACAGCTGATAAGCAGCGGAATCAGGATAAGAACCCAAGACCTCTGACTCCCAAGCTCATGCTCTTTCCACTACTCCATGCTGTTTAAGCCATAAGAGAATCACAGAAATGAAAAGAATCAAAGCAGAAACCTGTCACATACTACAAAATTTGATCCCGTAGAGCTCTGCACAGTCCTCACTGATACCAGATGTTCTTAGAGGAATTTGGTGTTGGTTTAACGTCAGTTTTGCTTGACTTTCCTCCGAACAATCAAAAGTAATTACATCATTACTCATTCACATTTCACAAAGCTTCATCCCCACTTCCAAATGAAATGCACACACAGATTCTTCTGCTCACAAATCACTCTCACAAAGTTTGTGGTAAACCCCGTTTACTTAAAGCGACCATTTGGATTGTTTTTAAAAAGAGATGAGAAAATATACCTGGAGCAAGAGAAATTCCAGGTGGGGCACATGGAGACTTTTTTCCTGACTGACAGGAATTTTCCCATGAAGCTTAGTGGCAATTGGACTTGGGTCAAAATTTCTTCTCAATCAATCAATCAATCAATTGTATTTATTGAGCGCTTACTGTGTGCAGAGCACTGTACTAAGCGCTTGGGAAGTACAAGTTGGCAACATACAGAGACGGTCCCTGCCCAACAGTGGGCTCACAGTCTAGAAGGGGGAGACAGAGAACAAAACCAAACATATTAACAAAATAAAATAAATAGAATAGATATGTACAAGTAAAATAAATAGAGTAATAAATATGTACAAACATATATCCATATATACAGGTTTCACCCACTCCCTAACCCTTCCATCTTGATGTGGATGAGCCCAATTTTCCTGTTTAGGTCTGGACAGCCACCTTGTATTCGCCTCTATCCCAGAGGGGAAATGATCAACAGCTTAGTACAGTGCTCTGCACACAGTAAGTGCTCAAGAAATACAATTGAATGATTGAATCAGTCATCAGTGGTATTTATTGAATGTTTCCATTGTGCAGAGCATTCTACTGAGCACTTGGAAGAGCACAACACAATCGAGTTGTATTATTCTCTCCCCCTCTAGATTGTAAGAATATTGTGGGCAGGGAATGTGTCTGTTATATTGTTCATTCATTCAATTGCATTTATTGAGCGCTTACCATGTACAGAGCACTGTACTAAGCACTTGGGAAGTAAAAATCAGCAACATATAGAGATAGTCCCTACCCAACAACGGGCTCACAGTCTAGAAGGGGGAGACAGACAGCAAAACAAAACAAGTAGACAGCTGTCTATACCATCAGCATAAATAGAATTGTAGCTATATACACATCATTAGTGTAATAAATAGAGTAATAAATATGTACAAATAAAATAAAACCTGAAGAAGAGGCTCAGGAAGGATCAGTTGACTTACTAATCTACCAAGTGTTTAGTACCGTGCCCAGCACACAGTAAACGCTCAGTAAATATGATTGATTGATTGAATTCCCAGCCCACAGTGAGTTTACTTTCTAGAGGGGGAGACAATAATGTAAAGCAAAACACTACAGATATATACATAAGGGTGTGGGACTGTGAGTGTGGTGAATTCCACGTGCCGGTGATTTTACTTTCAGAAAGAGGCAAAGTGTTCTAGAGCCCAGAGGGCACGATTCACATGAGTTCCAAGTGCCAACAGAATCCAGTGAGTTTTCAATGCCAGGGAGGAGGTATTTGGCTCAAACCTCCCTGCAAATCCCCTCTTCATCGACCCCCACCTCTTCCAAGGCCCAGGGGGAGGAAATGAAATGACAGGACAAAAATGGAGACAGTCAGTTGAGCTGAGGGAACCGGCTTGTCCTGAAAAACCCTTTTCGAGTAGCTGTCGGGTTTTCTTGAAGAAAATGTTTGCGAGCCCGCCCTGTGCCAGCTTATCTTACATCATGGTTTAGCAGACAGAGCACAGCCCTGGGAGTCAGAAGGTCACGGGTTCTAATCCTGCCTCCACCATGGAGTCTGCTGTGTGAACTTGGGGAAGTCACCTCACCTTTCTGTGCCTCAGTCCCCTCATGTGGGGATTGAGACTGTGAGCCCTATGTGGGACAGACACTGTGTCCAACCCAATTTGCTTGTATCCATTCCAGTGCTTAGTACAGTGCTTGGCACATAGTAAGCACTTAGGAAATACCACAATTATTATTATTATTATTATTATTATTATTATTATTATTATTATTATCACAGCCAAGTGGGAGCATCCTCAGCTACTGCCAGATGTGGTCAGCAGTCATCAATCAGTCAGTCAATCAATCAAAAGTATACTGTAAGTTCCTTGTGGGAAGGGACTACGTGTAACAACTCTGTTGTATTTAGAACAGTGCTCTGCACACAGTAAGCACTCAGTAAATACAATTGGTTGGTTTATTTAACTCCTATTGTGTGCAGAGCACTGTACTAAGCACTGTGGAGGGTATAGTAGAGTCGATAGACTTGAATTCTGACCTCAAGGAGTTTGCCATTCAGCTGGGGAGAAATACACTAAAATAAATTACAGATTGGAGGAATAAAGTATAAAGATATGCATAGTACAGTGCTCTGCACATAGTAAGCGCTCAATAAATACGATTGATGATATAGTGCTATGGTGTGCATGGGTAGTCATGGGTAAGCCAATCCCTATCTCTAAAAGCAACTTCGGCTACATTTCCAAAGTACACTTTCGAGGCAGTACCCAGAATCTTTGGTGGTGGGTGTCTCTCTACTTCCCCTACGTTAAGGCCTGGACACCCAGGATTTCTAAGCACCTCATCATGGGTTTTTGTGTAGGAACCCAGTGAGGGTTGTGAGAGTCTAGAAATATGACTTTGGAGCCTCAACGTCATGAGATAGTTGTCCAGAAACCCAGTACCCTGACTTGCCATCTGCTAGACAGCATAATAAGAAAGCTTTGGCTTCCTCCTCTCCCTTTCCCAGCAAGAATAGCTGCTGGGCAGTTGCAAGGGAAGCCCCAGCTGTATTCTCCTCACTTTCTTCTTGGCTACCGATGTTTGTCTCTTCCCAGATTCCTTCTAGCCAACCATATCTATCATGGCTCTCCTCTTCTGCTGTTCTTCTTGATCTCTCCCATTCCCCAGTCCCCATTCCAGAGAAGACACCCTGGCCAAAAGAATGCTTGTCCAGGAATGTCCTTCTCAGAGATGTTCTCTCTCTAGCCTTCTCTTTCCCTCTCATACCGCTCTTCCTTTCTCCTTCCCTCTTACCTTCTCTCTCCCTCTCTCTCCCTCCCTTTCTTTTTCCCTGTCTTCCTCCCTTTATCCTTTTCTCTCACTCTTCCTCCTTCCCTCGCTCTCTCCCTCTCTCTCACACACATGCATGATCTTTTTCCCTTTGCCTTTCTCTCTATCTCATATTCTCCCTCATAAGCTCCTTGAGGCTAAGATTCATGTCTTCTACATTTATTGTATACCCTTTAAACATCTATCCCAGTAGTCATGGCAGTGATAATTATTCTGTAAACTGATGCCTGACTGAGAAGTTGTCTCCCTTATTCTTGTTCTTTCTTTCCCTCTCTTTCTCCCTTTCAGTCTCTCTCTCCCTTCTCTCCCTTCTTATTTTTCCTACAATGAATCCTCCCTTTCCAGCCATCGAGACTGAGATTTTAAAGAAATGGGGCTCTCCTTTTTCAATGACCAAGTGAATCAGGCAGTGTTCCTCTCTCAGACAGTACACCCCTCTGTTAACATCTCCGTCGCATTTCCGTCGGAAATTCCAAGTCTCATCCTATACAGACGTTATGGTCAAGGATCGAGCTGTACAGCCCAGAGATCCACCCCATCAGGATATGATCTCATCATCTCTTGCAGCTTGTGCAGGATGAGGGTGGGTGGGTAGCGGGGAAGGGCAGACACCCAGGAAATCCCAGTGCCCTGCAGTATGCTGAGAAGCAGCTTTGCTCAGTGGAAAGAGCCCGGGCTTTGGAGTCAGAGGTCATGGGTTCAAACCCCAGCTCCGCCCATTGTCAGCTGTGTGACTTTGGGCAAGTCACTTCACTTCTCTGTGCCTCAGTACCTCATCTGCAAAATGGGGATTAAGACTGTGAGACCCCCGTGGGACAACTGGATCACCTTGTAACCTCCCCAGTGCTTAGAACAGTGCTTTGCACATAGTAAGCACTTAATAAATGCCATCATTATTATTATTATTACTTCCCCTTCAAAGCCTTACTGAAAGCCCATCTCCCCCAAGAGGCCTTCCCTGATTAAGCCCTCCGTTCCTCCACTCCCACTCCCTTCTGCGTCGCCCTGACTTGCTCCTGTTATTCATCCCCTTTCCCAGCCCCACAGATCTTAGGTACATAGCTGTAATTTTACTTATTTATGTTAATGTCTGCTTGCCCCCTCTAGACTGTAAGCTTGCTGTGGGCAAGGAATGTGTCTGTTATAGTGCTCTTCACACAGTAAGTGCTCAAAATATGATGGACTGACTGCAGTAAGGGAGACAATGAGTGCATTTTCTGGGTGCCAGTGGGCACTGTAACACTAGAGGTGCCCCTTCTCAGGTGATGCACCAGAAATGTCCTAAGATGGTTATCTGTGAGTGGGGTGGGGTTTTTTTTTTGTCTGTGTGTGTGTGGTGGAGTGGGAGAAACAGTGTGAAGTGTGATGCCAAAACCCAACTCACCTAATTGCATTCTGCCTACTTGTATTTCCCTGGAAAATGTTAATTGGACAGGATCATTTTCATTTCAGTTCTGCATCTGCTTAGCGTGTGAGCAATTCCCGTAGGAGGTGGGTGGGTTTCAGTGCTGAGGGGCAATGATTCCCCCTGGGACCGTGGCTGTGGGGGTGGGTGAGCTGGAGCGCCAGAGTCTCAAAATACATCTGGGACCGCGAGAATCCTGTAGGCTCAGTTCTGCTGCCAGGGCAACTACTCAGTAGGGCTCTGACGTCTCTTATCGTCCTCCACAAAGACACGTGGAGGCACTTCATGTCCACAGGCCTGGCCCCTCACGGGATAGTCTCTCTCTGGGGAATGATCCATTTCAGCCCAATCGGGCTGGGCGTCACTGGGGGAAACCTGCACAGATTATATTCTCAGCTCCGCCCATTGTCAGCCGTGTGACTTAACTTCTCTGGGCCTCAGTTACCTCATCTGTAAAATGGAGATTAAGACTGTGAGCCCCCCATAGGACAACCTGATCACCTTGTAACCTCTCCAGCACCTAGAACAGTGCTTTGCACATAGTAAGCGCTTAATAAATGCCATCATTATTATTATTTTTATTATTCTCCACCTGGATCCCGATTGGCTCAGAAGTACGCTTGATTGACAGCTGCTGCCCGGGAGTCCTCAAGAATGGGAACAGCTCCCTTTCATCCCCTTTGGAGATGGCGGCCAGGCCTCTCCGGGCAACAGTGGAGTGAGCAGACAAGGCTGGGGAAGTCAAAAAAGAGATCTTATTTTTTGCCAATCAGGCAGATGTGTTAACACCAGAATTCATTTATTATTTATTATTTATCATTATTTATTCATTGCAGTCTAGTCTGCAAGCTCGTCTATGGACTGTAAGCTCGTTATGGGGAGGGAACGTGCCTGCTAATTCTATTTAAAATTTAATGTATTAGAAGTCTTGCTGTACTCCGATAGCTAATTCAGAGAGTGGCTAAGCTTTTTTTTTAGTGTGCTGTTCCAAGCACTTTGTCCTGTACTCTGCACATAACAAGTGGTTAGTGAATATCACTGTTTGATTATTTATTCATCCATTCGCTTATTACATTTTTCCATTACCCTACGAATTAATGATATATTTTTCTTTTTACTTTCATTATAAGTATACAATTTCTTTGCTTGCTTGTCACCCCCATTAGATTCTAAATGCCTTGAGAGCTGGAATTGTGTCTTTCGCTTCCACAGTTCTCTCCTAAATGCTTAGTACAATGCTATAATAATAATAATAATAATAATAATGGTATTTGTTAAGCGCTTACTGTGTGCAAAGCACTGTTCTAGGCGAAGGGGAGGTTACAAGGTGATCAGGTGTCCCATGGAGGGCTCACAGTTTTAATCCCCATTTTACAGATGAGGTAACTGAGGCACAGAAAAATGAAGTGACTTGCCCAAAGTCACACAGCTGAAAGTTGGCGGAGCGGGGATTTGAACCCATGACCTCTGACTCCAAAGCCGGTGCTCTTTCCACTGAGCCACACGGCTTCTATGCACACAGGAGGTGTGGTACATATTCCCAGAACCTTTCATTTGCAGCTTTGATTTGCCCTCTGCAGATCTGGGGTCAAAAGAGGAAATATTTATCAGAAATTCCTTTCCCAAAATGCACCTTTCCTTGAGAAAATCCAGCCAATGATAGGATATATCAGGGCATGGGAGCCGGAGGTCAGGTGTAGGTGAGGAGTTAATATTTTCATAATGCCCTTATGGCCACTGTAGGGGTGGTTATGAGTAATCATTTGATCTCACCCTGGCCAGAAATTAAATCATTAAATCAAACTCTTCCTTCGACAATCACCCTGGAGGCAATTCAAGCTATCAGTAGTGGAGCTTCTAACGCGTTTTGGCTTACTTCCGGAGATTGTGTGAGTTGGTGTTTTGCTTATCAAAGAGAAAAATTGCAAGTGAGCTATATCATTCAATCAATCAATCAATCGTATTTACTGAGTCCTTACTGTGTGCAGAACACTGTACTAAGCGCTTGGGAAGTACAAATTGGCAACATATCGAGGGTTCAGTCCCTCAGTGGTGAATTCACTTCAACTCTCCAGATAAGCTTCCCTTTGGGAGCATCTCTTCTCCAGGAAGTGACTTGCCTATGGGGTCAGGGAGCCCTCAGGTTGGATTTAACTGGGAGGAACAGGGATATTTATCCAGCGGATGGGAATACCCATGGGCAGTGACATTGGATTAGTGCAACAGAATGGTCTAGTAGATAGAGCACGGACTTGGGAGTCAACAGGACCTGGGTTCTAATCCCGGCTCTGCCACTCATCTGCTGTGTGACCTTGGGCAAGTCACTTCACTTCTCACTGCCTCAGTTACCTCATCTGTAAAATGGGGATTAAGATTGTGAGCCTTATGTGGGGCAGGGATGGCTTCCAACCTGATTAAATTTTGTCTACCCCAGCACTTAGAACAGTGCCTGACACATGGTAAACACTCAGCCAATACCATAAAAAAAACACTGAGTGGATAATAAAAGATATGTAGTTGTATTTGAAGAGCAAACCTCTGATGCTGAGGTTTGCCTCTGAGTTCGTGTGTGGCCAGTAAGGCCAGATTCACAGTCCAGCCACACTGGCACAAGAGAAGACTGCCTAGTTAAGCTCTCAAAGTAAGAGGAGCCTGTCTCTGTTTTCTCTTTTGCCCCCTTGTTTCTCATTTTCTCTTACAAGTCACTCCCTTTTCGAGAGCACTGCATCATGCTGATGTACTCTCAACAACTGACTCTCAAGTTGCAATAATGATGATGATAACAATAGCATAATAACAATGGTGGGGTTCGTTAAGCACTTACTATGTCACAAGCACTGTTCTAAATGCTAGGAAAGATACAAAATAATCAGGTCAAACCCTGGTCCTGTTCCACATGGAGCTCACAGTCTAAATAGGAGGAAGAACAGGTATCAAATCCCTATTTTACAGCTGAGGAAACTGAGGCTTAAAGTAGTTAGTGATTTGCCCCAGGTCCTACAGCAGAGCCAGGATTATAACCCAGATCCTGTGTCTCACAGTTCTGTGCTCTTTCTGCTAGGCCATACAGCTTGCAACATTATTATCTGATCTTTGTTTTACCGTGTTCTTAAAATGTTTCTTCTGCCTTGCTTGCTTTTTTGTTTTCCCTGATTTCACCTCTCCATACTTCTGTCACTCTTTCTCCTCACATGTCCCACCGAGGGGAGCCTGGTTAAGGTAAGTATATCTGATGCTGGGCAATGGTTATCATGCCAGAGCTTCATTGTTCCTGAGCTTGTGTTGACATATGAAATCGAGATGAGAGAAGAACAGTCTATGGCTCTGTCTCAGTACTGCGGGTCAGAGGTGAGATTTAGGGATGACTTTAACTCGCCTTTGTGTGAAATGACTTTGGGAGGTAATCTGGGAGTGACTTCACAACAGCCATTGTTATTTCTGAAATATTCGGGGCTCCACAACGGCACTCATTGTGACCCCTTGTTCTTCACACGCCAGTCTAAATCGGTCTTCTAAAAGCGTCAGTGAGAGTGCCGTTGGCAAGGAGAGCGTGGAAAACAGATTAACCAGAGATCCCCCGCAGTCAATAAAGAATAAGGAAGAAATAAGGAAGAAACTCACACCCTCTTCTTTGGATTTTGTTGGCCCTCTTCTACCAGGTCACGAGGGGAGACGCTGCTTCATTTAACCTTTCTCTCTTGTCACCTCAGAAAGGGCTTCAGGGTTAACCAATCTCACTCCTTCTAAGCTTTTCCGAAAGGGAAATCCAGGCAAGCAGAGGGAATTAGCTCCCGTAGCCATTGATTCGGTAACAGAGAGCTGCCAGGAACCCCACTCACAGAAGCAGCATGCATGGCTCAGTGGAAAGAGCACTGGCTTTGGAGTCAGAGGTCATGGGTTCAAATCCTGACTCCACCACTTGTCAGCTGTTTGACTTTGGGCAAGTCACTTCGCTTCTCTGAGCCTCAGTTCCCTCATCTGTAAAATGGGGATTAAGAGTGTGAGCCCTACGTGGGACAACCTGATCACCTTGTAACCTCCCCTGCACTTAGAACAGTGCTTTGCACATAGTAAGCACTTAATAAATGCCATTATTATCATCATTATTATAAATCTGCTCTGCTTGGGTCGACCAGGAAGACCCAGTGACCTGGGACCCTTACTTACAGGTAATCCTGCTTCAATTTTGGTTGATGCCCCCTCCTTCCTTCTCTTGCAGTTGATTTCTGGCCTTTTATCAGTTTAAACCCTAGAGAGAACTGAGGTTTCCCTCTAAACCCCCCTAAAAGTGTCAATGGGCATCCCAGACGTGTCTTCGATAAAGCTTTAAAGTCGGGGGAGAGTAACAGGGAGTCCGCTAGTGGAGAACCCAGAAGCCCAAGATCAGGAGTTCTGCGCCTGAAGGGATGATGACAGAATTATGTCTATTTATTTTCGAAGGCCAGAGAGTGCCCAATCTTTGCCCACCCAAGCAAGCCCTGCATCCAGTGTGGTTAGAGAAGCAGCAGGGCTTAGTGGAATGAGCCTGGGCTCGGGAGTCAGGGGTCGTGAGTTCTAATCCCGGCTCCACTACTTATCAGCTGTGTGACTTTGGGCAAGTCACTTCACTTCTTTTTGTCTCAGTTACCTCATCTGTAAAATGGGGATTAAGACTGTGAGTCCCACATGGGACAACCTGATTACCTTGTATCTACCCCAGCGCTTAGAACAGTGCTTTTAGACTCTTTTAGACCGTGAGCCACTGTTGGGTAGGGACTCTCTCTATATGTTGCCAGCTTGTACTTCCCAAGTGCTTAGTACAGTGCTCTGCACACAGTAAGCACTCAATAAATATGATTGATTGATTGCTTGGCACATAGTAAGTGCTTAACAAATACCATCATTATTTGTATTATAATTATCCTTGCTCTGTCAGTGAGCAG
Organism: Tachyglossus aculeatus; assembly: GCF_015852505.1. Lineage (NCBI taxonomy): Eukaryota > Metazoa > Chordata > Mammalia > Monotremata > Tachyglossidae > Tachyglossus > Tachyglossus aculeatus. The sequence goes on along the minus strand of NC_052074.1, from coordinate 42,966,978 downwards.
GCTCAGTGGTTCTAATTGGCTTAGTACGAGCGCTTAGTACAGTGCTCTGCACACAGTAAGCACTCAATAAATATGATTGAATGAATTGGCCAATTGGTTCCATCACAGGTGGACACATCCTGTCTACTCAGGACCATCTTCAGGCAAGATGGCTACATAAGCATTTAGTACAGTGCTCTGCACACAGTAAGCGCTCAATAAATACGATTGAATGAATGAATCCCTCCAGCAGACATCCTGGAGAAACAAAACTCTAAAGAAAAACTCACAGACCCCATGGCCCCACATCCACCCCTCCTCCTGCTGTTACTGCTCAGAAATCTTTTCCCCCTTAACGTTTCCACCCTCTAAGTTGTCTGTGGAAATTAGAGCTGTCAGTGAGACAGGAACCATGTCTGATCTGCCTATAGCGTATCAACGCCACTGCTTAGTCCAGTGCCTAGCACATAACAAGCATTCAACAAATGCCACAATTATGATTGTCTTTTTAGCAGGGATGTAAGGTCAAATGTCTCCCCAGAATTTGAGCCTTGAACTCCAGGATTCCCACAAAATGAGTTACCTCTTCTGTGAAATGGGGATTAAGACTGTGAGCCCCACGTGGGACAGAGATTGGGTCCAACCTTTTTAGTTCATATCTATCCCAGAGTTCCAGATGCGAGTCTCCTGATTCTCTCTTGGCATAGAGGAGAGGTAAAGCCTCTCTCCCCACTCCCACCCAGAAGGAGAGAAGAAGAGATGAAAAGAGAGAAAGGTAGAAGGAGAGAGGGTGAGGGAGAGAGGGAAAGAGATTGAAAGTCCCCAATTCCATTTCCTTGATGCTCCTCTGATGTAAAGGGAGGATAAAGCCACTCTCCTCACCCAGAAGAAGAGAAGAAGGGAAGAGAGGAAATAAAAATAGAAGGAAGGAGAGAGGGTGAGGGAGATAGAGCCCGAAAGAGATTGAGAGTCCCATCTTTGATTCTCTTGATTCTCCCTTGGTGTAGAAGGGAGATAAAACCTCTCTCCCCACCCAGAAGGAGAGAAGAAGGGAGAAAAGGAAAGACAGAAGGAAAAAGGGAGGGTTAAAGGGAGAAAGAAAGAGAGAGAAAGAGACTGAGCATCCCAGATGTGATTCTCTTGGTTCTTCCTAGGCGTAGAGGGGAGATAAAGCCTCTCTCCCCACCCCCGCCACCCCCCAGTCCTTCGGAAAGGAAACAATTCCAGCTGAATTTCTTGCTGGCTCAGGGCCAGATGCCACTCGGCCAGAAACAGCCTCCAGAACAAACAAATATCAGTCTCCATTTCCTTCCCCTCTGAGCCCTCTATTAAAAGACCAAGAAGAGCTGTTGTTGGGCGAGGGAGGTGACATGAGGGATCGCGTTGTCCCACAGGGTGGCAACTGGGACCGCCCACTGGAGAAAGATCCATTTCCACGCCGCAGAGTCCTATCGGAAGAGGCAGGGAGAGCCGGCGTCAGAACAGGAACTTAGCAAAAATAGCTCTCTCTCTCTTAGGGATCAATTTGCTGTTTGTTGGGGTCAGGAGAGAGGCATGCAGTCCAAGAACTGAAGTCAGGCTGTAAAGTCGCCTCTCTTCCTCCCCATCTCCCCTGCCCCCCGCACCTCCTTCCCGTCCCTACAGCACTTGTATATACGTTTGTACAGATCTATCACTCTATTTATTTTACTTGTACATATTTACTATTCTATTTATTTTGTTAATGATGTGTGTCTAGCTTTAATTCTATTTGTTCTGACGACTTGACACCTGTCCACATGTTTCATTTTGTTGTCTGTCTACCCCTTCTAGACTGTGAGCCTGTTGTTGGGTAGGGACTGTCTCTACATGATGGCAACATACTTCCCAAGTGCTTAGTACAGTGCTTTGCACTCAGTAAGAGCTCAATAAATACTATTGAATGAATGAATGAATGAATCAACCCTCTGCCTCCAACAGGACAGGAAGATACCTTCCCTGGGGGTCTCTGGAGTGGAAGTTGGGTTTCAGAGCTTCTTTTCTTGACTTTGAGGGTTCCATTTGTTGAATAGAAAAGCAAAGGTCAAGAGGTTTACTCATTCCCGTGGAGATAGATGCTGGGCCTTGGAGTTCAATAGAGGGGTTTGCAATGGGGTCAGAGGTCCTTTCTGACTCTGTCTCCAAACGCTTAGTATAGTGCTCTGCACACAGTAAGCGCTCAATAAATATGATTGAATAAATGGATGAATGAAGGCAAAGGTCAGGAGAGAGATGAGAAGGGAGTTTGATCACTGAAAACAGCCAATCAGGAATCAAGTGGCAATCTTCCCATCCTCAGGCCTGCACCCCAAAATGGAGAAACAGATTATCCTGAGGCACATTCCTTTGTTTATGCATTATTGGGTTATTAATCCACTTGTGTTTCTTACTAATACCTACCTTAAATTCTTCTGCCTGTGGTTTTTCACCATAAGACTGTAAGATGCTTGCATTGCATTTGCATTTAATGTTTCTCCTGGGTTTTCCCCAAACACCTAGAAATCATATCTCCTCCAAGATGCCTATCCTAACTAACCTCTCATTTCTCCACCCTATCTCTCTCCCTCTTCTGCTTCACTGATGCACTTTTTCATGGTATTTGTTAAGGACTTTCTATGTGCCAAGTACACTACTAAGCGCCGGGATAGATGCAAGATAATCAGGTTGGATCCATTCCTTGTCTCACACTGGGCTCAGTGTTTTAATCCCCTTTGTAAAGGTGAGGTGAGCGAGGCACAGAGAAGTTAAGTGACTTGCCCAAGATTGCACAGTGGATAAGCGGTGGAGTCATTCATTCAATCGTATTTATTGAGCACTTACTGTGTGCAGAGCACTGTACTAAGCACTTGGGAAGTATAAGTTGGCAACGTGTAGAGACAGTCCCTACCCAACAGTGGGCTCACAGTCTAGAAGGGGGAGACAGAGAACAAAACAAAACATATTAACAAAATAAAATAAATAGAATAAATATGTGCAAATAAAATAAATAGAGTAATGTATACGTACAAACGTATATACATATATACAGGTGCTGTGGGTCGCGATTAGAACCCAGATCCTTTTGTCTCCCAGGCCCTTGCTCTAACCACTAGACCACTCTGCTTTTTAGCGGGTCTATACCTGCAAAGCACTTTAATAATCACTCCCCACCCCCAGCTCCACAATACTAATGCAAACACCCTTATACTCTGTTGCTTTCCCTAATTAATTTATTTTAATGTCTGTCTCCCTACTAGACTGTAAACACCTTGAGAGTAGGAATAATATCTACTAACTCTACTGTATTGTACTCTTCCAAGTGCTTAGTATAGTGCTCTACTCATAGTAACCACTCATAGTAAGCGCTTAATAAATGCCATTATTATTATTTATTATTTATTAAATACCATTGATTGATTAATTAATTAGTACAGTAACCGGCATCTATTGGGTGATCAACTTACCCTGTGGTTGAAAATGGTGCTGGATAGAGAAAGAATCTGCTAATTCTGTCATAGTGTACTTTCCCAAGTGCTTAGTACAGTGCTCTGCACATAGTAAGTGCTCAACAAATACCAGTGATTGATTGACTGATTGGATATGTAGAGAAGCAGCATGGCTCATTCATTCATTCATTCATTCAGTCGTATTTATTGAGCACTTACTGTGTGCAGAGCACTGTTCTAAGTGCTTGAGAAGTACAAGTTGGCAACGGGGGCGGACTTTGGAGTAAGAGATCATGGGTTCAAATCCCGGCTCTGCCAATTGTCAGCTGTGTGACTTTGGGCAAGTCACTTCACTTCTCTATGCCTCAGTTAGCTCATCTGGAAAATGGGGATTAATCAATCAATCAATCGTATTTATTGAGCACTTACTGTGTGCAGAGAGTACTAAGTGCTTGGGAAGTACAAGTTGGCAACATATAGAGACGGACCCTACCCAACAGTGGGCTCACAGTCTAGAAGGGGGAGACAGAGAACAAAACCAAACATATTAACAAAATAAAATAAATAGAATAGATATGTACAAGTAAAATAAATGGAGTAATAAATAAATAAATAGAGTAATAGTAATTAAGATTGTGAGCCCTCCATGGGACAACCAGATCACCTTGTAACCTCCCCAGTGCTTAGAATAGTGTTTTACATATAGTAAGTGCTTAATAAATGCCATTATTATTATTATTATTATTATTATTATTATTATTATTAGTGATTGGCTTCCTGGTTCCCGATTCCCAAACATCTATTTTGCAACTGCTCTGAGACCATCTTTCCTGGAATCAGCAAAGCTACAGGACAGTTGGGAAATCTGGTGAGAATCAGGGAAGACAGTTTTAAAATCATACTAATAAGTCTATCATTTCACATTGCAGATTCAGGTTTATTCCGGGCCAGAGCAAAGTTGCCACGGTGAAGCCCATGAGATACTATGATTCAGAATTCAAGTCTCCAGGCCCGGAATAGCCATCCAATCAATCGATCAGTGGTATTTAATGAGCGCTTACTGTGTGCAGAGCACTGAACTCAGCCTTTGAGAAAAAAAATATACAACAGAGTTGGTAGACACATTCCCTGCCCACAAAGAGCCTATAGTCTGGAGGGGTGGGGAGAAAGACATTAATATAAATAAGTGATTTATGTAATTTATATAAATCTAAAGAACACCCATGCAGCTGATCACTCTTGCCACATCTCCACTGATTGCTGCCACCCCTCCAGTTTCAAATACTCTGGCTTCCCGAAGTGTAATTAGTTGACCTACGATCAACACACTTTATCACTTATGGATGTTTAACCGCGTTTCCAGCAAACTGTGAAACCCACGCATTATAATGCTCATGCATTATTAAAACAGATTTTTTAAAAAACTAAATAAATAAGTAAACGTGCCAGAAGAATCCTAGAAGCCAATCAATTCAACCCTCCGGACTCAGAGAAGGCTCCAGTCCAGAACTGAAATTAGAAAAAAAAACAAACCAACTGGGGGAGATGTTTTGGAAAAAAATCAGCTTCAGTCAGCTGTTGGAGTGGAAGGTCTGCCCACGGGCCCTGGGGACCGGGGGCCGGGTTCCGGGGCCCAGGCGGATGTCTGGAAGCCGCTGTTGAACCGGAGTCCCGTGGGGTGTGTGAGATTGTGTGTGTGTGTGTGTGTTGTGGGGAGTGGGTGTCGGGCAGCTACTGGCTGGCCACCACCAATGGTCTGTTGTTTCTCCCCCCCCACTTCCAGAGGGTGGTCTTCCTCCTCCCGGCCCCCAGGGATCCTGGAAAGGGCTGGCAGCGGTGGTCATCGTAGGCCATTCATTCATTCAATCGTACTTATACTCTTGAGAAGCAGCGTGTCTCAGTGGAAGGAGCGCGGGCTTTGGTGTCAGAGGTCGTGGGTTCAAATCCCGACTCTGTTCATTGTCGGCGGTGTGACTTTGGGCAAGTCACTTTACTTCTCTGTGCCTTAGTTACCTCATCTGTAAAATGGGGATTAAGGCTGTAAGCCCCCTGTGGGACAACCTGATCACCTTGTAACCTCCTCAGCGCTTAGAACAGTACTTCGCACATAGTAAGCACTTAATAAATGCCATTACTATTATTATTATTAAGCACTTACTGTGTGCAGAGCAGTGTACCAGGCACTGGAGAGAGTACAATACAAGAGTAAGCAGGGATAAAGCATGGGCCCAAGGTAGCCCAGGTGGAAAGGGACCCCCCCCCAGGGCTCTGCGGAGGGGTCAGTCCTAGAATCCTCCTCGGCCTGCCCTGGAATGGAGCCTGGTCCCCAGAGAACACCTGCCCCGGGGGTCACCCCCGATGGAGGGACAAAGGGTGAGAGAAGAACCACACGGCTCTCCAGGGACTGCCTCCCACGGATTCCGCTGCTCCGTCAGGCATCATTTATGGCTTGTTGGTGGGAGGCGGGGAATGGGCACACAAACACACACACACACACACACAGAGGCACACTCCACACATGTGGACACCCTCACAGAAACACAGATACACACACGTATCTGCCCAGAAACACATTCCCACATGTATCCACCCAGATCCACACATTCACACATTCAGCTACACTAGATACAGGTACACATATACTTCCAATCCACAGATATCCACACCCAGCATTCCACAAACAGGCACACCACATGCAAGCGTCCACAGGGACAAATGCATATATATATATATATATATATATATATATATGCATATATATATATGCATATATATGTGTATATACACACACACACACACCTATATATATACACACCCATATATACACACACCCATATATATACACACCCATATGTATGCACACACCTATATATGCACACACCTATATATACACACACCTATATATACACACCTATATATACATATATACACTTATACACACATATGTATATATATATACACACAGATATATGTATATGCATATATATGTATATGTACATATATATGCATATATATGTATATATATACATACATACATATATATGCACACACCCAGACACCAACCAGCATCCAAAGATTCTGCACCCATAGACAGTTCATTCATTCATTTATTCATTCATTCATTCATTCATTCATTCATTCAATCGCATTTATTGAGCGCATACTGTGTGCAGAGCACTGTACTAAGTGCTTGGGAAGTCCAAGCTGTCGACATATAGAGACAGTCCCTACCCAACAGCGGGCTCACAGTCTAGAAGGGGGAGACAAACAACAAAACAAAACATATTAGCAAAATAAAATAAAATAAATAGAATAGTAAATATGTACAAGTAAAATCAATAGAGTAATAAATCTGTATAAACATATATACAGGTGCTGTGGGGAGGGGAAGGAGGTAAGGAGGGGGGATGGGGAGGGGGAGAGGAAGGAGGGGGCTCAGTCTGGGGTTCCCTCCCAGTTGCACATCCAGATACTACACACACTGAGACAATCAAACGTATTCATTGAGCACTTACCATTTGTAGAGCACTGTACTAAGTGCCTGGGAAAGTACAACATAACAGAATTAGCAGACACATTCCCTGCCCACTTTCACTCATTCATTCAATTATATTTAGTGAGCGCTTACTGTGTGCCAAGCACTGTACAAAGCTCTTGGGAGAATACTACAGAACAACAAACAATGAGCTTTCAGTATAGAGGGGTTTCTAGGGTTTCCCCAAGCATACACACACGCCTGCCTGTGTACACATGCATGAACACACATGTCCGCGCAAGCTCCCACTGTTCTGTCAGGCTGGGTGGAAGTGAAAATGACCTGTTCCCCAGCTCATCAGAAGCTCATAATTAGAAGCAGTGTGGCCTAGTGGACAGAGCAACAGCCTGGGATTCAGAAGGACCTGGGTTCTAATCTCAGCTCTGCCACTTGTCTGTTGTCTGTTGTGTACTTCCCAAGTGCTTAGTACAGTGCCCTGCACACCGTAAGTGCTCAATAAATACGATTGAATGAATGAATGTGAGACCTCAGGCAATCACTTCCCTTCTCTGTGCCTCAGTTACCTCCTCTGGAAAATGGAGCTTCAGACTGTGAGCCCCATGTCAGACAGGGACTTTGTCCAACCTGATTAACTTGCATTTATCTCCGAGCTTATTACAGTCCCTAGCACGTAGTAAGCGCTTTACAAATACCACAATTTTTATTATTACTGTTATTATTATTATCAGTTCCACTTTCAGTCCAGCCAGAGGGGTCCTATTCTCTCCCCTGGGACCAGGGATTCTTTCGCTGCTGCTACACTGAAATCAATCAATCGTATTTATTGAGCGCTTACTGTGTGCAGAGCACTGTACTAAGCGCTTGGGAAGTACAAGTTGGCAACGTATAGAGACAGTCCCTACCCAACAGTGGGCTCACAGTCTAGAAATGTGAAAAGGTAGACCTGAACACTGAGAGCATTTCATCATCTTAATGCTCAGGTCTGATAGGACATTTGCCTTCAGGCAGTTAGTAAAAATGGAACCTTTCCTCAACTTCTGCATTTCAGAATCCCTAATTAGAGGGAGAGAAATCACAAAGCTTGCACATCTCTTTCTCCACCCCTCATCTTCTAGACGTGGCCATTTGGAGGGGAATAGCTTCTCTTCTGTGAAGCAGTCTGGTCTAGTGGAAAGAACACAGCCTTGGGAGTCAAGAGACCCGGGTTCTAATTCCAGCTCTGCCACTTGCTTGCTATGTGATTTTTCTTTCTCCGTGTCTCCATTTCCTTATCTGTAGAGAAGTAGCGTGGCTCAGAGGAAAGAGCCCGGGTTTGGGAGTCAGAGGTCATGGGTTCTAATCCCAGCTCCTCCACATATCTGCTTTGTGACCTTGGGCAAGTCACTTAACTTCTCTGAGCCTCAGTTACCTCATCTGTAAAAGTGGATTAATAATAATAATAATGGCATTTATTAAACCCTTAGTACATGCAAAGCACTGTTCTAAGCGCTCGGGAGGTTACAAGTGATCAGATTGCCCCACGGGGGGCTTACAGTCTTAATCCCCATTTTACAGAGGAGGTAACTGAGGCCCAGAGAAGTGAAGTGACTTACCCAAAGTCACACAGCTGACAACTGGTGGAGCCAGGATTTGAACCCATGACCTCTGACTCCAAAGCCCACACTCTTTCCACTGAGCCACACTGCTTCTCCGTTTAACAGATTAAGACTGTGAGCCCCACGTGGGATAACCTGATCAACTTGTATCCCCCCAGCACTTAGAACAGTGCTTCGTACATAGTAGCACTTAACAAATGCCATCATCATTATTATTATCTGTAAAATAATGATTCAGTATCTGTTCTCCCTCCTATTTAGACTGAACTCCATGTGGGACAGGGACTGTGTCCAATTTGATTATCTTAAATCTACCCCAGCACTTAGTACAGTGCATGGCACATAGTAAGAACTTATAATACCACAATCATTATTCTATCTCCCATTTTTAAAGACTCCAACTCAGGTCACTTATTTATTTGTTTTTTGTTTTGTTTTTTTCTAAGGAAAGCAAGCTATTTTGGAATCCTGGCTTTCTCCAGGGAGAATTTCAAAGCCTCTGAAACCTGGTAGTGGTTCTAAGGCTTCTCAATTACCCAGGGTCTGATTATCTAGGACTCTTGCTTCTCCTCAGACTTTGGCCATGTTGGCAACTTTCCTCCTTGGGACGCTAAGAAGAAGAAAGAAAAAGTACCAAAACTCAAATCATTATATTTTGCTTTGATTAGGGTCACTGAAAAAGGGGCTTGAGAAGATTATCTGAATTTTCCATGATCTCGTTGACACTCAGTGAGGACCATACATAATTGAGAGTGGCTGTAGAAGAGCGGAGGAGTCTAGGAAATATGCCCTCCCTTGATGGCAGGGTCAGCTTTAAGTCCACCAACAGTATTTAACTTCTGTGTGTGAGGCCTTCCAAAGACATGGTAGAGGAAAATAAAAAAAACAACATCATTATGTTCAGGTATGCATCTTAAGCCGACATTTCAGCCCTCTGGCCTTTTTTCAAGACATTACCTAATGCAAAAAATCCTCGTAATAATGACTGCAAAAAGCGCTTTTAGAAAGAAGTCATAAAATTTGTCGGGTTGGCCTGTCGCGGTTCTTGCAAGGAAACCGGGAGATGAAGACTTCCTTGGAAGGGAGTGAGGATGTTGGTTCTCTCTGTCCAACTCCGTCTGTTGCCATGACCTTGTCATCTCACCCTGCCTGTCTCCCACAGTCAGGTGTTGCTCTGGAATGGCCACAGGTAGGCATGGAGCCTGTTTCAGCCTTCCTTTGGGGTTCGTTCATTCATCCGGTTGTATTTATTGAGCGCTTACTGTGTGCGGAGCACTGTACTAAGCACTTGGGAGAGTACAATATAACAATAAGCAGACACATTGCCTCCCTACAATGAGTTTACAGTCTAGAGGGAGGAGATCTGACCCTTGAAGTGATGTGCTGAATCAGTGTTGGGCTTTTTTTTTAATGGTATTCGTTAAGTGCTTATTATGTGCCAGGCACTGTACTAAGTGCTGCGATAGATAAAAGTTAATTAGGTTGGACACAGTCCACGTCCTGCCAGGGGCTCACAATCTTAATCCCCATTTTACAGATGAGGGAAATGAGGCACAGAGAAGTGAAGTGACTTGCTCAAGGTCAAACAGCAGACAAGCGGTGGAGCCGGGATTAGAACACAGGTCCTTCTGAATCCCAGGCCAGTGCTCTGGCCACTAGACCACACTGCTTCTCGTGTTCCCTTTGGAGTTGGCCAAGATGGAGCCACAAGGAGAGTATTGGAAAGTCACAACAGAACCAATACTATGATATTTATTGAATGTATGTATTTATTGAATGTATTCCCTGTGTCCAACTTGCATCTTTCCCTATTGAAGCAATGTAACCTTATGGACAGAGTATGGGTCTGAGAGAAGGTCCTGGGTTCTAATCCCAGCTCTACCATGTGTCTGCTGTGCGACCTTGGACAAGTCACTTCACTTCTCTGTGCCTCAGTTACCTCAAGTGTAAAATGGGGATTAAGACTGAGAGCCCCATGTGGGACAGGGACTGTGTCCAATCAGTCTGTATCAACCTCAGAGTTTAGAACAGTGCTTGACACATAGTAAGTGCTTAACAAATACTATCATTATTATTATTATTAGTTCAGATGCTCTGAATTTCACCAACATCAAGACTCCTGTCAAGAGTGAAGTCTTGTCATTTTTATAACTTTGTTTTGATCCCAAATCCCTTCCAGCCTAAGGCAGTGAGCCTCTCTCATTGAGGGATATGAACCCTAGATTGACAATTTTAGTATTATTATCAAGTGCAAACAAGTTATTGCTCATTCATAGTGACTCTATGGATATATTTTCTCCAGAATGGCCTGTCTTCTACCATAATCTGTAACCTTGCTTACGGTTCTTCCGTTATCATTGTTATGGTTTCTATTCATCTAACTGCTAGTCTGCCTCTTCCATGTTTTCTCTGGACTTTTCCTGAGCTTTAGCATCTTCTCCAAAGAATAATATGTCTTCTGATTATATGCCTGAAATATGTTAATCTAAAGTCGAGTCATTTGGCCTTCCAAAGACCACTTTGGTTTCATTTGCTTCAAAATCCATTTCTTTGTTTTTTGGGCAGTCCGTGGTATTTGCAAAAGCCTTCTCCAACACCACATCAATCAATGCTCTTTCCATCCTGTTTTTTCACTGTCTAGCTTTCGGATCCTTACGTTATCACTGGGGTTACCACAGAATTGACCATTTATCTTTTTGTGGCAATTGTTACATCAGCAGACAATTTTAGTAGCTTAACAAATATCATAAACACCACCCCCAAAACCTAGAGGACTCTCACTACATCCAACAGATAGTACCTATCACTCCTGGATGACCGTGGGATCAATTAATCACATTTATTGAGTACTGTATGCAGAGCACTGTCTAAGCACGTGGGAGAGTGCACTATAACAGAGTTGGTAGAAACATTTCCCATTCACAGAGAGCTTACACACTAAAGGAAGAGACAGACATTAATATGAATAAAGAGATTTTGGATACGTATATAAGTGCTGTGGGGCTGAGGGAGGGGTGAAAAAAGAGTGCCAATTCAAGTGCAAGAGTGACACAGAAGAGTGTGGGAGAAGAGGAAATGAGGGCTTAATTGGGTAAGGCCGAATTAATTGGGATCCCTTAGTGGGATCAATCATTCAATAGTATTCTTTGAGTGCTTTCTGTGTGCAGAACACTGTACTGAGCCCTTGGGATAGTACAACAGAACAATGGGATGAGAAGAAGCCTCATGCAGTTAAGAGAAGACAAGCAGGGGATCCTTGTAAGGGTCTTGTAAGGGTCTTCCATTAAATAATCATTTTCCTGCTCCTTCTCTCGTCCTTCTGTCCAATTTAAATCCTTTCCGTCTCTCCCCTGCCCCATAGAGTGGGAAGGAAATGTCTTGAGGCAACCATGAATCATGTAAGTTAGCGCCGTTTCCTTGGGGAATTCCACATTTCTTGACTTAATAAGATCGGGAAGGGTCCATCTAGTTCTGGATAGGCCCATAACAACGGCATTTTTCAATTTTGAGTTAACCCGGGCCTGTTTTTACTGCCGAAGCCGAGCCGGTTGAGAGCCCAGCTGGCGGGCTACAGGTCAAACTGAGCATGGACCAGCTGGAAATGCTCTCTGCACCTGCCAGCCCCTCGCTGAGGCAGTTTGTCTCTCCCACACTCCTGGGTATTAAAATCCTGTGCTTTAGCGACTCTTTTCTGAGCACTTTCAATCAATCAATCGTATTTCAATGGGGAGCCCATTATTCAATCACCTCAGACTGTGTCATTCTAAATGCCGGGAAGCAAGAGAGGAAGAGATATGATTTCCGTTTTCTTTTTCTCATCTCCCAAGGGCAAGTCCATAAAGCTTTATCGCTTGGGGAAGAAGAATCGAAAGGAAAGGTTGAATTAAGGGTCCTCGGCTCTTAATGGGTCCAGCTGGTCATTAATAGCCAGAAAATATCCTCATCTCTGGACATCCACGCTTCATTTTTACAGCTGGCTTTTAATTGCCTGGTGCTTGAGGGTGGCTTCTCTCAGATGGTATCCTGTAGCTGATAGCAGGTGTCCATGCCCGCCCCGATTAGCCCTGTTTTTGCCAGGAGATGGGTTGGATTTCAGCGAGGATCATCACAGAACTACGGTGTGCTTCTCTTGATGGCGACAGGAATTCACGCAGGAAGGTTGTGGGCTGAGGGGAAACCGAGACCACATTCCCCCACGGACTCTCCTTTCCTCCCACTTCCTCCTCAACCTCATTAAACCACATCCTTTCCCTTCTTCCACAGTTCTTCGATAAGGTCCCCTACTCCAGGAAGCATTCCTTGATGAATCCCTCTCCACTTTTCCAATCATGCCACCCTTTCAGTCCCCATAATATTCAGGTATTTACCTATTTATAGATTTGTCATTTGCTGATTTATGGTGTGGCAAATCAATTGGTTATGCCCATCCTCTCATCACTCTGTGGTACGTTTGTCGATTTCTGTCCGTTGGCCCGGTTGTGGATCGTAAGGGAGTCGAGAGCATGAATTGTGTCTTCTACTTCTTGCGTGTGTTCTCCAAGTGTGGTTTTCAACACCCACAAGTGCTGAATAATTACTGTAGTTATCAAGACTGATATTTGGTAAACCACACCCAAGATCTCCTCATATCTCTCTGCTGGTCCACTCTTCCTCCTCTCCCCGCTGGATTCTGGCTGATTCAAACGCAAGACAGTGCAAACTCTCCGGTTATAGGTTGTCCACTTGAATCCCTTGATGACCACCATTTTTTCCTATGCATATGCTATTTGTTAAGCGCTCACTATGTGCCAGGCACTCTTCTAAGTGCTGGGGAAGATAAAAGCTAATCCGGATAGACCCAATCCATGTCCCACATAGGGCTATCAGTCTTAATTCCCATTTTACAGATGAGGTAACCGAGGTCCAGAGAAGTGAAGTGACCTTCCTGAGGTCACACTAGGGACAAGTGGCAGAGCTGGTACTAGACACCTTCAGGACACTCTGGCTTGGTGGGCAAAGGGCAAGGAGTCAGAAGACCCTGTTCCTAGTCCTGACTCCTCCTCTTGCATGACCTGGGGAAAGTCACTTAACATCTCTGTGCCTCAGTTTCCTCATCCATACAATGGAGATAAAACACCTGTTCTCTCTCCCTCTTAGAACCTGAGTCTATTCCACAGAGCCAGAAATGGTGGGGCTCAGTAAAAAGAGCACAGGCTTGAGAGGCAGAGGTCATGGGTTCTAATCCCGGCTTCACCGCTTCTCTGCTGTGTGACCTCGGGCAAGCCATTTAACTTCTCTATGCCTCAGTTACCTCATCTGTAAAATGGGGATTAAGACTGTGAGCCCCACATGGGACAACCTGATTTCCTTGTATCTTCCCCAGTGCTTAGAACAGTGCTTGTCAGTGGAAAGAGCCCGGGCTTGGGAGTCAGAGGTCACGGGTTCCAATCCCGGCTCTGCCGCTTGTCAGCTGTGTGACTTTGGGCAAGTCACTTAACTTCTCTGGGCCTCAGTTACCTCATCTGGAAAATGGGGATTAAGACTGTGAGTCCCACATGGGACAACCTGATCACATATCCTCCCCAGCACTTAGTACAGTGCTTTGCACATAGTAAGTGCTTAACAAATGCCATTATTATTATTATTATTATTATTATTACATAGTAAGCGCTTAACAAATACTATCATTATTATTCTGCTTTCTGATTATATTGTATCCACCCCAGTATTTAGCACATAACAAGTTATTATTATTATTATTATTATGATTGTTATTCACAGACAACATTTCCTTCTGGATTGGGCTTTCCTTTGCCCCCTCCCACCGACCCAGAGTGGTGTTGATTGTTATGATGAGTATTATTCATTGTAGCTGTTTGCTCTAAGTGATTGTTACTCTATTGTTGTCTTTGTCATTGCTGTCATTACCCTTTGCGGAGTACCCCAAAATACACATTTCAAAGCCACCAAACACCAGGTCCCTGCCCAGTAGAGCTTATTTAAGTTAATGTTTAATTATTATTTTGGAATTGCAAGCCATCCCGGATGACTTCAGCTACGGCTTAGAAATCAATTAAATAAATATAAATAATATTACCGGTCTAATGATATCCTAAGCAGTTTCACCCCTGAAAATAACCATTGTTAATGCCACATTTAAGTGCATAACATTTGGGGAACAGCTGGTGGAATCCTTATATGATAACCTGAAGTTATGGTGCCCTCTCATTCACAAGCCATTAATTTTATTGCATCTAGACTTTAAAGCTGAAATAAAGTAAAAATGAATTAACCGTAGTTAAGGCTGGACGGGAAAGAAAATGCCCAGTCACTTCATTTTTAATCTCATTCATTCAAGTTAATTGGTACTTAGACTGTGAGCCCCACTTTGGTCAGGGGATTGGGTCCAACCTGACTATCTTGTTTCCATCCCCGTTACTTAGAGCCTTGCTTAGCACATAGCAAGCACTTAACAAATACCATTAAAATGACAACTATGTTTTCCTCAGAGAGAGCTTCAGATATGTATTTGGAAACAGTTCACATATGGACCAATTTTTTTTCATTTTTTTTTAGTTTTATTTTTTTTAATGATATTTGTTAAGCATTTATAATGTGCCAGTAACTGTCCTAAGCAGTGGGGTAGATGCCAGCTAATCAGGTTGGATGCAGTAACTGTCCCATATAAGACTCATGGTCTTAATCTCCATGTTACAGATGCACAGAGGCACTGAGGCACAGAGATGTTAAGTGACTTGCCCAGGGGCACAGCAGACAAAAGCGGGGCAGGATTAGAACCCAGGTCCCCTGATTCCCAGGCCCTGAGAAGCAGCGTGGTTCAGTGGAAAGAGCCCGGGCTTTGGAGTCAGAGGTCAGGGGTTCAAATCCCGGCTCTGCCAAGTGTCAGCTGAGTGACTTTGGGCAAGTCACTTAACTTCTCTGTACCTCTGTTACCTCATCTGTAAAATGGGGATGAAGACTGTGAGCCCCCCCATGGGACAACCTGATCACCTTGTAACCTCCCCAGCACTTAGAACAGTGCTTTGCACATAGTAAGCGCTTAATAAATGCCATTAAAAATAGTAATAATAATAATAATTATGGCATTTGTTAAGCACCTACCAAGGCACTGTACTAAGCAGATACAAGAAAATCCAGTTGGACACAGTCCTGTCCCACGTGGGGCTCACAGTCCCAAGCCCCATTTTACAGGTAAGGTAAACTGAAGCACCAAGAAGTAAAGTGATTTGCCCGAGGTCATACAGCAGGCAAGTGGTGGCACTGGGAAGTGCTCAATAAATATGATTGAATGAGTGAATGAATTAGAACCCATGACCTTCTGACTCTCAGGCCTGTGCTCTATCTTCTAGGCTGTGCTACTTTTCAGTTTCAAGAAAATTCAATTTGAATTCTGATAGGCTGAGCCAATACACTGTCCACAAGAGGATTGTCTCTATTGCTGAACTGTACTTTCCAAGCGCTTATTCCAGTGCTCTGCAAACGGTAAGTGCTCAATAAATACGATTCAATGAATGAAAGAGAAGTCTAATCCTGCAATAACGACTCATACATATTCAGGTAAGGAGAGGCCAGAGGGCTACTTGGGGAAGGCATTCTGGAGGTGGTGGGAGTTAGGTTTGATGAAGGAGAAGTTATGGAGTGGGCAAAGCTGAGTAGGGTTGGCAGGTGTAACTGGGGTAATAATAATAATAATGACATTTATTAAGCGCTTACTATGCGCAAAGCACTATTCTAAGCGCTGGGGAGGTTACAAGGTGATCAGGTTGTCCCACGTGGTGCTCACAGTCTTCATCCCCATTTTCCAGATGAGGGATCTGAGGCCCAGAGAAGTGAAGTGACTTGCCCGAAGTCACACAGCTGACAAGTGGCAGAGCCGGGCTTTGAACCCCTGACCTCTGACTCCAAAGCCCGGGCTCTATCTACTGAGCCAAGCTGGGTAGATGAGTCAGAACAACGCCTCGTGACTGTGAGCTCATTTTGGGTGGGGAATGTCACTGTTTGTTGTTGTATCGTACTTTTCCAAGCACTTAGTACAGTGCTCTGCACACAGTAGGCGCTTAAGAAATACAACTGACTGAAGGGATATGGCCCCTGGATTTCCTAGTCAAAGGGAAGCAGCACGGCCTAGTGGAAAGAGCTCAGGGTGAGACACGATCTGGGAAGCCTTAGAGAGGCAGTATGGTAGAGTGGAGAGATCATGGGCCTGCTAGTCCGAAGGACCTGGGTTCTAATCCTGCCTCCACCACTCATCTGCTGCGTGACTTTGGGCAAGTCACTTCACTTCTCTGTGCCTCAGTTATCTGTAAAATGGAGATTTAGACTGAGAGCCCCATATGGGACAGGAACTGTGTCCGTTCTGATTAGCTTGTATCTACCCCAGAGATTAGTACAGTGCCTTAGCACTTAGAAAATACCATAATAAGAACAAAAGCCTTATAGAGGATTGGGTTTTGGGGAGACAATAGCAGAACAGAATAGCCTGACTATATATGGTGGTCTGGAGAGAGGTTGCCCTAATTATAACAATAATAATAATACATTGCAAGCACTTACCATGTCTGCTGTGTGGCCTTGGGCAAATCACTTTGCTTCTCTGTGCTTCAGTTACCTCATCTGTAAAATGGGGATTAAGACTTGTGAGCACCATGTGGGACAGGGACTGTGTCCAACCTGATTTGCTTGTCTCCACCCCAGCACTTAGTGCCTGGCACAAAGTAAGTGCTTAACAAATACCATAATTACTATGATAGGTGTCAGCCCACAAATAATGAGAGAAAAGAAAATCTATTCATTCAGTCATATTTATTGAGTGCTTACTCTGTGCAGAGCACTGTACTAAGCACTTAATAATAATGATGGTATTTGTTAAGTACTTACTGTGTTCCAAGCACTGTTCTATGTGCTGGGGTGGATAGAAGATTATCAGGTTGTCCCATGTGGGGCTCACAGTCTCAGTCCCCATTTTACAGATGAAGTGACTGAGGCACAGAGAAGTTAAGTGACTTGCCCAAAGACACGCAGCTGACAAGTGGTCAACATAATACTTCTGAAGGCTAGTTAAAGAGTGATCCCGGAGCCAATCCTATTTGCAGCAACTAAACACAGTACTTTTTCCTGCCTCTCTGACAAGAATGATGCCGTCTGAAGTTTAGTAGAAAGAGCACAGGCCTGGGAGTAAGAAGGACCTGGGTTCTAATTCCCTCGCTTCCACTTGTCCGCTGTGTGACTTAAGTCACTTATAGCTTCTCTGTGCCTCAGTGACCTCAGTCTGTAAAATGGGGATTAAGAGTGTGAGCCCCACGTGGGGCAGGGACTGTGTCCAATCTGATCAACTTGTATCTACCCCAGTGCTTAGAACAGTGCTTGGCACATAGTAAGCACTTAAGTACTGTAATAATAATAATTATTATTATTATTATATTTCAGTGACCCATAGAGCTCCTGAGACTCAGCAGAGGCAACCATATGGGTGGCATTTGATGCCCAAAGGCCTTGTGTGTACAAGTTGAAGAACCATTGACCTCCTCCCAAAATGATGGCAAATCCAAAAGGAAACTACCCCCTCTCCCATCAACCAGACACTTTCTTCAACCAACCTCTTTAAGCATGACAATCCGAACAAAGACATCAAGATGGATAAAAGCGATGGAAAAGCGATTTGAAAAAAAATTCTTCTTGGCATTAATGGTCACAGTATCAAGCAAGCGGAGGTATCAAGTGGCCAAAAAAATCCCGAGCTTGGAACCTTTCCCCGAATCGACTGGCTGCTTGTTCAGCCAGATTGAAGGGAAATATTTAGCTTTGTAATTTGCGGATAGGATTTCATTTTGCACAGTATTTTCTCTGAGTAGATCGCGCATTGCTCTGGGCATGGAAGAAACTTCCCACGCCCTTCAAATCACCTCCATACCAAGTTCCCATACGCACCAGGCCCATTAGGCAAGACAACACCGAAGGAGAGAACTTGTAAATATCCGGTGGTAAAAGTATCTGACAAAGCAGTTATTCTAGCAGCCTGGATTGAAGAGTTTATTTCAGAAACCGAAGCACCTCAGAAATGGAGTAAGTGGTTTGGGTTAGTGATGCCTTTGAGCCTATCGGAAAATTACCAGCATTGTTCAGTCTGAAGATACGTTTTAAACCGCTGCCTCTGAAACTTCCCCATCCTGGATCAGGAATTTCAGCTACACAATGGATTCATGATGGAAGAGACGGTCTGAGAGATTGGCTAACTAATCTCATTCGTCTCTGGCAGAACCAGAAACACATGTCGGTATTGTATCAATAGAGACTCAGAGACCTAGGGGAGAGAACTGTAATCCAAACATCCAGGAATTCTAAAGAGGCTTTACATTGTGATATAATTGTTTGGAGGCTCACAGGGTTGGAGAGAAAAAAATAATTAAAAGTATTATACGGAAGACCTGCCTGCTATTAAAGTCACATCTCAAATCTGATTTAATTCACAATACCTCTGATTGAAGGACAATAGTCCCAATTTTTCAAATCGAGCGAGATTTATTGTGAGGCTCACCGATAAACCCCAGTGAGGCAGGCAAAAGTGACAGTACAAATTTAAAATCACCCCATCACCCCAGTAGTTACGGAAATAATTATGTTGGCAAATATTTCCGAGTGCCCAGGATGGCAAACTGAAACGCGGAAGATTTCCAAGGCTGAATCTTTTTCAGCCTGCATTTCCTCTGTTTTCATTCATCACATCTTCCTAAATAAAATGGAGAAAAGGATTTTTCTGCAGAAATGTGTCTTACGGTTTTGGCTATAAGAAATCAAATCGGTTCTGGTCTCTAAGCTACTTAAAGTAACTGTAAGCCTCCCTATGGCACTGAGGAAAATGATAATGACTTCCCTTAGTTTGAGAAAACAATACAAATGAAGAAAGTATGATTTCTGCGTACAGTTATTTCCATCTACTTGAGAGACACGGTATTTTCCAATAGTGTGTTGGCCAACAAATGCATGTCTGCTTAACTTCTTCCAAGTGTCTACACCCAGATTTCTGATCTAACCCTTCTAATGTTTCCTGGGCTGGATCTCATTAAACTAAATTTTCAGCATCTCTGCTCCGGAAGGCCTTATGGGGCTGACTATGAGTTCTTGCCATAAAAGAATAGCAGTGTGAGAAGCAGCGAGGCCTAGTGGATAGAATCCCAGGCCCAAGAGTCAGTGGAACCTGGGTTCTAATCCCCCCTCCTCTATTTGTCTGCGGAGTGACCTTGGACAAGTCACTTCACTTCTCTGTGCCTAAATTCCCTCATCTTTAAAATGGGGATTAAAACTGTGAGCCCCATGTGGGACAGGGACTGTGTCCAATCTGATTAGCTTGTATCTACTCCAGTGCTTAGTAAAGTGCCTGGCACCTAGTAAATAATTAATAAATACCATTAAAAAAAGAATAGCAGCAAATTCATAAAATAACAGACAATGTGGAGGCCGCCTCCACGAATTTGTGCATATGTTCAGAGTAAACTTTAAGTAGGGGAGAGGAAAAGAGGTAGGACTCTATTGCTGAGAGGTGCCAAGGCTCGGTATTAGTTAAACCCGAAGGTGGATGAGGAATTCCAAGAATCCATTTGGTGTTTGGCAACAGCGCAAACCTAGCACCAGCTGATGGTTGGCATGGGGGCAACAATTGGGAACCTGAGGTTTGATCTCTGTTGTCAGAGAAGGACAGAAGTGCTCAATAAATGCGATTGATTGAATGAATGAATGAATGAAAAGGCGGAGACAGAGAGCATAAGGTAGAAAGAGGAAGAGAGAGGCAGAGAGAGAGAAAGTCTGCTTCACTGGGAAAATTTCCCCAAATCAGAGACTCAGTGGCTTTCACAATAGAGTTGCACAGAGCATGGCTGAAATGAATGTTAAAGATCTATCATTATTATTATTATTATTTTATGTGTTGAGTGATGACTAGATGTCAGACACTGTTCTAAGACATGGGATAGAATCAAGTTAATCAGACCAGATACAGTCTTTATCTCATATGGGGCTCAGGGAGAACGGACATGGCATCCCCATTTTACAGATGAGGAAACTGAGGAACAAAGAAGTTAAATGGCTTGCTCAGGGTCACGCAGAAGGTAACTGGCAGAGCCATAATTAGAACATAGATCCTCTGATTCCCAGGCTCTTTCCCTTAGGCCATGTTGCTTCTAGGGGCTCATACTCCAGTTAATCCATCAGTATTTATTGAGCACCTACTTTGTCCAGAGAGCTGTACTGAATGCTTGGCAGAGTATGGAAGAATGACTAAACAAGATCAAGGATTGAACAGACTTTCTACTACTTTAGAGAAGCAGTGTGGCTCAGTGGAAAGAGCCCGGGCTTTGGAGTCGGAGGTCATGGGTTTGAATTCCAGCTCTGCCAATTGTCAGCTGTGTGACTTTGGGCAAGTCACTTAACTTCTCTGTGCCTCAGTTCCCTCATCTGTACAATGGGGATTAAGACTGTGAGCCCCCCGTGGGACAACCTGATCACCTTGTAACCTCCCCAGCGGTTAGAATAGTGCTTTGTATGTAGTAGGCGCTTAGTAAATGCCATTGTTATTATTACTTTAATAGTAACTTTGCCTCTGACAACATAAAAAGACGCGTGGAGTTACTGCTCCTTTCTTAGAGAATCTGAGGAGTATAAACAGTCAAGTCAGCCAGCAGCTGTGATACCCTTGATTGAGACCTCCATAACTACCTGAAGGGGTGAAGAAGTCAAGACTCAGGAAGATTCAGAGGAGAGAAGACACCAATCCCATCAAGCAACATAATAAGGACAGTGAAAGGGACTTGGACCATTTTAACTACTGAAAATCCTCATCCAAATTCGCTAATGAGCCGCAAGCCAAAATAGAGCAGCCTGCTATTTTTTAGTTTTAAATCATCTTTCAAAGGGTTTTTTTTTTTTTGGCCTGGATTAGCCATTTCTTCCTGGCCACGATGTGCATTTTATAAACCCCACTCAACGTCCAATGGAGGACGAGATCATCACCAAGAAGCTTCTGGAATGAAGTCAACTCACCAGCATTGAGGCAGTGTTCCCAGCAGCATGGCTCTGCTGGATGGGACATGATGAGAAAAGGGATAACAGCGGGATACCCAAACAGCTGCTGAATGGTGGACAGAGGGGTTGGGGGGAATCCTTTCAAGCCAGGAAAGCACCATTTAAAGACACAGCACAGTCTCAAGTGAGTGTCTGGTCTGGGAGACCCCTGCAGCCTACGAGCACGATAGGATCTCACAGCGGCACCATCTTCGAAGATGGAGGAGAGTCCTTGAATCTAGAGGGCTCTGGTTCCTGGCTCTCAAGGTAAACCAGCCCGCAGAGTATTTTCCAAGTCCGTGAGCCTAATAGTCTGAGTCGTCCTGGCCTGGGCCCTTCCCTCTCCCAAGGAGGAAGCAGATGGAGTAGTAGATTTCCAACTCCATTTGGAGTGGCCCAGTGCCGGCTGGAGAGATCAAGTCCCAGTTCTCCCTCCCTTTCTCATCCGGGGAGGACGCTGCTCACCATCTGGCTGGCTTTGGCAGCAAAGCCAAGCTCAGGGCAGGGTGGAGAATCCTGGTTTAATGAAGCCCGTCACCCCCGAGAACCCAAGATCCAGCAGAGAGGGGCCTCCGATGTATTGTGGCCGGTAAATCCCCCCATGAATATTCAGGACCCGCCTGCTGCTTCTCTGGGCTCTATCAGCAGAGCGCCACAAAAGAGGTTTTAGAGGAAGAACTATGCACATTCCACCTTTTCTCCGTTCCTTTTGTTTCTTGTTTCAAGAGTCAGGACCCATCCGAGATGGATGGGGGGCGGTCTCGGGACATCGAGTTTCCTCTTCTGTCAGGGTCCTGCCCAAGATTCTCTTTTTCCAGGCTCGAGGCGGGTGTTGAGCCCCTCTAAGTGTTTGCTGTTATAATTAAGAAATCAGCTAATGGATGTGCTATCCCAATTGGGATTGGAGCAGGGATGAGTAGGGGGAGGGAGAGGGTTGGGATTTGGGAACCTGCTGAGGAGCAGAGCATTGAACAAGTGACCCAAGTCAGAAAGCTTCCCTCAGGTTGCTAGGGATTTTTGATTGAATCTTTTTTGATCGTGGGCCACTTCGTGAGAAGTTAAAATCCGGTCCGTCCCAAGTGAGTGGCACACTCTTAGCACTAGGAACGAGGAAGCAAGATCTGGAGACATAAGAGAGCTTTGTGAGGCTGATGAATAGATCTTTGGTGCCCTTTGACCCAAATGCCAGCAGAAAAAAACATCCTTGGGAGAGGCTGGAGGGGTGAACAGAGCTTGCTACCGGTCCAAAGGCAAAATCTGGGATTCAGAAGACCTGAGTTCTAATCCCGGCTCTCTTGGGCATTGTTCTAAATTCTGGGGTGGATACAAGATAGTTAAGTAGGACCCACCTTCTCAGGGTCATGTTTTACGGGTGAGGGAATTGGGACATAGAGAAGTTCAATGCTTAGAACAGTGCTTTGCACATAGTAAGTGCTCAATAAATGCCATTATTATTATTATTATTATTATTATTATTAAGTGAAGTGACTTGTACAAGGTCACACAGCAGACAAGTCGCAGAGCCGGGATCAGATCTCAGGTCCTCTGAATCCCGGGCCTGTGCTCTTTCCTCTATCCCACTCTGCTTCTTATAATAATAATAATAATAACAGAATTTGTTAAGCGCTTACTATGTGCCAATCACTGTTCTAAGTGCTGGGGTTGATACAAGGTAATCAGGTTGTTCCACGTGGGACTCACAGTCTTAATCCCCATTTTACAGATGAGGTAACTGAGGCACAGAAAAGTTAAGTGGCTTTCCCAAGGTCACACAGCAGACAAGTGGCGAAGCTGGTATTAGAACCCACATCCTCTGACTCCCAAGCCCGGGCTCTTACGCTCCTTCTGATGGGTCTACAAGCATCTATTCCAGCTCTCTGCATGCAATGGTGGTTGGTCAAATACTATTGGTGATTTAGACTGTAAGGTCATTGTGGGCAGGGGATGTGTCTGTTTATTGTTGTTGTATACCCTCCCAAGGGCTGAGTACAGTGTGCTGCACACAGAAAGCGCTCAGTAAAGATGACTGAATCAATACAATTGAAGGAATGATAGCGATCTTTGTCTACCTGCATCCAGTTAGCTTCAAAAATAATGACAATTGTGGTCAATGTTAATGGCTTAAGTGTCAAGAATGGGCTAGATACAGGATAATCAGCTCAGACACAGTCCTTTGTCCCACATGGGGCTCTTGGGGGGAGGAAGCACTGTTTCAAATCATTGTCTCTTGGCTTTAACCTGTGTTCCGTCTGTCTCCTCCGGAACTCTGCCCAAATTACATTTCCAAGAGGCCTTCCCTGATTAAGCCCTCCTTTCCTCTTCTCCCACACCCTTCTTCCTCACGTTGACTTGCTCTCTTCATTCATCCTTTTAGACTGTGAGCCCACTGTTGGGTAGGGACTGTCTCTATATGTTGCCAACTTGTACTTCCCAAGCGCTTAGTACAGTGCTCTGCACACAGTAAGCACTCAATAAATACAATTGATGATGATAATTGATCTCCCCCCTCCCTTGGCCCCAAAGCACTTACGTTCATATCTGCAATTTTATTTATTTACATTAATGTCTGTCTCCTGCTCTAGACGGTAAGCTTGTTGTGGGCAGGGAATGGGTCTGTTTTGTTATAATGTTGTACCCTTCCAAGCAACTAGTATAGTGCCCTGCACACAGTAAGCATTCAATAAATTTGACTGACTGACTGAGTCTTCTCAATCTGACCACAAAGCCACACTGTAGACTTAAATGCCCACCTAGGCCACAGGCTGCTGCAACTGGATACCAGATTCCTCGGGGGTACCCCACCAGACCTTATGGGATTCATCGACAGACCCCGGGAGGAAGCATGAAGGCTATGTCAGAATATGAAATTATTTATTTATTTATTTATTTTATTTTATTTGTACATATTCTATTTATTTTATTTTGTTAATATGTTTTGTTTTGTTCTCGGTCTCCCCCTTCTAGACTGTAAGCCCGCTGTTGGGTAGGGACCGTCTCTATATGTTGCCAACTTGTACTTCCCAAGCGCTTAGTACAGTGCTCTGCACACAGTAAGCGCTCAATAAATACGATTGAATGAATGAATGAATGAATGAAACTGCGGCAGCTCCCATTTCCCCTCTAGTCTGTAAGCTCATTGTGGGAAGGAAATTTATCCGTTTACTGTTATAAATAGGTCTGTTTACTGTTACATTGTACTCACCCAAGAGCTTAGTACACAGTAAGTGCTCAACAGGTACAATTGAATGAACGAAGGGTAGCACCTCATGGAATAAACCGTCGGTTTCATTTGGAAAAAAGTGACAACCTCTAACAGAGGAAGTTGTTTGGCCTCAAAGGAACCTCTGCTCAGGTGAGAGCTTTGGCTCGGAAGACTGTGAACACAGAGAGAATCTTGTAATCTTTGCAATATTTGTCAAGCCAGAGACCTTTACATATCATCTCAGCAATGGGCAAAAAGCCGATTTTTCTGATTAAATGGCACTTGATAAAAGTAACTGCAGGCAAGAATATCTGAGAAAGAGATCAGAGAAGACAGATAGTTCAACCACTTCCTGATTGAATTTAGTCTTCCTGGACCATTTAGGAAGAATCAAATAAGTCCCTCGTACAGGTTTGCAAATTTCCCTTCCCGAGGATAATTGCACTTTTCCCTCAGATGACATTCAACATTTATCAATAGGCTAAGGGCAACTCCTTGCACCAAATAAGGGCTTTTCCTAATGAACAGGTCTAATTTTGTTCAGCGGTAAGCTGATACATTTGGAAGAGGTGTATATTTAAAAAATCATGAAGATTATTCCCTGTGATTAGCAAATACAGTCGGAGACACAGTAGAGCCAAAATTATCATTTGGCTCAGAATCCAGGGAGTCTCCTTCAGTGTGAGTTGATTAACTTTATGTGGGGATCTAAAATAATTATGACTCATTAACTGTAGAATAAAAGCTTCTCATCAGGCATTCGTTACCACAAGCACCAAGAATTCAAATGACGCTCAGAAATCACGAATTATTTAGGGAAATCCTTCTACAAGAAATGACACTCTTCATGAAAGTGCCGAAAAGTGAGGCAGGATGGGATTCCTGTCACACGGGGCCAGATTGGATAGCAACAGCTGGCTTCTAGGAGCAATCCAGAGTCCGTCAGCTTATCCGCACCCTCATGCCATTAAGAGAATGTCAAGACTTCCCGGGAAGAGAATGGACACTTGAATCCGACAGCGTCCACTTGAATCTGGCAGAGTACACTGGAATTTTCCAGGCAAACCCGACTAATTAATGAGCCACAGGATGATGCCTTTTCAGGCCAATCATCATTTGGTTCCCTACACGTGTCCTGAGCCACTGTCAGAAACTGAATCTGGGGCCTATTGGATGAATTAGACATGTTCCCTGCCCCACAAGGAACTTACAGTCTAGAGGGGGACATGGACATTAATATAAATAAATAAATTACAGATATGCATTTAAGTGCTGAGACACACATGCACTCATAAGTGAATTTTGCCACTAGTAGTGACTTCCTCTAATATAAAAGACAAACACACCCACACACGATTTAAGCACTTTCTCCTTTTCTGCTAGCTGTAAATAATTTGGGGTCTGTCTGCCTTCCCAGTAAAAGTGTCAACTCCTCCCCCTTTCCATCCACCCCCTTACCTCCTTCCCCTCCCCACAGCACCTGTATATATGTTTATATGTTTATATGTATTTATTACTCTATTTTATTTGTACATATTTATTCTATTTATTTTATTTTGTTAATATGTTTTGTTTTGTTCTCTGTCTCCCCCTTCTAGACTGTGAGCCCATTGTTGGGTAGGGACCATCTCTATATGTTGCCAACTTGTACTTCCCAAGTGCTTAGTACAGTGCTCTGCAAACAGTAAGCGCTCAATAAATATGATTGAATGAATGAATGAATGAACTCCTTGAGGCCCGGAAACATATATTTTGCCTCTATTGTACTCTCTCAAGAACTGAGTACAGTGCTCAGTACACAGAAGGTGATCAGTAAGTGCTACTGATTGAACAATGGACTAAGATTTGCCCTGCTGGCCTGATCCCAGATTCCCATTTCTTCTGGCTTCCGGATCCCCTTGGATTGGCAGGGAAGACCTAGTCTGGTTGGCCAATAACCTCTCTAGTATCTCTCTCTTCTGAGCGATACACCTCCTTTGTGTTGTTCTGTTTTTCATGGTGTTTGTTAACTGCTTATTATGTGCCAGGCACTGTTCTAAGCGCAGGGTTACATACGACATAATCGGGTTAGAAAGAGTCCATGTCCCACAGGGGGCTCACAGTCGTTCTCTGTCTCCCCCTTCTAGACTGTGAGCCCACTGTTGGGTAGGGACCGTCTCTATATGTTGCCAACTTGGACTTCCCAAGCGCTTAGTACAGTGCTCTGCACACAGTAAGCACTCAATAAATATGATTGATTGATTGATTGATAATCCCCATTTTACAGAGGAGGTAACTGAGGCACTGAAAAGTGAGGTGACTTGCCCGGGGTCACACGGCAGACGGGTGGCAGAGCCGGGACTAGAACCTGAGTCCTTCTGACTCCCAGGGCTCTAACCACTAGGCCACACTGCTTCCCTTTGATGCCCATAGAGTTTTGGACATGCATACCTCATTAGTCACAGTGGTCCAGAAAACATGAAGCTGGGAAGAATGTTTCAGAATCCTCGTGATTTATGATAAAGTCAAAGGAAACTTGATCGTTCCAGTTCGGCAGCGTACGAGGGGGTTGGCATACCCCTCTCCTCTCCCTGGCCGGACAACCCCGTGAAATCGGTCGGCGGGAAGCCTGCAGGCCCTGCTGGACCCTGAGGAGGGGAAGAGGAGGAAGGGGAGGAAAGGCAGCAAGTCTGGCTCACTTTTCTCCTCTCCCACACACCCCGGCCCCCAGCCTGTGATACTCCACTCTGGCAGCCCTGCTCCAGTAGTGGCTTTCTTTCCGAATGGTTTTCACCCGATAAGTGAACTCTCTTCAATCATTCCATCCAATTTAAGGAGCACTTACCATGTGCAGAGCTGTACTAAGCTCTTGGAAGGGTACAGTATCCCGTTGTTGGGTAGAGACTGTCTCTATATGTTGCCAACTTGTACTTCCCAAGTGCTTAGTATAGTGCTCTGCACACAGTAAGCGTTCAATAAATATGATTGAATGAATGAATGAAAAGAGAATCAGCAATGCCTAGTAGACAGAGATTGTGCCTGGAAGTCAGAAGGACGTGGGTTCTAATCCTAGCTCTGCCACTTGTCTGCTGTATGACCTTGGGCAAGTTACTTCACTTCCCTGTGCCTCAGTGACCTCATCTGTAAAATGGGGATTGAGACTGTGAGCCCCATTTGGGACATGGCCTGAGTCCAACCTGATTAGCTTGCATCTACCCCAGCTCTTAGTACAGTGCCTGGCACATAGTAAGGACTTAACAAGTACTACAGTAATAATAATAATGGCATTTATTAAGCACTTACTATATGCAAAGCACTGTTCTAAGTGCTGGGGAGGTTACAAGGTGATGAGGTTGTCCCACGGGGGGCTCACAGTCTTAATCCCCATTTTACAGATGAGGTAACTGAGGCCCAGAGAAGTGAAGTGACTTGCCCAAAGTCACACAGCTGACAATTGGTGGAGCCGGGATTTGAACCCCTGACCTCTGACTCCAAAGCCTGGGCTCTTTCCACTGAGCCACGCTGCTTCTTATAGGTGCCAGGCCATCTGTACCCATTTAGGCGCATATCGAGGAGGGCACTTCTCACTTGGTGCTTGATAGCATCACTCTTTTGAATCTTATCTTCTCAAACTATCTTTGCTGTGTGGGGCTGAGGAGAAGAGTGAAGCCAGACCCTGTCAGCTCCTGTCAGATGGAATCCAGCCGAGCCAAGGCAGTGCACAACTTTTCACGTCAATGCCCCTCATTGCCTGGGGAAACAACGTGGCCTAGCAGCTAGAGTCTGAGGCTGGGAGTCAGAAGACCTGGGTTCTAATCTGGCTCAGCCACCACCCCACCAGTTGACCTTGAGCAAGTCACTAAACTTCTCTGTGTTTCACTCTCCTCATTTGTAAAATGGGGATTCAGTACTTGTTTTCCCACCCTCTTAGACTATGAGGCTTATGTGGGATAGGGACTGGGCCCAGCCTGTTTATCTTGTATCTACTCCAGAGCTTAGTACATAGTAAACTCTTAACCAATACCATTACTATTGTTATTAATATTCTATTTCTCAGGCACACACTCAGAGGTCACAACTCCCAGGGTGCAACAGCTCCTTCCCCTCAATTGAAAGCAGAGCATTCTAGAATTTAGACCACAAACTCTGAAAGGGGATCAGAGCTGGTCTCTTCTTTTGTAATTTCCCACAGTGGTCTGCACAAAATAGTGATGCAGTAGATTTTCCAATGCTGGGCCTGGGATTTGGGGTGGTTAGGACGATCTAGAACCCCTGATAATGGAAGAGTTGCCCAGGATTATCCCACAGGACATGCTGGGATGGCTCATGGGCATTGGCTTACTGGAAAGAGCACAGATTTGCCCCTGGTCTGCTGTGTGACCTGAGGTGAGTCACTTAACCTCTCTGGACTTTGGTTTCCTCATCCGTAAAATGGGGATGATAATACCTGCTTTTCCCTACCATTCATAGGGAGGTTGTGAGCACAAAAATGAGATAGCAGAAGTGAAATGAGCACAAAAATGAGATAGCAGAAGTGAAAGTACCATGGGAAATAACAGTCCCATACAATTACAATGTATTGTTGTATATACACAAGGATGAAGTGCCAAGTAAGGAAAAATTCATGGTTTTGGATGGTTTGGGGACACATTTATCTACACATATACTGGTTTATAATCATGTCCCCCTCTAGACTGTAAGCTCACTGTGGGCAGAGAATGTGTCTGCTATATATTAGTGAGGGACCACTGATAGCGTCACTCTTTTGAATCTTATCTTCTCAAACCATCTTTGCTGTCTGGGTGGCAGCAAGGATTCCCAGGAGATGTTAACCCCCTTTTGCCCATGTTGTGTGTGCCTTTGAAGGAGAGTGAAGCCAGACCCTGTCAGCGCTTAGTACAGTGCTCTGCACAAGTTAAGCATTCAATAAATATGATTGACTGACCGGTGGGATCAGAGAGCCTGTTGGTTGTTGAAGATGGGATGACATCCGAGAGGCAGGCAGACACAGACTCCCATTGCAAAAAAAAACTTTCTTTAAGCAACACTGACAAATGGCAGGAGGCTGCGGGAAATCTGAGTTCTGTTTCTGACCCATCCACCCTCTTCCTGCTTTCCAGGTGGTCCGCCAAGTTATTCCTCTCCCCGTTGCCTCCGGAAAGAAAAGGGGGAATAATCCAATTTCCTTCTCGGCAGTGATCTTCAGGAATCCAAGGTAAAGGGTGCTGCTTGGATTGCAAGATTAAAATTCTGCCCCGGGCTTCCCTTTGGTTTCCTCCCAAGCCAAAATAAAGAAAAAATTCCCTTCATCCGGGTGACGGCCAAGAGCTTGGACTGGCCCAGAAGCGGCTCTCCTGTGCTGACTGGCTGGGAGGATTGGGTTGGGAGGGGCAGAAGCTAGAAAAGGGGTGGGGGGAAGACGAAAAGAGGGAGATCATGAAGAAAGAAGGGAGGCAATGAAAGGAGGAAGGTTGAGAAGAAATAAGGAAGGCAGATATGAGTCTGAAGCAATGTGGAGGTAATGTGACCAAATGGGTACAGCACAGGCCTGGGAATCCTGGGTTCTAACCCGGCTCTGCCACCTGTCTGCTGTGTGACCTTGGGCAAGTCACTTGGCTTCTCTGTGCCTCAGTTCCCTCACCCATAAAATGGGGATTAAGACTGTGAGCTCCTTGTGGGACATGGACTGTGTCCAATCCAACTAGCTTGAATTTATCCAAGTGCCTGGGACATAGTAAAGCATCCATTCATTCATTCAATCATATTTATTGAGCACCTACTGTGTGCACAGCACTGTACTAAGCGCTTGGGAAATGCAAGTCGGCAACATATAGAGACGGTCCCTACCCAACAACGGGCTCACAGTCTAGAAGGGGGAGACAGACAACAAAACAAAACATGGAGACTTAGCAAATAATAATAATAATAAATGGAGTCCTGAGGAGAGAATCTGGCTGGGGAGGTTTAAGAGTAGGTTTGGAGGCTGGGGAGGAGGAGGGAGCAAGGCTGTTGGAAGGGACAAGACCAAATAAAAGATTTCTGCTGTCTGCACTACTACCGAACTATCAAAAACAGTGTGGAGGGTGACAGGCAGTTACTGAAGAGAGTTACAGAGGGTTTCGTTAATCAATCAATCAATCAATCGCATTTATTGAGCGCTTACTGTGTGCAGAGCACTGTACTAAGCACTTGGGAAGTACAAGTTGGCAACATATAGAGACAGTCCCTAACCAACAGTGGGCTCACAGTCTAAAAGGGGGAGACAGAGAACAAAACCAAACATACTAACAAAATAAAATAAATAGAATAGATATGTACAAGTAAAATAAATAAATAGAGTAATAAATATGTACAAACATATATACATATATACAGGTGCTGTGGGGAAGGGAAGGAGGTAAGATGAGGGGGATGGAGAGGGGGACGAGGGGGAGAGGAAGGAAGGGGCTCAGTCTGGGAAGGCCTCCTGGAAGAGGTGAGCTCTCAGTAGGACATTGAAGGGAGGAAGAGAGCTAGCTTGGCGGATGGGCAGAGGGATTGGGGGCATTCCAGGCCCGGGGGAGGACGTGGGCCAGGGGTCGATGGCGGGACAGGCCAGAACGAGGCAGAGTGAGGAGATTAGCGGCAGAGGAGCGGAGGGTGTGGGGTGGGCTGTAGAAGGAGAGAAGGGAGGTGAGGTAGGAGAGGGCAAGGTGATGGACAGCCTTGAAGCCCAGGGTGAGGAGTTTCTGCCTGAACTTAAATGCCTTAAATGCTTGTGAGGTGATTATGTGATCTCAAAAGGGGCATTGACTCCAGTGCCTAAAATGATTGCATCCCATGGAAGGCAAACAGGCTTATTAATAGACCGGGTTGTCGTATTCCTTCCATACCACTGGGCACCAAGAGACTCATGTATCTGAAAGATCCTGCTGCCTCTGCTCGGATTCATTTTTAGAACATGACGGTTCAACTGAAGTCTAATTAGGGAATTTGAGAGGGAGGCAGATGTAGGTACTCCAAAAGAGGGGTGGATAGGTGCCCTCCTACATCCATAGAGAAGCAGCATGGCTTATTAGAAAAAACATGGGTTTGGGAGTCAGAGACTGTGGGTTCTAATCCCAGCTCCACCACTAATCGGCTGTGTGACTTTGGGCAAGTCACTTAACTTCTCTGTGCCTCAGTTCCCTCTTCTGTAAAATGGGGATTAAGATTGTGAGTCCCACGTGGGACAACCGATCACCTCGTATCCCCCGCCCCAGTGCTTAGAACAGTGCTTTGCACATAGTAAGTGCTTAACAAATACCACCATTATTATTACTATTATTATTCAAACACAACCAACATTGGCAGAGTGGCGCAGGGTGACAAAGTACGATTTTGTTGAATGTCAGAAGAGTCGCTTTCTTGGCCCCTCTGGATGGAAGTTCTCCTGGGGTCGAGGGGGAGTGGAGAAAGATTTTGGAAATGCTGTGTGCCCAAGAGGCTCAGTGTGGCACTCAAATGACTGATCGCATTGCCTACTCGTGTTGTTTATTCCAAGAAGGGACAAGTATGTTTGTGTGTGGATGGTAAACTTGTTGTATCTGTTTATTGTTATACTGCACTCTCCAAAGTGCTTAGTTCAGTGCTCCGCACACAGTAAGTGCTCAATAAATGCAATTGAATGAATGAATGAAAGTGTGTATGGATGTGTGGGCAGGCTTTGAGGGAGGAGATAGCGCACTCGAAATGAATCCTGCTGCCGCTGATTTCTTTTAATAACCTATGTCCAAAATGTCACAGTGTGCGGTTTCGCAACCATCAAACTCTGAGAGTAGGGAGGAGCTGAAGGCCAATTCCCCAGCTATAGCCATTGGCGCTTTATCGGAAATCGCTGTGAGGCCCCATCTTCGCAAGAAGCTGTGAATGTTTATGGAAAGGGCAGTGCCCATCCCATATATCTGGGTACCTCGCCGTCAGCATATCTTGCAAGGGAGATTGCCTCATCCTTCAATGAAAGAGTAAGCCTGGATGGCCTCCGCTAGGAAATTTTACCCTCGTTTCTACCCCCAGTCCCTTTGGTCTTTGTTTGGATTCTTCAGCAGGGCAGCTGGCTTGCAGTAAAGCATTTTGGGTTGCCTCTGGGACGGGGTTGTAATCAGGTTATGCGTATGGGGGGAACGGATGCCGAATCGACCTTGGAAATGAGCTCTGGGCCAGGGCATGAGCAGAACGCTGTCAGTCAGCATTTTCATTTAAAAAATGTAAATATGATTCCTGGCCTCGGATCTGCACTTCCTTCCCCTCCCGAGGCGCCCGGTGTCAGATGCAAAGTGGCTCTGATACCAGTCAGCGTGGGAGATGCTTCAACTTGCCCCCTCCTACCTCACCTCACTACTCTCCTACTACAATCCAGCCTGCACAGTTTGCTTTTCCAATGCCAACTTTCTCACTGTCCCTCGATCCCATCTATCTCGTTGCCGACCTCTCGCCCACAACCTACCTCTGGCCTGGATTGTCCTCTCTCCTCAAATCCTCTCTAGACAATGACTCTCCCCCGCTTCAAAGCCTTACGGAAGGCACATTCCCACCAAGAGGCCGTCCCTGACTAGGCCCTCCTTTCTTCTTCTCCCACTCCCTTCTGCGTCACCCTGACTCGCTCCTTTTATTCATCTCCCTTCCCAACCCCAAAGCACTATGTACATGCATGTAATTTATTTATTTATAGTAGTGTTTTGTTTTGCTACGTTTTGTTTTGTCATCTGTTTCCCCCTTCTAGACTGTGAGCCCGTTGTTGGGTAGGGATCGTCTCTATATGTTGCCAACTTGTACTTCCCAAGCACTTAGTACAGTGTTCTGCATGTTCAATAAACACGATTGAATGAATGAATGAATGAATAATGTCTATCTCTACCTCTAGACTGTAAGCTTGTTGTGGGCAGGGAATGTGTCTGTTTATTGTTATATTGTACTCTCCCAAGCACTTAATACAGTGCTCTGCATTCAGTAAGCACTCAAGAAATGAGAAGCATCATGGCTCAGCGGCAACAGCCCGGGCTTGGGAGTTAGAAGTCATGGGTTCTAATCCCAGCTTCGCTACATGTCTGCTGTGTGACCTTGGGCAAGTCACTTCACTTCTCTGAGCCTCAGTTACCACACCTGTAAACTAGGGATGAAGACTGTGAGCCCAATGTGGGACAACCTAATCACCTTGTATCCCCCTCAGTGCTTAGAACAGTGCTTCGCACATAGTAAGTGCTTAACAAATGCCATAATTATTATTATTATTATTATTTAATACAACTGACTGCCTGACTGACTCCGACTCCTTCGTTTGGCCTCCACAGCTGTGGCTGTTTCCCAGAGGTCTGGAAGGCTAATGCCATGTTTGGCCTGAGGCCTCCCATCTACCCTGTCTCAAGTGCCCAGGCTGCCCAATGCCAGCAGAAGGCTCCCACCCTCTAGGTGATTTGAATCCTCTTTGTCATCCTCCGTATGGGGAAGGCCCAAGCTCTCTGCAAAAAAGTCATGCCGATTTGGATGACACAAATTTATGACATGTTCCAGATTTTTCAAAACCTCACCAAAATCGCATCTCCTCCAAGAGGTTTTTCCCGACTGAGCCCTCCTTTCCTCTTCTCCCACTCACTTCTATGTCACCCTCACACTTGGATTTGCATCCTTTACGCACTTCTGTCTTGTCTTATGCCGTTGGAGTTGTCTCCGACCCATAGCGATTCCATGGACACAATTGTTCCAGAATGGCCCATCTTTATCTGCAGTCATTCTGGTAGTGTATCCACAGAGTTTTCTTGGTAAAAGTGTGGAAGTGGTTTACCATTGCCTTCTTTGGACAGTGAACTTTAGTCTCTGCCCTCGATTCTTTCCCATGTCTCTGCTGCCCAGCACAGGTGAGTTTTGACTTGTAGCAGATTGCCTGCCACTCGTTAGCCACTGCCCAAACTAGGAATGGAATGGGTATGCCTCTACTTGACTCTCTCTCTCATAACCAAAACTGGTAGAGTCCTGGAAACTCTCTAATGTCTGTCTCCCCACTCTAGACTGTAAGCTCCTTGTGGGCAGGGAACATGTCTACCAGCTCTGCTGTATTGGGCTCTCCCAAGCGCTTAGTACCGTGTTTTCCACCCAATAAGTGTTCAATGAATGCCACTGACTGATTGAATTAGTAAGCCAGGAGAAAATCAATAGGCTAAGCAATTGGGAAAGTGCCCTGCAGGTAGAACACATGATCCCTGCCCTACTGGAGATTGCCTTCTAACGTCAAGCCAAGAGAGAAACTGCTTGTGAAAATGTTACTTAGGTAAAGGGCCAGACAGTTGTACTAGTAAATATCTATGTTATGGATTTCAGAAGCAGTGTTCAGCTGTATGTTAGCCACCAGTGTTTTATTGACCAATCCAAGATGTCCATCTTTAGTGGAGTGAATTCTGGACATTATACAGTTTTGTGGACAGGCCTTCAGCCCAGAGGGGAGTCCTCCTATCCGTAATATACTTTAGTAGCAGTCTACCCCATAAACTAGAGAAACAGAGAAGCTTAATGGATAGAGCATGGGCCTAAGAGTCAGAAGGTCTCGGCTTCTAAGCCCGGCTCCGCCAAGTGTCTGCTGTGCGACCCTGGTCAAGTCGCTTAACTTCTCTGGCCCTCAGTTACCTCTTTTGTGAAATAATAATAATAATGGCATTTATTAAGTGCTTACTATGTACAAAGCATGTTCTAAGTGCTGGGGGATACAAGGTGATCAGGTTGTCCCAGGTGGGGCTCACAGTCTTAACTCCCATTTTACAGATGAGGTAACTGAGGCCCAGAGAAGTTAAGTGACTTGCCCAAAGTCACAGAGCTGACAATTGGCAGAGCCGGGATTTGAACCCATGAACTCTGACTCCAAAGCCCAGGCTCTTTCCAATGAGCCACACTGCTTATGGAAATTAAGAGTGTGAGCCCCATTTGGGACAGGGACTGTGTCCAACCTGATGAACAAAAACTCCTCACTATTGGCTTCAAAGCTCTCCATCACCTTGCCCCCTCCCCTCCCTTCTCTCCTTCTCCATCCCAGCCCGCACACTCAGCTCTTCTGGTGCCGCTAACCTTCTCACTGTGCCTCGTTGTTGCCTGTCCCACCTTCGACCCCTGGCCCACATCGTACTCCTGCCCTGGAATCAATCAATCAATCAATCAATCAATCAATTGTATTTATTGAGTGCTTACTGTGTGCAGAGCACTGTACTAAGCACTTGGGAAGTACAAGTCGGCAACACATAGAGACAGTCCCTACCCAACAGCGGGCTCACAGTCTAGAAGGGGGAGACAGAGAACAAAACCAAACATACTAACAAAATAAATAGAATAGATATGTACAAGTAAAATAAATAAATAAATAAATAGAGTAATAAATATGTACAAACATATATACATATATACAGGTGCTGTGGGGAAGGGAAGGAGGTAAGATGGGGGGATGGAGAGGGGGACAAGGGGGAGAGGAAGGAAGGGGCTCAGTGTGGGAAGGCCTCCTGGAGGAGGTGAGCTCTCAGTAGGGCCTTGAAGGGAGGAAGAGAGCTAGCTTGGCAGATGGGCAGAGGGAGGGCATTCCAGGCCCGGGGGATGATGTGGGCCGGGGGTCAATGGCGGGACAGGTGAGAACGAGGCACGGTGAGGAGATTAGCAGCAGAGGAGCGGAGGGTGCGGGGTGGGCTGTAGAAGGAGAGAAGGCATGCCCTCCCTCCTCAAATTCACCAAGTAATCAAACTCCCCCCCTTCAAAGCCCTATTGAAGGCACACCTCCTCCAGGAAGCCTTCCCAGAGTAAGTTCCCTTTTTCCTCAGCTCCCATCACCCTTATGCATGTACATTTCTATAATTATATTTATTTCTATTGATGCCTGTTTACTTGTTATACATCTATAATTCTATTTATTTATATTGATGCTAATGGTGCTTATTTACTTGTTTTGATGTCTGTCTCTCTCCTTCTAGACTATGAGCCCATTGTGGGCAGGGGTTGTCTCTCTTTGTTGTTGAATTGCTCTTTCCAAGTACTTAGTACAGTGCTCTGCACACAGTAAGTGCTCAATAAATATGAATGAATGAATGAATGAACATGTATCTACCCCAGCATTTAGAACAGTGGTTGGAACATAGTAAGCGCTTAAAAAGTACTATTATCATTATTATCATTAATAAGCTCCTTGAGGGCAGGAATCATGTCTACTTGCCCTATCGTCCTCTCCCAGATACTTAGTACAGTACTCTATGCAGATCCCCTTCTAGACTGTGAGCCTGTTGTTGGGTAGAGATCGTCTCTACATGTTGCCGACTTGTACTTCCCAAGCGCTTAGTACAGTGCTTTGCTCAAAAAATACGATTGAATGAATGAATGAACGAATTAGGCACTCAGCAAATTCCATCCCTTGACTGATTGAGACTTTCTCCAGGAAGGGATTGCTTCACAGGCAATCTGAGATGATATGGGGTGCAGTCATCATGATGAATCAGCCTTGTCCTTTCCTTGGGGGTAAATCTGTTTCGATTGTCAAGAAATGTTTTGCCTTAAGATGTTCTATCGTCATTGTCACCAGTTCACTGGAGATAACAATCAGGAATTTTTGGCTTCACTGCCCGCTGACCCATTATCCGACACAGAGGGCTTTAGAGCAAAACACTCTGCCGAATTGTTTTTCTGACTCCTCACGTATCTCAGATGTCTGTTGTGGGCGGGTGTTTGGAAAATAAAGACAGAAGAGAGTAAAAAGTGGCTTAGTCCAGCGTTAGCACAGAGTAGATGCTCAGTCAGTCAGTTGTCTCTATGAAAATGTCTGTTACCTTAATTCTGATAAGGTAAGCTCATCCCTTAGACTGTAAGCTTGTTGCGGGCAGGGAATGTGTCTGATTATTGTCATGTCGTACTCTCCAAAGTGCTTAATACAGTGCTGTGTACACAGTAAGTGCTCAATAAATACGATTGCTTGAATGATTGGAGAAGGCCGGGGATCAGTCTTCCATGATACAGACTAGGAAACTGAGGATCAGAAAGGCTAAATCATTAACCCCCGATCATCAGCCCAGAGCTGAAATCCCTAGAATATTCTTCCCCTCTTTAGCAGCTCTTTCTGTGGAACTCCAAGCCAACTATTGGGTTAAACTTTGCAGCATATAATGAGGTAAGCAAATTTTGATTACGATTATTATTATCGTGAATTTGAACGGGTTGAAGATGAGGAAACTAAGGCACAAGGGATTTTCATGCCAGAGTCCCTGGGGCTAAGCTAACAGGAAGTTGAAAAATAATGTCAAAGATTCCCGGCACCTTACTGGTGCAGGCTGTATCTCAATTTCCAACCGGTTAATGCCTGGAGTTGATGCCGATTTGTTCTGTCCCAGCCCAGATGGGGAAGTCTCAGTGGTGATTGAATACACTGAGATCGAAAGGGGTGGGGTTGGAAAAATCTCCCATCTAAGCCCTTCAGGACAGAAGGGAAATCAGCCTGAAAGAGAGTATGGAGTTGGAAAATCCAGACCAATCTCTTGCACGGTGAGGTGGATTAAGAGCTTAGTACAGTGTCAAGTGCTTAGTACAGTGCTCTGTACACAGAAAGCACTTAATAAATGCAATTGAATGAATGGAACACAATTCTAATTCTGGCTCTGCCCTTTGGCTGCTCTGTGATCTTGGGTGAGTCACTTCACTTTTCTGGGCCTCAGTTACCTCATCTATAAAATGGGGATTAAGACTGTGAGGCCCCCGTGAGACCACCTGATCACCTTGTAACCTCCCCATCGCTTAGAACAGTGCTTTGCACATAGTAAGCGCTTAAAAAACAGTGCTTTGCACATAGTAAGCGCTTAACAAATGCCATTAAAAAAAATAAATGCCATCATTATTATTATTACATAGTAAGCACTCAACAAATACCACAATTATTATCTATGGACATCACTGCTGAGGGCAAGTACTACTAGACTGTTAGCTTCTTGAGGGCTGTGATTGAGTCTACCAACTCTTATTGGACCCTCCCAAGTGCTTAGCATGGTGCTGGGCCTATAATAAGGGCTCAATAAATACCATTTACTCAGTGAAGGAACAGTATGCTGAACTCCGACACCCCCCAGTTGCACTAGCTTTCTGCCCCAATGGGAAAAAAGAGAAGCAGCATGGCTCAGTGGAAAGAGCCCGGGCTTTGGAGTCAGAGGTCATGGGTTCAAATCCCGGCTCCGCCACTTGTCAGCTGTGTGACTTTGGGCAAGTCACTTCACTTCTCTGGGCCTCAGTTACCTCATCTGTAAAATGGAGATGAAGACTGTGAGCCCCACGTGGCACAACCTGATCACCTTGTAACCTCCCCAGCACTTATAACAGTGCTTTGCACATAGTAAGCGCTTAATAAATGCCATTATTATTATTATTAAAAAAGCTTCACCCCAGCAGGTGGTGACAAACAAATAAATTTCATTTTCCACCCTGAAACTAAAAGGTGAAGAAAGAGATCAACACACATTCTCTTTCAAGTCAGTCAATCAATCAGGGGTATTTATTGAGTGCTTACTCTGTGCACAGCACGGTACTTAAGCTCATGAGAGAGTACAGTGCAATAGAGGTGATAGTCACAATTGCTGACCTCACTGAAAGAATAAAAAAATTCAGATCTGTCTCTGTTTCTGTCCAGATCTTTCTCTGATAAGTAAAACAACCAAATTCCTTTCCGTTTCCTTCAAGGACGCCTTCCATGATGCAATCTTTTCAGCTCTTAAAAGCCCATCAGACCCACAAACACAAAGTAGCTGGCGTCTTCATATGGTTCTACTCAGAAATTGGTGATTCAGTGTTCTTTCAATGGTTCAAGGAAGTTTATCTAAGAAAAAGGAGGTTTTCAAAGAAGCTCTTTTTAAAGGGCCAGTATTGATCTCATTTGAGAACAAAGCGAATCTATTTTTCCTTTTTCTGCTCTATAATTTTTCTTTATCTTAACGGTCTCTTTGCTGCCAGATTCCACATCACGTCCCGGAACCAATAAATAATGCAGCAATAAAGCTCAGAATGTCTACAAAGCGCAGACAGATGCGGTCCTAAAATTGGCATTGCCCGACTCAAAATCTCCTTCAACATGAACACGTCCGTGATTAGAGAGAGAGATGCTGATTGCCTATAATTTAAGAAAAAAAAAAAGGAGTCTAGAATGGAAAACTCATTGATCAGGGGAATGGATGATGATGCCAGATTCAGCCAGCCAATAACAAGCTCCCAAAATCCCTCACTATCCCCTTAATCAATTAATGGTGTTTACTGAGCGCTTACTTTGTGCAGAGCACTGTACTGAGGGCTTAGGAGAGTACAATACAAAAGAGTTAACAGACACATTCCCTGCCCAGGATGAGTTTACAGTCTAGAGGGGAAGACAGATATTAGTGTAAATAAGTCATTTATAATATACACGCTGTTTGTAATTTAACTCTGCTGGGGTCACACTTTGCTGAATTGGGACCTCAAGGCCTTATCAGACTGAGATGCAATGTACTCTCCCAAGCGCCTAGTACAGTGCACTGTATACAGTAAGCGCTCAAAAAATACCATTTATTGATTAATCTAACACCCAGAGGGTCCTGTGCTCACAGTGAGACCCTAATGCCTTGGCTGGACAGACTGACTGGAGATCCAGGTAAGGACTTGACCTTAAAAGTTCAGATCTTAGTTAATAGCGGCACAAAACCCGGATGATCAGCCTGAGAAAAGTTGTGGGGCTTTTTTTCCAGGCTTGGTAGATTCCGCCTGAGACTTCAGAATATCACTGACCCACTGGATGCAAGTTTCAAATGGTGAATTACACAGCATTTGCAGAGGAGACTGGTGATTGCACAAAGAGATTACAAGCCATGTCAGTTCCAAAGAATTCAGTTTTGCTCAGCAGCTGGGATAGTTTACGATACAAAGGGAAGGGGGAATGTGGGCTATGAAGGTGGAAGGAGAGACAGGGACCCCAAAGGAGGGTGCAAACGAGGCTGGGTGGCCAGGCCTGTTTTTTACTTGAGCAGAAACCTTTGGGAGGGAGGAATCTGAGCGTGCTCTTCTTGCCTCCATTTGGACTTGGAGGCGATTTGCTTAAGGAAAGCGGGCAATAGGTTCGCCTGCACAAACTCCATTTGCTCAGCTGTCCTCAACATACCTGAAAGGTTTGCGGTAAACAGAAAGCAAAAGGCCTTTTAACTCCCCCAGGCACTTAGATAATCTAATCGCTTCACAGTTTGGGGAGAGAGGGAACAAGCAAATACCCAAGGTTTGGACATAAATAGGGCCCAGGACAATAAGATTGCCTCTCCCCTGCTGCTCTGCCTCCTGTCCTGTTTTTCGAGGTCTTGATCTTTCCTCTCAGAGCACTGTGCAACACTCTGAGGGAATGTGTTATTGGAGACTGGTGAAAGGAGACTTTCCAAAGGGGTTTGCCCCCCCGCCCCCCAATATACTGTTAACGTTCAAAGTTGCACCCCTCTGTTGCAGTTTGTTCATTCGTTCCCCCGCCCCGCAATATACTGTTAACGTTCAAAGTTGCACCCCTCCGTTGCAGTTTGTTCATTCGTTCGTATTTATTGAGTGCTTACTGTGTGCCGAGCACTGTACTAAGCTCTTGGGAAGTACAGCTCGGCAACAAGTAGAAAAAATCTCTGCCCACAACGGGCTCACGGTCTAGAAGTGGGGAGGCAGACATCTCAACAAGTAAACAGGCATCAGTTGCATCATTATTATACATATGTTTGTGCAGATTAATTACTCTATTTTACTTGTACATATTTACTATTCTATTTATTTTGTTAATGATGTGCATCCAGCTTTATTTCTATTTATTCTGATGACTTGACACCTGTCCACATGTTTTGTTTTGTTGTCTGTCTCCCCCTTCTAGACGTTCAAAGTTGCACCCTCTGTTGCAGTTTGTTCATTCGTTGTAACTGGGGAGGTTACAAGGTGATCAGGTTGTCCCACGGGGGGCTCAGAGTTTTAATCCCCATTTTCCGGATGAGGTAACTGAGGCACAGAG
The DNA here is from genome assembly GCF_015852505.1 of Tachyglossus aculeatus. Classification (NCBI taxonomy): domain Eukaryota; kingdom Metazoa; phylum Chordata; class Mammalia; order Monotremata; family Tachyglossidae; genus Tachyglossus; species Tachyglossus aculeatus. The sequence continues at coordinate 42,925,223 of NC_052074.1, read as the reverse complement.
AAGTGAAGTGACTTGCCCAAAGTCACACAGCTGACAATTGGCGGAGCCGGGATTTGAACCACGACCTCTGACTCTAAAGCCCGGGCTCTTTCCACTGAACCACGCTGCTTCTCATAAGCAGATACAGTACCTGCCCACAATGAGTTTACAGTCTAGAAATCATTGGGAAGTAAGATTAGGGAAGAGTAAGCATAGGGAAGAGTAACCATAGGGAAGCAGCATGGCTTAGTGGTTAGAGCCCGGGCCTGGGAGTCCGAAGGTCATGGATTCTAATCCCGGCTCCACCACTTGCCTGCTGTGTGAACTTAGACAAGTCACTTTGCTTCTCTGTGCCTCAGTTACCTCATCTGGAAACTGGGGAACAAGACTGTGAGCCCTATGTGGGGCAGGGCCTGTGTCCAACCCGATTTGCTTGTATTCACCCCAGCGCTTAGTACAGTGTCTGGCACATAGTAAGCACTTAACAAATACCATAATCATTATCATTATTATTATTATTAGAGGGAGCCTAACCAACACTCAGTACAGTTCCTGGTACAGAGTAAGTGCTGGACAATTGCCATAAAAATGAAGGACCAGATACAGAAGAGTCTCCAGGCTTCTTTGATTCTTTTGAACTCCCCCTGCCTCACTCCCCCAACTCCCCAACTTTTCCTCCTGCTTTCCGCCTGCCTCAGTTCTCCCAAGCCCCTTCTGCCTCTCCTGCACTATGCCCGCCTCTCTCCCCCAAGCCCTTATTGCCTCTTCTACATTCACTCCTCATCTACCCCCATTCCACGCAGACACTGCCAGTGTCCTTGAGGAAGCATCCAGTGCGTCTCAAAAGTTCAAGGCAGATAGTCACTTGGGCAACAAGAATATGTGCCCCCAAATAATCACTGTTAAGAAGAAGGAACTCTCGGTTCAGGGAGTTCCCTTTAACGCAGGGGTTGGGTTCTTGAAGAACCTCCAGTTACGGGAAAATTACAATATTGTAGCCATCCATTCGGTGGGAATTTAGGGGGCGAGGGTGGGTAGTTCGAAGAAACCAGCGTTACTGACACTTTGCGATACAAATTCGTTGACTTTTGTTTATGTCCACCACAAGTATAATACTTCTGCCATTTAGTGCTACGGTAATTACCCTATTAGATTTAGAAAAGTTGCCAAAACATATAGAAACACAAAGTACCATTCGATGCTGCGCGGTCAGGCTGAGGCAGAGGCTGGGGGGCAGCATCAAACCTTGAACGGACCCCACAGGTGCATAACTGTCTCCTCTTGCGCTGAGTTGTTATTGTGTGTGTGTGTGTATTAGTGTTTAAAGTGCTTAGTACAGTGCTCTGCACACCGTAAATGCTCAATACATACGATTGAATAATAGTGTCTGTTAAGTGCTTACCATGTGCCAGGCACTTTACTAAGTGCTGGGGTAGTTACATGCTAATCAGGTTGGTCACAATCCATGTCCCACTTGGGGCTCGCAGTCTTAATCCCCATCTGACAGATGAGGTAACTGAGGCTTAGAAAAGTTAAGTGACTTGCCCAAGGTCACAGACTGGGGGAAGTTAAAATGAAAGTGAATAATCCAAACAGAATGCTGCCTTCTTTCCTCATTCAGATTCCAGCCCGTATTGGGAGGACCTGAAATACAGGAAATCCTCTGTGGTTTTGAAGGTCAGCACTTTTTTATGGTATTTGTAATGCACTTACTATTTGCCAACCATTTGCTAAGTGCTGGGACAGATACAAGGCAATTAAATTGGACAAGGTCCCTATCCCCACGGAGGTCATGCTCTCAATAGGAAAACAAGAATCCCCATTTTGCAGATGAGGGAACTGAGGCAACAAGAAGTTAAGTGACTGGCTCAAGGTCACGCAGCAGAAAAATGGCGGGGCTGGGATTAGAACCTAAGCCCTCTAACTCCCACATCCATGCATTTCCCTCTAAGCCATACTGCTTCCTTTGTAATAATAACAATAATAATAATAATGACATTTGTTAAGTGCTTACTATGTGTAAAGCACTGTTCTAAATGCTGGGGAGGATACAAGGTGATCAGATTGTCTCACGTGGGGTTCATAGTCTTCATCCCCATTTTACAGATGAGGTAACTGAGGCACAGAGACGTTAAGTGACTTGCCCAAAGGCACTCAGCTGACAATTGGTCTAGTCAGGATTTGAACCCATGACCTCTGACTCCCAAGCCCGGGCTCTTTCCATTGAGATGGTGATTCATTTTATTTTGCGGCTGTTACCAATACAGACTGGTATACTGCATGAAGCAAACCCCCAGATCCTCAAAATGACTTTCTTGTTTTCAGGGGGGTCCGGGCGGAGGGGGACCAGGGTGGAGGAAACAAGGATGGTTCATCCAGTCAAAGATTCCTGGAGATATGTTAGAAAGCTGTGCGCCACGGGAATGAGAGATAACACTGTCACCTCCATTTGACCTGGTGTCTTGACTCCATAAGGCTCGATAAGAACAATAAGTCACTTCATTAAAACTGCTCTCGAGGTTAAAAATAAAAAATAAATAAAACCCTCAGAACTGGAATCCACCTCTCTTGCTACTATAGGAGGAAAGCAGGGAGACACCTTGAGATCCCTTGACAAACTACCCCCCCCACCCCACAACTTTTTTGCCTGCTTCATTCAGCCCTGGTTGTAAATAGCACGGTCTCTATGTTGGAAAAGTTTCTACATGTATCTGTTCCCATTCATCTCTCCGCCATCCGTTTTGGATTTCCTTCCAGCTGAAAGCTATTGGAGTCTGCAGGGCTAATGGACAGAGAAATTGGGCATGAACTGTGTTTCTTAATTTGGACTGCGGCATGGGTTATTCTAGCTCCCTCTGATCAGTGAAGCTGTCATGAAAGTCCCCTTGGCCTTCCTCGCTGTGCATTCTAATCCCTACTGACTTCTTGTTGGCTGTGTGATCTTGGAAAAGTCTCTCCGCACCTCTGTTCCCCACTTTCCTTGATTTAGTAGAACGGTGATTTGATAGCAGTTCTCCCTGCCATCTTTGACTAGGAGCCCCATGTGGGACAGGGATTTTACTTAACCGGATTGCCTTGAAGCAGCGTGGCTCAGTGGAAAGATCCCGGGGTTTGGAGTCAGAAATCATGTGTTCAAATCCCAGCTCCACCAATTGTCAGCTGTGTGACTTTGGGCAAGTCACTTTACTTCTCTGTGCCCCACTTCCCTCATCTGTAAAATGGGGATTAAGACTGTGAGCCCCCAGTGGGACAACCTGATCAGCTTGTATCCCCCAGCTCTTAGAACAGTGCTTTGCACATACTAAGCGCTTATTATTATTATTATTATTATTATTATTACCCCAGTGCTTATCACAGTGCTTGGCTCACAGAACAAATCCCACCATTATTATAATTAAGCAGTTGTTCATGGAACCTCGTATCTGGGGACTGTTTGGGTTATTATCAAACGTAATCATCATTATTTTTTAAAAAATGCAATGGAGTTCTTCTTCATGGCCAATGCTCTAGCTTGAAGTCTGAGCTCTGAAAATCACCTGAAACTCCCACCCAAATCTTCCACTTTCTGACCAACAGTATTTATTTACTGGTATTTATTGAGCACCCTTGGGTGCATTGTACTGCATTAAGCGTTGGGGAGAGATAACAGATAACACTAAGCCCACAAGGAGCTAAAGCTCTAATGGAGAAGACAGACATAAAAACGTATCCCACTAGAACAGTGATAACAAATCATGGTACAGTTTATTCGAATAAACATTATTTTAAAGTCTGCCTCCCCACTAGTCTGTATGCTCCTTGAGCCTGGGAATTGGGTCTACCAAATTCATTCAATTGTATTTATTGAGTGCTTACTATGTGCAGAGCACTATATTAAGCACTTAAGCAATGGCATTTGTTAAGTGCTTACTCTTTTAGACTGTGAGGCCATTGTTGGGTAGGGACTGTCTCTATATGTTGCCAACTTGTACTTCCCAAGCGCTTAGTACAGTGCTCTGCACACAGTAAGTGCTCAATAAATACGTTTGATTGATTGATTACTATGTGCCATACACTGTTCAAAGTGCTGGGGTAGATACAGAGTAATCAGGTTGTCCCACGTGAGGCTCACACTTTTAATCCCCATTTTACAGATGAGGTAACTGAGGCACAGGGAAGGTAAGCGACTTGCCCAAGGTCACACGTCAGAGCTAGTGCATGGTACTCTTCCAAGTACTCTGCCCACAGTAAGTGTTCAATAAATACCATTGATTGATTGGCTAATAGGTTAGGGATTGTTGGATATGCATCTCTGAAGAGAGAGTTGTTGGACAAAGTCAACTGGGCTTCCAGAGAGTCATGTAGAACTAAGCAGGCTAGTTCTTAAAAACCTAGTCTTTTTTTGATTTCTCTTTTTAACCCAAACTGAAGACAGGAGGGGCGTGGGAGTGGTCATTGGCAGCTGTTTTCGGGGCTGAAATGATTCTGTTTCCTCGTGTTGTGTTGTCTGGGTGAGTAGTAATTATGCCTCTGTCTCTCTGACTACAGTAGTTACTGCCCAAGTTATTTTTGGTGAAGAGCTATTGTGTCTTCCATCTAAGAGCAGCTTGCGAACTCCGGGACTGTTTAGCTATGTTTAGTTGACCTTGGACAAACCTCTGGAGTCTTTTATTTCTCGGCTTCCCTCCCTGTAATCAGGGATCAGGTTTCACTTAGTTGGGAAGGAAAGAGCACTGTACTCTCCCAAGCACTCAATACAGAGCCCTGCACAGCATAAGCCCTCAATAAATAACATTGATTGATCGGTGGTAGAGATGCACTAAGTCTCTTAGAAGCAGATAATAATAATAATAATGGCATTTATTAAGCACTTACTATGTGCAAAGCACTGTTTTAAGTGCTGGGGAGGTTACAAGGTGATCAGGTTGTCCCACAGGGGGCTCACAGTCTTCATCCCCATTTTACAGATGAGGTAACTAAGGCCCAGAGAAGTTAAGTGACTTGCCCAAAGTCACACAGCTGACAATTGGTGGAGCCAGAATTTGAATCCATGACCTCTGATTCCAAAGCCTGGGCTCTTTCCACTGAGCCACGCTGCTTCTCCTTTGGCCCTGATGTCGTTCCCCTTTGGCCCCGATGGTGAGATATAAGGCCCCTCCAAAGCTGCACCTAAGAAAAGTAAGAGGAGGCGTGATGGTGATGATAGCAGCAGCAGTGAAGCAGAGTGGCTTAGTGGCTAGAGCCCCAGCATGGGAGTCAGAAAGACCTGGGTTCTAATGCTAGCTCTGCCACTTATCTGCTGTGTGACCTTGGACAAGTCGCTTAACTTCTCTGTGCCTCAGTTCCCTCATTTGGGAAATGAGAATTAAAACTGTGAGCCCTGTGTGGGACAGGAACTGTGTCCAACCCAATTACCTTGTATCTACCCCAGCGCTTAGTTTAATGCCTGATATAGTAAGTGCTCAATAAATACCACAATTATTATTATTATTATAACGATGCTTATTAGTGCACCTGCTGAGCACTTGGGCAGTTCAACAAAAGCATCAGACACATCCCTTGCCCACATGGAGATTACACTCTACTCTGGAAGACAATTTCCATAGTACTTATTGAGCACCTAACTGTGCTAAGTGCTATACCAAACATTTGGAAGAGCTCAACAGAATTAATAACAATAATAATGATAATGATAGCATTTATTATGCACTTACTATGTGCAAAACACTGTTCTAAGCACTGGGGAGGTTACAAGGTGATCAGGTTTTCCCACGGGGGGGCTCTCAGTCTTCATCCCCATTTTACAGATGAGGTAACTGAGGCACAGAGAAGTAAAGTGACTTGCCCACAGTCACACAGCTGGCAAGTGGTGGAGCCAGGATGATCAGGTTTTCCCACGGGTGGCTCTCAGTCTTCATCCCCATTTTACAGATGAGGTAACTGAGGCACAGAGAGGTAAAGTGACTTGCCCAAAGTCACACAGCTGGCAAGTGGTGGAGCCAGGATTTGAACCCATGACCTCTGACTCCAAAGCCCGGGCTCTTTCCACTGAGCCATGCTGCTTGATTCCTGTCCTCAAGGAGCTTAGAGTCTCATGGAAGAAACAGGCACTAAAATACATTTCTCATCTAAATCTGAAGCTGTGGGAATTATTCACCCCTCCCTCAACCTCACAACACTTATGCACATATTTATAATGAATTTATTGATATTAATATCTGTCTCTGTCTCCCCCTCTGGACTATAAATTCACTGTGGGCAGGGAATGTGTTATATTGTACTCTCCCGATTGCTTAGTACGGTGCTCTGCACACAGTAAGCACTTAATAAATACAGTTGATTGATTGATTGATGAATTCACAGACCAACATTTTCTGCCTTCTCATCCTTCTCATAATGTGCCTTGCGAATGTGGATTCTGTCCAAAGTGAGCGGGCCTGCAGAGTAGGAACTGAGTCCTGCACAACTTGTGCGGGGCATTTTCTGATCCGGTGTGGAAAGAAGAAGCAGCAAGGAGAGACTCAACTGTAATGTTTTTTGGCATGGCATCTGGGAATTAGTTTGCTTCCCAGCTGACTGACAGCTAACAAGTTCCATGACCTGGTCAGTAAGATTGTAACTGGAATTGAGAACATTTTTGCCGATTCGCAGCCTTCCCCCAAATAGCTGTGCAACATTTCCTCTCGAACTGGAAGCTTGTAGGCAGGGAAACTTCCTACCAATTCTGTTACATTGTACTTTCCCAAGAGCTTGGCAAAATGCTCTGCACAAAGGAAACGACTGATTGATTTTCACAGATCTCTAACTGATCCAGTTGTCCTTTATCCTTTTAACACAATATGTGTTAATTGCTTACTATGTGCCAAACACTGTACTAAGCACTAGGGTAGCTATAAGAGAAGCAGCATGGCTCAGTGGAAAGAGCACGGGCTTTGGAGTCGGAGGTCATGGGTTCAAACCCCGGCTCTGCCAATTGTCAGCTGTGTGATTTTGGGCAAGTCACTTAACTTCTCTGTGCCTCAGTTACCTCATCTGTAAAATGGGGATTAAGACTGTGAGCCCCCCGTGGGACAACCTCATCACCTTGTAACCTTCCCAGTGCTTAGAACAGTGCTTTGCACATAGTAAGCGCTTAATAAATGCCATTATTATTATTATTATAAGATAATCAGGTTGAGCCCAGTTCCTGTCCCACAAGGGGATCACAGTCTAAGCAGGAGGGCGAATAGTTATGGAAGAGAACATCAACAGACGAGGAAACTGAGGTGCAGAGAAGTTAAGTGACCCTCCCAAGGTCACACAGCAGACAAGTAGCAGAGTGGAAATTAGAACCCAGATCCTTTGATTCCCAGGCCTGTGCTCTTTCCACTAAACCACACTTCCATTTGGCTATCGCCAGGTAGAAAAGTGAAGAAACATCCTAGAGAAAGCAGAGATTACAGAAGTTCCAGTGTAGTATGGAATTAATCAGGAGTTTCTCTAATTTGGAGTTATTGTGGCTATAAAACCAGAGCCTGAAACCAGATCACCAATTCAGCTGGTGGTACACACATTCTGCCTACAGAAATTACAGCGCATTCCTGAATTTAGCCATCTCTCTGGGATATGTTTTCACTGCAGCCCGTGTGAGAACTCTTGGACTTCTCTCTGAATCATTCCACGACCTGGGCCTGTGAGAGTTTTAGGAATATTTGGGACTGGATTCTAGGGACGGCCTCCAAAGAAGAGTTTGCAAAAGAAAGTATAATATCTTGGTTTGTGGTTTCACTTCCCTTCCCTCTGGTTTAAGGAATAGACTGTGGCCAGACACAGACGAGCCCCTTAATTAAGGTCTTTGATGTAGTCAACTGTGAGATGTCCATGATGAAATCCTGTTTTGCCAATGCGGTTGTCTGTCACCGACCAAAGTTTTCATTCTGTGGATGCATCTGCCAAGCTACAGGAGAGTCTGGGAAGCCAAAATATCCAAGAGTTGTAGCATTTGCTCATGATGGAAAGTTGAATTGGAGGAGGCTCAGACAGAGGGGAACCAAGAGAGCCAGATTGTTTATTGTCACATTGTTGTATCTCCCAAGCTCTTAGCACAGTGTCCTGCACACAGTAAGAGCTCAGTAAATACTATTGAATGAATGAATATGACAACGCCCCCGTGACATCTCTCTGGGGTCATTTTTTTATCTATTTCAGCCAGCATCCTCTCTTCCTGACCAGCCGTCATCTGATAACTGAAGCAGTGATGGTATTTCTGAAGTGCTGACTGGGTGCAAGTGCGTTGCTGTGCTAAGTGCTGTGCTAAGCACCAGGGCGGATACCAGACATCAGATCAGGTACAGTCGCTTCTCTCTCACATGGCTCGTGACCTCAAAAGGAAGGAGAGCAGACGTCTTATACAGATGAGGACACTGAGGGACAGAGACCTCTAGACTGTCAGCTTATTGTGGGCAGGGAATGTCACTCTTCATTGTTGTTTTGTACTTTCCCAAGAGCTTAGTGCAGTGCTCTGCACACAGTAAGCGCTCAATAAATAGGACTGAATGAATTAGGTGACTTCCCCAAGGTCACGCAGCTTGCCAGTTGCAGACCCGGGATTAGAACTGAGGTCTCCATTTTCCCAAGCCCGTGTTCTCACCACTAGACAATACTACCTCTAAAGATCATAACTCCACCACTCAGCAGCTGTGTGACTTTGGACAAGTCACTTAACTTCTCTGTGCCTCAGTTACCTCATCTCTAAAATGGGGATTAAGACTCTGAGCCCCATGTGGGACAACCTGATTACTTTCTATCTACCCCGGCGCTTAGAACAGCGCATGGCACACAGTAAGTGCTTAACAAATACCATCATCATCATCATTTAGTCTCCTTATTTGAAGTTACCTGGAAGCCGTAACTTAAAAGGTCTTGAATAATAAAAATGACTTCAATTATAGCACTAAGTGTCCTGGCGATGATTGTTATTGTGTTATTATTAATACTTCTTGTTCTGAACCACTGCATATCTGAACAAGAGACCACACAACAGTTAACTAACCCACGCTGGGAATGAAACCAACGAGCCCAGTGGGGTCTGCTCTGGTGAAACTTCAGCAAGCCCAGTGGGGTCTGCTCTGGTGAAACTTCAGCAAGTCCAGGGAGGGAGAATTTCAGAAATGTGCCCTCCTCTCTCCTCGCCCTCCCTCTCCAGACCGCTGTCCAACTACAGACGGGAGGTCAGAACGTTTTAAAAGGAGGAAAGGAAGTGTGACTCTCAGGGACGGGAAATCCATTTAGAAGATCAAAAATTAAAAAAAAAAAAACACGAGTGCAAGGGGTCTCTTCGGATGGTCTCTGATTGAGATTGTTATCAGCTCTCTAGATTTCCATTTAGGGGGGCTTGAGTTTCAAAAATAAGAGGTAAGGCCAGGGTTGACTGGTAGTGGACTCGGTTGTTGAAACGATGGGCATTTTAGCTAAGCCGAATGGAAGTGAGAAGCAGCGTCAGAGACCTGGGGTTCTAATCCCGGCTCTGCAACATGACTTCCATGTGATCTTGGGCAAGTCCTTTACTTCTCTGTGTCTCAGTTTCCTCAACTGAAAAATAAGGATTTCAGTCACTCTTCTCCCTCTTAAACTGTGAGCCCCGTTGCAGGAAAGGGACTGTATCTGACCTAATTGACCTGTACATGCCCCAGGACTTAGAACAGTGTTTCACACATAGTAAGTGCTTAGCAAATACCATAAAAAGACCCCCAAAACCTGAAGGTTTTTTACTCATGGAGGCCGAGTTAAGGATCCCTGTGCTGTCATCCTACCCTGTCTCACCACTCTTTCGTCCATCTGGAGCCAGGCCAGTCTCCAAGAGTCTCACCTTGCCCTCATCCCTTGCTTGCATCCTAGCCAACATGCTTCATGGCCTGTTGAAAAGAGCACAGATCCAGGAGTCCGAAGACCTGTATTCTAATCCTGCCTCCACCACTTGCCTGCTCTGTGATCTTGGGCCAGTCGCTTAACATCTCGGTGCTTCAGTTTACTCATCTGTGAAATGGGGATGAAATACCTGTACTCCCACCCCCTCAAACTGTAAGCCCCAAGTGAGACAGGGACTGTGTATGAACTTCAATCTACCCCAGTGCTTTGGCACAGAGTAAATATTGAAGAAGTACCCCAATTAAGATTCTTATCATCTTTAAACCATGTGGCAGGATGGAGTGTTTTTCTCTGGATCCAGGCCTATGATCTGGCTTGGACATCAGACGTGGTCAGGAGCCACTGGCCCTGAAAAAAAGGCTTTTGGCTGGTGTCATGTTCTGCTCGTTCATCAGAGCCAAGTGTCAGCCAATCTGCAGTCACCTGCAATTCCTTTCATAATTGCCACAATAATTTCTTCACTCCTGTGAGTTTGCTTTTTAATGGCTCTGCCACAAAGCCCTGTTTATCTTTGCACAAGAGACTGGGGGGATGGAATTTGATGCCTATAGACATTTTGGTCTATGACTTACCTACTTCAGGTACTTCATGAGTTCATTCATATTATTGAGTGCTTACTGTGTGCGGAGCACTGTACTAATGGTTTGGGAGAGCACAGTACAACAGTAAACAGATATATTCCCTATCCACAACGAACTTGCAGTCTAGAGGGGGAGACAGACAGAAATATTAATAAATATGCATAAATAAATGGTAGATATGTACGTAAGCGCTGTGTGGATGAATAGAGGGAGCAAGTCAGGGCGATGCAGAAGGGAATAGGAGAAGGGGAAAGGAGGGCTTAGTCAGAGTAGGCCCCTTGGAAGGGGTGTGCCTTCAATAAGGCTTAGAAGTGTGGGGGGGAGTGTGCCTTGAAGACACCCACGTCTATCAATCTGAACTTGGCTTGATTCATCTTTCCCAATTATTTGAAAATCCCTCCCCCCCAAAAAAATGCTCCTACGTTAACTTGTCTTATTTTCCTCTGAATGAGTTGTTGGGCAGAGAAATAGTCCAACGAGGACCAAAATGATGCTCCATTTCTAGCTTAGAGGTTAGTATGAGAAAGAATTTTCCTTCCAAAACCCACTGCCCTCAGTACTTAAACCTGAAGATGTTATCTTGGTAACTAGGTTAACCTAGGATTACCTCAAAGGTAGAATTCTTGATTAAAGGAAAACAATTAACTCTACCTAAAGAACATTTTCCCTTAGCATTGCAATTTAAAAACTTACCCTTGTCTTTCTGGAAAGAATTAAAGTGTAGAAAACTCTTTTTAAACCCACCTGACCTGAGTTGATAAAATATAAGTTTTTCCAGGAATGCTAAATACTTGGAGAAGAGGCTCTTCATGAATGAAAAAAAAAAAAAACCAGTGTTTTTTTCCCCCCCCTGGAGCCTCCCATCCTCCCCCTCTCCAAATACTCAGGATTTAGTCAGGTTGGGTAATTCAGGAGATCTTTTTGTTAAATTTGGTTTCATCAGCAATCGCCGGGCCGTCTGCTGTAACAAGAAAACCTGCTGAGAGGGCTCATTCCTGAGTCATTCCTAAAATTTCCTCTTGGATGAGGTTTTCCAACCAGAATGAGATTGTCCCTTTGAGTCAGTCCTGCCGGTGGCTTCTGTTTTCATGTCTTGATGAGGGGCCGTTAGGGATTCACAAACATGCCAGGCCACCGCTGTGGCCATCTAAAGATGACCTGTAGCCAGACATCCTTCCTTTCATTGATTGATTGATTGATTCATTCATTCAATCATATTTATTGAGGGCTTACTGTGTCCAGAGCACTGTACTAAGCGCTTGGGACGTACAAGTTGGCAAAAGATAGAGACGGTCCCTCCCACCCCACCTCCTTTATGGGAAACCACAGGCCATGACAGCATGGTGTAGCAGATAGAAGCTGTGAGCCCACTGTTGGGTAGGGACAGTCTCTATATGTTGCCAACTTGTACTTCCCAAGCGCTTAGTACAGTGCTCTGCACACAGTAAGTGCTCAATAAATACGATTGAATGAATGAGTGAATAGAGGCACAGGCCTGGGATTCAGAGATCGTGGGTTCTAATCTTGCCTCCACCACTTATCTACTGGGCAAGTCACTTCACTTTAATATGCCTCAGTTATCTCGCCTTCAAAATGGGGATTAAGACTGTGAGCCACACAGGAGACAGGGACTGTGTCCAAACTGATTAGCTTGTCTCTAACCCAGCACTTAGAAGAGTGTCTGGCACATAGAAAGCGTTTCACAATTATTAATAATAATACTAATAATAATCCCTGCCCTCAAAGACATTATAATCTCTGACTTGATAGTTTCCCCACGCTGCTTTTTAAGAGACCCAAGGAGGAGTCATAATAATCATAAGAATAATGATGGTATTTGTTAAGGGCTTACTATGTTCCAGGAGTGGGTAAAAGCAAATCAGATTGGACACAGTCCCAGTCCCATGTGGGGCTCACAGTTTCAATCCCCATTTTGCATTTTAACTGAGGCACAGAGAAGTTAATTGACTTGCCCAAGGTCATCCAGCAGACATGTGGTAGAGCTGGGTTTAGACTCCAGGTGCTTCTGACTTTGAGGCCCCGCTCTATCCACTAGGTCACTATCATGGCCCCCAGATGGGAGTTCCCAAGGATCAAAAGACAGATAATGGAGGATTTTTGATCTTTGTGTTTTTCCGAATGGGTCCAACCCAGACCCTTTTGCCCTGAGGGACCTTCTTGCTCCAAGAAAACGGCAGAGTCTCTCAATGGGGGACCGAATCAGCCCTAGAACCAAGGCGACTAGGGCTCTTTTGAGGTGGAAGAGGCAATTTAAGGGTGAAGTGCTACACTGGTAAGGCCCTCCTTTCCTTGACCTCCATCCCCCGATGAGGATCAAAGACCCTTTAACCTTTGCTCTCTACCCCCTGCCAAAGAGACTGTCAGCTACAAGAGAAATCATTGGAGTATAAAGAGTCAAAACAATCCTTCCTAGAATGATGAGTACTTCTTAATTTACTTGGAAATGGCATTCTTCCCAAACCACCCACACATAGGCTCAGTGAGCCCTGCTCATTTTAGGGTGACATCCACTATTTGATAATAAAATAATCAAATTTTAAAATCTGGTGTTGAGTTCAAATTTGTAGATAACATTAGGATAAAAAGAAGCATGTCTGAGCAGCTGTCCTATGGGGATAAAAATAACTCTTAACCATGGGCAGAAGAGAAGAGTCCCAATTCCTTAAGGATGTAATTATCCAAGGTAGCTACACCACCCATTATTATGTACCTCTTGGACTGCTTCATCCAAAGTGTTATTTAGGCACTGGAGAAATGGAGCTAGCCACACAGGGATTTAGAGGGAAAAGACAAACCCACAAACCAAAAAGAGTAGATGAAATCCAAATTGCTCCCACATCATATGTGGTATCCATGCAATCCTGAGGTGTGGGGGAAAAAAAAGGCAGATTCAAGTTGCATAGGAATTCAAAGACTTGGAAAAAACATTGCCAGAAGCAAAGGAACAGAAGGGAATAGTGAGGATGGAGCGAAATTCCATTCAATCAAAACATGGATCGGGACCATGACTTGGCTAATGCAGTTGGAAATTGATTTCAAGTTCACCCGAACAACTGATTTGGTTTTAGACTGCCTGGACAGATGTAATCAGAGCAAAAACAACAACAACAACAACAAAAATCTCATTACAAACCCCAAGCAAAGGAAATTCAATACAAAGAATATTATCTGCGTGGGTTGTCTGAGGGTTTCCAGAGTAATTGCAATTCCTTCCTTAACTCAGCTCATTCCGATTGCGCAGTCCAGGAGCCTAAGGATAGTGAATGAAGCCATGTGTCACTTTCCATCTGAGAGGGCAGTCATAGTTTGGAGAGGCTCTTTGGCTTCACGGAGCTGGGGAAAAATTCCATAATTTCCCCCCCCGGATTGATGGAGTCCCCTTTTCTTTGGAGTGACTTGCTCCATCCCTACTGAAAGTGCTTAGCTGAGGTATTAGAAGTAAGAGTATTTATTAAGCCCCTATTGTGTGCACTGTACTCATCGTTGGGAAAAAATGCACTGGTGAGAAATTGGAGCAGTCCCAATGTGCAGGATCTGGTTAGGGAGTTGGTGACAGACACATAGGGAAAGATGAAACAAAAAGGAAAAATAGCATCAAAAAATGAACAATAAAAGAACAAAAATATCCTAAAAGACCAGAACAAAGAGAATTGTAAGAAGAGCCTTAGGGTCCTGTGGCTAGAGGAACAGAGTTTCAGACTCCTCGTAGCTTGGAATCCAACTGCCATCTTTGAGGTTGAAGTGGCCCCTCACCCATTTGATTAAGGAGGGATAAATTCTTGTCTCCCCACTCCCCCCACAGTTTCTCCGAAGATTCCCCGTTCCTTTCCTACCTCACAAGGCCTAAATCTCTATTTCTTGCCACATCCACCCTCTTTTTCTTTTCCAGTTTAGGGCCCCCCACAATATCTTCTAACCTCTAGTTGAACAATAGAGTAATAATAATAATTGTGGTATTTCTTAGGTGCTTACTATTGTGTCAGGCACTGTTTCAGGCTAAGCACTGGGGTGGATATAAGGTAATCATGATGGACACAGTCCCTTTTCCCACATGGGATTCACAGTCTTAATCCCCACTTCACAGAGGAGATAACTGAGACACAGAGGAAATGAAGCGACTTGCCCAAGGTCATACTGCAGACAAATGCAGCATGGCTCAGTGGAAAGAGCCCGGGCTTTGGAGTCAGAGGTCATGGGTTCAAATCCCGGCTCCGCCAATTGTCAGCTGTGTGACTTTGGGCAAGTCACTTAACTTCTCTGGGCCTAAGTTACCTAATCTGTAAAATGGGGATTAAAACTGTAAGTCCCCCGTGGGACAACCTGATCACCTTGTAACCTCCCCAGCACTTAGAACAGTGTTGTGCACATAGTAAGTGCTTAACAAATACCATCATTATTATTATTATTATTAAATGGCAGAGCTAGAATTAGAACCCAGGTCCTTCTCACTCCCAGGCCGGGCTCTTACCGCCAGGCCTTGTTGCTTCTCTCCAGGCCGCAATCAGAAAAAAACTCCAGAATTGGCAGTCTGCCCAATTCGAGGTTCAGTAGAGCTCCCGGAGGAACCTGACTGATCTGAAAGTTGGCTATTCCTGTCCTTGATTGTGGAAAAATGAAAATATTGACTGAGAATTTGGGAGTGGTTGATTGTCTCTGAACTCAAGCAAGGCTTGGCTTTATAGCTCACTCGCTGGGTAATAGTGGTCAACACACTTAACCTCTTTCCATGCCAAATCTCCCATCTGTGAATTGCAGGAAATAATCCTGAACCATCTCCCAGGAGGGTGGTGAGAATTACTTAACAGGAAGACTATGCTTTGAGGAGAGCCTGTGAGAAGAAGTGTCTGTTGGCAAGGATCATGGTTATTATCCCTGACTCTAATAGTATTTTAACAACTTGCTTATCGTCGGATTCCAGGATACTTTTCATTTGCCGTGCACCTTTCATCTGAAGATCTCAAAGCACCATCTAAACACGCTTAATTAAGCCGCCTAACACCCTGGTGAGGTAAAGGAGAAATCCAAGTCCAGCTCCAGGTACGTCAGACTGCAAAAGCCACAACATGACAAAAAATAATCACAACAGCTACACAATGCAGAACCACCTGTCATCTCACAGGGGCCTCACAGTCTAAGTAGAAGGGAGGACAGGTATTTTATCTCTATTTTCAGGTAACTGAGGCCCAGAGAAGTAAAATGACTTACCCAAGGACACTCAGCAGAAAAGGGGCAGAGCCAGAACTAGAACCCAGGTCCTTTAACTCCCGGGTCCATCCTCATTCCAATCAGCCACACTACTTCTTCCTCTTCCTCCCCGCCTTTCCCTCTCATGCGTCTTTGATCTTTTCCTCCTTTTCCTTTCCCTTCCCTCTTTCCTTTTCCCTCTTTTTAGCATTGCCTGGTTGATAGAACACAGGCCAGGGAGTAAGAAGGAGAGGCCTTCTAACCCCACCTCTGCCATTTGTCTGCTGTGTGACCTGGGGAAGTCACTTAACGTCTCTGGACCTCAGTTATCAAATCTGTAAAATGGGGATTAAGGCTGGGACAGGAGCTGTGTCCAACTTGTTTGCCTTGTATCTACCCCAGTGCTTGGAACAGTGTCTGGTGCAGAATAAAAGCTCACTATGGGCAGGGGACAGTCTGCTTATTCTGTTGTATTGTACTCTCCCAATTGCATAGTGCAATGCTCTGCCCATAGTAAGAGCTCAATAAATATGATTGATTAATGAACAAATACAATTAAAAAAGAACCATTAATAGTTGAGACTTAGTACAGTACTCTGCACACAGCAAGTTCTCAATAAAATCGATTGAATGAATTGGTATTAATATTAATAAATCCTGGTGCATATCTGGGCTAATAAGTAGTCTAGAAACAGTACTTATTTAGTGCTTACTGTGTGTAGAACACTGCACTAAAGGCTGGGAAAAATTCACAAGAGAGAGTTAGATATAATCCCTGGCCTTCCAAGGGCTCACAATATTAAAAAAAAGTGGGGAAGGGTCTGGTGAGACACAGTAGGAAAGATGAAAAATGTTATAAAAGGTAACATTCAATGTAGCCTGCATAGGAATGGCTTTAGGTGAAAACCAGAGAACTGTCCAATTCATTCATTGATTCACTCCTTCAATCGTATTTATTGAGTGCTTACTATGTGCAGATCACTGTATTAAGCACTTGGGAAAGTACAATATAACAATAAACAGACCCATTCCCTGCCCACCATGAGCTTACAGTCTAGAGGGGGAGACAGAGATTAATATAAATAAATAAATTACAGTTATTAATAATAAGGAACCGCTTCACAAATACATGTGTCATGGTCAAGGTTTTGCCTTTGTCTGCAAAATAAATTGTTTTTATCCACTTCAAATGACCCCTTTGGCCTGGAAGGAGAGTTTGACTCACTAATAACGAGGTTTGGTTCTATAATTTTCTCCTGTCCAATTATTTTAGATAAGATCTAGAGCCTATCAGTCTTGGCCTTTTCAGCAACATGAGATACCTTCTGTTGGTATGTCATGCAGCTCTCTGGCACACCGGGCTCACACATCTAATGGGTAGGAAGAGCAGGCAGAGAGAGATGGAGTGATTTGGCCAAAGTCACACAGTGTTGTGGTCATTTCCATTGTAAAAGGTGTGAATTTGACCTGGATGAGGAAAAGAGGCAGTGAAAGGAAAGGAATCTTAGAAAGCCAGTGCAGTGTTACATGTCTGGGAAGGAGGAATGGTAAAATTCCTGCTAGGTCCGGGAAAGAGAGCGCAGTTCGCCCATGAAGATTTGAAGTCAAGTGGGAGAGTCAGCCCAGAACTGTGTGTCCATGGAACCACCTCACCCACTCATGGTCTCATCCAGAGCTGACCATTTGTGAGAATGCCAGGTGGGCAGACGGGGCAGGGGAGGGGCAAGTGACAGCCCTGAACCAGCCAGAAAGTACAGGGCGATGACCAGCCTGCCGGCCTGGAGCTGAAAGCCAATTTCAGAAACCTGTCCCCAACCCCAGATTGTGCTGAAGTGCCCACCTCAGACTGTAAGCCAACTCTGGGCAGCAGGGAATGTATCTTTTTATTGTTGTATTTTACTCTCCCAAGCACTTAATAAGGTGTTCTGCACACAGTAAGCGCTCAATAAATACAATTGGATGAATGAAATACCCAACTAACCACAACTGCAACAAAATTCTGAAGTACATTGCTACTCAAATTCCCCTTCCTCAGGTGAATGGTTGGATCAGAGGGATAGGTCAATGAGAAGGTGGGAGAATGTTCCGGGCAGCCCCTGTCATTGACCAAACTTTCAAGACCCTTATCTCTCCCTTCAATTGCTCGTTGGGCCATGGGTCCGAACCAGGAATGGTGTTGCTGATGGTTATGTTCACACATGACTACTGAAGCCAGGTAAGTTGGCCTCAACCTTCTTACCCACCCCACCATGTAACTTCATGAGTGGGTAACAGGATGTTTCAAAATAGTGGTGGGTAACAGGATGCTCAAAATGGTGCATCATGCGCTGTCAGTCTCCATCCTGTCCTGTCCATCTCCTCGGACCAATTCACTTTCTTAAGGGTGACAGCTCTGGACACCACTGAAAAACAACCTGTCCCTGTGCAGTGTGGCAATGTTTCCCTCGCATGAGGGGAGGTGGGGGCCGGAAATAACATCCATATCTTGATGGGGTGTGTACATGGTATTTGGTGTTTTTGTTTATCCAAACTACTGGCCTGCTGACTGGACTACAAGTGAATCACGCCAATGAGGAAATGTTGCCCTGAAGCACAGGGAAATGTGGGACCGAAGCCAGGGGACGGGATGACTGTGCACAGATGTCCGAGACAGCTGGAAAAGCAAAATGTCAGGGGGTGTGAGGACTGCTGTCCTTGCCCATTCTCCTGCCTCATGGATGTGATTGCTAAAACTCCTTTTCACTGGCTCCCAATTTCCTAGCCCAGTGTCTCAGTTGGACTGGAGCCCACACTTTGGCTTTTTGTGGTTAATGACGGCATTCCTTGTGTTCAGAAAATCTGCTGTGGTTTACCCTGTGCAACGTCATAGTATATGAAACTGCATTCTCCTCACCAGTCTTTGAGGAGGGAAACAGCAAAACAGACCTGTGGCTTTAATCACCTTGGTGAAAGAGCCATTCGTGATGGTGAATAAAAACGTTGCAACAATTCACTAAAGCTCACTGGGTAATGCCACTGGTCCCTGGTCTCTAAAAAGAACTTTTAGCTTGTTCAACCTCTTTGTCTGGGAAATTCCTACTTTCCTCTTCTTGTTGGGTGGGAGAGAGCTGATTTATATGTCTTGCATGACTGTCCTGAATGATTCTCAGCCTTGCGTGACTATCGGTTCTTTGAGGATGAAGTTGATGGAAAAAAAAAATCCTGGGAAGACAAGTTGGGTCTCCTCGTTTAGAGTTAAATGAACCACGCCAACGCTTTGGTCTGCAATTTATGACTGACTGGTGAAGGATCAGCCAGGGTTGAATGCACCAGTAGATGTGGACATGACGGGTGATTAGAAGGAAAGCTAGAGATGTAGAGGAAAAGTTAGGGATGTGAGAAGGTTCATGAAGGAAGACGACCCAAGGGGGCAATCATCATACAGTCCCTTCTATTGCCCTGTTGCTTCACCCAGAAACAGAATCCTGGGTGGATGGGCCATTGCTCTGACCTAAAACCTGCCCCCTGAAACAACCCAATTGGTTCCTTAAAATCGCATCCTCGTTCGGAACATTACGTGTCAGAACTAATTTCTTGTGGGAACAATGTTATTAACGGGGAGTTAGTTCCCGAACCCAGGTTAGATGCCTTATTTTTTCCAAAATTACCCTGAATTGTCCACTCAGTCAAATAGAGATGGGTGAAATAACTACAGTGAATACTTTGATTGCATCAGCGAGGCATTGACAAATAGTAGATGATTTGTACTTTAATGGAAGTAAAATGGATGTGTAAGCCCTCCTTGGTGACAGCGCCTGGCAAACAGTGTGACCTAGTGGAAAGAGCTCAGACCTGAGAGTCAGAGGACCTGGGTTCTAATCCTGGCTCTGCCAATTTTTTGTGACCTTTGGCAAGTCACCTAACGTTTTGATGTGCATATCACTATAATTCTATTTATTTATATTGATGCCTGTTTACTTGTTTTAATGTCTGTCTCCCCACTTCTAGACTGTAAGCCTGGTGTGGGCAGGGATTGTCTTTATTGCTGAATTGACTTTCCAACTGCTTAGTACAGTGCTCTGTACACAGGAAGCACTCAATAATTATGATTGAATGAATGAATGGAGTCTCTGTGCCTCAGTTTCTTTAACTGTAAAGTGGGGATTAAATCGTACTCCCTCCTACTCAGACTGTGAGCCCCATGGGGGCAGTGGCTACATCTGACCTAATTCACTTGTATAATAATGATGGTATTTGTTACGCGCTTACTATGTGCAAAGCACTGTTCTAAGCACTGGCATCTACCCCAGTGTTCAGAGCAGTGTTTGACACACAGTAAGCACTTAGAAAACACCATTTAAAAAGCAGATAAACCTAAATGTAATTTGGCTCTCAAAGGAATATGCAGAAATATTTATATATATTTATGTAATATATGTATGTTTTTACATATGTAATTATGTAATATAGATTTCTGCATATTCCTTTGAGATCCAAACTACATTTAGGTTTATCAGTCTTTTTAATGGTATTTTCTAAGTGCTTATTGTGTGTCAAACACTGTTTAAGCACTGGGGTAGATACAAGTGAATTAGGTCAGACATAGATAATTAGGTCGGACATAAATTACATAAATCTATATATTAGCAATCGTTTGTTTTTGAAGATGTATCGAAGATGGGATTTGAACACACATTTCCATACAGAGAGCAGAACACCCCAATGAAAAAACTCTGTCAGAGTTTTAGACTACCCAGCCATTCCGTCATCCTAAATATTTAAATATCAAACAATCCATCACTTAATTATGTTTACAGAGCATCTACTATGTATGCAGAGTAATAATAATAATGATGGCATTTATTAAGCACTTTCTATGTGCAAAGCACTGTTCTAAGCGCTGGGGAGGTTACAAGGTGATCAGGTTGTCCCACGGGGGGCTCACAGTCTTCATCCCCATTTTACAGATGAGGTAACTGAGGCCCAGAGAAGTGAAGTGACTTGCCCAAAGTCACACAGCTGACAAGTGGTGGAGCCGAGATTTGAACCCATGACCTCTGACTCCAAAGCCTGGGCTCTTTCCACTGAGCCACGCTGCTTCTAAGCCAAGTGCTTAGTGCCATACTAAGCACTTGGGAGAGTATGATAGAGTTATTGATTCATTCATTCAATGGTATTTATTGAGTGCTTACTGTGTGCAGAGCACTGTACTATGCGCTTGGAAAGTACAATTCAGCAGCAAATGGAGACAATTCCTACCCACAATGGGCAAGTTTATAATCTAGTGGATAGTAAAGATATCATATTTTACTGAGTGCTTACTGTGTGCAGGGCACTGTACTAAGCACTTGAAAGAATACAATATAACAAACTTGCAATGTTCCCTGCCCAAGACAAGTTTACAGCAGAGACATGAGTGAATCCAGTGGTTTTAGACAGACTTCTTGTATGAGCCAATAGTGTAACATCCTAGGATTCTAGTCCAGTGGAAAGAATTCCAGAGTGACGCTTTAATTTATTGGAAGACTTCCTCTGTGACATTACTAGGGGTGGGATTCAGGTCTGGGCAGGGCTATTGCTAGCTTTCATTCCTCTAGATTGTAAATTCCTAGACTGTAAGCTCATTGTGGGCAGAACACCTACCTACCAATTCTGTCGTATTGCACTCCCCAAGTGCTTAGAACAGTGCTCCGCTCTCAGTAAATATGATTGATCGATAGATCTCTTTGGTGGAAAAGTGGAAAGAAGTGCAGCTATTTCAAAAGTCACCAGGCAAGTGCTTGAATAGCTTCTGGAGAGGCCGACTTTGAATCTTACCCACGCCCATTCAGGATGGAGAAGTTATGCCATTAACTGGAGCAAACACTTAATTTTCAACTCGTGACTTGGCGAGCGGGAAGGAAATGATTCTCGGGCATGAGCCGTTGTTCTGTTTAGTTGTTCATGTGTGTTGGATTAACTCTTGGGGGCAAATGGCTTTTCTGACATGCATTCTTTCTTCCCACTGGGGCCTACTCTCCTCCCCAGCAGGGTGAGGAGCACATAGTTCTAGAGTGACGAGAAGAGTCACTCTCCCATCTTGGCATGGAGTCAGAGTTGTATGTCCTTCAGGGAGGAGGGTTTAGCAGTTGGTTGGCTTCCAGGGATTGGGGAATTGGGCTGTCAATCAGTTAGCCAACAAGTCGACTAATAAGCAGTGTGTGGAGAACTTACACGGTGCTGAGAGTTTCAAAAGACGAGGGAGACGTGGTTTTGCCTATGCAGTGTGACTCCTAAAAGCTTAATAACAGGTGCTAAACAATCATTCAAGACACAAGTTACAAAATTCCAATAACTCTTCTGGCCATCCATCGCGATGTGGCAGGGGCAATTTTGGAATTCTGTGGTCCAACGTGGACAATTTTAGAAAAACATACAAAGGCCTTGGATTTGGGACTGCCCTGGCTAAACAAGTTGGCCTACCTTGTAACAGCTCCCAGCTGGTCAGGCTCACAATCCCTTTCTGGGCTGCAGAATGCTCTGTTCCTGTTCAGTTGAGGTCTCAGGACATTCTGGGACTTGTCTAGACTGTGAGCCCACTGTTGGGTAGGGAACGTCTCTATATGTTGCCAACTTGTACTTCCTAAGTGCTTAGTACAGTGCTCTGCACACAGTAAGCGCTCAATAAATACGATTGAATGAATGAATGAATGAATGTCCGGATGCCTCAGGATGATCACCTGTCCACATGTTTTGTTTCGTTGTCTGTCTCCCCCTTCTAGACTGTGAGCCCGTTGTTGGGTAGGGACCGTATCTATATGTTGCCAACTTGTACTTCCCAAGCGCTTAGTACAGTGCTCTGCACACAGTAAGTGCTCAATAAAGACGATTGAATGAGTGAATGAATGAATCTGGGCCTGTAAATGCCTCTTTACTTCCTGTCCTAGTTTTCAATTGAAATAACTCAGCCAGATTACGAACAGGGTGCTGGTACTTAAACGATGGAATCTTAATCTCATCGATACAAGGAAGAATCTCCCCAAAGTCTCCCCTTATTATTATTATATATAATATATTGTATATAATATTATGTTATATATAATATTAATATAATATTATTAATAATAATAATAGTAATGACATTTATTTGGGTTCATTGCCATTGTGTGAGTGTTCCAGTCCAGCTGAATATCCAGCAAAGACTGGGAACACCACAGGACATTTATGACTATTTCCAGGCTTTTCCAAAGAGAAAATAAGGCAACATCTCAGGCTTCTAATGTTAAATTCTCCCCTTTCTCCCTTTCTATCTCCCTCCTCTCTCTCTCTCTCTTTGTCTCTCTCTCTTCCTCTTTTTATCCCCTTGGCTGTTAAAGAGATTGGAGTTGCCTTTTAAGAGATGTTGACCCAGAACTCAAAGACCTATTATCAATTGCTTTCTCCAATAACTTTTTCAAAGTCCATGTATTTGAAATGCAACGGAATGCACATGTTTCTGAGTCATTCTCCCTTTATTCATCACGACACTTTTTCCTGTAAGATATTGGATTCTCCATAAACTTTATGAATATTTTATTAGTTTCTCTTCTCGGAAAAGGGAAACCACATTTTGCTATTTGCTCACTTTGCATTAATGTTATAGATCCACTTCTCCTACGGAAAAAATGTCGTAAAAATTTTTTCTTCGAAGAGAGATCCCAGTTTTATAGATGCAGGGAGGGAGGGGATAATAAAAATGTAAATGTTAGGTCGTGAGTCATGTAGCGTGTTGTAATAATAATGATGGCATTTCTTAAGCGCTTACTATGTGCAAAGCACTGTTCTAAGTGCTGGGGAGGTTACCAGGTTTTTCCACGGAGGGGCTCACAGTCTTAATCCCTATTTTACAGATGAGGGAACTGAGGCACAGAGAAGTGAAGTGACTTGCCCAAAGTCACACAGCTGACCAGTGGCAGAGCCGGGGTTTGAACCCATGACCTCTGACTCCAAAGCCCAGGCTCTTTCCACTGGGCCACTCTGCTTCTCTATAGGATCACGTTGCCGTAAAAGTCTAGTTCCTGACCCTGGGATTCTGATTGCTTTCTAGTCAACAAGTCCTTCTAGACTGTGAACCCATTGCAGGATAGGGAGTTTCGCTATTTGTTGCTGAATTGCATTTTCCAAGTGCTCAGTACAGTGCTCTGCACACAGTAAGTGCTCAGTAAATACGATTGAAAGAATAATAAGGTCAGATGGAAGTCTCCCAAGTGGACTGTTCAAGCCCTCCATTGACCAAACATCAAACAACCTAGAGAGCCCCAGGGTAACAAGCTGTGTGGGGGGGCCTGAGACCTTTTTGATGTTCTGTACTAATAATACTAATACTAATAATTGATAATGATGGTATTTGCTAAGCACTTTCTATGTGCCAGGTGCTATATTAAGTCCTGTGGTGGAGAAGCAGCGTGGCTCAGTGGAAAGAGCACGGGCTTTGCTGTCAGAGGTTGTGGATTCAGATCCCGACTCCAACAGTTGTCAGCTGTGTGACTGTGGGTGAGTCACTTCACTGCTCTGTGCCTCTGTTCCCTCATCTGTAAAATGGAGATTAAGACTGTGAGCCCCACATGAGACAAACTGATCACCCTGTATCTCCCCAGCTCTTCCTCCCTTCAAAGCCCTGCTGAGAGCTCACCTCCTCCAAGAGGCCTTCCCAGACTGAGCCCCTTCCTTCCTCTCCCCCTCGTCCCCCTCTCCATCCCCCCCATCTTACCTCCTTCCCTTCCCCACAGCACCTGTATATATGTATATATGTTTGTACATATTTATTACTCTATTTATTTATTTATTTATTTTACTTGTACATATCTATTCTATTTATTTTACTTTGTTAGTATGTTTGGTTTTGTTCTCTGTCTCCCCCTTTTAGACTGTGAGCCCACTGTTGGGTAGGGACTGTCTCTATATGTTGCCAATTTGTACTTCCCAAACGCTTAGTACAGTGCTCTGCACATAGTAAGCGCTCAATAAATATGATTGATTGATTGATTGATTGACTTAGAACAGTGCTTTGCATTTAGTAAGTGCTTAACAAATACCATTATTGTTATTATTATTATGCAATTAAATTGGCTTGGCCACAGTCTCTGCCCCACGTGGGGCTCACGGTCTCAATCCTCATTTTACAGATGAGGTAACCGAGGCCCAGAGAAGTGAAGTGACTCACCCAAGGTCACACAACAGACAAGTGGCAGAGCTGGGATTAGAACTATGACCTTCTGATTCCCAGTCCCGTGCTCTATCCACTCTGCCACACTGATTCTTAAAATAAGTGGTATTTATTAGGCTCTTATTGTGTGTCAGGCACTGTACTAAGCGCTGGGGTGGATACAAGCAAATTGGGTTGGACACAATCCCTGTCCCAAGTGGGGCTCATAGTCCGCATCCCAATTTTGCAGATGAGGCAGTCTAGTGAATACTGCTACCGCTATTCCTCTCCCCAATCTCTGTCCCCAATATATTCATTCATTCATTCAATCATATTTATTGAGCGCTTACTCTGTGCAGACTGAGCCTCCTTTTCCCAGACTGAGCCCCCTTTTCCCTCTTCTCCTCCCCACCCCCTGGCCCTACCTCCTTCCCCTCCCCACAGCACTTGTATATATGTTTGTACAGATTTCTTACTCTATTTATTTTACTTGTACGTATTTACTATTCTATTTATTTTGTTAATGATGTGCATCTAGCTTTAATTCTATTTGTCATGACAACTTGACACCTGTCCACGTGTTTTGTTTTGTTGTCTGTCTCCCCCTTCTAGACTGTGAGCCCGTTGTTGGGTAGGGACCGTCTCTAGATGTTGCCAACTTGTCCTCAAGTGCTTAGTCCAGTGCTCTGCCACAGTAAGCGCTCAATAAATACGATTGAATGAATGAATGCAGAGCACTGTATGAAGCACTTGGGAAGGACAAGTTGGCAACATATAGTTGGTCCCTACCCAACAACGGGCTCACAGTCACCACTGTCTGCCCTGTCTGCCTCAAGGGACCCTGTGGAGTCTCAGGGATATGCCCGTCTTGGTGTGGTGGTTTGGTGGTAGTAAGGGACAGTAGTGGCATGAAACCCTCAAATTTGGTGGCCCGGGGTACGCGTTGTGCGATCACCGTCCCATGCTGTCACTGTGGAGGCTTCCTATTCTCCCTCACATCTCTGGTATATTCATTCATTCATTCAATCATATTTATTGAGTGCTTACTGTGTGCAGAGCACTGTACTAATCAATCAATCGTATTTATTGAGCGCTTACTGTGTGCAGAGCACTGTACTAAGCACTTGGGAAGTACAAGTTGGCAACATATAGAGACAGTCCCTACCCAACAGTGGGCTCACAGTCTAGAAGGGGGAGACAGAGAACAAAACAAAACATATTAACAGAATAAAATAAATAGAATAGAATAAATATGTAGATAGATAGATAGATGAATAGATAGATAGATAGATAGATAGATAGATGATAGATAGATAGATAGATAGATAGATAGATAGATCTATATATAATATATACATAGAGAGAGAGAGAGAGAAGAAGCGTGGCTCAGTGGAAAGTGCACGGGCTTTGGAGTCAGAGGTCATGAGTTCAAATCCTGCCTCTGCCATTTGTCAGCTGTGTGACTTTGGGCAAGTCACTTCACTTTTCTGGGCCTCAGTTCCCTCATCTGGAAAACGGGGGTGAAGACTGTGAGCCCCCTGTGGGACAACCTGATCACCATGTAACCTCCCCAGTGCTTAGAACAGTGCTTCACACATAGTAAGTGCTTAATAAATGCCATTATTATTATTATCATTATTTATATTGTGGGATTTGTTAAACTCTTACTATGCGCCAAGCACTGTTCTAAGCCCTAGGGTAGCTACAAGTTAATCAGGTTGGACACAGTCCCTGTCCCACATGGAGCTCACAGTCTTCATCCCCATGGAGAAGCAGCTTGGTTTAGTGGAAAGAGCAGCGGCTTGGGAGTCAAAGGTCATGGGTTCTAATAATAATAATAATGGTATTTGTTAAGCGCTTACTATGTGCCAAGCACTCTAAGCACTGGGGTAGATATAAGGTAATCAGGCTGTCCCACATGGGGCTCACAGTCTGAATCCCCATTTTACAGTTGAGGTAACTGAAGCACAGAGAAGTGAAGTACCTTGCCCCAAATCACACAGTTAACAAGTGGCAGAGCCGGGATTAGAACCCACGACCTCTGACTCCCAAGCCCGAGCTCTTTCCACTAAGCCATACTGCTTTTCATAATCCCGTCTCCGATAATAATACTGGTATTTGTTAAGCACTTACTACATCCCAGGCACTGTACTAAGCGCTGGGGTAAATACAAGCAAATTGAGTTAGGCACAGCCCCTGTCCCATGTGGGAATCATATTTTCAATCCCCATTTGACAGATAAGGTAACTGAGGCACAGAGAAGTGAACTGTTATTATTATTATTGACTGTTGAAATTCACCTCTGATCGAATGTGTGAATGGAAAGAGCCCCTTGGAGCTATTTTCATTTTTGCCCCTTAGTCCCACAATCTTTATGAAGCTTTTCCTCAAAAAGAGCCACTCCTTTTATGATTGCAGGGATCCTTGCTGGTGTATCTACAACAGATTCCCGGTTTTCATCCAGGATGCAGCATAGTCTGGGGCTTTGATTTACCATGTCCTTAAACCTTTTTTCAAAAACTATTTGTTATGCACTTAGTACCAGGCACTGTACTAAGAGCTACAGTAGATGAAAGATAACCAATTTATCTGTGAGTCCTCCTTGGGACAACCTGATCACCTCCCCAGTGCTTAGAACAGTGCTTTGCACATAGTAAGCGCTTAATAAATGCCATTATTATTATTATAATTATTATTAATTTGGACACAGTCCGTGTCCCACATGGGGTTTACAGGCTTAATCCCCATTTTGCAGATGAGGTAACAGGCACAGAGAAGTTAGGTGACTAGCCTGAAGTCACACAGCAGACGAGCGGTGGAGCTGGATTTGAACCCAGGTCATTGTGACTCCCAAGCCCATGCTGTAACCACTAGGCCACGCTCCTTCTCACTGAAATGGGGCTGGGTGGGAAGACCTGTATATTGTCCAGATCCCACAACAAGGATCCTGAGGGTGTATCCTTTGGCAACAATTCATCCGGATTTCCTAACAAGAGTTCTCCATTCCCCACCCTTGGGCAGCCAGTACAGTCTCCATGGAGCTCAGGCTGTTCCCTCTGTCAGCCATTCCCCACTTGCATCCCACCCAGCAGAAGTGTGACATGAGTAGCGTTGCTGTGACGTTAGTGCTCAGGAACAGGAATTGGTGGCTCCGTCTTCCCAGATCACAGAGGAGAAATTGTTGTGAGGGGGCAGGGAGGGAATGCGTCTGCTTATTGTAGTATTATACTCTTCCCAGTGCTTAGTACAGTGCTCTGCACACAGTAAGACCTCAGTAAATATGATTGACTGAGGGAGAGAAAGAAGATTTTTGCGGTGGGATTTTTGTTGGGTAGGGACCGTCTCTATATGTTGCCAACTTGTACTTCCCAAGCACTTAGTACAGTGCTCTGCACACAGTAAGTGCTCAATAAATACGACTGAATGAATGAATGAATGAATGAATATCCACTGGGGTTGGAGAGGGAATATCTGAGGGAGCTAAAAATAATAAGAACAACAACAATAATGATTTTGGTATTTATTAAGACTTCTTATGTGCCAAGCACTGTGCTGAGCACTGGGGTAGATACAAGATAATCAGGTACCGCATGGGGATTCCAGTTTAAGTAGGAGGGAGCACAGGTATTGAATCCCCATTTTGCAGATGAGGGAACTGAACCACAGAGATGTTGTGCCTCCCTTCAAATTTCCACGGCAGGTCAGTGGCGGAGCCATGGTTATAACCCAGTTCTGGTGAATCCCAAGCCTGTGCTCTTTCCAATAGGCTACACTGCTTAAATAGCAAGATTCGAGGCCAGTAAGAATCAACAGGGTGAAGCATGGGACAGTGAGAAGCTCTCAGGGGAAGGTCTTCACAAGCTGGAGCATAAATGCTGAATCCGCATCTCCAGAACAGAATCTTCCTTTTGCGTCCCTCCGCATTTCACCTCTCGCAAACCGAAACTCCATCTGTGCCCTCCGAGAGCTTGCATCACAGCAGAAATACTAGTTAGGACCTTGCATAACTTTCTAAGGCAGGGTGGTGCGATTACTTAATTTTCTGTCAATGATTCGAGGATAAATCGGGTTATGCAAAGCGCGATTCCGTGGAGGGCCGGTTTGCCAGGAGAATACCGGAATGATACGTTGGAAGAAAATAGCCCTTAAATGCCCGGGAATATGTGGATCGGTTTTGAGATAATTTTGAAGCAGATTCATGTCTTCTTGCTGTTCCTCAGGTAACTCAGTCAACTGGTGGAGATTCAGGTGTGGAAGAGGTAGGAATGCTGAGGGAATAAACTACCCTATGATTCATGTGTCACAGCAAAGTTTAGACCATGCCTCAGCGGTAGAATTTCCAAAATTTGCACCTTCATGCAAGCTATTTATGTAAGCTTCACTGCTATCCCTATGGTTACCACGGGAAAAAGGAAAAAAAAAAATCACAAAAAAACTCTTCCAACTGTCTTAGAGATGAATCACGGGAAAGAAAGAACAGGGGTCTGGGTGCCCTCCTGTTCTGGCCTTGGCTTTGAAAGGAATTCATGCCTAAAATTCAGCTTTAGAGATTAGTGAGGATTGTTCTCTCTCTGAGAGGAGAGAGGGCAACTGTACCTTGTTTAATTTCAGCTGGTTCCAGTTCACTTTGATCATCATCCCCATCAACAATGCTATTTATTGAGCGTTACCTACATGCAGAGGACTGTACTAAGTGCTTGGGAGAGTCCATTCTGATATTAAACAGATACATTTCCTGCCCAAGACGAGCTTACAGTCTGTTGTGTGTTCTCATCGTGTGTGTCTGTGAGCCCGCTGTTGGGTAGGGATCGTCTCTATATGTTGCAAACTTGTACTTCCCAAGCGCTTAGTACAGTGCTCTGCACACAGGAAGCGCTCAATAAATATGATTGAATGAATGAATGTGTCTTTCAGAAGAGTGCTCTCCCTTTGGCTCCTAGCAACTTCAAGTAAAAGTTGGTGGAGTGGATTCAATCAGTTGTATTTACTGAGTGCTTCCTATGTACATAGAGCTGTACTCAGCACTTTCAATTGTATTCATTGAGCATCTACTATATGCAGAGCACCTTACTAGGCGCCTAAAAGAGCACAGTAAAGTAGGAGGTGTGATCCTTGCCCTCTAGGAGTTTATGATCTCCAGGGGGAGACAGATTAAACTGTGTACATTCAATGAAACGAGAAGGGAAAGCATAGGTAATAATAATAATAATTTTGGTATTTGTTAAGCGCTTACTATGTGCAAAGCACTGTTTTAAGCACTGGGGAGGATACAAGGTGATCGGGTTGTCCCATGTGGGGCTCACAGTCTCAATCCCCATTTTACAGATGAGGTAACTGAGGCCCAGAGAAGTGAAGTGACTTGCCCAAAGTCACACAGCTGACAAGCGGCGGAGCTGGGATTTGAACCCATACCTTGCAACTCCTATCAGCAAAGGTGAGGAAAAATGAATCGACAAATCATTAAGTGGATTTCAATGAATCCCATCCTCCTTTTCCTCCCCAAGTTCTGAAGACTTGTCGGTAATTAATGAAGGGTGGATAGTGTGAAGATAGAACCTGGGAATTCATTAGTGGGAGAGTCCTCCTGGAGGAAGTGGTTTTTCATTCAGTCAGTCATATTTATTGAGCGCTTACTCTGTGCAGCACACTGTACTAAGCGTTTGGGAGAGTCCAATATAACAATAAACAGACACATTCCCTGCCCATAAGGAATTTGCAGTCTAGACTTTTCAGATGTCTTCTGGCTGCTGCCAGAAGTGTGGATTGTCCAGGGGAATTCTGAGATTGTGGGCCGATCACAGAAGTTTGCAGCCAAACTGGATCTCTCTTGGGGGTCCCAGAGAGAGAAAATGGCAGGAAGCACGCATTCTCCATCCATCCTGGATAACCGAGTCCCACGCGGACATGCAAACACAAGCCTATCTAGCTAGCTGAGTCTGTGATATGTAGGCACACACTTTTCTAATTTGGTCATTATTTAATGGACTGCCTCCAGCTGGTAATTTCCTTTGAATTTCTTCCTTGTGAGTAAAGGAGAAAGTGAGAGGAAATTCCAAAAAAGGATATGTATGCGTCAGGGTTCGTAATGAAAACTGGATGAGGCGGTCACCCTTAAGATCTTGAAGAGAAACCTTATAAAGGATGAATAATACCTGCTATAATTACTCTCTGGAGGATTAGTATATTTTTATAATTATAAGTTCATAGGAGAAACTGTTTATGAACTTGCACTGACAAGTCTTTAGGAAAGTAAAGAGGTTCTAAACGAGTTGGGAGGAGAGAGGAAGGAGCCAGTGCTGTGATCCCATATTAGTGGAGCGCATCATGGGAATTCTTGGGAATGTCTGTTCATGCCTTTTATGGTTAACAAACCAGATCATTGATTTGCATTTACTACAGTCCCCAGTCAGCTAAATCCAACTGGCACCCCAGGGCACACCCAGATAATTTTGTCAGGAATACGTGG
This sequence comes from Tachyglossus aculeatus, assembly GCF_015852505.1. Lineage (NCBI taxonomy): Eukaryota > Metazoa > Chordata > Mammalia > Monotremata > Tachyglossidae > Tachyglossus > Tachyglossus aculeatus. The sequence continues at coordinate 42,893,965 of NC_052074.1, read as the reverse complement.
TTGAAATAACCTTGTGTTCGGAATTAGTTTAGGAGGGTGTGAATGAGTGCAGCTAAGACCCAGAGCAGACTCTAGCATAATTCAGGGGTTAATGAATTATTAATTGGAGAGTGCTGTCATGGAGAAGTCACCCAGTTACAATTCAAGCTTGAACAGTGGAAACAGCAGGCAGGTTTTAAAAAAGGAAGCTTGAAAAAAATGCACAATATTGATTTAAACTCTATGCATGCTTTAATGGAATTTACATGTCTACAAATAGGATTTTCCCTCCTCAGTTGTTCACTGGTTTATTCATTCATTGTCCATTTTATGGTCACGAAGGTTATTTGGGATGCTGTCTACTCTGCCTGAATATATTCCTTTTGTCTTCACCTAAGCCTTAACTAAATAATTCAGACTCCCAAATGCACCGTCCTGGTATTTCAAGGGGTAAGGGTTGGTTTATGGCTTGAAATACGCAGATGATTGAGGTCAAAGGTAATTCTGAGGCCCTGGTTCCTTAAACCATTTGAGTAGAAAGCTTTCTCTTGATAGCATTCTACTCTTCATGTTCCACGTTGCTGATGGTTAGAAGAGGGAGGAAAAGGAAGAGCTTCTCAGGAGAAAGAGGTGATGCTTAGAAGTTTGTACTCCTGACACCTATATAGAACTATGATGTTCAACTGTACAACTGTCCCATCCAAAAAACTGGGAATTAAAATGGATGTTTGTAAAGTGATCTAAGGGCCTTAGGTGATCTTAGGTATTTACTGAGCACTTCCTGCATCATCTACACACTTGGTTCTTTATCCTTTGGGTATTTGGTATTCACCCCACCTTTGGCCCCACGGCATTTATGTACTTAACTGTAGTTCATTTATATTAATGCCAGTCTCCGCCTCTAGATCATAACCTCGTTGTGGGCAGAGAACGCGTCTACAAACTCAGTTGTATCGTACTCTCCCAAATGCTTGGTACAGTGCTCTGCACACAGTGCACGCTCAACAAATCCCACTGATCGATCGCTTTCTGTGTTCAGAGCACTGTACTAAGCAATTGGGAGAGTGTAATACAATAGAGGTGGTAGACCTCCACAGGGAGCTTATAGTCTATAAAGGCAGAGAAACAAAACCTGCATTCATGCACATGTGCAGAATATGCATTATGTTATAGCAGATCATGATTTTATTTAGAACCATCTACTGAGAAACAGCATGACTTAATGGGTAGAGTGTGGGCCTGGAAGTAAGAAGGATCTGGGTTCTAATCCCAGCTCCACCACTTGTCCGCTGGGTGATCTTGGGCAAGTCACTTCATTTGTTTGGGCCTCAGTTACCTCATCTGTAAAATGGGGATTTAGACTGTGAGCCCTAAGTGGGACAGGACCGAGTCCAACCTGATTAGCTTGAATCTGCCCCAGCGCTTAGAACAGTGCCTAGCACATAGTAAGTGCTTAACAGATGCCATAAAAAATCTCAAGATAAAAATAAGAAGAGCCAAAAGGAACTGAGTCGTGGCAACTGAGGAGTCGCTAGCCTCAACCATTTGTCTGTCAATAAATCCCATCCTCTTTTTTTGCCTGAAGACTTGGTAATTAAGCCCTTTTGTTCCCACCAAACATTTATTTATGTAAAGAAGCAAAGGTTAAAAAAGATGAACAAATGCCAAGTGATACTTTTTGCTGTGTTTCTCTTTTGTTGTTTTGACAATTGTTAGGTTTTATCTTCAGGTGTTTTTTGTGGGGTTTTTTTCCCCAAATATCATTAATTCCTATCCTCTTCTAAACCAAATAATCCTTCTTATTACTATTGTTGTGTCATACTTGGGAGAGAACAAAGATAGAAATAAATCCTAGTGCTTACACGGCTATTATTAAATCATCTCATCTCACAGTGTCAAATTCCCCAATAAACAGTCTACGGTTCGACAAGACCCATTTTAAGCTATTGAGTGTTTCTGACTTTTATGGACAACGGTTCCTCTGGCTCTTAGAAGACTAAGACGTGGGTTTACAGAGTTGCGAAGTACCTGGCTGAACAGTTTTCAGAAGGAATTTGGGTTGGAAAACCAATTTTCCAGCTCAAAATGAACAGATTTCTTAAGAGGCTTTTCTCCTCTATGGAAATGTCCTGTGTGAAAGTATGGAACCCACTGATAGCCACAGAATTTCTCCTAATTAGGCACACGTTTGCCTCTCCCTGAGGAGAATCAAATTGTATAATCTCCAGGAGTTCACAGCTTTTCACCTTAATTTGAATCAGAAGCTGGAGGTACAGGAGAGAAGCCAGTCCTAAATTGAAATACTCTTTCTTTTTTTCTTTTCCCAGTTTAAGCTGAAGTGCCGGATCACTATGACAACCATAAACACCAAGTCAAAAGGCCCCAAACCATAAATGAATTTATGCTAAGTGTTTTCTGAGAAGGAGTTAAGAGATCAAAGGTGGATTTTCTGCGCTTTACACCACATAAGGCATGTGGTCTTAAAAGTGCATTGAGGAAAACGGATTGGTAATTGGGGGAAAATTACATTTAGCAGGCAGAGGAGAGAAGGAACACCACAGACCGAAGTGTTATGTGAGATACTGAGTGGGGATGGAACGTGAAAGGAAATAGCAAAAAACGAGGGCCTCCAGCTGGAATCTAATGAACAATATTAAGCCCCTAATTGAAGCAGAATTTCAAGATTCCTGAAGAAAGAATGTGGAAAAATGGATGGCAGATAGGTAGAAAACGGAGCAGAGTTTCATGAGCAGTGTTAAAAGTCTCACTTGTCACCTTTGTAAGAGAGTCTAATGGATCTTATGTAATTTTCATATTTATATTAATGGTTGCCTTCCCCTCTAGACTGTAAGCTCTTTGTGGACAAGGAATGAGTCTGTTTATTGTTATACTGTTACTCTCCCAACAGTTTAGTAGTGTTCTGCCCACAGTAAGACCTCAATAAATAGGATTGACTGATTGGCTGGCTAACTGACTTCACCTTGTAACCTCCCCAGCACTCAGAACAGTGTTTTACACATAGTAAGCGCTTAATAAATGCCATTATTATTATTATTATTATTTCAAGAAAACCAAAGGTGGTTTGGAGACTATCTAAAAGACATGTGTTTCACCAAGCCTTAGAGGGGATTCCAGTTCTCCTCATCTCTCCTCTCCTCATCCATCTCTCTCTTCTCCATCCCTTCCTCCACCTCAGGTTCCCATTTCTCCAGTCTCAGCATGTGCAGTTTGTGTGTTAACCATCTCCGTCGTATTGTACTCTCCCAAGCGCTTAGTACGCAGCTCTGCACACAGCGAGCACTCGATAAATACGATTAATCGGTTGATAGAAGTCTGGACAGGTGGGCAGCCTTTTGATATAAAGTTTTTGAAGGGGGAAATGACAGACGGGGTATTGTGTGTGTGTGCGCTTACACAAGAACACATTGTCCTTGGTTTAATAACGATGAGCTTCATGAAGACATTTCTCAGGGAACTGAATTAAATCTAATGATAGTTAATGGTGAGGACTCTTACTTAATTGGGACAGTCATGATGCTTAATTGAGATGCCTCTGGGTGACTAAGGAGTATTTGAATGAGGATCTCCAGAGCTCGTGGGGATCCAACATGGCTGGGGCTTAGGTTCCCTTCAAAGAATCCAGTTAATGATGTTTCAGCAGAGCACTTTTATGGGGGTGAAACTGGGAGCTCAGCGGTCAAGAATGTACCCATGGAAGATCACTAACCCCCCACCAGGAACAAAAATACTCTCAAGTGCCCCGAAAGAAAGTTCTTGCTAAATGGTACCCTTGCCTTTCTAGAACACTGTCAGGTCATGCTCCCGGTTAGTAATATACACATATTTTATTGTGCATTACTCCTCTTATTATAATCTTCATTATGAGACCACAGAGTGGAGGAGGGAGAGATGTAGTATATGTTTGGGGCAGACAGTTTATAAGCACCAGTCCTCCCTTCAAGGATCTCATGTTCAAAATTCCAGGCCGATACAAACACCCACCCTCCTCAGTAATGAGACTGAAGCATGAAAAAACACACAGGCAGAACTACTGGGCAGCTGGAAGAAAAGATTGGGACTTGAGAAGCAGCGTGGCCTAGAGGATAGAGCATAGTCTTGGGAGTCAGAAGGATCTGAGTTCTAATCCCCGCTCCGCCACTTTTCTGCTGTGTGACCTTGGGTAAATCATTTCACTTCTCTGGTCCTCAGTTACCTCATCTGGAAAATGGGGATTAAGACTGTGAAGCCCATGTGGGACAGGGACTGTGTCCAACATGATTAACTTGTATCTACCCCAGCACTTAGAGCATACTAAGCCTGGTGCATAGTAAGAGCTTAACAAGTACCATAAACAGCTTCAAATTCCTTTCCCTCTTCTGAGCAGAGGGAGCTGGTTCCACTGCTTACCCTGGAGAGGGAAGAGATGATGATGTGTTATTGGTTAAGTGCTTACTATGTGCCAGGCACTGTGCTAAGCACTGGGGAGGATACAAGCAAGTTAGGTGGGACCAAGTCTCTGTCCCATATGGGGCTCACAGTCTTTACCTCCATTTTACAGATGAGGTAACTGAGGCCCAGAGAAGTGAAGTGACTTCCCCAAGGTCACACAACAGACAAATGGTGGAGTCGGGATTAGAACCCAGGTCCTTCTGATTCCCAGACCCAGACTCTATCCACTACGACCATGCTGATGAGATTTTTTGCAATTGTAAGCTCCTTGGGCACAGAAACTGTGACTTCTTCTTTTATTGTGCACTGCTAAGTACCTAGTACAGTGCCCTCCCCCTGGTAGGGAATCATTAGATAATGACTCTGATTTTAAGGGTGATGATGATGATAATAATAATAATAATGATAGCATTTATTAAGCGGTAACTATGTGCAAAGCACTGTTCTAAGCACTGGGGAGGTTACAAGGTGATCAGGTTGTCCCGTGGGGGCTCACAGTCTTAATTCCCATTTTACAGATGAGGCAACTGAGGCCTAGAGAAGTGAAGTGACTTGCCCAAAGTCACACAGCTGGCAATTGGCAGAGCCGAGATTTGAACCCCTGACCTCTGACTCCAAAGCCCGGCCTCTTTCCACTGAGCCACGCTGCTGCTGATGATGGTAAAGTCGACAGTGATAATAAAATAATCATAACGGTGCTGCTGTTGTGATAGCAGTGATGATGATAAGATCATAATGTAAGATGGTTGCAATGATGGTGATCAAATCGTTTCCTCTAAAGACTTGTTCGAAACTCCAGTGAAAGAGGTTTAGCAATATCTGGTGCTTTTCACTTTTCATTAGTAAATTAGCTTTCAGTTCAAGTTAAGTATCTTAATTTAATTGAATTTAAATCCAAATTTAGATTTAGATTTAAACCCCCGAAGAAGTTAAAAACAACTTGAATATTAGCAGCTTGGCCTAGTGAAGAGAGCATGGGTTTGGGAGTCAGAGGACCTTGATTCTAATCCTGGCTCCACCACTCATCTGCTGCGCAGTGTTTAGTACAGTACCTTGCCCATAGTAAGTGCTTAGCTAATACCACAGTTATTATTAGTATTATTATTAATAATAATAATTGTTGTTATTATTATTATTATTATGTCAGTTTTTCCAGCTCCCTCAGGCCCTGATTCTTGGATATCCCATCATCCTTGGGAGCACCTTTTCTTGACTTTCCAGCGACTTGGGATTCCTTCCTTCCTTCCTTCCTTCCTTCCTTCCTTCTTTCCTTCCTTCCTTCCTTCCTTCCTTCCTTCCTTCCTTCCTTCCTTCCTTCCCTCCCTCCTTCCTTCCTTCCTTCCTTCCTTCCTTCCTTCCTTCCTTCCTTCCTTCCTTCCTTCCTTCATTCCCTCCTTCCCTCCTTCCCTCCCTCCCTCCCTCCCTTCCTTCCTTCATTCCTTCCTTCCTTCCTTCCTTCCTTCCTTCCTTCCTTCCTTTTTATTGAACACTGTACTAAGCTCTTGGGAAGTACAAGTTGGCAACATATAGAGGCGGTCCCTACCCAATAACAGGTTCACAGTCTAGGAGGGAGAGACAGACAAGAAAACAAAACATGCAGACAGGTGTCAAAGTCGTCAGAATAAATAGAATTAAAGCTAGATTCACATCATTAACAAAATAAATAGAATAGTAAATATGTACAAGTAAAATAAATAGAGTAATAAATCTGTACTACTATATATACAGGTGCTGTGGGGAGGGGAAGGAGGTAGGGTTGGCCGCCCCTCCCTTTCAGCCCTACAGTATCCTCCTGCCTGACTCACTCTGAGCCTCTGAAACCTCATTCCTCCTCTCCTCTGCTCTCATTTGCTCTTCTCTGCTTCCTCTGAGATCTAGCTTCAGGCCAGGTATGCTCAGCTAATAGTAGTAGTTGTAGTAGTAGAGGTGGTGGTAGTAAGTAGTTTGTATTGATTGAGCTCCTACTTCATACGGTACACTATATTAGATGCTTGTGATTTGTCTCTGTCCATTTCCTTGCTCTCTAGACAGCCACAGTGAAGTGAGTGGACAGGACAGTGGCTAAAAGGTATCATTTAAATTGGCAAATTTGCCAGCTGATCCTGTAACTTGTTTGGAAGGGTGTGCAGCTCATTACTTCGGTGGAAACGTTCTGTGTAGAGAACACTCACGATTTCACGGCCGGTTGAGTTCCGCGGGCGTGCAATTTGTCCCTAATCCACAAACGGTCCACAATCACGCATACTTAATATAAGCATAGAACAGCTAACAGCAGGCTCGCCCAGATTCGAGACTGTGAGCCCACTGTTGGGTAGGGACCGTCTCTGTACGTTGCTAACTTGTACTTCCCAAGCGCTTAGTACAGTGCTCTGCACACAGTAAGCACTCAATAAATACCATTGAATGAATGAATGAAGGAATTCGGTAATTTCATTTCATTTTTGCAGAAGGGTGGGAGTACGGGTCATCTATCTGACAATGCTAGGTTTGCGAGTTCAGCGATGGCAGATTTACATCAGGATCCAGAAGGTGAGGGAGGAGGGGAGAATCCTTTCAACCTTTCCCTAGCCCCAGCTCTTCATTCACTGGTCAGGTCCATGCTAGAAAATATATGGTAATTCAGACAACGAAAATGCACTTTGGCCTCAAGTGCACCTCCAGGAGTGACTTATCCAGTATTTGCTTGCACTGACTCAGTCTTTCCGGGCCAAAGAGGTCATGGCTTCACAGTGGTTAGAGAGAAATCAATTAGCCGTATTTATTGAGTGCTTACTGTGTGCAGTGCGCTGCATTAACAGCTTGGAAGGCTACATTATAACACAGTTGGTAGACACATTCCCTGCCCACAACGAGTTTACAGTCTGAGCTGGGTAAATCCTGGGATGGGATGGGGAAGTGTCATGGGTAGAGCTCAGGCCTGAGAATCAGAAGGTCATGGGTTCTAATGCTGACTTCAGCACATCTCTGCTGTGTGAGCTAGGGCAAGTCACTTTACTTCTCTGGGCCTCAGTTACCTCATCTGTAAAAGGGGGATTGACTCTATGAGCCCCACGAGGAACAGGGACTGTGTCAAACCCGATTTGCTTGTAACCGTCCTAGCTCTTAGTTCAGTGCCTGGCGCATAGTAAGTTCTTAACAAATACCATAATGGGGAGCCCCACTCCCCCAAAAATGGGAGAACCAGGCTCCCCTAACTTTTCCTCTAGGAGAACCCAAGGATGGTCTCTCACTCCCTTGTGTGTCGCCCTGACTTGCTCCTTTTATTCCTCTCCCCTCCCAGCCCCACAGCACTTGTTTTCATATCTGTATTTTTATTTATTTATATCAATGTCCATCTCCCCATCTAGACTATAAGCTTGTTGTAGGCAAGGAATGTGTCCATTTGTCAGTATATTGTACTCTCCAAGTGCTTAGTACTGTGCCCTGCACACAGTAAGCACTCAGCAAAATACCATTGACTGAATGACAAAGCAATTCATAAGACCCATCCTTGCTCCATCTTAATTATTCACCCAGAGGATCACATTTCCTTAAAATGTGAGAGATGTTGATGTATGAAGGTTCCCTTTTGGCCTTTCTCATTAATTGTTGGCATAGATAAAGTCACCCGGTGAGTTCACAGGTCTTAATGATGCTTGCTAGTGTTGTCTCTGACCCTTTCGAGATTAACTCAGCTCATGCCCTCTACTCAGTGCCCTTTTCCAGCCGATCCTCACAACCGGGGCTCGAGAAATCATACTTGATGAAGATCAGCTCGATTTTATAGATAGCTGTAAATTAATTTCTTGAACAAATACTGACATCCAATTCTTCCTCCATAATCCAGTTCAGACAAGCGCTTGAAAGGCCGGGATTACTTGAATGTCAAATCAGTGATGGGTTTGTTTTCCGCCCATAGTGCACTCCACTTCCTCTTCTGTATCCACTTTCATGTTTGCATTTTTGGATGATTAGTTATGCTAGGCAGAGCGGCTTCAGTACGGAGTCTCCGGGCAGATTATCTTTGAATTCTCCAATGCCGTAGCTCCCCCCGGACTCCAGAATCTCCCTTGGAACGGTCCTGGGGCAAGGCACCCTAGGGAAGATTCTCGCCAAGACTCCCAAGAATTCATCTTGATGGGATTGCATTCATTCATTCAATTGTATTTATTGAGCTCTTACCGTGTGCAGAGCACTGAACCAAGCACTTGGGAGAGTACTCCATACCAAAATAACCGATACATTCCCTGCCCAGAACAAGGTTACAATCTAGAGTTACCTCTCTGTTGGACCTTGGGCTCCGATGGAAGCAAGAATCTTGAGGCAAAGGAGGTTTCTGTTGTTGGCATTTTCCAAAACGGTAGAAACTGAACCCAGCACCGGAGTAGGACAGAGTGACTCTCACACATAGACTGCTCCCTCCAACCAAGCTCAATTTCTAGATCTCCAGGGATTAAGGAAGGAGGACAACTCTCTCTGTCAGCTGACAATCCTTTCTCTCTGGAGGTCTTCTCGCAGGACTTTATCTAAACCACAAGGTTGGGATGGAGAGATCCAGGGACTGTTTTGTTAGCCTGGGCAGATTCCCATTTCAGATAAGCAAATTTTCACTTTCTTGGGGGTTTTTTTGTGGTTTCATTTTTAAGGGAAGGGCCCATTGAATAATCATAATCATAATAATTATGGCATTTGTTAATAATAATGGCATTTATTAAGCGCTTACTATGTGCAAAACACTGTTCTAAACACTGGGGAGGTTACAAGGTGATCAGGTTGTCCCCCAGAGGGCTCACAGTCTTAATCCCCATTTTACAGATAAGGTAACTGAGGCCCAGAGAAGTGAAGCGACTTGCCCAAAGTCACAAGCTGATAATTGGCAGAGCTGGGAGTTGAACGCCTGACCTCTGACTCCAAAGCCCGTGCTCTTTCCACTGAGCCACGCTGCTTCTCTGTTAAGTTAAATTAAGCTGTTCTGTTCTGTTAAATTAAGCTGCTTCTCAGTTAAGCATTTACTATGTGCCAGGCACTGTACTATGTGCTGGGCTGAATACAAGCAAATCGGGTTGGACATAGCCCCTGTCCCACGGGAGGGTCACAGTCTCAATATCCTTTAACAGATGAGGGAACTGGGGCCCAGAGAAGTGAAGTGACTGCCCAAGGTCATGCAGAGAAACAGCGTGGCTCAGTGGAAAGAGCACGGGCTTTGGAGTCAAATGTCATGGGTTCGAATCTCAGCTCCGCCACATGTCAGCTGCGTGACCTTAGGCAAGTCACTTAACTTCTCTGAGCCTCAGTTCCCTCATCTGTAAAATGGGGATTAAGACTGTGAGCCCCATGTGGAACACCCTGATCACCTTGCATCCCCCCAGCGCTTAGAACAGTGCTTTGCACATAGTAAGCGCTTAACAAATGCCATCATTATTATTATTATCATTATTATTATTATGCAGCAGAGAGGTGGCAGAGATGGGATTAGAACCCAGGGCCTTCTGCTTCCCAGATCTGTACTCTAACCACTAAGCCACATTGCTTGTAGGTCCAAGGATGTGCAGCTCAGTGCCAAGGTAACCGCTTCTGTCTTTGCCGTCCACGTCAGCTGGCGCTACAAGCACTTCGCCCCATGCTGCACTCTTGCCTGTCGATTCGCTCGTTGCATTTCTACTCCAGTGGGACTGTGACTGGCAGGGGCGAGAGAGTACCATTCATTCATTCATTCAATGGTATTTACTGAGCGCTTACTGTGTGCAGAGCACTGTACTAAGCGCTTGGGAAGTACAAGTTGGCAACATCTAGAGACGGTCCCTACCCAACAGTGGGCTCACAGTCTCCATAGTGTTCCCTGAATCCTGAAGGCTGAAGAAATGGGCCTTGTCTGCCAGTTGGTCAATCATATTTATTGAACGCTTACTAAGTGCAGAGCACGGTACTGAGCACTTGGGAGAGTACAATATAACAATATACCAGTTATATTCCCTGCCCTCAGTGAGCTTACAGTTTAGTGGGGGAGACAGACATTTATAAAAATAAACAAATTACAGATCTGTACATATGTGCCGTGGGTCTGGGAGCCGGGATAAATAAAGGGAGCAAGTCAAAGTGAGGAAAAGTTGAGGAAAAGTTTTAATCCGGAAAGGCCTGCAGGAGAGAGTTGGAGAAAAGAAGTCACTTTCTTCTTGGAGAAAAGAAGTCACTTGACTTCTCTGGGCCTCACTTACCTCATCTGTAAAGTGGGGATTAAGACTGTGAGCCCCCCCATGGGACAACTTGATCACCTTGTAACCTCCAAGTGCTTAGAACAGTGCTTTGCACATAGTAAGCGCTTAATAAATGTCACTATTATTATTATTATTATTATTATTATTATTATTATAAAAAGGACCAGGATCTCAGAAATGGCAGGATCTTTTAGGGTGGCCTGCCACCCTGCTCTCAGTTCATGGGTGAAAACCTACAGGGTAATTTTCCACCAGATACTCTGAAATCAAATGCTATTTGGAGTTTCGTTGAAGTCCCTCAATAAGCTACTGATATAATCTTTGGGGAGAGCCATTGTTTTTTTTTTGGTATCTGTTAAGCGCTTACTAAGTGTCAAACACTGTTCTAAGCACCAAGGTAGGTACAGTTTATTAGATTAGACATGGTTCCTGTCCCACCTGAGGCTCACAGTCTAGGTAGGAGGGAGAACAGGTATTTAGTCTCCATTTTACAGCTGAGGAAACTGAGGCACAGAGAAGTGTCTCAGAAGACTTGCCCAGCAAGCAGTTGGCAAGGGTGGGATTAGAACCCAGGTCCTCTGACTCTCAGGACCGTGCTCTATCCACTAGTTCATGCTGCTTTGTTTCCCATTTGAGGACTCAGCAATGCCATCCAATCTGTATGTGCTAAAAACCGTAGTGAAAATGCACCCTTTTTTGGATGGTGGTAAAAATAGTTAGTAGTAGCAGAAGTAACATGGATTATTCATGGAAAATATACAACAGACACAAATCAGGCATTCTGTATGGGTAGTTGAAAATCCTTAATCTCTGCTCTGTAAAATGGGGATTCAAAATCTGTTCTCCCTCTTAGACTGCGACCCTGATGTGGCATGACTGATCTAGTGTCTGATCTAGTAACTTATATATACTGTAAACCATCCACCCCAAGCCAAAGTCAGGACCCCTTCCTGAATTCCACTGGAAGCAGGGGTGGGGAGATGGCAGGAATCAGGAAATTCCCATGGCAGCATGTGGGGTTGGAAGTTTCTGAAGGTTTGTTGGCTCCCTCCCTGCTGGGTTTTGTGGTTCTTGGCCCCCTTCTCTTTCTCTCTCTTTCTCTTTCTCTCTTTGGATGAGTCTCCTGTCTCTTCCCTAGAAGATGGATAGCTTGCTTATAAGGCCACCTACATCTCGGATGCGCGGCATTCCGGACCCTGGGGACGTTTTTGGAAGAAATCCGCAACTGTCTACCTGAAGCACAAATGTTAAGGAACTGTTGATCGAATAGGAGTTTCTGTTTTCCTCTTGGGGCTGCTCATGCTAACGTGCGGAAGATACCACAATTTTCTGACTGCCGCTGCCCCTGGGTGTAATGATACTTTCCATGGTTGATGTAGAGCTAAACTTCTTGTTCTGTTTTTATTCATAAATATTCACTAGTGAGTGCAAACTAATCAGCGGCATTTATGGAGCACTTCCTCTGGACAGAGCACTGTGCTAAGCACTTGGAAGAGTGTGATGTAACAGAATTGCCATCATAGTGGCTCTTTTGGGAACAGGCTATAGCCCCTTCCCACTTCATTTCACTCACGTAACATCCCGATCATTTCCATATCTCTCAAAATCTGGGATGGATGCCATTTGTATGACTCACGGAAATCAAGTGAATAGTTCCAGCTGTGACTACAAACAAAGAAAGTACAAAAATCTAGGGAAGAAAAAGAAGCCAGCCCGATTGGGAGATCCAGTGGTCTTCAGATTGGCTGTCTCCATTGATAAATTGGCTGGATTGATTCAAGTTTATCATTATTAGTATTATTAATGACATCATCATTATTGTTTTTGTTAAGCACTTACTATGTGTCAAGCACAGTTCTTAGCACTGGGGTAGATACAAGTTATCTGATCAGACACAGTTCCTGTCCCACAGGGGCTCACCATCTAAGTAAGAGGGAGAACAGGTAGCAAATCCTCTTGATGAGGAAACTGAAGCATGGAGAAATGAAGTCACAAACGGGCAAGTGTTTTCCACTAGGCCACACTGCCTCTCCATTTGTGCAGAAAGTATGGTTCTCTCAATCCAGTTTAAAGCCCAAATATTAAAAAGTGGGCCAATGAAGCTGGTTCTGCTAGATATCAAATGCCTCCAGGCTTTTCTAACAGTGTTTAGGTCTAGTTTTCATCATTCCATTATGAAGTGACTGAAATGAGAATCCAGGAAAAAGGCAGAGAGCACATGGGCCGGAGAAAGGATCAGACTTATTTTCTTTACTCGGTTAGTTTCAAGATTCATTTATCTTTGCCTCCACTGAGTCTTAATGCTTTAATAATACTTGGGCCTAACGACCTTTGTCAATGTCACTTCTGAGCACTCAGTCCATAAGAGAAAGGAATTAAACTTGAAATGAATTAAATAAAATGTAATTATTTTTTCTCGAATAGAAGTGTGTATCCGAATAATGATTCCAATTCAGTTCCCGCCTGTCAAAGAAGCAATTTTGTTTTGTTTTTAATGAAGAGTCTTATTGGGAGAAAATGAAGAAACAGTGGAAAGCAATCGGTATATGACCTTTCATTGTGGAATTACGGCGAAGATTGATACGCTCGTTTACAGTTTGCCATCCGGAATCTAATATAATTTGCAACAGACTTGCTGCTTTTCAAATCTTTATTCAACAGCAAAGCTTCACCACAGATGATTATTTGTAATTATCTTTTTCTCAAACCGTTCTTCGTAGTCATTGCTTATTGTAGGGTTTTTTTTTTTTCTCCCAACTACAGAAGTTTCCTTTGGACAAGGAATCAATTACTGTTTTGCTTAACAGGGTGGGGGGGAATCTTGATTGGCTGACATTTTAGAAGGTTTCACGTTAATTGTCCAGAAATGATAATAATGGTATTGTTAAGCGCATACTATGTGTGAAGCACTGTTCAAAGTGCTGATGGGACTTTAGTTTCTAACAAACAACATTACACTTCAAAAAAGACATTCTAAGCATCTTCGGTGTGGTGTCGGCAAAGCCGTGTGTTTACCCTTCAGGTGGAAAGGGAATAAGTTACAGCCAACATGCGGTATATTGTACCATGTAATTACAACAGCAGCATTCCTGAGAAAGGTTCAGCGGGGAATTAGCTCACGCTGAGAATGCCACTGGGAGGCACAAGGAATAAAAACAGTGGATAAATAAAAAATGAGAACAATTCTTCCATAAGTCTTAATAAATTCAAATGTCTGTCAGAATCCTAATACTAGAAGGGACTTGGAGGGGTCATCTGATCCAGTTCCCTGCCTCTAGAAAGGTCCTTGGTTAAAGCAATCCAGGTAGTTAAAAATATAATAAAGAGATTTTCGAGGCCTCGGAAAAAGAGAGTCCACTATTTCCACCGGTCACCCATCCACTTATCTTACGCTGTGAAAAAATTCTTGCTTATACCCAGTCCCTCATGCAACAGTTAAAACCCATTCCTCTTTGTCTTCCAATGCAACAGAATTGCTTGTCAGCAGATCCCACAACAAGACAACAACAGGACAAATTGTGTGGCCAAAGATATTCACAAGTTCAAAGAGGGCTTGGATATATTCGTGGATGAGTGGTTCAGAAAGGGTTAGTTGAGGGAAAGGCAGGAATGGAAATGGAAAAATGTGAACAGATATTAATAATAATATTTGTTAAGCGCTTACTATATGCAAAGAACTGTCCTAAGCACTGGGGGGATTACAAGGTGATCAGATTGTCCCATGGGGGGCTCACAGTTTTAATCCCCATTTTCCAGATGAGGTAACTGAGGCCCAGAGAAGTTAAGTGACTTGCCCAAAGTCACACAGCTGACAGTTGGCGGAGCCGGGATTTGAACCCATGACCTCTGACTCCAAAGCCCGTGCACTTTCCACTGAGCCACGCTGCTTCTCTAATCTAATCCTTGCTTAATAATTAAGAGGGATGTTAAGGAGGAAGAAATCACATATTTCCCCTGAGTATTGTTATTATTGTGGTATTTGTTAAGCACTTACTATGATTCAGGCACTCTTCTAGGCACTTGGGTAGCTACAAGTTAATCAGATTAGACACAGTCTCTGTCCCACAAGGCGCTCACAGTCTAAGTAGGAATTAATCCCTATTTTCCAGTTGAGGAAACTGAGGCACAGAGAAGTAAAGTGGCTAGCCCGAGGTCACTCGACAATCATTTGGCAGAGCTAGGATTAGAACCCCGATCTTCAGACTCCCGGGCCTGGGCTCTTTCCATTAGGCTACGCTGCTTCTTGTTTGGAGCCGTTGCCAGATACAAAATCCTAGGCTGGATGGCCAACTGCCCTGACACGGTGATGGCTTAGTTTTGAGTCTGATATCATTGTGTTGATGATTTTAATGGAGGTCCTCCGACTACCAGTCAAATGCCGGCCGAAAGAGTGAGTTTCTCAGTGGCTTCCATTCTCTGAAAATACTGAACGTTTGGCAGAACTATGAATTAGGAGAGTGAAGCTTTGGGGGTGCTAGATGGGAGGGTTTAGCTTTCAGAGAAACTCTAAAATGGGGAACACGTTTGTTGGCAGAAATTATGAGATAATTCATTTCAGAATTTTTTAGTGTCTGCTCTAGTGGCCACTTGAATGAAAATGACATTAGCATTAAATCATGCCACCCAAATTCCCAGTTGCAGGCCGTTCTGGGCTTGGTCTGAGACTGGTAAAGGGTAAGACTTTTTCCTCACCTCCTGCGTGGCTTCGCGCTGAAATCACTGACCTTGTCAAAGCGTATAAGCACGGAGGTGATTAATGCCGCGAATACACAAATAGTTGAAAGCATTGCTCGTGGCTGTGGGTTTTTCTGTACGTAAAGAGAAGCTTGGGCACAGGGATAAAGTTAGGCAGAGAATCAAATGGAAGAAAGCTCAGTTCCTAGTAGTTATGCTCCAAAGTGGCCTTGAAAATTAATACTCCTGTGCTCAAGGGTACATGATTCATGTAGGGTGGGCTGAGAGAAGAGGTGGCAAGAGTGAAAGTCAGTCAATCGTATTTATTGAGCACTTACTGGGTGCAGAGCACTGTATTATTCATTCATTCATTCATTCAATCATTATTTATTGAGCGCTTACTGTGTGCAGAGCACTGTACTAAGCGCTTGGGAAGTCCAAGTTGGCAACATATAGAGACGGTCCCTCCCCAACAGCGGGCTCACAGTCTAGAAGGGGGAGACAGAGAACAAAACAAAACATATTAACAAAATGAAATAAATAGAATAAATATGTACAAATAAAATAAATAAGTAAATAGAGTAATAAATATGTATAAACATATATACATATATACAGGTGCTGTGGGGAGGGGAAGGAGGTAAAGTGGGGGGGATGGGGAGGGGAGGAGGGTATTAAGCGCTTGGGAGAGTACAGTGTGATAATATAATGGATACATTCCCAAAGTTTCCATCTGTAGACTCTAAGATCTTTTTTTTTTGTTTGCTTGTGTTTTGGAGTGTTTGTTAAACACTTACTATGTGCCAGGCACTGTACTAAGTGCTGGGGTAGATACAAGTTAATCAGGTTGGAAACAGTCCATGTGCCACATGGGGCACCCAGGCTTAATCTCCATTTTACAGACGAGGGAACTGAGGCACAGAGAAGTGAAATGACTTGTCCAAGGTCACACACAGCAGACAAGTGGCACAGCTGGGATTAGAAACCAGGTCCTTCTGACTCTGAGGCCTGTGGTCTACTCACTTGGCCACGCTGCTTCTCACTGCGTACAGGGAACATCTACTAACTCTGTTGAAATGTACTCTCCCAAGTTCTTAGTATACTGCTCTGCACTCAATAAGTGCTCAAT
Organism: Tachyglossus aculeatus; assembly: GCF_015852505.1. Classification (NCBI taxonomy): domain Eukaryota; kingdom Metazoa; phylum Chordata; class Mammalia; order Monotremata; family Tachyglossidae; genus Tachyglossus; species Tachyglossus aculeatus. Next base: position 42,877,540 of record NC_052074.1, on the reverse strand, counting down.
AAATACCATTAATAATAATAATAATAATGATAATTGTGGTATTTGTTAAGCATGAAGAGAAGCAGCATGGCTCAATGGAAAGAGCACAGGCTTGGGAGTCAGAGGTCATGGGTTCAAATTCCGACTCCACCAATTAATAATAATAATAGTAATAATGGCATTTATTAAGCACTTACTAAGTGCAAAGCACTGTTCTAAGCGCTGGGGAGGTTACAAGGTGATCAGGTTGTCCTACAGGGGGCTCACAGTCTTAATTCCCATTTTACAGCTGAGGTAACTGAGGCATAGAGAAGTGACTTGCCCAAAGTCACACAGCTGACAATTGGCGGAGCTGAGATTTGAACCCATGACCTCCGACTCCAAAGCCCATGCTCTTTCCATTGAGCTATGCTGCTTCTCTATTGTCAGCTGTGTGACCTTGGCCAAGTCACTTAGCTTCTCTGTGACTCACTTACTTCATCTGTAAAATGGGGATTAAGACTGGGAGCCCCACGTGGGACAACCTCATTACCTTGTATCCTCCCCAGCGCTTAGAACAGTGCTTTGCACATAGTAAGTGCTTAACAAATGCCATCATTATTATTTTTATATACCAGGCACTGTACTAAGTACTGGGGTAGTTAAAAGATCATTGGGTTGGACACAGTCCCTGTCTCACATGGGGCTCATGGTCTTACTCCCCACTTTACAGATGAGGAAACTGAGGCCTAGAGACGTGAAGCAACTTTCTGAAGGTCACAGAGCAGACAAGCGGCATTGCTAGGATTAGAATCCAGGTTTTCCGACTCCGAGGTTCTTTCCACTAGGCCACGCTGCTTTTCAATCAACTAGTGACTGTGGATGGACACATTGCTAACTTTTCAGGCCATTTTCCTGGACCAGATGATTCCTGAAACCATTTACAGGGCAGTTTGGGAATTAGGAGGGAGGCCTTTCAAAAAAGTCAAGTGCAGGTATTAAAATTCCCCAGATAGCCCTTGTGCGGTACAAAGGTAGAAGTTGGAAACATTACCCTGCCCCCAGCTTCTCAAAGCTGCCCAAAACTCCTGCCATTTCCACCCACAAATAAAAACATTCAGCTACAATTATCTCTCCCTTTGTTCCCGAACCAATTTCTCACGGACTCTGCCGGGGAAATCCAGGGCCTTTTCCCGATTCGGGCCCCGTTCCAACTGTCTCCACTCAGTACCCTCGGATTGTGGATATAGCAGATTTGGCTTCACACGTGTCTTTTTTACTTTTCTATTCATATGGGCCTCCCGTTGCCAATGTGTGAGAGTGTTTAGTGATCTTCTCTAACATTAGCTCAGACTTCTGTGCGCTGAATATGATTTTTCTCCTGCTGACATGTGGAGTGCCAGAAAGAAATCCTCTGATTGATTCTAGAATTTATTCAGAGACGATGTGAAAACACCGCAGGGCATCTACAAGAGGAAGAATCGGGGTTTTAGGCACGGACGAACTAGACCGAAGCAAACCTACACCAGTAGATATTTAATAAGATTGATAGCAGTAAATAATGTGCTGATGGAAGCTTTTTGCTATTTGAGTTAAAATGAAAGTGAATAATGTTTTCCATACTTGGAAACCTACACGTTTCTTTCTAGGGGCTGGCCAATTTTTCCACATAACTCTGACTACTCCACAATCCGGGAGGCTCAGTAATGGCTGACCACTGCTGATTTCAGTGGGATCAGACCTAGTTCTACAATCAGTCAATCAATCAATGGTATTTACTGAGCACTTACCGGGTGCAGAGCACTGTAGTAAGAGCTTGGGACAGAATAATACCATAGATTTGGGACGTATGATCCCTGCCCACATCCATGATCGGAGCTGCAGTGAACCCATGGAAGTTATCCATTACGGTGTAATAATAATGATCATTATTATTATTATTATATCTGTTAAGTGCTTACTATGTACTAAGAATAGTCCCTTCAAAGCCCTACTGAGAGCTCACCTCCTCCAGGAGGCCTTCCCAGGCTGAGCCCCCTCCTTCCTCTCCTCCCCCTCACCATCCCCCCCACCTTACCTTCTTCCGCTCCCCACAGCACCTGTATATATGTATATATGTTTTTACATATTTATTACTCTATTTATTTAATTTGCACATATTTATTCTATTTATTTTATTTTGTTAATATGTTTTGTTTTGTTCTCTGTCTCCCCCTTCTAGACTGTGAGCCCGCTGTTGGGTAGGGACCGTCTCTATATGTTGCCAACTTGTACTTCCCAAGCGCTTAGTACAGTCTCTGCACACAGTAAGCGCTCAATAAATATGATTGAATGAATGAAAGCATTGGGGTAGATACAAGATAATTAAGTTGGACACGGTCCCTGTCCCACATGAAGTTCACAGTCTAATTAGGAAAGAGTATGATTTAATCCCCATTTTACAGCTGAGGAAACTGAAGCATGGAGAAGTGAAGTGACTTGCCCAAGGTCACACAGCAGACAAGTGGTGGAGCTGGGATGAAAGCCCAGGCATTATAACTTCCAAGCCCATGCTCTTTCCATGCTTCAGTTTCCTCATATGTAAAATGGGGATTAAATCATACTCTTTCCTAATTAGACTGTGAGCCTCATGTGGGACAGGGACCGTGTCCATTCCTAGCTTGGGCAGTATTGTCTCGTAGTAAGCGATATGGGAGCATTGTGTTCAAAGTGGATGGAAAGAATCTGTTCCAAAATGAATGCAGAAAACCTGGAGTGGAAAAAAAAAAAAAAAGACCAAATGGAAAAATTAAATGATTCATTTTGGTCTGTGTTACTCTGAGGATTTCCCACCCAGAGTTACCTGAGATGAGACTCACTCTTTAATTAAGACGATTCTGCGTTTAATTTTTTATCACCAAGAAAGGGGAAATCTCGTGATCGTCAGTATTTATTGAAAGCCTACCGTGTACAAAGCGCTCCAGGGAACATACACTTAGTACAGCACTCTGCAGGGGAGACACTCAATAAATACCATCAATCCCTCAATCGCTTGTGTTTATTGAGCGCTTACTGTCTGCCGCTTGGGAGAGTACAATATAATAGAGTCGGTAGACAAGAGAAGCAGCCTGGCCTAGTGGATAGGGGCTGGGAGTTAGCAGGACCTGGGTTCTAATCCCGGCTCTGCCACTTGTCTGCTGTGTGAACTTGGGTGAATCACTTCACTTCTCTGGGCCTTGATTCCTTCATCTGTAAATAATAATAATAATAATAATAATAATAATAATGGCATTTGTTAAGCGCTTACTATGTGCAAAGCACTGTTCTAAGCGCTGGGGGGATACAAGGTGATCAGGTTGTCCTGCGTGGGGCTCACAGTCATCATCCCCATTTTCCAGATGAGGGAACTGAGGCTCCGAGAAGTTAAGTGACTTGCCCACAGTCGCACAGCTGACAACTGGCAGAGCCGGGATTCGAACCCATGACCTATGACTCCAAAGCCCGGGCTCTTTCCACTGAGCCATGCTGCTGTAAATGGGGATTAAGACCGTGAGCCCCGTGTGGGATATGGACTATGTCCAGCCCGATTATGTCGTATCTACCCCAGTGCTTCGTTCAGCACCTGGCACGTAATAAGTGCTTAAAAAAATACCATCAGAAAATTAAAATAAAACACATTCCCTGCCCCCAAGGAGCTTGTGGTCTAGTTTGACTGGCCACTGATTGGGTAAATAATAATAATAATAATAATGGTATTTGTTAAATGCTTACTATGTGCTAAACACTTTTCTAAGTGCTGAGGTACATACAAGGTGATCAGGTTGTCCCACGTGGGGCTCACAGTCTTCATCCCCATTTTACAGATGAGATAACTGAGGTGCAGAGAAGTTGAGCGACTTGCCCAGGGTCACACAGCAGACAAGTGGCGGAACCGGGATTAGAACCCACAACCTCTTACTCCCAAGCCGGGGCTCTTTCCATATAATAATGATAATAATAATGATAGCATTTATTAGGCGCTTACTATGTGCAAAGCACTGTTCTAAGCACTGGGGAGGTTAACAAGGTTGATAATAATAATAATAATGATGGTATTTGTTAAGCACTTACTATGTGCAAAGCACTGTTCTAAGTGCTGGGGGGATACAAGGTGATCAGGTTGCCCCATGTAGGGCTCACAGTTTTCCTCCCCATTTTACAGGTGAGGGAACTGAGGCACAGAGAAGTTAAGTGACTTACCCAAAGTCACATAGCTGACAATTGGCGGGGTCAGGATTTGAACCCATGACTTCTGACTCCAAAGCCCGGGCTCTTTCCACTGAGCCACGCTGCTTCTCCATGATTCTTGCCCTGGAGGATCCTGCAGTCAGTAGTGTTCGTATTCTAGTAAGCATGTGATTTCAATTACTACAACCTTTCTCTTATAATAATAATAATAATGATGGTATTTCTTAAGCACTTACTATGTGCAAAGCACTGTTCGAAGCACTGGGGAGGTTACAAGGTGATCAGGCTGTCCCACGGGGGGCTCACAGTTTTTAATCCCCATTTTACAGATGAGGGAACTGAGGCCCAGAGAAGTGAAGTGACTTGCCCAAAGTCACACAGCTGACAATTGGCGGGGCCTGGATTTGAACCCATGACCTCTGACTCCAAAGCCCGGGCTCTTTCCACTGAGCCACGCTGCTTCTCCGTGATCCTTGCCCTGGAGGATCCTGCAGTCAATAGCATTTGTAAACTAGTAAGCATGTGATTGCGATTACTACAACTTTTGTCTTATAAAGGTGCATTTGTGCCTGCACTGAAATCTTTTATTAGGGCTTACTTTTTTTTTATATATAGTGAACTTGTTCTTCTGGGTAAATTCTTCTTGGGGTATTTCCCTAAAATGGGCTTCACATGCGGCATTGACACGTTAATGGAAAACAGATTGGGTTGTTTAACACGTCGATTCATTCAATGAACCTTCTAATCCTGGATTAATACTGAACTAGTTAATCAGCCGCAACACCTTTTTGCCCAGAGCATCCCTCAAGCCGTTGAGCAGAAATGGCTTTAGGAGTGATTTTTTTTTTATTTTCAGAAGTGTTCCCTTGTGCTTCTCAACATAATGAGCTTGAATTCTGCAGCCAGAGATCTCTGGATGCGTTGGCCAAAATTCTTGCTGGATTAAAACCGCACCGGGGGTGATTAATAGCCCCGACCTCGAAAAGAATGGAGGGAAATTAATTAATTAATCAGTTGATAGCACTGACTGGGTGTCTACTGTGTGCAGAACACTCTACTCAGCTCTTGGGAAAGGACAATAAAGTTAGTAGACGTCATCCCAGCCCTCAAGTTGCTTCTAGTCTAGTGAGGTGAGATGAGGAGGGAAGACCTAATAAAGTGTATTATTTATTCCCAAAGCTTCTTCACCTTTCACCGCCCTCCCCTGGACTTTTGAACTTGGCTGCCTGGTAAGAGTGACCTAGTGGATAGAGCGTGAGCCTGGGGGTCTGAAGAGCTGGGTTCTAATCCTGCCTCTATGACCTCGGACAAGTCACTTAACTTCCCTGGGCCTCAGTTTCCTCATCAGCAAAATGGGAATTCAATGACTTGTTCTCCCTCCTACTTGGAGTGTGAGCTGCATGTGGGACAGAGACTGTGTCCAACCTAATTCAATCAATCAATTAATCGTATTTATTGAGCACTTACTGTGTGCAAGGCACTGTACTAAGCGCTTGGGAAGTACAAGTTGGCAACATATAGAGACAGTCCCTGCCCAACAGTGGGCTCACATACATGAGAAGCAGCGTGGCCCAGTGGAAAGAGCCTGGGCTTTGGAGTCAGAGGTCATGGGTTCAAATCCTGACTCCGCCACTTGTCAGCTGTGTGACTTTGGGCAAGTCACTTAACTTCTCTGGGCCTCAGTTACCTCATCTATAAAATGGGAATTCAATGACTTGTTCTCCCTCTTACTTAGAGTGTGAGCCACATGTGGGACAGACACTGTGTCCAACCTAATTCACATATATGAGAAGCAGCGTGGCTCAGTGGAAAGAGCCCGGTTTTTGGAGTCAGAGGTCACGGGTTCAAATCCCGGCTCCACCACTTGTCAGCTGTGTGACTTTGGGCAAGTCACATCACTTCTCTGGGCCTCAGTTCCCTCATCTGGAAAATGGGGATTAAGACTGTGAGCCCCCCGTGGAACAACCTGATCACCTTGTAACCTCCCCAGCGCTTAGAACAGTGCTTTGCGCATAGTAAGCGCTTAATAAATGCCATCATTATTATTATTATCCCATTTGCTCTAGTGTAATAGTAACAGTGAGAGGATTTATTAATTTGCTCTAGGGTAATAGTAACAGTAATAGGATTTATTAAACTTTCACCATGTGCGGACCAAAGTACTAAGCTCTGGAAAAAAATGCACAGGCAAGACTTGGGGAGCAGTGAGGTTTGGTGGAAAAACGGTGTGTCTGGAAGACGGAGGACCTGCATTCTGATCCCAACTCTGCCACTTTCTTGCAATATGACCTTGGGTAAGTCACTTTACCTTCTCTGTGTCTCATTTCCTCCTTTGTAAAAGTGGGGATCCAACACCTAGTCTCCCTCCTGCTTAGGTAGTGAATCCACTGTGACTGACCTGATTACCATGTCTCTTGCACGTGATTATTTATTTTGACTTTGTAAATACTTTCATGTAGAGAAGCAGCGTGGCTCAGTGGAAAAAGCACGGGCTTTGGAGTCAGAGGTCATGGGTTCAAATCCCGGCTCCGCCACTTGTCAGCTGTGTGACTTTGGGCAAGTCACTTAACTTCTCTGGGCCTCAGTTCCCTCATCTGTAAAATGGGGATGAAGACTGTGAGCCCCACGTGGGACAACCCGATCACCTTGTAAATTCCCCAGCGCTTAGAACAGTGCTCTGCACATAGTAAGCACTTAATAAATGCCATCATTATTATTATTATTATTATGTCTATCTCCTGTGGGCAGGAAATGTGTCATTTCTTTGTTTAGTGCATCTGAAGAAGTTACTACAGTACAGTGCAGCCAGTGAGCACTAAGTAAGTGCTGTTACTGTGTGCAGAGCACTGTACTTAGCGCTTGGGAGAGTGTAACGATAAGCAGACACAGTCCTTGCCCACAACAAGCTTGCAGTCTAGAAGAGGAGACAGACGTTAATATAAATTCTTAAATTATGGGTATGGACATAAGTTCTGTGGGGCTGGGGTCGGGTTGAATAAAGAAAGCAAGTCAGGGCGACGCAGAAGAGAGTGGGAGAAAAAGAAATGAGGGCTTAGTCAGGGAAGGCCTCTTGGAGGAGGTGAGATACAATGAAGAGCTTGGTATTAGAGGAGTAGGAAAGTAGCAAGGTGAGGCAGGAAGGGGGAGGAACCCAATTCATCCACTACCAAGTAGCCTCCACATGGGGATGCTAGGGGTGAGACTAACTCGGTGCAAAAATCGGTCGTCACGCCACTTGTGGGATGGAAACAATCAGTCAATCAATCAATCGTATTTATTGAGCGCTTACTGTGTGCAGGGCACTGTACTAAGCGCTTGGGAAGTACAAGCTGGCAACATATAGAGGCGGTCCCTACCCAACAGTGGGCTCACAGTCTAGAAGGGGGAGACAGAGAACAAAACCAAACATATTAACAAAATGAAATAAATAGAATAGACATGTACAAGTAAAATAAATGAATAGAGTAATAAATATTTACAAACATATATACATATATACAGGTATATATATTACATAATATATATATTATAAATGTAGATTATATATGTAATAGTTGGGATCAGAATGCAGGTCCTCCGTCTTCCAGGCACACCGTTTTTCCACTAAGCCTCACTGCTCCCCAAGTCTTCCCTGTGCATTTTTTTTCCAGAGCTTAGTACTTTGGTCCGCACATGGTGAAAGTTTAATAAATCCTATTACTGTTACTATTACACTAGAGCAAATGGGATATTATATATGTATATATGTAGATTATATTATATAATATATATTATATATCTACATATATAATATATTATATATTATAATATGGCTCAATAGATTATATTATATAATATATATTATATATCTACATATATAATATATATTATATAATATAATCAATCAGGGATATCTATTGAGCTTTAATATGCGCAGAGCATTATACAACTGAGTTGGCAAACGTACTCCCTGCCTGCAACGAGTTGATGAACTAGAGGGAAAAACAGTCACCGTTATAAAGATTTTACAATAAATAATTTCTAGGTATGTGCACACATTTATAGCTATGATCATAAATAATAGAGAAGTGAGACTTTGGGCAAGCCACTAAACTTCTCTGTGCCTCAGTGACCTCATCTGTAAACTGGGGATGAAGACTGTGAGCCCCACATGGGACAACCTGATTCCCTTGTATCTACCTTAGAGCTTAGAGCACATAGTAAGCGCTTAACAAATGCCATTATTATTATTATTATTATTATTATTATTATAAATAAAATAGAGTAATAAATATGTACAGATATACACCAGTGCTGCGGAGAGGGGAAGGGGGCAGGGCAGAGGGAGGGAGTGGGGGCGATGGGGAGGGGAGGAGGAGCACTTACTTAGTGCTCACTGGCTGCACTGTACTGTAGTAAGTTCTTGGGATGTACTAAACAAAGAAATGACACATTTTCTGCCCACAGGACAGAGATAGACATGAAAGTATTTACAAACAGTCAGAATAAATAAGCACATGCAAGAGACATGGTAATCAGGTCAGTCACAGTCACAGAAAAAGGGGGCTCAGTCTCGGAAGGCCTCCTGGGGGAGGTGAGCTCAGTAGGGCTTTGAAGGGAGGAAGACAGCTAGCTTGGCGCCAACGTGGCTCAATGGAAAGAGCCCGGGCTTGGGACTCAAAGGTCATGGGTTCCAATCCCGGCTCCGCCCCTTGTCAGCTGTGTGACTTTGGGCAAGTCACTTCACTTCTCTGGGCCTCAGTTCCCTCATCTGTAAAATGGGGATTAAGACTGTGAGCCCCACGTGGGACCACCTCCCACCTCACCTCATCACCTTGCATCCTTCCCAGTGCTTAGAATAATAATAATAATAATAATGGCATTTATTAAGCACTTACTATGTGCAAAGCACTGTTCTAAGCGCTGGGGAGGTTCCAAGGTGATGAGGTTGTCCCACAGGGGGCTCACAGTCTTAATCCCCATTTTACAGATGAGGGAACTGAGGCCCAGAGAAGTGAAGCGTCTTGCCCAAAGTCACACAGCTGACACGTGGCAGAGCGGGGATTTGAACTCCTGACCTCTGACTCCAAAGCTGGTGCTCTTTCCACTGAGGCTACACTGCTTCTCCAAGCAGTGTGTACTTCCCATGCGCTTAGTACAGTGCTCTGCACACAGTAAGTGCTCAATAAATTTATTACTCTATTTTACTTGTACATAGTTACTATTCTATTTATTTTATTTTGTTAATACATTTTGTTTTGTTGTCTGTTTCCCCCTTCCAGACTGTGAGCCCGCTGTTGGGTAGGGACCGTCTCTATACGCTGCCAACTTGTACTTCCCAAGTGCTTAGTTCAGTGCTCTGCACACCGTAAGTGCTCAATAAATACGATTGAACTAACGAATGAATATGTTTATACACATTTATTACTCTATTTTATTTGTACATATTTATTCTATTTTATTTTGTTAATATGTTTTGCTTTGTTCTCCATCTCCCCCTACTATTCATTCATTCAATCGTATTTATTGAGCGCTTACTGTGTGCAGAGCACTGTACTAAGCGCTTGGGAAGTACTAGTTGGCAACTACTACTGGACTGTGAGCCCACTGTTGGGTAGGGACCGTCTCTATATGTTGCCAACTTGTACTTCCCTGGCGCTTAGTACAGTGCTATGCACACCATCAGAGCTCAATGAATACGATTGAATGAATGAATGAATATGTTTGTATGCATTTATTACTCTATTTTATTTGTACATATTTATTCTATTTTATTTTGTTAATATGTTTTGTTTTGTTGTCTGTCTCCCCCTATTTGACTGTGAGCCCATTGTTGGGTAAGGACCGTCTCTAGATGTTGCCAACTTGGCCTTCCCGAGCGCTTAGTACAGTGCTCTACACAGTAAGCACTCACTAAATACGATTGAATGAATGAATGAATGAATGAATGAATGAATGAGAAGCAGCGTGGCTCAGTGGAAAAGAGGCCCGGCTTTGGAGTCAGAGGTCATGGGTTCAAATCCCGGCTCCACCAATTGTCAGCTGTGTGAGTTTGGGCAAGTCACTTCACTTCTCTGGGCCTCAGTGACCTCATCTGGAAAATGGGGATGAAGACTGTGAGCTCCACGTTGGACAACCTGATCACCTTGTAACCTCCCCAGCGCTTAGAACAGTGCTTTGCACATAGTAAGCGCTTAATAAATGCCATCATTATTAGTAGTAGTAAGCACTCAGTAAACACCCCCTCTTCCCCTGCTCTCCCCCTCCTCCCCATCCCCATCCCCCCGCCTTACCTCCTTCCCCTCCCCACAGCACCTGTATATATGTATATATGTTTGTACGCATTTATTACTCTATTTATTTATTTTATTTGTACATATTTATTCTATTTATTTTATTTTGTTAGTATGTTTTGTCTTGTTGTCTTCCCCTTCTAGACTGTGATCCTGCTGTTGGGTAGGGACCGTCTCTAGATGTTGCCAACTTGGACTTCCCAAGCGCTTAGTACAGTGCTCTACACAGTAAGCGCTCAATAAATACGATTGAATGAATGAATGAATGAATGAATGAATGAATGAGAAGCAGCGTGGCTCAGTGGAAAAGAGGCCGGGCTTTGGAGTCAGAGGTCATGGGTTCAAATCCCGGCTCCACCAATTGTCAGCTGTGTGAGTTTGGGCAAGTCACTTCACTTCTCTGGGCCTCAGTGACCTCATCTGGAAAATGGGGATGAAGACTGTGAGCCCCCCGTGGGACCACCTGATCACCTGGTAACCTCCCCAGCGCTTAGAACAGTCTTTTAGACTGTGAGCCCACTCTTTTAGACTGCGAGCCCACTGTTGGGTGGGGACTGTCTCTACATGTTGCCAACTTGTACTTCCCAAGCGCTTAGTACAGTGCTCTGCACACAGTAAGCGCTCAATAAACACGATTGATTGATTGATTGATTGATTAGAACAGTGCTTTGCACACAGTAAGCGCTTAATAAACACCATCATCATGAATGAATGAATGACTGGGCCAGCCCCCACCGGGCTGTCTGGGGGGCTTGCGGTTCCGGCAGCTTCCCCTAGAGGGAGACCTGCCGGCGCTTTTCGGGCGCGCGGGGGGGGGGGGGGGGGGAACGGGACGGGGGGCGTGGCAAGACACCATATAAGGAAAAGGGGCGTGGCTTAGTCTCCCCGAGGAGCCTCGCGATTGGTCGGCTGCTTTATATAAAAGGCGGGAGGGAGCGTGAAACAAAGCATTCTGCTCCCGATTGGACTAGGGCGCTGTGGCCCGTTACTTCCTAGAATAAAACTTCCACGCGCGGAATAACCGCAGCCCCCCTGCCACCAATTTTAGGGGATCCCTCCCCCTCCCTCTCCCCCTCCCCCTCTTTCTTCCCCACCCAGAGACGCTTCTCGTTACCATTTTTCTTTTTCTTTACATTTTTTATTTTATTTTATTTTTTATCCCCCCACCCCCCAAAGAAGATCTCTGTTCCGAGAGCCAAGCCGGCAAGATCAATGAAGGAGAGAAGAGCCAGCCAGAAACTCTCCGGCAAATCGATCATGGATCCTAATCAGAACGTGAAGTGCAAAATAGTGGTGGTGGGCGAGAGCCAGTGTGGGAAAACCGCCCTGCTGCATGTATTCGCCAAGGATTGCTTTCCCGAGGTGCGTCTCTCCTTCCCATCCCCCGGGTGTGGGAGGGTCTCCAGGCTGGGATTTCGGATTTTTCTTTTAATTATTCCAATAGGGACGGCTGTGAGCCCACTGTTGGGTAGGGACCGTCTCCATATGTTGCCAACTTGTACTTCCCAAGCGCTTAGTACAGTGCTCTGCACACAGTAAGCGCTCAGTAAATACGATTGATTGATTGATTGATTTCCCTTTCTTCCCCCCACCCTTACCTCGCGTGTGTGTGTGTCTGTGTGAGCCCGTTGTTGTCTCTATATGTTGCCAACTTGTACTTCCCAAGCGCTTAGTACAGTGCTCTGCACACAGTAAGCGCTCAATAAACGCGATTGAATGAATTAATGAATGGAGGTTTGGGGCACAATTTGATTCTAGACTGTGAACCCGTTGTTGGGACCGTCTCTATATGTCGCCAACTTGGACTTCCCAAGCGCTTAGTACAGTGCTCTGCACACAGTAAGCGCTTAGAACAGTGCTTTGCACATAGTAATAAATGCCATTATTAGTAAGCGCTCAATAAATGCGATTGAATGAATGAATGGAGGTTTGGTGCACAATTTGATTCTGGACTGTGAGCCCGTTGTTGGGTAGGGACCGTCTATATGTTGCCAACTTGGACTTCCCAAGCGCTTAGTACAGTGCTCTGCACACAGTAAGCGCTCAATAAATGCGACTGAATGAATAGAGGTTTGGCTGCGCAATTTGATTCTGGACTGTGAGCCCGTTGTTGGGTAGGGACCGTCTTTATATGTTGCCGACTTGGACTTCCCAAGCGCTTAGTACAGTGCTCTGCACACAGTAAGCGCTTAGAACATTGCTTTGCACATAGTAAGCACTTAATAAATGCCATTATTAGTAAGCGCTCAATAAATGCGATTGAATGAATGAATGGAGGTTTGGCTGCGCAATTTGATTCTGGACTGTGAGCCCGTTGTTGGGGAGGGACCGTCTCTATATGTTGCCAACTTGGACTTCCCAAGCGCTTAGTATAGTGCTTTGTACACGGTAAACGCTCAATAAATTCTAATGAATGAATGAATGGAGGTTTGGCTGCGCAATTTGATTCTGGACTGTGAGCCCGTTGTTGGGTAGGAATCGTCTCTATATGTTGCCAACTTGTTCTTCCCAAGCGCTTAGTACAGTGCTCTGCACACAGTAAGCGCTCAATAAATGCGATTGAATGAATGAGTGGTCCAACTTGAGCCTTCCTGTAGGAGAATTGGAGAGAGGGGTGTAGAGGCCGGGAATTTTGGGGGGGGGGTTCCGGGTGGGAGATCAGGATTTGAAGGCTAGGAGGGATGGTGGGGGGCTCTGGTGGATGAGAAATTGGGAGGTTTGGGGAGTAGATCCATCCCAGCGCTTAGTACAGTGCCTGGCACCTTGTAAGTGCTTAACAAATACCTCTATAGTATTATTACTATTATTAGATCTGGGATTTAGAAGCGACAGATCCCAAATCAGGGGTGTGTTTCATGCTGTTCGAGGTGCTTTGGAAGTGCCGGGCCTTTTAAGATAATCCTGTCTTGTTTTTTTTTTTTTTTCCTTCCTTTGGATTTTTCTCTCTCTCTCTTTTCTTTTTGGTGTTTCGCTCGTCCGTCCGTCCAGAACTACGTGCCCACCGTGTTTGAGAATTATACGGCCAGTTTTGAGATTGATACGCAGAGGATAGAGCTCAGCTTGTGGGACACCTCGGGTAAGAGCGAGGGTCCTTGGGGAGGGGGGTCACGGGTGTCCGTTGGGAGGAAAAGGGGGAACCCAGGGAGGGAGGAGGGTTGCATATCATCATCGTTGTTGTTGTTGTTATTATTATTATTATTATTACTATCATTATTTGGGACTGAGCTACACTGCTCCTCGGCCAGCATTGTCATACCCTGGAGATGACCCATGGATGGGTTTTTTCGGGGGGGGGAGTGGGTCCCCCTATTTGGGTTGGAGGTGTGTGGGGGGTCGGCCTTTGGTTCAGCTGCAGCCATGGAGTGAAATGATCATGTGGCTGCCGTGGACCTCGAGGAGGGTGGTCAGGGCCGGGGGAGGAAAGGAGGAAAGGGACCCCTTCCTCCGGCTGGGCTAGAGCGCGGGCTTAGTACAGTGCTGTGCACACAGTAAGCACTCAATAAATACAATTGAATGGGAGTCAGAAGGTCCTGGGTTCTAATCCTGCCTCGGCCACTGCTCTGCTGTGTGACCTTAGGCAAGTCACTTCAGTTCTCTGGGACTCAGGTCCCTCATCTGGAAAATGGGGTTGGAGACCGTGAGCTCCTTATGGGCCAGGGACTGTGCCCATCCTGATTTGGTTGGAGCCACACCGGTGCTTATCACAGCAGCCGCCGGCACATAGGAAGCGTTTAACAAATACCACAATTATTATTATGTGCCCCAGTGGGGCGGGACTGTTTGTTTGCAGCTCTGGGGGCGCGGGGGAGATCCGGGGGGCCAGGCCTGGGCAGGGCGGGCGAGCCCGGCCCCCGCTGGGCCCGAGCTGGTGGACGGGCTCAGTGCCAATCAATCAGTCAGTGGCACTCGTGGAGCCATTGTCGCGCACAGCGCACCGTGCCAAGCGCTTGGGAGCCCCCGGAGAGAGGTGGGGCGAGCTGGGGGCCGGCCTGCAGGAGCTGGCGTCTGGGTCCCCCGCCTCCACCGGGCTGGGCCCGCTGGAGGAGCAGCTGGGCTACCGGCCCCTGCCATGTGCTGGGGAGGAGTCAACGCCAAGGCCGCCGAGAATCCGGGGAGCGGGCCCGGTGCGGACCTCCGGGGGACGGGCCAAGAGGAGGAGCCAGGCCGAGCTGGACGCATTTCCCAGCCGCTCACGGACTTGACCTACCTGTTGAGCCGCCCGGTCCCGTCCCGTCTGGACACTGGGGTGGGGAAACCGTCGTCTGCCCTTTGTGTTAGGCCCAAGCACCTGAGCCCTGTTGCTTCCTGCTGGCTGGCTGGCTGGCCCTTCAGCGTTCCCCTCCCTTACCTCCCCACCGTGCTTCAGTTTCCTCATCTGGAAACTGGGGCTACTACTATCATCATCATCATCAATCGTATTTATTGAGCGCTTACTGTGTGCAGAGCACTGTACTAAGTGCTGCTACTACTACTACTAATTATGATACTTGTTAACTATTACTATGTGCCAAGCACTGTTCTAAACACTGGGGTAGATACTAGGGAAACAGCACAGCATAGTTGCTAAAGCACTGGCCTGGGAATCAGAAGGTCATGGGTTCTAATTCCGGCTCTGCCGCATGTCTGCTGTGTGACCTTTGGCAAGTCACTTACCTTCTCTGGGCCTCAGTGACCTCATCTGTAAAATGGGGATTAAGACCGTGAGCCCCCTGTGGGACAACCTGATCACCTTGTAACCTCACCAGGGCTTAGAACAGTGCTTGGCACATAGTAAGCACTTAACAAACACCATCATTATTATTATTATTATAAAGTCACTTCACTTCTCGAGGCCTCAGTTCCCTCATCTGGTAAATGGGGTTTGAGGCTGTGAGCCCCACATGGGACAGGGATTGTATCCAACCTGGTTTACTTGTATCCAGTACAGTGCCTGGCACATAGTAAGAGCTTAACAAGTACCATTCATTCATTCATTCATTCAATCATATTTATTGAGAACTTACTGTGTGCAGAGCACTGTACTAAGTGCTTGGGGTAGATACTAGGGAAACAGCACGGCATAGTTGCTAAAGCACTGGCCTGGGAATCAGAAGGTCATGGGTTCTAATTCCGGCTCTGCCGCATGTCTGCTGTGTGACCTTCGGCAAGTCACTTAACTTCTCTGGGCCTCAGTGACCTCATCTGTAAAATGGGGATTAAGACCGTGAGCCCCCCGTGGGACAACCTAATCACCTTGTAGCCTCACCAGGGCTTAGAACAGTGCTTGGCACATAGTCAGCACTTAACAAACACCATCATTATTATTATTATTATAAAGTCACTTCACTTCTCGGGGCCTCAGTTCCCTCATCTGGAAAATGGGGTTTGAGGTTGTGAGCCCCACATGGGACGGGGATCGTGTCCAGCCTGGTTTACTTGTATCCAGTACAGTGCCTGGCACATAGTAAGCACTTAACAAATACCATTCATTCATTCAATCATATTTATTGAGCACTTACTGTGTGCAGAGCACTGTACTAAGTGCTTGGAAAGTCCAAGTTGGCAACATACCGTAATTATTACTAGGTAATCAAGTTGGACACAGTCATTCATTCATTCATTCATTCAATCAATTGTATTTATTAAGCGCTTACTGTGTGCAGAGCACTGTACTAAGCGCTTGGGAAGTACAAGTTGGTCCCATCCCACATGGGGCTCACGCTCTTAATCCCCAGAGAAGACCCAGGAAGTGAAGTGACTTGCCCAAGGTCACGCAGCAGATGAGATGTGCAGGCAGGACTAGAACCCAGGTCCTTCCGACTCGGCGTTGTCCCAATTTTACAGGGCTATTGTGAGGACAAAATGAGAAGTCACACGCTTCGGAATAATGAAGGGGCTGGGCAAACTCAAGACATCCTTAGCCACCTTTAGTTTGCTTTATTCTCAAGCCATGTGGGGATACCCTCATAGACCTTGAGGGACACAAGGCTAGCAAAAAAATCTTAACAGTGAGAAGGGAGGGCACCTTATTTTTGCATTTAAATTGTAGAAACTGGGAATTCAAGTTCCATGACACCTGACTCCTAGGTGATGCAACAGTGTTCGGTACAATCCTTCGCTCTTAATAGGTGCCCAGGAAATAAATCAATTGATCACCTTGATCAACCTGATCACCTTGTAACCTCCCTAGTGCTTAGAACAGTGCTTTGCACATAGTAAGCGCTTAATAAGTGACATTATTATTATTATTTTCAGTTGATCCAACACTCGGCTCATGCATATTTAACTTCCAAGGAAATCTTAATCTCTCATTAAAAAGAGCCTGCAGTTTTGTTTTAGCCTGTTTGGAATTTACCTCTATCATAGTGAAACCAGGAAAGGGAAATAGCCATACTCTATTTTAATGGTGAGAGCACAGGCTTGGGGTCTAAGTTCTAATTGCAGCTCTGCTACTTGCCCGCTGTGATTTTGGGCAAGTCACTTAACTTCTCTGAGCCTCGGTTTCCTCATCTGTTGAATGGGTATTAAATACCTGACCTCCTTTTCTTTTAGACCGTGAGCCTCACGTGGGACAGGGACTGTGTCCAATCTGATTACTGCTGAGTACAGCCCTGGACACATAGCAAGAGTTTAACAAATAACCACAATTATTAGTGGGGCTTACAACTCGTCTGGGGGAGGGAAGCTAAGGCATGTAGCTTGGTAAGACTTGGTAAGCAACAGTTACCAAGATGGTTGTCACAGTGCTCTCAGCTGGATTATGGGTTGTGCCTGAGTGTTTAATATTTTTTTTGAGGGGGAGAGGGGGCTGTGTTTTTTTGTTTTGTTTTAGTGCTGGTGACAAATGAGCTTTTAATGACAGGATAGAAAAGGGACACGCTTGAAGAGATCTCAGGCTGGAGGTGTTTTATGGCGGTTTGTCTGGCTGCCCCAGATCAGAGGACTTTGCTTGGACCAATTTGTACTTCCCAAGCGCTTAGTACAGTGCTCTGCACATTGTAAGCGCTCAATAAATATGATTGATGATGACGATGACTCGGGCACTGTAGAGGGGAAGGGAAGTGCACCTAAGTGAGGGATATTGGGAATGGAGGAAACTACAGAGCAAGCCCTAGGCACCCAATAATAATAATAATTGTGGTACTGTTAAGGACTTGTGTGCCAGGCACTGTAGTAAGCACTGGGGTGGATACAAGCAAATTAGTTGGACACCGCCCCTGTCCCACATGGGGCTCACACTTTCAGTCTCCATTTTACAGATGAGGTAACTGAGGCCTACAGAAGTAATGTGATTTGCATAGTCACACAGCAGAACAAGTGGCAGAGCTGGGACTGGAGCTCAGGTCCTTCTGAGGACCAGCCCATGTTCTATCCGTTAGGCAATACTGCTTGGCTCCTCTCTCCTTACAACTCCCTTCCTGCCCTGTCAGAGGGAAAGGATGAGAAGAGGGAGGGGCAGAGGCCTAGAGAGATGCGGGGTTGGGGATGTGAAAAGAGAAGGAAAAAAAAAGGCTGGGGAGAAACGAGATAGTGGAAAAGTTAAAACATGATAAATAAACATGGAACAAAATCCGATCCTTCTCTCCCCTCTCTCTCTCTCTTCCTTCCCACAAAATGTCTAGCAGAGCAGTTCCATTGAGCAGCTGTAAGATATCTTCCTCCTCTCCTCCCCACCCTCCTCTCAGGGGAAACCTGCCTCCCAGAAGCAGAGCAGTTGTGGACCTTTGGTCCACGAACAGAAAGACCCTTCTTTAACCACCAAGTCAGGGGTGGAGAGGAGAGAAAGAGCCCATTTCCTCCAAAGGGGCGAATTAAACAACCCGTCTGCTCGTTCCCTCATGTAAATCTTTAATTTAAAGCTCCCCATCTGCTCCCCGTGCTATGCTAGGTCACAGTCAATCTGGTGTAAAGGGGCAGCAGGGAAATTAAAAGTCCGGCTAGGAGTTCTTTTTCGGCTTATTTGCTAGGAGAACAGTAATTTGGTGGCCCAGATTTCGAATCAACCTCCCCCACCGACCCCTACACAGACCCCAATTGATGGTTTATGCCCTGTTTGGAACCCAGAAGTCTGTGGGGATGATTTCTGAATCATCGTTGTCCAAAGAAACAATCTTAAATTGGCAATTTTTATCAACATTGCCTCTCATTAAAGTTTAGCACTTAGGATGCCTGTCCCAAAGTCACCTGAGCAGCGTGGCTCAGCGGAAGGAGCACAGGCTTTGGAGTCAGAGGTCATGGGTTCAAATCCCAGCTCTGCCACTTGTCAGCTGTGTGACTTTGGGCAAGTCACTTCACTTCTCTGTGCCTCGGTTACCTCATCTGTAAAATGGGGATTAAGACTGTGAGCCCCACGTGATCTCCTTGTAACCTCCCCAGTGCTTAGAACAGTGCTTTGCACATAGTAAGCGCTTAATAAGTGCCATCATCATTATTATTATTATTTTCAGTTGATCCAACACTCGGCTCATGCATATTTAACTTCCAAGGAAATCTTAATCTCTCATTAAAAAGAGCCTGCAGTTTTGTCTTAGCCTGTTTGGAATTTACCTCTATCATAGTGAAACCAGGAAAGGAAAAAAAGAAAGCATAGGAAACTCCAGTATGGTTTACTGACTGAGAAGCTAGCTTTTGGGTGGACAGGACAGGTCTTAAGTTAAGAAAACAAGAATTTCCTTTCCAAACTAGAAGATTTGGTCCCAGCTACTATCTCAGCACTTTCTGCATCATATACACATTTATAACATTCTGTGCCTATTTTACCTGTGCTATTTTACCTATGTACACTCACTTTCTCTTTCCTCCTGTCTCTATTTTAGTGCTAGATCAAAAACTCAGTCTCTTCTCACTCTCCCTTAGAACTGTGATGGGTCAGGAACTGGAAAAATATCTACCCCAGTGCTCAGTACAGCTGTTGGCACGTAGTAAGTGCTTAACGAATACCATTATTGTTATACTTCTTGAGAGCAGAAATCAGTGCTACTAATTCGATCGTACTCTTGACAGTGTCCTGGATGCAGTGGGTACTCAATTATTATACTATTAGTATTTATTATAGGCTTACTGAAGTAGATGCAAGTTCATCAATTACAAGGTAATCTGGCTCCCCCACTCCAAGATGGAGGGAGAGCCAGGCTCTAAGCCCCAGTTTACAGAAGGGGAAAAGTGAGGCATAACAAACGCTTTGAGGACAGGGATTGTGTCTCCCAAGTGCTTAATACAGTGTCCCATACCCAGATAGTGCTCAATAAATACCATTTATTGATTGAGGAGTGAAGTGTTTCGCCCAAGGACACTCAGCAGGCAACCTGCAGAGCCAGGATTAAAACCCAAGTGTCCTGACACCCAGGCTTATGCTCTTTCCGTGAGGTCAAGATATATTACTGATGGATCGGTATCTGAGAGGAGAGCAAAGTCCAATGATTAGAAGTGTATTATGCTAATCTCTTAGGTTGAGAATAGTAGTACTTTGAAGTGCTGAGGAAAGATGGGCTAATGTTTTCACCAATCCTGGGAGTCAGATTGGACCATAAGAACATAAGATCATGCACACTGGTGATCCTGCACACTCAATCTACAATTGTTTCTTCTCCCAGTGGCAACTGGATTTTGGATGATACAAGTTGCCAGTTGCCATTATGAATGTCTCCACAATGAGTATATCCATTCCCCCTTGAAAGTGCATCCGTGGATTTTTTTCACCTTTCAAACCCACTAGGGCTTTGAGAGAGTTCAGAAAAGGAACATCAATCAGGAATCAATAGCATTTGTTCCACACTCTCAATGAGAAGGGCCTCAATCCTAAATGCAGTGGGAAAGTGTGGGTTACTGAATCGGAGTTTCTGTCCCACAAGGGGCTTCCAGTCAAACAGTAGTTAAAACAGTTGCTGAGGCGAAGATATTATCATGTCTTGATGAAATCACATTTATTCCCTGAAGTACTATCTGATGTTTCCTTTCCAGGAAATGCCGTTTGGTTATAGCATTCATTATTTCGAGGGATTATTCGTAGAAGAGCTTCATGTCAATGTTAAATACCCCCTCATTTTTGTTAAAGCAGACTCTCAAAGTTATGTCCTATTAAACAATTAACCAGTCTCCGCAATAATACCTTCTGGAAAGTCTCAACTATCCAATGACACCTTCTTCCTTTAATCCAGAGTTTAGCAATCCATGCTGAAGTTCTAAAGAGGAGCACCAATTTTTTTAAATAAAAAGAACAGAAACTCAGACTAGCTGATTTAAAACTTCTTACATTAAAGCTTTGAGTTCACTTGCAGGCTTTCCGTTCTTTGGAAGCATTCTTCTCTAAATTTTTGTGGTTTCTCCACAATGACACCCAGCCTTCTTTCTTTCTGTCCTGTATACTTCAACAATTATAAAACTAGAGAAGCAGCATGGCCTAGTAGGAAGTGTAGGAAGTCAGAAGGACCCTGAAAATGGGGATTAAGACTATGAGCTCCATATTAGGACAGGGACTCTGTCCAACCTGATTAGCTTGTGTGTGTAGCAGCACTTAGTACAGTGCTTGGCACAAAGTAATCACTTAACAAATTCCATTTAAAAAAAAAACTGGGATTAGCGGATTTAAAGCTTCTTACATTAAAGCCTTGTATTCGCTTGCAGGCTTTTCTTTGATGGAAGCATTCTTCTCTAAATTTTTGTGGTTTCTCCACAATGACACTCTTCCTTCTTTCTGCCCTTTATACTTCAAGAATTCAAAAACTGAAGTTGGTATCTTCTGACGTACGCTTTATTGAACTATTTCTCTGAGGTGACCGCAATGCAGCAGGATCAGGGTTTAGCATCTGATTAAATCCAGAAAGTCTTCAGAACAAATTAGTCTTACTCTCATTTGGGCATGAATTCCATATAATGCAGGCAGCATCTGGGAAGAAATGAAGCTCTCTATTAAAGGATTTAGCCCATATGTCCAAATCCTCAGACTTTCCCAATTCCCCGCTCTCTAATTTATTTTAATATCTGTTTCGCTCTCTAGACTGTAAACTCTTTGTGGGCGGGGATCGAGTCTATCAACTGTATGGTATTATATTTTCCCAAGTGTTTAGTTCAGTGCTGTGCACACAGTAAGTGCTTAATGAATGCCGTTAATGATTGATGAAAACCTCTGTTAAACCTGAATCCTGCTTGAGGATTTCTGCATTGGACTGAAGAGCTGTTAAACTTCATCCTTCCCTGTTGTAGTATCTTTAGAAGAAGATAGTCTGTCAAACTAATTAGCCTGGTTTCTTGGACCCAAGTGGACAAGAAAGACCTGTTACGATTGCCATATTTCTCGAGTCCCATTTGCGACAGTGCCTGGGCCTGACCAGATTATCTTGTATCATTATTATGGTATTTCTGCTCCAATGCTCAGTACGTAGTAAGCACTTGACAAATACTATGACAATCATGATATTGATAAAGGTTCAGATGACAATCAGGAGTTGCTCTGTGGCCTTAAATCTCCACCTGGTTTAATGGGTTCCAAGCAGGAAAGTCCGGAATAGATGGGAGGAGACCAGTCAGGAATATTTGTCTTCAGGGTGGTGTCCATGGCAATAGCCATAGTAGTAGCAGTAGTGATGGTATTTGTTGAGCGCCCACTGTGTGATATGCAGCAAACTGTCATTTCCCCCGCCTACAAGGACCTTCCACTCTAATGAGGGAGACCAGCATTTGAGTATTTACAGCAAAATAACCCAGTGGCACAGTTGGAAATGGTGCATGAACCAGAATAGCATTGGCTCATGAGGTTAGCTGCTAATAAATAAAACTTCCTTCACCCTCCCTGAAAGGTGATTTCCTACCTATGAGAAAGTAAAACAAAAAGCAAAAGCGTGTAGGGGCAAGTGAAAGGTTTTATCCTGCCATTTTAAATTCCAGGATGAAGTTAAAGACGCAAATGATACCAAGTCATGGATGTGTCATAGAGGTGACTTCAGGTGTTTTAGCTCTAACTTAAAATTGGATTCCGGTTGGCAAGCTCCACTTAGGCGGATGCGAAGAGGAACAAGACAAATATCTGTTTCTCGAGGGGCCTCTAGCCCACCAACAAGTCTGGGTTTCCCAACTTGCGTTCTTCCCAGATCCGGCTTGGAATTTTCCCAGAAGCCAACGCTTTGCTCCAACTTTCCCTTGCCAACTGATTTGAGTGGTCTTACCAGGTCTGCACCTGACACCAGAACTGGAATTCTCTGGCTTTGCGTTTAGTCCTCCCTTCCAAGGGGATCCTTGAGAAACAGTGTGCGCCAGTGGAAAGAGCCTGAGCCTGGGAATCAGAAAGACCTGGGTTCTAATCCCAGCTCCACCACTTTCTTGCTGTGTGGCTTTGGGCAAGTCACTAAACTTCTCTGTGCCTCAGTTCCCTTGTCTGAAACAAGGGAGATTAAGACTGTGAGTCCCATGGGGGACAGGGACGGTGTCCAACCCGATTTGCTTGTAATCACCCAGTGCTTAGTACAGTGCCTGACCTGTATTAAACACTTAATCAAACACCACAATTATTATTATGATTGTGGCTCATTTGGGGGGAACAAAATCCACTAGAAGGAGACCCACTGCCTGCCCAGGTTTATGCCTCTTGATTTCTTCAGATTTTGTCCCATTAATCCAGTTGGCTGGTGGACAGCTGTGGCTCCAGGGACCATTATGATGATGATTCATTCATCCAGTCAGTCAGTCATATTTATTGAGTGCTTACTATGTGCAGAGTACTGTACTAAATTCCTGGGAGAGTACAGTACAACAATAAAAAACATATTCCCTGTCCACAATGAGTTCACAGTCTAGAGATGATGATGATGACGGTGATTATGGTACTTGCTAAACCCTTACTATGCACCAAGCACTGTTCTAAGTACTGGGGTAGATACAAGTTAATCAGATTGAGTCCTGTCCCACATGGAGCTCACAGTTTTAATAGGAGGGAGTAGGGTTTAATCCCCATTTTACAGCTGGGGTAACTGAGGCCCAGAAAAGTGAAGTGACTTGCCCAAGGTCACGCAGCGGGCGTGTGACAGAGCTGGGATTAGCTCCTCGTAGATGCGTAAGTGGCCTCTGCTGAATCAATCAATCAATCAATCATATTTATTGAGCACTTACTGTGTGCAAAGCACTGTACTAAGCGCTTGGGAAGTACAAGTTGGCAACATATAGAGACAGTCCCTACCCAACAGTGGGCTCACAGTCTAAAAGGGGGAGACAGAGAACAAAACCAAACATACTAACAAAATAAAATAAATAGAATAGATATGTACAAGTAAAATAAATAAATAAATAAATAGAGTAATAAATATGTACAAACATATATACAGGTATATGTATGCTGTACATACATGTATGCTGAATTCTCTTAACCAATCCATAATGGATCCCTCAACCACCTCCAGCTCATGATTGGCCCCTTCTTCCCGAGTCTGAAGAGAGGCCGGTCTTGGCATCTGAATCAATCGATCAACAGCATTGAGCAGTCACTCTGTGCAAAGCACTGTACTAAGAGTTTAGGAGAGCAAAATAGAGTCAGTAGACCAGATTCCTCAAGGAGCTTACGGTCTAGGGGGAGAAACAGACACTTCAATAAATTACAGCAAGAGAGTTGAAAGGTATGTACGTCAATTGTTTGGGGTGAGGGGGAGTGGAAGGACAGGGGTTGAGTGCCCAAATAGGTGGTGTGGAAGTGATCAAGTCACAGTTGGGGGTAGAGGTAGGGTGGGGAGATGAGAGATTAATCAGGGAAGGCTTCCTGGAAGAGGTGTGACTTCAGAAGGGCTTTGAAGAGGGGGAGAGCAGTCTCCCATATGAGAAGGGGATTTTGAACAGTGCCAAAGAGGTTTCTGAAGTGTCGTACGTTACTTGGAAGCATAATAATAATAATGATGGTATTTGTTAAGCACTTACTTTGTGCCAAGCACTGTTCTAAGTGCTGGGGTAATAATAATAATGGCATTTATTAAGCACTTACTATGTGCAAAGCACTGTTCTAAGTGCTGGGGAGGTTACAAGGTGATCAGGTTGTCCCACAGGGGGCTCACAGTCTTCATCCCCATTTTACAGTTGAGGTAACTGAGGCCCAGAGAAGTTAAGTGACTTGCCCACGGTCGCACAGCTGACAATTGGCAGAGGTGGGATTTGAATCCATGACCTCTGACTCCAAAGCCCGCGCTCTTTCCACTGAGCCACGCTGCTTCTCTATCAGATCGTCCCACAAGGGTCTCACGGTCTTAATCCCCATTTTACAGATGAGGTAGCTGAGGCACAGAGATGTTAAGTGACTTGCCCAAAGTCACACAGCTGACAAGTGGTGGAGCAGGGATTAGAACCCATGACTTTTGACTCCCAAGCCCGGGCTCTTTCCACTAAGCCATGCTGTTTCTCTTGGTGAGAAACATTCACCTCTTGTGAAAAGCATTCACCTCTTGTGTTGATTGAGCTCTTGATAAATGGTGATTGTTTCTTTTAAAGATACTTAAATGAGTATTTTGCTTCTGCTGGGCTAAATCCTCAGCCCAGCAAGGGACAGAGACTGAATCTGATTTGAGTATCTCATATCTATCTCAGCACTTTGCGTAGAGCTTGGCACCTACATGCTCTTATTAAATGCCATAGCAATAATAGTACTAATAGCAGTGAATGTAGCAGTTTGGCATTGGGGCAGAAGGATTAAAAGAAGAAACTCTGAAAATCCCACCAAAGTCCATAGAAAATATACAAAAAAAAAATATTCAGCCCTCTTTTTAAGTAATCCTTCAAATCCGCTTCCCCCTTCCTCCCCCCGCCCCCAAATCTTGTACATAATATCCTTCAATCTGATTTTGTGGCTGAATGGAACAAAAAAAGCTTTATTGGGTGAGATTCAGATGGGGATTATATAATTTTCCTTCTCTCCTTATTGTCAGGGCTGGGCAGGATTTCAGAAGCAGATCCAGCCTGGGAGAAAAGATGGAACAGACAGAAGGGGTTATTGAGCTGAGCCCTGAAGTTCTGCCCTGGCTTGTTTCACATTCCCGGGATACTTAAGATTTTAAAACTTTCGTCCAGATTAAATTACTGCAGAGCATGGCAAAACGATACCCTTCAGCGGGTCAGATCCCACGGTCACACGTTAGCTGCTGTTTCGGACTGCTAAGTACAAATGTTCAGTAGTTTATTAAAAACCCTTCACAAATTCCTTTTTCTCTACTGGAGACGGCCTGGTCTCAACTCCTCATTTTCCTACTATCGGTTCCTTGAGGATAGCAAGGGAAAAGATCTATTCCAGGACTCGGCTGACAACACAATGCCAGTTTGGGAAATACTGAGCTACGAGAGAATTCTAGATCGTCAACATTTTTAATGCCTGTAGCTGGCTAGGAAAAGCGATACATAAAGTCTGGCTTTTTTGGCATGAATCTCTGCATATACATTTAATTATGTACATATATGGTAGGTTCTATCTGGGAGAAGCCATGACTTAAACAGACAGGTATGTGTTTGAAGAATCAGTTTCAGGGTGAGGCACTTGGTGACTCTTCTGGGGTTGAAGTTTTTCTCTCACTTGTAATTAATGCTCTTTAAGACCAAGGGGCAGACCTGAAATTTCCAAAGGCCTTTTTTTTAAAAAGTTTGCTGTTTGCCAAATTCCCAGAGAAATCAGTTGACGCGGTAGAATTGCACTAAATCATCCTCTCTTGCACAGAAACAATAGCTATCTGGCTTTGGTTTCGAGTGCCCGCGTTCATGTTTTTGAGGACTTTGGATTAGTTCAGTGTGGCATTCTCCCTTGTCCCCCACAGTTTCTATGCTGGAGCAGTTAGTTTGGGTTTAAAGAACTTTAAGACAGTGTCACATGGGCCTGGGAATCAGAGGACCTGGGTTCTCATCCCGGCTCTGCCACTTTTCATTCAGTTATGTTTACTGAGTGCTCACTGTGTGCCAAGCACTTGTACTAAGCCCTTTAGTAGAGTACAAAATAACAATAAGCAGACACATTCCCTGCCCACAACACCTGCTGTGTGACCTGAGGCAAGTCGGTTAACTTCTCTGTCTTGCAAAATGGGGATTCAGTAAGGTGTTCTTTCTTACTGAGACTGTGAGCAAAAGGCCTATCTGATTATCTTGTCTTTTAGCATAGTGCCTTGCTCCTAGTAAGTGCTTAGCCAATATAATTAGTATTAAAGTTAACGTTTTGCCATCAAGAGCCTCATTCGTAGGAAAGGGAGAGCCCTTTGGTGAATTCAAAAGATTTTGGGGCCAAGTGTTTGTTGAAGGGCCACTGAGCTCTCCCCAGCGTTTAGTATAATGCTCTGCACACAGTAAGTGCTCAGTAAATGCAATTGAATGAGTGACTGACTGTGGGCCAGAGATTGTTTAACATGCCTTCCTGGTTTTTGGGAGGCCGCTACTTCCGATCCTACACAGTTTGGTCAGGATTGTGCTGCTAGATGCTAGCATCTCACTTTAAAACAAAATTCTTGGGATTCCTCTCCGTTTTCTCTTGGGCCGAGATTTATCCAGCCAGGGCTTGGAGTTTAAAGCCTCCTTACAGTTCTGTACAGGGGTGTTAGTTCTCTAGGGAAGACTTTACACGTTTGCTTTAACAACAGTCAAGTCCTAAACTTGGTGAAGTAATGATGGTATTTATTAAGCGCTTACTATGAGCAAAGCATGTAGTTACCTACAGGATTTTTGGAAAACATCAAAAAGTGACTAGTTAGTAACTAGTAAGTCACTAGTGGTTAACCCAGTCAGGTCTTTCTACCATTTTTCTTGGATGCCATCTGAATCTCTTTCTTGCTCCAAGGAAGTAAAGAAAGATCTCTTTTCTCAACCTAGTTTTCCTCAAGCCTAATGAAGGTTGGTTTTTTGCCGATCTAATTGCCGTTCCGAGAGCTAAGTGATCAATACAAATTATGTTTACATCAAATAAATATAATGGCATACTCTTCCAGTGGTGTCTGCAGGCTATCTTGTATTGATCGGGGCACTTTTTATTAACAAAGAAGCAATAGTGCTAGATCAAAATCTTATTCAGCCCTACTTCCTGATAAGCCTGCTTTCTGAAAACTGCCACCTGCCTGACAATCCTATATGTTTTATTTTGCCTCAAACCGTAGAGGGTATCTATTTTCCACACCTGCCTGCCTCCCTCACGCCCTCCAAAAAAATTAAGAAATCCACATTCCAGAAATCTGGTTTCATTTTTAAAAGGGGGGGAGAAAAAAAGAAAAGCTATAGAAAGCCCAGGGCTGAATATTGTGGAAATGTGAGATCTAGCCACTACACCCCTAAGAAGTCCAGTGGGATTATCTCTGTCAGAGGATGGAGAACAGAAGAAAAGCCCAGATAAGCCACAGTCTTTCTGGCAGGGAAAGGAATTCAGCAAGGAGAGGGGAGGGGAGTAGAAGAATCTGCCTGCACACAGCCTCTGCATCCTGGATGACTCACTAACCTTGGAGTTGAAGGAAAGGCAGAGGGAAGGCGGGGCTGGCTCATTAGGCCCTGTAAAGTTTCCCGAGAGGTTAGTGGAGCTGGGATTTTGGAGGAGGAATGGACTTCCAAGGATCAACCCATTCCCAGGCCTCCTGTTGGGAACTGGGAATGAGGCAGTGGGTGGGCTGGGGAGAGAGAGAGAGAGAGAATATGAATAATTGAATATTCACAGCTCTTCCCATTGCAGTGTTTGCAGGGGAGGTCAGTGGTCATGGGGCTGAATAGGAGAGGAAGAGTTGGTGTGTTTTTTTGTTTTTGTTTCTTTTTTAATGGTATTTGATGAGTGCTTCTTATGTGCCAGGCACTGTTCTGAGTGCTGGAGTAGATAGTAATAATAATAATAGTGATTATGGTACTTGTTAAGCTCTTACTATATGCCAAGCACTGGTCTAAACATTGGTGTAGATAATAATAATAATGATGGCATTTATTAAGGGCTTACTATGTGCAAAGCACTGTTCTAAGCACTAGGGAGGTTACAAGGTGATCAGGTTGTCCCACGGGAGGCTCACAGTCTTCACCCCCATTTTACAGATGAGGGAACTGAGGCCCAGAGAAGTGAAGTGACTTGCCCAAAGTCACACAGCTGACAAGTGGTGGAGATGGAATTTGAACCCATGACTTCTGACTCCAAAGCCCGGGCTCTTTCCACTGAGCCATGCTGCTTCTCCATAGATACCAGTTAATCAGATTGGACACAGTCCTTGTCTTACATGGGGCTCCAAGCCTTAATCCCCATTTTACAGATGAGGTAACTGAGGCACAGAAAATAATAGTAATAATTATGGTATTTGTTAAGCGCTTACTGTGTGCCAAGCATTGTTCTAATCTCTGGGTTAGATGCAAGGTAATCAGGTTGTC
Source organism: Tachyglossus aculeatus (assembly GCF_015852505.1). Classification (NCBI taxonomy): domain Eukaryota; kingdom Metazoa; phylum Chordata; class Mammalia; order Monotremata; family Tachyglossidae; genus Tachyglossus; species Tachyglossus aculeatus. Next base: position 42,848,798 of record NC_052074.1, on the reverse strand, counting down.
CCATGAGGGGCTCACATTCTTAATCCCCATTTTCCAGATGAGGTAACTGAGGCACAGAGAGGTGAAGTGACTTGCTTAAGGTCACACAGCTGACAAGTGGCAAAGCCAGGATTAGAACCCAAGTCCTCTGACTCCCAAGCCCAGGCTCTTTCCACTGAACCACGCAGCTTCTGCAGTCTGGGAAGAAAAGTTTTCCTTTTTCACCTCAAGTATTCTCTTTTTTGGCCTTGAAGAGCTTAGGTAGAGAAATAAAAGCTGGAGATTGTTTGCCTGAAGCAAATTTCTCCTTTTTCACCTCAAATATTAGTCTGGGAAGGTGGCATAATGAAGAGAAATGAAGTGGTTTGCCCAAGGTCACACAGCAGACAAGTGGCAGAGCCGGGATTAGAACCTCCTGACTCCCAAGCCTGGGCTGTAACCACTAGGGAAGCTGATTCTCGTAGTTATTGGTAGTCAAATGGTAAAGGGCTTTACCAAAGTCCTACTGATGAAACTATGCAGTGCGAGGAAGACCCAGCATCAGAGAAGGTGGAAAAGACTGTAAACTCCTTGAGGGTAAGGAGGATGCGCCTTGCTTCCCAAGTGCTCAGAACAATACTGGGCACAGAAATCCCTCCATTGATCGATTAATTGGTTGACTGAAGAGATTGTGTGCCGCAGAATCGGGGCTTTCTCCCCAGGCCCCTCTGACACCCTGCCTCTACTTTACTGAAGGAACATCTCCTCCAAGAGGCCTTCCCTGACTAAGCCCTTCTTTCCTCTTATGCCACTCCCTTCTCCGTTGGCCTGACTTGCTCCCTTTCTTCATCTCCCCTTCCCCTTCTAGACTCTGAGCCCACTGTTGGGTAGAGACCATCTCTATATGTTGCCAACTTGTACTTCCCAAGTGCTTAGTACAGTGGTCTGCACACAGTAAGCTCTCAATAAATACGATTGATTGATTGATTGATTGATTCCCAGCCCCTCAGCATTTATGTCCATATCTATATTTATATTAATGTCAGTCTCCCCCTCTAGGCTGTAAGCTCACTGTGGGCAGGAATCGGATCTATTGTTATACTGTATGCTTCCAAATGCTTAGTACGGTGCTCTGCACACAGTAAGCACTCAGTAAATATGATTGAATGAATGAAAGCTCTCAGGGATTCCTGGGAATGCCATCGGGGAATGGCTTCCAACCTCAACCTTGGCTCCCTCACGGTGGCTGACTTGGCAGGTTCTTTCTTCCATTGTGAAAGGCCTCATTCTGAACGCTCTGTAAAAAGGTCCTTGTGCCCGTCCTCTCAGCTCTCCGACCTTTGAACACTCTATCCTTGGGGAGAGAGTCTCACAGCTGTCAGCCCCTGGTTACGTCAGACTCCCGACACCCAAGGAGCGATGTCACCATTTGGACAAGCATCCCCTCCCTGTAAACCTCTAGCCCCATCCCACTTCCAGAAGTGACCTCTCTGGGTCATTCAGAGGACTAGCTATCACCCTCTCTACCGGGTGGACTGCCTTCTTACCACCCTAACTGGAAAAAAAAAGCAGCCTTTCTCCCTGGGCCCAGTCCAGGCTGAGTCAACTCACAGAAATTAGTCGACTTTGTGGTTTATTCCTTCATACCCAACTCAAATACTTTCCGGACGGTTCATACTGTGGCTGACACTCAGCTTCCAGAGGACATTTTCGAGGTGAGGATTTTCTCTGAAGGGAAATTCCCACCCACGAACATTTCCGTCTTAATTTTATCTTGATTCTTCTTTATGTGACCCCACGGCGGGGATGCGACCAGCTCTTCCTTGTGATTTTGGGGGCCGAAAGTGGATCAGGAATTGGAGAGAGGGTGGAATCTGGAAACGGATGGGCTTCAAAGAGTTCACAGGCCAGAAAGTCATAAAAAAAAAACTGGTTAGGGTTATTATTATCAATAATTATAATTGTGGTATTTGTTAAGCGCTTTCCTTGTGTCAAGCGTTGGGGTAGAGACAATGCCCCACATGGGACTCACATTCTGGGTAGATGATGCGGAGACTGAAGCACCGATAATTTAAGTGACTTGCCCAAGTTCCACAGCAGTTAAAAGGCAGAGGAGGGATTACAAAACAAGTCCTCTGATTCCCAGGGCTGGGCTTTTTCCGCTAGGCCAGATTATCAGGTAGAAATGGATATACAACAAGGAAATTCTCCAACTCCCCAGCGATATTGTAACCAAAACACCTGGAGAAATCAAGCGCTATAGGAGGGCTGCCTTACTGTTTATTACTAACTTATTCACAAACTAACTGATTCAGTCACATCGCTTATGAGAAGCAGTTTGGCTTCATGGAGAGAGCACAGGCCCGGGAGTCAAAGGACATGGGTTCTGAGCTTGGTTCTGCCACTTGCCTGCTGTGGGACCCAGTCACTTAACTTCTCTGTACTTCAGTTTCCTCATCTGTATATGGGCATTAAATACCCTTTCTCCCTCCCTCTTAGGCTGTGAGTCCCATGGGGAGAGGGAGTGTGTCCAAACTGATTATCTTGTATCTGCCCAGTGCTGAATACAGTGCTTGGCACATAGTAAAAGCTTAACAAATGCCCCAATTATTTTTACCAAAACTGACTGTGTGGAGTAAAAGTGTGACTACTTGAAAGCTATTTTAACCTGAAAAATATCCTTTTGTTTGCCTGCAGGATCACCTTATTATGACAACGTTCGGCCCCTCTCCTACCCAGATTCTGATGCCGTTTTGATTTGTTTTGACATCAGTAGACCAGAGACCCTGGACAGTGTGCTAAAAAAGGCAAGTATTTTTTATTTATGGTACTTGTTAAACCCTAACTATGTGCCTGGTTCTGTACTAAGCACTGGGGTAGATACAAGCTAATCAGGTTGGTCCTGATTATCTTGGATCTATCTAAGATTTAGCTCAGCGCTTAGATACCACAGAATTAATGATTTACTCCCATGGTCAACACAAAGGGTCACCAGGGACTGAGGGTCACATCTCAGCAGCCTAAGCAAGGGGGTTTCTGGTTGTTCTTTATGGTATTTGTGATGTGCTTTCTATGTGCCAGACACTGTACTAAGCACTTGGGTAGATACAAGATGATCAGGTTGGGGGCAGTCCCTGTCCCACATTGAGCTTACAATCTGAATCCCCATTTTACAGATGAGGTACCTGAAGCACAGAGAAGTGAAGTGACTTGCTCAAGGTCACACAAGAGACAAGTGGCAGAGCCGGAATTAGAACCCAGGTCCTTCTACCTGCCAGGCCCGTGCTCTATCCACTAGCCCACACTGCTTCTCTAAAGTACTTAAAATCTACAAGAATTTCAATGCCTTAAGGCTTATAAGTTAGAGGCTTTGCTTTCCATCCACTGAAGCCCCGAGATAAAACTCAAAGGAGAATTCTTAGCCCTGTAGGCAAAGACCCCAAATTAGAATTTGAAGTTGAGGTTTTGAAATGGGACTGTCCTCAGCCACGTTCCCAAGAGACAGACCTGCCACATATTGCAGCTAGAAATCTTCAGCAATATCCGTAACTTCAAATTAGGTATTGTAAATTTTATATTAATGTCTGTCTCCCCCTCCGGACTGTAAGCTTGCTGTGGACAGGGAATGTGTCTGCCAACACTATTGTATTATACTCCCCAAGCACTGAGTACAGTGCTCAGCACACAGCAAGTGCTCAATAAATACCAATGACGATAATGGTGATTTTAATGAGCCATCATGTTTTAAACAATATTTTTCAAGTAGCAGAGGTCACTAAAATTGCCCCCTCCCAGGCCTTATGTCTACCTCGGTGCTTAGCACAGTGCTTGTTAAATCAGCTCTTAATAAAGACTATCATCGTCATCATTAATATTATTATTAATCAATCGGTATTTTTTGAGTGCTTACTGTGTGCAGAGCACTGTAGTAAGTACTTGGGCGAGTACAATATGGTAGGTAGATATGTTCCTTTCCCACAATAAGCTTCTGTTCAGTCCATAGCAGGCACTCAGGAAAACCTTCACTTCGTCCACCACTACTACTACTACATGATGTGTAGACTGTGAGCCCACTGTTGGGTAGGGACTGTCTCTATATGTTGCCAATTTGTACTTCCCAAGCGCTTAGTACAGTGCTCTGCACACACTAAGTGCTCAATAAATATGATTGATGATGATGATGATGTATTATACTCTGCTAAGTGATTTAGTACAGTGTTCTGCACATGATAGGCACTCAAATACTCTTGATGAAGTGACTGACCATAGTTAGGGATTACAGTGCCATGAAGGAAATCCCTGATTTTGGTTTTCTTGCTTTCTTCCTTCCAAGTGTCTGTAGCATCCATTTGGTTTCCAATCCCTTTTAGTTTCCATACCTTTCTCTTCAGGGCTTTGATTTTGACATTATTTTGGACCTCAACCAACGGTCCCTCGCTAATAGAAACAATTTGAATGCCTGCCAGATTCAGGCAGGAGTTCTCCCTTCACCTAGAAACGTGCCCTGATGTTCACAGAGTGTCCAGAAAATGTACCCTCCGAGCCCTCCCTGAGACATGTGATTCCGTGTTATGACAAGTTCCCGATTACCGAGCCGAGTTCCAAGCTTTGTTTGAAAAGAACTTTAGGATTTCATGGTTTGCCATTCTGAGACTATTTTTAAATATCCAATTTTCCCAGTGGGTACATCAGCCTTTAGAGTCATTTTCAAAAACTGCCTAAATGCCTTCAAGCCACTGTGTTGTCCTTAGGTAACTTACTCGGCTGGTGTAACTCTCCCTGAGAACCTTGCTGAAGCCCAGGGATTCTGGCTCATTGCATTTTAGGATTTAGCTACTTGTCAGAAGATAATTACTCCAGTTTTATCTTCACGGGAGACCTGTTTGGAATTCAGTAGTTCAGAAACTGTCAAAACTGGCTTCTGACAACACCCAACACCATTCTCCGGTGTATAGTGAGTCATGGGGAGGGAAAATTAGATAATAAAACTCAACAGTTTGTAATTAGTAATTTTCCCCTCCATACTTGAAACAAGTCCCTTTTAAGAAGACTAAGAACTTGGTAGGGGCGGAGAGTGTTCAAGGGACCATGACCTAGTGAATAGAGCATGGTCCTGGGAATCAAAAGGACCTGGGTTCTCACCCCGGCCCTGCCCCTTGTCTGCCAGGTGACCTTGGGCAAGCCACTTCACTTCTCTGGGCTCAGTTCCCTGATCTGTAAAATGAAGATTAAGACCATGAGCACCATGTGTCCAACCCAGTTTGCTTGTATCCGTCCCGGCGCTTAGCACGTACAACAATTTAAGAATACCCTCGCTGTTCCTCGGTGCCTAAACGGAGTCGGTAAAGCGGCAATTTATTGGTAGCCCTACCGGGACGTTCTTAACCTCTTGATGATGAATTTTACAGTGGAAAGGTGAGATCCAGGAGTTCTGTCCAAACACCAAAATGTTGCTGGTTGGCTGCAAGTCAGATCTCCGCACGGACGTGAGCACGTTAGTGGAACTGTCCAACCACAGACAGACACCCGTATCGTACGACCAGGTATGTACATGGACTGCACTCCTGTTCGTGTTGGGAAAACTTCTAGACTGTGAGCCCACTGTTGGGTAGGGACCGTCTCTATGTGCTGCCAACTTGTACTTCCCAAGCGCTTAGTACAGTACTCTGCACGCAGTAAGCGCTCAATAAATACGATTGAATGAATGAATGAAAAGACGGAGGCATGTTAGGCTGTGAGCCATTTTCGCTCTCTGGTGGAATAAAAGAATGTCCATTGCAGCCCAGTTCCACCCACCCTATTGAGTTAGGGTTTTTTTTATGGTGTTTTAATGCTTACTATGTGACAGACACTGTACTAAGCATAGGGTATAGAACAGTGCTCAGTGCTTAGAACAGTGCTCAGCACTTAGAACAGTGCTTTGCATGTAGTAAGCGCTTAATAAAATGCCATTATTATAAATGCCATTATTGTTATACAAGATAATCAGGTTGGACACAGTCCCTGTCCCACATGGGGCTCTCGATCTTAATCTCCATTTTGGAGATGAAGTAACTGAGGCATAGAGAGGTTTTTGGGGAAATTTTTTTAGTGGTAATTTGTTACTGTGTGCCACTGTTCTAAGCTCTGGGGTAAATTCTTTCATTCATTCAATCATATTTATTGAGCACTTACTGTGTGCAGAGCACTGTACTAAGTGCTTGGGAAGTACAATCCAAAGGAATCAGGTTGGACACAGTCCATATCCCACGTAGGGTTCACAGTCTTCATCCCCATTTTACAGATGAGGGAACTTAGGCACAGAGGAGTGAAGTGACTTGCCCAAGGCCCCAAAGCAGATGAGTGACAGAGCTAGGATTAGAACCTAGGTCTTTTTGACTCCCAAGCCTGTGCTCTATCCATTAAACCACTCTGCTTCTCCTTTAGCAGATTAGTTAACTGGATTAGTTTTTCCGCTCCTGGCAGGCAGGAATCCTTTCTTGGGGGCTCTGATACATCTAGTAGCGTGGCTCAGTGGAAAGAGCACGGGCTTTGGAGTCAGAGATCATGGGTTCAAATCCCGGCTCCGCCAATTGTCAGCTGTGTGACTTTGGGCAAGTCACTTAACTTCTCTGTGCCTCAGTTACCTCATCTGTAAAATGGCAATTAAGACTGTGAGCCCCCCATGGGACAACCTGATCACCTTGTAAGCCCCCCCCAAGTGCTTAGAACAGTGCTTTGCCATAATAAGCACTTAATAAATCCCATCATTATCTAATGGAAAGTGCCTGAGCATCCGAAGATGTGGGCTACAATCCCGATTCAGCTACTTGCTTTGGGCAAGTCATTTAATATCCCTGGCCCTCAGTTTCCTGTATTGTAAAATTTGGATTCGATACCTTGTCTCCCTCCCGCTTAGGCTGTGAGTCCCATGTGGGATAAGGACTGAGTCCTGATTATTTTATATTTACCCCAGGTCTTAGTGCAGGGCTTGGCCCCTAATAAGCATTTAGCAAATACGATTATTTTTTAAAATATTATTATTATTGTCATTATTATTTTACTTTACCCAAGATCTTAGTCCAGCAAGGTGCATCCTGTTGGCAGTCAGAAAATAGAAATGATTGATTAGTGCAGCAGTTGGGAAAATCTGAACAGCGTAGGGGGACTCATGATTCTGCAATGTGCCTGTAAGCTCTTTGAAGACCTGTTTGTTTTTCCATGCCCACCCAGAGATAGCCAAGGACAAAGCATTTATTCACTTCGAAGAGACTCCCAAGCCTGGATTAACCCTAGGATTTCAAAATCAGGCCCAGAAAATCCCTCCTAGAGAAACATCTGCCTAGCCCCTCTGTGAAATGTAAAAATCTTGTCCTCATTCACTGGGTGCCAAACCACACCTAGGTCATTCCACAGAGAACAATTTGAACGCAGAAGGGGTCAGGCGGTCATTCTGGGAACACTGCCCAGGGTCATTTCATCACCAAAAATATAAATAGTTGGTCACTTCCTGCCCTGGGATATAGTTGGACAAACCTCCCCCTTCCCCCTGGATTCCAGGCCTAGGAAATTCCAGAAAAGCTGGGAAGGAATCCTGTTTGAAGGTGAACAGTGCCATAAAATGCTAAAAAGGCCATTGTCATTAAGTAGAAACCTCCCATAAAACCCCGTGTTTTAGAGAGTTAGAGTCTCCTTAGTTATCTTCCAGGCCAGCCAGTGAGTCCCTGAGTGAGTGAATGGGGAAGAAATGGATTTTATCAGCAGTCCTCAGCTCTTGGAGCCCTCAGCTAAACACATCTATCTCACTTTGCAGTAAAGCAGGCTGGAATTGTTAAGGCTGTTTACCAACCAAGAGAGTTGAGAGATGAGAGAGTAACCCCTCTCAAGAGAAGTAGCATTGCCTAGTGGAAGGAGCAAGGGCCTGAGAGACAGAAAGACATGGGTTCCAATTCTGACTCTGCCACTTGTCCCGTATGTGACCTTGGGGAAGTCACTTCATTTCTCTGCACCTCTGTTACTTGGTCTGTGAAATGGGGATTAAGACTGTGAGCCCCATGTAGGACATGAACTGTGTCCAACCTGATTATCTTTTATCTACCCCCGGTGCTTAGTACAGTGCTTGACACGTGGTAAGCATAACAGACCCCCTTGCAGAAGCTGTTAAGACGTGACCATCGGTCCTCAGTGACCCTTCATGTTGACCGTAGGGGTGAGTCATTCTGATAATTGTGGTGTCTAAGCACTGAGCTAAGCCCTGGGGTAGATCCAGGATAAATAGATCAGCCGCAGTCCCTGTCCCACTTGGGACTCACGGTGTAAAGGGGAGGGAGAAGTAGTATTTAATCCCATTTGGTGGTTGAGGAAACTGAGGCATAGAACCGTTAAGTCACTTTCCCACAGTCCCACAGGAGGCAAATGGTGGAGCCAGGATTAGAACCCAGGCCCCCAGACTCCCCATCCTGTGTTCTTGTCACTAGACCAGGCTGCTCATAATCGTAAGCTGAGTGGTCCCCGGGCACCCAAGAGAAATGGTAGCCGGGTTAGTGAGTGGTGGTATTTATTCAGTGCCGACTCTGTGCTAAGCACCACTTGGGTATCTGGAATAGGCACAAGGGACCATGCCCAAGACCACACCCTGATGTCCTCTTTCCTTCTCCCTTCTCCCTCAGGGGGCCAACATGGCGAAGCAGATCGGCGCAGCCACTTACATCGAGTGCTCGGCCCTGCAGTCGGAAAACAGCGTCCGGGACATTTTCCACGTGGCCACGCTGGCTTGCGTCAACAAGACGAACAAAAACGTGAAGCGGAACAAATCCCAGCGGGCCACAAAGCGCATCTCCCACATGCCCAGCCGGCCAGAGCTCTCGACCGTGGCCACGGACTTACGGAAGGACAAAGCGAAGAGCTGCACCGTGATGTGAGCAGGCTGGCTCCCGCCACGGGGGAGGACCCGAGGACGCAAGCAGGAAGGTGGTTGTGGGGAGACCCCCCCCCCCCAAAAAAAAAAAGAGGGGAAAGGGGGATGGTCTGAACGAATATTTCTGGGACACCCCCTGTGCACCTCACCTCCTCTGGGTTCCCGACCTTGGGGCTTCGGCGTGTCGGCCAACCGGGGGGAAGAGGAGACTTTGGAGGGCTCCAACTCACGACTTGGAAGACGATGCCAAAATTTTGACAAGGGAACGGTTAGGGCCGGAAGGAGGTGCGGAGGGAAAATGGGGGCTTCTGAAAAGGAAGATCTCATCCTCAAAGGTGCTGGCTTTTTTATTTTTCTTCTTTTAAAAGCTATTCTCAGAGATCTCCTTTGATTTAATTAAGAAATGTTTTAAGCTCCTCTTAAAAAAGAAAATGAGGATATTATTAACCTGCCTGCTTCACTGGGGAGCTGGCCCCATGGCCAAAGAGTTTGGTCTAATTTCCTTCTGGCTCATCCCAAAAATGGAAATTATCTCAAGACCCAGGGGGTTGCTAGAGAAAAAAGACCCCAGGCTTTGAAATCTCGCCTTCCTGAGAGAACAGGACCGGATAACAATGAAGAAAACCTTTCGGTTTCCCTTGATCCGCAGAAGGGCGCAAGGGAGGATGGAATAGACGCCTGTCCTGAACTGTCAGAGCGGATATTTCTGTCCGTCATCGTGAGTGGATTTGTTTGGTTTTTTTAAGTGGTAATAAACTCGACTTGGTGTTTATGCCCTCACTGATGAAATATGGCGTGGGCCACACGTACCTTGCTCGGCCAGAGGGCAAGTTCCAAAAGACAGGCCATGGGAGTCTATCACACTGTGGCCACTGATTGTATCCCGGCATCCTCAAGCAGGTGCTGAGAGGATGAGGGAGCGATCGCGGGTTGGTTGTCAAAAAGGCTAGCCGACTGTGTCCGAAGGAGTAGGGCTCCACGTTGTATTCGTGCGGAACTGTGAGAAGCAGAGTGGCCTAGTGGAAAGAGCTCGGGCTTGGGAGTCAGAGGACCTGGATTCTAATTCTGGCTCTGCCACCTGCCTGCTGTATGACATTAGGCAACTCGCTTCGCTTCTCTGTGCCTCAGTTCTCTAATCTGTAAAATGGGGATTTAGACTGTGAGCCCCATGTGGGACAGAGACTGTGTCCAACCCGATTAGCTCGTATCTAAGCCCAGCGCTTAGTACAGGGCTGGGCACATAGTGAGTGCTTAACAAATACCACAGTTATTATTAGGATGGATGGGTCTCTAGCGTGAGGCCCGGGGACATCTCTGAGACCTTCACTTTGAAAGAGGATGAACAGGAGGCCAAAGGGGCCCTTCTCTTGCCCCCACAGAAACCGGATCCGGCCTCAATCCCTTCCCGTCCAGATCCGGAGAGCCATCGGTGGCCGGGAAAACCTGGTCCTGGTCACCGGTGGGACCCTCCTCCAAGCGAGCCAGCCTTCCCTCCCAACCACCGCTTTACCATGGTCGCAGTCTAGCCGACCAGCTCAATCCGTTGGCTTCACAAGTGTTTTCTGAGCGATGCCCTCCCAGGGCTCCTCTCGAAGGGGCAGTGGGGAGATCCGGCCTGCGGTTCACTGGTGCTTGTCGCAAACGAGCTTTTCTTCCCAATGATCTCGCTTCATTTTGGAAGTGCTAAAACTGCGTTCGATCGCGTTACACTGTGTCAGGGGCGGGGATTGTGGTGACCACACACTCCCTTCTCTGCCTCACCACCACTCGGTTTTTGTCTCCACCACAAAATACCATTTCGGGCATTTCCCATGAAACACAGATATTTTTACCAACATAATACGCTTTGATTGATGCGACATTATGCTTAGGGCAGTATTACAAAATAGCTGGCGAGTGCTTTCTGTATTTAAATATTGTAAAAAGGAAATAAGTTATAACTTATACAACAGTACATTCATTATGTCTTCTTTTTTTCATGTTGGAGTCACTTTGTATGTTTGATTAATGTCTCTTCAGTATTTATTAAAATATACTTTTTTCTTTGAATAAAAGAAGTAACCCTGTCTTAGTCATGCACACTGTCATCTGTCATTTCTCTGGGTATCTGTCTTTTTTAGCAGTATGCAAGTTCCTTCCTGATGTCGCTTCCCAATCTGGACTTAGTATTATTATTATTATTTTTATCATTATTACCACTCCGCCTAAGAAGGCATAAGTCAGGGATGGACAAGGGATAGTGCCTGCAGGGGAATTGGTAGAGATGTCTCTGATGGGGCCTCATTCCTTTTTTATTATCATTATTATTATTATTATATTATTGGTATTAAGCACTTAGTATGTGCCAGGTACTCTATTAAGCACTGGGCTAAATATAGCGCTTAATACAGTGCCTGGCACATAGTAAATGCTTAAACACTATTGAAAAAAAAGAAATGCGTGGTGGAATTTTAGGTGGGGTGATAATGTGGAGTATTGTTGTAAGTGGGGTGAAAATATGGGATGGGGTCTTGAGTGAGACTGTCCACTCTTGGGCCTGGAAGTCAGAAGGACCTGGATTCTAATCCTGACTCTGCACTTGTCTGCTGTGTGACCTTGGGCAAGTCATTTCACTTCTCTGTGCCTCAGTTACCCCATCTGGAAAATGGGGATTAAGACTGTGAGTCCCATGTGGGTCAGCGTCCAACCTAATTTTCCTGTATCCACTCCAGAACTTAGAAAAGTGCCTGACATGTAGAAAGTGCTTTAAAAAAAGCCTGCACTGTATAAAGTGGTCCATCATACAGAACCTTTCCCTGTAATCCACAAGAGCTGGAGTGTATTACAAAGGGTAAGGCAAACCCTAGAAATCTCCCTCTTTTCCTCAGACCCTTCGCCTTCCCCTTCCACTTCCCTGTGAACAGGGGTGCTCAGCAGCGGGAGCTGAGAGAAAAGGAGTCTGGATGCTGAAAATATAAATCCTTGACATAAAGACCATATGGGACAGTCCAGCTGAAAACCGGACAAATGGTCACCCTAGCTTTATTCATTCATTCAATCGTATTTATTGAGTGCTTACTGTAGGCAGAGCACTGTACTAAGCACTTGGGAAGTACAAGTTGGCAACAGTCCCTACCCAACAACGGGCTCACAGTCTAGATGTCTTTAACAGCCAAGTAGGAAGAGCAGAAGCCTTTTGAACATAATTCTGCACCTCTGTGGTGAGCTCCTCAAATACTCACGCCCAAGTTGCTCACCTCTGATTTTAGACTTGCTTTTAGGTTGTTCCCTGAGAGGTCATGTAGATGGGAAACAGGCCCCTTGGAGGCTCTCCATCACAGAGAGTAATACTACAAGGAAGACTGTAATCTCCTTGTGGGAAGGGAATGTGTCTGTTTATTGTTATAGAGTACTCTCCTAAGCGCTTACTACAGTGCTCTGCACACAGTAAGCGCTCAAATACAATTGAATGAATGAATGAAAGGAAGCTTTTTTTTCCCACTGCAGATATGATACACTTCAGCGTCAAGGAAAGTCTGTTTCAAAAATGTTATATGTTGAGCTAGGCTATGATTATTTCCTCTTCCTTGGCTACCTTCCTACCCTCCAGTGCTTCCTGTTAGTGAGTGGAGATGGGTGTATGACATCTGGAAGCTCTGCCCGGTTTTGGACTTCAGAAAAGAAATTCTGCTCTTCTCCTTGGAGGGAGGAGAGGGGTGTGAGGGCCCGGGTAGATAGAAACCCACCTGATAAGTCTCTCAGAGCTAGCCATAGACCCCCGCCGTACACGGACTCCAGTTCCTCCCTCTCTCCTGTGTGGCTGGCACACTTCTCGAGGCAATCGCAGGCTTGCTACCTGCTGGGGAAAAAAAAAAAATGAATTGCATTGGGCATTTAAACCGAAATGGACTTTTGGTTCTTAATTCCTTTATGGTATTCATTAAGCACTTAACTATGTGCTGGGAACTGTACTAAGAGCTGGGGTGGATACAAGATCAGGTTGGATGCAGTCCCTGTCCCACATGGGGCTCACAGTCTTAATCCCCATTTTACAGATGAGGGACTGAGGCACAGAGGAAGTGATGTGACTTGCCCAAGGTCACACAGCAGACAAGTGGCGGAGCGGGGCATTAGAACCTGGGTCCTTCTGACTTCCAAGCCGGGGCTCTATCCACTAGGCCACACATTTCAATAGGGCCAGATTTCCAGGCCCCTGCAACCCCAGTGGTCCTCCTGAGGTTGACTTTTCAGAACCCACTTATCCGGAGACTGCACCAAAACCCCAAGCCAAACTGGGTGAGGGGGAAGATAGAAGAATCCTCTCCTAATTAATCATTCCAGCCCCCCACACACCCACACTCCCAATTCCCTAGAGACAGCCCTGGGGAAGCCATTGCACACACCCCCATCTGCCCTGAAAATTTAGGGGTCCAGCGCCAGGAAGAAGTAAGGATGCTTGGAAGCAAAATTCAAGAAACATTTTGGAGAATACTACTCATACGATTCAGATTGAAATAATTTATGCTCTTTTAAAGCTCAATGATTTTTTTCCAAGATGTCTATAAACAAATATCTTGTGTACAAATGTGAAGAATCAATCAATCAATATACTTATTGAGCACTTACTGTGTGTAGAGCACTGTAATAAGCATTTGGGAGAGTACTGATTTGGTAGACATATTTCCGACCCACAACAAGCTTACTGACAAGAGAAAAAAAACAAACATTATTTTTGAAGAAGAGTTATTTTAAGATGATATAACAAGTCATAAAACAAGAAACCAAATTTAAGAGCCCCAAAAACCCAGAACACGGGGGTGACTAGCCCTCTGATACCCGCTTTCCTCCAGTCCAGTTATTGACAGTCTTTTTCCTGCTTTCACATTCCTCTCTCGTTCCTCAAGATTCCAAGGTTGAAAAATCACTCTATTGTGTAATTCTTAGTAGGACAAGATTTAAGTCAAGTCATATTTCACGCCGTACATCTCCGGGAATGCCACTAGAAGCTGAATTCAAAAGGTGAAACCAAAAAAGTCAACATTAATTTTCCACTCGGAAAGAGGTTACATGAATAAAGCCTGATAGAATTTTTTTTTCAGCCTATCCATCAGTGGTATTTATCGAGTGTTTGCTGTGAGCAGAGCACTATACTAAGAGCTGAGTACGATATAATTGAGTTGGTAGACATGATCCCTGCCCACAAGGAGCTTACAGTTAGAGAGGTCGATAGGTATTAAATAAATTACACATCAGGGGATATGGGAAAATATAAGAATTATATGCATTAGTCCTTATAAGTACATAAGCCAAAGTGGTCTTCAGAAGGCCAAATAACTCGACTTAGATTGGCATATTTTGGACATATAATCAGGAGGACGAATTCTTTGGAGAAGATACTAAATGCTAGGAAAAGTCCAGGGAAAACAAGGAAAGAGGCAGACCAGCAGCTAGATGGATAGAGCCCATAACAATGATAATGGAAGAACTGTTAGAAAGGTGGGGATTATGGCAAAGGACAAGACGTTCTGGAGAAAGTATATCCATGGAGTCACTATGAATCAGAAATGACTCAATGGCTCAGTAATAATAGAAGAAGAAGAAGGAGGAGAAGGAGAAGGAGAAGGAGAAGGAGAAGGAGAAGGAGAAGGAGAAGGAGAAGGAGAAGAAGAAGAAGAAGAAGAAGAAGAAGAAGAAGAAGAAGAAGAAGAAGAAGAAGAAGAAAGAAGAAAGAAAGAAGAAGGAAGAAGAAGAAAGAAGAAGAAATAAGTAGATAAGCCCTGTGGGACCTGGTGAGGGGTTGTCATTTTATCATTGTTCCTGGTGATTTGGAGAACTTGACTAATGTCATTGTTACAGATGAAACAGAGAGCCCCTCTACCACTTTTCAAAAACTTTCTGAAATCTCATTTCCTTCTGGAGGCCTTCCTTGCACAATTGCTCATCTCCCCATCCAATGCCCCACAACTGCCACTTCAAAACTTTAACGTCAACTGGAACTTGGGTACGCATACCTCCCTGTTGCACTTATGTAATTATCTTTACCATCCATTGCTTCCTCCTTCCTGTAATTCATTTTTAATGTCTGTCTCCCTAACTAGATTACGAGCCCTTTGTGGGTGGGATTCATATCTCTGAATTCTGTCATACTCTACCAAAGCTAAATACATGCTCTGCCCAGATTAAGCATAAAATAAATACTCTTGATTGATTTCAATAGTATTGATGGCGGGATTAGGCAGAGGTCAATCAGGGAAGGCCTTGGGGAGAAGGGAGCGTTCCAAGGAGGCCATAGTTTTCCCAACCTCAACATTCAGGCCAGGAAATCAGGCCCGTGGGTGGAAGTCACTAAATCTGGAAGAGGATTTAAAGATGTCCCAGGGGCGCTTTGGCCTGCTGATGTCATTGTTAAAAGGTTCCTCTACCCCTGTGAGGTGTGATTGGCTCCTGACCGCTGGGACTCCTCTGGGCAGCTGGAGTGTCTGGACAACCGGGGGTTCGGGTTTCTCTTTCAGATGGTTTTTACCCCCGAGAAGCTGGAGCCACAGTGGCTTTGATGGCTATTGATTCGTATTAATGGATGCCATCGCTGGAAACCATTTTCTTTCCCTTAGAGAAGTAAGGGAGATGGCTGGTGGGAGTGGGATTTTCAAGCTGCTCTGTCCCCTTGTACGTGGGAGAAACAGCATGGTCTAGTGGGAAAAGCACGAGTCTGGGAGTCGGGGCACCTGGTTTCTAATCTCAGTTCCACCACTTGTCTGCCGTGTAACCCCGGGCAAGTCACTTCACTTCTCTGGGCCTCAGTTACCTTATCTGTAAAATGAGGATTAAGACCGTGAGCCCCATGTGAGACAGGGACTGTGTCCAACCCAATTATTTTGTATCTATCTACCCCAGCTCTTAGTATAGTGCCTGACACATAGGAAGCACCTAACAAATACTATTTAAAAAATGAACATGGGGATTACCTGTTCAGAGGCTAATGGGGTCAGATCATAGTAATAAATAGTGACAATTGTACCATCATCAATGTTACATATGGAGCTCTTATTGTGTGCAGAGCATTCTACTAAATGCTTGGGAGAGTACAATATACCAGAATTGGTTGGCACATTCCCTGCCCCAAGGAGCTTACTGTCTGTCTACAGTCTTCCATTCTTCTGGAAGCATCACTCAGCCCACATTTCTCCTCTCCTCAAAACCATCCGCTGAGATCCTGTTTCTCTCTGTGCCTCAGCTTCCTCGTCTATGAAATGGGGATTCGATACTTGTTCTCCTTCCAATTTCCACTGGTTCAGGGTCTGTTTTCAACCTCATGATCTTGTTTCTACCCCCAGCATTAGAACTCAGTACATGATGGCTTGAAAAAAACCTATTCCTTCTTCCTCTCATCTTCCCCTTCATCTCTGGACAACTCCAGCCCCTAAGTGACCTGGTGGTTTCTCATCATAACTGCCAGCCTTCAGCATATGTACACAGACACACACACAGGGTGGGAGAGAAAGAGAGAGACAGACAGACTGATTGGCAGGGAGACAGACAGGGAGATACCCAGAGAGAAAGAGTGGAACTCTTGTATCTACCCCAAGTGCTTAGTACAGAGCTTGGCACGTTGTACAAATTATCGTTACAAAGCATTCCCTTGAAGCGAGTGACCCCAAAGGAAATCGATTTGAGGAAGATAAGGAAGACATCTCTCAGGCATCCTGCAGACCCTGAGCCAGAACAAACAGTCCAATGCCTGCAGTGCTGTGTGATTCGGGACTGGACCTAGCATTCTGCCTCTCCCTCCGCCTCCTGGCTTTGAGTTGGACGAGACTTCCAAGAAGCTAAGTGGTGTGGGTTGGGGCCTTGCTGCTTCCTCCCTCCCGATACCTGGGTTCAAATCCAGTTCAAGTTACAAGTGAAAACGAGATTAGCGGTTTGGAGGCCTGAACCCACTAAAATGGCCAGCCTCTAGGCTGGAAATCCTATTACCCGCTCATTCAGACTCCCTTGGCAATATCCTGCTGAGGGTTTGCCGATGATTCCACTTGTCTTGGAATTATTTTCTCAGTCTTCCTTTCTTTAACTCACAGATACTGAGGAATAAAGGAGGGAATTAAGCTTCCTTCTTCTAAAGCCTTCAGAGAGGAGGGATTTGATAGGCGACCTACACGTAAGACCCTAGGAATTAAGGACTTCAATAACCCCCTAGAAGTTGCTGTAACCACATGTAGAGATATCTTTTCTTCAGGTCTCCTCAAATCTGTACCATGAATCATCTGGGGCCCACTTCATTGAAAGGGGGAAAGCCACTGTGGCCTAATGGACAGAGCCTGGGCCTGGGAGTGAAAGGACTTGGTTTCTAAATCCGGCTCCGCCCTACTCCACTGTGTCCAAGGCCTGGGCTCTTTTCACTAGCCCACACTGCCTTGGAGGCAGCCATCCAACTTCATAACAAAAGGTCTGGTTTTCAACTGTTCCATCCCCCGACCAGTGACACTACAGCACTGGACACCTTGGACCTGGTATTTTTATTTTTAGTGCCCAACCTCCTTCCTCTGTTGCTTCCACTGACGAGTTTCTATGGCCCAGAAGCAGTGTCTGTTTCCACAGGACCCTGGGACGGGGCCAAATAGACTCTGGAGCAAGAGGGTTCAACGGCAACAAAGCTCTGGGACAGCAAGAAGGTAATAATCATGATGATGATGTTTGTTAAGTGCATAACTAGCATTATTCCAAGTGCTAGGGTAAATGCAAGTCAATCAGGTTGGACACAGTCCCTGTTCCACATGAGGTTCACAGGCTTAATCCCCATTTGACAGATGAGGTAACTGAGGCCTAGGAAAGTGAAGCGACTTGCCCAAGGTCACCCAGTAGACAAGTGGTAGTGGCAGGATTAGAAGCCAGGTCCTTCTGACTCCCAGACTTGAGTTCTATTCACTAGGCCGTGCTGCTTCAGATTAGGGGGGCATACTCAGTGTCACACAGGCTCACAATCCAAGAGGAAGGAAGACCAGGTATCTGATCTCCATTATACAGATGAAGAAACCGAGTCAAAGGGAGGTTAAACAACGTGCCCAAGGCAGGTGAGAGGAACAGCGGGGTCTCAAACCTGGGCCTCCAAATCCCAGACCCAAACTATTTTTCTTCACATTCTCATTAAAGCCCCAGTGCATTCCCTGGACCTGATTTTTGACACGGACAACCCTTGTAAACTCGGCGTGACTAACTAGTTGTATGGTGAGGTAGACCAGCTGTGGATCAGAGCTACCCAAGGGAGCAACTGATAGAACACAGGCTGGTGTTTCATCACTGAGTCACGGTGCCAAGCACTTGGGAAAGCAAAGAAGAAACACAAGCTGTGTTCCTTGGCCCCAAGGGGCTTCTGCTTTAATTAGGGAGATAGAGCGAGGAAAACGGATTTGAAACTTAAACCCCAACTCACAAGCACAAATAATATTCTCCAATAACGGCAAAAATGAAAATGCAAAGGATGCAGTGGAATGGAAAATGTCATTCTTAAAAACTGACCTATATCCAGTATTCACAGGAGCAGTTTCAGAGTTTTGCAGAGAAACAGCCTAATTCCTCCAAACTGATACTGCCTTAGCTAAACTGGCACCTTGATAATAGTGATAATAATGATGATGGCATTTGTTAAGCGCTTACTATGTGCCAAGCACTGTTCCAAGCACTGGGGGAGATACAAGGTAATCAGGTTGTCCCATGTGGGGCTCACATTCTTAATCCTCAATTTACAGATGAGGTAACTGAGGCCCAGAGAAGTGAAGTGACTTGCCCAAAGTCCCACAGCTGACAAATGGCGGAGCCGGGATTAGAACCCATGACCTCCCAAGCCCGTGATCTTTCCACTGAGCCACGGTGCTTCTCTAATCAATTGATTCTCCAATCAATCAGTGGGATTTGAGTGCTTACTGTGTGCAGAACACCGTACTAAGTGCTTGGGAGAGTACAATACAACAGAATTGGTAGTCACAATTCCCGTATTCCGAGCTTTATCTGGAAAACCAGAGCGGTGCCACTGTTTCAGCCAGTCCAAAGGTCCCTGGGCTCATCAGTTGGCAACACCATTCACGTGCAAAGCGTGAACCCAGCCTCCGCCATCGCGTTACCTTTGCCCTGAAGTCCCTCCGCCAGACGGCACCAGGCTCCGGGCTGGGTGTCAGACCCGCGGAGGTTGGCATCGAGTTCCCAGGGCGGCAGGAGCACCTGATCTTGACGAGTTCGAAAACACGGTTAATGACAAGGAAACACGCCCCAGTCAAGCGGTCGATCCCGAAGGCGTCTGCGTAGCAGAGGGCGATCGCCTCCCCTGATTTCCATAACAGATGCGGTGTCTGTTGCATAGCAGCTCAGATGAGGAGGGCTCCATTATTCCCATCTGCAAGAAGAGATGGTCTTTCTTTTCATAATTGCCCTGGCAGACTACCCTAAACACGGCCTCGTCCGGAGGCTCCGTTTCCCTTGTGCCACCTCTTATGACTATCGCTAGCGTGCTTATTATCTTCTTGTTAAAGATGGGCCATAGCGTGCTTATTATCTTCTTATAAAAGATGGGCCATAAAAGGACATATTTCCCTTTCGCTGGTTCTCTTCTGTCAACGGGGTCTGAACGGATCATTAATGTCCGACGATCCCCCCGGAGGTTCAAATCAGAGAATCTTTCTTTTCGTTTAAGTTTTTTAATGGTATTTGTAAAGCGCTTACTATGTGTCAAACACTGTTCTGGGCTCTGGGTTAGATTATTACTCTATTTATTTTACTTGTACATATTTACTATTCTATTTATTTTATTTTGTTAATATGTTTTGTTTTGTTGTCTGTCTCCTCCTTCTAGACTGTGAGCCCGCTGTTGGGTAGGGACCGTCTCTATATTGCCAACTTGTACTTCCCAAGCACTTAGTACAATGCTCTGCACACAGTAAGTGCTCAATAAATAGAATTGAATGAATGAACAAATGAATTAGGTTGAACACAGTCCCTGTTCCAGCCCCGCTTTCCTTTTCTCCCACTCCCTTCTGCGTCACCCTGAACTGTTCGATTTTTCTTCTCCCCTACCAGCCTCACAGTATGAGCACATCTGTCATTTATTGATTTGAATCCATGTCTGCTTCCCCTTCTCACTGTAGGCAGGGGATGTGTCTGTTTATTGTTGTCTTGTGCTCTGCGCACAGTAAGCGCTCAGTAAATAAGACTGAATGAAATGAAGCAGTGTGGCTCAGTGGAAAGAGCACAGGCTTTGGAGTCAGAGGTCAGGGGATCAAATTCCAGCTCCACCAATTGTCAGCTGTGTGACTTTAGGGTAGTCACTTAACTTCCCTGTGCCTCAGTTCCCTCATCTGTAAAATGGGGATTAAGACTGTGAGCCCCCCGTGGGACAACCTGATCACTTTGTAACCTCCTCAGCTCTTAGAACAGTGCTTTGCACATAGTAAGCACTTAATAAATGCCATTAAAAACATGACAAAAGGGATTGAATCCTCATTTTACAGTTAAGGAAACTGAGTCATAGAGACCTTAAATGACCACCTGAGGTCTCACAGCAGGCAAGTGGTGGAGACGGGATTAGAAACCAAGTCCTCTGACACCGAACCTGTGCTCTTTCCACTAGGCAACACTGCTTCACTTCTGCATCAGATGCGGATGCTATAAGCTTCCTCCTGTACAAGTTTCCAGGAACTGCATGAAAGCATAGAGAAGCAATGTGGCCTAGTGGATAAAGGCCAGACCTAGGAATCAGAAGGATCTGGGTTCTAACCCCAGCTTGGCCACTTTTTGTTTGCTGTGTGACTTTGGGCAAGTCACTTCACTTCTTTGTGCCTCAGTTAACCCATCTGTAAAAGAATAATAATGATGGCATTTGTTAAGCGCTTACTATGTGCACTGTACTGTTCTAAGTGCTGGGGGGAGATACAAGGTAATCAGGTTGTCCCACGTGGGGCTCACAATCTCATCCCCATTTTACAGATGAGGTAACTGAGGCACAGAGAATAATCATAATAATAATGATGGCATTTGTTAAGCACTTACTATGTGCAATGCACTGTTCTAAGCGCTGGGGGGAGGTACAAGGTAATCAGGTTGTCCCACGCGGGACTCACAATCTTCATCCCCATTTTACAGATGAGGGAACTGAGGCACAGAAAAGTTAAGTGACTTGCCCAAAGTCACACAGCTGACAAGTGGCGGAGCCGGGATTAGAATCCACGACCTCTGGCTCCCAAACCCGGGCTCTTTCCACTGAGCCATGCTGCTTCTGGGGATGGGGATTGAGACTGTGAACTCCATGTGGGACATGGACTATGTCTGACCTGATTAGCTTACATAACAATAATAATAATAATAATAATAATAATGGCATTTTTATTAAGCACTTACTAGGTGCAAAGCACTGTTCTAAGCACTGGGGAGGTTACAAGGTGAACAGGTTATCCCACCGGGGGCTCACAGTCTTAATCCCCATTTTACAGATGAGGTAACTGGGAACAGAGATGTGAAGTGACTTGCCCAGAGTCACACAGCTGACAATTGGCGGAGCTGGAATTTGAACCCATGACCTCTGACTCCAAAGCCCGGGCTCTTTCCACTGAGCCACGCTGCTTACATCTACCACAGTGCTTAGTACAGTGTCTGGCACATAGTAAGCTCTTAACAAATAGCATGAAAAAGGGGGATGCCGGTTTCAGAGGGAAGAGAAATGCAAAATCTACTTGTGATTTTCCCCTCACCGTCTGATCTCAGAGTGGCTTTTAAACTTGTACTAATTTTGTAGAAATGTGCTTGTTCTCATCCTCCTTTTTCCACCTAGCTCCCTGTCCCATCCCGTTCACACTTTTCCTGAGACATTCTGAAGTTAAAACCTGAATCAATCAATCAATAGTATTTATTGAGTGCTTACTGTGTGCAGAGCACTGTACTAAACGCTTGGGAAGTACAAGTTGGCAACATCTAGTGACAGTCCCTACCCAACAGTGGGCTCACAGTCTAAAAGGGGGAGACAGAGAACAAAACCAAACATACTAACAAAATAAAATAGAATAGATATGTACAAGTAAAATAAATAAATAAATAAATTGAGTAATAAATATGTACAGACATATATACATATATATGGGGGATGGGGAGGGGGAGGAGATGGCCCAAGTCCATCTGTTATGGGGCTAGCTGAAGTCATAGAGCCATCATTGTCCTGATATTCTTGAAGAATCCAGAAACAACAGTTGGTAATCATTGAGGAAGATAGACTGTAAGCACCATGGGGGCAGGAATCACGTCTACCTACTCCACGATGCTATCCCAAGTGCTTAGTACAGTGCTCTGCACACTGTAAGTACTCAGTAAAACCACTGATCGTAAGATCAAGAAGCAACTATTAAGTAATCAGTAAGGAAGTCAGATTGTAAGGAAGATAGATCCCTTGAGGACTTCATCGTAAGTGGTATTTACTAAGCGCTTATTGTGTGCAGAGCACTGAACTAAGCGCTTGGGAATAAATGCAATTAATCGATTGAGAGAACAAAACAACAGAGTTGGAAGACACATTCCCTGCACACAATGAGCTATGGAACTCTCCCAGGGGCTTAATGCAGTGCTCTGAACGCAGTAAGCACTCTATAAATATGACTGATTGAAATACTATTGATTAATTGACTGCAGAACCAAGAAGTGGTCACTAGGTAATCAATCAGTCGATCATTCACATTTGCAGAGTACTGTACTAAACGCTTGGGAGAGCACAATATAACAGCTTTGGTAGACATGTTCCCTGCCTACAATCAAAAAAGAAGGCAGATTATATGATTCTTGAGGGCAGGGATCATGCCTACTCACCTTATTATACTCTCTCATGAATTTAAGACATGTTGGGCATATCGCAGACACTGAATAAGTGCTCTGCATAGACATGATATGACTATGATTGATATTAACACGCTGAGTAGCTAAAAGGATGTTCGATAGGTTTTGATAGGTATGCTAGCACTCTTTTTCTCTTATCAGATTTATCCAGCCTGAGATTCTAGGGCGTTGCAAACAGACTGGGATATGCACACGGCTGTCGCTTTGTCAAAAGGATCTCTTGTATAGATAAGTACCTGTTTGGTGTCTGAAACATTATTATTGGAATCAAAGAAATTAAGCATGAGTGCCTAGCTCCGGCACAGCTTGAGAGAAGCTTTTGTTCCATCATCTGTTGAAGGGAGAATCGATAAAGAATACAGCTACAAGAGGCATAATGTAGAAAGGTTGAAACCATGTAATCCAGCTATTTATAAGACAGACATTGGCTACCGTTTTGCAAAGTGTTTAAGTGGACAAATTCAATGTTCACTCTCTCCCTCGCCTTTCTCCTTTCCTTGACTCATTTTTTCTCCTTCTCCCCCTTTACCTTTCACTGCTCCTCTTCTTCTCCCTTTTCCTCTCTATCTCCCGTTCCTTTTCCCTTTCTCTCTCCCATCTAGGGAGAGGTTGGCTTTCTAGAGCAGTGCTCTGCACACAGTAAGCGCTCAATAAATACGATTGAATGAATGCAAGAGGCTGCTGGGAGATGTACATGTGGCTTCCTTTCTCCAACGGGAGCAACAAGATCATCATCATCATCAGCGGCATTTACTGAGCGCTTACTGTGTGCTGAGCACTGTAATAATAATGATGGCATTTATTAAGCGCTTACTATGTGCAAAGCACTATTCTAGGTGCTGGGGAGGTTACAAGGTGATCAGGTTGTCCCACAGGGGACTCACAGTATTAATCCCCATTTTACAGTTGAGGTAACAGGCACAAAAAAGTTAAGTGACTTGCCCGAAGTCACACTAAGTCCTAAGCAGATGCCTGGAGAAAGCACGTGTAATAATAACAATGACTGTGGTATTTGTTAAGCACTTACTGTGTGTCAGGCACTGTACTAAACGCTGGGGTGGGTACAAGCAATTCGGGTTGGACACAGTTTCTGTCCCACGTGGGGTTCACAGTCTCAGTCCCCATTGTACAGATGAGGTAACTGAGGCCCAGAGAAGAGAACTGACTTGCCCTAGGTCACACAGCAGGCAGGTGGTGGAATTGGGATTGGAACCTATGACCTTTTGACTCCCAGGATGGTGCTCTATATCCACCACCCTATACAGTGGATCATCTATCCAAGTGAAAGGAAGAGTCGGAATTGTCAGAATCAGTGTCATCATCCATCAGTCAATCGTATTCATTGAGCACTTACGTGTGCAGAACACTGTACTAAGCACTTGGAAGAGTACAACACAACAATAGAACAGACATATGCCCTGCCCACAACGAGCTTACGGTGTAGAGAGGGAGACAGGCAGTAATACAAATAAATTACAGGTATGTACGTAAGTGCTTCAAAGCCCTACTGAGAGCTCACCTCCTCCAGGAGGCCTTCCCAGACTGAGCCCCCTCCTTCCTCTCCCCTCCCCATAGCACCTGTATATATGTTTGTACAGATTTATTACTCTATTTATTTTACTTGTACATATTTACTATTCCATTTATTTTATTTTGTTAATATATTTTGTAGACTGTGAGCCCGTTGTTGGGTAGGGACCGTCTCTATACGTTGCCAACTTGTACTTCCCAAATGCTTAGTACAGTGCTCTGCACACAGTAAGCGCTCAATAAATACAATTGAATGAATGCTGTGGGGTAGGGATGGGGGGGATGAATAAAGGCAACAAGTCAGAGTGGCGCAGAAGGAGTGGGAGAAGAGGAAAGGAGGGCTTAGTCAGGGAAGGCCTCTTGGAGGAGATGGGCCTTCAGTCAAGTGTTGGACGGGGGGAGAGCAGTTGTCTGTTGTATATTATAGAGGGAGGGTCTTCCAGGCCAGAGGGAGGATGTGGATGAGAGGTCGGCAGTGAGATAGATGAGATGGAGGGACAAAGAGAAGGTTAGCTTTAGAGGAGCGAAGCATATGGGCTGGGTTGGAGCAGGAGAATAGTGAGGTGAGATAAGAGGGGGCAAGGGGATAGACTGCTTTAAAGCCAACGGTGAGGAGTTTTCGCTCACTGTCAGCATCATCGGTACTGTCTTCACTCACTTCATTTGCCAGGAAAGGCAGGAAAGGAAAAAAATGGATTGATCCACACTAACCTTGACGGTATCGCTTATTATAAATGTCCATCCGACTTCATCAATAGTCTCTTTTCTTGGCTCTGATCGATGTTGCCCATTCCCAGGGGGCAGAGTATTAGCTGATCCATATTCCCAATTAAATTGCATTAAGGTTTGATTGACTTTATATGGCAGCCCTTAATTTATCTCTGGGGTTCCCCCCAACACCACCCCGTAGGCAGGATCTAAAGGGGCAGCTAATGATGATGTATGCCTGGCCACAACAGACCCTGAAAAACGACTTCTGTGGAAAGTCGTCGGTCTGGTTCTGATTCCATGAGCTGACTGACAAGACAACTTCCTAAATCTAAGGCCGAAGGCGGGAAAGAAGCCACCGTCCAACCGAGGCAGAACCCCAGGAACTCTTTTCCTCCCTAAAGGAAGCAGCGTGTCCTAATAGGAAGAGAACAGGGCTAGGAATCAGGAGAGCTGGGTTCCATTCCTGACTCCACCACTTAATGATTCCCAGCCCAGGAAACAAATCCATCCATTCCAAACAAACTCAAATTAATCTTTACCGACCACAGAAGGAAGGGGTAAAACCGTGGCCTTTTTTTAGATTCTGAACAGAGCCTTCAGGGGAAAATACAGTCCTTTCAAAAGAAATCAAAATGACAATATTGTATGCTGGGGCGTTAGGTAGTCGGGAGGGGAGGGGAATTAGCATACCAAAAAGACTACCACATCGAGAAACCTTTCAAGAACAAATCAAATCCTGGAAAGCTACAATTATTTCTTTAATTTTAGCCTTCTCAGAGCACTCCTTCCTGATAACAACAAAAAAGAACCGCCTTCAAGCCCCCCCTTAAACCTAAACATATAAGCGAATCTTTAGTGTTTTAATGACCAAGTTTACTTTCCCTTCTCTGGGAGTCTCAGTTTCTTGTCCCAGGGAAAAAAAAATTTAACCATATTTGTTAAACATCTACTATATTCCAGGCACCGTATTAAGCAATGGAGTAAATAATAATAATAATAACAATAATAATAACTGTGGGATTTGTTGAGTACTTACTATGCTCTGCACACAATAAGCACTCAATAAATACGATTGAATGAATGAGCCAAGTTAGAGAAGCAGCATGGCTCAGTGGAAAGAGCCCAGGCTTTGTAGTCAGAGATCAGGGGTTCAAATCCCAGCTTCACCACTTGTCAGCTGTGTGACTTTGGGCAAGTCACTTAACTTCTCTGGGCCTCAGTTACGTCATCTGTAAAATGGGGATGAAGACTGTGAGCCCCACGGGAGACAACCTGATCACCTTGTATCCCCCGCCCCCCCCCAGTGCTTAGAACAGTGCTTGGCACATAGTAAGCACTTGATAAATGTCATCATTGTTTCTTATTATTATTACTATACTAAGCATTGGGGTACATATAATCAATCAATCATTCAGTCATATTGATTGAGCGCTTACTGTGTGCAGGGCACTATGATAAGTGCTTGGGAAAGTACAATATATGACAGACACATTCCCTGACCTCAGTGAGCTTGCAGTCCAGAGGAGGAGGTGGACATTAATATAAATAAATGAATTACGGACACATACGTTAAGTGCTGTGGGGCTGAGGTGGGTAATGAAGAAAAGCACTCTCTATATATGATTGATTGGTGTTAAATCCTTAACCCTGAGGATGGCTGTCTAGAGGGTAGCTATTCCACCCTTCTTCTAGACAGTATGGCCTAGTAGACAGAGCTCCAGCCTGGGAGTCAGAAGGTCATGTGTTCTAATTCCGGTTCCACCAGCTGTCTGCTGTGTGATCTTAGGCAAGTCACTTCACTTCTCTGTGCCCCTGTTACCTGATCTGTAAGATGGGGATTGAGGCTGTGAGCCCCACATGGACTGTGTCCAATCCACTTTGCTTGTAATAATAATGATGCCATTTATTAAGCGCTTACTATGTGCAACGCACTGTTCTAAGCGCTGGGGAGGTTACAAGGCTATCAGGTTGTCCCACGGAGGGCTCACAGTCTTCATCCCCATTTTACAGATGAGGTAACTGAGGCACAGAGAAGTGAAGTGACTTGCCCAAAGTCACACAGCTAACAGTTGGCAAAGCCGGGATTTGAACCCATGATCTCTGACTCCAAAGCCCATGCTCTTTCCACCCACCCCAGGGCTTAGTACAGTGCCTGGCACATAGTAAGCACTTAACAAATACCATCATCATCATTAATAGTATTATTATTAGTCCCAACTCTGCTACTGAAATGCTGTGTGACCCAAGACAAATTCCTTAACCTCTCTGGGCCTCCTACCACCACTACTATAATTTGTTATTGCTATTAGTGTTATCATTATTATTACTATTATCATTTCAATATCTCCACAGAGGATGGGGAGCGCAAATGCAAAGCCAGTGATGCAGACTTACCATCCTCATCTTCAGCTCCTACAACGTGTCCAATTCCAGTCTCATATCCAGCGGGGTCAGAGTTATCTTTAATACGCCTTCAATAAATATGATTGATTACTGGATTGATTGATTGATGTGGAGTCAGATGAATGCAGTTCTCTTGAGATTTCCAAGCTGCGATTCTCGCGTTGGCTTAAACATGAGCCTGTGGGATCATCAAGTTCTGTGCTTTTCTTGGATGCCAACTACTGTGGCAGGGTTCCATGCAGTCAGCTCACTTGGAAGGAAAAATGATGCGCATTTGTAAAAGTTTTAGTGCTGGGACTGACAGAAAGTTCTCCATTATGCCATTTTCTCCTCCTCTTCCTCCTCCTTCTCCTCTTCTTCCTCCCCCAAACAGCTACTCTCCTCTAGAAAGTAGGCTTCTTGTGGGCAGGGAACATTTCTACCAATTCTTGTGTTGTACACTCCTGTACACAGTAAGCATTCAGTAAATACCATTGATTAATTGATAGACGTTAGAGAATAACAGCTGACATGCTGCGACCCGAGGTAAGTTCCTTCACTTTTCAGAGCCTCAATTTTCCTTCCTGTAAAGTGGTCAGAATAATACCTGTTTCTTTATGTCTCACAGGGATGTTGATAGGAGAAAAGATAATCCGTTTGAAAAAGTTTTGGAGGAACAGAAGTGTGGAGTAAATTGAAGTGGTTTATTATTGACTACTCTGCCTGTCCTTTGCTTCAGGAAGGAGAGAGAAGGGGTGGGAACAGAGTTTAAATGAGTGTTGTCGATTAAATGTCATTTCCATTATCCACACTAAGACTTTTCACCCATTAATCTGGATAATACAAAGGGGATGAACTTCAAAGATCAGCTGAATTATTATTTTATTTTAACCAATGCTTTCAGAATTGGTCATTTATCTCAAAGGTTAAAACCCTTTCACTCTGGTATCTCTGCTTTTTCCTTTTAAATGTGACAAGCATCGCTAGTGTTTCACTTGCTCGAGTTTTCGGATGTAGGGAAGAAATGTTTTGGGGTTCACGGAAACAGGTTTACAGTGTGTGTGCAATTTGGCCAACTGAAATACTTCAGTGAAAACAAATAGACCTCAGCTTTAAACAGTTCCAGCCCTTAGAACAGCGCTTGACACATAGTGAGTGCTTAAAAACATAATAACAATAATAATAACATTAGTAGGGACTGTATATGTTGCCAATTTGTACTTCTCAAGCGCTTAGTACAGTGCTCTGCACATAGTAAGTGCTCAATAAATACAATTGATGATTAGTAGTGATAAACTCTTCATCCACCCTAAACATCTTAAAAAGAGGATGTGTTTGCCTCTTTTAAAGTTGGCGTTCCCATTTTCCAATACTTTTTTTCCTCTCATCAATCCAGCCATTTAGATGGGGGTTAAATTAGTGGAAGAGGAGCCATCCAAATTAGCTATTGTACTTTTGATTGAAACAAATTCCTGGGAGTGAGGCAACTTTCCATCTCAGTGATCCTTTAGCTGGCCGCCCTTCGCTACTGGCCATCCCATCTTCCCCGCCTTCTGTCTCCCGCCTTGGCTAAGTGAGCCTGTTTGTTCCACTGCACATGTTTCTTTGACTAGGACTGGGGTCAGGTCTGTACACTCAAATCTTTTCCACATGTTCCCACCGACTGCCAAGTTTCCCGAGTGACTAGCGGGACACATTATTCCATAGAGGAGTCTTTAGGAAAAGCAAAAAAAAAAAAAGCCTGGCCGTTCTGGTCTCGGTATTTCCTCTGGACAAATGAATCCTTGATGCGTGAGATGCATTTCAGCCGTCCAGAGAGCAGCTGAATGCCGGTGGAAGGCTGGGATTGTGTCTCCTTCTTAGAGAGGGGCTCGTGTGGCGGGAAGCCCTGGTTGGAATTCATAAGCGGAATCATTGTGCGCTGCTTACAATGGACAAGAGGGGATGCTACGGTGGGGATGAAGAGATCTCCCCAGCTCCTTTCCACCCCTTTGGGAAGGAAAGCCAGAGACTAGGCCTGCCTTGTTCGAAAAAGATGAATCACCAAACTAAATCTTGATCAAGAAAGCCGGCCGTTGAATTCCTTCTGCTCAGCAAAACCCCATTTATTCATTCAATCATATTTATTGAGTGCTTACTGTGTGCAGAGCACTGTACTAGGCGCTTGGGAAAGTACAATATAACAATGAAATGACAAATTAACTGCCCACAGCAAGCTTGCAGTCTGGTCATCACCCCCACCCCACCATCACCACCTCGACCTTCCCGACATATTTCTGCAAGCGCGACCGCGATGGAGGTTCTGCCACTCATCTGCTGTGTGACCCTGGGAAAGTCACTTCACTTCTCTGGGCCTCAGTTCCCTCACCTGTCAAATGGGGATGAAGTGTGAGCTTCACACGAGACAATTTGCTCGTATCCATCCCAGTGCTTAGAGCAGTGCCTGGCGCATACTAGGCTCTTAACAAATGCCATGATTATTATTATTATTATTGCTCCTCTGGGTCTGAAGTTAATGCAGAGTCTGCTTAAGGCAAGGGGTCCTTTTCATCACAGCTTCTCCCGAGAAATAAACGAGGAGTGGGGGGATTAGATCTGGCTCTTGACCCTTCGTCTTCGGGGCTTTCAGTGAGGCGGGTAGAATGTTTCCGGCATTCAAGGCATTTAGGGAATTCTGTCATTAGCAACGGGCCACTTGCTCTTTGTCCTTTTCCCCTCCAACCAAGCCTTCGCCTATTGACCTTTCTATCCTCTATTAGGCCTCAAACCCTTGTGAGGGTCAACCTGGCCAAAATGTGGAACGGACAAACGCACAGAATTCAAGTTTCATCCGTGACGCAGCTGTTGGTTTGGGTGGGTTTGTCTGTGTGCACACATGCATGCAGAGGCTAGAGTGCAAGCTTCTTGTGGGCAGGGAATGGGTCTGTTTATTCATTCATTCATTCATTCAATCATATTTATTGAGCGCTTACGGTGTGCAGAGCACTGTACCAAGCTCTTGGAAAGTATAAGTTGGCAACATATAGAGACGGTCCCTACCCAACAATGGGCTCACAGTCTAGAAGGGGGAGACGGACAACAAAATAGAGCATATTAACAAAATAAAATAGATAGAATAGTAAATATGTACAAGTAAAATAGAGTAATAATAGAGTAATATATCATAGTCTCCCAAGCCTGTAGTACAGTGCTTTGCACACAGTAAGCGCTCAAAAAATATGTGCTTGGCACATAGTAATGCTTAACAAATACCATCATTAAATTAATCAATGAATGGAGAAGCCTATCTACCTACTTTGATCAATCAGTCAATCAATCAATCAATCGTATTTATTGAGCACTTACTGTGTGCAGAGCACTGTACTAAGCGCTTGGGAAGTACAAGTTGGCAACATATAGAGACAGTCAGTCATTCAGTGACATTCATTCAGTCATTCAATCGAATTTATTGAGTGCTTAATGTGTGCACAGCTCTGTATTAAGCGCTTGGGAAGTACAAGTTGGCAACATATAGAGAATGTCCCTACCCAACAAGGGTCATTTATTTTATTTATTTGTGTCGATGTCTGTTTATCTGTATTGACATCTATCTCCCCACCCAGACTGTAAGTTTACTGTGGGCAGGGTTTATCACTCATTATTGTTATATTGTACTTTCCCAAGTGCTTAGTACAGTGCTCTGCACACAATAAGCATTTAAAAAATGTGATTGAATGAATGAATGAATGAATTTGTTGAGAACTAACAGTGTAGAGTCACCAACTTTCATTCCCAAAGATGACGTTGCTAATATCCGGATGTTATCTAAGCATGGGGAGTGGCTGAGAAAATGTGTGAATGATTGACAGGCCATTTCATGCATGACCTAGGAGTCAGAGGGGCCTGGGTTCTAATCCAGACCCACCACTTGTCAGCCGTGTGACCTTGGGCAAGTCACTTGCTTTCTCTGTGCCACAGTTACCTTATCTGTAAAACGGGGATTTTACCCATTTTACAGATAAGACTGTGAGCCTCTTGTGGGACAGGGACTGTGTCCAATATGATTAACTTGCATCATTTATTCATTCATTCAACCAAATTTATTGAGCTCTTACTGTGTACAGAACACTGTACTAAGCGCTTGGGAAGTACAAGTCGGCAATATATAGAGATGGTCCCTACCCAAGAACGGGCTCACAGTCTAGCTCTACCCCAGTGCTTAGAACAGTGCCTGGCACACAGTAAGCGCTTAGCAGCGTGGCTCAGTGGAAAGAGCCCGGGCTCGGGAGTCAGAGGTCATGGGTTCAAATGCCGGCTCTCCCGCTTGTCAGCTGTGTGATTTTGGGCAAGTCGCTTAACTTCTCTGTGCTTCAGTTCCCTCATCTGTAAAATGGGGATTAAGATTGTGAGCCCCACGTGGGACCTTGATTACCTTGTATCCCCCCAGTGCTTAGAACAGTGCTTGGCACATAGTAAGCACTTAAATACCAACATCGTTATTATTAAATACCATAAAAAATAAATTAATTCATACCCAGCGCTTTCCAAAATTGTCCTTATCCAGGTTGAAGTGTTTCCATTCAATGGTGTGTCTTCTGTGTGCAGACCCTTGGGAGCACACAGAAGGAAACGATCCAATCATTGCTCCCAAGGGGCTTACACTTCAGGGAGGATGCTATGCTTGTGTTTGTCCCACATAGAGTTTGACTCCAGTGTTCAATCTGCTGTAAGCGCTCAATAATTATGATTTAATAAATAACAGAATGACGTCCCCCAATCTCAGAGAGCAATTCTTTTCCCAACTGCTATACACTAGGTTGTCAACCTGTATGAGTGTTCTCTCCTGGAGCTTCACTGTTGTTAAAGCATCTTCTCAGTCCTCCCTGCCTTAACAAATAATAACAAATACCATAAAAATAAATAAGGTTTCTGCAGGGATAATAATAATAATAATAATTAGGGTATTTGTTAAGCACTTACTATGTGCCAAGCACGTTTTAGGTGCTGGGGTAGATACAAGCTAATCACGTAGTCCCACATGGGGCTCACAGTCTTGATCCCCATTTTACAAATGAGGGAACTGAGGCACAGAGAAGTTAAGTGGCTTGTCCAAGGTCACACAGGAGACAAGAGATGGAGCTGGGATTAGAATCCACAACCTCTGACTCTCAAGCCCGTGCTCTTTCCACTAAGTCATGCTTCTTCATATGAGAGGCATTAAGTAATCCCTCCTTGATTATTGCCTTTGGGTCTGATTCTGAGCAACCTATCAAGAGGATTTTTATCATGCACATGTTTTAGGATGTTAAAGCAGTTGGGTGGGACTGAAAATCCATATGCAAGGTAGACCAGATGTAAAACAGTTGGTCAGAGCTGGAGAAAATTAGAGGCATTTTTTTTTAGTGGTATTTTTTATGTGCCAAGCCCTATTCTAAGATCTCGGGTAGACACAAGTTTGGACACAATCCACGTCCCATATGGGGCTCACGGTCTTAATCCCCATTTCACAGATGAGGAAACAGGCCGGAGAAGTTAAGTGACTTGCCCAAAGTCGCACAGCAGACAAGTGGAGGAGCTAGGATTAGAATTCAGGCCTGGGGTCTTTCCAGTAGATGATGCTGCTTCTCACTAATTCTTTTCAGGTTGGAAAAATCCCTTTGAAAATTTCAACCACCTATAGGCAAACGTTACGTATTAAACAGTCACTTTGGTGAGTTGAATATTCACAGATACAGTCTACATTTTCCAGTCCTCTACCAGTCTATGGGAGGGAGAGTCAAGCAGAGGCCTACCCAATCCATTCCTAACTTGGGCAAACATTATGTATTAAATAGTCACTTTGGTGAGTTGAATATTCACAAATACAGTCTACATTTTCCAGTCCTCAACCAGTCTACGGGAGGGAGAGTCAAGCAGAGGCCTACCCAATCCATTCCTAACTTGGGCAAACGTTATGTATTAAATAGTCACTTTGGTGAGTTGAATATTCACAAATACAGTCTACATTTTCCAGTCCTCTACCAGTCTACGGGAGGGTCAAGCAGAGGCCTACCCAATCCATTCCTAAATTGGGCAGCGGCTAGAGAGAGAAAGGCAATCCGCTACAAGTCGAGACTCACCTGTGTGGTGTAACAGCGGCATGGAGGAGAATCAAGGGCGGAGACTCAATCTTACTGTGCGGAAGAAGGCAATGGCAAACCATTTCCAGATTTTTGCATAGAAAACTATATGCATCCACAACCAGAATTGTTGCAAATGGAGGTGGGGCGTTCTGGGAGAGATGGAGCTGCTATGGTCTGGAAATCAATCAATCAATCAATCAATAAATCATATTTATGGAGCGCTTACTGTGTGCAGAGCACTGTACTAAGCGCTTGGAAATGACTAGATGGCATAAGACGAGACAAGTCTACATTTTATGGACGCCACTTGGTGTTACTGTTTGGCATATGGACTTTGATAGAAAGGGTGAAAGAAACGGTTTGTCCCGAAGAACATCTGACCCTTTTTTAGACTATGCGTTAAGCACTGTTCTAAGCATGGGGATCCTTCTGAATCCACTAGATTGCAAGCTCTTTTGAGGTCAGGAGTCACATCTTCTGACTTGGATTGTATTCTCCAAGTCCTTAGTACAATCAACCAATCTTGAACACTTATTGGGTGCAGAGAACTGTACTAAGCACTTTGGGGTGTACAGCAGTTAGTGAACACGATCCCTGTCTTCTGGGAGCTTACAATCTAGGCAGGGAAAAAGGCAATAAAATAATTTACACATAGGAGGAAGATGAGAAAGGGATTACATTCAAGGGTTCGGGCTTAAGAAATAGAGTCTGGAAGAAATATATGCTGGGCTCCAGGAGTTGTGAGTGTGCACAAGTGTGTCAGTGGTGCTGATATGTTTTGTGGTAGTATTATGGGACTTGTTAAATGCTTGCTATGTGTCAAGCACTGTTCTAACCTCTGGGATAGGTACAAGTTAAATCAGTAGGATACAGTCTCTGTCCCACTTGCGACTTGCAGTCTAAATGGGAGGGAGTGGGATTTAATCCCAATTTTACATATGCAGAAACTGAATATCAGAGACATTAAGTGACTTGCCCAAGGTCACAAAGCAGGCTAGTGACAGCACTGGATTATTATTATTAGAACCCAACTCCTCTGATTCCCATACTTTTTCCATTAGGCCACACTGCTTCTGAACACAGAAAATGGTGGCATTTCAGTGCTCAATAAGTGTGCAATAAACAGCACTAATTAATAATGATGGCATTTATTAAGCACTTACTACGTGCAAAGCACTGTTCTAATAATAATAATAATGGCATTTATTAAGCACTTACTATGTGCAAAGCACTGTTCTAAGCACTGAGGAGGTTACAAGGTGATCAGGTTGTCCCATGGGGGGCTCACAGTCTTAATTCCCATTTTTCAGATGAGGTAACTGAGGCCCAGAGAAGTGAAGTGACTTGCCCGAAGTCACACAGCTAAGTGGCGGAGCCGAGATTTGAACCCATGACCTCTGACTCCAAAGCCCGTGCTCTTTCCACTGATCCCTTCAGTAAGATCAACATCTGTGAAGACCTTTTGAACGCAGCAGGTTACGATTTAGCAATAGCCATCCATCCTGTTGCTGTGATAAATTCCAGGTTTCCCAAAAGACTCTTAGAAGATTTGTTTCAAGAAAATATTCTTTTGTTTGGGGGTCAGCAGCCAAGCCTAGCTGAAGGAGACCTGGCCCGGGAGATGGAAGATCCGGATTTTAATCCCCTACTATGTGAGCTTGGAAAAATCACTTCCCTTCTCTGTGCCTCAGTTCCCGCATCTGCAAAATGGGGATTCAATCCCTGTTCTCCTTCCTACTTAGACTTAGAGCCCCATGTGGGATAGGGACTGTGTTCAACCTGATTGATTTCTAGCTACTCCAGAGTTTAGAATAGTGCTTGAAACATAGTAAGGGCTTCACAAATATCATTAAAGAATAAACAAATGACAACAACAACCCAGGAAGCAGCATGGAGAGTGGATAGAGCATGAGCCTGGATGTCAGGAGGACCTGAGTTCTAATCCTGGCTCCGCCACTTGTCTGCTGTGTGACCTTGAGTAAGTCACTTCACTTCTCTGGGCCTCAGTGACCTCATCTGCAAAATGGGGATTAAGACTGTGGGCCCCATGTGAGAGTGGGACTGTGTCCAACCTGATTATCTTGCTTCTACCCCAGCGTTCAGAACAGTGTTTGACACATAATAAGCACTTAACAAATACCATATTATTATTATTATTATTATTATTATTATTATTATTATTATTATTATTAAAAAAACCAGGAAGACCAACTGGAGAGTCAGAAGTGCCAAATAATAGGAAATATAAGTTTCACCTTAAATTTACTCTTGCTGCCTGGCTGCTGTTGATTTGGGATCGCATCAGAAAGCGGATTAAACTGTTAGGAAGTACAATATGCTCCTGAGGAATCTAAGATGATTTAGCTACATATTTATAAGCCCCCGACTTGGTCCTGAAGACCGAAGATATGGCAAATGAGGTCTAAAAGCAGTTGAATCCGTGAGCTATGACTGATCAAGTGTCATCCTGCCGGGTAGGGGTAAGTTCTGATAGGGGCTGATAGGGTGTGAGGTTTCAGAATTGTTGTCAGAAAGTTTTTCGATCCTAAAATTTGGGAATTACAGCCAGACGGTTTGTCAATTCTTAAAAGAGAGAAGCAACATGGCCTAGTGGATAGAGAATTGGCGTGGGAGTCAGAAGGACCTGAGTTCTAATCCTGACTCTGCCACTTGTCTGCTGTGTTCACATCTCTGTGCCTCAGTTCCTTTATCTGTCAAATGGGGATTAAGACTGTGAGTCCCATGTGGGACAAGGGACTGTGTCCAACCCAATTTGCTTGCATTGATCCCAGCACTTAGTACAGTGCCTGCCACATAATAAGTGCCTAACAAATACCACCAGAATTATCTGCATTATTCATATAAATAAAAGGGGGGGGAGAGGAAGAAGGACAGCATTGATTGTCTAGAAAAACAAGAGGGTCATAAATCATCGGAGATCACATTATGATTATGAAATAACCTGATAAAATCTCCCAGAAAGTGTGATGTAGAGAAAAGGTCACTGAACCTTGCCTAGTGATATAACACAGATATCTCTGAACACCTGCAATGGTCCTGGGGGGGTAATTAACTTTGGCTGGTTAGCTAGGATAATGGGTATGTTTGTGAATTTGAAGGATCACTCCAGGAATAGGGGAGAAGTCCTCATAATTCTGTTTCTGTTAAGCACTGGGGATAAGTACAAGAAATTCAGACTGAACTTCATCCTTATCCCACACAGGGCTCGCAGTCTAAAGGGGAGGGGGGGAAACTGGGATTGAATCCTCATTTTACATATGAGGAAACTGAGGCACTGAGAAGTTAAGGTTGGAAAGTGGATCCCAGTCTCCAGACTTACAGGCCTGTGCTCTTTACATTAGATTACAAAACTATTACATCCCTTCTCTAGACTACAAGCTCACTGTGGTCAGGGAACCTGTCTGTTTATATTGTTAAATTGCACTCTCCCAAATGCTCAGTACAGTGCTCTGCACACAGTAAGCCCTCAAAAATACGATTGACTGACTGACTCCCAGCTCCTTAAGCCATCTTCCTCTCCTGGGGATTCAAAGATGAAATGACAAAGACCCCAAAACATGTAGGATAAAAACCGCAAGCTTTAATTCCTTAGTGCTGCACTATGTAGGTGCTCAGTAAATTTCACTACTATTGCTTATTAGTTGAGGAATGCTTATTAGCGGAGATAAATAGAAAAGCTAGTCTATCATGGCTTCGGGCTGTGAGGACTCTCCACTTGGGTCCGCGTTCCCCATGGATTTCCCAGCTGAATTTTAACTTCCTGTCCTGACTCGCCCTCAAGGAGCCAACAATCCATTTTACCTAGAAGTGAACCTTCTGGATAGAATAATTTTTATTTGTTAAGCACTTACTATGTGGTAATAACAACAATTGTATTTGTTAAGTGCTTACTATGTGCCAGGCACTATACTCAGCACTGGGGTGAATATCAAGTAATTGTGTTGGACACAGTCCCTGTCCCACATAGGGCTCACAGTCCCCAGTGTCAAGCACTGTTAAAAGCAAAGGGGTAGATACAAATTAATCAGATTGGACACAGTCCCTGCCCCTCTACGTAGAGGGTAGAACAAGTATAGAGTCCCCATTTTACAGTTGAGGAAACGGAGGCACAGAGAAATTAAGTGAACCGTCTAAAGTTACACAGCAGATAAGTGGTGGAGCTGACATTAGAACCCAGGTCCGCTGACTCTCAGGCCTTTGTTCTTTCCACTAGGCCATTCATTCAATCGCATTTATTGAGCGCTTACTGTGTGCAGAGCACTGTGCTAAGCACTTGGGAAGTACACATTGGCAATAGGCCATACTCTTTCCCTAATTCAGGAAAGGGGTGGCCAAAGTTTAGGGTGTCAAAGTCTTTCCCTTCCAAAACCCCTTCACGTGAGGAAAAGGGCATCCGAAACACTCCTCTCTGGTCAAACAGGGTCACTACCCATCGGGGGGTGTCATTCTTCAAAGTGTTTTGGGTGGCAGTGGCCAGAAATAGCCAGAGCCAGGAAATAGAAGCAATGAGTTTTCCAGAAGGGAATGGTCTCCTTCCTTCCTTTCCTCCCACCTTCGTTCCTTCCTTCCTTAATCCTTCCATCCCTCCTTTTCTCCCTTTCTTCTTCCCTCATTCATTCTCTCTTTTTCTCCCTCCCTCCTTCTCTCCATTCCTCCCTTTCTCCTTCCCTCATTCCTTCCCTCTTTTTCTCCCTCCCTCCTTCTCTCCATCCCTCCCTTTCTCCTTCCCTCTTTCCTCCCCTCATCCCTTCTCTCCCCCTCCTACCCCCTCCTCCTCTCCTAGATCTGAGAGTTCCCCGGAGGGACCGAGTCGCTGTGTTTTTTTTTTTTTTTTTGTCACTGCGTTCCCATCCGTGCTCTTTTCTCTGGTAATTTACTTGTCAGAAGGATCACGGGAAACCGGTAATTTTCTCAGTGGAAAAGGCATTGTGTTGCCGTGGCTGCCTTTCCCTCCTCCATCTGTAATCTGTCATCTGTCTAGTTGGGTGATGGATGGTCCGTGGTCCTCTCTGCACAAGCCACGGCGGCTCCTCCTTGGGCCTCGCCTCCCCAGGCTTCCTCGCCCCATCGCCCGCCTAGACTGGCGTCTCAAGGGCAAGACGGGGTCTTGGATGGAATCTATCATTACAAAAGTTTTAGCTCTGTATTAAGCGCTGAGGGAGGTACGATACAAGTAGATCAGACACAGTCCCCGTCCCATGTGGGGCTCACAATCTAAGGGGGAGGGAGGACAGGGATTTCATCCCCATTTGGCAGATGAGGAATCTGAAGCCCAGAGACGTTCTAGGTCACCCAACAGGTAAGTGAAGGACCTGGGATTAATAATAATAATAATAATAATAATAATAATAATGGCAGTTATTAAGTGCTTACTATGTGCAAAACACTGTTCTAAGTTCTGTGGAGGATACAAGGTGATCAGGTTGTCCCACGGGGGGCTCACAGTCTTAATCCCCATTTTAAAGATGAGGTAACTGAGGCCCAGAGAAGTTAAGTAACCTGCCCAAATCACATGGCAGATAAGTGGCGGTCAGAATTAGAAATTATTATTATTATGGTTAAGCACTTACTATGTGTCGGTAACTGCATTAGGCCCTGGGGTGGACACAAGCAAATCAGGTTGGACACAGTCCTTGTCTCACGTGAGGCTCACAGACTCAATTTCCATTTTACAGATGAGGTAAACTGATGCACAGAGGAGTAAAGTGACCTGCCCAAAATCACACAGCAGACAAGTGGCAGAGTCGGAGTTAGAACCCGAAGCATGATGACTGGTTAGACTGTGATCCCACTGTTGGGTAGGGACTGTCTCTATATGTTGCCAATTTGTACTTCCCAAGTGCTTAGTACAGTGCTCTGCACACAGTAAGCGCTCAATAAATACGATTGATGATGATGATGATGGGATTTGCTAATTGCATTATGGAATTGATTGTGGAGCTTGCCTTCCTTCCTTGTTCAACATAGCTGTAAGAATCAAAGCTCCATGGGTAAATCCAATTTTGGCCACGGGAAAAATCACCTAGGGGTGTGCCTGCCATAGGGTACTGGTCTTGGAGAATTCCAATCAATCAATGAATCCATGATATTTATGGATTGGGAAGGAAAAGTACAATAGGGTAGGAAGATATGACTCCCTCTAGATTCTTGCTTTAGGTAGCCCGCTAGACTGTGAGCTTGTTGTGGGCAGGAATGAGTATGTTTGTTGTTATATCGTACTCTCCCAAGTACTTAGTACAGTGCTTTGCACACAGTAAGCGCTCTATAAATTCAATTGAATGAATGAAAGAATGAATATGATCCCTGCCCACAAGGAGTGTACAGATTAGAGTAGGGAACACACATGAAAAAATAATTACTGTTGGATAATAATAATAATAATGAGGATGGCATTTATTAAGCACTTACTATCCACCGGCACTGTACTAAGCACTGGGATGGATACAAGCAAATCGGGTTCGGGGATCACAGCCTCAATCCCCATTTTGCAGATGAGGTAACTGAGGCCCAGAGAAGTGAAGTGACTTGCTCAAGGTCACCCAGCAGACAAGCGGCAGAGCGGAGAGGAAGAGAGAAGAATGCTAGGGGTTTGTTTCACCCCCGGCTGCAAACCATTAGAGGACCGCTGATCCACTGACTGACTGAAACCGGGATACAAAACCAAGCCCAAGCTCAATCCACTACTCCATGCTGCTTCTCTAACTTAAAACTTGCGGCCCTGTCCTGGGTCCCACCAGGTTTTAGTGGGAGAACCCCTTCCGCTGCATATCGTGCATAATTTTCAGGTGCTGGACCCTTCAAAGAGGCAAAGCTCATGCAGATTTGGTAATTGCCCATTTAATCACCTACTCGATGCATAGCAACTCAATCTGGGCACGAGGACAGCCATTTGTATGCATAAAACCCATGTATTAGCTTCCTCAAAAGGCTGCACCTGTCCTCAGCACATTTTAGAAGCCTTCCTCCTCTCCCTCCCCTCCCCAAGAATTGGCCCCATCCCTCGGGATCCACACAAACCTCCCAGAGAAAATAGTGTCCAATTTGTTCAGCCCGGCTGTGGTTGGCCTCATAGCTTTGGCTCCTTCTGGGCTGAGAGAAGAAGAAGGTAGAAAGTCTATCTGTTGGGTCTCCGGTCCTGCCAGGGCCCTGGGGCATGGAGGTTTGGGGAGCTGAAGCTGACTCTTGATGGGTAAAGAGGAGGAAGAGGAGGAAGGGAAGAGACCTTCCCTGTCTAAGCCCTCATTTTCCCTATCCATCCTTCACGCTGCATAGCCTACCTCTCTGCCCCAGTGGAAGTACCCAGGGCTTTAAAAAAACCCAAGAAAATGAACAGGCTGCCAGGCCCGTGCAGAGAATGACCCTAGTCCTGACCGTTGGAGACTACAATAGACCCCGAAAGATGTTTTCCATCCCCCGTGGCCTCCAGTTCAAAGCCGGGTGTGCTCCAGCCTGGTTCACGACGGCTGATGTGATCAATAATCCTTTCAACACCTCACTGATTGATGTTAAGCGCGTGACAGAAAGAAGCCAAGAAAAATGGATCAAACCCTCCTTGCACATTTTCAGATGTCTTGTCCTTCAAATCTGTTTCCCCAGTGGGCAAGGTCTCCACTCTCTGACACGAGGTCGGGGGCCCCAGAAAGATTTGGGGCCGAAGTTTGGGGAAGGGTTGGGGGGTTAGCAGGCCTCCTCCTCTCTCAGGTTTCTTCCTGGAGCCGGCTCTCTGCCTTCTTTCTGCCCCTTCAGAGACCCGCATCACTTCGTTCTTTGGGGGAGTCCAGAAGTCCAAAGTCACAGTCACAGAAGTCACAGTCTTCTGGACTGTGAGCCCGCTGTTGGATAGGGACCGTCTCTATATGTTGCCAACTTGTACTTCCCAAGCGCTTAGTACAGTGCTCTGCACACAGTAAGCATTCAATAAATATGATTGAATGAATGAATGAATGAATGAATGAAGTCCAAGGGCCTTCAGCCGACAAAGAAAACCTCAGCTTCAGGCAGTGACCTGGGTCACTGGGTCAGTGGATAGAGCACAGTCCTGGCAGTCAGAGGACCTGGGTTCTAATCCCGGCTCCTCCACTTCCCCACTGTGTGATCTTGAGTAAGTCACTTAACTGCTCCGTGCCTCAGTTTCCTCAACTATAAAATGGGGATGCAATACTCTCCCTCCTATTTAGATTGCTATCTCCATATTGGGCAGGGACTGTATCTTAGAGCAGTGCCTGGCACATAGCAAGTGCTTAGCAAATTCCATCATTATTATTATTATCTTACCTGACTAGCATGTATCTTTTCCAGCACTTAGAACACTGTTTGAAATATAGTCAGTGCTTTATATCATAAATGAAAAAAGAAAGAAAAAAGGGCTAGAACTGGGACAGTGGAGGATAACCAGGATGATCAGGAGGACAGAAGAGCAATGTAGTGAAGGGAGCCTGAAAAGATTAAAGACTCTTTTGTCTGAAAAGATGCAGACTGAGATGGGACGGGACTGACGTTGAAAAATCATGAAGGGTGTAGATGGGGCAGACGCGGAATAGTTGCTGAGTGTATTGTAAAAGGCCAGGACCACGGGGCCTCCACTGAAGGGGAAGCATGGCTCAGTGGAAAGAGCCTGGGCTTTGGAGTCAGAGGTCATGGGTTCAAATCCCTGCTCCACCAACTGTCGGCTATGTGACTTTGGGCAAGTCACTTCACTTCTCTGTGCCTCAGTTACCTCATCTGTAAAATGGGGATTAAAACTGTGAGCCCCCCGTGGGACAACCTGATCACCTTGTAACCTCCCCAGCACTTAGAACAGTGCTTTGCACATAGTAAGAACTTAAACACCATCATTATTATTATCATTATTATTATTAAGGGGGTAGGCTCCGGGCAAACCAAAGATAGACTCCTTTGCTCAGTGTGTGGTGGATGTGTAGAATCTGTTACCACAGAAAATTGTGTAGGCCAAAAATAACCTACAGTTCCAGAGAGGCTCGGATAAATTCACGGCTGAGATATCCAAAATAGGTGATGAGGAATAATAATAACAATAACAACTGTGGTATCTGTTAAGCATTTACTGTGTGCCAGGCACTGTACTAAGTGCTGGGGTGGATACAAGCAAATCAGGTTGGACACAGTCCCTGTCCCATGAGGGGCGCACAGTCTCAATCCCCCTTTTACAGATGAGGTAACTGAGGCCCAGAGAAGTGAAATGACTCGGCCAAGGTCACACAGCAGACAAGTGGCAGAGCGGAGAGGAAGAGAGAAGAATGCTAGGGGTTTGGTTCCCCCGGCTGCAAACCATTAGAGGACTGCCAATCCTCTGACTGACTGAAAGCAGGATACAAAACCTGGTAACCACATTTATCTTCCAAACACGAGGTCCGAGTCTCTTTCCTAAGTATAGACCAAGGGGACGGTTCGGCCTCCCATTACCTATTTCCCTCCACCTCCCCTCATCATCATCATCAATCGTATTTATTGAGCACTTACTATGTGCAGAGCACTGTACTAAGCGCTTGGGAAGTACAAATTGGCAACATATAGAGACAGTCCCTACCCAACAGTGGGCTCTCCTGGAGTAACAGTCTGAGGATTCGGGGCCGGTAGAGGAGTTTTCATTACCCCGGGTTAATAATAATAAGATTAATAATTAGAGAACTTGTTAAACACTTACTCTGTACCAAGCACTGTTCTAAGCACTGGAGTATATACAAGTTAATCAGGTTAGAGAGACACAGTCCCTGTCCCACATGGGGCTCACACTCTTAATCCTCTTTCAACAGAAGAGGCAACTGAGGCCCAGAGAAGTGAAGCGTCTTGCCCACGGTCACACAGTAGACATGTGGCAGTGCCTGGATTAGAACTCAGGACCTACTAATTCCCAGGCCCAAGCTTCATCCACTAAGCCATGCTGCTTCTTGGAGTTTTGAGAGTGCTTTTCCTCTGATGTTGTCTTATTACATATTCAGAGTCC
Organism: Tachyglossus aculeatus; assembly: GCF_015852505.1. NCBI lineage: Eukaryota > Metazoa > Chordata > Mammalia > Monotremata > Tachyglossidae > Tachyglossus > Tachyglossus aculeatus. Next base: position 42,805,396 of record NC_052074.1, on the reverse strand, counting down.
TTTCACATCTAGTGGCATTTTTTATGGTATCTGTTAGGCACTTGTTTGTTAACCGCTGTTCTAATCACTGGGAGTAGGTACGTTAATTAAGTCAGACAAGGTGCCTGTCTCGTGTGAGGCTCACAGTCTATGTAGGAGGGAGATCACGTATTGAATCCCCATTTTACAGTTGAGGAAACCAAGGCACAGAAAAGTTTAAGGGATTTGCCAAAGGTCACACGGCAAGCAACTGGCAGAGCCAGGATTAGAATTCAGGTCCTCTGATTCTCAGGGCCGTGCTCTTTCCATTAGGTCACATAGTTTCCCTTCCCAACACTTCGAGCAAAGCAAGTGGAGGCTACAGTGGTTAAAATCTCTATTTCAGAGATGGAGGCATCGGGGTATAAGGAAGAGAAGTGACCTGTCCTAGGGTCTGAGCTCAGCCTCTTCCTCCCCCATCCCCCAGACCTCTCTGCTGGCCGATCCCAGCTCTGTGGCCTTGTCCCTCTGGGCCTCGTGTTAGAACTGGTCTGAGCCTTAGTCTGATTGCAAATATTGCCTTCCCAAAGGATTGAGAGTGTCTAAACTGCAAGCTCGTTGTGGGCAGGAACCATTTCTATTAAATCTGTGTTTTTGAACTCTCCCAGTGGTTTAGTACAGGGCTCTGCACAAAGTATTTATTGAGCACCACTGACTGATTGATTGATTGAATGGGACTCCTTTAATAATAATAATAATAATGATGGTATTTGTTAAGTGCTTACTATGTGTATAGCACTGTTCTAAGCACTGGGGAGGTTACAAGGTGATTGGGTTGTCCCACGGGGGGGCTCACAGTTTTAATCCCCATTTTCCAGGTGAGGTAACTGAGGCACAGAGAAGTTAAGTGAGTTGCCCAAAGTCATACAGCTGACAGTTGGCAGAGCTGGGATTTGAACCCATGACCTCTGCTTCCAAAGCCCGGGCTCTTTCCACTGAGCCACGCTGCTTTGCCTCCTGACACCCCCCTAACAACCTGAAAACCTAATGAACGTTAAGTTGGACAAATGGCTACCCTCCCGAGACCGGGAAGGATCCCCCTTCCCCGAGATGAAAATGGAAGGTCACTGTGGAGGGGACCATCTTGAAGCCACAGGTCCATTCATAAACTTCCCCTAACGGAGCGAGAAATCAACTGAGAAACTGAAGATGCCCAGCCACTATTTCACTGGCAGCTTGCCATCTTGATTCAAAGGCCACAGCTGAAAACGATTCTCTTGGAGGACTGAGCGATTCTGCCGATGTCGACTCCAGGGGGAATTCCACAATGAAAAGAATCCTTTCGGTTGGGGGGGAGAGGATTCCTGGCACGTCCCCACAGAACATGCTGCCTGAAGGGCTCTCAGGGCTGCGAGACGGTCACAGCGTTTAGCACAGTGCTCTGCACACAGTAAGCACTCAATAAATACGATTGAATGAATGAATGAATCTCTTTGACACTGAAACCTAAATACTTCAGCCTGGGCCTGACGTGAGCCAAAGGGCCCTGCCGTTTTGCCTCGTAAACTTTGTCCCTGGCACTGCTATCCCCAAAGGCCGTGGTTTCCTCGGAAGGTCAAGAGCCGGAAGCGTTATTGAGGTTTTGAAGCTGCGCTGCTTCCCTCAGGAAACAAGCAATCAAGGAAACAAGGCAAGCCTGAACAAGCCCGGGGAACGCTGCCTGCCCACACCCGGGACCATGAGGAGCCGAGCTGGGGAGATCCAGTTTCCCACCGACAGTCCACAAGTTCAAAGAAAAGCCCAAAAAGGGAGCTGGGGAAAATGGGAAAAATATGGTGAAAATAACACAAGAGGGCCCGAATCGACAAAGACCAACATGAAAGTCATTAAGTCCATCCCCCTGTTCCCTTTAGATTGTAAGCACTGCAGAGTGAGAGATAGGGAGAAAGAAACAGAGAGAAGCAGCGTGGCCTATTGGAAAGAGCACTGGCCTAGGAGTTGGAGGACCTGGGTTCCAATCCCAGCTCTGCCGCTTCTCTGCTGTGTAACCTTGGGCAAGTCACTTCACTTCTCTGTGCCTCTGGTACCTCATCTGTTGAATGGGGATCAAGAGTGGGAACCCTTCGTGGGACATGGATTATGTCCAACCCGATTAGCTTGAACTACCCCAGCAGTTACTATAATGCCTGGAACATAGTATGCACTTAAATACCACTTAAACAATTAAAAGAGAGAGAGAGAGAGAGGGAGGGAGGGAGAGAGAGAAGAGAGAGAGAGAGAGAGAGAGAGAGAGAGAGAGAGAGAGAGAGAGAGAAATGTCAGAGGGAAAGGGGAGCAGGGAAATGTTTGAATCTGCTAAGCTATGGCTCTCCCCAACTCTGGTGAATACTTGTGTACACGTTGGACACTGATTTAAGATGACAAAGTGTCTCATACATTTCACAAGGTCTGACAACCTACAGCCCAGAACTCCACCGAGATTTCTAGCATGTTGGAAAAGGAGCTATTGAAAAGCCAGAGAAAAAGTGCCGATGGGGTCAACAGACTTAACGCTCATGCCAACCTTGGGTGATGATGATGATGATGGCATTTGTTAAGCGCTTACTTCGTGCCAAGCACTGTTCTAAGCTCTGGGGTAGATACAAGGTCATCAGATTGTCCCATGTGGGGCTCACAGTCAATCCCCATTTTCCAGATGAGGTAACTGAGGCATAAAGAAGTGAAGTGACTTGCCCAAAGTCACACAGCTGACAAGTGGCGGAGCCGGGATTAGAACCTATGACCTCCAACTCCCAAGCCCGGGCTCTATTCACTAAGCCATGCTGCTTTTATCGTAACAGCGGGGAGCTATCAGAGAGGGGCTATCAGAGGGCCGGAGGTCATCCTGGTTCAGGTGACAGAGTAGCCAACTTTGGCTTTTGAACCCCCACGGCCGAACATGTGGTCGCCATATTTTCCTGGCCCCATTCCAGGATGAACCTCTGACATCTCTGTTTAAGGCCAAGGCCCTCCTGTTCAACCAGATGTCCCACCAAGGGAAACCGCAACCAGAAAAGACCATCATATCAATCCACTCATCAGTGGTATTTATTGAGCGCTTAATGGGTGCGGAGAACTGAACTAAGTGCTAAGTCCAAGCTCAGCTATGCCTCCTTGGGCCGTGTGAGTTTCAGTCAGGGGTGGGACCCTTCAGAGACCCTCCCACATCCACGTCTTGGGCCTAAATCGGGATTACCTCAGTCAATGGACAACCTGCTTTTTCATTTTACAGGAAGGGGAGTGCTGGAATGGAGCTAAATTGTGATCAACTGGACTCATCCTGGGGAAGCAGCATGGTGTAGTGGATAGAAAGTGGGCCCGGGATTCAAAAGGTCATGGGGTCTGCCATTTGTCTGCTACATGGCCTTGGCAAGTCCCTTTACTTCTCTGGGCCTCAGTTATCTCATCTGCAAAATGAGGATTGAGACTGTGAGCCCCACGTGAGACATGGATTGTATCCAACCCGATTTGCTTGCATCCACCCCAGCGCTTAATACAGTTCCTGACACATAGTAAGCGCTTAACAAATACCATTATCATCATCATCTTGAAAAACTGTGCTCTGGTCCTCCTACCAGGTAGGTGGTAGAGAGGGTGCCCAGGAAGCTTTTCATTGCCACCGCCAGAGCTTTCAACTCAGACCAGAAAATCATTTTCTGTAGCATAATTTCCCCAGGCATCATCAGCCACTGAGCGTTACTATTCTCTCCTCCTTCCCTTCTGCAAATCAGGATGCTATTTGCTTTCTCCTGGCTTATTTCTCCTAAGAGGCTCCTCTGAGCCTGGAATTTTCATTCTCCTTTTAGTTCTGTTGATTTACTTTTGCATATGTAATGTTATACACCCAGTGGGTTCTTGGGTAATAGTCTAAAATAATTAAACAGTCAGAGTTTAAATTTGACTCTATTTAAAATACACAGAGCTAATCTCTCTCAAGTGGCTATTCTGGACAGATGTGAAATACCTCTTTTTACTGTGTAATTGGATGAGAGTTGCTAAAAATGAGCTACTCTAGGTCATTTAACCTGGCTATTTACAGTAGGATTTAAGACTCTGGAAAAAAATCAGTTTCTGCAGTACAGTACCCCAAGTTTGAATCCTCTAGACTGTAAGCTCGTTATGGTCAGGTAACGTTTTCTGTTATACTGTTGTATCATACTCTCCCTAGCACTTAGTTAGTGCTCTGTACATAGTAATTGCTCAATAAATATGATTGATTGATTTAGGGATCGAAATGAAGAACAGAGGAAGTACAACTTGCAACCCCAAACTGCAGCCTGGGATTTATCATTTTGGGAGGGAACCGAGAATAGGTGAGTGGATTTAGTTAGAAACCTAGGGGCCCATAGTTTCACCCAGAAATAACTCCAATTTTCAGTGTGACACCGAAGAAGTCGATAACCTCCCTAGGTTTCACTTTCACTATCCATACACACCTGTCTCAGTGAGTTTTAGGAAAGGAATGAGTGGCGGATGAGAAGATCATTTGACATAACACTGCTGTGTCGACATATAATGTAGAAAACACTAGATATACTCAGTTGAGAAAGCATGTGTTCCCTGCGTGTTTTACTGAGAATAATAATAATAATGATGGCATTTGTTAAGCGCTTACTCTGTGTGAAGCACTGTTCTAAGCCTGCGGGGGGGAGACAAGGTAATCAGGTTGTCCCACTTGGGGCTCGCAGTCTTCATCCCCATTTTACAGATGAGGGAACTGAGGCCCGGAGAAGTGAAGTGACAGGCCCAAAGTTACGCAGCTAAGTGGCAGAGCCGGGATCGGAACCCATGACCTCTGACTCCAAAGCCCTGGCTCTTTCCACTGAGCCATGCTGCTTCTCAGAAGAGGGTTGGCTTAGTGGATAGAGCACAGGTCTGGGAGTAAGAAGGACCTGAGTTCTAATCTCAACTCTGCCACTAGTCTGCTTACTGACTTTGGGTAAGTCAAGGAGAAGCAGCGTGGCTCAGTGGAAAGAGCCCGGGCTTTGAAGTCAGAGGTCATGGGTTCAAATCCCGGCTCTGCCAATTGTCAGCTATGTGACTTTGGGCAAGTCACTTCACTTCTCTGGGCCTCAGTTACCTCATCTGTAAAATGGGGGATTAAGACTGTGAGCCCCCCATGACAACGTGATTGCCTTGTAACCTCCCCGGCACTTCGAACAGTGCTTTGCACATAGTAAGCACTTAATAAATGCCATTATTATTATTAGAGAAGCAGCATGGCTCAATGGAAAGAGCTCGGGCTTTGGAGTCAGAGGTCGTGGGTTCAAATGCCGACTCCACCAATTGTCAGCTGTGTGACTTTGGGCAAGCCACTTAACTTCTCTGTGCTTCAGTTCCCTCACCTGTAAAATGAGGATTAAGACTGTGAGCCCCACGTGGGACAACCTGATCACCTTGTATCCCCCCCAGCACTTAGAACAGTGCTTTGCACAAGGTAAGCGCTTAACAAATACTGTCATTATTATTATTATTTCACATCTCAACCTGTTTGGCTCAGTGGAAAGAGCATGGGCTTTGGAGTCAGAGGTCATGGGTTCAAATCCCAGCTCTGCCATTGTCAGATGTGTGACTTTGGGCAAGCTACTTAACTTCTCTGTACCTCAGTTACCTCATCTGTAAAATGGGAATTAAGACTGTGAGCCCTCTGTGGGACAACCTGATCACATTGTAACCTCCCTAGTGCTTAGAACAGTGCTTTGCACATAGTAAGCACTTAATAAATGCCACCATTATTATTATTATTAATGTCTTAGTGCCTCAGTAACCTCATGTGTAAAATGGAGATTGAAGACTGTGAGCCCTCTGTGGGACTATGTCCAAACTGATTAGCTTGTATCTACCTCAGTGCTTAGTACAGTGCCTGACACATAGTAAGCGCTTAACAAATACTATAAAAAAGTGCTTGACAAGTACCAATAAAAACTTATCAACGATGGTGATGACAAAAGCTTTCTTTTTCCCTGAAGCTGACAAATTATTTCATTCTGTTTCCTACGCACACACTAGAATATTGGAAATATAAGCACATATGAGAAAGTGGTTCAAATCAGCATCAAAAGTGGGAGGAGGAAAAGGCACTCTGTTTACACATAACTGGACCACTGTTGGTTCCTTAACAATTCCTATGTGCTTTGAGACTCAAATTAAGAGGAATCAAATAAAAGCTAGTCCTTAAATTCATTCATTCATTCAATGGTATTTATTGAGCGCTTACTGTGTGCAGAGCACTGTACTAAGACTAGATACTCCAAGAGGCCTGGGATCATTCTGCTCCTTTATATGAGGCCATTTGCTCTCTTTGGGTCAGCCTGAATTCTGACACCAAACTTTCACAATTCAGACCCACCCTCATGGAGGCCCTTGCTTACCAATTAATAATAATAATGATGGCATTTGTTAAGCACTTACTATGTGCAAAGCACTATTCTAAGCACTGGGGAGGTTACAAGGTGATCAGGTTGTCCCACAGGGGACTCACAGTTTTAATCCCCATTTTACAGAGGAGGTAACTGAGGCCCAGAGAAGTTAAAAGACTTGCCCAAAGTCACACAGCTGACAAGTGGTGGAGCCGGAATTTGAACCCCTGACCTCTGACTCCAAAGCCCGGGCTCTTTCCATTGAGCCACGCTGCTTATATGTTTTGGTTTTTTCCTGCCTCTTACTTATTTCAATTCCTTCCAGACAAGGTTTGGATGTGCTCAAATGGAAGCTAGTAGTAGTAGCTGTGGCAGTAGCAATAGTAATAGTAGTAGCATTAGTAGTCATATGTACATATCCTTATATTCTGTCGTTTCCAAATAAATTCTGGAATTTATTTGAATGTTTGTCTCTCATCCAGGGCAGTGATGATGCCTATCGATTCTATTGCCTTCTACTCCCCCAAACACTTAGTTTTCTCACATAGTAAGCACTCAATAAATACCACTTATTGACTCAGTTGATAGTAATGAGCAGAATTTACAAAACAATCAAGTGACACGTGCCCTGCCTACAGGGAGCTTCCAGTCTAGGAAGCAAATATTCAGAAGAACTAGAATCCATCCCATTCCACTTAGACATCAGCAATGCGATCTTTCTCCATGGGTTCTCTGTCGCACACCTCCCCAAGACCACAGTACAGAAGAAAAGAAGAATAAAAGAAGAAAACAAGGGCAATATGAGGAAGAATCGGATCTCTCCAAGACAGTAGGGGTTGAAGGCACTGAAGTAGGAGGAGGTTTTGGTGGGGCAGTTCCCTTTGAAGAATAACCAACCGATGAAACGGACACCGTGCAATTCTGAGAGGGTTACATCTCCCTCCCGTCCGATGACGGAAATGTGTACTTCGAGAAGGTGTTTGCTTTGTTTGATTTCAATCAAGATTAGGAATCTGGCAGATGGAGGGCACTAAAAGTTTGGCTGTCGGTCTGTTGAGTCTAGCAGGATGAGTAAACTGAGAAATGGGGCAGGGAAGGGGGAATATTCCAAGCGGAGCAGATGTTTTTGTACAATCCTACACTCCTATAAAGCTCTGGAACTGGGCACGAGGAATGTATATCCAAACAGAGATCTGCCAAGTCTCAACTCTGCGGGTGGTACTTCATAGATCTAGTAACACTGCTTATCTGGGGTGTGGAGATAAAAACAATCGGTTTTTAGGGGGAATCATTTATCAATCAATTAATTAATGGCATTTATTGGGCACTTACTATGTGTAGAGAAGTGTACTAGGCTCATGGAAGAGTAAAAATACAACAGAATTAGCAGGCATAACCCCTGCCCATAACAGGGTTATGTCTAGAAAGTGTATTTCAAGAGAAGAGCTTACAGTCTAAACTCTATTTAGATAGCCTATTAGTCTACATAGAGTCCACAGTCTTTGTATGGAATAATGATGGCTCAAATCAATCAATCAGTAGTATTTATTGAGTGCCTATTGGGCACAGAGGACTGTACTAAGCACTTGGGAGAGTACAGTTAGAGGGTTGCTTCAACATTGAAACACACGGTGAGAACAGGAAAGGGGAGTATAACCGGGATAAGAGAAGCAGAGTGGCATAGTGGATAGAGACCCAGCCTGGGAATCACAAGGTCATGGGTTCTAATCATGACTCTGCCACTTCTCTGCTGGGTGACCTTGGGCAAGTCACTTCACTTCTCTGTGCCTCAAGTACCTCATCTGTAAAATGGGGGTTGCGACTGTGAGCCCCACATGGGACGGACACCATGCCCAATATGATCTGCTTGCATCCAACCAGCGCTTAGTACTGTGCCTTCCTCATAGAAAGCATTTAGCAAATACCATCATTACTATTACTAACATAACCAGAGAAGCAGCGTGGCTCAGTGGAAAGAGCCCAGGCTTGGGAGTCAGAGGTCATGGGTTCTAATCCTGGCTCCGCCACTTGTCAGCTGTGTGACTTTGGGCAAGTAACTTTACTTCTCTGTGCCTCAGTTACCTCATCTGTAAAATGGGAATTAAGACTGTGAGCCTCACACGGGACAACCTGATCACCTTGTATCCCCCCCAAGTGCTTAGAACAGTGCTTCGCACATAGTAAGTGCTTAACAAATACCATCATCATCATTATTATTATTATAACCGAATCTCAGGCCAAAGAATTGAAGGTAGAAAAAATTCTGGTCAGACAAAAATGAGAGAAACGCCAAGTTAATCATGATAAGTTACCTCAGCCATTGTGCCAGGTTTTAATAGCAAGATTTTCAGGACGGAGGAGTATTTCCAGCAGATTAACTAATAATACCCCTGTAGTCCAAAGTTCAAAACAATAACCCTTCCCCAAGCCAATCCTTCAACTTTTAAGATAGCTTTCCCTCCTCTGGAGCTCTGCAACTCTTGAGGTTACAATTCTGCTGTCAAATTTATCGCCCTGGCTCTCTTCCAACATGTCTGACATTCTTTGCTGACACCACATCGCCCCAAATTTTACTGAGATTGCTGAATTTGACAGATCATAATAGCAAGGCCAAATTGGCCTTGGGTTTGGCAGCTGTGGCTTTATCGTTAAATTATCTCCTTTTGTCCCGGGCTGCAGGGTTCAGTCCGAGGAGAATCATGGTAGAATTATTCGGGTGGGAGGGAGAGGATCGCCCCAGTCGGTCAGTCAGTCAATCCTATTTATTGAGTGCTTACTGTGTACAGAGCACTGTACTAAGTTCTTGGGAGAGTACAATAACATTATAACAGACACATTCCCAGCTCACAACAAGCTTACAGTCTAGAGCGGGAGTCATACGCTAATATAAATTAATAAATTTTGTTTTCTTGGGTTTTTTTTTCAGGAGGGAGAGAAACAGCATGGCTTAGTAGAAAGAGCATGGGAGTGGGAGTCAGAGGTCGTGGGTTCTAATCTCGCCTCCGCCACATCATCATCATCATCATCAATCGTATTTATTGAGCGCTTACTATGTGCAGAGCACTGTACTAAGCGCTTGGGAAGTACAAATTGGCAACATATAGAGACAGTTCCTACCCAACAGTGGGCTCACAGTCTAAAAGGGGGAGACAGAGAACAAAACCAAACATACTAACAAAATAAAATAAATAGAATAGATATGTACAAGTAAAATAAATAGAGTAATAAATATGTACAAACATATATACATATATATGTCAGCTGTGTGACTTTGGGCAAGTCACTTCACTTCTCTGTACCTCAGTTACCTCACTGTAAAATGGGGATTAAGATGGTGAACCCCACGTGGGACAACCTGATTACCTTGTATCTACTCTAGCTCTCAGAACAGTGCTTGCCACATAGTAAGTGCTTAAGACATACCATCATCATTATTAAATGTTGAGTGAACTATTATTGGTGGCAGCTTCCCCAGGAGTGTGTGCTGCCCAGAATGTGTGTCATGAGAAGAGAAGAATTCTAGGAGTGTCTGGAGAAGCAGAAAAACTCCACAAAAGCTTTCTTTGTTTTTTTTTATTTGTTTGTTTCAGTGGTATTTGTTAAGCACTTACTATATGCCAGGCACTGTATTAAGCTCTGGAGTAGATACAAGCAAATCAGATTGGACATAGTCCTTGTCCCACATGAGGCTCACAGTCTCAATCCCCATTTTACAGACGAGGTAACTGAGGCACAGAGAAGTAAAGTGACTTACCCAAGATCACACAGCAGACAAGTGGCAGAACTGGGATTAGAACCCAGGTCCTTCTGGCTCCCGGGCCCGTGCTTTATCTATTCAGCACTTACATACCCAGAGACCAGGGACTCAAGGAACACAGGCCAGTAGCACCTTCAGTAACCCCTAAAAATGACCATTTTGAGAGAGTCAATCTCCTTCTTTAACCTCTTCTACCAGCACCCTCAAAGAGAGTTTTCCCCTTGTGCTTTGGGGCCTTCCCAGACTGAGCCCCCTCCTTCCTCTCCCCCTCCCCATCCCCCCAGCCTTCCCTCCTTCCCCTCCCCACAGCACCTGTATATATGTTTGTACATATTTATTACACTATTTCACTTGTACATATTTACTATTCTATTTATTTTATTTTGTTAATATGTTTTGTTGTCTGTCTCCCCCCTCTAGACTGTGAGCCCGCTCTTGGGTAGGGACCGTCTCTGTATGTTGCCAACTTGGACTTCCCAAGCGCTTAGTACAGTGCTCTGCACACAGTAAGTGCTCAATAAATACAAATTGAATGAATGAATTCAGAAGCCTCTGGCCAGAGAACTTTTTCAGAGGGTGATTAAGACCCGCTCAGCCTGCTTGCCCGCTTCTTCAAAAGGCCAAGCAAATGCAACTTCTTCAAAAGGCCAAGCAAATGCAACAGCTAGTACCTTATAGTCTCATCACAATTGCAGAGCAACGAAGTACGGGAAGAAGAAAGCCCTTTGTCTAGAAAATCCTTTTGATACACCGAGAGAAGCAGAGGGCCGAGCAGAGTCCGCTCCTCAGGGGCTTAAGTAGTAAATGCCGGAGACCTGCACAGACACAGAGCGATTTTTTTTCCTTTTTTTTTTAGAGAATGAGGTCAACACAAAACCCATCTGTGTCATGTCTGGCTCTCGTGAGGAATTTCTGGGGTGGCTTGGACAAAGAACGGCAGGAATCTATTCTCTACTGTTCATTTGCCAAGGAGATTCCCGGGGAGAGCTTTGTGTAATTTCCTCACTCTCCTATCGTCTTAGTGTGTATTATATAGCTAGGTATATTGAGAGAGGTAGGGGAGTGAGTGAAATTGGTCCCGTGTTTTCCAAGATGACATACTATTCACGCTATAAAGTCTCCTTTCTGTGTATGATGGTGATGGAACTGATCAATGGGTGACTGATACTCTCTGCCTTGCTGTTCTCATGTAAATCAGTCAATCAATGGCCTTTATTGAGTGCCCACTGGATGCAGAGCACTGTACTAAGCACTTGGGAGAATTCAACAGAGCTGTAGACAGGATGGAAAGAGAGATTCTGCATAGTTCTGATGGTTTGTCCAATTGGGCCTAATCTTCATTTCAAGCTACTTTTTGGCATCCTGATTTGGATTTGCACTTGGATTTGCTCCCTTTGATAATAATAGTTGTGGTATTTGTTAAGCACCCACTATGTCACTGGTATTTATTGAGCACTTACTGGGCACAGAGCACTGTAGTAAGCTCTTGGGATAGTCTAGTAGAGTTGGTGGAGTTGGTTGTCCCTGCCCACAAGGATCTTACAGCCTAATGGGGAGATAGAAGTTAAAATACATTGCAGATAAGGGGAAACAATAGAGGTACAGGGAAGCCCAGTCTCAAAAAATGAAACTGAACAGAGGACTTCTGGGATATCACTGTGGTGAACAGACCAGCCTGGTGGCCAGCAGCTCTTAGTACAGTGCCTGACACATAGTAAGCGCTTAACAAATACCATAGAAAAAGAGGGTGAGTTTCATCATCCATTCAATCACCTTGGAATCAGAGGAACCACGTCAAGCAATTAGCACAGTGCTTTACACACAGTAAGCACTCAGTAAGTACAGTTGAACCATCTCTTAGAGGATACTGCCCTCCCCATGGCTCTGCATGGGCCACATTAACCTAACACGGATTCTTTGGGAAAGCGGTGTTTCCGTTTTCTGTTTCATTCCCTGCCTTGCAAAAGGGTCCCCTGGCAGAAAGCTCTTGTTCTGGGAGCTATCAGATGCCACTCTAATACAGAGCGGGAAACAGACCCCATAAGCAGTAATGTTGCCATAATAAATCAAGACAATTAGCCGGTTGAATTTCTCTGAGTTCCACTTCTCATTCCCAAACAATCCCATAGGTCACACTGCCTTTGGATGAATTTGTAGCTCTCTGATTTTCTCAACCATAAGTGCAGTGAGGATGGCTTAAAGTTCGAAAGAAACAGAAGAAAGAAAGCCGTCATTCACCAAAAAGTCACTCTAATTTGCAACTCATTTGCACATCCTGATGGTCTCTTTTCTTGGAAATACAACCACAAGATCCAAGAATTTTTCTGCTTACAGGCAGCTATTTTTGGTAGCCTTGCAAGCTGTTTCTAGAGCAGTCACAGACTATATCCATCCAGTTTTCTTCTCCTAGTTGTGGTCTACATTCTGTTATCCTGATTTGACTCAGCACTGAAATGAGATTCTCTATTGTCTAGAAGGGAAATGATTAAAATCCATCAAAGACATTAAAAAATGCATTTCTTTTCCCAGAAAAAATGGACCCTTCACTCCCTCCCCATGAATGTCTGTTCCTCTCTCCTGTCTCTGAGATGAGAAGCAACTCTTCCAGTCATTACCTAGGACTGTTCAGTCTCTAAAACAAATCTAGTTCAATCCTGCTGATTATTGGAAAAAGAATGATTTACTCCGATGGTGGGGGAGCTGATGTGTTCTTGGGATGACTCCAGAGCCTTTCATCTTCTTGGGAATGGGTCACATCTCAGATCCAGTTCTCTAGAAGGTCATATAGCCAAAAATCACAGGAGCCTAAGACCATATGCAAGGTCACTCCTGGGTCATTCTGGTGTTCCACCCAGCCCAGGATCCAGGCTGTGTGAGAGGCTACAAGGTGCTGGAGGAAATGCGAGAAGCTTCTTCTCCTAATACTCCTTCCTCATAGTTAAGGATGAACCTTCTAACATTCTGAACTTTCACCTCTAATAACTCATCTTGGACCTTTCGTTCCTCCATTGATCCAAGCCGACAATTTCTGCTTGCACAATTTCCTGGGGGAATGGATTCCATATGTGAGCTTATCACCGGGGAAGAAGCCTTTCCTTCACCTTGTCCTTCAAGCTTCAGCGGCTGCCCTCTCACCCTGGTCGAGTGGGATTCGGTGAGCACTGATTCCCTGTCCACACTCTGAATGATGGTCAACATTGGGAATTCATTAACTCGGGAAGTTGTCCAGGCGAAGAATACCAACGGATTCGAGAAAGCCTTGAATTATTTTTTGTCTGAGAGGGCAATCAATCGGTGATATTTATTGAACACTTACTATGTGCAGAGCACTGTACTAAAGCATTTGGAAGAATACAACACAACAGAATTAACACTTTCCCTGCCCATAAAAACCTTACAGTCTACAGGTGCATAAGAGATGATTAAAGAGATCATTACAGACACGAGAGGGAAACTTTAGAGGTGTTAGAACTATAATAATGGCATTTATTAAGCACTTACCATATTCTAAAATGCTAGGGTAGGTAGAGGGTATCAGTCCTTGTCCCACTTGGAGTTCATAATCAATCTCGAACCGAATTTACAGATGAGGAAATGGAGGCCCAAAGAGTATTATGAGTTTCACAGGTCACATAACAGGCAAATGATGGTGCTGGGAGTAGAAGCTAGTGTTTGATTTCCAATCCAGTGTCCTTTCCTCTAAGCTATCCTGCCTCAATTGGGATTGAAAAGATACACGGACAATATAGGGTGACTGACAAATATATACCATAAAACACGGTAGCTTACAGACAAGACCGTATCAGCCGCTTCCCAACGCAGTGTTCCGACGAGTCACCTCAAGGCCTCGGATTCCGACCCCACAATCCCTAAACATCAGCTCCAGGCCCTGGGGTTTAGGTTGATTGTAGACTGTCAAATGAAAATGAGCCCTTCTTTAGAGGCAACTAGCCCCAACACTCCCCCTCCAAACTGACAACATAACTCGGCTGTGGATTGGCCAACACAAATTCCTGCCCCTGCCCAGGCATTATCAATCCCGGTTTAATCAGCCAAAACCCGCATCCAGACAAAGGTTAACCAAGCCAGGACCAATTTGACTTCCTTTGTCAATTCAAGACAATTTGCAGCTTAATAAAGCCGCTCTGATTGCACTTAACAACACCTGCTTTAAACCCAGCCTCATTAAAACCACACTAATGGGTTAGAAATCTTTTGGCAAAGGCAGGATCAAAGCCTGATGATTTGTCTTCATTCAAATGACCTCAGTGACATGTACTCAACACCACCAGAGGCTTTTTAGTTCATTCACTCGAGCCAACGCCTTGTGGAAAGCAGATGTATAGGAAGCAGGGGGACAGGAGTTCTCTGTTGGGGAGAGAGAAGGTGTGGCAGTGGGGGGAGAGACAGAGAAGCAGAGAGGGGGTTTGAAACAGACAGAAAGGGAATGAGAGTGATTATAGTGAGACAGAGAGAAAGAGCAATAAGGTACACCCCAATTTAAGGTAATCAGAGGAAACTAAATCAGGGACTGAAACACCAAACACTAAGAAACTGAAAAACAACATCACCAAATTCCATGATCTTTCACGGGATTCTAGGGGTCGTGTGGGAGATTTTTCTGAAATCTGGCTAGGAAGGGACTACTTGACTAGTCATTTTATTTCCAACAAGGTTTTTATTGAGTAGTTTGCAAGGTAATTTCACTTCATTCTGGCTGTGATTACCCCTGCCAAGTGAAGTTGATAACTGTTCTCCCTCCTTAGTCTGTGAGCCCCGTGCAGGACAGAGACTGCATTCAATCTTATTGCCTGGCACTTAATACAGTGACTGACACATAGTATGTGCTTAACAAATACCATAATTAATATTATAATTACCACATGAACATTCACTGGGTCATCAGCTCTAATGGCCACTGGTTGCTGCTTCCAATTCCGTGTCAGACTGAAAGGCTTTTACACGGAGCCCACAGCAAAGATGAGGGAGAAATCAAAACTCCAACTCTGCTTACCTCAGACACAATTCTAGCCTGGCAACACGTAATGACCCTGAGAGTAGGGAAAGGACACTGGCAGATAGGGGAGGGTCTATAGACTGGGATTCCACTTTTGGTTGGATTTTAATTGGCATTTAGGCTGTTCTGGCAACAAGACAGGAGTGTCCCCCGGTTCCACTTCCAGTGCCTCAGACTAGGAACTGGAAAACTGAAAACCACACAGTGCTGAAGCGCAGTTGTGGTGTCTCCAGAGATACAAAGGTGAGGAGTGGAGAGAGAGAAAGAGAGAAAGAGAGAGGCAGAGAGGAAGAAAAAAAGAGGGGGAAAAAGGGAAGAATAAAGAAAGGGAAAGGAGTAGAGAGAGAGGAGGAGAGTGGAAAAAGAGAAGAAAAAAGAGAGGAGGGAAAAGGAAAGAGAAGAACAAAGAGGGAAAGGAGTAGAGAGGGAAGAGGGGAAGGAAAAATAGAAGAAAAAGAGAGGAGGGAAAAAGAAAAAGAAAAAAGAAAGAGAAAGAAGGAGTGGAGGAGGGAGGGAAAAGAGGAAAAAAGAGAGGAGGGAAAAGGAAAAGAGAAAAGAGAGGAAAGAAGGAGTGGAGAGAGTGAGGAAAGGAGAGAGGAGAGTGAAAGGGAAAGAGGGAGAGAAAGAGATAAAAGGCCAAAAAGGCATACAGGAAGACTGAGAGGTATGAAGCATAATACAAAGGATGCTTTTCCCTCAGGTTCCCTATCTGGCTTAAACTGACATTACTGGAAATTTCATAAGAAGCTCCCAACCCCCTGAGATTTATTGGCCTGATTTCCACATGGAAGCAGCTCAGCGTCAGCCCCCAGGCCCCGGGGTGTTTTCTCTGAGCCTCGCTAGGTTTTTACCCTTCCCTTAACGAGGCCACAGGACTTATTTTTAATGGAAAAACCATGTTTGTCTCTGTGGATCAAAGAAATCTGTCTGCTCTTCTGCTAAACACACCAGTGTGTGGAATGGAGATATTTCTGTCTGACAAACCTTGAGGGGCTCCATGGGAGGCTGGATAGAGTTATTGGTAATTCTTCTTTTCCCAATTTTCAATGAAATCTTGGGTGGGGGAGACCTTATTTGTTTCTTCAGCCCATCACCAGGACGACGGTTAAGTAAGGGGACTTAGATCCTTTACAACAAAATGCAGCTCCACGAGGGTGAGGCCGGTTGGCGGGATTTTTCCGGCAGATTGAGGAACTTGGTCTAAAAATGGTTGCGTTTGTTCAAGTTGCTGGGGTTGAGGAGCCTCCGAGGAAATGACGCCGCCTTGTCTTGCCTCTCTGGCACCTGCGGAAGGAGAATCGTGTTTTCTCTCCCGGGATCGTCCCCACTCAGGAGAGATACCTGTTTACGAGGTAGTGGGATGATAGGTTTGTGGCTCAGCACAGATGGTGTGAAGAGAGGAGAAAACTGGGGAAGTTTGATCACTCTGGCCTTCGGGAGACACTGGGCCTGTCTCTTCTGGGTCCTTCTCCTCTTTTCTTGACAAACCACCCAGGTTTCTCTTCGTTCCCAGGCTCCGGCCTTCTGGTTCAGGGAGACGTGGAATTGTGGGAAGCCACAGTGTGTTGGCCACAGTGTGTTAAGTGCTTACTCTGTGTGAAGCACTGTTCTAAGCGCTGGGGGGATACAAGGTAATCAGGTTGTCCCACTTGGGGCTCACAGTCTTCATCCCCATTTTACAGATGAGGGAACTGAGGCCTGGAGAAGTGAAGTGACTGGCCCAAAGTCACGCAGCTGACAAGTGGCGGAGCTGGGATTGGAACCCATGACCTCTGACTCCAAAGCCCTGGCTCTTTCCACTGAGCCATGCTGCTTCTCAGAAGAAGGTTGGCTTAGTGGATAGCGAACAGGTCTGGGAGTAAGAAGGACCCGAGTTCTAATCCCAGCTCTGCCACTAGTCTGCTTGCTGACTCTGGGTAAGTCAAGGAGAAGCAGCGTGGCTCAGTGGAAAGAGCCCAGGCTTTTGAGTCAGAGGTCATGGGTTCAAATCCCAGCTCTGCCAATTGTCAGCTATGTGACTTTGGGCAAGTCACTTCACTTCCCTGGGCCTCAGTTACCTCATCTGTAAAATGGAGATGGCTGCCAAGGTGCAGGAGAAAGGGTTTCTACCTCAGCAGTTCAGTAGCTTACCCTTCCTACCTCACACAAATGAGGCAATCTAATTTGATTGTCATCTGAAGTCACCGTGGTCATGAAGACCACCAAGCCCCGTGTTTCAACGTGCAGACGAGTTAAAAGTCAGGGGGTTAAATGTCAGTTTGGAGAAAATGGGGCAGGGACTGAGATCCAGTTTCAACCCATCCAAGAGAAGCAGTGGCAGGTGTCATGTAATGAGAAGACAGTGGAGCAAGGGACATGCCCTTTACAGATCAATTAATTAATCAGTGGTATTTATTGAGTGCTTACTGGTTGCAGAGCACAACAGCATGGCATAGTGGTTAGACCATAGTTCAAAGGCCTGGGAGTCTGAAGGTCGCAAATTCTAATCCCAGCTCTGCCACTTGTTTGCTGTGTGGCCTTGGGCAAGTCGCTTCATTTCTCTGTGCCTCAGTCACCTCATCTGTAAAATGGCGATTGAGACTGGAAGCCCCATGCGTGACAGGGACTGTGTCCAACCCGATTTGCTTGTATCCTCCCTAGC
Source organism: Tachyglossus aculeatus (assembly GCF_015852505.1). NCBI lineage: Eukaryota > Metazoa > Chordata > Mammalia > Monotremata > Tachyglossidae > Tachyglossus > Tachyglossus aculeatus. The sequence goes on along the minus strand of NC_052074.1, from coordinate 42,787,625 downwards.
GCTTAGTACAGTGCCTGGCACATACAGTAAGCATTTAACAAATGCCACTATTATTATTAGTATTATTACAATGTAACAGAGTTGGTAGACAAGATCCCTGTCCACAATAAGCTTACAGTCTGGAGATCCAGCGCTTAGAACAGTGCTTTGCACATAGTAAGCGCTTAATAAATGCCATCATTATTATTATTATCTCTCTAGAAAGACAAGAACCAGATGAAGAACTAGAGCAATCCCGATTCTATAAAGCCCCTGGCCCCTATATCAGTCAACTGATCAAATTTATTGAGCACTTACTGTGCACAGAGCAATATACTAAGAGCTTGGGAGAATGCGGTATAACAGAATTGGTAGACATGTTCCCTGGACACAGGGACAGAGAAGCAGCGAGACCATGTGGATAGAACAGAGATTTGGGAGTCAGAAGGACCTGGATTCTAATCCTAGCTCCACCACTTGTCTGCCGTTTGACCCTGGGCAAGTCACTTACCTTCCTCAGGCCTCAGTTACCTCATTTGTAAAATGGGGATTAAGACCATGAGCCCCATGTGGTACAGGGACTGCGTCCAACCCAACTTGCTTGTACCCACCTGTCACCAGTCGTCCGGGGATGGGTTCGTTCAGTGATCGGCGAGGCAAGAGAGAGAGAGGCTGGGGACGGAAAGCCTGAGTTTTATATAAAATTTATTCTGCGAGGCGAATTGAATTTATGTCATTGTTTAGGTGCAATGGTCCCTTTCAGGAGGAATATAATCAATTAGCAATATTAGAGCTTCCCAACATGGGAGGAACACAATCATATGTTAATCACACGTGGGTGAGGCGGCTAGCTCTCACCTGTGTGCACTTCCCACTCGGGAAGAATCCACTTACTTTCCCACATGGGAAGAATTCATTCCATTCCCCGCGCACGTGGTGGGTGGCTAGCTCTCACCATGTGCTCTCCCTACATGGGAGGAATCCACTCATGATTCCCATCAGCAGCAGGGCGCCTGGGTCCCACCCACGAGACACTCACCTGTCCCGCGGCCCTTGTCTCAGTGTGTCAGTTCTGGTTGCAGAACGGACATCTGGACTGTGAGCCCACTGTTGGGTAGGGACCGTCCCTATATGTTGCCAACTTGTACTTCCCAAGTGCTTAGTACAGTGCTCTGCACACAGTAAGCGCTCAATAATTTATATTATTAATAATAATAATAATTCTGGATCTACCACTTGTCTGCTGTGTGATAGGCAAGTCAGTTAATTTCTTTAGGCCTCAGTTACCTCATCTGTAAAATGGGGACTAAGACCGTGAGCGCCATGTGGGACATGGATGGTGTCCAAACTTGTATCTACCCCAGAGCTTAGTACAGTTCCTGACATAGTGAACGCTTAACACATACCATGAAAAAGGAGGTTACGGTCTAGAGGGGTATATATAATGCTATAGAACCAAATTAGGGTTATGGCTTTTCTCCACCAGAAGAAGAAATGAAAAAGGAGGAGAGAGTGCTTGGATAAATGCCAAATTCTGAAAATCTTCTGTACATATCCTTACATCCTCCTATTTCCCCTCTGTGTAATTTATTTTAACATCCATTGTTTCCCCCTTTTTATGGGCAGGAATTGTGTCCACCAACTCCACTGCATTGTACTCTCCCAAGCACTTAGTACAGTGCTGTACATGCAGTAAGCATTCAATAAATACAACTGATATTGTTCGATAGTGGAGATGTCATGCTGTGGGGTGGAAGAATGAATGTGAGCTACACCCCAGTGATGAAATGATTGGTATTCGAACTTCCTCTTTGGAGAAGTTTCACTTCCCTTTTTTCAATTAACTTCATCCCTCCATCCAAGCCCCTCCCAAAACCTCAAGTTGCTCTTCCAGATCCCTCTGATATGGAATATAGATTTTCTTTCCACACACAGGTGTCTGTCATCAGTTCAGCTGGAATGATTTGTTAACGAGATGAAAGATTTTAGGGATTTCAGGGTACAAGCCAGTTACAGGAGTTGGGCTTCATCAAGGGTTGTGGCCCAAAAGCCACAAGTATACCCGCCTTTTTTCTCCTGCTTCTTAAGCCACGAGTCAGTGCAGAAGAAGACCGGGACTCCGAAGTTTTATATCTAGAGTAAAGCAGAGACAGCAGCTCCACGAGAGGCTGTCAGATTTCTCTTCTAGAAAGCCAACCGTGTCCACGTTTCCGATTCGCTCCTCTGCCTATGAAGGTCAGAATTGGGCCGTTGCACTTCTCAGCCTGCCTAAATCAACCAATCAATCTACCAATCATGATTAATGAGAGCTTACTGTGGGCAGAGCACTGTACTAAGTGCTTGGGAGATTATAGTGTAACAGAGTTGGTAGACCAGCTTTCAGTCACGAATACCGTCCCCTGACCCTTTGACTTATTTATTACTCTATTTATTTATTTATTTATTTTACTTGCACATATCTATCCTATTTATTTTATTTTGTTAGTATGTTTGGTTTTGTTCTCTGTCTCCTTTAGACTGTGAGCCCACTGTTGGGTAGGGACTGTCTCTATATGTTGCCAATTTGTACTTCCCAAGCGCTTAGTACAGTGCTCTGCACATAGTAGGCGCTCAATAAATACGATTGATGATGATGATGATGATGACTTGGCCACTGCCACTGACAGCCTGAGAGTTCTGGGAATTTGGTCAATGGACTGAAAACCGGATTGTGGTTCCAGATGGATGGCGTGAACAGATTTCTGTAAAACAGGAAGATTGCACATAATGTAGAGGAATGTGTCGTTTTGTGACAAAACTACAAATGTGATCATACCAAATCATTCATTCATTCAAGCACAGTTATTGAGCACTCACTGTGTGCAGAACACTGTCCCTGGGAGCCTACAGCTGAGGGGAATGCTGTTTAATGCAACACTCTTAGGCTAACCCAGTTACAACAAGGCATTCTTTCATGAGAGCACTATGGAAATTTGGTGCAATTATTGCTTATCGTTATTAGTGGAATTTATTAAGGAATTACTATGGGCTAAGCACTGTACTAAGCACTGAGGTAGACACAAGACAATTAGATCAGGCACAGTCCTGGTCCCATTAGACTTACAGTCTAATAATAATAACAATAATTATGGTATTTGTTAAGTGCTTATTATGTGCCAGGCACTGTACTAAGAGAGCAAGGATTTTTATCCCCATTTGACAGATGAGAAGATTAAAGCACAGAGGTTTCAAAACAGGTAAATGGCAGAACTGGGATTAGAGTCCAGGTCTCCTGACTCAATCAATCCATCAGTGGTATTTATCGCACACTTACTGAGGACAGAGCACTGTAAAAAGCAGTTGGGAGAGTTCAATAAAATAGAGTTGGTAGACGTGATCCCTGCCAGCAAAGAGATTACAGTCCAGAGAAGGAGGCAGACTTTGAAATAAATTACAGATAGGGGAAATAGCGGATTGTAAGGATATGCACATAAGTGTTGTGAGGCTGAAGAAGGGGTGAATATCAAGTGCTTACAGGGTACAGATCCAAGAGCACAGACAATACGAAGGAGAGGTTAGGTAGAGGAAGTGAGGGCTTAGATGGGGAAGGCCTCCTGGAGGAGATATGATTTGAGAATAATAATAATAATGGCATTTATTAAGCGCTTACTATGTGCAAAGCACTGTTCTAAGCGCTGAAGGGCTTTGAAGTTGGGGAGAGTCATGCTCTGTCATATATGAAGCGGGAGGAAGTTCCAAACCAGAAGAAGCAAATGGGGAATGTGTGGGCAGCAAGATAGACAGGCGCAAGATGCACTTCCCAACCTGTCCTTTCATTTATTTGTATTGATGCTTGTCTCCCCCACTCTAGACTGTAAGCCCATTATGGGCAGGGAATGTGTCTGTTTATTGTTGGACTGTAATCTCCCAAGCTCTGCACACAGTAAGTGCTCAATAAATGCGATTGAATGAATGAATGAAACTTTCTCCTACTACTACTACTAATAATGATGGTATTTGTTAGGCGCTTACTATGTGCAAAGCACTGTTCAAAGCACAGGGGGATACAAGGCGATCAGGTTGTCCCATGTGGGGCTCACACTCTTAATCCCCATTTTACAGATGAGGTAACTGAGGCACAGAAAAATGCAGTGGGTTCAGTTCCTACTGAGGCAGCGTGGCCTAATGTACAGAGCACAGACGTGGGAATCTGAGGACCTGGGTTCTAATTCTGACTCTGCTAATCTGCTCTGAGACCTTGAACAAGTCACTTGGCTTGTTTTGTTTTGTTGTCTGTCTCCCCCTTCTAGGCTGTGAGCCTGTTTTTGGGGAGGGCCCGTCTTTATATGTTGTCCAACTTGTACTTCCCAAGCATTTAGTACAGTGCTCTGCACACAGTAAGTGCTCAATAAATACAATTGAATGAATGAATGAATGAATGAACTTCTTTGTATCTCAGTTGCCTCATCTGTAAAATGGGGATTAAGACCTGAGGCGGGGAAGGGACTGTGTCCAGCCTGATTATTGTGCATCTACCCCCACACTTAGTACAGTGCCTACCACTTAGTAAACACTTGACATTAAAAAATCCTGTGAAGTATCTGAAATTGCATAGTGTGATTACAGTCCATTTCTATTTAACATTAGATAATGGCCGCTCTATTCAGCACAGGCAATGGGCTTTCTAGAAAGTTAGTACAAGGCTCCTTTTTGCTGAATAGGATGTGAAAGAACACTTTGATCATCAAGAATGTACAAATGTCCTTGTAAAAAAAATTGAATTAAAAAGATTTTATTCTTTGTACCTAATCTACCATGCCAATTAATCATGTCACAGTATCGACTGTGTTTTTTTAATATTAAAAAAAATAGATTTATGTTGTTCGGGATGTTGGAAGTGAATGCCTGAATGCCTGCCCTAAGGTTTATTATGGGAAACTTTTAACTGCCTGGCATTTAACAGTCTGTTTTCATGGAACCAATTAAGAGCGCCATCCAGCATATAGCAGCGTTTCAAGAGATGTATGAAATACAGTCCCAGAAAGGCTGTTGTACCACCGTAAGGATAGGAGACATAAATTTCCATCTCTTGGCATCGTGCGACATTCGTACATGCATGCGTATTTCTTCCGCGCCAAAGAGAAATCAGTTTTCTTTACCATTCATGCAGCACAAATCATAACTTGCCTGAGGGAGTAGGCCTTAAACTTCCAATAAACCTTTTTGCCTCCCTTCATCTCCCAAGACCCTTCCTAACATATTCACTGGAGTCATATCGGAAAAATCTTTATCTTTCAGCAAGACCCAAGAAGCCGGTCTGATCCCACTCACATCCGTGTCCACACCACTATCCGCCTGTTAATAGAGCTTCGCAAATTATTGAAGAGGAAATGTGTTAAGACCCTAGCCCACGATATCCTGGAAATGCAGCCATTCAAATCTGGAGGGGAGGGAGGTGGGGTGGATGGGATGGGCATGGAATATCTATTCCTTTAATATCACACTACCTGAGGAGGGGGAAACTCACTGAAGCTTAAAGGTTCAAAGAAAAAAAGTACAACTTCACTCAGGAGGTGGTGAGCATATGGAATGGGTTACCAAAGGAAGCTAGGCAGCCAGATAATATCAGTGGGCTTAAGAAGATTGAGGAGGAATTCAGAAACAAGAGGTCTGAGATGGATTGTTAGAGGGAAAGTCAGAGATGTAAAGGGGAGTTAGGAAATGACGAGGATGGGGATAATGGTATTTGTTAAGTGCTTACCGTGTGTCAGGCACTATACTAAGTGTTGGGATGGGTACAAGTAAATTGAGTTATTATTATTATTGTGTAAATGTGTGAGATTTGGAATGCGTTTCAATCAATCAATCAGCCAATCAATCCTATTTACCGAGTGCTTACTGTGTGCAGAGCACTGTACTAAGCCCTTGGGAGAGTACAATGCAACAGAGTTGGCAGAAACGTTCCCTTCCCACAATAAGCTTACAGTTTAGAGGGTGAGACAGATGTCAATATAACTAACTAAATTATGAGTGCGTACATAGGTGCTGTGGGACTGAGGGAGGGGCGAATAAGGGCACAAATCCAAGTGAAAGTGCGACTCAGAAGGGAGGGGGGAAGAGGAATGAGAGTTTAATTGAGGGAAAGCCTTTTGAAGATGTGCTGTTTAATAGGGCTTTGAAGGTGGGGAGAGTGATCCTCTGACGAGGGAGGGTGTTCCTGACCAGAGGCAGGATATGGGTGAGAGGTCAGTGGCAAGATAGAGAAGATAAGTACAATGATTAGGTTGTCATTAGAAGAGCAAACTGCATAGGCTGTATTACAATAGGAGGGTAGTAGTAATACTACTACTACTAATGACTATTATATTACATATAATAATTATAATTATTATTATGATTATTACTATGATTATAATAATAATAATTCTAGACTGTGAGCCCACTGTTGTGTAAAGACCGTCTCTATATGTTGCCAACTTGTACTTCCCAAGCGCTTAGTACAGTGCTCTGCACACAGTGCTCAATAAATATGATTGAATGAATGAATAATAACGATGGTATTTGTCAGGTGCTTACTATGTGCAAAGCACTGTTCTAAGCGCTGGGGGGATACAAGGTGATCAGGTTGTCCCATGGGGGGCTCACAGTCTTAATCCCCATTTTACAGGTGACGGAACTGAGGCACAGAGAAGTTAAGTGACTTGCCCAAAGTCACACAGCTGATGATCGGTGGAGCCGGGATTTGAACCCATGATTTCTGACCCCAAAGCCCGTGCTCTTTCCACTGAGCCACGCTAGTAGAGTTTACTAGATTATGTGTGCCAGAATATTTCAACCATCCTAAAATCAGCAACAAGTTATGGATAAAGGCCACATAAACTCCATCAACGGAAACTATTAATCCAAAAACAAAAGTTTGGGGTTGATAGGGTGGGGAGGGATTGAAATGCATCCCCTCATTTCCCACTGAAACAATAGTTCACAAATGTCCATTTCACAAGTAACCAGTCCTCTTGAGCAATGTACCTGGTGGTCTGAGAGAAGTACCCACTGTGAATTTAAAATTCCAATCCTGCCTGGCCCCCAAGAGAAAGGTAATCCAACAGGAGACTGTATCCCATCAGTGATGTCGCTGTTAGACGTCTTTTCATCCGCAAACCCTCCACGAAACACCCTTGGTTCTTGTGTTATTTTTCCCATTTATCAAACACCTCCGAAAGCTCCCCACCCTCGTCTGCGGTAACTGCGAGCGCTTTCTTAAAAATCTTTTCCTTCCCCTTAATGGAGGAGTATTTGGGCCTATTCTGCTACTGGAGAGCGCACAAAGGATGTCCTTTGGAAGCAAACCCAGAAGGGATTATGGCCAGCTCCAGACCCTCGCTATTCATGAAAGGATTAGGGCATGTGTAGCCCTTGGCAGTGGGAGGAAAAGACGGACGGCCATGCCAATGAAGGGGGCTCTTTATCTTCCTCCTAATCACCTTGGTTAGGCAGATGGCAACTTTATCTGGGGGAAAAAAAAAAAATCTCTCTGCCGGGTCTGAGGGACTCAGGATCACACAATGAAATCTTTGTCGGCGCTTCCGGGAACTAAAGCGATTCATGCGGACGGAGAAGAACTCAACCTTGCTTCGGAGATGACTTGAAGAGGGTAGATGTGATTTTCTTCAGTAGGCTGAAGGCTCCCAGACGTTTCCCTTCTGTATTCTCTCTAGAATAGGTTCTCTCAGTAGCCGGGGCCTGCTTATGTGGCTACTGCCTCTCCCTTCTAATAATAATAATAATAATGATGGCATTTATTAAGCGCCTACTATGTGCACAGCACTATTCTAAGCGCTGGGGAGGTTACAAGGTGATCGGGTTGTCCCACGGGGGGCTCACAGTCTTAACCCCCATTTTACAGATGAGGTTACTGAGGAACAGAGAAGCTAAGTGACTTGCCCAAAGTCACACAGCTGACAATTGGCCGAGCTGGGATTCGAACCCATGACCTCTGACTCCAAAGCCCGGGCTCTTTTCCACTGAGCCACGCTGCTTCTCCAAGAAGCAGCTGTGAGCTTCTTGGAGACTGTGACTGTGACTAGACTGTGAGCCTGTTGTTGGGTCAGGACCGTCTCTATACGTTGCCAACTTGTACTTCCCAAGCGCTTAGTATAGTGCTCTGCACACAGTAAGCGCTCAATAAATATGATTAAAGGAAAGAATGAATACTGGAAATGGGTTCGTGAGGGTTACAACAGTACCTCTATTGGAGGGTGCTGCCTAGTCACTGTAGTGAAAGCGCTTAGTACAGTGCAAGCACTTAGTACAGTGCTAAGCGCTTAGTACAATGCTCTGCACACAGTAAGCGCTCAACAAATACGATTGAATGAATGAGAATTACTGTTCTCTGGGAACTACTACTATCTGGGAAGGCCTTGCTTCTGCCTGTCCCATCAGTCAATCCATTAATCATACGTACTGAACGCTTACTGTGTGCAGAGCACTATACTGAGTGCTCGGGAGACTACACTATAACGGAGTTGGTAGGCATGATCCCTGACCACAGTGAGCTTACAGCCTAAAGGAGGAGACAGACTTTAAAACAGATGATGGATTTATACATAAGTGTTGTGGGGCTGAAGGAGGGGTGAATAAAGGGTGCAAATCAAAGTGTAAGAGTTTCACAGAAGGGAGTAGGAGAAGAGGAAATGAGGGCTTAGTCGGGGAAAATCTCAAGCATGAGATGTGCTTTTAATAAGGCTTCATTAAAAGTAATAATAATAATAATAATAATGGCATTTGTTAAGCACTTACTATGTGCGAAGCACTGTTCTAAGCACTGGGACGGATACAATAAATAATAATAATAATAATAGCATTTATTAAGCTCTTACTATGTGCAAGGCACTGTTCTAAGTGCTGGGGAGGTTACAAGGTGATCCGGGTGTCCCACTGGGGGCTCACAGTCTTAATCCCCATTTTTACAAGTAAGGTAACTGAGGCCCAGAGAAGTGAAGTGACTTGCCCAAAGTCACACAGCCGACAATTGGCGGAGCTGGGATTTGAACCCATGATCTCTGACTCCAAAGCCCGGGCTGTTTCCACTGAGCCACGCTGCTTAATAAAAGTACTATTCAGAGGAGTCCTATCTCCTCTCAATGACTGGACTTCACCCCTGTTTGGATGCGCAAATCAGGGCAACGTGACACTTGTCCGCTTTATCATTTCTATGTGTCTACTACAGTGCATTGCTCCCAGTGAGCACTCAATATATAGTACTACTACTGCTACTACTATGGTGGAAGGGGCAGTGCAGGAGAACCCAATTCATCAGTTTCAGGAGAGACCCCTTTACTTCTAAGCAGTTCAGTCTCCTTTCCACAATAGGGTGATTTGGACTCACAACCATCCCAACAGTGAAATCTCTTTCACTTCCTCCTTTTTTTCTAAAGAGAGAAAGCAGCTGAAGTCTGGCGTGCCTGTGTTTCGGGAAACCATTCTTCCTAAAATACATTTCCCGGCCCCACCCCATCCTCTCTGCCTAAACAGAAGATACCCCACTGATTCAAGCATCCATCATAATCTAGTTAGATGATTTTTTTCAGTCTCCTCGCTGGTCTCCCTACTTCCAGTCTCTACCGCCTTAAGTCCATACTCCACACTGATGAAAAGTTGCACAGCACGTATCTCCCCAGTTTTCAGAAATCTCCAGCGGCCTCCCATCTCCCACTGCATTGAACAAGGAGGAGAAAGAAGAGGAAGAGCAAGAAGAAGAGGAGGAGGAGAAGGAGGAAGAGGAGGAGGAAAAGAAATTTGAGGGCCTCATTTTATTAACAGTAGCACTTAACTTTCGCTTTTTGAATATGTGCAGTGTAGGGAAGTTTTTAAAGGACTGTCTTGATATCATAATGTTACCAATAATAATAATAGCATTTGTTAAGCACTTATTATGTACCAAGCACTGTTCTAAGCACTGGGGAAGATAGAAGGCAATCAGGTTGTCCCACATAGGACTCACAGTCTTAATACCCATTTTACAGATGAGGTAAGTATTCAATGTATTCCACTGATTGAATGGATTAATTAACTTGACATTTTTTCTGCAAAAAAGAAAAAAGAATCTCATCTGGAAAAAGTTAAGCAGATTTCTCTCCTCATGCACACCAGGTCAGATATTTCAGACCCTGGAATACCCCAGCCATCTATGTAGCAAAGGCGAAGGCAGATGTGTGTTCTGTGCCTCAGTGTCCTCATCTATAAAATGGGGATTTAATACCCGTTGTCCCTTCTACTTAGACTGTGAGCCCCCTGTGGGATAGAGGCTGTGCCCAACCTGATGATCTTGTATCTCCCCCAGTGCTTGGCACATAAGACAACAAATACCGCTGTATAACAACCGTGCATTGGAGCCTGGGCATTTTTTGTATTCAACAACTGAACAACTTTTCTGAGTCAGAAAAGCAGGGAAGAGGAAGGAGTATATAATGCTTGGCACAAAGTGCTTAACAAATACCACTATTGTCATTATTGTCCAAAAGAACTGCTGGTAAGACAATGAAGTCTATTCGGCAAAAAAATCAGGGCAGGAATGTTGGAAATGATATGCTACCAGTTGTTCCCTAGTTATTGCCTGATTAAAAACCATCAGAAGGATTAATACAAACTAAGCAGAAAAATGTGCTCAGGACACAGATGTTCTTCAGAAGGGAAAACATTGATTAGATCAGCTAGCAGAGTTTATGTTCTTGGCAAATAAGCCTAACGGTAAATATCCCCTTCTACAGTGGTGTCTAAGTTGAATGGCCAAGATGAGTTCGCCCAAATTTTATTTTCCCAATCATGGGACTTTTGTAATTTTCCAGATCCACCACTGGAAAGGAAATGTTGAAGCGATTTTCTCTAAGGAACTTAACTTGGGAAAAACTCACCGATGGGCTCAGAGAAAAGACTCAGAATGTGGCAGTGGTTCATAATGTTCTGCCATTTCCTTAAAAAACAAAGGAAATATAGAAAGCCAAATTCCTATCCTTTATGACTTCCATAGAATTCCCTCAGGGAAACAGATAAAGCTTCTGGCCCGTAATGAATCTCAGGAATAGCGAACCATCTCTACCACCGCCCCCCCGCCCCCCCCCCCCCCCCCCCCCCCCCCCGACATACACACTCTTTCCTATTCAAGATCTTTCATTTTTAACTTTCTCATTCCACGGAAGTTACGGAAACAAATCCAGCTACTATGGAGAGAGAGGGTCAGGAAGGAGTTATTGGGAAGAACATCCTGCGCACTATGAGATTTCCATTCCCTGGCTCTTTCACCTTTCCTCAGAGCTAGCAAATAGCGCTGCTAGGACCAGGCTTGGGTCAGCTTACCTTTGACCCAGGAAGAGGCGGAGAAGCCCAGATTTCCTCCCACCAGGATAAGGGCTGTTTATCTTTCTTTATTCACCCCGAGCTCTTCCATTCCTGCAATAACTCGCAGCTCTCTGGGGAAGGAGTGGGTAGTCAAATGGGCACCGGCCAGCCTGGTACCCACCATCCTGAGCCTGCCACCCACCAGCCCAGCGCCCATCAGCGTGGTTGCCATAGCAGCACATGGAATCTCCAGGAAAGCAGGCAGGATGAATTGGGGTCAAAGAGAAGGGAGCCAATCTCCCTCTCCAAAGCCAGACTCCTGGTGAAGAGGAGGTTGCTGGGAAGAGCATAAGATGCCTTGGATTCTGCAAAAGTGCTTAATGTCACCTGCAGATCACCTCACGGGAAAATGACTGACTCCTCTTATCTATCCATCAGTCATTCACTTAATGGTATTTATTGAGCGCTTACTGTGTGCAGAGCACAGTTCTAAGAGCTTGGGAAAATACAATACAACAGTAAAGAGTGGCATTCCCTGCCCACAATGAGCTCACAGTCTTTGGTGGCAGGGGGGAGACAAACATCAATATAAATAAATAAAGTTACAGGTATATACATAGGTACTGTGGGGCTTTGGGACAGCGGGGAGAGCAAAGGGAGAAAGTCAGGGAGATGCAGAAGTGAGTGGGAGATGAGGAAAAGTGTGTTTAGTTTGGGAAGGCCTCTTAGAAGAAATGTGCCTTCAGTAAGGCTTTGAAGACGGGGGCCGGGGGTGCGGGGGAATAATTGTCTGTCAGATTTGAGGAGGGAGGGTGTTCTATGCCAGAGGCAGGATGTGGACCGGGGGTCAGCGGTGAGACAGGAGAGGTTACAGTAAAAAGATTAGCATTAGAGGAGCAACGTATGTGGGCTGGGTTTTAGAAGGAGAGAAGTGAGGTGAGGTAGAAGAGGGCAAGGTGATGGACCGCTTTAAAGTCAATGGTGAGGAGTTTCTCTTTGATAGAGAGGTGAATAGGCAACCAATGGAGATTTTTGAGGAATGGGGTGACCTATCCTGAACATTTTTGTAGAAAGATGATCTGGGGAGTGGAGTAAAGTATGGACCAGGATGGGGAGAGACAGGGGGACCAAATCCAATGGTTTGGTCCTCCCCACCCCCAGAGATCCCAAATAGATCTCCCAAAACCAGGACTTCTTCCAGGAACAGAAATCCCAGGATATATATATAATCTGTTGCCTAGTTCGTGTCTAGCTGCCAGCTCTATCATGTTGGAAAAAACCTACTCCTATCCAAAGTATTGTCTGCACAGAGACGGAATTAATTCAACCTATGCCAAAAACCTATTTCTTTTGAGCAGTTAGGCAATTAACAGAATGTATTTGCTTTCCAGGAATTATCTTAGTAGGAAAGAGAGAAACTGATGAATAACAACTGCCAATGAAGGGTTACAGCTGCTGAATAACAATTCGTTTTCCTTTGGTTTCTCCCTTTCATTTTCCTCTATTAGAAGGGAGAAATAAAAGCAAAACAAACAAACAAAAAAAGAAATCATCTTCCCAAGATAATTGCACCCATTACCCCGAGAAATTAACAGATATCATTAAGGTAAATTTGTATTTATTGAATTTCTTCTCATGACTTTGTGGGTTTATTTGAACTTGCTAGTCAGCAAATTGTCCATGCCAAGCGACCCATAGAGATCATATGATACCGCTAATCCATCAATAAATAGTGTTTATTGAGTTCTTACGCTTTGCAGAGCACATTGCTAAACTCTTGGGAGAGTACAAGAAAATTAATAGACATGGTTCCTGCCCTCAAGGAGCTTACCGTCTAGAGGGAGGAGACAGACACTAAATGAAATTACAGGTAGGAGAAACAATATAGAGTGTAAAGATAGAGACGTAAGTGCTATATGGTCAGAACATTCAAGTTTTTAAAAATAAAGGAATAAATGAAGCATTCTCACCCGCTGAAAAATAACATCTGACCTAGAAGGAAAATATGGAAGCTCTTTTCATCATCATTATTTGCCCTCTCTCTTATTTAGAGTGCAAGCCCCATGTGGGGCAGGGACTGTGTCCAATGTGGATAACTTGTATCTACCTCAGCACTTAGACTAGTGGTTGACGCAAATGAAGCGCTTAACAAATACCATCGTCTGCATCATCCTCATCGTCATCATTATTATTATCATTATTATGACTCCGTGTGTGAAACCCATCCAAGGCTTTGACCCAGAACCCCACTCCTGCCTCTATCAGTGGAAGGAGCACTGGTTTTGGAGTCAGAGGTCATGGGTTCAAATCCCCGCTCCGCCACTTGTCAGCTGTGTGACTTTGGGCAAGTCACTTCACTCTCTGTGCCTCAGTTACCTCATCTGTAAAATGGGGATTAAGACTGTAAGCCTCCCGTGGGACAACCTGTTCACCTTGTAACCTCCCCCAGTGCTTAGAACAGTGCTTGGCACATAGTAAGCACTTAATAAATGCTATTATTATTATTATCAGCTGGAGTTAGAGATAAGAATATAAGTCACAGTAAACCAAGCCAATTGTCCAGGGCGGTGGGCTGGGGGGAGAGGGCGCATACCACTCCTAGACCAGAAGTAGATCCCATGACAGATTCCTCCGTGGAGCCTGAGGTGTTCATTTCCATATTTATATCTGGACATAGTTTCCCAACTGGATGTTTATTGTTCCTAGCTCATGTCAGTCACGGTAATGCCGCCGCTTTGGGCTTTTGGACAGAGATCAAGGCTGGTGTTAGGAATGCGAGCCCCCTGGAGCAAGGTTTGACCATTTTGTGATGTGCCCTCCCTCCTGCTCTCTTCTTGTGTGTGTGTGTGTGAGAGTGTGTGTGTTTTGCATTGGGGGGGTGGCGTGCACGTGTATGTACACATGTGCATCTTTGTATTCACAGAGGATGCTACTGCTAGGCAAAATCCACCCTGAGGCATGGATGTGGCTGAAGAGATCTGTGTGTGACAGACAATCCCCTCCTCACTCTGTGTGTGTGTGTGTGTGTGTGTGTGTGTGTGTGTGTGGGTGGGTGTGGGTGTGAGAGAGAGAGAGAGAGAGAGAGAAACAGAGAGAGAGCGAGAGAGAGAGAGTGTGTGTGTCTTTGCCTTCCCTAAATTTGAGATGGTATGTTCCATCCATCCTCTTGAAAGAGCCCGGGCTTTGGAGTCCGAGGTCATGGGTTCATATCCCAGCTCCTCCAATTGTCAGCTGTGTGACTGTGGGCAAGTCACTTAACTTCTCTGGGCCTCAGTCACCTCATCTGTAAAATGGGGATGAAGACTGCGAGCCACACTTGGGACAACCTGATCACCTTGTATCCTCCCCGGAGCTTAGAATAGTGCTTTGCACATAGTAAATGCTTAACAAATGCCATTATTATTGTTATTATTATTAATAATAATAATCTGAGGTAAAATAGACCAATGGTGGCCACCAGAGACCAGAGAAGCAGCATGGCTCGGTGGAAAGAGCACGGGCTATGGAGTCAGAGGTCATGGGTTCAAATCCCAGCTCCACCACTTGTCAGCTGCGTGACTTTAGGCAAGTCTCTTAACTTCTCTGTGCCTCAGTTACGTCCTCTGTAAAATGGGGATTAAGACTGTGAGCCCCCCCCCGTGAGACAACCTTATCACCTTGTAACCTCCCCAGCACTTAGAACAGTGCTTTGCATATAGTAAGTGCTTAATAAATGCCATCATCATTATTATTATTATTTCTGTCAGAGGTCAACCATGCCCTACCTAAGAGGACTAGCGGGTTGAGGGGGAGGGGAGCTGTGCCTATCATCCTGACATTCATTCATTCATTCATTCATTCATTCATTCATTCATTCAATCGCATTTATTGAGCGCTTACGGTGTGCATAGCACTGTACTAAGCGCTTGGGAAGTACAAGTTGGCAACACATAGAGACGGTCCCTACCCAACAGTGGGCTCACAGTCTAGAAGGGGGAGACAGACTACAAGACAAAACATATTAACAAGATAAAATAAATAGAATAAATATGTACAAATAAAATTAATAGAGTAATAAATACATACAAACATATATACAGGTGCTGTGGGGAGGGGAAGGAGGTAAGGTGGGGGGGATGGGGAGAGGGAGGAGGGGGAGAGGGAGGAGGGGGAGAGGGAGGAGGGGGAGAGGGAGGAGGGGGAGAGGAAGGAGGGGGAGAGGAAGGAGGGGGAGAGGAAGGAGGGGGCTCAGTCTGGGAGCATGGCAAGGGGGCTTTCCTCCACTTTTGGGAACCTTCCCCTCCTTGGCAGAGGCCGCTCCATCGGATGGAGAGGACAAACTCTCCAGCTCCAAGCTTGGAGCCGGAATCACCATCACCCACTGTCCGGGTGGGTTAAAAACTCCATGATCATTCGAGGGTCTTAGTTCCCAACTTCCAGTCTTCAAGCTCAAAATGAAAAGGGGGGTGGGGGCTGAGAAGCGTGGTGGTGGGGGGGGGGTCCCCAAGGGCACACAAACTTGGAGAAGGGTCTCACTCACTCGTCAACTCTGGCCAGAGGACGGCCAAACCTTACCTCAGCCCGTCTCCTGCCCCTGAATGTTAGAAATAGGCTAATGAAGGATGGAAGGAAACTTTCTACCTGTGGCTGTTTCACCCAATCGTCAGGGTAATTGTGTTCAGCTTAGTTGGTGGCTAAAGCAGAGCCTTGGGAGTCAGAGGTCTTGGGTTCTAATCCCAGCTCTGCCACTTATCAGCTGTGTGACCGGGCAAGTCACTTAACTTCACTGTGCCTCAGTTGCCCCATCTGTAAAATGGGGATTGAGACTGTGAGCCCTATGTGGGACAACCTGATTGCCTTGTATCTACCCCAGAACTTAGAATAGTGCTTGGCAAATAGTAAGCGCTTAAGAAATACCATTATTATTACTATTATGAAGACATCCAACTTGTACTTCCCAAGCACTTAGTACAGTGCTCTGCAATCAGTAAGCACTCAGTAAATATGATTGAATGAATCCAGGAGATACACAAGAAGTGATCCCTACCCTCAAGGAGCTTATAGTCTAAAGGGGAAGGCAAGCAAGTGGAAAGGGACAAAAATTAAAAGTCCATGAGAGAATATGAATAATAAAAAAGGAGGTTGAGTTATACTGTAAGCTCACTGTGGTCAGGGGACATGTCTAACAACTTTGTTAAATTGTACTCTCCCAAGTGATTACTTAAGTTCTCTGCACACAGTTACAGCTCAATACTATTGATGGATTGATTGACAAGGTGGTATAGGATGTAACAACCAAGAAAGAAAAGCTTTAGACTTGAACTGAATCATTTTGAATTTTCTTATTTCTCCCTCTTTTCTTGCTACATTCCTTCACCCATATCCTCTGTCTCTTTGAAATATAAAATATACAATAAAGAGGGCTCAGAACAAGGAATCAAATCTCAACTCACTCTGGTTGGGTCTACATAGACCAAAGACATTTGACCATATTGATGACCAATCCTGGAATTAAAAATGCACTTTTCCCCACATTGGTGGATTAACTGGGTTAATGGCTCAAAATCAGGGTTTATCTTGCATTAGAAAACCACCTCCCTCACACAGTCTTGCCTTGGTGTGACCACCCCATTTAGTTATTGCTTTGCCATCCCCTCCCCATGTCAGGGACAACTACCCATCCCAGTTCATAAAGACAGTTATCCTTTGCATTTTTCCAAATGGTATTTGTTAAGCGCTTAATAATAATAATAATAATAATGGCATTTATTAAGTGCTTACTATGTGCACAGTACTGTTCTAAGCACTGGGGAGGTTATAAGGTGATCAGGTTGTCCCACGTAGGGCTCACAGTCTTCATCCCCATTTTACAAATGAGGGAACTGAAGCACGGAGAAGTGACTTGTCCAAGGTCACACAGATGACAAGTGGCAGAGCCGGGATTTGAACTCATGACCTCTGACTCCAAAGCCCGGGTTCTTTCCACTGAGCCACATAGCGCTTGCTATGTGCCATGCACTGTACAAAGCACTGGGGTAGATACAAGCTAATCAGATTGGATACAGTCCATGTCCCCTCTGGGGCTCACAGTCTTAATTCCCATTTACCTGATGAGGTAACTAAAGCACAGAGAAGATGAGTGACTTGTCCAAGATCACACAGAAGGGAAGTGGAGGAGCCAGGATTAGAACCCAGGTGCCTCTGACTCCCGGGCCTGTGCTCTAACCACTAGGCCACATTGCTTCTATTTGATGAAAGCACCACTGACGGTGAAGTTAACCTAAGATCGGATGTGTGACTGCCAAGGCTAATGTAGGATCCACAGTACTGGCCACATTGGACACACAAAAATGTCATCCCTTGTTGTGTTGTGTTGCTGTTGTCTCTTTGGCCTCCATGTCTCCCATTCCACCCACCACCAGGATGAAGACGGCTTCAAAACCAGCCTGCAGAAGTTTTCTGAGTCACAGTTTGGTTTCAACTCCCTCTCTGCTGTTTTGGATTTAGCTTGTTCCCCGAACAGGCCTCCTGCTTTCCATCCATATGGCTCCCCCGTCATTCTGCTTGACACCCCACAGTGAGCAATCTTGGCAAACAGCTGGGGCTCACTTTCCGTTTCGTTCCCAGAATTCCGGTAGGGACCCCGCCGTCGTCCCCTACCTCCTGCGTGTCCGGAACACCGGGAGAGTCCCTCAAAGTCTCGTGCTCGGTTCCAAGGCCGACGTCGGCCCCCTGCCTGGTGGGCTCGCTACATCCAAATCCAGTTAGATGGAATCTCCTTTAGGTTCTGTCATCATTCATCCCACATGAGTCAAACCTGCCGTCTGGTTGTTTCTGGGAAGAGCGGCATTCCAGTCCTTGTCCGGAGGCTGGGGACACCAGTCCCGAACTGCGCGTAGACGTGTTTATCAGAAGGCCGACTCCAGATGACTCTTCCTCTTGCAGTCCCCTGCTTAAGTGCTCCATTATGTAACATTTTGATGAATTTTGATTGATTCTTGCCTAATCACAACCCACATCTCATAGCATAACTGGTGAGTACATCAGAGAGAGGGTATTGTTACTTCATCTCCAGGATTTGGGGAAGCGATAACAACGCTTTAATTGCTTTGTTGGGTTTTTTTTCATGTGCGCAATTGGCCCTTTCCCCATCAAAATAGAAGATCTCATTTTGGTGTCGTGCTTGGAAGAATGGTATTTGCTGTAATTTTGCAGTCTGGCGTTTCAGGTCCACAAGGTTACTACGAACACGTGATCCCAGCCTGTTATTTTTGCAAATATTGTAGTTCTGCTATCAGCGAGGAAGGTTGGTTATTCAAGGATCCTGAGACTAAACTCCTCTTTGATTCCTCAAGGGACAGTTTGCTTGGTCAAGGCTCTTGAAGGATAAATATGTGAATCATTATGCAAAGCAGACTGCGATCATTCAAATGGGTTGTCGCCCATTTTACAAAAATTATTGACTGGAGCCCTGAAAGATATGTGTGTGTGTGTGTGTGTGTGTGTGTACACTGTAGACAAAGGGAGTCATTGTGAGCAGCAGAATTTTTCCTCCTTCTCTACAACTGTTCTCCATGGATGGGATTTCTTTTCAGTTCCCACCACCTGAAATCAGGTTTCTCCACCATGTACCTCAGCAGTGGATATTCTCCTTTTGAAAGAAAATGCTTAAATCTTTCCCGTCTTGTAAATACTGACAAGTTACATTTAGGTTCAAGTCTGCTCATTGGTCCTGGTGCCCAGTGTACTGTGGAATTTATGAGAAGCAGCATGGCATAATGGATGGAGAACAGTCCTAGGAATCAGAATGATAATAATGATGGCATTTATTAAGCACTTACTATGTGCAAAGCAATGTTCTAAGCGCTGGGGAGGTTACAAGATGATCGGGTTGTCCCCCGGGGGGCTCACAGTCTTCATCCCCATTTTCCAGATGAGGGAACTGAGGCCCAGAGAAGTGAAGTGACTTGCCTAAAGGCACACAGCTGACAAGTGGCATAGTCGGGATTTGAACCCATGACTTCTGACTCTTTCCACTGAGCCATGCTGCTTCTCTAACCCAGAAGGTCATGGGTTCTAATCCTGGCTCCACCACTTGTCTGTTGTGTGACCTTGGGTAAGTCACTACACTTCTCTGGGCCACAGTTACCTCATCTGTAAAACGGGGATTAGGACTGTGAGTCCCACGTGGGACAGGGACTATGTTCAACCCAATTTGATTGCATCCACCCCAGCATTTAGTACAGTGCCTGGCACTTAGGGGAAGCAGCATGGCTCAGTGGAAAGAGCCCGGGCTTCGGAGTCAGAGGTCATGGGTTCAAATCCCAACTCCACCACTTGTTAGCTGTGTGATGTTGGGCAAGTCACTTAACCTCTCTGTAACTCAGTTACCTCATCTGTAAAATGGGGATTAAGACTGTGAGCCCCCCGAGGGACAACCTGATCACCTTGGAACCTCCTCAGCACTTAGAACAGTGCTTTGCACATAGTAAGCGCTGAATAAGTGCCACCAAAAAAATAATAATTATTGTTATTATCATTATGGCTTCCTGTGTGCCAAAGTAGATAATCAGTGCAGACATGGTGCCCATAGCACCCAAGGATCGCCATCTACATTTTAAGGGAAAGCAGCACAAATCTTATCCCCACTTTGCAGATGAGGACACTGAGGCTCAGAGAGGTTAAATAATTTACCCATAGTCCCACAGCAGGTCAGAGGCAGAACTAGGATTAGAATCCAGGTCTCCTGACTCCCGGGCTGAAGCTCTTTCCACTATTAATCAATCATAAAAAAGTCTCACCCTAAGGAAAAGATGCGATGCGATGCTCACATGCTCGTTGCGGACAGGGAATGTGCCTGCTAACACTGTTGTATTGTACTAGAGAAGCAGCGTGGCTCAGTGGAAAGAGCCCGGGCTTTGGAGTCAGAGGTCATGGGTTCGAATCCTGGCTCCGCCACATGTCTGCTGTGTGACCTTGGGCAAGTCACTTAACTTCTCTGAGCCTCAGTTACCTCATCTGTATAATGGGGATTAAGACTGTGAGCCCCACGTGGGACAACTTGATCACCTTGTATTCCCCCCAGCGCTTAGAACAGTGCTCTGCACATAGTAAGCGCTTAACAAATGCTATCATTATTATTATTATTATTACTCTCTCAAGCATTCAGTACAGTGCTCTGAACCCCATATGCACTCAAAAAATACCACTGATTGATTGAAATTAACCTTACTGACTGAGTGATTGATGCCCCATGTATACACACAAACTATTCCTTTGAAACCAGGGCACAATGAATCCCCATAGACTTGCACTGTTGGAATAATGTTCCATTTTTTCCTAGTCTCATTCTAGCCAAATCAGAGAGAAAATCACAGTAGGGCAGAATTTGGCTTTAGGAGAATATGTCCCTAGGAAGTTTAACGGCAACAGGAAAGTACCTAGAAAAACTCTACAAACACTAAGTGCTAAATAATATTTGCGGTATTTGTTAAGTGCTTCCTTATGTCCCAGGCATTGTACTAAGCGCTGGGGAAGATACTAGCTAATCAGGTTGGACACAGTTTTAATCCCCATTTTACAGATGTGGTAACTGAGGGCAAAGAAAAGTGAAGCAACTTGCCCAACGCCACACAGCTGACATATGTTGCCAATTTGTACTTCCCAAGTGCTTATTACAGTGCTCTGCACACAGTAAGCGCTCAATAAATACGATTGATGATGATGATGATGATGAAGTGGGTCCAACCTGATTACCTCATATATACCCAAGTTCTTAGTACAATACTAGGCACGTAGTAAGGTCTTAACAAATGTCTGTGCTATTGATTGATTGATTCCAAGTTGCTCCTTGCATTGTTTCAGCACAAAATATGGGTCTATTTCCAAGTTCCTGCTTATGCTAAACAGAGTCTCTTTGTCTTGTTCTTTTCTGATATTGCTAAGTGAGAAGAAGAAGCCGGTTCTAATAGGTGTCTATGATGGGATAAGCAATTTCCCTGGATATCTTTGAGGGGTGAGGAATTTTCCTCTCACTGATACCCTCAATGGATACTGCCAGGAACCCTAGATCACCTTTTTTTTTTTTTTAAGGTGTTAAGCACTTACTAAGTGCCAGGCACTGTACTAAGCACTGGGGTAGATACAAGCAAATTAATTCATTCAATCATATTTATTGAACGCTTACTGTGTGCAGAGCACTGTACGAAGCACTTGGGAAGTACAAGTCAGCAACATATAGAAACGGTCCCTACCCAGTAACGGGCTCACAGTTAACTTCTCTGTGTCTCAGTTTCTTTGACTGCAAAATGGGGATTCAGTACCTATTCTCCCACCTTCTTAGACTGTGAGCCCCTTGTGGGATAGGGACTGTGTACAATTAACTCATTTCTACATTTAATACAGTGCTCTGCACACAGTAAGCGCTCAATAAATACGATTGAATGAATGAATCCACCCAAGCGCTTAGAAGAGTACTTGACACTTAGTAAGCACTTACCAAATACCATAAAAAAAGAGCTGTGGACAATATCAAACACAGGTGGAAATTGGTTCCTTTTTAAGTTTTCTGCCTTTTCTGGATATCAACCTTTTTTGGCTTTTTTCTAATGGCATTGTTAAGCCCTTCCTATATGCCAGGCACTGTACTAAGCACTGGGATAAATTCAAGCTAAGCAGGCCGGACACAGTCCATGTCCCACAAGGGGCTCACAATCTTAAACCCCACTTTGCAGATCAGTCAACGGAGGCATGGAGAACTAAATTGACCTGCCCACAGTCACACAGCCGATAAGCGGCAGAACCGGGATTAGAACCCAGGTCCTCCTGATTCCCAGGCCCGGGGCTCTATTCACTAGGCCATGTTGCTTCTCCTTTTATAATACTTCTCTCCCTTCCCATTTAGATTATTGCAGCTTGCAGCTACTGTTTTACACTCTTCTAGCTACAGACTTTGAAATCAGAACTAAGGGTGCAACTTGGGTTTTCATTACAAGATCCTAGTAGTGTCCTTCAGCTTTCCCATCGTCCCGCGGATGACGCACGGAGAGGAATAGGTTAATAGTTGCGTAGCTGATTAAAAATTGCTGCTAATTGGCTAGAGATTTAAATGAGCCAGCAAAATCAGACAGCTGGGCTCGGCTAAGCTTTGCATATGAACATACTACTCGGAAAAATCATTTACCTTTCTGTAATGATGTTTATCTTCCAAAAAGGAGTTGAAAATTGAAGAAATAATTTCCCCCTTCCTCAGTTCAAACAAACATCAACATTCGCTCTCTTCTGTAAGTGGAAGAGAACCTGTCAGAGGCAGGTGGGAGCTGTTTTATTGCCCGAGGGAAAGCCGGTTGTTATTCCAGGATACCCACTTTGGGATCGAGGACTGTGTTCAATTCACATCCTAGGCACTTCTTTCCAGGGTTTAGTACAGTGCTTTGCACAGAACAGGTGCTTAATTCCCTCTAGACTGCAAGTTTGTGGTGGGCAGGGACTGTGTCTACCATCTAGAGAAGCAGTGTAGCTCAGTGGAAAGAGCCTGGGCTTTGGAGTCAGAGGTCATGGGTTCTAATCCCGGCTCCACCACTAGTCATTCATTCATTCAATCGTATTTATTGAGCGCTTACACTGTGTGCAGAGCACTGTACTAAGCACTTGGGAAGTACAAGTTGGCAACATATAGAGACAGTCCCTACCCAACAGCGGGCTCACAGTCTAGAAGGGGGAGACTTGTCAGCTGGGTGACTTTGGGCAAGTCACTTCACTTCTCTGTGCCTCAGTTCCCTCATCTGGAAAATAGGGATGAAGACTGTGGGACAGCCTGATCACCTTGTATCCCCCCCCCCAGCACTTAGAACAGTGCTTTGCACATAGTAAGTGCTTAACAAATGCCAAAGAGAAGCAGCGTGGCTCACTGGAAAGAGCCTGGGCTTTGGAATCAGAGGTCATGGGTTCAAATCCCGGCTCTGCCACTTGTCAGCTGTGTGACTTTGGGCAAGTCATTTAACTTCTCTGTGCCTCAGTTACCTCATCTGTAAAATGGGGATTAAGACCGTGAGCCCCATGTGGAACAATGTGATCACCTTGTAACCTCCCCAGCGCTTAGTACAGTGCCTTGTACATAGTAAGCGCTTAATAAATGCCATTATTATTATTATTATCTTTGTTGCATTGTCCTCTCCCCAGCGTCTAGTACAGGGCTCTGCACACAGCCAGCGCTCAATAAATACGATCGATTGGTAGATTAATGAAGATGATTCCGCCTATGCAGACGTCTGGACTTGGAAATCAAACGGAGGCTGGGGAAGAGAGGTTAAGTGGAAAGGTCCGACTCCCAGGGAGATGGAATCGAGCGCCTCAAAGGTCTTCGGAGCTCAATCGGCGGAATGAGCGCGCGAGAAATCGAATGACGAGATTAAAGGAGCGTTCGGCACGTACGGACGTTTCAGAAATGCTTATCTGTCTTTTGCAGCTGAACACGGCCCAGATTAGACGTGATCTGACGGAGGAGGAAGCCGATGGAAAATGTGAGGCCGAAAACCCAAGCTAATTACCGAGTGCATATTAAACACGAGGCCGGGGATGGGAGCAGCTGTGGAGTCCTTTCTCTACATTAGGAGACCGTCCCCCTGCATAATAAGAATAATTATCCAGGAGAGATTTCTAAAAAAGAAATGGCATTTAATGGCACGGTATAAATCCCCCCTTAATTTCATAGGTCGCTTTCACAACCTGCCCCGAGGAACGGCTGTTTTGTCTCGAGGCAGGTGACGCGTCTGTGTGGAGAAAAGATCCACCCGCTGACGCTTGCCTTTGTGCCAGAATCCATTTCAGGGTCGTGGAAGGTGTCAGACAGCTTGCCGGGGTTGGAGGTGGGGGAGATGGGGGTGGGTGCCCTGTCTGTCGTCAAAAGGTCAAAAGGCCGTCAGCGCCGAGGCCGAGCCCCACGGCGTACTGGACCGGAGTTGTTGGCGGGAGGCTCCGACATGGTTTAAAACCATTTGTGTTTCATAGTAGTCAGGTCACCACTGCCCTTCTGGGGCCTGGAACGAACAGTGATGGATTCAGGGCAGGGATTGCTGGAGCAGAGAATTTTATTTCCTCCAGGTTAAGGGTTCTCGATCCATCGTTTCGGTGCAGCCCCCAACGGCAAGGGCAAAATTCCTAAGGGCTTCAGTGTGAGCGCTTAGTACAGTGCTTTGCACATAGTAAGCACTTAATAAATGCCATCATTATTATTATTAAAATGCGAAGTCTCCTTAGGGTCTGCTACGACCGTTTGTATCCTTCAGCCTTCACCTTAAAAAGAGGCAGTCACAGAAATACTGCGGGTCCTAGCAAACATATTCCTTGAGAATCGGGTCTGCAAATGATTTATTCTGACGACACCTGTCCACATGTTTTGTTTTGTTCTCTGTCTCCATCTTCTAGACTGTGAGCCCGTTGTTGGGTAGGGATCGTCTCTATATGTCGCCAACTTGTACTTCCCAAGTGCTTCGTACAGTGCTCTGCACACAGTAAGTGCTCAATAAATATGATCGAATGAATTAATGAATGCTTCATTGCCATCCAAGCTAGTAACGGGTCAGTAAGGCTCTGGAGTCTAGGCAGTGTGGCCTAGTGGGAAGAACAAGAGGCTGCGAGTTAGGAGACCTGGGTCCAATTCCCAGCTCCAAGCTCTTCCCACAGGACTGCCATGTGACCTTGGGTAAGTCACTCAGACTAGCTGGGCCTCAGTTGCCTCATCTGCAAAATGGGGAGAAGATCATTAAATTTAGGGCTAGTGGTTCCGGCGTGGGCCCTGGAGTCAGGAGATTTTTTTTTTTATCCCACATCAACCCTTTTTCTGCTGTGTGACCTTGGGCAAGTCACTTAATTTCTCTGAACCTATTCCACAAAATGGGGACTCAATATCTGTTGTCCCCCCTCCTTAGAATGTGAGCCCTAAAATAATCCAGGATATATATTGAATCTACCCCAGTGCTTAGTACAGTGCTTGGCACATACTAAGTGCTTGACAAAACCCACAATTATTATTACCAGTGTCTGTCTTCCCCTGCTAAATGAAACTCTATTGTATTCTCCCACGTATTTAAAACAGTCCTCTGCATAGGATAAAAGCTCAATCAATCAATCACATTTATTGAGTGCTTCCTGAGCCCGCTGTTGGGTAGGGACCATCTCTATATGTTGCCAACTTGTACTTCCCAAGCGCTTAGTACAGTGCTCTGCACACAGTAAGCGCTCAATAAATATGATCGAATGAATGAATGAATGTACAAAGTGCTTGGGAGAGTACAACACAACCATATAACAGTCACATTCCCTGCCCACAACAAGCTTACAGTCTAGAGGATGAGCTTACAGCCTAACTACTATTGATGGATTCATTGCTTCCCACTCTCCCTTCCTCTTAGATTATGAGTCCTGTACAGGGTAAGGAGTGTCCCCAATCTGATTTTCTTTGTTGTCTTCCCCCAGAGTAAAGTCCAGGGGTCATTAAAAGGCCTACTCCTCTGGGAGTATATATATTGAGCCCACTGTTGGGTAGGGACCGTCTCTATATGTTGCCAACTTGTACTTCCCAAGCGCTTAATACAGTGCTCTGCACACAGTAAGTGCTCAATAAATATGATTGAATGAATGAATGAATTGGGAAGCAGGAAATGATCTGGGTTTCTCTTCTGGCCTATATAGAGAAGTGCTTCCCTGGCCTAGAAAAGCAGCGTGACTCAGTGGAAAGAGCCCGGGCTTTGGAGTCAGAGGTCATGGGTTCAAATCCCGGCTCCACCACTTGTTTGCTGTGTGACTTTGGGCAAGTCATTTCACTTCTCTGGGCCTCAGTTCCCTCATCTATAAAATGGGGATTAAGACTGTGAGCCCCCCGTGGGACAACCTGATCGCCTTGTAACCGCCTCCCCCAGCACTTAGAACAGTGCTTTGCACATAGTAAGTGCTTAATAAATGCCATCATTATTACTATTATTATTATTATATAGCCCCTCGATTCAGACAGAAACATGAAATCTCACTCACCAGCCTTTTCTAGTCTGAGAGCATTCGTACATTGATTAGACGTGTGTTTTCCCAGTCAGCAGCGAGTCCAAGAATATGGAATGCTGGAAAAGACCACACCTTCTAACTGAATTCAGCTTTACGTTGGCCTTTCACTTAACACAGCATCTTAATACCAGAACACTGTTTAGCCGCGTTTGTCTTTCCACCAGCATTCATTCATTCATTCATTCATTCATTCAATCGTATTTATTGAGCACTTACTGTGTGCAGAGCACCGTACTAAGCGCTTGGGAAGTACAAGTTGGCAACATATAAAGACGGTCCCTACCCAACAGTGGGCTCACAGTCTAGAAGAGGGAGACAGTCTAGAAGGGGGAGAGCAGTTAGTGCAGCACTCTGCACATAGTAAGCACTTGGCTCAGTGAGAAGCAGCGTGACTCAGTGGAAAGAGCCCGGGCTTGGGAGTCAGAGGTCATGGGTTCGAATCCTAGCTCCGCCACTTGTCAGCTGTGTGACCCTGAGCAAGTCACTTAACTTCTCTGTGCCTCAGTTACCTCATCTGTAAAATGGAGATTAAGACTGTGAGCCCCACATGGGACAACCTGATCACCTTGTATCCCTTCCCGGCGCTTAGAACAGTGCTTTGCACATAGTAAGCGCTTAACAAATACCATCATCATCATCATCACTTAATAAATACTATTACTACCACTGCTTTGCAGGTTTCTCCTCTTCCCTTTAGCCTGGAACACTCTCCAACTCCACATACACCAGACCAACAGTCTTCCCATCTTCCAAACCTTATTAAATCAATCAATCATATTTATTGAGTGCTTACTGTGTGCAGAGCACTGTACACATTAAAGTCACATCTCCTCAAAGAGGACTTCTCCAATTAAACCCTCTTTCCCCAGCTCCCTCTCCCTTCTATATCATCTGTATGCTTGGACCTGTGACCTTTAGGAATTTGATATTTTCCCCACCTTCAGCCCCACAGCATTTTGTAAATATTCATTTATGTGAAAGTCCTCTAGTCCGAAAGCTCTTTATGGGCAGGGAGCATGTCTACCAACTCTGTTGTATTGTACTCTCCGAAGTGCTTAGTACTTAGTAAGTACTTAGTACTTACTCAGCACCCAGTAAGTGCTCAATAAAATAACATTGATGATGATGATAATTGAGGGGGTTGTATTCACCCAATAGTATTTGAGAAATTGCATGACCTGATGGATAAAGCATGGGCCTGGGTGTCAGAAGGACCTGGGTTCTAATTCTGGCTTCATCACTTGTTTGCTAAGCGTTTAGTACAGTGCTCTGCACACAGTAAGTGCTCAGTAAATGCAATTGAATGAATGACCTTGGGCAAGTCACTTAACTTCTGTGGACCTCAGCTCCTCATCCCTAAATTGGGGATTAGGACAATGAGCCCCTTGTGGGACATGGGCTGTGATCCAACCCGATTAAGCTGCTGTCCCAGCGCTTAGCACAGTGCATGGCACATAGCAAGAACGTAACAAAAACCATTAAAAATAATTTGTTGTTATCTCCCAAAGGAACTTCTTCCCAGTCTGAACGTCTCCAGTGATTTCTGTTATCTGATGCCAGGGATTCCTCCGCTATGCCAACATCACCGTTCAACCACAGATCTTATTCCGATCAGCAATCGTAATGTTTATCCCTTTCAAGACTTTCTTGATATGCAGTATTCTCTTCCCTGTTTCAAAATATGTTGCCAACTTGTATAAGTCGCCAACTTGTACTTCCCAAGAGCTTAGTACAGTGCTCTGCACACAGTAAGCGCTCAATAAATATGAAAAAAAAATCTCTGCTTGCTGCTGTTTGTCTTGGATGGAAAGAGGGGCTCAGTTTGGTAACGAGGATGGGCTCTTGATCATATGAAAAGTGAGGTGAATTCTGCACCCCTGAAATGACTGAAGAGCAGACGAGAGAGGTGGCCAGGGCAACTGGGAGTTAGAAAGGAGTCAGGTAATTGGGCCTAGAAAATCTCTTATCTTTGTTTACCCCGGGGTCCTTCGCTTGCACATCCAAAATAATCCAATTTCTTGTGTGGGCTGAATTTAACGCTCCATCGCCCTTAATTGTGTGCTTAAAATGCATGCCGTCCAACATTTAGCCCGGGATGTAAATAAATGTTCTGATTCACACATCGAATTAATTTTCACCAGAAAACACATTGACAGTCTCACACCATATGGATCCATCGCCATGATCTGTAATGAATTTCTTCAAAATAAAATGGTTTTTGGACGTTGGCACCATTCAAATTGCGCTTGTAATTCATGCCTCCGTGGTTTCTTTGATTATGGGGAGGAGATCGTTTTTAAATGGTGTCTAGCGGATGATCCTCTAAAATAGTTTTCTGGGGCTTGACTCCCTTTGTTTCTACCTGGATGAGTTCTGGGTGTTTATTTTCACCTGAACAATCAAACAAAAAATTATATTTATTGAGTGCTTACTGTGTGCGCACTAAGGGCTTGGGAGGGTACAATATAACAATATACCAGAGTTGGCAGACATGTTCCTTGCCCACAATGAGTTTACAGTCTGGAGGAAGAGACAGACATTAAGAGAAACAAATAAATTTTGTATATTGACATAAGTGCTGTGGGGCTGAGGGAGGGGTGAATAAAGGGAGCACATCAGTGTGACGCAGAAGGGAGTGGACGAAGAGGAAATGAGGGCTGAGTCAGGGAAGGCCTCTTGGAGGAAATGTGCTTTCGATAAGGTTTTGAAGCGGGGGAGAGTAATTGTCTGTCAGATATGAAGAGGAAAGGTATTCCAGGCTAGAAGCAGGACATCGGCGAGAGGTTGGCGGCAAGATAGATGAGATCAAGGTACAGTGAGAAGGATGGCATTAAAGGAGTGAAGTGTGTGGGCTGGCTTGTAGTCAGCGAGCAGTGAGTTCAGATAGGAGGGGGTAAGGTGACTGAGTGTTTTAAATCAATCAATCAATCAATCGTATTTATTGAGCGCTTACTATGTGCAGAGCAAACCCAATGGCAAGGAGTTTCTGTTTGATGCCAAGGTGGCTGGGCAACCACCGGAGGTTCTTGCGTGGGGAAAAATG
Source organism: Tachyglossus aculeatus (assembly GCF_015852505.1). Lineage (NCBI taxonomy): Eukaryota > Metazoa > Chordata > Mammalia > Monotremata > Tachyglossidae > Tachyglossus > Tachyglossus aculeatus. Next base: position 42,758,254 of record NC_052074.1, on the reverse strand, counting down.
GTTTGAACATTTCAGTAGAAAAACGATCTTGCCAGCGACCAGGAACTCGATCCTTCCTTTCCTCCTAGAGAGCATTCAGCCCTTCTTCAATCTCATCTGGGAATAATAATAATGATGGCATTTGTTAAGCGCTCACGATGTGCGAAGCACTGTTCTAAGCGCTGGGGGGATACAAGGTGATCAGGTTGTCCCACGTGGGGCTCACAGTCTTCATCTCCATTTTACAGATGAGGGAACTGAGGCACAGAGAAGTGAGAAGTTCCCCCTCCCCACCCCCCCCGCCTTACCTCCTTCCCCTCCCCACAGCATCTGTAGGGAAGCAGCGTGGCTCAGTGGAAAAGAGACCAGGCTTTGGAGTCAGAGGTCATGGGTTCAAATCCCGGCTCTGCCAATTGTCAGCTGTGTGACTTTGGGCAAGTCACTTCACTTCTTTGTGCCTCACTTACCTCATCTGTAAAATGGGGATTAAGACTATGAGCCCCCTGTGGGACAACCTGATTACCTTGCATCCTCCCAGCACTTAGAACAGTGCTTTGCACATAGTAAGTGCTTAATAAATATTGTTATTATTTGAGGAGAAGCCCATCTCCAATCCTGTAGGATCATTACCCTTTAAAATCATTATTAGGGTTTTTTTGTTTTTTGGTGTTTTTTTTGTTTTTTTAAGGAAACCACTACACTTGATCTGCTCTTAAGTGAGCTGAGCTTCCCTGAGGGAGATTAAGTTAGGAATGTTTGGAATTTGAAAAGCCTTCCTGTAAATTAGGGGCCCATATATTCCACTCTCCTGACCACATGAGCTATTCGAGGAACAGGCATTAGAGCGGTTTTTCTTCAGTCACCAGACATCTTAGCCCCATGTTATGGCAAGTGGTGAGAGCCCAGGTAAAATTTGTGAGATTTGAAATGGAGTGTGGAGGGGGAAAAGTGTGTGAGGAGGTTTGCCCAGCTGAGGTTAGAAGGAGAAAACAATAGACAGGAAAGACTCTGTCTGCTGGTGGAGAGGTTCAAGCTCATCAGGCCACAATGGGGAACTAGGGGGAAGGATCTGATTTGGATTCAGTTCCATAATCTCAGGCCCAAGACAGGATTTCTGAGGGAGAGGTGTCTCTTTAACTAAGTCAACGCGTGCAGTACTTTCACCTTTTGATCTATTCAATGAAGCTTCACTAATACAAGAAAACTTAGATTCATCCACATAAGCGTGTGGGAGGGTTTCCTCTCTCTCTTCTCTTTCCTTGGACCATTTTAGTGGAATATTTTGGTAAACCAACATTGAACAATATTGGGTCTTTTTTTCACAGAGGGTTTCTTTGCCTATTTAATGAGGCTAAATGAGATGTCTGTGGAGAGACTGTGTGGGAATGAGGTTAGCAGTGGTGACCCAGACACATTCACTGCCTTGAATGGCACGATCTTAATTCACTGGATCATAAGCCCCCTGAGGGCAGGGAAAGGATATCTGACTCTGATCTTTCATTCCCAAGCACTTAATACGGTGCTCTACACTCAATCAATCCATGGTATTTATTGAGTACCTTCAGTGTATACAGAGCACTGTACTGATCACTCGGGGAAAGTACAACAGAGTTGGTAGACGTGTCTCCTGCCCATCAAGAACTTACCCTCTAAAGGAGAAGCTTACATTCAGAAGGTGCTCAGAGAGTGGTGTTGATCATGATTAAGATTATATGACGTGAGCTAGTACAGAGATTCTGGTCATCTTGTGGGTTGCCTCCATTTCCTGTTCAGGCCAATAAGGAAGTGAGTCATTATATCCAACCAAGAAGGCCCAGGTCTGAAGGAAAAAAAAACCCAACTGCAATGTTGGAGGAAAGGCAAGAATGGGGTCAGTTTCTTGTTCGCTTTGTTCATTCAATCATTCATTCAATCGTATTTATTGAACACTTACTGTGTGCGGAGCACTGTACTAAGCCCTTGGGAAGTACAATTCGGCAACATATAGAGACAGTCCCTACCCAACAACGGGCTCACATCTTCCCAGTTGGACACAAGGCTCTATGATTTCAATTAATGATTTGAGGCCTTTTTTCCCCCCTAGAAACATAGTCAATCGACCAAGAGTGTTTAATAACCACTGCATTAAACTCTTTGGATAGTATGACAGGGAAAAAAGAAAGGTTATGCCCTCAAGGAGTTTACTATAATAATTATTATTGTAATATCCTGATCTTTATATAGCACTTTTATTCATTCAATCATTCAGTCAATGGTATTTATTAAGTGCTTACTGTGTGCAGAGCACTGTTCTTGGGAGAGTACAATACAACAAAGTTGATTTTCCCCTAGAGCTTTCACATCATCATCCCAATTTGCAGATAAGGAAATTGAGGCATGGGGGGATTAAGCAGGGCGACCCAGTGGAAAGAGCATGGGCCTGGGGGTCCGGGGACCTGGGTTCTAATCCTGTCTTCACCACTTGTCTGTTGGGTGACTTGGGCCAGCCCCTTAACTTCTCTGTGTCTCAGCTACCTCATCTGGAAAATGGGGTTAAACCTGTGAGCCCTATGTAGGATATGAACTGTGTCCCAGCTGATTAGCCTGCATCTACCCCAGCGCTTAGAACAGTTACCGGTACATAGTAAGCACTTAGCAAATCCTATTAAAAAACAAACAAAACAGCTAAATGACTTGCCTTATTTTGACTACGCCAAGGCTAGAACCTCAATTCTTGCTTTTTCCATCACGCTGTGCTAATCACCAAAACCAGCTAACCCTGACAATTTAGCAGGGGAGAGACACCTGAAAGGTCACATCTCCTCCAAGAATCCTTAGGCAATTAAGCCCTCTTTACCCCCACTTGCTCTCCCTTCTGCACCTTCTATGAACTTGAATCTGTGACCTTCAGATATTTGCTATTCACCCTCAACCCCACAACGCTTATCTTTAAATTACATATCTTCTTTACATATCTGTATGTGTCTTTAAATAATGATAATAATAATAATGCATTTATTAAGCTCTTACTCTGTGCAAAGCACTGTTCTAAGCGCTGGGGAGGTTACAAGGTGATCAGGTTGTCCCACGGGGCGGGGGGGGGGGGGGGCTCGGCTCACAGTCTTCATCTCCATTTTACAGATGAGGTAACTGAGGCCCAGAGAAGTGAAGTGAGTTGCCCAAAGTCACACAGCTGACAATTGGTGGAGCCGGGATTTGAACCCATGACCTCTAACTCCAAAGCCCGTGCTCTTTCCACTGAGCCACACTGCTTCTCTGCTTCTTTTAAATATGTTATGAATGATTTCCTTATATTAATGCCTGTCTCCTCCTCTAGACTGTAAACTCATTATGGGCAGGGAATGTGTCCACTAATTCTGTTATATTATACTCACCCAAGCACTTAGTACAGTGCTCTGCATTCAGAAAGCACTCAATTGATTGATTGATTGATTGAAAAGTATTTCCAGCCTAGAGGAAGAAGTCTCAATGGTTAGGGGGTACTGACCCCCAGGTAATGAATGCCCACAGTCTTTCCTCACTACAGTTTTCCAAGGCCAGGTGCGATCCAATAGTGGGAATTGCCGTAGTATAATCCAACAGAGCTCTTCATCTTTTATTCAATTTATTGACCCTCATTATTGGCAAGGACTGAAGACCTGCCTTTTCAGCTAGAGCTCAACAGAGGGCTTAGGATTTCAAACTAAGGAGAAATTTTCCTCGGTTCACCTGTAAGAGATGGGAGGAAAACCCCAAGGAGGAGTCGCCGACTGATTCTACCGTCAGGTGTAAAATTAAACCGAACCAAGCGTGATCCCTCAATCTGAATTGTCAAAGAAAATCCCGCGGCTCCTGACAAGGAGGAAAAGGCTGGGGGTGTGAGAGGGACAGAGCTTTGAGTTGGGAAAACCTGCCTGTCAGGCGGAGAGCTGGATCCAAACAAAAATGTGTAGAGGAGAAGGGGATGAGAAGGAGGAGGAGGAGAGGGAAGAAGAAGAGAAGGAGGAGGAAGAGGAGAAGAAAGAGGTTATTTTCAATTCATTTCTCTCATTCAATCTGCCATCAAATCCTATTGTATCTACCTTCACAACATCACTAAAATCCTCCCTCCCCCTCCATCTAACCTGCTAGCTCACTGATCTAAGCACTTACCTAATCCCACCTTGATTGCTGCCTCAGTCTCTTCGCTGACCTCCCTGTCTCCTGTCTCTCCCGACTCCAGTCTATGCATCACTCTGCTGCCCGGATGATTTTTCTAAAACACATTCAGTTCACATCTCCCCACTCCTCAAGAATCTCCAGTGGTTGCCCATCCACTTCTGCTTCATATAGCAATTCCAGAACAATGGCTTTGAAGCACAAGATTGGCTTTTCCCCTCCTACTTTACCTCACTGATTTCCTATTACAACCCAACACGCATGCTTTGCTCCCTCAACGCCAACCTACTCACTGCACTTTGATTCCTTCAATCTCGCGGCCCACTCCTTGCCCACGTCCTTCCTCTGGCCTGGAACTCTGTCCCCTTCCATAACAATAATAATTAAAAATAATAATGGTATTATTAAGCGCTTACTATGTGCCAAGCATTGTTCTAAGCACTGGAGTAGATAGAAGGTCATCCGATTGTCCCACGTGGGGCTCACAGTCTTAATCCCCATTTTACAGATGAGGTAACTGAAGCACAGAGAAGTTAAGTGACTTGTCCAAGGTCACACAGTAGGTAAGTGGCAGAGTCGGAATTAGAACCCGTAATAATAATAATAATAATAATAATAATGGCATTTATTAAGCGCTTACTACGTGCAAAGCACAGTTCTAAGTGCTGGTGTAGATACAAGGTAATTAAGTTGTCCAAGTGGGGCTCACAGACTTAATCCCCATTTTACAGATGAGGTAACTGAGGCACAGAGAAGACAAGTGACTTACCCAAAGTCACACAGCTGACAAGTGGTGGAGCTGGGATTCGAACCCATGACCTCTGACTCCCAAGGCCATGCTCTTTCCACTAAGCCATGCTGATCCACTCTTCCATATACACCAGACCACCACTCTCCCCACCTTCAAAGCCTCACTGAAATCACATCTCCTCCAAGAGGCCTTCCCTGACTAGGCCCTCATTTCCCCCACTCCCTCTCTCCCTTCTGTGTCGCCTGTGAACTTGAAGCAGCATGGCTCAGCGGAAAGAGCCCGGGCTTTGGAGTCAGAAGTCATGGGTTCAAATCCCAGCTCCGCCAACTGTCAGCTGTGTGACTTTGGGCAAGTCACTTCACTTCTCTCTGCCTCAGTTACCTCATCTGTAAAATGGGGATTAAAACTGTGAGCCCCACATGGGACAACCTGGTCACCTTGTAACCTCTCCAGTGCTTAGAACAGTGCTTTGCACATAGTAAGCGCTTAACACATACTATCATTTATTTTTTTTTTTACCCTTTAATAATTGTATTTGTTAAGTTTTGTGCCAGGCACCATTCTAAGTACTGGGGTGGATACAAGCAAATCAGGTTGGAGAAAGTTCCTGTCCCACATGGGGAGCCCCATTTTACTGAGCACAGCACAGAGAAGTTAAGTGACTTGGCCAAGGTCACCCAGCAGATGAGTGGTGGAGTTGGGATTAGAATCCAGGTCCTTCTGTCTCCTAAATTTGCCCTTTAACATCTAGGCCATACTGCTTCTTTAAACACTTGATAGTCACACCACTCTCAGCCCCACAGCACTTATGTGCACATCCATTTTTATTTTAATGTTTGTCTCTCTCTCTAGAGTGTAAACCTGTCAGCTGTGTGACTTTGGGCAAGTCACTTAACTTCTCTGTGCCTCAGTTCCCTCATCTGTAAAATGGGAATGCAGACTGTGAGCCCCACGTGGGACAACCTGATTACCTTGCATCCCCCCAGCACTTAGAACAATGCTTTGTATGTAGTAAGTGCTTAATAAATGCCATTATTATTATTATTATTATTATTATTATTATCATGTCTTCCAAATCTGTTGCACTGTACTTCCCAAGTGCTTAATACAGTGATCTGTCCAGGGCAAGCACTCAGTAAATATCACTTATTCACCAATTAATTGAGGAGTAAGAAGAGAAGGAGGAGGAAAAAAATAAATCAAAGAAAAGGAGGAGGAGAAGGGAGAGGAGCAGGGAGAGGAGGAGGAGGAGGAGGAAGAAGGAGAAAAGGTGGAGGAAGGGAGCAGGAAGAAAAGGAAGGGGTAGAGGAGGAGATAGGAGAAGTAGGAGGAAGAGAAAGAGGAAGAGGAGGAAGAAGGGAAAGAGGGAGAAGCCCATTATTTAATAATAATAATGGCATTTATTAAGCACTTACTAAGTACAAAGCACTGTTCTAAGTGCTGGGGAGGTTACAAGGTGATCAGGTTGTCCCACATGGGACTCACAGTCTTAATCCCCATTTTACAGATGAGGTAACTGAGGCACACAGAAATGAAGTGACTTGCCCAAAGTCACACAGCTGACAATTGGCATAGCCGGGATTTGAACCCATGACCTCTGAGTCCAAAGCCCGTGCTCTTTCCACTGAGCCACGCTGCTTCTCTAATTTGCCACATAATTTCTTATTTCTCATTTCTCTTATTTGCCACATAATAAGCGCTTCATAGATGCCATTATTACTACCATTAATAATGGCAGTAAGACGTGATTATTATGACCTGGTCTGGGCAAAAGAGGAAGAAATTTTCCCCAGGGCTGCTAGAAAAGGCAAAGGCGTCACTTCCCCCAGCAGCCCCCCTTGGAGAGCCCCCCAGCTACCCATCCCCAACACCTCACCGATGCCATCTGATTTATTGCGACTGCTCACCTGACTCCCACCAGGGTCGCTGAATTTCCTCGGGGATTTGATGTAATGGAACTAGATGGAGAGAACAGCAGTCAGTCAGTCAATTATATTTACTGCGTACAAAGCACTGCACTAAGCGCTTGGGAGAGTACGCTATAACAATGAACAGACACGGTCCCTGCCCATGACGACCGCACTTTCCTGTCAGTTAGAAAACAATTAGGGCAATTAGCCTGGCGATGCCAAGCGTTACCCAGAGAACAAGCTGGCAAGACCCCCGAAATACGCCAGCGTCAAGAATGGTTCTAGCTTAGCTGCCCGCTAGCACCGATTGCCAAGTCGCCTGGCCTGGACTTTTGGCACTGATTGTCCTTGAGCTTGGTAAAAACAAACATCCTTGGATAAATAGCACAAGTCTTCTGATGGTATTGTGCATCCCAGACTGAGCCCCCTTTTTCCTCTCCTCCTCCCCATCCCCCTGCCCTCCCTCCTTCCCCTCCCCACAGCACCTGTATAGATGTTTGTACAGATTTCTTACTCTATTTTACTTGTACATATCTACTATTCTATTTATTTTGCTAATGATGTGCATCTAGCTTTATTTCTATTTATTCTAATGACTTGACACCTGTCCACATGTTTTGTTTTGTTGTCTGTCTCCCCCTTCTAGACTGTAAGCCCATTGTTGGGTAGGGACCGTCTCTACATGTTGCCAACTTGTACTTCCCAAGCGCTATGCACACAATAAGTGCTCAATAAATACGACTGAATGAATGAATGAATGGGTAATAATGACTCCAATTAAAAGCGGTGAAACAGAGTTGCTCGGGCATAATGGAAGTACAGCGATTCCTCCACGGTTTGGAGGGCAAATAAGCAGAGAGGGCAGAAACCTCGTTAGGGCAGAAAAGGATTGTGCTTCTATATTTCCTTCCCGAGTTACTAATACTGTCCATTGACAAATGAAGGGGTTTTGGAAAGCATAATGTGGGAGCCGGCACCGCCCTTACCTGTCTCACAGTCAATCAATCAATAATAATACTTGTCATATGTGTTGACTGCTTATTAGGTACCAAGAGCTGGAGTAGATAAAAGAAAATTAGTTCAGACACAGTCACTGTCCCACATGGGGCTCACAGACTAAGACTGTGTTCAACCTGATTAATTTCTAATCCTGACCCCGCCACTTGTTAGCTGTGTGACTTTGGACAAGTCACTTAACTTCTCTGTGTCTCTGTTACCTCATCTGAAAAATGGGGATTAAGGCTGTGAGCCCCACGAGGGACAATCTGATCACCTTGTACCTCCCCCCCCAGCGCTTAGAACAGTGCTTTGCACATAGTAAGTGCTTAACAAATATTATTATCCGAGAGCTTAGAACAGGGCTTGACACGTGATGATAATAATAATAACGGTATTTGTTAAGCGCTTACTATTTGCCAAGTGCTGTTCTAAGCAAATACAATCCTCATCATCATAACAGTAGGCATTGAATCCCCATTTTACAGATGAGGGAACTGAGGCACAGAGAAGTTAAGCGATTTGTCCTAAGTCATACGTCGAGGCAAGTGGCAGAACTAGGATTAGAACCCAGGTCCTCTGCTTCCCAGGCCCGTGAGCTTTCATTCATTCATTCGATCATATTTATTGAGGGTTACTGTGTGCAGAGCACTGTACTAAGTGCATGGGAGAGTAAAATACAACAATAAACAAACACGTTCCCTGGCCACAGTGAGCTTATCTGTGGACTCAATAGATGCATCCAAAGACACTGGAGCAAGTAGAGGTGAGCGGACGGTCAAATGGAATTAGGGCTGATTTCTTTTTGGCCCATGCAGAGCTTCTCGCTAAAATATAAGTCCCTTCCAGTCAGGAAAAGTATCTTGTGTTTCTGCCAGACTGTAAATTCGTTGTGGGCAGGGCCTGTACCAGCCAACTCTGTTATATTGTACTCTCCCAAGAGCTTAGTACAGTGCTCTGTACCCAGTAAGAACTCAGTAAATATGATCGATTGATTGATTCTGCTGTACTTTCCCAAGCACGCCAAGCTGTGCATTGCCAACAAGAGATGCTCAGTTAATACTAACACTGCTTCATCCCGAGCAATCTGCTTTTCCAGGAAGCTCAGGAAGAGTCTCTGAGCTGTCGGTTAACGGAGTTATCTTAAGGTCAGGGTTTATGTATTGAATCTCTTCCTATTTTCTACTTTGTGCTTTCATATTGGTGAGTGGATTTCTTTTTAGGACTTGTGACAGAAGTCTGTGGGAAAACATACCCCAAGACCCCAGGATATAGCCATCGAGGACAAGGCCATACGTTCAACGAACATAAGTTGGCCATATATCAAAGGCTTTTTTAAGGTCTCAGGGGATTCATCAATGTCAGACCTACTCTCTCTGACCAGCCCTTCTCTAATCCTGCCACCATCTTCAACTGGGCAACCAAACTCCCTCCAGAAGGCCTATTACGTCTCTGAGACTATGAGGACTCTCAAAATATCCCATGCATGTGCGGCTGGCTGAGAAATCGTTTTCTAAAGATACCGTGAGCTGAGCCAGGAAGTGGTTTGGGGGTTTGGGGTTAAGTGTTTCTTCAGCTCCTATTTCTGTCCTTGCTAAGCTCATCATTCACAGTAATGTGGTGAAATCGGGAAGGATAAAAGCAATCACTGTGACCCGAGTGACATTAGAACCAGGTTGGAATTCAGTTCTGGACTGGCCTTGTTCACACTGTGGAACTTTCCACTGCCTAATTTCTGAAGAAGCATGTCTCCACATGTCCTCAAGACCATTTGATTTCAACCTTGAGAAGCAGTGTGGTCTAAATGGTAGATAATGGGTCTGGAAATCAGAAGAACCTGAGCCCCCTTTTTCCTCTCCTCCTCCCCATCCCCCCAGCCCTACCTCCTTCCCCTTCCCACAGCACCTGTATATATGTTTGTACAGATTTATTACTCTATTTATTTTACTTGGACATATTCACTATTCTATTCATTTTGTTAATGATGTGCATCTAGCTTTCATTCCATTTGTTCTGTCAACTTGACCCCTGTCCACATGTTTTGTCTTGTTGTCTGTCTCCCCCTTCTAGACTGTGGGCCCGTTGTTGGGTAGGGACCGTCTCTATATGTTGCCAACTTGTACTTCCCAAGCGCTTAGTACAGTGCTCTGCACACAGTAAGCGCTCAATAAATACGATTGATTGAATGAATGAATGAAAGAACCTGGGTTCTAATCCCAGCTCTGCCACTTGTCTGCTGTGTTGACTTCAAGCAAGTCACTTAACGTCTCCATGCCTCAATTACCTTGTGACTAAAATGGGGACAGACTCTGAGCCCCATATGGGACCATGACTGTGTTCAACCTAATTAACTTGTATCTACCCCAGTGGTTAGTACAGTGCCTGGCACGTAGTAAGCACTTAACAGATACCTTTAAAAACCCCACAAAAACCTTTTCTCTAGAATGTTGCTCAGAAATTTTCAAACGAGCAGGTGCAACCAAGCCTGAAAGATGCCTTATTTTCCCCTAAAGGTGTGTCTTCTTTATGAAGCCTCAAGATGAATTCGCTCAACATTCATCTACTGAAGTGTTGTCCTTGTTAAGAACTCCCTGATGTGCATTTTGATTCTATTCATTCCATGGTGTTCAGTCAGGATTTCTAGACCTCAACTCAGAGGCTGAAGCATCTTCTCTGGGGCTAAGTCTGGTGTGAGGAAAAAGAGGGGAAAGACTTCTACCCCTGAAAAATCTTGGAGGCTTCTCGGTAGCCAACTGCAGGAACTGAAGAGCGACAAACCCAAACAGAAACGTGGCCAAGCACTAAAGAAATAATTAATAGAAAGTGCGGGATTCCCCCACGAGCCACGGTGGAGTCACTCTGGTGGCCTTTTGTGGGTGACATAATAATAATAATAGTAATAATGGCATTTATTAAGCACTTACTAGGTGTAAAGCACTGTTCCAAGCATTGGGGAGGTTACAAGGTGATTTGTAAGGTATTTTAAAGGTATCTGCGACATATGAAATCATTGCCAGCCCTTGTGGCGTGATAAGCAATTGTATGTATTCTAGTTGACAAGAAAATCAAGAATAACAAGTGTGATATTTGTTAAGCGCTTATTATGTGCCAGGCATTGTACTAAGCACTAGGGTGGATACAAGGAAATCAGTCCCTGTCCCACATGGGCTCAGTTTTAATCCCCATTTTACAGATGAGGGAACTGAGGCCCAGAGAAGTTCATTCATTCATTCATTCAATAGTATTTACTGAGCGCTTACTGTGTGCACAGCACTGTATTAAGTGCTTGGGAAGTACAGGTTGGCAACATATAGAGATGGCCCCTACCCAACAGTGGGTTTACAGTCTAGAAGTGACTTGCCCAAGGCCACACAGCAGACAAGTTGCAGATCCAGGATAAGAACTCAGGTCCTTCTGACTCTCGGGGCCCGTGCTCTGTCCATTGGAAACTGGAAGGCCACCTGAACGGACACAGAAAGGAGGGTCTTTCTGTAAACCCACAGAAAGGAGGACCTGCAATCTTACAAAAACAGCAGGGTGGCCTAGCTCCTTTCCCTCTCTATCTTTCCCCCTCTCGCTCTCAATGAAAGATGTCCCTTCTACTTCCTTCAAACCCACTGGTTAGTAGAACAGAAGGGCAATACCCTCCTGGATTCTCTCTCGGGCCCCAGATAACCACAAAAAAAACCAGATTCCGTCCCTCCCCAAACAGGAAGAATCTGGGCAGCACAGCTTCCCATAATATGAGGAACGGAAAATCCTGAATAAGCAGTGGCCAAAGGCCTTTTTTTCAATCTATAATTCTATTTGCTTTAATGGGTAACCTGATTATAGCCATAGACTTGTCAAGAGAGACACAGATGCTGCCAAAATAAATGAGAGAGAGGCACATTCTGACCATTTCAGATTTATATGTTTAGGCGACGCCTCTTGAAGGAATTCGGGCCTTGAAGTTTCCAGGAAGCCAGGAGCTATGCAGAAGCCTACATGCCCTCAGAGAAAACAGGCAAAAGGCAAAAAAGATGACCCCCTTCTTCTCATTTGTTTTCCTTCCTAGAATGTTTTTCGGTCGGTTGTTGATAATATGTAGTGGTCTGGACTAAACTGGATAAACTTCATGTCAGGTTGAAAAGAATATTTACCAAAAGCCGCCTCTCTTTACACCCAACAACTGAATTCACGGTTCTTCTAGACTGTAAACTCCTTATGGGCAGGGAACGTGTCTCCCAAAGTTGTTGCATTATAGTTAGTATAGTGCTTTGCACACAGTAAGCGCTCAAAAATTATAATTGATTGATTCGACATCTTGTTGTCCCAAATCACCAATGGACTCAGGGATGAATTTTGTTGTCTACACCATTAGAGTATTTGGCTGCGAAAGGGATACCACAGTGCTTAGTACAGTGACTGGCACATAGTAAGTGCTTAACAAATTATTATTATTATTATTATTACTATTGTTATGATGTGTCATCGTCATTTCCAATTCACAGCGACTCCATGGATATACTTTCTCCAGAACATCCTGTCCTCTGCCATAATCCATAACCCTTCTAACTGTTCTTCCATTATAGTTGTTATGGTCTCTGTCCATCTAAACTGCTGGTCTGCCTCTTCCACATTTTCCCTGGAATTTTCCTAGCATTAGCGTCTTCTCCAGACAATTAGTCCTCTGATTCTGTGTCCAAAATATGCTAATCTAATTCGAGTCATTTGGCCTTCCAAAGACCACTTTGGCTTAATTTGCTCCAAAATCCATTTGTTTGTTTCACAAAAGCCTTTTCCAACACCACATTTTAAAAGAATCAATGTTCCTTCTATCCTGTTTTTTTCACTGTCCATCTTTCAGATCCATACATTGTCAAGCACTTAGTACAGTGCTCTTCACACAGTAAGCGCTCAATAAATACGATCGAATGATTTGTCACTGGAAACGCCGTGGAATAGTTTGTGTTTTTGTGGCAAATCTTACATCAGCACATTTGATGACTTTTTTCCAGACTCTTCTTGCAAGTCTTCCTAACATTAATCTTCAGCACATTCCTTTAACACTTGTTCCTTCATTATTAATTATCGATCCCAGGAGAGAAAAATTGTCAACTATTTTCATCTCTCCAACCACTACAAATGTGTTAAAATTTCCAGTTGTCACGGTCTTTGTTTTCTTGACATTCAAATGTAGACCCATCTTTTTGCTTTGTTACTTAACTTTCAATAATAACTTTCAATAATAGCTTTTAATAATAACTTAAACACTATAAAAAAAACTTGGTGCTTCAGTTACCTCATCTTTAAAATGGGAATTAAGACTGTGAGCCCCATGTGGGACAGGGACTATGTCCAACCTGATTAGTTTGTCTATGCCCCAGTGCTAAATACAGAGCCAGCAAATTGTAGGTGCTTAAGAAATAACATAAAACAACAACTTCTCTATGCCTCAGTTGCCTCATCTTTAAAATGGGGATTCAGATTGTGAGTTCCATATGGAACATGGGCTGCTCAAACTGATTAGCTTGTTTCTACCCAAGTGCTTAGTACAGTGCCTGGCACATAGTAAGTGCTTAACAAATCCCTTAAAATAGCAGGATTTGGGGGTGGGAGGGAGGGACATTTAGAAGAGTTAGGATGAATTATCAAGGTAAAATGAAAACTCTGAGGGACAGTGGCATGCGTGTCTTAAAATAAACAAAAAATTGAAATGCAATACCTGCTCTCCTTCCTACTTGAGTAAGCGCTCAATAAATATGATTGAATGAATGTGAGCCCAATGTGGGACAGAGACTGTGGCCAACCTAATTAACTTGTATTTACCCCACGGCTTAGAACAGTATTTGGCACATAGTAATCGTTCAATAAATACCATCAAAAAAAGGAAAATGCTGACAACCTCGCTGCTATTTCCACTGGGTCCATGCCATCAGGAGTGAAGTTGCTGACCAAAGAACCACCCAGGGGTTCCTTGAGGAGACTTGGCTTGTCCCACTGCCTAGGTTTTTTCAGACTCTTATAATGATATTTAGATTATTATAATATAATGGTATTTGCAAGGTGATTCCTAAGTTCCAAGTACTATCTTAAGCCCTGGGGTAAATACAAAATAATCAGGTCAGACACAGTCTGTCCCACATGGTGCTCATAGTTTAAGAGGGAGAGAAAATTTGTATTGAATTCCCATTTTTCAGGGGAGGAAACTGGTGCACAGGGAAGTGAAATGAATTGCCCAAGGTCACCCAGCAGGCAATTGGCAGAGTCAGAATTAGAACCCAGGTCCTCTCATTTCAGTACTGGGTTCTTTCCTCTAGGCCAGGCTGTTCTTCATCAATTCCTGGAACCTAAGGAAACACGGGACAGTTTACTGAAGAAGATGGTTCTCCATCATGGAGATCTCAAAATGGAATAAAGAGGCAGCTTCTGACTTGGGTGATTTAGACGGAATCTTGAGTGGAGTCTGGGGCTTGAAGAAGGCCTCAAAAACCTCTTTTTGCCTGATTGGATGATTCCGTGAAGACACTGCCGTGCAAATTACCATGTCATTTCTCGAGGGCTGGCTGGCAACTGAGCAATTTCGCTTTCCAATTTTTGTTTCGGCACAAAAGAAGCCTGCGAGTTCTTGTTTGTCTAATGGCATGACAAATCATGTTGTTGTAAAAACCCACTGAAGCATTTGCAGGCCTCTCTCCAGAAATGCTTTTGGGCTTTTGGAGGAAACCCTGATCCACCTAGATTTTTGCGGAAAATCTGCTTCAGTGAGACAGTGTGGCGAAGAGCACCAGTTATCTCTTCATCTGCTCTCAGGCAGTGGCGACGCCGATGATTTTTGTTCCATTTAATATATTATATATAAGATGGATTTAGACCAACTCCTGATCAACTATCAATCAATTGATAGCATTGACTGCTCAACTACTTCCTGCTCAACTACTCATTAATCCATCAATCAATAGCATGATTGAGCACTCACTGTGTGCTGGGCACTGTACTAAGCACTTAGGAGAGTCCAAGAGTAATAGTTAGTAGACGCAATTCCTGTCCTTAAGGAGCTCATGGTCTCTGCAATCAGAGAACTGTCTTAAACACTTTAGAGTGTACAATGGACTTTTCCTCATCTCTCACTCTCTTCTGCGTCTCCCTGACTTGGTCCCCTTATTCTTCCCCGCTCCCAGCCCCTCAGCACTTATGTACAGATCTGTATTTATTTGTTTTGATGTCTGTCTCCCCCAACCCTAGACTTATAAGCCGGGAATGTCACTATTTATGGTTGTATTGTTCTGTCCCAAGAGACTAGTACAGTGCTCTGCACAAAGTGCTCGATAAATACGATTGAATGAATTAATGAATGAGCCAGTAGACATGATCCCTGCTCTCAAGGAGCTGACAATCTAACGAGCAGCATGGCTTAGTGGAAGGAGCACAGGCTTGAGAGTCAGAGTATGTGGGTCTAATCCCGCCTCTGCCACTTGTCTGCTGGGTGGCCTTGGGCAAGTCACTTAATTTCTCTGTGCCTTAAGTACCTCATCTGTAAAATGGGGATTAAAAGTGTGAGCCCCACATGGGACAATCCGATTACCCTGTATCGACCCCAGTGCGTTGAACAGTGCTTAGCATATAGTGCTTAACAAATACCATTATTATTATTATTATATGAACTGCCATCTTTGTTAGGGATTCCCATCGGCGATTTTTGGTTTTGAGAAGCTTTGACGAAGTCAAGCATGAGTTTTTAACAGGTGAGAGACAATAGCTCTACCCTTCCACCCCCTAAAACGCATCTGACTTGAAAGGGTTCAGGGGTTGAAATCATATCCGCATTGACTAGTTGAAGTCACACAGGGTCATAAAACCGGTAAGCTGTTTGTGGACCAAAGGTGAAGTTGTTGAGAAATGTGTTGCTCCTGCAGCTTCAGGCTGAGAGCAGCAGGAGATCCATGTCCTAACTGCTTATTGGCATGACAGCCTTGGGAATTTATAGAAAGGGGTTTTCACGAGCCACTGGACACGTTCCCAATTTCGGGGAAACAAACCAAGTTATCCATCACGGCCAACAAATGAACAAAAACAGTTTTAAAAACAAGTCTCCTCAACAGCCTCTGCCTTCCTCTAGATTGTAAACTCTCTGTGGACGGGGAATGTGTCTACTGACTCTGTTGTAATGTACTCTTCCAAACGCTTAGTACAGTGTACTGCACACAGTAAGTGCTCAATAAATAGCACTGATTGATTGATTGACTGACTGATTCCCTGGAGTGAGGACTTATTTGGCTCCTTTTTTATGGTATTTATTAGACACTTACTATATGCCGGGCACTCTGCAAAGCGCTGGGATAGATACAAGCTAATCAGGTTAGGCACAGCCCATGTCCCACATGGGGTTCACAGTCTTAAGCCCCATTTTACCAATAAGAGTCAAGAAACTTGCCCAAGGTCGTGCACAGTGGACAAGGGGAGAAGCCTGGATTAGAAACCAGGTCCTTTTGACTCCCAGGCTGGTGCTCCCTCCATGGGTCCACTCTGCCACTCGTTGGGTGTATTCAGGGGCAAAAGACACAGGGAAAATGAACTGTGGAAGACCCCTTTCTCTCTTTGCCCACTTTAAACCTTGGTTCTTTCCATGTCACCTAATGGCTCGTTGCACTTTGGGCCCCAGGGAGAACACGGCATGGCAGGGGCAAGAGAATGCCAAGCCAGCCACCAGCTCTAGAATCGACTCCTCTGCTCAGGTTCTCAGCCTGCAAGTCTCATCCTCAAGGCTTGTCCAGTTTTCCTGAAGGGAGACACCACATTCCTAGAAACTCAAAGGACACCAGTATCCCCCAGGTGACCGCATTCTGGGCAGAGATCACAACTAGCCCCCATCATCTTGATGCCATCTACGCTTGCCCATCAGAACTCAATAAATGCAACGTCAATCAATTGATGGTATTACTATGTGGAAAGCACGGTACTAAGCTCTTGAGAGCATACAATAAAACAGAATAGGCAGACACACTCCCTGCACATAAAGAGCTTACTTCAGATGGATTTTTGCAGGGGGGTTTGTGGCATTTGTTAAACATTTACTATGTGCCAGGCACTATACTATGCACTGGGGTGGATACAGGCAAATCAGGCTGGACACAGCCCCTGTCCTCCATGGAGCTCACACTCTTAATCCCCATTTTACAGGTGAGGCAACTGAGGCACAGAGAAGCAAAGTGATTTGCCCAAGGTCACACAGCAGACAAGTGGCAGAGCCAGTATTAGAACCAAGGTCCTTCTGACTCCCGAGCCCACACTCTATCCACTAAGCTACACTGCTTCTCAGTTTTAGGTTTTTCAGTCTTGAGGGACCGTGGGCAGGGAATGTGTCTGTTCATTGTTATATTGTGATAATAATAATAATGATGGCATTTGTTAAGCACTGGGTGGGGGGATACAAGGTGATCAGATTGTCCCACGTGGGGCTCACAGTCTTAATCCCCATTTGACAAATGAGGTAACAGAGGCTCAGATAATAATAATAATAATAATAATAATGTTGGCATTTGTTAAGCGCTTACTATGTGCAAAGCACTGTTCTAAATGCTTGGGGGGATACAAAGTGATCAGGTTGTCCCACGTGGGGCTCACAGTCTTAATTCCCATTTTACAGATGAGGTAACTGAGGCTCAGAGAAGTTAAGTGACTTGCCGAAGGTCACAAAGCAGACGTGGTGGAGTCAGGATTAGAACTCATAACCCCCGACTCCCACCCCCGTGCTCTTTCCACTGAGCCACACTGTACACCCCCAAGGGCTAAGTACCACGCTGTGCACACTGTAAGCGCTCAATAAATACCACTGAACGAATGAAAGAATGAACTAGAGAAGAAAGGAGAGAGGGAATTGGCCTGCCAGTCAATGAGGGGAATGGAAGGGCCTCAGAGAAGCCAGGTCTTGGAGGGTCTGAGAAAATTGCTTCTAATTGCAGGAGCGTGTAGCTAGCTCTGGGGGATTCTAGGGAGAGTGTCTAGAGAGGCCCCGAGAGACCCATTTTCCCCCGGCCCCTTTCACTTGCAACCAGCCAGAACAAACAGGCCTCAAAGTCAACAGCTTTTCCGACACTGATGGGGGCTTCCCCCACGCTCGATGGTCCTGGAATCGTCTCCGTCCTTTGTCTCCAAGACATTTCCTTGTTTCACTCAGCCACTTTATGGCAGAGCCCGGAAGGCTTTGCGTGCCCTTTCCAGCTTCCTTTCGATAGGATCATTCATTCATTCAATTGGATTTATTGAGCGCTTATTGTGTGCTAAGCTCTTTGGAAGTACAAGTCGGCAACATATCGAGATGGTCCCTACCCAACAACAACAGTCTAGAAGGGGGAGACAGATGACAAAACAAAACGTGCACAGGTGTCATCAGAATAAATAGGAATAAAGCTAGATGCACATCATTAACAAAATAAATAGAATACTAAATGTGTACAAGTAAAATGAATAGAGTAATAAATCTGTATAAACATATATACAGGTGCTGTGGGGAGGGGAAGGAGGTGGGGTGGGGGGGATGGGGAGGAGGAGAGGAAAAAGGGGGTTCAGTCTAGTCATTCCCGCCACTAAAAAAGCAGCTCGACCTAGAGAAGCAGCCTGACTTAGTGGGAAGAGTGCAGCCTTGGGAGTCAGAGGAAGTGAGTTCTAATCCCGGCTCTGCCACTTGTCTGCCGTGTGACCTTGGGCAAGTCACTTCACTTCTCTGGGCCTCAGGTTCTTCAACTAGAAAATAATAATAATAATGATGGCATTTGTTAAGCACTTACTATCATCATCATCAATCGTATTTATTGAGCGCTTACTATGTGCAGAGCACTGTACTAAGCGCTTGGGAAGTACAAATTGGCAACAAATAGAGACAGTCCCTACCCAACAGTGGGCTCACAGTCTAAAAGGGGGAGACAGAGAACAAAACCAAACATACTAACAAAATAAAATAAATAGAATAGATATGTACAAGTAAAATAAATAGAGTAATAAATATGTACAAACATATATACATATATACAGGTGCTGTGGGGAAGGGAAGGAGGTAAGATGGGGGGATGGAGAGGGGGATGAGGGGGAGAGGAAGGAAGGGGCTCAGTCTGGGAAGGCCTCCTGGAGGAGGTGAGTTCTCAGTAGGGCCTTGAAGGGAGGAAGAGACCTAGCTTGGCAGGGGGGCAGAGGGAGGGCATTCCAGGCCTGGGGGATGATGTGGGCCGGGGGTCGATGGCGGGACAGGCGAGAGCACTGTTCTAAGTGCTGGGGGGGTATACAAGGTGATCAGGTTGTCCCACGTGGGGCTCACAGTCTTCATCCCCATTTTACAGATGAGGTAACTGAGGCTCAGAGAAGTGAAGTGACTTGCCCAAGGTCACACAGCAGACGTGGCGAAGCCGGGATTAGAACCCATGACCTCTGACTCCCAAGCCCGTGCTCTTTCCACTGAGCCACGCTGCTTCTCAAAATGGAGATTGAATATTTGTTTTCCTTCCTACTTAGGCTGTGAGCCCCATTTGTCCAACCCAATTAATTTGTACCTACCCCAGTGCTTAGAAAAATATTTAACACTTAGTAAGCACTTAACATACACCATAAAAAAGGAACTTAGAGTCTAATGGTGACAGGAGCTGAGACAGAGGGAAGCTGAGCTCTGAAAGTGAAACTACTGAGCTCGGCCGCATGGCATAATAATAATAATAATAATAATAATAATAATAATAATAGCATTTATTAAGCACTTACTATGTGCACAGCACTGTTCTAAGCGCTGGGGAGGTTACAAGGTGATCAGGTTGTCCCTCGGGGGGCTCACAGTCTTAATCCCCATTTTCCAGATGAGGTAACTGAGGCCCAGAGAAGTGAAGTGACTTGCCCAAAGTCACACAGCTGACAAGTGGCGGAGCCAGGGTTTGAACCCATGACCTCTGACTCCAAAGCCCCGGCTCTTTCCACTGAGCCACGCTGCTTCTCTAGTGGATAGAACATGGGATTGGGAGTAAAACGGGCCTGGGTTCTAATCCCTACTCCACCACTTGTCTGCTGTGTGATCTTGGGCAAGTCCATTCACTTCTCTGGGCCTCAGTGCCCTCATCTGTAAGAGTAGGGATTAAAACCGTGAGCCCCGTGTGGGACAGGGACTGTGTACAACCCTACAAGATTCATTCAGTCATTCAATCGTATTTATTGAGCGCTTACTGTGTGCAGAGCACTGTACTAAGCGCTTGGGAAGTACAAGTTGGCAACACATAGAGACGGTCCCTACCCAACAACGGGCTCGCAGTCTAGAAGGGGGAGACAGGCAACAGAACAAAACATATTAACAAAATAAAATAAATGAAATAGTAAATATGTACAAGTAAAATAGAGTAATAAATCTGTATTATTTACAGATATACATATATGTATATATGTATAACATATATACAGGTGCTGTGGGGAGGGGAAGGAGAAAGGGCAGGGGGGATGGGGAAGGGGAGATGAAGGAGGGGGCTCAGTCTGGGAAGGCCTCCAAAATAACTAACCAGTGCTTAGTACAAGCACTGAGCACTTATTGAGCGCTTACTAAGTGGAGAGCACTGTACTAAGCACTTGGGAGAATACAAATATATCAGAGATGGTAGACATGTTCCCTGCCCACAACGAGCTTACAGTCTCGAAGGGGACACCTTTTGTACAACCAAAAATCAGTTTTGGCAACATAGAGTGTAATCCAATCAATGGTATTGAGTGCTTACTAAGTGGAGAGCACTGTACTAAGCGCTTGGGAGGGAACAATATAGCAGGCACATTAAATGTTAATGCTGCCACGGTCCTACTACCCGGGAAACATACTGACCGAAGATAAATCCTAGGAAGCAGTTGAATCAAATTCTGTGGGAAACTCGGAATGCTGTGGCAGTAGGGTATCAGGCTTCACACCAAACCAGATCTGCGGAGCTTGCAGTGCTGTCTGACCTCCTTAAATCTGGGAAATGTATATATGTATATATGTTTGTACGTATTTATTACTGTATTTATTTATTTTATTTGTACATATTTATTCTATTTTATATTGTTAATATGTTTTGTTCTCTGTCTCTCCCTTCTAGACTGTGAGCCCACTGTTGGGTAGGGACCGCCTCTATATGTTGCCAACTTGTACTTCCCAAGCGCTTAGTACAGTGCTCTACACACAGTAAGCGCTCAATAAATACGAATGAATGAATGAATGAATACAATGCTTGGCACACAATAAGTACTTAACAACTACCATAATTATTATTTCTATTATTATTATTTAGAGACAGGCGACAGTCCAGCTGAAAACCAGGAAAACGACCACCCTAACAACCATTCTACCCACCACCATTACTGCCTCATGTTGGGTTGGGCTAACAGTCAACAGCTGACACCACTCACCCGGAGTCAGGAAGAAGGCATTTCCCGGAGGGCGTTCAGTGTAATCCCTTTAATATCTTTTGGGAGGTGAGGCGTTCTTAACCCGGTGATGTCAGCTTGGGAAATGGCTGCTTCTTCCCAGAGATGTCCCATAATCTCAATGGGGTAAAGGAACCATCCAAACCACAGAGCTATGTTCTTCCACATGGGGAAGGTGTGGTAAATTCTTCCCACCTGAGTGACTGGTCAAGGAACTGGATTAAACACACCCCGTATCCACTCTGTGTTCCGGTTTGTGACCATCAATAGCATTTATTGAGTGCTTTCTGTGATCTAAGCCCTGAACTAACAGTGGGTAGCCAAATGCCCTGCCCACAAGGATCTTACAATAATAATAATAATAATGATGATGGTATTTATTAAGCGCTTACTATGTGCATTGCACTATTCTAAGATCTGGGGAGGTTACAATAATAATAATAATAATAATAATAATGGCATTTGTTAAGCGCTTACTAGGTGCAAAGCACTGTTCTAAGCGCTGGGGAGGGGAAACAAGGTAATGAGGCTGTCCCATGTGGGGCTCACAGTCTTAATCTCCATTTTACAGTTGAGGTAACTGAGGCTCAGAGAAGTTAAGTGACTTACCCAAGGTCACACAGCAGACATGTGGCGGGGCCAGGATTCGAACCTATGATCTCTGACTCCAAAGCCCGAGCTCTTTCCACTGAGCCACGCTGCTTCTCCGTGATCAGGTCCACTTCCCCATTACAAGGTGATCAGGTTGTCCCATGGGGGGCTCACAGTCTTAATCCCCATTTTACCGATGAGGTAACTGAGGCACAGAGAAGTTAAGTGACTGGCCCAAAGTCACCCAGCTGACAATTGGCGGAGCCGGGATTTGAACCCATGACCTCGGACTCCAAAGCCCGGGCTCTTTCCACTGAGCCATGCTGCTTCTCTACAATCTTGTTGGCACCCTTGCCCTACCTGTTTTGACTTTGCAGGAAGGCAGAATCAATGAATAAATACGAGTGATTGCAGATTGGGGAGAGATTCTGAGGGAAATTTGAACAGCTGCTCTAAGGAGAGGTTTTATTAGAGTGTCCATGGTGGCAGTGGGTTTATGCGCAGGTAAACCCGGTTAATTCTGGAGTAAAAGATTACAGTTATTGAGCTCGATTATTAGCTAATTGTTTTATGGTCGTTTGAGTAGTCTTACAACAGCCATCCTGAGGTTTCCATTTGAAACATCCCTCCACCTGAACCTGTTCAACCAGTCTTTCCAGGAAGAATGGAGAATTTAATCCATTTTGGCTTCAAAGTGGAGCCAGGAAAGAAAGTGCCATGGAACATGGAATTAACAACGCTCTTCCATTTTTCCACTTTGAAAGAAGTCTCCCTTCTCCCCGTCTTGGCTTGATGCTGGTAGGCTCTGAAGATTCTTACTCAAAAGTAACATTTAAATGGCAGGTTCTTCCCATTAAAATAACACGGTTGCTGCTTCCTCAGAGATGATTTAATTGATATGTAATCAACTAATGAGTTACCAGATGGAAATAGCTCTCCACTCAAGGGACTGTTTCAAGCTCATCGTGGGCAGGAAATGTGTCCCTTTATTGTTAATAATAATAATAATGGTGGTATTTGTTAAGCGCTTACTATATACCAAGCACTGTTCTAAGCGCTGAGGGGATACAAGGTGATCAAGGTTGTCCCACGTGGGGCTCACAGTCTTAGTCCCCATTTTACAGATGAGGGAACTGAGGCCCAGAGAAGTTAAGTGACTTGCTCAAGGTTGGAGCCGGGATTCGAACCCAAGTCCATGCTCTTTCCACTGAGCCACACTGCTTGTCTTGTTCTATTCTACTATTGTTATATTGTACTCTCTCAAGAGCACACAGTTAACGCTCAATAAGTACAACTGAATGAATGAATGAACCATTTTACAGATGAGGAAACTGAGGCACCAAGCCTGAAGTGCCTCAGCCAAGATTATATGGCAAGCAAGTGGTGGATCGGGGATTAGAACTCAGGACCTCTGACTCTCAGGACCAGGCTCTTTCCACTAGGCCACACTCACCAGCACAGAGCAGCGCAATCAGGAAAGAAGCAGTTCTTTCCCAACAGAAGCTTCCTTAGGATTGTGAGACAAGGAGGAAAAAGAGGAAACAACACTGGGCACAGCAGGGGAGGCTTTTTGTGAGGACATTGTGGCTAGGCTGGTGAATCCCTCATTGGCCTTTTCACTCACACAATCACATGTAGGTAAATTTCACCAGCTGTGGCATCTTCACTGTACCTCGTTCTCGACCCCCGGCCCATGTCCTCCCCCTGGCCTGGAATGCCCTCCCTCTGCGCATCCGCCAAGCTAGCTCTCTTCCTTTTCATTCAATCATATTTATTGAGCGCTTACTGTGTGCAGAGCACTGTACTAAGTGCTTGGGAAGTACAAGTTGGCAACATCTTCCTCCCTTCAAAGCCCTACTGAGAGCTCATCCCCTCCAGTAGCCCTTCCCAGACCGAGCCCCCTTTTCCTCTCCTCCTCCCCATCCCCCCTACCCTCCCTTCTTCTCCTCCCCACAGCACCTGTATATATATATTTGTACAGATTTATTACTTAATTTATTTTACTTGGACATATTTACTATTCTATTTATTTTGTTAATGTTGTACATTTAGCTTCAATTCCATTTGTTCTGATGACTTGACACCCCCTTCTAGACTGTGAGCCCGTTGTTGGATAGGGATCAGTCTCTATATGTTGCCAACTTGTACTTCCCAAGCGCTTAGTACAGTGCTCTGCACACAGTAAGCACTCAATAAATACGATTGAATGAATGAATGAATGAATCTTCACTGAACAAGTAGGATGACTGTAAAGTACATATGTAATACAGATGTGAGTCTGCATATAGAAATATGTTTACATGTGACTTCACTCATATATGTGCATGTGATATATTACACTGCCTTAGACCGTAAGCTCCCATAATACAGGTAAACTTGTTACTATATGTTGTCTATTCAGTATAGCATTTAGTAAGTTGGAGGCACTCAATAAATACTAAACTACAACCTCAACTGCTCTTTGCCATCTTCACGAGGAAAGCTTTGAAAGGCCATGTGTTTACACTTTAAATCTCTGACTGGCCTCTATTCCCCAAACACCAATATCCTTCGTGAAACTTTATCATTTTCTGGCAAAATAACTATTCTGCGGTCTCTATTTTTGTCTGATCTATGGAGAGCAATCATCTTGTGAAAGCAGGGGAAATCTATTCCACTCGCTGATAAAAATCCTGGCAGGGATTTGACTGAAGGCCTCATTTGAATGTAGATTTTTAAATCAAAGTGGTTTTGCACCAGTATTTAAGGGTTTTCACCTTTGAACCTCAGAGTCCGCACATATGTGGAATAACATCAGCGAGTTTTGCGTCTGGAGAGGAATTGCATAAGAAGTTTCTTACTCCACTTGGCAAAGGCTTTGAGGGACGGCACGAGGTAGAATGACGATATTTGTTCCATCTTTTCATCCATCCTCTGAGTTACAGTGGAAGCTGCTTGTGGGCAGGGAACGTGGCATGTCTTGTTTGATTGTTGTGTATTTCCCAACAGCAGAGTAGGCACTCAGAAAATGCCGTCACTACTCACTCAGTATCCAGAAGACCCCCTTGCCAAGAAGGGAACAAAGAAGAGAGGATTTATCGGCACCGAGTGAAACAAACTCCCACAACCAGGCCCACGCAACCTTTACAGCACAGAGAGCAGTGTAGCCTAGTGGAAAGAGCACAGGCCCGGAAGACAGAGGATCTGGGTTCTAATCCCTGCACCAACACCGGTCTGCTGTGTAATCTTGGACAAGTTACTTAAATTTTCTGGGCCTCAGCTTTCTCATCTGTAATTTGTTGTTTTAAGATGATATTTGTTGAGTGCTTATTATGTCTCCCCCTTCTAGACTGTGATCCCGTTGTTGGGTAGGGACCATCTCTATATCTTGCCAACTTGTACTTCCCAAGTGCTTAGTACAGTGCTCTGCACATTGTTGTTAAGTGCTTATTATGTCTCCCCCTTCTAGACTGTGATCCCGTTGTTGGGTAGGGACCGTCTCTATATGTTGCCAACTTGTACTTCCCAAGCGCTTAGTACAGTGCTCTGCACATTGTTGTTAAGTGCTTATTATGTCTCCCCCTTCTAGACTGTGATTCCATTGTTGGACAGGGACCACGTCTCTATATGTTGCCAACTTGTACTTCCCAAGCGCTTAGTTACAGTGCTCTGCACACAGTAAGTGCTCAATAAATTCAATTGAATGAACTGAATGAATGAATGTGCCAGACACTGTTCTAGATACAAGCTAATCAGGTTAGACACAGTCCGCGTCCCACATGGGGTTCATTCCACATGGGGCTCACAGTCTTAATCCCCATTTTACAGATGAGGTAAATGAGGCACAGAGAAGTGAAGTGACCTGCCCAGGGTCACACAGCAGACAGGCAGAGGAGGGATTAGAACCCAGGTTTTTCTGATTCCCAGGCCCGGGCTCTATCCACTAGGCCACACCGCTCTTTCAGCTACCCTAGGAATGGAGATGCAAGAGCCACAGCATGGGGAGTCTGGAGGCTGGAAGGGAGAGAGTAATAATAATGATAATAATAATAATAATAATAATAATAATAATAATAATATAATAATGTACTCCTTAGGTGCTCAATATGAGCTAGGTACTATGTTCCCTACAGAGGTAATTACAAAAGAATCAGACTAGACCTAATTCCTGTTCCTCACAGTCTAAGAGGGAGGGAGGGTAGATGTCAAATAGCCTTTTTACAGATGAGAAAGCTGAAGCTCAGAGAGGTTAAGTGACTTGCCCAAGATCAAACAGCAGGCCTGTGGAAGAGCTGGAGTTAGAATCTCGAGTCTCTGACTCCCAGCCGTGATTTCTCCAGAATCCCCTAAACACTTACACGTGTCTTTGTGTTCCCCTTATTCCCAGGGATCCTAAATTCCAACACGCAAATATCCCAGTCAAGGGTTGACAGTCAGAATAGCAGCCAGCAGAATGAAAGTGATGGAAGGAGAAGCAAATGGAAAGATTTGAGCAGGAAAAAATGATCTCACGGAACTGAAATAATAATAATGATGGCAGTTATTAAGCACTTACTATGTGGAAAGCACTGTTTTAAGCGCTGGGGAGGATACAAGGTGATCAGGTTTTCCCATGGAGGGCTCACAGTCTTAATCCCCATTTTACAGATGTCACTTGCTCATCATCAGATCTGCGTGGTTTGGGTCAGCGGACAGGGGAGAGAAAGACTATGTGGTGGAAACTAACAGGGACACGCAAAGGGACAAATCTCCACTTAAATCCACCCCCTGCCCCCTGCCTCTCAAGTGGGCTTTACCTTTAACCAACCAAAATCAAAATTAGAATTGGTTTAGTCATTCTTTCTCCATTTTCCCCAAGTACTTTCTCTCAATGAGCAGGGAACATGTCTGCTAACTCTGTTGTATTATACTCTCTGAAGTGTTTAGTGCCACGCTCTGCACACAGTAAGTGCTCAATAAATGCCATGGATGATGCCAACAGTGGATTCAACCCAGACTTTTTGAGCACCTACTGGGTGAAAAGTATTGAACTAAGTGCTTGAGAAGGTAGGATAGAGTTACCTTAAAATCTCAGTGACTTTATCTTTGCAACGTTTCTTGTTGCCTAGAAAGACGTAAAGACTATCCCCATTTTTCAGATGAGGAAACTGAGGCCCTGAAACAACCCAGGTGTTCGGACTCCTTTCTAGTCCTGTGCTCTTTGTCCTGGGCCATGTTGAACTCCCACCCCAGGCATTCCTTGGAGCTGATAGACCTCTTTTGGACTAATAATAATAATGGCATTTGTTAAGCGCTTACTATGTGCAAAGCACTGTTCTAAGCGCTGGGGAGCATATAAGATGATCAGGTTGTCCCACATGGGGCTCACAGTCTTCCTCCCCATTTTACAGATGATGTAACTGAGGCCCAGAGAAGTGAAGTGACTTGCCCAAAGTCACACAGCTAACAATTGGCAGAGCTGGGATTTGAACCTATGACCTCTGACTCCAAAGCCCGGGCTCCTTCCACTGACCCACACTGCTTCTTGGGGCCCCCTTGGGTGAGGCCTCTGTTTGAACTGTGGCGTGATCTACTTCGGTAAACGGGCTTGGATACTGGATGTCGAATGTGCAGGCTCAGACTTGCCCATGATGGCTTCCTCCCTCAACCCACATCAGTCCCAGAATTTCCATCACCAGCTTGTTGAGCAGAGTCAAAGGGCTTCAGGGGCCTGTTCCACAACTATCTCTCCCAAACTATTTTTTTAAGGGTACTTGTTAAGCACTTCAATGGGTCAAGCGCTGCTCTAAGGGCAAGTGTAGATACAAGACAATCAGGTTGATTTTTCTACAAAAACGTTCAGGCCAAGATCCCTCCCACCCACTGCCTTCAAAATCCTCCAGTGGTTGCCCATCCATTTCCGCATTAAACAGAAACTCCCTACTTTTTGACTTTAAAGCGCTCCATCACCTTGCCCCTTCTTATCTCACCTTCCTGCTCTCTCTCAGCCCACACAATTTGCCCACCCCCCACCCTGGCCTGGAATGCCCTCCCTAATCATAGCCAACACATAACCATTAATTCAATCATATTTATTGAGTGCTTACTGTGTGCAGAGCACTGTACTAAGCGCTTGGGAAGTACAAGTCGGCAACATATAAAGACAGTCCCTACCCAACAGCGGGATCACAGTCTAGAAGGGGGAGACAGACAACAAAACAAAACATATTAACAAAATAAAATAAATAGAATAAATGTATACAAATAAAATAAATAAATGAATAGAGTAATAAATACGTACAAACATCTATACATATATACAGGTGCTGTGGGGAGGGGAAGGAGGTAAGGCGGGGGGGGGAGGGGGAGGAGGGGGAGAGGAAGAAGAAAGGAGTCTCCCCACCTTCAAGCCTTATTAACAGCATGTTTCCTCCAAGATTAAACCCTCATTTCTTCTTCTTCCACTCCTTCCGGCATCTCTATTGCATTTCATTCATTCATTCCTTCAATTGCATTTATTGAGCGCTTACTGTGTGCAGAGCACTGGACTAAGTGCTTGGGAAATACAAGTCGGCAACATATGGAGATGGTCCCCACCCAACAACGGGCTCACAGTCTAGAAGGGGGAGACAGACAACAAAACAAAACACGTGGACAGGTGTCATGTCATCAGAATAAATAGAAGTAAAGCTAGGTGCACATCATTAACAGAATAAATAGAATAGTAAAAATGTACAAGTAAAATAAATAGAGTAATAAATTTGTACAAACATATCTACAGGTGCTGTAGGGAGGGGAAGGAGGTAGGGCAGGGGGGATGGGGGGGAGAGGAAAAAGGGGGCTCAGTCTGGGTTTGGATTTGAATGCTTTATTTACCCCACCCTGATGCTTCCTTAATATATTTATTTATATTAATAATAATAATAATGGCATTTATTAAGCGTTTACTATGTGCAAAGCACTGGACTAAGCACTGGGGAGGTTACAGGTGATCAGGTTGTCCCATGAGGGGGCTCACAGTCTTAATCCCCATTTTACAGATGTGGTAACTGAGGCCCAGAGAAGTGAAGTGACTTGCCCAAAGTCACACAGCTGACAATTGGTGGAGCCTGGATTTGAACCCATGACCTCTGACTCCAAAGCCCGAGCTCTTTCCACTGCGCCACGCTGCTTCTCTTAAAATAAATAAAATAAGTCCTTCGAGCCGGAATCAAACCAGCGACCTAAGGATCTACAGTCCTCTGTTCTCAGCTGTGTGACTTTGGGCAAGTCACTTCACTTCTCTGGGCCTCAGTTCCCTTGTCTGTAAAATGGGGATGAAGAGTGTGAGCCCTGTGTGGGACAATCTGGTAACCTTGTATCTACCCCAGCGCTTAGAACAGTGCTCAACACATAGTAAGCACTCAACAAAAACCATTATTATTGGAGCTTAGAACTGTGCTTTGCACATAGTGAGCCCTTAATAAATGCCATCATTATTATTATTATTATTATTATTATTATTACGCAGTCCCCATCAAGACAGGGTTGCCTGTAGCCACACCGTAGAGTCTCCTAGCCTTAGCATGTTTACCTCCACGTCTGGCTCAGATGGAGTTTTGGCAGCGGTCCGTGTGCCCACCGTTATGGCACTGAGGGGCATCCCCCCACTTCCCCAGTGAGTGACTCTTTGGGGATCCCATCTACCTTTTCCACTGTACTCTCCCGACCGCTCACTGCAGTGCTCTGCCCAGAGTAAGTGCTCAATAAATACCACTGATTGGCGGGTCTTTGCTCAGAGCACGTGACTGGTGTTGGCTGCCCAGCTCAGATTTTCCAGCCGGGCTTTGTGCAGCTGCACAGAGTCCTGCTCCTTCTATTTCCTGGAAACGGAGTCTTTCTATAGAATCAGGCGGCCAGATGTCCTGGCTTGGCCGCGTTTTCCCCTCTGTTCCACGCTCCGGCCCTGGTGAGAAGCACCGTGGCCTAGAGGAAGGACAACAGGCTGGGTCGGAGGGCGGGGGGAGGGCCAGTGGGCCAGAGGAACTGGGTTCTAATCCTGACTCTGCCACCTGTCTTCTGTGGCACCTTGAGCGAGTCACTTCATTCATTCATTCATTCAATCGTATTTATTGAGTGCTTACTGTGTGCAGAGCACTGTACTAAGCGCTTGGGAAGTACAAGTTGGCAACATCAATCAATCAATCAATCAATCAATCGTATTTATTGAGCGCTTACTATGTGCAGAGCACTGTACTAAGCGCTTGGGAAGTACAAATTGGCATCACATAGAGACAGTCCCTACCCAACAGTGGGCTCACAGTCTAAAAGGGGGGAGACAGAGAACAGAACCAAACATACCAACAAAATAAAATAAGTAGGATAGAAATGTACAAGTAAAATAAATAAATAAATAAATAAATAGAGTAATAAATATGTACAACCATATATACATATATACAGGTGCTGTGGGGAAGGGAAGGAGGTAAGACGGGGGGATGGAGAGGGGGACGAGGGGGAGAGGAAAGAAGGGGCTCAGTCTGGGAAGGCCTCCTGGAGGAGGTGAGCTCTCAGCAGGGCCTTGAAGGGAGGAAGAGAGCTAGCTTGGCGGATGGGCAGAGGGAGGACATTCCAGGCCCGGGGGATGACGTGGGCCAGGGGTCGATGGCGGGACAGGCGAGAGCGAGGTACAGTGAGGAGATTAGTAGTGGAGGAGCGGGGGGTGCGGGCTGGGCTGGAGAAGGAGGGAAGGGAGGTGAGGTAGGAGGGGGCGAGGTGATGGAGAGCCTTGAAGCCCAGGGTGAGGAGTTTCTGCCTGATGCGCAGATTGATCGGTAGCCATTGGAGGTTTTTGAGGAGGGGAGTAATATGTCCAGAGCGTTTCTGGACAAAGATAATCCGGGCAGCAGCATGAAGTATGGATTGAAGTGGAGAGAGACACGAGGATGGGAGATCAGAGAGAAGGCTAGTGCAGTAGTCCAGACGGGATAGGATGAGAGCTATATATACAGATATATACAGATCTGTATAAGATAGATACATATATATGTTTGTTAAGCGCTTACTAAGCGCTGGGGAGGTTACAAGGTGATCAGGATGCCCCACGGGGCCTAACGGTTTTAATCCCCATTTTACAAATGAGGGACCTGAGGCCCAGAGAAGTGAAGTGACTTGCCCCAAATCACACAGCTGACAGTTGGCAGGGCCAGGATTTGAACCCATGACCTCTGACTCCAAAGCCTGGGCTCTTTCCACTGAGCCACGCTTCTTCTCCAGCTACTATGTGCCAAGCACTGCTCTAAGCTCTAGGGTCGGGGAGAATACAAGGGAATCAGGGAAAACAGGACTGTCCTCGACACCCTGAGCCCTCTTAGGGCAGGGATTCTCTCTCTTTAATAATAATAATAATAATAATAGTATTTGTTAAGCGCTTACTTCACTTCTCTGGACCTCAGTTCTCTCGTCTTCCAAAGCAGGGGGGGATTCAAAACCTGTTCTCCCTTCTCTACTTAAACTGTGAGCCCCATACGGGACCTGATTATCTTCTATCTACTTCAGTGCTTAGTAGAGTGTTTGGCACATAGTTCATGCGGTAAGCACTTAATTACCATTACTACTGTTTCCCTACAAAGCTCCGAAGATGCAGGAGAGGAGCAAGATGGGCAGTAGGGCAGCTTCCTCTCAGAAGCAGAGGGACTGTGGGAGTAGAAGCCTGTCCACCTCACCTACCCACCTCACCTATCTACCTATCTGCCCATGGCTTCCTCTCTTCTTTGTGAACACTAAGCAAGAGCAGAAACAACATCCTCCCACAATTTTGCATCCCTCCCAACCCTGCATTCTTTTCTCAGAGGAGCAGCAGAAGATCCAGTCTATGAGTTGGGTGATTTGGGCTCTAATTCTGACTTTGCTACTTCTCTGCATTATTGTCC
Organism: Tachyglossus aculeatus; assembly: GCF_015852505.1. Classification (NCBI taxonomy): domain Eukaryota; kingdom Metazoa; phylum Chordata; class Mammalia; order Monotremata; family Tachyglossidae; genus Tachyglossus; species Tachyglossus aculeatus. Next base: position 42,726,617 of record NC_052074.1, on the reverse strand, counting down.
TCTCCAGAATCATTAATGACTTCTCTCTTTCACCATTTTGGTGGCCACTGAGCACTAATAATAATAATAATGGCTTTTGTTAAGCGCTTACTATGTGCAAAGCACTGCTCTAAGCGCTGGGGAGGTTACAAGACAATCAGCTTGTCCCACAGGGGGCTCACAGTCCTCATCCCCATTTTACAGATGAGGGAACTGAGGCACAGAGAAGCTAAGTGACTTGCCCAAAGTCACACAGCTGACAATTGGCAGAGCCAGGATTTGAACCCATGACCTCTGACTCCAAATCCCGGACTCTTTCCACTGAGCCACGCTACTTCTCTCTTTCACCATTTTGGTAGCCACTGTGCATTCATTCATTCATTCAATCGTATTTTTGGAGTGCTTACTGTGTGCAGAGCACTGTACTAAGCGCTTGGGAAGTCCAAGTTGGCAACATACAGAGACGGTCCCTACCCAACAGTGGGCTCACAGTCTAGAAGGAGAAGATAGACAACAAAACAAAACATATTAACGAAATAAAATAAATAGAATAAATAAGTACAAATAAAATAAATAGAGCAATACATATGTACAAACATATATACAGGTGCTGTGGGGAGGGGAAGGAGGTAAGGCGGTGGGGATGGAGGGGGGAGGAGGGGGCTCAGTCTGGGAAGGCCTCCTGGAGGAGGTGAGCTCTCAGTAGGGCTTTGCACTTATTATGTGCCAAGGACTGTGCTGAGCACGGAGACAGGCCCAGAATAAACACATCCAACATCATTCCTGTCTATCACAGGCTCACTGTCAAAGATGGAGGGGGAGTGGGTATCTTATTCCCCTCCCTTTGTAAACTGTAAGCTCCTTGTGGACAGGAAACTTGTCTACCAACTCGATTATATTGTGCTTTCTCAGGTGCTTAATACAGTGCTCAGTGCACAGTAAGAACTTAATAAATACCATTGATTGATTGATCAAGAAACTAGGATCCAGAGAGGTTAAGTGATTTGCCCTAGGTCACACAGCAGATCAGTGACAGAGTTGGAACATAATCTCCTGCCTAAAGATCGTTCCACTAGACCACACTGCCTCTCTTTTCCTGGCCATGATCCCAGTCCACTGAGAACCCACCTACATACCAGTATGATGAACAAGACTGTATTGGCTTGGCTGCCCTGGGGAAGGGAGTGGAAACTAAGGCCAGGGCAAGGGAGAGGTTGTGTTCAGAGCAGAAGCTGCTCTGCTTGAGGGCTGAGTCACTAGACTAACTCAACTTCCATTTTCCGCTGGCGTTAGATCGCGTTACTCGCTGACTGGAATCTCAGCCATTAATGAATTGTGAACACAATTGGAATACGGTGCATACTGGAAATTTCCTCCGTCCAGTGAGGGACCATCTGTTTCTGAATGTATTTCAGAGGGGTGCTAATGAGGCCTAACGATCATTCGGAAGAAAACAAAAATGTTTCTCTTCCTACTGTAGGTTCCTGGCTTAGTCTCCCTCTGAGGTAAATTGTCAAAACAGCTGGAAAAACCCCTCAACGATGCATTTGGGTCCTGGGCACTGCAGAAGTGGCTTCTGTCTACTTTCTCACTCACTGTGCATCCATCTCATCTGTCTCATCACCGACCCCTCTCCCTGGCCTGGATCTCCCTCCCCATTCGTATCGAACAAACCTCCACCCTCCTTCGAAGCCCTCCTAAAATCACCTCTCCTCCTTCCCTAAACCCTCACTTCCCCACTCTATTTGCCATCTCTTTTGTGCTGCCTAGGCACTTAGGTGTGTATTCCTTAAATATTTTGATTCTCACCTCGCCCCCAGCCCCACAACCCTTATGTCCATATCCTTATTCTCTGCCATTTCCCCTATCTGTAACTTATTAAATGGGTCTTCCCCTTTGAAGGGTAACTTTCTTGCAGGCAGGGATCATGTCTACCAATAATAATTGATTGATCGATTCATTGCAGGGCACGTCAACGAGAAGCTTTTCGAAGTAACATCAATGAGTGCCTACTGAAGAGGGCATCAAGGTACATTTATCTGAAGCGAACATCAAGAGAGAATATCTGAAGGGAATATCAACAGGCATCAGTCTGAATTATCTCACTCACGGTGGGAGTAAGATAGTCCCACGGCCCGATCAGAGCCACAGGGGAGAAGATGAGTAGCCCTACAGATGATCGGCTGAAATACAGACACCAGAATAGCCCTCTCCGCTCACTTCCGACACTTCTGCCTATCCCAGGGCGAGGGTGGTCCATTATGGGTAAATTTTACCCCAGAGAGGCAGAACCTAAAAATTCTCAGAACAAGCCGGGTGCATTCTGGAGGTGTATCGTGGCTCCGGTTTTTATTTTAATCAACTGTCGAAGACGACATCTATCCCCCTGGGCCTGTTTTCAGTGTTTGGTTTCTCTTTGAACACTCCCCTTAAGCGCAAACATGAAGGAGAGAGGAGACGGATGATTCGGGAAGACGGATGTTGCTTTTCTTAAACAGTCTGGATGCGAAATCCCTCTAGGAGCTGCACTGATCGATTCGTGACTTGGAACATTCACGGTCAACAGGCAATCTCCTTGGAAAGAGGATTTCCACTGATTTCACTGTGCAGCTTCCAAACTCCAAGTGATCAGAATGACCACAACCCAAAAAACATCCAGTGAGGCTACCCGTGGCTGAGGGTGGCGATCTGAGGGAAGGCTATCAACAAGGTCAACAACAATCTCAAGTGATTAATCAGTCAATGAATCAGTAGTATTTATTGAGGGCTTATTCTGCACAGAGCACTCTACTAAGCACTTGGGAGAGTATACTACAACAGAATTACAGGACACGTTCACTGTCCAGAATGAGTGCCCTGACCTCAGTGCACGCTCAGTAAATATTACCACTACCACCGTGGGTGTCAGAAGGTCATGGGTTCTAATCCTGACTCTGCCATATGACCTTGGGCAAGCCGCTTCACTTTTCAGTGCCTCAGTTACCTCATTCGTAAAATGGGGATTGAGACTGTGAGCCTCATGTGGGACCAGGCCTGGGCCCAACACGATTTTCTTGTATCCTCCCCAGCTCTTAGTACAGCACCTAGCACCTAGTCAGCACTCAACAAATACCACAATTACTATTAAGATGCCACTCCAGGTCAGAGCAATGGGGAAATCCACCCCAGGGTGATTTCTTCTTCCATTTCAGTGTGTTAAAGTGGTTAAGAGACTGAATCCCATTTCTCTTCTACTCAAGGCTCACCATCTATTTTATCTTTTTCTTACAGATGGAGAAACTGAGGCCCAGAGTTTAAGTGACTTGCCCAAGGCTCCCCAGCAGACCGAGCGCTGACTCTTCGCTTCTGAAAATACTGACTTTTCTTCCTCCCTCCCAAGCAGCGTGGCTCAGTGGAAAGAGCACGGGCTGGGGAGCCAGAGGTCATGGGTTCTAATCCCGGCTCCACCACTCGTCAGCTGTGTGACCTTGGGGAAGTCACTTAACTTCTCTGGGCCTCAGTTCCCTCATCTGTAAAATAGAGATGAAGACTGTGACCCCACGTAGGACAACCTGATTACCTTGTATCTCCCCCAGCACTTAGAACAGTGCTTGGCACATAGTAAATGCTTAACAAATACCAACATTATTATTATTATTATTAAAAAGGTACACTTCAGCGAGACCCCACAGTGTGCTTGTGTCTACACGTGTGGAGTCCACAGGATTAAACATGTTACATATCTGAATGATGTTGTCGTTTGTGAGGAAAGACTATTTTTAACAACGTCGTCGGTCTCCAGAATTTCCCCCTGGAAATATTTGTTCTGTGTTCCTCTCTCTTGAGCCATGGGGGTGGGAGGCTCGGGTACAAACCCCTCTCGAAGAGGAATTGGTACACCTCAAGAGTCTGCCAAAAACCCCATTTGCTAAATATATAGCACACATGATGAAGGATTAATAACAACCACGCCTCGTGGAGCCAGGAGGAAACCCCGTCAGTTTGTTTGATGTTGGTAACTGTATCCTGAGGGCTATCAGCTCACTGTAGACGTGGCCAATTAGGAACTCAACCCTAATTTCCAGCAATGCCTACTGAATGGCGTTTCCACTCCAGGATTATGAAAAGAAGTGTGAAAATGACAGGCAGTGTGGCCTAGTGGAAAGAGCACAGGCTCAGCCATGAGCCACGCTGCTTCTCTGCCATATACACACTGGACCTAGTGGGCTAGTCTGATAGTCATATACTGACAAGCAGTGTGGCTCAGTGGAAGGAGCCCAGACTTTGGAGCCAGAGGTCAGGGGTTCAAATCCCAGCTCCGCCAATTGTCAGCTGTGTGACACTTCTCTGTGTCTCAGTTCCCTCATCTGTAAAATGGGGATTAAGACTTGTGAGCCCCCTGTGGGGCAACCTGATCACCTTGTAACCTCCCCAGTGCTCAGAACAGTGCTTTGCACATAGTAAGCACTTTATAAATGCCATTATTATTATTATTATATACATACTGTACCTCAATCTTGTCTGTCTTGCAGCCAAAGCCCTGCCCAGATTCTCCCTCTGGTCTAGAACTCTCTCCTCTTTCATATCTGAAGAACCATTGGTCTACAGTGGTTCAAAACCCTCCTAAAATCACATCTCTTCCAAAAGCCCACCCCAACTAAGCCCTCATTTTCCCTACTCCCTCTTCACACTTACACCTGGATCCATTATCCCTTTAAGCATGGGATATTCTCCCACCTTCATCCCCACAGCACTTTTGTCCATATCCATAATTTATTTTAATGTCTGTCTCCCCATTAGACTGCCAGCTTCTTAAGAGTGGGGATCGTGCCTAATAACTCTACTGAACTCTCCCAAGTTCTCTGTACCATGCACAACTTAGGGGAAGTGCTCAATAAATACCACGGCTTGATTGATGAATTGGTTGTTGTCTTAGGCAAGATGGCGGGACGGAGAGAAGAACATGCTCACGGTTGGTTTTATATCTTTCCATATACACAGCGACTGCCCAAGGCATTTGGGAAAACACAGTTCCATCTCTTGCCATTCATATACGTGACCAACTAGAGGTCCAGGTCTTTCCCAAATCTCCTCACTTTTATTGTTTGCCTATATTCTGATTATTACATCATATTTGACTCACCTCTTCTCATCCTATTCTGAGCGTTTCCTCTTGGAAATCTATAGGTGACACTCCCCTACAGGGCCGGAAATTCACCGCCATTCCCACTCTCCCTGTCCGTCCCCCAAGCACGTTTGCAGTGAAGAGGATGGGAGAATCCTGTCATTGTGGAAAAACAGACACAGCCCTCCAATGGATTGGCCTTCCTTCCTTCCTCAGGCTGGAGGGACATCCCTCTTCCAAGAAGCCCGCTGTCCTGACCTTGACTGTTTCTTCCATTGTCCCTCTTCGGCTCCCTGGAAACCGTGGCGCTGGGGAATGAGGGCCAGGAAACGTATCATAATGGGACATCGTTGGGGGGGTGGTCCACGTTGCCTCATACAGCAATCTCTCTGAGGCACGAGACGTCTCAGTGAGTCCATCACATTGATTGAGCACTTACTGTGTGCAGAGCACTGTACTAAGCGCTTGGAAGAGGACGATATAGCAGACACATTCTCCGGCCACAACAAACTTACAGTCTAGAGGGGGAGACAGACATTGAGGCGCTTCAGCCTCTGCCCTGTAGCGCTCAGACCCTGGGATTCCCCAGCTTGGAAGGGCATCCGGGCTGGATGTGTGTTCCAAGGCCGTCGCCTTGTCAGGTAGCCATGGCAACAGACATGTCCACGTTGACAGGACTGAAAAAAGAGACAAGACAAAAGAAAAAAAAACAGAACATGCTTCAAAGAAATGGAGTGGCTGCACTAAATATGACAGCAAGACTAAAAGAAATAGAGCAGCAGAAACAAAGGACAGAGGGCATCAGGACTAAGAGAAATAGGGAGGAAGAGTGAAAGGAAATAGGGGGAAAAGGAGTAAATGAAATAGGGCCACAGGGCTTTTTTTTTCATTGTATTTGTTAAGCCATTACCATGTACCAAAGTGCTTTGCTAAGCACTGGAGTAGTAGAAACGTGATAATCAGACCAATCATTATCCCTGTCCCACATAGGGCTCACAGTCTGAGGGAGAACAGTTACTGAACGACCATTTAACAAACAAGGATACTGAGGCACAGGGAAGTTAAATGCTTTGCCCAAGATCATTCAGCAGAGGAGTGAAAGAGCCCGTATTAGAAGCCAGGTCCTCTCACTCTTAGGCCCGTGCTTTTTCCACTTGGCCACGCGGCTTCTCGACTAGAAGAAATAGAGCAGCAAGATGTAAAGTAGCTTGAAGGTTTCTTTTCTCCTCTCCTCTCCTCTCCTCTCCTCTCCAGTATCTTTTAAAGTGGTTCCTGTGGGAAGATAGCCTTGGGGAGGAACTTGGGCTCTCTTTGCTGCAGGAAAAGACTTGAGTCTCTTCAAACAGGAGGCTTTAGTTTGGAGTGAAAGTCTCATTTCTACCAACTGTGTTGTATTAAACCTTCCCAAGCGCCTAGTACAGTGCTATGCACAAAGTACTCAATCAGTACCACTGATAGACTGAGTTTCTGCACTTCAGTTACCTCACCCGTAAACTGGAGATTCAATACCTGTTCTCCCCACCCACACTTTATAATAATAATAATAATGATAGCATTTATTAAGCACTGTTCTAAGCGCTGGGGAGGTTACAAGGCAATCAGGTTGTCCCACAGGGGGCTCACAGTCTTAATCCCCATTTTACAGATGAGGGAACTGAGGCACAGAGAAGTTAAGTGACTTGCCCAAAGTCACACAGCTGACAAGTGGCAGAGCCGGGATTCGAACCCATTACCTCTGACTCCAAAGCCCGTGCTCTTTCCACTGAGCTACGCTGCTACTCTGATGGTGAGCCCCCTGTGGGGACTAGGACTATGTCCAAACTGGTACCCTGAATCTACCCCAGCGCTTAGCACAGTGCCTGGAGCCTAGCAGAGGTTTAACAAATATCACAACTTTAAAAAATGTCCTTCTGCCTCTCCTTTTCTGTTCCCTTTATTTCCCAAGCCCTTTTCCTCCTTTTCAGCTTTTTCCCATTCGAGCAAAGTGGTGGTCGGGGGGGACAAGACTGGAGTCAGAGGGTAGCGAGTGGTGGATGGAGGGGTGGGGGGAGAGAAGGGGGGGTGCTGGGGGAAAGGAAAAACTATCAGGTTTTCCCAGGGGCACCATGATGCCCCCCAAACCCAGGGGTAGCTATGCAGCATTTAGAACTGGCCAAGGTTCAGTGCTGTCGGGCGGATATACAGACTCGCCTTGAAGCTTTTAATAAAATCGTGAAGCAGGGATGGCGTTTTTCTCCCGCTGACACTTGAATTCACAACCACTGCATGTAATCTCTAGAAATATAAACATTTTCTGACTGCTGACGAGCTGCTCCCCAAGGCCACATTATCGCGGAGATGACATCTACGGAACTGAATTTGAAAGACGAACACTCACATCGTCTAAATGATAGCCTAACCTTGGATCCCATCGAAACTCATCTGAATGTAGTTTGTGGTCAATGGGACTTCGATTTCTAAATGGGAAAAGCCAAGTTCCAGCCACAGCTGTGATGCTCTCCTTCCGGGGGCCGTGATCCAGTGAGAAAAATGAATCCCGGAGACAATTCCCAAGTCCTGACCTCCTGCTAAGGGAGAATGTGGAAGCGCTGGGGATGAGTCGATCAACATCTTCATTAAAAAATGCATCTCCTGTTTGTAACCCCCAGATGGGCCCCATTTTGCAGAATCATTTCACTAGAGAATTGTGTTCTGTTTGTAAATTAGCAATCAATGCTTTTATGGAGAAGCAGCGTGGCCCGGGGGAACGAGCATGGGCCTAAGAGTCAGAAGGATCTGGCCTCCACCACTAGTCTGCCGTGGGACCTTGGATAAGTCACTTCACTTCTCTATGCCTCCGTTACCTCAACTGTGAAACAGGGACTAAGAATGTGAGCCCCGTGTGGGACAGTTACTATGTCCAACCTGATTAGCTTGTATCTATCCCAGAGCTTAGAACAGTGCTTGGCACATAGCAAGAGCTTAACAAGTATCATAATTATTATTATTTTTATTCTGGACGGAGCACTATACTAAGCATTTAGGAGATGAAATTGGGGATTGTAGACTCAATCCCTGCCCTCAAAGGATTTTACAATCTATGTGGTTAACAGGCTCACCAGCACTGAATCTACCGGGGTTCAAATCCCGGCTCCGCCAGTTGTCAGCTGTGTGACTTTGGGCAAGTCACTTCACTTCTCTGGGTCTCAGTGACCTCATCTGTAAAATGGGGATTAAGACTGTGAGCCCCCCGTGGGACAACCTGATCACCTTGTAACCTCCCCAGCACTTAGAACAGTGCTTTGCACATAGTAAGCGCTTAATAAATGCCATCATTATTATTATTACAAGACTTTGAGAACCGGATCCTCTGCTACTGTGATCTCTTGTTTGTCCTCTCAATAGATCAGAGAAGCAGTGTGGCCTAGTGGATAGAGCCTAGCATCAGAAGGACCTGGGTTCTAATCCCAGATCATTATTATTATTATTGTTACCCTCATTACATCATAGTTCCATTGGGCCAGGCATGTGAGGAGAATGAACAACAGCAGGTTACCAAAACACTGGTAACTCTGGTGGATGGTGTACTAAAATGAGGAAACGCACTGTGGCTTAATAATAATAACAATAATAATAATAATGGTATTTGTTAAGCACTTACTATGTGACAGTCACTATTTCAAATGCTGGGGTCTTGTCTCATCTTATGCCGTCGAGTCGTTTCCAACCCATAGTGATAACACGGACACATCTCCCCCAGAATGTCCTACTCTCCATCTTCAATCGTTCCGGTTGTGGATCCATAGGGTTTTCTTGGTAAAAATGCATAAGTCACTTACCATTACCACCTTCCACGCGGTAAACTCGAGTCTTCTCCCTCGACTCTCTCCCCTGCCGCTGCTGCCCAGCATGGGTGAGTTTTGACTTGTCTTCCACTCACTAGCCATGGGCCAAGTTAGGAATGGAATGGGTAGCCCTCTGCTTGACTCTTCTTCCCGTTGCCGAGATGGTAGAGGACTGGAAACTCTTCAGGTGCGACCCTGAGAGGATAAATGCTGGGTAGGTACAAGATAATCAGATTGGACACAGACCCTGTGTCCATGGGGCTCACAGACTTAATCCCTATTTTACAGATGAGAGAACTGAGGCCCAGAACGATGGACACACAGAAGACAAGTGGCCGAGCAGGATTAGAACTCATGACCTTCTGATTCCCAGGCCTGTGCTCTTTCCACTAGGCCACCCTGCTTCTGGGAGGTTGGATCCTACAAACAACCTCATAGACCTCCTAGTATGTACAGGTCTGAAAACACTCCTCCAGGAGAATCTGAAATCTTTTGCCTGCTGAATAATAACAATTATAATGGTATTTGTTAAGCGTTTATTATGTGTCGAGGACTGTTCTAAGCACTGAGGCAGTTACAGGCTAGTCAGGTTGAACACAGTCCTGTCCCACATGGGGCTCACAGTCTTCATCCCCATTTTACAGATGAGGCAACGGAGGCCCAGAGAAGTGAAGTGACTTGCCCAAGGTCCCATAGCAGACAAGTGATGGAGTCAGGATTAGAACCCAGGTCCTTCTGACTCTGAGGCTCAGGCTCTATCCACTAGGCCATGCTGCTTCCCCCTCCAATCTCCGACTTCCCATTAACAAGTGTTCTGAGGACCCATTCATTTTGCTATTATGATGACACAATCGCGCAGGAAACCTCTTGGCACAAAGCCTTGGAAACACACGTGGATTTGGGAGATCAGAATTAAGTAGTTAGCGGTGGGCTTTCCATGGAAACCAATAATATCCTTATCTCCCCCGAATTCACTTTGCTAATACCATCTTAAGCTTGAAAATCGCGAGGCAGGTTATTGGAGTAACACTCAGCATGTCTCTTGGGAGAGTCACTGGATTCCCCTCACCCGCATCTAATTCCTTAATGAAGCGCTTCTCCTTTCCTTTCGTTCATTCAGTCGTATTTATTGAGTACTTACTTTGTGTGAAACACTGTACTAAGCACTTAGGAGAGTGCAATATCACAATTAACAGGCACATTCCCTGCCCACAATGAGTTTAATGTCTACAAGCTGCCTCAGTTACCTCATCTGTCAAATGGGAATTGACTGGGAGCCCCACATGGGACAACCTGATCACCTTGTATCCCCCCCCAACGCTTAGAGCAGTGCTTTGCACATAGTAAGCACTTAAAATATACCATCATTATTATTATTACAAGACTCTGAGGGCCGGATCCTCTGTTACTGTGATCTCTTGTTTGTCCTCTCAATAGATCAGAGAAGCAGTGTGGCCTAGTGGATAAAGCCTGGGCGTCAGAAGGACCTGGGTTCTAATCCCAGATCCTCCACTTCTCTTCACCTCACAGAGAGGTGAAGTGACTTGCCCAAGGTCACACAGCAGACAAGCGGAGGGGGCTCCGGGCCATCTGACCGGCGGCAGAAAAGCAAGACGATAACACAATTCATTCTTTTCCTGACCAATGAATCTTATTAAATTCTTAATAATAATAACAACAATAGTAATGTGGCATTTGTTAAGCGCTTACTATGTGCCAAGCACTGTTCTAAGCACTGGGGTAGTAATAATAATAATAATGGAATTTGTTAAGCACTTACTATGTGCCAAGCACTGTTCTAAGCGCTAGGGAGATATAAAGTCATCCCACGTGGGGCTCACAGTCTTAATCCACATTTTACAGATGAGGTAATTGAGGCCCAGAGACATGAAGTGACTCGCCCAAAGTCACACAGCTGACAAGTGGTGGAGCCGGGATTAGAACCCATGACCTCTGGCTCCCAAGCCCGGGCTTTTTCCACTGAACAAGGTAATCAAGTTGTCCCACATAGGGCTCCCAGTCTTAATCTCCATTTTACCGATGAGGTCACTGAGGCACAGAGAAGTGAAGTGACTCGTCCAAGGTCACGAAGTGGACAGGTGGGAGAGTTGGGATTAGAACCCACATCCTTCAACTTCCAGGTCCACTCTCTTTCCACTAGACCATGCTTCTAAGTGTTGTGCTGAGCACTGGGGTCAATACGCGATCATCCCATGGGAAGCTCCTACTTCTGTGACGATGGATTCTGCGATGAAAACCACAGAAGCCGGAGAAGAATCGGGGTTTGATGGCCTTCCAGGGCAAATCAACAAGAAAAGGGGGACCGAATCATACGTCATCTTCACAGACTAACAGGGATGGAAAGTGGGTATTTTAACCCCATTTCACAGATAAAGAAACTGAGGCCCAGAGAGGTGGACTTGTCCAAGGAGTCAGTGGAAAAGCTAAGACTAGAACCCAGATCTCCCAACTTCCAGTTCTGTTTTCTTGGGCTATATTGCCCCTGATCTACATCACCTTCTTGCCCTCCAAGGGGTCTCCAAGAACAGTCTCCCCACCTGAACCCCGACTTGGGAGGTGCCACAGGGATCATTTCCCCAGCTCTCGGCCTCTGGATTCCGTTGCCCTGCCTGGATAATCGGATCCTCTGCCCTGGGAGAATGGGGGCGAGGGGCGGGAGGGGGCGGAAAGGATGTCTAACTCTGCGCGTTGTCCAGAAATAAAAACAAACCGTCGCCAGCAGCTCTTCCCAGCTGGGGGTTTTAGTGATTCCAGATGTGTGGATGAAAGAAAGGCCAACCCCACCGAGCTCCGGCCTGGCACCCGGGCAGCGGAGCGAGACAACCGTCCTCTAAACACGGCGCTCCTCCCTCCACCCGGCCCAGAATCAATATTTGCATTTTCATCTGCGCTTAACGTGAAAGATCAACGCTCGGGCCCCAGAGATGAAAGCGCTTTGTCGTCGGTTTTTTTTTTTTTTTCTTTTCTTCCTCTGACATTTTTGCAGCAGTAGTTGGGAGGAAGCAGATGTTTGTCTGTGAGTCCCATGGATGGGTCGGCTGCCTCCTCCACTGAACACACAGAGTGACAGGGCTGAACTGTGAGGCGGCTCCGGGCTTTCATCTTCTTCTTTATTATGGCTCCGGTCTTTTGTTTATGGGACGGCACTAATACTGAGGTCACATCTCTGATTCGCAAATCCAAATAAAGCCCCGGCGTGGCGGACTTTCCAAAAGTTCGGAACCAGCTGTTCAGCGGCGAGTCCCGGAAGCAGAAGCAGCGTGGCCTGATGGATAGAGCCTGGGCCTGGAGTCAGAAGGATCTGGGTTCTAATCATGACTCCGCCACTCGTCTGCTGTGACTTTAGGCGAGCCACTTCATTTCTCTGTGCCTCAGTTACCTGTAAAATGCTGATTAAGAGTGCTAGCCCCACCTGGGACAGGGACCGTGTCCAATTTGATGACACTGTCTACTCCAGGGCTGAGAACCGTACTTGACACATAGTAAGCGCTGAACGAATACCATCATTTTTATTATTATTAGCAAAATGACCATCCTGCGGCTTAATGCGAATGGTCTGGGTAGAAACTGTATGATGGGCGAAGCCATTCTCCAGTCTCCAAAGAAGGTTCCAGTTCACTGGGTTCAGTTCTGATGATTTTGACCACCTGTCTACATGTTTTGTTTTGTCGTCTGTCTCCCCCTTCTAAACTGTGAGCCCGTTGTTGGGTAGAGACTATATATGTTGCTGACTTGTACTTCCCAAGCGCTTAGTCCAGCACACACAGTAAGTGCTCAGTAAATACGATCAAATGAATGAATGAATGAATGAATTCACAGGTGGAGGGCCGGGTTTATAAAGGTTTACTAGTGAGAAAGTTAGGCTGTGGACTGTAAATTCTAAACTGTAAGTTGTGGGCAGGGAACGTGTCCACCAACTCTGTTATATCGTACTCTCCCAAGTGTTGAGTACAGTGTTCTGCACACAGTAAGCGCTCAGTAAGTAGAACTGATTGATTGGGAGGGAAGTGGGGGAACATTAGGGGCACTGTATGGTCAATCCTTATCCACGAGGGTGGATGTACAAGGGGGCTACTCTCACCTAGATCCTCTAAACATCTCCTTAATATATATGGGTGAAGAAGGGGTTGGGAGCAAAAAAACCTTGAGGGATGATGGGTAGAGGGGAAATTAGAGCCAAGATCAGATTGGATTTCTTCCTCTACTCAGTGTGTAGTAATTTCAGAGCAACAGTTGGGAAGCGGCATGGCCTGTGGAAGTCCTTCTAGACTGCGAGCCCGTTGTTGGGTAGGGACTGTCTCTATATGTTGCCAACTTGTACTTCCCAAGCGCTTAGTACAGTGCTCTGCACACAGTAAGACCTCAATAAATACGATTGAATTAATTAATTAATTAATATATTATAAATTATTGATTCATATTAATGTCTGTCTCCCCCCTAAGCTGTAAACTCATTACGAGTGGGGAATGTGTCTGATAATTCTGCCACAATGTACTCTCCCAACTGTTTAGTACAGTGCTCCGCACACAGTAAGCCCTCAAAAGATATCGCCGCTTGATTGACTGATGGCATTATATTATTATAATAATAACTGTGATATTTGTTAATAATGATAATAATAATAAAGGTATTTGTTAAGTGTTTACTCTTTGCCAACCACTGTCCTAAGTGGTGGGGTAGATACAAAGTAATCCTTATTTTGTCCTATTTTGTCCTACTTTTCACTCACAGTCTAAGTAGGTGGAAGAAAAGCTATTGAATCTCCATTTTACAGGTAAGGAATTAGAACCCAGGTCCTCTGACTCCCAGCTCAAGTCTCTTTCCACTAAGCCACACTCCCTTAACACTGCTGGAGACAGAATCCTGGACGGATGGAGATTTTAAGTTTCTTGTGGGCTGGGAATATGTCATTTGCTTGTTTTCCACTCCCCAAATGCTTAGTACAGTGCATTTTTATGGTATTTTTTAAGCGCTTACTATATGCCAGGTACTCTACTAAGTGCTGGGGTAGATCCAAGCTATTCAGATTGGACACATGGGGCTCACTGTCTTAATCCCCATTTTACAGATAAGGCAACTGAGGCCCAGAGAAGTAAAGTTACTTGCCCAAGGTCACCCAGCAGACAAGTGGCACAGTCAGGATTAGAACCCAGTCCTTCTTTCAGGCCCAGGCTCTATCCACTTGGCCACCCTGCTTGGCACCTAGTAAGACTTCTAGACTGTGAGCCCACTGTTGGGTAGGGACCGTCCCTATATGTTGCCAACTTGTACTTCCCAAGCGCTTAGTACAGTGCTCTACACACAGTAAGCGCTCAATAAATACGATTGAATGAATGAACAGTAAGTGCTCAATAAATACGATTGAATGAATGAATGAAAAGAGCTTAACAAATACCATCATCCAACAGATGCTCAATAAATGCTATTATTGCTACAACTTGCTCTGATCCCAAAATCACATTTCAGACTTTGGGAAGTTTTCCTTTTCGAGCGGCCCATAAAGACAGTCGGCAAAATACCTCAAAATATTAGCAACTGATATCGGTCAGCGCTTCTTCACTTTACCAAAGTGGGAGGGATGTCAATCAATCCAGTCGATCAATCAATCGTTTTCACCCCAAAACCTGCCTACAGGAGAGCATCTTGCTGTGCTATGTCCTGGGCACTGGAGTATATCAGTTACATATAATTACTAATAATGGTTCATCTGAAGTGCTTATTAGAGAAGCAGCGTGGCTCAGTAGGCAAGAGCACGGGCTTTGGAGTCAGAGGTCATGGGTTCAAATCCCGGCTCTGCCAATTGTCAGCTGTGTGACTTTGGGCAAGTCACTTAACTTCTCTGGGCCTCAGTGACCTCATCTGTAAAATGGGGATTAAGACTGTGAGCCCCCCGTGGGACAACCTGATCACCTTGTAACCTCCCCAGCGCTTAGAACAGTGCTTTGCACATAGTAAGCGCTTAATAAATGCTATTATTATTATTATTATTATTATTATTATTTTGTGCCAAGCGCTCTTCTAAGAGCTGGGCTAGATACAACTTAATCGTCCCTGTCCCACTTGGGGCTCACAGTCTAAGTAGGAGGGAGTAGGATTTAATCCCCATTTTACCGATGGGGTAACTGAGGTGCAGAGAAGTTAAGGGACTTTCCCAAGGTGACACAGTGGACATGTGACAGAGACGGGATTAGAACTCAGGGCCCCTAACTCCCAAGCTCTTGCTTTTTCCACGAGGCCACCCTTCTTTGCTAGGCCACGCTGCTTTGGGTCGCTTATTTGGAGCTCTCAGTTTTTCTTCTTATCCCCAAATGAACCCGGAAAAGGTATCATCCGAGCAGAGATGGGTTCAGTTGCTTGGCCTCGGAGTTCCACGTCTTCCTCGATTCCGAAGGGATAGCCTTCTTGTTCCAAGCAAGAGGGGGGTTTGGCGAAATAATGAGGAGGTTGCATTGTTGAATAGCCTCAGAGTTGTTCAGCTGCGGACCCTGGAGACAATTAGAACCGTCCACGGCTTCCTGCCTCATCCGGTGAATCCGTTCCTGGGAGATGAGCCAACATCCTTGGTTGCGCTAATAAGAACAAGAGTTGCCTTAAAGCTTCGAGTCCAGACCTGGAGCAAATTGGAATCAAAATCCAGGCTGTTTTTCGACATAGAGGCCTGTGTTGTTATGATGGTATGTGTTAAGCGCTTACTCTGTGCCAAGCACTGTTCTAAGCCCTGGGGTAGATACAAGATAAGCAGGTTGTCCCACGTGGGGCTCACAGTCTTAATCCACATTTTAGAGATGAGGTAACTGAGGCCCAGAGAAGTTAAGTGATTTGCCCAAGGTCACACAGCAGACAAGTAGCAGAGCTGGGGTTAGAACCCACGACCTCTGACTCCCAAGTCCATGCTCTTTCCACTAAGCCACACTGCTTCTCATAGTATTTGTTAAGAACTTACTATGTGCCAGGCGTTGTACTAAACGCTGGGATTAATCGTGTTGGGATAATCATGCTGGGTTAATCATTAATCCTAATATGAGAAGCAGCGTGGCTCAGTGGAAAGAGCCCGGGCTTTGGAGTCTGAGGTCGTGGGTTCAAATCCCGACTCTGCCCCTTGTCAGCTGTGTGACTTCGGGCAAGTCACTTAACTTCTCTGTGTCTCAGATACCTCATCTGTAAAATGGGGATTAAGACTGTGAGCCCCATGTGGGACAACCTGATCACCTTGTAACCTCCCCCGAGTTTAGAACATGCTTTGCACATAGTAAGCACTTAATAAATGCCATTATTATTATTATTATGTTGGACACAGTCCCTGTCTCACATGGGGCTCACAATCTAAGGGGGAGGGAGAACAGGGATTGAATCCCTATTTTACAGTTTAATAATAATAATAATAATTTTGGTATTTTTTAAGCGCCTATTATGTGCCAAGCACTGTTCTAAGAGCTAAGGTAGATACGAGGTAATCAGGCTGTCCCACGTGGGGCTCACAGTCTTAATTCCCATTTTAGAGATGAGGTAACTGAGGCACAGAGAAGTGAAGTGACTCATCCAAGGGCACACAGCAGACAAATGGCAAAGACTTTTTTTAGGAGGCCTTCCCAGACTGAGCCCCTTCCTTCCTCTCCCCCTCGTCCTCCTCTCCATCCCCCCATCTTACCTCCTTCCCTTCCCCACAGCACCTGTATATATGTATATATGTTTGTACATATTTATTACTCTATTTATTTATTTATTTATTTTACTTGTACATATCTATTCTATTTATTTTATTTTGTTAGTATGTTTGGTTTTGTCTCCCCCTTTTAGACTGTGAGCCCACTGTTGGGTAGGGACTGTCTCTATAAGTTGCCAATTTGTACTTCCCAAGCGCTTAGTACAGTGCTCTGCACACAGTAAGCGCTCAATAAATACGATTGATGATGAAAGCTGGGATTAGAACCCACATCCTCTGACTCCCAAGCCTGGGCTCTTTCCACTGAGCCACGCTGCTTCTGCAGACAAGTGACAGAGCGGGGATCAGACCCAGGTTCTTTGACACCCAGGCCTAAGCTCTATCCACTAGGCCACACTGCTTCTCTCCATTTCTTAAATGCTATTTGTCAAGTGCCGTGCTTCCTTAGTGCTGGAGTGGATACAATCAGTCAATCAATCGGTCGTATTTATTGAGCACATACTAAGTGCTAGAGAAGCAGTGTGGCTCAGTGGAAATAGCCCGGGCTTTGAAGTCAGAGGTCATGGGTTCACATCCCAGCTCCACCATTTGTCAGCTGTGTGACTTTGGGCAAGTCACTTCACTTCTCTGGGCCTCAGTCACCACGTCTGTAAAATGGGGATTAAGGCTGTGAGCCCCACGTGGGACAACCTGATCACCTTGTAACCTCCCCAGTGCTTAGAACAGTGCTTTGCACATAGTAAGAGCTTAATAATTGCCATTATTATTATTATTATCAAGTGTGGAGGGCTTGATGGATACCTAATCAATCGATAGTATTGATTGATTGACTGGGAAGCAGCTGCGGCTTAGTGGGTAGAGCGCAAACCTGGAGTCAGAACAGCCTGGGTTCTAATCTCAGCTCTGCCGGTTGCCTTCTGTGTGAACTTGGGCAAATCACTTTTTCATTCAGTCGTATTTATTGAGCACTTACTGTGTGCAGAGCACTGTACTAAGCGCTTGGGAAGTACAAGTTGGCAACATTTAGAGACGGTCCTGACCCAACAGCGGGCTCACATTCTAGAAGGGGGAGACAGGCAACAAAACAAAACATATTAACAAAATAAAATAAATAGAATAAATACGTACAAGTAAAATTAATAAATAAATTGAGTAATAAATATGTACAAACACATAGGCATATATACAGGTGCTGTGGGAGGTCAATCAATCAATCAATCATATTTATTGAGCACTTACTGTGTGCAGAGCCCTATACTAAGCGCTTGGGAAGTACAAGTTGGCAACATATAGTGATGGTCCCAACCCAACAGCAGGCTCACATTCTAGAAGGGGGAGACAGGCAACAAAATAAAACATATTAACAAAATAAAATAAATAGAATAAATATGTACAAGTAAAATAAACAAATAAATAGAGTAATAAATACGTACAAACACATGTACATATATACAGGTGCTGTGGGAGGTCGGGTGGAATAGTAATAGTAATAATATTCATTCATTCATTCAATTCATTCAATCATATTTATTGACTAGTCACTTCTCTGTGCCTCTGTTACTTCATCCATAAAATGGGGATTAAAACCGTGAACCCCATGTGGGACAAGGACGGTGCCCAATTCAATTAGCTTGTAATCTATCCCAGGGTTTAGTACAGTGCCTGGCACATAGTAAGCGCTCAACAGATACCATAAAACAAACAAAATGGGGAGCATGCGTGGAGAAAGTCCGGGGCTGGCCAGATGCCGTTCTCTCCCGGGTCAATGACGAGGAGGACACAAAGAAATGTATTCAGATGAAAACGAGTGAGATTCCAACTTAATCTGATTACGGCAAAGATAAGCTGCTGAGGCCACCTCTGCCACGAGAAAATCCGCTTAAGGGAAAGATGGGATTTAATTAACTCCTTGGACTCATCCATCAAGGTGGCTACCCGTTCGATGGCGATCGATTGCGCGGGCACTAATACGCAACCAGGTGGGAATGTTGACTCCATCCGACACAACCACCACACCTGCCCAGGCTTGATGTCTTGACCCCAGGCCCCAGAGGGATTGAAGACTCGTGGTGTAATCAGGTTGCTGTTGTTCATGAAACTGTAGATTTTGACTTAACGCTCATTTGTCCTGATTTTCCATCTATACCCCTCATCTCAATGGGGGTTGGGTTCTTGCAACAGTCTCCCATCTCCCCTATTAGATTGCTTGGAGGGCAGGGATTGCTCTTTCTACTTTTCTGGCCCCCTCCCAAGTAGCGTCCAGTGCAGTGCTCTGTGAGAAGTAGGTGCTCGATAGATACCACTGAAGTAGTTTCCCTCCCTGCAAGTGGGATGAAAAAGAAAAACAGAAAAAGGGCATCTCAAATGCCCTTTAGTGACCATGTGCAAGACATGCACTTCCCGGTGATTTCTGTGAGGAAGTCGTTTCCTATATAACTGTAGTGCTCTCCCCCAGGGCTTAGCAGAGTGCTTGGCACATAGTAAGGGCTTAGCAAGGACCATTATTATTACATTCTTTTGCTCATTCATTCATTCAACCATATTTACTGAGTGCTTACTACTACTACTACTACTAATAGTAATAATGATGGCATTTATTAAGCGTTTCTATTCATTCATTCATCCATTCATTCATTCAATCATATTTATTAAGTGCTTACTGTGTGCAGAGCACTGTACTAAGCTCTTGGGAAGTACAAGTTGGCAACATATAGAGACCGTCCCTACCCAACAGCGGGCTCATAGGCTAGAAGGGGGAGACAGACAACAAAACATATTAACAAAATAAAATAAATAGAATAGTAAATATGTACAAGTAAATAGAGTAGTAAATCTGTACAAATCTGTACAAATAATTAACTTGTCTTTACCCCAGTGCTAAGAACAGTGTTAGAGACATAAGGAAACAATTAATAAATGTCATAGAAAAAAAAAGTCCTTTGACTCATATTGGATACTCATTCCAGTTGGGAAATTCTTCTTCAATCAGTCAATCAGTGGTATTTATCAAATGCGTACTATGTACAGATCACCATACTAAGCGCTTGGGAGAGTATGATAGAACAGAATTAGCAGACATGTTCCTTGCCCACAGTGAGATTACAGTCTAAAGCTTACAATCTTTAGGTCCGACTGCCCTGCCAGATGGGTTTCAAGCACCCATTCTTCCAATATTATGTCACAGATATGCCTATCTGGGTAGATAGACATGCAGTGAAGGAAGAATGTCCCCAATTCCCTAACTGAACTCTATCCAAAATGTGTAGTAACCAGTATTACGTGCGGTGGAAGAAGGGAGTGCCTTAGCTAAATTCACATCGAGCACGTCCCGACAAATTCCTTGCAAGTTGTATTTTTTATGGTATTTGTAAAGCACTTACTAAGTGCCAGGCACTATTCTAAGCACTGGGATAGATAATAATAACAATAATAATAATAATAATGGTATTTATTAAACATTTACTTACAAGCTAATAAAGTTGGACTCAATTCCTGGTACACATGGTGCTTACAGCCTTCATTCTCATTTTACAGATGAGGTAACTGTGCTTTCTACGTGCAAAGCACTGTTCTAAGTGCTGGGGAGGTTACAAGGTGATCAAGTAGTCCCACGGGGGGCTCACAGTCTTCATCCCCATTTTACAGATGAGGTAACTGAGGCACAGAGAAGTGAAGTGACTTGCCCAAAGTCACCCAGCTGACAAGTGGCGGAGCTGGGATTTGAACCCATGACCTCTGACTCCAAAGCCCGGGCTCCTTCCTACTGAGCCACGTTGCTTCTCAGTGTGCAGAGAACTGTACTAAGCACTTGGGAAAGTACAATACAACAATAAACAGTGGCATTCCCTGCCCACAGTGAGCTTCCAGTCTAGAAGGTTATTATTATTATGATTATTATTAATCATGAGTTGTGTCTCCAGGAGTGGGGATGAGCTGTCCGCAGTCTCTGGCCCGGTCCCCAGCATTGTACAGTGGTTAGTGGCTGGCCAGGACTAAGAGGTCAGGGGGCGGCTGAAGAACCAGATATCTGTTTGAGCTGCTATGCCTTTACCCACCCAGACCCAGTGACCACACCACTGATCATCATCATCATCATCATCAATCGTATTTATTGAGCGCTTACTGTGTGCAGAGCACTGTACTAAGCGCTTGGGAAGTACAAGTTGGCAACATATAGAGACAGTCCCTACCCAGCAGTGGGCTCCGATGGCGATGGTATTTAGACACTCACATTGGACGAACAAATCCCTGGTGTTCTCACAGGCCGCACTGTGCCGGGCATTTCAGTCGATCATATTCATTCCTGTGGGCAGAGCATTGTAGTAATAATTAATAATAATTACGATGCTTGTTAAGCACTTATTATGTGTCAAAAACTGTTCTAAGCACTGGGGTCGATATAAGTCAATCATGTTAGACACAGTCACCATCCCACATAGGGCTCACAGTCTTCATCTCCATTTTGCAGATGAGGTGACTGAGGCCCAGAGAATAATAATAATAATAATAATAATAATAATAATAATAATAATAATAATAATGGCATTTGTTAAGTGCTTACTATGTGCAAAGCACTGTTCTAAGCGCTGGGAAGGATACAAGGTGATCAGGTTGTTCCATGGGGTGCTCACAGTCTTCATCTCCATTTTACAGATGAGGTGACTGAGGCCCAGAGAAGTGAAGTGACTTGCCCAAGGCCACAAAGGAGACAGGTGGCAGAGCCAGGATTAGAACTGAGCCCCTTCCTTCCTCTCCCCCTCGTCCCCCTCTCCATCCCCCCCATCTTACCTCCTTCCCTTCCCCACAGCACCTGTATATATGTATATATGTTTGTACATATTTATTACTCTATTTATTTATTTGTTATTTGTACATATCTATTCTATTTATTTTATTTTGTTAGTATGTTTGGTTTTGTTCTCTGTTTCCCCCTTTTAGACTGTGAGCCCACTGTTGGGTAGGGACTGTCTCTATATGTTGCCAATTTGTACTTCCCAAGCGCTTAGTACAGTGCTCTGCACATAGTAAGCGCTCAATAAATATGATTGATGATGATGATGATTAGAACCCGGGTCCTTCTGAGTCCCAGGAGAGCGCACTATCCTTTAAGCCATGCTGTAAGCACTTGGAAGAGTACTATGTGACAGAATTGATAGACACGGTCCCTGTCCACAACGAGGTTAGAGTCTTGCTAGGAGCTTTCAGGAAGTTTCAATATCTGATCTGTTTATACTTTGAGTTCTGTGTAGGACAGCTACAGCATTAGACTTGATCCTCTTGTTTTCTCCAACGCTTAGAAAAGTGCTTGGCGCATAAGAAACACTTGACAAATCCCACGAGGATTATTACTATAAATACCACCGATGGATCGATTCTGCTGGATCCCAGTTTGGGGCAAACGAAGAAGCATTCCCAACAGCATCCATCGCTTCCTCCTGGGAAGCGGCTCTCCGCCACTGAGATCAGTCGGGAAACCGGGACAGCGGGGAGTCTCCTCGACCGGGAGGCGCGGAAGGACACGGCTAGAACCGACGGTTCCCTCAATCCCGGCCTCGAATCAAAAATCAAATCTCCACGAAGCCGCCGCCACAGCGGTGTTCTAAATGAAGATGAATTGACGTTGTGCCCGAGGAACGGGGCCAGAAATGTAATTTTCCAGCTGACGGTGACCGTCTCCCGGATATCCGTGTCAATGGAACATGACAGATGACTTGAGGAACAGCACTCGGGGGCAGAGGTAAATTAAAGTTGGGAAAATGGGTCCCTGGGCTCCGATAGGCGAGTGATCCCAGGTGCCCAGCTCCAGGATCGATGGAGCCTGGCATTTTGGCAGGGCTGGGTGTCCGGTGGGCACTACCCACAGGGTTTGCTGCCCCGTTTGGGTAGGTTGGAGATTGTACCACAATCTCACCTATAATAATAATGGCATTTATTAAGCGCTTACTATGTGCAAACCACCGTTAGTGCTGGGGAGGTTACAAGGTGATCAGGTTGTCCCACACGGGGAGCTCACAGTCTTAATCCCCATTTTACAGATGAGGTAACTGAGGCACAGAGAAGTTAAGTGACTTCCCCTAAGTCACACAGCTGACAATTGGCAGAGCCGGAATTCGAACCCATGACCTCTGACTCCAAACCCCGGACTCTTTTCCACTGAGCCACGCTGCTTCTCTATCTCGGCGCCAACCTCTCGCCCACATCCTGCCTCTGGCCTGTAACGCCCTCACTCCTCATATCCGACTGACATTTACTCTCCCCACCTTCGAAGCTTTTTGAAGCTCCCCCTCGTCCCCCCTCCATCCCCCCCATCTTACCTCCTTCCCTTCCCCACAGAACCTGTATATATGTATATATGTTTGTACATATTTATAACTCTATTTATTTATTTATTTTACTTGTACATATCTATTCTATTTATTTTATTTTGTTAGTATGTTTGGTTTTGTTCTCTGTCTCCCCCTTTTAGACTGTGAGCCCACTGTTGGGTAGGGACTGTCTCTATATGTTGCCAATTTGTACTTCCCAAGCACTTAGTACAGTGCTCTGCACATAGTAAGCGCTCAATAAATACGATTGATGATGATGAAGGCACGTCTCCTCCAAGAGGCCTTCCCTGACTAAACCCTTATTTCCTCTTCCACTCCCTTCTGCTTTGCCCTGACTTGCTCCCTTTATTCATTCCCCCTCCCAGCCCCACAGCGTTTATGTAGACATCTGTCATTTATTTATTTATATTAATGTCCCTCTCCCCCTCTAGGCTGTAAGCTCGATGTGGGGAAGGGCTGTGTCTGTTACATTGCACTCTCCCAAGTAAGCGTTCAATAAATATACGATTGACTGACTGAGAGGAAGGGACTTTACGTGGCAACCCGAGCCCGAGGGAACTGCGGACACACCATAGATCAGACTGGCTTTTCTCAAAGCCAATCGTGGAGGCAGTTGTACAATTAAATTTGGCTTCCCAGCACCTTCTGGGGTCTGCCATATGACTGGGTTTACTGATACTTTTGTCTGGATGTCGGAGCTAGCTCTGGTGGATGCCCAGAGCAAACACTTATTTGGGAAACAAATTGCTTATAAGGTGTGAATTAGCAGTGCGGCTCAGTGGAAAGAGCCCGGGCTTTGGAGTCAGAGGTCATGGGTTCAAATCCCCGCTCCGCCAATTGTCAGCTGTGTGACTCTGGGCAAGTCACTTAACTTCTCTGGGCCTCAGTTACCTCTTCTGTAAAAATGGGGATTAAAACTGTGAGCCCCCCATGGGACAACCTGATCACCTTGTAACCTCCCCAGCGCTTAGAACAGTGCTTTGCACATAGTAAGCGCTTAACAAATACCATTATTATTATTGTTATTATTATTAGTTGGAGAAGCAGTGTGGCTCAATGGAAAGAGCACAGGCTTGGGAGTCAGAGGTCATGGATTCAAATCCCAGCTCCGCCAATTGTCAGCGGTGTGACTTTGGGCGAGTCACTTGACTTCTCTGTGCCTCAGTTACCCCATCTGTAAAATGGGGAGGAAGACTGTGAGCCCCCCATGGGACAACCTGATCACCTTGTAATCTCCCCAGCGCTTAGAACAGTGCTTTGCACATAGTAACCACTTAATAAATGCCATTATTATTATTATTATTATTATTATTATTCTCTGTGCCTCAGTGTCCTCATCTGTAAAATGGGGATTAAGACTGTGAGCCCCACGTGGGACAATCTGATCACCTTGTATCCTCCCCAGCGCTTAGAATAGTGCTTTGCACATAGTAAGTGCTTAACAAATGCCATCATTATTATTATTATTATGAGTTGCTTCTTATAACTGACGCACTTCTCCATCTATCGACAATGAACCGTTCCCAGGACTGGTAGATTTTTTTTTTTAACCCGCTGCTATTGTCCGATCAGGGAGCTGTATGGATGGATGTGATTCCGCGGGGGAAGGAAGCCTCACGGCATCGATGAAAAGGCAAGTTTCGGGATTACAAAGACTTTTTTTTTCTGGTCATTACTTCTGCACATCCAATCTGTTACGTTTGCCTCTCGGGAGAACAGCAAAGTGTGAATCCATCCGTCATCAGGAGTGGAACCAAAGACCAGCTGTCCCACTTTTGGGAGACGCGTAATTCTGGTTAGGATTTCTGTGCCTCTGCTCACCACCATCGCCCATTCATTCAATCGGATTTATTGAGCGCTTACTGTGTGCAGAGCACTGTACTAAGCGCTTAATAATAATAGCATTTATTAAGCGCTTACTATGTGTAAAGCACTGTTCTAAGCGCTGGGGAGGTTCTAAGGAGATCAGGTTGTCCCACAGGAGGCTCACAGTCTTAACCCCCATTTTACAGATGAGGGAACTGAGGCGCAGAGAAGTGAAGTGACTTGCCCAAAGTCACACAGCTGACAATTGGCAGAGCCAGGATTCGAACCCATGACTCCTGACTCCAAAGCCCGGGCTCTCTTCACTGAACCACGCTGGCTCGGGGCCCCTCCCCAAGCCTGCCTGTTTTTACTGAGGATTCGCCTCTGACCGATCTAGCTGGGGAGTCACAGGCAGATGCATTTCCTGAGAGCTTAGTACAGTGCTCTGCACACAATAAGCACTCAATAAATACAATTGAATGAATGAATGAATGAATCATTGGCGAAGATTTCCCCCGCTCGGCCCCAGGTTATGAGGAAATCTCTATTTTACAGATGAGGTAACTGAGGCTCAGAGATATATCTTATATAAATCTATAATTCTATTTATCTATTTTGATGCTACTGATGCCTGTCTACTTGTTTTGTTTTGTTGTCTGTCTCCCCACTTCTAGACCGTGAGCCTGTTGTTGGGTAGGGATTGTCTCTATCCGTTACCAAATTGTACTTTCCAAGCGCTTAGTACAGTGCTCTGTACACAGTAAGCGCTCAATAAATATGAATGAATGAATGAATGACCTCATCTATAAAATGGGGACAGAGACTGTGAGCCCCATATGGGACAGGGACTGTGTTCAACCTGATTTGCTTGTATCCACTCAGCACTATGTACAGTTCCTGTACATAGTAAGCATTTAAGAAATACCACAATTATTATTATTATTATTACTACTACTACTCTTACCCCTCCTCCTCTACCTTTTCCTCCTTCTCTCCCCCTTCTTCTGTTCCTCTGAGGCAGGGCAGAGGGAGAAGCCAACAAAACTGCAATGTGGCCACCATGACTTAGTGAAGGAGATCTGTTGGCAACTTGTACTTCCCAAGTGCTTAGTACAGTGCTCTGCACACAGTAAGCGCTCAATAAATACGATTGAATGAATGAATGAATCTGACCAGAGAGAGATGAGGTGACTTTTCCAGGTCCTGACCTTAACCTGCTCAAAATCTCCGCTGCCACAAAGACACATGGTCATCCCGTCATCCTCCAGGAGCAGATGTCAAATTCATTCATTCATTCAATCATATTTGTTGAGAGCTTACTGTGTGCCCAGCACTGTACTAAGCGCTTGAGAAGTACAAGTCAAATATCTTAAGAGAAGCAGCATGGCCTAATGGCAAGAACATAGGCCCGGGACTCTGAAGGACCTGAATTCTAGTCCTGACTCTGCTACATTTCTGCTGTGTGTCCGCGGGCAACTCACTTAACTTCTCTGGGCCTCAGTTATCTCATTAGTAAATGGGGATTCGGAGTTAGAGCCCCACCAGGGGCAAGGGCTGTGTCCAACCTAACTTACCTCTACCCCAGCCGTTAGAACAGGGCTTGGCATACAGAGAAAGCGCTTAACAAGTACCATAATTATTCATTCATTCAATCATATTTATTGAGCACTTACTGTGTGCAGAGCACTGTACTAAGCATTTGGGAAGGACAAGTTGGCAACATATAAAGATGGTCCCTACCCAACAGCAGGCTCACAGTCTAGAAGGGGGACTAGTTATAATTATTCATTCATTCATTCAATCGTATTTATTGAGCGCTTACTGTGTGCAGAGCACTGTACTAAGCACTTGGGAAGTCCAAGTTGGCAATATATAGAGACGGTCCCTACCCAACTGCAGGCTCACAGTCTAGAAGGGGGACTAGTTATAATTATTAAACATCAGTCCACCAGGCACCCTTGAATGTGTGGGATTCATTCCCAGAGGAAGCTGGGCGGATCAGAAATAGGGGCTCTGGACAAATTAAGATGTAATGGTCCAAAATGACTTGGGGAGAGAGAAGGGGAAAGCAGCATTGGTGATTGGATGGACGTCCAAGAAAACCACGTTCACCTGGCACTCCGAGCACCCCACTGATTCCGATGGAAACCAAATCCTGGGCCGGATGGACCTACCTTTCGGCTCTCCCCGGAGTTGCAAGGTGGTCTCCAGTTGGCCCATTTGGGCTTTAAATGCTCACCAAGGACTTGATGTACACCAGACCCAATGAAAACAGACCCCATAAAAGATAAATGCTCACACTCAGTATCACCCAGAGAAGCCTAAGGAGGAGCCCAAATGTGTTTCCCATCTGAACTTTTCCACCCAACCACCCTTCTCCTCCTGTTTATGCTTCAGGATGACTAGAAGCAGAACTGCATAGTTTCGATTCCCAGATCACCCTGCAGTGTGTGTGTGAATGCGGAGAATCACATTTTCCCCAAAGACAACCAGGGCTCTCTGCCTCTCAGTGAGCTAAATTACTGGCCCCAGCTCATGGCCTGCTCCTCAGGGCGTGGAAAATGATGGTGGGGAGGAAAAGAACATCAGGGGATGTGATTAACTTGTTGGTTCATGAGGGAGTCCATTCTCATCCGCCGTTCTTCTGCGGAAGCAGCGTGGCCTGGTGGAAAGAGCGGGGTTGGACCTTGTGGTATCCTTCACCCCCTGCTTCCATCCTTTCTCTCCCACCCCCTCCCCATTAATAAAAATCTTGACGTTTTGTCCAGTAGCCCTAGCTGCCTGAATATGAGCTGGGCCTAGGGATGCAATCTGCATATCCCGCAGACAAAGGTTAAAACTCCGACTTCCACCCTCGCACGGTCTCTCTCGCTGTCGGAACTCCGTTTCCACTCTGCCCACCCTCTTGGGTTGGAGACCATTTGAGACTGATGTTACCACTTCAAAACTTGCCAACTCAAAGCCATCAGATAATCAATCAATGGTATTTATTAAATACTGTGTGCAGAGCACTGCACTAAGCGCTTGGGAGATTACAACAGAGTTAACTGTAAAGAGCTTACAGTCTAGAGGGGAGGGACTCCCTGTGTCCTCTAATGCTTCCTTCCCAAGAGAAGTGAAGTGACTTGCCCAAGGTCACCCAGCAGACAAGTGGCAAGTCACTTAACTACTGTGGGACTCAGTTTCTCATCTGGATAATGGGGATTAATACCGTGAGCCCTATGTGGGACAGGTACTGAGTCAAAGCTGATTGATTTGTATCTAACCCAGACTGGCACATAGCAAGTGCTTAGCAGACACCATAAAAAGACGGGGGACATAATACTGTATGAGGCATTGTGTAAACGTACAAGAGTAGAAACATTTGCAATTCCCATCTCTGAGACCCTTACGATCTAAGAGGGGTGGGTGGAATAGATATAAATCCCTGGCTCGGCCATAGATAAGAGTCAGAGAATAGATTTAAATCATAAGCACAAGTGGATAAATAAAAACCAACAGATAAATGGATACGTTTATGAGCACTGAAGTGGTTGATGGGATGGCATGTCTGGGAAAGTTGGGGATTAATCAGGTTACAGCCTCCAGAGCCTTTAAAGTAGACACGATTATCTCCTCAGGGTCAGACCAACATCACTGAGATGAATTCCTCTCCTTGGAGCAGCCAGTTGGTTAAAGAGAGAGGGAGAAAGAGAGAGAGTGCTTGTGTGTGTGTGTGTTTAAAAAAAATCTGCTGTTAACTCATAGAGAAGCAGAGTGGCCTTGAGGAAGGGATCCAGGCCTTCTAATCCTGCTCTTCTACTTTTCTGCTGTGTGACCTTGGGCCAGTCATTTCTTGCCTCACTTTCCTCATCAGTAAAATGGGGGTACAACGGCTGCTCTCCCTCCCACTTAAACTGTGTCCAACCTGATTATCTTGTATTTATCCCAGCACTTAGTACAGTGCTTGGCATATAGTAAGCACATTGTTATTATTATTATGATTTCTTCAGTCCACAGAAGCGGGAGTTGGAGGAGGGGAAAGCTGCTAGCGGCCTCAGTTCTCATCTGTAAAATGGAGAAAAGATACCTGCTCTCCCTCCCTCTGCAACTCAGGTACCATCTCTATATGGTAGAGATGCCAATTTGTACTTCCCAATTTGCCAATTTGTACTTCCCAAGCACTTAGTACAGTGCTCTGCACACAGTAAGCACTCAATAAATACTATTGCATGAATGAATGAGCCCACTGTTGGGTAGGGACTGTCTTTATATGTTGCCAATTTGTACTTCCCAAGTGCTTAGTACAGTGCTCTGCACATAGTAAGCGCTCAATAAATACAATTGATGATGATGATGATGATGAATGAACGAACTCAGCGCCCTGTGTGGGACAGGGATTGTCTCTGATCTGATTATCTTGTATCTAATCTAGCACTTAGTGTAGTGTTTGGCACCTAGTAAGTGCTTTAATAAAGACCGTCATAATCATCATTCTGAAGCTAACACCAGGATTCAGTCCACTTACACTGCTGATATTTTTATTTATGCCCGAGAAAGCCTTGACACACTCTATTTTCCAAACGAAGACGTGTTCAATTAGAGGAAAAAAAAAATATTTTTTTAGTATTAAATCTAAAGGACGAGTTTCTACACTTCATTGATTGATGATTATTGCGGGAAAATTTGATCTTTTATGCATAAATCCTTTGACAGTGGTTGTCTGTCAAAAATAATGATCCTTTTAAAACTCATGAATAAATAATGAGGCAGGGCCCATTTTGCATAAAAATACACACTCATTTACACTCTGTCCACCGGAATGAAATATGGCCCTCTGCAATAATGACTCCACGATGGTTGAGTGATGAAACATCATTAATTGGATTCATCTGGCATTAATACTCGGCCTTGGCTTGCAGGAATCTATTTCCAGCACGGAGGCCGTTCGGGTTTTGCATCTGAGACCTCAAACAGCTCTTCCACAGCTGAAGCTGTGGATTGCAATTCCCACTACTCTTTCCGTCTCGGGCCTGGCCGGGAAGTAATTTCGGAGCTGCCAATGAGGGAATGTTATAGAGGATCAGTCCTTGGGGGCTTCCAGAAGGGTCCCTCTGGGGCCAGGGGGAGAGGGCAGGGAACGGAGTCAAGAGAGAGATGATCCTGTCAGCCTTTGTTCATCTTTCTCCTGGCCAGAAACACTTCCCTCTTCTGCTCAGGAAACATCTCCCCAACTCCCTCCTTTAAAACCCTCCTCTGAAGACACTGGCTCTCAATCAATGGTATTTATTGAGCGCTAACTGTGTGCAAGGCACTGTACTAAGTGCTTGGGAAAGCATAAAAGAGAAGAGCTAGAGAAGCAGCGTGGCTTGGTAGAAAGAGCCCGGGGTTTGGAGTCAGAGGTCACGGGTTCATATCCCGGCTCTGCCACTTGTCAGCTGTGTGACTTTGGACAAGTCACTTCACTTCTCTGGGCCTCAGTTCCCTCATCTGTAAAATGGGGATTAAGACTGTGAGCCCCCCGTGGGACAACCTGATCACCTTGTAACCTCCCCAGCACTTAGAACAGTGCTTTGCACATAGTAAGCACTTAATAAATGCCATTATTATTATAAAACAGTAGAGTTGGTAAACAGGAACTTTCAAGCCATAATATCTGCTGCTAACCCATTTATGCATTCCTCAGTCTACTTATTTTTTGTTTCATTTTGTTTTTTACTGGTATTTGTTAAGCATTTCTGTACTGTAAGCGCTGAGGTGGATACAAGGTAATCTGGTAGGGGTGCAGTCCCTGTCTCACAGAGAGCTCACCATCTTAATCTCTGTTTTACAGATACAAGCTAATTCATTCATTCAATCATATTTATTGACTTTCTGCTGTGTGCAGAACACTGCACTAAGCTCTTGGAAAGTAGAATTCGGCAACAAATAGAGACAATCCCTACCCAACAATGGGCTCACAGTCTAGGAGGGGGGAGACAGACAACAAAACAAAACAAGTAGACTGTCATCAATAGCATCAAAATAGATAAATAGAATTATAGATATATACACGTCAGTAATAAAATTAATAGAATAATAAATAAGTACGAATATACGGAAGTGCTGTGGGGAGGGTGGTAGAGCAGAGGAAGGGAGTAGGGGAGATGGGGAGGGGAGGAGGAGCAGAGGAAAAGGGGGCCTCAGTCTGGGAAGGCCTCCTGGAAGAGGTGAGCTCTCAGTAGGGCTTTGATGGGGGGAAGTGAGCTAGTTTGGCAGAGGTAGGATGGGGGCCAGGGGTCGATGGCGGGACAGGTGAAAACGAGGCATGGTGAGAAGGTTCGTAGCAGAGGAGCGAAGTTTGCGGGCTGGGCTGTAGGAGAGAAGGGAGGTGAGGTAGGAGGGGGCGAGGGGATGGGGAGCTTTGAAGCCAATAATGAGGAGTTTTTGCTTCATACAAAGGTTGATAGGCAACCACTGGAGATTTTTGAGGAGGGGGCGGTGACAGGTTTGGACACAGTCCCTGTCCCACATGGGGCTCCCAGTCTTAATCTCCATTTTACAGACGAGGGAACTGAGGCCCAGCAAAGTGAAGTGACTTGCCCTAGGTTGAATAGCAGACAATTTGTGGAGCCGGGATTAGAACCCAGGTCCTCTCACTCCCAGTCCCTTGCTCTTTCCCCTAAACTCTGCTATCCCCCAATGGAAACATACAGCAGGAGAAGCAGTGCAGCCTAGTGGAAAGAGCAGGGGCCCGCGAGTCAGAAGACCTGGGATAGAATCCCAGATCTCCCAAATGCTTGCCTCACACCCTTGGGCAACTCGCTAACCTTCTCTTTGCCTCAGTTGTCCCGTTCCCCCACCTACTTAGACCGTGAACCCCATGAGGGCCTTGGACTGTGTCCATCCTTGTATCCACCCTGGCGTTTAGAACAATATTTGACACACAGTAAGCACTCAACAGATACCTCTTCTTCAAATGCCATCGAGTCATTTCCGACCCATAGCGACTCCATGGACATGCCCTCTTCAGAACCCAACAGATACCACGCACGCCCCCACAAAAAATGTTTTAGAATCCCTCAGAGAACAGCTCCTCTGCCACGGACATGAACCCGAATATGAGATTGCATCTGTGAGAGAAAAGTCCGTAATGTAATCAATACAAAGCAGTGGCCCAGCTGAGCCCAAACCTAATTCCCGAGAGGGCCCGGCACAATCTCTTGTCCCCGAAGACACGGCCCGTGATGTTAGCTCTCGGGCGCTAGAGCCGTGATTGATTGATCAAAGCCTGACCTTCAGCTGCCTCTCGAAAGGGACTCATCTGGGGCTCATCGCCATTAAAGAGAGACCTGCCCTCTCCCGTCTCCAACCCCTCCACCGGGCGTCCAGGGGGGAAAAGGACACGGCGTCAGGTGCCCCATCACTGTACAAGGTCACTTGGTCCCAGAAATGTCGCTTCCTCCGAAATTGGTGTTATAAATGAACACTGGACTCATCCACCCCTGAAAGGTCACCCTGGGACTGGGCTTGCGATAAATAACTTTCGCAACCCAACAGGACCAAACCGGGGGAAGAAGGAATCGACAATCGAGGGAGGCACAGACAAGCACACGGAGGAATCCTCTGGTGCAGGAGGGGCCTACCAGTAATGCCCGCTTTCATTTCCGAACCATAAATAACACCCGTCCCGACTCAGTCCGAGACCAGATGAATTATGGGAACGAAGGGGGGAGGAAGGGAGTCTCTGGAGGGAAGTCACTCCTCGTAAGTGGGAGCCGTAATCTCATCCGTCAAGATGTCCTGATGGGTGGCTTCGTTCCCCCCGACATTTTCATTCTTATTCCGGCATTGATGGATGGGGCGGTTTGGGGACACTGGGGGTTTTGAAGCACCATTTCCTTCTGAATGTGAGATGGAATGGGTCTGGTGGACAGCCTGTCAGTCAGCTATATTTATTCAGCGCTTACTATGGGCAGAGCACTGTACTAAGCGCTTGGGAGAGTACAATATAACAATAATCAGACACATTCCCTGCCTTCAGTGAGCTTAGAGTCTAGAGGGGAAGACAGACACTTATAGAAGATATAAAGCACTGTGGAGAAAGAGCAACGAAGCGGCCCATTCAGTTACTGATCTGAGGATTCCTCTGGAGACAGATGCCTCACAAGGGAGGAAGGGTCAATATACCATTCTCCCTTAAAGCAACTTTCCCTCTCTCCCTCCCCACTGGGGGATGGCGGTTGGGAATCCTGCCCTATTTGCTGCCTAGAACAGAACCAAAGTCTGGCACAGATGGAGACAACACGGGAGTAAGGTGATTTCAAGGAACTGCGGTCCCTGGAGCCGAGCCCGGGGCGGGCACCGTCAGATCTAGACTGGAAGCTCACTGTGGGTAAGGAATGTGTCCACCGACTCTGTTATATTTTTATCTTGTATTCTCCCAGTCTACGATCAATCAATCAATCAATCGTATTTATTGAGCGCTTACTGTGTGCAGAGTACTAAGCGCTTGGGAAGTACAAGTTGGCAACATATAGAGACAGTCCCTACCCAACAGTGGGCTAATCAGGCAAGACACAGTCCCCATCCCTCATGGGGCTCACAGTCTAAATAGGAGGGAGAACGGTTATTGCCATTTTACAGATGAGGAAGCCGAGACCCAGAGAAGTTCAGTGACCCACCCAAAGGCACAAACCAGGTATGGAAGCACTGCTAGACTGTAAGCTTATTCTGCGCAGGGAACATGTCTGTTCATTGTATTGTACTCTCCCAAGTGCTTAGGACACAGTAAGAGCTCAATAAATACGATGGACTGCCTGACTGAGAGCTGAGGAACTCCCGCAGGGAATCGAGTAGATAGATGTAGGAAGGGAATTCCACTAGAGGAGGGACGGGAGGAAGGTGATTCTGGTGGAAGGGGGCAGGCCCTTGGCCCATTTGAGTACTGTGGAGGCTGACAGGGTCTATGAGAGACTGGAAGGAAGAAAGGCAGCACCTTGGGAGTGGACTGAGGAGAGCAGAGAGCAACGCCTCGAGCAAGGGCCAGAAATGCCTGGAGATTGAGGAAGGCAGTCTCCACCTGAGGAAAAGTCATGTCAACCCTGCGGTCTTCCCATCTGTCAGGACCCGATTCCCATTCCGTTGGTTTCCCAGGGGCTCCACCCCTCCTCCTTGCCTGATTTGAGAAAGCCAAGGTTGTCTTGCCTCTAGAGCCTTGCTTCTAGGGTCGGCTGGGCCGAGCCGGGCTGGGTTGGGCTGGCTGCCCATCTGCCTCGGCCCCATCCGTGAGTCACGGCAAGAGGCATTACCTCAAGGGAGGATAACATCATGGTGGTTGGGAACGGCAGACAGAACCACTAATGTTCCCAGGAAGATCAGTCTGTCCGTCCATCTGTCCTCTCTTCCGTCCACCCATCAGTCCATCCCTATATCCATTTGTTCTTCCATTTGTCAGAGAAGCAGCGTGGCTCAGTGGAAAGAGCACGGGCTTTGGATTCAGAGGTCACGGGTTCAAATCCCGGCTCCGCCAATTGTCAGCTGTGTGACTTTGGGCAAGTCACTTTACTTCTCTGGACCTCAGTTACCTCATCTGTAAAATCGGGATTAAGAATGTGAGCCCCCCATGGGACAACCTGATCACCTTGTAACCTCCTCAATGCTTAGAACAGTGCCTTGCACATAGTAAGTGCTTAATAAATGTCATCAATCAATCCATCAATCATATTTATTGAGCGCTTACTGTGTGCAGAGCACTGTACTAAGCGCTTGGGAAGCACAAGTTGGCAACACATAGAGACAGTCCCTACCCAAGAGTGGGCTCACAGTCTAGAAGACTAGACTTATCATTATTGTTATCCATCCATCTACCTATCCATCCACCCATCCATCCAATCATCCCTCCATCCATCCATCAATCCATCCATCCCTTATATAATAAGAGAACCATTTTCTTGGAACGGGGATAGTTTGAGGATTCTCCACCGCTGAGATCTATTTCTAGACTTGGTTTGATATTGTCTTAAGCTCCCAGAGGGCAGGGATCATGTCTACCAACTCTACACATAGTAAGTGCTTAATAAATGCCATCATTATTATTATTATTACTGTATATTTCCCTCCCAAGTGCTTAGTACAGAGCTCTGCACACAGTAAGCACTCAACAAATACCACTGAATGATTGGTTTGTGGATGTTGTTGTTTATGGTGGTTGCGCAATCAAATTAACAGTGGTCTTTATCTGACTACCCCGACTTAGATCATGAGCTCAGCGTGAGGCAGGGACTGTGCCCAACTTCTTGCTTTTATCTACCCCAATGTTTAGCACAAGGCTTTTCATTCATTCATTCAATCGCATTTACTGAGTGCTTACTGTGTGCAGAGCACTGTATTAAGCACTTGGGAAGTCCAAGTTGGCAACATATAGAGACGGTCCCTACCCAACAGTGGGCTCACAGTCTAGAAGGGGGTGACAGACAACAAAACAAAACATATAAACGAAAAAAAATAAATAGAATAAATATGTACAAGTAAAATAGAGTAATGAATATGTACAAACATATATACATATATACAGATGCTGTGGGGAGGGGAAGGCGGCAAGGCAGGTGGGATGGGGAGGGGGAGGAGGGGGAGAGGAAGGAGGGGGCTCAGTGTGGGAAGGCCTCCTGGAGGAGGTGAGCTCTCAGTAGGGCTTTGAAGGGAGGAAGAGAGCTAGCTTGGCGGATGTTGGAGGGAGGGCATTCCGGGCCAGGGGGAGGACGTGGGCCGGGGGTCGATGGTGGGACAGGCGAGAACGAGGCAAAGTGAGGAGATTAGCATTAGAGGAGCAGAGGGTGCGGGCTGGGCTGGAGAAGGAGAGAAGGGAGGTGAGGTAGGAGGGGACAAGGTGATGGACAGCCTTGAAGCCCAGGGTGAGGAGTTTTTGCCTGATATATGAGCACTTAATAAGAACCATAACATTCAAAACCCAACAACCAACCTCCCTCCCCATCCTCATCTGAGTCCTGGAGCAGAGCGAGGGAGCTCAGCTGATTCTCCCCAGCGAAAACAACCTTGTCCTGATTGCTCCTCTCTGGGGACAGCTGCATTCATTCAAGGGTATTTATTGAGTGCTTACTGTGTGCAGAGCACTGTACTAAGCACTTGGAAAGTACAATTCGGCAACAGATACAGTGACAACACCATGGCAGGTCCTCCTGGGCCCTAAGCTAAGATTCCCTCCGTTACTTCTGGGAGGCCTGAACCCAGACCCCAGAGCTAACTGACCAACTCTTTGTCCTATCTACAAGCCCTTCCAGTCAGGAGGGGGACTGAAGGCTGATTCCAAAGGAAATGGAAATAGTTATAGATTTCAGCCAAACCACGTGGCCTAGTGGACAGAGCACTGCCCTGGGAATTACAGGAATTTGCCCTCTGATTGCCGAGTGACCTTGGGCAAGTCACTTAACTTCTTTGTGCCTCAGGTTCCTGAATTGTAAAATGCGGATTCAATAGCCGTTCTCCCTCCAATTTTGACTGAACCCCATGGGTGGACAGGGACTATGTCTATCTTCGTTAACTTGCATGTTCACCAGGGTTTGGCACAGTGTTTGAGACATAGTAAGTGCTTAACAAATATAATGATAATAATCTTTCTTTGGTAAACAAGGGGAAAGAAGGTGCTTGTAGAAGTCAGAAGGCAGAGCATGACCTCTCCAGAGAGAGAATACGGCGGAGGATTGTGTTATGTTCTTATACTTGACAACTCTCCAACAACTATTCTTGGTGAAAGTCTTCAACAGGATGCTCCACCGTGAGGTTGTCCACTCTCTGAACGGCCCCGGGAAACACAGAGGCAAATCCAGCGGGGGTCTCGTGGGACACCCACCTCTTTTTCATATGTATATGATATTTGTTAAGTGCTTACTACGTGCCAGGCACTGTACTGACTGCTGGAGTAGACACAAGCTAATCAGGTTGGACACAGACCATGTCCCACGTGGGTCTCACTGTCTTAATCCGCATTTTACAGATGAGGTAACTGAGGCCCAGAGAAGTGACTTGCCCAAGGTCCCACAGCAGATAGGTGGCAGAGCTGGAATTAGAACCCAGGTCCTCTGACTCTCAGGCGCGTGCTCTAACCATTGGGCCATGCTGAGTCCTCAACAGGAATTGGCTTTTCAAGGACATCCAGAACTGAGTTATCAGCTGGCCCCGAATGTCCCCCCTCCACCTCACTCCTAATCTCGCTTCCCGGTGATGTCATACGGATTCCCAACCCCCAGAGGTTCCACCCCACCATCGCCCAGCTTGGGAAGGGATTGACATCATGGGAGTTTGCTCATCCTGCCCCACCCCATTTCTCCTCAAGTCTGGATTGCTGAGTGATCAGCAAACAAATGATTAAGAGCAATCCCGGTGGCTGTTCCCAAACTAGAGCTATCCATCAATCCATGGGAGATTTAAGGCACCATTTTAGACTGTGACCCCACTGTGGGTAGGGACTGTCTCTATATGTTGCCAACTTGTACTTCCCAAGCGCTTAGTACAGTGCTCTGCACACAGTAAGCACTCAATAAATACTATTGATTGATTGATTTTAGGAGTTAAAGAGACTTGTTCGCTGGAACCACAGGAAGTCATCTGAAATACTGGAAATGAGGGATTCTAGGGTTGTCCTTTGCCTCAGTTTAGACCGCAGGTTAATAATTACGGTATTTATAAGTGCTTACTATGTGCCAAGCACTGTTCTGAGTGCTGGGGTAGATTAGAGGTAATCAGGTTGGATGCAGTCCCTGTCCCACAAGGATCAGTGATTATTGAGGAAAAGAGACATATTTCAGAGCAAGAGAACCAGGTAGCTTGCAGTTTTGATGCCCCCTACTAGTTTGTGCCTTCTAACTCTTCTGTACTCTCACAAGTGCTTAGTACAGTGCTCTGCACAACACAGATGCTCAATAAATATTATCGATTGATTAACGTCTGTGCCTCCTCCTGACTTTAGACCCAAGCCGTGCAGAGTGAGACCCCAGACAGACCCCCCACCCCCTCAACAGCCCCAACCTCCAGCCCAGGGCTACTCCTACTCAAGGTTAGAAGGACCTGGGTTCTAATTCTGGCTCTGTCACTCATCTGGTGTGTGACCTTGGGAAAGTCATTTATGTTCTCTGTGCCTCAGTTATCTCCTCTGCAAATTTGGAATTAAGACTGCGAGCCCCATGTGGGACTTGGACCGTGTCCAATCTTATATGTACCCCAGCACTTAGTATAGTGCCTGGCACATAGTAGGCACTTCAAAAATACCGTTAACAAAAAAATTCTGGGCTGAAGGGAAGGGAGTGGGATGGGGGGATTCTCACGAAGCTGAAAATCTTTGGCTAACTGAAAAATCATACACCCTGGTCTGCTGATGTGTGAACCAGGGAAGCAGTGTAGCTAGCGGAAAGAACCCAGGCTTGGGAGTCGGAGGACCCGAGTTCTAATCCCAGCTCCACCACTTTTCCACTGTGTGACCTTGGTCGTCACTTCACTTCTCTGTGCCTCAGTTCCCTCATCTGTAAAATGGGGATTAAGACTGGGAGCCCCACATGGGACATGAACTGTGTCCAACCTGCTGATATCTACCCCGGTGCTCAGTACCTTATCAGTCATGCACCAATCATCCAAGTGGGAAACTGATGTATATTGAATTTTTTGGAAAAGTTACTTTTAGGTCATATATTCCTAAATAATCCTCATTCTAAATAAGAAAGCTTTAGAGGAGTCTGCTGCTGATGCAGGTCAGAGGGCGGGACTTACTTTGAGAAAGAATCTAATCATGTCTTCCAGGTATTTGATCTGAGCCAGCACGCATTAAATTCAGCTATTACAAATTGAATATCCGGGGACAAGTCGACTCGTGAAGACCGGTTGGCACAGAAGCTAATGCCTTGAACTGGCAGCAGGGCGAGAATTCCACCGCACCTGCATTGTTAGAAACTTCACCCTGAAAGATCAGCTTGGCTTTGGCTAAGTGCCTCTAAATTAGGCAACTTCTTCTCATGAGACCAGTGTCTAAGACTGAGGAGCAGCGTGGCTCAGTGGAAAGAGCCCGGGCTTTGGAGTCAGAGGTCGTGGGTTCGAATCCCGGCTCTGCCCCTTGTCAGCTGTGTGACTTTGGGCAAGTCACTTAACTTCTCTGGGCCTTGGTTACCTTATCTGTAAAATGGGGATTAAGACTGTGAGCCCCACGTGGGACCGGGACTGCGTCCCACCTACTTAACTTGTATCTACCCTGGTGTTTAGAACTGTGATTGGGACAAAGTAAGTGCTTAACAAGTACCATTATTATTATTAATTATTAGTAGTATTATTATTGTTGCCAACTTGTACTTCCCAAGTGCTTAGTACAGTGCTCTGCACACAGTAAGTGCTCAATAAATACGATTGATTGATTGATTGATAGTAGTAGCAGAGGTGATCCCGAGAGGTTGGCATACACAGGTGGCTTGAACTGCAACCCTGGAAAGGCATAGGGAGCAGAGAGGGATGTGAGCCATAATTCCAGAGGGAAAGGGTACCCTGAAGGTTTGGGGTCCAGAGGTTAGGATGGTGGAGGAGTGAGGCTCTTACCTCTGAGGGGAGAAATGGTCAGAAAGTTTGGCAGCCAATCTTACCAGGCAGTGGAAGATCCTGAGGGTAGGATCTGGAAGGGGGTGAAAGTGGGATTTGGGACATCCTGAGAGGAGAGCGGAAAGGACCAGAAGGATGTTTATGCCTGGACGCCTACAGGAAAGCAAGAGGACACCTGGGGAAAGGTGGGAAAGTGTTCGAAAAGGAAAAGGCAGTTGCATCCAAATTCTGCTCTATTTGCTACCTAATTAACTCTGACTAATAATTGCAAGGCGTACATTAAAAACCAATTGGAAGCTAACGTCAGTGCCTTCCAGTGGTGTGAGCCATAGGGGAAGCATTTACCTGGGAATCTAAGAGATGGGGAGGGAATCCTTTCTCTCCGAAGCTTCCTGCAGCTGACCCTGGGAGGGGAAAGGCAGGCCAACACCCAGATGATCTCCTCGCTGCTTGGAGGGGTGTTAGGTTGAAAGACGAGGAGTGCCGAGGGAGTGAGGAGTAGGGTTAGCTAGTCAGGGAACCCCAATCCTATCCGTCCAGGGAAGGGGATGGAAGGAAAGGAATTTACGACCCAAAAGACATTATCAGGTGTCTGAGCTCTCCTTGGTCATGAGTGGTATTTATTGAGCACTCACTTTGTACAGAGCACTGTACTAAGCACTTGGGATACAACAGAGTGACCCCAGGGGCTATTCCAGAGATGATTTAGGGCTGAGAATCCCCAGAAGACACACCTGCAGGTTGCAAATGGTTGAACTAAGTAATGGGGGAACGTAGAGAAGAAGATAATGACACAATTCCTCTAGCGGAGGAATCTAGCCGAGAGGGCGAGCCTAGAGAAACTGACAAAACAATCCAAGAAAATCAATCACCACACTGAAATCCTTTCTCCTTTTTCTCTCTTACACAAGCACACTTTCTGTGAGAGCCGACTCCTGGCATACAGAGAGTAAGAACCATTGGACACAATCCACCTCCACAAACAAAGGTCAATGTCACAATATGCACGGAAGATTCTCAAGATTTGAATGTTTCCTCTGAAGCATCTTTGTCCTCTTGCACAAGAGAACTGCGGTTAGGAGATAATATGCATCATTTCCCGAGGTCACCCAAAAGTGAAAGGGGGGGAAAAAAATGGAAAATTCCCCCACGGATGCTGAGGAGGCACAGACACCTCAGTGCCAAAAACAGGGGTTTGATTTTCTCCGCAGAGCGGTAAAAAAAATGTGACACCTGGATGTTAACGAACTGATCCTGGCACTAAAGCCATTTTGGCTTCCCTTCCTAGTGTGTGTTATGGAATTGAAACTAAACAATGCAGGCTCATTAATCCTACAGAGGATTACACGGAAATACATTTTTTGGCAAATCAGGAGGTGCTCAGGGTGGGTAGAAGTGAATCACACAGACACCGGCCTTCCTAAAAAAATATTGTAGGAGATTCTGATACTTACATTTCAAAGGAATATAGCACTATGGAATGGAACCTACCCTCTTGGTACCCTACAGAGGTTTTGAATGGATTCGAGAAGTTTAATACAGTGCTCTGCACATAGTAAGTGTTCAGTAGATATCACTGATTGATAGAGAAGCTGAAAACCAAGATGGCTGCCAATATGGCTGTCAAGGAAACGCCTGCACAGCTGAAAGAAGTGGCTGTGAAATGGAAGAGAATATCCATATATATATATATATATATATATATATATATATATATATATATATATATATATATATATATACTGTGGTTTTTGTTAAGCACTTACTATGTAGGGAAAGGAAAAAGATGAAGGAATTGGAGACCAGCATATTTTCCCCTGGCAAGTGCCAGCCACAGACATGGCAGGAGCCTGGAATAGAAGAAGGAAAGAGAAGACGGTGGGGGGGTGATCTAGTCAAGAAGATCAATCAATCAATCAATCGTATTTATTGAGCACTTACTGTGTGCAGAGCACTGTACTAAGCGCTTGGGAAGTACAAGTTGGCAACATATAGAGACAGTCCCTACCCAACAGTGGGCTCACAGTCTAAAAGGGTGAGACAGAGATCAAAACCAAACATACTGACAAAATAAAATAGAATAGATATATACAAGTAAAATAAATAAATAAATAAATAGAGTAATAGATATGTACAAACATATATACATATATACAGGTGCTGTGGGGAAGGGAAGGAGGTAAGATGGGGGGATGGAGAGGGGGGCGAGGGGGAGAGGAAGGAAGGGGCTCAGTCTGGGAAGGCCTCCTGGAGGAGGTGAGCTCTCAGTAGATCATGCAAAGAAGAGTCAGTCAGTCAATCGTATTTATTAAATGCTCACTGTGTGCAGAGCACTGTACTAAGCACTTGGGAGAGTACACTCTAACAATAAACAGACTCATTCCCTGCCCATGAGCTTACAGTCTAGAGAAGCTGGAGGAGGAGAAGAAAAGGAAGTCACCAAGGGTGAGCAGATTGCCTTCCACTCGCTAGCCACTGCCCAAGCTAGGAATGGAATGGGAATACCTCTGCTTGACTCTCCCTCCCGTAGCCGAGGCTGGTAGAGTACTAGATATTCTCCAGATGCGACCCCGAGAGTGGATCCCTAACATCACCACTCCTTTTTTGCCCAGCATTCCCAGGAAAAATGGGCAGCGGCCGCAGTCTCCTCCTTTCATTCATTCATTCAATCACATTTATTGAGTGCTTACTGTGTGCAAGGCACTGTACTAAGCGCTTGGGAGAGCACAACATTAAACAAACACATCCTACTGACAGAAGCAGCGTGGCTCAGTGGAAAAGAGCCCGGCCTTTGGAGTCAGAGGTCATGGGTTCCAATCCCGGCTCCGCCAGTTGTCAGCTGTGTGACTTTGGGCAAGTCACTTAACTTCTCTGGACCTCAGTTACCTCATCCGTAAAATGGGGATTAAGACTGTGAGCCCGCCGTGGGACAACCTGATCACCTTGTAACCTCCCCAGTGCTTAGATCAGTGCCTTGCACATAGTAAGCGCTTAATAAAGCCATTATTATTATTATTATTATTATTACTCCCCTCTGCATCATCCTGGCTTACTCCCTTAATTCATCCTCCCTCTCAGCCTCTCAACACTTATGTAATATCTGTAACATTTATTTCTATTAACATCTGTCTCTCCCTCTACACTGTAAGCTCGTTGTGGGCAGGAACTTTGCCGTTGTAGCATACGCTCCCAAGTGCTTAGTGCAGTGTTCTGCACCCAGTAAGCATTCAATAAATAGGACTGAATGAATGATTGAAAGGAGGGGTAGGTGGTGGTCCAGACACCAAGCCACACGGCACTTATCTGGATGTGCAATGGCAGAAAATTCCCACCGGACGCCACTAAGCCAGCCAGCTGCATTGCCTGTCTCAAGGATCACCTTCCCGGATTAAGCCCAATTTTCCCTGGCTCGCTCTCCCCTTTGCTTTGCCTACGCATTTGGATCTGCGACCTTTGGACGTTTGATACTCGCCCCACCTCCAATCCCTCAGCACTTGTGTATGTATCTTTGAATTATATATTATAAATGATTTATTTACTCATATTAATATCTGTCTCCCTCTCTAGACCATAAACTCATTCTGGGAAGTGACCGTGTCTGGTAATTCTGTTGTACTGGACTCTTCCAAGGGCGTAGTACAGCGCTCGGCATGGAGTAAGCGCTCAATAAATGCCATCGATTGATTTATTGATCTCAGCCAGGCAGCAGCCACCAGATGTCAGGGGGTTCATTTAAGATAGTCCCATTTGCTTGGGGTGACCAGCCTCTCCATACCCTATAGAGACCTCTTCAGTCGCTCGATTCGGCTTCAAGGCTGTCCATCCCCTCGCCCCCTCCCACCTCACCTCCCTTCTCTCCTTCTCCAGCTCAGCCGGCACCTTCCACTCCTCTGCCGCCGCTCACCTCCTCACTGGGCCTCGTTCTCGCCCATCCCACCGTCAAACCCCAACCCACATCCTTCCCCTG
This sequence comes from Tachyglossus aculeatus, assembly GCF_015852505.1. NCBI lineage: Eukaryota > Metazoa > Chordata > Mammalia > Monotremata > Tachyglossidae > Tachyglossus > Tachyglossus aculeatus. Next base: position 42,683,376 of record NC_052074.1, on the reverse strand, counting down.
GCCCGGAATACCCTCCCTCCACACATCCGCCAAGCTAGCTCTCTTCCTCCCTCCAAAGCCCTACTGAGAGCTCACCTCCTCCAGGAGGCCTTCCCACACTGATACCCTCCCTCCACACATCCGCCAAGCTAGCTCTCTTCCTCCCTCCAAAGCCCTACTGAGAGCTCACCTCCTCCAGGAGGCCTTCCCACACTGAATCCCCTTTTTCCTCTCCTCCTCCCCATCCCCCCGCCCTACTTCCTTCCCCTCCCCACAGCACCTGTAGATATATTTGTACAGATTTATTATTCTATTTATTTTACTTGGACATACTTACTATTCTATTTATTTTGTTAATGATGTGCATATAGCTTTAATTCTATTTGTTCCAACGATTTTGACACCTGTCTACATGTTTCGTTTCATTGTCTGTCTCCCCCTTCTAGACTGTGAGCCCGTTTTTGGGTAGGGGCCGTCTCTATATGTTGCCGACTTGTACTTCCCAAGCGCTTAGTACAGTGCTGTGCACACAGTAAGTGCTCAATAAATACGATTGATTGATTGTACTTCCCAAGCGCTTAGTACAGTGCTCTGCACAAAGTAAGTGTTCAATAAATGATTGAATGAATGAATGAATGATAATTATGGCATTTGTTGAGCACGTACTATGTGCCATGCACTGTTCTAAGCACTAGGGTAGATACATTCATTCATTCATTCAACCATATTTATTGAGTGCTTACTATGTCCCTGTCCCACGTGGGGCTCACAGTATCAATCCCCATTTTACAAGTGAGGTAACTGAGGCCCATTAATTCATTCATTCATTCAATCATATTTATTGAGCGCTTACTGTGTGCAGAGCACTATACTAAGCACTTGGGAAGTACAAGTCGGCAACATCTAGAGACAGTCCCCAGAGAAGTTAAGTGGCTTGCTCACGGTCACACAGCAGACGAGTGGCCAACCTGTATGGTTTATGTTGCCAACTTGTACTTCCCAAGCACTTAGTACAGTGCTCTGCACACAGTAAGCGCTCAATAAATACGATTGAAGTGGCGGAGGCGGGATTAGAATTCACGCCCTCTGATTCCCAAGCCCAGGCTCTTTTCCACTGAGCCACATTGCTGATTGTTCACGGCTGATTTCTGGGGTCTTCATTCTTAGTCAGGAGGCCAGAACACTCCTCTTCTCTGCTTGACCTCCTCCCAAGCAGACCACTGGCTTCTGCTTTCTATTGAGGGCAAGAGGGGAGTGGGAGGGAGAATCATCATCATCATCATCATCATCAATCGTATTTATTGAGCGCTTACTGTGTGCAGAGCACTGTACTAATCGCTTGGGAAGTAAAAGTTGGTAACATATTGAGACAGTCCCTACCCAGCGGTGGGCTCCCGCTGTTGGGTAGGTACCGTCTCTATATGTTGCCAACTTGGACTTCCCAAGTGCTTAGTACAGTGCTCTGCACACAGTAAGCACTCAATAAATACGATTGAATGAATGAAAGTAGAGATGCACATGAGTGAAGACATATGCAAATCAGGAATTCCAATTTAATGTTCCCTGGAGGGAAAAAGGGGGGTAAGGAGATCAGTTCATCCCTACGGAAGGCAGGAGCCCCCAATTCCACAACCACAGATATACACAGAAGCCACACCACGGGCAAGGGAACCTCAAAGAATATCAGGTCAAACCACAGATGCGCATAAACAAATATCTTCTCTAGATTTACAAACAGTCACACACACCCCAACAACACTTTCCTGGAGGAATAATCATGACTGGAGGTGATGATTTAGCCCTCAGCTCCTTTGAGAGAAAGGAACTTCACCCAGGGCTTTGAACTCCAAAGTGAAATAAACAGGATGTGGTCCAGTGGGCCCCAGAAAATTCATTATGCTGAAAATGCTACAATTTGGGAGAAAGAAGGAAAGCACACCCTCTGATCTGGGGACCTGCGGGAGCGTGGCTTAGTGGAAAGAGCCCGGGCTTTGGAGTCAGAGGTCATGGGTTCAAGTCACTTAACAAGTGACTGGGCAAGTCACTTAACTTCTCTGTGCCTCAGTTCCCTCATCTGTAAAATGGGGACGAAGACTGTGAGCCCCCCGTAGGACAATCTGATCACCTTGTAACCTCCCCAGTGCTTAGAACAGTGCTTTGCACAGAGTAAGCGCTTAATAAAAATGCCATTAAAAAAAAGAGCCCGGGCTTGGGAGTCTGAGGTCGTGAGTTCTAATCCCAGCTCTGCCACTTGTCTGCCATGTGACTTTGGGCAAGTCATTTAACTTTCTGTGCCTCAGTTACCTCATCTGTAAAATGGGGATTAAAACTGTGAGCCCCACGTGGGACAACTTTAGTACAGTGCTCTGCACACAGTAAGCGCTCAATAAATACAATTGATTGATTGATTGACAACCTGATTTCCTTGTATCTACCCCCACGCTTAGAACGGCACTTGGCACACAGTAAGCGCTTAACAAATACCACCATCATCATCAGAAAATAAACCAGCTAGCATTGAGGATCTGGGTATGTGGCCTCTGGGGTAGGTTGCCTTTTGGGTACTTTGCTGAGAGAAGGGGAAAAGCTGCCACACCAGTGGCCTTTCCCTAGCCCCATCCCCTAAAGATGGTAGAGAAGCAGCGTGCCTCAGTGGAAAGAGCACGGGCTTTGGACAGAGAGTCAAGCAGAGGCCTACCCATTCCCTTCCTAACTTGGGCAGTGGCTAGCGAGTGGAAGGCCATTGGCTACAAGTCAAAACTCACCTGTGCTGGGCAGTAACGGCACGGGAGGGAGTCGAGAGACTTGAGTTTACTGCGCGGAAAAAGGCAGTGGTGAACCTCTAACGTATTTTTACCAAGAAAACCATATGGATACACTACCGAAACGATTGCAGATGGAGGTGGGACGTTCTGGGTGTGATGTGTCCGTGCTGTTGCTATGGGTCGGAGACGACTTTGTAGCGTAAGACAAGACTAGAGCCTAACAAATACCATGACAAGGTGAGATGTGTCCGTGTTGTCGCTGTGGGTCGGAGACGACTTGGTAGCGTAAGACAAGACTAGAGCTTAACAAATACCATGACTAGGATAAAAAAAAAAAGATGGCACTCTCCAAACTGCCATGACTACCACCATGGTGTCTCATCCAAACACGAGGAGGGTACAGAGTTCTCCAGCCAGGGAGCAAGTGGCTGATCGCAGCGGGGCCTGACGTATCGGCTCGGTTGCCCAAAAACTATCAGCACGTTGCCCTGGGCTCCTTGGCAAAATCAGGGGGAGAGGGAGCCTCTGAAGTGCAGCATCTGGAGGATTTCATCAGCTTCCCGAAAAACAGAGAGAGAAAGAGAGAGGGAGAGAACAGTAGGCGGGTTGTCCTGTTTAATTGGAGTCAAACAGAGGCAGCATGCAGCGCTGGCCCCCAGAGGACGGGAATTCGCAATCAAAACAGGAAATTCCAACTCGCTCCCAGCACGGTGAGATCCCGCCACTCTGTCCATGCTGTCAGTCTCCCCGGAGATGTGGTGTCCTCCAACGACCCCCCCGACCCCCATCACCCCACAACTCCTGCCTCTCAAAGAGCTCCGCACCTCCAGGACCAGGAAATGGGAATGATAATATGGATAATAATAATAATAATGGTATTCCTTAAGCGCTTACTTTGTGTCAAGCACTGTACTAAGCACTGGGGTAGATACAAGATAACCAGTTGGGATGCATAGGATCACATATTAGGGAAAGTAAGCTCATTGGGAGCAGGGAATGTGCCCATTTATTGTTATACTATGCTCTCCCAAGCGTTTAGTACAGTGCTCTGCAAATGGGAAGTGCTCAGTAAGTAAGACTGAATAAATGAAAGCCTCTTGTCCCACATAGCCTCTTGTCCCCTGTCTCACATAGGATCACAGATTAGGGAAAGTAAGCTCGTTGTGAGCAGGGAATGCGCTCGTTTATTGTTATACTATGCTCTCCCAAGCGTTTAGTACAGTGCTCTGCAAATGGGAAGCGCTCAGTAAGTAAGACTGAATAAGTGAAAGCCTCTTGTCCCACATAGCCTCTTGTCCCCTGTCTCACATAGGATCACAGAGTAGGGAAAGTAAGCTCGTTGTGAGTAGGGAATGTGCCCGTTTATTGTTATACTATGCTCTCCCAAGCGTTTAGTACAGTGCTCTGCAAATGGGAAGAGCTCAGTAAGTAAGACTGAATAAATTAAAGCCTCTTAGCTTCAGGTGAGATGATCATCACTCTCCACATAATGGAGTTTGAACCTCGGCCAGAGATTTAACCTCTGACATGTCTGTGGTGACGCATTTTCCGGCATCTTCTCTGAATGGGCTCATCGCGGGGATCCGTGCTTTGGGGGAGTTGCGGGACCTAATGGGACCCCCACCCCACCCAGCCACTGCGCCCAACACTTCTCGGCCCTCCTCAAATAACTCCAGGGAAGGGGGCTTTTGTCTGCGTTCATTCATTCAATTGTATTTATTGAGCGCTCACTGTGTGCAAAGAACTGTACTAAGTGCTTGGGAGAGTCAAATACAACACCTATCCACTTCGACCCCTTTGGACAACTACATTCCGAGTCTGCCGATTCGTTGGTGGGTGCTGGCAATGTCCTGGGATAAGAAGACAGCGTGGCTCAGTGGAAAGAGCCCGGGCTTTGGAGTCAGAAGTCATGGGTTCAAATCCCGGCTCTGCCAAGTGTCAGCTATGTGACTTTGGGCAAGTCACTTCACCTCTCTGGCCTCAGTTACCTCATCTGTAAAATGGGGATTAAGACTGTGAGCCCCCCGTGGGACAACCTGATCACCTTGTAACCTCCCCAGGGCTTAGACCAGTGCTTTGCACATAGTAAGCGCTAAATAAATGCCATTATTATTATTATTATTATTATTACAAGGCAATGAGAGATGATGTCATAAGGCAGAGGTAAAGAGGTCAGAGGCCTTGCCTCTCACACCCACCCCCTCGACAAACACTTAGCCCAGTATAATTTCCCGTCGGTCTCAAAGCAGCTAATACTGGCTCTGCCACTTGTCCGCTGTATGACCTTGGGCAAGTCACATGACTTCTCTGTGCCTCAGTTACCTCATCTGTAAAATGGAGGTTAAGATGGTGAGAGCCCTGTGGGACAAGGATTGTGTCCAACCAGATGAGCGCGTGTCTACCCCAGTGCTTAATACAGTGCCTGGCACCTACTAAGCCCTGAATGAATACCATAAAAAATACCATCCTGCTCTCCCCAGCACTCAGTACAGTACAGTGGAGAAGCAGCGTGGCTCAGTGGAAAGAGCCCGGGCTTTGGAGACAGAGGTCATGAGTTCAAATCCTGCCAGAGGTCACTGGTTCAAATGCCAGCCTCCGCCAACTTCCAACTGTCAGCTGTGTGACTTGGGGCAAGTCACTTCACTTCTCTGGGCCTCAGTTCCCTCATCTGTAAAACGGGGATTAAAACTGTGAGCCCCCCGTGGGACAACCTGATCACCTTGTAACCTCCCCAGTGCTTAGAACAGTGCTTTGTACCTAGTAAGCGCTTAACAAATACCATCATCACCATCCTCTGCACAAAATGAGCGATCAGTAAATACCACTGATGGACTGACTCGGCTCCCAGTTCAGTTTGTTTTCTCTTTACGAACAGGAGACGGACAGGGTGGGGAGAGAAAAATCCATACCCAGGAGGGAAGAGAGTAAATCAATATCTGAAAGCGGGGATGTCTCTCAGATCAGTGCTAACGACCAGGTCCGATATACAAATCAAGAAATGGTTTTGCTGGATCTTAGTGCAATTCACTATTCCATTTTCCACCTGGGTCTTCTTCACGGAGGCTTCTGGGAAGTCTGTGGGGCAAGGGAATCATGAATCATGTATTCCGCTCAAACTCTCCTGCCTCCTTTCTCTCTCCTGGAAGAGAAAATAACATCTTTCACGCCTCTCTGGATTTTTGCCTCCTACTTGTCGATAGCGACGGTTCTCTTCATTCCCTCTAGTGTTTCTGAGAGAACGTGTTTTCACCCCTGAGGTACGAGTCTCCTTTTTACCAGGTTTCAGGCCTCATCCCCTCTTGTTAACGCCATTCAAACCAAAGCTGCTAGGCATGCCAAGGTAAACAAGTCCCGCCAGAGCAGGGAATGGCTTCTGCTTGTTGAATTTGGCTTTTCAGTCTAACAAAATGCACGCTAATGCCCAAGCAATTGTTCCACCGTTTGGGCCGGGTAACGCGGCTGTCTCCTAGCCAGATGGTCTTTGGCTCGAACGCTGCTTTATATTTGTTCATTGTCGGAATCCGTCGCCTGGGGTGAAGGCACACGGATGTTCGCACCAGGCCCGTCTTCAGCCCGATCCAGTAGCTGCCAGTTCAAACCCAACCTGGATGGAAGTTGCCGGAAAAGGGGTCACACCCGTTGGGAAGGCTGGGATTCCATCCCTGGCAGCCGGGGAGAGCGAGGGCCAGAGGGAGGGAGGGAGGGAGAGGCTGGGAGAGAGAGAAATGAGAGAACTTTGCTTCATGGGAAATCTGGAGCGACGGGAGTTCAATACCTGGGTTCGAGGACCTGGGTTCGAATCCCAGCTCTGTCATTTGTCTGCTGTGTGATCTTGGGCAAGTCACTTCACTTCTCTGGGCCTCAGAGATCTCATCTGTAAAATGGGGATTGACTATGAGTCCCTTGTGGGATGTAGACTGTGTCCAACCTGATTACCTTATATTTACCCCCATGCTTAAAACAGTTAAGAAGCACCATAAAAAAAATACCTATTTCCCCTCCACTATTATTCTGAACCTCATGTGGCAAGGGTGACTGGGTCTTATCTCATGACCCTGATCTTCCCCAGTCCTCCCCACAATGCCTGGCACATAGTAGGTGCTTCACAAATACCACCAAAATTATCAATAACAAACAATAACCACGGTATGTATTAAGCACTTAGATGCATGATTCATTCATTCATTCATTCAATCGTATTTGTTGAGTGCTTACTGTGTGAAGAGCACTGTACTAAGCGCTTGGGATGTACAAGTTGGCAACATATAAAGACGGTCCCTACCCAACAGTGGGCTCACAGTCTAGATAATCAGTTCCGATGCAGACTTTATCTCCCAGGGCTCACAATCTAAGAGGGAAGGAGGACAGGTATCTTATTTCCATTTTATAGATGAGTCAGTCACTCATTCATATTTATTGAGCACTTACTGTTTGCAGAGCACTGTACTGAGTGTTTGGGAGAGTACACGTTCCCTGCGCACAATGAGCTTACAATGTAAAGAAAGCTGAAGCCAAGAGAGGTTAAGTGACATGTCCAAGGTCACACAGAAGAGCTAGAACTAGAACCCAGCTTCTCAGACTCCCAGTTCCACACTCTTTCCACTGGGCTACATTGCCATCTTCACATTAAGATGAACATCTTCACATCGTCACAGAGAAACAGCCTGGCTCAATGGAAAGAGCCCGGGCTTTGGAGTCCAAGGTCAGGGGTTCAAATCCCGGCTCTGCCAATTGCCAGCTGTGTGACCTTGGGCAAGTCCCTTCACTTCTCTGGGCCTCAGTTACCTCATCCGTAAAATGAGAATTGAGATTGTGAGCCTATGTGAGACAGGGACTGTTTCCAACCTGATTAGCCTGTGTCTACCCCAGAGCTTAGTATGGTGCCTGGGGCATAATAAGCTCTTAACAAATACCATATGGAAAAAAAAGGTGGATGGGGGCACTAGGGAAGTCAGTGTGCCCAAGCTCAATGTGAGATGACCAGGGCATGTAGGGGTAACACCTGCCAAAGCCCACCTTCACGGGGGAATGACCAACAACTCCCGAGTCTGGTGGCTGCAGCCACTGGATTACTCTACCCCCCTCACCTGGAATAATGATATTAATATAATGACAATAATAGCATAATGGGATGGGTAATTACTTTCTATGATCCAAGCACTGCCCTATGTGCCGGTGGAGACACAAGATAATCAGGAGTCCCCACTCCACAAGGAACTCACAATCTAAGGGGGAGGGGAGAACAGATATTGAATCCCCATTTTCAGATGAGAAAACTGAGGCACAGAGAAGTTAAGTGACTCGCCCAAGTTCCCATAGCAGGCGAGTGCCAGAGCCAGGATTAGAACCCAGGTCCCATGTCTCCCAGGTCCTTGCTCTTTCTGCTTGACCATGCTGCTTCTCAAGCAGGGACAAATCCTGGGACTATGTCTGGCCCATCACAGATAGCCCCAAGCTGGCCCTCAGGACACTCTGGATTTTTTTAATGGTATTTGTTAAGAGCTTACTAGATAGAAAGCAATGTACTCAGAAATATGAGCCCGTTGTTGGGTAGGGATTGTCTCTCTCTGTTGCCACATTGTACTTTCCAAGCGCTTAGTACAGTGCTCTGCACACAGTAAGCGCTCAATACGATTGAATGAATGAAATGAAGTAGATACAAGATCATTTGTACTTCCCAAGCGCTTAGTACAGTGCTCTGCACATAGTAAGCGGTCAATAAATACGATTGATGATGATGATATGGTCCCACATGGAGCTCCCAGTCTAAGCAGAAGGGAGGACAGCTATTGAATCCCCATTTTGAAATGAGGAACCGAGGTCCAGAGAAGTGAAGTGACTTGCCCAAGATCACCCAGCAGGTAGTCGGCAGAACCGGGATCAGATCCCAGGACCCCTGACGCCAAGGCCACGATGCCTCCCCAGCTGCTTTGATCCGGATGATCAAAAGATTGGGGAGAGGCCAATGGATTAGCGCCCTTAGTCCTTGCGTGCCCAGATAGTGGAAGACCCCGCTGATTTTCCTGCCCAGCTCTTGGGTCAATCCCGGAGGGCCGTTGGTCTCCAAGCCAAATGACTTCCCTTCTACTAAGCCCCCTCTTTCGGCCACAGGGACAGAAGTTAGGGACGAAGAGTCGGCTTTATATTGCTGGCTGGAAATCCTGCCATCCCAACCACTCGGTGGATAACCGTCCTCCGTCTCGGGGTTGCCCCCACTCCATCCCATCTGTCCAAGTGGCACAGTGCCCCCAGGCCAGATGGCCTGGCAGAGGGAGGCGGGAACCCAGAACACCAAGCTCCTGGAGAAGAGACCGTTATCCGTTATCTGTACCTCGATCTCGTCTATCTCCCCGCTGACCTCTCACCCACACTCCACCGTTGGCCTGGAATGCCCTCTCTCTTTATATCTGAAAGATGATCGCTCTCTCCATCTTCAAAGTCTTATTGAAGGCACATCTCCTCCAGGAGATCTTCCCCAACTAAATCCTCATTTCCTCTTCTGCATTACCCTGATTTGCTCCCTTTATTCACCTCCCCGCCCCCCACCAGCCTCACAGGATTTATGTACATATCTGCAGTTCTATTGATTCAGATTAATGCCAGTCATCATCATCATCATCATCATCAATCGTATTTATTGAGTGCTTACTGTGTGCAGAGCACTGTAGACCGTAAGCAATCAATCAATCAATCAATCTTTATTTATTGAGTGCTTACTGTGTGCAGAGCACTGTACTAAGCACTTGGGAAGTACAAGTTGGCAACATATAGAGACAGTCCCTACCCAACAGTGGGCTCACAGTCTAAAAGGGGGAGACAGAGAACAAAACCAAACATACTAACCAAATAAAATAAATAGAATAGATATGTACAAGTAAAATAGAGTAATAAATATGTACAACCATATATACTTCTATACAGGTGCTGTGGGGAAGGGAAGGAGGTAAGATGGGGGGATGGAGACGGGGGGGAGGGGGAGAGGAAGGAAGGGGCTCAGTCTGGGAAGGCCTCCTGGAGGAGGTGAGCTCTCAGTAGGTCCTTGAAGCTCATTGTGGGCAGGGAATGTGTCTGTTTATTGTTACACTGTACTCCCCCAAGCACTTAGTACAGTGCTCTGCACACAGTAGGTGCTCTATAAATACTCCTGAATGAGCTCAGAGGAATGTGGTCTCCTCTGGGAGGTTCGTCCAAGAAGGGCTTCCCAGCAGCCCTCAGGCCCCAAAGCAGGGAAAGCAATTCATTCATTCAATCGTATTTATTGAGCGCTTACTGTGTGCAGAGCACTGTACTAAGTGCTTGGGAAGTACAAGTTGGCTTCTAGAGTGTAAGCCCACTTGTAGGTAGGGACCGTCTCTATGTGTTGCCAACTTGTACTTCCCAAGCGCTTGCACGCAGTAAGTGCTCAATAAATATGATTGAATGAATGAATGAACATATAGAGACGGTCCCTATCAAACAGCGGGCTCACAGTCTAGAAGGGGGAGACAGACAACAAAACATATTAACAAAATAAAATAAATAGAATAAATATGTACAAATAAAATAGAGTAATAAATCCGTACAAACATATATACATATATACAGGTGCTGTGGGGAGGGGAAGGAGATAAGGTGGGAGGGATGGGGAAGGGGAGGAGGGGAAAGGAAGGAGGGGGCTCAGTCTGGGATCAGTCAGTCCATCCAGGGTCTCCGGAGTGATAGTAGGAAAGAGGCCGAGAGACAAAGACATCAGTGAGTAGCAGGGAGGGATGGCCAGCCAGTTCGTCCGGGACTGAGCCTGGGCCACCAGAGGAAGTGGCCAGAGATGGACAGGGTCTTTCTGAGATGACCAGCACATCGGACCTAGTGGATAGAACAAGTGCCTGGGAGCCAGAAGGACCCAGATGTCTGCTGTATGACTTCAGGCCATTTACTTCACTTCTCTGTGCCTCAGTTACCTCATCTGTAAGCGCTCTGCACACAGTAAGTGCTCAATAAATATGATTGATGATGATCTGTAAAATGGGGATTAAAACTGTGAGCCCCAAGTGGGACATGACCGGCATCCCATCTGATTACCTTGTATCTACCTCGGTGTTTAGAACAGTGCCTGGCACACAGTAAGTATTTAACAAATGCCACAATTGCGGGGAAGCAACGTGGCCTTAATAATAATAATCATAATAATGGTATTTGTTAAGCACTTACTATGTGCAAAGCACTGTTCTAAGCGCTGGGGAGAATACAAATGCAAGGTAATCAGGTTGTCCCAGGGCGGGCTCACAGTCTTAATCCCCATTTTACAGATGAGGGAACTGAGACCCAGAGAAGTAAAGTGACTTGCTCGAAGTCACACAGCTGACAATTGGCGGAGTCGGGATTTGAACCCACGACCTCTGACTCCAAAGCCCGGGCTGTTTCCACTGAGACACGCTGCTTCTCGTGGATAGGACATGGGCCTGGGAGTTGGAAGGACCTGGATCCTAATCCCGGCTCTGCCACTTCCCTGCTGTGTGACCTTGGGCAAGTCACTTCACTTCTCTGGGCCTCAGTTCCCCCATTTGTAAAATAGGGTTTTAGACTGTGAGGCCCATGTAGGAAAGGGACTGTAGCCAACATAATTTTTTGCTTTGATTCTTTTTTGTTATGTTTTAAGCATTTACTAGGTGTCAAACACTATTCTAAGCAAAGGGGTAGATACAAGTTAATTAGTTGGACATAGTCCCTGTCCCACATGGGGCTCACAGGCAGGGAGAATAGGAGAACCGAGGCACAGAGAAGTTTACTGACTTCCCCAAGGTCACACAGCAAGCAATCGGCAGAGCCAGGATTAGAAACTGGGTCCTCTGAGTCCCAAGGCCGTGCTCTTTCCATCAGGCCACGCTGCTTCTCTGATTACCTTGCATCTAGCCCCATGCTTAGTACAGTGTCTGGCACATAGGAAACACTTCACAAAAAACATTAAAAAAAACCCAAAACATTAACAAAAGAACAAAAGAAACCTCTTTTTGAAATCTGGATGACTTCCTGTTTGAGCCTTTGCCCAAAAGGCCTGTTTTAAAAATGTCTCAGCCAAGTCTGAGGATGTCATGCCTGATGCCACCTATACCCACTATGGACCTTATGCCTGTTTATGTCTCTTGACTCCTAAATCAAAGTATCTAGCAAAAAGAGCGGCTAAGGAATCTATGTGCTGTGCTCTGTGCACAGTAAGCGCTCAATAAATACGATTGAATGAACTGGAAAAATATGTCCCGAATCTTCGCTACCACAGTCTTAAAGCTCCTTCCACAGCAATTGAGCTATTTCTGGGACTAGATAACTGAAACCCAGTGAGAACACAGAAATCATCGGATTCTTTAGAAGGCAAATAATTATGCTGCTGAACTCATATCCCAAGAATCATTTCCCCCTAGCTTATTAATGATTGCATTTATTAAGCACTTACTATGTTCAAAGCACTGTTCTAAGTGCTGGGGAGGTTACAAGGTGATCAGGTTGTCCCACGGGGGGCTCACAGTCTTCATCCCCATTTGACAGACGAGGTAACTGAGGCCCAGAGAAGTGAAGTGACTTACCCAAAGTCACACAGTTGACAATCGGCAGAGCTGGGATTTGAACCCATGACCTCTGACTCTAAAGCCCGGGCTCTTTCCACTGAGCCACGCTGCTTCTCTATTCAAGGGCAAAGAAGCTCACCTCCTCCAGGAGGCCTTCCCAGACTGAGCTCCCTCCTTCCTCTCCCCCTCCTCCCCCTCTCCATTCCCCCCCCCCCGCCTCACCTCCTTCCCCTCCCCGCAGCACCTGTATATATGTATATATATTTGTAGGGATTTATTACTCTATTTATTTTATTTGTACATATTTATTCTATTTATTTTATTTTGTTAATATGTTTTGTTTTGCTGTCTGTCTCCCCCTTCTAGACTGTGAGCCTGCTGTTGGGTAGGGACCATCTCTATGTGTTGCCAACTTGGACTTCCCAAGCGCTTAGTACAGTGCTCTGCACACAGTAAGCGCTCAATAAATACGATTGAATGAATGAACATAAGTAAACAAGGCCTTCTTTCTGGTTTTTCCAGATTGAACAGAAGCAATATCAAATTGCATTAATCCAGTGAAGGCTTATGGATACTATTCGGCTTACATAGTTGTAACAGTCATAATAATAGTAAGTGGTAGTAGAAGTAATAGTGATAATAGTAATAGTGGCAAAACTAAATAAACCAAATGGTCCCCATAGCGGCCAAGGTAGCTGATGGAATCAGTCATTTAAATCATAGTATTGATTAAGTCCTTCTGTGTGCACAGCACTGTACTAAGCGCTTGGATCAAGATGGCATGAGCCAGGAAGATGGGATGATTGGAGAGTGCTTCTTGGAGGAGCTGGTTTAGAAGGAAAGCCTGGAAGGTGGGGAAGGATTCATTCATTCAATCGTATTTATTGAGCGCTTACTGTGTGCAGAGCACTGTACTAAGCGCTTGGGAAGTACAAGTTGGCAGCATATAGAGACGGTCCCTACCCAACAGCGGGCTCACAGTCTAGAAGGATGCGGTTTAAGAGGCGGAAGACGGAAGGCGTTTCAGGCTGAGGGAGAGATGTTCACACGATGAGCCACAGCCCAATCAATCAATCAATCAATCATATTTATTGAGCACTTACTGTGTGCAGAGCACTGTACTAAGCGCTTGGGAAGTACAAGTTGGCAACATATAGAGACAGTCCCTACCCAACAGTGGAAGTCACAGCCCTGAGAGTCAAAAGCAAGGCAGTTGAAAGATCACGGGCTTGGTATCCAGAAGGATGTGGGTTCTAATCCCTGCTCTGCCACTTTTCTGCTGTGTGACCTCGGGCAAGTCACTTCCCTTCTCTGTGCCTCAGTTACCTCATCTGGGATTAAGACTGTGAACCCCATGCAGGACAGGGACTGTGTCCAACCCGATTAGATTGGATCTACCCCAGCTCTTGGTACAATACTTGGCACGTAGTAAGTGTATAACAAATACCATAAATTTTTTAAAAAAGAGTAAAAAGCACAAATTGTTGTCTGATGGGAAAAGAAAGATCAAGTTGGAGATGAGCTAACAGAAAACACACCCTGCCAAACTCTCCTCCAGGATACGTTAGATCCAGGCCAGATTTGGGCCACATCAAATCTCTCCAGTGACTTGCCAAGCTCCATCTATTTCCGGAAAACCCGAGATACATTTTTCTGGACCGTTTCCTTGGTCTCTCCGTGTGGTCGTCAAGGAAAATCAAATCCCCTCCAATTTTACTCATCAAACTTGGGTCTCGCAAAACCCACTCTGGATATCTCTAGGCCCAAATGTGTTTCCTATCGATCAATTTCAGCTCTTTTCCTCCCAGGGAGGAAGTGGTATTTAGCCTCAAATAAACCATCTGAAATGGTCAAGCATCTTGGGAGTCAAGACCTCAGTTCAGATTTAAGTCAAATAGTGCAACTTCTCTCCTTCTAACTTGCAGTGTAGTGAGCACAGAACCGTGCTTTCTATTCGATGAGGCTGTTCCAAGTGTGGAAGATAAGGGAATATCATTTTTAAACTGTAGTATTTTATCCAAATTAGTTTTGGCCAATAACTTGTTTTTCTGCCCCACAAATGGGCTAGGCAGAGCCCGATCAGATACCCTGAGGCCACCTTGATCTTTTAGACTGTGAGCCCAATGTTGGGTAGGGACTGTCTCTATATGTTGCCAATTTGTACTTCCCAAGCGCTTAGTACAGTGCTCTGCACATAGTAAGCGCTCAATGAATATGATTGATTGATTGATTGATGTAGGGAAAAACTTTTCTTCCCCTCCCTTATGACATCAAGCTATGCTGTCAGCCCATCCACGACCGGGCTGGCTCTGGAGGGCACTGGGAAGATCGCTGGGAAGGTCTCATTTCAGCTGAGTTTAAGGGGCAGCAGCGGTTTGGTGAAACAAAAAAAAAAGAATGAGAAAAGACAGGAAGAGAGGGAGGCGGAAGAAAAAGGAAGGGGATGAGGGGAGGAGAAAAAGGAGGAAGAGGAGGAGGAGGGGGAAGAAAAAAGAGGAGAAAGGAAGAGTAGAAGGGGAGAAAGAGGGAGGTAGAGAAGAGAATGATGGACAGGAAGAGGAGGAGAAATTAGCATTTAGTACAGTGCTCTGCACACAGTAAGCACTCAATAAATACAATTGAATGAATGAATGAGAAAGCTGAACAGCTTCTGCGGTTCTCTATCTCCCTGATACTCCACCATGACTGGTGAGTTCTTGCCCACCATCCTGAATACAGCTCAACAAAGTTGGTAGCCACATTTCCTGCCCTCAAAGCAGGAGGAAGAACACAAACCGCCTATATTATTGCTGTGGACCAGCAGGCTGGGCTTCTGAATTTTAAGATGCCACCCTCCCTCTTCCCTGCTCTTAGCATCCTCCCTCCCCTCCACCCAGGGGGTTTCAGCATGTGGTGAAGAGGAGAAATCTTGATTTGCTAAAACTTCATTTGGAAAGTCATGCAAGAGGAAAAAAATCATTGTGATCTGTAATTGAATCAGCCTGACTGTGAGACGCCAGATGTTTCTAAAAACCAGGAACCCACCCATTCTCCCAGTGCAAAAACTCCAAGCTTATGTTTTCCCAGAGTTCTTTGGAATGAGCGGCGACTTCCCTTAAGACCCATAGTCCTGTGTGTGACAAATTCTGGCAGGAGTCAATTTTTCAGGGGAAAAAAAAGGCAGACTAAAATCTCTTCCACGAATGAGACAAAATCCCTGAATTCATTTATTTTTTTCATTGCTATGTGCGTCCCACAAACTACTCAAGCACAAAGCAACAGGCATTAATTAAGCCCCTACTTGGTGCTTAGCCAAGAAATAGGCACCAACATTTGGCAAAGGAAAATGCAATTTAGTTCAGATAACACACTGGGGCTAAAGAACCAATTAGAGAATAATTCTCCTCTATTAGTACTTTAGTCTTGGTTGTTCAGTTAGTTTTTTTTTGCAGGGGGAGGGGGGATGTTTATGGTATTTGTTAAGCACTTACTATGTGCCAGGCACTGTATTAAGCGCTGGGGTGGATACAAGTTAATCTGGTCTTCCCACATAGTGTTCACAGTAGTAATCTCCATTTTACAGGTGAGGTAACTGAGGCCCAGAGAAGCAAAGTGACTTGCCGAAGGTCACACAGCAGATGAGTGCTGGAGCCGGGATTCATCATCATCATCATCATCATCATCATCAATCGTATTTATTGAGCGCTTACTATGTGCAGAGCACTGTACTAAGCGCTTGGGAAGTACAAATTGGCAACATATAGAGACAGTCCCTACCCAACATCGGGCTAACAGTCTAAAAGGGGGAGACAGAGAACAAAACCAAACATACTAACAAAATAAAATAAATAGAATAGATATGTACAAGTAAAATAAATAAATAAATAGAGTAATAAATATGTACAAACATATATACATATATACAGGTGCTGTGGGGAAGGGAAGGAGGTAAGATGGGGGGATGGAGAGGGGGATGAGGGGGAGAAGGGGGAGAGAAGGGGGATTCGAATCCAGGCACTGTTAGGTAATTAAAAAGCTACCAGACCCAGGAGCGTTGACCGACTTCTACTTTTCCTTAAAGTTCAAATGACAGCATCAGTTTCTGCTCTAGAAATGGGTGCAGAAACAGAACAAAGCTGTGGCCCTAAAACAGTACATTTTGCCCAGTTCGTAAACCTTCCGCTGCGTGAGAAACCATCAGAGTGACTAAGATCATCTATTCCTCTGCTCCAAAGGAGAAACAGCAAGTGCCTTTGAAACTGGCCTCCTAAAAGGAGAATCGTACAGTCTGAAGCAACAGGAAAGGAATCACCAATTCAGATTTGCTAGATAAAGATTTTCTAGAAATCTGTCCTTTTCATGCCTTGAAGTCATCGATCAAAATTATTGACAGGGGCAAAGCTCTGGGAAAAATCGAAAGATATTTCAAACCTCTAATACACTCAGGGCTCTGAACTTTTTTGTTCTGATTTAAATGCACTTTTAACCTTCAAACTCAAATGTCAGGGAACGTGCTGTGTTTTTACTGAGTTTCTGAGGAAAAAAATTGGAAATGCCAGCAAGTTAGACCCAAATTTTCCATCCATTGTAGAAGATACTGCCCTCCTAGGATTCAGATTCTTCTTTCAGACTTCAGAGATGGATTAATTCATTCAATCGCATTTACTGAGCGCTTACTGTGTGCAGAGCACTGTATGAAGTGCTTTTTTGGGATTGTAGCAACCTCTTTCTCTCACAAAAATTACCACCACTTTCAAAATCTCCAGCTGAAGACCCTCTGCCAGTGTTTTGTTATTTTAACAGTATTTGCTAAGCACTTGTCATGTGCCAGGAACTGTCCTAAACACTGGGATAATCTGGTTAGACGGTCCTCCCGCATGGGGCTCACAGTCCAAGTCTGAAGGAGGAAGATTTAATCCCCATTTCACAGATGAGGTAACCAAAGCCCTGAGAAGTGAAGTGACTTGTCCAAGGCCACACAGCAGACAAGAGGCAGAGCTGGGATTAGAACCAAGGTCCTCTAACACCCAGGCCTGGGCTTCATCCGCTCGGTCACACTGTTTCCAACATTACCCTCATTTCCCCAACTCTCTCTTCCTTCTGCATCAACTACGCACTTTTTAGTACTTGATACTCAACCCACCCTCAGCCCAACAGAATTTATATACATATCTGCAATTTATTTTCATGTCTGTTTCATCCTCTAGCCAGTATGTTCTGGGTTGGAGGGGAATGGATCTACCAATTCTGCCGTACTGTACTCTCCCAAGTGCTTTGTACAGTGCTCTGCGTACACTAAGCGCTTTAATAAATACCACTGAATGATTGATAATGGTCTACCCAAGCACTGCATCAGGGTGTTTGGAGGAATAATAATAATAATAATAATGGCATTTATTAAGCACTTACTATGTGCAGAGCACTGCTCTAAGCGCTGGGGAGGTTACAAGGTGATCAGGTTGTCCCACGGGGGGCCCACAGTCCCTCTTTTACAGATGAGGTAACTGAGGCACAGAGAAGTTAAGTGACTTGCCCAAAGTCACACAGCTGACAAGTGGCAGAGTGGGGATTTGAACCCATGACCTCTCACTCCAAATCCCGTGCTCTTTCCACTGAGCCACACATGGGAAGGCTGCACTTCTGGACACCCATCTTTTAGTAAAGTCCTGACTGCCCCATAAAATAGTGCTTGCATCCTTGCAGGTACAAGTAATTAGCTACCTAATTAGCTACCACAGTCTCAGAGAACGAACTCCCCAACCCTTGTAATCGAACTTTCCCATCCATCCACCCACCCCCCAAGTCTCCGTTCCCTGATAAAGCAGATTCAGACTGAAGGTCCCATGGGGAGCATTTCCAAAGGCCTTGAAATCTGAATGGTGATTAGTGAGCTGCAGCAAACAGGTATGACTAGAAACATCCAGTCCCTGTGCTGGTTCAGTCCCACTGGGCAAATCCAATCAATCAATCGTATTTATTGAGCGCTTACTGTGCGCAGAGCACTGTACTAAGCGCTTGGGAAGTACAAGTAGGCAACATATAGAGACAGTCCCTACCCAACAGTGGGCTCACAGTCTAAAAGTCTAAAAAGTCTAAAATCCAAGATGTCAGCCCCCTGAAATGGGAATCTCACTGATAGTCGAAGTCACTTGGAGTATTCCACCATGCCACTAACTCTAGGCTGAGAGGTGGGGAAAAGGGTCCTTTCAAGTTGGGATTCCCACTATCCAAGGAGGACAGGATAATCCTGATCAATCAATCAATCAATCAATCGCATTTATTGAGTGCTTACTATGTGCAGAGCACTGTACTAAGCGCTTGGGAAGTACAAATTGGCATCACATAGAGACAGTCCCTACCCAACAGTGGGCTCACAGTCTAAAAGGGGGAGACAGAGAACAGAACCAAACATACCAACAAAATAAAATAAGTAGGATAGAAATGTACAAGTAAAATAAATAAATAAATAAATAAATAAATAAATAGAGTAATAAATATGTACAACCATATATACATATATACAGGTGCTGTGGGGAAGGGAAGGAGGTAAGACGGGGGGATGGAGAGGGGGACGAGGGGGAGAGGTCCCCCTGATCAGCCACCTTCGGTTCCCCAAGGGGATGCTGCATGAGGGATTTCCCAAGCACCTTGGGATTCCAAATGAGCCATGGCAGACGGGATAATGTCTGTCCCCCCTTCCAGACTGTAAGCTTGTTGTGAGCCACAAATGTGTCGGTTGTTGTATTGCACTTTCCCAAGCACTTAGTACAGTGCTTTGCACACAGTAAGCTCTCAGTAAATTCGATTGAATGAATGAATGGATTCATCAAGATTGGGCCTGAGCACCTGGGAAATGCTCACTGGGTTGGGCAACGGGACAAGAGGGGAAAATAACCACTAAATCACGCAAAGCGCTAACCTTTCCCCCAGAAACTGAGTCCCGGAGGGCAGGGGGAGGTTCTGACTTTCAGCCGTCCACAGGTGCACAGCGAAAAGGATTCGCTCCCTCCTCGGGGGCCCAACTCTCCGCTTCCTGCCAAATCCCGAGGCTCCGAGGCTCAATCTGAATGGGCACGTGCCCTCTCCTCCTCTCCGCCCCCATCTCTTCCACCCGCTGGGAGGCCCATCGCCCTCAACAAGCAGGTTCAGGCAGTCCGACCTGCCCGTCGCATAGTGCCAAAGGAGCATTCCAGTCCTGGGGCAAGAATGAATGAACTTCTCTAATGCCGGGTGAGGAAGGCCGGGAGACATGTCCGGCCCCTTCTGAAGCACTAAATTTGGGGGTCCGGCCAATCTGCCCCTTTGACAGAGAGTGGAGGGACATTTTCAAAGCCAGCCATGCTGGGGATTTGGGGAAAGGATGGGCTTGGGAGCTGCAGACGGACAGGAGGGGACAGACGACAACAGGACACACTCCTCATTAAATAAAAACTCCTTTGAAGCACTCAATCACCTTCCCCCTTGCTACCTTCCCCCCTGGAGAAGCAGCGTGGCTCAGTGGAAAGAGCCCGGGCTTTGGAGTCAGAGGTCATGGGTTCGAATCCCAGCTCTGCCACATGTCTGCTGTGTGACCATGGGCAAGTCACTTAACTTCTCTGAGCCTCAGTTACTCCATCTGTAAAATGGAGATTAAGACTGTGAGCCCCATGTGGGACAACTTGATCACCTTGTATCCCCCCCAGCGCTTAGAACAGTGCTTTGCACATAGTAAGCGCTTAACAAATGCCATTATAATAATAATAATAATAATTGCTATTATTATTATTACCTCATCCGATCTCCCACTCCAGCCCAGCTCACACATTTCACTCTTCCAATGCCAACCTACTCCCTGAACGTCGATCTCATCTATCTCACCTCCGAGTCCTGCCCACGTCCCACCTCTGGCCTGGAATGCCCTCCCTCTTCACATCCGACAGACAATCACGCCCCCCACCTATAAAGTCTTCTATACTTGTTTTATTTGTACATATTTATCACTCTATTTTATTTGTACATATTTACTATATTTATTTTATTAATAATGTGTATATAGCTGTAATTCCATTTACTCTGGTGGTATCGACACTTGTCTACCTGTTTTGTTCTGTTCTCTGTCTCCCCCTTCTAGACTGTGAGCCCGTTGTTGGGTAGGGACCATCTCTAGATGTTGCCGACTTGGATTTCCCAAGCGCTTAGTACAGTGCTCTGCACACAGTAAGCGCTCAATAAATGCAATTGAATGACTGAAAAGAGGCCTTTCCCGATAAGGTCCTCATTTCTTCTTCTACCACTCCCTTCTGTGTCACCCTTAGACCTGATTTTGCACCCTTTATTTACCTCCCTCCACCCCACAGCACTTACGTATATATCTGTCATTTTTTTATTTATTTATATTAATGTCCATCTCCCCCTCTAGAGCTTGTGGGCAGGGAATGTTTGTACCAACTCTGTTATATTGTCCTCTCCCAAGCGCTCAGCACAGTGCTCTGCACACAGTAAGCGCTCAATAAATATGACTGATTGATTGACACCCCGAGTCCACTCTTCCCTCTGTTGGTAGACACAATTCCTGCCCATGAGGAACTCACAGCCTACAGGGGAAAGCAAAGCTAAATAATTCAATGCAAACATATGCAGCTTCTAATAATCAGGTTGTCCCACATGGGGCTCACAGTCTTAATCCCCATTTTCCAGATGAGGCAACTGAGGCGCAGAGAAGTTGTGACCTGCCCAAAATCACACAGCTGAAAAGTGATGGAGGTGGGATTAGAACCCATGACCTCTGATTCCCAAGCCTGCGTTCTTTCCACTGAGCCACACTGCCTCTCTAATTCTCATTGACTCTGATTGGCCATGAGTTTCAATCTGTGTCATCTCTTATTCATTCATCTGCAAGATCCCTAAACCCGGCCAAATTGTATTTCCAGAGGATTTTTTGTGCTCGCATAGCCCAGCTCTAAATGTGTTTATAAACAGAGTCGTTAAATGAAATCTCCTTTGGTACAACTAATGACCAGGAGGGAGAAATGTTTTTGAGCAACCCGGGCAAAGTTCCTCAACTGAAGCCGAGATCTTGGAGTTTCCCCAAATCACCAGTCTCCCATTCTTCCTCCCTAATGTCTGGAGGAAACAAGGAAACTTGTCAGAGGTGGGAAGGGTGCCTTCAAGTGGATTGGGAATATAACAATAATTCATTCAAATCGTATTTATTGAGCACTTAGCATACGCAGAGCACTGTACTAAGCACTTGGGAAAATACCACAATAAACAGTGACATTCCCTGCCCAAGAGGAGCTTATAGCCTAGAGGTGGGGAAGATAGATGTCAGTACAAATAAATAAAATTGCAGATATGTACAGAAGGGCTATGGGGTGGGAGGATGGAGGAAGAGAAAAGGGAGCAAGTCAGGGTGATGCAGAAGGGAGTGGGAGATGGGGAAAGTGGGGCTTAGTCTGGGAAGGCCTCTTGGAGGAGATGGGCCTTCAATAAGGCTTTGAAGGAGGGGAGAGTGGTTGTCGGATTAGAGGATTACAATAATTATAATTGTACAATGTGCTAAGTGCTTACTACATGTCGAGCACTTTTCTGTGCGCTGCGGTAGATATATGATAATCTGGTCAGACACAGTCCCTGTCCCGAATGCAGCTCATAATTCATTCATTTATTCATTCAATCATGTTTATTGAGCGCTTACTGTGTGCAGAGCACTGTACTAAGCGCTTGGGAAGTCCAAGTTGGCAACATATAGAGACGGTCCCTACCCAGCAGCAGGCTCACAGTCTAATTAAGATGTCATTCCCCAAAGTATTAGTACCACTATTCCCAATCATGCCCACACCACCATTCTCAATGATATCACTGACCCCCTCACCAGTAATAATAATAATAATGATATTTATTAAGCACTTACTATGTGCAAAGCACTGTTCTAAGTGCTGGGGAGGTTACAAGGTGATCAGGTTGCCCATGGGGGGCTCACAGTCTTCATCCCCATTTTCTAGATTTGGCAACTGAGGCACAGAGAAGTAAAGTGACTTGCCCAAAGTCACACAGCGGACAATTGGCAGAGCCGGGATTTGAACCCATGACCTCTAACTCCAAAGCCCGCGCTCTTTCCACTGAGCCATGCTGATAAGGTCCCATCAATCAATCAGTGGTATTTTTAAGAGCTCACTGTGTGCAGAGCACTGTACTGAATGCTAGGGAGAGTACAAAACAATAGTCAGTATGCCTGTGTGGGCAGAATGTGTCTGTTGTTATATTGTACTGTCTCAAATGCTTAGTATGTTGCTTTGCACAAAGTTAAGCGCTCAATAAATACGATTAAATGAGGAGCTCACATACCACTATCCCCCCAGTGGTGTCAGTGACACCATCTCCAATGACCCGTGTCAACCTCAATGACGTCTATGCCTCCAATCTCCAGTTCCCAATTCCCTGCTTTGGGAAAACCGTAACTCCAGACCCCCGGAAGTCTTCCAAGTCTCCCCACAAACCTGAGTCTTCCGAGTTGTCCTCCCATTAGACTGAAGTGTATCAGAATTATTATGGCCACCATCGGAGTACTGAGGAGCGAGGAAGAAGTGCGCTGAACCAGCTGGGTTGCTAGTGATCAGGGGGAGATTGTGTTTATTATTAATATCTATTCTGACACCTCGCCTGTGGTCGACAACCCATCGTCCCCTTTAGACTGGCAGCTCCCTGAGGGCAGAAGCCTGTGGTGTGATGTGATGATGTCATCTGCAGCAAAATGTCCACCACAGACCCTGTGACTACACACAAATAATAATAATAATATTAATGGCATTTGTTAATTAATCATTATGTGCCAAGCTGGGGTAGATTTAGGGTAATCAGGTTGTCCCACGTGGGGCTCACAGTCTTAATCTCCATTTTCCAGATGAGTTAACTGAGGTACAGAGAGGTAAAGTGACATGCCCAAAGTCACACAGCTGACAAATGGCGGAGATGGGATTTGAACCCATGACCTCTTATGCCAAAGCCCGGGCTCTTTCCACTGAGCCACGCTGCTTCTCATACTAACCATTCCTAGCCAATAATAATAATAATAATAATGGCATTTGTTAAGCGCTTACTATGTGCAAAGCACTGTTCTAAGCGCTGGGGGGCATACAAGGTGATCAGGTTGTCCCGCATGGGGCTCACAGTTATCATCCTCATTTTACAGATGAGGTAACTGAGGCTCCGAGAAGTTAAGTGACTTGCCCAAGGTCACACGGCAGACACGTGGTGGAGCTGGGATTTGAACCCATGACCTCTGACTCCAAAGCCCGTGCTCTTTCCACTGAGCCACGCTGCTTCTCTAATGCCTTGCCAATGCCTTTCGACAGGACTTCCTCCCCTAATTCGCCCTTAGCTCGATCCAACAATACGGACCCGATAGGGCCACATGATGAATCGTCCACTTAGGGATGAATTTGAAAAATCAAACTCCTCGTCCTCCTCCGGCTTTCCAATTACATTAGTTACCCCATTAGGCCGAAGCTTTAGAAAACGGCTAGACTTTTCTTCCTCCCAGGTTAGCGAGGGCACGGCCCTCTGTCCCGAGAGGACCATCCCTCAGCTGCCGGAACTGTCTCCGAGCGGGGCGATAAAGGAATTAGCCTTCTGACCACGAGGTAAGGTCGCTCAAGCTCACCTTGTCAGAACACGTCTGACCTCTCGGGCTTGCGAGACGCTTATCCTCAGCCGACCTATCTTCTGGAAATGCTGCTTCGATGACCCATTCCCTAGCCGAGGGTGATCCCTTTACCATCCCAGGTGTCACTCACATAACGCCAGACCAGCTGAAAGCCGGACCATCTGGTATAAAACCACCATATTGGACTCTCCCAAGCGCTCAGTATAGTGCTCTGCACATAGTAAGCACTCAATGCATACCATTGACGGATTGATTGATGAATTTATCCATTCATTCATATATATTGAGTGCTTTCTGTGTGCAAAGAGCTTGGGAGAGTACAATATAAATGGCCACCCTCCCTATCCTGGCCTACTGGCAGCCCACCGGCCTTCAGCCAGAACTCAAAAAGGCAAAACAATAAAGATTCCTTCCTTCATTTTCACTCCTCCCTCATCCTGGGGTTCTTCCTGGCAATTCCAGGATGGAGAGAAATTTGGACAAATGACTCTGGTCCCCAGAAACTGTGGTGACTGGGCCATTGCAAAGAGGCAGGGCTTCATGGGTGGTGGGGAGGATAGGCATTCACTGGGGCGATAAAATCCCATATTTCCCAAAGAAAACATCTGCTCTGAAGGTTAGGGTAGCCCCGGAGTAGGGCACTGGGCCAGAACCAGCAAGGACTAGCAGATAGAGTGCAGACAGGGAGTCAGAAAGACCTGGGTTCTAATCCTGCCTCTGCCACTTGTCTACTATGTGACCTTGCGCAAATCAGTTCACTTCCCTGGGGATTAAAACTGTCAGCCTCACTTGGGACAGGGACTGGGTCCAACCTGATTTGGTAGCATTTAGTAATAATAATAATAATGATGACGGCATTTGTTAAGCACTTACTATGTGCGAAGCACTGTTCTAACCGCTGGGGGGGGATACAAGGTGATCAGGTTGTCCCACGAGGGGCTCACAGTCTTCATCCCCATTTTACACATGAGGTAACTGAGGCCCAGAGAAGTTAAGTGACCTGCCCAAAGTCACACAGCTGACAAGTGACGGAGTTGGAATTAGAACCCACGACCTCTGACTCCAAAGCCCGTGCTCTTTCCACTGAGCCACGCTGCTTCTGCTCTTCACTTAGTACAGTGCCTGGCACACAGTGAGTCCTTAACAAATACCATAATTATTATTATTAATTATTTATCATCTACCCCAGAGCTTAGTAAAGTGTGCCGGCACATATTAAGTGCTCAACAAAAGCCTTAAAAAAACAGATGGGAGAATCTAGCATTGTTGGGAAGCCAAAAAGCGATGACCCAAGTTGGTCCAGGCCCTGGATTTCACATGAATAAAAATGATGATGGCATTTGTTAAGCGCTTACTATGTGCAAAGCACTGTTCTAAGAGCTGGGGTGATACAGGGTGATCAGGTTGTCCCACATGGGGCTCGCAGTCTTAATCCCCATTTTACAGATGAGGGAACTGAGGCCCAGAGAAGTGAAGTGACTTGCCCAAAGTCACACAGCTGACAGGTGGCAGAGTCGGGATTAGAGCCCATGACCTCTGACTCCCAAGCCCAGGCTCTTTCCACTGAGCTATACTGGACTTCCACAGCAGCAGATTCCTGCGCAATTCCATAGGCGAATGGGATTCATCCGCAGTCTCTAATTACCTTGAGGGAAGTGTTCATTTCCCTTTTAATTTCCCTACACCACTAAATCGGAGGCTTTGCAAACTGAAGACAAACAGCCTCGTGGCTTTGGGTGCTGTGACATAGTGGGAGGAGAATTACAGCAAAAATAGGTGTTGTTTTTTATTTTTTTCCACTAAGCACAAGGAGAAAAATAACAGATCTCACATCCAATCCATGTTGGGTCCTGATCTCCCTGTTTAACCTAGTGATGTTGCTAAGGTAACCACAGCTCCTTATGGTATCCTGATGATAGAGTGGACACGACGGATGAGTTTGAGCATGCCACTGCTATTTTTCTGCCTTTCTTTCCAAGGTAAACATCAACGACTGGAGCAGTTCCAGAAAGGTAGAAAGAGATCATGCCAGTGGAAAGTATACTGCTTTCTGAGACGTTTTCTAAATTTTTTTCCTTTGAGTAATAATAATAATAATAATGATGGCATTTGTTAAGCTCTTACTATGTGCAAAGCACTGTTTGAAGTGCTGGGGAGGATACAAGGTGATCAGATTGTCCCACGTGGGGCTCACAGTCTTAATATCCATTTTACAGATGAGGTCACTGAGGCTCAGAGAAGCTAAGTGACTTACCCAAGGTCACACAGCTGACAACTGGCAGAGCTGGGATTTGAACCCATGACCTCTGACTCCAAAGCCCGTGCTCTTTCCATTGGCCCACACTGCTTCTCTACAGTAGACACAAACCAATCAAGTCTCTGTTAGCAAAGGGTGGGGAGGAGATAGCAGTGATAGCATTTATTGAGTGTCTACTGTCTACAT
The DNA here is from genome assembly GCF_015852505.1 of Tachyglossus aculeatus. Classification (NCBI taxonomy): domain Eukaryota; kingdom Metazoa; phylum Chordata; class Mammalia; order Monotremata; family Tachyglossidae; genus Tachyglossus; species Tachyglossus aculeatus. The sequence continues at coordinate 42,657,027 of NC_052074.1, read as the reverse complement.
TCATCATAATAATTATGGTATTTATTTCATGCTTACTATGTGCCAAGCACTGTACTGAGCGCTGGGGTGGATACAAGACAATCAGGCAGGGCACAGTACCTGGCCCACACTGGGCTCACAATCGAAGTGCTTGTTGTCCTACCAGTTATGCAAAGTCAAGAAGGGCCACATTAGAGAAGCAGCGTGGCTCAGTGGAAAGAGCCCGGGCTTTGGAGTCAGAGGTCATGGGTTCAAATCCTGACTCTGCCACTTGTCAGCTGTGTGACTTTGGGCAAGTCACTTCACTGCTCTGTGCCTCAGTTCCCTAATCTGTAAAATGGGGATTAAGACTGTGAGCCCCCCGTGAGACAACCTGATCACTTGTAACCTCCCCAGTACTTAGAACAGTGCTTTGCACATAGTAAGTGCTTAATAAATGCCACCATTACTATTATTATTATTCCCTGCCCACAAGGATCTTACACTCTAAATCAGTTAATGATATTTATTGGGCATTTACCTTGTGCAGAGCACTGTACTAGGCACTTGGGAGCGTACAACAAGTTGGCAGGCATACTCCCTGACCACAGTGAGCTTACAGTCTAGACAGCTGCTGATAAAAGTTAATAATTTATAGTATATAGTCAGCATGACCTAGTGGATAGAACACAGGTCTGAGAGTTAGAAGGACCTGGGTTCTAATCCTGGCTCCACCACATGCCAACTTGTACTTCCCAATTGCTTAGTACAGTGCTCTGCACACAGTGAGCGCTCAATAAATACGACTGAATGAACGAATGAATGAATGTCTGCTGTGTGACCTTGGGCAAGTCACTTCACTTCTCTGGGTCTCAGTTCCCTCAACTGTAAAATGGTGATTAAGTCTGTGAGCACCATGTGGGACAGGGACTGTGCCCAACCTATAACTATCCCAGTGCTTAGAACAGTGCTTGGCACATAGGAACCACATTACAAATACCATTATTATTATTATTATTACTAGTATTAAAGATATATATGTAAGTACTATGGAGTTGAGGATGGGGAGAATATTGAATGCCCCCCCATCCTCTGTTCCTCCTCCCCTTCCCATTGCTCCACTCCCTTCCTCTGCCCTACCCCCTTCCCCTCCCCATAGCACTTGTGTGTATTTGTACACATTTATTATTCTATTTATTTTATTAATGATGTGTATCTAGCTATAATTCTATTTATCTATTTTGATGGTATTGACACCTGTCTACTTGTTTTGTTGTCTGTCTCCCCCTTCTAGACTGTGAGCCTGTTGTTGGGTAGGGACTGTATCCATCTGTTGCTGAATTGTACTTTCCAAGCATTTAGTTCAGTCCTAAGTGCTTAGTACAGGGAAGGAAGGAAGGAAGGAAGGAAGGAAGGAAGGAAGGAAGGAAGGAAGGAAGGAAGGAAGGAAGGAAAGTAGGGAGGGAGGGAAGGAAGGAAGGAAGGAAGGAAGGAAGGAAGGAAGGAAGGAAGGGAGGGAGGAAGGAAGGGAGGAAGGAAGGAAGGAAGGAAAGAAGGAAGGAAGGAAGGAAGGAAAGAAGGAAGGAAGGAAAGAAGGAAGGAAGGAAGGAAGGAAGGAAGGAAGGAAGGAAGGAAGGAAGGAAGGAAGGAAGGAAGGAAGGAAGGAAGGAAAGGAAGGAAGGAAAGGAAGGAAGGAATGGAAGGAAAGGAAGGAACCAAGTGCATAGGTATTGCAAAAGAGGGAGCCAATGGGGAAACGTGGAGACAAAAAGGAAAAGTTTTACAAGCAGAGCAGTCAGAATAAGAGACTAGACAATAGAATAAACATATTTACAAAAGTGCCAAGAATGGGCATAAATAACCAGATAAGTGCTAGACACGGCAAGTGGATGTGTATGAACTGAGGTGCGAGGAACTTACTGGGAGGAGGTGGGACTCAGGAGCGTTTTGAATATGTGAATATGGTGGGAGACAAGGACTGCTGTCTGCTGGATTCTAGGAGGGAAGAAGTTGCTACAGAGAATACAATGGCCAGTCTATCAATCGATCGTAGTTATTGAGCATTGAGTATTTATTGTGTGCAGAGCACTGTACTAAGCACTTGGGAGAGTACAATATAACACAGTTGGTAGACACGTTCCCTGCCCACAATGAGCTTACAATCTAGAGGGAACAGCAGAATTGGTAGACATGTTCCCTGCCTGCAAGGAGTTTGCAATCTAGAGGAAACAGCCAAGTTGGTAGACACAGTCCATGTCCACAGGGAGCTTACAGTCAACTCTAGACTGTGAGCCCGTTGTTGGGTAGGGACCATCTCTATATGTTACCATCTTGTACTTCACAAGCGCTTAGTACAGTGCTCTGCACACAGTAAGCGCTCAATAAATGATTGAATGAATGAATGAATGAACTCTAGGAGCCGCGATAGGAGCCAAGACCAGCGCTCAACCACTGACCACATTTCTCACCCTTTAAAGGCTTGGGGCCTCTACAGGGACAAGTCAAGTATCAATCAATCAATCAATTAGTGGTATTTATTGAGCGCTTACCATGTGCAGAGCACTGTTCTAAGCACTTGGGAGAGGCTCATAGAATTGGTCTCCCTGCATCTTCATACACCTGGGCTATTCAGAAATCAAGCAATCAATGGTATTGACTGAGCGCTTACTACATGCTGAGCACTGTACCCACCTCTTGGGAGAGCACAATGCAACAGAGAAGCAACGTGGCTCAATGGAAAGAGCCCGGGCTTTGGAGTCAGAGGGTATGGGTTCAAATCCCAGCTCTGCCGATTGCCAGCTGTGTGACTGTGGGCAAGTCACTTCACTTCTCTGGGCCTCAGTGACTTCATCCGTAAAATGGGGATTAAGACTGTGAGCCCCATGTGGGACAACCTGATCACCGTGTAACCTCCCCAGCGCTTAGAACAGTGCTTTGCACGTAGTAAACGCTTAATAAATGCTATTAAGAAAAAAAAAAAACAGAATTAGCAGACCGGTTCCCTGCCCAGAATGAGCTTTCAATCTACAGGTTCCTGGAACTATAAAGGATTATTGGGATCCAACAGGTCCAGAGACAGCGGGGGAATGATCACGGCTTGGACTCTTGGAGTTATGGAGGCGGGGAGAGCTACGAGAAGCGGGCAGATCGGGAAAACAGTGCCACATGTCAAGGAGTTTTTAAGAATCGAAAGAATGTCCAAGCTGACTTACCGGTAGCGTTAACATGCCTCCAGTCTCCCTTCTTGGCTCGGTTTCCTGGTTTTCAGCCCGTTGCGTTGACAATGCATCAGACCCCGTTTGGCTAGCAGATTTTCTTATTGGATAACAAATACTGAATAACAAATCTTCTGCGTTCAAGGTCGGCCTGAAATGAAGGGTGACATATTATCCTGTTGATATGGAGCCCGTGAAACACAAGGTGATGTTTTTCTTCCAAAAACAACAACAACAACAAAAAATAGATGAGGCAAAAATAGCCCATTTTAAGTTGTTTGGCTTGAAATTGGTTTGTGGTTTCTCTGGGCTTCTTGATCAGCTCGTCTGCCCAGTGGGGTCAGGAATCTTGGGAATCCCTGGAGGCTGGAATCACTCCAGCGGGAGTGAACCCTATCAATCAATCATTTATTGAGCGCTTACTGTGTTACTAGGCTGTTACTGAGCCTAGTAACAGTGTATACAATAGGCGCTCAGTAAATACAATTGGGCGAATGTTTATATGTCATTATTACGATCATCTGATTGTAAGCTCTTTGCAGGCAGGAAACATGTGCTTTACTTCCCTTGTACTTTCCCAAGCACTCATTACAGTCGTTTGCCATCAGTCGATGGTATTTATTGAGCGCTTACTATGTGCAGAGCACTGTACTAAGCGCTTGGGACAGTATATTACAACGGTGTTGGAAGACACGTTTGCTGTCCCAAAACCCATTGATTGACCGATGTAAGGCCCCAAGGAGTGGAGAGGCACCAAGACTGTTTAGAGTGCCCAATCAATCAATTGTATTTATTGAGAGCTTACTATGTGCAGAGCACTGTACTAAGCCCAAGGATATAACCGGCTCAAACTGCAACAAATCCTGGGCAAGTTCGTGACGGGGGAGGTCTTCAAATGCCGTCCAGTCAGTTCCGACCCATAGTGATGCCGTGGACGCCCTCTTCAGAACTTCCCATCTTCTGTCATAAAGTCATCCTGGTGTATGTATCCACAGAGGTTTCTCGGTAAAGATCCCCAAGTGGTTCATTCATTCATTCAATCGTATTTATTGAGCGCTTACTGTGTGCAGAGCACTGTACTAAGCGCTTAGGAAGTACAAGTTGGCAACATATAAAGACAGTTCCTACCCAACAGCGGACTCACAGTCTAGCTGCTTCCTCCCACAGAAGAGAGAGTGGTGGCCATGAAAAGTAGCTTTAGTCGCAAGAAAGGGAAAAAAAAATCTCCTGACTTATAAAACACCTGTGTTTGATCTAAGGACTCCTCAGATTTCTTCCCTGCCGGGCTTTCCCCTGAGTTGTTTCAACCTTAACCTAAAATCCAGGAAGATTTTCCTCCCTCCGTTAACACACTTCTTTCCTCTCTTCGGCCTGCCATTCTGTACCGAGAACATCGGTTCTGGAGAAGGCCAGAGGACCATTTCTCTGGGTGTATTGATCTGCGTAAATCTCGTTAAGACGGCCAGCAGGTCAGACGCATCTCTGAAATGTTTCTGTTGTCCCTGTGGTGGCTTTGGCTCTTCCAGTTTCTGCACTTAGTTGCGCTGTAAAAATAAATGAGATTAACAGGCCCCTCATCTCAGTAGGATCTCCAAGTGGCCTTGGGAGATGGCCGCGACCAAAGCGGCCTCGTCTCCAATCGGATTTGCAGTTACTCAGAAAGCACCGGACACTTATCTCTCCTGTTTCCAAGACCCCCTGGGAAGGCGCTGCCCTTTAGGAACCCATCCCGACTTCAAAAGCTCTCCCGCAGCCTTATTCCGAGTTAATGCACTAAAGCCAATGATGTAAATGCTTCCCGTACGATACTCTTCCTTTCAACAGCAGCATCCTTATTTTTGCTGAAACTAAGCGTCGACGATAAACTTGTTTTGCTTGACGCTGTATCAACGTGACTTCAATAAATTCAAATAGATACAGACAATAGGTCCACAGGGAGTTATAAGAAGGGAATTTTAGAGGTGCTAACTGGTCTACATATCTATAAATCCTATGTTATTAATCATATAATATATTACGACCTCTACTGTAAAATGGGGGTGAAGACTGTGAGCCCCTGTGGGACACCCTACTTACCTTGTATCAACCCCAGTGCTTAGAACAGTGCTTGGCACATAGTAAGTGATTATCAAATAGCATCATCGTCATATAATGTCTGTATCCCCCTCTGGACTGTATGTTCATGGTGAGCAGGGAATGTCTGTTCAATCAATCAATCAATCAATCGTATTTATTGAGCGCTTACTGTGTTCAGAGCACTGTACTAAGCGCTTGGGAAGTACAAGTCGGCAACACATAGAGACAGTCCCTACCCAACAGTGGGCTCACAGTCTAGAAGTCACTGGTATAGTGTACTGTCCCCAGGAGTTTCTTACCCTGCTGTGCACACGGTAATCGCTCAATAAATAAAATTGAATGAATGAACTGTAAGCTCGTTGTGGGCAGGGAACAAGCCCACCGGCTCCGTTGTACTGTACTCTCCCAAGTGCGAAGAACCGTGCTCTGCACACGGTAAACCCTCACTAAATACCCTTGAGGATGGGTGCCAAGGAGAGTTATCAATCAATTGTATTTTTTGAGCTCTTATTAATTAATAATGGCTTGTATTAAGCACTTACTATGTGCAAAGCACTGTTCTAAGCTCTGGCACTGTACTGGGTGAAGAGTGCTGAACTAAGCACTTGGAAGAGTACAATATAACAGAGTGGGACAACCTGATCACCTTGTATCCCCCCCAGCGCTTAGAACAGTGCTTTGCACATAGTAAGCACTTAACAAATGCTATTATTATTATTATTATTATTATTAAATAAAGGGGGCAAGTCAGGTAATATATTATATTATAATAATATAATAATAATAATGATAATGGTATTTGTAAAATGTTTACAATGTGCTGAGCACCGTTCTAAGAGCTGGGGTAGACACAAGGTAATTAGGTTGTCCCACGTGGGGCTCACAATCGTAATCCCCATTTGACAGATGAGGTAACTGAGGCATAGAGAAGTTAAGTGACTTGCCCAAAGCCACACAGCTGATCAGTGGCGGATCCGGGATAAGAACCCTCACGACCTCCAACTCCCAAGTCCGTGCTCTTGTCACTAAGCCACGCTGCTTTCCCGTCCTGTAATGAGCTTAGCACCTGATTCCTCCATGGGTCTCAGGGCCATAATGACAGGGCACTTGGCCGGTAACCCATCGCTGAAGTTCCTCTCAATCAATCAATCAATTAATCGTATTTATTGAGCGCTTACTGTGTGCAGAGCACTGTACTAAGCTCTTGGGAAGTACAAGTTGGCAACATATAGAGACAGTCCCTACCCAACAGTGGGCTCACAGTCTGTACCACGCAGGGCTCAGCCCCGATTTGTGCAGCCCACTACAGTGCTCTGCACACAGTAAGCGCTCAATACATACAATTGAATGATTGATTTTAGACTGTGAGCCCACTTTTAGACTGTGAGCCCACTGTTGGGTAGGGACTGTCTCTATATGTTGCCAACTTGGACTTCCCAAGCGCTTAGTACAGTGCTCTGCACACAGTAAGCGCTCAATAAATACTATTGATGATGATGACTGAATGAAAAGAGGCTGCCAACGATTCACACACGCTTCTCCCAACTTAAATCCAGGGAGCCGCTGACAGAGCCCAATCTGACAGAGCCCCTGTCCACCCGCAAAAAGTCCCTTCAAAGTCTTACTGAAGGCACATCTCCTCCAGGAGGTCTTCCCTGACTAACCCCTCTTTTCCTTTTTTCAACTCTCTCTGCCCCACCTGACTTGCCCCCTTTATTTATCCCCCGTCCCAGCCACACAGCATTTATGTTCACATCTATAATTTATTTATTTCTATTAATGTCTGTCTACCCCTCTAGCCTATAATCAATCAATCAATCAATCGTATTTATTGAACGCTTACTGTGTGCAGAGCACTGTTCTAAGCGCTTGGGAAGTCCAAGTTGGCAACATATAGAGACGGTCCCTACCCAACGGCGGGCTCACAGTCTAGAAGGGGGAGACAGACAACAAAACAAAACATATTAACAAAATAAAATCAATAGAATAAATATGTACACGTGAAATACATAAATAAATAGAGTAATAAATCCATACAAACATATATACATATATACAGGTGCTGTGAGGAGGGGAAGGAGGGAATCTCAAAGCACTCTCTCCTGTCCTGCCTGGAGAAACACTCGTCACAACGGAAGAAACCTGGAGAGCGGTAACCAGGGTAGCCAAGTCCTAAGACGAGAAGCAGCGTGGCCTAGTGGGTGGAGCCCAGGCTGGGAGTCAGAAGGGCCTGGGTTCGAATCCCGGTTCTGCCACTTACCTGCTGTGTGACCACAGCAAGTCACTTAACTGGACCTCAGTTACCTCAACTGTCAAATGGGGATTAAAACTGTGAGCCCCATGTGGGACAGGGACTGATTAGCTTGTGTGTAACCCAGAGCTTAGTGCAGTGTGCCTGGAAGATAGTAAGTGCTTAACACATAAAATATATGTCTTTTTACTCTATCCTGGCAGTGGCAGTTCTTTAAACGTCTCAGGCCCCCTCATTCATTCATTCAATCGTATTTATTGAGAGCTTACTGTGTGCAGAGCACTGTACTAAGCGCTTGGGAAGTCCAAGTTGGCAACATCTAGAGACGGTCCCTACCCAACAGTGGGCTTACCGTCTAGAAGATGTACTAAATGTCCCTCCTAGGACATCTCCAACCCCCAAAGTCTCTGCAGTGGTGATGGTTCTCTGCAGCAGTGATGGTTCTCTTCATATTAATTAATTAATTCATTCAATCGTATTTATTGAGTGCTTATTGTGTGCAGAGCACTGTACTAATGATGATGATGGCATTTGTTAAGCTCTTACTATGTGCAGAGCACTGTTCTAAGCGCTGGTGGGGATACAAGGTGATCAAGTTGCCCCACGTGGGGCTCACAGTCTTAATCCCCATTTTGCAGATGAGGTAACTGAGGCTCAGAGAAGTTAAGTGACTTGCCCAAGGTCACACAGCAGACATGTGGCAGAGTTGGGATTTGAACCCATGACCCCTGACTCCAAAGCCCGGGCTCTTTCCACTGAGCCACACTTCGCTTGGGAAGTACAAGTTGGCAACATCTAGAGACGGTCCCTACCCAACAGTGGGCTCACAGTCTAGAAGATGTCCTAGATGTCCCTCCTAGGACATCTCCAACACCCAAAGTCTCTGCAGTGGTGATGGTTCTCTTCATATTAATTTACTCATTCGCTCATTCAATCATATTTATTGAGCACTTACTGTGTGCAGAGCACTGTACTAAGCGCTTGGGAAGTACAAGTTGGCAACATCTAGAGACGGTCCCTACCCAACAGTGGGCTCACAGTCTAGAAGGGGGAGACAGAGAATAAAACAGAGCATATAAACAAAATAAATAGAATAAACACGTACAAATAAAACAAATAGAGTAATCAATCCGTACAAACATATATACATATATACAGGTGCTGTGGGGAGGGGAAGGAGGTAAGGAATCACGCATTTCAGTCAGGGCCCCGGTCCCACTGTTGGGTAGGGACTATCTCTATATGTTGCAAACTTGTACTTCCCAAGCACTTAGTATAGTGCTCTGCACACAGTAAGTGCTTAATAAATACGATTGATTGATTGATTGATAGTAACACCCAGATATACAGCTAGGATTTCAATTCCTAAAAGGCAGTCAATTCTGAAGCGTGTCTCCTGTCCACCTCTCAACCCATCTGCCACAGCGCTAAATTCTCCAGTTGAAAACTTGTACAAAAGAACACCGGTTTGAGTCTCCGCCAGCGGGAGGGACGATAGCCAACTCCATAATATGTTCCGCTTCCTCCTTTCTACCGAAGCTCGACCGAAGCTGGAGAAGGATATATCCAGCTGTGTTCTGTGGGAGAAATAGTTTCCTTCTGAAATCAAGCTCAGGAGTCAAAAACTCTCACCTCCTTGACATTAATACGAAGATCTGGCCAATCTAAATGCAAATAAACGATTCAACAGCAAAGATTTAGGGTCAATTTTCCTTCAAATCTTCTCAAATCTCCCTTAAAAAGTCATTCATTCATTCATTAAATCATATTTATTGAGCACTTACAGTGTGCAGAGCACTGTACTAAGCACTTGGAAAGTACAATTCGGCAATAAAGAGAGACAATCCCTGCCCACACTGGGCTTACAGTGGATAGGCCCCCTCTAAATTGTAAGATCATCTATCAGTCAATCAATCAATTGTATTTATTGAGCGCTTACTGTGTGCAGAGCACTGTACTAAGCACTTGGGAAGTACAACTTGGCAACATATAGAGACAGTCCCTACCCAACAGTGGGCTCACAGTCTATAAGGGGGAGACAGAGAACAAAACCAAACATACTAACAAAATAAAATAAATAGAACAGATATGTACGGTCAGGGAACTTATCTGCTAATTCTGGTGTATCGTCCTCTCCCAAGCACTTGGTACAGTGATCTGCACATAGTAAGCACTCAATAAATGCATTGATTGATTGATTGATTGATTGATAGGCTCACCAGGCTGTTCTCCGTTCACATGTGCTAGAATTGAAAAATTGGGCTTTTTAGCTATGCTTTCTGGGTGTCCCTGGAATCAAAATCAATTCATCAATTAGTGGTGTTTTATCAAGTGCTTAGTGGGTGCAGAACACTGTACTAAGCACGTGGGAGAGTATGATAAAGGCACTTTCTCAGCCCATAACAGTCTAGATGGGGAGACAGACATTAATATAAATAAATGACAGCTGTGTATACAAGTGCAGTGGGGCTGAGGGTGGGGTGAATATTAAATGCTTAAAGTGTACAGATCAAAACAACTCCAAGCCACTGATCCAGATATTATCCTTTAAAAAAATCAGCCCAATAATGACTCCAGCATCAACATAATCTTACAATCTGTTCACATAATCTTAGAATTTTACAATCTGCGTTCACATAAAATCAAATGTCCAGTATAGTGTTGCCCTTCTCAGTGGGACTCAGGGAAATGTCTCCTTGCCTGCTTGTGACCACTTGGCTGCTGTGTGACCCTGGGAAAGTCACTTAATTTCTCTGTGCCTCAGTTCCCTCATAGACTGTGAGCCCTATGGGAGGCTCGGGTCCACTCTGATTAACTTACATCTACCCCAGAGCTTAGTACAGTGCCCAGCATATAGTGAATGCTTAACAAATACCATTACATATTAAAAAACCTGTGAAAGTAAGGAAGTGAGAGCTTACTAAAAACCACTTTGCTTTTATGAGTGTCATTCATATTTGTTGAGCGGTTACTGTGTGCGGAGCATTGTACTAAGCACTTGGGAGAGAACAATATAATACAGTTGGTAGATACATTCCCTCCCACAGGGAGCTTACATACTAGAGGGGAGATAGACATTAGTAAAAATAAATAAATTACGGACATGGGCATTAATGTTGTGGGGCTGAGGAAGTTAGATAAAGGGGGCACAACTAAGGCTAAGGGTGATCATCATTATCAATCGTATTTATTGAGCGCTTACTGTGTGCAGAGCACTGTACTAAGTGCTTGGGAAGTACAAGTTGGCAACATATAGAGACAGTCCCTACCCAACAGTGGGCTCACAGTCTAAAAGGGGGAGACAGAGAACAAAACCAAACATACTAACAAAATAAAATAAATAGAATAGATATGTACAAGTAAAATAAATAAATAAATAGAGTAACAAATATGTTACCTTATGATGCAGAAGGGAGTGGGAGAAGAGGAAATGGGGGCTTAGTCAGGGAAGTTTTCTTGGAGATGTATCATCAGTAAGGCTCTGAAGGAGGGGAAAGTGATCTTCTGTTGGTTATGAAAAGAGAGGGATTTCCAGGCCAGAGGCAAGATGTGGGCAAGGAGTCGGTGGCGAGATAGATTAAGATCGAGGTAGAGTGTGTAGGTTGGTGTTAGAGGAGACAAACTATCATTCTCTAAGGGTAAACCATGTATCATGGCAGTGAAAGCCAAAGAAACATGAAATTATTTACTATCCACCACTCTTCCTGAATCTCTAGGCTAAGACTGACACAGAGCTACAAATCTATCACCCGCTGACTGAAGAAATGCCCTTCAGCAGTTTAAATACGGAGGTGACTTCTGAGTCATAATTCCTCAGTCAATCCGTCAGTGGTATTTATTGAGTGCTTACTGGGTGAGGGCCCTGTCCCAGATGCTTGGGAGAGTACAATATGACAGAAAAGGTAGACACGTTCCCTGCCCTCAAGGAGTTTTCAGTTTAGAGGGGATTGAACACAGATCCTTTGTGAGATGACAAGTCATAATTCCTCAGTGGGGAATCAATATTTAAACTACCAGAGCAAAAGCTAGATTAGAGCCAATTCCGAAGCCAGGCCTGCCAAAGAGAGAGTATGATATTTAGGTCATGGAATCAATCAATAGTATTTATTGAGCATTCTGCAGGCAGAGCACTGTATTAAGCATTTCGGAGAGTGCAATATAACGGAGTAGGTGGATATATTCCCAGTCCATGATGAGTTTACAGTCTAGAGAGGGAGACAGACATTAATATAAATAAATTATGCATATGGAGGAAGAAGTGGGTTGTTAAGAGACTTAATGATCTAAGGATCTAATATCTTGGCCATAATAATAATAATAATAATGGCATTTATTAAGCGCTTAATATTATGTGCAAAGCACTGTTCTAAGCACTGGACATGGTGAGCTGACCTAAGAGACTCTTCCTATTTCACATATTTACTATTCTATTTATTTTATTTTGTTAATACGTTTTGTTGTCTGTCTCCCCCTTCTAGACTGTGAGCCCGCTGTTGGGTAGGGACCGTCTCTACACGTTGTCAACTTGGACTTCCCAAGCGCTTAGTACAGTGCTCTGCACACAGTAAGCGCTCAATAAATACGACTGAATGAATGAATGAAAGAAATGAGTGAACTCTTGTCACAGTGAGAATTTTACACGCAGTGACCCCCACACTTGGATAATTTGGGGAGACTGTGGGGGAGGGCTTGAATTATTATTAATAATAATTATTATTATAATGGCATTTGTTAAGCGCTTACTATGTGTCAAGCACTGTTCTAAGCACTGGGTAGAAACCCGCTAATCAGGTTAGGCACAGCCCGGGACAGGGGACTCACCCTCTTCATCCCCAATTAGACAGATGAGGTAACTGAGGCACAGAGAGATTAAGTGACTTGTCCAGGGTAGCACAACTGGTGGAACGAGGATTAGAATCCTGGTCCTTCAGACTCACAAGTCCATGCTTTATCCAATAGGCCAGGTTGCTTGCCGTTTCTGGAATTATCCAGAAATGTTATGCCCAGGCTGTTCTTTAATTGTTCATTAATGCCTTTTAGCTAAAAACATCAAGACTCTAGGGAGAAATTGCTCTTAGGAGGGATAATTCTTGAGCCCTTGTTAATATGTTACCCATTCGATGCGTAGAATAATCGCTTTTCCAATCGACGTTTCTAATCCAGATTTGACGGTGGGAGTTTTAAATTGCAGTTTTCTTCTGAGACTGTACAATGAAATTAGCCTATTAATATATATCACTAAATGGTACGTGTTCAGCTAACGATCTAGTCACATGATGGTATTCAAAGGCTAAACCGGAAATGCGGATAACGGGTGAGACAGGCATGTACTTAATACTGGTTTATTTTTCCTTCTGCCTGATAGACCAGTGAAATTTCAGTTAAAAAAAGAGTGGTTTTGCCTTTACTACCTGTATAATTCTGCCTCCATTCTTGGCTTCATATTAGTAACGGTATAGAACCATTCTCGATGGTTTTAGCCCGTTTCTGGGGGAGAAGTCCATACCGAAACCTGCTCTCCCTCCTCTTTAGACTGTGAATCCTCTGGGGGACAGGAGCTGATGATCTTGTATCTCAGTGCTTCATATATAATAAGTGCTTATATATATATATTATATAGTTCATATATAATACAAATACCATCATTACTTCCTCCTGAGGAGCATCATCTTTGAAAATCAATTCATCAATGGTATTTATTGAGCACTTTCTGTGGGCAGAGTCGGAAGCCAATACAATAGTGTTGGTAGATATGTTCCCTGCCTGCAAAGAGCTTTTAGTCTACCAAAAGACTGCTCTCTCTCTCTATAAATACCCATTGTACAGATAAGCTGAGGTAAAGAGAAGTGAGTGACTTGCCCAAAGTCATATGGCGGAGCCAGGATTAGAACCCACGACTTCTGACTCCCAAGCCCGTTCTTGTCCCACTGGCCACAGTGCTTCTCTAATGATACTAACAACAGTAATTATGGTACTTATTAAGTACTCACAAGCACTGTTGTAAGCACTGGAGAAGCAGCGTGGCATAGTGGAGAGAGCATGGGCTCGGGAGTCAGAAGGTCATGGGTTCTAATCCCGGCTCTGCCACGTGTCTGCTGTGTGTCCTTGACCAAGTCACTTAACTTCTCTGGGCCTATTACCTTACCTGTAAAATGGCGATTAAGCCCATGTGGGACCGGGACTGTACCCAACCTGATTAGCTTGACAAGCGCTTAGAACAGTGCTTGACCTATAGTAAGCACTTAACAAATACCATCACTATTATGAAAGTCAATCAGGTTGGACACAGTCCCTGTCCCACAAGGGGCTCACACTCAATCCCCATTTTTACAGATGAGATATCATAGGTCCAGAGAAGTAAAGTGACTTGCCAATGTCTACAGAGCAGAAGCAGCGTGGCTCAATGGAAAGAGCACGGGCTTGGGAGTCAGAGGTCATGGGTTCAAATCCTGACTCCACCAATTGTCAGCTGTGTGACCTTGGGCAAGTCACTTAACTTCTCTGTGCCCCAGTTACCTCATCTGTAAAATGGGGATTAAGACCGTGAGCCCCACATGGGACAACCTGATCACCTTGCATCCTTCCTGGCGCTTAGGACAGTGCTTTGCACATAGTAAGTGCTTAACAAATGCCATCATTATTATTATTATTAAGCGTAGGAGCCTTCTAAGTCCTTCTTACTCCCAGGCTGGTGGCCTATCCATCAGGTCATCCTACTCCTCAAGTAAGCCATCAGATTCCTACTTTCCCTACCCCACTGCACCTTCTCAAACAAGTTCTTGCCTACCCTCTTCCTTTCTACTAGTCCTGAATGGATCCTGAAACATCAGAAACCCCCACGGCCTAGCTGGCAGATCTGACTCCCAACCGATGTCTCCTGGGAAGTATTAATTCAAAGGGCATTTAGGAAGGAAATGCGCCCATCAGACATTAAGGATGGTCTTGAGCTCCAGAGAAAGCATCTGTGGAGGATCCCATCCCTTTTCTGAGCCATCTCTCCCCTTCCTTGGAAGGATGAAATCAATGACTGCTTCATTAGGTTAGAAATTGGAGTTTACCCTAATACTGGGTTTCATGGAGAAACATGCTAATTTGTCTCATTAATCTCCTCCCGGCAGTTACCTTCATTAATCAGTCTTATACCAACCAACGGGAACTATTACAATCAAGGAATTATGAAATAAAGGGAGGAGCCAGACTCCAGAGGAGCTTCCAAGTAAGGGGAAAGGTGAAAATACGGGGGGAGCAGATAAGGGAAAAGTGAAATTAAAGGAGGAGCAGATAACTGAAGGGTCAAGGAGGGAGAGCAGGAGGTAAAAATAATAATAATAATTGTGGTATCTGTTGAGCGCTTACTGGGTGCCAGGCTTGTACTAAGCGCTGGGGTGGATACAAGCAAATTGGGTTGGATGCTGTCCCTGTCCCATGTGGGGCTCACAGTATCAATCCCCATTTTACAAATGAGGTAACTGAGGCCCATTAATTCATTCATTCAATCGTATTTATTGGGTGCTTACTGTGTGCAAAGCACTGTACTAAGCGCTTGGGAAGTACAAGTCGGCACCATATAGAGACGGTCCGTACCCAACAATGGGCTCACAGTCTAGAAGGGGGAGACAGACAACAAGACAAAACATGTGGACAGGTGTCAAGTCATCAGAATGAATAGAAATAAAGCTAGATGCACATCATTAACACAATAAATAGAATAGTAAGTGAAGTGACTTGGCCAAGGTCACACAGAAGTCAAATAGAAGAGTTGGGATTAGAACCCATGACCTTCTGACTCCAAAGCCCATGCTCTATCCCCTATGTCATGCTGCTTTGAGGAGGAAGCAGGAAAGAGAAAAGTGGAAGAGGAGTAAAAGGAGGAGACACTTGTCATATTTAGAGGTGACAGGGCTAGCTTACAGCCAGGCTGGTTTACACAGTGCCAAAATGTTCCTCTGGAAACTACCCTGAGTCTTGTCCAAAGCAACAAAGTTAAATTCACAGAGGTAAATTCTGTGATTGATTTTCCCAACTGAAACCAGGCTGGTGAAATTACGCTAAGTGCACTCCACTCCAGGGTCTCATGGCTAGTCAAAGATCTGAAAATTGCACTGCAGAATAATAATAATAATTAGTAGTGATAATAATAATAGCATGAGTTAAGCATGTACCAGGCACTGAGCTAGATGCAAATTAATCTCATTATTCTACGACCCCTGTCCCACATAGGAGCTCACAGTCCAAGAGGGACAGACAATAAATACTTAACAGATTTTACAAACTTCCCATTTTACTGATGAGGAAATTGAGGCACAGAGAGGAAATGACTTGCCCGAGGTCACCCAGCAGGCCAGCGGCCGAACTGAGATTAGAACCCAGGTCCCCTGACTCTCAGCCCTGTGCCCTTTCACTAGGCCACACTGCTTCTCATCCATAATCTTGCAGGGTGAACCTGCTGGTTTCTGGCCTGATGTATCCAAGATAGGAACACTAACTTGAAGAAAGCCGAAGAAATGACTAAGGAAAAGCAGCATCATTTTCACAAACTATTTCGACTTCCTTCTAGGGTTCAGAACGTACCATTTACCTTATTTAACAAAAAATACAGGCAGTTGTGGCTCCTTTGCCTAAAATAATAATTGTCATAATCACATCCACTAGGGGAAACTGTCAAATAACTCTTGTGAGTTCTGCTTTCTTCTTTTATGAGTTAATTAAACAATTTTACATCATCCTTTGTACAGCTATTCTGGCGTGTACGTTGAGCTGAATGCTCCCTTTAATAGCTCTATTCTTCAAACAGATGTTAATTTAAATATTGTCAGAGTTTGGGGATGAGACGCAGTTACTGCATGTATCTTCCCACGTTGTCACCTTTCTTTAAGCAAGCTCGGCGATGGTACTGCAAGGAAAAAGAGCTTCACAGGCAGCGCTCTCGCAAGATGAGAAAATCAGTGCTGTGAAACACAGAGCCCAGGTTAACAAAATAAGAAGAAGAATAATAGATGTAATATTTGTTAAGCGCTTTCCAGGTGTAAAGCACTGCTCTAAGCATTGGGGTAGATATAAGCTAATCTAGGCAGACACAGTCCCTGCCCCACATGGGGCCCACAGTCCAAGAAGGAGAGAGAACAAGTAATTAATCCCCTTTTTAAAGTTGATGAAAACGAGGCATGGAGAAGTTAAGTGACTTCCCCAAGGTCACTAAGCAGGCAAGCGGCAGAGCCGGAATTAGAACCCAGATCCACCGACTCCCAGGATCTTTTTCTTTCCACTAGGCCTCACCGCTTCCAGACGCCTAACAAGGACACACTGTACTTGTGAAATTGCCCTAATTTTTCGCGTGTTTGCAACTCGAAAAAATAGGGGTGGAGCTATTACGCAGGATCTTGTAAGAATTAAGTTTAGCAAAAAGGGAAGCAATAAAAGAGGAGTAAAGGAGAGGAGAAGGAAGAGAAAGGTAAAAGGAAACTTGGGACTGCATCGCTTGCTTCTGTTGCACTCTCCCAAGTGTTGCACAATAATAATAATAATAATGGCATTTATTAAGCGCTTACTATGTGCAAAGCACAGATTAGGCTGTCAGTGAATTCACTCCACCCCGCCTCGCCCCCAACTCCAACCCCTTTCCCTTCTTTCTACCGCAGGATAGAGTACATTCTTTCAAAGAAGAAACTCCATGTGGTGTTACTGCATTCTGACCCTTGACTTCCCATCCCGGCTTCACTGCTTACAAAAGAATATTTTATTTCCTCCTCAAAAATCAGGGTGGGAAAATAAAGTGGCAGAGGCAATTATGTGTGTGAATATAGTATTTCCTCATACAGTTTGGAAATGGAAGCGATTGCCTAGCCAATTCCAGGGTTCTTTCTATTCATTTCCGATTAAAATTGGAAGGATTGGAAACTTTGCATTAAACTTTGCATCCAATCACGTATGAAGTCCTGTGGCCAAAGCAGAAACGCTGCTTCCATGAGTTTCAAATCCCTAACGTTTCGAAGCACGGACAAAGAGGGAGACCTTCCTCTAGCCTCTTTCTACTAAGAATCTACACTTGGCTTGAGCCCATTTGTGAAAATAGAACTGTTCTGCAATCACTAACGTGATCTACTAGGCAGATAAAGCAATTTCCACTTTTCCAAAGCGCCTTACATCTTCAAACCGTAAGACAAGAGCCAAGATCTTGCCCACCTAACAATCTGGTCGTCCATCTACCTAATCTACATCCTATTCCCTCATCTTACAAACTTCCCTGTTCGGGCTGGGTTTCTACATTTCTGCTGAAAAAAAATTAGAGAAAAGTCAACCATTTCCACGGCACAGAGTGAGAGCCTATTGCGTGCAGAGCCCTGAAGCGGGAACGCTAGAGAATGAAGGAAAAAGACTGAGGTTAATTGGAATCCTTGATTTCTGTGCTAATGGGTGGTATTTTCAGAATACCATGGGCTAACGCTATGGGTTGAATATTTAGGTCCCTAAAAGCCATGCTATTCCAACTTTTTAGTAAAGTGCTCTGCACGCGGTAAGCACTCATTAAAGAAAGCAGCGTGGTTAATGGTAGAGAATGAGGTGGGTTCTAGTCCCAGCTCCGCCACTGATCTGCTGTGTGATCCTGGGGCAGTCACTTCACTTCTCTGTGCCTGTTACCTCATCTGTAAAATGGGGATGAAGACTGTGATAATAATAAGTTCTTAGTACAGTGCTTTGCACACAGTAAGTGCTCAATAAATACGACCGAATGAATGAATTATGGCATTTGTTAAGCACTTACTATGAGTCCGGCCCTGTACTAAGCGCTAGGGTGGATGCAAGCAAATCTTGTTGGACACAGTCCCTGTCCCACTTGGGGCTCAAAGTCTCAATCGCCGTTTTACAGATGAGGTAACTGAAGCCCAGAGAAGTGAAAGTGACTTGCCCAAGGTCACACAGCAGAGAAGTGGTGGAGCTGAGATTAGAACTCAGGACCGTGCTCTATCCACTAAGCCATACTGCTTTTTTGGGTCCAACCTGATTAACTTGTATCTACCCCACTCAGTACAGTGCCTGGCACGTTGTAAGAGCTTAATGAATACCATAAAAAGAAATAAATAAAATAGCACTGATTGACTGATATTGCTGAGAGTGTTTTCATCCACATATTGGCAGGATATGAAAATGTTCTGTTTAATTTTCCCCTGTCCTAAATTCAGTTTGTGACAGAATATAAGAAGATTGGATTCAGGCCCTGCCACACAAGGGACTCAAAGTCTAAGAGGGAGGGAGAACAGATATTAATAATAATAATAATGGCATTTATTAAGCGCTTACTATGTGCAAAGCACTGTTCTAAGCTCTGGGGAGGTTACAATGTGATCAGGTTGCCCCGCGGGGGGCTCACAGTCTTAATCCCCGTTTTACAGATGAGGTAGCTGAGGCCCAGAGAAGTGAAGTGACTTGCCCAAAGTCACACAGCTGACAATTGGCGGAGCTGGGATTTGAACCCGTGACCTCTGACTCCAAAGCCCGTGGTCTTTCCACTGAGCCACGCTGCTTCTCGGGATATTCTATCCCCAATTTGCAGATGCACTAACTGAAGCAGAGAGGAGTGGAGTGACTTGCCCAGGGTCACCCAGCAGACGCGTAGCAGAGCTGGGATTAGAACTCAGATCCTCCACCTCCCAGGCCCGTGCTCTTTCTACTTAGGCCATGCCGGACGGGAGGAGGGGATGAGATTTCCCAAGCACTTAGTACAGTGCTCTGCACACAGTAAGCGCTTGCGTGGCTCAGTGGAAAGAGCCCGGCCTTTGGAGTCAGAGGTCATGGGTTCAAATCCCGGCTCCGCCACTTGTCAGCTGTGTGACTTTGCGCAAGTCACTTCACTTCTCTGGGCCTCAGTTCCCTCATCTGGAAAATGGGGAGGAAGACTGTGAACCCCCAGTCTGACAGGCTGATCACCTTGTAATCTTCCCAGTGCTTAGAACAGTGCTTTGCACATAGTAAGCACTTAATAAGTGCCATCATTATTATTATTATTAAATACGATTGAATGAATGAATGAGAGGTTGGCAAAGAGATTCCGGTAAGGTGGAAAACCATCAATTCTATTGACAACAGAGGAAAAGGTTCATTAGCAAGATCTCGGATTTTGACACAAGAAGGGCAGACAGATCGCATCAGGAAGCGCATCTCTACTCTGTTGGGCAAACAGGTTCAACATCCAAGTATCCTTTCAGCCCCCTTCGGCCTTCTCTGTATACACCTGTATATATGTATATATGTTTGTACATATTTATTACTCTATTTATTTATTTATTTTACTTGTACATATCTATTCTATTTTGTTTTGTTGGTATGTTTGGTTTTGTTCTCTGTCTCCCCCTTTTAGACTGTGAGCCCACTGTTGGGTGGGACTGTCTCTATATGTTGCCAACTTGTACTTCCCAAGCGCTTAGTACGGTGCTCTGCACACAGTAAGCGCTCAATAAATACGATTGATTGATTGATTGATTGATTCTCCCACTGCTTCCCGCGTTTCCGGCAGCCAGTGGACTTCAGGCCTGGCTTCTCCTTAAAGCAGACGAGACTAAACAAAGAATTCCCCGCGCCGGTTTCTCCTCCAGTCTTTCAGGCCATTCCTGGCAACGCTCTGGGACCAGTGGTTTTTCAAGGCCTGCTCCTTTTTTAGTCTCTCGAATCCAGAGAGAGGGAAGAATAAAGACTGAGGTGGGGAGCAGAGAAGAGAGGCCAAGTGAGGTGTGTGTTGTGGGGAGACAAGGGTCTTCTCTGATATACTCTTCCTACTCTCCTCCTCCTCCCTCTGGGAGAAAATGTCCCCAGCAGAGAGAAAAAAATGCTAGAAAAGGACATGGAGTCATACATCTGTCTGGTCCCCCATTGACCAATCAATCAATCGTATTTATTGAGCGCTTACTGCGTGCAGAGCACTGTACTAAGTGCTTGGGAAGTACAAGTTGGCAACATATAGAGACAGTCCCTACCCAACAGTGGGCTCACAGTCTAAAAGGGGGAGACAGAGAACAAAACCAAACATACTAACAAAATAAAATAAATGGAATAGATATGAACAAGTAAAATAAATAGATAAATAGAGTAATAGATATGTACAAACATATATACATATATACAGGTGCTGTGGGGAAGGGAAGGAGGTAAGATGGGGGGATGGAGAGGGTGACGAGGGGGAGAGGAAGGAAGGGGCTCAGTCTGACAATCTATCAATGGTATTTACTGAGCACTTCCTGCGTGCAGAGCACTGTACTAAGTGCTTTGGAAAGTACAATATAACAGAGTTGGTAGACACGGTCCCTGCTCACCATGAGCTTACAGTCTAGAGGGGGAGACATGTTAATATAAATAAATTACTGATTTTTACGTAACTGCTGTGGGGCTGAGGGAGGGGTGAATAGAGGGGGCAAATCCAAGTGCAAACCCCTGGGTCAGAATCCCCTTCCAGGGGTAATTAACTTAATTTGACATCCCTACCAGCTTTAATTCTATTTGTGCTGATGACTTGACACCTGTCCACATGTTTTGTTTTGTTGTGTGTCCCCCTTCTAGACTGTGAGCCCATTATTGGGTAGGGACCATCTCTATATGTCACCAACTTGTACTTCCCAAGCGCTTAATACAGTGCTCTGCACACAGTAAGCGCTCAATAAATACGATGGAATGAATGAATGACTACCACCCACAGTGGCAGCCCGTCCATTTCTCTTCTACTCAATGAATTCTCTTAAAAACACGACTGGAGAAACTGTAACTAATTAACACTTTGTTAATACCTCAGCAAAAAACAACCCCTGCTTCTGCCGGGGGGGAGAGAGACGAAAATACTTTCACACTTCCTTATCGAATTAGGGTCCAAACACTCCTAATGAGCTAAAATCAATTAATGCTACGTTAAAATGAATTTATTTAGGCTGTTGGGGGTGGGGGGAAATGTATCGGCAGGGCAGGGTGTGACTAGGAAAGGAAATTCTTGAGTATCTTAGAGAAGCTAATGAGAAACTAAGGCCTAGAGGGTATCCCAATGAGAAATGGCATCAGCTGGAGATTAATACTGGCAGTAGCCTTCACACTAAGGGCTGGCTACATCAAAGGGATATTGACTGGAGCACTGAATTTTGATGAGGGGTGTTCATTACCATGCAGAGGGAGAAAAATCACTCCCCTATACTTCATCAATAAAGTGGTTGCGCTTCAGAAAGAAGACCGGACCCGTAGCGACCCTCTGACATTTTCTTCAACCAACCAACGGGTCAGTTGTCTTCCGTGGGGTCTTCTATTCCCTTTTTCTAGGAGAGGTGCAGAGAAGCAGCATCCTGAGAGTCAGAGGACCGGGGTTCTAATCCACACTCTCTCACTTATCTGCTGGGTGACCTTGGGCAAATGGCTTAACGTCTCTGGGCCCCCATTCCCTCGTCAGCAAAATGGGGATTCAATACCTGTTCTCTCTTTGGTCTCTTGTGAGACCGGATTATCTACTCTGTTTTATTGTAACCTCCCCAGCGCTTAGTACAGTGCCCTGCGCAAGGTAAACAGCACAGAGAAGGAGCATGGCTCAATGGAAAGAGCAGGGGCTTGGGAGTCAGAAGTCATGGGTTCAAATCCCGGCTCCGCCGCTTGTCAGCTACGTGACTTTGGGTAAGTCACTTCACTTCTATGTGCCTCAGTTACCTCATCTGTAAAATGGGGATTAAGATTGTGAGACTCCCATGGGGCAACCTGATCACCTTGTATCCTCCCCAGCGCTTAGAACAGTGCTTTGCGTGTAGTAAGCTCTTAACAAATACCAAAAAAAAAACACTCAATAAATTACAGTGCTCTACGCACAGTAAACTCTCAATAAATATAATTGATTTAACTTGTATTTACCCCAATTCTTAGTACATTAAGTGCTTAACTACTATAATCATTATTATTTCCCAGCTGGTTCTCCTCTGCCTTGCTGTCTTCTAAGACTGTGCTCAGACTAAAGGTCCTAGAGCATCAGATGTAGGGGTACACTCTCCCCACCTTTCCCAGCTCCTTGAGAGCAGGGAACATGTCCACCACATCTGTTATATTGCACTTTTCCAAGCGCTTAGTACAGTGCTCTGCCCTCCGTACATGCTCAGTATTTGTTAACAGTTTGTATGAGCCAGGTACTGTACTAAGGACTGGGGTAGATACAAGCTAATTTTTTGGGACACTGACTCTGTCCCACATGGCGTTCACAGTCTTAATCCCCATTTTACAGATGGGGTAACTGAGGCCCAGAGAAGTGAAGTGCCTTGCCCGAAGTCACCCAACAGACAAGCAGCAGGGCTGGGACTAGAACCCAGGCCCGGGCTGTATCTACTATGACATGCTGCTTCTCATCTTCTTGGACAAGCAGCTTGGCTCAGTGGAAAGAGTACAGGCTTTGGAGTCAGAGGTCATGGGTTCAAATGCCGGCTTCCCCAACTGTCAGCTGTGTGACTTTGGGCAAGTCACTTCACTTCTCTGAGCCCCAGTTACCTCATCTGTAAAATAGGGATTAAAACTGTGAGCCCCCCATGGGACAACCTGATCACCTTGTAACTCCCCAGTGCTTAGAACAGTGCTTTGAAAAATAGTAAGCACTTAACAAATATCATTATCATCATTATTATCTTCTGTCCTATGCTGTAAATCTGAGAGGGCAACCAACAGCTGGTTGCTCCACAGAGCCCGACAAGATGGCGAAAAATTCTTCACGTTTAACAGCAGAAATGCACATTCAGAATGCGGGCCTAAAACCGTCATTTTACAATATTTCGACAGTTCTGCTTTTGACGACCTCCTTACGCTGGGGACCCGTTATTAATCCATATAGGGCTTGGAAAAAACTCCCTCTGACAACTGGATACCGGAGGAACCCCATCGCAAGCAATCTCGCCTGCATTTTCCCCCCTTCAGTGGGAACGTAAATACCGTCTATTCCCCTGTACCTGAACTATTAATGTCTAGGGTGATTGTTTATTTAATGAGGTGTGGGGAGGCCTCTACTGGTTCTTCAGCAAAATATCACCACCTAAATTCCCTTTCTCCTTCCTTATTTCTAATGGCAGAGGGGTGGCAAGTGGCAGGCATCACCCCTCCGTTTTTTCAGCGCTTAGAACAGTGCTTTGCACATAGCAAGCACTTAATAAATGCCATTATTATTATTATTATTATTATTCTCTGGGCCTCAGTTACCTCATCTGGAAAATGGGGATTAATATTGTGAGCCCCATGTGGGACAACCTGATCGCCTTGGATCCCCCCAGCGCTTAGAACAGTGCTTTGCACATAGTAAGCGCTTAACAAATACCATCATCATTATTATTTCATTCCCACAAACATTGTTGTCTGTTCTTTTAGACTGTGAGCCCACTGTTGGGTAGGGACTGTCTCTATATGTTGCCAACTTGTACTTCCCAAGCGCTTAGTACAGTGCTCTGCACACAGTAAGCGCTCAATAAATGCAATTGATTGATTGATTGATTCTTTCATGGTATTTGTTAAGCGCTCTCCCCCTCCTCCCCCTCTCCATCCCCTCCGCCTTACCTCCTTCCTTTCCTCACAGCACCTGTACATATGTACATATGCTTGCACGTATTTATTACTCTATTTATTTATTTTACTAGTACATATCTATTCTATTTATTTTATTTTGTTAATATGTTTGGTTTTGTTCTCTGTCTCCCCCTTCTAGACTGTGAGCCCGCTGTTGGGTAGGGACCGTCTCTATGTGTTGCCAATTTGTACTTCCCAAGCACTTAGTCCAGTGCTCTGCACACAGTAAGCGCTCAATAAATACGAATGATTGATTGATTGATTATATGTGCCAGGCGTTGTTCCAAGTGCCGGAGTAGATACCAGATAATCATCATCATCATCAATCGCATTTATTGAGCGCTTACTGTGTGCAGAGCACTGTACTAAGCACTTGGGAAGTACAAGTTGGCAACATATAGAGACAGTCCCTACCCAACAGTGGGCTCACAGTCTAAAAGGGGGAGATAGAGAACAAAACCAAACATACTAACAAACATACTAACAAAATAAAATAATCCAGTTGGACATAGTCCCTGTCCCACATGGGACTCATCATCTTAATCTCCATTTTACAGGTGTGGTAACTGAGGACCAGAAGCGAAGTACCTTGCCCAAGGTCACACAGCTGACGGTTGGCGGAGCTGGGATTAGAATCTAGGTCCTTTTCACTTCCAGGCCATGCTCTAACCACTAGACCGCACCGCTTCTTCGCAGCCTTTTCTTCTCCTCAATCCCGCCCTCTCCATCGGACAATTTGGGCTCCATCCTAGCTGTCTCTGAACTCTCAGGCTGTAACTAACGCTCCCCTCAGTCTCCTCTCCATCCACTAACGAACACATATCTGCTGTTGGGATTGTTTCTCTTCTCCTTCCAAGCTTGTAGGGGCTGTTTTTTGGTCAACACACACTCTGAATCATTCACTCCTTAGCTTTCTTCTCTGCTTTATCCAATTATTATCTATGAATGGATGGGCGGGAGGATGGGAGAGAGAGAGAGAGAGAGAGAGAGAGAGAGAGAGAGAGAGAGAGAGAAAGACACAGGCACAGAGACAAAGAGAGAGAGAAGGAAGGAAGGGGGGAGGAATAAGGAAGGGGAGGGTGAGGGGAAGGGAAAATACTCCTTGTACTCAAGGACAATACTTCTGCCAGGAGATTTTATCAATGCTTATAGGTCTGGTTGGATACTGATGCATAAACAAATATTTGGCTAAAAAGAATGAGCCCTGTTAGAGTGTGTTCATGCATTCATTCTCTTTTTCTCTCTCCTTTTCCCCCCCACCCTCTCTCCAAGAAAAGGTGGCAGGCACATAATAACAATAGCATTTGTTAAACGCTTGCTATGAGAAGCAGCGTGGCTCAGGGCTTTGGAGCCAGAGGTCTTTCATTCATTCATTCATTCAATCGTATTTATTGAGCGCTTACTGTGTGCAGAGCACTGTACTAAGCACTTGGGAAGTCCAAGTTGGCAACATATAGAGATGATCCCTACCCAACAGTGGGCTCACAGTCTTGAAGGGGGAGACGGAGAACAAAACAAAACATATTAACAAAATAAAATAAGTAGAATAAATATGTACAAGTAAAATAGAGTAATAAATCCGTACAAACATATATACATATATATAGGTGCTGTGGGTAAGGGAAGGAGGTAAGGCGGGGGGATGGAGAGGGGGACGAGGGGGAGAGGAAGGAGGGGGCTCAGTTTGGGAAGGTCTCCTGGAGGAGGCCCTGCTCCACCAACTGTCAGCTGTGTGACTTTGGGCAAGTCACTTAACTTCTCTGTGCCTCAGTTACCTCATCTGGAAAATGGGGATTAAGACTGTGAGCCCCCTGTGGGACAACCTCATCACCTTGTAACCTTCCCAGCGCTTAGAACAGTGTTTTGCATGTAGTAAGCGCTTAATAAATGCCATCATCATTATTATTATGTGCCAGGCCTTATACTAAGCGCCAGGGTGGATACAAGCAGATCAGGTTGGACACAGTCCCTGTCCCATGTGGTGCTCACAGTCTCGATCCAACAGTTGGTGGAGCTGGGATTAGAACCCAGGACCTCTGACTTCCAAACCCGAGCTCTTTCCACCAAGCCACACTGCTTCTCATAGTAGATTGTGAGCTCCATGTTGGAGCAGGACTGAGTCCAATATAGTACTAGGTATCCACCCTAGTACTAAGCACACTGCTTCCCACCTATTAAGCACTTAATAAATCATTACTAATCATCACTATTGCCTGAGCAGCCATTTCCCTTATCTTTAATATATTTCAATATCTGTCTCCCCGTTTAGACTGTAAACACCTTGTGGGAGAGATCTTGTCTATTAATTCTATATTGTATCGTACTCATTCATTCAATCGTATTTATTGAGCACTTACTGTGTGCAGAGCACTGTACTAAGTGCTTGGGAAGTACAAGTCGGCAACATATTGAGACGGTCCCTACCCAACAGTGGGCTTACAGTCTAGAAGGGGGAGACAGACAACAAAACAAAACATATTAACAAAATAAAATAAATAGAATATGTACAAATAAAAAAATAGAGTAATAAATCCATGCAAACATATATACATATATACAGGTGCTGTGGGGAGGGGAAGGAGGTAAGGTGGGGGGGATGGGGAGGGGGAGGAGGGGGAGAGGAAGGAGGGGGCTCAGTCTGGGGGTACTCACCCAAGCACTTAGTACCAGCGCTTAGTACAGTGCCTGGCACATAGTTAAACGTTTAACAAATACCATAATAATAATTATTATTATAGTAATTATTATTATTATAGTGCTCTGCACACAGGAAGGGCTCAAACACTAGATTGACTCAAACACTAGATTGACTAGAGAAGCAGCGTGGCTTAGTAGAAAGAGCACGGGCTTGGGAGTCAGAGGATGTGGGTTCTAATCTCAGTTCTGCCAATTGTCTGCTGTGTGACTTTGGGAAAGTCACTTAACTTCCCTGTGCCTCAGTTCCCTCATCTGGAAAATGGGGATTAAGACTGAGAGCCCCATGTGGGGCTACTTGATTACCCTGTATCTACCCCAGCCCTTTGAACAGTGCTTGGCACATAGTAAGCACTTAACAAATACCATCATTATTATTATAATTATTCCTCCAGACTCTAAGCTCACTGTGGGCAAGGAATATCCTGCCACCTCTGTTGCACTCTACTCTCCCAGGCGCTTAGAAAAATGCTCTATACATACTAAGCACTCAATAAATTTTGCTGAGAAGTGGCGTGGCTCAGTGGAAAGAGTACCAGCCTGGGATTCAGAAGGTCATGGGTTCTCATCCCGGTTTTGCCACTTGTCTGCTGTGTGACTTTGGGCAAGTCACTTCACTTCTCTGTGCCTCAGTTACCTCATCTGGAAAATGGGGATTAAGACTGTGAGCCCCACGTGGGACAATCTAATCACCTTGTATCCCCCCAGCACTTAGAACAGTGCTTTGCACATAGTAAGCACTTAAAAAATGCCATTATTATTATTCCACAGAAATTTCCCAATTGCCATTCTCACCTCCTATGACCATGGCCCAGGCCCCGTTTTTGGCCAAGCCAGAGAAACGCAGCAGCTCGCTCTAAGGGCAACGGCTGGCTGTCTGAATTAACTTTTCCTAATAAAAGTGATTTCCCCCCCTCAAGGCTTTGTCAGCTTCCAACACATCTGAGCTCCTCTTTCCCCAGGGACTGGAGCGGCTCTTCTAGGAAACCAGCTGTTTGCTTTTCTCTGAGATGACAAACAGCCCCAGTGTCAGTGAATGGTGGCCACTTCAGATGGGGAAAAATCAGCTTCTGTTTCAAATCTGCTTTGTTTCTGGGTCCGCTATAATAGCCAGACAATTAAAGGGAGAAGCTGCAGGCTTCGGGATGGGACATTGGTCGTTGGAAGGGGGGGGGCAGTAAAGAAGGGGGCACACAGGGAGCCAGTACATAAAAGTCTAGAGCAGGAGGAGAAAGGAGAGATTATACAATAGCCATTTGGGAAAACACAAGAAAGAAAGCCCATAGAAATATCCTACACAATATGAAGAATGTGGGCTGTGTCTTTCTGGTAACAAATGCTGGGAAAATCCTTAGCAAGCCGCACAAACCCTCCAAGGACAAAAGAGGGGTGGTGAGGTTAGGGGGAGGTGGGGAAGGAGAGGGTGAGAAGGACAGGGGGAGGGAGAGAAGGAAGACAGGGAGAGGGAGAGAAGGACAGGGGAGGGAGAGAAGGACACTGGGAGGGAAAGAAGGACACTGGAAGGGAAAGAAGGACACTGGGAGGGAAAGAAGGACACTGAGAGGGAAAGAAGGACACTGGGAGGGAGAAGGGAGAATTAATTATTTGGAGGAGGGAGACAGGAAGGGAAAGTGAGGAGAGACAGATAAAGGAGAGAAAGGTGGAGAGAATAAGAGGAGGAGGATGGGAGGAGGGAGAGAGGGAGGAAAAGAGACAAGAGGAAGAAGGTAGAGAGAGGGAGGAGGAAGAGAGGAAGGGAAAGAAAGAGACAGACAGAGATAGAAGCAGAAAATCATCCCAGTCGTTCTGAACTTCAACACCAACATTAGTCTAAACTGGGCTGCTTATTTTGATGGTTTAGTCATGCCTACTCAGGAGGAATGGTGAGCCAGGGCTACCAGGTCCTAGCTAAGGAGGTTTAAAGCCTAAAATTTACAGAGCCGCAACCAGAGAGCTAAGATGGGCCATACACAAAAGGAAGACAAGGTGACGCTCGATTTCATTATTGTTCGTTACACCAAGCTAAGCCCACCTGTGGAGCCCACCCCCTCTTGAAGCTACAATAGAAGCCGTTGCGGGGGCCAGGGGGTCTGTGAAATACCCTCCCCTCCTCCGCTTCTTTCTTCTGAGGTTAAAATGGATTATCTTCATAAGGTGAGAAACGCAAGAACGCAGCTATCGAAACCAACCCGGCAGAGGGTCATTTAGGATAGGAGCACACGGGACTTGTTTGGGTTTTCAGATCCTTGTTAAGGTGGTATGGCCTAGTGGAAGGGCATGGGGCTGGGAACCAGGGGCTCGAATCCCAGCTCTGTCACTGACCGACTTTTATCAGTGCTTGAGGGTAGCCAACATCAGACTAAGGTCAAGGTCTGACCAACAGTTCCCTTCTGCACCACAGGCAGGGACAGATTTCCCCTCCTCATCATAAGCTCATCCTCCAGGCTGTAAGCTCATTACAGACGGGGAATACGTCCGCTAATTCTGTTGTATTAATAATAATAACGATGGCATTTATTACGTGCTTACTATGTGCAAAGCACTGTTCTAAGCACCGGGGAAGGTACAAGGTGATCAGGTTGTCCCACAGGGGGCTCACAGTCTTAATCCCCATTTTACAGATGAGGGAGCTGAGGCTCAGAGAAGTGAAGTGACTTGCCCAAAGTCACACAGCTGACAATTGGCAGAGCCGGGGCTTGAACCCATGACCTCTGACTCCAAAGCCCGGGCTCTTTCCACTGAGCCACGTACCCACTAATCATTCACTAAATATGAGTGATTGAGGCCCCATGGTCTAAATTCCCTTTCCCATACCCTCTGCAAGCCCCCTCTAGCTTTCCCTTGGGCTCCCCGGAAGTTTTCCATATTTTAAAGGGGTTTTTGAGGGAGATAAATCTGAGCTTCCCGGGTTTGTGGGTCCTAGGAACCCCAGGGTCAGGAATAGCAGCCCAATGGGATTTTAATACTCTTCTCTTGATTTTATTACTCTACATTGCAGGGTTTTATTGGCCCATAAAACAAGTAGAAAAACATAAAATCTCTCTCCAATTACTCTTTGAGCTATTCCTACCAGATTTCCCACCTTCGTCTTCTTCTTGTGGCTTGGTGTTCCCTCCCAGGTCCCCAATGGCGGTTATATAAACGTCAGGTGGCAAGCAGAGTGATGCTTGCCTGGCTGGGCTTGATCCTCTGGGCCAACAAGTGGCCGGAATTTGTTGGAGGCAAAGCATTAAGCATTTTAAGACACCGTCCTCCCTTTCATCTGTGCTTCCATCAATTCGGGAGACGAGACCCTCGGATAACCGAGCCATCCCGGGGTTAGCTGTACGTCACCTGCACGCTAGGATGGTGAGGGGTGGGAAACCAGTCCGAGGCACGAGTGGCCTAGTGGGTAGAGCGCAGGCCTGGGAATCTGAAGGATTTAAGCGTAGCTCAGTGGAAAGAGCCCGGGCTTTAGAGTCAGAGGTCATGGGTTCAAATCCCAGCTCCGCCAACTGTCAGCTGTGTGACTTTGGGCAAGTCACTTCACTTCTCTGGGCTTCAGTGACCTCATCTGTAAAATGGGGTTGAAAACTGTGCGCCCCATGTTGGACAACCTGATTACCTTGTATCTCCCTTAGAACAGTGCTTTGCACATAGTAAGCGCTTAACAAATACCATCATTATTATTATTATTAAAATGGGGATTAAAACTGTGAGTCCCCTGTGGGACAACTTGATCACCTTGTAACTTCCCCAGTGCTTAGAACAGTACTTTGCACATAGTAAGCGCTTAACAAATACCATTATTATTATTATTTGGTATTCATTCAATTGTATTTATTGAGCTGTATGCAGAGCACAGTGTGCAGATCTAATCCCAGCTGCGCCACCCATTGACTGCGTGATCTTGGGCGAGTCACTTCACTTCTCTGGGCCTCAGTTTCCTTATCTCAAAAATGAGGATTAATAATAATAATAATAGTAATAATGATGGCATTCATTAAGTGCTTACTATGTGCAAAGCACTGTTCTAAGTGCTGGGGAGGTTACCAGGTGATCAGGCTGTCCTGGGAGGGCTCACAGTTTTCATCCCCATTTTTACAGATGAGGTAACTGAGGCACAGAGAAGTGACTTGCCCAAAGTCATGCAGCTGACAGTTGGTAGAGCCGGGATTTGAACCCATGACCTCTGACTCCAAAGCCCGGGCTCTTTCCACTGAGCCACCCGCGACGGAGGTACGTCTGTTCCCATGGCAACAGTTCTTCTAGCTGCTCACTCTTTGGACCAGTGGGGATGCCAGGAGGTCAGCGAGGATGCAGCCCCTCAACCGTCCAAGACAGATGGGCCGTGTTGTCATTTTGAAAGATTAGTCTAAGAGATTCCACAATCTCCCCCGCTAACCCGCCCAGGTTATCATCACTCGCATCGTGAGAGAAAGCATGGCCTAGTGGATAGACTACGGGCCTGGCAATTGGAAGGACCTGGGTTCTAATCCTGGCTCCGCCACTTGTCTGCTGTGGGAACTTGGACAAGTCACTAAATTTCTCTGGGCCTCAGTTATCTCATCTGCAAAATGGAGATGAAAACGATGACCCTTATGTGAGACAGGGACTGTGTTCGACCCACTTACCTTGCATCTACCCCAGCGCTTAGTACAGTGCCTGCCATAAAGTAAGTGCTTAACAAACACCACAATCATCATCATCAGTTCTAAGTGCTTGGAAACTCTAAAACCAAGAGGAGACCCATTTCATGCCCACGGAGAATTTATACTCTATCGAGGGAGACAAATACGAAAATATCTTCCTATGGAGCCAACGCAATGATTGAGCCGTGGACAATGTTATATGGCTTTTTGGGTGATCCGTGTTTTACATCTCACCATTACTGTACTCAATCAATCAATCAATCAATCGTATTTATTGAGCGCTTACTGTGTGCAGAGCACTGTACTAAGCGCTTGGGAAGTACAAGCTGACAACATAAAGAGACAGTCCCTACCCAACAGTGGGCTCACAGTCTAGAAGGGGGAGACAGAGAACAAAACCAAACATACTAACAAAATAAACTCCATGTGAATACCAGAGGGTCAAGCCTGAGGATTCTTCTTCCACATAATAATAATAATAATGGCATTTATTAAGCGCTTACTATGTGCAAAGCACTGTTCTAAGCGCTGGATTTGTTAAGCACTTACTATGTGCAAAGCACTGTTCTAAGCGCTGGGGAGGAGGCAAGGCGATCAGGTTGTCCCATGTGGGGCTCACAATCTTAATCCCATTTTACAGACGAGGTAACTGAGTCACAGAGAAGTGAAGTGACTTGCCCAAAGTCACACAGCTGCCAAGCAGTGGAGCCGGGATTTGAACCCATGACCTTTGACTCCCAAGCCCGGGCTCTTTCCACTGAGCCACGCTGCGATCACCGAAGGAGGCTGAGCGAGGGGTAAATGAGGAAGGGAGAAGATCAATCAATCAATCGTATTTACTGAGCGCTTACTGTGTGTAGAGCACTGTACTAAGCACTTGGGAAGTAAAAATTGGCAAATATAGCAGAGCAGTCAGGGAGGAGATCAATTAACGGTATTTATTGATCACCTTTATTCAGGGCAGTGGGCTGATCACTCAGAAGAGAACAATAGAGGTAAAAGTTCACTTTGGAGCTGCCTTTGAGGACCTTACAATGTAATGAGACACACATACACGCAAAAAATCTTTAGATATTGAAGGATGAGGGGGTGCGCAGAGACAAAGACCGTTGTTGGGTAGGGACCGTCTCTATATGTGGCTGACTTGGAATTTCCAAGCGCTCAGTACAGTGCTCTGCACATAGTAAGCGCTCAGTAAATACAACTGAATGAAAGAGGTGACTAAATAAGTGCTTAAATAGCCGCACCTACAAATCGATAAGTACCTACATGCTCAGGGTGGTTGGGAGTGCAAAACTGTTGAGGCGGTGGTTGGGGAGAGGGAAATTAAAATCGGGGAATGTTTTAGAGGAGGTGGGATCTGAGGAGGGCTTTGAAGATGGGGAGAACTGAAATCTGGAGAGTTTGAACGGGGAGGCAGCTACATGTTAATAGCCTTTAACCACATTCAGTTTTTATGGCCCCCTTAAATCAAACTGTTGTAATTGGAGAGTACACCAAACTTACTCATGACCTTGGAGTTAATTACTAAG
Organism: Tachyglossus aculeatus; assembly: GCF_015852505.1. Classification (NCBI taxonomy): domain Eukaryota; kingdom Metazoa; phylum Chordata; class Mammalia; order Monotremata; family Tachyglossidae; genus Tachyglossus; species Tachyglossus aculeatus. The sequence continues at coordinate 42,624,122 of NC_052074.1, read as the reverse complement.
CATCAGAAGCTTTAATTATCGTTAGCAGACTGAAGGTATAGAAAATGACAGCCTGTCAGAACAAGAAACAGCCGCAAAAACAGGCCCAAAACCCTTCCAGGAGAGAGGGGTATGGAAAGCAACCTCACAGGGGGCTTCCCCTGCCTCTTAAATTAAATTATTTCTTAATGGAAGCACTTTCAGAATCTTTTACACGCCACCTCATTGTGGCCAATTAATAAAGTGAAATTCTTGGAGTCAATTATCGCGAAGGAGTCATTAAAACTTCAGCTTAAAATGTCAGGCTTCCACATGGGTTAGATAGGCACGGGTGTCCCGAACGCATCGGTTAATTGTTTCGAGGCTACCGAGTCACCGCCGACCATGCTGAAAATGCAAAGCGTTCCTCAAAGAGGATTCATCCCACTTTCCTTCAATCAATCAATCAATCGTATTTATTGAGCGCTTACTGTGTGCAGAGCACTGTACTAAGCGCTTGGGAAGTACAAGTTGGCAACATATAGAGACGGTCCCTACCCAACAGTGGGCTCACAGTCTAGACGGGGGAGACAGAGAACAACACAAAACATATTAACAAAATAAATAGAATAGCTATGCACAAGTAAAATAAATTAATAAATAGAGTAATAAATACGTACAAACATATATACGTATATACAGGTGCTGTGGGGAAGGAGCTCCCCTGGAGAGTGGAAGCTCTTTGTGTCCGTTGTACTTTCCCAACCACTTAATACAGTGCCTTGAACCCAGTGAAGTGCTCAACAAATACGACCACCACCGCACAGGGAAAATATGCTGCGGTTCATTCATTCAATCGTATTTATTGAGCGCTTACTGTGTGCAGAGCACTGTACTAAGCGCTTGGGAAGTACAAGTTGGCAACATATAGAGACTGTCCCTGCCCAACAACGGGCTCACAGTTTAGAAGGAGGCTGGACAAAACCACTGGATTTTTTTTAAATTTTATCTGATAAGTGCTTGTTACGTGCCAGGTGCCGTACTAAACACTGGGGTGGATACAAGACCATCAGGTTGGACATAGTCCCTTCCCAATATACGGCTCATGGTCTTAAACCCCATTCTACAGAAGAGGCAACTGAGGCACGGAGACATCAAGTGACCCACCCAAATCAATCAATCAATCGTATTTATTGAGCACTTACTGTGTGCAGAGCACTGTACTAAGCGCTTGGGAAGTACAAGTCGGCAACACATAGAGACAGTCCCTACCCAACCCGAAGACACACAGTAGACAAGTGGCAGAGCCTCTGTTACACTGCACTCTCCCAACTATCCAGCCCAGTGCTCTGCATATAGTAAGTGCTCAGTACAGTTCATTTATTCATATTTATTGAGCACCTTATTTTTTGAGCACATACTGCGTGCAGAGCGGTAATGGCAAGATGTAAGCATATGGACCACCCAGAAGGCCATAACACAATGGCTAGGGCTTCTTCAGTTTTGAACGACATTGATCGACAGGCGCTTAGTACAGTGCTCTGCACACAGTAAGTGCTCAATCAATACAACTGAATGAATTTGCGAGTGATGGTATTTAGGGCTTTTAATTTAGTGGGCCATTTCCATGTATCTTTCCCCTGTACTTGCACGAAATAATCACTCACCGATTATAATAATTATTACTGCTACTCTCATTATGATTATTATGGTATTTCATAAGCTCTTACGTGTCAAACACTGTTCTGAGCACTGGGGAAGGTACAGCTTAATTAAAGTGAACACGATTCCTGTCCCACATGGGGCTCACAGTCTAAGTAGGAGGAAGAACTGAAATTTGTAATCAATCAGTGGTATTTATTGAGTGCTTTCTGTGTGCAGACCACAGTCCTAAGCGCTTGGGACAATACAACGGAGTTAGCAGACATCTCTTCCAAGAAGCCTGCCCTCACTAAGCCCTCCGCTCCTCTTCTCCCACTCCCTTCTTCATCCACTCTCCCATCCCCACAGCACATATGTATGTATCCGTAATTTATTTATTTATTTATATTAATATCTGCCTCCCCCTCTAATAATAATAATGATGGCATTTATTAAGCGCTTGCTATGTGCAAAGCAGTGTTCTAAGCACTGGGGAAGTTACAAGGTGATCAGGTTGTCCCACGGGGGGCTCACAGTCTTCATCCCCATTTTCCAGATGAGGCAACTGAGGCCCAGAGAAGTGAAGTGACTTGCCCAAAGTCACACAGCTGACAATAGGTGGAGCCGGGATTTGAACCCTTGACCTCTGACTCCAAAGCCCCTGCTCTTTCCACTGAGCCATGCTGCTTCTCTAAACTTCTCTGGACTGAGCTCGTTGTGGACAGGAATGTGTCTATCTGTTGTTATATTGCACCCTCCCAAGCGCTTAGTGCAGTGCTTTGCACATGGTAAGCACTCAATAGAATTTATTTATTTTACTTGTACATATTCTATTTATTTTATTTTGTTAATACGCTTTGCTGTGTTCTCTGTCTCCCCCTTCAAGACTGTGAGCCCACTGTTGGGTAGGGACCGTCTCTGTCTGTTGCCAACTTGTACTTCCCAAGTGCTTAGTACAGTGCTCTGCACACAGTAAGCGCTCAATAAATACGATTGAATGAATGCATAGAATTGAATGAATACGTTCCCTGCCCACAGGGAGCATACAGTCTAGAATCACAACAATATGCACAAGGGAGCTCACTTTTTAGACTTCCCCTAGACTGTAAACTCATCGTGGGCCAGGGCTGTCTCTTATTTTGCTATATTGTACTCTCCCAAGTGTTTAGTACAGTGTTTTTTTAATGACATTTATTAAGCACTTACTATGTGCAAAGCACTGTTCTAAGCACTGGGGAGGTTACAAGGTGATCAGGTTGTCCCACGGGGGGCTCACAGTCTTAATCCCCATTTTACAGATGAGGCAACTGAGGCCTAGAGAAGTGAAGTGACTTGCCCAAAGTCACCCAGCTGACGAGTGGCAGAGCTGGGATTTGAACCCATGACCTCTGACTCCAAAGCCCGGGCTCTTTCCACTGAGCCAAGCTGCTTCTCTGCACAGCGCTCAATAAATATGGTTGACTGACTGGCTTCACAGTCAATTCAGGATGTAAAGTGCTCGGGCTCAACTAGGGGTCCTAGGCCGTGGACCTCCTCTCAGGAGATTGTGGCCGGACCCCCACTCTATACGTCTCTCGGTTTGACCCAACCGATCGGGTGTATTTATTGAGAGCTTACTGTGGACGGAGCGCTGTACTAAGCGCTTGGGAGAGCACAGTAGAAAAGAGTTGTAGACTCGCTCCCCGCCCACAGAGAAGCAATTTAACTTCCACTTGAGCAGCTCCTGAGTTGGATGACCTCTGAGAAGCCGCAAGGTTAAGCGGAAAGAGCCCAGGACTGGAAGTCAAGAGATCGGGGTTCTAATTCCGGCTCTGCCACTCACCTGCTGTGCGACGTTGAGCAAGTCACTTAACTTCTCTGGGCTTCAGTTGATTCATCGGTAAAATGGGGATTCAATATCTCTTCTCTCTCCCCGTTGGACTGTGAGCCCCATATGGAACAGGGACTCTGATCTGATTGCGGGGGATCTACCCCAAATCAATCAATCATATTTATTGAGCGCTTACTGTGTGCAGAGCACTGTACTAAGCGCTTGGGAAGTCCAAGTTGGCACATATAGAGACAGTCCCTACCCAACAGTGGGCTCACAGTGCTTGGCACGGAGTAAGCATTCGACAAATACCACAGCTACCATTATTACTATTAGCTGGTGATTCATCTCTAAGGTACAAGCCCATACTGCCCCAAGTACTTCCCCGAAAAATTTAACTATGCTGGAAACAGTCCCAGTTGAGATGAATTCAGGAGAAAATGAATTTCCGAGAGAGAACCCACTTTTAGAAACATCGGGTTAATACAGTAATGGGATGAGTAATACTTTTAATAATGTATTTGCGAGCTTTTCTGATCCAAGAAAATGCTTATCTAGGACAGCCATACAGGAATTTATGCATAGCCTGTTACTTACTTGACTTATTAAATATTTCTGGAACATCTTGTTGGGTGCCTGACAGTTTGGCTGGGTTTTTTTTTTTCCCTACAAGACCTTACAAGAAAATTCAAAATGACCTTTAAGCAAAGAAAAAGAAAAAGGAATTTCTGCCTGGTAGTATCTTCTCTGGAAAAGGAAATGCGGCAGGGATTAAAGTTGGAGGCAGGAGACATCTCGATTCCTTTTCATGACAGCAAAGATCAAATCCAAAGGCTTTCAGATCTGTCTCTAGGTTGTGCAATAGCAGAGACTAGATGCCCCAACTTCTAAAAGAACAGTGTTTTGCACATAGTAAGCGCTTAATAAATGCCATCATTATTAAAAGCTCAACTTGGAGGTTCCCATATAAAACGCTCTTTGAGGATGCGCAGAAGCAGTGTGGTCCAGTGGAAAGAGCATGGGTCTGGAGTCAGCGGACCTGGGTTCTAATTCCGACTCCACTGCTTACCTGCTGCTTAACACTGGGCAAGCCACATAATAATAAATAATAATAATAATAATAATAATAATAATAATAATAATGATGTTGGTATTTGTTAAGCGCTTGCTATGTGCAAAGCACTGTTCTGAGCAGAGCACATCTTCTCTGGGCCTCAAATCAACCAATTGATAGTATTGATTGAGCACCTACTGTGTGCAGAGCACTGTACTAAGTGCTTGGGAGAGTACCGTACAACAGAGTTGGTAGGCAAGTTCTCTATCCACAATGGGCTCAGTTTCCTCATCTGTCGATGAGGATGCAACACTAATTCTTCCTCCTGCTTAGACTAGGAGCCCTAAGTCAGGCAGGGACTATGTCCCACATGATTAACACTTCCTCCCCAGAGCTTAGTGCAGTGCTTGGCACATAATAACAATAATAATAATAATGGCATTTATTAAGAGCTTACCATGTGCAAAGCACTGTTCTAAGCACTGGGGGGATACCAGGTGATCAGGTTGTCCCACGTGGGGCTCACAGTTTTAATCCCCATTTTACAGATGAGGTAACTGAGGCCCAGAGAAGTGAAGTGACTTGCCCAAAGTCACACAGCTGACAAGTGGCAGAGCTGGGATTTGAACCCATGACCTCTGACTCCAAAGCCCGTACTCTTTCCATTGAGCCACGCTGCTTCTTTGTAGTCGGCACTTCAAATTATCGCTACTGTCAATATTACCACTGTCTCCTGAATCCCAGTATCCGTGCACTTCCCAGATAAAGCCCTCATTTCCTCCGCTTGCTCTCCCTTCTAGGCACTTGCATTTGTGAACTTTGGACGTTTAATATTTGCCCCAACACTCCAGCATTTATGCACATATCTTTCCATGATATATGATAAACTATACATATCAGTGTCTGTCTCCCCCGTCTAGACTGTAAGCTCATTATGGGCAGGGAAATTTTCTGTCAATTCCGTTGTGTCGTACTCTTCCGAACTCTCAGTAGAGTGCTCTGTGCATCGGAAGTCTTCAATAAATACCACTGATTGATTGACTATGACAGTCATTCATTCAAACATATTTATTGAGTGCTTACTGTGTGCATATCACTTTACTAAGCACTTGGAAAGTACAATTTGGCAACAAGAATAATAATAATAATAATGGTATTTGTTAAGCCCTTACTATGTGCAAAGCACAAGTAGAGACAATCCCTACCCAACAATGGGCTCACAGTCTAGAAGTGGGGAGACAGAGAAGAAAGCAAAGCAAAACAATTTAGACAGGCATCAGTCCAAACGCTGCTGCCTAGCAGTAGTAGTAATAGTATTTATTAAGCGTCTTCTGTGTGCCGAAAGGTTGAAGTGCTGGAAGAGAATATAGAGGTGGAAATTTGACACAGTTTCTTGTTCCTCTGACATTCTGTGTCTCATCCCGTCGGTTCATGCTTCCTCAACTCTCGCGTTCACACACTTTCCAACTCCTCCGACTCCCCGGGTGGGGACAGACAGGGGGGTGGGGTGCGGGGTGGGGAATCCATGTCACATCTGCTGAAACCTAATTATAAATTGATTTACTGCAGAAAAGGCCAAGCTAACGTTACTCTTTTAGAGGTGATTCACATGAGATACAGCATGGTCTAGTGGGTCGTACTCGACCCGGGAGTCAGAAGGACCTGGGTTCTAATCCCTGCTCTTCCATTTATCGGCTGTGTGACCTTGGGCAAGTCACTTTACTTCTCTGGACCTCCGTTCCCTCAACTGTAAAGTGGGGATTAAGACTTTGAGCCCCATTTGGGACATGTACTGTGCCAGCCTGATTAGCTTGGATCTACCACGGCACTTAGTACAGTGCCCAGCACATAGTAGTGCTTTAAAAATATGATAAAAAAAATCCTCCACTCTCTTCCAAAGACCCTTTGAGGCTGATTCCTGGTCAGTGGTCTTAAAGAAGCATACTTTGAAGAGGTCAGCTGTTACCCCCAAGCCAACCATGATGATTTCAGCCCATCAATTAGCCCACACCTGACAAATTCCACCCCTCCCAGCTTATTTAATGGTACAGTTCTCTCACCCTTCTCTTCTTGGCTCCCTGATCAAAAGAATGCCCTGCAATCCTCAGGCTCATTACCTCAGAGGAACTTCAGAATGGGATTGCCTGCGCCGTGTGAAACTCCAGACTGAAACTTCATTAAAACACCTCTCACTTCCACCTCAAAGTCCCCATGGAAACCTCTATTAAGTTAGACTCTGCGTTCAGAGCCTGGAGATTAGTCTGGAGATAGAGCGAGCCCTGGGGGAATTTGTTCAGAGTGACGTTAGACATTTAAGAGAGCCTCCTGGTATCACGAGGAGACTCTCTGGCTATTTAAAGACTCTCTGCCGGCTGCAAACTGGGCCCAACCTGTGGGCCCGTCTCTAAAGGTCCCTGCCTTGTCCCACAAAGCAGCATGGCCTAGGGAATCCAGGCCTATGCTCTAACCACTAGGCAATCCTGCTTCTCTTAGAATTTCCTGAGGCGTCCCTGCCCTCAAGGAGCTGACAGCCCAAATGGCTCTGGCTGGCTGACCACAGGGACCAAGCTATCAGCCGGGGTGAAAGTCCAAGTGACCCGAGATCTCTCCACTCTCCTTACAGAGAGGAGCAATCAAGGGTATTTATTGAGCACTTACTATGTGCAGAGCATCGTACTAAGTGTTTGGAGGAATAAAAATACAAGAGAGTCAGTGGGCATGCTCCCTACCCACAAGGAACTTGCAGTCTAGAGGGGGAGATAGACATAGAATTAGACATAGTCCCTGCCCTTAAGGAGTTTAGTTTAGCAAGATTGCAATCTGCAGGAACTTCTTTCTTGTCTGTTGCTGTTGTTGCTAAATAATCCAGGCCGGGAAGAGGGAGGGAGAGGGAGGGAGAGGGAGGGAGAGGGAGGGAGAGGGAGGGAGAGGGGCGACAGGAAACAGACTAAGTGCTACCAGAACCCTCAAGAACCATAGTCCGGGTCTTCTAGACTGTCATCTCACCTTCCTCTCCCCCTCGTTCCCCTCTTCATCCCCCCACCTTACCTCCTTCCCTTCCCCACAGCACCTGTATATATGTATATATGCTTGTACATATTTATTACTCTATTTATTTATTTATTTTACTTTTTTATTTATTTTTTATTTTTTTTTAAATGGCATTTATTAAACGCTTACTACGTGCAAAGCACTGTTCTAAGCGCTGGAGAGGTTACAAGGTGATCAGGTTGTCCCACAGGGGTCTCACAGTCTTCATCCCCATTTTACAGATGAGGGAACCGAGGCCCTGAGTAGTTAAGTGACTTGCCCAAAGTCACACAGCTGACATGTGGCGGAGCCGGGATTTGAACCCATGATCTCTGACTCCAAAGCCTGGGCTCTTCTCCACTGAGCCACGCTGCTTCTCTAATAGATAGAATAGATACTTGTACATATCTATTCTATTTATTTTATTATGTTAGTATGTTTGGTTTTGTTCTCTGTCTCCCCCTTTTAGACTGTGAGCCCACTGTTGGGTAGGGACTGTCTCTATATGTTGCCAACTTGTACTTCCCAAGCGCTTAGTACAGTGCTCTGCACACAGTAAGCACTCAATAAATACGATTGATGATGATGATGATCTCACTGTGGGTGGGGAACATGTGTGGTTATTGTTATGTTGTATTCTCCCAAGCACTGAGTACAGAGCTCTGCACACAGTAAGCGCTCAATATCACCGACTGATTGGGTACTTGGGCCAATGAGGATGCATGCACAATGCCCACCTCTGAAACAAACAGCCCAACTGCAAGACTTCACCTGAGTATCCTTTAATCCTCCCTATAGCAAATTCCCCTATTTCAAGCCACCAGTGACGGGGGTGAAGATGCACTGAGATTCTGCAAAAGTTTTTCCAACTGCTGTTCTGTTGTTCCCATGAGGATCGGGCTAAATTATGTTCCCTGCTGATGTTCATTTTCCATGAAGGAAGAAATCAACTTGCAGCCTCCCAGTTCCGAAGAGGAAATGTACGGGAGATAAGCCCACCTGGAATTTCCTCTCCTCTGTGCCTCTGGAGTCTTTCTCAGTTATAAATTCCTCATTAAGTCTTGGACTTTTCTAACTAAGGTGGCCACTGTAGTACTCGCCAGTACCTGCTAAGGGCTTACTATATGCCAGGCACTGTACTAAGCGCAGAGATAGATATAAGGTAATAGGGTTTGGAGTATCCGTCCCACATGGGGCTCAGAGTCTTAATACCCATTTTACAGATGAGGTAACTGAAGCACAGAGAAGTTAAGTGACTTGCCCAAGGTCACAGAGCAGACAAGTGATGGAGGCGGGATTGGAACCCAGGTCCTTCGGATTCCCAGACCTGTGCTCTATCCACTAGGCCATGTGTATGTTCCAATTATCTCCCAGGTCATGCAGTATAACATCATGATGTCATGCAGAAATTTTTTTGCAGAAGGCTGCAGAACCGAGACCTCTTTCCTCCAAGAACACCTGGGTTCCTCTGTGAATATGGGTCCCGTTGGTAGGAATCAAGGGGAAGGAGGATAGACACCTGAAATAACAATATCTGACTTATCGACAGCCATTGCCTAATCAGCCCAGGACAGGAACACTGGACTGTCCACTATAAAACCAGACAAATGGTCACCCTATTTTTTTATGGTATTTGTTAATTGCTTACTATGTGCCAGGCACTGTACTAAGCGCTGGGGTAGTTGTAAGGTCAACAGGCTGGACACAGTCCCTGTCCCTTCTAGACTGTGAGCCCACTGTTGGGTAGGGACCGTCTCTATATGTTGCCAAGTTGTACTTCCCAAGCACTTAGTACAGTGCTCTGCACATAGTAAGCACTCAGTAAATACGATTGAATGAATGAATGTCCCACATGGGGCACACTGTCTTACTCCCCATTTTGCACATGAGGCAACTGAAGCCTAGAGAAGTGAAGTGACTTGCCCAAGGTCACACAGCAGATTTTGTTAATATGTTTTCTTTTGTTATCTGTCTCCCCCTTCTAGACTGTGAGCCCACTGTTGGGTAGGGACCATCTCTATATGTTGCCAACTTTTACTTCCCAAACCCTTGGTACAGTGTTCTGCACACAGTAAGCGCTCAATAAATACGACTGAATGAGTGAAGTGATGGATCAGGGACTAGAACCCAGGTCCTTCTGAGCCCACTAGGCCATTCTGCTTCTATTTCTAATTTGGAAGGCCTCAGCTAGTATTCTCTGAAAAGAAATGGTTTTGCAATTGTTTGGACTATTGAGAAATGGGTTCACAAGATAAGGAAGACAGAGATGATAGTTTGGGGCTATTATTGGGATAATATGAAGACACTCATTTGCCTTTGTTCAGAATCTTCCAATTTTTCTTTCATTCATTCATTCAATCATATTTATTGAGAGCTTACTGTGAGCAGAGCACTGCAAGGCTTAGCGACAGAGCTGATCCTCAACCCTATTTCCTGCTTTCCTCACTTCAACGGGGCTGCTTGAAAAAGGAGGAGAGAGGGAATAATCCAATTTTGTGGTTCAGTTCACATTTCCAGTCTCCTTTCTCTTCCTCTCAACTTCTTGAATGGTTTGGCAATAACAAACTCTTGCATTTATATTACTCCTTTCACCCAGAGATTTCAAAGTACCCTGAAAACATTTATTCAGCCCGACAATAATTACATGGAAAAGATAGATCCAATTTAGAGACGTTTTAAGACACAGATATCGCAGCAAGATCCGCTAGTAAGTCAGAGAAAGAACTGCAGACTGAAACTGGTAGTCTTGGCTATAAATCTTTGGTTTGATCAGTAGATAAGATCTCCCCCCACGACTGTAAGATTTTGGCCATGTTCTCTGATAACCAGATCCTGGAATGAGCCACTGTTGGGTGGTAAACTCCTTATGGGTAGGGATCTATAAATAATAATAATGGCATTTATTAAGTACTTACTATGTGCAAAGCACTGTTCTAAGCACTGGGGAGGTTACAAGGTGATCAGGTTGTCCAACGGGGAGCTCAAAGTCTTAATCCCCATTTTACAGGTGAGGTAACTGAGGCCCAGAGAAGTAAAGTGACTTGCCAAAGTCACCCAGCTGACAACTAGCAGAGCTGGGATTTGAACCCATGACCTTGGACTCCAAAGCCCGGGCTCCTTCCACTGAGCCACACTGCTTACTCTCCCAAGTACTTCATTCAGACTGTAATCTCACTGTGGGCAGGGAATCTGTTTATTGTTATATTCTCCCAAGTGCTTAGTACAGTGTTCTGCACACAATACGTCATCAATAAATACTATTGAATGAACAACCAGAAGGTGCTCAACAAAGATTAATTGATGAGTTAACTCGGTGTCAAATTGGGCCAAGTGTCACAGACATCTTATTCTACAGAACAGCAGGCATCGGCAATGCCGTGATTAAATCAGACCCAGTTTCCAGTGCTTAAAAGAATCGTGTGATGGTGGAAACCATGACGTCACAATGCTGGATTATATTTTCACAGATTTGGGGGAAAGGAGGTTGCCAAAGATTATTTTATTCACATCAACCTGGAGAAAATCACTTCCTCTCAGAGCCAGGGCTGCTAGGGACTCCACTTTTGTTCCCTTCCCCTCAGATTAGGCTTAATTCAAGAGTATTTTCTGAGCATTCACTATATTAGACACTTGGTAGAGTACAACATAAAGGAGTCAGTAGGTATGTTCCCTGCCCACAATAAGCTTCGACCTCTCTGGTTCCTGCAGCTTCCAGCTTTCCTGTTCCCACTCCCTGTGACCGCCCCCCCCCCCCCACCCAACCCACCAGTTTCTTCCCTTCTATTCTACTTGATAAATGCCCCCCAAATCTAAAATGGGGTTCCTCGTTCTGCTGGACCCCAAAAGGAATACATTTTAGTCCCATTAATCCCTCCCTGCCCCCATAAGGTTTCACCTTCACTGCCAAAATTCTCCAAGTATTTGCCAGTCTTTTTCATCCCAAATGTTTTCATTGTGTCAGCACCGCCTTTGGAGTAATCTTTAATGGCCTGAGGATCTTTTCTTTTAATTAGAAACCCATCCAAGAGGATTTCCATGCAGGTCTGAATCTGATCCAGGTTGTTTGGGGTAATGTGACCAAATATACTTGCCTCTAGATGCAACTCTATAAGTGTGTTTTGCAAGGCTAAATATGATGTCGTTTGGAGACACCGCTCCAATGACTTGGAATCTGGATTGTTTTCCCTCTGGGTTCGGATTTCCTAGCCGACACAGGGCTGATACCTACTTGGACCACTTAGAAAAGACCCAGGGGGCGGAGAGGGGTGGTACTGGAGTGAAAGCGTGTTAAAAGGAGTCAGGAGGGTAATAAATTGGTGTTTACTGGGAGGGGGAGGCACAAGAGAGGGAGAAGTCCTGTCAAATGGTGGAGAAAAGCTAATGGGATTCATATGGACTGATTTTATTTGGCCTGAATAATAATCATGGCATTTATTAAGCACTTACTATGTGCAAAGCACTGTTCTAAGCGCTGGGGAGGTTACAAGGTGATCAGGTTGTCCCACGGGACAACCCCCATTTTACAGATGAGGTAACTGAGGCCCAGAGAAGTGAAGTGACTTGCCCAAAGTCACGCAGCGGGCAATTGGTGGAGCCGGAATTTGAACCCGTGACCTCTGACTCCAAAGCCTGTGCTCTTTCCACTGAGCCTCGCTGCTTCTCCCAAGCACTTAGTACAGTGCTCTGAACACAGTAAACACTCAATAAATACGATTGAATGAATGAATGGATGAATACCCTCCAGGAGCTTCCTATCTAGTGGATTTTGAACTCTCTTACCCCCTACCTCCTCCTCAGTGCTTTCCATCTCCCAGAGTGAACCGATCCAGGGTCAAGAAACGCGGAGAGGCAAACCATGCTGGAAGCCCAGGAGATATGTCTGGGGTCAGTCATATTTATCGAGCACTTACTGACACATTCCCTGCCCACAGGAGCTTACAGTCTAGAAAGGGAGACAGACATTAATATAAATATATTACAGATATGTCCCTAAGTGCTGTGGGGCTGGGAGGGGGGGATGAATGAAGGGAGCAAGCCAGGGTGTTGCAAAAGGGAACGGGAGAAGAGGAAAGGAGGACTTAAGGGAAAGTTGCTTAGGCTCAGAGAGTCGGATATGCTGATGTGGGATCAGACGGAAAGCACTGAGAGCAGAGTGGGATGGCTCACTGCCTCATTCCGGAGGAATAGGATTCCAGGCAGACCTGATGAGGTGCCAGAGGTTTTTCATCTGTAATAACCGTGGCCCTGGATGAGACCTGAGGGTCAGAGGTCAGAGCTGGAGGCATGCGAAGCTAGCGGAAGAGGCGCTAAGCTCTGGGAGAGGGATGAAAAATGTGTTTCTGGCTTTCATTGATTTACCAACTCTTAAAGCCAGGCGGACGGACGGACCCCTAATCAGGACAGTAATTCATGGATGCGTTTATGTTAAATAAAGGAACATAAAACCAATTTCCTGCATAGGACCACCCTCGCCGGTCTGTCAGATTGTCCCCATCACTCCCAGACGGGGCCCACCCCTGGGAACCATAAGACCTTAACAACCGCAGCAGGCTGGCCTATGGAAAGAGCACGGGTTTGGGAGTCAGAAGATCTCAGAATCTAATTCTGGCTCCGCCACTTGTCTGCTGGGTGACCTTGGGCAAGTCACTTCACTTCTCTGGGCCTCAGTTCCCTCATCTACAAAATGGAGATTAAGACTGTGAGCCCCATGTGAGACACGGCCTGTGTCCAATTTAATTAGCTTATATCTACCCCAGCACTTAGTACAGTGCCTGGCACCTAGTAAGCGTTTAAGTACTATAAAAAAAATTGACCTAAATGAGAAGCCCAAGACCAAGCTTTGAAGCCACACAGGTTTAGTGATATTGTGAGGGAAGAGGATTCCTAGAAAAAAAAGGCATGAAGAGAAGTGAATGCCTCTGGTTCGTACCCCCTTTCTGGTCTCAAGAAATAAATGAAAGCTCCTTGTGGGCAGAGAACACGTCTGCCAACTCTTTTGTACTAAACTCTCCCTAGCGTTTAGCAAAATGTTCTGCACATAGTAAGCGCTCAATAAGTAGCATCGATTGATTGATAAAACAAAACTTGCTGCCCTCTTGGAGAGGCCTTGACTGCTTCCAGATTGGCTGAGTACCCAGCTTCCAGGTTTCAGATTGGTTGCAAGTTAGGGTGAACAAGGGTTTGGGGGGAAAGGAGGGATCCTAGCTGGAGAAACTGAAGATGTGGGGGACAGGTAAGATTTGAAGTAGTGTGGAGCCAGTCTAGCTGGGGGAGGACAAAGTGAAAAGGGGGAAAATGGATGGGAGGAAGCCACCATATCAGACACCAGAGGTCTGTTAGTTAAAAGGAACAAAATAGCAACAATTCAACCAAGAAGTCATCCCTATATATACACAAATATTCACAGATGTCCCTGAATAGAAAACAACTAGACCTTGAAGCTGACACTAACTTTCCTTTTCAAATGTCAGGTCTGTGAATGAATCCTCCTCCAGGAGGCCTTCCCAGACTGAGCCCCCTCCTTCCTCTCCCCCTCCTCCCCCCTCCATCCCTCCTCCGCCTTACCTCCTTCCCTTCCCCACAGCACCTGTATATATGTATATATGTTTGTACGTATTTATTACTCTATTTTACTTGTACATATTTATTCTATTTATTTTATATTGTTAATATGTTTTGTTCTCTGTCTCCCCCTTCTAGACTGTGAGCCCACTGCTGGGTAGGGACCGTCTCTATATGTTGCCAACTTGTACTTCCCAAGTGATGTACTTGTACACTGCTCTGCACACAGTAAACGCTCAATAAATACGATTGAATGAATGAATCTGTGGGATCCTAATTTCTAAAAGAAAAATTTGAAAAACAGAGTGTTCCGTCCCAACCTTGAATAATTCGCCGGTTGCCACAAATTCTCAATGACCTGAATTCTGCAGAGGGTACATGCTACTAATTAGTTTTTGCTCATTTGCTTTGAATAGTCTGTGGACTTTATTGCAAAGCCCTTCGGAGGGAAGAATATGGTACTGGATATAGGCTGTGATTTCTCTGCCTTTATTTACCAGTCAACAAATTGCCGTTACTGAGTGCTTACTATGTGCAGAGCACTGTACTAAGATCTTGGGAGAGTACAACAATAAACAGACACATTCCCTGCTCACAATGAGCTTACATTCTAGAGTCTATTACAGTCTATTTACTAGTGTATTTGTTAAATGCTTACTATGCCAACAGATGCACTGTTCTTCACTTCGAGGTAGATAAAAGCTAATCAGGTTGAGCAAAGTTCCTGTCTCAGATGGGGCTCACAGTTTTAAGTAGGAAGGAGAAGGGGTATTTAATTCTCATTTTACAGTAAAAGAAATAAGCACAGAGACATTACTTTAAAAAAATAGTATTTGTTAAGTGCTTAATGGTATTTGTTAAGGCGCTCTAGATACATGGGATTGACGGTCTTAATCCCCATTTTCAGATGAGGTAACTGAGGCCCAGAGAAGTGACTTGCCCAAGGTCACACAGCAAGCAACTGGCAGAGCTAGAATCAGAACCCAAGTCCTCCGACTCCCAAGCCCACGCTTTTTCTGCGAGGCCACGCTGCTTCTCTTTCAAAATCTTTCAAATAACAAAGAGAAGAAACCACTGCAGCATACAGGCAGGAGTTGAAGCGAATTGCTCACCCGGGGTCAGAAATTCCTGAAGAAAAAAAAAAAACCCTCCCACTCCCAGGAACCGTAACGCTTTGTATATTTGTGTTTCCTCTTGGAAATGCCACATCCAGCAGCCAAACTCTGTCTTCTGAGGAGCCGATCTGCCTAGTTCCAAATGTTCCCAGAGGAAGTTGGATAAGGAACAGTGGTCACTGATGGTCAACGGCAGATAGGTGTTCCGGGGGCTTAAAGGGACCCAGGGAAAATCTGTTTGCCTTGCATAAACTATGTTTTGGGAGATTTTTTCCTGATTCAAGAAGTGGAAGAGAAAGAGGCACAGGGGAAGGCAGCCAAACAGAGGTGGAAATTGGTCGGCCCTTCTGAACGCAGGAGAGGAGGAAGAGGAGGGGGAGAAAGAGGCACTCTGATACAGATGGGCTGATGCCTTTTTTTATAATGGTATTTGTTAAGTGCTTATGTGCCGAGTACTGTACTAAGCGCTGGTTTAGACACCAGATAATCAGGTTGGACACAGTCCCTGTCCCACACGGGACTCACAATCTTAATCCCTGTTTTATAGATGAGGGAACTTCGGCCCAAAGAAGTGAAGTGACTTGTCTGAGGTCACACAGCTAACAGGCAGCAGAGCCGGGATTAGAACCCAGTTCCTTCCGATTCCCGGGCCCGGGTTCAGTCCACTAGACCATGCTGCTTCCTAGGGTATGGCTGGATAACATTTTATTCCGTTGTCCATCTCCCCCTTCTAGATTGTGAGCCCGTTGTTGGGTAGGGACCATCTCTATATGTTGCTGACTTGGACTTCCCAAGCGCTTAGTACAGTGCTCTGCACACAGTTAGCGCTCAATAAATACCCGAATGAATGAATGCAAGCACCTTTGGCTGGAACTTCCCACCACTCCAGGATGTCCCACCTCCTCTCCCAAACTCCCACCACCTGACCTCTCCCCTAAGGGGAGAGGGGTTGCCAGGGGAAAGCTCATGTTTTATGTCAGGTCCTCTTTTTGTTGGTGGTGGTGGTTTGGGTGTTTTTTTTTTCTTTCCCCGGGCAGGGGAAAACGTTCTTGAACATTTTCCAGTATCTGACTTCAAGGTCAGGCCATAGAAACCCCAAATCTCGAAGCTGTCTGTGAATGTGACCATGCGCGGGGATTTATTAGCAGAATTCCTGGAGGAGGAGGGGTTCGGGTCTCCAAGGAGCAGCAGCAGACCCTACTGAACACTGCCCTGTGATCCATTTAAATGATAAAGTGCGACACAGAGAGCCCAGCCCAATAATAATAATTATGATGGTATTTGTTAGAAGCTATGTGCCAAGCAGTGTGCTAAGCGCTGGGGTAGATACAAATTAATCAGGCTGGACACAGTCTCTGTCCCCCAGTCTTAATCCCCATTTTACAGATGGGATAACTGAGGCACAGAGAAGCTAAGGTCACACAGCAGACAAGTGGTGGACCCAGGTGGATCCAGGTTGCTTCAGCCCCATCTGGGCAACCACACACTCCCTGGGGCCAGGAAACTATGGAATATTTTATTCAGGAAATGGAGAGTTTAGAAAAACAGAATTTCTCCTGCTGCGTTTCTCCCTCCCCCTCACGCTCTCCATTTCCTCTCACCATTCCTCTCCCCCAACCTCCAGGAAGTTTCAACACAGCTTGGTTTTTCTTACACCAAGTTCAGGGAATCTCTAAAGATCTTTCTCATCTCAGCACTTTTACACTCATTATTTCTCTTTTTTTTTTTACTGTGTGCCAGACAGTGTACTAAGCACTAAGGTAGATACAGGATAATCAGGTTACTCACAGTCCCTGACCCACATGGGGCTCAGTCTTAACCCCCATTTTACAGATGAGGGAACCGAGGCACAGAGAATAATAATAATAATGATGATATTTGTGAAGCACCTACTAGGTACAAAGCACTGTTTTAAGCACTGGAGTTATTTTATTTTGTTAGTATGTTTGATTTTGTTCTCTGTCTCCCCCTTTTAGACTGTGAGCCCACTGTTGGGTAGGGACCATCTCTATATGTTGCCAACTTGTACTTCCCAAGCGCTTAGTACAGTGCTCTGCACATAGTAAGCGCTCAATAAATACGATTGATTGATTGGAGTAGATACAAGGTAATCAGGCTGTCCCACTTGGGGCTCACAGTCTTAATCCCCATTTTACAGATGAGGGAACTGAGGCACAGAGAATAATAATAATGATGATATTTGTGAAGCGCCAACTAGGTGCCAAGCACTGTTCTAAGCACTGGAGTAGATACAAGATAATCAGGTTGTCCCACGTGGGGCTCACAGTCTTAATCCCCATTTTACAGATGAGGGAACCGTGGCACAGAGAATAATAATAATGATATTTGTGAAGCACCTTACTAGGTGCCAAGCACTGTTCTAAACACTGGAGTAGATACAAGATAATCAGGTTGTCCCACACGGGGCTCACAGTCTTAATCCCCATTTTACAGATGAGGGAACCGAGGCACAGAGAATAATAATAATGATGATATTTGTGAAGCGCCTACTAGTGCCAAGCACTGTTCTAAGCACTGGAGTAGATACAAGGTAATCAGGTTGTCCCATGTGGGGCTCACAGTCTTAATCCCCATTTTACAGATAAGGGAATCGAGGCACAGAAAATAATAATAATGATGATATTTGTGAAGCGCCTACTAGGTGCCAAACACTATTCTAAGCACTGGAGTAGATACAAGGTAATCAGATTGTCCCACGTGGGGCTCACAGTCTTAATCCCCATTTTACAGATGAGGGAACCGAGGCACAGAGAATAATAATAATGATGATATTTGTGAAGCACCTACTAGGTGCCAAGCACTGTTCTAAGCACTGGAGTAGATACAAGATAATCAGGTTGTCCCACGTGGGGCTCACAGTCTTAATCCCCATTTTACAGATGAGGGAACCGAGGCCCAGAGAGTAATAATAATGATGATATTTGTGAAGCACCTACTAGGTGCCAAGCACTGTTCTAAGCACTGGAGTAGATACAAGATAATCAGGTTGTCCCACGTGGGGCTCACAGTCTTAATCCCCATTTTACAGATGAGGGAACCGAGGCCCAGAGAGTAATAATAATGATGATATTTGTGAAGCACCTACTAGGTGCCAAGCACTGTTCTAAGCACTAGAGTAGATACAAGGTAATCAGGTTGTCCCACGTGGGGCTCACAGTCTTAATCTCCATTTTACAGATGAGGGAACCGAGGCACAGAGAGTAATAATAATGATGATATTTGTGAAGCACCTCCTAGGTGCCAAGCACTGTTCTAAGCACTAGAGTAGATACAAGGTAATCAGGTTGTCCCACGTGGGGCTCACAGTCTTAATCCCCATTTTACAGATGAGGGAACTGAGGCCCAGAGAAGTGAAGTGACTTGCCCAAAATCACACAGCTGACAAGTGGCAGAGCTGGGATCAGAACCCATGACCTCTTTCTCCTAAGCCAAGCTGCTCCTCATTGTACTTTGGTACATATTGCTTCACTCACTATACACTTTGAGCATCTCTTACTCCTATTTGTAAATCATTTTGTGCCCATCTTCCCCAGCTAGGTCATAAACTTCTTAAGGGTTGGGATTATATTTACTAATTCTGTTGTACTCTCCCAAATGTTTCATGCAGTATTCCTCACACAGTAGGCTCTCGGTAAATATGATCTGTTGACAGTTAGCTGCACTTTCTTGGTCTTTTTAAGAGACAGGACATGATCTCTACACAACAGAACAGAAAATAGAAACACACTGCTGACCTGGGTAATGACATTCCCCATTTTTCAGGAGGGGAATAAACGGTCATTTTCCAGTTGCCGGATCTAGTGGGTAGAGCCTGGGCCTGGGAATCAGAAAGACCTGGGTTCTAATCCCGGCTCAGCCACTTGCCCAAGGTCACCCAGCAGACAAGTCATCTCTCTGTGCCTCAGTTACCTCATCTGTAAAATGGGGATAATAATAATAATAATAATGGCATTTATTAAGCACTTACTATGTGCAAAGCACTGTTCTAAGCGCTGGGGAGGTTACAAGGTGATCAGGTTGTCCCACGTGGGGCTCACAGTCTTTATCCCCATTTTACAGATGAGGGAACTGAGGCACAGAGAAGTTAAGTGACTTGCCCAAAGTCACACAGCTGACATTTGGCGGAGCTGGGATTTGAACCCATGACCTCTGACTCCAAAGCCTGGGCTCTTTTCCATTGAGCCAAGCTGGGGATCAATACTGTGAGCCCCACATGGGTCAGGGACTACGTCCAACCCGATTTGCTCGTATCTACCCTAGCACTTAATATAGTGCCTGCCGCACAGTAAGTGCTTAAATACCATAACATTATTATTATCTACCCCGGCACCCGGTACAGGGTCTGACACACAGTAATCGCTTAACAAATACCATATAGAAGCAAATGCCATTAGAGAAGCAGCGTGGCTCAGTGGAAAGAACACGGGCTTTGGAGTCAGAGGTCATGGGTTCAAATCCCGACTCCACCACTTGTCAGCTGTGTGACTTTGGGCAAGTCACTTAACTTCTCTGGGCCTCGGTTCCCTCATCTGTTAAAAATGGGGGATTAAGACTGCGAGCCCCCCGTGGGACAACTTGATCACCTGGTAATCTCCCCAGCGCTTAGAACAGTGCTTTGCACATAGTAAGCGCTTAATAAATGCCATCATTATTATTATTATATAGAAAAAGTTGCAAGAATACTTTGATACAGCTTGAGATTCTTCCCTTCAACCCAAGTGTTCTCTCACTTCATGCTGGCTTCCCCTGCCGCTTTCCAGAGCGCGAACGCATCCGACCGCCAGTTCCCTTAATCTCCCATACTTACGCCGTCTAGTAGGCCCGTCCAGGAAAACCGTGTGTTTGGGTGTCTTCGAGGTTAATTACATTTTGATGGAGGAAACAGCGTGCAAAACTGAACAAGTGACAAGCAGACGAAATGAAAATAACTATTAACGGGCCCCGATGGGAGCCGATACTGCCAGCTGGGGCTGCTTTGTACATAGAGAGGCCCCCGATCCTTTGAATAAACACCCCGAAGCTTCCCCTTGGATGGGAAATCGTGGGCAAAGACGAGCTCCGGATCTGGGGAAAATGGCCAGGGGCGTCTCTCGGCTCTGTTCCCGAGGGGTCCTCCATCTCTTTTGGGGTAGAATGGTGGCAGACCGCGCTCAAGGATATGCACCCCTTTGCCTCAGACGCATCATGTTTCTTTCATTCATTCGATCCGTATTTATTAGGTGCTTACTGTGTGCTGAGCACTGTACTGAGCACTTGGGAGAGTACCGCAACAGACACATTCCCGGCCCACAACTAGCTTACGGTCTAAAGGCGGGAGACAGGCATTAATATAAATAAATAAAAGACCTGGATTTAAGTATTGTGAGGCTGGGAGGGGGAGATGGATAAAAGGGAGTTTCTTATTTTGTATAACGCTATGGCACCGTGAGGAATCATGCAGAGCTCCTCGGTGGAAATAGGCAACATAATAATAATGGCATTTGTAGCACGCTTACTACATGCTAACTAGCCTCTGGGGTGGATGATGATGATAATAATAATAATAATGATGATAATAAATGTGGCATTTTGTTAAGCACTTACTATGTGCCAGGCACTGTACTAAGCACTGAGGTGGATGTTGCCAATTTGTACATGTTGCCAATTTGTACTTCCCAAGCGCTTAGTACAGTGCTCTGCACATAGTAAGCGCTCAATAAATACGATTGATGATGATGATACGGGCGAATCGGATTGAACGCGGTCCCATTCGATCCATATTCATTGAGCGCTTATTGTGTGCACAGCACTGTAATAAGAACCTGGCAGAGTACAATAGACCCAGTCCTGTCCGCAACAAGCTTACAGTCTTGAGGGGGAGATAGTAATATAAACAAATAAACTTTATTTATGGGGCTTTATTCGTGAGAAGCAGCGTGGCTCAGGGGAAAGAGCCCGGGCTTGGGGTCATGGGTTCTAATCCTGGCTCCGCCATTTGTCAGCTATGTGACTTTGGGCCAGTCACAACTTCTCTGTGCCTCAGTTACCTCATCTGTCAAATGGGGATTAAGACTGTGA
Source organism: Tachyglossus aculeatus (assembly GCF_015852505.1). NCBI lineage: Eukaryota > Metazoa > Chordata > Mammalia > Monotremata > Tachyglossidae > Tachyglossus > Tachyglossus aculeatus. Next base: position 42,602,875 of record NC_052074.1, on the reverse strand, counting down.
GCCCCACGGGGGACAACCTGATTACCTTGTATCTACCCCAGCTCTTAGAACAGTGCTTGGCACATAGTAAGTGCTTAACAAATGCCATTATTATTATTATTGTGAGGCTCATAGTCTTAATCCCCATTTTACAAATAAGGGAACTGAGGCCCAGAGAAGTGAAGTGAATTGCCCAAGGACACCCAGCAGGCAAGAGGCTGACTGAGCCCCCTCCTTCCTCTCCCTCTCCTCCCCACCCCCCCCCACCTTACCTCCTTCCCCTCCCCACAGCACCTGTATATATGTTTGTACAGATTTATTACTCTATTTTACCTGTACATATTTACTATTCGATTTATTTTATTTTGTTAATTTGTTTTGTTGTCTGTCTCCCCCTTCTAGATTGTGAGCCCGCTGTTGGGTAGGGACCGTCTCTAGATGTGGCCAGCTTGTACTCCCAAAGCGCTTAGTACAGTGCTCTGCACACAGTAAGCACTCAATAAATATGACTGAATGAATGAAAGTGGCGCAGCCAGGATTAGAACCCAGGTCCTACTCTTTTGTTAGTATGTTTAGTTTTGTTCTCTGTCTCCCCCTTTTAGACTATGAGCCCACTGTTGGGTAGGGACTGTCTCTATATGTTGCCAGCTTGTACTTCCCAAGCGCTTAGTACAGTGCTTTGCACACAGTAAGCACTCAATAAATACGATTGACTTATTGATTGATTCTGACTTCTGGCCCGTGCTCTATCCATGCTGCTTCTCCGGGAATCCAAGATAATCAGATTGGATGCGGTCCCTGACCCTCATCGGGCTCACAGTCTAAATAGGAGGGAGAACAGGCAGAACAGAGAGCGGAACGTGTAGCACATCGAGGACTCCCAATTTGCTCCAGGGCCTCTGTGTTCCCCTCTCAGGTCTCACTGAACTCCAACACCTCTTCTGGAAGCCAAAAGGAGGCAGGGGAGGTGGGGCACTAAATGTAAAATTTCCAGACCTAAAGGCATCTGGAGGCGTGTGTCTCCCCAATCCTCAAAATCTTCCAATATTTACCCATCTATCTCTGCATTGAGTAGAAACTCCCCATTTTGGGCTTTAAGGCTCTCAGTTAGTTCTCTCCCCACGAACCATCCACGCTTCTCTCCCATTGCAACTCAGCCTGCACACACTCTGTAGTCAGGGAATGTGTCTGTTTATTATCATATTGGACTCTCCCAAGAGCTTAGTACAGTGCTCTGCACACGGTAAGTGATCAATAAATACCACCGATTGATCGATCCTTTCATCCTTCCCAAAGACAGTGTTTTTGAACAAACAGACGCCAGAGACCTAGACTGTAATCTCGTTGTGGGCAGGGAATGTGTCTGTTTATTGTTATATTGGACTCTCCCAAGAGCTTAGTACAGTGCTCTGCACAGAGTAAGCGCTCAATAAATACCACCGATTGATCGATCCTTTCATCCTTCCCAAAGACAGTGTTTATGAACAACAGGTGCCAGAGACCTAGACTGCAAGCTCTTTGTTGGCAGGGAATGTGTCTGTTGTTATATTGGACTCTCCCAAGAGCTTGGTTCAGTGCTCTGCACATGGTAAGAGCTCAATAAATACCACCGATTGATCGATCCTTTCATCCTTCCCAAAGACAGTGTTTATGAACAAAAACAGATGCCAGAGACCTAGACTGTAAGCTCGTTGCGGGCAGGGAATGTGTCTGTTTATTGTTATATTGGACTCTTCCAAGAGCTTAGTACAGTGCTCTGCACATGGTAAGTGCTCAATAAATACCACCGATTGATCAATCCTTTCATCCTTCCCAACGACAGTGTTTTTGAACAAACAGACACCAGAGACCTAGACTACAAGCTCGTTGTGGTCAGGGAATGTGCCTGTTTATTGTTACATTGGACTCTCCCAAGAGCTTGGTACAGTGCTCTGCACATGGTAAGCGCTCAATAAATACCACCGATTGATCGATCCTTTCATCCTTCCCAAAGACAGTGCTTTTGAACAAACAGAAGCCAGAGACCTAGACTGTAATCTCGTTGTAATCTTCTAGACTGTGAGCCCACTGTTGGGTAGGGACTGTCTCTACATGTTGCCAACTTGTACTTCTCCAAGCGCTTAGTACAGTGCTCTGCACACAGTAAGTGCTCAATAAATACGATTGATTAATTGTGGGCAGGGAATGTGTCTGTTATACTGTTGTTGTACTCTCCCAAATGCTTAGTACAGTGCTCTGCACATGGTAAGCGTTCAATAATACCACCGATTGATTGATCCTTTCATCCTTCCCAAAGGCAGTGTTTTTGAACAAACAGACGCCAGAGACCTACACTGTAATCTCATTGTGGGCAGGGAATGTGTCTGTTATACTGTTGTTGTACTCTCCCAAGTGCTTAGTACAGTGTCCTGCACACAGTAAGTGCTCACTAAATATGACTGATTGATCGATCCTCTTACCATTTCCAGTGACGACATTCACCGGCAAACAAAAGCCACAGACCGTCTCCTCAGAGAGATAGCATGAACTGGAGGGGGAAAAAACAAACAACAAACCCCAGCTGGCTTTGCATTCCCCAGATGAACCCTCATCTCCCTTCAGAGGCCCTGCTGAGAGCTCACCTCCTCCAAGAGGCCTTCCCAGACTGAGCCCCTTCCTTCCTCTCTCCCTCATCCCCCTCTCCATCCCCCGATCTTACCTCCTTCCCTTCCCCACAGCACCTGTATATATGTATATATGTTTGTACATATTTATTAATCTATTTATTTATTTATTTTACTTGTACATATCTATCCTATTTATTTTACTTTGTTAGTATGTTTGGTTTTGTTCTCTGTCTCCCCCTTTTAGACTGTGAGAACACTGTTGGGTAGGGACTGTCTCTATATGTTGCCAATTTGTACTTCCCAAGCGCTTAGTACAGTGCTCTGCACATAGTAAGCGCTCAATAAATACGATTGATTGATTGATTGATTCTCTTCCCAGTCGGCTGAATGTCACCAACGTGACGAGATAAATATCCGCTTCCCTCCTGGAAAACTCACCTTTCCCGGGCAAGCGGCTCAGAACGGGCGCCGAGCCCAGGGCAGTAGAGGCCTGTGTTACGGAAAAAGCCGCTTCTCCCCACCGGCCCTGCCCAAGCTCCCCGCAAGCCGGATTTCTGGACCCTCGTCTGCTGCGTTTTGACATGATAAATGTGCTTGAATAAAGTGTTAGAGCACGAGACGGTTTTCCCCCAGAGCACGAAGGGAGTTTAATCGGTAACACGCTTGCTTCCTGATCTGGCTTTCTGTCAAGCCAACCCCGGCTGGTGTGGAACGCACGTCTGCTTGTCAGCGGGGAAAGGGTGGGACAAGGGTCCCTTTTGGACCAAAGAACACAAATCCGCACACCTCAGTTGTGTTTCTGGCCCCTGAAGATACCAGGCCCCAGGTCCAACCCTGGGGCACACCTTGTGGGGAGGATTGGCCTTCTCCGGTCACCATGCGGAAAGAAAAACCCCAGGTTCCAACCTCATCCCTTTGACCCTCTAGACTGTAATCTCACTGTGGGCAGGGAATGCATCTGCTATATTGAACTCTTCAAAGCACTTGGACATATTCTTTTTATTTTGTTAATATGTTTGGTTTTGTTGTCTGTCTTCCCCTTCGAGACTGTGAGCCCGCTGTTGGGGAGGGACCGTCTCTATATGTTGCCAACTTGGACTTCCCAAGCGCTTAGTACAGTGTTCTGCCCACAGTAAGTGCTCAGTAAATACAATGGAATAAATGAATACTGAACTCTTCAAAACACTTGTACATATTCTATTATTTTATTTTGTTAATATGTTTTGTTTTGTTGTCCATCTTCCCCTTCTAGACTGAGAGCCCGCTGTTGCGTAGAGACCGTCTCTATATGTCGCCAACTTGGACTTCCCAAGCGCTTAGTACAGTGCTCTGCCCACAGTAAGTGCTCAGTAAATACAATGGAATAAATGAATATTGAACTCTTCAAAACACTTGTACATATTCCATTTATTTTATTTTGTTAATATGTTTTGTTTCGTTGTCTGTCTTCCCCTTCTAGACTGTGAGCCCGCTGTTGGGTAGGGACCGTCTCTATATGTTGCCAACTTGGACTTCCCAAGTGCTTAGTACAGTGCTTTGCACACAGTAAGCGCTCAATAAATACAATTGAATGAATGAATGAGAAGCAACGTGGCTCAGTGGAAAGAGCCCGGGCTTTGGAGTCAGAGGTCACGGGTTCTAATCCCAGCTCTGCCAACTGTCAACTGTGTGACTTTGGGCAAGTCACTTCACTTCTCTGTGCCTCGGTTACCTCATCTGGAAAATGGGAATTAAAACTGTAAGCCCCCCATGGGACAACCTGATCACCTTGCAACCTCCCCAGCGCTTACAGCCTTGCTTTGTACATAGTAAGCGCTTAATAAATGCCATTATTATTTTTATTATAGTGCTCTGCACACAGATGCGCTCAATAAATACAATTCATTCAGTCATTCAATCGTATTTATTTATTCATTCATTCAATCGTATTTATTGAACACTTACTGTGTGCAGAGCACTGTACTAAGCGCTTGGGAAGCACAAGTTGGCAACATATAGAGACAGTCCCTACCCAACAGTGGGCTCACTGTCTAGAATTCACTGACCGATATACGTGTGGAGAGGTGAAGTTTTCATTCATTCATGCAGTTGCATTTACTGATCACTTACTGTGTGCAGAGCACTGCACTAAGCACTTGGGAGAATACGATCTAACAATAGCAGACACATTCCCTGTGCACAGTGAAATTACAGTCTAGAGGAGGAGATATTAATGTAAATAAATTACAGATACGTACATAAGTGCTGTGGGCCTTTAACTGGGATGACCCCCCACTTTTACCAGTTTGGGGTTTCCCAAGAAGTGGCAGTGAGATGGAAACACATGGGTGGCCCGAAAAGCCATGTAATTATGGCCATGGCTCTATCACAGGGTTGGCCCCAAAGGAAGATATTTTCATATCTGTCTCCCTCAACAACGTATAAGCTCTTTGTGGGCATGAAATGGGTCGCTTTCATTCATTCAGTTGTATTTATTGAGCACTTACCGTGGGCAGAGCACCGTACTAAGTGCTTGGGAAGTACAAGTCGGCAACATATAGAGACGGTCCCTACCCAACAGCGGGCTCACAGTGCTTAGAATATGTTGCCAACTTGTACTTCCCAAGCGCTTAGTACAGTGCTCTGCACACAGTAAGTGCTCAATAAATACAATTGATTGATTGATTAGAAGGGGGAGACAGAGGACAAAACAAAACGTGGACAGGTGTCAAGTCGTCAGAACAAATAGAATTAAAGCTCTTAGTTTTAGAGTTTCCAAGCGCTTAGTACCGATGATGACGACGACTGTGGCATTTCTTAAGACCTTACTATGTGACTCCTCTGTAAAATGGAGACTAAGACTGTGAGCTCCTTGTGGAGCGTGGACCGGATCCAACCTGATTAGCTTGTATCTATCCCAGTGCTTAGTACAGCGCTTGGCACATCATTATTATTATTATGATATTTATTAAGCGTTTACTATGTGCAAAGCACTGTTCTAAGCGCTGGGGAGGTTACAAAGTGATCAAGTTGTCCCACGTGGGGTTCACAGTCTTAACCCCCATTTTACAGATGAGGTAACTGAGGCACAGAGAAGTTAAGTGACTTGCCCAAAGTCACACAGCTGACAATTGGCGGAGCCGGGATTTGAACCCATGAACTCTGACTCCAAAGCCCGGGCTCTCTCCACTGAGCCATGCTGCTTCTCCATAATGAGTGCTTAACAGGTACTACCATTTTTTAAAAATAAAAATTAAAAATTCAGTGCAGCAGAATTCATCAAGAGCCCATCCAGACCCTTGACACCAAGAGGGGCTTTTCAAAGACTGGCTATTCTGTAGGCAGTAAGGTCTCTGTGGACAGGGTTCATATCTACCAACTCTTGTTGCACTTTCCCAAGTGCTTAGTACAGTGCTCTGCACATAGTAAGTGCTCAGTAAATACCATTGCATACTACAAGTGTTCCATAAATACCACTGATTGATTCTGCACATTAGAAAAAAAAATCTCATCAATTCTGGGCTTGGCCAGTTTTTATGGACATTTATTATTCTCCGTAAGTCTCTTCCCAATTCATTTTCCAGGATTTTCCAAGGCCGTTTTCCTCAAAAATCAACCCTAATACTGACCCAAGAGAAACAACCGGCTGAGAAGTTATCCAGGTCAACGAAGACAGTGCGAATATTTCCAGCCGCAAATATCCGCCTTGCTTAGGATGTGTACACCTGGACTTGAAGAGCTAACATTTTTCATTCCTTCATCTGGATAACCCTAAGTGCTCAAGTCCACCCTCCAAATGTCCAGTAAATTCCTCCCTCTGACCACAAGACTGAACCAAATGCCCGAAAGGGCCAAACAGTATGGGTCTGGCATTTTTTTTTTACAAGATGGATTTTGCCAAGAAAATGCCAAGAAGGCAAAACAACGTGAGGAGTTTCGGCAAGCCTGCTTCGTGTACGTGAGAGACAAATATTCTCTCTTCCTCATTAATTCATAAGTCTTGGCAGGGTGAGCCTGCATTGTCTTTTCTCTTAACAGCCTTGTCTCCTCAACTCTGAGAACACGGTAGGAGGGAGGGTGTGAAACTTGAGAAAAAAGAAAACAGGGATCTCCCCAAGTGACAGAAAAAAATCCATCTTATTTGAGAGCTGATTGTGTGCAGAGTTCCGTATTGGTGCTTCAGAGAGTACAATATAACGGAGTTGGTAGACACATTCCCTGCCCACAAGGAGCTTATAGTCTTGACGGGGAGACAGCTATTAAAATAAATTATGGATCTGTACATAAGTGCTGTGGGGCTGGGCTCAAGTGTGAATAAAGACTCCAAATCCTAGACTGTGAGCCGGTTGTCGGGTAGGGACCGTCTCTACATGTTACTGATTTGTACTTCCCAAGCGCTTAGTACACTGCTCTGCACACAGTAAGTGCTCAATAAATATGATTGATTGAATGAGAGGTAGAAGGGGAAATGAGGGGTTAGCTGGGGATGTGCATAGAGTCTTAATTCTATTTGTTCTGATGATTTTGACACCTGTCTCCAAGTTGTGTTTTGTTTTGTTGTCTGTCTCCCCCTTCTAGACTGCAAGCCCATTGTTGGGTAGGGACTGTCTCTATATGTTGCCGACTTGTACTTCCCAAGTGCTTAGTACTGTGCTCTGCACAAAGGAAGTGCTCAATAAATATAGAGAGCATAATAAATATAGAAATTTATATCTATGAATATAGATATATCTATAAATCTATAGAAATATCTGTAAATATCTATAAATATTTCTATATATTTATAGAAATAAATATAGAGAAGCAGCGTGGCTCAGTGGAAAGAGCACAGGCTTTGGAGTCGGAGGTCATAGGTTCAAATCCCAGCTCTGCCACTTGTCAGCTGTGTGACTGGGCAAGTCACTTCACTTCTCTGTGCCTCAGTTCCCTCATCTGGAAAATGGGGATTAAGACTGTGAGCCCCGCGTGGGGTAACCTGATCACCTTGTGTCTCCCCCGGTGCTTAGAACAGTGCTTTGCACATAGGAAGCGCTTAATAAATGCCATTATTGTTATTGTTATTATTCATAAATACGATTGAAAGAATGAATGAATGAGATGAGCTTTTAAAAAGGCTTGGAAAGTGGGGGACAGCGACCGTCTGTTGTATAAGAAAGGGGAGGAAGTTCTAGGGGAGAGGTAGGATGTGGGCAAGGAGTTGGCTGTGAGAGAGACGAGGTGGAGGTAGAGTGAGAAGGTTGGTGTTAGAATGAAGTGACCATGCTGGATTGTAGTAGAAAAATCAGCAAGAGAGAAATCAGGGGCCGTACACCCCTGCTCGAGTCTGGGCATTGCCACTCACAGAACTGGGATTTTCCAGGTGGCATTTATGCCCCAAGACAAGAAAGGGAAAGCATCAAAGGGGTCTGTGATCTCCAGATGTGTGTGTGAGCAGCTTCATTAGCGTTTTGTTCTCTGAGCTGTCGGGTGTGTTCTGTGGCTTCCTTTGCAATACTTTCCCAAGATCACTTGTCTTTTCTCTTAACAGCCTTGTCTCCTCAACTCTGAGAACAGGGTAGGAGGGAGGGTGTGAAACTTGAGAAAAAAGGAAACAGGGATCTCCCCAAATGACAGAAAAAAATCAATCTTATTTGAGAGCTGATTGTGTGCAGAGCTCCGTATTGGTGCTTCAAAGAGTACAATATAACAGAGTTGGTAGACACATTCCCTGCCCACAAGGAGCTTATAGTCTTGACAGGGAGACAGCTATTAAAATAAATTATGGATCTCTATGGGTGGCTCAGGAAAGTCCACCAATCTTATTTAGTGAGTGTTACCATGTGCAGAGCACTGTACTAAGCGCCCGGGATGTACAAATCGGCAACATGTAGAGACGGTCCCTACCCAACCACAGGCTCACAGTCTAGGATTTGTAGCCTTTATTCACCCCAGCCCTACAACACTTAATGTACAGATCCATAATTTATTTTAATAGCTGTCTCCATGTCAAGACTATAAGCTCCTTGTGGGCAGGGACTGTGTCTACCAACTCTGTTATATTGTACTCTCTGAAACACCAACACAGAGCTCTGCATACAATCAGCTCTCAAATAAGATGGATTTTTTTTCTGTCTCTTGGGAGAGTAAAACAGAGATGGTAGACATGTTCCCTGTCCACAGTGAGCTCAAGAAAGTGTCTTTGCCTTTTTTAAAATAATCAATCGTATTTATTGAGCGCTTACTGTGTGCAGAGCACTGTACTAAGCGCTTGGGAAGTACAAGTTGGCAACATATTGAGACAGTCCTTACCCAATAGTGGGCTCATCATTGTCATTTTCCAAAATATAGAATCTGGATTCTAATTTCAGCTCAGTCACTCGCTGTGTGGCTTTGGGCAAGTCACTTCATTTCTCTGTGACTCAGTTCCCTCTTCTCTAAAAAATGGGGATTGAGAATGTGAGCCTAATATGGAACAGGGACTGTGTCCAACCTGATTAACTTGTTTCTACCCCAATGTTTAGAACAGTGCTTGACACATGGTAAGCACTTAAAAGTACCATTATTGTTATTATTATTAAATAAGAGAGAGATGAGGTATTTTATCCCCACTTTACAGATGAGGACGCTGAGGCCCAGAGAGGTTAAGTGACGAGCCCAAGGTCACACAGCAGGTAAGTGGTGGAGCCGGGACTAGAACCCAGGTCTCCTGACTTCTGAACACACGCTCTTTCCATTAGGGCACACTGCTGATCATGAAGCGTGAGAGAGTAGATATAAATAATAAACATAAGAGGATGAGTAAATCCAAAGCATATCTATAACAGATGAGTTGGCATAGTCAGGAAAGTCAGGAGATAGATTAGGAAATATCTTCTGGAGGAGTGCTTTTTTATGGAAGGCGAGGAGGGAGGTGGTTTGGCGAAGCAGAGTAGAAGGCATTCTTCAGTATGGGGGTGGAGACATAATTGTGATATTTGTTAAGTGCTTTCATTCATTCAATCGTATTTACTGAGCGCTTACTGTGTGCAAAGCACTGTACTAAGTGCTTGGGGAGTACAAGTCAGCAGCACAGGGAGATGGTCCCTACCCAACAGTGGGCTCACAGTCTAGAAGGGGGAGACAGACAACAAAATAAAAATATATTAACAAGATAAAATAAATAGAATAAATATGTACATGTAAAATAGAGCAATTCATTCAATCGTATTTATTGAGCGCTTACTGTGTGCAGAGCACTGTAATAAGTGCTTGGGAAGTACAAGTTGGCAACATATAGAGACAGTTTCTACCCAATAGCTGGCTCACAGTCTAGAAGGGGGAGACAGACAACAGAATGAAATATATTAACAAGATAAAATAAATAGAATATGTACAAGTAAAATAAATAGAATAATTCATTCATTCAATCGTATTTATTGAGTGCTTACTGTGTGCAGAGCACCATACTAAGTGCTTGGGAAGTCCAAGTTGGCAACATATAGAGACGGTCCCTACTCAACAGCGGGCTCACAGTCTAGAAGATAAATCCATACAAACATATATACATATACAGGTGCTGTGATGAGGGGAAGGAGGTAAAGCGGTGGGGATGGGGAGGGGGAGAGCCTGGAATGCCCTCCCTCTGTCCATCCGCCAAGCTAGCTCTCTTCCTCCCTTCAAGGCCCTACTGAGAGCTCATCTCCTCCAGGAGGCCTTCCCACACTCAGCCCCTTCCTTCCTCTCCCCCTCATCCCCCTCTCCATCCCCCCCCATCTTACCTCCTTCCCTTCCCCACAGCACCTGTATATATGTATATATGTTTGTACATATTTATTGCTCTATTTATTTATTTTACTTGTACATATCTATTCTATTTATTTTATTTTGTTAGTATGTTTGGTTTTGTTCTCTGTCTCCCCCTTCTAGACTGTGAGCCCCCTGTTGGGTAGGGACCGTCTCTAGATGCTGCCAACTTGTACTTCCCAAGCGCTTAGTACAGTGCTCTGCACACAGTAAGCGCTCAATAAATACGATTGATTGATTGATTGATTTCTCTGGGCCGGGCACTGAACTAAGTGCTGGGATACAAGTTAATTACGTTGGACACAGTCCCTGTCCCACATGGGGCTACAGTCTTAATCCCCATTTTCCCCAGACTGAGCCCCTTCCTTCCTCTCCCACTCCTCCCCCTTTCCATCCCCCATACCTTACCTCCTTCCCTTCCCCACAGCACCTGTATATATGTATATATGTTTGTATGGATTTATTCTATTTATTTTATTTTGTTAATATGTCTTGTTTTGTTGTCTGTCTCCCCCCTCCAGACTGTGAGCCCGCTGTTGGGTAGGGACCGTCTCTAGATGTTGCCAACTTGGACTTCCCAAGAGCTTAGTCCAGTGCTCTGCACACAATAAGCGCTCAATAAATACAACTGAATGAATGAATGAATGAAATGAATATTCAGGATGGAGGTGGAAGCCAGTTGTCCAAACAGCCGGCCCCTTCCTCAGACCCAGCCAGCACCAACGTCAACAACCTCATCTTCAAATACAAAGGGTGACCGACTGTCCCTATTAACTCGCCCTTTTGTGGGAAAAATAAAAATGGACATCTGGCTAGGTTAATAGAGGTTATCTACGGCAACTCTGTAGGCAAAATTCCTGCAGGCTCCACCGTTAGCGGCGTGTTTGTCAACTGAAGAGGCCCCAATTTCAGAAGCCATTTAGAGGTTCGCGGGGAGTAAACTTGTTCAATCTGTCATTAAAAGGAAAACACAGGGGGGACACGAATTAATCTATTTGGGAGCGCATCGGTTCCCAAGGGAAACCGGAAAAATCTATCCCTCCAACAGGGAAGTCGCTGATCCTCACAATTATAAATTCGGCATCAGATAAAGCGCTCCCGCATCGATCATGCTGAACTACAGGGCCCTTTTTCAAAAATCCAATTACTCAGTTTTCCCACGGAAGAGATGTGCTTTTCAGGGAAATAAACCAGCTCCCAGGAAAATGGTAAAGGAGGGGGAAGTGAGGAGATTTACCATGAGATATCGCTGAAGAGCATCATGGCCTAGTGGAAAGAGCCTGGGCCTGAGAGTTAGGGGATTCATTCATTCATTCATTCATATTTATTGAGAGCTTACTGTGTGCAGAGCACTGTACTAAGCGCTTGGGAAGTACAAGGTGGCAAAATATAGAGACGGTCCCTACCCAGCAACGGGCTCACAGTCTAGAAGGGGGAGACAGACAACAAAACATGTGGACAGGTGTCAAGTCATCAGAATAAATAGAAATAAAACTAGATGTACATCATTAACAGAATAAATAGAATAGTAGATATGTACAAGTAAAATCAATAGAGTAATAAATCTGTACAAACATCTATACAGCTGCTGTGCGGAGGGGAAGGAGGTAGGGCAGGGGGGATGGGGAGGAGGGGAAGAAAAAGGGGGCTCAGTCTGGGAAGGCCTCCTGGAGGAGGTGAGCTCTCAGTAGGAGCTGCCCCTTGTCTGCTGTTTAACCTTGGACAAGTTGGTTAACTTCCCTGTGCCTCAGTTTCTTTTTATCTGTAAAATGGGGATTACACGCCCGTTCTTTCTCCCACTTAGACCGTGAATACAGTGTGGGACAAGGACTGTTTCCAACCTGATTATCTCTTATTTAAGCCAGCACTTAGTATGGTTCTTGGTGCATAGTAAGCACTTGATTACCATTATTATAATTATTATTTTATTATAGTATGAAACCTGCATTTCTCCCTCTGATAATTATCCTGGGGATGTTGAAGTATCCTCGGGCCCAGAGGCCGACTTTGTGAGGGGCGATGGAAGTTACGACCCCCAAATTTCCAACGATGGAGGTAACCTCATTATTTTGTCAGCTGTGTGACTTTGGGCAAGTCACTTAACTTCTCTGGGCCTCAGTTACCTCATCTGTAAAATGGGGATTAAGACTGTGAGCCCCCGATGGGACAACCTGATCACCTTGTAACCACTCCAGCGCTTAGAACAGTGCTTTGCACATGGTAAGTGCTTAATAAATGCCATTATTATTATTATTATTTAACTCCCTTAGCCTTTTGAGCTGGGCTCCCATAATAACAGTGGTATTTGTAAAGGGCTTATTATGTGCCAGGCACTGTTCTAAGCACTGTTAGATATGAGATAATTGAATGGGACACAGTCCCTGTCCCACATAGGGCTCACGGTCAGCCCATTGTTGGGTAGAGACCGTCTCTATATGTTGCCAACTTGTACTTCCCAAGCGCTTAGTACAGTGCTCTGTACACAGTAAGCACTCAATAAATATGATTGAATGAATGAATGAGGGAACTGAGGCCCAGAGAGGTGAAGTGACTTGCCCTGGGTCACACAGCAGACAAGTCCCTCTAGCCCCTATATCCCTATCAGTCAAAGGTATTTATTGACCCTGGAAGTCACAAAGACTGGGTTCTAATCCCAGCTCCTGTCGCTTCTCTGCAGTGTGACCTTGGGAAAACCACTTAACTTAGAGAAGCAGCATGGCTCAGTGGAAAGAGCCTGGGCTTGGGAGTCAGAGGTCATGGGTTCTAATCCTGGCTCCTCCACTTCATCATCATCAATCGTATTTATTGAGCACTTACTATGTGCAGAGCACTGTACTAAGCGCTTGGGAAGTACAAATTGGCAACATATAGAGACAGTCCCTACCCAACAGTGGGCTCACTTAGCTGTGTGACTTTGGGCAAGTCACTTCACTTCTCTGGGCCTCAGTTCCCTCCTGAGTAAAATGGGGAGTAAGACTGTGAGACCCATGTGGGACAATCTGATTGCCCTATATTCCCCCCAGTGCTTAGAACAGTGCTTGGCATATAATAAGCGCTTAACAAATGCCATCATCATCATTATTATTATCATTATTATTAAAAAACAGTTCTGAGTGCTTGGGAGAGTACAATATAACAGAATAGTCGACATAGTCACTGCCCACAAGAGCTCACAGTTTTCACACTCAAATAATGCCTCCTTCCTGCAATTTATTTTAGTGCTTGTCTCCCCAGCTGTACTGTAAGCTCCTTGAGGGCGTGCCTATACCTCCATTCTCTATCCCCATATCTGTCCTTCCAATCTTGTCTCTTCTCCTTTTAGACTGTGAGCCCACTGTTGGGTAGAGACTGTCTCTATATGTTGCCAACTTGTACTTCCCAAGCGCTTAGTACAGTGCTGTGCTCACAGTAAGCGCTCAATAAATACGATTGATTGATTCTCCTTGTCTCCCCACTCCTCTCCTTTCTCCACTCTCCCCCTTCTCCTGATATGTTGCTCTGCTTCTGATGGATTGATTCCTCTTATAGATTGGAGGAAGGAAAATGTCACTAGGGATGAGAGGAGAGCAGCCTATTAATGCCTATCAAACAATGGGATTTATTGAGCACTTACTGTGTGCAGCACACTGTACTAAGCACTTGGGAGACAATACAATAAGGTTGGTAGACACAAACCCTACACTTAAATAATTTACGGCCTCCCCAGCACAAATCAATCAATAAGCAATTTATTAAGTGCTTTCTGTATGCAGAGTACTATTCTAAGTGCTTGAAAGAGTACAACAGAGTCAGTAGATATGTTCCCTGCCTGCAAGGAGTTTACAGTCTAGAGGAGGAGATAGACATTAAATAAATTACAGACACGTACATAAGTGCTGAGAGGGAGGATAATAAAAGGTACAAATCCAGCATGGCTCAATGGAAAGAGCCCGGGTTTTGGAGTCAGAGATCATGAGTTCAAACCCCGGCTCTGCCAACTGTCAGCTGTGTGACTTTGGGCAAGTCACTTCACTTCTCTGTGCCTCAGTACCTCATCTGTAAAATGGGAATTAAGACCGTGAGCCCTCCGTGGGACAACCTGATTACCTTGTAACCTCCCCAGCACTTAGAACAGTGCTTTGCACATAGTAAGCGCTTAATAAATGTCATCATTATTAAATCCCAGTTCAAGGGTAATGCAGAAAAGCCAACTTGCCACCTTTGAGGACATTTTGAATGGAGTCTGAATACGTCCCTTAGCTAAATCAATCAATTGTATTTATTGAGGGTTTACTGTGTGCAGGACACTGTACTAAGAGCTTGGGAGAGTACAAGATAACAGAGTTGGTGAACACATTTCCTGCTTACAACCAGGTTACCATCTAGCAGGGAAGGCAATGCAGTTAAATACATTTTGAGATTAATAAACACAATACTACTAATTCCAGAATTCACTAAAATAAAGGTTCAATGAATATTTCAACTGATAATCTGATGCCCTTTTGATATCAAATAAAGATTTTGTCAACCACAGACCATCACGTGGTGACAACAAATATACCAGCCAAGAGAAGAAGACAGCTGAGAAACCTGAGGCGCTGAACAATATCGTAAACTCAAAAGGTAGATTATTTAGGTCCCAAAACTCCCTATTGGATTTTTCTCCTCTAAGAGAGGGACTGTAGTCTGAATTCTCCAGATAACGCCCCCTACTCCACACTCAATCTAGTCAGAATAGATTGAGTGTCTTGGTGCTTACAGTTTGATTATGTTCTTTAAACTGTTTCTGATCCAGGCTCCAAGATTGCTATCTCTCACCATGTAGCGTTCAGAGGAAGTTGATCGAGTATGGATGATAGTCGACAAGCCAGAGAAAAACTAACAGACCTTCCAACAGCCTCCCAAGCACTCAGAAGGTAAGTTGAATCACCAGGGAGATAAGGGAGGGAAACTAGGCTAGATTCAAACTTTTACACTCCACTAGGCAGATAGGAAGAACACACCAGCAGATGCCTTAGAGAGACTGACCACGTCCTGAGCGTGGATACTCACAGATCGGCCCAGAGAGCAGGTCTCCCAGCCCAAGCTCCCACAGCATGACTCAACAGGAAGAAAGCCCACACCTGCACCCTTTCCTGACTTAATTGCCCTGATCGGCTTGCTAATTGGGCCCCGTTCCCAGAGAATTCTGAGAAAGGAAGTTCTCAGACAAACAGGTGTCTCTATAGCTCGCAGTGGCCGATTTCCCAGGAGTTGCTGAAGGCCCCGGACTAGAGAACATTTTGAAGGGGGGAGTAGTTTTTCCAGGAAAAAAAACTGAAACTGAAATCTAATTTTATTTAAATACCATAAAGGGATGGTAGAGAAAATCAGCCCCCTGTGAATTCTAGATATGGAGAAACACATCACACCAGACCTGCTTTGCCAACATGCAGTGGTGTTGCTAAACTCACTTTTTGCACGAACCTGGGATGTTTCTTAAGGGTGAACCCCACATTCCACACTTGCTCTAGAGCCACTGAACCCCCCCATCTGATCCAGCGTGGCAGAGAAGCAGCGTGGCTCAGTGGAAAGAGCCCGGGCTTTGGAGTCAGTGGTCATGGGTTCAAATCCCAGCTCTGCCAACTGTCAGTTGTGTGACTTTGGGCAAGTCACTTAACTTCTCTGGGCCTCAGTTACCTCATCTGTAAAATGGGGATGAAGACTGTGAGCCCCCTGTGGGACAAACTGATCGCCTTGTAACCTCCCCAGTGCTTAGAACAGGGCTTTGCACATAGTAAGCACTTAATAAATGCCATTATTATTATTATTATTATCCGTATGAATTCTACCATCACCTCCACCACACGGCCCGTGTCACGACGGGAGAGTCAGAGATGTAAATAAAAATGAGTATGAAAACATCCAATTCCATATCTGTAAACTGGACTGGATAGCACAGGATGGGCCATAACAATAATCAATCAAGGGCATTTATTGAGCACTTACTGTGTGCAGAAAGAGCCTGGGCTTTGGAGTCAGAGGTCATGGATTCAAATCCCCGCTCCGCCACTTGTCAGCTGTGTGACTTTGGGCAAGTCACTTCACTTCTCTGAGCCTCAGTTCCCTCATCTGGAAAATGGGGATGAAGACTGTGAGCCCCCCGTGGGACAACCTGATCACCTTGTAACCTCCCCAGTGCTTAGAACAGTGCTTTGCACATAGTAAGCGCTTAATAAATGTCATTATTATTATTATTACTAAGCATTCAGGAAAGTGCAATATGATAGAGTTGGTAGAAGTGTTCCCTGCTTACAGTCTGGAGGGGGAGACAGACATTCGGTAATCATGGTGGAGACAGTCCCTGTTGCACATGGGGCTCACAGTCTTAATCCCCTTTTCAGAGATGAGGGAAATGAGGCCCAAGGAAGTGAAGTGACTTGCCTAAGGTCACACAGCAGAGAAGTGGCGGAGGTGGGATTAGAACCCAGGTCCTTCTGATTCCCAGGACCCTGCTCTATCTACCGGGCCACATTGTGAGCCCACTGTTGTTTAGGGACCATCTCTATATGTTGCCAACTTGCACTTCCCAAACACTTAGTACAGTGCTCTGCACACAGTAAGCGCTCAATAAATACAATTGAATGAATGAATGAATTGCTTCTTGAAACCATGATGGGCTGACTGTTCCCTGATTCCTTAACGACCATCCTGCCAAAAAACATGATGAAAAAACCCCCGTGAGATGTGGGCAATCATAACACAAAACCAGTGGGACTTTTGAGTTTTTCACATGATGCAGATTTACCTGAGCAATTGAAAGCAGCTGCTCCATCTCTTGGGTAAATTTATCATTCCTTACTTTCATAGAAAGATTGTTTTCATTTTTCTAAAAAGTCATACATCAAAATATTTCGCTTGAAGACCGGTAAACGTCTGATTTTATCTCCAGGAATTTTCAAATAAAGGACATTCCATTCTACCCTTATCCCAGTTAATTTATTCCCCATTTATAGTTTAAATCTGCAGCATTCAGAGGCAAAGTAAGTACCTCAGAAGTGAATAAATTCAGGCTAGTGTGTCAGCCATAATTTAAATGCCCAGTTATAGCCAAAATAATTCAAAACCGTAGTGTTATTAAAATGTATTTTACAGAGGCTATTTATGACTTTGTATTCCTTATTTATGGGCCACACCAAAACTGAAAAAAAGCGGACTGAAACCCCAAACGCATTTCCGCGAAGATAATGAAACGCTGTTCACGCACCTTGCCAAATGAATTTTCTTTCGAGTACAAATGGCAGCCCTGGTTTGACTCTCTGGGGTTCAGATTTCCGGTCGAAGTCCTTGAGGCTTTTTTTTTTTTTCTGAGAACCGATTTATCGTCTGAATGTTCAAATCACCTAAAATGTAAAATTTTATAGGACTTTCAAGCACACTCCGGCTTTTGGAGCGATCTTAATAATTGCCCCATAAAGGCCATTTTACAAGGCAGCTTGGCAGTGTCAGGAGTATTACAGGCTGGTCTGAAGTCAGAAACAATTCTCTGACAGGCTGAAGAAATGTTTCAGTCCCTTCCATCCCACATCATTTTATTACTGCTATTCTCCATGCCTAGGGAAGCAGCCCCTTGCCAAAGACCCACTGGGCTGCCTAACTGCTTTTTGTTTCCACTACAGTGGCCCATTATCCGCTTGTGAAGCACCTAACAAAGCATTTTGTGGAGTAGCAGAAGTAGTAATGTCATGCATTCAGCGTTTACTGTGGGGAGAACACTGTACTAAGCACTGGGAAAGAATACATAAGTGGGAATTAGACAAGATACCTGTCGTTGCCCCTCTAATGATCACACCTGGAGAGTTTCCAGGAGAGTCTATGGGAGGGAGAATCAAGCAGAGGCCTTCCCATTCCATGCCTAGCTTGGTCAATGGCTAGCGAATGGAAGGCAACATGCTACAAATCCAAACTCCCCTGTGCTGGGAAGCAGTGGCAGGGGAGCGATTCGAGGGCGGAAATTCAAATCGACCACGCGGAAGGAGGAAACGGTCAACCGCTTCCGGATTTTGACCAAGAAAATTCTCTGGATCCACTAACAGAATGATTACAGATGGAGGCGAGGCGTTCTGGGAGAGATGTGTCCGTCGCGTCGCTGTGAATCGGAGACAACTCGACGGCATAAGACAAGACGACACCCGTCCCTGGGCGGGAGGACTCCATATAGTGACAGATTTTCTTGGTCCTGTAGCTGTCAATTTGGAGACTCTGACTTGGACAAAGTCAGTCAGTCAGTCCATTGTATTTACTGAGTGCTCAATGTGCGCAGAACACTGTAATATGTGCTTGGGCGAGTGCAATCTAACAATATAATAAACACGTTCCCTGCCCACAACGAGTTTACAATCTAGAGATGTCAAGCGGAAGGGCCTGTTTCTTGGAAAATTGATGCCTGTAAACAACCGGTTTCCCTACTGTATTCTTCCAGGATTTGGCGTCTGTAGGATCCCGAAATGCTGTTTTGGTGGGCAGAGAGGACAGACTCAGATAGAGGCAGGTTGGCTCTAAGATATACTTGGAAAACCTGTGCCAGGGTCTGTGTGAGTCAGAAGGACCTGGGTTCTAATCCCGCCTCTGCCACTTAATAGTAATAATTATGGTATTTGTTAAGCGCTTACTATATTCATTCATTCACAAAGTGAATGAATGAATGTGTGCCAAGCACTGTTCGAAGTGCTGAGGTAGATACAAAGTAATCAGGTCATCCCACGTGGGGCTCAAGGTCTTAATCCCCATTTTACAACTGAGGCAACTGAGGCCTGGAGAAGTTAAGTGGCTTGCCCAAGGTCACACGGCAGACAGGTGGCAGAGCTGGGATTAGAACCCACATCCTCTGACTCCCAAGCCCGTGCTCTTTCTTGTCTGCTGTGCGACCTTGGGCAAGTCACTTTACTTCTCTGGGCCTCATCTGTAAAATGGGGATTAAGGCTGTGAGTTCCAGGTGGGACATGGACAATGTCCAACCTGAAGAGATTGTATTTACCGCAGCACTTAGAACAGTGTCTGGCACATAGTAAACACTTAGCAAATAGTAATAATAGTAATAATAATAATGGCATTTGTTAAGCGCTTACTAATTGCAAAGCACTGTTCTGAGAGCTGGAGCTACGTAATCAGTTTGTCCCACATGGGGCTCACAATCTTAATCCCCATTTTACAGATGAGGTAACTGAGGCACAGAGAAGTTAAGTGACTTGCCCAAAGTCACACAGCTGACAAGTGGCGGAGTCGGGAGTAGAACCCATGACCTCTGATTCGCAAGTCCGGCCTCTTTCCACTGAGCCACACTGCTTACCATTAAAGAACAAAAAAACAAAAATGTAGCTGTTTGCCCTGTGTTTAAAATGGGAATTGAGACTGTGAGCACCATATGAGACACGGACTATGTTCAGACTGATTACCTTGTATTACGCCAGTGCTCAGAACAGTGTCTGGCACATAATAAGCCCTTATTATTCTTGTTGTTATTATTATTATCATTACATGCGCCTTCCCTTCCTTATGAGTGGAGAGCAGATTAAAAGCAATGTGGAAAGGCAACGTACACTAGCGGAAAGAGTGGGGGGCTCTGAGTCAGTAGAGCCGGATTCTAATCGTGTGCTTGTTGTCCTCCTGGATACCCGTCGGATGGAGAGAGATGAACCATCCAACACCCTGTATAGATGTATATATGTTTGTACGTATTTATTACTCTATTTATTTATTTTACTTGTACATACTTTATTTTATTTGGTTAATATGTTTTGTTTTGTTCTCTATCTCCCCCTTCTAGACTGTGAGCCCGCTGTTGGGCAGGGACCATCTCTATATGTTGCCAACTTGTACTTCCCAAGTGCTTAGTACGGTGCTCTGCACACAGTAAGCACTCCATAAATATGATTGAATGAATGAATAAATGAACACCGCAACTTTCCCCTCTACACCCCCAAAACACACACACTCTCCCACCCCGACTCCCTTCAAAGAAAGTTAATATTTTTTCCCTCTGCTGCCTAAGCTACAGAAGCCCTAATCCCCCGCAGGGAAATCAGAATTTGAAGGCCCATTCGACTCTGCTCCGGCAGAAGACTGAGAGAAGGCAGTAAAGTTCCAAAATGCCAGAGCGGCAACCCAACTGAAACGGGGACAATTAAACTAAACGAGGCGAAACGGGACGCCTCTGAGATACGGGATCCGTTTCTACGGGGTCGAGAGGTGAAGCGATGTCATCGGAAAACGGGCTAGGAAAGCTGCAAGAACTTTCCCAAGAAAGAGGCGCTTCTGAGCAGGCCGGGGCCTGGGGAGACTCACGTCCGGAGAAAGCGATCCCCTTCCTCCCCAAAGGCGCTCTAACCTGAAGAATGGACAGGATTTTCCCCTTTCTGAACTGGGGAAACTGAGTCAAAAGGTCAATAATAATAATGATGGCATTTGTTGAGCGCTTACTATGTGCAAAGCACTGTTCTAAGCGCTGGGGGGATACAATGAGATCAAGTTGTCCCACGTGGTGCTCACAGTCTTAATCCTCATTTTCCAGATGAGGTCACTGAGGCTCAGAGAAGTTAAGTGACTTGTCCAAGGTTACACAGCAGACATGTGGCGGAGCCGGGATTCGAACACATGACCGACTTGTCTAAGGGTATTGTCTGTTCCTTGAGGGGAGGGACTGCGTGTCCCAATTCTATTACCCTCGCCGGAGCATTTACTGCATGCTCTGCAAGGGGTAAGAGCTCAATAAATACCACTGATGGATTCTTTGGGAATAGTGGTCTCATCTCCATGTTAGAGTGAGTTTCTCCAAAAGCTGGCAGCGCTTTAAAACATTTTTTTTCATTGTGTCTCTTTATAACAACATACCATATCCTAGAGAAGCAGGATGGCAGAACAGTTAGAGCACGAGCCTGAGAATCAGAAGGTCATGGGTTCTAATCCTGGCTCCACGACTTGTCTACTGTGTGACCTGGGGCAAGTCATTTCTCTGTGCATCAGTTACCTGATCTCTAAAATGGGGATTAAGACCGTGAGCCCGATGTGGGAGAGGGATTGTGTCCAACCCAATTTGCTTCTATTCTCCACTACAGTGCTTAAAAAATACCACAATTATCATTATTAAAAGGGAAGCAGCGTGGCTCATTGGAAAGAGCCCGGGCTTTGGAGTCAGAGGTCATGGGTTCAAATCCCACCTCCGCCAATTGTCAGTTGTGTGATTTTGGGCAAGTCACTTCACTTCTCTCAGTTCCCTCATCTGCAAAACGGGGATGAAGACTGTGAGCCCCCCGTGGGACAACCTGATCGCCTTGTAACCTCCCCAGTGCTTAAAACAGTGCTCTGCACATAGTAAGTGCTTAATAAATGTTATTATTATTATTATTATTAGAACCACCAGAACGCTTAGTGGATGGATAATAATAATAATAATGGCATTTGTTAAGTGTTTAGTATGTGCAAAGCACTGTGGATCATCATCATCATCATCAATCGTATTTATTGAGCACTTACTATGTGCAGAGCACTGTACTAAGCGCTTGGGAAGTACAAATTGGCAACATATAGAGACAGTCCCTACCCAACAGTGAGCTCACAGTCTAAAAGTGGATGATGGATGAGCTACATCTGAGGACCAAGAACCTGCTGGGAGCAACTGATTGTGGTGCTAGTGGTTTGCTTAGTGCCAGTCACGCTCTCTCTCCCCTGCCAGTTAGGGTCCCACTGGGGTGGAGTCCAACAGGTGGGTAGACAGGGAGAAGGGAGAGGAACCCAGGGAAAGTCATGTGCTTTGTTCTCCCTCATTTTCCAGCTAAAGGGACAACCAGAATTCAAACCCAGGTCTTCTGGTTCCATTTCATCCATTCATTCATTCAATCGTATTTATTGAGCGCTTACTGTGTGCAGAGCACTGTACTAAGCGCTTGAGAAGTACAAGTCGGCAACATATAGAGACGGTCCCTACCCAACAACGGGCTCACAGTCTAGAAAAACCTGATCACCTTGTAACCGCCCCAGCGCTTGGAACAGTGCTTTGCACATAGTAAGCACTTCATAAATGCCATCATCATTATTATTATTATTAGAAGGGGGAGACAGACAACAAAACAAAACATGTGGACAGGTGTCAAGTCGTCAGAACAAATAGAATTAAAGCTAAATGCACATCATTAACAAAATAAATAGAATAGTAAATATGTCCAAGTAAAATAAATTGAGTAATAGATCTGTACAAACATATATACAGGTGCTGTGGGGAGGGGAAGGAGGTAGGGAGGGGGGGATGGGGAAGAGGAGAGGGAAAAGGGGTCTCAGTCTGGGAAGGCCTCTTGGAGGAGGTGAGCTCTTGGTAGGGCTTTGAAGGGAAGAAAGAGAGCTAGTTTGGTGGATGTGTGGAGGGAGGGCATTCCGGGCCGGGGGAAGGACGTGGGCCGGGGGTCGACGGTGGGACGGGCGAGAACGAGGCCCAGTGAGGAGGTGAGCGGCGGCAGAGGAGCGGAGGGTTCAGAATGGGCTGAAGAAGGAGAGAAGGGAGGTGAGGTAGGAGGGGGCGAGGTAATGGACAGCCTTGAAGCCGAGAGTGAGGAGTTTTTGCTTGATGCAGGGCTTCTTCCAAAGGCCCGATGGGCGATGTGTTAGTGGCCTTCCAGAACATCCATTCTCTCTCATGGCTCTGGCTGGACCACCCATCAACCTTTCACTTTCCTTTCATTAAGTTCTTTTCACACAACTGTTTTCTCTTCACTTGCTCTCCTAAATTGGGATCACCTTAGGTTCGAGTTCCGCCCGATCCTCAAAATAACTTGCAAAAACAACCCGGCCATCCAATTTATTCCAGATTTGCAAGGGAGGAAGAAAGAATTGCCCCAAATTAAAAGGCCACAGAATTGCATCGATTCTCAATAGTCCAAGCTGTTTTCGCTCCAGATGGGGACCAGAATTACAGTTTAAAGTCTAAGGAAACAATTCTATGCATTCAATGATTCCCTGACTATACAAGGCCTCTTTTCACCCCTTGGACAGTTAACAATCGAAGTGACTCCCTCCCTCTGGATAAATTTTGGAGGATCTGAGGTCATAATATTGCATCAGATGAAGATTTCCGGGATCCGGTTTCTACTCTCGAAAGGCTGAGTTATAATTCTTTCTGGAACTGGTTTCTACACTAAAAATGCGCAGTTATCATCTCTTTCCGGAATCCTAAATTTTGAGTTTCGATTTTCCTGTCTTAAAAAAAAATGATCCCGTCAACCGGAGCCCCTTTTGAGAGACATTTTCTCGTTGTAAACACCCCTCAGCTAAAAGTGCTCTTTCCACCAATTAACGAAGTCACAACGGCCTCCTGCGAAAATCCCACAGTGATCTGTTTAACTCGGTCTCTTCCAAGTCAATTGCTTTATTGAATTCAGACCTTAAAGCAGCTCAGGGCTACTCTGCCTCGAAAAGAGGAAAGAATGACCTGATAGCAAACGCCGTATCCCACAATCAACCCTATCCCATTCCAACCATTCCAGAGCTGCTCCTCAGCCAACAACCTTGGTCAGTTCCACTTTCCCAGAAAATCCAGGGGATGTGATAGAAGAGCAAGGTTGAGGATTAAGAAGGCCTCCGTCCCACCTGAAAATCCCTCCCTCTTCACATCTAGCAGGCCATGTCTTCCTATCTTGGAATCCCTTCTGAAATCACCCCCACACCAGGAATTGTTCCCTGATGAATCGCTCATTTCTCCATATCCTAAGCCACCCAACTGCCGCTTCAGCATTTTCATACCCCACCATTCCCACGCCCAAGTAGTCTTGGTTGAGAACGTAACTTATCCCCATTTTACAGATGAGGAAACAGGCCCTGAGAGGTTAAACAATTAGTCAGTCAGTCATTCATTCAGTCATATTTATTGAACACCTACTGTGTGCAGAGCACTGCACTAATAATAATAATGGCATTTATTAAGCACTTACTATGCGCAAAGCACTGTTCTAAGTGCTGGGGAGGTTAGAAAAGCAGCATGGCTCAGTGGAAAGGAGTCAGAGGTCATGGGCTCAAATCCCAGCTCTGCCAATTGTCAGCTGTGTGACTTTGGGCAAGTCACTTAACTTCTCTGTGCCTCAGTGACCTCATCTGTAAAATGGGGATGAAGACTGTGAGCCCCATGTGGGACAGCTTGATCACCTTGTAACCTCCCCAGCGCTTAGAACAGTGCTTTGCACATAGTAAGTGCTTAATAAATGCCAACATTATTATTATTATCATTATTATTATTATTACAAGGTGATCAGGGTGTCCCACGGTGGGCTCACAGTCTTAATCCCCATTTTACAGAGGAGGTCACTGAGGAACAGAGAAGTTAAGTGACTTGCCCAAAGTCACACAGCTGACAAGTGGCAGAGTCGGAATTCAAACCCATGACCTCTCTTTCCACTGAGCCACTCTGCTTCACTAAGAGCTTGGAAAGTTCAGTTCAGCAATAAATAGAGACGATCCCTGCCCACAGCGGGCTCACAGTCTAGAAGGGGAGAGACAGACAGAAAAACAAGTCAACAGGTGTCAATAGCATCGATGTAAATAAATAGAATTCTAGTTATCTACACATCATTTACAAAATTGATAGAATTATAAATCTGTACATATATACAAGTCAGTCAGCAGGGCATACTGTATCCAGGCATGAACCTGGGAGTCAGATGGTCACGGGTTCTAATACCAGCCCTGCCACCCATCTGCTGTGTGACCTTGGAAAAGTCACTTTACTTCTCGGGGGCCTCAGTTTCCTCATCTGCAAAATGAGGATGGAGACTGTGAGCCCCTTGTGGGACAGGGACTGTGTCCAGCCTGATTTGCTTGTATCTACCCCAGCGCTTAATACAGTGCCTTGTACACAGTAAGCGCATAACAAATACCATAATAATTATTATTTATTAATCATATCTATTGAGCACGTACTACTACTAAGGATAATAATGATATGTTTTCATTCAATCGTATTTATTGAGCGCTTACTGTGTGCTGAGCACTGTACTAAGCACTTGGGAAGTACAAGTTGGCAACATATAGAGACGGTTCCTACCCAACAGCGGGCTCACAGTCTAGAAGGGGGAGACAGAGAACAAAACAAAACATATTAACAAAAGAAAATAAATAGAATATATACAAGTAAAACTAATAAATAAATAGAGTATATATACAGGTACTGTGGGGAAGGGAAGGAGGTAAGGCGGGGGGATGGAGAGGGGGAGGAGGGGAAGAGCACTTACTATGGGCCAGGAACTTTACTAAGTGCTGGGATAGATAGAAGGTTGTCAAATTGGACACAGTCCCTGTCCCTCGTGGGGCTCACATAGCGTAGACGTTGAAGTCCTACTTGGGAAGCAAACTTTAAGATGTGTGCGAGACGTCAGGGTCTGGGCAGGACTCCTGGATCCTACACAGCTTTTGGACAATAATAATAATAACAATAGTAATTTTGGTATTTGTTAAGTGCTTACTAAATGTCAGGTACTGTACTAAGCACTGCAGTAGATACAAGCAAATCGGGTGGTCCCACCTGTCCCACACGGGGCTCACAGTCTCAATCCTCATTTTCTAGATGAGGTAACCGAGGCCCAGAGAAGTGAAGTGACTTGTCCAAGGTCACGCAGCAGACACGTGGCGGAGCCGGGATTAGAACTCAGGTCCTTCTGATTCCCAGGCCCGTCCTCTATCCACTAGGCCCTGCCGCAAGACAAGACTACCTGACTGTTTTGAGGAAGGCTAAAGGGCTTGCAATCCATGGGTTAGAGAACTTCCACCGCCGTCTTTAGTCGTTTTGACTTTGGGATTCGATGAAAGAATTACCAAAGGGGCCTGCATTCCCATAGCCTTCTCCTTCTCTCCTGGGTTCAGAATTCCCAATTTTTTTAAGCTTCGGAAGGCCCAGAGGCATTTCAGGAATTCCCTACATATTCACACGACCCGACGAATGATTTATCCACTTAAGGGCCTCGGTGATGGAAAACTATGCAGAGCTTCCTTTTAAGGTCACTGAACCAAGCTGAAACACAGAGTGCACGGGGATGGAAATAGAAAAGGGTATTTATGGAAAATGCATTATGTCTCTGTTGTGGCCTATCAGGTATATCTGGCCCTACCATAAACGATAGGAGATTGAGTCACATTGGGCTGGAAAGGGAAAATAAGCTTCGGTCCGGTTTGCCAGAAATTTTGGGATTGGGCAGAAATCTGATCATGGTTACAGGACAGGTGCAGTTTTGAAAATGAAAAGAATCCCCTTCCCTGCTTATTGTTCATGGTGGTTTCATTTTTAATCTAACGCAGAGAGTTGTCGAGTTTTGTTGCAGTTGACTCTGACGCATTTTGGCCATACCAACCTCGGCTCAAGAAGACAAGCCAAAAATCCATGTCTTGGCTTCCTTTTGTGGACTTCTTGATTGGTCCTGGAGGATGCTTGATTGATAGCTGAGGCCCAGGGTGTGAGAAATCCACAATTTAGGTTCACTGTGCCCCATCCTTGGGGGTAACGATAATAATAATTATAATATTTGCTATGGACTTATGCCAATCCCGATACTGAACATTGGGTTGATACAATCAATCAATCAACAGTAGTTACTGAGCACTTATTCTGTGCGGAGAACTGTACTGAGTGCTTCTTACTGCACTTGGCACTGTTCAAAAAACCAGTGACAAAAACTCGAAGTAACCAACTGGGACCGTTCCGATTCGCTGGGAGAAGGAGGAAGAGAAAAGCAGGACACAATGAGAGGGTGACTTTATGAGCTATTGTCTACACCGCCCTTGGAACTGAAGACATATTTTGCATTACGGAACCAATTTTCCCAGAATAGAAATGATTTTTCCAGGACGGGAGAGTGATAGGAAAGCAGATGTTTGATCAGAGCAGATAGGAAGCACCGTTTTTAGGGCAGTGCACTTTTTAACTCGAAACAGGCCTTAATAGGCCAAAGAGAAAACATCACGCAGTAAAAATCTACAAGTAATCAGTAGGCGACTGTCAAATAAGGCTAGACTTGTGTTTCGTAGAGATATTTATATCTCTTGCCTAATCTACGCTGTATATTTTCCTTCCAGGTACTATAAGGCTCAGCTCTGGGCTAATATTAGCCCTACCTAGCAACATAGAGAAGCCGCGTGGCTCAGTGGAAAGAGTCCGGGCTTTGGAGTCAGAGGTCGTGGGTTCAAATCCCCGCCAATTGCCAGCTGGGTGACTTTGGGTGAGTCACTTAACTTCTCTGTGCCTCGGTTACCTCATCTGTAAAACGGGGATGAAGACTGGGAGCCCCCCGTGGGACAACCTGATCACCTTGTAACCTCCCCAGTGCTTACAACAGTGCTTTGCACATAGTAAGCACTTAATAAATGCCATCATCATCATCTGAGATCAGTTCTTGAAGTCACGATCCCTGCTCTGTGCTTCTTTTTTTTTAAGGTATTTGTTAAGTGCTTTCTATGTTCTAACGCTGAGGTAGATATAAGGTCCCACGTAGGGCTCACGGTCCTAATCCCCATTTTGCTGGTGAGATACCTGAGGCACAGACAAGTGAAGTGACTCACCCAAAGTTACACAGCAGGCAAATGGCAAAGTCAGGATTAGAACCCAGGTCCTTCTGGCTCCCAGGCCCGTTCTCGGTCCACTAGGCAACGTTGTTTCAACAAACCAATCAGTCAATCAGTCAGTAGTTTTCATTCAGCACACCTACTTTGGGATGAGCCCTGGGCTAAGCGCTTGGGAGAGTTCCATTCCTAGAGTTGGTAAGGATGGTCCCTGTCAACAAGAAGCTGAGAATCCAGTTTGGGGGATGGACACTCAACTAAACAATAATAATTTGGGCATTTTTAAGCACTTACTATGTGCAAAGCACCGTTCTAAGCACTGGGGAGGACACAAGGTGATCCGGTTGTCCCATGTGGGGCTCACAGTCTCAATCCCCATTTTGCAGATGAGGTAACTGAAGCACAGGGAAGTGAAGTGACTTGCCCAAGGTCACACAGCGGACAAGCGGCAGAGCTGGGATTAGAACCCATGACCTCTGACTCCCAAGCCTGGGCTCTTTCCATTGAGCCATGCAGCTTCCACCAGAAGGAGGAAGAACTAGAGTATGAAGGCGGCGTAGATGGGCCACACTGCTTCCAGGCTACTCAGGCACCAAGCAATTCCCATTTTCATTTAATCATATTTATTGAGGGCTTACGGTGTGCAGAGCACTGTATCTTGAGCTGAGATGGGACACTGCTCCTACCCAACCACCCCCAGCTGGACTCAAGGAAATTGGGGTTAAACTGAGAACCAAAACCCTTCTGGCTGAGGCACAGAGAAGTGAAGTGACTTGCCCAAAGTCACACAGCTGACAGTTGGTGGAGCCGGGATTTGAACCCATGACCTCTGACTCCAAAGCCCGGGCTCTTTCCATTCAGCCACGCTGCTTCTCTCTTACTATGTGCAAAGCACTGTTCTAAGTGCTGGGGAGGTTACAAGGTGATCAGGTTGTCCCACGGGGGGCTCACAGTCTTAATCTCCATTTTACAGGTGAGGTAACTGAGGCCCAGAGAAGTGAAGTGACTTGCCCGGTCACACAACTGACAAGTGGTGGAGCCGGACTTTGAACCCCTGACCTCTGACTCCAAAGCCGCTGCTCTTTCCACCGAGCCACGCTGCTTCTCTGGAGGTTCAAACATTTCTATTTACCGTGAAATCCAAAACACGCCAACCCTTTGCAGTTCCCCTTTGACACTCAAGCATCAGTGAGAAATTCCTCTGGAAAAGGGGGCCTGGGCTAGACCTCCCGAGGGTCTCTCAACTTGAAGACATTAGGGATGTTAACTCGGGAAAGGAAAAAAAAAACATCTGAAGCCACCCCATGGGCTGGTTCTACAGCTGGCAAGAAAGTTGGAGCCAATTAGCCTCCCTTTCACAAGTGTCGGGGTTAATGGGAGTCCTCAGGGGCCAGAGAAGCCTACACATTTAATTTCCTTTCTCAAGACATTAACTCAGTTAGAAGAATTAATTTCTAGCCTGTTTCAGCACGGATCATTTACGGTGTTTATCTGAGGGCCTGGCATGTTTTCGGGGTTATTTTTTATCTGCCCTGCCCGGCATAAAGAGTATCCCAAATATTCTAGACTGTGAGCCCACTGTTGGGTAGGGACTGTCTCTATATGTTGCCAGCTTGTACTTCCCAAGCGCTTAGTACAGTGCTCTGCACACAGTAAGCGCTCAATAAATACAATTGATTGATTGATTAGCCACAAAGGGAGGTAATGAATTTTGTCATTCAGTTGTGTGGGGCCTTTCATTTTCTCCTCAGAACACGCAGAGGGTCTGGGTTTTGGGGTTTGTTTGTTTTTAACCTCCGTTGGCTGAAATGAGCGGGGCTTTAATAATAATAATAATAATGGCATTTGTTAAGCACTTACAATGTGCAAAGCACTGTTCTAAGCACTGGGGAGGTTACAATAATAATAATAATAATAATGATGGCATTTGTTAAGCACTTACTATGTGCAAAGCACTCTTCTAAGCACTGGGGAGGTTACAATAATAATAATAATAATAATAATGGCATTTGTTAAGCACTTACTTTGTGCAAAGCACTGTTCTAAGCACTTGGGAGGTTACAATAATAATAATAATAATGGCATTGGTTAAGTGCTTACTATGTGCAAAGCACTGTTCTAAGCACTGGGGAGGTTACAATAATAATAATAATAATAATAATGATGGCATTTGTTAAGCACTTACTATGTGCAAAGCACTGTTCTAAGCACTGGGGAGGTTACAATAATAATAATAATAATAATGATGATGGCATTTGTTAAGCACTTACTATGTGCAAAGCACTGTTCTAAGCACTGGGGAGGTTACAATAATAATAATACTGATGATGGCATTTGTTAAGTGCTTACTATATGCAAAGCACTCTTCTAAGCACTGGGGAGGTTACAATAATAATAATAATAATAATGGCATTGGTTAAGTGCTTACTATGCGCAAAGCACTGTTCTAAGCACTGGGGAGGTTACAATAATAATAATAATAATAATAATGTTGGCATGTGTTAAGTGCTTATTATGTGCAAAGCACTGTTCTAAGCACTGGGGAGGTTACAATAATAGTAATAATAATGATGATGGCATTTGTTAAGCGCTTACTATGTGCAAAGCACTGTTCTAAGCACTGGGGGGATACGAGGTCATCAGGTTGTCCCATGTGGGGCTCACAGTCTTAATCCCCATTTTAGAGATGAGGGAACTGAGGCCCAGAGAAGTGAAGTGACTTGCCCAAGGTCACACAGCAGACAAGTGGCAGAGCTGGGATTTGAACCCACGACCTCTGACTCCAAAGCCGGGGCTTTTTCCGCTGAGCCACGCTCCTTCTTCTATTTGCCCGTGGGGTGATGCTGGGTGAGTCACTTAACTTCCTGGCCCTCAGTTTCCTCATCTGTAAAATGGGGATTAAATACCTGTTCTCCCTTCCCCTTCGAATGTGAGCCCCATGTCACGGCAGAGGTAATCATCGTGTATCTCCCCCACTGCTTAATACAGTGCTTGACACATTGTAGGTGTTCAACAAACAGCACAAATAGTACTAGTAGTAGTAGACACCCCCCTTCCCCAGACATGGACACAATGTCAGAAGGCCACTGAACGAAGGTACCACGGCCCTAGGGTTCAAATCCCGACTCTGCCACTTTTCTGCTATGT
The DNA here is from genome assembly GCF_015852505.1 of Tachyglossus aculeatus. NCBI lineage: Eukaryota > Metazoa > Chordata > Mammalia > Monotremata > Tachyglossidae > Tachyglossus > Tachyglossus aculeatus. Next base: position 42,571,859 of record NC_052074.1, on the reverse strand, counting down.
GACCTTGGGCAAGTCACTTCACTTCTCTGTGCCTCGGTTACCTCATCTGTAAAAGGGGGATTAAGACTTTGAGCCCCATGTGGGACATGGATAGCATCCAACCTGATTATCTTAAATCTTCCCCAGCTCTTAGTACAGTGCCTGGCACCTAGCAAGGGCTTAACAAATACCATTAAGAAAGCAAAATATTATATGACCTTGGATTAATCACTTAACTTCTTTATGTTTTAGTTTCCTCGTCTATAATATGGAGATTAAGTGGCTGTTAATAATAATAATAATGACATTTATTAAGCGCTTACTATGTGCAAAGCACTGTTCTAAGCGCTAGGGCGGTTACAAGGTGATCAGGTTGGCCCACGGGAGGCTCACAGTCTTCATCCCCATTTTACAGATGAGGTAACGGAGGCTCAGAGCAGTGAAGTGACTTTCCCAAAGTCACACAGCTGACAAGTGGCGGAGCCGGGATTTGAACCCATGACTTCTGACTCCAAAGCCCGGGCTCTTTCCGCTGAGCCACGCGGCTGTTCTCCCTCTTACTTAGGTAGTTAGCCCTGTGTGGGACGTGGACTGTATATCTTGTACCTATCACAGTGCTCGACTCGTAGTAATCACTCAGCAAATACCACATTATTGTTATCTCTCTATAATCGTCCCTTCGCCTCCACAAAGTGAAAACTACGGCAGCGAGGAGAGGAGAGAGGCTTGGGATCATAAAATCCCTAGTGTTGCAGAGCGGATAGCACCGGTATCCTTGGAGATATTTTACTCAGGACCCCCCTCCCCACTCCAGCCACCATCACCATCCCCGAGTTCTCCACAGAATTCTTTGAGAACGAGAAATGTCGAAGGACCAAACAAAATCCCACCACACAAATAGCTCCTTCCAAAGCCTGCAGTCGCGTGACATTTTATTCCTTTACTCGTTCCAAACAGCTACTTTATCCTTCGAGCATCCCGCCAAACTTAGCTAATGGAGTTCTGTACCAGTTTCAACAAACCAAAGTCAGCATCTTCACCAAATCCCGAGAGCTTAGTGCCCAATGGACCTTATAACTCAACAGACGCTCAATAACCATTAAACTTGCTTTGAATCACGGAACGGAGAATGTCTCTTGTAAGCGGCCCTAGAAATCATTAAACTGTTTCTGATTTAGTGGTTGGGAAATGCAACTGGACTATTTTATAACGCAGGAAATACTCAGAGGTTTGAATTTTAAACCTCGGCTGCTTCTGCTTGCATTCATTGTATACCTGGACCAAAAGAAACATCCTCTGTAGGAGGAAAACATCTTCTCAAACCTACAGAGAAGCAGCATGGCTCAGTCAGTGGAAAGAGCACGGGCTGGGAAGCCGGAGGTCACGGGTTCGAATCCCGGCTTTGCCACTTGTCGGCTGTGTGACCTTGGGGAAATCACTTAACTTCTCTGGGCCTCAGTTCCCTCATCTGGAAAATGGGGAATGAAGACTGTGAGCCCCACGTGGGACAACCTGATTACCTTGTATCTCCCCCAGCGCTTAGAACAGTGCTTGGCACATAGTAAGCGCTTAACAAATACAAATAAAAAGAGTAAATAGAGCATCCACCTGTGAATGACTTCTAGACTCAGTGCTCTGCACATGGTAAGTTCTCGATAAATACCATTGATTGATTTTTTTTTCTCTTTGGGGGGATTTCATTTGCGGTACAGCAAAGCAGGGAGAAAAAAAAACATAAATGAGAAAGAAAGCCCAGTCAAGCTTATGTTGGACATGAGCAAATCGGGTTGGACACAGTCTTTGTCCCATGCGGGGCTCACAGATTTAATCCCCATTTTACAGATGAGGTAACTGGAGCACGGAGAAGTCTTGCCCAAGCTCACACAACAAAGTTGCAGAGCTGGGATTAGAACCCAGGACTTTTGAACTCCCTGGACCGGAATCTATCCACTAGGTCACACTGTTTCTCTTTGGTCATCCCATTTCGCTCAAACCTGAGGATTTATTTTAATGTCTGTCCCCCCCTCTAGACTGTAAGTTCATTGTGGGCAGGGAATGTGTCTGTTTATTGTTCATTCATTCATTCAATCATATTTATTGAGCGCTTACTGTATGCAGAGCACTGTACTAAGCACTTGGGAAGTACAAGTTGGCAACATATAGAGACCATCCCTACCCAACAGCGGGCTCACAGTATAGAAGACTGTTCTATTATATTGTTCTATTATACTCTCCCAAGTACTCAGTACAGTGCTTTGAACACAGTAAGCACTCAATAAATACGATTGAATGGATGAATGAATGAATGAATGAATGAATAAAAGGACCCATGGAAAGTCTCTAATTAACCTTGCCGAGGTTGGTTCATTCTATGAGCCATCAAAGCATGTGCATAATGTGAAAACACACCGAGCGCTCACAGCGAGTTCACGTCAGATCGTTGGAACCAGGAAGGAACAATCCCTGAAAAGATTCCCTAGGGAGATTTCCTGGGCTCCTAAGAGACTTCAGATAGCTTTCCTCTGCAGCATTTAAAAACCACTTTCCAAAACTGCCCCCCATCTCAGTCATAACCAGGCATTAGGGTTGTACTCCCAAGTTAGACGGGCTTGGAAAATAATGACTCCCTGAATCTGTTGCTTCCATGATAAGTTCACCTTTTTGGAACAGTTTTTCCGCTCTCCTTCTGGTTACAGATACACAGAAATCGCTCCTCTCTACATCCCAACCAGAGAGAGAAAGAAAGGAGAGAGAAAGAAAAGAGAAAGAGAGAGGAGAAAGAGAGAGAGAAGACTGAGAGACAAGACAGAGGGAGAGAGAGAAAAAAGCGTCTGGAATTCCATTTTCCTGCATTGATTCTGGAATGACCAGACCCTAGATTACCACGCTCTCCTATTATTAACTCACACATTCTCAATTGAATTACTCAGCAGACATGATTGAAGAAAATGTTACTTGATGACAGTTGTTCATGGTTTTTATTAAGCCCTCACTAGGTACTAAGCCCTAGGATGACATAAAATAATCAGATCAGATATCACCCCTGTCTCATACAGTGTTCAGAGCCTAAGAGAAGAGAAGATCGGGCATCGTATCCCCAGAGTACAGATGACCTGCCTTAGGGAATCATATCCCCAACTCCAGTGACTTGCCCTAATTCACTCAACAGGGCAGTGACACGGCTAGGACCAGAAACTGACATTCATTCCTGAGCTCTTTCCAGTAGGCCACACTGCTTACCCAATTCTCTGGATTATTCCAAGGAGCTGCGATAAAACATCTGTTTTTCAATGGGCACTTACTGTAAGCACACGGTACTATACAATAAAGTTGGTACACAAGATCCCTGTCTTCGAGGAGTTTATATTGTAGTGAAACCCTTGTCAAATATTTTCTTGTGCACTGATATCTTGAAGACACAGGCACAGGTACTGAACTGGAAAGAAAGGGGCACAGCTTGGCCCCGAAAACAAGTTCTCTGCCCGGCTTTCAGCCCGAGAGGACTTACTTACTTACTGCTTTTTGGAACCGCTCCAAAGCCAGCCATGATTCATTGCTTTCCCCCTTTGGGATCGGTTCTGAGCAGCGTTGGCAACCAGGCTGGCCCAATAAAATCGTGCTTTTAAAGGGAGAAAAATTCCAGTTTTTCCTTCTCCTAGGCAGGAGGCTCATAAATTTGGGAATTAAAATACCGGAGCGGGTCGCACTGCCCGAAGTTTCTGGCGAACCCAAGGTCTCCGATGGAAAATACAGAGCTGCAGGCTTTGGCTGTGGGACTCGTCCTCGGCCCTGATTTATGGCCGAACTGAAAACCTGATGAACAGCCTCTGTGTCATTTTTCATTTGATTTTCAGGGGAGCCATTGCGGGGCCGGGGGGGATCTGGATGGGAGTGAGCATTCTTTCATTCATTCTATAGTATTAATTGAGCACTTTCTGGGCAAAGAAAAGCACTGTACTAAGTGCTTTGGAAAGTACAATATACAATAAACAGATACATTCCTTGACCACAGCAAGTTTACAGTCTAGCGTGGGGGAGACGGACATTAATATAAATAAATGTCAGATAGAGACATAAGGGCTGTGGGACTTGGCTGGGGCGAATAAAGGGAACAAGTCAGGACAACGAAGAAGGGAGTGGGAGAAGAGGAAAGGAGGGCTCAGTCAGGGAAAGCCTCTTGGAGGAGATGTCCCTTTAGTAAAGCTTTGAGGCGGGGGAGAGTGGTTGTCTGTCGGATTAGAGGAGGGAGGGCATTCTAGGCCAGAGGCAGGATGTGGGAGAGAGGTCGGCGGCGAGAGAGGTGAGATGGAGGTAGAGTAAGAAGATTGGGATGAGAGGCACGAAGTGTGCGGGCTGGATGGCCGTAGGAGAGTAGCGAGGTGAGGTAGAAGCGGACAAGGGGATTGAGAAGCAGCAAAGAGAAGCAGAGAAGCAGCGTGGCTCAGTCAAAAGAGTGCAGGCTTCAGAGTCAGAGGTCATGGGTTTGAATTAATTCATTCAATCGTATTTATTGAGAGCTTACTGTGTGCAGAGCACTGTACTAAGCGCTTGGGAAGTACAAGTTGGCAACATAGAGAGACAGTCCCTACCCAACAGTGGGCTCACAGTTTAGAAGGGGGAGACAGAGACAGAGACAGAGAACAAAACATATTAACAAAACATATTAACAGAACAAAATAAATAGTATAAATATGTACAAGTAAAATCCCACCTCCACCACTTGTCAGCTGTGTGACCTTGGGCAAGCCACTTCTCTGTGCCTCAGTTCCCTCATCTGTAAATTGGGGATTAAAACTGTGAGCCCCACGTGGGACAACCTGATCACCTTATATCCCCCCAGCGCTTAAAACGGTGCTTCGCACATAGTAAGCACTTAACAAATACCATTATTATTATTATTGAGGGCTTTAAAGCCAGGGAGCACCAGGAACTGTGTTCTTCCCATGGGCAGACCACACTGCAAAACTCCTGCACCTCCTTCCTCTCAAACTTTCCTTTGCTTTTCCCGCTTGAGTCTCATCCCTGAGCTCAGACTTGAATAATATCATCCACTTAATAAATAGTATTATTTGCATAATAATGCCCACATAATCACTACTCCTCCATCTTGTCTCTTGCTAAAGTCAACTGGGCATAATAATAATGGCAAATAATGCCAAAGTCAACTGGGTTTGACATAAGGAGCTGTTTGGGAGGGTGGACATGCTCTTTATCATGGGACGGTACCCCCCAAGCAGGAGACCTCCTAACTGATTTTGCCCCGGGCCCCCCAGTTTTCAGCGAGCCAATCCCCTGCCCGGTCCCGATACGGAACCAGACAATTTCATGTCCACTCCAATAGATTTCAGCACCGAGGTTCCCTCTGTCATGGCTCTCACTGACTTGGGTGCAGTGCTAAAGTGATCCAAACAACTAGTTATTGGGGCCAGACTGCCCCAGAAATCCTTATTGGAATTTCTGGAGAGGGTTGAGGGTTTGTTGAGGGTTATTCCCTGACTTCCGTCTATCGCTCTGAGGAAGCCAGGGGCAACTTGGGGCTAATTGCGCTTCATACCATCTTGTCAGTATTTCCCTCTTGTCACCTTGGATCAGGTCTGTGCCCTCACAAAAATAGAGAAGCAGCAGTTCTGTGCATGTAGGTTCGCTTCAGGAAGAAATAGTCAATCAATTAATCAGAGGGAGGATGGAGACAAGGGATTGGCGGCAAGAGACAAGATGGAGGAATAGTGATTATGTGGGCATTATTATGCAAATAATACTATTTATTAAGTGGATAATACTATTCAAGTCTTAATTCTATGCTAAGTTCCACTGTACATTCAATGTAATTCAAGCAGACACAGTCTCCTGACCCACACCCGGGGGCGGGGGGTGGTTGTGGTGTAAGAGGGAGGGAGAGCTGGAATTGCATCCCCATTTTACAGGTGAAGAAAAACCAAGGCCCAGGATGGTTAAGTGATTTGTCCAAGGTCACACAGCAGACCCAGTGGCCAAGCTGGAACTAGTCCGATCATCTTTCTGCCAGGCCATGCTGCCTCTATCCATCTTTCCTCACTCAACTTGTTCCAGTTTAATCTTTACCGTTTCTCTTCCTCCCCTTGACTGAAAATAATCTGTGTCCGGGTGTTATCTCCGTTAGCGGGTAAGCTACTTGAAGCCAGGAGCCACGGGGGAAGACTAGCAGCATTGGAAACATCACTGGCGAGTGGTCTCCTCAAACTGTCCCACAGATTCTACAAAGAGATTAAAGAATCCAAACTCACACGTTCGAGTCTCCAGAGGAAATGAATCCTCCTTCCCTAAAGAGTCAGACAATGTCAGACAACATCTCCATCTGGATGTCCGCCCGCCACCTAAAGCTCAACATGTCGAAGACTGAGCTCCTTGTCTTCCCTCCCAAACCTTGTCCTCTCCCTGACTTTCCCATCTCTGTTGACAGCACTACCATCCTTCCCGTCTCACAAGCCCGCAACCTTGGTGTCATCCTCGACTCCACTCTCTCATTCACCCCTCACATCCAAGCCGTCACCAAAACCTGCCGGTCTCAGCTCCGCAACATTGCCAAGATCCGCCCTTTCCTCTCCATCCAAACCGCTATCCTGCTAATTCAAGCTCTCATCCTATCCCGTCTGGACTACTGCACCAGCCTTCTCTCTGATCTCCCATCCTCGTGTCTCTCTCCACTTCAATCCATACTTCATGCTGCTGCCCGGATTATCTTTGTCCAGAAACGCTCTGGACATATTACTCCCCTCCTCAAAAACCTCCAATGGCTACCGATCAATCTGCGCATCAGGCAGAAACTCCTCACCCTGGGCTTCAAGGCTCTCCATCACCTCGCCCCCTCCTACCTCACCTCCCTTCTCTCCTTCTACTGCCCAGCCCGCACCCTCCGCTCCTCCACCACTAATCTCCTCACTGTACCTCGCTCTCGCCTGTCCCGCCATCGACCCCCGGCCCACGTCATCCCCCGGGCCTGGAATGCCCTCCCTCTGCCCATCCGCCAAGCTAGCTCTCTTCCTCCCTTCAAGGCCCTGCTGAGAGCTCACCTCCTCCAGGAGGCCTTCCCAGACTGAGCCCCTTCTTTCCTCTCCCCCTCGTCCTCCTCTCCATCCCCTCGTCTTACCTCCTTCCCTTCCCCACAGCACCTGTATATATGTATATATGGTTGTACATATTTATTACTCTATTTATTTATTTATTTTACTTGTACATTTCTATCCTACTTATTTTATTTTGTTGGTATGTTTGGTTCTGTTCTCTGTCTCCCCCTTTTAGACTGTGAAGCCCACTGTTGGGTAGGGACTGTCTCTATGTGATGCCAATTTGTACTTCCCAAGCGCTTAGTACAGTGCTCTGCACATAGTAAGCGCTCAATAAATACGATTGATTGATTGATTGATTGATTAAAGGGCAAATATGGGGGCTGGTTTAGCAGAAGAAGAAGAGATGATTTTGTGCCCCCAGAAGAGGACAAAGAAAAGCCTGAGGACTTCACTTTCCACCCCATGTAGCTAATGGATGGGCAAAAGGGGAAGACTGATTTGGTGGGGAGAAATTAAAGGTCTTTGTACATGCTGCTTACCCCAGTTCTGGAATAAACCACACTTCTAACACTCCTTCAGTCACTGCCTCCAGAACTGTCACAGATCCTGGCCATCTACTGATAGCTTTGATTAAGCATCCATCATCGTCATTATCATCATCATCATCACTAGCAATCATTGAGCCCCTATTAAGTGCTGAGCATTAAACGTCTCTGTTAAGGAAATACAAAAAACAAGACACAATCTCCGCTCTCAAGGTATTTATAGCGTAGAGGGGGAAAAGTTATTTAAATAAGTCACAGATTGAGGAAGGAATAGCATATATTCCTTGGTCTTGGCCTTGGCTTTGGCCAAGGTGTCTCTCAGGAAGTCCAGCAGAGGGGAGGCGAGGTTGTAGCGAGGTTGTTTACTATGTGCCAAGCACTGTACCAATGTACATACAAGGTAATGGGTTCAGATATAGAAGAAGAAGAGAAGCAGCGTGGCTCGGTGGAAAGAGCCCAGGCTTTGGAGTCAGAGGTCGTGGGTTCAAACCCCGGCTCCGCCACTTGTCAGCTGTGTGACTCTGGGCAAGTCACTTCACTTCTCTGGGCCTCAGTTACCTCATCTGTAAAGTGGGATTAAAACTGTGAGCCCCCCGTGGGACAACCTGATCACCTTGTAACCTCCCCAGTGCTTAGAACAGTGCTTTGCACATAGTAAGTGCTTAATAAATGCCATCATCATCATTATTATTATTATATAGCCCCCATTCCACTTTGGGCTCACAGTCTAAGGGGAAGCAAGAACAGGTATTGGAATCCCCAACGTGTGAACTGAGGCACAGAGAAATGAAAGGACTTGTCTAAGATCATGCAGAAGACAAGTGGCAGAGCCAGGATTAGAATTCTGGGCCCGTGGTCTTTCCTTTTGGTCACAGTGTTTTTCAGCACAGTTGAGGTTGTGGGGATTAATGAGCATTCAGTTTGGAGCACTCAGCAAAGTCTCCCGCTTATGCCTGGAACGAACATTGAAATTCTCACCCCCAATCTTCCACAAAGATTTTATTTTGGTAATATACTAGGAAGCTGTCACGATGATTCATGGGCCTCATTATTTTTATAAATTATGCAGCAGTCCAATAACAAATTCTCTAGGAAGTATTATCCACACTGAACTAAACTTATCAAAATAAATGAGCAGGGGTTTGTTGACGACCAGTTCTTGATTTTTATTGTAGTTGTTCATCTGCTGGTTACTTTTTTTCTTTAACAGTATTGCAGACTGTGGATTCCTATCGTCAGTGAAAATCGCAGAATAGAGTACTTCTGTCCAAAATGGAACTCATCTTCCCAACAAAATCCTGTCTTCCCCCTGTCTTTCGCATCATTATAGACAACACTACTGTCCTCTCCCTCTCACAAGCCCGTAACCTCAACTCATCTTTCTCATTTGACCCACAAATTCAGTGTCACCAAATCCTTCCTGTTCAACCTTCATAACATCACCAAAACCCGCCCTTTCCTCTCCATCTGAACTGCTAGCTTGCTGATCCGAGCACTTATCCTATCCCGCCTCAACTACTGGCGTAGCGGATAGAACCCAGGCCTGGGAGTTAGAAGGTCATGGGTTCTAATCCTACCTCTGCCACTTGTCTGCTCTGTGACCTTGGGCAAGTCGCTTCACTTCTCTGGGGCCTCAGTTCCCTCATAATAATAATAATTGTGGTACTTGAAAAGAGCTTACAATGTACCGGGCACTGTACTAAGCGCTGGGGTGGATACCAGCAAATCGGGTTGGATATGGTCCCTGTCCCACATGGGGCTCATGATCTCCTCTCTGGGAAATCGAGAGATTTCCCAGGACTCATCTGCTAAAATCGGCCCTGTTTCCTAGGGTCTGGGTTATAATTCGGTTCCCTCGTCGAAGTTTTAAAAGGGAAAGGGTGAAGGCTCAAACGCCTAATACATATAATTAAGACTCTCAGTCTTAACCCAACACGTTTTTACGGAGACTCGTTCCGTCACTCTAAATGCAGACTTCCCGTTGAGAGTATAATTACAGTTTTTATTGCACTTCACACTGTCTACCTCCTAGAGCGCAAACACTGTTTGTTATTAAAAGAAGGTCTTGTCATATCGTGTTCACCTCGCGCTCTGTCTCGTTACCGCACGCTTAGCGTCTCATCTCCCATTTTCCTCGTGAGGGGAAAGGGAGCTAATGGAGTACGAACACCTGGAAACCTGGGACGACTCTCTTCTGTTTCCCCTGCGTCTTTCCCAAAACCGGAGTCTCATCTACTGCGAAAGAGTCCTGCTCCGGGCTAATGCCGGCTCATTTCTTCCCGACACCGTTCGACCCTCTAGGCCAGGAGGGTTCCAAATTCCCCTTGAAATTAGATGTTGCCCATTAAACCTGTAGACCACATCCATATTTAACACCAGGGATGCTGATAAATCCTTTCTTCTGGCTCCGGCAGCAGGAAAGGTGGGCTCCGGGGGAGTAGGGAGGCGGGAGCCGAGATTACAGAACCAAAAGAGGCTCTCTCTGGGAACAGGTCATCCGGCCCCCTTAGTGTTTTTAAAAGATTTGACCTTCAGGATTGAATTCGCTGGAAGCATTAACTGGAGTGCGTTATCACCCATCTCGGGCAAATGGAAGGCAACATTCCACTGGGGGAAAGAAATGAATTTGTTTTTCTAGGATGTAAAGTCAGCCTTCAAGTAGTGATGTATATTTCCCTCCTGCCCTGAGTCCAAGGCCTCTTCGAGTTGTTTTACATGTCTCTCTCCTCTGGGCCACCTCGTTCTGTGCCCGAAGTCATCCCTGACAGCTCTGCCTATGAAAACATTGCTCGGTGGGAGGCTATTTTTTTCAGACCACATATTTTTTTGCGGTTAGAGATGTAATACAATGAAACGTGCGAACACCTAGTTGTTCCGCAAAGCTAAAACACACAAACATACATACAGAAGAAGCGAGAGCCCTAAAATAGACTAGATTTCATTCATTCATTCAATCAATCGTATTTATTGAATGCTTACTGTGTGCTGAGCACTGTACTAAGCGCTTGGGAAGTACAAGTTGATTTGTTCATGTTACTGTCTCCGAGGCCCTTTCAGCCGTCACCCTCCATTTCAAAGAAATGAGCGATGGTTATTTACTGTTAAAATGTTCGAAGGTTTTTTTTAAATGCTGGAGAAAGAAGCGGATCAGACTTTCCGGCTGGGTTTCCTGTTCTCCTTCTGCCATGATAATATGTGCTCTGCACACAGTAAGCGCTCAATAAATACGACTGAATGAATGAATGTGTGAACAATCTAGCCTAGGGGGGCAAAGAACTAGGAGGGAGAAGGGATTTTCCTTCCAGTAATAATAAGAATGATGATGTCATTTGTTAAACGCTTACTATGTGCCAGGCACTGTACTGAGTGCTGAGGTGGATACAGGCAAATCAGGTTGGACACAGTCCCTTGTTCCACATGGGGCTCACAGTCTCAATCCCCATTTTACAGATGAGGTAACTGAGGCACAGAGAAGTGAAGTCATTTAGAACAGTGCTTGGCACATAGCGCTTAATACCATCATTATTATTTGCCCAAGATCACACAGCAGAAAAGTGGTAGATCGGGATTAGAACACATAATAATAATAGGGTAGAGACTATCGCTATATGTTGCCAGCTTGTATTTCCTAAGTGCTTAGTACAGTGCTCTGCACACATTAAGCATTCAATAAATACGAATGAATGAATGAATTGTGGCATTTATTAAGCACTTACTATGTGCAAAGCACTGTTCTAAGCACTGGGGAGGTTACAAGGAGATCAGGTGGTCCCACGGGGGGCTCACAGTCTTCATCCCCACTTTCCAGATGAGGGAACTGAGGCCCAGAGAAGTGAAGTGACTTGCCCAAAGTCACACAGCAGACAATTGGCAGAGCCAGGATTCTAACCCCTGACCCCTGACTCCAAAGCCCGGGCTCTTTCCACTGAGCCCCGCTGCTTCTCTTCTCATGACTTTCCAACTCCCAGGCCCCTGCTCTATCCACTACGCCATGTTGCTTCTCTAATAATAATAATAATGATGGCATTTATTAAGCGCTTACAATGTGCAAAGCACGGTTCTAAGCGCTGGGGAGGTTACAAGATGATCAGATTGTCCCCCGGGGGGCTCACAGTCTTAATCCCCATTTTACAGATGAGGTTCTATGCACGCTGCTTCTCTTTCAAGAGAGGAAGAAAGGGAAATGTCCTCCTTCCTGGTACTCACAATTCCTGCACCCCTGATTATTACCCTGTGCTGAGCTCTATGCTAAGCACTTGGGAGCATACAAAATAGAGAAGCAGCGTGGCTCAGTGGAAAGAGCCCGGGCTTTGGAGTCAGAGGTCATGGGTTCAAATCCCGGCTCCGCCAACTGTCAGCTGGGTGACTTTGGGCAAGTCACTTCACTTCTCTGTGCCTCAGTTCCCTCATCCATAAAATGGAGATGAAGACTGTCATCCCCCCATGGGACAACCTGATCACCTTGTAACCTCCCCAGTGCTTAGAACAGTGCTTTGCACATAGTAAGCACTTAATAAATGCCATCATTATTCATTCAATCGTATTTATTGAGCCCTTACTGTGTGCAGAACACTGTACTAAGTGCTTGGGAAGTACAAGTCGGCAACATCTAGAGACGGTCCCTACCCAACAGCGGGGCTCCCAGTCTAGAAGGAGAAGACAGACAACAAAACCAAACTTATTAACAAAATAAAATAAATAGAATAAATATGTACAAATAAAATAGAGTAATAAATAGGTACAAACATATATACATATATACAGGTGCCGTGGGGAGGGGAAGGAGGTAAGGTGGGGGGGGTGGGGAGGGGGAGGAATTATTATTATTATTAGCGCTTAGTCCAGTGCTCTGCACAGAGTAAGCGCTCAATAAATACGACTGATTGATTGATTGATAGAAGACCTTTTCCCTCAAGTCATGTCCAATCTAACGGGGGAAGATAGAGAGGTGGTGAGCAGGAGAGAGGGAGAAGTAAGAAGCCTGCAAGCTCACCTCCTCCAGGAGGCCTTCCCGGACTGAGCCCCCCTTTTCCTCTGCTCCTCCTCTCCTCCCCATCACCCCCACTCCCTCCCTCTGCTCTCACCCCTTCCCTGCCCCACAGCACTTGTGGATATATGGACATTTTTATTATTCTATTGATTTTATTAATGATGCGTCGATACCTATCATTCCATTTATTTGTTGTCTGTCTCCCCCCTTCTAGACTGTGAGCCCGTTGGATAGGGATTGTCTATGTTGATGAATTGTACTTTCCAAGCACTTAGTACGGTGCTCTGCACACAGGAAGCACTCAATAAATACGATTGAATGAATGAATAGTCCACAGGTGATCAGCCCCTGGTTCAACCAGTTAAAAAACAACATTGTACGCGTTGCCTGATCCTATTCCCGGAGAAATGTCTAGCTTGGGGGAAACATTCTAGCGAATGGGTGAGTGTGCTTTCTGCAGAAAGCACCTCCAAGTCTGATATTAATAATAATAATAATAATGGCATTTATTAAGCACTTACTATGTGCAAAGCACTGTTCTAAGTGCTGAGCACTGTTAGCACACTTTCACCAGATGGAAATCATCATAGCTTCTAGACTGTGAGCCCGCTGTTTGGGAGGGACCGTCTCTATATGTTGCCAACTTGGACTTCCCAAGCGCTTAGTACAGTGCTCTGCACACAGCAAGCACTCAATAAATACGATTGAATGAATGAATGAATAGCTTCTGGCCTTAATTCAAGGGCAACGGGAGGGAGGAGTATGAGAAAGCAGGAGGGAGAGGAGGGAGAAATTCCACAGAAACAGAAACTTTTGGTGGTCAGGGTTGGGTTGGTGGGGTGGGGTTTCTCCATTGCAGGCCCAAATTATTACTTCAAAGCTGACACTTCCGCGAAGTTAAGCGGATGGAGGAGAAAAGTGAACCGCTCTCTCTCGATTCACTTAAAAACCCAGATTCATATCCTCCGTTAGAAATGGACCGCTATGAAACAATAAACACAAGCTCTTCAGGAGCCCAAATGGACGTGAAATCCCTCCCATGATAGGTGAGGGAGACATAAAGCAGCGCCCGTGTCAGACAAACATGTTGAATCATAAAAGAGTGACCTTGTGTGTCCGCTGACGCCACTGTAGAATAACCTTCTAAGTCACCACATCACTCAACCTCTGTATGGGAGGCCGAAAGTCGAGACCAAAGAAAATAAAGTCCAACCAGGAGGGTGGGGATTAAGCTGAATATTTCCCGCTAATTTTGGTCCGAGACGGGACAGCGGCCTTCAGTGTTGCCAACACTTCATAAAGCTTATGACACTCCCAACCCCAAATGCAGTCGGAACTTCTGACGGAAAAAAAATAACCGTAATTAGCCCGGGACGTTTTTGTTTTTTTTTTTGTCATGCTCCGTATTAAGGCCTGATGATAAGGAAATTGTCAAAGCAGAAATAAAATCTCCACCTCAGCTTTGCCTCAAACGATAATCAGGGAGGACAGCGGGAAAGAACAATCGGAAGAGACACGGCGTGGCTTCGTGGATGGAGCCCGAGCTTGGGAGTCAGAAGGACCTGGGTTCTAATCCCGCCTCTGCCAGTATGGGTTGGGTGACCTTGGGCAAATCACTTCACTTCTCTGGGCCTCAGTGACCTCATCTGTAAAACGGGGGTTAAGATTGTGAGCCCCATGTGGGACATGGACGGTGTCCAACCTGATTATCTTGTGTCTACTCCAGTGCTTAGAACGGTGCCATTAAAAATTGGCAAAAGAGACCAAAATATGGTTCACTGTGGAGTTTTCCCGAGGCTTCCCAAGTCTGATCCCAGTTTTGCTGGGCTAAGGAAGGTGAAATTGAGTTGAGGAGTAACTCTCTAGGCGAGTTGGCATTCACAAACTCCAGCAGATTCCCTCCCTGAGGGCAAGAGCGGCACTTTTGGTAACAGCAAGGAAATCTAATAATAATAATGACGGCATTTGTTAAGCGCTTACTATGTGCAAAGCACTGTTCTAAGCGCTGGGGAGGTTACCGGGTGATCAGGTTGTCCCAAGGGGGGGCTCACAGTCTTAATCCCCGTTTTACAGATGAGGGAACTGAGGCACGGAGAAGTTAAGTGACTTGCTGACAGTTGGCGGAGCCGGGATTTGAACCCATGACCTCTGACTCCAAAGCCCGTGCTCTTGACGCTGAGCCACGCTGCTTCTCTGCGTGGCTGTCTAGACGCCAGTCAGAGCCCTCCCCCCTCTAGATTGTAAGCTTGCTGTCGGCAGGAAATGTGTCTACCAATTACAGGAGCAGCATGGTGCATTCATTCATTCATTCAATCATATACATTGAGCGCTTACTATGTGCAAGCACTGTACTAAGCACTTGAAAAGTACAATTCGGCAATAAAGAGAGACAATCCCTGCCCACGCAGGGCTTGCAGTCTAGAAGCAGTGTGGCTCAGTGGAAAAGAGCCTGGGCTTTGGAGTCAGAGGTCATGAGTTCAAATCCCGGCTCCGCCAGTGGTCAGCTGTGTGACTCTGGGCAAGTCACTTCACTTCTCTGGGCCTCGGTTCCCTCATCTGTAAAATGGGGATTAAGACTGTGAGCCCCTCGTGGGACAACCTGATCCTCTTGTAACCTCTCCAGGGCTTAGAACAGTGTTTTGCACATAGTAAGAGCTTAATAAATGCCATCATCATCATCATCATCAATCGTATTTATTGAGCTCTTACTATGTGCAGAGCACTGTACTAAGCGCTTGGGAAGTACAAATTGGCAACATATAGAGAGAGTCCCTACCCAACAGTGGGCTCACAGTCTAAAAGGGGGGGATCATTATTATAGAAGGGGAAGACAGACATCGCAACAAGTAAACAGGCATCAGTATAAATAAATATAGATATATACATGTATATATAAGTGCTGTGGGGTGGGGAGCAGTGGGGAAGACCAAGGGGAATGAGTTGAGGTGACACGGAAGAGAAGGGGAGCTGAGGAAAAGGAGGGTTTAGTCTGGGAAGGCCTCCTGGAGGAGGTGAGCCTTCAGCAGGACTTTGAAGGGGGGAAAGAGTGATTATTTGGGGGATTTGAGAAGGGAGGGTGTTTTAAGCCAGAGATAGGATGTGGGCCAGGGGTGGACGGCAGGACAGGCGAGATCGAGGCCCAGTGAGAAGGTAAGCACCAGAGGAGTGGAGTATCATTATTATTATTACAATGTAATCAGGTTGTCCCACGTGGGGCTCACAGATTCATTCATTCATTCATTCAATCGTATTTATTGAGCGCTTACTGTGTGCAGAGCACTGGACTAAGCGCTTGGGAAGTCCAAGTTGGCAACACATAGAGACGGTCCCTACCCAACAGTGGGCTCACAGTCTAGAAGGGGGAGACAGAGAACAAAGCAAAACATATTAACAAAATAATTAGAATAAATGTGTACAAATAAAATAAATAGAGTAATAAACACGTACAAACATATATACATATATAGAGGTGCTGTGGGGAGGAGAAGGAGGTAAGGCGGGGGATGGGGAGGGGGAGGAGGGGGAGAGGAAGGAGGGGGCTCCATTTCTCCATTTAATCTCCATTTTCTAGATGAGGTAACTGAGGCCCAGAGAAGTTAAGTGGCTTGCCCAAAGCCGAGTGGCGGAGCTGGGATTAGAACCCATGTCCTCTGATTCCCGAGCCCGTGCTCTTTCCCCGAGCCACGCCGCTGACTCTCAGTGTAGTGGTTAGAGCGTGGGCCTGGGAATCGAAAGGTCAGGGGTTCTATCCCGGCTCTGCCACTTGTCTGCTGTGTGACCTTGGGCAAGTTACTTCACTTCTCTGGGCCCCAGTTCCCTCATCTGGAAAGTGGGGATGAAGACTGTGAGCCCTCCGTGGGACAGCCTGATCACCTTGTAACCTCCCCAGCGCTTAGAACAGTGCTTTGCACAGAGTAAGAGCTTAATAAATGCCATCATCATTATTATTATCATTATCATTATTATTAAATCACTTCACTTCTCTGGATCTCAGTTACCTCATCACTAAAATGGGGACTGAGACTGTGAGCCCCATGTGGGATAGGGACTGTGTCCAACCTGATTACCTTGTAGCTACCCCAGCACTTAGAACAGTGCTTGGCACAGAGTAAGTGCTTAACATGCTCCATAATTATTACTGTTATCATTATTATTAACTCTGTTATATTGCACTCATGCAAGCATGTAGTTCTGTCTTACAGTAGGCACTCAATAATAATAATAATAATAATAATGGCATTTGTTAAGCACTTACTATGTGCAAAGCACTGTTCTAAGCACTGGGGGGGTTACAAGGTGATCAGGTTGTCCCAGGGTTGGCTCACAGTCTTAATCCCCATTGTACAGATGAGGGAACTGAGGCCCAGAGAAGTGAAGTGACTTACCCAAGGTCACACAGCAGACATGTGGCGGAGCCGGGATTCGAACCCGTGACCTCTGACTCCAAAGCCCGGGCTCTTTCCAGTGAGCCACACTGCTTCTCAATAAATATGATTGATCAATTGACCGCTACAGTGATTTGCTACTCGGTCAGAAGGAGTTGCCATTTTGGCGACAAGTCACCTGGCCACCGCTACAGGGAGCAATGTGTAACCCTGAAAAAGAAGCCTGGGAAACTACCAGCTACTCAGTCAATCCTACTTATTAAGCGCTTACTGTGTGCAGAGCACTGGACTAAGCGCTTGGGAGAGTACAATTTTAGAGAGGCAGCGTGGCTCAGTGGAAAGAGCATGGGCTTGGGAATCAGAGGTCATGGGTTCTAATCCCAGCTCCCCCACATCTCTGCTGTGTGACCATGGGCAAATCACTTAATCTCTCTGAGCCTCAGTTACCTCATCTGTAAAATGGAGATTAAGACTGTGAGCACCCCGTGGGGCAACCTGATCACCTTGTAACCTCCCCAGCGCTTAGAACAGTGCTTTGCACATAGTAAGCGCGTAACAAACGCCATTATTATTATTATTATCATTATTGTGGGTTCAAGTCCCGACTCTGCCACTTATCAGCTGTGTGACTTTGGGCAAGCCACTTAATCTCTCTGAGCCTCAGTTACCTCATCTGTAAAATGGGGATTAAGACTGTGAGCCCCATGTGGGACAACCTGATCACCTTGTAACCTCCCCAACGCTTAGAGCAATGCTTTGCACATAGTAAGCGCTTAACAAATGCTATTATTATTATTATTATTATTGTTATTATTATCATTATTATGGGTTCAAGTCCCGACTCTGCCACTTGTCAGCTGTGTGACTTTGGGCAAGCCACTTAACTTCTCTGTGCCTCAGTTACCTCATCCGGAAAATGGGGATTAAGACTGTGAGCCCCATGTGGGACAACCTGATCACCTTGTAACCTCCCCAGTGCTTAGAACAGTGCTTGGCACATAGTAAGCGCTTAACAAATGCCATTATTATTATTATTATTATCATTATTATGGGTTCAAGTCCCGACTCTGCCACTTGTCAGCTGTGTGACTTTGGGCAAGCCACTTAACCTCTCTGAGCCTCAGTTACCTCATCTGTAAAATGGGGATTAAGACTGTGAGCCCCATGTGGGACAATGTGATCCCCTTGTATCCCCCCCCAGTGCTTAGAACAGTGCTTTGCACATAGTAAGTGCTTAACAAATGCCATCATTATTATTATCAAGCGCTTAGTACAGTGCTCTGCACACAGAAAGTGCTCAATAAATACAATTGAATGAATTATCACAATACAACATAAACAGATGCATTCCCTGCCCACAAACTTACAGTCCAGAGGGGGAGCAGAAACACTTCAGGCAGGGGGAAACACAGCAGGTATTGTACTCTCCCAAGCGCTTAGTACAGTTGTCCGCACACAGAAGCACTCAATAAATACAGCTGAATGAAAGAATGAATGGAAGGAGTGGGGAGAGAGAGAGCTGTAGAATAATAATAATAATAATGGCATTTGTTAAGCGCTTACTATGTGCAAAGCACTGTTCTAAACGCCAGAGGAGGATACAAGGTGATCAGGTTGTCCCCCGTGGGGCTCACAGTCTTAATCCCCATTTTACAGATGAGGTCACTGAAGCACAGAGAAGTTAAGTGACTTGCCCAAGGTCGCACAGCTGACAATTGGTGGAGCCAGGATTAGAACCCATGACCTCTTTCTCCCAAGCCCGGGCTCTTTCCGTTGAGCCACGCTGCTTCTCTAAGAAAGGGGGGAGCCAAGACACTGACTCATAGGGCTATTTGGGGAATTTGTTTTTTTCATAAATCCCATCCAGGTGGCAATAGATGAGTCGCGCTTGGGGTGCACGTGATTTTAGGAATTTTTCAGCTGTGACCTATCCCTGTTGAATTGAACCCAGGGATCTTTTTCAGATACCGGGGGCCTCTGTCGCAGTCTGTAGAGGAGGAGTCTTGTGGGGCGGGAATGGCAAATCCAAATCAGCATTTCACTTCTAGTGCTTGGCCCATTATCTAGGGACTGTCTATATATGTTGCCAATTTGTACTTCCCAAGCGCTTAGTACAGTGCTCTGCATACAGTAAGCGCTCAATAAATACGATTGATTGATCTACCTCCTCTCTCTGCCTAATCTGCGGCACCAGCCCTTAATTAATGTCAGGGCTCGCCAGCGCTCAACCCAAGTGTCCTCTCGGGAATTGGGAGTTTTGGCACCTCTGGAAAAAACAGTTCCTCGCGCTGGCATGGCCATTCTTACCCCTGGCACCTCTGGTCTTGGAGGGTCATAGCCCTGATCATAATGGCATTTATTAATAATGGCATTTATTAAGCACTTACTATGTGCAAAGCACTGTTCTAAGCACTGGGGAGGTTACAAGGTGATAAAGTTGTCCCACAAGGGGCTCACAGTCTTAATCCCCATTTTACAGATGAGGAAACTGAGGCCCAGAGAAGTGAAGTGACTTGCCCAAAGTCACACAGCTGACAATTGGCAGAGTCAGGATTCGAACCCATGACCTCTGACTCCAAAGCCTGGGCTCTTTCCACTGAGCCACGCTGCTTCGCCCTGATATTTCTGCTCTAGTCTTAGAAGTTCAGAGCCCTAGCATGCCTGAGTGGAAAGAGCCGGGGCTTGGGAGTCACAGGTCGTGAGTTCGAATCCCCACTCCGCCCCTTGTCAGCTGTGTGATTTTGGACTAATCACTTCGCTTCTCTGTGCCTCAGCCGTAAAATGGGGATCAAGACTGTGAGCCCCACGGGGGACAACCTGATAACCTGGTATCTATCCCAGTGTTTAGAACAGTGCTTGGCACATAGTAAGCGCTTAAAGAATGTCATCATTATTATTATTATTATCTCTGGGTTTAGCAATTCATCATCTTGGTACCTTTGGTCTTGTCATTTCAGCTAGGGGAGTAAAATCCACCTTATATGTTGAACAATCTATAGTCACACAGGGCTGTGCCCGTAGTCTGCACTTTCAAATAAACTTGTTATAATAATGATGGCATTTGTTAAGCACTTACTATGTGCAAAGCATCATCATCATCAATCGTATTTATTGAGCACTTACTGTGTGCAGAGCACTGTACTAAGCGCTTGGGAAGTACAAATTGGCAACATATAGAGACAGTCCCTGCCCAACAGTGGGCTCACAGTCTAAAAGCACTGTTCTAAACATTGGGGAGGATACAAGGTGATCAGGTTATCCCACTTAGGGCTCACAGTCTTCATTCCCATTTTACAGATGAGGTAACTGAGGCCCAGAGAAGTGAAGTGACTTGCCCAAAGTCACACAGCTGACAACTGGCGGAGCCAGGATTTGAACCCATGACCTCTGACTCCCAAGGCCTTGCTCGTTCCACTGAGCCACGCTGCTTCTCAATTGTTATGACTGCAGATGCGATAGTCATTGCCATCGGTGATAATGATAATATTATTATTATTCTACCACCCATTTTCAAAGCCACTAGAAATTAAAAATGCAAAATAATGTAATGGCAGGCACTTCCTTCATGCAAAGTAAGTACTCCCTGCCTGCAGAGAAGCAGCGTGGCTCAGTGGAAAGAGCACGGGCTTGGGAGTCAGAGGTTGTGGGTTCTAATCCCGCCTCCGCCACTTGTCCGCTGTGTGACCTTGGGCAAGTCACTTAACTTCTCTGTTCCTCAGTTACCTCGTCTGCGAAACGGGGACTAAAAAAGTGTGAGCCCCACATGGGACAACCTTTCATTCATTCAGTCGTATTTATTGAGCGCTTACTGTGTGCAGAGCACTGTACTAAGCGCTTGGGAAGTACAAATCGGCAACATATAGAGACGGTCCCTACCCAACAGTGGGTTCACAGTCTAGAAGGGGGAGACAGACAACAAAACATATTAACAAAATAAAATAAATAGAATAAACATGTACAAATAAAATAAGTAAATAAAGAGTAATATAAGATAAATAAATAAATAGAGTAATACACATGGTAATACACATGGTAATACACATGATACAACCTGCTTACCCTGTATCTATCCCAGAGCTTAGAACAGTGCTTGGCACGTAGTAAGTGATTAACAAATACCATAATTATTATTATAAGAACCCAGCATCTCCCAAGCGCCTCCTTCCCGTAAGATTCCAAAGCCCACCCAAATCCCAATTCTCCCTGAAAATCAAAACTCACATTTTCCCCCAAGTATCGAACAGTTCGACTTATATGATCATCAGGGGACATGGAAAGGAACTTGCTGTTTGAGTTTATCATTCAGAACTCTTCCTACTTCAGAAGTCGAGTAACTGCCTTCTCCCATTACAGTTGAGTGAGGCTTGCTGGGTTCCTAGAAATATTTGGTCTTCGGTATTTAAAAAAAAAAAAATCCCCACCTGACCGCTCGTCATTTAATTTGCACTCCATGATGAGAGGCTGGAAAATTTAACCTCTCCTCCAATCCCATTTAGTCGGGTTTAACTCACCCAAAATAATATTCCTCTAAATTGGTGGTGGGGAAAGGAGGAGAGAGGAGAGTTCTTAATTATCTTGACTAAGCGTAGCTCCCTAAATTCTCAACAGAGTTCTTCTGGAATCCCTGATAACAATTTAGTATCTTTCTAAGCTTTGAGGGGTTGACAGGAGTTTAAAAAATAAATGAAATAAAATGAATTAATTGCAATTAATCACGGCTTAAATGACACTGGCCTTGACCTTTTAAATGCTGTTTTAGACCCACGAGGCATTTGCATTAATGGGCTTAGTGTCTTGCCAAGTGGTATTGACTGCCGGAATTGAATTACATTAATATCCGTCCTGTCCTGGGTTGTCCGGTGCTGTCCTCATCCCCATCGGTTTCCAAAGGAACCCAAGTGCACAAACTCCGTCAGCTCTGCCTCCGGCTTATCATGTGTGTGGCTGAAAAGCAAACGGGAAGTGGGAAAACAGGCATTCAAGAAAACCCTCTTCATTGACTTGTGGGCCCAAGTTCACCTCCCCCAGTCTCGCACATCTGCCTCTCAATGAAACTGACTGAAATGATTCCTCTGATGGCCTCGTAAGAAAATACTACTACCAGAAATAATTCGTGTTCACTGCCTTTCCGCTGAGATTTCAGAGCACCGATTCAATTCCCTAGATATCCACATCCATAATGCGGAGCTGAAAGGGCTCCATTGTGGGGGATTTTTGCTAACATGTCCAGTTTCACCAAGGCCATGGCAACATGAGAAGCAGCATGGCCTAGCGGGTAGAACACGGATCTGAGAGTTAGAAGGAACTGGGTTCTAATTCCGGCTGTGTGACCTCAGGCCAGTCACTTCACTTCTCTGGGCCTTAGTTCTCCTCCTTCTTCAAATGCTGTCGAGTCGTGTCCGACCCGTAGAGACTCCATGGACGCAACCTCTTTAGAACAACCCATCTTCTGTCGTGAAGTCGTTCTGGTATGTGTATCCATAGGGTTTAATGCTTTGCACATAGTAAGCGCTTAACAAATACCATCATCATTATTATTATTATTAAAGATGCAGAAGTGGTTTACCATCGCCTTCTTCCACTCAGTAAAAACTTGAGTCCCTGTCCATGTCTTTGATCAAAATTATGATCATTTGATCATCTGCCTTTGACTCTTTCCCAAGCTGCTTCTGCCCAGCAGAGGTGAATCGACTTTGATGTTTCATTTCCATTCTGGGTAGCCCAATGTGGCATAGCGCTAAACTTCATCAGCGTAGGCAAACTCTCCTGCCATGATAAAGCATCGATTCAGAGGACAGGGGCCTTAGTTACCTCATCTGTAAAAGGGGGATTAACAGGGGCCTCATCTATAAAAGGGGGATTTAGACAGTGAGCCCCATGTGGAACAGGGACTGTATCCAACCTGATTTGCTCATATCCACCCCCGTGCTTAGTACAGTGCCTGGCACATAGTAAGGGCTGAACAAATACCACCATTTTTATTATCGTGTCAACAAGCATCCCTTTATTCTGCACTAAGCATCTGGGGATGAGAAAACTCAAACGAGTCCATTGCTGAGCAGCGCTTCAAAATAGGAGCTCACAATTTGTTCAGTGCTCCAGCTCATTACCCATAACCATTCACCTTAAAAACCCTCTCTGTCTTTTGCGAGAATGGTCCAGGACAAGGGGAGTTCAATTCCTCAGTTAAGACTTTTTTTTAAGGAAGATAAGGACATTGAGACCCCCACGAAAATTGCTATCCTCGCTGAGACACTCAGTGATAGCACTTAAGACTCTTGGCGTATCCTTTGAAGTCCTTAAATCCACTGAGTTAAAATTACTGCCATGAAAATCGAATTTCCTTAGGGCAATCAATTTTGCCGACATTTCTGAGAAACGTAGTCGGGCTCTTTCAATAAACTAAGAGGACCGGGGATAAACCCAAATCCTTCATTGGGCCAAATGGACTATTTCTCTATAGGGATATTTCACTGCCTGTTACAACTAGGAAGAGGAAACATAAAGTAGACCGCACCTCCGTCAACGCGACTGAAAGTGAAGAACAGAGAGGAAGACATTTTTCCGATTAAAATACAAACGTGAATCGTGCCCCTAATTCTCCATGGGGGACAGATGGGCATCTTGAATCCTGAAAATGAGGCTAATTTGGAAAATCTGTTGCAGCAGTGGACAGTTAGATTCTTCGCATGATGATGGTCCATGACGATGATGATGATGGTTGCGATTTGCATGGAGAAAACAATAGCAACGATAGAATTCTTCGGCCCGCTGATCACTGTACTAAGTGCTTGGGAGAATAGCCTAGAGTGCATAGACATGATTCAATCGATTGACAGCATTTACTGAGCGCTTACTATGTGCTGAGCTTAGAGTCTGCCCTCAAGGATCTTCACAGTCTAACGGAGGAGGAGCTTACAATCAAATCCTCGAGAGAATGAAAAGAGAAATTCGGATCATCGGTTCGAAAAGCCGGCCTCCTCTTCACCAAGCATTTATTCGGTCAAAATCCACCCGGTGTGTCCAGTGAGTTTCTAAGCAATCTTTTCTGCTGTTGACCAAGGTTTTCCCAACGCCGAGACATTTCCCTGATGACGGATTAGGGTGCTCTCGTGAACAAGGAATGTGGCCATTATATCGTTATATTGTCCACTCTCAAGTGCTCAGTACGGCGCTCTGCAAACAGTGAGCACTCAATAAATACTACTGACGGACTGACTGAAAAACGGAGTTAACTCCTTCGAGACGGCAGTGCTTCATGAGGGCTTACTGTGTGCAGAGTAAATGCGTCGCTCAATGGAAAGAGCATGGGCTTTGGAGTCAGAGGTCATGGGTTCGAATCCCTGCTCCGCCACACGTCAGCTGTGTGACCTTGGGCAAGTCACTTTTTTACACTTTTTTACATCTGTAAAATGGGGATTTTACATGTGAATTAGCCCCCTCTGTGAGCCCCCCAATGGGACAACCTGATCACCTTGTATCCTCCCAGCGCTTAGAACAGTGCTTTGCACATAGTAAGCACTTAACAGATGCCATCATTATTATTATTACTATGGGTTCAAATCCCGACTCCGCTGTGTGACTTTGGACGAGTCACTTCACTTCTCTGGGCCTCAGTTCCCTCATCTTTAAAATGGGGATGAAGACTGGTAGCCCCACGTGGGACACCCTGATCTCCTTGTAACCTCCCCAGCGCTTAGAACAATGCTTTGAACACAGTAAGCGCTTAATAAATGCCATCATCATCATCATTATTATCAAATACCATTAGAAGCAGCATGGCCGAGAGGACAGCGCATGGCCCTGGGAGTTGCAAGGACCTGAGTTCTAATCCTGCTCTGCCACTTGCCTGCTGTGTGACTTTGGTCAGGTGACAACCTGAGGAGAAGCAGCATGGCTCAGTGGAAAGAGCCTGGGCTTTGGAGTCAGAGGTCATGGGTTCAAATCCCGGCTCCGCCACTTGTCAGCTGGGTGACTTTGGGCAAGTCACTTAACTTCTCTGGGCCTCAGTTCCCTCATCTGTAAAATGGGGATTAAGACTGTGAGTCCCCCGTGGGACAACCTGATCATCTTGTATACTCCCCAGCGCTTAGAACAGTGCTTTGCACATAGTAAGCACTTAATAAATGCCATCATTATTATTATTATTAACGTCTCTGTGCCTCAGTCCTGTGCCTCGCTTCTCCTTTTCTTCATCCTACATAGAATGTAAACCCCAGGTGGGACAGGGGCTGTGTCCAACCTAATGAACTTCACGTTCCCCAGCGCTTAGAACAGTATCTGACGCATAGTAAGCGCTTAACGAATACCGTGAAATTAAAAAAAATAATGAAAAATATCAACACCATTAACCAAAGCAGCAGGTGATGGAGATTGCCGTTTGTGACATCCTAGGAAACTAGGAAATGAGAGGGAGGAGAAAGATGGAGGAAACCACAACTGACTCCATGAGAACACGGTCAGATCATCATGGGGAGGAGGAATGACAAACCCGCTTTATAACCAAAGCCATTTGCTGGCCGAACTCTCGATGCCTTTTAAACAATAACTTTCCCTTTACTTTGCTCCTTGCAGCTGACTGCAATTTAAGTGGTTTAAATAAAAGCTGGAATTTCTCTTCTACAAATGAAACCTACACATTTGATGTCTGAGTTCTGATCTCATTCCTTAGCCTTATAAGGTTAATATCGATATGAATAACATAACTGCTCACCGTCCCCCCAACTCACTCAAATCCTGTGTATTGAAACAATTAGTTTGTGGTATTTCCATGTGACATTAAAGTTTGGCATTTTAAAGCTGGTTCATTCATTCAATCGTATTTATTGAGCACTTACTGTGTGCAGAGCACTGTACTAAGCGCTTGGAAAGTACAAGTCGGCAACATATAGAGACGGTCCCTACCCAACAACGGGCTCGCAGTCTAGAAGCGGGAGACAGACAACAAAACAAAACATGGAGACAGGTGTCAAGATCTTACTGCAAAATAACAATAATAATTGTGGTATTTGTTAAGCGCTTACTATGTGCCAGGCACTGCACTAAGCGCTGGGGTGGATACAAAGTAAAGGATTCAAGAGCTTAGATGGCTTTCATCATTTAAGCAGTGTGGCTCAGTGGAAAGAGCCTGGGCTTTGGAGTCAGAGGTCATGGGTTCAAATCCTGGCTCGGCCAACTGTCAGCTGGGTGACTTTGGGCAAGTCACTTATAATAATAATAATAATAATGGCATTATTAAGCACTTACTATGTGCAAAGCACTGTTCTAAGCGCTGGTGAGGTTACAAGGTGATCAGGTTGTCCCCCGTGGGGCTCACAGTCAATCCCCATTTTCCAGATGAGGTAACTGAGGCACAGAGAAGTGAAGTGACTTGCCCAAAGTCACACAACTGACAAGTGGCAGAGCCGGGATTCGAACCCATGACCTCTGACTCCAAAGCCCGGGCTCATTCCACTGAGCCACGCTGCTTCACTTAGTTTCTCTGGGCCTCAGTTACTTCATCTGTAAAATGGGGATTAAAACTGTGAGCCCCCAGTGGGACAACCTGATCACCTTGTAACCTCGCCAGTGCTTAGAACAGTGCTTTGCACATAGTAAGTGCTTAATAAATGCCATCATTACTATTATTATTTAGTTAATAGGGGCTTGATTTGGGAGGCGGGGGGGACAAAAATAAAGTTCCCCTTAATCCTGGTTTTTGATTTAACAAGCTGTTAAACTTCTAGACTGTGAGCCCACTGTTGGGTAGGGACTGTCTCCATATGTTGCCAACTTGTACTTCCCAAGCGCTTAATCCAGTGCTCTGCACACAGTAAGCGCTCAATAAATATGATTGATTGATTGATTGATTACACTCTAATGAAAGTTACATGCAAAAAGTGTTTTCCTCGGGTTCTGCTTAGCCCGGGGATCCTGTTCTCATCATCATCATCATCATCATCATCATCATCATCATCATCAATCGTATTTATTGAGTGCTTACTGTGTGCAGAGCACTGTACTGAGCGCTTGGGAAGTACAAGTTGGCAACACATAGAGACAGTCCCTACCCAACAGTGGGCTCACAGTCTAGAAGGGGGAGACGGAGAACAAAACCAAACATACTAACAAAATAAAATAAATAGAATAGATATGTACAAATAAAATAAATAAATAAATAAATAAATAGAGTAACAAATACGTACAAACACGTTTGTTCAGTTCATTCCTCCCAGCACTAACGAGGAAACGCGCAAAAGTTAAAAGGGGGGAAACGGATGAGGAATGTCCCTTTTAGTGCAAAAAGGGAAAGAAATCCATCAGGTGTGGGCAGGTTGGAGAGTGGAGAGAGAGACAGGCAGATTCATTTTCAAAAGTAGGTCCACGGCTGCAATGGGACCGCTTTCGTCTTGTGGCAAACAGTCTGGACAGGTAGCAAGAAGTGTTTGGCTAAGACTCGATTTGGCTAAGGCTCTAACTCTTCCATTTAGCCGCCGGAGGAGAAACCGGGAGGTGGGCCTCAATCAATCAATCAATCAATCAATCAATCATATTTATTGAGCGCTTACTGTGTGCAGAGCACTGGACTAAGCGCTTGGGAAATCCAAGTTGGCAACACATAGAGACGGTCCCTACCCAACAGCGGGCTCACAATCAATCAATCAATCGTATGTATTGAGCGCATACTGTGTGCAGAGAGCACTGTACTAAGCGCTTGGGAAGTATAAGTTGGCAACATATAGAGACAGTCCCTACCCAACAGTGGGCTCACAGTTTAAAAGGGGGAGACGGAGAACAAAACCAAACATACTAACAAAATAAAATAAATAGAATAGATATGCACAAGTAAAATAAATAAATAAATAAATAAATAGAGTAATAAATCTGTACAAACATATATACCTATATACAGGTGCTGTGGGGAAGGGAAGGAGGTAAGATGAGGGGATGGAGAGGGGGACGAGGGGGAGAGGAAGGAAGGGGCTCAGTCTGGGAAGGTCTCCTGGAGGAGGTGATCTCTCAGTAGGGCCTTGAAGGGAGGGAAATCCAAGTTGGCAACACATAGAGATGGTACCTACCCAACAGCAGACTCACAATCAATCAATCAATCAATCGCATTTATTGAGCGCTTACTGTGTGCAGAGCATTGTACTAAGCGCTTGGGAAGTACAAGTTGGCAACATATAGATCTGGTCCCTACCCAACAGTGGGTTCACAGGCTAGAAGGGGGAGACAGAGAACAAAACATATTAACAAAATGAAATAAATAGAATAGATATGTACAAATAAAATAACTATGTACAGACGAGGGAACTGAGGCCAGAGAAGTGAAGTGACTTGCCCAAAGTCACACAGCTAAGTGGCAGTGTCGGGATTAGAACCCACGACCTCTGACTCCCAATCCCGTTCTCTTTCCACTGAGCAAGATAACAGAGTTGGCGGACACTTTCCCTACCTACAGCGAGCTAACCGTCTCCAGGACTGTAGAAGAAGCGAGATTGGGGGTCGGATCTTCTCCCACCCTAAAGTTTAGCTTCCTTCCTGTTTTCCAAGGTCATTTCCTTACAAGCATGGGATTGTTCTTCTGTCCCGCTTCCGAAGGGCTTCCCCATCAGGGTCCTAGGTCCATGGTCATGTAAAAAATATCGGTGCTGCTCTCTTTACAGAAGAACTAGACTGTGAGCCCACGGTTGGGTAGGGACCGTCTTTATATGTTGCCACCTTGTACTTCCCAAGCGCTTAGTACACTGCTCTGCACACAGTCAATAAATATAATTGATTGATTGATTGATTGATTAACTAGCCTGGGATATACAAAGGCAGACCAGCCACTGAATGAAACTACAGGGGAGAGTAAAACTCTTATACAAGACTGTGATGGGTGGAGTTCACAAAACCACAGGACTCTGCCATCTGGGGAGTTCTTGCTGTATATATGTATATATGTTTGTATATATCTATTACTCTATTTATTTATTTATTTATTTTACCTGTACATATCTATTCTATTTATTTTATTTTGTTAGTATGTTTGGTTTTGTTCTCTGTCTCCCCCTTTTAGACTGTGAGCCCGCTGTTGGGTAAGGACCGTCTCTATATGTTGCCAACTTGTACTTCCCAAGCACTTAGTACAGTGCCCTGCACACAGTAAGCGCTCAATAAATACAATTGATGATGATGATGATAATATGTATATATGTTTGTACATATTTATTACTCTATTTATTTTACTTGTACATATCTATTCTATTTATTTTATTTTGTTAGTATGTTTGGTTTTGTTCTCTGTCTCCCCCTTTTAGACTGTGAGCCCGCTGTTGGGTAAGGACTGTCTCTATATG
Organism: Tachyglossus aculeatus; assembly: GCF_015852505.1. Classification (NCBI taxonomy): domain Eukaryota; kingdom Metazoa; phylum Chordata; class Mammalia; order Monotremata; family Tachyglossidae; genus Tachyglossus; species Tachyglossus aculeatus. Next base: position 42,542,594 of record NC_052074.1, on the reverse strand, counting down.
TTGCCAACTTGTACTTCCCAAGCACTTAGTACAGTGCTCTGCACACAGTAAGCGCTCAATAAATACGATTGATTGATTGATTGATTGATTCTTCCTTCATCCCCAGTGGCTCACGCTGGTTAAACACACGAGTCTTTCCGTGGGGAATGCTGGTCCCCAGGCTCAATAAAGCCACGTGACTCTACAAAACCGCTTCCAAAAATCTCACTGCTCACTCTTCTTTGTGGACTTTTGCTTTGGTGTGACTTTGGGCAAGTCACTTAACTTCTCTGTGCCTCAGTTACCTTATCGGTAAAACGGGGATTTAGATTGTGGGTTTAGGGGTTCAAATCCCAGCTCCGCCAATTGTCAGCTGTGTGACTTTGGGCAAGTCACTTAACTCCTCTGGGCCTCAGTGACCTCATCTGTAAACGGGGATTAGGCAGGACTCAAGTACTAATAATGATGGCATTTGTTAAGTGCTTACTATGTGCAAAGCACTGTTCTAAGCGCTGGAGCACTGTTCTAAGCGCTGGTAGCATTTCCCCATTTTCAAATTTTATTTTCCCAGCGTTGAGAGACCACTTACCTGATTTCCTTCCATTGATCCTGCGTTGAGCTCTTAGATTCCACGGGAGGGTTTTCCCATCTAATTTTCATGTCTGTAACACAAAGAATATTCTTTCGGTGCCTTTAATTCCACCTACTTCAGAATCCTTGGTGAGCACTGATTTCATATACGGGAAGGATTTATAGATAATAGCCTCAATCAATCAATCAATCAATCAATCAATCGTATTTATTGAGCGCTTACTATGTGCAGAGCACTGTACTAAGCACTTGGGAAGTACAAATTGGCATCACATAGAGACAGTCCCTACCCAACAGTGGGCTCACAGTCTAAAAGGGGGAGACAGAGAACAGAACAGACAGAGAACAGCCTCAGGAAGACTTGGGGAGAAAATTGTTAAGTGCATAGTAATTGAGAGCAGTGTTGTTTCGAAAATACAAAACCGTTCACAACAACACGGATAAAATGGAAATATTGAAGCTTTACTCTTACATAGATTTGAGTTTGAAGTGATAAACATTCGGGTCTGTGTGGGTGGATGTATGTGTGTGTGTGTGTGTGTAGCTTACTGAATGCCATTTCTATGTATATCAAAATGCCCTTTTACATTCGACAGGAGTGTTAGATATTCAGATAATACACTGGAGCTTTTACTGTTTTATGGTAATGATACTAAAGCAAACTAAAGCAAAGCAAGGCAATCGATTCAGAGAAGCTGTTGGGTAGGGACTGTCTCTATATGTTGCCAACTTGTACTTCCCAAGCACTTAGTACAGTACTCTACACAGTAAGCGCTCAATAAATACGACTGATTTATTGATTGATTATAACAGAATCCATTTTTTATGGCATTTATTTCTTTATTGAGAGCTCACCTCCTCCAGGAGGCCTTCCCAGACTGAGCCCCCATCCTTCCTCTCCCCCTTGTCCCCCTTTCCATCCCCCCTGCCTTACCTCCTTCCCTTCCCCACAGCACCTGTATATATGCATATATGTTTTTATGTATTTATTACTCTATTTATTTATTTATTTTACTTGTACACATCCTATTTATTTTACTTTGTTAATATGTTTTGTTTTGTTCTCTGTCTCCCCCTTCTAGACTGTGAGCCCACTGTTGGGTAGGGACCATCTCTATATGTTGCCAATTTGTACTTCCCAAGCGCTTAGTACAGTGCTCTGCACACAGTAAGCGCTCCATAAATACGATTGAATGAATGAATGAATTTATTTATTTTTTAATGGCATTTATTAAGCGCTTACTATGTGCAAAGCACTGGTTTAATAATAATAATGGTGGTATTTGTTAAGTGCTTACTATGTGCAAAGCCCTGTTCTAGCGCTGGGGAGGTCACAAGGTGATCAGATTGTCCCACAGGGGGCTCACAGTCTTAATACCCATTTTACAGATGAGGTCACTGAGGCCCAGAGAAGTGAAGTGGCTTGCCCAAAGTCACACAGCTGACAATTGGCGGAGCTGGGATTTGAACCCATGACCTCTTATTCCAAAGCCCGCGCTCTTTCCACTGAGCCATGTTGCTTCTCAGGGCCTAGAAATGACAAATTCATCCTAAAATTTGTACATTGACTCTTTGATGTTGAAGGCAAGAGATCCAAGTCATTATTATAAATAATAATAATAACAATGAATAATTATGGTATTTTAAGTGCTTACTATGTGCCCAGCACTGTTCTAAGCATTGGAGTAGATACAAGCTAATGAGGTTGGACATGTCCCTGTCCCACATGGGGCTCACACTCTTAATCCCCATTTTACATTCATTCATTCATTCAATCGTATTTATTGAGTGCTTACTGTGTGCAGAGCACTGTACTAAGCGCTTGGGAAGTACAAGTTGGCAACATATAGAGACGGTCCCTACACAACAGTGGATCTCAAAGCAGTGAGGCTTGAGGAGCAGTGTGGCTCAGTGGAGAGAGCCAGGGGCTGAGAGTCGGGAGGACCTGGGTTCTAATCCCGCCTCCACCACTTGTCTGCTGTGTGACCTTGGGGGAGTCACTTCTCTGGGCCTCCTCATCTGTAAAATGGGGATGGAGACTGTGAGCCCCATGTGGGACAGGATTGGGTCCAACCGGATTACTTGTATCTACTCCGGCGCTTAGAAGAGTGCCTGGCACATATTCATTCATTCATTCAATCGTATTTATTGAGCGCTTACTGTGTGCAGAGCACTGTACTAAGCGCTTGAGAAGTGCAAGTTGGCAACATATAGGGGCGGTCCCTCCCCAACAGCGGGCTCACAGTCTAGAAATCTATAATATAACATAGTAAGCGCTTAATACCATTAAAAAAAGGGGTCGGAGGGTTATTTTGTCCTCCAGAAAGACAGAGTGGAAAGGAACACATCCTGTAGGAAAGCCATTTGGCTTAAATACCTGCTCCGGGACTGGAAAAGTGTGCAGAGGAAAAGTCTACTCTTGTTCTTTAATAAACCCGTTCAATTTTGGCTTCCCACGAGCCACACAACCCGGTTATGCGGATAGTGGCTTTCTGAAACTGCTAATTTGAAGCAACTGAGATTTCCAGGGCCAACCATATGTTGCCAACTTGTACTTCCCAAGCGCCTAGTACAGTGCTCTGCACACAGTAAGTGCTCAATAAATACGATTGAAAGAAGGAATGAACCAGTTGGTTGCTTCCCCTTCCATAACTTATTTCTGTGCCTGTCTCTCCCTCTAGAATGAAAGCTCCTTGAGGGCGGGGATTCCGTTTACTATTAATTAATCGATCATATTTATTGAAGGCTTATCCTGTGCACAGACTGTACTAAGCACTCAGGAGGGTACAATGTAACCGAGTTGTTAGAGAGTCATTATACTAACTGTATTGTACTCTCCCAAGAGCTTAGTCCGGTGTCCTGCAAAGTGCTCAGCAAATACCATTGACCGATTGACTACAGCCCCTGTTTGTTCTTTAATCAAATTGTGGAAGCATCCGATCCTGGATGAATACAAAGTCCGATTTTTCTCCTGTCCTTTGTGTTTTCAGGCAATTATCCTGCTTTGGAGGGAAAGTCCCAGACCTCGGCTTCCTTGGTTGCCAGTGACGGCTAGCGTTCGAGCCAAGAGTTGCATCTCTCCGCCGCAGACAAGTTTATTTCTTCAAGATTGTATTTACACAGTTCAACTTTTTTCATTCTGGGTCTGTTCTAACCTCCAATTTAGAGGGGAGTTGACATAAATGGCGGGGGGTTTTTTTCTCTACTATTGCAAAGTCTTTGGCCTGTGAAATGCTTGGGATCAAAAATACAACTGGCAAATGCCTGCTAATCTGTCGTGCCACGATAATAATAATAATAATGGTGTTTGCTAATAATAATGGCGTTTAAGAAGCGCTTACTATGTGCAAAGCACTGTTCTAAATGCTGGGGAGGTTGCAAGGTGATCAGGTTGTCCCACGGGGGGCTCACAGTCTTAATCCCCATTTTCCAGATGAGGTCACTGAGGCCCAGAGAAGTGAAGCGACTTGCCTAAAGTCACACAGCCAACAATTGGCGGAGCCGGGATTTGAACCCATGACCTCTGCCTCCAAAGCCCGGGCTCTTTCCACTGAGCCACGCTGCTTCTCACGCTTGCTATGTGCCCAGCACTGTTCTAAGCGCTGGGGAGGTTACAAGGGGATCAGGTTGTCCCATGGGGTTTAATCCCCATTTTCCAGATGAGAAGTGAAGTGACTTGCCCAAAATCACACAGGTGATCAGGTTGTCCCGCGGGGGGCTCACCGTTTTAATCCCCATTTTCCTGATGAGGGAACTGAGGCACAGAGAAATGAAGTGACTTGCCCCAAGTCACACAGCTGACGGTTGGCAGAGCCGGGATTAGAACCCGTGACCTCTGTCTCCCAAGCCCGGGCTCTTCCCACTGAGCCACGCTGCTTCTCCTAGACGCAACGGGATCGCTTTGGCCACATGTGAGTTTTGTAAGTCGGATTCTTGCTTGCACATCGCAGTGTGTTGCACTTCTGCCCAACTATTCGACTATTGTACCCACAGCAACATATGACTGGCAGGAATCTCTGCACACAGTAAGCGCTCAATAAATACGATTGATGATGATGATGAGAGCCGATCATCATCTCTAGCATCAGTTCCTTCTTACAGGTCCTCCATCCTGAGTTTTTGGGTGAGGATCACCCAAAATGAGACTCCGTCGTGGAATTGTTTTCCCCCTGAGCAAGTGGTGGGAATGTTGTCTCCTTGGTTGGGCCCCAGTTTGGGGCGGAATCTTTGTGATTCCTCCCACAAGGAGAAGGTGAATTTAGGAAGGGGCCTAGCCCCATTCAAGTTGTTCCTCAAGACTCTCCTCCTTGGACTTTTACCTCCACTGATTTGTCGCCTCTTTAACTAGACCGAGTCCTGCTCTCCTCATGGTTAGGATTATTTGGGACTTAATAATAATAATAATGGCATTTATTAAGCGCTTACTATGTGCCAAGTACTGTTCGAAGCGCTGGGGAGGTTGCAAGGTGATCAGGTTGTCTCACAGTCTTAATCCCCATTTTATAGATGAGGTAACTGAGGCACAGAGAATAATAATAATTATAATAATAATAATGGCATTTATTATGCGCTTACTATGTGCAAAGCACTGTTCTAAGCACTGGGGAGGTTACAAGGTGATCAGGTTGTCCCATGTGAGGCTCACAGTCTTAATCCCCATTTTACAGATGAGGTAATTGAGGCTCAGAGACGTTAAGTGGCTTACCCAAAGTCACACAGCTGACAAGCGGTGGAGCCAGGATTTGAACCCAAAGCCCGTGCTCTTTCCACTGAGCCACGCTGCTTCTCTCTTGAATATTTAAGTATTTGTAAATATTTAATATTTAAGATGGACAGAGATTTACTCTCTCCTTCACCCAACCCCCCGTTAGTCTCTTTTCCTGGATGTTTCCATAATCCCTGGAGTTCATTTAAGTATTTGTAAATATTTAATATTCAAGATGGACAGAGATTTACTCTCTCCTTCACCCAACCACCCTGTTAGTCTCTTTTCCTGGGTGTTTCCATAATCCCTGGAGTTTTTTTATGGGGTTTGTTAAGCACTTACTATATGGCAAGCACTAAACCCTGGGATAGATACAAGATATTCAAGTTGGACTCAGTGTATTACCCATATGGGGCTCACAGTCTTAATCCTCATTTTACAGATGAGGTGGCGGAAGCACACAGAAGTGAATAATAATAACAATAATAATTATTATTGCAGTATTTGTTAAAGTGCTTACTGTTTGCCAGGCACTGTGCTCAGCACCGGGGTGGATACACGCAAATTGGGTTGGATATAGTCCCTGTCCCAAATGGGACTCTCAATCTCCATCCCCATTTTACAGATGAGGTAACGGAGGCCCAGAGAAAGTGACTTGCCCAAAGCCACGCGGCAGACAAGTGACAGAGTCAGGATTAGAACCCGTGACCTTCTGGCTCCCAGTATCGAGCTCCATCCACTACGCCATACTGCTTCTTATTTGTATTGATAATAGTAATAATAATAATGGTATTTGTTAAGCACTTACAATGGGCCCAGCGCTGTTTCTTCATTCATTCATTCAATCGTATTTATTGAGCGCTTACTGTGTGCAGAGCACTGGACTAAGCGCTTGGGAAGTACCACTTGGCAACAGATAGAGACGGTCCCTACCCAACAACGGGCTCACAGTCTAGAAGGGGGAGAGAGAAAACAAAACAAAACATGTACACAGGTGTCAAAAGTCAGAATAAATAGAATTACAGCTATATTGCTATGTGCCAAGCATTCTGCTAAGTGCTGGGGTAGTTACAAAATAATCAGGTTGGACATAATCCTGTCCCACATGGGGCTCACAGTCCAAGCCGGGAAGAGAACGGGAATTTCCTCCCCATTTCACAGATGAGGAAACTAAAGCACAGAGACTTCAAATGGCTTGCCCAAAGTCACACAGCAGGCACCTGTATATATATATATATATATATATATATTTAGCATATATATGCTTTATATATATATACATATATATATACACATATATATATATTCTTCTAGACTGTGAGCCCACTGTTGGGTAGGGACTGTCTCTATATGTTGCCAACTTGTACTTCCCAAGCGCTTAGTACAGTTCTCTGCACACAGTAAGTGCTCAATAAATACAATTGAATGAATGAATGAATATATGTTTGTACATATTTATTACTCTATTTATTTTACTTGTACATATTCATTCATTTTATTTTGTTAATATATTTTGTTTTGTTGTCTGTCTCCCCCTTCTAGACTGTGAGCCCGCTGTTGGGTAGGGACTGTCTCTAGATGTTGCCAACTTGGACTTCCCAAGCGCTTAGTACAGTGCTCTGCACACAGTAAGCGCTCAATATATACGATTGATTGATTGATCGCTATAATTCTATTTATTCTGATGGTATTCTGACTTATTTTGTTTTGTTGTCTGTCTCCCCTCTTTATGTAATATATATAGCTATAAATTCTATTTATTCTGAGGGTATTCTGTCGACTTGTTTTGTTGTCTGTCTCCCCGCTTTATGTAAGATATATATATATAGCTATAATTCTATTTATTCTGAGGGTATTCTGCCTGCTTTTGTTGTCTGTCTCCCCGCTTTATGTAATATATATTGCTATAATTCTATTTATTCTGATGGTATTCTGTCAACTTGTTTTGCTTTGTTGTCTGTCTCCCCTCTTTATGTGATATATATAGCTACAATTCTATTTATTCTGATGGTATTCTGTCGACTTTTGTTGTCTGTCTCCCCGCTTTATGCGATATATATAGCTACAATTCTATTTATTCTGATGGTATCCTGTCCACTTGTTTTGTTGTCTGTCTCCCCGCTTTATGCAATATATATAGCTACAATTCTATTTATTCTGATGGTATTCTGTCGACTTGTTTTGTTGTCTGTCTCCCCGCTTTATGCGATATATATAGCTATAATTCCATGAATTCTGATGGTATTCTGTCGACTTCTAGACTGTGAGCCCACTGTTGGGTAGGGACTGTCTCTATATGTTGCCAATTTGTACTTCCCAAGCGCTTAGTACAGTGCTCTGCACACAGTAAGCGCTCAATAAATACAATTGACTTGTTTTGCTTTGTTGTCTGTCTCCCCGCTTTATGCGATATATATAGCTCTAATTCTATTTATTCTGATGGTATTCTGTCGACTTCTTCTGCTTTGTTGTCTCCCCGCTTTATGGAATATATATCGCTCTAATTCTATTTTATTCTGATGGTATTCTGTCGACTTTTTTTGCTTTGTTGTCTGTTTCCCTGCTTTATGATGTAGCATATATAATCTATTTATTCTAATGGTATTCTGTCGACTTCTTTTGCTTTGTTGCCCGTCTCCCCGCTTTATGTAACACATATATGGCTACAATTCAATTTATTCTGATGGTATTCTGTCGACTTCTTTTGCTTTGTTGCCTGTCTCCCCGCTTTATGTAACACATATATGGCTACAATTCAGTTTATTCTGATAGTATTCTGTCGACTTCTTTTGCTTTGTTGCCTGTCTCCCCGCTTTATGTAGCATATATATGGCTACAATTCAATTTCTTCTGATGGTATTCTGTCGATTTCTTTTGCTTTGTTGCCTGTCTCCCCGCTCTATGTAACATATATATGGCTACAATTCACTCTGATGGTATTCCGTCAGTTTGTTTTGTCGTCTGTCTCCCCGCTTCTAGACTGTGAGCCCGTTGTGGGCAGGGACTGTCTCTGTTGCTGAGCTGTACTTCCCAAGCGCTTAACACACCGTAAGCGCTCAATAAATACGACTGAATGCATGAATTGAATGAGACACCTTTATTACTATCATTATTATCGTTATCATCTCCCCGCTCCTCCCCTCTCTTTCCCTCACGGCCTCCTTCTCCTCAGGCCCTTCCCTCAGGCCGCCCGCCATTAGGCCAGCTAAGCCCGAGATGAAGCGAGCCGGGGGCTGTGCGCATGCGTGGTGCGGTGCCCCCCCACAAATCGATGCTCTGGGTAATCCCACATCTCCTCCCCGCGCGTGCGCACTCGCGCGTGCCCCTCCCCGAACGATGCTCTCGGCCATCCCCGCGGCTCCTCCCTCCCCCCCCCCCCCCCCCCCAACCCTGCGCTTCCGCCATGACCAAGGCGACTCCATTTTGACGACGGGCAGACTTGGCCTCCTGGCAAGGCCTGGGCAGGTACGAGCTGCCCCTCGCCCCCTCCCAACCTCCATGTCCCTTCCCTTATTTCCCCTCTCATCACCTTTGCTATCCTTAGTGGGAGGGGTCTCTCCCTTCTCCCCCACCCTGGGCCCTCCCCTCCATCCTGCAATCTTGGGCCTGCGATGCCAACCACTGGACCACCCCACCACTCCCTCCAGGCGCCTCACTTTATTTCCTGCGGAGGGGGAGTGCTTAAAACAGTGCTTTGCAATCAATCAATCAATCGTATTTATTGAGCGCTTACTGTGTGCAGAGCACTGGACTAAGCGCTTGGGAAGTACAAATTGGCAACATCTAGAGCCAGTCCCTACCCACCAGTGGGCTCGCAGTCTAAAAGGGGGAGACAGAGGACAAAACCAAACATACTAACAAAATAAAATAAATAGAATAGATATGTACAAGTAAAATAAATAGAGTAATAAATATGTACAAACATATATACAGGTGCTGTGCACATAGTAAGCTTAGCTTACTATGCATAGCTTTGCACCTGTATATATGTTTGTACATATTTGTTACTCTGTTTATTTTACTTGTACATATCATCGTCAGTGGTATTTATTGAGCGCTTACTATGTGCAGAGCATTGTACATATCTATATTCTATTTATTTTATTTTGTTAGTATGTTTGGTTTTGTTCTCTGTGTCCCCCTTCTAGACTGTGAGCCCGCTGTTGGGGTAGGGACTGTCTCTGTATGTTGCCAACTTGGACTTCCCAAGCGCTTAGTACAGTGCTCTGCACACAGTAAGCGCTCAATAAATACGATTGATGATGATGATGATCCTGGGGCTGCGACGCCAACCACTGGACCACCCCACCACTCCCTCCAGGCGCCTCACTTTATTTCCTGGGGAGGGGGAGTGCTTAGAACAGTGCTTTGCACATAGCTTAGCTTACTATGCATAGCTTTGCATCTGTATATATGTTTGTACATATTTGTTACTCTGTTTATTTTACTTGTACATATCATCAGTGGTATTTATTGAGCGCTTACTATGTGCAGAGCATTGTACATATCTATATTCTATTTATTTTATTTTGTTAGTATGTTTGGTTTTGTTCTCTGTCTCCCCCTTTTAGACTGCGAGCCCGCTGTTGGGGTAGGGACTGTCTCTAGATGTTGCCAACTTGTACTTCCCAAGCGCTTAGTACAGTGCTTTGCACACAGTAAGCGCTCAATAAATACGATTGATGATGATGATCCTGGGCCTGCGACGCCAACCACTGGACCACCCCACCACTCCCTCCAGGCGCCCCGCTTTATTTCCTGGGGAGGGGGAGTGCTTAGAACAGTGCTTTGCACATAGTAAGCTTAGCTTACTATGCATAGCTTTGCACCTGTATATATGTTTGTACATATTTGTTACTCTATTTTACTTGTACATACCTATTCTATTTATTTTATTTTGTTAGTATGTTTGGTTTTGTTCTCTGTCTCCCCCTTTTAGACTGTGAGCCCGCTGTTGGGTAGGGACTGTCTCTAGATGTTGCCAACTTGTACTTCCCAAGCGCTTAGTACAGCGCTCTGCACACAGTAAGCGCTCAATAAATACGATTGATGATGATGATAGTAAGCGCTAGCTCTCTTCCTCCCTTCAAGGCCCTACTGAGAGCTCACCTCCTCCAGGAGGCCTTCCCAGACTGAGCACCTTCCTTCCTCTCCCCCTTGTCGTCATCATCAATCGTATTTATTGAGTGCTTACTGTGTGTAGAGCACTGTACTAAGCGCTTGGGAAGTACAAGTTGGCAGCATAGAGACAGTCCCTACCCAATAGTGGGCTCTGGGCTCTCCATCCCCTACATCTTACCTCCTTCCCTTCCCCACAGCACCTGTATATATGTTTGTACATATTTATTACTCTATCTTGTACATATCTATTCTATTTATTTTATTTTGTTAGTGTGTTTGGTTTTGTTCTCTGTCTCCCCCTTCTAGCCTGTGAGCCCACTGTTGGGTAGGGACTGTCTCTATGTGTTGCCGACTTGTACTTCCCAAGCGCTTAGTACAGTGCTGTGCACACAGTAAGCACTCAATAAATACGATTGATTGATTGATTAATAAATGCCATTATCATTATTAGATATTAGAGAAGCAGCGTGGCTCAGTGGAAAGAGCATGGGCTTTGGAGTCAGAGGTCATGGGTTCAAATCCCAGCTCCTCCAATTAGCTGTGTGACTTTGGGCAAGTCACTTCACTTCTCTGGGCCTCAGTTACCACATCTGTAAAATGGGGATGAAGACTGTGAGCCCCCACGTGGGACAACCTGATCACCTTGTAACCTCCCCAGTGCTTAGAACAGTGCTTTGCATATAGTAAGCGCTTAATAAATGCCATCATTATTATTATTATTATTATTATTAGAGGAATGGGAGAGGAGGGTACAAGGAGAAAAATGGGAAAGGAAGTGGAAGTAGGAGGGGATGGAGCAGAGGCAGGGAGTGGAAGGGGTGTTGGGAGGGCTGCCCTTTGAATTTAATAATAATAATAATGGCATTTATTAATATATGTTATATATAATATAATATATAATTATATATGTTGCCAACTTGTACTTCCCAAGTGCTTAGTACAGTGCTCAGCTCACAGTAAGCGCTCAATAAATACGATTGATTGATTAAGTGCTTACTATGTGCAAGGCACTGTTCTAAGCGCGGGGGGTATACAAGGTGATCAGGTTGTCCCACGGGGGCTCACAGTCTTCATCCCCATTTTCCAGATGAGGTCACTGAGGCCCAGAGAAGTGAAGTGGCTTCCCCAAAGGCACCCAGCTGACAAGTGGCAGAGTCAGGATTCGAACCCATGACCTCTGACTCCAAAGTCTGGGCTCTTTCCACTGAGCCACCTGCATCTCTAGGAATTTAGGAATTCTGTCGTATTTATTGATCGTTTACTGTGTGCAGAGCGCTGTACTAAGCGCTTGGGAAGTACAAGTTGGCAACACATAGAGATGGTCCCTACCCAACAACGGGCTCCCAGGTCGTAAATTCTAATCCCGACCCCGCCACTTGTCTGCTGTGTGACAGGCAAGTCACTTAATAATAATAACACCAATAATAATAATAATGGCATTTGTTAAGCGCTTACTATGTGCTGAGCAGTGTTTTAAGCTCTGGGGTAATAATAATAATGCTGGCATCTGTTAAGCGCTTATTATGTGCAAAGCACTGTTCTAAGCGCTGGGGAGGATACAAGGTGATCAGGTTTTCCACGTGAGGTTCACAGTCTTAATCCCCATCGTACAGATGAGGTAGCCCGGTGTTGGATAGGGACCGTTTCTATACCAATCAATCAATCGTATTTATTGAGCGCTTACTGTGTGCAGAGCACTGTACTAAGCGCTTGGGAAGTACAAGTTGGCAACATATAGAGACAGTCCCTACCCAACAGTGGGCTCACAGTCTAAAAGGGGGAGACAGACAACAAAACCAAACATACTAACAAAATAAAATAAATAGAATAGATATGTACAACTAAAATAAATAGAGTAATAAATATGTACAAACATATATACATATTGCCGACTTGTGTTTCCCAAGCGCTTAGTACAGTGCTCTGCACACAGTGAGCGATCAATGAATACGATTGAATGAATGAACAGAGAAGCCAAGTGACTTGCCCAAAGCCCCGCAGCAGATCAGTGGCGAAGGCAGGATTAGAACCCATGTCCTCTGACTCCAAAGGCTCTTGCCCAAAGCCCCCCAGCAGATCAGTGGCGGAGGCAGGATTAGAACCCATGTCCTCTGACTCCATAGTGGTCTTTCCACTATGCCACGCCGCCTCTCAGCTTACCTTCTCTGTGCCTCAGTTCCCTCATCTGTCAAATGGGGATTAAAACTGTGAGCCCCACTTGGGACAGTCGGATGACCTTGTATCTACCCCAGCGCTTAGAACAGTGCTCAGCCCATAGTAAGCGCTTAGCGAATGCCATCATTATCATTATTATTATTATAGGCCTTGACACCCTCAGGGCTGAGGTGGTCCTGCCTCGGTGGCTCATAGGAGAGGGGAAGGGCAAGTTTGGTAGGTGGGGGGTGAAGGGGAGGAATTTCCCTTCGTCATCCCTGCCGTCATTCCGGGCGTCACCTGTCATTACTGTCATTAGTTCCCTTTCTGTTCCAGGAAGAAATTCTGTTTATTATATCTTTCAAAGAGGACAGACTTCCCTACACCCCTGGCCTTCTCCGCACCAGAAATGGCCACTGTGAGTACTTTTTAGGGGCCTTAGCTCAATCGGGTGTGAGCGTGTGTAGGTGTTTGTGTGTTTGTGTGACTGTGGGGTCCGGGTGTTGGGGCAGGGGTCAGGTGTAGGGTTTCTCAGAATGAACCAGAGGCTCCTTGAGAGTCATAAACCACGGACTTTTAACGTACATAAAGGAATTCACCTGCTCTGAGACATTCCCTTTGTATACTTGGTCTTGCTTAAAAAGACATAGGTCCAAAGCGATGATTCTACTTCTTACAAACATTAACTGAGCCTTTTAGTATTCCAGCACCTCGGTACATAGTAGTGTCCACTCTCTTTTCTCCAGACTATGTACAGTCAATCAATCAATCGTATTTATTGAGCGCTTACTGTGTGCAGAGCACTCTACTAAGCGCTTGGGAAGTATAAGTTGGCAGCATGTAGAGACAGTCCCTACCCAACAGTGGGCTCACAGTCTAAAAGGGGGAGACAGAGAACAAAACCAAACATACTAACAAAATAAAATAAATAGAATAGATATGTACAAGTAAAAAAATAAATAGAGTAATAAATATGTACAAACATATATACATATATACAGTCACTTTAGTAAAGTAAAAATGGAAACATAAACATATTGTGTCAGGGTGAAAATCCAACAGTAAAACGAAGGCGGGTCAGAGTTCTCTTCCAGATATTGACTGGCAGATAATAATAATAATAATGTTGGTATTTGTTAAGCACTTACTATGTGCAAAACACTGTTCTAAGCACTGGGGGGAATACAAGGAAGTGAGGTTGTCCCATGTGGGGCTCACAGTCTTAATCCCCATTTTACAGATGAGGGAACTGAGGCACAGAGGAAGGGAAGTGACTTGCCCAAGGTCACACAGCAGACATGGGGGAGGCGGGATTCGAACCCATGACCTGTGATTCCCAAGTCCACGCTCTTTCCACTGAGCCACGCTGCTTCTCTTGATATTGAGCTATGTTAACCTTTGAATAGTTTAATTTCTTGCTCTGTAAAGTGGCCACGTACTAAGATTAAACATCCCATCCCACAAAATAGTAAACGTGATCAACATACCAACAACCGGGTGCGGTGCATGTTTATGTCACTGCCATGAAGTAAAACTGACCGGTCTAATTTTAGGTGTATAATTACAGCCTGTTTTAGTGTATTGCATCATGGGTTGCCAGCGTATCATCAAGTGTGACAAGAGTCACACCAAGAGTCCTGTGGGCTACAAGGAGTGGTATGAAACAAGCTGGTATATTCAGAATTCTCTTTCTGTCTTTATCCCCAGTGTGGTGAGAATGAGACAGTGTTTCTTCTGTTGAATAAGAAGTTGGGAATTTTCCCATAATGTACTGTCGTAATTCACATTCCCAAGCAAAACAGATGGAGAAGCGGCGTGGCCTAGTGGATAGAGCACAAATCTGGACGTCAGAAGGACCTGGGTCCTAACCCCAGCTCGTCACTGGTCTGGCGTGTGACCTTGGACAAGTCACTTCACTGGGCCTATGTTCCAGATTATTCTGATTATTATTATTATTATTATCTGATTATTATTATTATCATTATTATTATTAAATGACCAGGAGGCCTTCCCAGACTGAGCCCCCTCCTTCCTCTCCCCCTCCACCCCCCCCAGCCTTACCTCCTTCCCCTCCCCACGGCACATGTATATATGTTTGTACGTATTTAGTACTCTATTTTATTTGTACATATTCATTCTATTTATTTTATTTTGTTAATATGTTTTGTTTTGTTGTCTGTCTCCCCCTTCTAGACTGTGAGCCCACTGTTGGGTAGGGACCGTCTCTATATGCTGCCAACTTGGACTTCCCAAGCGCTTAGTACAGTGCTCTGCACACAGTAAGCGCTCAATAAATACGATTGAATGAATGAATGTTCCCTCACCTGTCAAATGGGGATTAAGACTGTGCATCCCATGTGGGACAGGGACTCTGTCCAACCTGATTAACTTGGCTCTACCCCAGCGCTTAGTCCAGTGCCTGACACGTATTAAGTGCTTAACAAATACCAATTAAAAAAACCAACACTATCAGAGGGAGGACAAAAGTTCCATGAGTGCCATGAAAAATAACCATTGACTATGGTGCCTAAAAGAAAGCGGGGTTAATGTCCAGGGATTTATGCAGTGAGCCTGAAAGAATTTTAATATACATTACCTCTCCTCACCTTTTCTCACTTTGGTTTCCTGGGGGTCTGTAGAGAAATTCTGATTGAATTTCCTGTGGTCATCTCTTTCCCTGTCCTCAGAGGAGCAGTAGGAGCACTGAAAAGGGGAGGGGGGAGGTGATCATGACAGCAGAATTACTCTTAAATTTCGATTTTCCTAGGGCCAGCGCTTTTAGAAAATGGCTTAAAGGAGCACCCCTCAATCGAAACTAAACATGTTCTGTTTAAGTGATCAAAAACCCTCCTAGTTCTAGAGTTGTGTCTTCAATCAGTCAATCAGTAGCATTTACCGGGCACCTACTGTGTGCACAGCACTGTTTTAAGCTCTTGGGAGAGTACAAGAGAAAAAAGACACAGTCCCTACCCTCAAGCTTACAGCATAACTGGGGAAACTGACACAAATTAAAGATAGGGGGATTAAAAACTATATAAACTTCGTACCTCAGTGTTCCAGAGATTGTGGGAATGCAGGTAGTGCAGAAAGGCTGGATTGGCAGTTGGGGATTAGCAAGTGCGGAGGTGAGAAATGAATTGAGAGACGCCTCCTGGAAGTAGTACGATCTCAGGGGGCCTTTGAAGGTTTGAGTAATTGAAATAAAGGCTTGAATTTCTCTCATGTTGCCCGTGGAGTTTATTAAAGTGAGTCTCTGTCTTATAGAGTTCTTGACATGAAGATACTGACATTTCAGTTGTACAAATAGAACTGGTAATGGAGCTCTGTAGCCCAAGTTTCCCTGCTTCCTAAGATATTTGTTAGTGAACAGATGACTGTAGCTGTGTAATTCCAGGATGCCATTCACTACCCAAAACATTGCCCTTTCTATCATCTCTAGGTGCTCTGTAACAGAGCCAGGCTGGTCACCTACCTCCCAGGATTTTACTCTTTGGTCAGAAGGATTGCAAATCCCAAATCTTTTTCTACCGCTGGATCATCAGGTTCAGATGAGTCTCATGTAGCCACTGCACCTCCTGACATATGTAAGTGAAATTAAAAAAAAAAAAAATTGTTTATGCGATTCAAGTTTGGCTACTGGCCGAAAAAGAAATGGGAAATAAAATGGAGTATCCTAATCAGCAGTATTTATTGAGCACCTACCGTATGGTGACCACTGTACTCGACTGCTCCAATCCATGCCCTCGGAGAGGTTCCAGTTTAATGGGGGAGACAAGCAGACACAAATTCCCTTTATACATTAGTTGGGTGTGTGAGAATGCGTAAAAATGATAAGCACAAGTGAATAAATAGATGGATAATGTAGACATTAAATGAGCGCTAAGGCGAGAAAATATGGCACGTGCCTCCTCCTGAAGAAAGACCCCGGAGGAAGTGGGAGGAGACGAGAGAGAAGATGTCAGTCAGTCGTATCTATTGAGTACTTATTGTGTGCAGAGCACTGTACTAAGCACTTGGGAGAACACCACATATCAGAGTTGGTTAGACATGCTGTTGGTTAAACAGCGAGATTACAGGGTTAGGGGCAAAGGACTCTGATCATGGGTTTTAAAAAGATAATCCATGCACCTGTGGGAGAGGAATGGTGTTAGCACGTTAAGCATATCACGCAAAAACTTAAGCACAAAAGATGGCTATTTTCTAAAAGAATATTTTGGAAGGTGTTGTGTTGAACAACCGATGCTCTTTGGATGCTAAGTATGATTCACTCCTCAGAAGGGCCTGGATTCTAGTCCCGGCTCCGCCACCCGTCCGCCGTGTGACCTCAGGCAAGTTGACTTCTCTGTGCCTCAGTTCCTTCATCTGTAAAATGGGGATTAAGAGTGTGAGCCCCATGTGGGACAGGGACTCTGTCCAACCGGATTCCAGATTAGTTTGTATCTACCCCAGCGCTTAGAACGGTGCTTATTGCACAGTAAGCACTTAGCAAATACCATTATTATGTAAATGGAAGATAATTTCCAAGGGTTTGGGCTCAGTGGGGCAGAAGTGTGTTTTCAGTGACGTATCCAAATCAGCTAGGCCGGCAGGACAGAGCGAAACTTTGCCCTCTGTGCTCTGGGAGCTTATTAAGCTTATTAAATTTAATAATTGAGCTTAGTAAGAGTCAGCTCTCTGTGTTGTTCTGGGCTTCCATTCTAAGCAGTGTAATATTTTTAGGGGCGGGTGGGAGGGAGAGGAACCACGGTAAACTAAAGAATCTCTTCATTGTTTCCAGCCTTAACCGAGGATCCCTCGAGTCGAACTGGCAAGAGAGAAGATCACCATCATTATCGCGTTGCCCGCCGAGGCCCAACAGTGCAGTAGACCATAAGGAATAAAATCCTGTTCTTTCTCTTGTCAGGTTCGAGAACCGTATGGCCTGATGAAATGATGGGTCCCTTTGGACCCCAGGATCAGAGATTCCAGCTCCCGGGGAACATAGGATTTGATTGCCACCTGAACGGAACAGCTACCGCGAGGAAAACTCCGGCCCATAAAACCTTGCCTGACGTTCTAGCGGAACCCTCATCGAACGAGAGGCACGAGTTTGTGATGGCACAGTGCATAATTGAATTTCAGGTAAAAGGAATCCTTTTGCAGTGTTCAATTTCCCTTCTCTGTGCCATGTTTCCTGTCGGCCAGATTGGGACCATTTCCCCACAGTCGATCTCTTCTGAAACAGAAGGCGATTCGGCTTTGGTAACTTGACAGAAGGAGGGCTCTCTGTGGGCTTAAAGAAATAGAAATGCAGCAACATCGCATCGCTGCGTAAAGGGGTCTAATGTGTCAGACCGGCTGACGAGTCACCACCTCTTTCCAGTTACTCTGGGAAAGCCTTGGAAGCAGTAAAGACCTGGGTTCTAATCCCGACTCTGCCATTTGTCTGCTGGGTGACCTTGGGCAAGTCACTTCATTTCTCTGTGCCTCAGTTTCCTCAACTGTAAAATGGGGCTACCTGTTCTCCCTCCTCCTTAGACCGTAAAGCCCCATGCGGAACAGGGACTGTGTCCAACCTAATTAATTTGTATCTACCCCAGCACTTAGCACAGTGTTTGACATATAATAAGCGTATCACAAATAAAATATTTTTAAAAAGCAGTTAACCATAAAAAAGCACTTTACAAATAACATAAGAAAGCACTTGAATAGAATTTTTCTAAAAAGGAGAATGGAAATGTGGATGGGAGAAGAGTTGAAGGAGGGGTGATTAGAAGAGGCGGGTAGGGGGTAAACTGCCTGAGAGGTTTAGGGGAGGGGAAGGAAACTGAAGAGACGAGGTGAGTGACTCCATCTGGAAGTCTGCTCAAAGCCTGGGAAGCATTGTGTGAACAACCAGGTCCCATTCTGGAGACCCCTGAGAAACCCCCTTGACTTAATTGGGACTTGGTTAAGCACTGACTATATGCCAAGCACTGAGGTCGCAAATCAGACCCAAGCCAAGTCCCTCAAGGGGTGACCGGGACGTTCTGGAAGATCCCCAAAAAGGAAAAAACACTTTCCTCCTTGTGGATCTCCAGGAAGGTATTGCATAGTGGAACACCAAGGGTTCAAGGCACTTCTTTGGATGGGCTGTGGTCCTTCCTCCCCTGCATAGTGGTCTGGCAGACACTCCGGTCCATAATCCCTCCAAGTGCAGTCTTCATGGCTTTCCAGAAGGAAGACATAGCACTGGTCCAGAAAGGTTATTTTATTAGAGCACCGGAAAGGCTCAGTTTGCTCTGCAGAAATTCAGTGTTACGTATTTCTTGTATAATAAGCCCTCCTGCTCTTGGCAGAAGCAGGAATAAGAGTTTTCCCACTTCAAAAAGAAGGCCAGGGCAGAAGTGTCTTCAGAGCCACTGTTCACTTCTGTCTCTTAACGATCTGAAAATGTCTCAACACTAACCCACGAGCCGTCCCAAAGTGATAGTAGTTACGATCACATGTTATAGCTAAGGAAGTTAACGCAGGGCGGAGTTATAATTTCGGTTGGTAAAGTGGCTTACAATTTCCATCTTCCCCCTCCCTCTGCCAAAGAATCCTTATGTAAGTTACTTCTGTTGCCTCCGTTTTACAAAGGAGGGGTTGAGATTACAGCAGCAGAGGTGATGTCACGCCACACCTCGTGACATTTCCTCTTTCTTTCCTAGCCCCAGAAGGAGCAGGACTTTTCTTCCCAGAAGTCAGAAGTAGCACTTGGCCAGATGTGCCCCAGATCATTGAGAGCTTTCCCCCCTGGCTTTGCCAAGTTAATTCTAGAAATTAACTCCATCACTTAGAAAAACCACCACTTAGAACAGTGCTTGACACACAGTAAGCACTTCACAAGTACCAAAGAAAAGAAATGTTTATCTACTCAGCAGAATGGTGAAAACAGTTGGCTTAACTTATTTTACCCTCTTTGTAGATTAAGACGAGCATTCTTCAAAACAAAACAAAAAACCTTAAGTGGATTAAGTGAATGATTTCTGGCAATCTAGCGGGTAGCATGAACCTAAAATAACCTCTTGAGATTTTTCTTCTTCTCCTAGGGTAGCGAAACGCCTCTTCAGCTACAGGAAATTAGCAGTGCTGAAACGTATTTTGAGAACGCCAAAGTAGAATGTGCAATACAAACATGCCCAGAGCTACTGAGACGAGGTACGCGCATTTTTCTCCCTAGCAATAGCCATTAGTTCTCTTAGTACTGAGGAATGCAGCTCAGTGGCAGGGTACTTAATGTTCCATAGCTTGACGCTTTAATGCATATCCTTGACAGAAGATGTCTGTCTGCCTGTCTGGAACGAGAGGCCTGCCCCCAAACCACGTCCCTGGTGTTCCCCTGAATGGTTCTGCCCCGAGTCCACCCAGGGTGTGACAGTCCTGGGGGGCCAAATTAACCCAGGACACGACCCATCCAGGCAGACAGGGAGATGGAAGCAGAACCCCTTGCTGCTAACCCTACCTCCAAGTCTTTTCAGGAAGCCATGACCACAGTAAAAACGCCTGATCGGTCAATCAGTCGTATATATTGAGCACTTACTGTGTACAGCGCACTGTACTAAGCACTTGGGAGAGTACAATAAAACAGACACATTCCCTATCCATAACAAGCTCACAATCTAGAGGGAGAGGCAGACATTAATAGAAATAAATGACAGGTACGGACATAAGTTGTGCGGGGCTGGGGGAGGGCAGGGGTGAATAAAGGGAGCAAGTCAAGCCAGTGCAGAAGGGAGTGGAAGAAAAGGAAAAGAGGGATGGCAGGAAATGCCCAAACTCCCATCTTCTATCCCATCCGAGAGGGTCACCGGGCAGAGTTCGAGCAGGGCGAGGATAAGCAGACTCAACTGCCAGCGTGTCAATCAGTCTGCTCTGCTAAAAGGCACCCATTTGTATTTTATCGACCTCGTTTTGGAAAGAGCGGAGGTAACCGAGATAAGCATTAGCGTAGAGCTGTCCTGCTTTAAGTAAATGACTGTAAATAAAAGGAATACTCGGAATTGAGCGAGTGGAGAATGAGTAAACGATCGCAGGCTTTCCACCCACGTATTCCAAAATGCCCGTTTCACCCTGTCTTTTCTTTCCAGATTTTGAAGCAATGTTCCCGGAGGCAGCGACCAATAAGCTCATGGTACTTACGGTAACTCAGAAAACCAAGAACGACATGACGACTTGGAGCGAAGAGGTGGAGAGTGAGAGGGAGATGCTGTTGGAAAAGGTAAACGCCTCTCCCCTGTGGGTGTTCACTGCCTGGTTGGAATTCGAAACCCCTAGCCTGCTAGGCGTGGGCCTTTGGCTCTGGCTACTGGGCCGACGCGGGGAGGGAAAGGGACTGGGTTCCAACGGGGAGCTGCAGCCGCCAGCGACTCCTGATTTAGGTCTCCTCTCCTGCTTTCCGAAGAGCAGCCCCCTGACCCCGGGGCCGGTCCAGTCGCCGGTCCTGGTGGTGCTGCCGTCTCCTGCCGCGTTTTCCGTAGAGCTTCCTCTGGATCTTTCTTGGCCTCTTAGTCGTGCGAGAAAGGAATGACTTTGTTGGTGCATTTGGCTTTCAAAACTGTTACAACTTCAGTAAATACGAAACCTCATCTCAGTTACTCCGCCCCAGAATCAGGGAAAACATCTATGAAATGCCTGTTCAACTCCATCCTTAAGCTTGAGGTAAAGCACTCGGGCTCCCCATTCAGCAGTATTTTGGAAAGTGCAGAGGTAGCCAAGATAAGCATTAGCGTAGAACTGCCCTGCTTTAAGTAGATGACTGTAAATAAAAGGAATACTCGGAATTGAGTGAGTGGAGAATGAATAAACGATCACAGGCTTTCCACCCACGTATCCCAAAATGCCCGTTTCACCCCGCCTTTCCAGATTTTGAAGCAAGGTGGGCACTCTTCTAGGAAACAAGGAGTCACAGAACACTCTGGTCTTTCAAATGCCCTGAATATCCCTTTTCGTCTTGAGAAAGTTGCCTCCTGTGGCATTTTCGGACCACCCTATTTGACGCCTTTGTTCTCCAGCTGACGGGAGCCGCCGAACTACTTAAACAGTCGAATGAAAGCGCCATCCATTCCTCGTTGTTAGCGTGTGGAAAGAACCTTCTTTCCACAGTTCGTGTAGACGCCAATGGGAGGAAGCCGTGTCCCCACCTGGCAGTTTTCTCGCAAAGTCTCTCATTTAGGTTCTGAGCCCAAAACCCGGTAGTCTTTCTCAGAGTGAGCGAAAGGTCTCTGGCCGGTCTTCGGGTGGTTGAAGGCTACTGACTGCCCGCCTCCTGATATGCACCAAGTTTAAAATCCACTAGAGGGGTCCCTGCATTGAGAAGGAAGGAAGGAAGGAACGGGAATTGGTGCTTCCAAATGAAACGCAGCAGCTCCCGGCAGATGTCAGCCTTCGCTTCCGAAAGCCAGTTTGGTCGAGCCCGCTCGGAGCAGAACGGATTTCCCCGGCATAGATCGCGGGCGGCATCCGCATGCCTGGTCTTGCCGTCTTTGAAAGCCCCTCCGTCTCCCTCCGGCAGTTTCGTCGGTCCCTATTGCGGCGGTCGACATCTCGAAGAAAGAAGCAAATTCTGTTGGAGTAGTTATCAGATGGCCCGAGCACCTTAGCCTTACTGCTTACTGGGTCCTTCGGTAATGGTTCTGACGATGAGCGTGGATGTTCTGGAAATCAATCAATCAATCAATCATATTTATTGAGCACTTACTGTGTGCAGAGCACCGTACTAAGTGCTTGGGAAGTACAAGTTGGCAACATATAGAGACGGTCCCTACCCAACAGTGGGCTTACAGTGTATAAGGGGGAGACAGAGAACAAAATAAAACATATTTAACAAAATGAAATAAATAGAATAGATATGTACAAGTAAAATGAATAAATGGAGTAATAAACTGCTCACCTTTCCAAATGGCGTATTATAATTGTCATTGTCATCTAAGCAGCGTGGCCCAGTGGAAAGAGCCCGGGCTTAGGAGTCAGAGGTCATGAGTTCAAATCCCTGCTCCACCACTTGTCAGCTGTGTGACTTTGGGCAAGTCACTTAACTTCTCTGTGCCTCAGTTCCCTCATCTGGAAAATGGGGTTAGGACTGTGAGCCCCACATGGGACAACCTTGATTACCTTGTATCCCCCCCCAGCACTTGAAACAGTGCTTGGCACATAGTAAGCGCTTAACAAATACCAACATTATTATTATTATCTAACAGCAGTTTCAGTTTGGCAGGGTGTCAGGACCTTGGGCATCAGCATTAAAACCGCCGACAGAGGAAAACCGACCGCATTTTCTTTCGCCCTTGTCTTTGAATTATTTATGGTCCGTTGGTTTTGGGTGGTGTAATCTGGCCTAATTGTTTGTTAATTGTCCTCTTTCTTCCATATGGACCTTTCTGTCAGTTCTAATATTGTCATCGGGAGAACGTGGGGATGTGGACTGTAACCTTGTGGTTTAAAGGTTACTAACAGCAAAGTTCTCTGTGTTTGCCTTTCGGTTGGCTAGAAATATTCTCCTGAGAACTAGTGTAAGGAGAGCGAAGTCCTGCTGAAACAATGAGGGTTATTTTTTCAGACAAACCACAAGTTTATAGCTATGGAACTTTAATTGTCATTGCTTCTAAGGGCTGCCAGGAGATCATTACATCGTGGGATTAAAAATTCTGTAACTTCGTATCAGGAAAAAAAACCTGACTTTAGCAGGCCTTCATTTACGTGTCTAGATGAATCTCTGCTTAGCCTTTGACTAGTCTTTTCGACCTCTGAACCTCATAAAGATAGCTCTAAAGTGAGATGAGTCGTCACTTTGAGTTAAAGCTATTTTGATTAGGTTCTTTTTTAGAGGGAGGATTTTTAATAAGGGATTAGGAATTTCCCTGAGCGCTTTCTCCTCTTATTTACCTACCTGAATAAATAATATGATTTGCACCCAAGTGCATGGAAACAGACAGCAAAAAGAGTACTGGGATGGGGGGACGCGGGGGGGGAAATAAGAGAAAGATGGGAAGATAACCCAGGAAAAGAGGGAGAGGTGGAGAGAAATGGAATGAATAAGACAAAGGAAGAAAGAGTGTCTGGGTGATAAACCAGGAGAAGGGAGGAGACAAGACGAAGAGGGACTCACCAAAATCCTGTGAAAGGTTCTCGAGTAAACTGAAAAATACAAATTCCTTTAATGAGTATATTAAGGTAGGGGATCTTTTTTTCCTGTTTAGGAGCAGAGTAGTAAGAGTTAGCATGTCATTGCCTACGTTCAAAGATGTCACTACCTCTGTGGGAGTGTGGGCTAGAAAGCCCCATGGGTAGTCAACGGTTCCATTCTCACTGCAAGTGGCCCTATGCCATTTGTTATTCTGCTCCGTTTGAATGCATATAGACTGTCCCGAATATGAATTCCAATAACAGGAACATTTTGAAAGGACCCAGGAAGGTAACGCACTCTGAACTGTATTGATATTAAGGCGAATGAATTTTCCCTCACACCGCTGCCCAGATACTTCAGATTTCACAATGGTTTTTGCGGGAGGTAGGTAAAATGCTGCAGGATTTGGTCCCCGTAGTAAGTTCGCTTTGAAATGGGGCAGTGCAGGGGTCGAAACAGTGGTTAAGAGCTCTCACAATCTCTCAAAGTTGTGGGTTTCTCTGGAATCTAGATCAAGGTTAAAAGATTCCACACTGACTCATGGGGGTGGGGTTTTGAAGAGTCTGCATTTTTCCAAACGGAGATAGCAGTGGGCGCCTTTCAACGTCCACATCCTGGATGTTTGGGGTTCCCATTCACACTCGTTTCCCTGGCCTACGCTGCCAGAGGTTTGGGGACTGGCTTCTTTTCATTCTCCTAGAGTTGGGTGGGTAGGAGGGCAGAAGGGCCCATCCAACCCCAGCCCTCCTGTCCCCCTCCATCCTCCCCGGGTTTGTAGGCAGTTTTGGGGTTCATCACCCTTTCCCCACATTCCTTTAAATTTTGAGCATCCACTTGGTCTTTCCCTTCAGGCCCTTTCCTGTTCCCTGCCTTTCATTACTAGGTTTCAGTGTTCAAGTCTTTCGGTGTTGTGAAAAAACACAGGCCCAGAAGCCCTTTTGTCACTAGAATATTTCAAAATTAAGGTTTTTATGGGTTCCTTGAGGGTGAACCAGCCTCACCAGAGTCCCCCATCTAACCATCCGGGGCCGGGGCTGCCGGAGGGGAATGCCGCTCTGCCCCACACCCAAGATGCGAGTGATTTATAAGCAAAATCAACACCATAAAATAGCACATACTCTCACTGAACCCATAAATTATCTGCTGATCTTTCTCAGGGCTTAAAATCACAATTCTTCAGTGCTTTTTATTCACGATGTCTTCAGGGTGAACCCTCACTCCTTCCCCGCCAAAAATGTAATCATTACCTGCGACAGTATTTCAAAGTCATGCTGGGGAAAGCTGGACAAGGGCATGGTAATCGCTCTTAATGAAGGGAAATGAAAGAGCGAGAAAATACCTAATCTGTCAGTCTTTCAAAGAAGTCAACAAGTGTGATCCTGCCATCCACATGAGCAATCAAAGTAGCTGCAGAATCCACGAGGTGCAAATGCTTCATCCTTTGGTGATTGGCCTAATTAATCTCATATGATTGTAATCACCCAACATAGACATTGAATTTTAATCCTCTTAACCTCGTTTAGTCTCCGATAAAAGCAGTGTTCATTCAGTTGCAAGTTGCTGGTTGTCTGAGCTCTAAATCCGTTCCCATTGCGATTTTCAAAATCCTGTCTTTGATTTTTGTCATTTCTCTTTTTGTGTGTCTTTTAGTTCATAAATGGTGCTAAGGAAATTTGCTATGCGCTTCGTACTGAAGGCTATTGGGCTGACTTCATTGATCCATCTTCTGGCTTGGCAGTGAGTATGCAAAATTTATGGGGAAACATGGCATCAGCTTATGGCCGAGGAACGTGTCCACCGACTCTTGTACTCTCCCAAGTGCTTAGCACAGTGCTCGGAGTCAGCGCTTAATAAATACCAACATGATGATGATACAAGCCTACGAGCTAAGCAGGTTGGATGTCCCACCTCAGTCTTAATCCCCATTTTACAGATGTGGAAACTGAGGCACAGAGAAGTAAAGGGACTTGCCCAGGGTCACACAGCAGGCAAGTGGCAGAGCTGGGATTAGAACCCATATTTCTGACACCCAAACCTGTGCTCTTTCCACTGGAAAATGCTGCTTCTCAGAGCTAGTACTGAAACCCTGCATGTGGATGAATCAACAGCTCCTTTATGTCACCCCTGTAGACTATAAGCTCTTTATGGACAGGGAACATGCCCACCAACTCCATTATATAGTGGGGTTGTGAGCCCCACATGGGACAACCTGATCACCTTGTAGCACTGTAGAACAGTGCTTTGCCCATTCATTCATTCATTCAATCCTATTTATTGAGCACTTACTATGTGCAGGGCACCATACTAAGCATAGTAAGTGCTTAAATACCAAAGTTATTATTATTATTATTACACTCCCAAGTGCTTAGTCCGGGTTTGTGCACAAACTGCTCAAATACCATTGACCGATTCCTGTAGCATTTCCAAAGTCCTAAGATTATTCAGAGTTCATACTGTCCCAAGCGCTTGTGTGTTCTACATATGGTAAGTGCTCAATAAATGCCACCGAAGGATCGATATCGAGCTTCATTATCTTTGGAACCGTCACCTGCTTGCTTTCTGCAAATAAACCGGTCACTCCTCGCAAGCGTACTTAGACACTTAAAGGGCCTCTGGTGGCTTCCAGAAGGAGCCCTTAAACATAATCTCATGAGGATTCCACCAATGTTTCAGAGGCAATCACATTTATTTAACACTTACTGTGTGCCAAGATTGTACTAAAGTCTTGGGCGAGTAGAAATGATAATAATTGTGGTACTTGTAAAGCACTCACTGTGTGCCGAGCACTGTTATAAGCGCTGGAGCAGTTTGGTCACAGTCCCCGTCCCACATGGGCTCACACACTTACCTCCCATTTTACAGATAATAATAATAATGATGATGGTATTACATGCTTACTATGTTCAAAGCACTGTTCTAAGCGCTGGGGAGGTTACAAGATGATCAGGTTGTCCCACGGGGGGCTCACAGTCTTAATCCCCATTTTACAGGTGAAGTAACTGAGGCAGAGAGAAGTGGACTTGCCCAAAGTCACCCAGCTTGGCAGAGCCGGGATTTGAACCCATGACCTCTGACTCCAAAGCCCGGGCTCTTTCCACTGAGCCACGCTGAGGTAACTGAGACTTCTAGACTGTGAGCCCACTGTTAGGTAGGGACCGTCCCTATATGTTGCCAACTTGTACTTCGCAAGCGCTTAGTACAGTGCTCTGCACACAGTAAGCGCTCAGTAAATATGAATGAATGAGACCAGAGAAGTGAAGCGACTTGCCCAAGGTCCCACAGCAGTCATGCGGCAGAGCTGGGATTAGAAGTCAGGTCCTTGAGATTCCCGGGCCCAGGCTCTACCCACTAAGCCACGCTCCCTCTCAGCGTTAGCGGACACGTTCCCTGCTCACCTCGAGCATCTAGTCAACAGGGAAAGACAGCCGTGGGTCCGAATAAATAAGCCATTTGGTTTAGGAATTGAACAAGTTCATCCCTTCTAGGCTGTAAGATTGTTGTGGGCAGCGAATGTGTCCCATTATTGTTACATTATACTCTCCCAAGCGCTTAGTACAGTGCTCTGCGCAATGTAAGCCCTCAGTAAATACAGTTGAAAGAATAAATCCCTGCTGTGAAACCGTGCTATACAAATGCCCCTCCCCTGAGGCAGATAGGTGAAACAGAGAAGCAGTATGGCATAGTGGAAAGAGTCCGGGCTTTGGAGCAGACGTCATGGGTTCAAATCCCGGCTCCGCCACTTGTCCGCTGTGTGACTTTGGGCAAGTTACTTAACTTCTCTGGGCCTCAGTGACCTCATCTGGAAAATGATGATTAAGACTGTGAGCCCCCCGTGGGACAACCTGATCACCTTGTAACCTCCTCAGCGCTTAGAACAGTGCTTTGCAAATAGTAAACGCTTAATAAATACCATCATTATTATTATAGTGGATGGAACACGGGCCTGGGATTCAGAAGGCCGTGGATTCTCATCCTTACTCCGCCACTTATCTGCCGTGTGACCTTGGGAATGTCACTTGACTTGGTGCCTCGATTACCTCATCTGTGAAACCGGGATCGAGAAAGGGAGCGCCGGGCCGGACAAGGGACTGTGTCTGACTCGATTTGCTCGTATCCACCCTAGCGCTCAGTACGGCGCCTGGTACATAGTAAGCGCGCACCAAACAGGGGGCCGGCGTTAACCCAGCCACTCTGTCCCTCCCCGGCAGTTCTTCGGGCCGTACACCAACACCACCCTCTTCGAGACGGACGAGCGTTACCGGCACTTGGGGTTCTCCGTCGACGACCTCGGCTGCTGCAAAGTGATCCGCCACGGCCTCTGGGGGACCCACGTGCTCGTCGGCAGCATCTTCACCAACGCGGCCCCCGACAGCCAGGTCATGAAGAAGCTGAGCGGGAAGTAGCCAAGCTGCTCGGGTCCGAGAAGGCCGCCGGCCGCCTCATCTGTACTTGACAATTTAGCTATAAACCCCATCGAGAGACTCCAGTTTTTAAAATACTCATTTATGGGGGGGTGGGGGGGGCGCGCGTGCGGGGGAACTCGTGTTATTTGCCTCCGGATTATACCTTCACCAAGTGCTTCGCGTTGTCCCGATAGGTAAAGGAGGAAAAGCACTAGGAGAACGCGGCAATTAACACGTTATTAATTGATGGTCTCGTAATTTGGCTTTACGATTGGGCTGGGGATCTTTTCTGTATTTTGGAAGATTTTTAGGAACACTCTATCCTTCGAAAAACTCACCCGCTGTTCAGCTAAGAGACAGCTGTTTTCTCACTGGCACCTCTCTGGTAGATGCTGAGCAAACTCAACCCAAGCAGATTGCACAGATTTCCTTTATAAATCCGGGCTGAGTTTTCAGTTTGGCATCGTCCCTCCAACGTTTACTTGAAGAGCCACGATTTTGGGGTGTTTTTTTTTTTTTACTTTCTCTGTGAATTTTTCTGCTGCAGCCGAGAGCTGCCGTGAAGCGTGACCCTTGGTGAACTGATGCACAGAGAGAAAAGGAAATACCGTGGGAGAGAGATTCATGGTACCCAGTCTCATATCCTGGAACCTTAAATGCCATAACCACCTCACTGTACCACCCAGGAGTAAGCAGAGTGTGGTAGCCCGAACTCAGTAGCGTGGTGACTCTCTACCCTGTCAACTTCTGATGCAATAAAGCAGCCGCTTCCTGCAGGGAGACCTCAAACCCACCTGCGATGGGAACCCCAAACCACAACGAGCCTGGTACCGGTTACGAAGTCTAGAGCGGCGTCACACGGCTGTGATCCAAAGGCCTGCCTGGGAACGTGCCCACCTCTGGCAGCGTTGGCAAACAGGAGAGTCAACGCCTGTCAGCGGTCCTAGAGGAAAAAAGACGGGCAGCCCCAGCCTAACCCAAGGGAAGTGGAAGACACAGAGCTTGGCCACTCTTTCTGTGGGAATGGGTGCTCCTATGGTTGTCCCAGGGCCAAATTTCCTAAGCGCCCCTGCCCCCGGGGTGAAGAAAGAGTGCCACCGAACTTGGCCATCGCTTCCAGGAGGAACGCGGTGGGGATCCGGGTTAGCCCGGGCCCAGTTCCCCTGCTGCAAATCCCTCGGGCAGGTTCGGACTGGCTGGAATGAAAAAGCCAGTGTTCTTGTCAGAATTCACTAATGGGCCCCGAGCAAAGGAGATGCTGAAGTAGCTCTGTTTTGGATCTCTAAAATGACCGGAGCAGGCACTCTCGGTGGAAACCAAGATGGGGTCGTTGGTCGCTTGCCTAAAAAGATGGTTTTGCTCCCATTCTGATCTTTCCCTTTGGGGGAAACCCCCTTTGGCTCCAATCTCCCATCTCCCACCCTTCACGTGTGCTTTTTGCCCGCCACACAGTTCTTTGGGGATAAGGCAAGAACCGAGGCATTACCTGTCTTCAGTCAGCATCCCACAGGTCGACCAGCCCAACGTCTGAACACTTTCAGTTCCGTCGTGGGCTGTTAAAAAGACATTATCTGCATGATTGAGCCGTGGGATACATCCTTCCTTGAAGTTCCTTTTCCAAAAGAAGTAAAGAGATCCTTATTTCTCAGGAATGCCATTCATCTATTTCAAACTGGCCCCAGATGCACAGAGCTAGGACAGGCCTATGTATTTTTGAATCCAGCAGTACGAACTGGAAGAGAATTGGTCACTTTTCGTTACCGAGAAGCAGCACGGTGTACTGGACAGAGCAGGGGCCTGGTCAGAAGGTCGTGAATTCTAATTCCGCTCTGCCACGTCTGCTGTGTGACCTTGGGCAAGTCACTCGGCTTCTCTGTGCCTCCGTTACCTCATCTGTAAAATGGAGATTGAGACAGTCCCACGTGGGACAGGGACTGTGTCCAATCTGATTTCCTGGTATCCACCCCAGCGCTTAATACAGTGTGTGGCACATAGTAAGCGCTTAACTAATACCGCAATTGTTATGATGAAGATCCTTTTGCGGGGAGTTTTTGTGGGATTTTTTGGGGGTCTGAAAAGGCGACAATTATAAATAAGTCTCATCACAGTCTTCGAGGTTGTGGGTCAGCAATTTCTAAAGATCCTTCCATTGCTAAATTCTGCAGTGGTTGTGGGTTTGTGGGTTCCCAAGCGGGTTAATTCAAAGACTCCCTAATGCTCATTTTTAAAAGATACTAAGATCACTCTCTCTACACTAGAAACATTGACAACAACTCTAGCGTTTTATGGGGTGGTATTAAATCATAGATCCTACTTTTGAACAAGTGCAATAATTACGATAAAGGTGCTGCGATCCAGGGGTCTTTTGCCGCCTCTTCCCTTGGATCTTTTTTGAGATCCTGAGCCGATTTCAACTGTAGAGAAAGCGGACTACACGCTCTCCCTGACGCGATACAACACGCAGACAAGCCGGGGAGATCCCGAGAAATTGTAACCTTCCCATTTTGACTTTCCCAAATTCTTACAGCTGTAGGGGGTGTTTTCGTTTTGTCTTTTAAACTTAAGATATACAGGGTCGTGCCTGGGTCGTTTTTTGAACGCACCAACTAAAATAAACTTTTTTTTAAAGCTTTTACTACTCTACCTTCCTAATTCTTAACCGCAAAAGGACAGGACACCCAATGCCAAGCAAGCCTGGCAAAGAACTCTGATTTTAAACTATCGGCGGCAGAGTGATGCCATGTTTGCTTGAGCAAGGAGGTCCAAGCCGCAGTTTGTAGGTCAGTTTTTGGAACAGGGCCCCCAAGTTTACCAATCAGTGGTATTTACTGAGAATATAGGATGTGTGGAGGACTGTGATAAGCACTTTTTTATATTTGTTAAGCATTTTCTATATGCCAAGCACCCTACTAAAGTACTGGGGTAGGTAAGAACCCCTATGAGAAGCAGCATGGCTCAGTGGAAAGAGCATGGGCTTTGGAGTCAGAGGTCATGGGTTCAAATCCCAGCTCCGCCAGCTGTCAGCTGTGTGACTTTGGGCAAGTCACTTCACTTCTCTGGGCCTCAGTTCCCTCATCTGGAAAATGGGGATGAAGACTGTGAGCCCCCCGTGGGACAACCGGATCACTTTGTACCCTCCCCAGCACTTAGAACAGTGCTTTGCACGTAGTAAGCGCTTAACAAATGCCATTATTGTTATTATTAATAATAACAGTGCTTTGCACATAGTAAGTGCTTAATAAATGCCATCATTATTATAATTAGGCTGGACAGTCTGGCCCACATGTGATTCACAATCTTAATCCCCATTTTACAGCTGGAGGAACTGAGGCCCAGAAAAGTTAGTGACTTGCCCAAGGTCACACAGCAGCAAGTGGCAGTGCAGGATTAGAACACAGGTCCCAATGATTCCCAAGCCTGTGCTCTATCCACTGGGCCACACTGCTTCGAATAGAGCTGGTAGACCCGATCCCTGCCCGCAAGGAGTTCCCTCGACTGTAAAATCGCGGTGGGTAGGGAATGTGTCTACCAACTTCGTGGTCCTCTGCCAAGTGCTTTCGTACAGTGCCCGCACCCAGTAAGCACTCTCAAAATACCAGCGACAGCGTGATGCTGGAGGAGACAGACGTGAAAGTAAATTACAGGTAAGAGAAATAGTAGAGCAGAAGGGTATTTGCACCAGGGCTGGGGCTGCCGGAAGAGGGAAAGGACCCCGCGGGGGCCAAAACGGGAAAAAAAGCAGCTTTGCAGCCCGATAGTCGAACACAGACAGTGGGACTGCTCCATCCATGAAGCAGCATGGCTCAGTGGAAAGAGCATGGGCTTTGGAGTCAGAGGTCATGAGTTCGAATCCCAGCTCTGCCACTTGTCAGCTGGGTGACTTTGGGCAAGTCCACTTCTCTGGGCCTCAGTTCCCTCGTCTGTAAAATGGGGATTAAGACTGTGGGCCCCCCGTGGGACAACCTGATCACCTTGCAACCTCTCCAGCGCTTAGAACAGTACTTTGCACATAATAAGCGCTTAATAAATGCCATTATTATTATTATCTTAATCCTGTCGGAGCACTCATCTGAGAGAAACGAGCACCAGAGCAGCAGCCAGTGACCCAGAAGAGCCAGATGGTCTCACATGGATTAAACAGCCACCATGCGCCTTTCCCATCCCATTCCGCTTGCCACGGGCCCCAGAGATGAGGAAGGCAGCCCCATGGACCCCGAGCCCTCCAACTAGCTAGCTGACCATGACATCGAGGTGCCAAGGTGTGATGTTAGGAGCTGGGGAAAACTAGGAATCGGCAAGCAAATTGCATTTTTCTTCCAGCGCCGGCCCTTCCCCTGGTCTCATTTTTGGGTCTCGGTGACCCCCAAGTCCTGGACGAGGGGAGAGTGCTCCGGGTTCTGGCCTTGTGGCTGGCAGTGACCTGGCCTATGGTTCTCCCTCCCAGGTTTGCTGCAAGATTTGAGTGTTTGGGGCCTTTTACCCTCTAATTGTTGCCCTCCTCTCAGCCCCACTTGCTCCCAGGGAGCAAACCAGCCCTGGACAAATGGGAGAGGAGATGACATGGTAACTCCCCTCAACTCTACTGTACCTGTTAAGCACTTAGTAGCACCTGTTTGGTTTTTTTTTAATGGTATTTATTAAGCCCTTACTATGTGCAGAGCACTGTTCTAAGCGCTGGGGGGGATACAAGGTGATCAAGCTGTCCCACGTGGGGCTCACAGTCTTAATCCCCATTTTACAGATGAGGGAACTGAGGCTCAGAGAAGTTAAGTGACTTGCCCAAGGTCACACAGCAGACATGTGGTGGAGTTGGGATTTGAACCCATGACCTTTGACTCCAAAGCCCGTGCTCTTTCCACCGAGCCACGCTGCTTCCCATTGAGCACTTAGCACTTCTTTTAGACTGTGAGCCCACTGTTGGGTAGGGACCGTCTCTATATGTTGCCAACTTGTACTTCCCAAGTGCTTAGTACAGTGCTCTGCACACAGTAAGCACTCAATAAATACGATTGATTGATTGATTGATTAGTACAGTGCTCTGCACGCAGTCAACACTGGGGAAATTCCTCACCTCTCCGCCCCCCCCCCCCCCCCCCATTCCTGTTACTGCCACTTCCTCCTCCTCAGTCCATCCCATTCCCCATTCGTGGCAACTGGAGTCTGCTCAGTTCTTCCAATATCCCTTTTCCCACTGTCACCCCCAAATTCTCCAGCGGTCTCCCATAACCATTATGGCTTTGGAGTCAGAGGTCATGGGTTCAAGTCCCCGCTCCGCCAATTGCCAGCTGTGTGACTTTGGGCAAGTCACTTCACTTCTCTGGGCCCCAGTTCCCTCATCTGTAAAATGGGGATTGACTGTGAGCCCCCCGTGGGACAACCTGATCACCTTGTAACCTCCCCAGTGCTTAGAACAGTGCTTTGCACATAGTAAGCGCTTAATAAATGCCATCGTTATTATTATCCCATCCCCCATTAATGGCAACTGGAGTCTGCTCAGTTCTTCCTGTATCCCTTTTCCCGACATCACCCCAAAATTCTCCAGGGGTCTCCCATAACCATTATGGCAGCGTGGCTCAGTGGAAAGAGCCCGGGCTTTGGAGTCAGAGGTCGTGGGTTCAAATCCCCACTCCGCCAATTGCCAGCTGTGTGACTTTGGGCAAGTCACTTCACTTCTCTGTGCCTCAGTTCCCTCATCTGTAAAATGGGGATTGACTGTGAGCCCCCCCGTGGGACAACCTGATCACCTTGTAACCTCCCCAGGGCTTAGAACAGTGCTTTGCACATAGTAAGCGCTTAATAAATGCCATTGTTATTATGGCAGACTTAATCCAGACTCTCTAATGCCCCTTTCGTTCCACGTGGCTGTTTCTCTAGAGTTTTCTAGCTTAGGAAACAGCCTAGGGAGAGAGAGCACTGAAAGTCTAAACAACCCAGGGCCAGAGTAGAGCAGCCACTGACTCCGTGGAGGGATCCAAAATAATAATAAATCATGAATTATTGAATCCCCCTTTTACAGATGGGGCGACAGGCACAGAGAAGTTGAGTCAGTTGCTCAAGGTCACACAGCACAGTGGCAGAACTAGGATTAGAACCCAAGGCTTCTGTCGCCCAGGCCCTTTCTCATCTTTTGGCCTAGAGAAGCAGTGTGGCTCAGTGGAAAAAGCCCGGGCTTGGGAGTCAATCAATCAATCGTATTTATTGAGCGCTTACTGTGTGCAGAGCACTGTACTAAGCACTTGGGAAGTACAAGTTGGCAACATATAGAGACGGTCCCTACCCAACAGTGGGCTCACAGTCTAGAAGGGGGAGTCAGAGGTCATGGGTTCTAATCCCGGCTCCGCCACATCAGCTGTGTAACCTTGAGCAAGTCACTTCACTTTTCTGTGCCTCAGTTACTTCGTCTGGAAAATGGGGATCAAGACTTGAGCCCCATGTGGGACAACCTGATTACCTTGTATCTCCCCCAGTGCTTAGAACAGTGCTTGGCACATAGTAAGCACTTAAATACCATCACTATTATCATTATTATTATTACCTAGGCTCAGATTCTCTGCCCATCAACAAGAAAGATAATGAAGCAGTGTGGCCTAATGGAAATAAGAATTGTGGTATTTGTTAAGTGCTTATTGTGTGTCGAGCACTGTACTAACCGCTGGAGAGGTACATGATAATCAAGTCCCACATAATAATAATAATAATGATAATAATGACATTTATTAAGCGCTTACTATGTGCAAAGCACTGTTCTAAGCACTGGGGGTGGTTACAAGGTGATCAGGTTATCCCACGGGGGGCTCACGGTCTTCATCCCCATTTTCCAGATGAGGTAACTGAGGCCCAGAGAAGTGAAGTGACTTCCCCAAAGTCACACAGCTGACAATTGGCGGAGCTGGGATTTGAACCCATGACCACTGACTCCAAAGCCCGGGCTCTTTCCACTGAGCCACGCTGCTCCTCACATGGGACTCAATTTAAGTAGGAAGGAGAACAGGTATCGAATCCTCATTTTTGAGGGTTCTGAGGCTCGGAGAAGCGAAGTGACTTGCCCAACTTCCTACAGCTGAGGAGTGGAAGAGTCAGGATTAGAACCCAGGTCCTCTGACTCCCGGGCCCCTGCTCTTTCTTGTGGGAATCGGAGGATGTGGGTTCTAATCCGGAACTCCACCACCCATCTGTTACAGGACTTTGGGCAAGTCACTTTGTTCTTCCTCAAGTTTCCTCCTAGAGAAAATGGGAATGAAATTCCTGTTCTCCCTCCTCCTTAGACCGTGAGCCCTGTGTGGGTCAGGAACCGTGTTTGCCCTGATTTTCCTGCACCTACCTCAGTGCTCGGCACAGAATAAGCACTTAATAAATTAAATCACCTTTTAGACTGTGAGCCCACTGTTGGGTAGGGACCGTCTCTATATGTTGCCAACTTGTTCTTCCCAAGCGCTTAGTCCAGTGCTCTGCACACAGTAAGCGCTCAATAAATACGATTGATGATGATAAAGACAACATTCTGCCAGTGAAATGCCAGGTCGCAGGGAGCCAAAGTACCACCCAGGGAAGGTACCTTGTTCAGTGACACATCTTTGAGTCACGAGTTCAGCTCACTGTCGTTCGGGAAGGTGGCTTCAGCTTGCGGAGCTAGGCCAAAAGAAGCAGGGAATGATCAACTACGGTACCCTATAAAAATAAGAGCAATGCCGTCATTTCTGCTCTAACGAAGTATTTCCGCTCTAACGAAGTATTCGAGCTTTCAAAGAACCTTGGATTCTGGGGAAATCATGGGGAAGCGGAGTGGCCCAGTGGAAAGAGCCCGGGCTTTGGAGTCAGAGCTCAGCGGTTCAGCGGTTATTTTACTTGTACTTATCTATTCTATTTATTTTATTTTGTTAGTATGTTTGGTTTTGTTCTCTGTCTCCCCCCTTTTAGACTGTGAGCCCACTGTTGGGTAGGGACTGTCTCTATATGTTGCCAATTTGTACTTCCCAAGCGCTTAGTACAGTGCTCTGCACATAGTAAGTGCTCAATAAATACGATTGATGATGACGAAAAGCGGAAGCAGCGTCACTTAGTGGAAAGAGCCCGGGCTTGGGAGTCAAAAGTTGGGGTCTCTAATCCCGGCTCCGCCACTTCGCTGTGTGACTTTGGGCAAGTCACTTCACTTCTCTGGGCCTCAGTTACCTCATCTGGAAAATGGGGATTAAGACTGTGAGCCCCCCGTGGGACAAGGATTGTGTCCAACCCGATTATCTTGTTTCTAACCCAGCGCTGATTACGGGACCTGCAACAAAGTAAGTGCATAACAAATAAGTGCATAACAAATAGAACAGTGCTTTGCACATAGTAAGAGCTTAATAAATGCCATTAAAAAAAACATTTTAAAAAAAAAGGATATGCCCCTTTATTTTATATCTTCTAAGATATAGAAGGAGCAGCGTCGCTCAGTGGAGAAGAGCACAGGCTTTGGAGTCAGAGGTCATGGGTTTGAATCCCGGCTCCGCCACATGTCTGCTGTGTGACCTTGGGCAAGTCACTTAACTTCTCTGAGCCTCAGTTACCTCATCTGTAAAATGGGGATTAAGACTGTGAGCCCCATGTGGGACAACTTGATCACCTTGTATCCACCCCCAGCGCTTAGAACAGTGCTCTGCACATAGTAAGCGCTTAACAAATGCCATTATTATTATTATTATAAGCTTTTAGTACATTATACCCAGTAGACAGTCAGTAAATAGCGAGGCAGCTTGAACTTTAGAAGGCCCTACAGCTCAATCTGTCATTCTGTTTTGTGGCTTGAAAGAGTTTCTTTTTGCTCCGATCAGAATTGCTCAGCCAGCAAGCGAGCACGGGGGTGAAGAAAGATTTAGTACCCAGACTATTGGGACAAATAAGGAAAAGCCCGTGGAGATCGGTGCCAAATAAACACAACAGGCAGTTGAATTGTCACTTATGACTTCAACCTTACTGATAGGAGCTTTGACCTTGATAAAAAAAAACAATCCAGAAAATATTTTCATTCAGGGAGAAAAGAACGTGGCCTTTTATGAAGTCAAAAATCTGTCATCGTTACAGAGAACCGGAGTACAAGTTTGGGCTGGAATCGCTTGATTGTGGGGGTGTAGAAAGCGTCACCTGTGGAAAGAAAGCCCAATATTCAATGGCTTGAGAAGCAGCGTGGCATAGTGAATAAAGCACAGGCCTCTGCGAGTCAGAAAGTCATGGGTTCTAATCCCAGCTCTGCCACTTATCTGCTGTATGAGTGCGGGCGAGTCGCTTCACTTCTCTGGGCCTCAGTTACCTCATCTATAAAAAGGGGATTGAGATGGTGAAACCCACATAGTCATATAATAATAATGATGGCATTTGTTGAGCACTTACTGTGTGCAGAGCACTGTTCTAAGCGCTAAGGGGATACAAGGTGATCAGGTTGTCCCACGTTGGGCTCACAGTCTTAATCCTCATTTTACTGATGAGGTAACTGAGGCTCAGAGAAGTTAAGTGACTTGCCCAAGGTCACACAGCAGACATGCGGCATATAGTAAGTACACAGTAAGCGCTTAATAATCATTAATAATTGTGGCATTTATTAAGCGCTTACTATGTGGCAAATACAGTACTAAGCACTGGGGAGGATACAAGGAAATAGGGTTGGACTCAGTCCCTGCCCGACATGGGTCACAATTGTCAGCTGTGAGACTTTGGGCAAGT
Source organism: Tachyglossus aculeatus (assembly GCF_015852505.1). NCBI lineage: Eukaryota > Metazoa > Chordata > Mammalia > Monotremata > Tachyglossidae > Tachyglossus > Tachyglossus aculeatus. Next base: position 42,504,820 of record NC_052074.1, on the reverse strand, counting down.
CACTTCACTTCTCTGGGCCTCAGTTACCGCATCTGTAAAATGGGGATTAAGACTGTGAGCCCCACATGGGACAACCTGATCACCTTGTAACCTCCCCAGCGCTCAGAACAGTGCTTTGCACATAGTAAGCGCTTAATAAATGCCATCGTATTATAATCCCCATTTTACAGATGAGGGAACTGAGGCAAAGAGGAAGTGAAGTGACTTGGCCAAGGTCACACAGCAGACAAGTGGCAGAGCCAGGATTAGAACCCAGATCCTTCTAACTCCCAGGTCTGTGCTCTATCCACTAGGTCACAATGCTTCCCTAGACCTGAATTCTAATCCCGGCTCCTTGTCTGCTGGGACACCTTGGGTAAGTCACTTCACTTCTCTGCCACGTGGAGAAGCAGCGTGAAGAGCATGGGCTTTGGAGTCAGAAGTCATGGGTTCAAATCCCGGCTCCACCAACTGTCAGCTGTGTGACTTTGGGCAAGTCACTTAGCTTCTCGGTGCCTCAGTTCCTTCATCTGTAAAATGGGGATTAAGACTGTGAGCCCCACTGTGGGACAACCTGATCACCTTGTAACCTCCCCAGTAATTAGACCAGTGCTTTGCACATAGTAAGCGCTTAACAAATACCATCATCATTATTATTATTATTATTCTCTGTGCCTCAGTTACCTCATCTATAAAATGGGGATTAAGAATGTGAGCCCCACGTGGGACAAGGATTGTGTCCAACCTAGTTATCTTGAATCTACCCCAGTGAATAGTACAGTGCCTGGCACACAGAAAGCTCTTAAGTATCATTTTTTAAAAAAAGAAAAGACAATATTTCTGCAGCATTCCATCCTGCCCCACAGACTTTAGAACAGAGCTAATTCCTAATTCCGGCTTTTTTGTGTTCTGGTGGAAAAGCATTTTTCCCAGTCCTTCCCCCTCCCTGCTCTCTCCATCCACCACACTGGATCCTCCTGTTCCGTAGGCCCGCTGCTGGCTAATTTACGGCTTCTATAAACCTCAGCAGATTTTTAGGAAATCTCAACACGGCCCTCTGTGACCAGAAATGTGCATCTTGATAACATTTACGGGAATCGGTGAGGTAGAACTCTGGCCAGTACAATTAAGCCAGGTAGACTTTTAAGCTAAAGGGAGGTCACAGCCCCGTTCATTCATTCAGTCATATTTATTGAGCGCTTACTGAGTACAGAGCACTGTACTAAGCGCTTGGAAAGTACAATTCAGCAACAGATAGATACAATCCCTACCCAACAACGGGCTCACCCTGTTCCTCCTCCTCCTCCCTGGACCATCCGAAGCCTGTGGCATGAAATTTCTGTCACGTAATCCCATTAGCTTCTCGGCCGAGACCATAACGTGATTAGACCGGGCATCTCCTGAGAGCGTCTAAGTCACTCGGAAGGGAAAAAAAAAACGTAGCCACTCTCCGCTCTGCGAGAGTCAGGGGCTTAGGGGGTGGAGAATGGCCTTGTCTGACAGAGATTCTTGCAAGAAATCCCGGACCCTCTTAGACTGTAAGCTCATTATGGGCATAGAACATGTCTGCTAAGTGTTATATCCTCCCAAACGCTTAGTACAGTGCTCTGCACATGGTAAGCGCTCAATAAATACCGCAGAATGGTTGATTGTAATTGTGGTATTTGTTAAACAGTTGCCATGTGCCAGGCACTGTACTAAGTGCTGGGAATGGAAACAAGGAAATAAATAAAAAATAAATAAAATAATGGCATTTATTAAGCGCTTACTATGTGCAACGCACTGTTCTAAGCGCTGGGGAGGTTACAAGGTGATCAGGTTGTCCCACAGGGGGCTCACAGTCTTAATCCCCATTTTACAGATGAGGGAACTGAGGCCCAGAGAAGTGAAGTGACTTGCCCAAAGCCACACAGCTGACAATTGGCGGAGTTGGGATTTGAACCCATGACCACCGACTCCAAAGCCCGGGCTCTTTCCACTGATCCACGCTGCTTCTCTCTAAAGGAAATTAGGTTGGAAACTATCCCTGTCCTTCTTGGGGCTAACAATCTCAATCCCCACTTCACAGGCTCTGCCACTAATCAGCCGGGTGACTTTGGGCAAGTCACTTCACTTCTCCGGGCCTCAGTGACCTCATGTGTAAAATGGGGATTACAACTGGGACAACCTGATTACCTTGTATCTGCCCCAGCGCTTAGAACAGTGCTTGGCACATAGTAAGCACTGAAAACCATAATTAATTTATTAATTGCAGTGCCTGGCACGTAGTAAGCGCTTAGCAGATACCAGAATAAAAAACAAAGCAGCCAAAGCATCCCCAGAGGTAGCTGCCTCGGGGGTATCCCTTGTCTCCCGTCCCCTCCCAGTCCCGGACCATCAGGATTCCCCATTTTGGCAGCTGGAAGTCGCAAAGGAGAAGCAGGAAGGAATGGGGCTAGGAAAGTCTCTTACAGTTCCATGGGGAAGCTGATACTTCCTGACCCATTCAGATCCTGGAAAATCATGGTCCCAACCGGGACACCTCCCGCATCCCGGGACAGCGGTTAGTTGATAGACACCTCGCCCTGAACAACCCGTGGGAGGTAACGTCAGGGAGGACCTCAAGGGGCATTTTAAGGCGTCGAATTTTTCGAACCTGGATAACAGAAATGACTCTATGGTATTTATAAAGTGCTTACTACGCATCAAACACAGTTCTAAGCGCTGGGAGGTTAAGTTGGACACAGTCCCTGTCTCACATGGTTTCAAGGTCTAAGTAGGAGGAAAGACAAGAGAACTGAGCCACAGAGAGGTTAAGTACTTGCCCACGGTCACACAGCAGCTAAGTGGCAGAGTGGGATTAGAACCCTGGTCCTCTGACCCCCAGGACCGTGCTCTTTCCACTTGGCCACACTGCTTCTCAAAGGGCCTAGAACTGTGCTAAACACTGGGGTAGATACGGTACAATCAGATCGGACGCGGCCTGAGTCTCCTTCCAGAAAGCAGAAACGTGAGAGGCAGAGTGACCTAGTGGAAAGAGGAAGGGGCTGAGTGTTAGCAGACTTGGGTTCAAATTCCAGTTCGGCTCCGGCCTGCTGTGTGACCTCAGGCAAGTCAATTCACCTCTCTGGACTTCCGTTTCCTCATCTGTAAAATGGAGATAAGCCTGCTACTCTCAGAACATGAGTCCTGTGTGGGCAGGGACTGTGGGGCTGTCCCGATTGCCTGCATCTAGTCCAATGTTTGGCACATGATAGGGGCTTAATAATTACTATACTGCCTCTTGCTTGAGGGCAAGAAGAGATGTTAAAAAGCGGGCCAAAGGCTGAAGAGGAGGTGGCAGAGGTGGTCTTTCCCTTCCCGACCAGGACGGGGTTCTGGGATATTGCAACTCTCGAGCGGGAATCGATTTGCAGATGGCAGAGCTGTAGATCCTTTATTCATCCATGTACACATATATACAGGGCTGGGGAGGGGTACCCGGAGAGGGGAAGGGGGTGCAAGCTGAGGGAAGACGAAAAAATAAATAGGGGCAAAGGTGGCGGAGGGTCTCTGGATGCCCTTTTGGGTTCTCCAGGGAGCCGGGAGGGGGCCGTGCCCATGGGCTGGGAAAACATACACACAAACACACGCATGCACACCCCTCCTCTGCGATACTGAGTCATTCATGCAGTCTGCCAAGGAGGGATTGGCGAGAGGTCCACTTGTCGACTCCGTGACCTCGGGCAACTCACTTCACTTCTCTCTGCCTCAATTACCTCACCAGTAAAATGGGCTACTTCTTCTTCCAAAGAAGTATTTCAATCTGGGTGTGTCCATCTGAACGGTGGACAGTCTCTCGCACCGTGAGAGTTTGCAGTGGCGGTCTACAGAAATAAATATTGCAGGAATGATTTACAAGCAGGGACAAGTCCCTCTGGACTGTAAGCTCCTTGTGAGCAGGGAACGTGCCTGCCAACTCTGTTGTAGTGTACTCTTTAAAGTACTTAATATAGTGCTCTGTACATAATAAGCGTGCAATAAATACCATTGACGATGATAATCAGAGCTAATGCCAAAAGCATAGACAAGCTGGACCTTATAAACTCTCAGATCCATATACTCTCTTGGACTCATCTTCTACCACCTTGGAGACTTTCAGGTTCCCAACCCACCCCAACAAAATGCTCCAGCAGCCTCTCCTTGCCATTCGCAATCACTCAGGCCCAGAAAAGCCTCTGGGGATTGACTTTTTCAATGCCAGGGGCTTCCCTTAGGCACAGCTAAGCACCTTGCTAAACATGATGGAAAGCTGGATTCCCCTCCGGTTCTTCTCACCAGAAATTCTCCCCTCAAGAGAGGAGCATTGCTATCTGCTGGAAATAGGTGTGACATCTGACAACTGGAGGAGAGTGCAGGGGGAATACATCCACATCACCCAAGGCGACTCTATTACAGTCCCCCTTCCCGACCTCCCTTACCCAGAAACACAAGAGGGGGAAAGAATCTGGGCCCAGTTGGGCCTCATCCTTGAGTGAAAAAGTCAGTTTTCCTTCGGAAAAAACCCACCCAGCTCCGGGTTGAAGGCGCAATCCCCAGAGCTCAATCGAAAGTCTCCGCAAAGACAGACTGGGGGTAGAAGGGGAGATCTTTAACAGAAACAGAAAGATCCGTCAGGCGTTTGGGACCTCCTTCCAAATGACCGACCCAGTTGCCGAGCATCTGAGACCTCCGGACTCCTGGAGACTGTCAGCCTGCTTCCCCGGGCTTGCTGCATCTCCAGGCAGGGAGCCCCAGCCCAGTCGACCCCAGGACGTCCGCTCCACAGCGAGGCTTGGCCGTCTCACCCCACGACGTGGCATCGCTAGGACGAAAGCCCCAGCCAGGCGCACAGACACGAGGCGATCAGGGCCAGGCGGTGCCCCCGCCGCCCGGCGCGGCTGATGGGAGACGTGGTGGCGAAGGTGGCATCCGAAGCGTTGCGAGGCAGTGGCAGATTGCAGATGTTGCCCTGGCAGCAAGCAGTGCAGACCTGCAAGAGAGACCCCGGGGGGTTGAAGGTAGAGCCAGAAGGCGTGTCTCTCCCCACTTCAATCCATACTTCATGCTGCTGCCCGGATTGTCTTTGTCCAGAAACACTCTGGGCATGTTACTCCCCTCCTCAGAAATCTCCAGTGGCTACCAATCAATCTGCCTATCAGGCAGAAACTCCTCACCCTGGGCTTCAAGGCTGTCCTTCCCCTCGCCCCCTCCTACCTCACCTCCCTTCTGTCCTTCTCCAGCCCAGCCGGCACCCTCCGCTCCTCTGCCACTAATCTCCTCACCGAGCCTCGTTCTCGCCTGTCCCGCCATTGACCCCCGGCCCACGTCATCCCCCAATCTGGAATGCCCTCCCTCTGCCCATCTGCCAAGCTAGCTGTCTTCCTCCCTTCAAGGCCCTACTGAGAGCTCACCTCCTCCAGGAGGCCTTCCCAGACTGAGCCCCTTCCTTCCTCTACCCCTCGTCCCCCTCTCCATCCCCCTCATCTTACCTCCTTCCCTTCCCCACAGCACCTTCATATATGTATATATGTTTGTACATATTTATTACTCTATTTTACTCGTACATATCTGTTCTATTTATTTTATTTTGTTAGTATGTTTGGTTTTGTTCTCTGTCTCCCCCTTATAGACTGTGAGCCCACTGTTGGGTAGGGACTGTCTCTATATGTTGCCAACTTGTACTTCCCTAGCGTTTAGTACAGTGCTCTGCACACAGTAAGCGCTCAATAAATACGATTGATTGATTTAGGAGGGAACAACCCTAGCCTGGGGCTGAGGGGGGCAACCCTTAATAATAATAATAATAATGGCATTTGGAAGCGCTATGTGCCAGGCGCTGCACTATTAAGCATGGATAACATGTCAGTTTTCTGCAGCAGTCAATAGAAAATCCATGTGCTCACAATCTAATGCCAGTGGTGCTGCTGTGGCGGCAGATAACGTTTGAAGCATTTGGGAAACACATTTTCGTAGCACTGTGAATTTTCATTCCTCAGAGGGACCCTTAAAAACTTGATTACAATTGAAATGTATGCTACTCTAAAGTGCTTTTGTTTTGTTGTCTGTCTCCCCCTTCTAGACTGTGAGCCCATTGTTGGATAGAGACCATCTCTATATGTTGCCTATTTGTACTTCCCAAGTGCTTAGTACAGTGCTCTGCACACAGTAAGCATTCAATACGATTGAATGAATAAATGAATGAATGGAGTAGATACAAGCTAATCTGGTTGGACACAGTTGCTGTCTCACGTGGGACTCACAGTCTCAATCCCTATGAGCTAACCAAGGCACAGAGAAGTGAAATAGTAATGATGGCATTTATTAAGCGCTTATTACGTGCCAAGCACTGTTCTAAGTGCTAGGGAGGTTACAAGGTGATCAGGTTGTCCCACGTGGGGGCTCTCAGTCTTAATCCCCATTTTACAGATGAGGTAACTGAGGCCCAGAGAAGTGAAGTGACTTGCCCAAACTCACACAGCTGACAATTGGTGGAGCAGGGATTTGAACCCATGACCTCTGACTCCAAAGCCCTTGCTCTTTCCACTGAGCCATGCTGCTTCTCTGTCTTGCCTAAGTTCTCACAGCAGATAAGTGGCAGAGTTAGAATTAGAACCCATAACCTCCCAGGCCCGGTCTCTACTTCCCGTGGGACCAGGGAAGCTGGTGTTTCCCACCAGGACGATCCTAATCCCCAGCTGTCCAATGTCATCCCAGCACAGCTTCACCCTATCAGACCAGAACAATCTAATCATCACAATAATAATAATAAATACAACGATGATGCTATTTGTTGAGCACTTCCTACGTGTCAAGCTCTATTCTAAGCACTGGGGTAGGTACAACTTGTTCAGGTTGGACAAAGTCCATGTCCCATGTGGGACTCAGTCTTAATCCTAGATCGTAAACTCATTGTCATCAAGGAATGTGTCTGTTACCCTGTGGTATTACTATGCCATGCTGCTTTTCTAAATTACTCTGGTGGGCATATAATAATAAATCTTCTAGACTGAGAGCCTGCTGTTGGATAGGGACTGTCTCTATATGTTGCCAACTTGTACTTCCCAAGCGCTTAGTACAGTGCTCTGCACACAGTAAGCACTATATACGATTGAATGAATGAATGAATAATAATAATGATGGCATTTGTTAAGCACTTCCTATGTGATGTGCGAAACACTGTTCAAAGTGCTGGGGGGGATACAAGGTGATCAGGTTGTCCCACATGAGGCTCGCAGTCTTAATCCCCATTTTACAGATGAGATAAATGAGGCCCAGAGAGTTGCCCAAAGTCACACAGCTGACAAGTGGCGGAGCAGGGATTAGAACCCATGACCTCTGACTCCCAAGCCTGTGCTCTTTCCACTGGGCCACACTGCTTCTGTATCAATAATAAAAGACTTGGAGTATACATATATCAAAACCTAATTTTCCAAGTGTTATATTTCACATCCTTATCAGCAAATGGGCAGCTTGGGCGCACACACTAGAGGTGCTGTTATCGAAGTTAAACAGCATTTAAATGGCCTAGTTCATTCATTCAATCATATTTATTGAGCGCTTACTGTGTGCAGAGCACTGTACTAAGCACTTGGGAAGTACAAGTTGGCAACATATAGAGACGGTCCCTACCCAACAGTGGGCTCACAGTCTAGAAGGGGGAGACAGACAACAAAACAAAACATATTAACAAAACAAAATAATTAGAATAAATATGTACAAATAAAATAGAGTAATAAATACGTACAAACATATATGCATATATACAGATGCTGTGGGGAGGGGAAGGAGGTAAGGCGGGGGGGATGGGGAGGTGGAGGTGGAGGTGGGGGAGAAACAGCACAGGCCTGGGAGTCAAAAGGACCTGGGTTCTAATCCCAACCTCTCCCACTTGTCTGCTGTGTGACCTTGGGCAAGTCATTTCACTTCTCTCTGCCTCAATTCTCCTTTTTTCCCTGCAGGACAGAGACTGGATCCAACCTAACTTGTCTCTATCTCAGCACTTAGAACAATATTCGACACATAGTTGGTGCTTAACAAATACCATAGAAAAAATCCTTACTTTAATATAATAATAATAATAATAATGGCATTTATTAAGCACTTACTATGTGCAAAGCACTGTCCTAAGCACTGGGGAGGTTACAAGGTGATCAGGTTGTTGCACAAGGGGTTCACAGTCTTAATCCTCATTTTAATAATAATAATAATAATAATAATAATAATAATGTTGGTATTTGTTAAGCACTTACTACATGCCAAGCACTGTTCTAAGCACTGGGGTAGGTACAAGGTAATCAAGGTGTCCCACGTGGGGCTCACAGTATTAATCCCCATTTTACAGATGAGGGAACTGAGGCACAGAGAAGTGAAGTGACTTACCCAAAGTCACACAGATGACACTATCCACCTCCCCTTCTAGCCTGTAAGTTCACTGTGGGCAGGGATCACATCTACCAACTCTGTCATAATGTCCTCTCCCAAGTGCTCAGTACAGTGCCCCGCACACTGTAAGCGCTCAATAAATAATTGATTGATTTGCCTGGGGCCAGAAGCCACCACAGAACCCAAAGGGTGAGTGCAACGGGAAACCGATGGGGCTCTAGACTGTAAACTCGTTGTGGGCAGGGAATGTGTCCTTTATTTTGTTATATTTCACTCTCCCAAGCACTTAGTAAAGTGCTGTACACACAGTAAGCACGACTGAATGAATAAGTCTTCAGACCTTGTGTCCTTCGACCTCCGAGTCCACGCATCCAGTGGAGAGGCAGTCCTCCAGGGCCACGCAGCGCTTGGTGACGGAGACGCTGTTTCCGGAGGCCGCCATGGTGTGTTGGGTGTAACAGTAGCGGGCCTCTGCCAAAACAGAAAAACATCTTTGTCACAAGTCGGGGTCCCTCAGGGGGCCCTCGGCCAAGGAAACCAACAGGGAGGGAGCTACGGTAGAGGGGCCCCTCACCAGCCGGGAATCACCATTATCTCCATTTCCTCTGGGCACACACTCCCTGGGCTCTTTCCCCCTCCAGTCTGACCTTTAAAGGGGGAAGGGGCAGGTTGGTTGAACGTCCAAAGAAGAGCCCAGCCAGGGCTGGGGGAGTTGCTGAAATAACCGAGCGAAGCCGTAGGATGGCATCTCTCTGGGGCTCATGTCTAACAAACACAGCATTCACCAGCATGTTGCCGCTTGCTTGAAGGCAAGGGTTCAAAAGGCCCCTCAAGACCCTTGCCCGCTCTAAAGTTGCCTGAATTCCCTAAGTGCCCTCCATGAGCTCAACCAACTTACAGAGTACTTACTATGTGCATAGTACTAAGCGCTTGGGAGGGAAATCAGAAAATAATCAGAAACAGGACTCTGACCACGTTACTTTTGGAATGAGGCAGAATCTCCCTCCACTTCAGGAAGGAGGAACTGGCCATTGGAAAACTTCACTAAAGAGGATGGGAACGCACAGCAGAAGCCTTCTTCATCTGAACCCAACAGAGCGGGCCCAGCTTCGGGAGTTATTTATTGGCCAATAAAGGCAGCCTGCTAGCAGCTGGTATGCCGTTAGCAGTCAGGTGTGGGAGAGAGGTTCTCCAGGGCAATTATCAGCACCACAGGCATGGGCTTAATAACTGTGGCATTTGTTAAGAGCTTACTAGGTGTCAGCCATTGTACAAAGCGCCAGGGTGGATGCAAGCAAACCAGGTTGGACACAGTCCCTGTCCCACATGGGGGGTTTACGGTCGTAATCCCTGTTTTACACAGCAGATAGCTTAGAAATGAATTGACTTGCCCAGGGTCACACAGCAGACAAGTGGCGGAGCTGGGATTAGAACCCAGGTCATTCATTCATTCAATCGTATTTATTAAGCGCTTACTGTGTGCAGAGCACTGTACTAAGCGCTTGGGAAGTACAAGTTGGCAACATCTAGATACGGTCCCTACCCAACAAAAGGCTCACAGCCTAGAAGGGGGAGACAGACAACCAAACAAAACATGTGAACGGGTGTCAAGTCATCAGAATGAATAGAAGTAAAGCTAGATGCACATCATTAACAAAATAAAATAAATAGAATAGCAAATATGTACAGGGTCCTTCTGATGTCCAGGTCTGCGGTCTTGCCGCTAGGCCACACTGCTTCTCGGAGTCGTTAAAATGCAGCAGCGTTTATGAAGTCTGCAGATCTTTCCCCCTCACCCCCCAACCCAACTATTCCCCCTCCCACCCACTCACCAGGTGAACCTCAAGGTCAGCCCTTGGGCTACGTGAGAACTCAGCCTGCCGATAAGGCACTAAAAGGATTCTGGAGCCTTTGTTCCAAAGATTGGGAGTGGGTTTGAGTTTCTTCCCGGTCCTGGGCTCCCTAGCCTGAGGTTCAGAGCATTCCCACGGAGGGGCAGGGAGTCTCGCCCAGAGGAAGCACACTGGCAACTAGCCAGGGCGGGGGAGAGGGACCCGTGAAATCGGCTGGAGGGACATGGGCGCTGAAACGGGATTTTCAAGGAATCAAAGGAATCAATCAATCTCATTAGCACCTCTGCTTCTAGCCGGCCTCCAAGTGGGGAAATATATCACCCAACAGAATCCACCAGGCCATCTCTCTGCCCAGCCGGCATGCACACTGCATTGAAAGCCTCCCGTCGGCCACCTGCCTTCCAACTGCTTGTGGTCGGAGTAATAGTGGCGTTATCTATTTTTTTGGTGGCATTTATTAAGCACTTTCTATGTACAAAGCACTGTTCTAAGCACTGTCTTGTGCACCCCCTGAGTGTAAGGCACTCCAGTAAGCGGCTGGAAAGCACAGTACAGAAAGGGGACATGGTCCCTGTCTGTGGGGAGCGTCCAAAGAAATGTTGAAGGAATTCTTGGATTCGTGCTTCTCTGGAAAAACAAACATTTGCTGTCGTCTATCAAGCTTAGTCAGTTTGGGCCTGTGGTGCAATCAGGATTTATCATCGTGTCCCCTTCCTTCCTTCCTTCCTGGGACCAGTGGGCCCCAGAGGGTGGTGAAAGTTTGGCATCAGATTGACAGTAATAATGGCGATGGGATTTATTCAGTGTTGTGCTTAGCTCAGGGGCAGACATGAGCAAATGGTGGCCAATTCAGTTTGGGGTTCAGATCTCTGAAAGGGATTTCAGAATGCCGGGGATAATCATCATCATAATCATCATCATCATCATCATCATAATGGCATTTGTTAAGTGCTTACTATGTGCAAAGCACTGTTCTAAGTGCTGGGGAGGTTACAAGGTGATCAGGTTGTCCCATGGGGGGCTCACAGTCTTAATCCCCATTTTACAGGTGAGGTAACTGAGGCCTAGAGAAGTGACTTGCCCAAAGTCACACAGCTGACAAGTGGCAGAGCCGGGATTTGAACCCATGACCTCTGAGTCCAAAGCCCGTGCTCTTTCCACTAAGCCACGCTGCTTCTCTTTGTAGGGATCACTACGACCCCTACAAATGAACGCCGGGGGTCATGATGAACCCCCCCACAGAATGCTGGGGATCACAACCACCTCCCTCCCAAGAATGACAAGGATCATGACAACCACCACCAAAGCCAGGAATCCCCATGACCACCACCCCCACCCCCAGCCCGCCACACACACACCGAATGTCAGGAACCAGGACGACGCTCACCAAAGCCGGGGATGTCGACGACCTCCCCGACCGAATGCCAGCCACCAAAAAGGCCTCCACCAAAGCCAGAGATCCCGACGACCCCTCCGAGTATCAGAAATCAGGACGTACCTCTGGGGCAGTAGACATCGGGGGCCCAACGGTTGCAGTCGTAGTTGTCCGTTGCCTTCTCGCAGGTGAAACACTTAAATCCACCCGGGTAGGGAGTGGCTGGGCAGAGAGAGAAATGAGCGGCAGGAATTGATCGGACCGTGGAGAGGCTGGGATCGCCTTCTCCAAATTCACGTCCGGGTTTCCGCTCCAAGCCGTCCTCAATTTAAGCTCCATCCCACCAGGCCTGGGAGTCTTCACCTCGGGCTTGGGAGGGAATGGGACGGGACGGTCTTTAAAATCTGACCGTCTTGTGTCCAAGTGCCGGGCAATATTCTAACTCCGAGAAAATAAAATTTTCCCAAGGTGGCTGGTTCTTCCCTCTGTCTCAGCCGGGCTCTGAAGCAACCGCAAATTCATTCATTCAATCGTATTTATTGAGCGCTTACGGTGTGCAGAGCACTGTACTAAGCGCTTAATGACCTCAACCTTCTGAGGTGGGGCAGGGGGTCAGGGGTAAGGGTGAGAACTGAGAAATAGCCAAAGGGGATTTTTCACTCAAGATCTAATCTACCCAAGATGTGGGCCTCTGAGTGCATGTGGCCTGTGTGGGATTAATAATAATAATAACAATAATAATAATGGCATTTATTCATCACTTACTATATAATAATAATAATAATAATAATAATAATAATGGTTTTTTAAATGGTATTTTTTAAGTGCTTACTATATGCCAGACACTGTAAGCACTTGAGTAATAATAATAGTAATGATGATGGCATTTATTAAGCGCTTACTATGTGCAAAGCACTGTTCTAAGCGCTGGGGAGGTTACAAGGTGATCAAGTTGTCCCATGTGGGGCTCACAGTCTTAATCCCCATTTTACAGATGAGGGAACTGAGGCCCAGAGAAGTGAAGTGACTTGCCCAAAGTCACACAGCTGACGGCGGAGCTGTGACCTCTGACTCCAAAGCCCAAGCTCTTTCCACTGAGCCACATTGCTTCTTTAATTGAGGAAAATTGAGGGGGCTGCCGCTCACCTTGAGAAACTGGGAAATTAAAACCTAAAGCTTCAGTCTGGCATTGTCTGCCGACAATTTTCTCCAACTAAAATTCCTATCTGGCCTCTACATCCGCCCCCCATATGGTCCTGAGTGGTAGATTATGCTAGCTTTTAAGAGACCAGCCCCCCCCACCCCGTCCGACCAACACCTCTGACCCCTGCAAGGTTTTGTTTATGTTTTTTTAAATGGTATTTTTTAAGTACTTACTATATGCCAGACACTGTAAGCACTTGAGTAATAATAATAATAATGGCATTTATTAAGCGCTTCCTATGTGCCACACACTGTTCTAAGTGCTGGAGGGATATAATGATGATGGCCTTTATTAAGCGCTTACTATGTGCAAAGCACTGTTCTAAGCGCTGGGGAGGTTACAAGATAATAATAATGACGGCATTTATTAAGCACTTACTATGTGCAAAGCACTGTTCTAAGCACTGGGGAGGTTACAAAGTGATCAGGTTGTCCCACATGGGGCTCACAGTCTTAATCCCCATTTTACAGATGAGGTCACTGAGGCCCAGAGAAGTGAAGTGACTTGCCCAAAGTTACACAGCTGACAATTGGCAGAGCCGGAATTTGAACCCATGACCGCTGACTCCAAAGCCTGGGCTCTTTCCACTAAGCCACGCTGCTTCTCTTCTTGTCTGCTAGGCAAGTAGTAGAGTAGTAGTAGAGACAAGTAGTAGAGACAAGCTAACTGGGTTATTCATTCAATCATATTTATCGAGTGTGTACTGTGTGCAAAGCTTTGTATTAAGCAGGGCTCTGCACACAGTAAGCGCTCAATAAATGCGATTGATTGATTGATTTTTATTTATTTATTTATTTATTTTATTTGTACATATCTATTCTATTTATTTTATTTTGTCAGTATGTTTGGTTTTTGTTCTCTGTCTCCCCCTTTTAGACTGTGAGCCCACTGTTGGGTAGGGACCGTCTCTATACGTTGCCAATTTGTACTTCCCAAGCGCTTAGTACAGTGCTCTGCACATAGTAAGCACTCAATAAATACGATTGATGATGATGATGATTGATTGATTAAGCACTTAGCACTGTAAGGTGCCATAAATTAAACACAATCCTGTCCCACAGAGGGCTCACAGTCTTAGTCCCCATTTTACAGATGGGTAACTGAGGCAGAGAGAAGTGAAGTGACTTGCCCAAGGTCACACAGCAGACAAGTGGCAGAGCCAGGATTAGAATCCAGGTCCTCTGAGTCCCAAGCTTGTGCTCTTTCCCCTAGGCCAAATCACTGGTGGGGCCAAATCACTTCTGAATGGTTTCTCCCTTCATCTCCTGAATCATTCTGACTACCAAAAGAGACGGACTGTCCAAATCCTTTTTCCTGAAACCAAGGCCATGGTGTTGTATACCCTGAGCTTGTACACCTCTTCCCCACTCACGGACCATGTGAAGTCGATAGGAGAGAGTCAGTCCATAAAAATGATTTACTGACTGGAAGAGAGGAGGATAGAGGGCTGTGGGACTCAAGTTGCCCAGAATTTTGAGTAGGACTTCATCCTCATTTTGCAGATGAGGAAACTGAAGCACAGAGAAGTTAAGTTACTTGCCCGAGGTCACACCGCAGGCAAGCGGTGGAGCCAGGATTAGAACACAGGCCCTCCGACTCCAACGTCGGGTCTCTTTCCAGTAGGCCAAGCTGCCGGGCCGAGCACACGTTCCAGTCTAGGCCTGCGAGTTGAAGTATTTTCAGTGAGGATCGAAACACGTGTCCCTTTTTCCAAAACGGCCCAACATAGCTGACCACGCGCGCTCCACGACCACCCCAAAGGGTTCGGCCAAACACCCACGTCAGCCCTCTCCCGAGGCAGAGTGCCAGTTGGGAATGGATCATCAGAAAGATTGCACTGGAAATAAACGCTCCCTTAGCTCCAGGCCCAAATAATTGTGCCCAATCCCCAGCTAACCGACACTCGATCTGATAAAGAGGAAGGCAGGGTCTCTTAGAGATGCGGGCCATTTTTTTTTTTCCCATTGTTCCTTCAAAGCGTTGCCCGAGCCAGTCGGCTTTCCAACCGGAGCCGCCGCAGCTGCGAGCGGATCTCCCCTGGCTCCGGATCACACGGCTAAGAAGCTTAGCGTTCCTTGTTTCGGGCCCCAGATCCTGGGTCCCCGAAGAGAGGGCGATTGTCCGGGAGACGGGGAAACTCCATCCGGCCTCCTTACCTCCCGTAACAATATCTGCCCGGCGGCTCCCGGGGTGAGCGACGGTCCGCCCGCAACCGATCCATTCGTGGGGATTAAGCCTTCCCTTGCCTCTCCCGGATGCCCGGCTGAACGGTGGGACAAAGTGGCTCTGAGGCGGAAGCGTTTCTAAAATGGTGGCAGGGAAGGCAGGCCCGGTGTTTGGACTTTTTCCCGAAATTCCTGTGAGAAAGTCTCTCCAGGAAAGGACTGGGCCCATTTACAGCGCCGTCACCCCCAGAGCAGACAGCGGCCGGGGTTCTCCGTCTCTGCTGCTTCCTCTTAGGGGCGTCTAGAAGCGGTGTGGCCTACTGGATAGAGCATGGGCCTGGGAATCGGAAGGACCTGGGTTCTAATCCCGGCACTGCCCCTTATCTGCTTGACTTATAGACGAGTCAATTCACTTCTCTGTGCCTCGGTTACTCGATCTGTAAAATGGAGATTAAAAGATTGGGACAGGAACCGTATCGAACCTGATTGGCTTGTAACTATCCCGGTGCTCAGTACAGTACCAGGCATGTAATAAGCGCTTAACAAATATCATTAAAAACAAAAAAAAGGAGAGTCAGCCCAGGACCTACTCATCAATCATCATCAATCATATCTATTGAGCGCTTACTATGTGCAGAGCACTGTACTAAGCGCTTGGGAAGTACAAATTGAGTGCTTGGGAAGTATTCGTATTCGTGCCACTGACAATCCCGAAATCCTTCCCCAGCACCAACTTTGCATTTCCAAGCAGATCCTGGCAAGCCGAGTTTCAAGCTGCATGGTGAGCCCACTGTTGGGTAGGGACTGTCTCTATATGTTGCCAATTTGTACTTCCCAAGCACTTAGTACAGTGCTCTGCACATAGTAAGCGCTCAATAAATATGATTGATGATGATGATGATGATGGTGAATTGAATAGCGCACGGGCCTGGGAGTTGGAAGGTCGTGGGTTCTAATCATCAATCGTATTTATTGAGCGCTTACTGTGTGCAGAGCACTGTACTATGCGCTTGGGAAGTACAAGTTGGCAACATATAGAGACAGTCCCTACCCAACAGTGGGCTAATCCCTGCTCCGCCACTTGTCTGCTGTGTGGACTTGGGCAAGTCACTGCAGTGCTTGGCACATAGTAAGCACTTAACAACTACCATCATCATTATTATTATTTTTATTAACTTCTCTGTGCCTCAGTTACCTCATCCGTAAAATGGGGAAAGAGACTCTGAGCCCCATGAGAGACAGGAACTGCGTCCAACTTGATTTGTTTGTATCCACCCCAGCACTTATTCATTCATTCAATCGTATTTATTGAACCCCTTCTAGACTGTGAGCCCACTGTTGGGTAGGGACTGTCTCTATATGTTGCCAACTTGTACTTCCCAAGCGCTTAGTACAGTGCTCTGCACACAGTAAGTGCTCAATAAATACGATTGATTGATTGATTGATTGATTGATTGATTGAACATATTTATGAAGCAGCGTGGCTAAGTGGAAAGAGCCCAGGTTTGGGAGTCAGAGGTCATGGGTTCTAATCCTGACTCCACCACTTAGCTGTGAGACCTTGGGCAAGTCACTTCACTTCTCTGAGCCTCAGTTACCTCATCTGTAAAACGGGGATTAAGACTGTGAGCCCCACGTGGGACAACATGATTACTTTGTATCCCCCAACACCTTGAACAGTGCTTCGCACACAGTAAGCGCTTAACAAATGCCATTATTATTATTATTGAATGCTTACTGTGTGCAGAGCACTGTACTAAGCGCTTGCGAAGTACAAGTTGGCAACATATAGAGACGGTCCCTACCCAACAGCGGGCTCACAGTCTAGAAAAAGCACTTAGTACTTAGCACTAAGTACGGTGCTTGGCACATAGTAAGCGCTTAACAAATGCCATTATTGTTATTATTATTATTATTATTGAACGCTTACTGTGTGCAGAGCACTGTACTAAGTGCTTGGGAAGTACAAGTTGGCAACATTTAGAGAGGGTCCCCACCCAACAGCGGGCTCACAGTCTTGAAGACTTGAAGACTTTTTAGACTGTGAGCCCACTGTTGGGAAGGGACTGTATCTGTATGTTGCCAATTTGTACTTCCCAAGCGCTTAGTACAGTGCTCTGCACATAGTAAGCGCTCAATAAATACGATTGATGATGAAGAAGCACTTAGTACTTAGCACTAAGTACGGTGCTTGGCACATAGTAAGCGCTAAACAAATATCCAATTATTATTATATTTCAAGTCATCAAACTCAATCCAACGGCCAGGAGAGAGGAGGACGTCCACCAATTTGTGGTTCTGAGGAACCAGTGAGACTCTGGCAGCTTCCTCCTTGTTGAGAAAAACCTCCCCGTGAAAGGAGGCATGTTGGGGAGATGAATCAGTGTGCTTTGAGGCCAGATGGAGCCACGGCGGCTATAAATACGAGAAATAAACAAACCGAAAGGTGCCCTGGGGGTGCCAACAAGAGGACTCCGTGCTGAGCCAAACAGAAATGACATCTGGACAGCTTCCAGAGTCAGCAATCTAAACTCAACAAAGCAATCCTGGCATGAGCCCGCTGTTGGGTAGGGACCGTCTCTAGATGTTGCCAACTTGCACTTCCCAAGCACTTAGTACAGTGCTCTGCACTCATTAGGCGCTCAATAAATACGATTGAATGAATGAATGAATCCAGAGAAGCAGCGTGGCTCGGTGGAAAGAGCCCGGGCTTGGGAGTCAGAGGTGGTGGGTTCTAATTCCATCTCCCCCACCTGTCTGCTGTGTGACCTTGGGAAAGTCACTTAATTTCTCTGGGCCTCAGTTACCTCATCTGTAAAATGGGGATGAAGACCGTGAGCCCCACGTGGGACAATCTGATCATCTTGTATCCCCCCCAGTGCTTAGAACAGTGCTTTGCACATAGTAATAATAATAATGATGATGATGATGGGTGCTTAGAACAGTGCTTTGCGCTTAGTAATAATAATAATGATGATGATGGCGTTTGTTAAGAGCTTACTATGTGTGAAGCACTGTTCTAAGCGCTGGGGGGATACAAGGTGATCAGGTTGTCCCACAAGGGGCTCACAGTCTTAATTCCCATTTTACAGATGAGGGAACAGAGGCCCAGAGAAGTTAAGTGACTTGCCCCAAGTCACACAGCTGACAATTTGCGGAGCCGGGATTTGAACCCCTGACCTCTGACTCCAAAGCCCGGGCTCTTTCCACTGAACAAATGCCAACACCATTATTATTATTATTACTATTATCCATTAGATGACGGGGCACCTCATTGAAGAAGCGAGGAGCATTTGGAAAGAACAGAGACCCTGAGATTGGGCCAGCTGGGGTGTGATCAGAGAAGATCCTGAAATACAAAGGAAATAGAGGGGATGATCAGGAGGCCAGGACAACGATCATCATCATCATCATCAATCGTATTTATTGAGCGCTTACTATGTGCAGAGCACTGTACTAAGCGCTTGGGAAGTACAAATTGGCAACATATAGAGACAGTCCCTACCCAACAGTGGGCTCACAGTCTAAAAGGGGAGAAGCAGCGTGGCCTGGTGGATGGACCACAGGCCTGGGAGTTAGAAGGCCGTGGACCAAAAACCCGCCTCCGCCACTTCTCTGCTGGGTGACCTTGGGCAAGACACTTCACTTCTCTGTTCCTCCGTTACCCCGTCTGTCAAATTCATTCATTCAACCGTATTTATTGAGCGCTTACTGTGTGCAGAGCACTGTACAGAGAAGCAGCGTGTCTCAGTGGAAAGAGCCTGGGCTTTGGAGTCAGAGGTCATGGGTTCAAATCCTGGCTCCGCCAACTGTCAGCTGTGTGACTTTGGGCAAGTCACTTCACTTCTCTGGGCCTCAGTTACTTCATCTGTAAAACGGGGATTAAGACTGTGAACGCCCCGTGGGACAACCTCATCACCTTGTAACTTCCCCAGGGCTTAGAACAGTGCTTTGCACATAGTAAGCGCTTAATAGATGCCATCATTATTATTATTATTATTACTAAGCGCTTGGGAAGTATAAGTTGGCAACATCTAGAGAGGTCCCTACCCAACAGTGAGCTCACAGTCTAGAAGGGGGAGACAGACATCAAAACAAAACGTATTAACAAAATAAAATAAATAGAATTAATACGTACAAATAAAATAAATAGAGTGATAAATACGTACCTCCCACTCCGAACAGATCTCCGAGTTCCTGAGCAATAATTCCCAACTGGACTACCTTTTGGTGGGAGCCCTTGTCCCCTCCCTCTGTAGTCATTCATTCAATCACATTTATTTATGGGGATTAGTACTCAGTCGCTTGTGGGACACAGACTGTGTCCAACTTGATTGACTTGTATCTATCTACTCCAGTGCTTAGTTCAGTGCCTGGCGCATAATTAAGGGCTTAACAAATACCATTTAAAATAAAAAAGGAAGGCCAGCAGAGGAGACCGCTCAAAAAGAAATGAGGAAGAAAACTCGGACTGAGGGAACGCTGGGCAGACAGCCGGGGACTGAGACGGCGGAGGTAAATCATCATCAGTCGTATTTATTGAGTGCTTACTATGTGCAGATCACTGTACTAAGTGCTTGGGAAGTACAAATTGGCAACATATGCAGTCCCTACACAACAGCGGGCTCACAGTCTCTCTTCCACTGGTCCCTGGAGGCTTGAGAAATGGCAAATCTCTTATACTGGCCCCTGAAATTTGTGGAGCTGAGAGGAGAACAGATTGTCTGCTGGAGAGAAATGATATTTCATTAGCTGATCTGCGTCCTGAAGGCCCCGCAGCCCCCGCTCAGAGAAATGATGTCTGTCTCATGAGGTAGGAGAGAAGCAGCTTGGCCTAGTGGATAGAGCATTGGCCTGCTAGTTGGAAGGACCTGGGTTCTAATCCTAGCTCCCCCCACTTGTCCGCTGTGTGACTTTGGGCAAATAATAATAATAATGCTCTGAGCGTTGGGGAGGATACAAGGGGTTGTCCCATGTGGGTCTCACAGTCTTCATCCTCATTTTACAGAGGAGGGAACTGAGGCCCAGAGAAGTGAAGTGACTTGCCCAAGGTCACACAGCTGACAATTGGCAGAGCCGGGATTTGAACCCATGGCCTCTGACTCCCAAGCCTCGGGTCTTTCCACTGGGCCACACGGGCCTCAGTTCCCTCATCTATCAAATGGGGATTAAGACTATGAGCCTCAAGTGGGACATGGACAGTGTCCAACCTCATTAGATTGTACCTACCCGAGGGCTTAGTACAATGTCTGGCATGTATATGTGTTTGTATGTATTTATTACTCTATTCATTTTATTTGTACATATTTATTCTATTTATTTTATTTTGTTAATATGGTTTGTTTTGTTGTCTGTCTCCCCCTTCTAAACTGTGAGCCCACTGTTGGGTAGGGACCGTCTCTATATGTTGCCAACTTGGACTTCCCAAGGGCTTAGTACAGTGCTCTGCACACAGTAAGCACTCAATAACTACGATTGAATGAATGAATGAATGAACTTAGTAAACGCTTATCAAATACCATTAATAAAGGAGCGTGTGGAGAAAGCAGACCATCACTATGCAAAACCAACCTGTACAGTTGGTCTTAAAAAAAAATAACATTCCCCTAACCCCCACAAAAAACCCTTTATGGCTTTGCCTCGTTAGCTTGAAAAATAAACTTGAGACTTCCCTGCCTTAAACCTCCTGCTCTTTGCAAAAATTTTTGGCCTAATCAATCAACAGTATTTATTGAGGGTCGACCCCACTCCCCATTTTGATCGTAAGCTCGTTATGGGCAGACAATGTGTCCACTAATTCTGTTGTACCGTACTCTCCCAACCACGCTGAGAAGCAGCGTGGCTCAGGGGAAAGAGCCTGGGCTTTGGAGTCAGAGGTCAGGGGTTCAAATCCCAGCTCCGCCAACTGTCAGCTGTGTGACTTTGGGTAAGTCACTTCACTTCCCTGTGCCTCAGTGACCTCATCTGTAAAATGGGGATTAAGACTGTGAGCCCCCTTGGGGAAACCTGATCACCTTGTAACCTCCCCAGAGCTTAGAACAGTGCTTTGCACATACTAAGTGCTTAATAAATGCCACCATCATCTAGTATGGTGGTCTACACATAGTAAGTGCTCAATAAATACCACTACACTGTGTGCAAAGCACCTTACTAAGTGCCCAGGAGAGTTCAACACTCTTGATCTCTGTTCCCCATAGAGCTTCCAGTCTACTGTATGCTCAACACTGTACTAAACACTTGGGCGAGTATAATCCAGTCTGTGGACTTGATCCTTGTCCTCCAGAGCCTGCAGTCTAGACCCAATGAACCCTACACCACTAGACTGTAATCTCACTGTGGGCCGGGACTGTCTTTAATTTTGTACTCTCCCAAGCGCTTAGTACAGTGCTTGGTACACAATAAGTGCTCGATAAATATCAATCAATCAATCAGTGGTATTTATTGAGCACTTACTGTGTGCAGGGTACTGTACTAAGCGCTTGGGAAGTACAAGTTGGCAACATATAGAGACAGTCCCTACCCAACAGTGGGCTCACAGTCTAGAATATGATTAGAGAAACAGCGTGGCTTAGTGGAAAGAGCCCAGGCTTGGGAGTCAGAGGTCGTGAGTTCTAATCCCGCCTCTGCCACTTCATTCATTCAATCGTATTTATTGAGCGCTTACTGTGTGCACAGCACTTTACTGAGTGCTTGGGAAGAACAAGTTGGCAACATATAGAGATGGTCCCTACCCAACAACGGGCTCACTTGTCAGCTGTGTGACTTTGGGCAAGTCACTTAACTTCTCCGTGCCTCGGTTACCTCATCTGTAAAATGGGGATGAAGACTGTGAGCCCCATGTGGGACAACTGGATTACCCTGTATCTATAATAATGACATTTATTAAGTGCTTACTATGTAGAGCTGGTATCTACCCCAGCTCTTAAAACAGTTTTTGGAACTAGCGAGCGCTTAACAAAAACCGTAATGCTTATGATTACTATTTGACAGACTGACCCCCGAGCACGCGACACCCTGGCCCGGAGGCGGGCCTGCGGCTTACTTGAGGGGTGAAGATAGACGATGTCCTTCACGGTGAACTCTTTGGACGGGGCGGCCTTCGAGCCGTCGGCCAGGGGTCCGAGGAGCAGGACCAGGGCCAGGCGGGGCCAGGGCTCCATCGCAGGCTGAGCCCTCCTCACTCATGCAGGATGCCTGGGTCCAACAGTCGCAGTGGCCACAGGAACCTGAAACCGAAAGGAGAAAGAGACGTGGGTCGGTGACGGGCGGTGGCGGCGAGCTTGGCACCAACCGGCCGTTTTTGGAGCCAGAAGCAGCGGGGCCTGGTGGTTAGAGAGGCCCGGGAATCAGAAGGACCTGGGTTCTAGTCCCGGCTTCACCACATGTTCACTCACTCATTCATTCAATCGCACAACAGACAAGTGGCAGAGCCAGGATTAGAATCCAGGTCCTCTGAGTCCCAAACTTGTGCTCTTTCCCCAGGGCCAAATCACTGGTGGGGCCAAATCACTTCTGAATGGTTTCTCCATTCGTCTCCTTAATTCATTCATTCGTTCAATCGTATTTACTGAGCGCTTACTGTGTGCAGAGCACTGGGCTAAGGGTTTTACAGATGAATTTTACAGATGAGGAGGCCCAGAGAAGTGACTCCCCCAAGGTCACACAGCAGACAAGCGGCGGAGGCGGCATTAGAACCCAGGTCCTTCCGACTCCCAGTCCCAGGCTCTCTCCACTGGGCCACACTGCTCCTCAAGCCTCACTGCTTTGAGATCCACTGTTGGGTAGGGACCGTCTCTATATGTTGCCAACTTGTACTTCCCAAGCGCTTAGTACAGTGCTCTGCACACAGTAAGCGCTCAATAAATACGATTGATTGATTGATTGATTGTGGAGCACTCTACTAAGCGCTTGGGAAGTACAGTGTAGTATAGTATAGTATAGTACTGTCTCTATATGTTGCCAACTTGTACTTCCCAAGCGCTTAGTACAGTGATCTGCACACAGTACGTGCTCAATAAATACGATTGATTGATTGATTGATTGATTGATTGATTGAAATACAAGTTGGCAACATATAGAGACGGTCCCTACCCAACAGTGGGCTCACAGTCTAGAAGAGGGAGACGGAGAACAAAACAAAACATCTTAACAAAATAAAATAAATAGAATAAATATGTACAAATAAAGTAGAGTAATAAATACATACAAACATATATACATATATATATGTCTGCTGTGTGACCTCGGGCAAGTCACTTCACATCTCTGGGCCTCAGTTACCTCATCCGTAAAACAACGATAAGAGTGTGAGCCCCCTGTGGGACAGGGACTGTGTTCAAACTAATTAGATGGATCTACCCCCGTGCATAGTACAGTGCTTGGCACATAGTCAGTGCTTAGCAGCGTGGCTCAGTGGAAAGAGCCCGGGCTTTGGAGTCAGAGGTCATGGGTTCAAATCCCGGCTCCGCCACTTGTCAGCTGTGTGACTTTGGGCAAGTCACTTCACTTCTCTGGGCCTCAGTTCCCTCATCTGGAAAATGGGGATGAAGACTGTGAGCCCCCTGTGGGACAACCTGATTACCTTGTAACCTCCCCGGCGCTTAGAACAGTGCTTTGCACATAGTAAGCGCTTAATAAATGCCAATATTATTATTATTATGAAAACAGAACAATAAACAGACACATTCCCTACCCAATACAGAGGGGCACTGTATTAAGATAATCAGGTCAGATATTGCACGTAGGCCTCACAGTCTAAGTAGGAGGGAGGGCAGATATTGAATCCCCATTTTACAGATGAGGAAGCTGAGGCACAGAGAAGTTAAATGGCCTCCCAAGAATCACCAGCGGGCAAATGGCAGAACCAGGAGGGAGTAGAACCTAGGTCCTCCGACTCCCGAGCCCGAGTTCTTCCTACTATCGTGGTGAGGAACTTTGCAGGATCAGAAAGCACAGTGAGCCCTCAAATCCTTCTTACCCAAGAAAGGAAATCAAATCGAGTCAGCCAATGTTTCATTCCCCTCATCCGATATTTCTACTCACCCCAGGGAGAGGGGTTCTGGCTGAGTTGGGCTGCACGGCTTAATGGGATTTTTTCAAAATGTTCCGGGTTCAGGCAAATCCAATCTCCACCTTGGGCCCAGATTTGTACACGTCCCTCCAGACCCACCTGGATTTCAAAAGAAACGCAAGCCCACACCTTCAGTTCACTTCACTCGAGCCAGAATTGCGTTTTGGGAGCTACTGCCCACTCGAGTCCTTTCTAATTGATTTCCCTGCAGAAGGGAATTCCGTCCTTCCCGAAGCAAATCCGATAGCTGCCAAGTGTTTTCACATCTCTCCGAAGCAGAACAGATTCAAAACTTGACAGAGTGCTTTCCCCGGTCCCAAGGGACTAATGTGCTTTACCGTGATATCGATTTGATAAAAAGACTGTCAGAGCAAACATCGGCACTCAGAGGCCTCTACGATGCGAAAAATAAAGCGGATATACCTGTATATATGTATATATGTTTGTACATATTTATTACTCTATTTATTTATTTTACTTGTACATATCTATTCTATTTATTTTATTTTGTTAGTATGTTTGGTTTTGTTCTCTGTCTCCCCCTTTTAGACTGTGATCCCACTGTTGGGTAGGGACTGTATATGTTGCCAACTTGTAGTTCCCAAGCGCTTAGTACAGTGCTCTGCACACAGTAAGTGCTCAATAAATATGATTGATTGATTGATTGATTGATTGATTGATTGAAGACTAAAGGGTTTTTTTGGTCAATTCTTCCTCTTCATAAGGAAACCCACTGTTTTGATTTTTTTAATTAATGGTATTTGCCAAGTGTTCACTATGAGCCAGTCACTTTTATAAGCGCTGGGGTAGATCCAAGCTCATCAGGTTGGACACAATCCACGTCCTACATGGGGCTCGCAGTCTCAATCTCCATTTTCCAGGTAAGGGAACTGAGGCACAGAGAAGTGACTTGCCCAAGGTCACACAATACAGTCACACCTACTTTATCATCTCCAGGAAGCTTTTCATGATTCATCTCTCATCACCCTCTTCCCCCATCCTATTTTCACCGCTTCCCTTGCCTCTTCGACACTTCATATCACCTTTACACCAAGCATAGTTACCCTCTAACTATCCCATCTGGGACGGAGGCTGTATCCGACATTAATCCTGTACCTTCCCCAGTGCTTAGAACTCATTCAATCGTACTTAATGAGCGTTTACTGTGTGCAAAGCACTGTACTAAGCACTTAGGAGAATACAGAGAATGCAGACAACAATAAACAGACACTTTCCCTGCCCACAACGAGCTGACAGTCTAGAAGAGGGTTTAACGTATAGTATGGGCTTACCAAATACCACAATTACTATTAATAGTCAGGAAGCAATAAAAGTGTTTATTGAAAATCCACCAGATCCAGAGTGTTGCACTAAGTGCTTGGGAAATGCACAACAACCAAGCAAAACATCCTCTCAGATGTGAACAAGTTATCCCCCACTAAATGATTGTATTTTATTACCCATAATCTTTTTTTTCCATTGCTAACCCGTCGTCAGCATTACAGGTATAAGTTCATTCAGTAGGACCTTCATGACTACTCTGCTTATAAATATTTCCTGTATGCCTCTCCCCGATACAGTCAATTCTCTCTGGGATCAGGGAATTAGCCACTTCTTGGTACGTGCATTGCACTCAGCAGATGCTTAATAAATACTCCTGCTGCTACTGCTGCTGGAACTATTGCTTCTGGTATTAATAATAATAATAATAATGGCATTTATTAAGCGCTTACTATGGACAAAGCACTGTTGTAAGCACTGGGGAGGTTACAAGGAGATCAGGTTGTCCCATGGGGGGCTCACAGTCTTAATCCCCATTTTATTACTGAGGCTAACCTCATCCTCTCTGTCTGGCTCCGTTCTCGACAAAACAGGGTTTTTCAGGGGTTGGTAAATCGTTATCTTCAAACCCAAGGTCCTTAAAAGCAGTGCAAAATCTGGACTAATTTCGTTCCCCCAAAGGTTGGAGCTAAAAATGCAATCTTGAAGGCCTCTGAGGCCAGAATGCACACTTTGAAGACTTAAGTCAGCTCTCGTGTTGCTGTTTTTTTTGTTAATTAAACATCTGCAGCTACAATGGTTAATTACATGCTCCAGGGAGATTTTCTGACCCGTTGCCAAAATGTATTTACTTGATTTCCGTGCCATACTGCTGCTCTGACCCATGGGACCATTAATGGCGTATTATACCCAAGGAAAACAACTTTATTGCCAAAACGTCCTAGCGGAAAATCGTGCTGGTCTCCCTTCCAGGAGCTACTTTCAGATAGCGCATATCTTTTCCCTGCAAGATAATGTCCCTCTCTCTCCCTTATCCTCACGCCAAAAGGAACTCAGCCTTGACTTTCAGAATACATAGTTTGTTTCTAGTTGTTTTCGGTGGAACTCGTTCAGGGAGGAGAAGGAATTTAAATAATGCGGTTTCTGGGAGCTCCTTGCTTTCTAAGCTTTATTGGTTTTATTCATATTAATGTCTGTCTCCCCCTCTAGACCGTAAACTCGTTATGGGCAGGGAGCGTATCTGCTGATTCTGTTATATTTTACTCTCCCAACCGCTTAGTACAGTGCTCTGCCCATAGTAAGTGCTCAATAAATACCATTGATTGACGGGTTGATTGATTGCCCTGGCCTAACTTCATTTAGATCAAAAATACATAAACAATCCCAGATACTCCCACTGGATTGCCCCTAGTGAAGCTTTTTAACTCTCAAGGCAAGATATTGGCCTAGCATTTCCTCCCTGCAGCATCTGATGTAACAGGAGCCAAAAATTCTGAACGATAATAATAACACTAATAATAATAATAATAATGGCATTTATTAAGCACTTACTATGTGCAAAGCACTGTTCTAAGCACTGGGGAGGTTACAAGATGATCAGGTTGTCCCACGGGGGGCTCACAGTCTTCATCCCCATTTTCCAGATGAGGTAACTGAGGCCCAGAGAAGTGAAGTGACTTGACCAGAGTCACACAGCTGACAATTGGCGGAGCCGGGATTTGAACCCATGACCTCTGACTCCAAAGCCCATGCTCTTTCCACTGAGCCATGCTGCTTCTCTAATTCTAATAATAATTATTATTATTGTGGTATCTGTTAGGTGCTTACTATGTGCCAGGCACCGTTCTAAGCGCTGGGGTAGATACAAGCTAAACGGGTTGGACACAGTAGGTCTCACAGTCTTAATCTTCTTTCACAGATGAGGGAATTCAAGGCCGGAGAAGTGAAATGACTTACCCAAAGTCACACAGAAGACAAGTGGCCGAACTGGGATTAGAACCTGTGCTCTAGCCACTACGCCACACCGCTTCTCAAGCAACAGACATGGATTTTATCCCTAAGGGTATCATCAGGACTCGCATGGGAAAGTTCTTTGCAGGAATTTGACCGAATGTGGGAAGTTGCTGAGAACGTGATGATCCCCTTTTCAGAACTGTAGCTTTCCCGTTCCGCGTCCCGTGGCAGGTGGTGGAAGTCTTTAAGATGAAAATCCCAGACATAAAAGCATCCAGCACCATATCCGTGCCAGACAGGAGATAGTCCAGTTAAAAATCAATGGTATTTATTTATTTTTCTATGGCATTTGTTATCAATCAATCAATCAATCAATCAGTCATATTTATTGAGCGCTTACTGTGTGCAGAGCACTGTACTAAGCACTTGGAAGTACAAGTTGGCAACATATAGAGACAGTCCCTACCCAACAGTGGGCTCACAGTCTAAAAGGGGGAGACAGAGAACAAGACCAAACATACTAACAAAGTAAAATAAATAGAATAGATATGTACAGGTTAAAATAAATAAATAAATAAATAAATAAATAAATAAATAAATAAATAAATAAGTAAGTAAGTAAGTAAATAAATAAATAAGTACAAACATATATACATATATACAGGTTATGTGCTTACTACATGCCAGGCACTGAACTCTGAACTGGGGTAGATAGAAAGTAATCAGGTTAGACACAGTCCATGTCTCACAGGGGACTCACGGTCTTAATCCCCATTTTATAGATGAGGGAACTGAGGCCCAGAGAAGTGAAGAGACCTCCCAAAGCTCACCCAGCAGATAAATGGCAGAGTCGGGATTAAAATCCAGGTCCTTATGAGTCCCAGGTGCATTATCTGTTCACTAGGCCATGTTGCTTCTCATTTATTTATTTTGTTTATTTATCAATCAGTTGTATTTATTGAGCACTTACTGTGTGCAGAGCACTGTACTAAGCGCTTGGGAAGTACAAATTGGCAACATATAGAGACAGTCCCTACCCAACAGTGGGCTATTTATTTTTTTTTATTGAGAGCTCACTGAGTGCAGAGCACTGTACTAAGCACTTAGGAGAGAACAATACAATAAAAACTTGAGTATATATGTTTGTACATATTTATTACTCTATTTAATTATCTTACTTGTATATATCTATTCTATTTATTTTATTTTGTTAGTATGTTTGGTTTTGTTCTCTGTCCCCCTCTTCTAGACTGTGAGCCCGCCGTTGGGTAGGGACTGTCTCTATGTGTTGCCGACTTGTACTTCCCAAGCGCTTAGTACAGTGCTCTGCACACAGTAGGCGCTCAATAAATACGATTGATTGATTAAGAGAATAGAGACTTACAAACTAAAAACATTCCATCTGATAAAAAACCAGACAGACTGCCTCACTAGCTACCTGGGAGGCCCTAGGAATGGAGCCAAACATCAGCTTCGTCCCTCAAATCCCACACAAGCGCTATGTCGGTGGTATTTATTGAGCACCTGCTGAGAGCTAGGCTCTGTGATAAACGCTTGGAAGAGTACACAGCAACAAGGATGGTTTCCCCTTAAGCAAGAATTGAGCACACAGGTTTAATAGACCCAACTGCCCTTCTCTTGCTTCACTCCTCCTTGTCTTCTTGGCCACACATGGAGAAGCAGCGTGGCTTAGTGGATAGAACACAGGCCTGGGAATCAGAAGGTCGTGGGTTCTAATTCTGCCTCTGCCACATGTCTGTTTTGTGACCTAGGACAAGTCACTTCATTTTTCTGGGCCTTAGTTACCTCATCTGGAAAATGGGGATTAAGACTGTGAGCCCCATGGGAGACAGGGACTGTGTCTGAAGCAATTACGTTACATCTACCCCAGTGCTTAGTACAGTGTCTGACACATAATAATAATAATAATAATAATAATAATAATAATAATGGTATTTGTTAAGTGCTTACTATGTTCTTAGGCATTGTTCTAAGCACTGGAGAAGATATAAGATAAATGGGTTGGACATAGTCATTCATTCATTCAATAGTATTTATTGAGCACTTACTGTGTGCAGAGCACTGTACTAAGCACTTGGGAAGTAGAAGTTGGCAACATATAGAGACGGTCAATCAATCAATCAATTGTATTTATTGAGCGTTTACTGTGTGCAGAGCAGTGTACTAAGCGCTTGGGAAGTACAAGTTGGCAACATATAGAGATGGTCCCTACCCCAACAGTGGGCTGGGGAGACAGAGAACAAAACAAAACGTATTAACAAAATAAAATAAATAGAATAAATATGCACAAATAAAATAGAGTAATAAATTCATACAAACATATGCATATAAACAGGTGCTGTGGGGAGGGGAAGGAGGTAAGGCGGGGGGGATGGGGAGGGGGAAGAGGGGCAGAGGAAGGAGGGGGCTCAGTCTGGGAAGGCCTCCTGGAGGAGGTAAGCTCTCAGTAGGGCCTTGGAGGGAGGAAGAGTCCCTGTCCCACATAGGACTCACCGTCTTAATCCCCATTTGACAGATGGAGAAACTGAGTCTCAGAGAAGTGAAGTGACTTGCCTAAGTTCACACAGCAGACAAGTGGCGGCGCTGGGATTAGAACCCATAACCTTCTGAATCCCAGACCCGTGCTCTACCCACTAGGGCGTAAGTGAACAAATACCATTATTATAATTAACATAATAATAATATGGCAGTACAGCGTGGCTCAGTGGAAAGAGCCTGGGCTTTGGAGTCAGAGGTCATGGGTTCAAATCCCGGCTCTGCTGACTATCCGCTGTGTGACTATGGGCAAGTCACTTCACTTCTCTGGGCCTCAGTTACCTCATCTGTAAAATGGGGGTTAAGACTCTGAGCCCCCCGTGGGACAACCTGATCACCTTGTAACCTCCCCAGTGCTTAGAACAGTGCTTTGCATATAGTAAGCGCTCAACAAATACCATTATTATTATTATTATTATTATTATTATAGGACAGAGCATCATCAAAGTGAACCCTAATGGTGAGGGCGGAAGGGGGAAGAGGGCAGAAAGAAACCGGTTTCCTTGACTCACTCAAAAACATGTACAGATTCAGGATTCTAGAACAATCCCCACTTTCCGGATCAATTCCAGCAACTGGCACGGGCCCAAAGAGGACAGGGTATTTTAACCACGTAGCACCTTGATAAATTTGGTCCATTCTGCCTGCTTGTCTAATGGAAAAATCGTCCCCATGTGCACATACTTTCTTTACTCATGCATTAATCCGAGGCTCTTTCAATCGTGCGAGCTTTCATCTTGAAACTGTACTTCTGTGCCCTCTCCACCCCCCCAACCCCCAAACTGACCCCCAAAGCCTCTTTGATGTTTCTGAAGCGAAGGATGTCGAGTTTAATTCCCTGCTTCTTTGATAAAAGGATTAAGAGTTGGTCTGTGTCACAGACCAATTACCCCATGGATTTCAAACCTCTCCTCAAAAAAAAATAAAATAGAATAAATGCAGAAGCTGGATTGAGCTCATTGAGGAGTAAGAATTCAAGGCTGCAAGGAGTTCTCGGATAGGACTGGGATAAAGTACTAAACCCTCACTAATCCAATGTCTCCTTTCAGATCTCAATGGCACTGTGGGCAAGGAATGTGTCTGCTAATTGATGCTCCGTACTTTCCCAAGCACTTAGTACAGTACTCTGCATACAGTAAGCGCTCAATAAATACGATTGAATGAATACAAGCTAATCAGGTTGGACACAGTCCCTGTCCCACGTAGGGCTCACAGTCATTCATTCATTCATTCATTCAATCGTATTTATTGAGCGCTTACTGTGTGCAGAGCACTGTACTAAGCGCTTGGGAAGTACAAGTTGGCAACATATAAAGACGGTCCCTACCCAACAACGGGCTCACAGTCTAGAAGGGGGAGACAGACAACAAAACATGTGGACAGGTGTCAAGTCATCAGAACAAATAGAAATAAAGCTAGCTGCATATCATTAACAAAATAAATAGAATGGTAAATACGTCCAAGTAAAATAAATAGAGTAATAGATCTGTAAAAACATATACAGGTGCTGTAGGGAGGGGAAGGTGGTAGGGTAGGGGGATGGGGAGGAGGAGAGGAAAAAGGGGGCTCAGTCTGGAAAGGCCTCCTCCTCATTTTACTCCTGAGTTAACTGAGACTGTGAGCCCATTGTTGGGTAGGGACCGTCTCTATATGTTGCCAGCTTGTACTTCCCAAGTGCTTAGTACAGTGTTCTGCACACAGTAGCGCTCAATAAATATGATTGAATGAATGAATGAATTAACTGAGGCCCAGAGAAGCCTCAGGAGTGACTTGGCCAAGGTCACACAGCAGACAAGTGGCACAGCCAGAATTAGAACCCAGGTCCTTCGGCCTCCCAGGCTCCTGCTCTAGCCACCAGGCCATACAGCTTCTCGCTGTTACAGGTTCGACCTGTTTTCTTGTCCTGTCTTTCTACATATCTATTCTATTTATTTTATTTTGTTAGTTACATATCTATTCTATTTATTTTATTTTGTTAGTGTGTTTGGTTTTGTTCTCTGTCTCCCCCTTTTAGACTGTGAGCCCAATGTTGGGTAGGGACTGTCTCTATATGTTGCCAATTTGTACTTCCCAAGGGCTTAGTACAGTGCTCTGCACATAGTAAGCGCTCAATAAATATGATTGATTGATTGATTGTCCCCCTTCCGCTCCTCGCTCTGGGTAATTTTTGCCCATCTGTCTCTTCCATTAGATTGTCAGATCATTGAGAGCAGGGACCAAGCGCTCTGCCGTTGTTGTCCTCTCCTGAGCGCTTAGTCCAGTGTTCTGTGCTTAGTAAACACCACCAGTGGAATGAAGAGCTCCTCCAGAGCAGCTGACCCTGATGCTTCTCCATCAAAACTCACAGATTGCCCGCACATTCTCCTGTCCAGCAAGGGGCCGTCCCCACCCTGTCCAGTAAGGGGAGAGCCAATAATAATAATAATAATGATGATAATACAGAATAATAGTATTTGTCAATAATGATGGCATTTGTTAAGTGCTTACTATGTGTGAAGCAACTGGGGAGGATACAAAGTGATCATGTTGTCCCACGTGGGGCTCACAGTCTTAATCCCCATTTTACAGATGAGGGAACTGAGGCCCAGAGAAGTGAAGTGACTTGCCCAAAGTCACACAGCTGACAAGCGCCAGAGCCGGGATTAGAACCCATGACCTCTGACTCCCAAGCCCGGGCTCTTTCCACTGAGCCACGTTGTTAAGTGCTTACTATGAACCGTGCACTGTTCTAAGTGCTGGGATAGATAAAAGTTAATAGGTTGGATGCAGTCCCTGTCCCACACAGGGTTCACACTCTTAATCCTCCATTTTACAGATGAGGGGAAACTGAGGCACAGAGAAGTGAAGTGACCTGCCCAAGGTCACACAGCAGGCATGTGGTGGAGCCAGGCCTCTCAGACTTCGGACTCTCAGGCCTGGTCTCTACCCACTATGCCACGCTGCTTCTCGATCAGTACAATTTATTGAGCGCTTATTATGTGCAGAGTGCTGTGCTGAGCACTGTGCTAAGCACTTGGGAGAGTACACTACAACAGAATCAGCAGAGATGATCTCTGCCCATAACAAGCATACAACCCCCTTCCTGTCCAAGACGGGGCAGCCCACTTCACGGTTCTGGTCACCCTCATAACCAATGCCTAGGACTACTTTCATTCATTCAATAAATACATTGAATAAATACGATTGAATGAATGCCATCATCATCATCATTATTATTATTATTATTATTTATTCATTCAATCGTATTTATTGAGCACTTACTGTGCGCAGAGCACTGTACTAAGTGCTTGGAAAGTCCGAGTTGGCAACAGATAGAGATGGTCCCTACCCACCAATGGGCTCACGGTCTAGAAGGGGGAAACAGACAACAAAACAAAACCTGGAGACAGGTCGAAATCGTCAGAATAAATAGAATAATAGCTATGTGCACATCATTAACAAAATTAATAGAGTAGTAAATATGGACAAGTAAAATAAATAGAGGAATAAATATGTACAAATATATACAAGTGCTGTGGGGAGGGGAAGAAGGTGGGGGGGGCGATGGGGGGAAGAGGAAAACTTGCCACTGTAAAGCAGTGGACACACTCTGGTTGGAGGGGAGGCAGTCATTGACTCATTCAATTGTATTTATTGAGCGCTTACTGTGTGCAGAGCACTGTACTAAGCACTTGGGGAAAAGTACACCTGTCTACATGTTTTGATTTGTTGTCTGTCTCCCCCTTCTAGACTGTGAGCCCGTTGTTGGGTAGGGACCGTCTCAATATGTTGCCGACTTGTACTTCCCAAGCTCTTAGGCCGGTGCTCTGCACACAGTAAGCGCTCAATAAATACGATTGAATGAATGAAATCGGCAACATATAGAGACGGTCCCTACGCAACAATGGGCTCACCCCGACCTTACACTACCGGACTATTTCTGGGTGGAGAGAATGGTCTAACTTCAAGTCTTACTCACAGTCCATTTTAAACAAAGTGCTAAGCCCTAGGGTACATCGGGCAGCTTGCTCTGCCATGAGAAGCAGTGTGGCTCAGTGGAAAGAGCCCGGGCTTTGGAGTCAGAGATCATGTGTTCAAATCCCTCGTCCTCCAATTGTCAGCTGTGTGACTTGGGGCAAACAGTGCTCTGCACATAGTTAGCGCTTAACAAATGCCATCATTATTATTATTACCTTCTCTGGGCCTCAGTTACCTCATCTAGAAAATGGGGATTAAGACTGTGAGCCCCCCGTGGGACAACCTGATCACCTTGTAACCTCTGCAGTGCTTAGAACAGTGCTTTGCACATAGTAAGTGCTTAATAAATGCCATCATTATTATTACTATTATTATGCACACAGTTAAGCCCAGGCTAAATTTCCTTCCAAACCAGAACACATTCATTGAGAAAACTCCCAAGAAAAATCTACGCTGCTGCCGAAAAATACAGCCTCCCAACTGTAAAATGGAACAAAAGCCTCTGGAGGCCGCGTCTAATAATAATTGTGGTATTTATTAAGTGTTTATTGTGTGCCATCCACTCTACTAAGCGCTGGAGTGGATACAAGCAAAGCAGGTTGGACACAGTCTCTGTCCCCCTTGAGGTTCCCGTGGTCAATCCCCATTTGTAATAGATAAAAGTTAATAATTTTAATAGTAATAATAATTGAGAGATGGGGTCACTGAGGCCCAGAGAAGGGAAGTGATCTGTCCAGGGTCACACAGCAGACAAGTGTGTGACCTATCCCGTCTGGACTACTGCATCAGCCTTCTCTCTGATCTCCCATCCTCGTGTCTCTCTCCACTTCAATCCATACTTCATGCTGCTGCCCGGATTATCTTTGTCCAGAAATGCTCTGGGCATGTTACTCCCCTCCTCAAAAATCTCCAGTGGCTACCAATCAATCTGCGCATCAGGCAGAAACTCCTCACCCTGGGCTTCAAGGCTGTCCATCCATCACCTCGCCCCCTCCTACCTCACCTCCCTTCTCTCCTTCTCCAGCCCAGCCCTCACCCTCCGCTCCTCTGCCACTGCTAATCTCCTCACCGTACCTCGTTCTCGCCTGTCCCGCCATCGACCCCCGGCCCACGTCCTCCCCCGGGCCTGGAATGCCCCCAATCCCTCTGCCCATCCGCCAAGCTAGCTCTCTTCCTCCCTTCAAGGCCCTGCTGAGAGCTCACCTCCTCCAAGAGGCCTTCCCAGACTGAGCCCCTTCCTTCCTCTCCCCCTCGTCCCCCTCTCTATCCCCCCTTCTTACCTCCTTCCCTTTCCCACAGCACCTGTATATATGTATATATGTTTGTACATATTTATTACTCTATTTATGCATTTATTTTATTTGTACATATCTATTCTATTTATTTTATTTTGTTAGTATGTTTGGTTTTGTTCTCTGTCTCCCCCTTTTAGACTGTGAGCCCACTGTTGGGTAGGGACTGTCTCTATATGTTGCCAATTTGTGCTTCCCAAGCGCTTAGTACAGTGCTCTGCACATAGTAAGCGCTCAATAAATACGATTGATTGATTGACTGAAGTGGCAGAGGCGGGATTAGAACCCAGTACCTCCAGCTTCCTAGGCCCATCTTCAATCCACTGCTTCCCTCTGGGACTTATTTAAAGAACTTCACTGCCGGGCGAGTTGCCGTAATTATGCAGCAGCTGGTTTAATGTTGACAAAACAACTTTTAAGAGATTGCAGAAGCCTTAAAGGCCAATCAATTAAAAGCCTATGAATAGCAATGTGCATTTTGCCCTTAACGGAGCGAGCTGCCGTCAGCGTTTAGACTGACAGGGTGTAGTCATCGTGAACTAATCGGTTCTAGCTCCGGCTGCTAAACTCACCCGGTGAATAAGGTTTGAATTGTGGCCAGGTGAAGCCATCCGAGATGAAAGGAAAAGACTCTTTAAAGATTCCTTAAAAAAAACCCATTTCTTCACTGGAAAGGGAAGTGCAGAATTCTGAAACGCCTGCTGCTGAAACCAGGCTTTCGGCTTCCTAAACCGGGGGCCGCGTGGGAATATCGCAGCGGAAAGAGCCCGGGCTAGGGTCACGGGTTCTAATTCCAGCTCCGCCACTTGTCAGCTGTGTGACTTTGGGCAAGTCACTTCACTTCTCTGCGGCTCAGTTACCTCATCTGTAAAATGGGGATTAAGACTGTGAGTCCCATGTGGGACAACCTGATGACCTTGTATCCTCCCAAGCGCTTAGAACAATCAATCAGTCATATTTATTGAGTGCTTACTGTGTGCAGAGCACTGTATTAAGCGCTTGGGAAGTACAAGTTGGCAACATAGTACTTTACACATAGTAAGCGCTTAACAAATGCCATCATTATTATTATTATCGCAGGGAATTTTTTTTCTGGGCGTTCCCCGATTACTCTGGGTCCTTGCCAAATGTTTCCTCACCCATTATCACCTTACAGTGGCGTCAGCCACTCCATTGGCTTCGTCTTCCCTTATAAGTGGCATTTCTTGAGCGTTTACTTTGTGCCGGGCACTGTTCTAAGCGCTGGGGTCGATGCAAGTTAATCAGGTTGGACACGGTCCACGTTCCACACGGAGCTCACAATATTAGTCCCCATTTTCCAGATGAGGTAACTAATAATAATAATAATAATAATAATAATAATGATAATGGCATTTGTTAAGCGCTTACTATGTGCAAAGCACTGTTCTAAGAGCTGGGGGGATACAAGGTGATCAGGTTGTCCCATGTGGGGCTCACAGTCTTAATCCCCATTTTACTGATGAGGTAACTGAGGCTCAGAGAAGTTAAGTGACTTGCCCAAGGTCACACAGCAGACATGTGGCAGAGCCGGGATTAGAACCCATGACCTCTGACTCCCAAGACCGTGCTTTTGGCCGCTGAGCCACGCTGCAGGTTCCCAGGCACTGAGAAGTTAAGTGACCTGCCTGAGGTCACACAGCGGACAAGTGGCAGAGCAGGGATTAGAACCCAGGTCCTTCTGACTCCCAAGGCCGGGGCTCTATCCATCAGGCCTTGTTGCTTCTCATCTGCAAGGAGCTTAGAGATTACATTATCCATCAATATTATTTATTCATCATCATCAGTGGTATTATTTGAGCACTGTGCTAAGCAGTTGGGAGAGTAAAGTACAACGGAGCTGCTACATTCCCTGCCTGCAAGGAGCTTACATTATCACACAAATTGCAAGTCACGCTCATCCATCAGCTCTTTGGGCCTCATGCACATATTCATTTACTGATGCCGCTAACCTCCTCACTGTACCTTATTCTCGCCCGTCCCGCCGTCGACCCCCCGCCCACGTCCTTCCCCTGGCCCGGAATGCCCTCCCTCCGCACATCCTCCAATCTAGCTCTCTTCCTCCCTTCAAAGCCCTACTGAGAGCTCACCTCCTCCAGGAGGCCTTCCCACACTGAGCCCCCTCCTTTCTCTCCCCCTCCCCATCCCCCCTCCCTACCTCCTTCCCCTCCCCACAGCACCTGTAGATATGTTTGTACAGATTTACCACTCTATTTTACTTGTACATATTTACTATTCCATTTATTTTGTTAATAATGTGCATCTATTTGTTCTCATAACTTGACACCTGTCCACGTGTTTTGCTTTGTTGTCTGTCTCCCCTTCTAGACGGTGAGCCCATTGTTGGGTAGTGACCAAATCTATATGTTGCTGACTTGTACTTCCCAAGCGCTTAGTACAGTGCTCTGCACACAGTAAGTGCTCAATAAATACGATTGAATGAATGAATTTAATAAATAATTTTACTATCAATCAGCCATATTTATTGAGCGCTTACTGTGTGCCGAGCACTGTACTAAGCTCTCGGGAGAGTACTACCCTGTTTCTACTATATGTGAACGCTTTGCACGTATGCAGCCTTTCATTCATTCAGTCAGTCATATTTATTGAGTGCTTGCTTTGTGCAGAGAACTGTACTAAGCACTTGGGAAGTCCAAGTTGGCAACATATAGACACGGTCCCTACCCAGCAATGGGCTCACAGTCTAGAAGGCCATCTGGACCAGAGTGTGCTGTTAAATCATCGTCAGTGGTATTTATTGAACGCTTACTATATGCACAGCACTGTACTAAGCACCTAGGAGAGCACAATACAACAATAAACAGGCACATTCCCTACCCACAACCAGCTTACACTCTCACCCTCCCTTCCATATGAGGGGAACAATCATGTCAGCCGTCTCAAATGAGAACCTCGGTGTCTTAACGGTTGGATGTGGTCATGTGTCCAAAGCAAGTATTCACATAGTAAAATAATAATAGTAATAGTGGTACTTGTTAAGCGCTTACTATGTGCCAAACACTGTTCTAAGATCTGGGGTAGATACAAAGTTATTAGGTTTTCCCACGTGGGGCTCACAGTCTTAATTCCCATTTTACAGATGAGGTAACCCAGGTCCGGAGAAGTTAAATGACTTGCCCAAAGTCACACAGCTGATAAGTGGCAGAGCCAGAATTAGAACCCATGACCTCTGACTCCCAAGCTCCGGCTCTAAAAAACGCTGCTTCTCACGCGGAGACATGGGATTACTTTTATGGAGAGTTCAAAGGTATTTAGGATTTAGCCGGTAATCTCAGTTCGAGTTCGAACAATTCTCACATCATAAATAAGAGGCTTTTCTCGAGGATGGCCAAGATGATGCCATTGATATCTGCAGGGCCCTAAAAGCTAGCGAGCGAGATGGAAACTTAATGCTTTCTTTCTTTAGCTAGAATTACAGCGAGTCGAATAAATCCTCAAAGGAGGTCATCAGCGGGTAACGATCGCCTAGATCCCTGCAAAACGAGAACTCCTTTTCCCTCCACAAAGATGATTTGCGCGCTCGCGGGAGACTGGTAAAACCGATCGGAGACGGGAAAGATTGGTTGCGAGTGGGATGGCCGTGTCCTCGCGGGGGATAAAAGATGAATAAAAGATTCACTGCTTCTCCCATTAGAGTGTAAGTTCCTTGTGGGAAGGGAATGTGTTTCTGTTAGATTTTCCCCAGAGCCTAGGAAAGTGCATTGCACTCAGTAGTTGCTCAACAAACACCAATCATCATCATCATCAATCGTATTTATTGAGCGCTTAGCATGTGCAGAGCACTGTACTAAGCGCTTGGGAAGTACAAATTGGCAACATATAGAGACAGTCCCTACCCAACAGTGGGCTCATGAAATAGCATAGGACTTGGTGACCCAGGTTTTAGCCCTGACATTGCCCCTTGCCTGCTTTGTGTCCTCGGGAAAGTCACTTAACTTCTCTGGGCCTCATTTCCCTCCACTGTAAAAGAGGGATTAAAATACCAGTTAATAATCATCATCAATCGTATTTATTGAGCGCTTACTGTGTGCAGAGCACTGGACTAAGTGCTTGGGAAGTACAAATTGGCAACATATAGAGACAGTCCCTACCCAACAGTGGGCTCACAGTCTAGAAGGGGGAGACAGAGAACAAAACCAAACATACTAACAAAATAAAATAAATAGAATAGATATGTATAAGTAAAATAAATAAATAAATAGAGTAATAAATATGTACAAACATACATACATATATACAGGTAATACAGGTAATATATATATATTATAATATCTATTATATAGATAACATATATACAGGTAATAATAATAATTATCGTACTTGTTAAGCGCTTACTATGTGTCAAGCTGTTCTAAGCGCTGGGGTGGATACAAACTAGGCAGAATGGACACAGTCCCTGTCCCACATAGGGCTCACATTCTTAATCCCCATTTTACAGATGAGAGACCTGCAGCACAGGGAAGTTAAGTGACTTCCTCAAAGTCACACAGCAGACAGGTGGTGGAGCCAGGATTAGAACCCATGACCAGGCCCGGGCTCTACCCACTAAGCCACGCAGCTTCTTCTTCACAGACTGAGAGCCTCATATAGGACCATTGATGATCCTGTATCTATTCTAGTTCCTAGCACAGTGCCTGGCACACAGTAAATGCTTAATTAGTCAATCAATGGTGTTTATTATCTGTTTACAGAACACTGTACTAAGCATTTGGGAGAATACAATGCAACAGAATTAGTAGTCACATTCCCTGCCCATAACGAGCTTACAGTATAGAGGGAGAGACAGACGTTACTATAATGAATTGATAATGTATAATTTAAAGAAAAGTCCCTAAGTGCTGTGGGTTTGCAGTGGAGTGGGGACCGTCTTTATATGTTGTCAACTTGTACTTCCCAAGCGCTTAGTACAGTGCTCTGCACACAGTAAGCGCTCAATAAATATGATTGAATTGAATGAATGAATGAATGAGTGACTAGCAAGTGTCCAGAGATCACACAGAATCAGAATCTTAGGGTCCGGGCTACATAGCACCTAACAAATACTATCATTATTATTGTTTCATTTAGTGAGTTCCTACTAAGGGAAGCAGCGTGGCTCAGTGGAAAGAGCCCGGGCTTTGGAGTCAGAGGTCAGGGGTTCAAATCCCCGCTCTGCCAATTGTCAGCCATGTGACTTTGGGCAAGTCACTTCACTTCTCTGGTCCTCAGTTACCCCATCCGTAAAATGGGGATTAAGACTGTGAGCCCCCCGTGGGACAACCTGATAAACTTGTAACCTCCCTAGTGCTCAGAACAGTGCTTTGCACATAGTAAGTGCTTAATAAGTAAGCGCTTAGCAAGTGCTTTCCCCCTTCTAGACTGTGAGCCCACTGTTGGGTAGGGACCATCTCTATATGTTGCAAACTTGTACTTCCCAAGCGCTTAGTGCAGTGCTCTGCACACAGTAAGCACTCAATAAATGTGATTGAATGAATGAATTTAAGCACATTTAAGCTCATATTTAAGCATTTAGTACAGTGCTCTGCACACAGTAAGCGCTCAATAAATACGATTGAATGAATGAATGAATAAATACCATTATTATTATTATTACTGCGTTGGATTTTGGAGCAAATTAAACCAAAGTGGTCTTTGGAAGACCAAATGACTCGATTTAAATTAGCATATCTTGGACCCATAATCAGGAGGACTAATTCTCTAGAGAAGATGCTAATGCTAGGAAAGGTCCAGGGAAAACTGGATAGAGACCATAGCAGCGATAACGGAAGAACCTTTAGAAAGGTTGCGGATTATGGCAGAGGATGGGACTTTCTGGAGAAAGCATATCCGTGGAGCCGCTATGAACTGGAATCGAATCGACGGCACTTAATAATAAATAATAACTGTGACAGAGCAATGTAGCCTAGCCTAGTTGGTTCTGGGAGTCAGAAGGTCCTGGGTTCTAAACCCGGCTCTGCCACTTGTCTGCTGAGTGACATTAGCCAAGTCACTTAACATCTCTGTGCCTCGGTTACCTCATCTGTACAATGGGGATTAAGCCTGTGAGCCCCATGTGGGACAAGGACTGAATCCAACCCTATCACCTTGTAATCTACCCTAGCCCTTAGAACAGTGCCTGGCACATAGTAAGCGCTTAGCAAATACCATACACCATCAGATCAGACACACCCTTTTCCCACATAATAATAATATTGTTGGTATTTGTTAAGTGCTTACTATGTGCAAAGCACTGTTCTAAGCGCTGGGGTAGATACAAGGTAATCAGGTTGTCCCACAAGGGGTTCACAGTCTTCATCCCCATTTTACAGATGAGGGAACTGAGGCCCAGAGAAGTGAAGCGACTTGCCCAAAGTCACACAGCTGACAAGTGGCGGAGCCAAAATTTGAATCCATGACCTCTGACTCCAAAGCCCGTGCTCTTTCCACCGAGCCACGCTGCTTCATGGGGCTCAGTCAGTCAATCAGTGCTATTTACTGGGCGCTTAATATGTGCAGAGCACTGTACTAAGCACTTGGGAGAGTACAATTCAACAGAGCAGTTAGACATGCTCCCTGTCCCCAGTATAAGGAGGAAGGAACAGGTTTCTTATCCCCATTTTGCAGATGAAGAAATAGGGGTCCAAAGAAGTCAAGTGGCTTGCCCCAGGTCACACAGCAAGCAAGTGGTGAATGAATGTTAAGCTTTTATTTTATTTTATTTTCCTCATCACATCCTTGGGAAATAGAGAGCATCAGGATTCTTCATTCTCATTTTATAGGTCCAAAACTTAAGCAACGCCCTCAAGGTCAGAGAAGGGAAGATATTGAAAAAGAAAGTCTCCTACAGGAAAATATGTCATCAGCCAGTCAATCATTCATTCAATCCTATTTATTGAGCGCCTTCTGTGTGCAGAGCACTGTACTAAGCGCTTGGGAAGTACAAGTTGGCAACATATAGAGACGGTCCCTACCCAACAGCTGGGTCAAATTGCATTTATTGAGCACTTAATAAAGAGTACTGCACTAAGCACTTGGGAGAGTATGATCTAACAATATAACAGACACATTTCCTGCCCACAATGAGCTTATGATCTAGAGAGGAAATAACAGGTTTAATAATAACAATAATAATGATAGCATTTGTTAAGCGCTTACTATGTGCAAAGCACTGTTCTAAGCACTGGGGAGGATACAAGGTGATCAGGTTGTCCCACGGGGGGCTCACAGTCTTAATCCCCATTTTACAGATGAGGGAACTGAGGAACAGAGAAGTGAAGTGACTTGCCCAAGGTCACACAGCAGATTGGCTCAGAACGGCATCATATCCACCGAGACACAGGAGTCGTTATTCAAAGATGGCGATGAAAACATCCAGAACTGGATTCCCCGCCCGCCCCCTCAAAAGGAGTGAGAGAAGAGGGAAAACACACCTGGCCGGACTAGCAACGATTTTCTTACCTCACTCCATCAACAGCTCCTCCAAGGCAGGGATCCTCCCGATCACCTCTATTGTAAAGAACTTTCCCAAGAGCTTCGTACCACGCTCCACGCAAAAGTAAGCGCTCATAAATACCACTGATGGACTGACTGATCTTTCCCAACCAGAGGCCCGAGCCAACCTACCTCCGAACTTGTAAAACCATTAAGGCCCGTGAACCTTCCCCGGGGAAGGCCCTGTTTAGGCGGTGACGTTTTTCCTCGGCCCAAAAAGCCGGGCTGATTCTTCTCCCACGAGATGACAGCAATGATAGCGAGAACTTTATGGAAATCCCTCACCCAGAAAGGGTCTCGGCATTCCGGAGGGAGAATGAACCAACAAGTCGTAACAGATGCTAGGCTTGGTTCATAAAAGTTTTCACTCACTACTCTCCAATGTTCCCTCTGACGTGATGGCATTAAGGATGAGATTGTGTTGCCACCCTAACTCCACCTCCCTCAGCGGCTAAACCACACACTGGTAACCTGCCCGGGAAGAATGTACCTGGAGCATACATTTTAATAATAATAATGGCATTTATTAAGCGCTGACTATGTGCAAAGCACTGTTCCAAGCGCTAGGGGAGGTTACAAGGTGATCAGGTTGCCCCACGGGGGGCTCACAGTCTTAATCCCCACTTTACAGATGAGGTAACTGAGGCCCAGAGAATAATGATAATAATAATGATGGTATTTGTTAAGCGCTTACTATGTGCAAAGCACTGTTCTGAGCACTGAGGGGGGGATACGAGGTGATGAGGTTGTCCCATGTGGGGCTCACAGTCTTAATCCCCATTTTCCAGATGAGGTCACTGAGGCCCAGAGAAGTG
Source organism: Tachyglossus aculeatus (assembly GCF_015852505.1). Classification (NCBI taxonomy): domain Eukaryota; kingdom Metazoa; phylum Chordata; class Mammalia; order Monotremata; family Tachyglossidae; genus Tachyglossus; species Tachyglossus aculeatus. The sequence goes on along the minus strand of NC_052074.1, from coordinate 42,461,429 downwards.
AAGTGACTTGCCCAAAGTCACACAGCTGACAAGTGGCGGAGCCGGGATTTGAACCCATGACCTCGGACTCCAAAGCCCATTGGCTCTTTCCACTGAGCCCCGCTGCTTCTCTTTTAACTTTACAGGTAGTGGAAATTACTCCTATTATTATTATTAATAATGGTACTTGTTGCCTACCGATAGCTCACCTCCTCCAGGAGGCCTTCCCAGACTGAGCCCCCTCCTTCCTCTCCCCCTCATCCCCTTTTCCATCCCCCTCATCTTACCTCCTTCCCTTCCCCACAGCACCTGTATATATGTATATATGTTTGTACATATTTATTACTCTATTTATTTATTTTACTTGTACATATCTATTGTATTTATTTTATTTTGTTAATATGTTTGGTTTGGTTCTCTGTCTCCCCCTTCTAGACTGTGAGCCCACTGTTGGGTAGGGACTGTCTCTATATGTTGCCAACTTGTACTTCCCAAGTGCTTAGCCCAGGGCTCTGCACACAGTAAGCGCTCAATAAATGCGATTGATGATGATGATGTTGCCAACTTGTACTTCTCAAGCGCTTAGTACAGTGCTCTGCACACAGTAAGCGCTCAATAAATATGATTGATTGATTGATTGTTATTCATTCATTCAATCATATTACTGTGTGCCAAGCTGTCTGCACACAGTGCTTGGGAGAGTACACTATAACAACAAACAGACACATTCCTGCCCACAACGAGCTCGTGGTCTAGAGGGGGAGACAGATATGAATATAAAAAAAATGAATTACAGATATAACAGAAATATACAGATATAGCATTTGTTAAGCGCTTACTATGTGCCAAGCACTGTTCTAAGCACTGGGATGGATGAGCATTAATGAGGTTGGACCCAGTCCCAGTTCCAGATTGGGCTCACACTCTCAATCCCAATTTTACAGATGAGGTCACTGAAACCCAGAGAAGTGAAGTGACTTGCCCAAGGTCATACAGAAGACAAGCGGCAGAGCCGGGATTAGAACCCAGGTCCTTCTGACTCCCTAACCTGTGCTCCATCCACCAAGCCACGCAGCATGTATACTAAAATTGGAACGACACCGAGAAGATTAGCGTGGGCCCCTGCCCAAGGATGACACGCAAATTCGTGAAGCGTTCCATATTTTTCCGTCTACTTGTTTTGTTTCGTTGTCTGTCTTCCCCTTCTAGACTGGGAGCCCGTTGTTGGGTAGGGATTGTCTCTATCTGTTGCTGAATTGTACTTTCCAAGCACTCAGTACAGTGCTCTGCACACAGTTAAGCGCTCAATAAATACGATTGAATGAATGAATGAATGAATAAAAGAGGTACGGTCCAATGGTTTGAGCACATAACTGGGAGTCAACAAACTCGAGTTCTAATCTCCACTCTGTCATTCATCCAATCATATTTATTGAGCACTTACTGTGGGCCTAGTACTGTACTGAGCGCTTGGGGAGTACAATTCAGCAGCAAATAGAGAAAATCCCTGCCCACAACGGGCTCACCTGTTGTGAACTAGGGAAAAACACAGTGTCCCTGTGCCTCAGTTTCCTCACCTGCTAAATTCATTCAATCGTATTTATGGAGCACTTACTGTGTGCAGAGCACTGTACTAAGCGCTTGGGAAGTACGAGTTTGAAACATATAGAGATGTTCCCTACCCAACAGCGGGCTCACAGTCTAGAAGATGAGGATTAAGTATCTGCTCTTGCTCCCGCTTAGGCTGAGATCCCTCTGTGGGGCTATGTCTGAGCTGACTGCATTACCCCAGTGTTTAGCACATAGTAAGTGCCCAACAAATACCCTGGGCAAGCCACTTCATCTGTCTGTGCTTCAGCTTCCTCATCTGTAAAATGGGGATTAGGACTGTGAGATGTACATGGACTGTGTCCAACCTGTTAAGCTTGTATCTACCCCAGTGCTTAGAAAAATCCCTGGCACATAGGAAGCGCTTAACGAATACTATTGAAAAATACCACAATTATTGTTAGTAGTAGTAGAAATTAAGCAGGGAAAGGGAGAAGAAATTGAAGCATCAGATCAGTTGTGCTCTAGGGTGACATTTAAAGTTCATTTGGAGTTTGGCAGGGACAGAGGCACCAAGATTGATCCCCGGAGATGAATAAATCACAGGCAACATCTAAACATCTACCAACACCTTTCCGAGGGCAGGGTGGAGGGCTTTTTATCTGCTACTAAGGAATCTACAAAAATGTTCTTTCCCTGCTCGCTGGTATTAACAAGACATACCAATTATTACTATTCACTCCCGCTCTATTCTCCAGTCAACAATGAATCGTAAATTTTTGGAAAAAGAAAAATTTGACAGAAATATCAGACATCCCAGTAGATTACACAGGCTGGAGGGAGTGGGAGGGAAAGCGGGCTGGGAAAAAGATTCTTAATAGCATACCCTGAAATGGCAAAAGAGCTTCGTAAACATGTCTGTGAGAGCGGCATGCAAAATGAACTGAATTTGCTCAAGGTAATCACACCTAATAACCATCAAACGTTCACGATCATGAGAACCCAGCTTGGCATCCCCAGGGGAATCAGCGGAGAATTACGAAGCGCAGCTATCTAAGAAGGCATGTATTAAATACTCATGAGATGGAGAGAGCTCTTTCTGAATCTGTTCACGGTTTTCCCTTCCTCTTCCTAGTGATTTGTTCCCTTCATCAGTTCCAAAGTGTCAGTGTCAATATGGAGCCGGGCGGATGTTAAAAATGACCTTCTTGGGCTATAATTTCCCTCTTCTGAGTTAATGTTAGTTTCGCTAACACTTGGATGACTGACTCGTGTGGACAAAGGTCCAGTCGGTAAGTTCACTCGGGGCCGGGAACGTGCCTGCTAATTCTGTTATACTGTACTCTCCCAAGCGTCTAGAACAGTGCCCTGCACATAGTAAGCGCTCAATAAATACTACTGTTTGATTGAGGGTTCCCACTAGCTATACGTTCTGATCGTTCTGGCTCTGAGTGACAATCCTAGCCCCCAAAGCCAACTGTCGAGAAGCGGTGTGGCCTAGTGGAGAGAGCCCAGACCTGGGAATCGGAAGACCTGGGTTCTAATTCTGGCACCACCATTTATCTGCTGTGTGACCTTGGGCAAGGCACTTCACTTTTCTGTGCCTCAGTTACCTCGTCTGTAAAATGTGGATTAAGACTGTGAGCTCCATGTGGGACAGGGACTGTGTCCAACTTGATTAACTTGTATCTACCCAGCACTTTATCAAGTGTCTGGCATTAGACTCCTTACAAATGTCTACCAAATCTTCTTTCATTGCCCTCTTCCAAACACTCTGTACAGTGCTCTGCACACAGTAAGCACTCAGTAAATTCTACCGATGGGTTGACTGATTTTTCAGGGTGGTTGCTAGAGGTTGAAAACACATGCTTTCTGATGCTAAGTTTCTAGTCGACGAAGACCACTTCAATTTAACGCGCTCTGCCCAGTCTTAGAATGACTTGCTTTCTGCTTCTGTGAAATCTTAATAATAATAATAACATTTATTAAGCACTTACTATGTGCAAAGCACTGTTCTAAGCGCTGGGGAGGCTACAAGGTGATCAGGTTGTCCCATGGGGGGCTCACAGTCTTAATCCCCACTTTACAGATGAGGCAACTGAGGCACAGAGAAGTGAAGTGACTTGCCCAAAGTCACACAGCTGACAAGTGGTGGAGCTGGGATTTGAACCCATGACCTCTGACACTCCAAAGCCCGGGCTCTTTCCACTAAGCCATGCTGCTTCTCTACATTATCCTAAAGCCAAACGCTAATGGCTCAGACTGTGAGCCCACTGTTGGGTAGGGACTGTCTCTATGTGTTGCCAATTTGTACTTCCCAAGCGCTTAGTACAGTGCTCTGCACATAGTAAGCGCTCAATAAATACGATTGATTGATTGATTGATTGATTGATTGATTAATGGGTGACTCTGGCTTCCTATCGGCAGATCCGGTCAGAGATCTATTTGTCTGACAATTTCTCAGCACCTGCCCGCTCAAAAACTCATTCTATCTAGTCAGTTTCCTGCAGGAAAGGATCGATAGAGGGGCTGAGTAGATTATGGGCCACTAAATCCTCCGCGTGCCAACGGAAAGAGGAAAAAAAAATCCCCTCAGAACCAGGCACAGATGAAATTTCATGCAAGGGAAGCGGAATGGAGTTGGGCTCATAAAGGCTCTCCTTGTTGGAACGAGAACATTTACATATTATCTGAATCCAAGAATCATAATCGGTTCCCAAATAGCACACCCCATCACTCAGTCGGCCTCGGGGAGATCTTATTCCCAACGGCTAAGTGCTGTTTTTCGGAGGAAATTTTGCTCATCTTGGCAACCGGATTCCTTGAGTCAATGGCAGTTACCCCAAGCGAAGAGGAAATGAGCAGCCCGTACGGATTGGACATTTCCTTGATAGGTTTGAGAGAACCTTTCCTCGGAAGAGTTCGGAGAGCGGAACAGAGGACATTAACGGGAGATTGTTAAGTCCTAGAGGAGAGGGATAATGCTGAGTTTCAGTCATTTATCCCAGAGAGTCTGTGGGGTTTTAGACATTTAATATTACCCCTAACCACTGTGAGCCCACTGTTGAGTAGGGACTGTCTCTATATGTTGCCGACTTGTACTTCCCAAGCACTTAGTACAGTGCTCTGCACACAGTAAGTGCTCAATAAATACGATTGATTGATTGATTGATTGATTGACAATGCATCTCTCAGCACTTTGCCCCCTCCTACCTCACTTCGCTAATCTCCTGCTACAACCCAGCCCTCCCACTTGGCTCCTCTAACTCCAACCTACTCACCGCTGCCCACGTCTTCCCTCTACCCCTTAAAAATAATAATAATAATGTTGGCATTTGTTAAGCGCTTACTATGTGCCAAGCACTGTTCTAAACGCTGGGGTAGATACAAGGTAATCAGGTTGTCCCATGGGGGGCTCGCAGTCTTCATCCCCATTTTACAGTTGAGGGAACTGAGGCCCAGAGAAGTTAAGTCACTTGCCCAAAGTCACACAGATCTACCAGAGAAGCAGCGTGGCTCAGGAAAGAGCACAGGCTTGGGAGCCGGAGGTCATGGGTTCTAATCCCGGCTCCGCCACTTGTCAGCTGTGTGACTTTGGGCATGTCACTTCACTTCTCTGGGCCTCAGTTCCCTCAACTGTAAAATGGGGATGAAGACTTAGTACAGTGCTCTGCACACAGTAAGCGCTCAATAAATACGATTGATTGATTCTCTGGGCCTCAGTTACCTCATCTGTAAAATGGGGATTAAGAGTGTGAGCCCCACGTGGGACAACCTGATCACCTTGTATCCTCCGGAGCGCTTAGTACAGTGCTTTGCACATAGTATGTGCTTAACAAATGCCATCATCATTATTATTATTACCACCATTCTCTCCACCTTCGAAACCTAGACTGTAAGATCCCTCTAGACTCCTTGTGGGAAGGGAACGTGTCTGTTCATTGTTATATTGTACTCTCCCAAGTGTTTAGTACAGTGCTCTGCACACGGTCAGCACTCAGTTTTTTAAAAAATCACATCTCCTCCAAGAGGCTTTCTCCTCAGCCCTCATCTTCCCTACCCCTGCTCCCTTCTGCATCGCATGCACCTCAACTGTACCCCTTAATTACTTGATAGTTACCCCAACCCGCAGCACCACAACCCTTATGGAAATACCCATCATTTATCCTAGTGACCGTTGACCATCGCACCCTTTAGAACGTGTCTTCCCTGAGAAGCAGCGTGGCTTAGTGGAAAGAGCCCTGGCTTGGGAGTCAGAGGTCATGGGTTCTAATCCCGGCTCTGCCACTTGTCAGTTGTGTGACTTTTGGCAAGTCACTTAACTTCTCTGTGCCTCAGTTACCTCATCTGTAAAATGAGGATTAAGACTGTGAGCCCCAAATAGGACAACCTAATAACTTTGTATCTACCCCAGCGCTTAGAACAGTGCTTAGCACATAGTAAGCGCTTAACAAATACCAACATTATTATTCCAGCTCTGTTAAATGGCACTCTCCCAAGCATTTATTACAGTGTACTATGATTGATACAGTGCACTATGATATTATTCATTCATTCAATTGTATTTGTTGAGCACTTACTGTGTGCGGAGCACTGTACTAAGCGCTTGGGAAGTCCAAGTTGGCAACATATAGAGACGGCCCCTACCCAACCCTACTCACAGTCTAGAAGGGAGAGACAGACAACAAAACAAAACATATTAACAAAATAAAATAAATAGAATAAATATGTACAAGTAAGTACCTTATATCTTGCCCTCTTCCATTCATATCTACAAAGATTAATCCCGCAGTGCAGAGCAGTGTGAAAACTCAGACACCATCATCAATCCAGGGTATTTATTGAGGGCTCACTGTGTTCAGAGCACTGTACTAAGCACTTATCATCTTCATTCCCCTTCCATAGTAATAATACTAATGATGGTATCTGTTCATTCATTCATTCAATCGTATTTATTGAGCGCTTGTGTGCAGAGCACTGTACTAAGCCCTTGGGAAGTACAAGTTGGCAACGTATAGAGACGGTCCCTACTCAACAACAGGCTCACAGTCTATAAGGGGGAGACAGACAACAAAACAAAACATGTGGACAGGTGTCAAGTCATCAGAATAAATAGAAATGAAGGTAGATGCACAGATCTGTTGAGCGCTGACTATGTGCTAAGCACTGTTCTAAGCACTGGGGTAGATACAAGGTTATCAGGTTGTCCCACATGGGGCTCACAGTCTTCATCTCCATCTTATAGATGAGGTAACTGAGGCTCAGAGAAGTTAAGTGGCTTGCCCAAGGTCACACAGCAGACAAGTGGCGGAGCCAGGATTAGAACTCACGTCTCTGACTCCCAAGCCTGCACTCTTTCCACTAACAATAATAATAATGATGATGGTATTTGTTAAGCGCTTACTATGTGCAAAGCACTGTTCTAAGCACTGAATCCCGGCTCTGCCAATTGTCAGTTGTGTGACTTTGGGCAAGTCACTTTACTTCTCCGGGCCTCAGTTACCTCATCTGTAAAATGGGGATTAAGACTGTGAGCCCCCCGTGGGGCAACCTGATCACCTTATATCCTCCCCAGCGCTTAGTACAGTGCTTTGCACATAGTAAGCGCTTAACAAATGCCATCATCATCATTATTATTATGGGGGACAGGGACTGTGTCCAACCTGATTTGCTTGTATTTTCCCCCCACCAGAGCCCAGAGCTCAGTGCAGTGTTTAATAAATACCACAATTATTATCGCCCCACGGCACTTGTATATATTTGTACAGATTTATTACTCTATTTATTTTACTTGTACAAATTTGCCAATCTATTTATTTTGTTAATGATGTGCAGATAGCTATAATTCTATTTGTTCTGACTATTTTGACACCTGTCTCCATGTTTTGTTTTGTTATCTGTCTCCCCCTTCTAGACTGTGAGCCCGTTGTTGGGTAGGGACCGTCTCTATACGTTGCCAACTGGTACTTCCCAAGCGCTTAGTACAGTGCTCTGCACACAGTAAGTGCTCAATAAATACAATTGAATGAATGATTGAATGATTATTATTACATTTTGTAGCCATTGGGTGACCTGATCTGGGTTAAGTCCAAAGATAGCTCCAGTTCTGAAGAAAATGTGCGACTTGTGATAAATGGAGAATGCACTGACCGGGAACCAAGGAAAATAGTAGCTTGAAAAATGGCAATAAGAGAAAAATTCACCCACTCGGTTAATCGATAGTCTCTCAGAAGCAAGAAAAAGGGAAATGACCCATCTCATTTCATTTGAGTCACATTTCCGAGCACCCAGAGCAAGCAGAATTCTCTGAAACTCTGGGGTCTTGTATCCAATAAGATTCAGAGTGGCTAGTCTAGTTGCTGGTCTCTTAACAGATGCTTCCTTTTTTAAAAAAAAAAATAGTATTTGTTAAGTGTTAACTTCATGCCAGGAACTGTATTAAACACTGGGGTAGATACAAGCTAATCAGGTTGGACACAATCCATGTCCTACAAGGGATTCACAGTCTTAATCCCCATTTTACAGATGAGGGAACTGAGGCCCGGAGAAGTGAAGTGACTTGCCCAAAGTCACGCAGCTGACAAATGGTGGAGCCAGCATTAGAACCCAGGTCCTTCTGACTTGTGTTTGCTTTTGGAAATGGAAAAAAGTCATTCCGTGAGAAGTTTTTCTTGTCCAGTCTCACTTGCTTGGGAGCCAATGGTCAGATATTTAAATTCTAATAATAATAATAATAGCATTTATTAAGCACTTACTATGAGCAAAGCACTGCTCTAAGCGCTGGGGAGGTTACAAGGTGATCAGGTTGTCCCACGGGGGGCTCACAGTCTTAATCCCCATTTTCCAGATGAGGGAACTGAGGCCCAGAGAAGTGAAGTGACTTGCCCAAAGTCACACAGCTGACAACTGGCAGAGCTGGGATTTGAACCCATGACCTCTGACTCCAAAGCCTGTGCTCTTTCCACTGAGCCACGCTGCTATTAATTCATTAATTCCACTATCAGATCTGCACGATAATAATAACGATGGCATTTGTAAGCGCTTACTATGTGTCTAGCATTGTTCTAAGTGCTGGGATAAATGCAAGCTAATCAGGTTGGACACAGACCCTGTCCCACATGGAGCGCACAGTCTCAATCCACATTTTACAATGAGGGAACTGGGGTACAGAGAAGTGAAGTGACTTTTCCAAGGTCACACAGCGGACGTGTGGCAGAGCTGGGATTAGAACCCAGGTCCTTCTGACTCCCGGGCCTGTGTTCTTTCCACTTAGCCATTCACAGGCTTAGATTCCCATCAAGACGTTCCCCTAGATTGTAAGTTCCTTGAGGTCAAGGATTGTCTACTTATTCGATTATGCTCTCCCTTGAGCTTAGTATAGTGCTCTGCACACAGTAAACGCTTAATAGATACCATTGCTTGAAGGTCATAAATAGAGCAGATAAACAAAATCCACAGATCACCTAATTTAGCCATGGGTTTCACCTTTCTCCAGAGAAGCACCTTCTCTGGTTTCACCAGAGAAGCAGCGTGGCTCAGTGGAAAGAGCCCGGGCTTGGGAGTCAGAGGTCATGGGTTCAAATCCCAGCTCCCCCACATGTCTGCTGTGTGACCTTGGGCAAGTCACTTCACTTCTCTGAGCCTCAGTTCCCTCATCTGTAAAATGGGGATGAAGACTGTGAGCCCCACGTGGGACAACGTGTTCACCTTGTATCCCCCCAGTGCTTAGAACAGTGTTTCGCACATAGTAAGCGCTTAACAAATGCCATCATTAATATTATTATTTCTCCTTCACTGTTCCACAATCAGAGCCCCTAGCAAACTTGAGATTAGGTCAGCTTTGTGCTCCTTTCCCAACAAGAGCATAGGCTTGAGAGTCAGGGAACCTGAGTTCAAATCCCTGTTCTGCCATTTGCCTGCTGTGTGACTTCAGGCAAATCACTCCACTTCTCTGTGCCTCAGTTTACTTTCTGTACAATGGGAAATAAATCCCAGTTCTCCCTCCCCTTTTAGACTCTGAGCCCTGCATGGAATAGGGACTGTGACCGATCTAATTATCTAATAATCATTCATTCATTCCATCATATTAATTGAGCGCTTACTGTGTGCAGAGCACTGTACTAAGTGTTTGGGAAGTACAAGTTGGCAATATATAGAGATGCTCCCTACCCAACAGCGGGCTCACAGTCTTGAAGAGGGAGACAGACCACAAAACAAAACATATTAACAAAATAAAATAACTAGAATATGTATATGTATGTATATGTATATGTACAAACATATATACATATATACAGGTATATATCTACTAGTATCTACTCCAGTGTTTAGCACAGCGCTTGGCACATAAGTGTTTTAACAAATACCACGATTATTATCAATATTGTTATTAACCCTTCACAGAACAGAGCAGAGAAATGACTAAAGGATGGGGGAGCCGTCTGGAGTTTGAACTGCATTCTGGATAATCTACACCCTGGTTGATTTCCCGTGGTGTAATTACCCCTAAACTGTACTGAACGCCCTTCACTTTAATTCATTCAATCGCATTTATTGAGCGCTTACTGTGTGCGGAGCACTGTACTAAGTGCTTGGAAAGCACAATTCACTTCATGCAGGCAATTCTGGTGAACTTCTTGGAAACTCTGTGCCCCTGAAGGAATAAATATTCAGAATTTGAGTCCGGAAGCTGCTCAGCTGCTCACAGAATCACAAAAAGCAAAGCACAAATCTAAAACCAGATGGCCTCGGGGTCTGGAAATTTGTCTGGGGCAGCAGAGAGAGAGAGCAGAATAATGGTCAGGTCATCAGGCTAGATTTTTAAAGTCCTAACCGTATTAGTCTCCAGATATGCCTTACAGCTAGAGTCAGGAAAGACATCATCCATATCATTGGGGGACATAAGTAGAAACCGGCATTTTCTTTAGCAATATAGAAAGTCAGTGAAGAAAGGCTTTAGGAGAATGTCAGCTAATTATAAATGACTCCGAGTTACCTTAAATATATGGAGAGTCACCAGACAAAGGTGAACCGGATTTTTCTCCCTTAACCTGCAGACACAGAGGCGATTTCCCATCAGCTCGCTGTGGTGCGTATGACGGTTTGGGGTTTTTTTCTTTTTTACATTCATTCAATCGTATTTATTGAGAGCTTACTGTGTGCAGAGCACTGTACTAAGCGCTTGGAAAGTACAATTCGGTAACAGATAGAGACAATCTCTACCTAACAACGGGCTCACATAAGCAGGTATCCTGTACACTAAGAAATGTTCCAGGGGTTATTTAGGCATGTATTTATATACAGAAACAACTGGGTTACTAAACAATTGCATTTCAAATTGGCAAAATAAATATATATATAAACTAAATAAATAAGTTAATATAAACAACAGAGAGGAAACGTTGAAGGGGTTTGGGGAGGCTATTATATCGTTTGCGATGGGAAACTATCATCCTTAGGGAGAGATTCTTTCCCAAGCAGCTCCAAATCCCTGTTACTCCCCGGGAAAAAAATTAATAAATAAAGCTTTCTAAGAGTTCCAGGCTTGGCTTCAGAATCCTTCCTGAGACGCAGCAGCATTTTTTTCTTACAAATAGAGGAATGAGTTGAGCACTTTTTAAGAGCAGGAAGAGAAGGTCCGATTCATATGCGTCAAACCCCCAGGAAGCCGCAGAGCTAAACAAGTCGTCCGAAAGCACCTTTGCTCCCGCGATTTCCCCGCCCTTTTTCCCGGTGAAAACTGAAGTTTAGCTGGGTCTGGGGGGAAGCGGTGGCCGGACCCCCGAAAAGAGGAGCGCTACGTGGACAGGGAAGGGGCCCGACCATCGCCCCGAGATCTTTGCAAGCGCCCTTTGGACACACGATGCGCATTTGGAGACACGATGCGCTATTGGAGACCACGATGCGCATTTGGAGACACGATGCGCATTTGGGAATGGATCCGGAGAGTTTTCCAGGGAATCTCCTTGGAAGTACTCACCTCCGCAACGGCCGGCCGGGCCAGAAACGGGGAGCCCGGGATGCTCTCCGCTATTCCACTGCAAGGGAGGAAAAGTCTCTTAAACCAAAGCAGGGGGGTAGAGAGGACCGGTTGCGTTTTGGAGGTCACCCCTGGGGCTCCTCTTCTGCTAGCCGTCCTCGCCGGTCACTTGGGGGGGAGAAGGGGATTTTCCCCCCTCCGGGGCGCTGGATGGAGCTGGGAAAGCCCGTGGCCGGGGTGGGGGGGGGGGGGGACCCAGGCGTGCAGGAAAGGATGGAGAGGATGGAGAGGATGGAGAGGAGCAGCGGCCCAAGTATCTCAACCTCCGGAGGATGCAGCAAAAAGTGTGAAACGGCTGCACAGCCCGCCAGGCTGCCCGCCAGGCTGCCCCCCGGGGGGTGGGCAGAGAGAGGAGGGAGCCCCCCCACCCCCCCACCCCCACCCCGGGTCCCCGCGGCAACACGTGGCTCGGGGCCGCCCAAGGAGTTGGTCCTTGGCGACCAGGACTGGCCCGATGGGGGGGGGGGGATTCCCTCCCCTCTTGGACCTTTGAGGTTGGGGGGTCCCGACCTGAGCCTCCCCAACCCGGAATGCGGGGGGTGGGGGGGGGGGGGAAGACGCCCCCTCCTCACCAGGGCTGAAGCTGGGCCGGGCCGGGCCGGGCTGGGGGTCCGGAGCCCGGCGGCCCGGCGGCCCGGCGCCCCATCCCAGGAGCGGGCCCCCCCCCCCCCGCACCCCCGGCGGCTCCTCTCCCCGGGGGGCGCAATGCGGACCACCCCGGGGGCGGCAGGGGAGGGCGGGGGAAGGGGATGGGGAGGGGATGGAGAGGGGAGGGGAGGGGAGGAGAGAGGAGGGGAGGGGAGGGGAAGGAGGGGGAGGAGAAAGGAGGAGGCGAGGAGGAAGGGAGGGGAGGAGAGGGGAGGAGTGGGGGGGGGAGTAGAAAAGAGGAGCAGAGAGGAGGAGGAGAGAGGGGAAGGGAGGACGGAGGAAGGAAGGAGAGGAGGGGGAGGAGGGGGGAGAGGAGGACAGGGGAGGGGAAGGGAGGACAGAAGAAGGGAGGGAAGGAGAGGGGACGAGAGGGAAGGGAGGACAGAGGAAGGGAGGGGAGGAGTGGGGAAGGGAAGAGAGGGGAGTAGAGGAGAAGAGAGGGGAGAGGAGGAAAGGGAAGGACGGGGAGGGGAAGAAGGGAAAGGAGAGGAGAGGGCAGGGGAAGAGAGGGAAAGGGACGAGGGAGGATGGGAGGGGAAGGGGAAGGGAGAGGGCAGAAGGGGAGGAGAAGAGAAGGGAAGAGAGGGAAGGGAGGACAGAGGAAGGGAGAGGAGGAAAGGAGAGGAGAAGAGATGGGAGAGGAAGAAAGGGGAGAACAGGGAGGGGAAGGGAGGAGAAGAGAGGGGAGGGGAGGAAAGAGGAGGACAGAGGAGGGAAAGAGAGGAGAGGAGAAGAGAGGGGAGGGGAGAGCGGAGAGGAGAAGAGAAGGGAGGGGAAGGGAGGGGAGGGGAAGGAAGGGGAAGGAAGGGAGGAGAAGAGGGGAGAAGAGAGAGGAGGGGAGGAAAGAGGAGGACAGGGGAGGAAAGGGGAGGGGAGGAGAGGAGAAGAGAGGGAAGGGGAGGAAAGAAGGGAGGGGAGGAAAGGGGATGACAGGGGAGGGAAGAAGAGAGGGGAGGCGAGGGGAAGACGGGAGGGGAAGGGAGGAGGAGGGAGGAGCGGGGGCGGGAGGGGAGGGGGTGAAAGGGATAAGGGCAAGAGGGGAGGGGAGGAGGAGGGAGGGGAGGAGGAGGGAGGGGCCGGCAGTGGATACTGTCCTCTCCCAAGAGCTTAGTACAGTGCTCTCCACATCGTAAACGCTCAATAAATACGATTGATTGATTGAGAAGTGGGAGGGATGGGCCGAGGAGAGGCCGACAGTGGATAGTGTACTCTCCCAAGCGCTTAGCACAGCGCTCTGCCCATCGTAAGCGCTCAATGGAAAGAGCCCGGGCTTGGAGGACGTGGGTTCTAATCCCGACTCCTCCACTTATCTGCTGTGTGACTTTGGCCAAGTCACTTCACTTCTCTGAGCCTCAGTTCCCTCGTCTGGAAAATGGGGATTAAAACTGTGAGCCCCATGTGGGACAACCTGATTGCCCTGTATCTCCCCTAGCGCTTAGAACAGTGCTTGGCACATAGTAAGCGCTTAACAAATACCAACATGATTATTATTATTAATAAATAGAACTGATTGATAGATTGAGTCATTGATTGATTGAGAGGTGGGGGTGGCATTGGACCCCCCTGCCGGGGCCGCTGGCCAATCACGGAGCGGGGGGAGGGGAGGAGCCCCCCGCCGGGCTGCCTCATTGTCCAAGGCCGGGGCCCCCAGGGGAATTTACGCAGCTCCACCAACCAGATTGTTTTCTTAATTATCATCCTCATCATAATCAACATCATCATCATCGTCGTAATCATCATAGTAATAAGAAGCAGAAGAATGGCATTTATTAAGCGCTTACTATGTGCAAAGCACTGTTCTAAGCGCTGGGGAGGTTGCAAGGTGATCAGGTTGTCCCACGGGGGGCTCTCAGTCTTAATCCCCATTTTACAGATGAGCTAACTGAGGCACAGAGAAGTGAAGTGACTTGCCCAAAGTCACACAGCTGACAATTGGCAGAGCTGGGATGATGATGATGATGGCATTTATTAAGCACTACTATGTGCAAAGCACTGTTTTAAGCTCTGGGGAGGCTACAAGGTGATCAAGTTGTCCCACGGGGGGCTCACAGTCTTAATCCCCATTTTCCAGATGAGGGAACTGAGGCACGGAAAAGTGAAGTGACTTGCCCAAAGTCACACAGCTGGCAGAGCCGGGATGTGAACCCATGACCTCTGACTCCAAAGCCCGTGCTCTTTCCACTGAGCCACGCTGCTTCCCACAATGGTATTATGTAATAATAATTATTATCATATGATTATCTTAATAATATAAAATAATAATCATATTATATAATTATCAGCAATAATAATAGTATTTGTGAAGTGCTTATTATGTGCCAGGCACTGTCTTAAGCGCTGGGGGAGATACAAGCAAATAGGGTGGGGCCCAATCCCTATCCCATGAGTGGCTCACAGTCTCCATCCCCATTTGACAGATGAGGGAACTGAGGCCCAGAGGAAGTGAAGTGACTTACCCAAGGTCACACAACAGACCTGTGGTGGAACCGGGATTAGAACCCATGACCTTCTGACTCCTAGGCTGGGGCTCTATCCACTAGGCCATGCTACTTCTCAACTGCTGCTTCTTGAGTAACAGTGATAACAATAATGATAATAACAATAATAATAAAATCAAAATAGTAATACTCGTTAAGTGCTTACTAAGTGCCAGGCACTCTGTTATTTTCGTTCAACCCAAATCTCCATCTCTGCCCCTGCTCTCTCTCCCTCCCTTCAGGCTCGTGTCTCCTCCTGCCTTCAAGACATCTCCATCTGGATGTCTGCCTGCAATCTAAAACTCAATCCTGGCTCTGCCACATAATAATAATAAAATAGTGATGGTATTTGTTAAGCGCTTACTATGTGCAAAGCACTGTTCTAAGTGCTGGGGAGATTACAAGGAGATCAGGTTTTCCTAAGGGGGGCTCACAGTTTTAACCCCCATTTAACAGATGAAGTCCCAAATCTGCATCTCTGCCCCTGCTTTCTCTCCCTCCCTCCAGGCTCGCATCTCCTCCTGCCTTCAGGCCATCTCCATCTGGATGTCTGCCGGTCACCTAAAACTCAACATGTCCAAGACTGAACTCCTTATCTTCCCTCCCAAACCCTGCCCTCTCCCTGACTTCCCCGTCACTGTTGACGGCACTACCATCCTTCCCGTCTCACAAGCCCGCAACCTTGGTGTCATCCTCGACTCCGCTCTCTCGTTCACCCCTCACATCCAATCCGTCACCAAAACCTGACGGTCTCACCTCCGCAACATCGCCAAGATCCGCCCTTTCCTCTCCATCCAAACCGCTGCCCTGCTGGTTCAAGCTCTCATCCTATCCCGACTGGATTATTGCATCAGCCCCCTCTCTGATCTCCCATCCTCCCGTCTCTCCCCACTTCAATCTATACTTCATGCTGCTGCCTGGATCATCTTTGTGCAGAAACGCTCTGGGCATGTTACACCCCTCCTCAAAAATCTCCAATGGCTACCAATCAACCTACGCATCAGGCAAAAACTCCTCACTCTCAGCTTCAAGGCTGTCCATCACCTCGCCCCCTCCTCCCTCACCTCCCTTCTTTCCTTCTCCAGCCCAGCCAGCACCCTCCGCTCCTCTGCCGCTCACCTCCTCACTGGGCCTTGTTCTCTCCCATCCCGCCGTCGACCCCCGGCCCACGTCTTCCCCCGGCCCGGAATGCCCTCCCTCCGCAAATCCACCAAGCTGGCTCTCTTCCTCCCTTCAAAGCCTTACTGAGAGTTCACCTCCTCCAGGAGGCCTTCCCATACTGAGCCCCCTCCTTCCTCTCTCCCTCATCCCCCTCCCCGCCTTACCTCCTTCCCCTCCGCACAGCACCTGCATATATATTTGTACAGATTTGTTACTCTATTTTACTTGTACATATTTACTATTCTATTTATTTTACTTTGTTAATATGTTTTGTTCTGTTGTCGGTCTCCCTCTTCTAGACTGTGAGCCCGCTGTGGGGTAGGGACCATCTCTATATGTTGCCACCTTGTACTTCCCAAGCGCTTAGTACAGTGCTCTGCACACAGTAAGTGCTCAATAAATGACTGAATCAATGAATGAATTGTATTTATTGAGCACTTTTGCAGAGCACTGTACTAAGGGCTTGGGAAGTACAAGTCGACAACATATAGAGACAGTCCCTACCCAACAATGGGCTCACAGTCTAGAACAGCAGCACTCTGCACATTTATTCATTCATTCATTTGTATCTATTTAGCGCTTACTGTGTGTGGTGCACTGTACTAAGCACCTGGGAGAGTTCAATACAGCAATAAATAGGCTCACATTCCCTGCCCACAAGAAGCTTACACTTTAGAAGGGTAATAATAATAATAATGCTAGTATTTATTAAGGGCTTACTATGTGCAAAGCACTGTTCTAAGCACTGGGGAGGTTACAAGGTGATCAGGTTGTCCCACGGGGGGCTCACAGTCTTAATCCCCATTTTACAGATGAAGGAGCTGAGGCACAGAGAAGTGAAGTGACTTGCGCAAAGTCACACAGCTGGCAGTTGGCAGAGCCGGAATTTGAACTCATGACCTCTGACTCCAAAGCCCAGGCTCTTTCAGCGCTTAGAACAGTGCTTTGCACATAGTAAGCACTTAACAAATGCCATTATTATTATTATTATTATTATTATTATTATTATTATTATTATTTTTCCACTGAGCCACGCTGCTTCTCACACTAAGCACATTAAGTGCTTAATAAATATTATGGATTGAGTCTCTTCCTCTGCCTCTGTAAGAATGAACAGTGGATGGCTTTTATAGAAGTTCTTTGAGGGCAGGAACCTCATTTTGTGGTCTATGGTGTAGCTTTAGTTGCACCCTGCACAAGTAGATGCTTACCAATCAGTATTATTTATTGAGTGCCTACTGAGTGCCGAGCACCGTACTAAACGCTTGAGAGAGTACAACTCAACAGAGTTGGTGGACACATTTCCTGCCTACAGTGATCTTACAGTCTAGAGGGGGAGACAGACATTATTAGAAGCAGCGTGGCTCAGTGGAAAGAGCCCGGGCTTGGGAGTCAGTGGTCGTGGATTCAAATCCTGCCTCTGCCACTTGTCAGCTGTGTGACTTTGGGCAAATCACTTAACTTCTCTGTGCCTCAGTTACCTCATCTGGAAAATGGGGACTAAGACTGTGAGCCCCACGTGGGTCAACCTGATCACCTTGTAGCTACTCAAGCGCTTAGAATAGTGCTTGGCACATAGTAAGCACTTCACAAATACCATTATTATTTTTTTTTTTTAAAGTAAGGCAAATATAAGGAGTTATCTCAGGGTAAACATGAGACCATGGGCATTGCCTTTATTGGGTCCAATTAGAGAAGCAGCATGGCCTAGTGAAAAAAGCAACAGCCTGGGAATCAGAGGACCTGGGTTTTAATGCCACTTGCTGTGTAACTTTGAGCAAGTCACTTAAGGTCACACAGCAGCGTGTGACATCCCCCCCGTGGGACAACCTGATCACCTTGTAACCTCCCCAGCGCTTAGAACGGTGCTTTGCACATTGTAAGCACTTAATAAATACCATCATTATTATTATTACAGCGCCTGGCACGTAGTAAGCGCTTAGCTCAGCGCCTGACACTTGTAAGCACCTAATGCATACTATTAAAAAAAAATATAGAGGCTCATCCAGCTCTAAGCAGTGCCAGTACAGTGGATTGTTCCCAACAGTACCGGGAAAACAGTTATTTTCCTGGTGCTTGGATCCGATCGCTCCTTCGCTAACTCCCTAGACAGTCATAGAGCATTCGAGATGATGTGCTATTTTTATAGTGGGTAAAACTGCTTCTTTGTTCAGCGTTGCATTTCCTTTCCTCTCACATTCAATCTATTTCCTCTCTCCCTCAACTGTCGGTTCCTCCCTTCTGGTTCACGCCTACCAGTCTGAAGCTGCGAAGCCCCCCCGGCGAGGCCTAGGTCTAATTCGATTCCAGGTGCAGTCCTAGTATTTGATAAAAATCACAGCTCTCATTAGGGTCTTTTCAATTCAGAGAGCTCTTCTCAAGAACTTATGGACCGAATATAGCTGCTTGGGTGAACCTACTCTTCAATATTTCAGGGCTTCCTACCCGTATTTGTCTTCATTAATTCCTTTACCTTCTTCAAGTTCATGCAAAATGCGCTGAACTTCTTTCGAAGAAAGTCTCCACGCAGATTCAAATGCAGTCGTTCGTTCATTCAATCGTATTTTTTGAATGCTTACCCTGTGCAGAGCACTGGGAAACTACAATTTGGTAACAGATAGAGACAATCCCTACCCAACAAGGGGCTCACAGTCTATATTGTTTAACAAATGCTTCCCAGACTGGGGTGCTAGCACAGGCCGAGAGTTAGGGCTATCTTCATATTAAAACCTTGCCCAAGGTGGGAAGCTTTTGGGTCCCAAAATGGAACTGTCTAAAAGCTGAAACTAGGTTGTGCTCTTTGGAGCAAAGACATGGTACAAGGAGTGCTTAGTATAGTCCTGACAAAGTGCTTAGTACGTGCTCTGCACACAATCAGCGTTCAATAAGTAACACTGATTGGAGTCAGAGGCTTCAGTAGTCAAGTTAAGGAGCTAGAAAGAACAGCTGCCTCTTTGGTGAAGCTTAGAGAGGCTTCACTTCACTCTTAATGGTGAGACATTAAACGACTTCGAGTTAGCATGCCTGTTTTTTTTCTATCACGGCATTTCACAAACCTGACTTAACGTGTGTAGTTCATTGACCAGGGATCAGCCACTTAAGGGCATGATTTCTGCTTTTCTTTTAAAACCCCTATGATAGGAGTTTTGTGTAACATTACACATGTTCATTTCCCTCAAAATATTCATTTGTCAATGCATGGATTTTTTTTCCCCTCATAAATCGCTCTCTGATGAGGTTATTTTTGCTCTGTAAAATAGTCAAGAGCGAGGGCCTATTTTATCTCTTTCCATCATCATCACAGTGGAAGCTGAGCATCTTCTGTGTGCTGAGCTTTATATGAGACACGTGGGGAACAAATAGAAATTAACCACTTGAATGTAAACTCCTGGGAGGCAGATACATGATGATTGGAAACCATCAGCATAGCTCAGTGGAAAGAGCCTGGGCTTTGGAGTCATAGGTCATGAGTTCAAATCCCTCCTCCGCCAATTGTCAGGTGTGTGACTTTGGGCAAGTCACTTCACTTCTCTGTGTCTCAGTGACCTCATCTGTAAAATGGGGATTAAGACTGTGAGCCCCCTGTGGGACAACCTGATCACCTTGTAACCTCCCCAGCGCTTAGAACAGTGCTTTGCACATAGTAAGCACTTAATAAATGTCATTATTATTATTATCCTTGCCCCGCTCTGGGTTCACAGCCTAAGAGGTAGAAGAGGAGGCATTTTAAAGATGAGGAAATTGAGGCCCACAAAGGATAAGTGATTTGCCCAAGGTGAGCATCCCCCACCACCCAAGGGACAGGGACTCTGTCTAATTCCCATCTGTGAATTCACTCCTAGCACTTAGTACAATGCTCTACGCACAATAGGTGCTTAATAAATAGTATTACTACTACATAGCAGCCAGTCACACTTCCTGAGTGGGAAGGAAATATTTCTCATGCTTCTAACGTGCTTTCCCAAACACTCAGATGCTTGTTGAGAGCAGGGAAAGTGTCTCCTTATGGTTCTATTTTACTTTCTCAAGCTCTTAATACAGTGCTCTGCACACAGTAAGCACTCAAGAAATGCAATTGAATGAATGAATGAAGTGCACTGGAGTGCGGGGAGGGTGTTCACTAGATACCATTATTAGTACCTCTCCCTAAAAGGATCCCTACCCTCAAAGAGCTTGCAGTGTAGCAGGGGAACCAGACACTAAAATCAATTACAGGTCGGGGGAAGATCAACTGAGGCCCAGAAATGATGGCTTCCCTCCTGGGGAGTCAGTCAGCCAGTTGTATTTATTGAACACTTACCCTGTGCAGAGCACTGTATTAAGCACTTGGGAGATTACAATAGAACAATAAACAGATACCTTCCCTATCCACAATGGGAATGGATATTGTACCTGTGATGCTCATATACCTTTTTTATGGTAGTCATTAAGTCCTTACTACTTATCAAATAGTGTTCTAAGCACGGACGTAGATATAAGTTAATTAGGTGGGACACAGTTACCTGTCCCGCCTAGCACAGTCTAACTAGGTGAATTGAGATACAGAGAAGTAAAGTGAACCACCCAGGGTCACCTAGCAAGCATCTGGCAGAGCAGGGATTAGAATCTAATTAGATTCTAATTAGATTCTAATTAGTGTGCTCTGCACACAGTAAGCACTCAAGAAATGCAATTGAATGAATGAATGAAGTGCACTGTACCTGGGGAGGACGGGGAGGGTGTTCAATAGATACCATTATTAGTACCTCTCCCTAAAAGGATCCCTACCCTCAAAGAGCTTTCAGTATAGCAGGGGAACCAGACACTAAAATAAATCACAGGTTGGGGGAAGATCAATTGAGGCCCAGAAATGATGGCTTCCCTCCTGGGGAGTCAGTCAGCCAGTCGTATTTATTGAGCACTTACCCTGTGCAGAGCACTGTATTAAGCACTTGGGAGATTACAATAGAACAATAAACAGATACCTTCCCAATCCACAACGGGAATGGATATTGTACCTGTGATGCTCATATACTTTTTTTATGGTAGTCATTAAGTCCTTACTACTTATCAAATAGTGTTCTAAGCACGGACATAGATATAAGTTAATCGGGTGGGACACAGTTACCTGTCCCACCAGCACAGTCTAACTAGGTGAACTGAGATACAGAGAAGTAAAGTGGCCCACCCAGGGTCACCTAGCAAGCATTTGGCAGAGTGGGAATTAAAATCTAATTAGATTCTAATTAGTGTGCTCTGCACACAGAAAGCACTCAAGAAATGCAATTGAATGAATGAATGAAGTGCACTGTACCTGGGGAGGGTGTTCAGTAGATACCATTACTAGTACCTCTCCCTAAAAGGATCCCTACCCACAAAGAGCTTGCAGTGTAGCAGGGGAACCAGACTCTAAAATAAATTACAGGTCGGGGGAAAATCAACTGAGGCCCAGAAATGATGGCACACTAATTCTCTAATTAGAATTAGAGAAGCAGCGTGGCTCGGTGGAAAGAGCCCGGGCTTTGGAGTCAGAGGTCAGGGGTTCAAACCCCGGGTCCGCCAATTGTCAGCTGTGTGACTTTGGGCAAGTCACTTCACTTCTCTGTGCCTCAGTTACCTCATCTGGAAAATGAGGATGAAGACTGTGAGCGCCCCCCCCACCCCCCGTGGGACAACCTGATGACCTTGTAATCTCCCCAGCACTTAGAACAGTGCTTTGCACATAGTAAGCGCTTATTAAATACCATAAAAAAATCCACGTTCTCTGACTCCTGGGCCCGTGCTCTTTCTCTGGGTCACGCCACTTCTAACCTAATCTACGTTCCTCTAGATTATGTTCCAAACTCAGGTCAGTTGCCGGTCTGCCACAGTCAAGAGAAAGCACTTGGTGGTCAGACAAAATCGTGACAATGTCACCACAGCCCCTATCGTGGGAACCCGCGCGCCCGTCTTTGCCAGTCATGGCAGGTAACCTGGCCGCCACCATTCGTCACGGGAAAGGTGAACAACTCATCAAAAGAGAATTAGCGTTGAGTATTTATTGGCTCTCTGTTCAAAGATGTTAATACGGTCAGGAATTTCCTTCCTAACGTGAGAAGGAATAAATCCTGCCTCTTTGGGAATGAATTGGAACATGTATTGAAATATAAGGGCATCCACACAACTTTGTTGAATTCCCCTATATAGCTCGAAATCTCTTCCCACAAATAAATAGAAGCAGCATGGCCTAGTAGAAAGAGCACAGGCCTAAGAGTCAGAGGAACTGGGTTCTAGTCCTGGCTCTGCCACTTAATGATAATGATGGCATTTATTAAGTGCTTACTATGAGCAAAGCACTGTTCTAAGCACTGGGGGGGATACAAGATGATCAGGTTGTCCCACAGGGGGCTTACAGTCTTCATCCCCATTTTGCAGATGAGGTAACTGAGGCCCAGAGAACTCAAGTGACTTGTCCAAAGTTACACAGCTGAAAATTGGCTTAGCCAGGATTTGAACCCATGACCTCTGATTTCAAAGCCCGGGCTCTTTCCACTGAGCGACGCTGCTTAATGCCTTTCCCATATGACTTTGCAAAAGCAAGGTATCTCCAACAGCAGAATCTCCAACAGTCAAGAATCCACTGCATGTTCCATTTTAACTCACCAATCGGGGGGATATCATGAATAAAACTACTCCCACCAAGCTCTGTCTTGGGCCCACATCATTCCCATTGTTTGACTAAATGCTGGGTGACTCCGTCCTTAACCAGACACGTCCAAGTCATGTCAATTCACAGGCTATAGTCTGGGATTTTCCTTCTATTCCCTCATCCCCAGAATAATGCTGCCTTTATTCAAAGCAGGGGCAGGAGAAGGGTGGAAATTATCCCTGACATCCGTCATCTCCCCATAGCAACTCCACTGATAGATTGTGTATCTGTTGATCTAAGTGGCTCTACAATAATAATTACTGTGGTACTTGGTAAGCGCTTACTAAGTGCCAAGCACTGTACTAAGCGTTGGGGTAGATACAAGATAATCAGGTTGGACACAGATCGTGAGCCTCTTGTGGATCAGACACTAGTAGGAGAAGCAGCATTCATTCATTCATTCATAATCATATTTATTGAGTGCTTACTGTGTGCAGAGTACTGTACTAAGCGCTCAGGAAATACAAGTCAGCAACATATAGAGACGGTCCCTACCCAACAACGGGCTCTATTGCACAGGCCTGAGAGTCAAAAGGACTTGGATTCTAATCCTACCTCCGCCCTTGTCTGCTGTGTGACCTTGGGCCCGTCACTTAGCTTCTCCGTGCCTCAGTTACCTCATCTATAAAATGGAGATTAAGACTGTGAGCCCCATGTGGGACAGAAACTGTCCAACCTGATTTGCAAGTATTTACCCTGGTGCTTATTACAGTTGCTGGCACAACTCTATGTATGTATGTACTTAAATAATATGTATTTATTATTGTTATTGTTATTATTAAGTAAATGTATTAAGTACTTAAATAATATCATTAAAAAATATAGTGGCAGAGCCAGAATTAGGACCCAAGTCCTTTGACTTTCAGGCCTGTGCTTATCCATATGCTGGTATTTGGAATTTGGTACATCTGTAATCTGTATTCCTCTCAGTCAATCCACAGTGGGAGGAAACCAATCGTGGAATGCTTATTTTTTCTGGCTGTAAATCAAGCCTACTTCGGAATGGTTATAATGTGACAGAAATTCCGCATCAAATTCCAGCCCGGTTTTGGGGTTGGTTTTTTTTTTTTTTTTTTTGACTAGTCAGTAACTTGAGACAACACTTAAGCAGGGTCAAAGGTGCTTACCTACCCAGAAATGCTACAGGTCTTCTTTCAAAAAAAACCTTGGTTATATTTTCCAGATTGGGGGTGTTGGGTTGAAAATATTTCAGTCCATGACTAATCCCTGCTGTTTTGGAGCTCCGATTTCCTCCAAATCAACTAGATACACGTTCAAATTTTCATTCCTTCAAGTTCATTCTGACTATAAAAATAGCTTTGAAATGGTACAAATTCTCTGGGTTAAAATGATCCACTTAAAATGTCAGCAAAGTGCCCATCCTGGGTTCTAATCCGGACTCGACCGCTCATCTGCCTGGTGACCTCGGGCAAGTCACTTCACTTCTCTGTGCCTCCATTCCCTCATCTGTAAAATGGGGACTCAACACCTGCTCACCTTTCTCCTTAGACCGTGAGCCCCATGCGGGACCTGATGATCTTGTACTGTTATATCTACTCCGGTGCTCAGTACAGTACTTGGTATATAGTAAGCCTTTGAAAACCACAATTATTATTATTTTTAGAGTAATGAATAGAGTCAGGTGCTCAGGAACCAAAAGGGAGAGGAACATGAGGTCAAAGCAGTCGAAAAGCTGGATTTCAGAAAAAAAGAAATCTGATGAAAACAAAAGGGGAACACCTGTGTTGGCTTATTATGCGGGTTGCTTCTTAATCCCCAGTGGATTTAAGATTTTCTTTGGAAAGTGATACTTTATCCTCACTCTACCATCTCCTCCCACAGACCCCAGTGGGCCCAGTGGGAAGCAGCATGGCTCAGTGGAAAGAGCCCGGGCTTTGGAGCCAGAGGTCATGGGTTCAAATCCCGGCTCCACCAACTGTCAGCTATGTGACTTTGGGCAAGTCACTTCACTTCTCTGGGCCTCAGTTCCCTCATCTGTAAAATGGGGATGAAGACTGTGAGCCCCCGTGGGACAACCTGATCCCCTTGTAAACTCCCCAGCACTTAGAACAGTGCTTTGCACATAGTAAGCGCTTAATAAATGCCATTATTATTATTATTATTATCAAGAAGCTTCTGTTTGGGTGTGGGCCAGAGGGAGGGAAATGAGGTAGCATGTTCCAAGAGGGGATCCAGGTGGCAGATAATCCTGGTGCGATTCAGAGGGTGGAGTTTGTCGATTAATTGGAAAACCTTGGAAGCATTGCAGAGGGCCTATTCATTCATTCAATCATATTTATTGAGCTCTTACTGTGTGCAGAGCACTGTACTAAGTGCTTGGGAAGTACAAGTCGGCAACATATAGAGACAGTCCCTACCCAACTGTGGGCTCACAGTCTAGAAGGAGGAGACAAACAAAACAAAACATATTAACAAAATAAAATAAATAGAATAGTAAATATGTACAAGTAAAATAAATACCATTCATTCATTCAATCGTATTTATTGAGCGCTTACTGTGTGCACAGCACTGGACTAAGCGCTTGGGAAGTCCAAGTTGGCAACATATAGAGACAGTCCCTACCCAACAGTGGGCTCACAGTCTAGAAGGGGGAGACGGACAACAAAACAAAACATATTAACAAAATAAAATAAATAGAATGGTAAATATGTACAAGTAAAATAAATACCATTCATTCATTCATTCAATCATATCTATTGAGCGCTTACTGTGTGTAGAGCACTGGACTAAGTGCTTGGGAAGTACAAGCTGGCAACATATAGAGACAGTCCCTACCCAACAGTGGGCTCACAGTCTAGAAGGGGGAGACAGACAACAAAACAAAACATATTAACAAAATAAAATAAATAGAATAGTAAATATGTACAAGTAAAATAAACACCATTCATTCATTCAATCATATTTATTGAGCGCTCCAGTGCTCCAACTTTGTTGCCCTCTGTTCCTGCGCTAAGTGGATTTTGCAACAGTTAAGGATTCTCATTTCATCATCATCATCAATCGCATTTATTGAGCGCTTACTGTGTGCAGAGCACTGTACTAAGCGCTTGATGAGAAATTTCATGAGAAAGCATTAAGAGACCACAGAGTTTAGGGATGAAAAACCCAAGCTGGGGTCACTTGCTGCTTTATCGGGGCTGTCATGGAGCAGAGGAGGCTGAAGACTCCTCAGGAGAAAGCAGCTCAGATCCCCACAAATCCATCTGAGCTTGCCAGTGAAGTAGTGTTTTCTAGTTTATTTCATATTTAAACATATTTAAACATTTAAACATTTAAACATATTTAAACATAAAACATATCAGTGTTTTCATATTTATTACTCTATTTATTTTACTTGTACATAGCTATTCTATTTATTTTATTTTGTTAGTGTGTTTGGTTTTGTTCTCTGTCTCCCCCTTTAAGACTGTGAGCCCACTGTTGGGTAGGGACCGTCTCTATATGTTACCAACTTGTACTTCCCAAGAGCTTAGTCCAGTGCTCTGCACACAGTAAGCGCTCAATAAATACGATTGATTGATTGATTGATTGATTGATTGATAATGAATACAGCACAGGCCTAGAAGTCAGGAAGACCTGGTTTCTAGTCCCAGCGCCGCCACCTGCCCGTTGTGTGACCTTGGGCAAGTCACTTCACTTCTCTGAACCTCAGTTACCTCATCTGTAAAATGGGGATTAAGACTGTGGGACATGGACTGTGTCCAACCTGATTAGCTTGTCTCTACCCCAGGGCTTAGCGCGGCCCCTGACGCATAGAAAGCGCTTCACAAATACCGTAAAAAAGAAGAAGAAGAAGATCAATCAATCAATCATATTTATTGAGCGCTTACTATGTGCAGAGCACTGTACTAAGCGCTTGAAGATGAAGATGAAAAGAAGAAGATGAAAAAGAAGAAAGGAAGACTCACTTCCACCTTCCAGTCACCTCCCCAAGAGGCTAAAAAGGCAGTCCACTGAGTCTGCGCACCAGGCCCACAGATTTTCCAGGTGTGAGGGCAATTAACTATGAAATGAGAGCAGGAACCATAAATCACACCTCAAGCCAGATCTCTCCAACAGAAAACAGATGTTCTCTGGCTTTCAGAGTTTCACTCCCTCCCACAGAGAGACCACCAAAACCCCTGGGTTTAGACGGGTGGGAGTTACCCTGAGAACTCCGCTCGGCTGGAGAGAGAGAGGCGGAGGAACTTCGAATGCACATAGTACGGTGCTCTGCACACAGTAAGCGCTCAATAAATATGATTGAATTAATGAATGAATGGGGTAAGACCTTGCCTCTATTTCCCACTGAAAGCTGGAGGCTCCCAAGGGTTCCTCAGAGAATTTCTAAAAATAGCTGGGCCAGGTTGATAATTCTATCCGTAACATTGATATTAATAATTGTGGTATTTGTTAAGCGCTTTCTATGTGCCAAGTATTGTATTATGTTTTGGGGTAAATGCAATAAATGTAGATCGGACACAATCCCTGCCCCACATGGGGCGCACAGTCTAAGTAGGAGAGAGAACGGGTGTTGAATCCCCATTTTCCATGTGAGGAAACTGAGGCACAGAGAAGTGAAGTGACCTGGACAAGGTCACACAGCAGGAAAGTGGTAGATCTGGGATTCGAACCCAGGTCCTCTGACTCCTAGGCCCATACTCTTCCCACTAGGCCTTGCTGAATGAAACCTGACTTAATAATATTGTTACTATCAATGATAATATTTATTATGTGCTCATTATATGCCCAATCCTGGTATTTTTGCCAAGATATACATATCATCCCAGCTCCGCCAATTGTCAGCTGTGTGACTTTGGGCAAGTCACTTAACTTCTCTGTGCCTCAGTTCCCTCATCTGTAAAATGGGGATGAAGACTGTGAGCCCTACGTGGGACAATCTGATGACCTTGTATCCTCCCCAGCGCTTAGAACAGTGCTTTGCACATAGTAAGTGCTTAACAAATGCCATTATTATTATTAACTTCTCTGTGCCTCAGTTACCTCATCTATAAAATGGGGATTAAGACTGTGAGCCCCACATGGGACAACCTGATCACCTCGTATCCTCCCCAATGTTTAGAACAGTGCTTTGCACATAGTAAGTGCTTAACAAATGCCATTATTATTATTATTATTATATCAGATCTAATCTCTTGCGCTGTGAAGATCCCACAACCTAATAGGGAAGGAGAATGGGTATTTTATCCCCATTTCACAGATAGGGAAACCGAGACACGGAGAAGTTAAGTAACGTGGCTGAGGTCACATAGCAGTCTAGCAGCAGAGCTAGGACTAGTTAGTCAATTAGTCAATCATATTTATTGAGCGCGGCTCAGTGGAAAGATCCTGGGCTTTGGAGTCAGAGGTCATCGGTTCAAATCCCAGCTCCACCACTTGTCAGCTGTGTGACTTTGGGCAAGTCACTTCACTTCTCTGGGCCTCAGTTCCCTCATCTGGAAAATGGGGATTAAGACTCTGAGCCCCACATGGGACAACCTGATCACCTTATAACCTCCTCAGCGCTTAGAACAGTGCTATGCATATAGTATGCGCTTAATAAATGCCATTATTATTATTATTATTGAGCACTTAGTGTGTGCAGAGCACTGTTCAAAGCACTTGGGAGAGTACAATATAACAGACACATCCCCTGCCCACAGTGAGCTTACAGTCCAGAGGAGGAGACAGACATGAATATGTATATATGTTTGTACATATTTATTACTCTATTTATTTATTTTACTTGTACATATCTATTCTATTTATTTTATTTTGTTAGTATGTTTGGTTTTGTTCTCTGTCTCCCCCTTTTAGACTGTGAGCCCACTGTTGGGTAGGGACTGTCTCTATATGTTGCCAACTTGGACTTCCCAAGCGCTTAGTACAGTGCTCTGCACACAGTAAGCGTTCAATAAATACGATTGATTGATTAAATAAATACAATTACAGATATGGACAGAAGGGCTTAGTGGAGGAACTGAATAAAGGGAGTAAGTCAAGGTAACACAGAGAAAGAGTGGGAGAAGAGGAAAGGGTGGGGGGGCTTAGTCAGCGAGGACCTCTTGGAGGAGATGTGGTTCTCTGTGCCTCTTACTACCCACCTGTTCTGTTCCTTCCTCTGTTATATTTTTCCTCTGTTATTGGGGGCAATCAATCAATCAATCAATCGTATTTATTGAGCGCTTACTCAATCACCGTGAGGGCAAGGTGATGGATGCTTTGAAGAACCCAGGTGTCATGAATTCCAGTCCCATGCTCTTTCCACTAGGCCCCGCTGCTTCACTGAAGCCTTTGCACGAAGCCCCTCACAGTTCTGGTTTACGGCTGGGCAGCAACAGGAAGGGCAGAGAAAACAGAGCCAAAAAGCTATTTTTGCCACCCAACAGAATCAGGGCACGCCTTCTCGTGGAATTTGCCCTCCAGCAGAGAAAATGGAATAACAATAACAATTACTCAGAGTCCAGGGGGGCCAGAGGGGTTGGGGGTTGAGGGGGAGATACACTGAGAATCAGGCATCAAGGCAGGTGCTGAGTTGTTCCCACAGATAAATACCAAGCCGAGGCATTGCCCCCATCCTGCCCTCCCATTCACCACCAGCCTGGCCTCTGTCAATCAATCAATCAGTGGTACTTACTGAGTGCATACTGTGTGCTTAGCATTTGGGAGAGTACAATGTAACAGAGGAACAATATAACAGAGGAAAGAACAGAACAGGTAGGTAGTAAGAGGCACAGAGAACCAGAAAGGAAGAGGCTCCCTTCTCATCACCCACTGAAATACTAATAATAATAATAATTGTGTTATTTGTTAAGCACTTATCATGTAATAATAATAATGATGGTATTTGTTAAGTGCTTACTATGTGCAAAGCACTGTTCTAAGTGCTGGGGGGATACAAGGTGATCAGGTTGTCCCATGTGGGGCTCACAGTCTAAATCCCCATTTTCCAGATGAGGCAACCGAGGCCCAGAGAAGTGAAGTGACTTGCCCAAAGTCACACAGCTGAGTTGGCAGAGCCGGGATTTGAACCCATGACCTGTAACTCCAAAGCCCATGCTCTTTCCACTGAAGGCACTGTACTAAGATCTGGGGTTGAGACAAGCAAATCAGGGCGGACCCAGTCCCTGTCCCACATGAGGCTCACAGTCGTAATCCCCATTTTGCAGACGTGGTAGCTGAGGCCCAGAGAAGAGAAGTGATTTGCCCAAGGTCACACAGCAAACAGGTGGCAGAGCTGGGATTAGAACCCCATTCCTTCTGACTCCCGGACCCTTTCTTCATTCATTCATTTGTTCATTCAATCATATTTATTGAGCACTGTACTAAGCCCTTGGGAAGTACAAGAAGTAGAGAAGCAGCGTGGCTCATTGGAAAGAGCACGGGCTTGGAGTCAGAGGTCATGGGTTCAAATTCCGGCTCCGCCAATTGTCAGCTGTGTGACTTTGGGCAAGTCACTTAACTTCTCTGGGCCTCAGTTACCTCATCTGTAAAATGGGGATGAAGACTGTGAGCCCCCCGTGGGACAACCTGATCACCTTGTAATCTCCCCAGTGCTTAGAACAGTGCTTTGCACATAGTAAGCGCTTAATAAATGCTATCATTATTATTATTACAAGTTGGCAACATATAGAGACAGTCCCTACCCAACAGCGGGCTCACAGTCTAGAAGGCCATGCCGCTTCTCTAGCAATCTTTCCCAGTCTTCCCATACAATGGCTCCTTGGAATTCCTGGCCATCATCATCATCAATTGTATTTATTGAGCGCTTACTGTGTGCAGAGCACTGTACTAAGTGCTTGGGAAGTACAAGTTGGCAACATATAGAGACAGACCCTACCCAACAGTGGGCTCACAGTCTAAAAGGGGGAGACAGAGAACAAGACCAAACATACTAACAAAATAAAATAAATAGAATAGATATGTACAAGTAAATTAAATAAATAAATAGAGTAATAAATAGGTATATATCTCCATCTCAGGCCGGAGACAAGATGGCCAGATTAGAAGACAGGAGATGACTGTTTCTGAATCCATCTGTCAGGAAGCTCTCCTCCAGCCTCTAGCAGCCCCTGCTCAGTGAGCAGAGTTTCCTTTCTTTTCCTAATGAAAAGAGCCCAAACGTGGGAGTCAGAGAACCTGGGTTCTAATCCCAGCTCTGCCATTTGTCAGCTGGGTGACCTTGGGCAAGTCACTTCACTTCTCTGGGTCTCAGTTTCCTCATCTGCCAAATGGGGATTCAGTACATGTCCTCCCTCCTACTTAGACTGTGAGCCCCACGTGGGACCTGATTATCTTTGTATCTACGCCAACGCTTAGTACAGTGCTTGGCAATCAATCAATCAATCGTATTTATTGAGCGCTTACTGTGTGCAGAGCACTGTACTAGTAAGCACTGAACAAATACCACAGTTATTTATTCCCTCCCCTCTGGTAAGACTCAGTGGGTTTTGTTGATGATGATGATGATGGTGATCTGGAAAACAGCTGCTACCTAAAGCCACTGAACATGGTTCAAAAGACCGTGAGCCCGTTGTTGGGTGGGGATTGTCTCTGTTGCCGAAATGTACTTTCCAAGCACTTAGTATAGTGCTCTGCACACAGAAAGCACTCAATAAATACTATTTAATGAATGAATCACCCACCTCGGCACTTCAGTGTAGTGAGTGGAAGAGGGTGAACAGTGGAGTGAGTGGAAGAGAATGTGGGAGGATGAGGGAGATGGAGAGAAAAAGTGGGAGTGAAAGAAAGTGAGTGCGAGGGAAAGAGATTAGGAGAGTGTGGAAAAGGCAATGTTTCTAACCCCTTTGCCTGCACCTGGTCTCTCTTCCAATCAATTAATCTTATTTATTGATCACTTACTTTGTGCAGAGCACTGTGCTAAGCACTTGGGAGAGTACATGGGCAAGTCACTTCACTTCTCTGGGCCTCAGTTCCCTCATCTGGAAAATGGGGATTAAGACTGTGAGCCCCACATGGGACAACCTGATCACCTTGTAAATTCCCCAGCGCTTCGAACAGTGCTCTGCACATAGTAAGCGCTTAATAAATGCCATTATTATTATTATTACAATATAACAGAACTGGTTCCCTGCTTCCCTCCCCTGAGATCCGATTAGAACCATCACTTTGACGAAACAGAAACAAAACGGCATTTTCCAGGCCTGACTCATCTTTCCAGAAGGCACGCACCACGTTCAGAATACGGAGTGCAGGAGGGTTGGCCGCCCTCCCCACCAAGCGGCTTCAAATAGCTGTTTACTAATCACGGATAATATAATTAAATATCCAAACAGTACATTCAAAGAAAATTAAAGGTCTGCCAGGAGCTGGGAAATTCCCAATGTAGGGGGGGGGGGCACCTAAAACACTTTGTGCCATGCCAACGGGTTTCTCGTCATCATCAATCATCAATCCTATTTATTGAGCGCTTACTGTGTGCAGAGCACTGTACTAAGCGCTTGGGAAGTACAAATTGGCAACATATAGAGACAGTCCCTATCCAACAGTGGGCTCACAGACTAAAAGAGACTTTTAGACTGTCAAGGACGACAAGGACGGCAAGTGAGAGTGGAGAGAAGGATGGGGCT
Source organism: Tachyglossus aculeatus (assembly GCF_015852505.1). Lineage (NCBI taxonomy): Eukaryota > Metazoa > Chordata > Mammalia > Monotremata > Tachyglossidae > Tachyglossus > Tachyglossus aculeatus. The sequence continues at coordinate 42,429,319 of NC_052074.1, read as the reverse complement.
CTGGAAGAGAAACCTTCTGCGGCCAACAGAAAGCAGTCGGCGAGGGCTCTGTGGGATTTGTGTTCGGCCTCAACGCTTCTGCCCGAAGTGACCAATGGGCTACTTTTTTAGCTGACTGATCGCGATGGGGTTCAGCTCCCAGAGGAAGGACTGGCTAAAAATCTGTGTCTTTGTTCTGGGTATCAGACTGGTGTGTTTATGTACGTATAATGTCATGTAAAAACCTCAGATAGAATGCGTTTTGGGTGTGCCCGGCGTAACACAGTAAGCTCGCAGGGAATGATGTGCTTAAGAGAAGCAGCATGGCTCAGTGGAAAACAGCACGAGCTTTGGAGTCAGAGGTCACGGGTTCAAATCCCAGCTCTGCCAATTGTCGGCTGTGTGGCTTTGGGCCAGTCACTGGGCCTCAGTTCCCTCATCTGGAAAATGGGGATTAAGACTGTGAGCCCCCCGTGGGACAACCTGACCACCTTGTAACCTCCCCAGCGCTTAGAACAGTGCTTTGCACATGGTAAGCTCTTAATAAATGCCATTATTATTATTATATATGCATGGTGCAACCTTGTGACCTCATTCAGAACGCTGTTTGTGTGTGTGCATCCCTAACACCAGTGAAACTCTGAGTGTGTTTGTGCACCACTTGATACAATAACCTCCCATGGGACATTGCATATGTGTGTGTGGAGTGAAAGAATACCCTTCTGCAGAATGCTGTGCACATGCTCAGTAGCCTCAGTTCCCTCATCCATAAAATGGGAATTAAGACAGTGAGCCCCATGTGATACAGTGCTTGGCGCATAGTAAGTTCTTATGGCTCAGTGGAAAGAGCCCAGGCTTGGGAGTCAGAGGTCATGGGTTCAAATCCCAGCTTCGCCACTTGTCAGCTAGGTGACTTTGGGCAAGTCACTTCACTTCTCTGGGCCTCAGTTACCTCATCTGTAAAATGGGGGTTAAGATTGTGAGCCCCACATGGGAGAACCTGATCACCTTGTATCCTCCCCAGCGCTTAGAACAGTGCTTGGCACATAGTAGGCGCTTAACAAATACTAACATCGTCATCATTATTATTATTATTAATAAATACTAAACAAAAAATGGCAGGAACAATGGGGATAAGGATAAGCTCCAGGGAGGAGACCCAGATCTATGGAGCTGCCCCGTCCCATCCTAGCTAGTCACAATGCATTCATTCCTTCAGTCGTATTTATTGAGCACTTACTGTGTGCAGAGCACTGTACTAAGCGCTTGGGAAGTCCAAGTTGGCAACATATAGAGACGGTCCCTACCCAACAACCGGCTCACAGTCTAGAACACAATCCCAACATCCTCTCTGCGCTTGGATTCTATTACAGACCTGAAGAGATTGAGGGTCACTCTCCTGCTGTCCATCACCGTGGGGAAGCCTCGGTTTACGTTTCTTCCAGCTCCCTCCTGGGGAGGCCAGAGACGTCTCAGAACCATAAGGTGCCATCTGAACTGCGGCGGGGGTGGTCCCAACCAGCGGGAGAGAGCCGTGGCAGACGTCTGTGAGAGACCATAATGATATTTATGATGGTATTTGTTAAGCATTTACTGTGTGCCAGGCACGACATACTTTGTTTTGTTGGGAGGCCTTCCCAGACTGAGCCCTTTCCTTCCTCTCCCCCTCGTCTCCCTCTCCATCCCCCTCATTTTACCTCCTTCCCTTCCCCACAGCACCTGTATATAGGTATATATGTTTGTACATATTTATTACTCTATTTATTTATTTATTTTACTTATACATATCTATTCTATTTATTTTATTTTGTTAGTATGTTTGGTTTTGTTCTCTGTCTCCCCCTTCTAGACTGTGAGCCCACTGTTGGGTAGGGACCGTCTCTATATGTTGCCAACTTGGACTTCCCAAGCGCTTAGTCCAGTGCTCTGCACACAGTAAGCGCTCAAAAAATATGATTGATTGATTGATTGTCTCCCCCCTCTAGACTGTGAGCCCGTTGTTGGGCAGGGACCGTCCCTACCTGTTGCCAACTTGTATCAATCAATCATATTCATTGAGCGCTTACTGTGTGCACAGCACTGTACTAAGCGCCTGGGAAGTACAAGTTGGCAACATATAGAGACAGTCCCTACCCAACAGTGGGCTCACAGTCTAGAAGGGGGAGACAGAGAACAAAACCAAACATATTAACAAAATAAAATAAATAGAATAGATATGTACAAGCAAAATAAATAAATAGAGTAATAAATATGTACAAACATATATCCATATATACAGGTGCTGTGGGGAAGGGAAAGAGGTAAGACGTGGGGGATGGAGAGGGGGACGAGGAGGAGAGGAAGGAGGGGGCTCAGTCTGGGAAGGCCTCACTTCCCAAGCGCTTAGTACAGTGCTCTGCACACATTAAGCGCTCAATAAATACGATTGAATGAATCAAATGAATGGCCACGGGGCCCACGGAGCCAAACGACATTCTCCCGGCTCCCAAGAGAGCTTTGCAGGATCGAACGGATCCATCAGGAAGTGGAGTGCTGTTCTTGTAGCAAGGCAAGAACTCCTCCACCCAATACTGCTGGGTGTTCATTGAATTACTGCTTAATCCCAGATTGTCGTATGTATCAATGGATTGAACTCTCAGCTCTGGCGTCGGGGCTGCACGCTGTAATAATAATAATAATAATAATAATAATAATAATGGCATTTATTAAGCACTTACTATGTGCAAAGCACTGTTCTAAGCGCTGGGGACGTTACAAGGTGATCAGGTTGTGATGATGATGGTGATGATGGTATTTGTTAAGCGTTTACTATGTGCAAAGCACTGTTCTAAGCGCTGGGGAGGTTACAAGGTGATCAGGTTGTCCCACGGGGGGCTCACAGTCTTAACCCCCATTTTACAGATGAGGGAACTGAGACCCAGAGAAGTGACTTGCCCAAGGTCACACAGCAGGGAAGTGGAAGAGCCCGGGATTAGAACCCAGGTCCTTCTGAATATTGGGCTCCAGTCACTAGGCCACGCTGCTGGAGTGTGGGCGCGTGTGAGGAGTGTGCATGCGTACGTATGTGAGGTTTGTTGTGGGTCTGGGTGGAGGTTTGTTGTGTGTGTTGTGTAGATGCAGAGGCGGTTTGCTTGTATCCCCCTGGCACTTAGTAATAATAATAATAATGGCATTTATTAAGTGCTTACTATATGCAAAGCACTGTTCTAAGCACTGGAGAGGTTAGAAGGTGCAGTCCTCGGCACATAGTAAGCGCTTAACAAATGCCCCGGTGATGATGATGATAACTGTCCTCTGGCCAAGGGCCGAGCAGCGGGTTCGACGTGGAAAGGTATCGGCAGGCAATTAGCTGTAATGAGTCTGGAGCGTTTAAGCGTCTGATGGAACTACACAGTCTTCTAGACTGTGAGCCCACTGTTGGATAGGGACCGTCTCTATATGTTGCCAACTTGTACTTCCCAAGCGCTTAATACAGTGCTCTGCACACAGTAGGCGCTCAATAAATACGATTGAATGAATGAATGGGACTGTGTTATGCAAACATGATCCGAGCTAGTTGAGTGTCTCTCATTTATAGATCCGTCTGCTCTCTTCGCAAAGGGCTCATCTGTGGCTAGACTGTAAGTCCATTATGGGCAGAATCGTAAGGTGGGGAATGTGTTTACCAACTCTATCATACCATCCTCTCCCAAGTGCTTAGTACAGTGCTCTGCACACAGTAAGTGCTCAATAAATACCTCTGATTGATCGACTGGAAGTTTCCTGAGTGATGCAGAGAAAGTCATCCGATCAATCCATCGGTGGAATTTGTTGAGTGTTTACAGTGTGCACTATCCCTGAGTGTTAAGTGCATAGTAGCGTAGTAGTAGGAGAAGCAGCGTGGCTCAGTGGAAAGAGCCCGGGCTTTGGAGTCGTCAGAGGTCATGGGTTCAAATTCCGGCTCCACCAATTGTCAGCTGTGTGACTTTGGGCAAGTCACTTCACTTCTCTGGGCCTCAGTTACCTCATCTGTAAATTGGGGATTAAGACTGTGAGCCCCCCATGGGACAACCTGATCACCCAGTGCTTAGAACAGTGCTTTGTACATAGTAAGCGCTTAACGAATACCATCATTATTATTATTGTAACCTCTCCAGCACTTAGAGCAGTGCTTGGCACATAGTAAGCGCTTATCAAATACCATCATTGTTATTATTGTAACCTCTCCAGCACTTAGAACAGTGCTTGGCACATAGTAAGCGCTTAATAAATGCCATCATTATTATTAGTAGTAGTAGCTGTAGTACAGTGCTCTGCACATAGTAAGCACTTAATAAATAAGATTGAATTGAATGAATAGGAGAGTACAATACAAAGGCATAGGGATAGGTGATCCCTGCCCAATGGGAGATTACAGACTAGGGACGTAGTGTAGCCCAGTGGACTGTCTCTATATGTTGCCAACTTGTACTTCCCAAGCGCTTAGTACAGTGCTCTGCACACAGTAAGCGCTCAATAAATACGATTGAATGAATGAATGAATGGAAAGAGTGTGGGCCTGGGAATCAGGGGACCTGGGTTCTAATCCCGATTTCACCACTTACCTGCTGTGACTTTGGACAAGCCACTTAATTTCACCTGGCCTCGGTTTCCTCGTGTTTAAAATGGGGATTCGAAATCTGTTTTCCTACCAATTTATACCGTGAGCCCCATGTGGGACAGGGACAAAGACAATCAATCAATCCAATATGATTGATTGATTACGGAGAAGCAGCATAGTTTAGTGGAAAGAGCACAGGCTTGGGAGTCAGAGATTGTGGTTCTAATCCTGGCTCTGCCATTTATAATAATAATAATAATGGCATTTATTAAGCGCTTACTACGTGCAAAACACTGTTCTAAGCACTGGGGAGGATACAAGGTGATCAGGTTGTCCCACATGGGGCTCACAGTCTTCATCCCCATTTTTACAGATGAGGGAACTGAGGCCCAGAGAAGTTAAGTGACTTGCCCAAAGTCACACAGCTGACAATTGGCGGAGCCAGGATTCGAACCCATGACCCCTGACTCCAAAGCCCGTGCTCTTTCCACTGAGCCAAGCTGCTGCTTATCAGCAGTGTGACTTTGGGCAAGTCACTTCACTTCTCTGTGCCTCAGTAACCTCATCTGTAAAATGGGGATTAAAAATGAAAGCCCCACATGGGACCACCTGAATACCTTGTGTCTACCCCAGAGCTTAGAACAGTGCTTGGCACCTAGTAAGTGCTTAACAAATGCCATCATCACTATTATTATATGATTGTGTCCAAGCTAATTATCGAGCATCTACCCCAGCGCTTAGCAAGTGTTTGGCACATAGTAAGCACTTAACACAATGCCACAGTAGTGGCATTAGTAGACCCTAATGTTCCCTTGGGGTGGAGAGGAATTGGAACATGGTTGAATGCAATGCTTCCTTTTCAATTAGGCTGAGAGCTGGCAACCCCGGTTGCAGACATCCCACTTTGACCCTAAAAGATGACTGGTTTTTCGGTATGACTCACCCTCCCCTTCCCCCTCCCGCCCCTTCAGAGATCTAATCTTCCAAACCTTTCCAGACAACCTGTAATTCCGCTCCCTTGCCCTCTCTCAGATCATCTGAGTGATGTCTGCCTTTCAGGAAGATTTACTGCGGGTAATGGCAAGTAGCATCCAAGGTCAGTTTCAAAAGCTTTGAGATTGCCTTCCCGGGGAATGTTGAATTCCTGAAGCGTCTCAGCAGGAGCAAGGATAATGACCGGTTTGCATCGCCCGTTGACAGATAAACCACCTGCCGGAGCGAAGGATTCTGGGCACGTCCCGGGTAAAGACCTTCTTGTATCTGGTATTTAGAACAGTGCATCGCACATAGTAAGCGCTTAACAAATACCATTATTATTATGATTATTTATTTGGTACTTCCTAAGTGCCAGGAGCCATGCTGAGCACTTTTCTCTCTTTTCAGTGGAGTCTGGTCAGTGCTTACTATGTGCCAAGCTCTGTACTAAGCACTGGGGTAAATACAAGATTACCAGGTTGGATCCAATCCCTGGCCCACGCAGCACTCACAGTCTAAAACAGAGGGCGAACCGGGATTTTACCCCCATTTTACAGATGAGGAAACTGAGGTGCAAATAAGCTAAGTGCCTTGCCCCAAGGTCACCCAGCAGGCCAATAGTAGCGTTAGAATTAGGACATGTGCATGCTTTTTCCACTAAGACATGCTGCTCCCGTTAAAAACATACACTCACCCCGGAGTCAACTTAAATCCAGGAAGAAGAGAGCAACCTGGAGTTTTCCTTTAATGGGTACGTGTCAGGCTTAATAATAATAATAATAATAATGGCATTTATTAAGCGCTTACTATGTGCAAAGCACTGTTCTAAGCACTGGGGAGGTTACAAGGAGATAAGGTTGTCCCACGGGGGCTCACAGTCTTCATCCCCATTTTACAGCTGAGGGAACTGAGGCACAGAGAAGTGAAGTGACTTGCCCAAAGTCACACAGATGACAACTGGCAGAGCCGGGATTGGAACCCATGACCCCTGACTCCAAAGCCCGGGCTCTTTCCACTGAGCCACGCTAATTCTCAATTCCTCTCTCGCCACCCACACGGGCTGGGAATCCCATTGACTTTCTGTCAGCTTCGAGTGAAAGATTTACATCTCCATCACAGGTTAGTGGTTGTGCGGGTTCTGCGGGAAAGGAAATGCTCTCCCTTTATTAACTGTTCTTTCTACTCCAGCTGGAGATGGTGTTCCACATACCCACTACTTTCCCAGCTTCTTCATCCCCCGTGTGCGTGAGTCCTTGTCCAGACTGAAGCTCGCTGTGGGCAGGGACTGCATCTTAGATTGTCGTCCTCTCCCAAGCTCTTAGTACAGGGCTCAGTAAGCGCTCAATAAATCCAATTGATTGAGTCACCCCCTAATCGTTGAGGTGCATCTTCACCCCACAAACATTCCTTACGTACATATCATTAGATTCGGCTGTTCCCCTACCTGTAATTTAAGCAGCATTGCGTAGCAGACAGACCACGTGCCTGGCAGTCAGGAGGTCATGAGTTCTAATCCCTAGATGCTACCAGAATATGGTCCCATCTGATTATCAGATAGCTACTCCAGCGCTTACCCTCTCAGGTCGCACCTAGTACTCTCTTGGCACATAGTAAGAGCTTAACAAATACCAATAGCACTTAGAAGAGTGGTTTGCACATAGTAAGCGCTTAATAAATGCCATCGTTATTATTAACAAATACCATCATCATCATCTATCAGTCTCCACTATGGGAGGGAGAGTCAAGCAGAGGCTTACCCATTCCATTCCTAGCTTGGGCAGTGGCTAGTGAGTGGAAGGCCATCGGCTACAAGTTCAAACTCACCCGTGCTGGGCAGCAGCAGCAGCACGGGAGAGAGTCGAGGGCGGAGACTCCTGTTTACCGCACGGAAGAAAGTAAGGAATGGTAAACCGCTTCCGTATTTTGACCAAGAAAATTCTGTTTATACACTTCCAGCACCGTTGCGGAGGGAGGTGGGGGCGTTCTGGGAGAGAAAATAATAATAATAATAATAATAATGATGGCATTTGTTAAGCACTTACTATGTGCAAAGCACTGTTCTAAGCGCTGGGGGGATACAATGGGATCAAGTTGTCCCACGTGGGGCTCACAGCCTTAATCCTCATTTTACAGATGAGGGAACTGAGGCTCAGAGAAGTTAAGTGACTTGCCCAAGGTCACACAGCAGACATGTGGCCAAGCCGGAATTCGAACCCATGACCTCTGACTCCAAAGCCCGTGGTCTTTCCACTGAGCCACGCTGCTTCAGAGATGTGTCCACGGGGTCGCTCCGGGTCAGAGACGGCTCGACAGCATAAGACAAGACCCCAGTGCTTAGCACAGTGCTCGGCCCATAGGATGTGCTGGCTGAGCATCGCAGTCCTGTGAGAGGAGGTTTGGGAGCAATCTCCAAGAAGCTAGGCCCTAACGCCCTGTCCTGTGAGGCTGCGGCTCAGACGCCGACGGGAACATCCCGGGACCAGAGGGAAGACAGGGCCGAGAATTCACGGGCTCCCTTCCGGATGTGCCCAGCACTGTCATCCCCTGGGCCTGGAATGCCCCCAATCCCTCTGCCCATCCGCCAAGCTCGCTCTCTTCCTCCCTTCAAGGCCCTACTGAGAGCTCACCTCCTCCAGGAGGCCTTCCCACACTGAGCCCCTTCCTTCCTCTCCCCCTCGCCCCCCTCTCCATCCCCCCCATCTTACCTCCTTCCCTTCCCCACAGCACCTGTATATATGTATATATGTTTGTACATATTTATTACTCTATTTATTTATTTTTACTTGTACATATCTATTCTATTTATTTTATTTTGTTAGTATGTTTGGTTTTGTCTCCCCCTTTTAGACTGTGAGCCCACTGTTGGGTAGGGACTGTCTCTATATGTTGCCAATTTGTACTTCCCAAGCGCTTAGTACAGTGCTCTGCACACAGTAAGCGCTCAATAAATACGATTGATGATGATGATGATGATGACCCAATCCACCTCGGGGTTTCTGGCCAGTCTCAGAGACATAGTGGCCATTGTGCCTCAGTCGGCAGCAGCCTCAATGCTCCCTGTGTCCTCTGTCTCGCTGGCCTGACTGCTTCTGCTTCAGCCAACGGTGCCCTGCCGCAGCGTGGCTCAGTGGAAAGAGCCCGGGCTTTGGAGTCAGAGGTCATGGGTTCAAATCCCCGCTCCGCCACTTGTCAGCTGGGTGACTTGGGGCAAGTCACTTCACCTCTCTGGGCCTCAGTGACCTCATCTGTAAAACGGGGATTAGGATTGTGAGCCCCTCGTGGGACAACCTGATCACCTTGCAACCTCCCCAGCGTTTAGAACAGAGTTTTGCACATAGTAAGCACTTAATAAATGTCATTATTATTATTATTGTTTCCATCCAGCCCCCCTCCGCCGGCGAATAGGGACATCCTGCCCCTGATTGGAGAGTTTGGGGCATTCCTTTCAGAGCAGGGCAGCTGTTTCTTTCCTCCCCGTTACCCCTTTCTCCTGTTTCCTGATTCTCAGTGTCTCTTCCACGACGTTTAACGTGCATCTATACTACCGTCTCAGCATCCCTGTAAAACTAGAAGGAGTAGAGATTCTCATGGCTCCGGCACTTGGCCATAGTGTGAGGCTCCCTGGGGAGAATAAGCCCAAGGTAGATTCATCCCAGCCCTTCACTCGACACCTCCCGCCGGTTGGAAATTGATTCCGTATGGTTTCACTGAAGCAGCATTTTAATAGCATCTTTGGTTTCTCCTCATTCGGCAGGGTTCTCTGGAGGGTTTAATTGAGGAACAGCCTGGCAAAACTATTAGCAAGCTGGGGTGGGTGCCTATTTTGTAGTAGTATTTGTAGACTGTAAGCCCGTTCTCAGCAGGGATTGTCCCTCTCTATTGCTGTACTGTACTTTCCAAGCGCTTAGTACAGTGCTCTGCACACAATAAGCACTCAACAAATACAATTGAATGAATGAATACACCGGATTGAGCACGTGAGAAGTTCTAAACAAGCAGGCCCAATTTCCTGCTCACCAGGAGCTATTGGAATGCTGATGGCATTTATTAAAAATTTACTCTTTGCCAAGCACTGTGCTAAGCTGTAGGGTGTTTGCTTGTGGGCTTTTTATAAAGGTATTTGTTAAGCAGTTCCTCTGTGCCAGGCACCGTATTAAGCACTGGGGTAGATACCAGCTAATTAGGTTGGACACAATCCCTGTCCCTCACGGGGCTCACAATCTTAATCCCCACTTTACAGGTGAGGTCACTGAGGCCCAGAGTCAGACAAGGTCACCTAGCAGAGCCAGGATTAAAACCCAGAGCCTTCTGATTCCCAGGCCGAGCGGGGTCAGAACCTCTTGTCTCCCCCCACTCCAGTCCGCACTTCACTCTGCTTCCCAGATCATTTTTCTACAAAAAGATTCAGTCCATGCTTCCCCACTCCTCAAGACCCTCCAGTTCTCATCCACCTCTGCATCAAACAGAAACTCCTTACCACGTACTTTAAAGCACTCAAAAACCTTGCCCTCTCCTATCTTAACCTCCTTCATTTCATACACCACTCCAGCCCGGGCACTTCACTCCTCTAACGCCTCCCGCCTCTAATGGATGAGAGGTCAGCAGCAAGATAGACAAGATGGAATAATAATAATAATGGCATTTATTAAGTGCTTACTATGTGCAAAGCACTGTTCTAAGCGCTGGGGAGGTTACAAGGTAATCAGGTTGTCCCATGGGGGGCTCAGAGTCTTAATCCCCATTTTACACATGAGGTAACTGGGGCACAGAGAAGTTAAATGACTTGCCCAAAGTCACACAGCTGACAATTGGCGGAGCCGGGATATGAACCCAGGACCTCTGACTCTAAAGCCTGTGCTCTTTCCAATGAGCCACACTGCTTCAAAAGCTAGCCTCGTTTATAAATACCTTTCTCCTTTTTTGTTCTGGTGTCAGTCAGACAGGTTTTTGAGCTGCCCAGGGCTACCAGCCACCTCTGTCTTTCAGCCGCATTAACTGCTTTCATATAGAAATGCTGCTCCCCTGGAATTATTAACTCCATTCTCGTGTTGACCGTGGGGTGAACTTTAATTTCACAAAATAAAGTTTATCCACTACTTGCTGCTTCTCGCTGAGCGCTTACTGTGAGCAGAGCACTGGACTAAATGCTTGGAGGAGTGTAATATAATAAAGTTGGTAGACACATTCCCTGCCCACAAGGAGCTTAGGGAATGATGCTCAGAGAATATGATAATAATAATAATAATAATGATGGCATTTATTAAGCTATGTCCAAAGCACTGTTCTAAGCGCTGGGAAGGTTACAAGGTGATCAGGTTGTCCTACGGGGGGCTCACAGTCTTAATCCCCATTTTCCAGATGAGGGAACTGAGGCACAGAGAAGTGAAGTGACTTGCCCAAAGTCACACAGCTGACAATTGGCAGAGCTGGGATTTGAACCCAGGACCTCTGACTCCAAAGCCCGGGCTCTTTCCACTGAGCCACGCTGCTTCTCATGCTCAGAGAGGTTAAGTTACTTGCCAAAGGTCACACAGCAAGCAAAGGCAGGACTAGAACCCAGTCTCCTGACTCCTAGTTAGGACTCCTAAAGCAGAGAAGCAACACAGCATACTGGAGAGAGCACGGGCGTGAGAGTCAGAAGGTCACAGGTTCTAATTCCGGCTCCGGCGCTTCATTTCATTCATTCAATTGTATTTACTGAGCGCTTACTTTGTGCGCTTGTCTGCTGTGTGACCTGCGGCAAGTTGTTTCACTAATCTATGCCTCAGTTACCCCATCTGTAAAATGGGGATTAAGACTGTGAGCCCCACAGAGGACAGGGACTGTGGAACATAGTGAGTGCTTAACAAATACCATCATTATTATTAGTCCTGGGCTCTTTCCATTAAGCTTCACTACTGTCTGGGGTTGCATGTGTCCTGGATTATACCACCTGAAAAGGAACACTTGAGGCCACCCCTCTTAACCCACATGGTTTTAGTTAGCCATTCTTTCAGGATCAGAGGGAAAGGGGGTCTCCGATCAGCCTACCAGGAGCGAAGGTCCCGTAACGATGCTCATGAAGACCTTGGGAGTGTCCACCATGCTCAGCTCTTTCGGCCCGGGAGGTCTGTGTCTTGCAGAAAGCCACAGTTAAGGAAACTGGCACTGCCCTCACCCCTCCACACATGCCACCTTTCCACCAGGCTGTACCCACATGGGCACGTTTTCAGACACTCGTTCTGCCTTCATGCGGAGGGAAAACACAGATTTGGACACCTTTGGAGACAAATGACTGGAGTTTTTCTTTTAAATGTAATTTGTTAAGCACTTACTATGTGTCAAGCGTTGTTCTAAACACTGGGGTAAAGAGAAAAGAGTCCCACATGGGGCTTGTATTCTAAGCAGGAGGGAGGACAGGTATTGAATCCACAGTTTTGCACATAGGAGAGCTGAGACACAGAAGTGAAATGACTGGCCCATGGTCACCCAGCAGACCAGCGGCAAAGTCAGGACTAGAACTCAGGTCCTTTGACTCCAAGGTCCAGGCTTTTTCCACTAGGTCCCACTGCTTGTGGGGGTCCCTGTAGCTACAGGAAGCACTAACTCAGAAGCCATCAGCAGAAGCCCCCCCTAACTACGACAGGTGGTGGGCTTTGGGGAGAGAAACAGAGACCAATCAAGGAAGAGTGGAGGGACATTTATGCTATCCACCAGCCCTCTTGAGACAAAACTGATGTTTCTGTGTTATACTGGTCAAATTACTGGTTATACTGGTTGCCCCCACTTAGCCCTCACCTCCACAGTACATAACTACACTGGGTTGCTTTGGCAGTCGATGGTATTTATTGAGCCCTGACTATGTGCAGGGCACGGTACTAAGCACTTGGGAGAGTAGAACAATATAACAGACACATTCCCTGCCCATAAAAAGCTTACGGTCTAGAGGACTGATATCTGGTATCTAGCGGCATGCTTTCACAATGCCACTTGATCCAGTGATCAATCAACCAATGGTATTTGAGCATTTACAAAGTGCAGAGCTCTTGGGAGAATACAAGACAACATTTGGTAGATAGGATCCCTGCCATCATGGAGGAATGGCTTGTCTTTTCCAGGTCCTCGATGGGACACGGAATTCTTTCCGGGGAAAGGTAAGTGCACCGAGGGTTGCAGTCTTCACAGAGCAACCTGGCAGGCTGAGAGCGTGGCAAAGACCCTTCACTGGTAGCTGGGCCACACGTCTGCGTGCCCGGAGAATATGTCCCACGCTGCATTTTGGCATGGTCAAAATGGCTGGGTAATGGGAGGCCTGGCCTTTGTGTCTGACGGCCTCGACGACAACACCCGACGGCCGAAAAAGGCAAAGAGGAGGCTTCAGATGAGAACTCGAGGGGTTGGCGGCAGAATCCCCCGCACGGAACGAGTCCCCTTCCCTCCTGCCGGGAGTCAAAAGAGTCGAATCTCAACCTTCAAGGGCCGCCTCTCCATCACCTGCCGCCGTTTGTCAGCAGGTTGGCCAAGCCACTAACCCGTACTCCGCACCGTCTGTCTCCCCCCGGCCCTGGCCACAGTCCCCAGAGGAGAATCACCTCCCCGAGCTGGGTCTATCCGGGTCCTGCAGTGTCCCGGCTTGGCGGCCCAGGGTGATGTCAGAGCCAGCGGACGGCCAGCCCCAAGGCCAGCACGGACAGACCGGGAGTCCTGGCTGCGCCGGAGGACGCCCTGCGGGCGGGCAGGATCGCCAACACGGCGTTCGTGCGGTTGGTCGGGACTTCGACGTTGCAGATCATCCCTTCACAGCAGGACCTACACTCCTGAGGGGGCACGGAGCAGGAAGACGGAAATAAAGGAGGTAATGGGGGAAGAAAGAAAGGAGGTTATTTAGAGAGGCTCTCAGGAGGCTCGTGACCAACTGCATCAAGGCCTTATTAATAATAATAATAATAATAGTTGTGGGAAGGGATTGTATCTGTTCATTGTACTTTCCCAAGCATTAGTACAGTGCTCTGAACCTAGTAAGTGCTCAATAAGTACTATTAATTGGCCCTCTACCTGGGCAACCTTCGTGACATAAAACAAGTGTACCCCATCGCATAATGGATTCCCAAAGGTGCAAATTTTGAGGGCCTTATTTTCCCCCATAAAGCATTAAAATACTCCAACATTACCAGCCTCCTTGCCCACAGATTGGCCTTCCACCCTTAGCCTTAAGTCGTCCCTGACAGAACATTTTCCCGTCACAAAACATGGATGCTTACAGTCCGCCCGGACTCTTGGTGGTGCTGACAGCCAACAAAATGGCAGTCACTCTTGGAAGCGCATTTCTTGGTGACGGAAGTGCTTCTCCCATGACTCGTGAAGTGATGGACCGTCAGACAATACTGGGCACCTAGGAAGGGAAACCGACACCACTGTCAAGCAGTACATAAAACGTGTCCCGGCCACAGCGGAAACTTCTTCTCAAAGGCAGGAAAGCCATAAACATCAACTCCCTAATGGCTATCATCTAAACCTCCATGAGGGGAGAGGGAGGGCATTTTTTAGAGGATCAAAATTCGGTCTGTTGGGAAATGACAACCCAAGATGAAACTGGGTATCATCAAGGATGCTTTTCATTCCTGGTCTCACCTCTCAGATTGTCTTTGTACGTTTCTTCTGCCTCTTGGACTCAGCCCCACTTCTGTCCAAGACGCAGGACTTCCATAACCCTGTGAAACTATTCAGATTTTTCCATCTTGACATCTTCAAACTACGAGCTGTTCTATCCTTGTTCTTCCTCCCACTTACTGCGAGCCAGGCACCGTACTAAGCGCTGAGGAAGAAACAAGTTAATCAGGTTGGACAAAATCCCTGTCCCATAAAGGGCTCGCAATCTTAATCTCCTTTTCACAAATAATAATAATAATGATAATGATATTTGTTAAGCGCTTACTGTGTGCCAAGCACTGTTCTAAGCGCTGGGGGGGATACAAGGTGAACAGGTTGTCCCACATGGGGCTCACAGTCTTCATTCCCATTTTCCAGATGAGGTAACTGAGGCACAGAGAAGCTAAGTGACTTGCCCAAAGTCACCCAGAAGACAAATGGCAGAGGCAGGATTGGAACCCAGGTTCCATTTGGAACCTAAACGACTAATTTACCTATAGGTTGCAAGCTCCTTAAGGGCAGAGCACATGTGCCTTGCTTCTGGCGTACTCTCCTGTGAGCTGAGAACAGGGCTCTGCACTCAGTGGATGCCCAATCTATCCCAGTAATTGACTGATTTTGATATGGTCAGACAGAAAGAGGGAGAAAAGGAAATGAAGTTCAATCTCAAAGGAAACTTGGATAAGACTAGAGAATTAACACAACCCAAAGACATACAAGTCCTAATACTTCTTCCTGAATTCAAAACAGGACCCAAAAGACGATGACACACACCTTGAACCAAAATGGCATGTGTGCTACAGTCAGGGATTAAAACCAGGGGCAGAAAATAGGGTGTAAGTGGAAGAAGAAATATTGTTCATGTTTTTGAATTGTAAACCCCATGAGGGACATGTTAGTCTGCTTCCCTAAGTCCCTCTGGCAGCAGTTTCTTCTCCAGGGCTTCCCTTTAACCATATGCACCTCAGTGGAAAGCACATGGGCTTTGGAGTCAGAGGTCACGGGTTCTAATCCCTGCTCTGCCAATTGTCAGCTGTGTGACTTTGGGCCAGTCACTTCACTTCTCTGGGCCTCAGTTACCTCATTTGTAAAATGGGGATGAAGACTGTGAGCCCCCTGTGGGACAACCTGATTGCCTTGTAACTTCTCCAGCGCTTAGAACAGTGCTCTGCACATATTAAGCGCTTAATAAATGCCATTATTATTATTATTATTATTATTATTATTGACTCACTCTAGATTGCAACTCATTGTGGGGAGGGAATGCATCTGCTTATTGTTGTACTGCAGTCTCCCCAGCGCTTAGTACGTTACACTGCACCCAGTAAGCACTCAATAAATTCAACTGAATGAATGTTCTGCATGCCGTAGGAGTTCCATCAATAAAAGTCATCGATTGACAAGCCGCCCTCCCGGCTGACTTACTCGGCGGACACCACTTATCCTCAGCCCAGCGGTTGCAGTTGTAGTTGTCTCCTGCTCTGTCGCAGGTGAAGCACTTGAAGCTGTTTGGAAACGGGGTGGCTTTAAAGAAACGATTTCAAACGTCAGTCGGGGGGGCGGTGACCGAAGTGGGGAAGGCATTCACCGGGGCTGGGAAGACGGGGTCCGTGGTTCCCCCCACCCCAAGAAAACGCAAGCCTGATCCATTTGGTTCCCAAGAGCCTTCTTTCCCCTCTGCTCCACCCACCTGGATAATAATAATATTAATAATAATAATAATGATGGCATTTGTCAAGCGCTTACTATGTGCAAAGCACTGTTCTAAGTGCTGGGTAGGATACAAGGTGATCAGGTTGTCCCCCCTGGGGCTCACAGTCTTCATCCCCATTTTACAGATGAGGGAACTGAGGCTCAGAGAAGTGAAGTGACTTGCCCAAAGTCACACAGCTGACAAGTGGCAGAGCCAGGATTAGAACCCATGACCTCTGACGCCCAAGCCCGGGCTCTTTCCACTGAGCCACACTGCGTCCTACCCCTCACGTAGGCCATTAGTGATGGCCACCTCAACCAGCTTCAGGCTCGGGTGTGGGGAGGCCGGAGAGGGCAAGACCCCTTCTACTCTATATGTTGCCAACTTGTACTTCCCAAGTGCTTAGTACAGTGCTCTGCACACAATAAGTGCTCAATAAATACGATTGAATGAATGAATGAATGAATATAAGCAATGTTGAGGATCAATTACTCAATGGTATTTGAGCGTTTATTATATGCAGAGCACTGAATGAAGAGCTTTGAAGAGTGTAATATAACAGATGGTAAGTACACTTCCTCCCCATAAGAAGCTTAATAATAATAATAATGGCATTTATTAAGTGCTTACTATGTGCAAAGCACTGTTCTAAGCACTGGGGAGGTTACAAGGTGATCAAGTTGTCCCATGGGGGGCTCACAGTCTTCATCCCCATTTTACAGATGAGGGAACTGAGGCACAGAGAGTTAAGTGACTTGCCCAAAGTCACACAGCTGACAAGTGGCGGAGTCGGGATTTGAACCCATGACCTCTGACTCCAAAGACCAGGCTCTTTCCAGACCATCTCCATATGTTGCCGATTTGTACTTCCCAAATGCTTAGTACAGTGCTCTGCATTCACTCATTCATTCAATCTACACACAGTAAGCACTCAATAAATATGGTTGAATGAATGAATGAATGTCACTTGCCCAAGGTCACAGAACAGACAAGTGGTGGAGCAAGGATTAGAACCCACGTCCTTCTGATTCCCAGGCCTGTGCTCTATCCACTAGGCTACATTTGGGTAGGGACTGCCTCTCTCTGTTGCCAAATTGTACTTTCCAAGCACTTAGTACAGTGCTCTGCACACAGTAAGCGCTCAATAAATATGATTGAATGAATGAATGAATTATTCAAGGCATACTGCTTTCCCCTCTGTGAGATAAAAGGCCAAAAATTAAACTGGCAGATTGGCCTGATGATTGAGTGCTAGCAGTTTTTAGTACAGTATTCGTTAAGCACTTATTATGTGTCAAGCACTGTTCTAAGCGCTGGGGTAGGTACAACTTAATGAGGCCAGACACAGTCCCTGTCCCACGTGACCCACAGTCCAAGTAGGAGGGAGAATAGGTATTGAATCGCCGTTTTATTATGAGGAAACTGAGGCCCAGAGAAATTAAGTGACTTGCTCAAGGTGACCCAGCAGATAACTGACAGTCAACCTACGCAGCAAGCAAAAACTCCTCACTCTTGGCTTCAAGGCTGTCCATCATCTCGTCCCCTCCTACCTCACCTCCCTTCTTTCCTTCTCCGGCCCAGCCCGCACCCTCCGCTCCTCTGCCGCCGCTCACCTCCTCACCGGGCCTCATTCTCGCCCGTCCCGCCGTCGACCCCTGACCCACGTCCTCCCCCTGGCATGGAATGCCCTCCCTCTGCACATCCTCCAACCTAGCTCTCTTCCTCCCTTCAAAGCCCTACTGAGAGCTCACCTCCTCCAAGAGGCCTTCCCACACTGAGCCCCCTTTTTCCTCTTCTCCTCCCCATGCCCCCTGCCCTACCTCCTTCCCCTCCTCACAGCACCTGTATATGTTTGTACAGATTTATTACTCTATTTATTTTACTTATCCATATTTACTATTCTATTTATTTTGTTAATGAGGTGCATCTAGCTTTATTTCTATTTATTCTGACGACTTGACACCTGTCCACATGTTTTGTTTTGTTGTCTGTCTCCCCCTTCTAGACTGTGAGCCCATTGTTGGGCAGGGACCGTCTCTATACATTGCCAACTTGGACTTCCCAAGTGCTTAGCACACAGTAAGCACTCAATAAATACAATTGAATGAATGAAAGAACTGACAGAGCCAGCATTAGAACCCAGATCCTCTGATTCCCAAATCCATGCTCTTTCCACTAGCTAGTCCTCTTTTCTTACACTCTCAAAGGACAGTACCTCGTTAACTGCCGTACATCAAGTATGACTACCCAGTACTACGTGCTTAATCTGTTTGTAAGATACCAGTCGCTGTAGGGCAAATATTGATGGAATGAGTGAAATGGACTGTGAAATCTCAATTGTTTTGGAACCCGGGTAGACCCTAGTTTGGGCAAAACGTAGGTTTTCACACCACCTTTTGGATAGCAGAATTAGAAAAGGTTCTTCTGAAAACCCAACTTTCTGCATACAGCATACCATGGAGTCAGAATCGATGATATTTATCGAATTGATATTAGCCGTAGTCAGGATCCTTTCCCACAGCGAGTTTACAATCTAGTGGAGGGGACAAACAAATTACAGCCAGGGGAAGCAACAGAATACAGGGGTACATGGATCAGTTTTGTGGGGTTGGAATGAGTATCATAATCATAATAATAATATAATGGCATTTATTAAGTGCTGACTATGTGCAAAGCACTGTTCTAAGCGCTGGGGAGGTTACAAGGTGATCAGGTTGTCCCACAGGGAGCTCACAGTCCTAATCCCCATTTTACAGATGAGGTAACTGAGGCCCAGAGAAGTTAAGTGACTTGCCCTAAGTCACACAGCTGACAAGTGGTGGAACCGGGATTTGAACCCACGACCTCTGACTCCAAAGCCCGGGCTCTTTCCACTGAGCCACACTGATTTCTCTAGCCACGCTGCTTCTCTAATAATGATGGTATTTGTTAAGGGCTTACTATGTGCCAAGCACTGTTCTAAACACTGGGGAGATACAAGGTGATCAGGTTGTCCCACATGGGGCTCACAGTCTTAATCCCCATTTTACCGATGAGGTCACCGAGGCCCAGAGAATTTAAGTGACTTGCCCAAAGTCACACAGCTGACAATTGGCGGAGCCGTGATTTGAACCCATGACCTCTGACTCCAAAGCCTGGGCTCTTTCCACTGAGCCACACTGCTTAATAAAATGCTTAGTGGATAGATCCAAGCAACAGCTCCTGTCCCACTAGGGGCTCAATCTTAATCTCCATTTTATAGATGAGATAACTGAGGCACAGAGAAGTGAAATGACTTGCCCAAGGCCACAGAGCAGACAAGTGGCAGGGCCGGGATTGGAACCCAGATCCTTCCGACTCCTACTAGGCGACACTGCACACTGGAGGTGTGATTTTAGTTAGAAGACACTTGTGGGCACCGTTGGACACAGGAAGAGTACTACAGCAATTGACTTTTCAATTAGATGCTCTCACTCCTGCCTCCCACAATAATTAATAATAATGGTATTTGTTAAGCACTTACTATATGCCAGGCACTGTACTAAGCGCTGGGGTGGAGACAAGCAAATCAGGTTGGACACAGTCCCTGTCCCACGTGGGGCTCAGTTTCAATCCCCATTTTACAAATAAGGTAACAGGCATGGAGAAGTGAAGTGACTTGCCCAAGGTCACAGCAGACAAGTTGTGGAGCCAGGATTTTATGTACATAACTCTTCATACTCCACTATCTCATCCTGACAGGGTCTTTCCTTCCCCCTGGTCTTTTCCTCCACCCAATCACAAATAGAAGAAAAAAGGAACTGAAACCTCACCACTGTGGTTTTATTTAATTCCTTTTCTCCCCCACAAGTCAGTTAAAATGAGAAGTCGTACTAGACACCAAGAACAAAAGCATTTGAGACATTGAGGGAAATTCTCTTTTCTCATCTGCTCAGTTTTGCACTTGAACTCAGTTTCTCTTCCCATTAAATCATTCAATCGTATTTATTGAGCACTTACTCTGTGCAGAGCACTGATCTCTTGATCTCTTGATCAGAGATCAGATCAAGATCAGATCTTGATCAGAGATCGCTTGATCTCTGTAACATAGCCAACGACGGAGGAGTTATTAATTGCGGGGACTGAACAGGAAACTGCTGTCCCAGCACTAAAGCCTACTTACGGTCTAGAGGAGGCTTCACACTGTAGAAATTGATGTTCTTGGCTAGAGCCCCGTTTTCGGCAAAGACGAAGATCTGAAGGAAAGCCATGGCTAACACACGGCACCGAGATGGCATGCTGACTCCTAGCCTGGGCATGCCCCAAGCCTGGTGACCTGTGGGGGAATAGAGAAGCCCCAAATCATTCCAAAAGGATAAGCAAGGAGCAACGGAGACATGGGATTGAGCTCCTGGATTTTTCATCAGCAAGTGTTATTCATCTTTCCAGAGCCCGTGCGCTTGCTCACTGAAACTCTATCGGCTCAAAGATAGGCCAGGATTGTCTTCTGCTGGGCAATCTTCATCTCCCAAGATCTCACCTCTCTGCTCTTCATGAGGCTAAGAGCCAGCCACTGATAGGAGGTCTCTGGGGAGATTTAACCATCAGTTTTTACAATGTCCATGCTGCAGGATGGGCTGAAAATATAAATAATAATAGTAATGGCACGTTAAGTGCTTCCTATGTGCCAGGCACCGTACTAACTGCTACAAGCAAATCGGGTTGGACACAGTCCCTGTCCCACGTGGGGCTCACAGTCTCAATCCCCATTTTACAGATGAGGTAACAGACGAGGAGAAGTGACTCGCCCAAGGTCACACAGCAGACAAGTGGCAGAGCCGGGATTAGAATCCCTGATCTTCAGACTCCTAGGCCCGTGCTCTATCCACTCATTCAATTCGTTCAATCGTATTTATTGAGCGCTTACTGTGTGCACAGCACTGTATTAAGCGCTTGGGAAGTACAAGTTGGCAACATAGTTGGCAATCCACTATGCCATACTGCTTCCAATATCAATGCCTTTTGGCCCCAAAAGGAAGGACTGTCTCTATATGATGCCAACTTGTACTTCCCAAGCGCTTAGTACAGTGCCCTGCACACAGTAAGCGCTCAATAAATATGATTGATTGATTGATTGATTGAAACTAAAGGAAAAATAAACTTGAGTCTCTTGCTCATGACAGTGAGGACGTTGGGTAAGTTGCTCTGTTTGGCCAATAGAGTCAAACAGCCAAGTTTCTAGCCAAAGAAGAGATTTCTATGCATGAGTATAAGCGCCTTGTGGGTGGAGAACATGTTCTCGCTTCTGTTGTACTTCTCAGGTGCACCTAGTAAGTGCTCAAAATATACTTACCTACCGCTACTTATGCTAAAAAACGCTCTTTACTCTAGACCCAGAAATATCATCATGCAATCTCCTCTCTACTTGATGGCTCAACTTTGTATCATGAACCCCATTGTCTGGAAGCTCCAAATCCCAAAATTTAATTATAGGCATTGGAGGCCATATGAAAGAAGCCTATATTTTACAGCGCTAAGCAGATTCCAGAAAAGGCGGCCCGTGAATTAGACCTTCAGGTAGCATGTTGGAACAAAATACATGCGGTGCCAGCTGACTCCTCCGGGTAAACACAGAAGCAAGGGCAGTTAATGTAAGAAAGCCTCTGGAAGTCTTCAGGAGAGTCAGCAAAAGACAATTGTAAAAAAGATTCTTATCAATCTGCGGAGGTAACAAAATTACAGTGTGTCACCGGGCCTATCAATCACAATTACTACCTTTGGAAACCGAAAACTTCACCTCTTCAAAACTCCACTTACAGGGTGAAGCTCACCGAAGGACTGGAACAGGCTGATGATGATATCGACAGTGATTCCTGCCCTACAGGGGGATCATAATCTTAACAAGAGGAAGAACAGATACCGAACCACTTTGCGGATGAGGAAACTGAGGCCCAGAGAAACTAAGGGACTTGTCCCAGGTCACAGAGCAGGCACATGGCGGGGGCCAGGATTAGAACTCAGGTCCTCCAACTCCCAGGCCTGGGCTCCTTCTACTAGGCCACGAGTGTATTAAACGGTTCTTTGACAGCGACACGAAAGCAACTTCTAAACCATATGTTGGAATAGCCAGCGCACTTCAAGCAGAATTCAAAATAGCCTCATAGCAAAACTCAATGAGAGGGAATTTATCATATCTTCCCCTCCGGAGAACCATGGCAAAGTCTAACTATGATCAATCTCAACATTTCCAAGTCCTCAGCTGGATAGCACTGGCTAAATACTCTCCTCCAGAGGTTTAAATCACGGTGTACTATATCACTATTGAACTGGATGTTATAAAATGAGACACTCCATGTGTGAGACTGAGTCACGATAAATAAATAGAGCATACTGGCACTGCAACGATGGGAAAAAGAATCTTGTGCCTGTGAAGAAACGGGAGTAATGATTCCCATATTGATAGATTACCTTTCTCCTGAAGCTCTGCCATATGTATCATCTCACTTGTTCTCACGGCATCCCTGGGAAGTAGGCAGGAAACAATCATTAGTAAAAGAGCAAGATGCCTTTAGTCATAATAATAATAATAATAATAATGACATTTATTAAGTGCTTACTATGTGCAAAGCACTGTTCTAAGAGCTGGGGAGGTTACAAGGTAATCAGGTTGTCCCACGAGGGGCTCACAGTCTTCATCCCCATTTTACAGATGAGGTAACTGAGGCATAGAGAAGTGATGTGACTTGCCCAAAGTCACACAGCTGACAATTGGCGGAGCTGGGATTCAAACCTATGACCTCTGACTCTAAAGCCCAGGCTCTTTCCACTGAGCCAAGCTGCGTCTCTCCTTAAGACCATGGCTGTTCCTCTTTTGCATGGTCCTTACTGGAATCTAGATTTTTCTTGGAAAACCATACAAGAGTCACTGACTTATTCAGGACACTGGTGATATCAAAATGACAACAATAATCACGGCAGGGAGGTTTTTTTTATTTAAATGGCATTTGTTAAAAGCTTACTATGTGCCAGGCACTGTTCTAAGAACCGGGGTACATACAAGGTAATCAGGTTGGACACAGTCCCTGTTGTATATGGGGCTCACAATCAACCCCCATTTTACAAGTGAAGTAACAGAGGCGCAGAGAAGCGAAGCGACTTGTCCAAGGTCACACAGTGGGCAAGTGGCGGAGCGGGAATTAGAACCCAGGTCCTTCTGATTCCCAGGTCCGTGCTCTATCCACTAAGCCACACTGCTTCTCATTCCAGAGACTGTGGCTGGAGAATTTTCCCAGCCCAGAGAAGAGCCGGGAAATACGTTGTGATAGTTATGAGGATAATACGGAATGTTCTCCTTCTTAGAAAACCTTTAGCGCTTCCTTATTTGGCTGCTCCACTCTTCCTACTCATTCATTCATTCACCAGCATTCACTGAGCACCTACAGTGAGCACAGCACCGTACTAAGAGCTTGGGAGCATATTCATTCATTCATTCAATCGTATTTATTGAGCGCTTACTGTGTGCAGACCACGGTACTAAGCGCTTGGGAAGTACAAGTTGGCAACATATAGAGACGGTCCCTACCCAACAGTGGGCTCATAGTCTCTCCAAATAAGAGACAGGATAGGAACTAATGATGATGGCAGTGCTTCTTTGGAGCTTAATTTCCACCTCCTGAAACTTAGCTCATCATCCTTCAAGCAATCGCATTTACTGGGCGCTAATTGTGTGCAGAGCACTGAACTAAGCGCCTGGGTGAGTACGGTAACACAACATAACAGAGTTGGTAGGCATATTGTGTGCCCACAGTGACCTTACAGTCTAGAGGGGGAGGCGCATATTAATATAAATAAATTACAGATAAGTACATCAGTGCAATGGGGCTGAGGGGGATGATGAATAAAGGGAGAAAATCAAGGTGATACAGAAGGGAGTGGGAGAAGAGGAAATGAAGGCTCAGTTGGGGAAGAAGGCCTCTTGGAGGAGATGGGCCTTCAATAAGGCTTTGAAGGTGGGGAAGAGTAATTGTCCATTAGAAATGAATAAGGAAGGCATTTCAAGCTAGAGGCAGGATGTGGGCGAGAGATTGGTGGCAAGATAGGTGAGATCATGGTACAGTGAGTAGGTTGGCATTAGAAGAGTGAAGTGCGCGGGCTGGATTGTAATAAGAGAGTTGTAAGTTGAGGTAAGAGGGGGCAAGGGGATTGAATGCTTTAAAGCCGATGGTAAGGCGTTTCTGTTTGATGCAGAGGTGGATTGGTGACCACTGGAGGTTATCGAGGAGTGGGAAAACAAGGACGGTACGTTTTTGTAGGAGGATGATCCGGGAAGCAGAGTGAAATATGGACTGAAGTGGGGAGAAACAGGTAGCAGGGAGGTCAGCAAGGAGGCTGATACAATAATCAAGGTGGGATTGGAATTCCCTTTCTCCAGGTCTCTCCTCAAGCTCCATCTCTCAGATCTTAAACTCTCCTCCCTCAAGCAGTTTAAGAAGTAAATGAAGGTGGAGAGTCAAAGAATGGGAGCCCCATGTGGGACATGGACTCTGTCCAAATTGATTAGCTCATACACACCCCCGTGCTTAGTATAGTGCCTGGCACCTAGTAAGCCCTTAAGTACCACAATTATTATTGAAGAGCAAACTGTGGGAATGTTTGTTTCTCCACATCATGAGCACAGCACGAGGTTCCTGAAGGGCAGGATAGGAAGTGGGCAGCCTGTGGAGAATTGTTCAATCGTATTTATTGAGTGCTTACTCTGTGCAGAGTACGGTACTAAGCGCTCGGGAAGTACAAATCGGCAACATATGGAGATGGTCCCTACCCAACAATGGGCTCACAGTCTAGAAGGGGGAGACAGACAACAAAACAAAACAGGTAGACAGGTGTTAATACCATCAGAATAAACAGATTTATAATACAGCCCCAGGTCACCTTGGGGAAACCCTCCAGGAATTACCCAGGGGACATAGTTCAGACTGTAGTCTGGAAGACCACAGTTTTATTTTGTATGGTATTTAAGTGTTTACTATGTACCAGGTACTGTACTAAGTGCTGGGATAGATACAACCCAGTTGGGTTCATTCATTCAATTGTATTTTGTTAGCGCTTACTGTGTGCAGAGCACTGTACGAAGCACTTGGGTAATGGCATTCCATGATGGCATTTATTAAGCGCTTACTATGTGCAAAGCACTGTTCTAAGCACTGGAGAGGTTACAAGGTGATCAGGTTGTCCCACGGGGGCCTCACAGCCTTCATCCCTATTTTACGGATGAGGTAACTGAGGCACAGAGAAGCCAAGTGACTTGTCCAAAGTCACACAGCTGACAAGTGGCGGGGCTGGGATTTGAACCCATGACCTCTGACTCCAAAGACCGTACTCTTTCCACTGCGCCATGCTGCTTCTCTAAACAGCAGCATGTATTGTATTGGGTGAGTACAATATAACGATACAGACACATTCCCTGTCCACAATGAGCTTACACTCTAGAGGTTGGACACACAGGGCCACATGGGGCTCACAGTCTTAATCCCCATTTTACAAATGAGGGAACTGAGGTATAGAGAAGTTAAGTGATTTGCCCAAGGTCACACAGCAGACACCCAGAGAAGCAGCGTGGCTCAGTGGAAAGAGCCCGGGCTTTGGAGTCAGAGGTCATGGGTTCAAATCCCGGCTCCACCAACTGTCAGCTGTGTGACTTTGGGCAAGTCACTTCACTTCTCTGGGCCTCAGTTCCCTCATCTATAAAATGGGGATGAAGACTGTGAGCCCCCCGTGGGACAACCTGATCATCTTGTAACCTCCCCAGCACTTAGAACAGTGCTTTGCACATAGTAAGCGCTTAATAAATGCCATCATTATTATTATTATCATTATTACTGAGCACGTACTGTGTGCAGAGCATTCATTCGTTCATTCAATGGTATTTATTGAGCGCTTACTGTGTGCAGAGCACTGTACTGAGCGCTTGGGAAGTACAAGTTGGCAACACATCAACACGGTCCCTACCCAACAGTGGGCTCACAGTCTAGAAGAGCATTGTACTAAGCGCTTGGGAGAGTACAACATAACAGTAAGCAGATACATCCCCTGCCCACAGCGTCTAGAGGGGTGTCTGCGGTGTGACTTGGGCAAGTCACTTCCCTTCTCTGGGTCTCAGTTACCTCATCCGTAAAATGGGGATTAAGGGTGTGAGCCCCATGCTGGGGGGGCAGGGACTGGATCCAATCCAATTTGCTTCGTACAGTGCCTGGCACCTAGGAAGCGCTGAACGAG
Organism: Tachyglossus aculeatus; assembly: GCF_015852505.1. Lineage (NCBI taxonomy): Eukaryota > Metazoa > Chordata > Mammalia > Monotremata > Tachyglossidae > Tachyglossus > Tachyglossus aculeatus. The sequence continues at coordinate 42,403,232 of NC_052074.1, read as the reverse complement.
TACGATAATTATCATGAATTATTATTCACATTTTTCCCCTCCGCCACCCCGACGTGAGATCACACCCTGAGGCAGTCACCTCCCTGGCTTACGGACTGTCTCTATATGTTGCCAATTTGAACTTCCCAAGCACTTAGTACAGTGCTCTGCACACAGTAAGCGCTCAATAAATACGATTGATGATGATGATGATGACAGCGGGCCCGGCCAATAGGATGTTATTTATTGAATCAATAAGTGGTATCCTAGTGCCCGAGAGAAGGAATGCCCGCAGGGAATCGCCGACTTACTGGCACAATCTGACTCGAGTCATTGTTGGCTGAGGGGAGTTCTCCTTTTTTCTGCTGACACAAATGAGAGATTCGGAGATGGGCATAAAATAATTGGTCTACAGATGTTTTTCTCATGCGTTAACTTCAACCCTGCATAGCGTTGCATTTTCTTTCACCTCTATTGCTTCATGTAGCTCATGCTGGAACAGGAGCGTTCGAAGGTTAATAAAGGGATGCTGTGTGGCTTAGCGGAAAGAGCATGGGCTCGGGAGGCGGAGGTCGTGGGTTCTAATCCTAAATCACTTCCCTTCTCTGTGCCTCAGTTACCTCATCTATAAAATGGGGATTAAGATTATGAGGACCATGTGGGACGTGGATTGTGTCGTAGTTGATTAGCTTGGACAGCGTGGCTCAGTGTACAGAGCCCGGGCTTTGGAGTCAGAGGTCATGGGTTCAAATTCCGGCTCCACCAACTGTCAGTCACTTAACTTCTCTGGGCCTCAGTGACCTCATCTGTAAAATGGGGATTAAAACTGTGAGCCCCCCGTGGGACAACTTGATCACCTTGTGACCTCCCCAACGCTTAGAACAGTGCTTTGCACATAGTAAGTGCTTAAGAAATACCATCATTATTATTATTATTAGCTTGTACCTATTCCAGCGCTTACTAAAGTGCGTGGCATATAGTAAGCACTTAAAAAAATACCACCCCTCCCATTTATAAGTGCTTAATAAATAAATAAATTTATTAATCAGGTAGCAGAACTGACTGTGCCATTACCTCATCTGGCCATGGACTGTGTCAAGCCTGATTAGCCTGTATCTACCCTAGCACTTAGTACACTGCCTGGCACATAGTAAGTGCCTAACAAATACCATTAAAAAAAATCCCCATCGTCTGCTTAAAATATAATTTTTCATAGCCACCTTCGAACATATGGGTTTGACCACGAGCCTGATCAGCATTTGGCCACAGCCCAGAAAAAAGAGTTTAGCCCACCTGGTAATAATGATGGCATTTATTAAGCGCTTACTATGTGCAAGGAGTTTTGACAGTTTTGACCTTCTGGTGGTCCTTCTTTCCCTCCAACTCAAAACGTGACATCCCAACCGGGTGGCTGAAAGCCCACCTTCGTTTTTGAGAGAAAAAGGAGGAAAAAAGTGCTTCTGAAGGTGCCATCATTACACCCTCACAAACCAACCTGGCACGGGGAAACAATGGATTCGAGCCCTTCTGAAGAACATTCCCAGACTCAGCTGCCAGCTGGAACAGGTATTTGGGGTTTTGGGGTTGAGATGTTGCTTTGTTTTTTCTCCACTATTAAGCAACAGGGTTTGCTCCTGAAATCAGGGAGGGGTTGATACAAACCCATCCCAACTGTCTCCCTGAAACGCTGGTTATAAAACCAGAGAGAACAGGACAAAGGCAGGCAATATAAAACACTTGGGAGAGCTAGGTCGTCAAATGCAGTCTGAGGAAGGCATAAATACTTTAGCCTTTCACAGGTTCCTGATAGTCACTGAGCAAATTAGCAACTTCCTGAGCAAAACTTGTGTGTGCCTGTAAAAGGACCAATCTCTCCTTGCCTTCCCTACCCCCTCACACAAAACCAAGATTTATTGCCCTCCCGGAGATTCTCCAGGTAGTGTTTTCGAGCCCAGAGCAGGAGGCCCAAATCTGTAGTGTTTTCGAGCCCAGGGCAAGAGGCCCAAATCTGTGGAATGAAAACCAAAAAAAAAAAAACAAAAAACAACCTCTCCAGGGTCGTGGGGGTATGATTAGCAACACTGTTCTGGCCTTCTGGGCCTCAGAGATTGATTCTCCCGTAAGGACACACCTCGAGTAGTCTGTTCTTTAAATTTTCTTCTTCTGAGACTCTTGAAGAACATGCTAGGCTACTCTATATCCCCCTTGAATTTGGCCCTGTCAGGGTTGGGGGAGACTTTAGGACCCTCGGCTCCCAGACAGAGGTGGTGGAAGCAATTAAGTTTATAACAGGAAAAGCCCATGAGCGTTCAGCTGTTTGGTCAGGAATGGATTCCGTCTGAGGCGAGACCACATTGCCGTCTGTCTGCCTCTCCCCACCCCACCAGATAATAATGATAATTGGGGTATTTGTTAACCGTATATTATGTGCAAGCGCTGCAGTACGCTGCATGGGGCACATACGAGTTAATCAGATCAGAAAAAGTCCCTGACCCACACGATGCACACAGTCTAAGTTAAAGGGAGAAGCAGCGTTACCTAGTGGATAGAACACAGGCTTTGGGAGTCAGAAGAACCTGGGTTCTAATCCCCCATTTTACCTCCTTCCCTTCCCCACAGCACCTGTATATATGTATATATGTTTGTACATATTTATTACTCTATTTATTTATTTATTTTACTTGTACATATCTATTCTATTTATTTTATTTTGTTAGTATGTTTGGTTTTGTTCTCTGTCTCCCCCTTTTAGACTGTGAGCCCACTGTTGGGTAGGGACTGTCTCTATATGTTGCCAATTTGTACTTCCCAAGCGCTTAGTACAGTGCTCTGCACATAGTAAGCACTCAATAAATACGATTGATTGATTGATTGATTCTAATTCCGGCTCTGACACTTGTCTGCTGTGTGACCTTGGACAAGTCACTTCATTTCTCTAGGCTTCAGTTACCTCATCTGTAAACTGGGCGTTAAGACGGTTGAGCCCCATGTGGGACACACACTGTGTCCAATCTGATTAGCCTGTGCCTATCCCAGAGCTTAGAACTGTGCTTGACGCATAGTAAGTGCTTAACAAATGCCATCATCATAAAGATCATTATTATTCTCCTCCCTCAGGCTGTCCTGGATGCCTGCTTCCTACTAAGTGAGGACATGCCCAGGAACATTGTTCAGCAATAACAATAATAATAATAATAATGGCATTTTTTAAGTGCTTACTATGTGCCAGTCACTGTACTAAGGAGAAGCAATGTGGCTTAGTGGAAAGAGCCCGGGCTTGGGAGTTGGAGGTCATGAATTCAAATCCCGGCTCCACCACTTGTCAGCTCTGTGACTTTGGACAAGTCATTTCACTTCTCCGGGCCTCCGTTACCTCATCTGTAAAATGGGGATTAAGACTGTGAGCCCCACGTGGGACAGCCTAATTACCTTGTCTCTACCTCAGCTCTTAGAATAGTGCTGGACACATAGGAGGCGCTTAACAAATACCATTAGTATTATTGTTAATAATAAGTCACTTCACTTCTCTGGGCCTCTGTTACCTCATTTGTAAAATGGGGATTAAGACTGTGAGCCCCACGTGGGACAGCCTAATTACCTTGTCTCTACCTCAGCTCTTAGAACAGTGCTGGACACATAGGAAGCGCTTAACAAATACCCATTAGTATTATTGTTAATAATAAGTCACTTCACTTCTCTGGGCCTCCGTTACCTCATCTGTAAAATGGGGATTAAGACTGTGAGCCCCACGTGAGACAACCTGATCACCTTGTATCCCCCCAGCGCTTAGAACAGTGCTTTGCACATAGTAAGTGCTTAACAAATGCCATCATTATTATTATTATTACCTCAGCTCTTAGAACAGTGCTGGACACATAGGAAGCACTTAAATATCATTATTATTATTATTATTATTATTATTATTATTACTATTACTAAGCACTGGGGTGAATACAAGTGAATCGGGTTGGACACAGTCCCCTCTCCCACATGGGGATCGCAGTCTTGATCCCCATTTTACTGAACAGTGCTGGACAAATAGGAAGCGCTTAACAAATATCATTATTATTATTACTATTACTAAGCACTGGGGTGAATACAAGTGAATCGGGTTGGACACAGTCCCCTCTCCCACATGGGGATCACAGTCTCGATCCCCGTTTTACAGATGAGGTCACTGAGGCCCAGCGGAGTGAAGTGACTTGTCCAAGGACACACAGCAGACAAGTTGCGGAGCCGGGATTAGAACCTATGACCTTTTGACTCCCAAGCCCCGGCTCTATCCTCTATGCCACACTGGGATACCTTGGCTCAAGCCAAATGATCAATCATCTTCTAGACTGTGAGCCCACTGTTGGGTAGGGACCGTCTCTATCTGTTGCCAACCTGTACTTCCAAAGCGCTTAGTATAGTGCTCTGCACACAGTAAGCGCTCAATACATACGATTGAATGAATGAATAATAAATGAGAAGCAGCGTGGCTCCGTGGAAAGAGCCCAAGCTTTGGAGTCAGAGGTCATGGGTTCAAATCCCGGCTCCGCCAGTTGTCAGCTGTGTGACTTTGGGCAAGCCACTTAACTTCTCTGGGCCTCAGTGACCTCATCTGTAAAATGGGGATTAAGATTGTGAGCCGCACATGGGATAACCTGATCGCCTTGTATCCCCCCAGTGCTTAGAACAGTGCTTTGCACATAGTAAGCGCTTAACAAGTACCATCATCATCAAATGCCGTCATTATTATTATTATTATTATTATTATTATTATTTGCCATGCGCAGAGCACCATTCTAAGCGCTTAAGAGAGTACAATTCCACCGAGCTCGTAGACAGGAGAGCAAGCCCTTCTGGGAAGGGTGGTTAAGTCTGGTTAAGTGGTTAAGTCCCAAGCGCTTAGAACAGTGCTTTGCACATAGTAAGCGCTTAATACATGCTGTAAAAATAAATAAATAAATAAATAAGTCAGCCTTGCTGATTAAACGCTATAAAATTAATTAATTAATTAATTAAAAAAGTCAGCCTTGCTGATAAGGAGAATCCAAGGTTGCCAGTCCACCCACCTCCTCTCCCTCCCTCCCTCCGGGCAACCAACCTCGTTAATCAAATGAAATCAGCATTCTTCCCACCCCGTCCCCCAGCCTTCTCTTTTAGACTGTGAGCCCACTGTTCGGTAGGGACTGTCTCTATATGTTGCCAACTTGTACTTCCCAAGCGCTTAGTACAGTGCTCTGCACACAGTAAGTGCTCAATAAATACGATTGATTGATTGATTGACCAAGTTTTTACTGGCCTCTGGCAGGCAGGCGAGTCGCTAGCTGGGCCCCTGACACAGAGGCTAATATTGTCTCTGGGAGCAGACATCCTTCCCCCCATCAGACAAGGTGAGGTTGGAGCAATTGAGGCCAATGCTGGAGACTATCGCATTTTATTCAATCATAGTTATCGAGCGCTTACCGTGCACAGAGCACTGTACTAAGCGCTCGGGAGAGGCTCAGTGGAAAGAGCCCGGGCTTGGGAGTCAGAGGTCATTGATTCTAATCCCGGATCCGCAGCTTTTATTTTTTAATGGCATTTTATTAAGCGCTTACTATGTGCAAAGCACTGTCCTAATAATAATAATAATAATAATAATAATAATGGCATTTATTAAGCGCTTACTATGTGCAAAGCCCTGTCCTAATAATAATAATAATAATGGCATTTATTAAGTGCTTACTATGTGCAAAGCACTGTTCTAAGAGCTGAGCACTGTTCTAAGTTCTAAGCACTGGGGAGGTTACAAGATGATCAGGTTGTCCCACGTGGGGCTCACGGTCTTAATCCCCATTTTACAGATGAGATCACTGAGGCCCAGAGAAGTGAAGTGACTTGCCCAAAGTCACACAGCTGACAATTGGTGGAGCCAGGATTTGAACCCAAGATCTCTGACTCCAAAGCCCGGGCTCTTTCCACTGAGCCACGCTGCGCTTGTCAGCTGTGTGACTTTGGGCAAGTCACTTCACTTCTCTGGGCCTCAGACTGTGAGCCCCACCTGGGACAACCTGATCACCTGGTAACCTCCCCAGCGCTTAGAACAGTGCATTGCACATAGTAAGCGCTTAATAAATGCCATTATTATTATTATTATCATTATTAAAAGGGGCTTTGTCTGAAGGCAGGTTGTCCCAGCCTCCAATTGGAAAGTCCATTCATTCATTCAGTCGTATTTATTGAGGGCTTACTGTGTGCAGAGCACTATACTAAGCGCTTCTCATCGCCCCAATGCTGTCAGTCCGTCCGGCACTCTGAATCCAGCCCCAGTGTGGCCTAGTGGATAGAGCACGGGCCTGAGAGCCAGAAAGACCTGGGTTCTAATCCTGCTTTCGCCTCATGTGTGCTGTGTGACCTGGGGCGGGTCCCACTTGACTTTTCTGGGCCTCAGCTTAATGATGGTGGTGTTTGTTAAGCGCTTACTATGTGCCAGGCACTGTATCAATCAATCATATTTATTGAGCGCTTACTGTGTGCAGAGCACTGTACTAAGCACTTGGGAAGTCCAAGTTGGCAACATATAGAGACAGTCCCTACCCAACAGTGGGCTCACAGTCTAAAAGGGGGAGACAGAGAACAAAACCAGACATACTAACAAAATAAAATAAATAGAATAGATATGTACAAGTAAAATAAATAAATAAATAAATAAATAGAGTAATAAATATGTACAAACATATATACAGGTGCTGTGGGGAAGGGAAGGAGGTAAGATGGGGGGAGGTACCACATGGAGGAGAGCCTGGGAGGCGGAATAAAAGGTTTTTCTCCAGAATTTCCCTGTACTAAGCGCTGGTACTCAGAGGGTACTCAGTTACCTCGTCTGAAAAAGACTGTGAGTCCCACGTTGGTTGTGGACCGCGTCCCACCTGATTTAGCTTGTGAATCAACCCCAGAACGTAGTGCCTGGCACATAGTAAGCTCTTAAAAATATCGTGAAAAAAACCCAGCAACCCTCTCCCACCTTACATAGCCTGTTCTTTGTCCGTCCGCCCTCGTGGAACAACCTGATCGCTTTGTATCCACCCCAGCGCTTAGAACAGTGCTTCGCACATAGTAGGCGTTTAACAAACGCCATCATTATTATTAAACAGACACATTCCCTGCCCACAACAAACCCGCCTGTCCACAAGGCCCTAATACAGAAGCAGTGGAAAGAGCCCGGGCTTTGGAATCAGAGGTCATGGGTTCTAATCCCGGCTCCGCCGCTTGTCAGCTGTGTGACTTTGGGCAAGTCACTTCACTTCTCTGTGCCTCAGTTCCCTCATCTGGAAAATGGGGATTAAGACTGTGAGCCCCATATGGGACAACCTGATCGCTTTGTATCCACCCCAGCGCTTAGAACAGTGCTTCGCACATAGTAGGCGTTTAACAAACGCCATCATTATTATTAAACAGACACATTCCCTGCCCACAACAAACCCGCCTGTCCACAAGGCCCTAATAGAGAAGCAGTGGAAAGAGCCCGGGCTTTGGAATCAGAGGTCATGGGTTCTAATCCTGGCTCCACTGCTTGTCAGCTATGTGACTTTGGGCAAGTCACTTCACTTCTCTGGGCCTTAGTTCCCTCATCTGGAAAATGGGGATTAGACTGTGAGCCCCATGTGGGACAACTTGATCACTTTGTATCCACCCCAGAGCTTAGAACAGTGCTTCGCACATAGTAGGCGTTTAACAAATGCTATCATTATTATTAAACAGACACATTCCCTGCCCACAACAAACCCGCCTGTCCACAAGGCCCTAATAGAGAAGCAGCGTGGCTCAGTGGAAAGAGCCCGGGCTTTGGAATCAGAGGTCATGGGTTCTAATCCCAGCTCCGCCGCTTGTCAGCTGTGTGACTTTGGGTAAGTCACTTCACTTCTCTGTGCCTTAGTTCCCTCATCTGGAAAATGGGGATTAAGACTGTGAGCCCCACGTGGGACAACCTGATCACTTTGTATCCGCCCCAGCGCTTAGAACAGTGCTTTGCACATAGTAGGCGTTTAACAAATGCCATCATTATTATTAAACAGACACATTCCCTACCCCCAACAAACCCACCAGTCCACAGGGCCCTAATCAATCATCCAGTTCATGGTATTTACTGAGTACCTGCTACACTTAGGAGAGTAGAATAAAGGATGAATGAACTACCTTTAAGGAGCTCTTTTTTTTCATGGTATGTATTAGGCACTTACTTTGGGCCAGGCACTGTTCTAAGCGCTGGGGTAGATCTTGAGAAGCAGCGTGGCACAGTGGAAAGAGCCGGGCTTTGGAGTCAGAGGTCATGGGTTCTAATCCCGACTCCGCCACACGCGTGCTGTGTGACCTTGGACAAGTCACTTAACTTCTCTGTGCCTCAGTTCCCTCATCTGTAAAATGGGGATTAAGACTGTGAGCCCCACGTGGGACAACTTGATCACCTTGTATTCCCCCCCCACCCCGCACCCAGGCGCTTAGAACAGTGCTCCACCACATGTCTGCTGTGTGACCTTGGGCAAGTCACTTCACTTCTCTGAGCCTCAGTTACCTCATCTGTAAAATGGGGATTAAGACTGTGAGCCCCATGTGGGACAACCTGATCACTTTGTACCCCCCCCAGCGCTTAGAACAGTGCTTGGCACATAGTAAGTGCTTAACAAATGCCAACATTATTATTATTATTATTATTATTATTATTATTATTATTATAGTAAGCGCTTAACAAATGCCATCATAATAATAATAATAAAATACAAGGTCATCAGGGTTAAAACAGTCCCTGTCCAACATGCTGCTTCCATACTGTCCTACAGATCAAGCGCTTAGTACAAGCGCTTAGTACAGTGCTCTGCACACAATAAGTGCTCAATAAATACAATTGAATGAGTGAATGAATTGGAGGCAGTATGGCCTAATGGAAAGAGCGCCTAGGAGTCTGAGGACCTGGGTTCTAATCCCAGCTCTGCCGCTTGTCTGCTGTGTGACCCGGGCAAGTCACTTCACTTCTCCGGGCCTCAATTTCCTCATCTGAAAAATGGGGATTCAATCCCCATTCTCCCTCCACCTTCGACAGGGAGCCCCATGTGGGATGGGTACCGGGTACAACCTGATTAATTTGTAACTTGTGCTTCCCAAGCACACAGTAAGCGCTCAATAAATACGACAATGAATGAATGAATCTGCCCCAGGGTTAGAGCAGTGCTTTGCACATAGTAAGTGCCAGGAAATGTGTCTGTTCGACTGTTATACTGTACTCTCCCAAGTGCTTAGTACAGTGCTCAACACACAATAAACGCTCAATAAATAATAATAATAATAGCAACGAAGGCACTTATTAAGCGCTTACTATGTGTAAAGCACTGTTCTAAGCACTGGGGAGGTTACAAGGTGATCAGGTTGTCCCATGAGGGGCTCTGTCATTTAGTTCTCTAAATACAACTGACTGATACTTGATGGGTGAGAAAACTAAGGCATGGAGAATAATAATAATAATAATAATGATGGTATTTGTTAAGCACTTAATATGTGCCAAGCACTGTTCTGAGCACTGGGTTGGGGGGAGACAAGGTAATCAGGTTGTCCCAGATGGGACAGTCTTAATCCCCATTTTACAGATGAGGTAACTGAGGCCCAGAGAAGTTGAGTGACTTGCCCAAAGTCACACAGCCGACAAGTATTCAGTATTCAATCGTATTTACTGAGCGCTTACTGTGTGCTGAGCACTGTACTAAGCGCTTGGGAAGGACAAATTGGCAACATCTAGAGACGGTCCCTACCCAACAATGGGCTCACAGTCTAGAAGGGGGAGACAGACAACAAAACAAAACACGTGGGCAGGCGTCAAAACCGTCAGAATAAATAAATTTATAGCTATATGCACATCATTAACAAAATAAATAGTAAATATGTACAAGTAAAATAGAGTAATAAATCTGTCCAAACATAGTGGGAGAGCCGGGATTAGAACCCACAACCTCTGACCCCCAAGCCCGTGCTCTTCTGCCCCCAACTTAACCCTCCAGGGCTCCATCCCTACCTAAGAGGTTCTTCCACCCGGGTTTACAGGATCCTTCGATCCTTTGATCAGAAATAAATGAAGGAGATTGCTCCAGAGCGCTTAGAACAGTGTTTTGCACATAGTAAGCACTTAACAAATACCATTATTATTATTAGAGAAAATGAGGGTGTTTTTATAGGTCATCGGTTGAGGTCTTGCCACAAGCTTAAATAGGAGATTTCAGGCTTATTTTCCTGGGAGTTAGGTTATTGCCGCGAGCTGCATTTTACTGAAGAGAAAACAAACCCAGAGGGGTTAAGTAACCAGCCCAAGGTCACACAGCAGACCTGGAGCGGGTCCAGGGACAAATCCTCCGCTTTGGCACCCTTGGGCGGCTCATTGGGCTCATTAGAGAAGCAGCGTGGGTTAATTCCAACCTTATGAAAAGGATGCATCCTCCAACTCTCTTTATGTAAACATACAAAAGTATAAAATATATAAATATAAAAATAATATAATAATAATATATAATAATATAATATAATAATATAATATATAACAATATAATAATATAGTATATAATATAAATATATAAATATACACAGCAGTTGTGTATATTTGTACATATTTATTACTCTATTTTATTAATGATGTGTCTATATCTCTAATTCTATTTATCTATTTTTGATACTACTGATGCCTGTCTATTTGTTTTGTTGTCTGTCTCCCCCTTCTAGATTGTGAGCCCGTTGTTGGGTAGGGATTGTCTCTACCTGTTGCCAAATTGTACTTTCCAAGCTTAGTCCAGTGCTCTGCACACAGTAAGTGCTCAATAAATACGATTGAATAAATGAATGAATGAACTCTCTTGTACTGTACGCTCCCAAGCGCTAAGTGCTCAGTAAATACTATCGATTGAGTGATAGAAGGCCTTCAGGCACAAAATTGATGAGCAGTTCAATGTCTGATCAGGACAGATGGCAATGGGGTTGCTCAGCCTATTTCAGAGCACTGTACTGAGAGCTAAATACAGTGCTCTGCACACAGAAGGCACTCAATCCATCAACCGTATTTACTGAGTGCCCAGTACAGCTTGCTGTGGGCAGGAAATATGTCTGTTATATTGTTAATTGTACTCTCCCAAGAGCTTAGTAATAATAATAATAATGGCATTTGTTAAGCGCTATCCAACCTTGGCTTCACAGACTCCGTCCTCTCCTGGTTCTCCTCTTACCTCTCCGGCCGTTCTTTCTCAGTCTCTTTTGCAGGCTCCTCCTCCCCCTCCCATTCTCTCACTGTGGGGGTTCCCCAAGGTTCAGTGCTTGGTCCCCTTCTGTTCTCGATCTACACGCACTCCCTTGGTGACCTCATTCGCACCCACGGCTTCAACTATCATCTCTACGCTGATAACACCCAAATCTACATTTCCTCCCCTGCTCTCTACCCCACCCTCCAGGCTCGCATCTCCTCCTGCCTTCAGGACATCTCCATCTGGATGTCTGCCCGCCACCTAAAACTCAACATGTCCAAGACTGAACTCCTTGTCTTCCCACCCAAACCCTGCCCTCTCCCTGACTTTCCCACCTCTGTTGACGGCACTACCATCCTTCGCATCTCACAAGCCCGCAACCTTGGTGTCATCCTCGACTCCGCTCTCTCGTTCACCCCTCACATCCAAGCCGTCACCAAAACCTGCCGGTCTCAGCTCCGCAACATTGCCAAGATCCGCCCTTTCCTCTCCATCCAAACCGCTACCCTGCTCGTTCAAGCTCTCATCCTATCCCGTCTAGACTACTGCATCAGCCTTCTCTCTGATCTCCCATCCTCGTGTCTCTCCCCACTTCAATCCATACTTCATGCTGCTGCCCAGATTGTCTTTGTCCAGAAATGCTCTGGGCATGTTACTTCCCTCCTCAAAAATCTCCAGTGGCTACCAATCAATCTGCGCATCAGGCAGAAACTCCTCACCCTGGGCTTCAAGGCTGTCCATCACCTCACCCCCTCCTACCTCACCTCCCTTCTCTCCCTCTCCAGCCCAGCCCGCATCCTCTGCTCCTCTGCCACTAATCTCCTCACCGTTAGGCCTCGTTCTCGCCTGTCCCGCCATCGACCCCTGGCCCACATCCTCCCCCGGCCCTGGAATGCCCTCTCTCTGCCCACCCACCAAGCTAGCTCTCTTCCTCCCTTCAAGGCCCTACTGAGAGCTCACCTCCTCCAGGAGGCCTTCCCAGACTGAGCCCCTTCCCTCCTCTCCCTCTCATCCCCTTCTCCATCCCCCCCGTCTTACCTCCTTCCCTTCCCCACAGCACCTGTATATATGTATATATGTTTGTACATATTTATTACTCTATTTATTTATTTATTTTACTTGTACATATCTATTCTATTTATTTTATTTTGTTAGTATGTTTGGTTTTGTCCTCTGTCTCCCCCTTCTAGACTGTGAGCCCACTGTTGGGTAGGGACTGTCTCTATATGTTGCCAACTTGTACTTCCCAAGCGCTTAGTACAGTGCTCTGCACACAGTAAGCACTCTAATAAATACAATTGAATGAATGAATGAACTTTCAAATTGGAGGCTGGGACAACCTGCACTCAGACAAAGCCCTTGTAATAATAATAATAATAATAATAATAATGGCATTATTAAGCGCTTACTATGTGCAATGCACTGTTCTAAGCACTGGAGAGGTTACAAGGTGATCAGGTTGTCCCATGGGGGGGCTCACAGTCTTAATCCCTATTTTACAGATGAGGTAACTGAGGCCCAGAGAAGTGAAGTGACTTGCCCAAAGTCACACAGCTGATAATTGGCAGAGCCGGGATTTTTGACTTTGCCTACCTGAGTTCAAGAGAAGTGAGGTAGAAAGCTTACATTTAGTTGTGGTATCCATTAGGTGCCCGGCTTTGGGCTATGCACCTGGGGTACTAAGCATCTGGGGTAGTAAGCACCCGGGGTATTCAGCAGGAGGTACTAAGTAACAAAGAGAATGGTTGAAGAGAGCTGTTGCAAATAGCCCCAGGGAAAATTGCAAAAAAAAATCCACAGGAATAATGCAGACACAAAGATTAGGCTTCAGAGCCAAAAGTGGAGAAAGCTATTTAAAAAAAAAAAAAAGCCAACCCATCTACGAAAATCCAAAATCCGCAGCATGTTCAAGTCTCTAGCTGGAGGCTACTCCTTCAGAATCAAACAACTCCCCTCCTTCAGTTATAATTTGCAAAAGCCCAGCTAGCTTGAGGGGCACTGAATTTTCTCTCTCCCCATATTCTGGAAATATGCTAAGTGATTCTGCCTGGAAAGAGGACAGGGGTATTTTATTTAGGTACCCACGCACGGAGCACGATATTGATTTTTCTGTCTGCAGCCGAATGGCAGCTCAAATCATTCTCTCCATCTTTCTGCCATGCACCATCCCACTTGTACTTCCCAAGTGCATAGTACAGTGTTCGGCACACAGTAAGCACTCAAAAAATACGATCGAATGAACGAATGAATGAATCTTTTCTTCTCCTGTGCATGCAAACGGCCTCTACTACACTGTTCTCACCCGCAAGGGAGCATAGGTCCCGGAGTGGGGGGCCTTTATGGTTGAAATAGAAAACAACTCACACTATCAGGCTCTGCAAAACAGACGGCAGAGAAGAATCGTGGGCACCCCCCATGAATTTAATAATAATAATGATGGTATTTGTTAAGCACTTACTATGTGCGGAGCACTATTTTAAGCACTGGGGAGGTTACAAGGTGATCAGGTTGTCCCACGGGGGGCTCACCGTCTTAATCCTCATTATACAGATGAGGTCACTGAGTCCCAGAGAAGTAAAGTGACTTGCCCGAAGTCACACAGCTGACAAGTGGCGGAGCCGGGATTAGAACCCATGACCTCTGACTCCAGAGCCCAGGTTCTTTCCACTGAGCCACAGAAAAACATCCAGAGAAGCAGTGTGTCCTATTGGATGGAGCCAAGTCCTGGGAGTTGGGAGAACCTGGGTTCTAATCCTGGCTCTGCCACTTGTCTGCTGTGTGACCCTGGGCAAGTCACTTCATTTCTCTGCATCTCAGTTCCCTCACCTGTAAAACAGGAATTGAGGCTGTGAGTCTCATGTGGGACAAGGACTGATTAACTTGTATTCATTCATTCATTCGTATTTATTGAGCGCTTACTGTGTGCAGAGCACTGTACTAAGCACTTGGGAAGTACAAGTTGGCAACATATAGAGACGGTCCCTACCCAACAACGGGCTCACGGTCTAGAAGGGGGAGACGGATTGCAAAACAAAACAAGACATATTAACAAATTAAAATTAATAGAATAGTAAATATGTATAAGTAAAATAGAGTAATAAATCTGTACAAACATAACTACAGGTGCTGTGGGGAGGGGAAGGAGGTAGGGCGGGGGGGATGGGGAGGACGAGAGGAAAAAGGGGGCTCAGTGTGGGAAGGCCTCCTGGAGGAGGTGAGCTCTCGGTAGGGCTTTGAAGGGAGGAAGAGAGCTAGCTTGGCAGATGGGCGGAGGGAGGGCATTCCGGGCCAGGGGGAGGACAGGGGCCGGGGGTCGATGGTGGGATGGGTGAGAACGAGGCCCAGTGAGGAGGTGAGCAGCGGCAGAGGAGCGGAGGGTGCGGGCTGGGCCGGAGAAGGAAAGAAGGGAGGTGAGGTAGGAGGGGGCGAGGTGATGGACAGCCTTGAAGCCCAGAGTGAGGAGTTTCTGCCTGTTTCGTAGGCTGATTGGTAGCCACTGGAGATTTTTGAGGAGGGGAGTAACATGCCCAGAGCATTTCCGCACAAAGATGATCCAGGCAGCAGTGTGAAGTATAGACCGAAGTGGGGAGAGACAGGAGGATGGGAGATCAGAGTGCTGTATCTACCCCCAGCACTTAGAACTGTGCTTTGCAATAGTAAGAGATTAACAGTGGGTTCAAATCCCGGCTCTGCCAATTGTCAGCTGTGTGACTTTGGGCAAGTCACTTAACTTCTCTTGTCCTCAGTTCCCTCATCTGTAAAATGGGGATGAAGACTGTGAGCCCCCCGTGGGACAACCTGATCACCTTGTAACCTCCCCAGTGCTTAGAACAGTGCTTTGCACATAGTAAGCAGTTAATAAATGCCATCAGTAGTAGTAGTGGTAGTAGTAGTAGTATTGGTAGTAGTAGTAGTAGTAGTATAGTAGTAGTATTGAAGGATTAAACCCAGTTAGCATTTCAAAGTGCAAAATGAGCCAATTTTCCATGGAACCATGCTGCACCTTAGTACCTGGGGGTCCCTATCCCACCCCACCCACAACCCACAGCTCCTTCAGCTGAACAATAATAATAATAATAACAATAATGGCATTTATTAAGTGCTTACTATGTGCAAAGCACTGTTCTAAGCGCTGGGGAGGTTACAAGGTGATCAGGTTGTCCCACAGGGGGCTCATAGTCTTAATCCCCATTGTACAGATGAGGGAACTGAGGCACAGAGAAGTGAAGTGACTTGCCCAAAGTCACCCAGCTGACAGTTGGCAGAGCCGGGATTCGAACCCATGACCTCTGACTCCAAAGCCCGGGCTCTTTCCACTGAGCCACGCTGCATGAGCCACGCTGCATCAATCCTCCATGTGGCCAGCCACTGAGGCACTGCTCTTCAGGCGGCGTTTTCTCGACCGTTTTTGTTCTTGGGATTTTATTTATTTTTTTATTTATTTTGCCGTTCCGGGGCGGTGCACGAAGCTACCATGGAGAAAGGGGGCCGGCTGGTTGGC
This sequence comes from Tachyglossus aculeatus, assembly GCF_015852505.1. Lineage (NCBI taxonomy): Eukaryota > Metazoa > Chordata > Mammalia > Monotremata > Tachyglossidae > Tachyglossus > Tachyglossus aculeatus. The sequence goes on along the minus strand of NC_052074.1, from coordinate 42,387,515 downwards.
GGGTGGCAGGAAAAGCAGGTTTTCCTTACCTACCTAAGAGGAGGAGGAGGAAGAGAGAAGCCCATTTGCTATATCGCCACAACTCCGTTTTGTGTTTCCATCCTCTTGTTCGGGAAATTCTTTGCAAGCATGGAATATCACTGTTTATTGTTGTATTACATTTTCCCAAGCGCTTAGTACAGTGCTCCGCACACAATAAGTTCTCAGTAAATCTTTCATTCATTCATTCAATCATATTTATTGAGCGCTTACTGTGTGCAGAGCACTGTACTAAGCGCTTGGGAAGTACAAGTTGGAATGAGCAGTCGGTCAGCCGGTAGCATCACTGGAGAGGTCCTTGCGTCTGGGCTCAGTGGAAAGAGCACGAGCTTGGGAGTCAGAGGTCATGGGTTCAAATCCCGGCTCCGCCGCTTGTCCGCTGTGTGACTTTGGGCAAGTCACTTCATTTCTCCGTGCCTCAGTGACCTCATCTGGAAAATGTATTATTATTATTATTAAACAGGCCTCTAAACAGGCAGAGAGGCCATGAAGATGACAGAGATCAAAACCCTGTCCTTGTGCAGGCAACAGGTTGAAAGAGGAGGTTATAATCAGTGAAAAACAGCAAGATATAGTGGCTACCGCACAGGTCTGGAAGTATTAAAGGTTGTGGGTTCTAGTTCTGGCTCTGCCACTTGTCTGCTGGGTGACCTCAGGTAAGTCACTTCACTTCTCTGGGTCTCAGTTACCTCATCTGTAAAATGGGGATTGAGACTGTGAGCCCCATGTGGGACAGGAGCCGTGTCCAATCCGATCTGCTTGTATCCTCTCCAGAGCTTAGTACAGTGCCTGGCACACAACAAGCACTCAACAAATACCATCATTGTTATTGCTATTATTCTCTGGGCCTCAATTACCTCATCTGTAAAATGGGGATTGAGACCTTGGGGCCAATGTGGGACAGGGACCATGTCCAGTCCGATTCGCTTACATCTGCCCCAATGCTTAGTACAGTGCCTGGCACACAGTAAACACTTTACAAATATTATTATTATTATTATTAACAAAGGGGAACAGGGCAAATTTCCAAGTGAACCAAACAAGCAGGGACCAGAAGCGTCAACACTCAAGAGCTGTAGATAGGAAAAGACATCTAAACTTTCAGCCCGTTGTGGGCAGGGACAGTCTCTCTTTGTTGCTGAATTGCACTTTCCAAGCGCTTAGTACAGTGCTGTGCACACAGTAAGCGCTCAGTAAATACAATTGAATGAATGAATGAAAAGACACAGACACAAACACACATGAGAAGCAGCCTGGCTCAGTGGAAAGAGCCCAGGCTTGGGAGTCAGAGGTTTAAATCACAGTTCCGCCACTTGTCAGTTACATGACTTTGGGCAAGTCACTTCACTTCTCTAGGCCTCAGTTATGTCATCTGTAAAATAGGGATTGACTGTGAGCCCCCCGTGGGACAACCTGATCACTTTGTAGCCTCTCCTGTGCTTAGAACAGTGCTTTGCACATAGTAAGCACTTAACAAATGCCATTATTATTATTATTATTATTTGGGAGTCTGCACTAAGCTTATGTCATCGAATCACTCAGGGATCTGGCAGAAAAGATTTTGGGCCACGCTGCGGGGAGTTCAGCATTCATTCATTCATTCATTCAATCGTATTTGTTGAGCGCTTACTGTGTGCAGAGCACTGTACTAAGCGCTTGGGAAGTACAAGTTGGCAACATATAGAGACGGTCCCAACCCAACAGCGGGCTCACAGTAGCCAGTGGACAGGGAGAAGTTAGACCACAAATCCCCTCTCTACTTCGGGCTCGGAGCTGGTGGGGCTGAATAAAATCTCTCACCAACAGCCCACCCACAAACCCACCGCCACCAGGCCCAGTGACTCCGCACAGGAGGAAGCCATGTGTCATAAGCAGCCTCCTCCTCCTCCCCAGCAAATCCCACCAGGGCCTTGAGACCCTGGGGGCCCTGGTTTCGAAGCTATCCTTTCTTCATGGAAGTCGCCTCAACAAGTAAAATTCACATAGGGGTGAGCTGTCAATACACCTTGTCTTTCCTGGGTTTGGCAAACAAAATCCGCTGCTGCCCCACCAGTTTGGCAAACAAAGAACTTTTCAGGCTCACTTAGGCTGGGGTCTGGGCCTCTTTGTTCCACAAGGAACTGGAGCAGCTGAGGTATGTTCCCACCTGCGGGGACCTCCAAGGCAGGGCAGGGAGAAGTCACACCCAGGTTAAACTCAGAGATAAGAACGGTAGTCAAATGTGAGACTCCCAGCCCCCCCAACTCCAAACACCAGTAAAATCGATAGGGGTGGTAGTGTGGAGGGCTGATTTTTAAGGCTGGTCTTTCCACCACAACCCCGTGGTTTCCCAGAGCCTGGAGTGACGACAAAACCCTACTTTTTAGAGATAACCTACTCCACCCAAGTAGCACCTGGAATCACTGACCTCTGCCCTTCCCAGGAGCACATCTTTCCCTGGGCACCCAGACTCCTGGGGGAGGTTGGTGGCCCCCCAAAAAAGCACTGTCCTTCAAACACGGCTTTAGACGTTGGCTGGTCCTTCCCTCAACTCGAGGATGGGCGTCCAAGAGGGCGGTAATCACACCGTTCCTCTGAGCATCCTATTGCCATGGAGACAGAATCCTGGACCGGATAAACCATTCGTCTAATCCAATAACGACAGGGCACACGGCCTTAAACTCTCAAATTCAGACCTGTCACGTCCGACTCTCCTAGGGAGCAGACTGAGGGAACGAGAGGGCTTTGAGTAAAAAACAGAGCCCTGTGAAGAGACAATATTTGGCCTTCCATCTGGTCTCCCAACCCTTCCCCATTAGACTGGAAGCTCTTTGTGGGCATGGAATGTGTGTTTTGCTTCTGTTTGTACTTTTCGTGGTCATAGTAGAAATGGTATTTATGCAGCACCTATTTTGTGCAGAGCACTGCACTTAGCCCAAGGGGAAAGAAAAGTCTATGCATCGGAATTGGAAAGGGCTCCAGGACCACAAAATCATCTGTAAAATGGGGATTAAAAACTGTGAGCCGCATGCAGGACGTGGACTGTGTCCAATTTGATTAACTTGCATTTAATCCAGCATTTACTACAGTACCTGGCATACAGTAAGCGATTAACGCTTAACAGATATCATAAAAAAAATTAGAAAAAGGAGGGGGAGAGAGAACAGGTGACACCTATGATAAGGAAGGATGAAGCCTCTCCATCCCCCCATCTTACCTCCTTCCCTTCCTCACAGCACCTGTATATATGTATATATGGTTGTACATATTTATTACTCTATTTATTTATTTATTTATTTTACTTGTACATTTCTATCCTATTTATTTTATTTTGTTGGTATGTTTGGTTCTGTTCTCTGTCTCCCCCTTTTAGACTGTGAGCCCACTGTTGGGTAGGGACTGTCTCTATGTGTTGCCAATTTGTACTTCCCAAGCGCTTAGTACAGTGCTCTGCACATAGTAAGCGCTCAATAAATACGATTGATTGATTGATTGATGAAGCAAAAAAACATAAACCTAGTAGAAATGGCAGGCACAACGCTAAATAAACAAGAGGGATGAGGCACAAATGATGGGTCAGTGACAAACACAAGAGGAATGAGGCACTATTGCTGGAAGAGCGGTGTTTGAGGCTGCTTGTGGCTTGGAGTTCAAAGGTCACAGCTGTGGCCACAGCCTCAGTCACGGTGAAATTTTGCAAGTCGAGAGGGACTCTTATCCCTGCTGCCCCGGTTTCCTCAGTCTCTTTAGGCACCGCTCGAAATCCCTTTTCCTGACTTTTCTCCAGGCGGTTCCAGTCATCGGCGGTGGGTAGAATTAACCAGCCCCTCTTCCTTCCTTGACATTTATACCTATCATCATCGCTTCATGGTTCTTCCCCCCAGCCCACCCTCAGCAGGGAGCGCTTGGCTAAGAGGAGCATCTCATTCCTTTAATCTCCTCTCTGCCCCTCCCCACCAGCACTTAATCGCCTTCACGGCTCGCGAAACTCCCTCCAATTTGTCCAAACCCCCGCCGCGGGATCCCGGAAGGCACAGACCCGCATCCGAGAATGAGAGGAGGGAAGGCACGAAGCCGTTCTCTGAGGCATTCGTTCGCTCATTCGGTCGTATTTATTGAGCGCTTACTGTGTTCAGGGCACTGTGCTAAACGCTTGGGAGAGTACAATACTACAACAAACAGCCACGTCCCCTGCCCACAATGAGCTTACGGTCTAGAGGGGCTGTCCAATGTGGGGCTCACGGCCTCAACTTCCTTTTTACAGATGAGGTAACTGAGGTGTAGAAAAGTCAAGTCACCTGCCCAAGGTCCCCCAGCAGACATGTGGCGGAGACAGGATTAGAACTCAGGTCCTCTACTACCAGGTCCGGGCTCTATCCACTAGGTCACTCTGTATCCTGCTTTCCGTTGCCAGGTGATTTTCACCCCATCACATAATAATAATAATAATGATGGCATTTATTAAGCGCTTCCCCCTTCTAGATTGTGAGCCCACTGTGGGGTAGGGACCGTCTCTATATGTTGTCAACTTGTACTTCCCAAGCACTTAGTACAGTGCTCTGCACACAGTAAGCACTCAATAAATATGATTGAATGAATGAATGAATAAATGAATGAATGAAAGCGCTTACTATGTGCAAAGCACTGTTCTAAGTGCTGTGGAGGTTACAAGGTGATCAGGTTGTCCCACGGGGGGCTCACAGTCTTTAATCCCCATTTTCCAGATGAGGTCACTGAGGCCCAGAGAAGTTAAGTGACTTACCCAAAGTAACAAAGCTGACAACTGGTGGAGCCGGGACTTGAACCCATGACCTCTGACTCTAAAGCCCGTGCTCTTTCCACTGAGCCACGCTGCTTCTCATGATTCAAAAACTTGATGGGCTTTGGAAAACCAGCCTGTATTATCCGAGAATCTTGTGGGTCGGGGGGTAGGGAAGGAGATAAAGAGAAACCACACAAGTCACGGTCTTGATTTCTCCCCACCTCCACTACCACTGGGCTGGCCTTAAAATGTCTTTGGCTCTCGGAGCATTCCAAGACGGGGCAAGAGCGGGGAGAGGGGAGTGAGGGGGTCGCACTCTGAAGATCAGTCCAGCCAAACTCCGCTCTCATCCAGCCCGATCCCACCCTGTCCCGGCGCTTGTGATAGCAGGACCACTGGAAACCAGACTCGCCTGGGATGATGGCCCTAGAAACTGGCCCGGGGGAGACAGGGATGGGATCCTGGCTCCTTTCTAATAATAATCATCACATTTGTTAAGCGCTTACTCTGTGCCAGGCACCGTACGAAGCGCCGGGGTGGATACAAGCAAATCGGGTAGGATACAGTCCCAGTCCCACATGGGGCTCACAGTCTTAATAACCATTTTACGCATGAGGGAGCTGAGGCACAGAGAAGTGAAGTGACATGCCCAAGATCACACAGCAGACAAGTGGCAGAGCTGCGATTAGAACCCAGATCCTTCTGATTCCCAGGCCGTGCTCTCTGTACTGGAGTTGAGTCCGCTTCCCACCAAATACCAATTGGAAGCAGTGTGGCCTAGTGGAAACAGCTAGGGCCTGGGGGTCAAGGGACCTGGATTCTAATCCTGGCTCTGTCACTTGCCTACTAGGTGACTTTGGAAAGTCACAACTTCCCCAGGCCTCAGTTTCCTCAACAGTAAAAGGGGGATTAAATTCCTGTTCTCTCGCCCCCATGCTCTGTGAGCCCTGTGTGACGTAGGGACTGTGTTAGAACAAATTATCCTGTATCTTCCCTAAGGCTTAATATGGTGTTCGACATATACTAAGAGCTCAACAAATACCACAATTATTAGCATTACTATGCCAGAGACATTTTTTGATGTCACTCAGGCAAAATGAAGTTGCCATTCCTTTGGAGACCTGGTTCCAGTTGGAAATCAAGAAATTTGGTCACGGACGTCACAAGGGTTATACCTGCTCTATCTTGGGGGGAAACGGGGAAAAACAGACCTTTTTCCCAAATGACGTTCAAACTGATTCAGCAAGTTTAACTACTTTATGATGACAATTTTCATTCCGAAGGCACATAATTGCCAAGTTTATCAGTGTGGCCACAACTACTTTACATTTATTTTGTAATTCCCCCATAGAATTTAGAGCGCTGACTTCTTCTCTGGCATTGGAAATGACTTAAGAGATGAGGGTCTTATTGGAGTTTTGGGGAGCTTTTTTTTAATGCAGATCTCAGCAGGAACATACACTAGCAATGCAAAAGTTGACATTTTCAGAATAATTATTGATAATAATTACGGCATTTAATAGGCACTTCCTGTGTGCAGAGAGTGGGACCGATACAATCAATCAATCATATTTACTGAGCATTTACAGTTTGCAGAGCACAGTAGTAAGTGCTCGGAAAAGAACATTATACATATCTATAAATGATTTATTTATATTGTCTGTCTCCCTATCTAATAATAATAATAATAACTATGGTATTTGTTAAGCGCTTACTATGTGCCAAGCACTGTTCTAACCACTGAGGTAGATACAAGGTAATCAGGTTGTCCCACCTGGAGCTGAGTTTTAGTCCCCATTTTACAGATGAAGTAGCTGAGGCCCAGAGAAATTCAGTGTTCTCCCTTCCCCTCAGGTTGTGACTCCAAAGTGGGACAAGGATTGTATCCAACCTTATTATCTTGGATCTAGCCCAGCGTTGAGCCCAGTGCTTGGCACAAATTAAGCACTTCAATTCCAATCAGTGGTATTTAGTGAGCACTTAATTATTATTATTTTAATAATAATGATATTAATTATTAGATTAGAATAATCTTCTAGGCTGTGAGCCCGCTGTTGGGTAGGGACCGTCTCTATATGTTGCCAACTTGGACTTCCCAAGCGCTTAGTACAATGCTCTGCACACGGTAAGCGCTCCATAAATACGATTGAATGAATGAATGAATTATTACTATTATTCATTCAATCATTCAATCGTATTTATGGAGCACTTACCGTGTGCAAAGCGCTGCACTAAGCACTTGGGAGAGTACACTATAACAATAGACACATTCCCTGCCCACAATGAGCTCACAGACTAGAGGGGGGAGACAGATGTTAATATAAATAAATAATTGGACATTTATATCGAAATAAATTACAGATCTATACATAAATGTCACGGGGCACTATTATTAACATTATTATCATTATTAATAAAGGATTGCACTTCCCAAGCGCTTAGTACAGTGCTCTGCACACAGTAAGCGCTCAGTAAATACGATTGACTGAAATAAGTCCTGTCAGCCCAGCAACGTGAGAAACACCAAGTCGACCTGCGCGAATCCCTCCCGTTAAGCCGAAGAAGCTCCTGGAGCAGAGATTTGTGTCGCAACCCAAATATCCTCCCCTCCGCAGACGCTTGGGAATGTAATCCTAACAACGCCCAGGAGATCAACGAAAGTCAACCTGCCCAACACGGTGCCAGAGACAGCCAGAAGAAAAAGCCCAGCCGAAAAAAGGAGAGTGGTAACATATCATTATTCCTACAGTGGGGAGGGAAAGCTCCGTGACTCACTAATAATAATAATAATAATAATAATGGTATTTGATAAGCGCTTACTATGTGCCAAGCACTGTTCTGAGCGCTGGGGTGGATACAAGGTCAGCAGGTTGTCCCAGCTGGGGCTCACAATCTTAATCCCCATTTGACAGATGAGGGAACTGAGGCCCAGAGAAGTGAAGTGACTTGCCCAAAGTCACACAGCTGACAAGTGGCGGAGCCGGGATTAGAACCCACAACCTCTGACTCCCAACCCGCAGAGATGGCGACCTTCCCTGGCCTCAGGGTAGCAGCATCCTCCAGCATCCTCATGGGACGTGCACCCCCAGTCCGTGGTCTCCATAATAATGATAATAATAATGATAATAATGGTATTTGTTAAGCGCTTATTATGTGCCGAGCACTGTTCTAAGTACTGGGGTAGACAGAAGGTAACCAGGTTGTCCCACGTGGGGCTCACAGTCTTAATCCTCATTTTACAGATGAGGAAACTGAGGCAAAGAGAAGTTAAGCAACTTGCCCGAAGTCACAGAGCTGACAAGTGGTGGAGCCGGAATTAGAACCCATGACCTCTGACTCCCAAATCCATACCCTTTCCACACTTAGCCTCGCTGCTTAATGACCACATTTATTAAGCGCTTACTATGCGCCAGGCACTGTACTAAGCACTGGGGTGGATATAGAGAAACAGCGTGGCTTAGTGGAAAGAGCTGGGCTTGGGAGTCAGAGGTCATGAGTTCTAATCCTCACTCCGCCACTTGTCAGCTGTGTGACTTTGGGCAAGTCACTTAATAATAATAATAATGATGGCATTTATTAAGCACTTACTATGTGCAAGGCACTGTTCTAAGTGCTGGGGAGGTTACAAGGTGATCAAGTTGTCCCATGGAGGGCTCACAGTCTTAATCCCCATTTTACAGATGAGGGAACTGAGGCACAGAGAAGTGAAGTGACTTGCCCAAAATCACACAGCTGACAATTGGCGGAGCTGGGATTTGAACCCCTGACCTCTGATTCCAAAACCCGGGCTCTTTCTACTGAGCCACGCTGCTTCTCGTCTCCCACCCATCTAGAGAAATCCTAACCTCTTCCCCGACCCCCAAAGAGGGGACATACTTTGGGTTTTTGAACTGCGGTTTTAGCCACCATAAGTAGATCCTTCCACAAAGAGGAGGATTTTCCAAAGTTGAAACAAAGAGAAAGACTTGTGACTCTCTCTGTCACACCATCGGCCTACATCCTACCAAAGGGGTTAACCCAAATCTGCAAATAAAATCCCCACACCCAGACCAAAGCTACCCTCGGCCAGGCTAAGGGGCATGGGGTAGCCCACCCTGCCCAGCTATCGGGTAGGGACCGTCTCTATATGTTGCCAACTTGTACTTCCCAAGCGCTTAGTACAGTGCTCTGCACACAGTAAGCGCTCAATAAATCCGATTGAATGAATGAATGAATGAATCTCCTTAACACTCATGACGTTAGTAAGCTTTCCGTGTCCTTACGCCCATCTCTCCCCAGAACCACAGGACTCTCTCCCACCTTCCTGAAGCCAGAACACACTCAACCTGATCCTGCCTTCAGCCCGAGAATCCAGAATTGGGTTAGACAAACTGCTGGACTGTGTAGACGATGACTCTCCCCGACTTCAAAGCCTTATTGAAGGCCCATCTCCTCCAAGAGGCCTTCCCTGACTAAGCCCTCCTTTTCTCTTCTCCCGCTCCCTTCTGCATCACTCTGATTTGCTCCCTTTATTCATCCTCCCCCCCCCCTCCCCAGCCCTGTGGCACTTATGTCATTTATTTATTTCTCTTCATGTCTGTCTCCCGCTCTAGCCAGTAAGCTCACTGTGGGCAGAAAATGTGTCCTCTTATTATTATTATTATTAATAGCATTTATTAAGCACTGTTAAGCAAAGCACTGTTCTAAGCGCTGGGGGGGGATACAAGGTGATCAGGTTGTCCCACATGGGGCTCACAGTCTTAATCCCCATTTTCCAGATGAGGTAACTGAGGCACAGAGAAGTTAAGTGACTTGCCCAAAGTCACGAAGCTGACAAGTGGCGAAGCCGGGATTTGAACCCACAACCTCCGACTCCATTCATTCATTCAATCGACTCCAAAGCCCGGGCTCTCTCCATTGAGCCATCCTGCTTCTCATATTGTTATATTGTACTCTCCAAGTGCTTAATACAGTGCTCTGCGTGCAGGAAGCTCTCAATAAACACAATTTAACGAATGGTCTCCCCAGACACGGCTCAACACTTTGTCCATCACTTCGCCCCCGAGACCCTTTGCTTGGGAGAGACAGACTTCGGTTCCATGTGGCCCTGGAACCTCCCTTGGCCCAGGGGATCCCTTTCCCACGGTTCCCCAGACGGGATCCTCACAATAAGTTTCCAGCATTCCCACTTTGCCCTCTGAGTCCCTTTCCTCCATCTCCAGGAAAGAAAGGGAATGTAATTCAAGTACCTTGATCCCCAGGAGAGTCAGCTGCTGCCCAAGATTCGGAATGCAAGAATTTTCCCTCCCTGTACCTTGATCCCCAGGAGAGTCAGCAGGCTGCCCAAGATTCAGAATGCAAGAATTTTCCCTCCCTCCACTGGCAGACCTTCCTTAGCCCACGGCAATCCCTTCTCTTGCCCCAACACCTCTCTCCGGTCCACAGCAGCCCCTCAAAATAATTAACACTAATTGTGGTATTTGTTAAGTGTTAACTATGGGTCAAGGGAAGAGTAGGGATTGTCTCTATCTATTGCCAAATTGTACTTTCCAAGCGCTTAGTCCAGTGCTCTGCACCCAGTAAGCACTCAATAAATGCGATTGAATGAATGAATACAAGATCACCAGGGCAGACTCAGTCCCTGGCCCACCCTGGGTTCATCATCCAAGTAGGAAGGACAACAGATACTGAATCCCCATTTTGCAGGTGACGTAACTGAGGCACAGAGAAGTCAAATGACTTGCCGAAGGTCACACAGCTGACAATGTGGTGAGGCGGCATTAGAACCCAGGTCCTCTGACTCAGTCATTCATTCAATCGTATTTATTGAGTGCTTACTGTGTGCAGAGCACTGTACTAAGCACTTGGGAAGTACAAGTTGGCAACTTATAGAGACAGTTCCTACCCAAAAGTGGGCTCACAGTCTAGACTCTCAGGTGATGCTTTTGTCAGTCACGCTACTCCTCATCCCACCCTCTTCCTGCCTCAAAACTACTGAGCATCAACTCTTTCCCACCCCCTTTAAACCGCACCCCTCCCCTCTGGCAAGACCCTTCCAAAACATCACCTCCTCCAGGAGACAATCCCTAATTCCTCCCTCCTCCTCTTCCCAGACCCCTCAACCCTCTTAAACGTTTATCTATATAGCTCTGATACCTACTTTTCTATCCTTTCAACTAGAGGTGCTTCATTAACCAAGATCTGCTAGTCTTTCCAGTTTGAATGTAAGCTTCTTGAAGGCAGGGTTTATTTAGGTCTAGTTTTTTTCATTTTTTTGGAGGGTTTCTCTGTGTGTGTGTGTGTGTGTGTGTGTGTGTGTGTGTGTGTGTGTGTGTGTGGCATTTGTTAAGTGCTTACTATGTACCAGGCACTGTACTAAGCTCTGGAGTGGATACAGGCCAATTGGGTTGGACACAGTCCCTGTCACAGTCTTATCCCCATTTTCCAGATGAGGGAACTGAGGCCCAGAGAAGGGAAGCATCTTGCCCAAGGTCACACAGCGCATATTCATTTGATCATATTTGTTGAGTGCTTACTGTGTGTCGAGCACTGTACTAAGCGCTTGGGAAGTACAAGTCGGCAACATATAGAGACGGTCCCTACCCAACAACGGGCTCACAGTCTAGAAAGGGGGAGACAGACAGCAAAACAGAACATGTAGACAGGTGTCAAAATCGTCAGAACAAATAGAATTATAGCTATATGCACATCATTAACAAAATAAATAGAATAGTGAATATGTACAAGTAAAATAGAGTAATAAATCTGTACAAATATACAAGTGCTGTGGAGGGAAGGAGATAGGGCTGGGGGGTTGGGGAGGAGGAGAGGAAAAAGGGGGCTCAGTGTGGGAAGGCCTCCTGGAGGAGGTGAGCTCTCAGTAGGGCTTTGAAGGGAGGAAGAGAGCTAGCTTGGTGGATGTGCGGAGGGAGGGCATTCCGGGCCAAAGGGAGGACGTGGGCCGGGGGTCGACGGCGGGACGGGCGAGAACGAGGCCCAGTGAGGAGGTGAGTGGCGGCAGAGGAGCGGAGGGTGCGGGCTGGGATGGAGAAGGAAAGAAGGGAGGTGAGGTAGGAGGGGGCGAGGTGATGGAGAGGAGTTTTTGCTCGATTCGTTGGTTGACAGGCAACCACTGGAGATTTTTTGAGGAGGGGACATATGGCAGAGCCGGGATTAAAATCCAGGTCCTTCTGACTCCCAGGCTCGTGGTCTGTCCATTGAGCTACACTATTCCGAATCTTTCTGCAGTCTGGCTTCCAGGGCCCCCGGCCCAACTCCCCACACCCTCCGCACTCCAAGGGGCACGGAGTAACCGGAGCGTAGTGTTGCCGGGGCGACCGTCTCAGTATTTTCCCATCTAACAGCTTTGTAGCGGTGTTCCAGAAACCCGACGCTTTCAATTAAAAAGCTATTAAGGTGCACGGTCTCACCCGGGGTCTTTGTCTGATTTTCCCCCCGCCCCCCCCTTCTTCAAAAAAATGTTTCATGTGCCTCCCTCGAGAGATTGTTATCTGCCGGGGTGATAACAGATTGACGGCCATGGCTGGGCTTTTTAAATGGAATCAGCGTTGGGCCTGCTGGCTTCCGAGGGCGGGAAGCCAAAGGGATGTAATCAAGCTTTATCCGCTCCCAACCTCTAGACGATCATCTGGATTCCCCGCTCTAACCTCACACGCAAAATCTGCCCCGACAAACATGCTAAGAGGAAGAGTTTTTTCTGCCGCGAGATCTGTCATCACCAGGCTGACGGAAATCCTCTCACCCAGAAGTTTCTTGGCGATGCATTTCGCCTCTCACTAAATCATCATCATCAATCGTATTTATTGAGCGCTTACTATGTGCAGAGCACTGTACTAAGCGCTTGGGAAGTACAAATTGGCAACATATAGAGACAGTCCCTACGCAACAGTGGGCTCACAGTCTAAAAGGGGGAGACAGAGAACAAAACCAAACATGCTAACAAAATAAAATAAATAGAATAGATATGTACAAATAAATTAAATAAATAGAGTAAAAAAAATATGTACAAACATATATACATATATACAGGTGCTGTGGGGAAGGGAAGGAGGTAAGATGGGGGGGATGGAGAGGGGGACGAGGGGGAGAGGAAGGAAGGGGCTCAGTCTGGGAAGGCCTCCTGGAGGAGGTGAGCTCTCAGCAGGGCCTTGAAGGGAGGAAGAGAGCTAGCTTGGCGGATGGGCAGAGGGAGGGCATTCCAGGCCCGGGGGATGACGTGGGCCGGGGGTCGATGGCGGGACAGGCGAGAGCGAGGTACGGTGAGGAGATCAGCGGTGGAGGAGCGGAGGGTGCGGGCTGGGCTGGAGAAGGAGAGAAGGGAGGTGAGGTAGGAGGGGGTGAGGGGATGGACAGCCTTGAAGCCCAGGGTGAGGAGTTTCTGCCTGATGCGCAGATTGATTGGTAGCCACTGGAGATTTTTGAGGAGGGGAGTGATATGCCCAGAGCGTTTCTGGACAAAGATAATCCGGGCAGCAGCATGAAGTATGGATTGAAGTGGAGAGAGACACGAGGATGGGAGATCAGAGAGAAGGCTAGTGCAGTAGTCCAGACGGGATAGGATGAGAGCTTGAATGAGCAGGGTAGCGGTTGGGATGGAGAGGAAAGGGCGGATCTTGGCAATGTTGCGGAGCTGAGACCGGCAGGTTTTGGTCACGGCTTGGATGTGAGGGGTGAATGAGAGAGCGGAGTCGAGGACGACACCAAGGTTGCGGGCTTGTGAGACGGGAAGGATGGTAGTGCCGTCAACAGAGATGGGAAAGTCAGGGAGAGGGCAAGGTTTGGGAGGGAAGACAAGGAGTTCAGTCTTCGACATGTTGAGCTTTAGGTGGCGGGCAGACATCCAGATGGAGATGTCCTGAAGGCAGGAGGAGATGCGAGCCTGGAGAGAGGGGGAGAGAGCAGGGGCGGAGATGTAGATCTGGGTGTCATCAGCGTAGAGATGATAGTTGAAGCCGTGGGAGTGAATGAGGTCACCAAGGGAGTGCGTGTAGATGGAGAACAGAAGGGGACCAAGCGCTGAACCTTGGGGAACCCCCACAGTAAGGGGATGGGAGGGGGAGGAGGAGCCTGCAAAAGAGACTGAGAAAGAACGGCCGGAGAGGTAAGAGGAGAACCAGGAGAGGACGGAGTCTGTGAAGCCAAAGTCAGATAGCGTGTTGAGGAGAAGGGGGTGGGCCACAGTGTCAAAGGCAGCTGAGAGGTCGAGGAGGATTAGGACAGAGTAGGAGCCGTTGGATTTGGCAAGCAGGAGGTCATTGGTGACCTTTGAGAGGGCAGTTTCCGTGGAATGTAGGGGACGGAAGCCAGACTGGAGGGGGTCGAGGAGAGAGTCACTGATTTAGGCAGATTCCACGATCGGAAGCGTGGAAGGGTCTGAGGGCTAACTTCTCTCGGAACATCTCCTCTCCCAAGGTCTTTGTACCCAGTAATCTCCATCCGCAATCGCCGAGCAGATGATCATTTTCCACAATGATGCGTTAATTCCAGTAGTGATCGCTGAATGGGCAGTGACGTGCCCAGACTGTAAGCTTGTTGTGTCTGTTATATTGTTGTATCATACTTGTTAAGTTCAAGTCACTTAACTTCTCTGTGCCTCAGTTCCCTCATCTGTAAAATGGGGATTAAGACTGTGAGCCCCCCATGGGACAACCTCATCACCTTGTAACCTCCCCAGCGCTTAGAACAGTATTGTGCACATAGTAAGTGCCATCATTATTATTATTATTATTACTCTCTTAAGCACTTAGTATAGAGGTCTGCACTTAACTTCTCTGTGCCTCAGTTCCCTCATCTGTAAAATGAGGATTAAGACTGTAAACCCCCATGGGGCAACCTCATCACCTTGTAACCTCCCCAGCGCTTAGAACAGTACTGTGCACATAGTAAGTGCCATCATTATTATTATTATTATTACTCTCCTAAGCAATTAGTATAGAGGTCTGCATTTAACTTCTCTGTGCCTCAGTTCCCTCATCTGTAAAATGGGGATTAAGACTGTGAGCCCCCCGTGGGACAACCTGATCACCTTGTAACCTCCCCAGTGCTTAGAACAGTACTGTGCACATAGGTAAGTGCCATCATTATTATTATTATTATTACTCTCCTAAGCACTTAGTATAGAGGTCTGCACTTAACTTCTCTGTGCCTCAGTTCCCTCATCTGTAAAATGGGGATTAAGACTGTGAGCCCCCCGTGGGACAACCTGATCACCTTGTAACCTCCCCAGCGCTTAGAACAGTACTGTGCACATAGTAAGTGCTATCATTATTATTACTCTCCTAAGCACTTAGTATAGAGGTCTGCACACAGTAAGTGCTCAATAGATACGATTGACTGGCAAGTCCTCAGACTCCCAAGCCTAGACTCTTTTCACTAGGCCACACTGCTTATAAATTATATCAGTTGCTGCCTCCCCTTTAGATTGTAACTCTCTTGAGAGTAGGGATGACGTCTATTATATTATACTCTACCAGGGCCTCAATGGGCTTGCAGGGGCGTGACTTAGTGGAAAGAGCACGGGTTTGGGAGCCAGAGGTCGTGGGTTCTAATCCCTCCTCTGCCACTTGTCAGCTGTGTGACCTTGGGCAAGTCACTTAACTTCTCTGAGCCTTAGTTACCTCATCTGTAAAATGGGGATTAAGACTGTGAGCCCCAGGTGGGACAACCTGATTACCCTGGATCTACCCCGGTGCTTAGAACAGTGCTTGGCACATAGTAAGCGCTTAACAAATGTCATTATCATTATTATTACTCCTGCCTGAAGCGTCCTAATGATTTATCTGGGTTCCACATCAGAGAGCCACGGGCCGGCTGGTGTGAAAAGACAAACCCTGGTGTCAGAGCCCCTCTGCTCGGCTACTGATGATAGACTGTGAGCCCATTGTTGGGTAGGGACTGTCTCTATCTGCTGCCAAATTGCACTTTCCAAGTGCTTAGTACAGTGCTCTGCACACTGTAAGCGCTCAATAAATACGATTGAAAGAATGTACGAACTACAGCGGTCGAATTGCATCTCTGCCCCCGCAGACACATGCAGTGATGGATGGGAAGGACAAAGCTCACCTCCTCCGGGAGGCCTTCCCAGATTAAGCCCCCCTCTTCCTCTGCTCCTTCTCCCCTCCCCATCACCCCAACCCGTTCCCTCTCCTCTACCCCCATCCCCACTTGTTTATTTCCATATTTATCACATATATATAAATATATATAAATATATAAATATTTATACATATTTATAATTATAATTCTATTTATTTTTATTAATGATGTGCATATAGCTATATGTATATATGTTTGTACATATTTATTACTCTATTTATGTATTTATTTTACTTGTACATAGCTATTCTATTTATTTTATTTTGTTAGTATATTTGGTTTCGTTCTCTGTCTACCCCTTTTAGACTGTGAGCCCACTGTTGGGTAGGGACTGTCTCTATAGGTTGCCAACTTGTACTTCCCAAGCGCTTAGTACAGTGCTCTGCACACAGTAAGCGCTCAATAAATACGATTGATTGATTGATTGATCTATAATTCTGTTTATTTATAATGATGCTACTGAGTCCTGTTTACTTGTTTTGATGTCTGTCTCCCCCGTTCTAGACTGTGAGCCCGGTGCGGGCAGGGATCATCTCTGCTGCTAATTTGGACTTCCGGAGTGCTCAGTACAGTGCTCTGCACACGGAAAGCGCTCAATAAATACGATTGAAGGCATAAATCGCCAGATGCGACCCAGCTGACAGACAAGAGGGTCCGTTGGTGCCCGGGTGGGCTCTGGCGGTCCGCGGAGACTCTTTGACTTTCTGAAGGGGCCGTTGTGGAGGAGAGAGGTCCCGGGAGAGAGAGGCGAGTGATGAGATAAAAATATAGATGGAAAAGTTTCCAGTTTAAGTTGAAAATGACGATTAAAACCTCAAGCACCATGTGGGACAGGGACTGTGTCTGACCTGCTTAGCTTGTCTCTACCCCAGTGCTTAGTACAGTCCCTGGCACATAGTGTGCGCTTAACAAATACCATTAACAAATACAAGTAAAGTACTCTGCACGCAGTGGGAGCTCAATAAATACGGTTGAATGAAATACCATTTAAAAAAAAATCTGCTCTGTACCTCAGTTACCTCATCCATAAAATGGGGATGGAGATTCTGGGCCCCACCTGGAACATGGACAGTGTCCAACCGAGAGAAGCAGCGTGGCTCAGTGGAAAGAGCCCGGGCTTTGGAGTCAGGGGTCATGGGTTCAAATCCTGGCTCCGCCAATTGTTAGCTGTGTGACTTTGGGCAAGTCACCGAACTTCTCTGTGCCTCAGTTCCCTCATTTGTAAAATGGGGATGAAGACTGTGAGCCCCCGTGGGACAACCTGATCACCCTGTACCCTCCCCAGTGCTTAGAACAGTGCTTAGTACAGTGCTCTGCACACAGTAAGCACTCAACAAATACGATTGAATGAATGAATGCTTTACACATAGTAAGTGCTTAATAAATGCTATTATTATTATTATCATTATCATTACCCCAGAGTTTACTACAGTCCCTACTACATAGTAAGTATCTATGCTGTGGGCAGGGCACATGTCTTCCAACTCGGTTATATTGTACTCTCCCAAGCCCTTAGTACAGTATTATTCACACAGTACACACTCAGATTAACAAATACCATTATAAAACAGAAACAGGGGGATGGCACTAAAACGCTAAATCTGCTCTTCCGCTCAGTCGCAAGCTCTTTGAAGGTAAGGACCAACTCAACTGCATTCTCCCAAACATTTAGTACAGCGCTTTGCGCCCTGTAGGTGCTCAATAAATACTCATTTGCCAGTAGTTGATCAAAACCACCTCTTCTTGCTGAGCACGGTCCGCAGCAGTGATGGCGGGGGAACCATCCTACACCAAGCCGCCCTCTCCCAAGCACTTAGTAGACTGCTCTGCACATAGTAAGCACTCAATAAATACCGTCCATGAGGACGGTAAGTCGTGACCTGGCTTTGACTTCTAGCTCTTCCGCTAGGTCTTCAAACCCAAGAGTGAATCTTCAAAAATGGAGGAAAAAGCCAAAAGAGAAGAGGCAGATTGGGAGGGGATGTCTTTCTGATGGGCAGGGTGTAGTCAAGGAGGAAGAATGGGATTATGGAGGGAAGGCCAGGAAGCAGAGGGAGAGCGGTCAAAAGGGCACTGGGGGTGGTCATTCATTTATTCATTCATTCAATCACATTTATGGAGCGCTCACTGGGTGCAGAGCACTGTACTAAGCGCTTGGCAAGTACAAGTCGGCAACATATAGAGATGGTCCCTACCCAACAACGGGCTCACAGTCTAGAAGGGGGAGACAGACAACAAAACATGGTCGAGAGAGCATTGGGGGGTGGTTGAAAGAAGAGTGGGGGGCGGTGGAGAGAACCCCGGGGAGCGGTCGAGAGCGCAATGGAAAGCAGCTGAGAGAGCACCGGAGAGCAGTTGAGAGAGCATCAGGGAGGGGTTGGGGGAACCCTCTGTCTCCCCCTTCTAGACTGTGAACCCTCTGTTGGGTAGGGACCATCTCTATACGTTGCCAACTTGGATTTCCCAAGCGCTTAGTACAGTGCTCTGCACCCAGTAAGCGCTCAATAAATACGATTGAATGAATGAATGAATGGAACAGTCGAGAGAGCACTGGGGAGCAGTCGCCACCTGTCTCCACGTTTCGTTTTGTTGTCTGTCTCCCCCTTCTAGACTGTGAGCCCGTTGCTGGGGAGGGACCGTCTCTAGATGTTGCTGCCTCGGACTTCCCAAGTGCTTAGTGCAGTGCTCTGCACACAGGAAGCGCTCAATAAATATGATTGAATGAATGAATGAATCAATCGTATTTATTGAGCACTTACTGTGTGCAGAGCATTGTACTAAGTGCTTCAGTGAATGAATGAATGAATGAATCAATTGTATTTATTGAGCGCTTACTGTGTGCAGGCACTGTACGAAGCGCTTGAATGAATGAATGAATCAATCAATCAATCGTATTTATTGAGCGCTTACTGTGTGCAGAGCACTGTACTAAGCGCTTGGGAAGTACAAGTTGGCAACATATAGAGACAGTTCCTGCGAGGGAGCATCGCAGGCAGTCGAGTGAGCACCGGGGAATAGGGGAGGGAATAGAATAGACAAAGGGCACTCCCTGCATCCTTATTCCTTCCAGGGCTCGCCCTCTCCCCCGGCCCCTCACCCTACCCCAGTGGAGCCGAGCCCAGGTGCCCGGCACATTTTTCCGCGAAGCCAGAGAACGTGTTCGGTCAAGCAGGCCGTGTTAGGAAGCAGAAGCTTCCCTCTCCCGCCCCCCGGGCGGTGGGGCGGGAACCCTTCCTCCCAGTGATCCCCGTGGGGACAACCCGCTCAGGATGCCGCTGGGAGGAGCCGCGTGGAAGTTGGAGGCAAAACCATCTCCGGCCCCATTCCGGCCTGGGCCCCGCCGATGGCTATAACCCTTCCCTCAGCTGTGTGTGACTTTGGGCAAGCCACTTCACTTCTCTGGGCCTCAGTCCCCTCATCTGTAAAATGGGGATAAAGACTGTAAGCCCTCTGTGGGACAACCTGGTCACCTTGTGACCTCCCCAGCGCTTAGAACGGTGCTTTGCACATGGTAAGCGCTTCATAAATGCCATCGTTATTATTATTATTATTCCCTGCCTGGGATGCCCACGGCCAGAGGGGTGGATCGAAGGCCCCATCCAGAGTGGGAAGGATAAGAGGGTGGCCTAGCTCTAGAACCCGGGCCTGGAAGACAAAGGAACCGGGTTCTAATCCCGGCTCCGCCATTTGTCCGCTGTGTGACCCTGGGAAAATCCCTTCAATCAATCAATCAATCAATCGTATTTATTTAGCGCTTACTGTGTGCAGAGCACTGTACTAAGCGCTTGAGAAGTCCAAGTTGGCAGAGACGATCCCTACCCAGCAATCAATCAATCAATTGCATTTATTGAGCGCTTACTGTGTGCAGAGCACTGTACTAAGCGCTTGGGAAGTCCAAGTTGGCAACATCTAGAGACGGTCCCTACCCAACAATCAATCAATCAATCATATTTATTGAGCTCTTACTGTGTGCAGAGCACTGGACTAAGCGCTTGGGAAGTCCAAGTTGGCAACATCTAGAGACGGTCCCTACCCAACAGTGGGCTCACAGTCTAGAAGGGGGTGACAGAGAACAAAACCAAACATATTAACAAAATAAAATAAATAGAATAGATATGTACAAGTAAAATAAATCAATAGAGTAATAAATCCATACAAACATATATACATATATACAGGTGATGTGGGGAAGGGAAGGAGGTAAGATGGTGGGGATGGAGAGGGGGAGGAGGGGGAGAGGAGAGGGGGAGGAGGGAAAAAGGCACTTCCCTGTGCCTCAGTTACCCCATCTAGAAAACGGGGATTGAGACTGTGAGCCCCACAAGGGACAGGGACTGTGTCCAATCTGATTTGTTTGTATCCACCCCAGTGCTCAGTACAGTGCCTGGCACATAATAAGCGCTTAACAAATACCATAATTATTATTATTATTCATTCACTCATTCAATCAATCGTATTTACTGAGTGCTTACTGTGTGCAGAGCACTGTACTAAGCACTTGGAAAGTACAAGTCAGCAACATATAGAGACGGTCCCTACCCAACACAGGCTCATTATTATTCACTTCTCTGGGCCTCAGTTACCTTGTCTGGAAAATGGGAATTAAAACCATGAGCCCCTTGGGGGGCAGGTACATGATTAGCTTTGATCTACCCCAGTGCTGAGAACAGTGCTTGGCACATAGTAAATGCTTATTTATTTATTTATTTTACTTGTACATATCTATCCTATTTATTTTATTTTGTTAATATGTTTGGTTTTGTTCTCTGTCTCCCCCTTTTAGACTGTGAGCCCACTGTTGGGTAGGGACTGTCTGTATATGTTGCCAATTTGTACTTCCCAAGCGCTTAGTACAGTGCTCTGCACATAGTAAGCGCTCAATAAATACGATTGATGATGATGAAATACCATTGTTATTATTATTATTATCATAATGAGTGAGGGCTTCACACACTGTCTTCCCCCTGCCCGATGAGGATTCCCGACGAGGCTGCCCATCCCGAGGGGCGGGGAGGACGGAGGGCAGCGTGGCCAGTGGATAAAGCTCGGGCCTGGGATTAAGAAGGACTCGGGTTCTAATCCCGGCCCCGTCGCTTGTCTACGTGTGACCCTGGGCAAGTCACTTCACTTCTCTGGCCTCATCGGTAAAATGGGGATTAAAGCTGTGATCCCCACATGGGACACAGTCCAATAACCTGGTACCTACCCCAGCGCTTAGTACAGTGCCTGGTACATAGTAAGTGCTTAACAAGTACCACAATTATTATCATTATCATTATCCAAAGGATTTGCGTCAAATGGACAGCCCTTTCGGAGCTCTCAGTTCCCCAAGCAGCAGATTCATTCATTCATTCAATCGTATTTGTTAAGTGCTTACTGTGTGCAGAGCACTGTGCTAAGCGCTGGGGAATACAAGGTGATCAGGTTGTCCCACGTGGGGCTCACAATCTTAATCCCCATTTCACCGATGAGGGAACTGAGGCCCAGAGAAGTGAAGTGACTGGCCCAAAGTCACACAGCCGATAAGTGGCGGAGCGGGATTAGAACCCATGACCTCTGCCACCCAAGCCCGTGCGCTTTCCACTGAGCCACGCCTGTCTCTCCCACGGACACTTCCCGTTTGCGAGAAGGAGGGAAACAACTAAGAAAGCAAATCAAATATGGAAACGAGAGGCCGCTCCCTCCAGGAAGCGAACCGTTCGCCAGTCGCCAGGGAAGCGCTTTTTTGAGGCCCGTTAGCATAATTACTTACTGATTGAGTCTGCGATGGCACCGGGCCTGCCTCCGTTTCCCCCTCTGCATCACGCAAGGATGAGGTCGGCTTCGAGAAGCCGGGTCGGGGATGGGAATGATGCCTCATCTGTAAAATGAGGATTAAGACTGTTAGCCCCACACAGGACAACCTGAATACCTTGTATCTACCCCAGCGCTTAGAACAGTGCTTTGCACATAGTAAGTGCTTAACAAATACCAATATTACTATTATTATCGTTACTTAGACTGTAAGCTCCACAAACACAGAACACAGAACAGTTTCACCCCAGGCCGCCGATCTCCTAGGCTTCTTCCAAATATCCCACACTCACCAATCACCGAAGGTTAGAGAAGCAACGTGGATTAGAAAAAAGAGCACAGGCCTGGGGGTCAGAGGACCTGGGTTCTAATTCCGGCTCTGCCAATTTCTTGTTGGGGGACGTGGGGGAAGTCACTTTACTTCTCTGGGCCTCAGTTTCCTCAACTATAAAATAGGGAACAATAATAATAATGATGATGGCATTTGTTAAGCACTTACTATGTGCAAAGCACTGTCCTAAGCGCTGGGGAGGTTACAAGGTGATCAGGTTGTCCCACGGCGGGGGGCTCACAGTCTTCATCCCCATTTTAGAGATGAGGGAACTGAGGCACAGATAAGCTAAGTGACTCGCCCAAAGTCACACAGCTGACAACTGGCTGAGCCAGGAATCGAACCCATGACCTCTGACTCCATTCATTCATTCAATCGTATTTATTGAGCGCTTACTGTGCGCAGAGCACTGGACTAAGCGCTTGGGAAGTACAAGTCGGCAACATATAGACACGGTCCCTACCCAACAGTGGGCTCACAGTCTGGAAGGGGGCTCTTTCCACTGAGACACGCTGCGTCTCTATAAATAAATGGGGATTAAATACCCTACTCTCTTTAGTTCCCCTTTCTATATCAAGACTGATGAAAGAATCATAATAATGATAATGGTGTTCATTTTGAATTTTTAAAGCGATGGTTCAGAAAAAAAATGTATTTGAGTTCATATTATCATCCTTAGAGAAGCAGCGTGGCTTACTGCAAAGAGCCCGGGATTGGGAGTCAGAGGTCATGGGTTCTAATTCCAGCTCGGCCGCTTGTCAGCTGTGTGACCTTGGGCAAGTCACTTAACTTCTCTGTGCCTCAGTTGCCTCATCTGTAAAATGAGGATTAAGACTGTGAGCCCCACACGGGACAACCTGATTACCTTGTATCTACCCCAGCGCTTAGAACAGTGCTTTGCACATAGTAAGCGCTTGACAAATACCAATATTACTATTATTATCATTACTTAGACTGTAAGCTCCATGCAGGACAGTGTCTGTCTGACCTAATTAACTTGTAACTACTCTAGCACTTAGAACAGTGTTTGACACAGAGTAAGCACTTACCAAATACCTGTATATATGTATACATGTTTGTACATATCTATTACTCTATTTATTTATTTTTTTTTTTACTTGTACATATCTATTCTATTTATTTTATTTTGTTAGTATGTTTGGTTTTATTCTCTGTCTCCCCCTTTTAGACTGTGAGCCCACTATTGGGTAGGGACTGTCTCTATATGTTGCCAACTTGTACTTCCCAAGCGCTTAGTCCAGTGCTCTGCACACAGTAAGCGCTCAATAAATACGATTGATGATGATGATGATGAAATACCATGAAAAAAAAATCAGTCAATAAATCAAGGGTCTATCCCAGCCTGATTGCGGTCTCTCTGTGACTAAGAACTCGGCTTCCCATCTACCCTCCAGCCCCGAGAAAGCATCGCTCATCTCCGCCCCGCTAAATAGCAAGCTCCTTGAGGATAGGGATTGTGTCTTCTAACTCACGTACTCTACTAAGCGGCTAATAAAGTGTTCTGCACATAGCAGGCGTTCAAACAATACCACCGATTAAGTTCAGGGTCACAGACCACAGCTAAGCCAGTCATCAGCTGGTCCCTATAGCACTGAGCCAAACGCCTTACATTCTTAGACTCAATCAATCACTGGTATTTATTGAGCACCTCCTGAGAGCCCATTCGATTGTAAACTCCTTGAAGGCAGGGAACTTGCCTCTCGTTTTTTGTTGTTCTTTCCCAAGCAAGTGGTCCGGTGCACTGCCCTCAGGGGCTGCTCAGTACACTGCCCTCAGGGGGCAACCAGTACATACATTCCACTGATCGATCAGTTTCCAGACAACAGACCCTCAATTGGAAAGATGCCCGTTATCCCAGGCAAAACGAGCAGGCTTCCCACATTCAATCAATCAGTCAGTCATTCAATTAATCGTATTTATTGAGCATTTACTGTGTGCAGAGCACTGCACTAAGTGCTTGGGAGAGTATAACAAGTCGGTAGACATGTTCCCTGCCCACAATGAACTTATATGTTGCCGATTTGTACTTCCCAAGTGCTTAGTACAGTGCTTACTGTGTGCAGAGCACTGGACTAAGCGCTTGGGAAGTCCAAGTTGGCAAGATATAGAGACGGTCCCTACCCAACAGTGGACTCACAGTCTAGAAGGGGGAGACAGAGAACAAATCAAAACATAGTAACAAAATAAAATAAGTAGAATAAATACGTACAAGTAAAATAGAGTAATAAATATGTACAAGCATATATAACATATATATATACTTGTACTTACCAAGCGCTTAGTACAGTGCTCTGCACACAGTAAGTGCTCAATAAATACGATTGAATGAATGAATGAATGAATATACAGGTGCTGTGGGGAAGGGAAGGAGGTAAGGTGGGAGGATGGAGAGGGGTGCTTAGAACAGTGCTTTGCACATAGTAAGCACTTAATAAATGCCATCATCATTATTATTATTAATAAATACGATTGAATGAATGAATGAATCCCACCTGTCACGTCACGTCTCTGAGCCCACAAGAGAGACTGTGGCCAGGCCTGGCTAAAACCCTCCTCTTGGCCTCCCAGCCAGCTCACTCCTCTCTGTCAAAACCGACTCCTGATTTATTGATTTGAAATTACAGGCTGGCCCACCGGGTCTTGTTGAAACAGGGAAAAAATGTTTCGCCTCAGCTTCCCGCCGCCGTCGTTCTTCATAGGCACACCACCCATATACACATCGCACACACCCCAACTGTGGAAAATAAACCAAACTCTTTGGATGGCTGAACAAGGTGGAGGTTTTATTTCCAGGGTTGATGTGGGGGGATCGTCACTGACGGATCGTGGTTACTGTGCCGGGGATGGAATCATCTGTTCACTGATCTTTCCTGTGGTGATCCCACTCTTCTCCCCTTCCTTCCCCACTCCTTTAACTCTCTTCCTGGAGAGTTAACACTCCACCCCAGCCAACACTACTAGCCCAAACGAGAGGCAGTGTAGTCCACTGGTTAGAGCCCAGGGCCTGGGCGCCAAGAGACCCAAATTCTAATCCCGGTTCTGCCAAGGGTCTGCTGTGTGACCTTGGACAACTCACTCACCTCTTCCGTTGGTTTTATGGTATTCGTTAATAATAATGATAATAATAATGGCATTTATTAAGCGCTTACTATGTGCAAAGCACTGTTCTAAGCGCTGGAGAGGTTACAAGTTGATCAGGTTGTCCCACGGGGGCGCTCAGAGTCTTAATCCCCATTTTACAGATGAGGGAACTGAGGCACAGAGAAGTGAAGTGACTTGCCCAAAGTCACACAGCTGACAATTGGCGGAGCTAGGATTTGAACCCATGAAGTTATAATATATACATAATATAGAATATATAATAATAAAATAAAATAATGTGTGATGTATAATAAATATATTGTATACTATTATATATTATATTGCATTATATTATATTATATTATATTGCATTATATATTATATTATATGTTGTTATGTTATGGTATGTTATGTTTTATGTTGTTTTATGTTATGTTATGTTATGTTTTATGTTATGTTATGTTATGTTGTTATGTTATGTTATGTTATATGTTATATGTTATGTTTTATGTTATGTTATGTTATGTTATGTTATGTTGTATTGTATTATATAATAAGTGCTTATTATGTGTGAAGCACTGTACTAAGAGTTGGGGTAGATAATTTAATCAGGTCAGACCCAGTCCCTGTTCCACACAGGGCTCACAGTCTAAATAGGAGGGAGAACACCTACTTCACCCTCGTTTTACAGTTGAGGAAACTGAGGCCCAGAAAAATTAATTGACTGGCAGAGCAGGCAAGTGGCAGAGCCTGGATTAGAACCCAGATCCTCTGACGTCCAGGCCCATGCCCTTTCCACGAGGCCATGCAGCTGATTCGGTACACAGTTAAGCACCTAATAAATATCACAATCATTATTAACCAATGTCATGATTAAGTGCTATTACTACAGATCATAATCGTTCCTGACTCGGGGAAGAATGACAAGGCGGGAAGGGCTATGCACCAGGAGAAGGAAGGAAGGGTCTCACCTGGCCAAACCTGAGGGAATCATGCCCACATTGCGGGTGGGAAAAGGAGATATTCCATGTGAGGACAGGTCAGGCACAGGTGCTCGATATTGTACTTCTGTCTGTCTCTGACAAACGGATGACTAAACGGTAGTTTTTTTAAATGGCATTTGTTAATCTCCTACTATGTGCCAGGCACTATACTAAGTGGTGGAGTAGATACCAGCTAATCAGGTTGGACGCAGTCCCGGTCCCCCATTCATTCATTCAATCGTATTTATTGAGCACTTACTGTGTGCAAAGCCCTGTACTAAGCACTTGGGAAGTACAAGTCGGCAACATATAGAGACGGTCCCTACCCAACAGCGGGCTCACAGTCTAGAAGGGGGAGACAGACAACAGAACAAAACATATTAACAAAATAAAATAAATAGAATAAATATGCACAAATAAAATAGAGTAATAAATCTGTACAAACATACATACATATGTACAGGTGCTGTGGGGAGGGGAAGGAGGTAAGGCGGAGGGTGGGGATGAGGGGGAGAGGAAGGAGGGGGCTCAGTCTGGGGAGCCCATGGGGCTCACAGTCTTAATCCCCATTTTACAAACGCGGTAACTGAGGCCCAGAGAAGTTAAGAGACTTGCCCAAGGTCACACAGCAGACAGGTGGCAGAACCGGAATTGGAACCCAGATCTTTCTCACTCCCATTGTGCTCTATCCACCAGACCACACTGCTTCTCTAGTTAAGAAAGTGGGGTCAGTCCCACGGGAGTGCTGACTCTAGAATGGGCAGTCCGGTTTTCGAGTGGTCTGACTCCTGTCCTGTACAGAGAAGCCCCTGATGTCTTTATGTCTGAGATTTTTATTTCAACACCCAGCCTCCCTCCGCCTCAGTTTCTGCCATCGAGTGCCGTGGCTCGGACATGGCGCCCATGTCCAAAGGGATCTGGGAAGGGGACGCAAAGGCCAAGTAGCGAGCGGGAAGGGTTGAGGGTCCGGCAAACTCAGGGTGTGTCACAACATGCTGTGCATGCTCAGGGGAGCACGTGTGTTGCTCTCCCATCCTCTTTCATCCCAGCTCTCTGACAAGACCTGAGAGTTTCCCCCAAACGGTCTGGAGAGATCTGAAATGGTGGCTCTGGGTCTCTGGAGCGTTTTGAAATCTGTTTCCTTCCAGTCCCCATCCACCTCTATGATCTCTGCCCCTTTTAGACTCTGCTCTCACCGTGAAAAGCTGGTACCTGTGGTCAAGAGTGAGAAGGACAGACACACATGAATTCATAGCCAACGGGTCAAGCCATGACTGCTGAGGAGAATGAGGGGACGATATACCTGGGAAGATGGGGAAACCCAGGATTGTGGGTCCAAAATAGAGCCCTCATAAAAATTCCCCCAATCAGCATCCCAGGGTACAGGAGGAAGTCGCCCAGGTCACCTTAGGGCCACTAATTCCCAACCTGGAGGGCTCTGTGATGCCAATGACAATGCCATTGTTTATAAA
Source organism: Tachyglossus aculeatus (assembly GCF_015852505.1). Lineage (NCBI taxonomy): Eukaryota > Metazoa > Chordata > Mammalia > Monotremata > Tachyglossidae > Tachyglossus > Tachyglossus aculeatus. Next base: position 42,359,960 of record NC_052074.1, on the reverse strand, counting down.
ATGGGCAAGGACTGGGCTGGGAAACCTGAGATCTGGAAGCACACCTCCCACACCGGGATAAATCCCTGGGAAAAAAAATCATCACCAAATAAATTGCAAATTCCTTAAGAACAACCGCATGAGTTCATCAGAAACAAGTCTGGTCAGATTCACCTCAGCAAGGTAGACGGGATGGGTTGGCTGGGGCCAGGCAATAGCTTTCCTTTCCCCTCTCGATCTTTAACCAGGTTGTTGATTAGGTAACGGTCACCGGGTAAATACAGCCCGCTCCAGAGCTTCTAAACGAGTGACCCACCAGAATGTCCAGGGAGTGCCATGTTGGCGCTCAAGAAGGTGGCCATTTTCACCTCATGGAAAATATCATAAACGGAAGGCCAGCCCAAGTGGCTGAAACTGCCAGGGGCTAAAATCCCCCAGACCAAATGTGAATCCACATGAAAAACACCATGGCCAAGTCTAGAGAGCCCAAGATTGGAAGTCAGGGGACCAGGGTTCTAATCCCGGCTCTGGCCCCGGCCTGCTGTGGAACCTTGGACAAGCCGTTAATTTCTCTAAGCCTCCCTTTCCTCATCTGTAAAATGGGGATTAAAAACCTACATTCCTTCCCACTTCAACTGTGAGTCCCCTGAGTGACAAGGACCGTGTCCGTTCTGCTTATCTTGTATTTACCTCAGTGCTTAGTATAGTGGTCGGCATATATTAAGTGCTTAAGAATGACGACAATTATTATTATCATCCTAGCCAACCCCAGTTTCTCTGCCCCAGTCCAGCAGGCCGGTGTCCATCCAAAGTCCATCCACGGAAACCTCAGGGTTCTGCTTTCCACCCGGCCTGCTTCTATTGCTCAGAGGGAGCGCTTTCCCCGAGAGTTGAGCTCAGTGAGCCTCCAGTTCAGAAGGTCAAATTTAGGTTTCTGCCCCTTCATCCAAATCAGCTTCTTGCCCAACCCCATCCTCGGTCTCATTCACTGCCTGCCGGCCGACTGCTCAACCCAAACTTCTCCCTCCTCTGTTCCAGGGAAATCACCAGAAGGTCCAACTCTGGCCTTTGGCCTAGCGGTAGACCCCAGGCTTCGGTAATCAAAGGCTCCCCTCACTAGCAGGCACACCTGCACCCCACCCTGAGGGGAAATTCCTTCCCCAACCACCCATCATCCTTGCCCGGGAGTCCCCCACTGGGCCCTGGGACCGTTCTGGGCCCCAGTTTCCTCATTTCCTCCACTCAATGAGGCAGAAAGCAGGGCTTGAGTTATGGCCTGCCACGGCCTCACTGAGCCGGTGCGCTTTTCCAGTCACCTGAATCCCGGGAGATTATTAACCACAGCATAATGCTCTCCCCGATCACACACCCCAAATTCTCCTCCCCTGCGTGGTTGGGATCAAAGCTGTGGTGCAAATCGTAAACGCTGCCTCTCCACACTGCTGGCCTTTAATAGATGGCTTAAACCCAGGCCATCCCATGATCCTACTCCATGGGACACCATTATACAGGAACCACCGACCCGAAAACGAAGAGGAAGAGAGCCTTTACTCTGCTGCCCCATCAGCCTCTCAGCTAGGGTGGGCAGGGGCGTCTCTCACTGGATGAGGTCACATGCTACACGGATCTTAAGGCATCATCTCAAGCTCCATTTTGGAGGAACTCCAAACTGAGGTGATCCCAGAGCATTTCCCCAGAGGGCTCCGGAGCCCTTCCCCAACTTGCTCCACAAGCCCTCTCAGGCCAGCGTGGAATCTGGCCCCGTGTCCAAGCTGAGAGAGTTGGCAGCAGGAACCGCAGCTTGGCACAGAAAACAAACCAGATTCCGGGACATTGGCCAGCTGAAAATCGGGCAACCGGACACCTTCCTCCCGGACCCAGGTATCTGCACAAGGCCAAGCCATCCTCAGACATTTCCTCGGGATGTTCCTCCAGCCCTCCAACTTCCTCACTCCTCCTCTTCGCCTGTTACAGTGACATTCCAGATGCCCAAGAAGAAGCCTACTGTCCTCAGACTTACCGACAAAGATCCTTTAAGGAAAATATCCCCCTCCCTCCCCTGTTTCAAAATAATAATAATAACGGCATTTGTTAAGCGTTTACTACGTACAAAGCACTGTTCAGGGCACTGGGGGCGGATACAAGATGATCAGGTTGTCCCTTGTGGAGATCACAGTCTTCACCCCCGTTTTACAGATGAGGTCACTGAAGCTCAGAGAAGTTAAGTGACTTGCCCAAGGTCACACAGCAGACAGGTGGTGGAGCCGGGATTAGAACCCACGACCTCTGACTCTCAAGCCCGGGCTCTTTCCACTGAACCATGCTGCTTCTCATGGGGATCTCACACCAAGAGCAGAAAGACAGCCACAAATTAAAGAAGGAGCTCAGTTATTCGAGGCAGGAAAACCTGTCTGCTCTTCCAGCAGAATGGGGAAGGTATGAATTGAGTGGTGTGTCAAAGCTCCAGGTATACATATATACCTGTACATATGTATATGTTTGTACGTATTTATTACTCTATTTATTTATTTTACTTGTACATATTTATTCTATTTATTTTATTTTGTTAATATGCTTTGTTTTGTTCTCTGTGTCCCCCTTCTAGACTGTGAGCCCACTGTTGGGTAGGGTCCGTCTCTGTATGTTGCCAACTTGTACTTCCCAAGCGCTTAGTACAGTGCTCTGCACACAGTAAGCGCTCAATAAATACGATTGAATGAATGAATGAATGAATGAATGAAAGCTCGATGAAAGTGACCCTGGTATTTTTGATCTATTAAGCTCTGGTTCCACTTCCCCTCTCTGACTGCTAATCCTGCCATACCCAGGAGCGAGAGCTACCTGAGACATTTTAACACCCTCCCACCCCCAGGAAGAAAAGGGTCAACGCCAAATTATCCACTTTGTAGCCAAGCCGGTGAAGAACACGGCAATTAGGAATTAAAGCCTGCTCATTGGAGCACGATTAACTCCAGAAATGTTGATATGGATCATCTCAAAAATAAAGGAAAATAAATGCCCTTCCATTCTCCCCTTACTGTCTCCAAGCTTTCCAAGATGGAACTCTCTTCCCGATTCCTGGGAAAATAAGCAGGCACATTGTGAGTGTCACTGGATGAGACCAGTATTAGGTTCATCGCTGAAGCTGGGCAGTGAAAAAAAAATCAGAGGAAACAGGTCTATCAATGGGGGCATGGGGAAGTTATGATAATAATAATAAATAATAACAACAGGTTTCATTAAGCACATACTATAGGCTAAGCACTGTAATAATAATAAGAAGAATAATAATGGCATTTATTAAGCACTTACTATGTTCAAAGCACTCTTCTAAGTGCTGGGGGGGATACAAGGTAATCAGGTTGTCCCACGTGGGGCTCACAGTCTTAATCCCCAGGCCCAGAGAAGTCAAGTGACTTGCCCAAAGTGGCGGAGGCGGGATTAGAACCCATGACCTCTCACTCCCAAGCCCAGGCAGCGTGGCTCAGTGGAAAGAGTACGGGCTTGGGAGTCAGGGGTCATGGGTTCTAATCCCGACTCCACCGCTTGTCTGCTCTGTGACTTTGGGCAAGTCACTTAACTTCTCTGTGCCTCAGTTAACTCATCTGAAAAATGGGGATTAAGACTGTGAGCCCTGCACAGGACAACCTAATCATTTTGTATCCCCCCCCCCAGCACTTAGAACAGTGTTTCGCACATAGTAAGCGCCTAACAAATGCCATCATTATTATTTCCGCTAAACCATGCTGTGGGGCTTTTTTTTCCCCTCTCATCACTTATATTTACGCTGGTTTGTCAGGCTATAAATTCCTCGAGGACAGGGACCAGTATTGAGTTACAGTGTCTTGTACACCGCTCCGCTCTATCAAGACTTTGCTGGAGGAAAAAGCAGCCAAATACCAAGAAGCAGTATGGCTTAGAGGAAAGAGCCTGGCCTTGGGAGTCAGAGGTTGTGGGTTCTAATCCCGCCTCCGCCACTTGTCAGCTGTATGACTTTGAGCAAGTCACTTAAAGCCCCCCTTTTCCTCAGCTCTCCCTCCCCTCCACCTCACAGCACTTGTGCATAGATGTACATATCTATAATTCTATTTATTTATATTAATGCCAGTTTACTTGTTTTGATGTGTCTATATCTATAATTCTATTTATCTATATTGATGCTATTGATGCCTGTTTACTTGTTTTGATATCTGTCTCCCCCCACCTAGACTGTAAGCCCGTTGTGCTCAGAGATTGTCTCTCTTTATTGCTGAATCGTACTTTCCAAGCACTTAGTACAGTGCTCTGCACACAGAAAGCGCTCAATAAATACAATCGAATGAGTGAACTTAACTTCTCTGTGCCTCAGTTCCCTCATCTGCAAAATGGGATTAAGACTGTGAGCCCCATGTGGGACAACCTGATTACCTTGTATCTACCCCAGCGCTTAGAACAGTGCTTGGCGCATACTTAGCAAATAACATCATTATTAAAATTTGATTGGAAACTCCTTGAGGGTAGGGATAGTGTCTTATTGCTCCCGTAGGTCCTCCCCACAAGCTCCTGGCATTTATTCAATCATATTTATTAAGCGCTCAGTGCTTCACACACACAGAAGGCACCCAAGATGAGCAGATGGGAAGATAATAGTAATTATAGTTATGGGAGTTTTTTGGTTTTGAATTATTTATGGTATTTGTTAAGTGCTTATTATGTGCCAGGCACTGAACTGAGCACTGGGGGTACATACAACTTAATCAAGTTGGGCACCTGTACTCCCTCTTATATTTAGAGAAGCAGCATGGCTCAGTGGAAAGAGCCCGGGCTTTGGAGTCAGAGGGTGTGGGTTCAAATCCTGGCTCTGCCAATCGTCAGCTGTGTGACTTTGGGCAAGTCACTTCACTTCCTTGTGCCTCGGTTACCTCATCTGTAAAATGGGGATGAAGACTGTGAGCCCCCGTGGGACAACCTGATCACCTTGTAACCTCTCCAGCGCTTAGAACAGTGCTTTGCCCATAGTAAGCGCTTAATAAATGCCATCATTATTATTATATTGTGAGCCCCACGTGGGACAGAGACTGCATCTGACTCAATTATCTTGTATCCACCCCAGGGCTTGGCACAGAGCTTGGAACAGAGTAAGCGCTTAAACACAATTATTGTTATTATTATTATTATTATCACTGCCCAATCAACACACAAACATCCCAGGACTATACTCCACAAACGCAATTTGTTGGGAGATCTGGGCTGAGTGAGTCACTCCCACTGGGTGACTTCTGTGTTTATTTTCTTTGGTTTCATTGGTGGGTGGCAGCCACTCCAACTCCCTGAACAAACACGCGGAAGACACCCTTTGACCTCGCCTTTAACGAAAAAGGGGAGGGAGATCAGAGAGGCAGTGGGATGATTCAGTGCTACCTGTCTGGTTGGGATTCAGGCGGAGCAGCATACAGATTTCCCCTCCTGACAGTCCAGAAACACGCCCTGTCTGTCCTTTTTAGAACAGGTGTCTGATTCTTCCCGCCGCACCCCTATACCCTAGGCAGGGTGGCCCTTGGTCTGAGCTTCTTACCATCACCACCACCAACACTCAGGACGTCACGGAGATGGAGAGTTAAATATCTCACGACTCTAGACCGTAAACTCGTTGGGAGCAGGGAATGTGTCTTTTATATCGTACTCTTGCAAGCGCTTACGATAAAGTCAGCGCTCAATAAATACGACTGATTGACTCACTGCCCCAGAGCATGCGCGTTGACCATTTTCCAAGTTCCCCACGAGAAGCCGCGTGGCCTAGTGGATAGAGTTGGAGCTTAAGCGTGGCTCAGTGGAAAGAGCCCGGGCTTCGGAGTCAGGGGTCATGGGTTCAAATCCCGGCTCCGCCACTTGTCAGCTGTCTGACTTTGGGCAAGTCACTTCACTTCTCTGGGCCTCAGTTACCTCATCTGTAAAATGGGGATTAAGACTGTGAGCCCCACGTGGGACAACCTGATCTCCTTGTAAACTCCCCAGCACTTAGAACAGTGCTTTGCACATAGTAATCGCTTAATAAATGCCATTATTATTATTATTATTAAGCATCAGAAGGACCTGGGTTCTAATCCTGGCTCTGCCACTTGTCCGCTGGGTGACCCTGCTTCACCTCACTGGGCCTCAGTATCCTCAACTGCAAAATGGGTATCAAGATTGTGAGTCCCACGTGGGACAGGGACTGCGTCCTTTGTGATTTGCTTGCATCCACCCCAGCGCTTAGTACGGTGCCCGGCATATAGCAAGCGCTTAACAAATGCCACAATTATTATTATTACATGCTCACAACCTCAATTCCAAAGTCCAGTTGCGCCGAAGTCCATTCTTCAGGGCAAGGCAGAGAGGCGGCCCATCCTCTATCTTTGAGGAGATTTTCTAGACTGTGAGCCCACTGTTGGGTAGAGACCGTCTCTATATGTTGCCAACTTGTACTTCCCAAGTGCTCTGCACATAGTAAGCGCTCAAAAAAATACAATTAAATGAATGAATGAATGAATGAAAGAATTCCAGGCCCTCCAGGATCATCATCAATCGCATTTATTGAGCGCTTACTGTGTGCAGAGCACTGTACTAAGCGCTTGGGAAGTACAAATTGGCAACATACAGAGACAGTCCCTACCCAACAGTGGGCTACCAGTCTAAAGGGATGGCAGGTGCCCTCTCTCAAGGCCTTACCCGCTTCTCCCCAGCCCAAAATCTGCATCCCACAAGGAAAGCGGGCACAGCACAACACGGCTTTAGCTCCCACGCTTCAGCCACAAAGAGGATGGAGGGGGAAGAGGCAAGCCAACCTGGTGAGTCCATTAACCTCCACCCCAAAGCATGAGGCTTGATGCCTATTCATTTGCATCCCCATAACGATGGAAGCCTCATTATCCCTCTCCAGCCCTGACTCAGTGCCAGCCCAGCTAGGGCACCGCTGCATCAGGAACTGAGTAGCGACACGTCTGTTCTTGCAGAAACCCTTTTCGATTTGCGGGGTTTTTTTTTCCTTCCCCCAAGTGTAACCACTTTTGAAGCCAGAGGAAGAGTTTGGGGGTGTCCTGGGCGCTCCACAGGGCGTGTTTCCGGGTTTGTTTCGGTGTCGGTTTTCTGTAGGGGGTGGAGCAGACAGAGGCTTATCCAGGAACAGGCCAACACAAAATGCTTCCTCTTCTAGGTGCGCTGGAGCTGTGTTTAAATCGCAATGTTGGGGTTGCCCTAGCGTGGCTCAGTGGAAAGAGCCCAGGCTTTGGAGTCAGAGATCAGGGGTTCAAATCTCTGCTCCGCCAATTGTCAGCTGTGTGACTCTGGGCAAGTCACAACTTCTCTGTGCCTCAGTTCCCTCATCTGTAAAATGGGGATTAAGACTGTGAGCCCCATGTGGGACAGCCTGATTACCTTGTATTCCCCCTCCGGCGCTTAGAACAGTGCTTGGCACATAGTAAGCGCTTAACAAATATGAAAATTAGTATTATTATCCCTGCACCCCTGTCTTGAGGCTGCCAGTGGGGAAGGTGGACCAGACCCAACAGTAGTAATGGTACTTACTAGACCCCTACTGTCCTAAGTGCTTGGGAAATTGCAAGGCAAAAGTCACGTTCCCTGCCCACAAGGTGCTTATGTATTTCTTGTTATTATTCAAAATTATTTTCCATATTAATAATAATAATAGTAATGGCATTTGTTAAGCGCTTACTATGTGCAGAGCACTGTTCTAAGCGCTGGGGGGGGGGGGTTACAAGGTGATCAGTTACCTTATCTGTAAAATGGGAATTAAGCCTGTGAGCCCCACGTGGGACAACGTGATCACCTTGTATCCTCCCCAGCACTTAGAACAGTGCTTTGCACATAGTAAGCGCTTAGCAAATGCCATTATTATTATTATTATTAATATTATTATTACAAGGCGATCAGGTTGTCCCACGTGGGGCTCACAGTCTTAATCCCCATTTTACAGATGAGGTAACTGAGGCTCAGAGAAGTTAAGCGACTTGCCCAAGGTCACACAGCAGACATGTGGGGGAATCGGGATTCGAACCCATGACCTCTGACTCCAAAGCCCGGGATCTTTCCACTAAGCCACGCTGCTCCTCTAATTATTAATAATAGCATAATAATAATGTGCCAAGCACTGAATTAGATACTGGGGTGAAGGATCACCAGATCTGCCCAACGCAGGGCTGCCAGTCTAACGGGGAAGGAGATCAAGCTTTTCATTCCCGTTTTACGGATGAGGAAACCGAGGCCCAGAGAAGTTCAGGGACTTGCCCAAGGTCACCCAGCATCAAATTCCAAAGCCGGAATTAGAATCCAGGTCCCCTGATTCCCAGGCCAGGGCTCTTTCCACCAGGCCATGCTGCTCCTCAACCTGTACTAAGCAACTAAGCGGGGGTGCGGGGGTGCATGTGTGTTTTCAGGGGGAGGAGGAAGGGTCCCAGCAGAAGATGGAGATAAAGAGATGAAACACCCCCTGCAAGCATCACTGGGAATGACTGGAATCACTGGGAATTGGCGAGCCTCTACCCTGAAACGTCAGGGCAGAGAATTTAGCCCACTGTTGGGTAGGGACCATCTCTATATGTTGCCAACTTGTACTTCCCAAGCGCTTAGTACAGTGCTCTGCACACAGTAAGCGCTTAATAAATACGATTGAATGAATTAATGAATGAGAACTTGGGTGGAGGAACTGATTTTTGGAGAAGCAGCGCGGCTCAGTGGAAAGAGCACCGGCTTTGGAGTCAGAGGTAGTGGGTTCAAATCCCGGCTCCGCCACTTGTCAGCTGTGTGACTTTGGGCAAGTCACTTCACTTCTCCATGCCTCAGTTACCTCATCTGTAAAATGGGGATTAGGACTGTGAGCCCCCTGTGGGACAACCTGATCGCCTTGTAATAATAATAATAATAATAATAATAATAATAATGGCATTTGCTAAGCGCTTACTATGTGCAAAGCACTGTTCTAAGTGCTGGGGAGGATACAAGGTGATCACGTTGTCCCACGTGGGGCTCACAGGCTTAATCCCCACTTTACAGATAAGGTAACTGAGGCACAGAGACGTTAAGCGACTTGCCCAAAGTCACAGAGTTAAGTGGCCTCCCCAGTGCTTAGAACAGTGCTTTGCACATAGTAAGCACTTAATAAATACCGTGATTATTATTATTGTTATTATAGTGCAAGTGGCTTGCACGGTGCCACTGAACCACTGTCAACAGCTGTGAGCCCACTGTTGGGTAGGGACCGTCTCTATATGTTGCCAACTTGTACTTCCCAAGCGCTTAGTACAGTGCTCTGCACACAGTAAGTGCTCAATAAATACGATTGAATGAATGAATGAACAGTTGGAGGGCAAACAGCTTGGCTAGGAAAGTAGAAATGGGGGTGTTATTCCATTCCCTACGTAACCAGCCCCCGTCCCCAAAAAACACCCCTTCTCCCCTCAGTTCGGAGGCCTTCCTTCCACCCACTTCTCTCAGAGAGACATGGGGTCCGCTAAGGACCCTGCACCTCTCCAGATTCCCCTTGTCTCTTGGTCCCCTTGGTCCTGGAGTGAAGGACCACAGGGAATGTCACTCCATTGATTTCCTGGGAGTGGCTCTGCTTGCATTGGGATTGAAAACGTTATGTGCCTGGGAACTAGGTAAAATCGAAGAACCCCATAAAAACCGAAGCCAAAGGTGGAGTGTGGGAAACCAGACACGACTGAACAAACAGCCTAACCTGCACAAACACGGCAGTCCCTTTCTGTTTCCCCTGCGATTCAATTAACCGAAGGAGCGAACACCAACAAAATCAAATAAAAATGTACTCTCTCCTCACCCCACCTACACACACAGATCGTCCCCCAAACAAGAAGGCTAGAGATCCCCACATTTTTAGAGCAACTTTATTCAATCTGGGGGTTTTTTAGACCAGTCTCCGTCCTGTTTCGGCCTGCTTCAGACCGTTTGGAACCTGAAGTGCTCTTTGAGAGGCAGACTCCACTTTGGGAATACTTAGAAGCTTCACCGTAAGCGGAACCGGAAAGAGGGCACGAGTCGATGCTTATTCCAAAGACACTCAATCAGTTAATTGTATTTGTTGAGCGCTTCCCGTGTGCAATACGACAGAGTTGGTAGACACGTGCCCACGAGGAGCTCACAGTTTAAGGGGGGGATAGTAGTTTGAATAAATTACAAATACGTACAAAAGTGCTGTGGGGTGAAGGGTTGGGTGAATAAAGGGTGCAAATCCAAGTGCAAAGATAATGCAGAAGGGAGTGGGAGAAGAAATGAGGGTTTAGTCAGGGAAAGCCTCTTGGAGGAGATGTGTTTTTCATAAGATTTTGTACGTGGGGAGAGTGATCGTTGTCGGATATGAAAGGAGAGGGAATTCCGGGCCATAGGCAGGATGCGGGTAAGGGGTTGCCGGTGTGATAGTTGTGATTGAGATACGGTGAATAGGTTGGCAATCAATCAATCAATCTTTCAACCAACAGGATTGATTGACCAACTGCCTGTGATACCACTAGGGAGAATTGCAATAGAACTAGGAGACACAATCTCTGTCCTCAAGGAGCTTAGAGAAGCAGCGTGGCTCAGTGGAAAGAGCCCGGGCTTGGGAGTCAGAGGTCATGGGTTCTAATCCTGACTCCGCCGCTTGTCAGCTGCGGGACCTTGGGCAAGTCACTTCTCTGTGCCTCATTCCCTCATCTGTAAAATGGGCATTAAGACTGAGATCCCCACGTGGGACAACCTGATTATCTTGTATCTCCCCCAGCGCTTAGAACAGCGCTTGGCATATAGTAAGAGCTTGACAAATACCAACATTATTATTATTATAATCCGGGAGGGGACACCGCAATCATTCTGAGCCAGATTCCGGGCTAGGAGTGCTAAAGAGAAGCAGCGCGGCTCAGTGGAAAGAGCGTGGGCTTTGGAGTCAGAGGTCATGGGTTCAAATCCTGGCTCCACCAATTGTCAGCTGTGTGACTTTGGGCAAGCCACTTAACTTCCTGTGCCTCAGTGACCTCATCTGTAAAATGGGGATTAAGACTGTGAGCCCCCCGTGGGACAACCTGATCACTTAGTAACCTTCCCAGTGCTTAGAACAGTGCTTTGCACATAGTAAGCCTTCATAAATGCCATTATTATTATTATTATTATTATTATTATTAATAATAAAGAAAAGCTCTTGGGCAATTTCCACTCCAAGAGAGACTGCTCCATTTCTGACTGCTCTCCCCCCACATTCGGCCGGTCCCCTCTCCTCTCTCCCCGCTTTCACTCTGGTCACAGCGCACCACTCATGAGCCTCCAGGGCAGAGGAAACTGAGTTTGTTTTGTTTTATGGTATCTGTTAAACTATGTGTCAAGCACTGTTCTAAGCGCTGGGGTATATGCGAGTTTATCAGGCCGGATGCAGCCCCTGTCCCACACGGGGCTTGGAGTCTAAATAAGAGTCGAAGGGGCACTCAGCGTGGCCGAGCCGAGGAGTCTAGGATCTATGTCCAGTCCCTTTCTATGTCACCTTTCCAGAAGGGCACAATAAGCATCCACCACCTGACCCATTTGGTTCCGAGTCTCGGCACCCTCGCCAGGACAACCTCACTATGTGACTTCCCGGCAGTCTGTGCCCCTGTTATCACGTCACAGCCTGGAAGGAGATGCCCGGCAGAACAGCGAGGTGCCCAAATCCAGCAAGTTTCTTTGTTCGCTTTTTTTTTTTAACGGTATATGTTAAGTGCTTACTCTGTGCCAGGCTGGGGTAGATACGAGGGAAGCAGGTTGGACACAGTCCACGTCTCACATGGGGCTCACAGTCTGAATCCCCACTTTACGGATGAGGGAACTGAGGCACAGAAAAGTGAAGTGACTTGTCCAAGGTCACGGGGCAGAGAAGTGGTGGAGCCGGGATTAGAACGTAGATTCTTCTGATTCCCAGGCCCGGGCTCTAGCCACTAGGCCGCATGGATTCATTCATTCAATCGTGTTTATTGAGTGCTTACTGTGTGCAGAGCACTATGCTAAGCGCTTGGGAAGTACAATTCAGCAACAAATACAGACAATCCCTGTCCACAGCGGGCTCACACGGCCACCCAAGCATTTACCTCGGGCTCACCTAGGTTCACACTGGGAAAGAACAGGCAGCACCCAGTGACTGGATATCTGCATTTGGTGCCCACCTGGGAACTACTTATGAGTACAGGCAATCAATCAATCGGATTTGGTGAGCGCTTACTGTGTGCAGAGCACTATGCTAAGCGCTTGGGAAGTACAATTCAGCAACAAATAGAGACAATCCCTGTCCACAGCGGGCTCACACAGCCGCCCAAGCACTTCCCTCGGGCTCACCTAAGTTCACACTGGGCAAGAACAGGAAGAACCCAGTGACTGGATATCTTCATTTGGTGCCCACCTGGGAACTACTTCTTTGTACAGGCAATCAATCATATTTAGTGAGCGCTTACTGTGTGCAGAGGACTGTACTAAGCACTTGGGAGAGTACAATATACCAGAAACGGTGGTTATGTTCCCTGCCCACCGTAGGCTTACACCTAGACTGGAAGCCCCACATGGGACAGGGACTGTGTCCAACCTGATTAGCTTGTATTAATCGTATCTATCAGTACAATGCCTGGCACATAGTAAGTGCTTAACAAATACCATTAAAAACATTATCTGCATTCAGAAACTTCTCCATGCTTCAGTTCCCCCATCTGTAAATTGGGGATTCCATACCTGGTCTCCCTCCTACTTAGACTCTGAGCCCCATGTGGGTCCTGATTATCTGTATCTAATGCAGCGCTCGGCACCTATGGCTCACTGGAAAGAGCCCGGGCTTTGGAGTCGGAGGTCATGGGTTCGAATCCCAGCGCCGCCACATGTCTGCTGTGTGCCCTTGGGCAGGTCACTTCACTTCTCTGAGCCTCAGCTACCTCATCTGTAAAACGGGGATTAAGACTGTGAGCCCCCCGTGGGACAACCTGATCACCTTGTACCCCCCCCAGCGCTTAGAACAGCGCTTTGCACATAGTAAGCGCTTAATAAATGCCATAATTATTATTATTATTAACAAATACCACAATTATGATTATCATTAGATGCCAGCTGCAGATAATCAAAGCAATATGCAATCCACACCCACTTCTCCTCCTTCAATATCAGCTCCAATCTCCTTTTCCAGTACTTACCCACCCTAACTTAGCCCAACCCCAGACCTGCCTGGCAGTTGACTAAAGCTCAGAGAGGGGGAAGAGAGAAAGCCACGGAGCAGTCGCTCGGATCCCGAAGGGTGGGAGCCTGAGGAAAACTATGGCATCAGTGCACAGCAGCAGCAGGAATGGAGAGAGAAGAGACGACGGCAGCCCGAAGTGAGGATTCAATCATTCGATCGTATTTACTGAGCACTTACTGTGTGCGGAGCAGTGAACTCGGCGCTTCGGAGAGCACAGTACCACAATAAAACAGCCACGTTCCCTGCCCACATCGCGCTTACAGTCTAGGGGGGGGGAGTGAGATGGACAGAAGGGCAAACAGAGGATGGAGAAGAGACTTTCCTTGAGACATAGCTGGGTGGCACCAACTGCCCCAGGGATACCCAGCAGGTGAGGTTGGAAAACCTCTCCGAAGTCAACGTGGATAATCCAGTGTGGAAAATCGGGAGCCTCCTGTAAAAATCATTAGCGAAGCAGCACGGCCTAGTGGAGCGAGCACAGGCCCGGGAATCTGAGGGCCTGGGTTCTAATCCCAACCCCACCTGCTGTGTGACCCTGGGCAAGGCACTTTACTTCTCTGGTCTTCTAGACTGCGAGCCCACTGTTGGGTAGGGACCGTCTCTATATGTTGCCAACTTGTACTGCCCAAGTGCTTAGTACAGTGCTCTGCACACAGTAAGCGCTCAATACAATTGAATGAATGAATGAATGGTCCTCAGTTCCCTCATCTGTAAAATGGGGATTCAAAACGTGTTCTCCCTCCTTCTTAGATGCGAGCCCCCTACGGGGACCCGATTATCTTCTATCTTCATACCACAGTTATTATTATTATCAGAAGCCACATATTCAGCCTCATATTCATATGAGAAGCAGTGTGGCTCAGTGGAAAGAGCCCGGGCTTTGGAGTCAGAGGTCACGGGTTCAAATCCCAGCTCTGCCAATTGTCAGCTGGGTGACTCTGGGCAGGTCGCTTCACTTCTCTGGGCCTCAGTGACCTCATCTGTAAAATAGGGATTAAGACTGTGGGCCCCATGTGGGACAACCTTGATTACCTTGTATCCCCCCGAGCGCTTAGAACAGTTTTTGGCACATAGCGCTTAACAAACACCAAATTATTATTATATTCAGGAGGAATCTTGTTGAATCCTTTTTAGAAATGCTGCTACCAGGTCTGATTTTTGTAAGTAAACCGTGAGCTCCCTGCGGGCAAGAAATATGTCCGATGCTTTTATTGTGCTTTTCCAAGCACCCAATAATGTGTGCTACATTCAATAGGTACTCCATCGATCAATCAATGGTATTTATTGAGTGCTTGCTGTGTGCAGAGCACTGTACTAAGCACTTGAGAGAGTACGATACAATGGAGTTGGTAGATATGTTCGCTGCCCACGAGGAACTTACAGTGGAAAGAGGGAGACAGATACTATGTACTAGAAGCAGCGTGGATTAGTAGAAAGAGCATGTGCTTGGGAATCAGAGGTCATGGGTTCAAATTCCGCCTCTACCTGAGTGACTTTGGGCAAGTCACTTCACTTCTCTGGGCCTCAGGTATCTCATCTCTAAAATGGGGACTATGACTGTGAGACCCATGTGGAACAACCTGATAACCCTGTATTCATTCATTCATTCAATCATATTTATTGAGTGCTTACTGTGTGCAGAGCACTGTACTAAGCACTTGGGAAGTCCAAGTTGGCAACATATAGAGACAGTCCCTACCCAACAGTGGGCTCACAGTCTAGAAGGGGGAGACAGAGAACAAAACATATTAACAAAATAAAATAAATAGAATAGATATGTACAAGTAAAATAAATAGAGTAATAAATACGTACAAACCCAATACTATTAGCTTTAAAATTATTTTTAGTGAATCTCAGACTTATGAGCCTAACTAATCCGTCCCAAATGATTGCAGAACACATTGCCCCTAACATCTAGAGAGTTTGAGTGTCCCCACCCACGGAGCCCCAGCCTGGGACCCCGGAGAAGATCATTCTTTCAATCGTATTTATTGAGCGCTTACTGTGTGCAGAACACTGTACTAAGCGCTTGGAAAGTACAAATCGGCAACAGATAGAGACAATCCCTACCCAACAACAGGATTACAGCCCAGAAGGGGGGAGACAGACAACAAAACAAGTAGACAGGCATCAATAGCATCAAAATAGATAAATAGAATTATAGCTAGATACACATCATTAATAAAATAAATAGAATAATAAATATGTGCAAATATATACAAGTGCTGTGGGGAGGGAAAGGGGGTAGGGCAGAGGGAGGGAGTGGGGGCGATGGGGAGGGGAGGAGGAGGAGAGGAAAAAGGGGGCTCAGTCTGGGAAGGCCTCCCGGAGGAGGTGAGCTCTCAGGAGGGCTTTGAAGGGGGGAAGAGCCGAGAAGCAGCCTAGAAATCAGAAGGAGCAGAGTTCTAATCCCAGCTCGGCGGTGTGACCTTGGTCAAGTGTTTTAATGTCTCTGTGCCTCGGTTCCCTCACCAGTAAAATGGGGATCAACACTGTGAGCCCCATAAGGTACATGGACTGTGTCCAATTTGATGGACACAGCATATCTGCCTCAGCGTTCAGTACGGAGCCTGGCACGTAGTGAGTGCTTATCAAATACTGTGACAAAAAGGTGGCCAGTTGGAGCGTCTCTGGAGACATTGACTGACTTGGGCACTGGAGAAGGCTGGGGAAATGGGGAGGGATGGATACAAGATGAACGGCGTGGCTTCGTGGAAAGAGCCTGGACTTAGAAGTCAGAGGTCGTGGGTTCTAATTCCGCCTCTGCCACTTGTCAGCTGTGTGACCCTGGGCAAGTCACTTCACTTCTCTGAGCCTCAGTGACCCCATCTATAAAATGGGGAAGAAGACTTTGAGCCCCACCTGGGACAACCTGATTACCTTGTATCTACCCCAGCGCTTAGAACAGTGCTTGGAACAGAGTGAGCACTTAACAAATAACATAACTTCTCTGGGCCTCAGTTACCTCATCTGTACTTTATTACTCTATTTATTTTATTACTCTATTTATTTATTTTACTTGTACATATCTATTCTATTTATTTTATTTTGTTAGTATGTTTGGTTTTGTTCTCTGTCTCCCCTTTTAGACTGTGAGCCCACTGTTGGGTAGGGACTGTCTCTATATGTTGCCAACTTGTACTTCCCAAGCGCTTAGTACAGTGCTCTGCACACAGTAAGCGCTCAATAAATACGATTGATGATGATGATGATGATGATCTGTAAAATGTGGATTAAAACTGTGAACACCCCCCGCCATGGGACAACCTGATCACCTTGTATTCCTTCCCACCCCCACCCCCAGCACTTAGAACAGTGCTTTACACATAGTAAGCGCTTAACAAATGCCATTATTATTATTATTATAGTAATTATTATTATTATTATAGTATATTATCCAGGCACGTGGTTCATAATAATAGTGATGGTATTTGTTAGTTGCTCACTTTGTGCCAAGCACTGTTCTAAGCACTGGTGCAGATCCAAAGTGATCAGGTTGCCCACCTGGGGCTCACAGTCTTCATCCCCATTTTACAGATGGGGTCACTAAAGCCCAGAGAAGTGTAGTGACTTACCCAAGGTCACACAGCAGACAAGTGGCGGAGTTTAGATTCGAACCCAACTCAGATCCTTCTGATTCCCCAACCTGGGCTTTGAACTTTGCCACTAGAGAAGCAGAATGGCTAAGTGGAAAGAGCCCGGGCTTGGGAGTCAGAGGTGGTGGGTTCTAATCCCACCTCCGCCACTTGTCAGCTGGGTGACTTTGGGCAAGTCCCTTCCCTTAAGTGACCTCCTCTGGAAAATGGGGATGAAGACTGTGAGCCCCACGGGAGACAACCTGATCATCTTGCATCTACCCCAGCGCTCAGACCAGCGCTAAGCACATTGTAGGTGCTTTAGCGACTACCATCATGATTTTTTTTCATTTATTCATTCTTCAATCGTATTTATGGAGCGCTTACTGTGTGCAGAGCATTGTTCTAAGCGCTTGGGAAGTACAAGTCGGCAACAGATAGGGAAGCAGCGTGGCTCAGCGGAAAGAGCCCGGGCTTGGGAGTCAGAGGTCATGGGTTCTAATCCCCACTCCGCCACTTGTCAGCTGGGTGACTTTGGGCAAATCACTTCACTTCTTTGGGCCTCGGTTACCTCATCTGGAAAATGGGGATGAAGACTGTGAGCCCCCCGTGGGACAACGTGATCACCCTGTATCCTCCCCAGCACTTAGAACAGTGCTTTGCACATAGTAAGAGCTTAACAAATCAGCAGGTGGAGACAATCCCTACCCAACAACTGGCTAAATAGCCCAGAAGGGGGTAGGCAGCCAACAAAACAAGTAGACAGGCATCAATACCGTCAGAATCAATAGAATTAGAGCTAGATACAAATCATTGATAAAATAAATAGATATTTATTCTATTCGAGACGGTCCCTGCCCAACAACGGACTCACAGCCCAGAAAGGGGGAGGCAGACAACAACCCAGAAAGTAGACGGGCCTCAATACAGTCAGAATCAATAGAATTAGAGCTAGATACAAATCATTGATAAAATAAATAGATATTTATTCTACTCGAGACGGTCCCTGCCCAACAACGGGCTCACAGCCCAGAAAGGGGGAGGCAGACAACAACCCAGAAAGTAGACGGGCCTCAATACCGTCAGAATCAATAGAATTAGAGCTAGATACAAATCACTGATAAAATAAATAGATATTTATTCTATTCGAGATGGTCCCTGCCCAACAACGGGCTCACAGCCCAGAAAGGGGGAGTCAGACAACTGCACAGAAAGTAGACGGGCCTCAATACCATCAGAATCAATAGAATTAGGGCTAGATACAAATCACTGATAAAATAATAAATAGATATTTATTCTATTCGAGACGGTCCCTGCCCAACAACGGGCTCACAGCCCAGAAAGGGGGAGTCAGACAACTACACAGAAAGTAGATGGGCCTCAATACCATCAGAATCAATAGAGTTATAAGCGCTTAGTACAATGCTCTGCACACAGTAAGTGCTCAATAAATGCGATTGAATGAATGAATGGATAAAATAAATAGATATTGATTCTATTCGAGACGGTCTCTGCCCAGCAACGGGCTCCCAGCCCAGAAAGGGGTAGTCAGACAACTACCCAGAAACTAGACGCGCCTCAATACCATCAGAATCAATAGAATTAGAGCTAGATACAAATCACTGATAAAATAAATAGATATTTATTCTATTCGAGACGGTCCCTGCCCAACAACGGGCTCACAGCCCAGAAAGGGGGAGTCAGACGACAACCCAGAAAGTAGACGGGCCCCAATACCATCAGAATCAATAGAATTAGAGCTAGATACAAATCACTGATAAAATAATAAATAGATATTTATTCTATTCGAGACGGTCCCTGCCCAACAACGGGCTCACAGCCCAGAAAGGAGGAGTCAGACGATAACCCAGAAAGTAGACGGGCCTCAATACCGTCAGAATCAATAGAATTAGAGCTAGATACAAATCACTGATAAAATAATAAATAGATATTTATTCTATTCGAGACGGTCCCTGCCCAACAACGGGCTCACAGCCCAGAAAGGGGGAGTCAGACGACAACCCAGAAAGTAGACGGGCCTCAATACCGTCAGAATCAATAGAATTAGAGCTAGATACACATCACTGATAAAATAATAAATAGATATTTATTCTATTCGAGACGGTCCCTGCCCAACAACGGGCTCACAGCCCAGAAAGGGGGAGTCAGACGACAACCCAGAAAGTAGACGGGCCTCAATACCGTCAGAATCAATAGAATTAGAGCTAGATACACATCACTGATAAAATAATAAATAGATATTTATTCTATTCGAGACGGTCCCTGCCCAACAACGGGATCACAGCCCAGAAAGGGGGAGTCAGACGACAACCCAGAAAGTAGACGGGCCTCAATACCGTCAGAATCAATAGAATTAGAGCTAGATACACATCACTGATAAAATAAATAGATATTTATTCTGTTCGAGACGGTCCCTGCCCAACAACGGGCTCACAGCTCAGAAAGGGGGAGTCAGACAACAACAACATATTTATTCTATTTATTTTATCCTGTTAATATGTTTCGTTGTCTGTCTCCCCCTCCTAGACTGTGAGCCCACTGTTGGGTAGGGACCGTCTCTAGATGTTGCCAACTTGGACTTCCCAAGCGCTTAGTACAGTGGTCTGCACTCAGTAAGCGGTCAATAAATACGATTGAATGAAAAAGGGGGAGTCAGACAACAACACGGAAAAAGTCAGACAACTTCACAGAAAGTAGACGGGCCTCAATGCCATCAGAATCAATAGAATGAGAGCTAAGATACACATCATTAATAAAAGAAA
Source organism: Tachyglossus aculeatus (assembly GCF_015852505.1). Classification (NCBI taxonomy): domain Eukaryota; kingdom Metazoa; phylum Chordata; class Mammalia; order Monotremata; family Tachyglossidae; genus Tachyglossus; species Tachyglossus aculeatus. The sequence goes on along the minus strand of NC_052074.1, from coordinate 42,340,415 downwards.
TAGATCATCAGTATGTCCAAATAAAAGAACCGGGGGGCCGCCAGGAGGGCAGAGAGGGCCCCAACCCGGTGGCACCGACCATCGCCCCCCTTACCTGCCCCCTGAAGCCCTGCCTCGCCCAAGCGCTTAGCACAGTGCTGTGCACACAGTAAGCGCTCACTAGAGAAGCAGCGTGGCTCAGTGGAAAGAGCCCGGGCTCTGGAGTCGGAGGTCATTCCTTCATTCAATCGTATTTATTGAGCGCTTACTGTGTGCAGAGCACTGTACTAAGCGCTTGGGAAGTCCAAGTTGGCAACCTTAAGAGACGGTCCCTACCCAACAGTGGGCTCACAGCCTAGAAGGGGGAGACAGAGACCAAAACAAAGCATGTTAACAAAATAAAATGATTAGAATGAATAGGCACAAATAAAATAAATAAATAGAATGAGGAGCGGCGTGGCTCAGTGGAAAGAGCCCGGGCTTTGGAGGCAGAGGTCAGGGGTTCAAATCCCGGCTCCGCCAACTGCCAGCTGGGTGACTCCGGGCAAGTCACTGAACGTCTCTGGACCTCAGTTCCCTCATCTGGAAAATGGGGATGAAGACTGGGAGCCCCCCACCGTGGGGCCACCTGATCGCCTCGTAGCCTCCCCAGCGCTTAGAACAGTGCTTGGCACATAGTAAGCGCTTAATAAATGCTATTATCACTATTATTAGAGACGACTGAGCGACCGAAGCGTGGGGCGGGGGCTGCTCCCTCCGGCCCCCCGCGCACCCACCTGCAGCATCCCGGGCCGGGATCGGGATGGGGATGGGGAAGAGGGGATGGGGATTGGGAAGAGGGGATGGGGATTGGGAAGGGGGGGTGGGGATGGGACGGTGAAGGGCTCCGCTGCCCGTCCCGACACGGTGAGGGAGCCGAGGAGGAGGAGGGGCCTAGGAATGATGGACGGGCCTGGGGAACCGGGAGGAGGAGGAGGAGCCGGGGGTAGAGGCTCAGTGGCAAAGAGCCCGGGTTTTGGAGTCCCAGGTCACGGGTTCGAATCCCACCCCCTCCAATCATCAGCTGGGTGACCTTGCACCTGTACATACGTTTGGACGTATTATCACTCTATGTATTGATTTATAATAATAATAATAATGGCATTTATTAAGCGCTTACTACGTGCAAATCACTGTTCTAAGCGCTGGGGAGGTTACAATGACGATGATGGCACTTATTAAGCGCTTACTATGTGCAAAGCACTGTTCTAAGCGCTGGGGCAGATACAAGGTGATTAGGTTGTCCCACATGGGGCTCACAGCCTTCATCCCCATTTTACAGATGAGGGAACTGAGGCCCAGAGAAGTGAAGTGACTTGCCCAAAGTCACACAGCTGACAATTGGCGGAGCCGGGATTTGAACCCGTGACCTCTGACTCCAAAGCCCGGGCTCTTTTCCACTGAGCCAGGCTGCTTCTCACGGGGGGCTCACAGTCTTAATCCCCATTTTCCAGGTGAGGTCACTGAGAAGTGAAGTGACTTACCCAAAGTCACCCAGCTGACAATTGGCGGAGGCGGAATTTGAACCCATGACCTCTGACTCCAAAGCCCGGGCTCTTTCCACTGAGCCACGTTGCTTCTCTGTTCTCACAGTTCCCTCGTCTATAAAATGGGGATGAAGACTGTGAGCCCCCCGTGGGACAACTTGATCACTTTGTAACCTCCCCGGCACTTAGAACAGTGCTTGGCACGTAGCAAGCGCTTAATAAATGCCATCATTATTATTATTATTATCTAGAGACGGTCCCTACCCAACAAGGGGCTCACAGTCTAGAAGCTGGAGAAAGACAACGACACAAAACATGGGGACAGGTGTCAATACAGTCAGAATAAATAGAATTATGCTACATACACACCATTAATAAAATAGAGTAATAAATATGTACAAATATACACGAGTGCTGTGGGGAGGGAAAGGAGGTAGGGCAGAGGGAGGGAGTGTAGTACAGTGCTCTGCACACAGTAAGCACTCAATAAATGCAATTGGCTGAGTGACTGCCGAGCATGGTACTTAGAAAAATGTATAATACAGTTGTAGGTAGAATAGCGGAGGAGCATACGCCTTCAAGAAGCAGCGTGGCTTAGTGGCTTGGGAGTCAGAGGTCGTGGGTTCTAATCCTGGTCCGCCACTTGCCTGCTGTGTGACTTTGGGCAAGCCACTTAACTTCTCTGAGCCTCAGTTAAATCCTCTGTAAAATGGGGATGAAGGCTGTGAGCCCCACCTGGGGCAACTTGATTACCTTGGACCTATCGCGGCACTTAGAACACTGTATGGCATAATTATTATTACTCCGGGGCTTAGAGCAGTGCTTGGCACATAGTAAGTGCTTAACAAATACCATCATTATTATCACCTTCACATTTCCTTTCTCTTTATTAACACCAAGTGCTTAGTACAGTCCACTGCACACAGAAAGTGCTCACTAAATGCAATTGGCTGACTGGCCTGGATCGATAAATCGTATTTATTGATACGATAATTCGATAAATCGTATTTACTGAACGCTTACTGTGTACACAGTACACAGTGCACTATAAGGAGAAGCAGCGTGGCTCAATGGAAAGAGCGCGGGCTTTGGAGTCAGAGGTCATGGGTTCAAATCCCAGCTCTGCCAATTGTCAGCTGTGTGACTTTGGGCAAGTCACTTCACTTCTCCGGGCCTCAGTTACCTCATCTATAAAATGGGGATTAAGACTGTGAGCCTCCTGTGGGACAACCTGATCACTTTGTAACCTGAACAGTGCTTTGCACATAGTAAGCGCTTAATAAATGCCATTATTATTATTATCGCTATTAGGAGAGTACAAAATAACATTCCCTGCCCACGGCTTCTGGGTGTCTTAAAATATCTCACCACTCACCAGGCTGTCACTCACAGGATGCATTTTCACGGTAATCCATTAGCCGCTGAGTGCACACCTGGGGAAGTCATGTGGGCATCTTCAAATCCCGCAAACACACACCTGCATCCCACAGATAGAAAATGCAGAGAAATTTCATCACCAGAAGATGTGAGGGCTCAAACTTCTAACCGGTCGGAGGTGGGTTGGGAAAAATCACCCACGATGAGGTCGACAGTGGATGATTTGGAGGAGACGGTGTGGGATGTTGGGTGGTCCTTCTGTAAGCAATAAGGATGGATTTCCGGGATTTCCACATCACTCTTCCGAGCATCCTGTCGCCATAGAGACATGGGCTCAGGGGGTTCTAATCCTTGTCTTCTGGGTGACCTTAAGCAAGTCACTTCACTTCTCTGGGCCTCAGTTACCTCATCTGTAAAGTGGGGATTGCAACGGTGAGCCCCCCTGTGGGACAGGGACTGCGTCCAACCCAATTTTCTTTTATCCATCCCAGCGCTTTAGTACGGTTCCTGACGCATATTAAGCGCTTAACAAATACCACAATTATTATTATTATTATTAGAATCATTGGCTGGGTGGACCATTGGTTTGACCAAGTAATGGAGAAGCAGCGTGGCTCAGTGGAAAGAGCCCGGGCTTTGGAGTCAGAGGTCATGGGTTCAAATCCCAGCTCCGCCAATTGTCAGCTGTGTGACTTTGGGCAAGTCACTTCACTTCTCTGGGCCTCAGTTCCCTCCTCTGTAAAATGGGGATGAAGACTGTGAACCCCCCGATGGGACAACCTGATCACCTTGCAACCTCCCCAGCGCTTAGAACAGTGCTTTGCACATAGTAAGCGCTTAACAAATGTCATTATTATTATTACTGCTCACGATCTGATGATGATAAAGAGAAATCAAGGCAGGGAAGCTTCAGTGTGGCTTTGTTGGTGGCGGGAGGAGAGGCATATATATCCGGTTCCTGCTGAGGGAAGATATTCCCAGGGCTACCCCTCATCCTCCACTTCGATTTAAACAGCAGATGGGCCCCAGGCACAGGCGTCGGGAGGAGATATCCCCACCCAAAGTTTCGACAAGGGATCGGATAAGGAAAACTGTGATATCTTTGTCAGGGGATGGCGATGTCACTCATCCCAGAGTATTCTGAAATTGTTTGGATTATCGGGGCAGAAACCGGAGCAGGAAAGCTCCCAGGATGTCAAGGGATCTTGCTGGGATCAGAGAACCTAGGATTCTAATCCCAGCTCTCCCTATTTCCTGCTGTGTGATCTTGGGCAAGTCACAACTTATCCGTGCCTGTTTCCTCATCTGTACAATGGGGATTCAGTGCTTGTTTTCCCTCCTACTTAGACTGGGAGACTCATGTGGGATAGGGGCTGTGCTAAATTTGATTGTCTAGTAGCTAGTCCAAGTCTTAGTATTCATTTATTCATCCAGTCGTATTTATTAAGCGCTTACTGTGTGCAGAGCACTGTACTAAGCGCTTGGGAAAGTACAACACAACAAAAAAGAGTGACAATCTCTACCCACAATGATATTTGTGACATTTAAGTGCTTACTCTGTGTCAAGCGCTGTACTAAGTGCTAGGGTGATAATAAGAATGGCATTTATTAAGCGCTTACTATGTGCAAAGCACTGTTCTAAGCGCCGGGGAGGTTACATGGTGATCAGGTTGTCCTGGGGGGCTCACACTCTTCATCCCCATTTTATAGATGAGGGAACTGAGGCCCAGAGAAGTGAAGTGACTTGCCCAAAGTCACACAGCTGACAATTGGCAGAGCCTGGATTTGAACCCATGACCTCTGACTCCAAAACCTGGGGGGCTCTTTCCACTGAGCCGCGCTGCTTCTCCAGTAGATACAAGATATCCGGTCCCACGTGGGGCTCACAGTCTGAGTAGGAGGGAAAAGGGGTATTGAATCCCCTTTTTGCAGATTAGGGAACTGAGGCACAGAGAGGTGAGGTGACTAGTCCAAGGCCACACAGCAGAGAGGTGGCAGAGCTGAGATTAGCAGCATGGCTCCGTGGAAAGAGCCCGGGCTTTGGAGTCCGGTCATGGGTTCAAATCCCAGCTCCCCACTTGTCACTTGTGTGACTTTGGGCAAGTCGCTTCACTTCTCTGGGCTTCAGTTCCCTCATCTGTAAAATGGGGATGAAGACTGTGAGCCCCCCCCGTGGGACAACCTGATTACTTTGTAACCTCCCCGGCGCTTAGAACAGTGCTTTGCACTTAGTAAGCGCTCAATCAATGCCATTATTATTATTATTATTATTGTTATTATTATTAGAACCCAAGTCCTCTGATTCCCAGGCCCGTGCCCGTGCTCGTTCCACTAGGTCGCCCCCAAAAAAGAGGTCCTTCATGGATCCCCCACTTTTCCACAGCCAACTCAGCTCTGCCCCTAGATGGGCTGATTGGCTCACAGAAGAAGTCACAGGCCCTGGCCAGTCCTGGCAGCCTTCAAGACGTTGACAGGCTAAAATATATTACGAGTAGGAGCAAACACTAGAATATAAAGATATGACCATAAGTGCTAATCACCTCTTCTCCCACTCCCTTGAGGGCCACCTTGACTTGCTCTTTTTATTCATCCCCCCTCCCAGCCCCACAGCACTTATGTATCTACCTGTAATTGTATTTATTTATATTGATAGTATAATAATTGTTAATATGATTATGATATAACATAATTATTATAATGGTTATATTAATAATCATATTGCAGTGTGATGATTATAATTATTATATATTGTGATGATTATAATAAACAATAACTGTTGCCGATTTGTACTTCCCAAGCGCTTTGTACAGTGCTATGCATAAAGTAAGCGCTCAATAAATACGATTGAATGGATGAATGAATTAATGTCTGTCGCCCCCCTCTAGGCTAAGCTCGTTGTAGGCAGGGAATGTGTCCGTTATATTGTCGCATTGTACTCTGCCTGGTGCTTAATACAGTGCTCTGCACACAGTAAGTGCTCAATAAATACTCTCGACTGACTGAGGTAGCACTGAAGTGACAGCGGGATGGGGATATAAAGTGAGAGAATAGAAATGAATCAGAAAAATCCTGATCGGTCATCATCATCGAGAGCACTTGTTGAGCATCTACTGTACGTGGAGCATTACGCACTTGAATAAGTAGGCCCGGTCTCTGCCTTCCAAGTTTCACTGACTAAATCTTTTCTGGTAACTGGATTCCTGGAACTGCCCCTTGGTGATTTCATGGGGAATTAGCAGGAGAGGGAAAACATTTTACAAATGCAAAATGATTTGCAGCCCCCTTTCCCTCACTCCACCTCATTCTTTTCATTGATAACAGGGCAAGATTTACGGCCTCTGTCATGCCTATAGCATTGGCAAAGAAAGCTTCCCTAAATAACCTCTCTCTTTCCCTCCCTCCCCTCTGCGTCACCTCTTCACTTGGGTCACATCCCCTAAGGACTTTCATGTTCACCCCCCACACCCTGCTTACGGTTTTCCAGCGCTTAGAACAGTGCTTTGCATGTAGTAAGCGCTTAATCAATGCCATCGTTATTATGATTATGTCCATATCTTTAAGCTCCATTGCTTCCCCTACCTGTAATTTATTTTAGCGTCTAGACTGAAAGCTCATTGACGGCAGGTATCATTTCTGCTTATTGTTATATTGTACTCTCAAGTGCTTAGTAGAGTGCTTAGTGCAGAGCGCTTAATAAATAAGATTGAACGATTGAATGAGTGGCTCCCGACTCTACCGGACTCTCCCCAGAGCTCAGTACAGCACTCTGCACACAGAAAGCGCTCAATAAATACCACTGGTTGATTAGGTGGCCAGTGTGACCTCACTGAATCATCCAAAGTCACTCCTCATCCCTCCCCGAGACCCAAGACTGAGGGACCAGAAGCCGGCCACGCCCAGACCCTGAACCACCGCCACCCTCCCTCCACCCAGAAATCAGGCACGAGAAACCTCCGGGGGAAATTTAATTCCATTTTATTTTCCACTTGGACAGTTTTCAAATTATACATCATGCAATCCGTCAGCGTATCCGTACGTTTTTAATAGCATTTTAGAATCTGGAAGAGGAATAAACCTTCTCCGTGGGAGTGGCGGGATTCGGGGAGCGGGAGGAGGTTGCATTTACAGATCTCCCATTCAGCATTACGGCACCACGACCCGATGCAAATTTCCATCGTCCCCTGATAGCCCTGAAACAAAGTCTGCCCGCCGTCGGTCGGTCTTTCCCGAAACGAATGCTACCGTACAAATACACCACGCTCCGAAACACACATCCGCAGGACACACTATGCACTTTACAAACTAGACTTGGAAAACTCTACAGATGTCCCATCCCCCGTGTCCGCCCACAATGAAAAGTACTTAAAATGGACACACAATAAGCAATGAGGAAGAGACACAGATGCTCAGCCGGCCTGTGCCCAACGCTTTTTCCCGTCCGAGTCATTGAAGCTGAAAGAAGCGGGATGGAGTCAGGCGATCTCTATGGGACGCTATAGGCAAGACGATCCGAGGACATCCTCTCCTGTCGCAAGGAGACCTGAGTAATTTCCTCCCCCGTTCAAGAAGACGATTCCCCACGGTGCCTTGAGGTTGGAGTCGCTTATGTCCCAAGGTCTGAACTTGGCTTGTTTTCACTGCTCGGCACAGGGAAGAGCTGGTGAAATGTCTTCATCTCTCTGCAGGGAGAAGAACTCTCGGACCCAGGGGGATCTGGCTTCGTCATTCACCTGCCTGGAGGCAGGGGACTGGACCGGTTGACCTCCCCGGCCGTCCCAGTTCTAGGGCTCCGACGAGTCATCCCTCAGGCTTCAGAGGGGGCGAGTCAAAAAAGGTCACCGAGGCCACCATTAGACTCTTTCTTAGCCTTAGTTTCGTAAACTCGCCTCAATCCTCACCTGACTGCTACTCCGCGTCCCTCAGTGGCCGCCAGACTGAAAGAAGAATTGGAGTGTCTGAAGAGATGATGTGTTTGGACGGGATTCATCAGATGCCGAACAGCCCGAACCATTTCATAACCAGCTATGAATTTCCACCTCCGAATCTGGAGTCTCAAGCGGCGTTCCACTAATTTAGAAAAATACTTGCCCTGCATGCAATCTGTCCCGTTGAAAGTGGCTGGAACCACTTTCGACCACCTTGCCACACTCACGAAAGAGAAGTGTGAAGTCACAGCCGATAGAAAATTATACAGAGAGAAGAGGAAAAGGCGTATAAAACAGCAAAATACAGTTTTTACAGTTCAGAAGAGTAGAGGCGTGGTTTCCACAGCGGGTTACAAAAATGTGGAAACTGGTCGTACGGAAACAATAAGGGAAAATCCGCGATTCGAAGTGAAATGAGAATCTTTGCAAAAACAATTCCATTCCCCGACTCTCAAGCGGCGTTGAGCGCCTCAGAGGGTTAAAAGGCATGCCAACGTGGTTTTCGATTCTTTCCATAGGATTCGTCCCTGGGGTTAGTTTCAAAGCTCGTTTGGAGATCCCATAAAGATCGGGGCTAGTGAACTGACTGGCTGATCAGTGCTAGCGGGAAGACCCTTATGAAAATTCAAAACCAGCTTTCCCAGGGGGAATGAGCAGGGCTTGCTGCGGGCTCCCTCTCAAGCCAAAGGAGAGATGACTTAAGGGACGGGCGAGGGCACTCTCCTCCCTCCCAGCTTCCTGGCCCAGGAGGACCGGGAGAGACAGTGGGGATGACTCCACGCAAACCATCACCACGACTGCACAAACAACTCAAGCGCATTTTCCCAAAGCAGCGGGTGAGGCCATCCCTCTCCCCTCTTAACCACTGGGAACCAAGCACGACTGCATTTTCATGAACACAGTGTATGAAAGAGGTTCTCAGGGTGACACCCACGAATACCATCCCACTGTCAGCAGCGTGCTCTCTGAACCAAAGAACCCCTCTATGTTTTGCCTCCGGGTGATCTTCAACCGTTTCCCTCGAATATTTCCGAGAATCTCCAACATCTGATCTTCAGAAGGCCCCCACAGAGAAATACTCCAGGGTGAGGAATTAGGCCCAGGTGACCAGGGTCATATACGAGATCAGCGCATAATAAAGTAGTACGAACCATGCACAGTGGCATTTATGGCAATTAGTGAATTGGCATTCCTCTCTCCGACCACCGACTTGAGAAAACGGGAGGAAAACAAGGCCTATGTTTGAATTCCAGATCTCAGACACGGATAGCTGACTGATAAGGAAGGAGAGTCTGGGGCCTAGTCAGACCCCGCCCCCTACAACCTTGCGATTGACTTGGTCTGATGGTGCCCACCCACGTTCTCCAAAGAAAAGTTTTAAAAATAAATTAAACCGAGACGAAGTTGTGATCTTTATTAAATAAATACTATAGCAAAAGAGATTCCTCCAAACCCCACCCCACCCCCGCAGAAAAATAAAATAAAATAGTGCAAAGTTGACGAAATAAATTAAGTTGACGCTTCTTTGCTACAAAACTGTTCCCAGATAAACTTTTGTACAAGAAAAGATTCCAAAGCCAATGCAGAAAGCCCAAGCAGGTTCCTCTGGGAGTTGTGCTCACACGCTATACAGACTCAACACACACATACGCACCCTGTATATTCACTTTCAAATACCCTCAAGAAAGCCCGGCGTTTCCCCTGGGGGGACAGGGACCACTAGAAATGATGCAGAACACACCAACCTTGCCCAGAAAGGGGTGAGAGGAGACCGGCCCCTTCAGTAAGATTTTGGGGTCTTGTCCTTTGCCCACCCAGAGGAGATTCCCGCCCTATGACACTGAAAAATGTGTCGGGACCCAGAGTCCCCCGGGTGTGAGAGAGGGCCCCAACCTTTAGGGCATTCAGTCACCCTACCCACCCTGATTTGAAATCACAGGGCGAAACCAAGGCGACTCCCAGTCCTGGGTTCAGAAGATGGATGCCTGTCTGCATTCATGGCCTCTAAAGACAACCCCTTGGGGGTACGTCCTGAGCCACACCGAACGGGAGGCTTGGGACACACACATCTGTTGCATCTCTGACCACTGGAGACTCACTTTTCCAAGGAGTTCCCTGAGACAGTGTCATCCCTTCCACACACCCAGAGGAACAGGCCAGAGGTTCTGTCGTGGGGAGGAGGAGGAAGAAGAGCAGTTGAGGGAAGAGGAGGGGAAGAGGAGGACGAGGATGTCAGTCTGCGGTGGATTTTACCACCCACAGATCAGACATAAACCGTACGGCCTTGAATTTCCACTCGTGTGTTCGTGGGACTGAAACCTAGCTCGCGACTGACAGATTGTTTTTCTCCCATGAATACATCAGTGTCATCTTTTAACAGACCCCAAGCCAAAGGGTTAATGTTTCAGCTCCCAAGATTCCACCTGGAGGTTAAAAATGCTCCTTTGGGGAACGCCTTTTTTTCCCCAAAAAAATGTTCAGAATCAAAATTTGTAGCTACAGAGCAGGACAGTGTCTCCCCTTCAAAATATAAAAGAATTGAGTTATCATACAGGAAGTCAGCGAGGCACGAGGGAAAAGGTCTGGCCCAGGGGGTGGGGAAGGGGTGCCATGGGGGCGGTGGCGGGGCAGGGGGGGGAGGTTGGCCACCTCTGAGGGCTTTGGAGGCCAAACCTCCTGTTTCCTCAGGAAGCGGGGGCTGAACGCATGGATCGGGTCCACTGAGGCAGCGATGAGCCAGACACACCGGTGTTTAGGCAGAGATGATTCCCGAGAGCTCAGAATCTCTGGACGGGGAAGGCTGCTGTGGGGAGGGGGCTGCCGAGGGACGCGGGGGATACCGGGGGGCCCGGAGGAAAGTCCTGATGGAGAAAATGGAGAGCACACGGGGGTAGGGGGAGGAATCGGTGAAACGATGCAGTCTGGGCCATGCTGAGAGGAGTCACGTCTGTCACAGGAGATGCAGGAGAGAGGAGGGAGAGAGAGAGAGAGAAAGAGAGAGAGAGCATGAGACAGCAAGGTGGAGCCACGAGGCTTTGGCATTGAGCATGGGTCGTTTGATGGAATCATCATTATGGCCCGGAAAAAGCCCTCGAACTCAGCTTTCAAGGGGTCCTAGAACTCAGCCTGTGAGCACCAGTGTGCCCCCCAACAAGGCTCAACCCTGCAAGTCACTGTGCACTTCTGGAAGGTCAGCTGATGCTGATGACGATGACCATGCCGTCTATTCAGTACTGATCATGGTCCAACAACTGTGCAGAGCGCTAGATTAGATACAACATCGTCAGGTCAGAAACACTTCCTGTCTCCATTGGAGTTCACAGGCTAAGAAGGCAGGACAACAGGTTCTGAATCTCCACTTTACAGAGGAGGAAACTGAGGCCTGAAGAGGTTAGGTGACTTGCTCTAGGTCACACACATCAGGTGAGTGGCGGAGCTGGGATTAGAACCTGAGCCCTCTAACTCCAATGCCTGCTTTTTCCACTTTACCTGCCGTTATGCTCCGGAGGGGGGAAGAGAGATTTTGACCCCAGATGATTCCCCTCCAAAAGACCTTACCTAAGTCCAGAACCCCAAGCCCAGATCTAGATCCTTCAGTCTGCTCGCTCCTGATCAATCAATCAATCAATCAATCATATTCACTAAGCACTTAGTGTGGGCAAAGCACAGTACTAAGCTCTTGGGGGAGTACGACAAAACGTAAACAGACACATTCCCTGCCCACGATGAGCTCACAGTCTACGAACAAATCCTCAGTCCACTCCCAAGGGGTCCGCTCTTGGCGACATTAAGGAACTGGGATCAGGGGGAAGAGGGAAGACCACTCCAGACTCGGGGAGAAACATTTCAAGCCTCCCCATGGCTCTCCCCTCATCGAAAGACTAAATCACCTCTCTCTCAGTGCCGGCACCATCTTCGCTAATTCCCGGCTTGGCTGAATTTTTAGGTTTCGGCAGCCGGGCCCGGGACACGGCCCTCGGGTCTACCGCGGGCACGTACGGAGAGATCAAAGCCAGCTGCTCCGGAGAGGGCGTGGGGCTCCGCCCTTCCTTCAAACTGGTTTCAGTTGGAAAGAATGAAATAAACCTGATGAAACCTAAAGCAACAATTCGGCGGAGGCCCGATCCTTTAATCCGCAAACCAATGAGGCCAAGAGGGCTTTGTGACTTGCAAAGCAGGCAGCCTGGATTCTCCCCTCCGTGCATGCCTGTTCTTTCAAGCAAAGAAGGGAGCCATTCTCCGGCTCGGCTCTGCCCGGGGCTGGGCCGGAGAGAGCAACATACCAGGAATTTCAGGGCTGGAGCCCACCCGCTCCGAAGCCGCAGGCCCGGCCGCTGTTTGTACAGCGTGCGTTCGACACACAGGCCCGACGTGGTTTGCTTTTGTGCCTTCAGTGACCCGCGAAGGGGCATGATTACGCAGGGGAGGCCTCCTGGGTGGTGAATCCCCCCAGCTCAAGACCCGGCACGTCCCTGTTGGGGACTTGGAACCCTCAGGGTGCACATAGTAAGCGCTCAATAAATACGATTGATTGATTGATTGATTGACTGCATCGAAGCCCCTCGCCGCAAGGCCTGGCTTTGAGTTGGGGAGATGGTGGGGATAGAGGTGGGTGTTGAATGCCAGGGGTAGCGGTCAGCCTAGCAGGAACCCAGGAATCCCGAGGCCTAGTGGATAAATCCCGGTCCTGGGAGCCACAGCCCTGGCTTCACAACTTGCCTGTTGTGTGACTTTGCTTCTCTATCCCGTAGTTCGCTCAACTGTAAAATGGGGATTCTCCCTCCAACTTAGACTGTAAGCCCCAGGTGGGACAGGGACTGTGTTGGACCTGATTAATTTGTATCTACTCCAGCGTTTAGGACAGGGATCAACAAATAGTAACTGCTTAACAAATGCCATTTAAAAAAAAAAAAGCTCATTATGGGCAGGCAATGTGTCCACTAACACTGTTCTATTAACTTCTTAACTTCTTAATGTTATCTTAACTTCTCTGGCCCTCAGTTTCCTCAACTGTAAAATGGGGATTCTCCCTCCTACTTAGACTGTAAGCCCCACGTGGGACCGGGACTGTGTTGGACCTGATTAATTTGTATCTACTCCAGCGTTTAGAACAGGGATCAACAAATAGTAACTGCTTAACAAATGCCATTTTTTAAAAAAAGCTCATTATGGGCAGGCAATGTATCCACTAACACTGTTATATTAACTTCTTAATGTTATCTTAACTTCTCTGGCCCTCAATTTCCTCAACTGTAAAATGGGGATTCTCTTACTCTAGATTATAAACTCACTGTGGACAGGGAATGCATCTGTTTATAATTGTACTGTACTCTCCGAAGAGTTTAGTACAGTGCTCTGCACACAGTAAGTGCTCAATAAACATGATTGACTGACTGACTGATTTAGACTGTGAGCCCCGTGTGGGACAGGGACTGTGTCCAATGTGATTAACGCGTAACTACTCCAGCACTTAGAGCAGTGCTTGACAATAGTACTTCTTGAAAATATCACTTGGACAAAAAAAGCTCATTATGGGCAAGCAACATGTCTACCAATTCTGTTATATTGTACTCTCCTAAACATTTACGACAGTACTCTGCACACAGTAAGTGCTCAGTAAATATGATTGGTTGTCAACTCCTTCCAACAGTGCCTTGGGAGTTGTTTCTGAGGGCAGCGTCTCTGCGTTAGCCCCTTGTTCCCGGACTCTGACCACCTGAGGACTCGCCTGACCAAGTTCTTCCAAAATATGGCCATCCCAAGGATCTCTCCTCGCCATCCTTCCTCCGTATCCTCTCAGGGCCGAACAGGGAGCGAAGCAAGATGGTGGGGAGGGAGCCGGGTGGGACCGATGAAGGACTTCTTTACCAGGAAGCTGATTAAACCCTGCAGCGGGTTATCGGAGGGGGTGGAGGCTGAGACTTGCTTGCTCCCTGCCATCTAACAGACTAGATCCATACTCCCCGAAACAGTCCCATCGGACCCGGTGGAATTCTCGAGGCTCCTCCAGGTTCTAGAATTCTCTATCACTTCCCAGGCTCTGCTCTTTCACCACTGGAACAGTTTTCCAGTGTGGAAAACCCCACTGGGAGGAAACGGACAGGTTTTCACTGGAGGGGTGGAAGGAGAAGTGAAAGAGGGCAGCCCCGTACGTGCTTTGCAAGAAAGATGAAGGAGGAAAGATTGTTCCAGAATGCCAACAGCAAACCACTGGGCCTTCATTCCACTCTTCTCCAATCCAGGGTTGCTGATGGATTCATCCCATCGGAGGCTGAAAACCCAGCCTTCAGGGCAAGCTTCCCTGGTAGAATATTACTCATTCTAAATGTATCGCCCAGGGAAACAGGTAGATAGCTATATTTGCACATGTTAAAATTGAATTTTGCTGTGCTGAGTTCTCCCCACATCATCTCAGGTGTCCCCTGCAAAACATTCAGATCCTAGCTTCCCTTTTTTAGGTGGAATTTGTAAGTGCTTACGATATGCGGCATGCGCTCAATAAATACAATTGACTGACTGTCTTAACCTCTGAGGTAGATGCAAGATAATCAGGTTGGACATGGCCCCTGTCCCCCACAGAGCTCATAGTCTTAATCCCCATTTTACCAATGAGATAACTGAGGCACTGAGACGATAAGTGACTTGCCCAAGATGTCGCACGGCAGACAAGTGGCAGAGCTGGGATTAGAACCCAGGTTCTCTGATTCCCAGGCCCGTGCTCTTTCCACTAGGCCACCGAGTCCTCTCTAAAGTGCTTAGTATGGTGCTCTGCACACAGTAAACGCTCAATAAATACGACAATGACTGAATGAATGAAGACCCATTCCACACCTCCACTGCACGTCCCAAAGATAGAGGCCCTGAAAAGTCTCAGAGAAGCCCTCCCCTAATGGCTCCAGACTTGGATTTGGGGTTCCCACCCCTCACCCCCTTTTCTCCAGTGGATAGAGTATTGAGAGTCAGAAGGGTCCTAATCCTAGCATCACCCCTTGTCTACTGGGTGACCTTGGGTGAGTCATTTCACTTCCTCTTGGACTCAATTACCTCATCTGTGAAATGGGGATTGATACTTAAGCCCCACATGGAACTGCGTCCAGCCTGGTTTGCTCGCATCCACCCCAGCGCCTAGCACAGTGATTGGCACATAGTATGCACTTAATAAGCACCACAATTATTATTATTATTACTCCTTTTCCCAGCTGACTCAGCAGGAGAGTGAGAAAAAGGCTTTTTTGGGGTTTGGTAAACTGAAATCTGATTCTTGCCGGGCGGGGGGTTTCCCCTGGGATTATCCTCCCAGAGGGGATGACTTTCACTTTTTTAAAAAAAGTCCAATAGACCTGAAAGTCCTGCCCAGCCCTCTTCTCCCTAACTCTTTCCCTCCTTCAGGATGTTGGAGGGGGGTTCTCCCCAGCCCCCTCGCCCATGCCTCCCCAGACAACGAGAGTTGTTCCTTGCCGGACTAGCAATATCACAGGGCCCACACAGCCAGTGGGAAGCACACGGGACTGGGAATCAGACGATGGGCATTTTAGTCCCAGCTATGGACCTCGGACAGGTCAATCAATCAATCAATCGTATTTATTGAGTGCTTACTGTGTGCAGAGCACTGTACTAAGCGCTTGGGAAGTACAAGTTGGCAACATATAGAGACAGTCCCTACTCAACAGTGGGCTCACAGTCTAAAAGGGGGAGACAGAGAACAAAACCAAACATACTAACAAAATAAAATAAATAGAATAGATATGTACAAGTAAAATAAATAAATAGAGTAATAAATATGTACAAACATATATACATATATACAGGTGCTGTGGGGGTCTCTGGGCCTCAGTTTCCTCATCTGTGAAACAGGGCTACAGTACCTGCTCTCCCTCCCTCTGAGACTGGGAGCCCCGTGTGGGAAAGGGACTGTCCGATCTGGTTATCTTTTGTATATACCCCAGCGCTTCGCACAGCACGTGGCAGAGCATAACGCTTAATAAACGCTTAATAAAAACCATCAGCAGCGGGGAAGCAGCGTGGCTCAGTGGAAAGAGCACGGGCTTTGGAGTCAGAGGCCATGGGTTCAAATCCCGGCTCTGCCACTTGTCAGCTGTGTGACTTTGGGCAAGTCACTTCACTTCTCTGCGCCTCAGTTCCCTCATCTGTAAAATGGGGATGAAGACTGTGAGCCCCTCGTGTACCTTGTATCTACTCCAGCGCTTAGAACAGTGCTTTGCACATAGTAAGCGCTTAACAAATACCAACATTATTATTATTATTATTATCAGCAGCAGTATTATCAGCAGCAGCAGTAGTAGCAGCACCGTGGCTGGCAGAGCCCGGGCAACGGGCCGGAGGATGGCTGTGGGGAGGGGCTGACAGTTTCCTTGGAAACCATATTACGGCTGGACGTGGGCCACGGATATTCCAGGATGGAGTAGGCGAAGTCAGACTCTCCCAAAACATTCCATTTCCGACTCACCCCAAATCTCTCCCTTTTTCTAATACTGTCATTGGCCCCCGCTGGCCTTGCTTCTATAGCAAACCACCGGGCCAATTCCACTTCTTCTCTCTGTTTTCAGGCGTCCAGGATGGTCAGGGTTTAACTTTCGACGGCAACCAAGCAAGAGAAGCAGCGTGGCCTAGTGGAAAAGAGCAGGGGCCTGGGCCTCAGAGGACCTAGATTCTAATCCCGGCTCTGCTAATTGCTTGCTCTGTGACCTTGGGCAAGTCGCCTCACTCCTCCGGGCCTCAGTTCCTCAACTGTAAAATGGGGATTAAGTACCTCTCCTCCCTCCTGCTTAGACTGTGAGCCCCATGTGGGACAGGGACTTGTCCGACCTAATTAACTTGTATCTACCCCATCACTTAGAACAGTGTCTGACACATAGTAAGTGCTTAACAACAACAACAACCAAAAAAAACCCACTTTGCACATAGTGAGCGCTTAATAAATGCCATTAAAAAATAAAAATAAAAATAAAAAAACCCAAGACTTGCCCTCTTATGGATCAGCTGTTTTGGGAGTGTGAGGGGATTTATGGTATTTGTTAATCGCGTACTACGTGTCTAAACACTGTTCTAAGCGCTGAGGTAGGTACCAGATGAAGTTCTGATTTCTTCTCCCTCCTGCTCTGGGCATCATTTTATATATCATTAACGATAATGACGCCACCGGCGATGATGGTAAGTGCTTAGTACAGCGTTCTGCACACAGCGCTCAATAAATACGATTGACTGACTGACTGATGCGATGACTCCAGACCGAGACCCAAAATAGAGGAATTAATTCCAAGGCTGGAGCAGAGTTACTTGATCTCTTTCCCGTCCCTGTTGGAATACCTCAAGAATGCCTCTGGAGGTTGATGAGGGAGGAGAGAGAGAGAGTGATATGATGGCAACTTTTAGCAGATCCATAGGAGAAGCCTGAAATGGTGGGTTAATTGGGATGATCTGAAGACCTCAGTGGACCCCCAGCCTCAGAAGGGAGGCAGGGAGAGTAGTCTGAGCGCTCAGTTATCCCAGGAGCCAGCATGCGGAGTTCAGCATCCCTGGAATGATGACCTCTCGATTATACGCCGAGCAAGCTGGGATGATGCCCAAAGGGAAACCAGGTTCTACCTTCAATACTAAAGGCAGCAAGAACAAAGCCACACTTCCCCAGCCTTCCTAAACTTAAAGACATTAAGTGGTCATTCCTGCTAGGTGACCTTGGACAATTCACCTAGCTTCTCCATGCCTCAGTTTGCTTTTCTGTATAATGGGGATTTAAATATCCGGTCTCCCGCATCCTTAGACTGTGAACACTGTGGACTGTGAGCCCGCTGCTGGGTAGGGACCGTCTCTATATGTTGCCAACATGTACTTCCCAAGCGCTTAGTACAGTGCTCAGCACACAGTAAGTGCTCAATAAATACGATTGAATGAATGAATGAACACTGATTATTCTGCATTTATCCCAGTGCCTAGCTCAGAGTTTGGCACATTGTGAGCACTTAAATATTATTCTTGTTATTTTAAAAATTGTCTCCCCTTCTAGTCTGTAAGCTCGCTGTGAGCAGGGAATGTGTCTACCAACTCTGTTGTGCCTTACCCTCCCAAGTGCTTAGTACAGTGCTCTGCACATAGTAAACACTCAATAAACACCATTGATGATATTATTATCACTCCTAGGATAGTAGAGAAGCAGTGTGGCCCAGTGGAAAGAGCATGGGCTTTGGAGTCCGGGGTCATGGGTTCGAATCCCGGCTCCGCCACTTATCAGCTGTGTGACTTTGGGCAAGTCACTTAACTTCTCTGTGCATCAGTTCTCTCATCTGTAAAATGGGGATTAAGACTACGAGCCCCCCGTGGGACAACCTGATCTCCTTGTAACCTCCCCAGTGCTTAGAACAGTGCTTTGCACATAGTAAGCGCTTAATAAATGCCATCATTATTATTATTATAGAAGGTAGAGAGAGCACCACACAGTTGATAGAACAGATCAGCTTCTGCCTTGGATTTCACTTGGACTTTCTTCCACCGATCATTATTTTTTAAAATCTCTGTCCTGCCCTGAGTACGAATTCTGGGTTTTCCAAAGGTCAGAGTCAGTGTGTGAAAAAACAAAATTAAAAAATCCTCAAAACACTTATTCCACTCTGTTTTTGTTTTTATCCTAATGGTATTAGTTAAGTGCTATGTGCCAGGCACTGTACTAAGCACTGGGTAGCAAATCAGCCCATGTCCCACACGGGACTTACAGTATAATTCACCAGATAATCATATTCAACCAATTGTAAATGACCTTTTTTTAAAAATACATTCCCAAGCATCAGGCACTGATTTTGCTGCACAGGGCTCTCAGTAACCAGCGTGGCTCAGTGGAAAAAGCAGGGGCTTTGGAGTCAGAGGTCATAGGTTCCAATTCTGGCTCCACCAATTATCAGCTCTGTGACTTTGGGCATGTCACTTAACTTCTCTATGCCTCGGTTGTCTCATCTGTAAAATGGGGATGAAGACTGTGAGCCCCCCATGGGACAACCTGACCACCTTGTAACCTCCCCAGCGCTTAGAACAGTGCTTTGCACATAGTAAGCACTTAATCAATCAATCAATCAATCGTATTTATTGAGCGCTTACTGTGTGCAGAGCACTGTACTAAGCGCTTGGGAAGTGCAAGTTGGCAACATATAGAGACAGTCCCTACCCAACAGTGGGTTCACAGTCTAAAAGATAATAATGGCACTTATTAAGCGCTTCCTCTGTGCCAAGCACTGTTCGAAGCACTGGGGAGGTGACAAGATGATCAGGTTGTCCCACGGGGGGCTCCCAGTCTTCATCCCCATTTGACGGATGAGGGAACTGAGGCCCAGAGAGGTGAAGTGACATGCCCAAAGTCACACAGCTGACAATTGGCGGGGCCGGGATTTGAACCCATGACCTCTGACTCCAAAGCCTGGGCTCGCCATTTAATAAATGCCATTATTATTATTATTATTATTATTAATCTCCATGTCACAGATGAGGTAACTGAGGAGCAGAGAAGTGACTGGCCCAAGGTCACCCAACAGATAAGTGATTGATTGATGGAAGTGGTGGGGAGTGGTTCTTATTCTGTTCTATTTTTTTACTCCTGACACTGCAACTCAGGATGGGTCAAGGCTCTAGCTAGGACATCTGACCACCTCCCTGTCTCCACATTTTCCCAACAATCCAATCCACCAGATCCGCATTCTGCTATAAACAGGATCCGGATTTCATCTCCCGGGCGGAATGGCCGTCCTTCCACCACCACCTAGTGGGCACACAAGCCTCTTCCTTTTTGATGGGATTTGTTAAGCGCTTACTACGTTCCAGGCACTGTACTAAGCAATGGGGTAGATAGAGAAGCAGAAAGAACCCGGCCTTGGGAGCCAGAGGTCACGGGTTCTAATCCCGGCTCCGCCGCTTGGCAGCTGTGTGACTTTGGGCAAGTCACAACTTCTCAAATGCCTCAGTTCCCTCATCTGTAAAATGGGGATTAAGACTGTGAGCCCCCCGTGGGACAACCTGATCACCTTGTATCCTCCCCAGCACTTAGAACGGTGCTTTGCACAAAGTATGTGCTTGACAAATGTCATCATCATTATTATTATTATTACAAACTAATCATATTAGGCACAATCCATGTCCCACATGGGGCTCATTCTTCATTCATTCAATCATATTTATTGAGTGCTTACTGTGTGCAGAGCACTGTACTAAGCGCTTGGGAAGTACAAGTTGGCAACATATAGAGACGGCCCCTACCCAACAACAGGCTCACAGTCTATTCTTCATCCCTGTTTTATGGAAGAGGGAACTGAGGAGTGAAGTGACTTGTCCAAGGTCACAGAGCAGATAAGTAGAGGAGTCAGAATTAGAACCCAGGCAAGTCACTTCACTTCTCCGGGCCTCCGTTTTCTCATCCCTAAAATGGGGATTAAATCTGTGAGCCCCACATTGGACAGGGACTGTGTCCAACCTGATTAGCTTCTATCTACCCCAGTGCTTAGTACAGTGCCTGGCCATAATAAACACCTAACAAATTCCATATAAATAAAAAAAGTTTTCCTTCTTCTGGGACTTTCTCTTTCCAGAATGAAGCCCTCCAGAGTACAAGTGTGAGAAGCAGCATGGCTAAGTGGATAGACAACAGGCCTGGGATTCAGATAGACCTGGGTTCTAATACCCCCGCCTTACCTCCTTCCCCTCCCCACAGCACCTGTCTATATGTATATATGTTTGTATGGATTTATTACTCTATTTATTTATTTTATTTGTACATATGTATTCTATTTATTTCATTTTGTTAATATGTTTTGTTTTGTTCTCTGTCTCCCCCTTCTAAACTGTGAGCCCACTGTTGGGTAGGGACCGTCTCTATATGTTGCCAACTTGTACTTCCCACGTGCTTAGTACAGTGCTCTGCACATGGTAAGCGCTCAATAAATACGATTGAATGAATGAATCCCACTCTGCCATTTGCCTGCTGTGACACCTTGGGCAAGTCACTTCAATTCTCTGGACCTCAGTTCCCTCACCTGTGAAACGGGGATGAAGATTGTGAGCCCCACGTGGGACAGGGACTGTGCCCAACCCGATTTGCTTATACCCACCCCAGCGCCTAGTACGGTGCCTGGCACAAAGTAAGTTCTTAACAAATACCGTAATTATTATTATTATTTGGGATCCCTCCGCTGGGCTCTGGTGCCCCTCCCAGCCCTCCTTGGGGGTCTTCATGGTGTCTGGTCCCCACATAGAGGGGGCTGGGGTCAGAAGTCCTCCAACAAGGCACGATTTATCTCTCCACCATGGTCCCCACCCCTGGCGACTTACTTGGTGTTTATTTCACGTTCTGGTAGTAAGTGGAGTTGGATGGCCCTCCGCCGCCTCCTCGGATGGCATGGACAGCAGTCAGAGAAGATGCCGGGTAGTGGCCCGGCCGGATTGGCTTGGCTGTAGTGCGAAAAGATGGGTGGGGGGGGTCAGAGGTCAGATGGGACCGAGTTGCCTCTTGCTGGTACAGAGTAATAATAATAATAATAATGGCATTTATTAAGCGCTTACTATGTGCAAAGCACTGTTCTAAGTGCTGGGGGTAAAGCCGAGGGATGACAGCCCAGATTCCAAACCCGGCATTGTGTTACCCGAATGCTGAGTTGCCATCATCATCATCATCAATCGTATTTATTGAGCGCTTACTATGTGCAGAGCACTGTACTAAGCGCTTGGGAAGTACAAATTGGCAACATATAGAGACAGTCCCTACCCAACAGTGGGTTCACAGTCTAAAAGGGGGAGACATAATGGCATTTGTTAAGCGCTTACTATGTGCAAAGCACTGTTCTAAGCGCTGGGGAGGATACAAGGTGATCAGGTTGTCCCACGTGGGGCTCACAGTCTTAATCCCCATTTTACACATAAGGTAACTGAGGCTCAGAGAAGTTACATGACTTGCCCAAGGTCACACAGCAGACATGTGGCGGAGCTGGGATTCGAACCCATGACCTCTGACTCCAAAGCCCGGGCTCTTTCCACTGAGCCATGCTGGGAATAATGATAGCATTTATTAAGCACTTACTATGTGCAAAGCACAGTTCTAAGCGCTGGGGAGGTTACAAGGTTGTCCCACGGGGGGCTCACAGTCTTCATCCCCATTTTACAGATGAGGAAACTGAGGCACAGAGAAGTGAAGTGACTTGCCCAAAGTCATACAGCTGGGATTTGAACCCATGACCTCTGACTACAAAGCCCGGGCTCTTTCCACTGAGCCACGCTGCTTCCCTAGAGTTCTCAACCCTTTACTGAAAACTGAAGGAGGCAGTGAGGCCAAATGGAAACAGCATGAGACTGGGAGTCAGGAGACCTGGGTTCAAGTACAGCATAGTCCGTGGGATTTATTGAGCGCTTACTAGGTATAGAGCACTGTACTAAGGCTTGGGAGAAGCCTAGACTAGTCTTCTAGGCTGCAAGCCCACTGTTGGGTAGAGACCGTCTCTATATGTTGCCAACTTGTA